>NC_138980.1:12884434-15284434 GCF_964341445.2 Mesoplodon mirus
AAAGTAAAAGAAAAATAAGGTAGGCCACTAAGATGAAACCTGGGGTAAAGTCAGAAGATGACATTGATCGCCAGAGGGGCTTGTTTAAGGTGAGCTAAATGGAAGTTATACTCTGAGCTTCCTAGTGGCCAAAGCAAAGAGAGATACAAAAGTTTAAGACATAGCAAACATTCTACAGAAATAGAGTCCTTCCTGGCAACCAAAGGCTGAAAGGAATTTCTTCGGTAAATGTCCAAAACACAATGTCCCCAACAATAACCTTAGAGAGGCAATATCCTGGCAAGTTTCACAGTCTTCCCCACATGATGCTCCTGGGTGTCTAATGCATCTTACGACGCCCCTTGTTCACCAGCAGCCACTCTTCAAAGGCCTAAAGCAACGAGGTCCAAATACTTACATGTTGGATAAGACAGGCAAGTGAGGAGACCTTTGATGGCAGAGCACACCTGGGCGTGTGCACGTGTGCAGAATGCACACACGGCCCACCCAGCTGGAGAAGCTTCGCCATAGTGCTTTTACTCTACTTATTATGGGAAACTCCTGTTAAACATCTAAATTAGAAAAGCCTCGAAAGAAGAGTGCAGAATCCTTTTCGTATGATCTCATAGGAAAAGACTACCTTCTGCAATAGCAGCAGCTCAGGGGCAGTTCAATTTCGATTAATACGTTTGCTGGGTTTGCTTTTAGGCTCTACAACATGCAGGAGAAATAAGTGGATAGGCAGAAACTCTGCTGCCATGGAGTAGAAGGCACGATGGGAAGTAACAGGGTGGCAGCTACCCTTTGCTGACTGGTGAGATATGGGCTACATGCTTTATGCAAATTGTCTCCATAATCCTCACCACAACTACCATCCCCGATGGACAGAAGAGGCACATATCGAGAGGCATGGACAAGGACCTACTGTATATAGCACAGGGAACTCTACTCAGTACTCTGTAATAACCTCTATGAGAAAAGAATCTGAAAAAGAGTGGAGATATGTATACGTATAACTGAATCACTCTGCCGTACACCTGAAACTGACACAACATTGTAAATCAACTATCCTCCAACATAAAATAAAAATTAAAAAAAAAAAGAGGCATGGAAATCCTCAGAGTCAGAGACTGGCCATCACGGCCAGGGACTATCTTCCAGATGCCCCCATGTAAGGAGGGACATGTGGCTGGCAGGGGAGGGGTGTGAAGAGGAACTGCCATGGAAGGCCCCAGTGGGCACAGGCAGGAGATTTGCAATGAGTCGCTTTAGGACCAGAGTCAGAAGGATGAGCAGTGGCATCGAAGGCTCATTCAGTCTCCATTTGTTCCATTGATGGCTTTCAGCTTTTACCACGTACCAAGTCCTCTGCAATTCACCAGAGAAACAGGGCCCGGGCTCGTGGTCCCCGAGGAACGCACACTTGTAGGCATGGTCCCAGAAGCCTTGAAAGCCTGGGAGAAAGATGTCTGACTTCCATCGCGGGCTTAGCAGACTCTGCGTGTAGTGAGATTATTACAGGTAGAGGCAATAGAACATGAAAATGTGTACGAGAACATGGCCCATTTGGGGTTTGGTCAGAGGAGAAAGAGGGGGCGGGGGAGGTGCGGGGGAGGTGTGGGGAGGCATACAGACAGAGAGACAGAGTGAAATGAAAAAAAAAAAAAAAAAAAGGAGTGTGGAAAGAGAAACTGGCAGGAACCACTCCAGTCCACGGAAGAGCATGGGCTGTATTCTGAGAGCAGTGGGGAATTCTGAAAGATTTTGAGCAAGCTTAAGTCAAGGTCACGTGGGCGTTCTAGAAAGGTCATTCCACCCAGGTATGGAGGAGGCACAGGAAAGTGGGATGCAGACAGGCCAGGCCAAAGGTTATGGGATGTGCACGAGGGCAGCTGGCAGTGGGACCGGAAAAGGAAGGGAAAAGAAAAGGGATCTTACAGAGGCAGACAATCCTATCAGATGCTGAGTAAGAGGAAAGGTTGGTTCAGGTTCCCAGGGTTCTGGCTGAAGGTGATACAGACGAGAGAGGGGCCTTTAGGGAACTTCAACAGGGTAATATTTGGGGGCTTGTGGTATATTCAGGTGGTGTGTCTGGGAGGTAAGTGGATGTTCCTGGGGCTCGGGGAGCATCCCAGGGGAGTGATCCATGTAATGGATCGAAGAGATTGCCCTTGAAGAGCCTGCTGCCTGTCGCTATGCCCCCTCAGCCCCCGTATGAAGGTCTAACCCCGCTGCTGGCCCAGATGAAGAGAAATTTTTGATCACCGCACATTCTGTATCCAGTCTAATCTCAGGTTGCCTCCTGTCACTGACCATATGTTGCAAAGAGGGTGAAAATTTGAGGTTTCGGCTAAAACTCTCACCAGGGAAAAGCAAAAGGCAAACCTGAACTAATTGCTCCACCAATTGAGATGACCTTTAGAAACAAGCCTGAACTTTTGTCAGTGTGTTATCAGTATTTCCATCAGGAAGTATTTCAACCAGCTAATGTTTGCCAACTGGGAGGACCAAGTGTTCGGTTCAGCCTCAGGGTTTCTGTGCTAACCTGACCTTCTAAGGTATTTAAAGATGCAAAGGCCAGATTCATCACTTGAGTTCCCAAACCCATCACCTGAATGCCATCGTGCTATGTCTACCAGCATGTGCCCAGACTTTCTCTCTACCTTTTCCTCCAAAAAAAGCCTGATGCCCTAACTTTCTCACTGACCTTACAAACCTTCTAGAATCCCACACTGCTGAGCCACCTTCATCATCATCAACTCTCTTCCGTAAAAAGAAGCACGTGTAGCGGTTGGGTGCTTGGGCTCGGGAGCCAGCCTGCTGGGTTTGAATCAAGCTCCTTCATCTCCTTAAGGCTCAGTTTCCCCATCTGTAAAATGCAACTTGGAAGGGAAATCACCTTACAGGGAAGGTAATTTTGAGGCTAATACAAAAAGGGCCTTGAGACGTGCTCATCACCGGTGGTGGCTCATGGGGAGCTCTTGATGTGTTGCCACCACGATCCAAAAGTCTTCGTTACACTGAATCACACAGAAGGTGCTGGGTTAGTTTTAGTCCCTGATGGGGGCCCATGTAGCTGACACAAAACCAGGGAATGTGCTTGTCTTCCTTCTTCTTTATAAGCAGAAGCAACAGATGAAATCATTTCTGCACAATCTAAGTAGCAGCAGGAGAAACCCAGAGTTTAATTCAACTCTTATTTTGTGTAAAATAAGGGAGGAGAAAGAGGCTTCAAGGGAGAGGGAGTCTATAAAACACTGACTGTTGCAGTGGGGGACACACAGAGTGACAAGGACCATACCAGGAAAGGGCATTTGAAGAGGACTTTTCCCACTCTGGAAGTTTTCTCTAGCTCGAAGGCCCCCTCATGTAGCTGCATCCCTTTAGAACATTCTGTGTTCTCCACTTTCCCCCAAGAATACAAGCCTGCACATTGGGGGAGCTTCTGTGGTAGCCCTTTGATGGGGAGTCATTGCTGGGGGTAGGATCCAGGATTGCCACTGGAATTGAAACTCTGCCCACCCTGTCTCTTGCCAACACGAAGGCCTTGTGTTCTTGAGTTACCATCATGACTGACTTGGCCTCTTGTTCAGGAAACAGCCAGCCTTGCCTTCTCAATTCCTTGTGTGAGCAGTTGGGAGGGTGGGACAGGGCAGGCGGAGGAGAGGGAAGGGGTCGTGATGGTTAGCGGTGGAAGGCGGGGGGGTGACAGGTGCAAGGCTCTCGGAATGTCATGGGGAAACACTAGAAGGTAACAGAAGCTCCCTTTGATGTTTCTTGGGCCTGAGTTGGCTTGAGTTGGGACTAGAACAATAGCTCAGTTTTGATCCCCAAAGAGTTCTTTATTAACAGGTATGAGAATTGCTACCCCCAGATTCCAGAAACCAGTGAGGGGGAGAGGAAGATGGCCCCCATGTGAAAGTACTGTATCAAGATAGAGGGGACTTCTGGCAGCGCTGGAGGTGTGGGGATGGGTCCAGATACGTGCCAGAGAATAATGATAAACATGAAAAATAAGAACATGACTGAGAGCTGTCATTTGACTGACCCTGTGCTAAGTGTTTTACGTGCCTCATCCCCCTTAATCCTTACAGCAGCCTAGGCAGGCTGAGTCCAGCCCCAGGGCTGTCAAGCACTGCACCCTCCCTCCTCCTACACTGACGTGTCTCCAGACAAGGAGAGAGACGATTGCACTGGCCCTGCACCGGGAGACAGGAGACCTGAGATCAGCCCTCTTCTTGCTGCTGTGTGACCTTGGAGAAGTCACAGACGCTTCCTGAACCCCACATGCCTCCCTCATCTATCAAACGAGGTTGGTAAATATCTGCTGGCCCTTGAGAAGAGCAAATGACTTAAGGCAAGTATGTCTCTGTATAATATCATCTCTTCCATTAATTCATATCAGGTCTCTCCAGCTCCAAACGGACTGTGATGAAAGGTGAGTCCAAATGAAGAGGTGACTTATTATTCAAGGCTAAAGAGTCTCAGACGGATCAAACGGAGCCACTATGCTGGGTCTAGCCTGTCTGGAGAGGCTTTATCATCCTGACATAGCCACCCACGGAGAGAGTCAGGGATGTTTCTAGATTCCAGCTGGGCAGAGGTCAGTCCAGAGCAGCGGGGGCCTACCCAGGGAAGAGAGAACTCACACCAGATCATCTACACAGCTGGGTCACTGGCCAGAGTAGTCCCCTGGGCAACCTTATGCCCAGCCCTGGTCTGAACATCTGGACATTCTTTCTGCCGCCTCTGGCCATGCTCAGCCTCCAACACCCTTCCCCTTGCTGAGCAGCCCTGCACTCGCTGCGTTCACAACAGCCTTAACCGTCCCAGTAAAGGGCGCCCGTCACTTGCTGAAACGTCGCCAGCTTCCACAGCAGACCCCAGCCTACCTCGAACACGCCTGTGACTTCAGGTGGCCAGAGGACTCATCTGCTAGTCACAGTGCATTCAGTTAATATTGACTGGTAAATGCTCATGCAGTGCAGGGAGCATGGAAAGCATTGGAAAGTTATCCTTCAGACCTGACATTTCATATCCCATTGTTAGGCTTTTATTTTAATACTCCTTTGCTTGAGCTGTTCCCTCCCCTCCGTCACTTTGTTTCTCCTTGGGGGCGGGAAGAACTCAATGCCCTGATTCTCCTGTACTTCCAGAAGCACCAGCGCACTAAAAGGGGGTGGGGATTGTATACATGACAGTCACCACCATGCACAAGCCCAACCCTACACATACCCCATCCTTCTTCCAATATTTGGGGAATTCTCTGAATTTTGAGTCTTGGTGGGAGGCAAAGTCTGTTTCTACAGTAAAACCAGACAATGCCAGATGCTTGCTTCCTAGATGCCCTTGCAGGAATGACAGCTACAGGCCACTGAGACTCTACCAATCAGAGCAGATCCACAGGTGAATGAGGAGTGGGTTCCTCAAAGAAGTGGGGGTTTGGAGGAATCCTTTGCAGAGGCTGAGCAAGATGGGGTTCTGGGGCAGTGGTGGCTGGAGAGGGCGGTGGTGTGCACCATACCATCTCCGGAGCTCGGCGGGGGTAGCAGTGTCGCCCTCAAGGGCAAGTCTCCAGGGTGATTTGGGGTGTTATTCCTGGGTAGGTGGTCTCCAAGTCTCATTTTCCATCTCTCTGAGCAAGTCTGTAGAGTACCCCTGATCATTTTTAACGCATTCCTCTTCTGCTCAAATCAGCTAAGTCTGATTTTGTAGCTTGAAACCAGGAATGACACAAATAGTAATAATATTTCCATAATATTTGTATGTCCACATTCCAGACACTGTCCCAAAGTTTTTCATATAATAGCTCATTAACTTCTAAAACATAGCCTGTGAAGTAAGTATACTATCAGCAGTCCTGTTTTACAGTGGGAGAAGCAGAAGGTCAGAGGGGTAAGTAACAAAGGTCTCAAGAATCACCCTTTCCTTTGACCACCTCCTAAGCAGCAGGCTTAAGTATGGAATCCAGAATTCAAGTCCTCATGCTTGGGGCTCCTAACTCTGGCTCCTTTGTGTTTGGACCCGGGGTGAGCCTTCTTAAAGGGGGAGAATCTATACCATGAAGTGTTCTCTGCAGTGAGGCTGAAACTTCTACTACAGGGACCAAACTGTGGCCGTTTGCCTTGGTCAGCCTTGCTATAAACAACGGAGCAAGGCTCCAAAGTAGGTCAGGCCCCCAGAGCTGCTTGAATCCAGAGCCACCTGTAGGGTTTGGAGCCCTGGGACAAGCTCGTTCCTGGCTCTCTGGACTTGTCACTGTTGACCTCTTAATCACCATCCCGTGATTGGATTAATTAGGCTGCGAGCTCTGCAGATTGAGCTGATCTCACAGGTGGAGGAGGTTTATAACGCAGGAAACTCACCGCCAAAGGCCACCTGTCCAGCCGGAGAGTCAGATATAAACACAATACATCACAGAGAGGCTCCGCTTATGGCCGGGTCATGATTCGTCACCTGGGAGTGATTGATGGTCTCCTCTCTGTTCTAATTTTGGACCATTCAACTTTGGGATGATGGTTGGGTCTGACATTTTAGTCGTCTTTTCTCCTCCCAAGAGAAAGCCTAAGGTAATTGCGAGTCCGGTAGGAAAGGGAGGAAGGAGGGCATCTGTTGATGCCAGATTTTTATATTTATTTTTCTTGAACCAGCCACAGTAAGTGCATACTTGGGAAGTAAAGTCTCTGCATCGGGGGTGAGTGAGGGCCTGGCACTTTCTCTGTTGATCTGTTTTTGGTGCTGCTGGTCTATGTGTGTCTAAATCCTGGGAAATCATAAAAGCCGAGTCCTCAAATTTTGGGGGTTGAAGGCATTTTGTTAAGAATTTCTCCCTTCTACAACTCCAGAGTGAGGAAAGTGTTTGCCTAAATTCTAGCTATGCTAGGGTGGGCTCTATGAAAGCTTTCTTTGCAGACTCCCCCAACAATCTGTGATACGTTGACTGAGCTTGGTTCATGCCCAGAAACATTCTAGACAGAAGCCCAGGAAAGACTCGGTTTCCTGTGTACAGACAGAACAATCAAGGGGAAAACTATTAACGACAGTATTCTTTTCAGTTCCCACTGCCTTTCATGCAAAGCCCTACACGATCTGCTCTTTCCTGCCTCTCTCTTGGATCTCATCTAGTACTTTCTCCAGCCATGCCCGTCTGCTTTTGATGCTCCTAACAGGCCAAGCTAGGTGCTTGCCTGCTTTTCCACTGGCTATTTCCCTGCCTGGAGCGCTCTCATTCCACAAGAAGGTCTAAAGCACCCTCCTAGGTGGGGCAGGCTCTTCCCTCGCTGGCATTTAGAACCAGGCTACTCAAAGTGTGGTCCAGCTCCCATCAAAGCATGATGTCAGCATCCCCTGGGGGGCTGTCAGAAATGCAGAGTCTCAGCCCCACTCAGCCCTTCTGAATTGGAATCTGCATTTTTAAGAAGATTCCCCAGGGGATCCTGTCCCAGTGAAAGTGTGAGAAGCACCAAATTAGAACTTAGTTGGAATGGCACCACCTTCCTTTCACCTTGGAGGCCTTCTCTGACCAGCATACCCTCCTCAACAGGCTTCTCCCCACTCCTAACCACCTCCTCCAAGCTTGTTCTCTGCATAGTACTTATTAGAACTTGATGTTTCCGTTTTACTTTCAGTCTGTCTGTATGGTTGTAGTCTCCGAAGCCTCAGTGGGACGAAGGAATTGTCTGTTTGGTTTACCTGAGTGTTCTCAGGGCCAACACGCATAACTGGAGTAGGTATTCCATAATTATATTTTTTCTAAATGAATTACTTTGTTTTGTCAACTTTATCGAGGTACAGACAAATAAAACTGTCAGATATTTAAGGTGTAATTGTCGTGATTTGATGCACATATACATTGTAAAAAGATTCCCCCCATCTAGTTGATGAATGCTTCCATCACTCACAGATTTACCTGTTTTTTTCAATAAACATTTCTTGAATGAATGGATGAGTCAATCAATCAGTCTGCTACTACAAGATGCATCCTTCCCTCCCTCCCTCTCTATGGATCGATCAATTGATCTATCTATCTAATCTGTCTCTGGGGGCTTTAATTCAACAAATCCCACCAGAGGAGTGAGGGGAAAGGTATCAGGATCTTGGGGTGGGGTGATAGCTCCACCCCCTCTTTGTGCACCTACCGTGTGGTAAGAGGTACCCCAGGAAGGCTCCTTACCAAAGCTGAGTCCCATTTTGCCCTGGGAGAGAGTTCCCTGCAAGAGGCCCACCAACGAGGGCAGGACCCTCAGGGGAGGTCTCACTCAGGAGAGGACAGGCCCGGTGCTGGCCTTGGTGCTGGGTTGGTCTGACCCTGGCTGTAGGGAGTTGCAAGGGGATCACAGGACAGAAGATAAATTGAGTTTCTCCATTAGTTTACTGAAGAGTGCTATTCAAAGGCCAAGGGGATTGAGGGTCCTTTTTAGACTTAAGAGAGATCAAAGAGACCATATATTATGGCCAGGGTTTGCTCAGGGGGCTGTGATTATTACCCAGGGCTGGCCTTTGGTGGGCATTCAATGAATATTAGCAAACGAACGATACTGCAGGTCCCACACTGCAGGAAAGCACTGCCATGAGCCCCTCTCATTTCGCTGCCCTCCTGCTTCCACTGTCTTTACCATCTCTCTCTCTTTCCTACCTCCTTTTCTTCTTCATTTACCCTCTCTCCCCACCTGTCTCTCCAGCTTGCTAAAACCTCTTTTCATAGAACACATCCAGGAAAGAAACAGTCAAAAATCAGGGTTTTCCTGCTTTCATACTACTCTAAGAGAGGAGAGAGGGGAGAAGAAATTTGTCTCGCGAGCCTAGGAGAAGGGACATAGTAGAACTCAACCCTCGGAAATTCCAGGCTTTGGATATCCAAGAATAGATTGTAGAATATAGCATTAACATTTCCCAAGAATATTCTTTTTAATTTCGGGGACTTGAGAAAAGCTAATCAGAAATAGAATCTAGTTCACTGAGTACAGGATCTGATATATAGTCAATGAAATAAATTGAACTGATGGGTCTTGGGAAAACTAAGTACTTAGAAAATAATAAAAAAAATACTCCAATTTTACACCACCCTCACCAAAAAGAAAGGCATGTGCAGGTATATACATCAAAAAGTCAAGGGTGGATTATTTCCTGATGGGTTTAATGGTATTCTTTTCTATGTTTTCCCAAATTTTCAGAATGAATGCCCACAACTTCCTTAATTACTAGAAATGAAAATGGCATTATAAAAATATTAAATATTATTTTTAAATATAGCCATACTTCCCAGGAATACTTTTTTCACACTGTGTCTCTTTGGACACATGGCCAGTGTGCTGCCTGGCTGGCTAGGCCAACTGACAACGGCAGCCTCCAACCCACACAGGATCAAGACAGCTGCCTGTAAGTTGCAGAATCCGGGAAACATCATTTTACTTTCTAGGGACATGGTCTGGGGTCCAACGTTCACTGTGCTTCGCCCCCAGGGAATGTATCCCATGCATACATCACTCTCTCTGGATCCCAACCACCCACTGCTTCACTTGAGTCATATCAGGTTACGAAAGAGAAGGTTTATCATTAAGGTGATGTCCAAGTGCAATGACTTCTCAGGCCCGAGTCCAACCCTTACTGGCCAGACACAGCAGGAAAGGACTGGATTTTAAGACAGAAACTCCAAACTCCTCCTTTTCTCTCCTTTTGCTTCCCCCTGCTTCATGTTCTGCTTCTTTCTAGTTTCTTTACTTCTCTTTTCCTCTCCACCTTCAGATTTCATGCCATTTTGTACCCAAGGCACGCCAGGAACTCTGGGAGCTGCCTGCCTTCACGAATGTATGTCTCCTTGGAGACACACCACCAGTAAATGAATGTTTTCATTCCCATCTTACAGACAAGGAACCTAGACTCAGAGCATACGGCCAAGTGGAAATCTCAGACCTAGGGTGTAAGACAAGGCTGGCCTCCTGCAAATCCAGAGCTCTTCCTATCCACCGTCTCTCCCTTTCCTTCTATAGTTATTCTCCAGCATCCCCTTCCCATCACTTTCCTTTCTTTATCCTTCCTCTTTCTCTAAGGAGCACGTCTAAAATGAGAAAAGAAAAAATAAACATACAATGGACATAACTGAGCTAATGGCTTTCACACACCGTATCTCAATAAACAATTTCAACAACTCAGTAGGCAAGTGGCTTGCATTCATTCAAATACTTACTGAACACTAACAGGGTGGCAAATATCACACTTGACACTCAGAGTGAAATAAGTTTTAAAAAGGACACAGTCCCTGACCTCAAGTCACTTACGGTCTAGTAGATACTCCCATTATTATTGTTTTCAAAAGATAAAGAAATTGAGGATTGGAAAAATTAATCAGCCTCCTCAGTGTCACAGTTCAAACCCAGAGTCCTTCTTTTTGACCCCAGATTTCAAGTTTTCTAATGGCACAGAATTCTGGGGAATATGAGAAAAATCATAGCTTCCCAGAATCAGCCTTCATCTTTAACTCCTTAAATAGGAAAGGAAAAAAAAAAAAGAGCGAGAGAACAAGAGAGACAGAGGTGGGGAGAGAGACAGAAAAGCAGATGCTTGGCCCTCATCCCACTGTATCCCAAGGCAATGCCTCACTGATGAATTCCTTCTTTTTCCATCTGGGAGCGAACATACTTCAAGGGGCCCAAGGCTTTCAGGCCAGCGTTTGCCCAGGTGGTTGTGTAAATGAGAGAATGAAAGGGTGAGGCGTGTCATTATGCACCTGCCTCCTTTCAGCTGTTTTGTTTTCAGATTTCACAGCCTCTTGCTAAACAAAGAAGCTTTACTTCTCATCCCGGGTCTCTGGCAGAGAGAATTTCAATTCTTTCAACAGAAAGGAAGACTCCCACTGACCGGGTGGAGACAACAGGGTCAGAGACGGGATGCCCAGCTTCCGGGGCCCCGTGAGAAAATTTTGATGATACTGAGGATGAGGATGATGAGAGAACCGAATATTTGTTGAGCATTTATATGCCAAACGCTGTGCTAAGTGCTTTTGCATATAGTATCTCATTTAACCCACAATGAAATAATTCTGTGAGGTAGGTACTATCGTCATGCCCATGGTAAAGGCAAGGAGCCTGGTGCTGGGGGACAGGACACAACTTGCCCAAGATCCCGTCGGTAGGTGATGGAGCTAGGATTTGACCCCAGGCTGTCTGGTTCCCGGACCTGTACAGGCACATCTGTTATTACTCCCCGGTGAAAGCTCTAAAGCCCATGGTAGGCACTCAGTAAATGTTAGTTTCCTCTTTATTTTGGTAAAACCCCTCTGGGGAGGCTGTTTTTCATAAACCTCCCCCTTCCCCAACCCATGGGCCACTCTACCATTCTACCATACAGCCAACTCTGCAGTCAAGCAAGGAGACCTTTGTAGTGTCTAACCACCATCCATCATGCTGCAGATGAGCCCTCAGAGTCCCCAGCTGGCTGTCCCCAAATGTCACCGTGGTGCTTTCAGCTTTCCCTGCTATGCCCAGATTGCTGGGCCATGCGCAAGCCCATGAACGTTTAAGAACCACTGCTCTAGAGAGCATTTGCGCTTGTCTTCTCTGAACAACGATTTATCATATTTCATGGCTTTAAAGAAAAAAAGAAAACAAAAACATAAAAAGCCAGGCACCCTGGAGGAGCTGACAGGATAACCTCTGACCTGCGGCTTAGGACAGGAACGAATGCACAGCTAGCTCTGTGGCTGTGCTGCCCCGCCCCGCCCTGCTCCCCTCCCTCCTGGCTGCGTGGACTTGGAAATGGCCTGGAGAAGTGGGGGAGGACGGGAGAGGGCTCCGCACAAGTCACCGAGGGCCCGGGCCAGGCCTGGTCAGCCAGGTGCCTGCCACTTATAAGAAAATAATTTTCTCAGGTTGAACTCTACCTCTAGCTCTGGGGACACCCTGGAGGGGTTGATGCCTTTCTCTTTCATTAAACAAGGGCAGGGGGTGCACGGGCAGGGTGGGAAGGAGTCTGGGAGGGGAGGAGAGGAAGAGGGTTTTATGCTGCACAGGCAGGGGGCCTGCTGGGCCTGGGCCAAATTGAGCCAGAGAGACCCACGGATTCATAATTCATCTTAATGAAGGGCCTCAGTAAACCTGCCATGCCCTCGGGTTTCGGCAGGAAGCTCCCGGCCATTTTGCTGACACGGGTCCCCAAATGTGCAGGTGCTAATGGGCTCTTTCCTCCTGGGGTTTTTATGGCATGTTTTGGAGTGATTGGAGGCTTCAGAACTCTCTCCCATCAGGGCCTCTGAGGAGAGGGGGATGCAGAACTGAGAGGTCTGCTCTGGGAAGGTCTCAGAAGCCACTAGAAGCTCTTCCACTCAGCACATAGCTAGTGGAGGGGCAGCGGTGGTGGACATGGGAAGGAATTATATTCAAAGCAGCTAAGAACACTCCAAATTTACCAAAAATTCATTCTAGGCCAGACCCTGCACTGGGCTCTTTTATGGACACTGTCTCACTCCTCACAATAACACACGTACTCAGCACAGATTTTCAGCTGAGAAAACAGAAGCTCAGAGGGGCCAAGTGATTTGCCCAAGGCCACACAGCTGGAGAGTTGTAGAGCCAACATTAGAACCCAGCTCAGTCTGACTCCAGAGCTCCCCACACCGTAACACATTTAGTGAGTATTATACAAGGTAACGTATATTCGATTTCTCTTTTAATGTAAACAACCTCTGTAAGGTCCTTATTCTTAACACATTTTGCAGATGAGGAAGGCGTCGCTCAGAGAGGCATCAGGATTTGCACAAAGTAACACAGTAAGTGTCCTTTGCCGGAATTCTACAGCCTGTGGTCTTTCCAGGAAACCAGTCCATGAGTTGAAATCTACACTAAACCAACCACTGCTTTCTATGGTTGACTTGAAAACTCTCAATCTTTTCTAGCTTTTTTTCTATTTTCCCCTATCCTCTCAAGGAAGCGCACAGACACTGAAGATACAGGGCTTGTATATTATGCTCCAGAACCTGTAGTTTGAATTTTTGGCCAAAGATCGTGTTAGGATAATGATGACATTTTAAAACTACTATATGCCTCATCTATTTCCAAAAGAGAAGAAGACAACTTATTTAAAAAACAACAAACACGCAAGCCTCCTCTATCACACTGTGTACTCAAGGTTGGATATGTCTGCTGATGGTCTGTATCCTGCTTTTCTGACCCCAGTGCCCAGGGTTTTAGAAAAGTGTGTGTGTGTGTGTGTGTGTGTGTGACAAAATCATGTGAAGCATGGAGAAAGAGGCTAAGAGTCTGCACCACAATTTGCCATTTCATCGATTCAGAATATCCTGGAACCCTGGCAAAACGTGAAGAAATGACAGAAATGATGTTACTTAACACTTCTTTTCTGTTAAGACCCACTGGTTCTCATTTGCCTCAGTCTGGTAACTTCATCAGCAACTGTATGCAGGTTCCTGCTCCTTCCTTGCTTCAGTAACACCATTCACAGGTCATTGATAAATGTGCTCCCAGCAGTTCAATGCAGGGCAAAGCCACAATTTGAACTCATCCATTTCTCTTACAGCTCCAAAGAACATGAAGTGATTGCAGAATCAGATAATCTGATCTTTATTAAATGACTACCATATGTGACATAACTTATCCAAAATCGGAACTTGATTCCCTTGCATGCACTGTCTTTCGATGCTATTTGGGAACGAATTAGTCACCTCAGAGGGGGAACGGAACACACAAATGCCCCAAACCAAACTAACTTCGTTGTAGATTCTACCACCATTTATATTATGTGTATTTACATTTACCTATCAAATGCATATGGTAATCTGGACACACGTGTGAATATCCATTTATGGGCAGAAGGACACATATCTGTTCCCTTAAGAGAACAGATTCATATGAAAAGAGTCTCTGGGTTTACTGGGCCCTGAAAGCTTGACCGATCTAACCCCCCCACCCCCCCACCCCCACTCCAAAGCACACACACCTGAAGATGAAATGCAGTGTGAAAAGAGATCACGACCAATCCATAATTAGAACTTTCAGCAAAAGTGTTAAATGCCATCAACATGCCTTAGGTAAACTCAACACAATCCCAAACTGATGAGATCTGGGGTTGCAAACTGGCAAACAGGAAATTGTCCCTGTGATCTGCTCTTCAAAGGGGAGCCTCTCCAGCCTGTTTGTCAGTTCAGAGTTTAATTAGCCATCTCTGTGTACTCAATCTGGCCTCAGCGGGGAGGACCAAACACTGTCAGGGCTGGAGTCCGCCCTCGCAGGCCTCTGGGAAGCGCACAGCATTGCTCAGAGCTCTGTCCACCAGGGAGCTGGTATGCCAGCCACCCGCAAGGAATTCCTCCTTCCCCTTCCCAATTTTTTTTTTTTTTTTTTTTGCGGTACGCGGGCCTCTCACCACTGTGGCCTCTCCCGTTGCGGAGCACAGGCTCCGGACGCGCAGGCTCAGCGGCCATGGCTCACGCACCCAGCCACTCCGCGGCATGTGGGATCCTCCCGGACCAGAGCACGAACCCGCGTCCCCTGCATCGGCAGGCGGACTCTCAACCACTGCACCACCAGGGAAGCCCCCCGCCCCTTCCCAATTTTTAAGGGCCCACGGGGAGACCTGGAATCCTGCTAGTCTGCCTGGCAATTAAAGAGGGGAAACTCATTATGGGCTACAGAAAATACCCACCTGGAGCAGAACTGTCCCTCTTGTTAACTCTGCTTGACTCACCGAATAAACCCCACCTCTTCCGGGCCCTGCATCTCCTTGGGATTTTACTGTCTTCTCTTGGAGAACAGTCTCTCCATTACCAGTCTCAACGTGCTCAGGCCTGGCATTTGTTCTTTTCAAAAGTGTGCCCATTTTGGTATAAGAATCAAAAGAAAAGAATTCGAGAGCCTCAAGTGTTTTGTTGTGTGTGTGTGTGTGTGTGTGTGTGTGTGTGTGTGTGTAGGAGCAGAGGTGGTATATGAGTAACTCATCTACCATATAATATCAGAGTCCGCAAACTTGGAGCCCAATCCATTCCTCACCTATGCCTTGTTGCTGCACTCTTAACACTATGTAGGAGAAGCAAAAAATGTGGCTTACATTTTTATTCTTATTTTTTTTAAGATTTTTTTTTTGATATGGACCATTTTTAGGGTCTTTATTGAATCTGTTACAGTGTTGCTTCTGCTTTATGTTTTGGTGTTTTGGCCAGGAGGCATGTGGGATCTTAGCTCCCCAACCAGGGATCAAACCCACATCCCCTGCATCAAACCCACATCCCCTGCATCGGAGGGCGAAGTCTTAACCACTAGACCTCCAGGGAAGTCCCTGGCTTACATTTTTAAATCAGGATATTTCACACACAAAAATTTGATTCCCAGTTTCCTTTAAAAACAAAAATCAGAAGGTGTTAGCAAGCTGGGTCCACACTCTTGCATGACAAACGTTGCCTTGAGTGAGCCCCTTTCAGGTGGGCGGGTCACTGCATTTGGATGGGTGGGCTGTGTGTCTGGAATCAAAGCTGGCCCAGTTGGCTTCCGTGGGGAGGAAGGGGCCCCTTTTCCTAATTCACACAAAGGCTCCCTATGGGCCAGAGTGGCCCAGTTCCCTCCACTGGCCACCTGACCAAATTCACCCATTCCTGTTACCTGCTTTTCCCAGCAGGAGCATCTAATCCCCTCTATAGACAACAAGGACTTACAGCTATAAACTTTTTACAAGTTCAACAGCACTGATACGTAGATTAGATTTCTATCCAGGCTTCAGAGAAAAGTCTTACTGGGTTGCCATCCAAGTCCAAACTTATCTAGACCCCAGGTTGCTTGCTTTCTTAAATTCAGCACCCCTCCTTCTTAGGCTTACTTGCTTCCCTGGGTCCTGGAAAAACACAAAACCTGACTCTTAGAGCCACAGCAGGTCAGCTGGAAACATATGTGGCTTATTACACCACCAAGTTATACAGAATGAGAACGGCCGGTCCAATTTCCTTGTGGAGCAGCCTGCTGTTTCTGAGGTTGACAACAACCTTGGGCTTCTGCTTTTATGACATCTTCTGACCCAATGAGCAGATCTGGGCAATAAAATGCAAATCATTCCGACAGTCAATTAATCCCACTGAAATCGCTTCAACTAACACAGCAGTAAAAGAGTGGGGGTCGGAGGGGGAAAAAGTTTTTCTCTCTGGTCTTTCTCAGAGATAACCTGCAAAACTTAAAGGACTTTTAATTTTCCAGAAACATCTAAATTCCCCAAATCCAGGCCACATGCATGGCAGTTTAAGCCTTAATGAAAATTAATGAAATGGAAACAAGAAGGAGGTTACTGCTGTGAATCACCACTGTCTGGTGTCAACACCCAAACCAAACACTGTGTGCCCAGCTCAGCAAGACTGATCACAGTGTTAAAGAGACCAGCCACTGGGATGCAATGCTTACCCCAGCCCTAATGCTGATCCGTCCTCTCCCTGGTTTCTGGAATAATGAAAGGTCTGTGAGTTTATACAAATTTCTTCTGTGATTTTCTCGGCTGGATAGAGAGCACGTTCAAGCCACAGGCAGAAATGACATGGGCACTGCCAAGCAGCACCATCTTGCCCCTCTTCTTTCAAAGCTGGTCCAGTGTTGGCATCTTTGATCTCCAGCTGACCCAGCCACAGAGCACCAGCCCGAAGCCCGGGGAGTCAGCATCAGCCCCAACCGGAACTCCATGGGTGCCCCCGAAATCACTTCTCAGAGGCCTTGATTTGAGGTATGGTCAGTTACCTCAGCAAAAACTCCAACCCTCCTCTAAAGCCCACCATATGTCCACTCTTAGCCAGGAGGAGTCCTTCAGAAGCACAAGAATCCGATATAATTGATTTTTATTCTCCCGAGAGAATGACCAAGGCCAAGGAGCACAAACACCTTTTTTTTTTTTTTTTTGGTGGTACGCGGGCCTCTCACTGTTGTGGCCTCTCCCGTTGCGGAGCACAGGCTCCGGACGCACAGGCTCAGCGGCCATGGCTCACGGGCCCAACCGTGGCATGTGGGATCTTCCCGGACCGGGGCACGAACCCGTGTCCCCTGCATCGGCAGGCGGACCCTCAACCACTGCGCCACCAGGGAAGCCCACAAACACCTTTTATTTTTAAATAGCTTAGAGGTTACACAGGTCAGCCACCCCATTTTACACATAAACAACGCAGAAATGACTTGCAGGAGGGCAAAGAGCTAGGATCAGAATTCAAGAATCCAGAGTCACTATTCAAGTTCTAAAAATGTGTTTGCATCTCCCCAGTTCCTCCCGCATTCTTTTTATTCTCCTACCATCCATCCTGGCTTTCCAGGCCACACACAAGGAGGGGTGGGGGGCATCCCTGGCTTCCAAGAAGGTGGAACAACAAAAGAGGGCAGGAGTGTCCCTAGATGCCAACATCCATGACTCTCTACATCTATAGATGGTCCCCACTGCTGTTTTCAAGGCAGATACTCCCCAGATTGTCTAACAAAGGACAAAAGCTTTAGATAAGGTGGGAACTAAGCAACCAAATCTCCTATAGTGTGTGTGTGTGTGTGTGTGTGTGCGTGCGTGCGTGCGTGTGTGTGTGTGTGTGTGTGTTGGGGGGGGGCGGCTTTCTGGTACTGATGAGTGAGAGAAGCCTGTCCTTCCTCCTAAGTTGTTCTCATCTTAGCCAGGAGCTACAAAGCGCTTCAGAAGTTTCCGAAGACACAACGTGTTTTACAAAGGGTCCAGCAGGGAGTTTGCAAAATGCTGAGATCAACGTTGCCCCCATTTCCCTGTCAATGTTTTTTCTTAAAATAGCCGTCCTTTGCTGTCACCACAGGAACAGTAACAACACCAAGAGCAACGGGCACTGGAACAGCCAACCCCAAGAGAGTCACAGCGTCAACCCAGCATTTCCGAAGCAGGAATCTGCAAGCAGCCCAGGAGTGGGCAGTGTGGAGGCAGAGAGATTTGCACCATAAACAAGGGGTCCCTGTAAGGATCAGAGTGTGAGCACTGGCTGCTAAACCTGGCTGTGCATAAAAATCTCCAGGGAGCTTTGAATACTGTAGATGCCAGGCCCTTCCTCAGAAATACTGAAACTAAATCCCCAGAGGTAGGGCCAAGGAAATTGTGTTCTAAGGAAACGTGCCTGGGATTCTCAGGTGGCCAGCCCCGGACTCCTGGCCTGCACACAAGTGCTAAGGAACCTTAGAATCCCTTCCCAGGCACAGCCAGAATCTTCTCCATCCTTCACTCTGGCTATCCATCATTGAGTTCAAGGGCTTCCAGGGAGGTGACAGGCCCCTCTGTAGCTGGAAAGTTCTAAAGACTTCTTCCCGGCCTCTGAATCCTGAGGTTGTTTCCCATGGCCTCTGTGTCCAGTATGTGCTACCTCGTTACTTGGGAAGAAATATGGCTGCACAAACCCCACAGCTGGACTCGGGGAGTGGGGTGGCATGTGTCCCTGACCTCCTGTGGCTCAGCTAAGACCTACCTTAGGTAGCTGCCAGCCCAGACTATATTCCCTTCTGCCCCAAGGACACAAGACCATTAACTCCCTTCCCTGAACCCAAATCCCACAAGGCCCTGCACGATCCACCTTCTGTCTTTCCTTTCTGCCCTCCTGGCGAAGCCTTTTACTTGGGCTGTTAGTGCTCTAGTCACACTGATCTTCTTTCAGACCCCTGAGAGCTCCCTCCTGCACCAGGACTTGTGCATATGCCTCTCCCGCTCTCTGGAATGTCTCAGCTGGGTCACCTCCTAACTCCACTCTCAGATCTTAGCTCAAACGTCACTCCACAGGGGGCCCTCATAACCCTCCATCCGGGACTGGATGTCCCATCACTGTATTTTTCTAAAGCTCTCTTACTTCCACTTCATACATTGACTGTTGTTCATAATCATTATTTGGATGGTGAGTTGATTAGTGTCTATCTTTTCCATTCAACTGAGGGTTTCAAAGAGGCAGTATCTGGCCAGCTGGCTCACCACTGTAGCTCCTGGCACAAAGGTCCTCATCCTAGAGTAGTCATCCTTCAAATCTCAGCTTGGACTTGGCATCAGTCAGGGGCCTACCAAGAAAACTGAAAACACTGTAAGTACTTCCTACAGAGGGAATTTAATGCAGGGCGCTTGGTTGTGCAGCTGGTGGAGGAGCTGAGAGCCCAACAGTGGATGCTGAGCTATCCCATAGCAACAGTGGAAGCTGTTCTCAAGCCTAGGCTGGAGGTACAAAGGGAGCAGGTGATGTTACCAGAGCTCAGGGACCCAACTGGTAGGAGATGCAACCGCCAAGGATACACAGACACCACCAGAGAGGCTGTTACACAAAAAAGAAGGCAAAGAAGAAGAAATTACCCTGATTCTCCCTCCCAGTCTGCTCCTTGCACAACTCCCATGAATGACTCTCCTTGGTAGGATTCAGATGGAGGCCACTTGACACGGGAGCATGGGAACCATAGCCTTCAGGGCTTGCCCCCCCTGAGACACAGAGCAGAGCAGGGAGGGAAATGGGTCCAAAAGCAAACAGGCCTAAGACCAGTGGTCCTTAATTCCTCTAGGAACTCTTTCTTGCCCCCATCCTAGGCTGGATTAGGGGGCTTGGTCGGCTGAAAAAATGCCCCCCCCCCGAGATATATTCATTTCCTAATCCCCAGAACCTCTGAATATTACCTTATATGACAACCTTATGTTTCAAAAGATGTGATTAAGTTAAGGATCTTAAGAGGAGGAGCTTATCCTGGATGTTCTAGATGGACCCTAAAAGCCATCATCAGTATCCTTATAAGAGAGGTAGAAGAAGACAGACACACAGAAGACAAGATGACGTGAAGACAAGATGCGGGCAGAGATGGAGATGAATCAGCCGCAAGCCAAGGAATGCAGGTAGCCACCAGAAGCTGGAGAGACATGGAACAAATTCTCTCCTGGAGCCTCCAGAGGGAGTGCAGTCCTACCAACACCTTGATTTCAGACTTCAGGCCTCCAGGACTATGAAAGAATACATTTCTACTGTTATAAGCTACATTCTATTTGTTATAGCTGCTACAGGAAACTAACACAGTGCCCCTCGATTGCATTCCCATAACAGCATCCCCTGCTTACCCTCATGGCCCACTGTCCCTTTGCACTGAAGTGGCCTATTCCACAGTCTTATCTGTCCTACTAGACTGACCTCCTTGAGGACAGGACCATGTCTTGAGTGGTTATTTCTCCAGTTCTCTGCATAGTGACTGGCATATGATGGACGCCAAGTACATGTTATTGAATTAAGTTCAGGTTTAAGCCACATCGGATCTTTGATCTCTAATTTAGGACACTATTGCCCATACCGAGAGGTTTGGCTTATTCTAATATTGCTAGCAACTTCGCCAGACTCTACACTGCAGGCCTCTCTATCCTGTAATCCAGCCCCCACCTCCCAAGGCCCTGCAAGGAATACTCTCTGCTTCAGGTGGCAGGCAACAGACACCTCATGGCAGCTGTGGTCCCACTCTTCCTACCTATCCAACCCATGGTCCCTGAGAGTGATGGTGAGCCATGGGGGAAGAACGCTCCTCTTCCATGCAGCTTTTCTCTGAGTCATCTAGCTCACAGCCCTGGGCCAGGGCAAAGTTTCTCCACAGTTCCCTGTGTTGACAAGCTGGAAGCCAAACAGCACAGTGTCGTACAGCATTTTTCTGAGTAGTTAATTAACGAGGGGATAAGCTACCCTGACAATCACTGGAGCAAGCCGCCTCGCTGTGCAGTCATCAAGAGGGACGGGATTAGTTTCCAGGGAGACAACAGGGAAAGGATAAGGGGGGGCAGGCTTGGTGGGACCTGTGGCTTCCTTGGCGCGGCTCCCTGCCCAACTCGCCTTCTGCCCACAGTGCAGAGCAGACATGTGCAAAGCCTTGTGGTGAGGCTGGACCGGCCTGATAATTAGTCGTCACTCAGTGCTGTGGGTGGCTTCAGAGTGTGCTCACAGGTAGCCTGAGACAGATGAAGGACTTTCTGCCCAGGGAGGTGATGTGTCCCAGGGAAATCACCGAGTGGGCCAGGGAAGAGACTCAGAGGTAGGCAGCGTTGCTCAGGTCATGGGTTCTGGTTGACCCACAAAGGACAGGAGGTAAGCTGTGGCAGTTGCTAAGGGCCAAGGATGGTGGGCAGGTGCCCACGCAGGGTGGCTGCATTTCTAGGAAAGGGAAGGTGGACTGTAGTGGACACGTGCCATTCTGTTTCCTTTCCTTCTCCTTCACTCCACTTCACTCCATTCCATTCCATTCCACTGTCTTCTGCTGCCCAAAGCCTCAGGGGGAGATGCAGTCCGCCTTCCTCCCAAGAAGTCAAAACGGCCAGGTCACTTTCCCAGCCTCCTTTGCAGCTGGATGCAGGCATGTGACGTAGGCTGAGCCAATCAGATGCACCTGCCTGGGATTTTTGACTCCGAACTTTTAATGAAGAGGCAGTGTCAGTCAGCACATAGAATTCTTGCAGGGGAGGTAGCACGCTCCATTCTTGGGCAGCAGTGCCAGGGCAAGTCTGTCTGCATCCAAGACAGCATCCAGTGTTGCAGTGGCGGTAGCTTTTTCTCCATCCGGCCCTTTGTGGTGCTGGTGCACCAACTTCTCTTGCTCCCAGCCCCATCCTGAGCCCCAGTTCTCCAGACCTCTCGCAATGCTGAGATTCACCTGATTTATCTTCTCTAAATCAATCTGCTGTTTACTTTAGCCAGTGTGCACTTCTGTTCCTTAGTACTGTTAACCTGGCCTGATTCAGAGTGTCTGCTGGCTTCTCCTTTTTTTTTTTTTAATTAATTAAATTTATTTTACTTTTGGCTGCGTTGGGTCTTCATTGCTGCGCGTGGGCTTTCTCTAGTTGTGGTGAATGGGGGCTACTCTTTGTTGTGGTGCGTGGGCTTCTCATTGTGGTGGCTTCTCTTTGTTGTGGAGCAGGGGCTCTAGGCGCACAGGCTCAGTAGTTGTGGCTTGCGGGCTCTAGAGCACAGGCTCAGTAGATGTGGCACACAGGGTTTAGTTGCTCTGCGGCATGTGGGATCTTCCTGGACCAGGGCTCGAACCCCTGTCCCCTGCATTGGCAGGCGGATCCTTAACCATTGCACCACCAGGGAAGTCCTAGTGGTTTATTTCTAAGTGGTTGGAGGAAGCGAGAAAAGTGTGCCCTGTTTTATCCAGAACAGAGTCCTGGAAAATGATTTTCAAAGTTTTTTTTTTTTCTGTCACGGCATAATAGGTTGGATATATTTGCCAGGCCTCTTTGAGGTACAAGTAACAGAAACTAGTTTAAGAACAATGGGGATTTATTTATAACTGTGAAGTATGGGGGTGAAGAGGATCCAGGTACAGCTGGATCTGGTGAGGTAAGTAATGTCAAGAATGTCTCTCTTGCTTTCCTCTTTCCTGGCCTCATTCTTGGGCAGGTTCTGCTCATGTAATGGTCTCTGGCTCTCCCAGGCTTGTATCCTACCAGCTTCCCAAGGCCAGTAGAAAAAAAAAAAAAAAAAAAAAAAGACTTATTTTCCCAGAAGGTCCAGCAAAATCCTGGGTAAACTCGAGTCACCTGTCCACTTGAACCTATGGCTCAGGCTGGATGGGGTGAGGGGCAGAGGTTGACTGGCCCAGGGCTAGTTTGTGCTGTGTGGGTCCAGTGGCTCATTCAGTTAAATATTCTCAGATTTCACTGGAGACACTCGCCTCCCACCCTCCCTACTTCCCCAGTTTATGAGAATTAAAGCCTTACAATAGAGTAACTCATGTTTTTAAAATTTTTATTCTTTTACAATTAACATATTATTAGTAGATTTAGTTGCTTCCCCATGGGCTGTGCCAGATATAAGACAGGCAGCTGATTAAAAGCTGATGCTTCATTTGTTTCTCATCCTCTCAAAAAAAAAAAAAAGAAAGAAAAGAAAACTGCAGTGCACGTGAATAAGGGGGACCTTATCCTGAGGATAGCCTTAAATTAGCTTTCACTTATTAACTTTTAAGGTAGGTGAAAATCTATTACTATTTAAAACAAAGTGCTTGTAATAGAAGCAATAACTAGCACTTACTACCTATAGTACTATTTTCCCAGAACTACTCTAAGCTCCTCCTATCTGTCAACTCACATCACAGTCCTAACATACTATGAAGTAGGTATCCTTACGAATCCCATTTTACAGATGATGAAACTGAAGAATAGAAATATAAAGAACCTGGCCCAAGATTACACAGCTAATAAATGCTGGAGCCATGACTGGAATCCAGTAAATCTGCATATTCTATATTCTTAACTACTATGCTAACCTTCCTCCATTCATTAATCTAACAATATTCAAAAGAGCCCAATGAGGTGGGCATTATTCCTATTTTTACAGATGAGGACACTAAGCCTCAAGAGGTAACACCATTTTTCCAGTCACAGAGCTAATAAAGGCTTTGGGCCAGAATTCAAAGCCGCTGTCCTCAACCAGCTCCCAGCATACTGCACATCTGGAAAAAGAACAGTGTCGACTCCGCAAGGTGTAGAATCTTTGCTTTAGAACAGAGGTTGGCAAACTGTGGCTCATGGGCCAAATCTAGCTTGATGCTGTCTTTATAAATAAAGCTTTATTAGACTACAACCATCCTCCTTCATCTCTGTACCATCTGTGACTGCTTTGTGGTCACAATGGCAGAACTGTGACAAAGACCACAAATCCTAAAATCCTAAAATACTGACTATCTGATTCTTTACAAAAGCAGCTTGCTCACAGACCCTTGCCTGGGGAACACCCACTGGTTCCATCTAACACCACAGGGACCACCACAGGGTGGAGGCAGCCAGCAAGGAGTGACTGCTTCCCTAATCACAGAGATGAAGTCTAAGAATCATCTCTGTGGCTTGGAAACTTTATTTCCCTGCTCTACTTCCTGTTTCCGCCCCGCACTCCTAGCCAGGGCACACCCTTGTCTTAAACAAGAGCCACAAATCTGGCCACCTACTCAGTTTCTTCATGTCTATTGTGTAACTACTGCTCATCCTAGGAAGCTCATTTAAATTCTTCTCCAGCTGGGTGGATTTCCTAATGTTAACACTATGAATGCAGAGTCATCTGGCCCCAAACCACATCTGACTGGCACGTGCACATTTTTTGCAACTGTTTCACAACAGGCATTTTTTTAAAATCCTAATGTTAACAACCAAATCCTATTGCCCAGTCAGTTTTATGAAGCCCTGAGAAACAGAACACATTCTCTGGTCCCCTCCTGCTAGAACACAGTCTGAAGAAATTAAAACATTAAAAGGGGGGAGGAATTGAGAAGAGCAAATGCCACCTCCTAGTTTGACAGGCCAGATGGATCCCAGGGCTCTGTCCAGCCTCCTTATAAGTAGGCATGACCTTCCCACCTGCTCCCTCTCTTGGGAGGGGCCCACTGTGGCATCAGGTGTAACATTTTAATTCCCCTTTATGACCTCTACTGTGATAAATGGCATTCCCCCCCCCACCCGTGCTAATTGTCTGTTTCCCTTCCGCCACCCTCACCTTCTCCTGACTTTCATGGGGCCACATCAGTCACTGTTGCCACTGCCCAGTGACAGCGGTGCCTTTCCAGCCCCCACTGTTTTGCTCTTGTGGTCCCTCTGCCTGGCATCATGTTCTTCCGCCATCATTCCACCTACCGGAATCACACCCATCCGTCAATGTTCTGCCCATGTGTCTTACAGTTTATATACAATGCTTTTTCAATCAATCTTAATTAAACAAGAAACACATGAATGAATTCTCCTGGCCATAATGTAGAAGCATTACAGATAGGCCTGAAGTCTCTATTGACAAAAACCTGCAAGCTCTTATTCCTCCTCAAAAGCAAGTATGATTATCTGTGTGTTGCATATTTTTCCAGAGTCCTTTCCATGCATTTGTATATTTATATATGAACTGGTAGAAAACATACAATACATTTTGCATGTTTTACACAAATGGTAACATCTTTGCTTTTTTTCCCTCAACAATCCCTACTGGAGATTTTTCCACATTACTCAATAGAGACAGAATGCATTCTTTTTATCTGCCATAGTGTGAGTACAGCATTCCTCTTCTGATTGACATTTAGACATTTAGATTGTTTCCAGCTATTTGAGAGTAAAATAATGATGTTACAAACATCTTTGTCTATGCCTCCTTGAGCACTTGAGCACTGTTTCTCCAGGGTAGATTATATATTATTTATTGTTTTCTAATTGTTTAGAGCAGTGGGTGGCAACTGCTTTTTCGTAAAGGGCCAGGAAGTAAATATTTTAGGCTTTGCAAGCCATACGGCCCTCGTCACAATACTCAACTCTGCACTTGTGGTTTGAAAGAAGTCACAGACAATACATAAATGAATAGCTGGGGCCATGTCCTAATAAAACTTTATTTACAAAAACAGCCAGATTTGGCCCACATGCATAGTTTGCTGTCCTTTGGTTTAGAGCACATAACATTGGTGGTATTTTAGGGGTATTTCTAGGCTATCACACCAACGCGCCAACAGTTACTAACATTAATTGAGTCTCTTAGATGTGCTATGCCCATTGCTGCATGCTTTGCCTGGATTATCTCATTTAATCCAAGCTCAGTAATATTAACTACTAACTCTTTAAGGTCACAAAGCTGGTAATGGTTAGAGCTGGCCTTCCTATTCAAGTGGCATGACTCCAGCGCTCATGTTTTTAACTACTAAACCACGATATCTTTCTACTCTTAAAGGGAGCAGATGTAGAGGGAGGACAAGTCAAAGCAGCTTATTGGTCATTTAAGTCCCGGGTGGTTCTGACAACCAAGAATCCGATGGTTTTGGTGGACCGTTTCCCTAGGAATGTGTACATTCTTTTGGCCTCCAACTTCAGGTCATTTCAGAGAGCTCCTGAGTGCCATCCAGGAGCCTCAGGTTAAGATTCCTTATGTTAGGACCCAATGTGGCTGGGCATCTATCCAATGCCTTCCCAGCAGTGTGCATCACACCCTGCCTCCAGGGCTGAGACTCTGTAACTCTTAACTTTTTTCTTTGAATGGAGATCCTCACTTATCTTCCCTACTTGGTCCAGTAAGTTTGAGGAGTGGCAATACAGCTAGCTTGTGCTTCACCCACTAAGATGAAAGGAGGATGGATGGATAAGTGGGTAGGAGGATGGAAGGGAGGGAGCGAGGGGAGGGGAGAAGGGAGAAAAAGGAAGGGAGGGAAGGGAGGAGGCAGGAAGGAAGGAAGGAAGGAAGGAAGGAAGGATGAGAGAAGGGAAAAAAGAATTGCCTTGTTAAATGCATGTGCCCTTTTAACACTGTATTTACCCAATATGCTTTCATCGCTTAGGGACAGTTTGGGGACCTATTAAGACTATCAGGGGCAGACGACCAGGGAGATGTTGATTCTACAAGAAGACTGGTTTTGGGAGGATGTGATCTTAGCAGTCCTGGGCAGGCTGGCCATTGGGAGTTTTCGAGGGAAGTGGTCAGGGGAGGTGGCATTAACAGGCATGCTGCCAGTTGACCCTGGGGTTTTACAGCTTGCTCTGGAGCCCCCAAAGTTCCCCCAATGCTGCTCCTCCTTATTGCATCTGCCCTTTGTTAGCTCTAAACCCAGATCCCCAGGCACAACTCGGAGGATCAAGTGCATTTTCCACTCTGTTTCATGCCAACTGGAAAGCCAAGCCCTGCCAAGGACTGAGCTGTTAAAAACATAAGTGGGAAACTCCCAAGGGGCCTGAACCGGGAGCCATGCAAAATGTTTTCTTCCTTTTAAAAAAAATTTAATATACTTGACAAATGCTTACTCTCAGTTTGGGGAAAACCTGTCAGAGGGATGCCCAGAGCAAAGGAAAACTCAGTCTGGGCCGACTGCCCATACCTTCCCGATGGTTATCACTGGGCCCAGCTTGGTTTTATTTCTTTTGGAGAGCTGTTTTCTTCTCACCCTTGGTGTTTCACGACTTGGGGTTCATTATTGGGTCACAAGTTACTCCAGAAGAACTTCCCTTCCCAAGGAGCCAAGTGACCAAGTATCTTTCCTTCTACAGAAAGAACTTCATCTTCTTTAACAGGGGCACTCCCTGCCCAAACCATGTCCATGTGCCCATGGGCACGCATGCACACCCTACAATGCAGTTAATAAGCAAGCACAATCTTCGGCACATTTTTGGCCTGAGCGTGAATCCATTCGTAGCAGATGCAGGAGCTTTCTTTCCCCTAAGCCCAGAGACTCAGCGGAGTCTATTTTTATGACAGTAAATCAGATCTGAATAAATGCTGGTAGGCAGGGAGGATTCTGTCTATCAGTGGATTCACCATCTATTTTTCCACACATCACATGGCTCTAGTTCTAGAGATTTACATCTCTGCTCACTCCAGAAGGGGAGACATGGCATACAACTTGGTAGACACGAAACAGCTCAGAAAACGAGCACAGCAGCGAAAGTGGATGAAGCTGACATACCCACCTACAAATGCACCACACGATATGAGAGTTACGTGTGGATGGCTTCTGACAAAGATGTCATTGGAAATCCTAGACTTTTACTTTGCTGCACGGGGTCACTACAGTGGGGCAATTGTTCAGGCCCAAGGAGCAGGAGTCACATTTTCCTAACCTGTTTGTATTTCTCCCTCCCAGAGGGGCATTTCTTGAGAAGTCAGAGGAATTCTGCTGATTACATCTCCAGCACAGCCACATTCCAGGGGGTGGGAGGGTCTCACACCTGGGCAGGCAGGAGAAGGCCAGAGCACAGGGCTCTGAGGTCAGATCTCGGATGTCTGCTCCTCCTAGCAGCACGAAAGTTCGGGGCCTGCTCCCCACAGCCCAGTGAAGGTGTCACAGATCTGCTGCCTCTGGTTGATATGATTCCACTTCACAGGGTTGCTGTGGGCACAAAGAGTGGGAAGAAAGTGCTTTGAACAGGAAAGCAGGTAAGGTGCTCCACAGTGTAAGAGAGTCAGGAAGGTGAGGCCATGATCTCTCGTGGGCAGAGGAGAATAATGGTAGCTCAACAAATGATGTGTGAGGTCCCTTTAGATGCTGGGTCATTCCTTCAGACACTGAGGGTGGGGAGAAGAGGGAAACAAAGACACCCAAATCGCGATCCATAACCTGCATCATGACCATCTGATTCAGAGCTTCCATTCCTGAGCCCATGGTGGAGGGAAAGGCTGGAGCGGACACTGAGTCATTCCATCTTCCAGTGCTCCTGTGGCTAATTCCAGGTGCCTCCGTCCTCACCAACGGGCCAGGGATGCCTCCAGATTTAGAATTAGGCTGACTCATCAGCGCTCTCCATGGTCACTGACAGATGACAAGCTGATACAAGGAAATTCCATTTATCAACAAAGCCGGCAGGCAAGAAAATGCTAGTTGCTGCCTCTCCAAATGTCCTCCTGTTTTCAAAACAAATAGCCCAGCATGGGAGCCAGAGTGAAAGTTGACAATGAAAGCCCTTCTCTTAGCGCCTCATCCTGGCTAACTGGTTCTGATTTCTGTTTGTTTTGACAAAGGAAAAGTTAGTATCCAGCATTCAGTCTCATCCCAAGTCCCATGGATGTCTGAAATTACTGTTTTCACTTTAACAGTCTTAAGGAGCAAAGAAAAACTAGTTTTCACCTTCCAAGAAGAAAGCTACGAACATGAGCATCAGGGGGCAAAGAGACCTTGGGCTCACTGTACAATGTTCAGTCCAGAAAAAGAGCCAATAAATGTCCCACCCAAGATCAGTAAATGTTACTGACCTCTTGAATGGTCCCTCTTCACAGGACAGGACCTGGGCAAAATCGTGACATCTGCCACAGAGACTCCCTGGTCACCTTGCCTACACCTTTCATTCTCCACAATACAGCTGAGTGATCCTCCTAAAATGGAAATACTTCTGTCATTTCTTTGCTAAAAACCCCTCAAGGGTCTTGAATCATTTTCAAGAAAATTGATCCTGATGATCCTGCCTCTCCTTACCTCTCTGGCCTCAACCTGAGTGTCATCATATGCTCCAGCTATGGCAAACTGTTCTCTAAATCCATTCTGCTTCCCTTACCTCAGGGCCTTTGCACATGCTACTCCTGATGAATCCTGTATTCTGAAGGGCAGCCAACTCTCCCAGTGTCCCTCAAAAATTTTCTCCATGGACTACATGGAGCTGGATATAAAAGGGACTATGTGTGTCGGGGTGGGAGGTGAGAACGAGGGATCACATGCCCTGTCTGTCTGATGGGGACAGTTTAAATCACCTCCAGCCGATTTTAAACTACTGCTTATTTTTCAAAGAACCTGGATATTTGGGTTATTTTTAACATGGAAACATGTAGACAATCATACATACATACACACATGCCTTCACAGATGAACACACACTGCTGAGAGCCAAATATAACATACATACATATATATAAAGAGAGATTTATTATATGGAGGCTGGCAGGTCCAAAATTTGCAGAGCTGATGTCCCACTTAAAGGCCAGTAGACCACTACAGACTCAGGAAGAGGCAATGTCCCAGTTAGAAGGGCATCAGGAAAGAAAATTCTCTCTTACTCGGGGTAGGGTCAGCCTTTTTGTCCTATTCAAGCCTTCAACTGATTGGATGAGGCTCATCACATGAGGGAGGGCAATCTGCTTCACTCAGTCTACTGATTTAAATGTTATTCTCATCCTAAAACACCCTCACAGAAACACCCAGAGTAATGTCTGACCGAACATCTGAGCACATCATAGCCCAGTCAAGTTGATAAATAAAATTAACCATAACAGGCCACTTCTGTTCCAAATCAGTGACTTTCAAACATACTTTATCCCTCAGAAAACCCCCCTTTTCCTTCAAACTGAATCTTCTCCACCACCCTAATATGATAATGACCATGGTAAATGAATAGTAGCGGTAACATTTCTGTGTGATTATTATGTCCAGGTCCTATTCATAGTGCTTTTGTGTATACATTAACTCATTGAATCTCCACAGCAATCCTGTAAATCTAATTTATTAGAAATAAATACGATTATTCTTCTTGCCCTTTCACAGAGGTGGAAACTGGGGGGCAAATAGAAGGTTGGATAATATATTTAAAGTCACACGGCTCCTAAATAGAGAAGGCTGCATTTGAACTCAAGGAGTAGAATTTTTTCCCAGCACGCTATGTAAAACAAACTAAACCTGTTCTATTGGAGGTGGAGGTGTGGCCCCTTCCTCCCAGCAATGGCCCTGGAATTGTAGCCCTGGCTCAGGTGATCTGCAGAGACTATGAGGAAAACCAACCTGAGGACATGCAACCCTGTGATCCCCAGCACAAGGAAGTCAACTCTGCTTGGCAAGTTCTGAAAGCAAGTGGCTGCCAGTATCCTGAGTTGTCCCCTGGGCCAGGGCCAGGAGCATATGTGGAGAGTGAGACCCCCTTTCCCATTCTGGGCCATTCCTCTTCCATTTGAAAAAATGCAGGGATTAAATTACACACCTCAAAGCCCCTTCCCCAGAGCCCCCGTGCTGTGACTGGGAGATGAGAGGGTCGGCCCCTTTTCTAGGCTTGGATGGAATCACTTCCAGCCTGCACTACGGGAGCTTTCTGCAAGCATGACCTGGCAGCCCACTCCCAGCCATGTCCGCCCCTCCTGGCAGGGGCAGGCCTGCACAGGCATGGGGCGGGCCGCACCACCCAGAAGCCTCGGCTCCCAGCCTCTGTCTCTCACAGCAGGAAGGCCAGCGGGACGTAGGACACAGTAAGCCGGCCGTGCGTCCCACCCCTCCCACCAGAGTGGACCTGCCACTTGGTGCTCTGTGTTGGGCTTCCTCAAGATTGGTCTGTGAACTGCCACAGTCACTCGTTAGCAGGGCTGGCTACAACTTGTCATGGATCCTATTACTCCCGAATCCAGTTCCAAAAACAATACGGGGCCTGATATATTAGCCCTGATTAAATTGGCCCACAACATGCTTTTTTGCTTAATTCACCTTTTTTTTTTCTTGCCTGTCCTTCCCTGGGCTCCACCCCTCGAAGATCCATTTGGAAATAACCCCACATTTGATCCCAAAGTGGGTCCCCTTGCCGAGAAGCGTACCCATGAAGCGCTGCCAGCAAGGAGCCAAGAGCCGTGAAATCACCTGCCTTTTGTGCATTTTGCAGTTAAGCCTCAATGAGGGGGAAATGCCCCAAGAGCAGATGCACGAGGAATAAATAAGCCTGTGCAGAAACGCCCGGGAAGAGGCAGCACATGCTCGGCTCCATCACATGGTCCAATTTCCTCTTGTATATTTTCCCTGACATCTCGCCTAGGGTAATTCTGATGAGGTTTTCACCTGTCAAAATGAAAAGGCTTTAAAACTAACCACCCAATTTCACAAGGGCCCTATTTAACCTTAAATCGAAGGCCCGTTGAACGCAACTTCACACGGATGCATGGACCCGTGGGCCGCTTTCGCAGCAGTCACTGAATGAGCACATTCATTCCACCCTGGGCCGCGGCTCGGATACGTATCACCTTCTCCTGGTCAGGAGCCCCGGTGAGTTTTTCTCATATTTTGGCAGGGGCACTTCAGGGAACCATCCACTTCCCCCTTTGCCTGGTCTCCTGGCAACCAGGAGCCATCTGGGAGCCCGACAAGGACAGCCCACCTCGGTGAGGTGGTCAAAAATCAGCAGCTCCAAGGAAAACTCCCAGGGGAGAAAGGGAAGGAAATCACAGAGGTCAGCCCAGTACTCTGCATCTGCGCTTCCGATGTGTGCCCTTCTTGACCGGGTGCAACATTTTGAAAGCAACATGCACAAGACTTTAATGTCAGGAGAAGAATTAGTGTCTCAGAAAAGCCTCAAGTATGATCACATGTAATTGTTTTATAGATGCTGGCACAGTTTCAGGGAAGAATGGATTTTTAATACCGAATCTTTCCATTTCTCTTTGTTTCCCTGTGATCTGTGGGCTCTTTGAGTGGCAGTTTTCTGGCAGATCCACAATTTCGATTTCCCCTTTGTTTTCTCACGCTCGTGGAGTTCAAGGTTTCTTTTCTTTCCCTTTCTTTTTCCATGCATTACAAATACTATTTAATGGGGGTGGGGGGGTGGTTTTCTCCCCTCTGGAGACACATCGTTTGGTTAAACTGCACATAAATTTAACCTCTCTCCAAAGAAACATTAACGATTCTAATTCACGTATATGTACATGATCACACAGATTGAGAAGGCTTTTCTTTTTCCTTTTAAACCAAGGAAATACCCAAGGAACAACTTCTTGCCCCATCTTGGTCCTCGTGGAAAAGCGATTTTCAGGCAAAGTAATGCAAGAGGGCCGTACTCAACTGTGTTGAGAAAACTCTTCTCCTGACCTCTCACAAAGGCACGGTGTTACTGAGGTTTGGGGACACCTCCTAGAGGTAGAAGGCAGCCTCAGGGGGCTCAAGCTGTGAAGATAAAACTCATCCACCAGAAAATGCCCTCAAAAGCTGTTCTTGGATCAACCAGCATGCTCCAGAGCAGAGGGAAGTAGAAAGAACTGGATTTCAAAAGGAGGGTCAGTGGCCTTGGGTTTGTAACAGGATGCAGAAGCCAAGGATCCTCTTTTATTTATTTATTTATTTATTTATTTTAAACGTCTTTATTGGAGTATAATTGCTTTACAATGGTGTGTTAGTTTCTGCTTTATAATAAACTGAATCAGCTATATGTATACATATGTCCCCATATCCCCTCGCTCTTGCCTCTCCCTCCCACCCTCCCTATCCCACCCCTCCAGGTGGCCACAAAGCACCGAGCTGATCTCCCTGTGCTATGTGGCTGCTTCCCACTGGCTATCTATTTTACATTTGGTAGTGTATATATGTCCATGCCACCCTCTCACTTCGTCCCAGCTTACCCTTCCCCAAGGATCCTCTTTTAAACAGATGTGTTTCAGCCTCCGGCTACAACATGGAGGGCAGACCACAGAATGACCAGTGCTGGGACTTCTGCAGTATCACAAGTGATGGGATGCTGAGGGTCTAGGCCAAGGGTGTGAAAGGGGAGGAGGGATGGGGGAACTCCATGAAGATTTCTGTCAAATGGACCCTTCCTCAGCATCACCAATGCAAAGTAGGTGTTTCTGATATGACCATCTTGGCAGTCACTGCAACGTCACAACTGTTGTATCAACATGCACAACACTGTTTTATAACAGGATTGAGTGCAACCAGCATCTTATCGCTGATTCTTTACTGTCTCTGACCTCCTCATTCTTTGTCTCAGTCCTGAGCTTCCCCCAACCCCGATGCTCCTGCACGTGTCCTGTCACCCCCTCCCTACCTTTCTGCAGCAGCTAAGGCATCACGAAATGCGCTGACAATCTGCTGGGCTGATTTCTAGGTCATGTCAAAATGACCCGGTGTCAAAACACCTAGGTCAAAATATACCCACCCCTGTGCAGAACTTCAAAAGAAGCAGAAGTCCTTCAGCTTTTGCAAATAAAACCCTCCAAAGAGAGAGCTGGGGAGACGGTAGTGCCCTGCACAAAGCAGTCTCCAGAACCTTTAGCCAAACCCAGCTTCTCTGGGCCTTCCAAGGTCACGGGCATCTCGAGGTGAGCTGTGGGAGCGGGTGAGATGCTGCCAAGAGTATCAGAGAAGGCAGCACCTGTGGGCCTCCTCATCCAGGGCTGCCCACCCTGTGCAGGAAGTGGTCACCGCTGGGCGTCCTTGCAGCCACTTCAGCCTGGCCTTAGTTTGCTCCTAAGGAGTGCTAAGCAGGGCGCACAGCCCTTGCCTCCTGACGACGGCCCAAATGCTCCTCGTGGCTAGTGGAGAAGGTGAGGGAGTCTGTCTCCTGTTCTCTTCTTTCAGAGATCAACCCTGCAGATACAGCCCACCCCCCGCCCCAGCCCAAGATTTTACTTCCAAACCCAAAGATGTTGGGGCGGGAGCGGGGGGCAAACAAGGTAGAAAATCAAGCATCCCTCTCCTCCTTTACAAACCCACATGCACTTGTTGACTTTAATTTCCTAAGAGCTGTGGCCTGCATACTTCCAGGGTGCTCAGAGCTCAGACACTGGTCTCTCACTCCAAGTAGATGGGGGTTTGACACTTCTGAAGCCTTGGAAAAAATGTTATTATTCTAAGCTGTGTGCCTCGAACGTGGTAAGAGGATTGGCTGGATCTCTGCATGGCGATAACCTCTCCCAAGGGGTGAGAGCCCCAGGGAACAGGCATGGCGGGGCTCTTCGGAATGATGAATGCGAGGCCTGGCATGTGGGGAGCACAGAGAGCCTGGGAATGAGGAGGGCTCGGGGCCTTTGCACCCTCTCTGTTTGGGTCTGGCTGTCTGACTTCAGACTGAGCGCAAACAACCACCTGGCTCTCTGCTCTCCAACCCAACTCGCCTTGTGAGCTCCTCCAAGCTTTCTCCCACTTCAGGGCCTTTGCCCACATTACACCCTCCGCCTGGATTACTGTTCTAACTGCTGCTTCTCATGCCTTGGCTTGACTAAGTTCTTTGTCCTCCTAATTTCAGCTCAAGAAACCTCGAAGCAGGGGTGCCTTCCCTGACCTCGCCCACCAGCTCAGATGCTGCCCCCATGGGCTCTCCCATCACCACGTTCTGCTCACTTTGAACATTTATTACAGACGGAATCACATGCCATCTCCGCTTATGTGTGTTCAGTCCACACCTGTCTCCCCCACTAGACCGTAAGCTCACCAAGGGTGTTTTCATCCCAGGGCACCCAGTACAGGGTCTGGCACTGAGCAGGCACTCAATGAACACTTGTGGAATAAGTGAAAGGTCAGAAGTTCTCCGGATGGAAGGCAAGGACAGGGGCTTTCCGTCCGGACAGGAAAGTGCTCTGGAAGAGAAGGGTGGCCTCCAGGTCAGGAGACCTGGATCCAAGTCCCCACCCTGACACTTGGATGCTGGCATCGCTACATGTGAGAACAGATTTTTGGCAGACGCAGAGGCAGCTGGTACAGCATGCTCCGAGGACCAACTGCACCACAGACCAAATGGAGGCATCCTACCACTGGTCTGAAGTCCGGAGGGATTCTTCAGAGAGATGGTCCTCGAGGCTAGGGAAGGAGATGGGGTGGAAGTGGTAGAGGTGAATGAAGGGCACAAGGCCATGGAGGGCTTGACTCAGTTATTATAAGAGTGAGAAATGGCAGCTTCAGCTGCTGGGGATGGTTGGGGCATTGTAACCCCTGAGGTCCGAGGGATGGCTAAACCCACGGCTGGCCAATGACCCTGCCTAATGCTCTGGGGGGACGGAGCAGCTTTTTTTTTTTTTTTTTTTTTTTGGCTGAGCCACTCGGCTTGTGGGATCTTAGTTCACCAACCAGGGATCGAACCTGGGCCCTCAGCAGTGAAAGCATGGAGTCCTAACCACTGGACCACAGGGAATTCCCAAGGATGGAGAAGCTTTTGAGAAGGAAGGTCCTCTACATGGCAGGCTGTCAGAGGGAAGATGCCCTAAGACCACCCCAGGGAAAGCCACCTCCCCTCTCACGGCCCACTCCAGCTGCTCTGAATGCAGAAGCTCCAGGAAGATGGCTGGTCTGTCTTGTTCTCTGCTGTGTTCCCAGCACCAAGAATGGTGCCTGGCAGAGAGTGAGCGCTCTGCGTGAGAGAGGGAATGGTTTGTATCCTCACACGATACTTCTTCGGGGGTCTGTGGTAGACAAACGCTGGAGTGACCCCTGATGATTCTCCACCAACTGGGCTCCACGTCTGTGTGATCTCCTCCTCTGGAGGGTGGGGCCTGTGACTTGCTTCTATCCAACAGGACAAGAAAGAGGCGATGGAGTGTCATCCCTTGATTCAGTTAAATCATAGAGCCAAGCAGGCAGGATTCCCTCCCTTGGTTACTATATGTTATAGAGCAAAAGTGATGGGTTGCACCGCTGTGATTACATTCAGTTACACAAGACTCCATCTCAGTGGACTGGAGAGAGGTTCTCCTCGCTGGTGTGATGAAGCCACGCACGTTGAGGAGGCCCCCATGGGAGGAACCGCCAGAGGCCTCTAGGACACAGGGGTGGCCTCTAGCCAACAGCCAGCAAAAAGCAGGACCTTCAGTCATACAGTCACAAAAAAAATGAATTTTGCCAACAACTGGCAAGAGCTTGGAAGTGGACTCTTGCCCAGTCAGGCCTCCAGATGAAAATGCAGTCCAACCAACAGCTTGACTGCAGCCCTGTGAGATGCGAGCAGAGGCCCCAGCCGAGCTCTGCCCAGACTGCTGACCCCATAAACTGTGAGACAGCAAGTGCTGTTTTGAATCAGTAAGTGTGTAGTAATTTGCTACACAAGAATAGAAAAGTAATACAGCTACCAGGACTTAATTACGCTGCTTCTCTATCTGGAAAGGTGGGACTAAGGGACTCTCATGAAACTAAGTTTCGGCACCACTTCCTCCAGGAAGCCTTCCCGATTCTCACTCTGCTCTCACCTTAGGAGTCTCTCATCTGTGCTGCTACAAAGCACGGATGTTTGCTCCATAATAACACGCTTGGCACTATATTGTTTTTTATATTGGCACATTTATTTCACTCACTGAGCTCCTCAAGCGGAGAGGCCCTGTCTGTCTTTCCATTTTCTTTCCTCCTTTCTCCTTACCTCTGGCAGAGCTCACAGGGGGCCAGGCAGTGAGCTAGCTGCCAGGATACAGAAGCAAACAACAGCAGCAGCAAAGGGATCATGTTCTTATCTCATGGAGTATCTGATCTAATGACAGAGAGACATCAATCCCAGAATCAGACACTCTCCCAGAGCAGTAAGGTTTTGGATAAGCACCAGGATGGTGCTGTAAAGCCAGTAATGGGTGATGTGACCTAGTGAATGAGGTCAGGGAAGCATTCCTGAGAAAGGTATGCTTAGGAGGCTCTATGAAGGACAAATAAGAGTCAAACAGGCAGAGGTGAGACGAAGAATGGCTTAGGCAGAGGGACAGTTTATATAAAGGTCCTGTAGAGGAAGGATGCTCAGCAAGTTTGAACAACTGAAGGAGGACCAGTGAGGCTACAGCAGAGACAGGGCGAAGGCACATGGGGTACGAGGGAGCAGTAAGGTCCCCGGGGCAGACCCCGCAGCACAGTGCACGCTATGTTAGAGGTCAGCCTCGACCCACTGGGTGTTCATCGGAGGGTTTCAAACGCAACAGTGACATAATCTGATGTAAACGGAAATGATTCATCTGAGATGTGGACAGTCGGTGTAGGATAGGGGTTTGAGGATGGGGTGGGGTACCGTGCAAAAATGGCTGTGAGGAAACCATGTAGGAAGCTATTGTATAGTCCAGGTGAGAAATCATGTCGCTTGGTGTTATGGGCTGAACTGTGTGCCCCACCATCCAAATCCTAACCCCCAGTACCTGCGAATGGGACCTTATTTGGAAACGGGATCTTTGCAGACGATCAAGTTAAGATGAGGTCATGAGGATGGGCCCAAATCCAGTATGGCCGCCCAAAAGAGAAAATGTGAACATAGAGAAAGACACACACAGAGGGAAGACGACGTGAAGACAAAGGGAGAACACCGTCTACAAGCCAAGGAATGCGTGAGGCTACCAGAAGCTAGGGGAGAGGCCGGGAAGGGCGCTCCCTCCCAACCCTCAGAAGGAACCAGCCCTGTGACCCTGTCCTCTTGGATTTCTGGCCTCCAGCTGTGAAACAATAGATTTCTGTTCTTTTAAGCCACCCAGTTTGTGGGACTTTGTTTAGGGCAGCCGCAGCAAACTAAGACCCTTGCTTTAGGTCAGGAGTCGGCACGCTTTTTCTGCAAAGGGCCAGGTAGTAAACATTTTGGTCTTTAGGGCCCGACTGTCCCTATAGAAAGTACCCAACCCAGCTGTTATAACGGGAAAGCAGCCCGCAGACAGCAGGTAAGCAAATGGGCCCGACTGTGTAACACTTGATCTCCTAAAACAGGCAGCAGGCCGGACCATGTTTCGGACTCTGGGTCCAGGTGATGCCGGTGCGGATGAAAAGAAGGGGACGGCGTGTGACACACCAAGTCTGCGTCTCGGGTCTCCCCCACGTCTAGTTCAGACTGGGCACCAGCGAGGTGCTCCGCGAATGTTGAACTGTTGAGCTGAATTCACACTGGACTAGCGGGTCACTCTGGCCCAGGCAAAATGAGGTGGTCGACAGATGGTTTCGAACATCCCTTTCAGCTCTAGCATCCTGGGGTCTGCTGCCAGGGGCGGAAGGTGTTTTGTGTCCGTGCTTAGTGTGGCTTGTTATAAAGTTGGTGCCTTGGCCTGAAGGCTCAGTGGGGGTGGGAGAGGCATGGGGTCTGTGCACAGTAGCTCCCTTTGTCCAGACACAAGGCACAATGCAGCCCTTGCTCAGTGACCGCGTCCTGATGCCGGCGATAATGGTGGTGACAGTGAGTGACTGCCTAGCTGAAGGTCCCTGCCGTTGGTGGAAAGAGCTCGGCTTTGGAATCTGAAATCCTGGAGTTGCTCCTTATTAGCTGCCTGACCTTGGGCTAGTTACTGAATTAAGTTCTCTGAGTCTCTGTTTCCTCACTCATTGAGGAAGAGAAAGCACGGGGCCGGGCACATCGTTGACCTTCATCACATTTTAGTTTCTGTCCTCTCCCTCATGAGACTCTGGGGTTCAAAGCCTGCTTTGCATTCACTACTTGTGTGAGCTACTTTACCTCGATGTTCTCATCTGTAGAGTGGGAACAATGGTAGCTGTGCCGAATCTTTTCTGGTCGCCCCACCCACCCCTCTGCCTCTCTCTTAGTCCTGGGGAGGCTAACTCATTGGAGGATATCATCAGCTTCCCTTGCCCTCCGATTCCAGCTGGTGTGGCCAAGGGAATCATGGGCAGCAGGACAGAGGTGAGAGTACTTATCCCCTGGCTCCCATCTGCTGGGCTGTGGTTTGGCAGTGCTGAGTTCCTATACCTAAAGCCACAGCTCCTGTTGGGTGGCTCTTTCCCCATGGCTACTGCTCTCACCTTGTTCTGGTCACCGCTGCTTCCACTCACCCCTCAGGCCTGTGGGTGGATTAGCTTCCCGTGGTTGCTACTTCTTCTGGGCTGAACCTCATTGCTCATTGGCATTTATAACCCATCTAAATCTTTGTAAATATCCCTTTCCTTAAACCCACTTTTAAAATTATTTTTAATTGTGGTCAAATACACAGAACATAAAATTTACCATTTTAAACTTTTTTTTTTTTTTGGCGGTACGCGGGCCTCTCACTGTTGTGGCCTCTCCCGTTGCGGAGCACAGGCTCCGGACGCGCAGGCTCAGCGGCCATGGCTCACGGGCCCAGCCGCTCCGCGGCATGTGGGATCCTCCCAGACCGGGGCACGAACCCGTGTCCCCTGCATCGGCAGGCGGACTCTCAACCACTGTGCCACCAGGGAAGCCCCCCATTTTAACCATTTTTAAGTGTACAGATTAGTGGCCTTAAATATGGCCGCACTGTTGTGCAACTATCACCACCACCCATCTCCAGAACTCTTTTCATCTTGTAAAACTGAAACTCTACACCCATTAAACAAGTGTTCCCCCTGCCCTCCAGTCCCTGGCAACCACCCCTCTACTTTCTGTCTCTGAATTTTCTACTCAAGGTACCTCATGTAAGTGGAATCATACAGTATTTGTCTTTTTGTGACTGGCTTATTTAGCGTAATTATCCTTAAGGTTTCTCTTTAAGGTTAATCTATGTTGTAGCATGTGTCAGAATTTCCTTCCTTTTAAAGGATGAGTAATAATACTCTATTGTATGTATATACTACATTTTGGTATCCATGCATCTGTTGATAGACATTTGGGTGGCTTTCTACCTTTTGGCTATTGTGGAAAATGCTACAATGAATATGAGTATGCAGATATCCTTCAACTCTCTTTAACTGTCCCTTTGAGGGTTCCATTGGGTTCCTCCCAAGACTCTCACTGATACATAATATACACTTAGTATCATCATGTCATTTTGAGTCATTAAGTTTATACATGCAAAGCACTTAGATCAGCACCTGACACCTGGCAAGTACTCAATAAATACCTGCTGTTACTAAGAAGGTTTCTCTGTGTGGCAGAGGCTGGGTGGCAGTGCGTCATCATCTTAAGCTCTTAAGCACCAGCTAACTACCTACCCCAGCCTGCTTAGGCTGGGACCACAGGACTGCATTCTAGAGCATGGAATGTGACATCCCCCTTCTACGCCTGGCCCACCCAACCCTTCATGCATCTCCCTTTCTGTGGGGCAGACATCCACCTTGCAGGAAGATCCTGGATGCCACGTGTGACATGTGGCAGAGCCACCACCAGCCTGGGTCCCTCCATGGGTGGAACAGAGGCAGGTGCTAGTATTATCATCCATGTTTTACAGATGAAAAATCCGGAGATTTGGTAACATGCCCAGCAAGTAGCAGAGCCTAGATGTGAACCTAAGCAAGGAGTCTGGCCCCAGGGTCCACACTCCAAAACACTGCTCTGCACTGTCTCTCTTTCAAACTTAGGAATAAGCCTTGGCAATTACATTTTCCTTTTCCCAGACAACCCCCAGACCCAGTCTAAACTCATGCTTGTCGTGGTGGAAATCCATGGAGGTAACCACTGCACCGCAAGGCCAAGGTGCCCAGCTGGACGTTCCAATTCATTGCGGGTCATTCCCAATGGGGCATGCGGGAAAGAAGGGAAACGCATCAGTGCTTGCAGCAGTGTCCTTGGCCACCTCTGTCCTGCTCTCTGATGTTCTTTTCTCTGAAAGCCAGTGGTCTTCTCTAACCAGTTGGTAAGTAGGCTGAAGAAAGAGGGGTGTGGGGCTTCCCAGGTGGCGCAGTGGTTGAGAGTCCGCCTCCCGATGCAGGGGACAAGGGTTCGTGCCCCGGTCCGGGAAGATCCCACATGCTGCAGAGCGGCTGGGCCCATGAGCCTGCGCGTCCCGGGCCTGTGCTCCACGACGGGAGAGGCCGCAACAGTGAGAGGCCCGCATACAGCAAAAAAAAAAAAAAAGAAAAAAAAAAGAAAAAGAAAGAAGGGTGCTCCCTGGATCCATGGCAGCAAAGCTGGGATTACCCGCTGACATTACAGCTGGCAGCCTCCAGCTGCTGGCACCCTTTAAAAGAGAACGTGATGGCAATATTCCAGCTAAATTCTCCCAATTAGGCAGTTAGGGAAACATTATCCACCCTGGGATCAAGCTGATGAAATGGAGGGGGCAGGGCTGGGGAGGAGGGGTGCTAATCTATGTGTGTTGGATCGCACAGCCCAGGGTGTGTATTTCTAGGGGTGTTCGTGGGGAGGCATTTGCTGGGTCTGAGGAGCTGCCTGGGGCCAAAAAGGTGATCCATCTACCTCGGCCACTTGACGGGCCCCACTTTCCTAAGTTAGGAACACAGAACTGTCTCCAAATCCCAAAGCTGTCCCAGCTCTGGGCTGGACTGAATGGACAAAGGGTAGGGGTGAGGCAGAAGAACCGACCTACATAAAGTCAGAGCCCAAAGGAAGCTTCTCTCTCCCACCCCAACTACTCAAGGTGGGGACTGGGGAAACTGAGGCCCAACAAGGCAAGCCAGAGGCATGACAAGGGCCAGAATTCCTGACCTTTTTCCCGCCGTGATCCTCTGAATCCCAGGGGTTTCTCATCTACCGAGCCTTTCTGAAGGGCACGCATTTTACACCCATCATCATACTTAATTCTTACCACCCTGGGAGGTGAATACTCCTGATCTCCCCTATTTACACAGGAGGAAACTGAGACTTACTCAGATTTACAGAAGCAGACCAGGGGTTCCACACACAGACTGAGCCAAATGTTCACTCCCACAGAAAGGCCCTGGATTTCACCACCAGAACTCTGTTCATCAATACATACTTATTTAATGATTATGAGAATAATCATAATAATAGTGCATTCAGCACCATGCCAAGTGCCTAACCCAGAATATCAAAGTTAATCATTACAGCTATTTCTGTCAAATAAGTTGTCACTTCCCACTTTGCAAATGAGGAAACTGGACCAGAGAGAAAAAAGGAACTTGCCCAGGGTTGCACACTGCGGTGGGACTCAAGTCTCAATCCTCCTGACTTGGTCCAGTGCCCACCTCCATTTTGGACAAGGTCCACCCAGCACAGCAGGCACAGTGGGCTCTGCAGAGAGCAGTCTCCACACTTAGGGCAGGTGTCCTATAAAGTGGTGAGAAATAAGCTCCCAGCCTGCAAGTGCTAAAGGAGTAGAGAGACAGACAGACAGACAGACAAACCTGGGGTTGGGGCTATCAGGGATGCTCTGTGACTGATGGGGATTTGAATGGAGCATCACTGCAGGGCAGCACAGTCAAGGGACATCATTCTGAGCAGGGATATGCCTCAGGGGCCAAGAGGTCTCCGGTCTGGTTTCCACAGAATTCGTGTGGGACATGCGGCCATAAGATGGGTTGAGACTTGAGACCAGGCTGTGTAGGCCTCTGGATGTCAGATACAAAGTTAGGATTTTACTCTGGGGAAATAGGGAGCTATTGAACGTGTAGGGGCCAGGTGTCAAGATATCGCTTCAGGATGAACAACGCCGTTGTGTCGTTCAGGATGGATGTGAGGAGGGAAAGGCTAGAAGCCTGAGACATGATAACGGAATGGAGGGGGAACTATAAAGGCCATGCTGACAGAACCTGATGGCTGACTGGAAAAATACAGGTAACCGGGCCTATTATCATCACTGATAAGAGGATAGTTCGTGTACATACTCTCTGTGTTAATTACATTTCTTTTGGCCACAAATATTTCTTCCCCTCAACAAAAGGTTGAAGTCGGAGGGAGAGCCAGGCTAATCAAGCCTAGATTATGAGAAGAGGCTCCAACTGCTTGGCACCAGCGCTGGAGAAAAGTCCTTAAGCATGAAACGGCCTCCTGTTCTCCCATTCCCATGGCAATCATGGCCTAGCTGTTTATAGGGAATCGAATAAAAAAGCAAGGGGTCGCTGATTGGTTGAGGTTTCCCTGGGCTGGCCTCAAAAGTCCTCTCAGCCTTTTAGATGTAGATAACCCTTCAGGGAGGGATGCATCCTCAAGGCTTCCTTCATGCCCACAACATCTGGGATGGGTTGGGGGACCCTTGGCCAGAGACACTCAGCCAATCGAGAGGCTGCCCTGGGTCCCGGAGGAGCATGGCTTCCGTGAAAGGCTGGGAGGGCCCGTCGTGCTGGATGAAGCAGGGACAGCGCGGAAGGGGAAGGCACCGCCAAAAATGTCTGTGCCTGCATGGTCCTGGGTCACCAATAAAGATAAACACTACAAACTGCCGGGATACAGAACTTCACAATGGACTTACAGTCTATAAAAATGCGGCTCGGTGCCCAGTGCTGGGAGAGCCAAGCCGGAAGTGGGAGAGCAGAGATCTCGTGCAATTACTTCCTGGATATAGATCTCCATCACTGGGCTATTCACAGCAATTACTCTCGCTTTTCTCCCCACACCCCTCCCTCCTCTACCCCCACATGTCTTGCCAGCCCTATTTTGCCCATCATTTTGAAAGCCATAGATATGTTTCACTGGGACTTGGCTCAGGTCTGCCAGGAAAAGCAAATTCGGGCCAGAAGTAGTAAAATTTAGACATGATGGCAGAGCCAAGCTGCTGCCAACCCGAACTTCACCTCGAATTTGATGTGGGAAGGAGGAACGGAGGCCTCCTAGGCACTGATGGGTGGTGTGAGCCAGAATTCTGTTTGTTTAAAAACTTGTACCCAACTCACAGCCAAGGTAAGGGTTCCCATTCCCTGGAGATGTCTGATGAATGCTATTCCATGGCACCCAAAGATCTCTATTCTCAAGAGAATTCTCTCATTCTCCTATGCAAGGTGAGCTCTGACTATTGCCAGTGAATTCAGAAATAGATCTAACACAGATCTGAAAACTCTGGCCTCTCTTTCTTGGCCCTTGAAATGGCACTTGAAAACATTCCAGCGTGTTTTCTAAGTATGAGTTGGCATAACAAGGAAAAGATGTTCTGATATGGGCCCAGAATGATGTTGTAGGTCTTTGATTCTACAGTGTTTGCTTTCCACTTTAATATTTTTGAAATGTGTACCTTTCCAATGTATATAATATTTTTGAAATGTGTACCTTTCCAATGTATATGTATAACAGAGAGTTCATTTCCCAAATAATTTGTATTAGTTTGTGTGATACATTCAGTAAAGTCTTCAAGGAAGACATTTGTGGACTGGGGGATGAACGTTTGACAGATGGCACTCAGACCATGCATGGGTTTTTGAGTTTGCCTCTCCGGTGACAGTGCCTCGAGTGGCCTCTGGCTTGAATGCACCCCTTCAGTCTTTGAGGGTTCCTTGAACCTTTGAAATAGCCTTTGAGAGACCGGGTGAGATCAAGAAGCAGAAAGAAAATTTGCAATTAGCAGTTTTGTCCTGCACTTCTTGAAATCCTAACCAGGCCAAATCAGGCTGTCAACCCAGCAGAAAAGGGTCAAGGAGCAGGGTTCCATCTATGCTTTAAGTTAAAGGTATAAGATGTGGTCTCCCAAGTGGTCTGCTCTGGATCTCTAGAGAAGAGATGACCCAGGAATCTGAATGATATATAGGTCTGGGGGCCTTAGGACCTTGGCCATCACTAGGATATGAAACTTAACAGTTGCTAAAAGGGGTAGGTGTGTCATCTGGCACCTGAAGAAACCTGTTTATGTGCAAACCTGCTACTCTGATAGTGACCCATTCTGAGAGTAGGGAACACTAGCCACCTTTTCACCTGACAGCATTTATGACATTTTTTGGTTTGTTTCTGCCTCTCAGAATATACTCCACGGTGCTAAAGTCCCAGAAAACAGACTGGGGATTTATGAATTTTTAAAAGCAATTTCAGTGGTCTCAGGTTTTAAACTATCATTTATGAGCATTTACTATGTACCAGGCACCATGTTAAACTATTCTACATAGATTATTGTATTTACTCCTCTGTTAAAATTTCCCAAGCTCCCATGACCAGTTAGTACTGAAGCTCATATATGAACCCAAGTCTGTCCAGATCCAAAACCATGGTACTTGGAATGCCTGTGAAGTTATTAAAAGCGTCAAAGCCAATATATATGGATGTCAAAGACAGTGGCGGACTCAGAGCAAAGGTCTTGAATTCCACCACCTCAGCCTTGTTCACCCTTGCCTTGCCTTGCCTTGCAGATGACCCTTGGAAACTATCCAGACTGAATCTCACACAGGAACATTTTCCCTATGACCACATGTGGCTCTCTTAGGAAATAGCATCCACCATAGAATGTTTTTCCAGTCTTCATGATGGTTTGATAAAGGGACCTGCAATTGGCATAAAATCTGGTTATGCTGTTAATGACTAGAAACTGTTATCATGCTGATTAATGCTGCCACTGTTTAGAATAATTATTAACCCAGCTGGGAGGACCCATGGGAATGGAATAGTGACTAATCAATCTCGAAGGAGTTGCCAGGTGATGTTTATTTCGTGAGAACTGGAGGGAACCAAAGACACGATCATTTTTCCTTGACATTGACGTTCCCTCCAACAGGTGGGCAGCCGCCGCAGTCAGAGCCCATTCACATCCCATTTCAGGTGTACAGTCGGCAATACTCATGCAGGGGCGGCAGGAAAGGGATGGGGGGATTTGTCTTTGGCTGACACCCGGGGTGTGCTGCCTATGGGGGTCTCCTGTCTTCCTTCCAATCTTAACATCCACTTTCTCAAGAGTGGGCACTCACCTGAGTTGCTAATTAAGTAATTTTCTTGTTTATCTGACTTGGATGGTTTTCTTGCAGCATTGCCAAGTAAAAATGGCTCTTAATTATGTAAATTCATGAAACCACACCAAAGACAACCTTATCAGAACATTTGTTTGTCATACTATTTAAAGAAAGAAAAAAAAATCAGCTAATTGATGGGAGGCCAATAAAATCCATTTTCATCATAAAACTTTTCATATTTGCACCACTTCTCAGCTTCCAAATCCAGCCTTGGATCTGGCTATTTAAAACCCTACTCTATGTGCAGGAACGGAACAGAACCAAGAAGGATATCGTCTTAAGTAGGAAGGTAAAGAGAGTCTTACCTTTCTTCCCATTTAAAATTAGACTTAATTTGATGTTTCAAGAAACATAACTGATCACAGATAGAAAGTCAAGAGTGCTCAGCTTGGGGATAATGGCATTAAGACATGAGATGGAGAAGCAACAGGGACCTAATTTTCTAGCCTTGTCCATCTTCTTCATATAGTTGCTCTGGGAACACGTGCTTTGGAGAAATCCTATGGGAGGGAAGTGATTTCTATCTAGTGCCACTCACCAGGGTTCCACCCCTGACCCAGGAGGAGAGAGAAGGCAATGTGATGACAGAAACAGAGAGTGAGATTTAAATACTATGCTGCTGCTTTGAAGATGGAGGAAGGGGCCATGAGCCAAGGGTTGCAGGCAGCCTCTAGAACATGGAAAAGGCAAGGAAATGCGTTCTCCCCTAGAGCCTCCAGAAGGAGTATGGCCCTACAATGTCTTCATTTCGGCCCAGTGAAATCCATTTCAGACTACTGTCCTCCAGAACCGTCAGAGGATAAATCTGTGCTGCTTTATGCCACTACAGTTATAATAATTTGTTACAGCAGCAGTAAGAAAGTCATACACGTGATCCAAGACTTTTCCTACCGTGCACATATACCTGCTCTGTGCCCACCCCCATAGCTGCATCTATCTGCGCTTAGCTTCCCACTGGTGTTTTTCTACCATGGTCTTGGTTTACCTGCCTCTGACCTACCACTCACAACCCAGCATCAAGCTAGCTCCCTTCTCCCTGTTTTAGTGCCGCTGGGTTTGATCCTAGTGTTTTGGTCTCAGGATTGATACAGGATCTTCTCTCATAATTCTAGGTTCCATTTCTTGGGAATTTACCATGAGATCTCTGACCTCTCATAACTCCTCTCTATATGCAACATACTGTTATTTCCCCCATATTGCAATAAGGAAGCTGAAGTTAAAGGGATATTAACTTGCCCAAATTTACACTACTAAGTGGTAGAGCCAGGGCTGTAATCCAGATCTGTCAAACTCTAGAGGCGTGTTCTCGAAGACTCTTCACCAGAGCCACATCTCTTAACCACAATGGCTCAGAATTAACTTCAGGCATTCCCAAACCTACACCTTTCTGATGACACCTGAAACTGACTTAATCTCTACTTGATTTCATTCGAGAGAGCAAGATTAAGTCCAAGTTCTAGAGTGGCATACTCTATGTAACTTTAGACTCATCGACAGCAGGAATGCAAAAAAATACCCCCCCAACCCCCCACCCTTGCGGACATGTGTCTGTTGTGTCTGTGCCTCGAACCTGACTCTCTCATGACCCCCGATGGCCTGGCTACCCCAACTGCTGACTGACATTAAGGCTGTCCTATCCTGTCCATGTCCAACCTTCAGAACTGAAAGAGCTTGGCGTTCATAGTTCACCAGTGTTCACGGGATCACTCATCTCAATGTTCCTTGCTGCTCTGTATTTACCTTTGGAGGTTATTCTGTGAGGTGAACACAATCTCATCATTAACATTTAAAAAAACCCCACTGTCTGTAAATATTAGAGACGTCTATTCTTCAAAGAGAGAGAGAGAGAGAGAGGGAAAAACAATCAACACTTCTTTCTGGTCGGAAGGCTTTTCCTTGTGAGTGATTTTTCTCTCAGGCATCCTTAGCTGGTGGTTCTGTTCACAAACCATGGGGTTTTACAGCAGGAAGGGCTCCTAGTGACGGACTGGTAATATCAAGGACAATGGTGTACCTGAGGTTATCTAGGAGCTGCTCAGATTCCTAGTTCAGTGCTTTTCCCTCTCCCCTAAGTCACCACCTGATACTCCAATTCTACTGACTTCTCAGAGAATTCGAGGGCTGCTCATAAGCCGCCCTGGGACACTCCCTCTGTTTCCCAAATGTTAACTCCTTTTACTATCCCCCAACCTGCTGAGGTGACTTCTTGTTGCTTTTCACTGAGCTGAGAGTGGGGAGCTGATCAGCTTGGCCCCAGACTGCCCTGCAGATAATGCTGCGTCTAAATTCCGCCTCACTAGGGCCTATGTTTAGGTGTTTCCAGATAGGAGGGTGTTCTGAACTAGAACCCAAAGTAAAGGCGGTCAGAGCATCCGTGGGAGCGCAATCAGATGTCATTACACACTTAGACTACACAAGGCAAGGTCTCAGACCATGCTCTCGGGAGGGGAACTTGGAAGGACTGTTTGGTGGTTGATAAATCTGTCATTATTCCAACCCTGAAATTAAAACAAGGCTGCCCCAGTCTCTGGGGTCAGGGAAGCTATTTTTGGAACATGCCTGCCTTTTTGCATGTGCATTATCAAAGCCTTGGGCTCTGGGACCCAGCGTCCTCCTGGCTCATTCCAGCTTTCCTCTGACTCGAGGAAAGAACTTTGGGAGCTATTTGGTTCCAATATTTCATGCCTATTGGATATGTCATGCTACTGTATGTAACAAAGGTGAGACCATACCATACAAAGAGATGTAGATTGAAAGGAGGATGAAAGAATTTGACCATCTTCCACCCTAGAGCATAGCCACATGGTCATGGTGTCCCTTTATTTTAGGTCACTGGTGACACCATCACCACCTCCTAGAACAACGAGGGCTACCTGCAACCTATTGGCATCCGAGGGTTACTTGGGTCTTTCAATGGTCAGTGTCTATTACTGACATTTCAAAGTCAAATATGCTTGCTCCTCTCCCAACCCATTCTCATCCCAGGAAATATGAATTTAACCACATAGGAGGATAGTAGCAAGGCCCAAAGAAACTGGTCCTTCTGAATAACCCCTGAACACCTACCCTTATAGAAAGCCATTTCTAAAATCTGAACCTGAGTATGAAGAATCCTGCTACAATTAGACTGGGAAAGAATTCCCTTTTATCATACAATATGGTAGTTATACGAGGTGGCTAAAATGATTAACAATGCACACAAGCATACACACACACACACACACACACACACATATACAGAAGCAGAGCTGCTACAAGAAAATCCGTCACTGTACAAACTCAAAAAGGACACCTCTTCCGGGCAGATAAATTATAGAAAAAGGCTCCCTTTCCTTTGGGAAAGCACAGCCCAGGGATGGTTTTGCAAGTAGTTCAAGAGATGGATTTCAGACACCACTCACCCCTTCTAAACCAGTGCTGGTGCAATGCACAATCTATCCCATTGTACAGAGCAACCCTAGAGAAAAGTATAGTTGTAGATATGGAATTTGAACATAGGTAGAAATTGCTAGAACTAGAGTGATTGTGAATCATCAGAGGAAAGAAAAAAGTTTGGAAAACAGGAATACCTCAAAAGAAAAATAATTACCAGCAGCAATACCCTGAGAAATGATGATTATTTAAATCTTTGGTGTATTCCTTTCCACTCTTTTTCAAATGCATATATGTAAAGAATACCAACATGGAAATGTACTCTGCATACTGTTTATGGCCTTTTGTTTTTTGCCTGTTATATTCTGCCCGTCTTCGCAAGTGAGATAAGATATATCCCCCGTATCACTTACAACAGCAAAGCGGCATTCTCTTGAACTGTAATGCATTTGGCTGATCCTGTGGTCGGAACTTCAGATTAACTAGTTCTCTTAATTCCTGTCTTAGCCACCTGCTTGCCATGAAAAGCCTTCTGGCTAGAAACAGAAGCAAAGGGAACACCAAGCATCACAATTAGGATGGAGCTGTGTCTGACTAACAGTGTGGGCTGGGAAATGCCCTTCTTTGGGGAGAATATATCCAGGGCAAGCTTGTTGCTGACTTGTAGTGAAGGTTCCCCTTGTCTCCCACTGGTCACTTCGCCTCCACCATTTTCCTGGCTTCCGTGCTCACCGAGTCAGATGCCACTGTTGGAATCCATTGACAAGCAGCAGCTTGCAGAAACTGAGATAGCTTGTTCTGCACCCCTCTCCCTGCAGAGTGGCCCCCTCCACCATGGTTTTTTCCCCCAAAGCAGAGAGAGGACGGGTAAGAACGTGACTTCCATTTGTTCCCCGGGCACCATCGAATTCCTGCCAACAAATGCATTCCTTCCATACCTGTCCATCAGCTTGAGAGGAACAAGGCCTGGGAACAGGGGTTCACATTTCCTGAGCAAAGTTCTTTATCTTTCCTCAGGTAGAGATGAAACCAGTTTGCTAAGAGATGAAATAGGCTTCTAGCCTGGCTGTTGGAAGAGCACATCAGCTGGGGGCCCAGAGTCCCCAGACTCCTCAGGGACTTCATTTTGGTGAGCTTGCCTTTGAGCTCATCTCATGACCACATGTTTGCATGGGGACCCACAGAGAGAAATTACACCGGGAGACACTACCTTTACCAGGGGGAGACTGGTACTAGAGGCCATGCTAGATTCCAGCACTCCAATGCACACCGTTTGACCTCAAAACACCTTATAGGAATATCTTCTCATGGAAGATCCTGTGATACATTTTTATTTTAAAAATCATTCACCTTGGACATCCTATTTAGGTTCTGAAGTGACAGGTACTCTGAAAAATTAAAAAGCAAATGTATATAGATAAAAGAGAGAGTTAGGAGAGTCGGGGAAGGAGACAGGAAGAGGAAGGTGGAGAGGGAGGGAGAGAGGTGCAAGACCTCATCCAGGGAACACCATGATATTGCTAAAGGTAAAGTCTTCAATAATCTTCAGGGCCTCTTTCCTCTCCTATTACCAATTAACAACAACAAGAAGTTAACATAAGAGAAACAACTGAGATTCAGAGCCAAGGGACTTGAATGATGATATCATGAGGAACAGAGCCTGGGCCAGGCGGACCCTCACAAATGACATCACAGTTTCTGTGCGGCACAAGCTCTCCATGGCAGCTCTGCTCACAGACACAGGCTCTGCTCTCTTGACACAGCGATATCAGCCACTCAAGGCACCAGGGGGCAAGGGGCAACGCTGGAGAGGCAGGAACCTGCCAGTGTGTCTCCAGCTTTCCTCTGATGAGGCTGGGGAGGCAGGCCCTGAGGAGACAGAGTGTTCCGATGATAGGAGGACACAGCATGTGCTGGAGGTCGGCCACAGATGGCGACTGCCTCAAGCCTTGCCCTTCCTTGCCCAGATTTTTCTCCTCGATGTAACCACACGACCCCGTGATCCATCCGTCACTTTACTGAGAGGCACAGGACTTCATGATCCACATAATTACAATGAAAAGTCTGTGCTGGCTTCAATGATTCAAGTGATTTAGGCAAAACGTTCCCCAGACAACTGACTGTGGCTTCATCATCCGAGCTAGCTGTGAGTTACTCCTGTTGGCCTCAGCCACAGGCTGCTAAGAGACGGACATTTGTTCCTCCAATCCTACTGGGAGGCCATTTTAAGTTGGTACCTCTTACACCCAGTCATCATCAAAAAAAAAAAAAAAAAAAAAAAAAAGGAAAAAGCCAAACGAAAACCCTGTGTATGAGGTTAAATGACCAATGAAGAGGATCAGAAGGGTAGAGTCATAAAATCAGGAGCTTTACTTTCCAATGCAGAGAACAGTAAAACAGGCACCGTCCTTAAAATCATTGGAGAAACCCCCCAGACGGCACTTTCCATTGTTGTCAGAAGTCTTAAAAGTGCATTTCAATTATTAAAAAGAAGGCAGTAGCAGCAAGGCCTATGAACATCAGCCTTCTAACCAAGATGGTTTGCCCATGCACAGAGAAAATGCTGTAGTTTTTGTCTCCTGGGCTCAAATCAAATGTCTCTCAAATCGGATGTGGAGAGGCCATCTTTCTCTAGAATCAGAAGGGCTTAGTTAGAAAAACAAAACCGGAAGTAAAGAGTCAGCATTAAACCATCAAGCCTCTGCTGAAAGAGATGCTTTCAAAAAGGGTCTATCTAACTTTTTTCTCAGCCAAATCAGGGTCTTCCTGAGCCAGATGCTGTTTTGGACATGAGAACAGGAGCTCTAGTCTTGTCTAGCATCTTATCCTCAGCACCTGGTAGAATGCCTGACATCTAGACTCATATCAGTGAGTGAATGAATAAATGAATGATGAATGAATGAATGAATGCATCAGGACTTGAGTTGTCCTGGCTAAGTCAAAGTTTAAGTCCAGAGAGCAAGCAGTGACATAGGACAAAGTTAGGACATATAGCATTATTACTTGGTTTCTATAGAGCTCTAATAAGATGGGGTCCCTCCTACCCCAAAATGTATCAAAAACTTTAAAAATGTTTATAATAACTCAATAACTCCACTTCCAGGATTCTATTTTATAGAAATAATCTAATATATAAGGGGAGGAAAGCCCTACTTTAAAAAATACTTCTCTCAGCGTGAAAATTAACCAAATGTATCATAGAAGGATTACATGAAATAAAGATGACTTAGATAAGAAATTATTAGGTATTTTATTTGCTGGTTACTTAAAAGAAACAGGTAGAATGCTTATGATAGCATTGTGTAAAAATATTAAAAAGTATATAACATGTTCTGAGGCAAAAAGCATAAATATGTAGGAGACAGGTAAAATATCAACAATAATTGTCTTTGGGAAGTGGAGGATGAATATATTATTTTTAGGTGCTATTTCTGAAAAATTTCTAAAATTTTTACAGTGAACATTTATCATTTATTTTATAATGGGGGATGAAAGTAAACATAATTTTATGTATGTATACTTTACATATATTTTAAAATAAAATAAATTTTAAATAAATATATAAAACAAGATTTAATTTTAAAACACAAAGTATCCCGAATATTGACCTTCTAAGAAAGCATCTGGCTCTAAGAATTGACCCTGTCTGGGCTCTTCCATCCTGCAGCCTAATAACTTTAAACCAATAATTTGGATATTGCTTCAAAGAGTTCCCTGATACCTCCATGTTGCTAGCCGACACAGACAGTCGGTGTGGCAAATGTAATTATTAAATTCTCTGTTGTGACTGCATCACAGAACCCAGGCACAGGAAGCTCACTCTCATCCCTTTGTCACTGAAGAAGGGCTTTCATTTGGAGTCATCAGAAGTAAGGACTGACATTTGAGAGAGACAGATATTCACAGGAAAAGGCAGCACGGAGGGAAATGGAACAGCATCACATTGTGGTCACAAGACACTTGGAATTGGAATTGGAATTGGACATTGGTGGGTAGGAGGTTATAATTCCTCAGTAAGCTGCTTGGTCACCAAAATCTATCAGCTGCCATACTCAGCAAGCATTTGGCCCTTCCAGCCTCAAGACGATGTGTCACTCCACTGTTTCCCAGTGTCCCTGCACCAGGACAGCACCCAGGCAGTCGTGTCAAAAAGATGTCCCTTTCTGATGTGCTGAAATGGCAACTTTCCTCCACTGCCAGGATGCCCCAAACCCTCTCAGGTGAGCTGGTTACGGCTCTCTAAATTCTTGATACCACCTCATTTGGACATTTGTGATAAACTACACTAAATCAAGGCCTCAGCACACTGATGGTCAAGGTCATGAAAAACAAGGAAAGACTGAGAAGCTGTTGTATCAGAGGAAACTGAGAGGATGACTTAATGCAATGTGGTGCCCTGGATAGGATCTTGGAACAGGAAGGACATTAATGGGAAAACTGGTGACGTCCAAATAAAGTCTGGAGTTTGATTAACAGTAACAGACAAATGTCAGTTTCTTAGTTTTGACAAGCATACCTTAGTAATATGTTAATAATGAGGGAAACTGGATTAGGGGTGTATAGATATTCTCTGTACTATCTTTGAAACTTTTCTGTAAATCTAAAATTATTCAAAAATTAAAAACTTTATTTTTAAAAGAATCAAGGCCTCCAAAGAAGATTAAGATGAGGAATGGTAACTGTTATTAGTCTCACTGATATTAGACTCACCAGAAATTCCAGTGAAATTAGCATTTTGGAATTGGAATGACACGATTTGATTCAAAACTCCCTGCTCGGGCTTCCCTGGTGGCGCAGTGGTTGGGAGTCCGCCTGCCGGTGCAGGGGACATGGGTTCGTGCCCTGGTCCTGGAGGATCCCACATGCCGCGGAGCAGCTGGGCCTGTGAGCCATGGCCGCTGAGCCTGTGCGTCCGGAGCCTGTGCTCCGCAACAGGAGAGGCCACAGCAGTGAGAGGCCCGCGTACCGCAAAAAACAAAAAACAAAAAACAAAAAACAAACCTCCCTGCTCTTTTCAATGGGAACCAGGATAAGTCGCTTAAATTCAGAGAATTTCAGTTTCCTCCTCTGTAAAATGTGAATAACAGCACCTGTTTGACAGACTTGTAGCAAGTATCATTGGAAGTAAGCATCATGAGGGAGGGAGGGAGTTCATTCCCTGCTAAATCCCTGGTGCCTAAAACAGTGCCTAGCACAAAGTAGCTACCTGACAAATATGTATTACATGAGTGAATGTATGAAAACAATTCAAAATGGCATCCCACTTCAATATACTATTGGTATTCATAGCAAGATCAAAGCTTATTCATCCTATTGAAAATAACTTGAAACACAGGGGAAAGACAAATGCATTATATTATATGAAAACAGAACACCATGAAGCAGTTAAAATAAAGAAACTAGACTGAGATGTATCACCAGCACTAGAGTTCAACATATTGTTGAACAAAAAAATGTAAGTTACAGAATATATATGGTACTATACTACTTACGTAAAACGTTTGAAAATATACAAAAGGTTGCCATGTTCAGTTCACAGATACTACTGATTTACATGGTGAAAAAAATGGAGAAACACAGAACAGAAAGGTTCACTAAGTGTGTGCTAGCGGTCATCTCAGGGAAAGGGCAGAATGACTGAGGACGGGCCACTGTTCATCCTTTTTGAGGCACGGCCAAGTCATAGGAGCAAAGAGACTGCCTCCTAGAAAACGTGACCACTGACAATTCCAAAATGGAGGTTAGCTGGCCCATTAGTCACATTCATTGTCTGCGACTACGCTATTTGGTTGCTAAGAACGCACAAGGAAGCACAGATTAAAACAGCATAATTTAGGAAAGTCTGTCATGGGACTACTGGTTGTAAATTGCATGCTTGCAATTGGTTGGCAGAGTGCTTCTCAAAGTGGGGTTCCTGGACCAGCAGCGTCCACATCACCTGGGAACTTGGTAAAAATGCAAATTCTCAGACCCCCCCCACCTTAGACCTACTGAATCCTGACCTCTGGGGATGGGGCCCAGCAACAGGCATTCTAACAAGCCCTTTTGGTGATTCTGATGCTTACTCCAAAGGTGAGCCACTGGACTAGTAGGGTCTGCTGAGAAGGGTTTTCTTTCTGGCTGAGCCTTGAAGAATCCCCTTCATCTCAGACTTAGCTTCTTCATCTGTTAAAATATGGACCAGGTGCAAATGATCTCTCTTTTCCAATTCTACACATTTATAGTAATACATCAACTTACATAAAATTATATGGTTCACTTTTAATACCTACTTTCTCACCTCGGAGAACACGATGACAGAGATCTCTGTCTACACTTCTTACTGTCCTCCCCCTTGGCTGGTTCTGGCTTAGCTACCCCCGAACCATCCATATTCCAGTCCTCCCTTGCCTTCCTCTACGGTTGAGGCTATAAAGGTAAAACATGCTCTCTTTCCACTCCCCTCGCAGCCAGGTACACCCACGGGAAACAGTTCTGGCCAACGTGATGTGAGTGAAAGGGTTTCACTTCCCAAATACAGAACATAGTCTAGAGGGAAGGAGGCATCCCTTCTGTGTAGATGGAAGGCTAGAGGCCCAGGACGAGAGAAGGAGCCTGGGACTCTGACGTCATCCAGAACAGCTGCATCAGCTCTATTCTGCCTCCTTCAGAACTCAAAAGCCCCCATTTCTTTAAGCCACTGCAGGACTTTTCTGTCACCACAGCTGAACACGTTCCTGATTGATGTCCCCCACGTGCCCAGGAACGCCTGTGGGAGATAACAGGGAGAAGGAAGAGGAAGCAGGGGAGGACCAGAAATAAAGAAGTAGGACAGAGAGGGTTAAAGACAGGATGGGGTTCCTGAGGATGGGGAGCCTAAAAGGAGAAAGTTTTAAGCACATATGTAACGTGAGTAAAAAAGCCTGGGAGAGAGGAAAAAAAGAAGGCATGCCAAACCTGTATTTATACAAGAAACTTTATTATATCCATTAAAACATTGGTTTGATGTGCTGCTTATACATATTTTAATGCACACTAAAATGAATACATAGCTATTAAAGTAAAAAATATATATATCGGTCTATGTGCCACCAATAATCATCTTGTAAACTAACAGGTCGCCTAGCACTCCCAGGGAGCGCTGACTTATGCAAATTCCTGGCCAGAGGGTTTGCAGCTCTAGGTCTGAAACAGCAAGAGGTAAGCTGGAAAGATCCAAATCAGAGACTGCTTGAACTGAGCAGCAACCAGTTCTCCTGAAAGAGTACATTCCGTACCAAGCCAAGGGTCTTTAGGTCTAACCTTTATTTCCCTAAGGTGCACCAAATTTCTTGGCTGATCCCAGGTATACAAGGAAATATAATGGACACAGAGGGAGGAATGGTTCCTGCTCTAGCCTTGGGAGGGCTCCCGTGATCTCTAATCCCCCGGGACATTAACTTTATACCTGTAGCAGGGTTGTTGTGTGGGTTTCCATGTGCCTTTGCTATATGCTGAGATACAGAGTCTTGTCAAAAGGCACATTTTTTAAAAATCCCTTTTGGTGTTCTGGTTGCTTTCATTTTCAAGCCATTCCTTTCTTTCTTGTTCTGCTCTCACAACTTCTTTTCTCTTTTCAACTACGTCCCTCCAGCAGAGCGACACAGACAGCCCTCTCCTGTTCATGGAGAAGCCATTATAGACACACCAGCCAAGATGACAGACCAGCAGGAGGTGCTCATGTGCCTCTCGTCTTCCTTTTCCTCCCCTTATCCCAGCAGAGATTTTGCATTTCTGCCCTCCCCCAGCCCCCAGCCCTCGGGCCCATCTCTGCAGGCTTGGCCAGGCACTCGGCCTGACCCGGCTCTGATGACCTTGTCAATGGCACCCTCCAAAGAACACACCGCAGCCTTGGTCCACAGCCTTGGAATCTTGAGTGGTGAGCCCACTTTTGCCACCTTCCCGTGAAGGTAAAGTTGGAGCCTGTTTGTCTACCACTCACAGCTGCTGAGCTGCGTCATCTATACACGGGACCAAGGGAGTCAGCTTGCCAGCCGTCTCCAAGGAGAAGGGCAGAGGTCACCAGAGAAGCCACCAACAGACGTGCCAACATATCAAAGGATGCTCAAGGTTGACAGGGATCACTTTCCTTTCTCAAAGTGGGAGGAAAAAAAGCCCATACAATCTCTATAGTAGGAGCTAGATCGAGAGGGAGGGAGAGGCAGAACGGGAGTGTGAGAATGACATCTGTGTCAACTGTTTATTTTGGTGATTGTCTGCAAGTTGCTGGCAACATGGCTGAGCTAAGCTGTCATGGAAACACGATTGCGTCGCAGATGACAAGTTGGCATAAAGACAATGTAGGTGGAACAGAGGTACGGGGAACAAAACTACCTGTCAGGCAGGCAGAGGGAGGAAGAAAATCTACCCTCACACACTTTCCTGTAATTAAATGTCAGATGTACACAATGCCGTAAAATAATTACCATGGCATAATTACCGTTCAGATGGAGTCCCGTGTATACACCAAACACATTGCTGTACTAGAGCCCAAGCTGTTAAAACAAATTGAGTTACTTAATTTTTACATGTAGCAGCCTGTTTTATCATTTCCTAAGATGCAAATGTTTCATTAATGATGCAGTCTTTCTAAGTGTGCAAAGCTCTGGGCTACTTCAAAAGCAAAGCCTTTGGCTCCCCTGTGGAGACTCTGTAGACAAAACCCCACTCATCTTCCTCTTCCACACCTGCCCCCTCCAATCTCTTCTCCACATAGTATAGCCCAGGGGATATTTGAAAGCCATACATCTGATCATGTCACATACCTGCTTTAAGGTCTTTCAATGGCTCCCATTTAGAATAAAGTCCGCCTTTAGGAGGGAGCTCCTGTGTCTCTTTGTGAACAGCTTGGGCCTCTCTCTCCCCGGCACTGTGTTCCAGCTACATTGGCTTTCTTTCAGTTCAAGTTCAATTCTTCTTTGACCCAAGGTCTTCATACTTGCCTCCCCCTTTGCTCAAAACACACCTCCCTCCACTCTGCCATCTTCTGCCCTCCCCCTCCCCCATCCCTCCAGAATTGCCTAATTCTCTTAAATTTTGCATCTTTCGGGAGACCTCTTCTCTCCACCCTGTAAAAAGTAGACCCTGGCCCTCCCCGTCCCTCCAGCTGGTCTCCCCTAGAGCTCTTGGCTTGCTTCCCCCTTAGCATTGATCCCATTTTGTACTATAATTTTATACACTAGCCTGTGTTTTTGCTTCATGTCTACCTCCCCCATGAGGCTCTAAGCATCTGGAGGGCAGAGATCACATCAGTTTTGCTCTCCACAATACTACAAGTGCCTCGGGCAGTTCATCGCAGGTAGTAGCTGTTCAATAAATCTATCCAGATGATGTGTGATCCTGGGTAAGTCATGTCCCTTCCACTGTGCCTGTCTAATCCTCTGCAAAATGAGGGTGTGGGCTACATCAGTGTTCTTTCAACCTGTGCGTGCTTATCTACTCCTGGCAGCATGAGACCAACTGTCAACTACTGTTACACTGAAACTTTCAAAACAAGAAATAGCACAGAAGCCACCAGCAACATAGAAACAATACTTGCCCTCACCACCAGCGATTCCAGAAGGGCAAGTTTTGTTTCACGGCACACTTCTTTCCATATTTATGTGTTTACATGCATTTGTTTACTGGGTCATGGTACAGAGTATACATAGCTCTTCCTGTGGGGCACAGACAAGAAATATCAGAGTCTTCAAAACACTGGAGGCTGGGACAGGGCTGGACTAAACGAGCTCTGAGATCCCTACACTGGCTCCCAGCCTCGGCCTTCTTGGATCCTTCTCCTCACTCCCCCTTCACCACCTCAGGTGGGCCGGAAGAGTCTTTCTAAAGGGGACGGAAGCTCTCTCTGCTGCCAGTGACTGTGAAGAGACTCGAGGCAACGGCCTTGGTTCGTGGGAAAGCATGGCCCGGTCAGTCCTGCCTTTGACCACCTCACCAGTGCGGTCTTCCGTGTCCCCAGCAGGGAAAAACAAACGCCTTTCTCAACCCTGCTCCTCTCAGGAAAGTCTTCTGAACAAAAGGAAATGGGCCAGAAGGCCAGACAAGGAGAACTAGAAATAAAGTTGATTCTCCATTTTCCTACCACTTGGGGAAAAGCTGAGCTGGACATCACAGTCAGAACCCAGTCCCGGGGAGGGGAATCCTTTCCCCAGAGCGTTTCCCCAATGGGGCAGACTGTTCCGGAGTTTACCCTGATAGGAAACGTTAGAGAAAACAGCATGAAATAGGAGATGGAACTAGCAGTGGTGAACTGAAACACTTCGAAACAAAAGGGGTCAGCGGGCATCACCTCTTGCAGGGGCTTGCTGCTTTTCCCAGCATCCCCTCCAGAACCCATACCACCGAGCCCCGTCTACCCTCTGCTCCGGCCAGACTGGAGGAGTGGCGGCTAGCACTTTGCTCTAACTGTCCTATGGCCCTGGATGGTCACATGACCACTTTTACTCCTGCGGTGGCAGGAAGCGGCAGTCCAACCATGGGTGCGGCCGGACCATGTGTCAAAAACGCTGTGGATGGGGGCGGATTGCTAATTTGATCATTTTGGAGGTTAAACTTGGTGACCCTTGGCCTCTCATTTCAACTCCTAAAAATAAGCCTTACCCCCGAGTCTGGGCTTTGGCTGCGGTGTCCCATCTGGAGAATGGCCAGGGTATTTTTCTGGTTAGAAGGAGGTGTGTGGGTGTGAGCATGTGTATACGCCCATGCATGCATGTATATGTATATTTATATACACATGCATATATGTGTACATATATACGTACCTACGTATGTATTTATATACCTATATTACAGGGATTACATACCTACATATGAGAGTTGAGACATTACAGCCTAACACTCAATCTTGGGGACCCAGGACTCGCTTTTGCTTTTAGGCTGTTGCACCTCAGATCCCAACCACCCATATGCCTGTTACCCAGAAAGCTTCATCAAAGGCCACGATTATTCATGAGTTTTGTGGCTCCTGGCTTCCTGAGAGATTCTCTTGTCAAGTCTGCAGATAACTCAGACTCAGATGATTGGGCCTTTCAAAAGTACAAGAGCCTATTTCACCTCACCCAGCCCTACGGATGGATAGGAACTTAACAGGACGACACTTACTCATTGGATTAATTCAAATGTGCATCCTCCCTTCCTCTTTCTCCCTTGCGCTCGCTTGCTCTCGCGCTCTCTCTCTCTCTCTCTCTCTCTCTCTCTCTCACACACACACACACACACACACACATACACACACATATCGCAAAACAGCCTGCTTCAAAGCAGGAGACAGGAGAGGGGTATCTATTTCTGGCAAGCTCCCCGAGGAGGCCTCAGGGGACTGGTAACTCACTCCCTTCCCCTTCTCCGATCCAGCCAAGTCTCTCCTCTCATTAGCCCGCCCTGGATCTCAGACCACCCTCTCTGCTCAGGTCCTGGCCGGGACACCCTCCTCTCCCTGGCTTGCTCCCCCTCACCCCGTCACCCCCGTGCCCTAATCAGCCCCTAGCTGAAGCTGTGACTTCAGGAGCCTTGGGGAATGACAGCTCTGACTGCCTTTAAACTGCCTCACTGGCACCCCACGGCACCATAAATAAAGTCGCTCACATCCTTACCTTGTTCCCGTCCAGGAGGCTATGCTGACCAGCTGTCCCGATTTGCCTGGGACTGAGGGGTTTCCCAGGATGTGGGACTTTCAGTGCCCAAACTGGGAGAGTCTTAGGCAAAGCAGGATGAGTTGGTCACACTACAGGGGCCTAAAGTCTGGTGTTGCCCCTTGGGCTCCTCTCATGACCTCTAACCTTCTTTCCAGGCCTCCTGAGCCCATGTCTCACCTCTGTCTGGTTTACTGGTTCCTACCTGGCCCTTGATCGGGACACATGAGTTATCAGGGAAGAGAGTTTAAGTCATGCAAGACCACAGACTCTGGAGATAGATGCCTGGGTTTAACTCCTGCCTCCACACAGCTGGGGGCCAATTACATAAATACTCTAGGCCTCAGTTTCCTCATCTGGAAAATAGGCCTATTAATTGTATCTACAGCAGCAAATGCTGTTGGGGCCCCACCCAGTTTCCCTTTCCTGTCCCCCAGCGGCTGTAAGGCTTGGCTGCAATTAGCTCAAAGCTGTCCTTGGAATATGGGAGTGGCTCTCCCAGAAATGCAGGGGAAGTTATGTCCCACCCTCTCTGGGAGGAGTGAGCTACAGCTCATGATGGACATGAGAAGAAAGCCCCGTTGCCTCAAGTGAGAGGAGGCCTTGGGTGCCATTCACATGACAGCACTGCCCGTGGGATCAGGCTGAGGCTGGATGCTTCCTGCAGCCACAGCTTTGCTTGACTTGCTCCCCGTCCCATCTTGCTTCCCTCACTTAAAGTTCTCTCCTTGAGCACACCCTCATCAAATCACTTGCAGAGGAATCCCTAGCTCAGGATTTGCTCCTCTGGAGCGTGACCCAAGACACCTGCCTTACCAAATTGCTGCAAAGATTAAATGAGATCATGCACATAAAATGCTTAGGTCAGAGCCTGGCACATGATAAGTCCCCATATTGTGGCTGTGCTGTCCTGACCCCTGACCCCGTGACTTAGTCTTGTCCCGTGGAACTACAGGACTGGCCTCTTCCCCTCGCTGTGGCACCACATTTCCTATCTAATGCCCTTGTGCATGACACACTCACACGGACACACCCAGGGGTATGCCAAATGCCGGGTATCCCAGCTATTACACAGTCCCTAAAGTGCTTCAGAATGGAAATGACCTAAAGTAACATAGTTACGGGGGAAATTGTTCTGATTTTTTTTAAAATGAATTTATTTATTTATTTTTGGCTGCATTGGGTCTTCATTGCTGCGTGCGGGCTTTCTTTAGTTGCAGCGAGTGGGGGCTACTCTTCATTGTGGTGCACAGGCTCTAGGCACGTGGGCTTCAGTTGCTATGGCGTGCAGGCTCAGTAGTTGTGGCTTGCGGGCTCTAGAGCGCAGGCTCAGTAGTTGTGGCGCACGGGCTTAGTTGCTCTGCGGCATGTGGGATCTTCCCGGACCATGGATCAAACCTGTGTCCCCTGCATTGGCAGGTGGATTCTTAACCACTGTGCCAACAGGGAAGTCCCTGTTCTAATTTTTAAAGTAACCGTTTGGAAGCATCAGTCTCATGATAAGCAGCAAACTTCTCGTCGTTCCATTGATACAGTTGAGAACTGCTGCCTACATCTCGCCCTCACTGTCCTAGCCCTTTCTGGAGGGCATACGTGCCCCAGCCATCAGGCCCGAGTCTTCTTTAAATCCGCCTCCCAGAGAGATCACAGACAGAAGGGTTCCCCTCTCATTTTTCACTGGATAGCCCGGTCCAGGCACAAGTTTTCCAGGCACAAGTTTTCTGCCTGGTGTTTGTGGTTACTCCCTGGATGCTCCTGCCTTTGACGTAGGGCACTTCGATTATAACCCCAAAGTTGTAGGACCTTTCCTGTGTACCCAGCATGGCACTGTGAGAAGAGAGACAGAAGAACCACAGAAGAAATAGAAGGTTCAATCCCTGTCCTCAAGAAGCTGAGGGCAGGCAGAAGGATTCAAGAATCACCAGATATTGACTGAAAAACAATGATGAAAAGGTCCGACTTTTTTGAACACTCACTACGCACAAGGTGTTTTGCTAACTGCTTTGCTAACCCTTACAGCTCTTCCACCCCCCTCCTCTTCACTTCCCAGAGGGATATCTGAGACCGTGAGAGGTGCGGAGCTCGCCCAGGTGTGCGTCTCACCAGCGAGCGCAGGATTCAGCCCAGGCGGCCTGATTCCAGGCCTACACTCTCAGCTTCTTCTCCTCCGAGCGCAGCCTGAGCCCCAGGGGCTTCCAGTCCAGCGGTGGAAAGAAATGTGGGTATAAGGACCAGAATTCTAGCAGAGGGGGAGGTGAGCGAAATACGTCGGGAAACAGGGAGTGACGGGAACAACGTGAGGCACTGACAACGTCATACGGGGCCAAGTTGTGAGACTGAAGCGCTCATGGGAAAAGCGGGGCTCCTTCTCCCTGACTCTTGTCAGTGGCCAGGCACGCCCCCCTCCGCCATCCCTGCCCAAACAAGGAAGAATGCTGCGAGAGAGGCCGTCTATCTGCCGGCGTCCTGCTCTGTGCCAAATACCCTCCCGAGCAAATATTGATCTATTAACCACAGCTCAAACCCTGTGAGTGCAGCGGGCATGCCTCAGCAGGCAGGAGGCAGCTGGCCCATTGCCACCTCCCCACAGGGCCCTTGAGCCAGGGCTGGCTGGGGGTAAGAGTCCAGGAGATGCTGAGAGCAGTCCCCCACCGTTGATGGGAAGGTGGCACAGGCAGGCTGGAGATGGAGCTACAGTCTGTTCAGAAAGGGCTGTCTCTGGGGACTGCCATCACCTCTTCCTGCAGGCTTCAGGGATGTGCAGATTAGGCCAGGAGCAGGGATCAGGAAACAAGGAGCTTGAGGGATGTGATAATGATGCCAAAGGTCTACGTGGAGACCCCGCATGGAGTTCTGCTTGGTTACGGATCACAGAACTCTTATTTATATTGATATACATACAGTAACAATACCCAGAAATCTGTTTTGCCTCCTTCCCTTGTTATTTCCTCCACCATTAAAGGTCAGACTGGAACTTTGTTTCTTAGATTTAAAAGGGAAATATTTCACAAGTAGCATCCAAAAATGCCAGAGCCAGAAGGGATACGACTTCACCCAAACTCTTGTTTCAATGATGAGAAGACCAAGACCCAGGCAGGTAGGTCTGCCCGAGGTCCCAGCCAGCAAATGACAAGCCCGGAATAGGACCCAGGCTTCCACCTCCTGCAGCATGTAACTCATGTAACCCCTGCCGCCCTATCACCACCACACACCACTGCCAGTTTCCAGTGGTGGCCAGTGTGTCTTCTCACCTTTGAGTGAGCTTAGGAAGGGCTGGGCCGGTGGAGAGATGAGGGGAGGAGGAAGCAGATGGGGTGGAGTGTGCAGGCGCCTCCGGGCATGCCAGACAATCACATGTGAAGAAAGTCGGGCATGCCCAGCTGGTATTTACTAAGGACATCAGACACGCAGGAATAATCCTAGGTGCCCCACCCTTTTTTTTTTAACATCTTTATTGGAGTATAATTGCCTTGCAATGGTGTGTCAGTTTCTGCTGTATAACAAAGTGAATCAGCTATACATATACATATATCCCCATATCCCCTCCCTCTTGAGCCTCCCTCCCACCCTCCCTATCCCACCCCTCTAGGTGGTCACAGAGCACCGAGCTGACCTAGGAGCCCACTCTTACTCACTGGAAGTTGCTGCCTGGAGCACTGTGTCAAGAATGATTCTGAAGCATCTTTCAGGCTCTATGAGATAGTGTTTTGTGATCTGTTTGTGTCGTTGGCCATGGGCAGAGGGGGGAGTCTCAACAAACAAGCCCGTCATTTGCCATACCTTTCTATAGGTATAAGGATAGTGACGATGCTTCAGGCTGTGATCCTTTTTTTTTTCCCAAGAAACCCTTCTGGGTCTCTCCAAGGAGAAAATGGGCCACTCCATGCAAAATGCCAAGTACATAATAGGAGCTTAATAAATACATTCATTGGAAGAAAGGAAGAAAGGGAGGGAGGGAGGGAAGAAGGCTGCAGGCAGGATATCCCTGGCATCTCCTGGAGTTTTACTGCCTTGAAAAACTCTGCTTTCACCCCTGGACTTCTCTTCCCCTTGGCAAGGCTGCTATAGGAAGACCCCGAAGAACTGCTCCATCCACTAGGCACCAAAGTTTACTTAGAAACGCCTGAAGCACTAGAAGGTCTTCGGTAAGAAATTCAGAGCCCATTCATTCCACAGAGACCCGGAAGTTCCCCCTCCCTTCCTTCCAAGAGCAAGCCTTCACACAGAGACCACCTCCACCTGGAACTGCAGCAACCACAAAGACCAGAAGGAAGGGAAGCAGGGTGAGGGTCAGGGAAATCAGGAGAGAGATGGGGGCTGTTCTTCCAGGGTTCAGGGAAGATGCTGGTTAAAAGAGGAGAGATCATTTCTGAGGGGCGGGACTAGCTGGAAGAATCATATAAAAGGTAAGGTGAACCATGCTCCTCCCTGAGTCAAAAACTCAGTGGTTCCCCACTGCCTTCTAAGTCAAGTATAAAACCCTTTGCACCAGGCCACCATCCTCCAGCGGCATCCAGTCCTTGAATATATGTAATCTCCCTTGTGTCACCTTCATGCCTTCTGCAAACTGATCCTCTTGCAACCCCAATTTTTCCCCTTCGCCATGAATTTGACTCATGTTTTTTCCGTCCTGTTTGCTCTTGAATTGCTCAGAATCTGACCCATCCTTAAAGACTCAGCTCAGCGCCACCTACTCCAAGAAGCCTTCGCTATTCCCTTGGGTTGCACATTGTCTGTCTGTCTCTGTCTCTTTCTGTCTCTCTCTGTCTCTGTCTCTCTATCTCTCCCCCCCACACACACACACATTCTCTCAAACAGAAATAGACTTAGGTCTACCCCAATTCCATCCCGTCAATCACAGAACTGTACCCAAAGACATTATGCCTGCTATCATGTCAAATAAACAAACAAAAACAAAAAGAAACTAAAGAAAAAAAAATCCACCACCACAAAGCTGATTTAAAAATCTTAAACCCTCCACCCCAACCCTCTTTCCCTTGGAAAAGGTTTTGCCCAGACCACAGAGACCTTTAACGATGTTTTTAATAAAGTCAGGTCATGAGTGTGCATAATTCTGTGGTGTGTGCCCAACCATTGCATATTCACTGTGAATGTAAACTAAAACTTAACCAGTTAACTTTATTTATACTCTGGATGGAGACTTCTCTTTTAATAAAACAGAATCTGTTAAGGATTATAAACAAACAGTGTTTTATGAACTAAAACTGCAGTGTACTAGTCACTCAAGGGCAAAAACTAGGCTCTGGGAGGCTCAGCCAGCTATAAATAAAGATGAGGCCCTGCCAGCCATGGGCAGAGTAATTGCTGATCCATAATCAGTCTCTCCTCTCCTCCTTCAGGCACACAAATCACTTGGGCGTTGGGTCACTGCCCACTGGATTCAGCCCAGAGACAGAGAGAAATGGCAAAGCAGTTCATTAGCTCGAAGACAGAGTGTAAACCGGGACTCATGAAATGTCTAGGTCCTGAGTCAAATGACAGAGCGCTGATCCTCGAAGCCACTGATAAGTCTGATGAAGAGCACCCCGGACTTGAGCCTGTGCTACACTCTGGGCATGGGCCCTAATAAGGGGGTGTCTCTGCTAAACTACCCCACCCTCTCTGGGAGAACCTGCTTCCACATCCCGACTCCCAGCCCTCAACCATACAGTGGGGGGCTGCCAATCACCCCAGGTCAGATCCTGGGCTGCTCTCGTTAGTCCATATGATGGGCATGTGTGCAAGCAGAGCCAATGAGAGTCCACTTTGGGAGCCGTGCAAACTGGAGCTGGGAGAGGACATCCCTTTCCAGGTTGATCATCCCTTTCCAGGTCTTTGGAGCTTCTAGAGACCATCTTTCTGCTATATGAAGAAAGCCCACCTACAGTGAAAATACTCTGTATGATACTACAGTGATGGACGCATGTCACTGTATGTTTATCCAAACCCATAGAATATGCACCACGGAGAGTGGTGTAATCTAAACTAGGGGCTTTGAGTGACTGTGATGTGTCAATGTAGTTTCATCGCTTTTAACAAATGCCCGACTCCGGTGGGGAATGTTGATCCTGGGGGGAGCTACGCGTGTGTAGGGGAAGGGGTATATGGGAAATCTTCGCGGCTTCCTTTCAATTTTGCTGTAAACCTAAAACTGCTGTAAAATAATAAAGTCTTGGGAAAAGAAGAAAAAGATAAGACGAAAGCCCATTTGTCACAGAGAGAATGAAGCTGAGATGCAGAAAGATACAGAGAGGAAAAGGGGATGCGTCCTAAAAGCCAGTAAGTCCTCATTTTTGTGTAAGTTGTGTCTGTGCCTCTTTACCCTAAAGCATGCTTATCCATACTACTCTTAGCAATTACATCATTTACAGAGCGCCTACTAGCTGTCAGACACTGTACTGAGCCATTCAGTACTAATCATTTTGTTATTGTTACTATTTACTGAGAGTTTACAGCTTGCTCAGGGATTCTGTTGTGTTTTGGGGGTTTCTTGTATGGGAAAACTGAGGTCCATCCCGGGCAGCCTCTGTCTGTTACATGTGACATGCACCTCTGTGTTCTAGTCCACTGACTGTATTTTTTTTTTTTTTGGCTGCATTGCATGGCTGTTAGGATCTTAGTTCCCCAACCAGGGATTGAACCCGGGCCCTCTGCAGTGAAAGCACAGAGTCCTAACCGCTGCACATCCAGGGAATTCTCTATTTCCTGTTCTTTGAAGGTGTCTCCCTTGCCCTACAAGGGCTCAGAGCCCTTGTACCTGCTCCTCCTGGGACCAAGATACTCCCTCCCTCCCACATGGGTTTCTAACCTGAGTTCCTCTCCTTCTGATCTCAGGTCAAAGTCCTTTTCTTGGGGTCCTCTTCCCTGACCACTTTCATGCCCCCAGTTTATGGTCCCATAGCACCCTTTTCTTGCATGGCATGTTTCAGTGCTTCTCACGATGTATTTGGGTTTTTGTTTCACTAACATCCAGCTGGCCCATCTGACCATAAACTCCCGAAGGCATGGGACATGCCTGTGCTCACCACTGCATCCCAAGAGTCTAGCGCGGTGTCTAGAATGCTCTCAACAAACGTTTGATGGAAGATGAGTGAATGAATGAATGTGTGTCCAGGATGACACTGGAATTAAAAGTGCCCCTAACATGTAAAATCCTAAGGGGGGGGTCTGGTCTCTTTGGGAAGCCACACCCATCATCCAAGGCCCCCTGCCAACTGAGCTCGGCCCGGGGCCTTCTGGCTGACTTCAATGGCAGGAGAAGGTCCACTAGCCAAGACCTCAAAAGCAAAGGACCCATGAGATGCCAAGTCTTGTAACCTGGGCAGAAAAAGATGGGCTCATCACACACCCGACCCTGTAAGAGCAGAGGCAGTTGTGAACTGGGAAAAGAGAAAACCAAGAAAGAAAATGTCGCCTGCCTGGAACACAAGCTCCTTCCCTCTCTTCCTGAATCCGCCAGGGAGCACCTTTTACATCCAGCTGATTATGTTTAACCACGGCTTTTGTCCTCGACTTATAATTACCGCCTTTTAAAACCCAGTCACCAAATTAATTGCCCCTTAATGAAGCAGGGTAGCAATTAAGGGCAGTGAACCTTATGAGGAAGGAGAAACACACATTTTGTTCGAGGTGTATCGTCAGCAGCCCGACTTTGGAGGCGTCATCATTATGGTCGTAATTATTTTCCAAGGCTTTGTGACACCTCCCTAGACCCGACTGGAACTGCCAGGCTCTGGAGAAACCCATTGTTCCTTCAGAGTTAATTAGAGTCCAATTTGGAGCTTCCTGTCTCCTGCACTCGAGAGGAAATAAATTTTATCATTGCTCAATGCCCACTAAGGTCTGCTGAGGATAAGTGGCCTTCCCAGGAAAGCCACGGCGCTGCCATACAGCTCCTAAGGTAGGAATGTGCCGTTGCTGGAGAAGCCCACAGCTGCAGGCAGAGCCCGAGGACCTCCACTCGGGGCGTCTCTCCATGTAAAAGGAAGCCCATGTGCGTCATTAGCATTTCGTTAGCCAAAGTGCTTCATAGCCAAGCGGCCAGGTCACATTGGTTGGGCTCCCCGTCACCCTTTAGCAGAATTAATGCCCTTGATTAGACAGCTGAGAAGCAAAGAGACAGGGATAAACCTGCATACTCTTAGATGGTCTGCCCCTGGCGTCCTCTGGGCTGTGGAATAATGCTCGGGTCTCAAAGCTGAAGATGAGAATGATAAAAAACAGAAACAGTAACAGCTAACACTTAACTGAGGAACTCCTGCGTGCCAGGCACTTTGATTCTTACAACAGCTGCACCAGAATGTACCCGCCTCCATTCTACAGCACAGAAAAGACTTAGGCACAGAGACTGAGTCCCTTTTCCAAAGGCACACAGCTAAATGGCACAACCAGAACACAAACCCAGGCATTTGCTCCCAACCGCAAAATGTATTCCCTCTCAAGCACAGGCTGGTGGCACTGTAAAATGAAAATGACACAGTGGTTGGCCCATGAGCCTGCTAACTAATGGCAGCTTCCATCTTTAGGACAAGGGGATCTACGGCCCTGAGGGAGCCTGGCGCCCATCAGGATTCCACCAACCGCAGGGCTTTAATCACTTCCTTTCCCCTCGTTCAGGTTTGGTGACAGTGGCTTGACGTTCAAGGCCCTCCACGAGCCAGCTGGCCCCAGCCATACTCCTGTCCTTCACATACCCTCCTCTCCCACCCATCTCAGATCACCTCAGCTCCTCCTGTCTCCCCAGACACCTGCACAACTTCCTCCAGGAGGGATGCTCTTTCTGCTCATCTCCACATTTGTAAGTTCTTCCAAACCCAAGTAGTGCACCCCCCGTCTTACGACACCTTTGCCAAAGACACAGCTCATGGAAACTTCTTCCTCCTCGAAACAGCTACAGTCCTGAGTTTTTTCAAATTTCACATAAATTTGCCAAGCTGGTATGTGGATATAAATATATGTATTGATACACATAAATATATATGTATTTTATTTACTGATTATTTCACTTATTATTATTATTATTTTTTTTGCGGTACGCGGGCCTCTCACTGTTGTGGCCTCTCCCATTGCGGAGCACAGGCTCCGGATGCACAGGCTCAGCAGCCATGGCTCACGGGCCCAGCCGCTCCGTGGCATGTGGGATCTTCCCGGACCAGGGCTCGAACCCATGTCCCCTGCATCGGCAGGCGGACTCTCAACCACTGCGCCACCAGGGAAGCCCTTTTTACTTATTTTTTAATGCATGATACTAGAACATTATTTTTTTGTGCAGTGGAATCCCTGAGCTGCCACTTACTAGCTGTGGGAACTTGGGCAAGCTGCTTAGCTTCTTTGTGCCTTAGTTTCCTTGTCTGAAAAATGGGGATAATGACTGTGCCTACCTCAGAGAGTTGTTTGCAGTTAACACAGAGGAACCACTGAACCTAGTGCCTGGCTCAGAGTCACTGCTCAGTCCATGGCCACTGGCATTATCTGTCACACTGGATTACAGCTCTTTGGGGATGGAACCATGTCTGATGCTCGTGTGCAAGTATGACTTGCAAGCCTGTATCTACGTGTGGACAGACAAGTTTGAGAGAACCTGCCCTCTGCACCTTTCATTCTAACCTTTGCACTTTCTAACCTGGTGCCTTTGGGGGTGCCAGGGTGGGAGTATGGAGAGACGTGGAGCCTGCTTCTTCATGGATGGTGTCTAGTCCAGCCTGCGCCACGTGTAGTGTCCCTGGGCCTTGGGTGTCTATGCACTGAAGTCTTCCTGACACCGACTCGCCACCCACTGCAGCCCAGGCAAGCAGAGCTGTGGGCCTTTCCCTCTGCCTCCCTCCATGTCCTCCCTGCCCCCCACAGGGCTGGCACCCTGCATTCCTGAAGCCAAAAGGAAGCCCCTGTACTTCTGGAGAAAGATCCTAAGCTGATACATCCCTGTCTATTTCTGCAGGTCACAGTGAAACAAGAAGAGATGTGGGTCCGCAGCTTTGGAAGCCAACCATCAGATCTCCTTGCACCCACTGTCTGGTCTCCATTGCTCCTTCCACGCAGCTCCAAGGTCCAGGGACTTCTAGAGCCTTCCAAGCTCTGGTCCACTATTGCTGCTCATGTTCAGGGTCAGGATCCTTCAGGTACGTTTTGATGTTGCTGGAAAACCCCAGTGGGTTTTGAAAAATGGAGGCGGCCCCAGCAGCCAGCTCCGGGCCCGTATTTAACCAATTTAACTCTGCAAAATGTTCCAGCTACACACATGCTTGGGCTGTTGCTCGGCTTCTCTTTTTAAAAGGCCGGAGAGGAAATAAAAATGAACGATGACAAAATGTCCACATGGGTAGAAAAACAGAATAGCTTGAAAGCTCCAGGGCAGGGACTGACACAAGTTAATTAACTATTTAGAATAAACATGTTTGCTGCCTGCCGCTAGCAGAGCTGTTTGTTTGCCTTCACAAAATAATGCTCTTAAGAAGTCTGAGTTTAAACCTTCTAGAGAGTAATTAAGTGCAACACCTTGACTTGAGTTGTCAGGAATGGCCGAGAAGGCATAACATTTTCTTTGCATGTTGTTCGGTGGCTGCTGTCGTCTTGCATAAACAGTTCCCGACCTCTGTTACGCATTGTATACAAATCGTCACTAATTGTGACTTGGCACAGGCATCCTATAGAAGATACTTATTTCTTAAATAGTCTAATAAATGCTTAACAAGGAAACAGGATGGATCAAGTTTAAATCGTGATGGAGTGGAACTCACACGTTTAATTACATCCTGGAAGTCCTAAGTTGCTCTCCAAGGCAGATCAATGATGTTTGTGACTAACAGTGGCATTGAAAGAATCAAAATAATCATAATATCTGCCATTTATTGAAAAGCTACTATAATCTCAGACACTGTACTCACTGCATATCTACTATTCACAGAAGTCCTTTAAAGGAATAGCAGCATTCCCATTTTATAGAGGAGAAAACTGAGGGTCAGAGAGGTTACATGATCTGCCAAAAGCTCAAACAGCTGGTAGGTGGAGGAAGCTGGGATTTGAAGCCAGATCTCTCTGACTCTGAAGTTCACAACCACCAGCCACCTAGCCTCCTAAAATAGAAGAAACATAGCCTGGGAAATTCCAATCACACACTAATTGCATGACAAATTAAGAGGAAATGATACTAACAGATTTTATTTGATTGCTCAGAGAAGGGCATTTTGTACTCAATGATTGTTTGGGGGTAAAATCATTGTAAACGCTCTTGTTAGAAGAAGATAGCCTAACCTCACAAAGGAACACAACACGGGCTTTCTTTTCATCATGTGGTAAGACTCCTTTATTAATTCCAGCTCCAAAATTCTGTTCCCATCATCTGCACTGCAGTCTGGCTTTTCCCCAATGAGGGTTCTACAACGATTGACTTTTGACTTTTCAGTCTATCAGCAGAAGACCCAGACTCCAGAGACCTCTGGTGCACCCGCTAGTGGCTATCAGCACAAGCCCAGGGAATCTAAGAAACTGGGACCTGAAAGGGGCTACTATTTAACTATTTTTGCTTGTGCCCATAAAAGTGAAGTGGGGCAAATTGTCTGATATTGCACAACTTGAAAGACCAGGGGCACAAATAATGTAAGATGATCTTAAAAATCTGGTTATGCAATGGTGTACCAAACTAGGAAGGTCTTGGGGTACTCCTTTAACAATTAAATTCCAACAGATTCTTTCCTCCTGAGTCAGGAATGATCAAGGTCAGATGACCCCACTTCAAGAGGAATCTGAGCTGTAGGCATGAGGAGTACCACCAGGCACTGGACGGCCACGGCATGCTGGACAGGACTGCCTACTTTAGTTGACTTCTCTGTATGCCAGGGACAGTGCCAAGTACTTTAACTGAGTATCTCATTTCATCCTTGTTTTACATTCCTGTTTTACAGATGACAAAATTGAGGCTCTGAGAGAGAAAGAAACGTACCCAGAATCACGCAGCCAGTGAGTGGAATTCCAACCCTAGCACTGAGACACCAAAACCAGGCTCTTCTCCATTACATCTGGATTTGCAATTAGATATTGCAAATATTCCTTATACAAGCAACAAATAAACAAATAATTGGTTTCTGTTTTTTAAAGTCTTCTGCAAATTAGTATGGGCTTTTCTGATTTTTCCCCTCATATCCTGTTATATTCAAGCTCTCGAAGTTACTCACGACACCAGATACTCCACAGCTGAGATAAACATCAGGGCCCCTTGCCTTGTGTGCCTGCCCTTATGATCTGGCCCAGGCAAGCCTGCAAATGGCTAATGAGGTTAAATATAAAGTAAGATAAAGCTGTGAGGCTGTGCAGGGTCTCAGGGACTAGCAGATGACACTTGGGTCTAAACAGTGGTCTAAATAAGGAAAGAAAAATGGTCTCTGTTCCAGGCTGGGATCAAGGAACAACTTCCCATCCACTTGATGAACACACATACATGTACACACACACACACACACACACACCTCATTCTCTCTCTCTCTCATATACACACTTACTTTTTCTCACCTACACACACCTATGTCACGTCACATAGGGATGTAAGGATTTTGGGTGGAGTACACTGTCACCTCTTTGTCTTAAGGAGGTACCAGGATATAGAAGGTGAGAGGTCTGGCCTGGGAATCAGATAACCTGGCTTCTGTTCTTGGGCATTACTAAAGCAATGTGACCCTGAACAAGACCTTGAACAAGAGTTCCCATCTGAATAAGAGTGGTCCTATCTACCCATCTCCAAAGGACATAGAGATGTAGAGCAGCTTCCAGATATCACTCTGTAAATTACCTGTCATTCTTGAAGGACTCCCTTTGCACGTGGCTTTGGGAATCAGCAATTTGAACTCATGCCAGAGATGCTGGAAACATCTACTGAAACTGAGTCCCCAGCAGTTTGGAGAAAGCAAAACTCAAACCTTTATTTCCCCCAAGAGAGAGGACCCGTAAGCATCTTTCAGCTGGACTTCTGGATGTGAGGGGTCCAGCAGTAGAAGAAACCCCAGCAACAGAACTTGGGACATGGGAGGCAGGTGGCAGGCCAGGAATAGGGCAGGGCGTGAGGGAGAAAAGCTAAGTGTAAGAGACACTGGGATCAATGTTTTCAACGGAATCAGCCATCTGTGCCCCCTGCTGCTTCCCATTGAGCCAGAGGCTCCTAGCCTGCCCACGGTCATCTCTCTCAGCACAGTAGGTGGCCATTTCATTAAGTGCACAATTTGCAGCCTTCCCTGCCTGGGAGTGTGTTCCCTCCGCTGTGCATGGCCCTGCTTCGGCCTTTATTGGGATCAAACCTCCTGCCCTCATTTCTGAGACTTCCCTGGGCTCCCCCCACTGCACTATGGGGCCCGGATCTAACGGCCCAATTCCACTGAAGGTGCAGCACTCACTCCAAAGAGCTACCTTGCTTTAGAAGTCAGTCTGGAATAACAGCTTTGGTGCGAGGAAAATGAATGCTGGGACAACCCTCCTGTCAGGACCCAAATGAGCTTCCTCTACAGAGTATAGAGCGTGCTGTATCTGAGGAATGTTGTTAGCACGGCCAGGATTTCACTTGGCATCAGTGTCATACTTCTCGGGAACTTTATTTAGTCAGATGACAAGGTCATTTGCTACTAACTTCTTGCAGGTCCCAATTAAGAGCAAGGCAGAGAGCCCAGGGTAAGGGACTCACATCTGATCCTTCTACCTCTGAAGGGCTTGTGGGCACGTGGCTCTGTGGTCAGGAAAAAGATGAGAAAGAGGCCGAAGAGCAAGGTGGTTAAGGGTATGGACTTGGGAGCTGCCCAGGTCTGGGTTCAAAACCCACCCCTGGTGCTTTCAAGCTTAGTGACCCTGTTCAATCTTTCTGTGCCTTAGTTCTCCTTTCTATAAAATGGGGATAATCAGAGCCTCTCTCAGGGTGTTGCTGGAAGAGCAAAGAAGATAAAAACATATACAACACTTAGCTCAAGGTGAGATCTCAATACTTGTCGTTGCCGTTGTCATCATCACCATCATCATTACTGAAAGGTCAGCACACAACAGTAACATGGGACTGTGGGAGGCCCTGGGATGGAGGTATAAAGAGGCCCAGGTTTGAAGTTGGGGACCTTGGCTGGAATGCCTGCTCTGTAACTTACAGCACATTTCCAGCGCACGTTCATGTCAATTGGGCAAATTCAAGCACGTGCATTTGTTACAAAGAAGAAGAGAGGGGAAGTCAACAGCTGAAATAGCCACCTGTCCCACCGCTCAGAAGGCAGTGCCCCCGGAGGTGGGAGCATTCAAGGGGAGACTCAAACCTGTCGTTCCCTCAGGTGTCTCAGCTCCTCCATGCTCCTGTGTGGGCACCTCAGCAGGCTGAGAACTAAGAAACTCTCCTTTTTCATAAAACATGTCCTCAAAACGCAAGTCAACTACTTCAGCCGGCACTCCACTCAAGAAACTGATCTCTTCCAACCTTGGAGGGTAAACTGGGTGGACACAGCTCTTGGGGTTGGGGGTGATTTGTGTTATTTTTCTGGGTCATTTTGACTAGACATCATTTTCTGGCCTCATGTGCTGAGTGTAGGGGCTGAGGGTCTCCTGCCGAGCTGTGAGGACATAGGACGTGAACCTCGAGATCCTCATCAGAAGACTAGGGGGGCAATAGGCTTGACCAGTGGATCCAGTGCTACCAGTGATATCAACTCTGTCCACGGGTTTTGTAAACCACATTCACAAACACAGGGAATAATGATCTCCTACCCTGACACTGTCGGTGTCCCAGTCCCAGGCTAAATGGGTGGGGGGTTGCTGTGATTACAGCCATCCCCTGCATGTCATATTCCCAGAGCTTAGCAACAGGGACTCCTCCTCCAACCCCAGGGAGCAGCTAGGGTGCTTCCCCCAATTATGTATTAGCTTGCTTTAGCTATGAGCCACTCTCAGCTCATGGTCTCCATAAAGGGGGCACTTTCCCTTTTTCAGGTTAAAAGCATTCTAAAAATACCTTCAGAAGGCTCTGAGGTCCCACAGCCTTCCCTGCTCTGATTTTAATCCAGTTCACATCTCCTATGGCGTGTGTGTGGATAAGACATCATTTTTCCTCATGTGGGCCGGGTTCCTGAACTCACAGCTGAAGACTAACAAGTTGCTTCAATTCAAGTCCATGGCCCACCCCTTACTCCACTTGGGCCCAGAAGAGAGCAGGAGGACTCCCTGACCCCACTGTGACTCACAGCAAGTTTCCAGTCTTTGGCAAATGGACAAACAACGATTTTTCTCTCCCTGAAGGACCCCTGAAGTCCAAAATCCTTACATCCAGCTTCCAGACTTCACAAAGCAATGGAAATTATATTGGGCAATTTATAGGTCCCTTTGTAGAAGGCCCATTCTCTCAACAGATACTGTATCCTGTAAATTGTGGCAGAGACAGTGTTTCATTTGAGTGAGTGGCTAGGTGGTATTGCAACACCCCTGCTGTTTTCCTATCTCCACTAACAGACTGTCAGACAACATTCAGATACTTGACATTTTTTTTTTTTTTTTTTTTTTTTTGGAAACGCCCAGGCCTGGGTTTTCTCTTTGGCTCCAGGACAGGCTGTGTGTTGGGCACAGCCTGCTTGCACTCTGCCTGGGGGCTGGTCCTGAATCAATACTAGGAGTTACTTATCACGTGGGCAGAGAGGATCTTGGGATCTCTGCCTCACAGTTTGGGAGGCCCCATCAGCAACACAGCATTGACTCTGGCTCTAAACCTGGCCTTTTAGCTCAACTTTTGCCTTTGGTCTCCACCTTGGACTCTGCTTCTGGTTATTGGTTCCAGATGTTTTCCTTTGGCCTGAGCCTATCAAGGTGAACTATGTGGCACCAGAGTCTCTTCACTTGCGGGTGTTACCTCTAAACTCTACCCACCCAGCTGAAACCTTGACAAGGGCCCCTGATGCTGCCAGCCTTTCCAGATCTCTGGGGAACACTGACTCCTGATTCTCCATCACTGAGTTCTGCTCCCATCACTCCTAATTACCTCCCATGCTGACAGCTCTTTGGCATTACCTACGTTACCTACACGACCATACTCTCCACTTCCGAGGGTCTGCCTCCCGCCATCACCTCCAGCTCAGCTGAGCCCGACTCTTCCCCTTCTGCAGAATCCTAGGGTGCTAGGTCCAGCCCCTGCCTGCCTGCCTGTCTCATCTCACTGCTGGGAGTGAGGTCATGTCCAGGGGAGAGAGAATGCACAGGCTCCAGGGTTAGACTGCTGGCTTCAGATCCCAGCCCCAGAGCATCGCTGGCTGGGCAACCTTGAACATGTTCCTCAGTCACCCTGTGCCTTACTTTCCTCATTGTAAAGTCAAGATAGCCTTATAGAGTTGTCGAGGGAGTTAAATCTGATAGTGATTATAAAGGATAGCATGGTGCTTGGTAACTTTTAAGTGCAAAATAAACAGTAGCAGGCTCCCCTGGTGGCACAGTGGTTAAGAATCCACCTGCCAATGCAGGAGATTGGCAGGTTCGAGCCCTGGTCTGGGAAGATCCCACATGCTGCGGAGCAACTAAGCCCGTGCGCCACAACGACTAAGCCTGCGCTCTAGAGCCCGCGAGCCACAACTACTGAGCCCACGTGCCACAACTACTGAAGCCCGCATGCCTAGAGCCTGTGCTCCACAACAAGAGAAGCCACCGAAATGAGAAGCCCGCGCACTGTAACGAAGAGTAGACCCTGCTTGCCACAACTAGAGAAAGCCTGCGCACAGCAACAAAGACCCAACACAGCCAAAAATAAATAAATTTATTTTTTTTAAAAAGGTAGCTATTGTGTTAATTATGTGGTGTTGACATTCAGGAATTCTAAAATTTATCTTGAAATCTGGAGCAAACTGAGAATGAGGATTAGAGAAAATGAGCATGATTTGTGGGAACGTTCCTTTTGAACATGTAAGCTCATCAAGGCTTTTCCAAATTAACCTTCAAAGCAATCCCACACCAAGCCATCTTTTGGCCATATCTCATGGCAAAAAGAATGCTTTACTTAGGAACCTTAACAGAGGATCAGCTCTAAGAATCAAACAGGTTGAGAAACTAAAAACATTTGACCTACCAGCTTCACCAAGACCTGGTTAAAGTAACCAAAACAAGCAGCTGCAGTTTTTAGTAGCCTAGTGTCAGCGGCTGGTGTTTGAGCTGATCAGCCCTGCGTCTGTGAGTCAGGTAAGGACCAGTTTACAAAGCACATCCACATATTTGCCTCGACAAAAGGACAATGTGCTCGAGTCTTCCCTATCAACGCGGTCAGCTTTCGAAGGTTGCATTCCTACTCAGACAAAGCGAGACTGTTCCAAGCACTGTCAACACCTCGGCGTCTGCAACTGATAGCATCAGAGCCGTACTCCTGGCTCAAGTCACGTTTACATGATGCCACATCACGAACAATTTGGATCTGAAATAATTTATTGAAAACCCCAATTCCCCACAAGCTGCTAAAAGTATAAACCTTTGTCCTAGGTAAAATCAAATCACAGGAGCAAATGGTCCCTAAATGAGCAGAGATCTGAATTCTAATGTGGATACAGGGCTACAACTGAGAGAAGGTAGAAGAGGATATAAACCTTGGTCTGCACAGCAGAGGACTGAGCCTGCACCGCTGTGTAAGCTGGGGGACTGGACTCTTTGGAAGAAACCTAAGGCAGAGTCTTGGGACTTTTCCTTTCCTTTAAATAAGGAATTACAGGGGACATGGATCTGACTAAGATATCACTCCTCAATTCCCCAAGTGACAGATGCAAGTTGGGGCTGCCTTTTTTTTTTCCCGCGGAACGTGGGCCTCTCACTGTTGTGGCCTCTCCCATTGCGGAGCACAGGCTCCGGACGCGCAGGCTCAGCGGCCATGGCTCACGGGCCCAGCCGCTCCGCGGCATGTGGGATCTTCCCGGACCGGGGCACGAACCCGTGTCCCCTGCATCGGCAGGCGGACTCTCAACCACTGCACCACCAGGGAAGCCCTGGGGCTGCCTTTTTTGAAGGCACAGAGGTGGGCACAGATAGGGAGAGAGTTTGCTTGTGCACCTTGGTTAGAAGGACCATTTTCTCTTCAAAGCTGTGAAATGCTGAACCTCGTCTAAAGCAGCACTTCCTATAAGATGTCTCCCCAGGACACCAGTCTCCAGCAATGCTCCATCATAAAATGGATCCATGACTGGGTAAATGTGGGAAACACTGCAGATGTTACAATGCACGTCAGCACATTAAACGTTCTTAGAAGTCCCACAAGAAAGAAATGTATTTCACCGATTTTAACCTAGAATTTCTCAAATGTTTTCGGCCACAGCACTTTTTAATTTACTAGCCTATAGAAGCTTCAGGAAACACTCTGGGAAATGGCAGGCTTATTATTATAAGCTGCCCAGTTCATTCCTCTGACTGCTAAAGAGAGAAACAATGACTCTCATCCCAGCTCATTCCCTCATCACAGAGAGTGAGTAATCAACATGACGGTAAAGGGAACACTTTGAAAACATGGCTTCCTCTAAGACAGCTGTCCTGCAGACAGCCATAAAGCACACGTGTACATATGCACACACACACAGACCAGGCAACATCTCATTTAATGGCCCTTAAGACCTGAACTGAGGACACCCTGATTGATTCCCACCCCCAAAGGCTTCTCTGACAAGTGTCCTGCTCAGCCTGTCAACAGTCTTCCTGCCCCAGCAGCCTGGTCCTGGGATCAGCAGGAAGAGGGGCATCCCCAGGCTGTGGAGATGCGAGGGCCCAACTGTACCCCTTCTCTGTTCTGCCCTGGGCTGTTTCCTCTCCCTGAGGGCAGCTATCCATTATGAGTTCAGTGGAAAGCATCTTCCATCACTTTTCCAATGGGCACCAGGCAAAATCTTTAAGAATGATCGCTAGGGGATTTAGAGGTGGATTTATAAATGAACAAACCATGGCTCAGGTCAACTGGCTCAGATCTGTGTTGTCAGAACCATTGAGGTCCCTGATGAGATGCTTAAAAAGCCATCTTAGTGGACTTCCACTTCTGGGAAGGTGGAGTAGATAGTTTTCCTTATTTCTCCCACTGAGTTCACTTTAAAGCCCTCAACATAATACGAAACAAATATCAGAAGACTCTAAAAGGTGGGGAGAAGAAGGCAGTCTGGCTAGGGATCTGGAACCCAAGGAATGACATGATGGTGAGTTCCTTGGGTTTCTTTTTGCCTCCCCTATCCCAGACCTGGTACTGGTAAAGCCAGCAACCCCAAGATATCAATGGGCACAGACCAAAAAAGCCTGCTACCCTAGTCAAAGGAGGAGAAAAGAGGCAGCCTAGCAAGCAGAAAACTTCTAGCCACGTGTGTGGCTTCATCTCCACCAGCACTGGCTGAGTGAGGAACCTAGACTTCTGCCCACATCAGCCTGACAAGGCACCCCAACCCCTTGCTGAGGTAGTATCAGAGAAGGCCAAGTTATCTCTGCTGAATGGTAATGAAATCTCTCCCCACAATGTCAGTGGAGATCACATGGCGGGCCTGGTCTTCTAGACTCACCTGATGACAGGTAACCAGATGGCTCTTCCTAATGCTAACCATTGGGGTGGTAACAGGGAAGTCCTAGGGAAGGTCTGTACTTTCACCACTGCCCAGAGATAATGAGGCCAACTTTACCCCCCTATGGTGTTGGGGAAGCCATGTGGGGAGCAGTAACAAGTTACTCTTGCTCTCCCAGCCAGGTGGTATCAACAGAGGCCTGGGGGAGTGGAATTCCCACTTCCATCCAGCCATAACAAGGAGCCCTCTCCCCCAGGTATCAATAACGAATCAGGACTTCCACCCACTCTGGCAGTAACAAGACAATGTTACCCCCTTCCACTGTCACAGCAGGGTCAGGAGCCAGATAAAACAGAAGACTTAAATAAGATCCAGAGTTCCATTACATAATACCCCAGATGTTCAGTTTCAATAGAAAAACTACCCACTGTACCAGGAACAAGGAGAGCCACAACTTAAATTTGAAATGACAATCAAAAGGTGCCAACACTGATGTGGATTTTTCAAGCAGCGATCATAAAAATGCTTCCATGAGCAATAAAGAATATGCTTGGTACAAATGCCAACCTAGAAAGTCTCAGCAAAGAGACTGAAGATGAAAGAGGAACCTAATGGAAATTTCAGAACTGAAAAATACAATAATCAAAATTTAAAAACTCAATGGCTGGGCTCCACACCAGAATAGAATGAATAGAGGAAAGACTAAGTAAGCTTGGGGATAGGCCAGTCGAAATGACTTAATCTGAACAACAGAGAGAAAACAGACTGAAAAGAAATGGACAGTGCCTCAGAGATCTAACATTTGTGTCACTGGGAGACCCAAAAGAAGAAAAGACAACAGGGCTGTACTTGAGGAAATAACAGCTGAAAACATCCCAAATTTGGAAAAAGACATAACCCACAGATTCAAGAAGGTGAGCAGACTCAAACAGGATAAACCCAAAGAAACCTGCGCATCACAGTCAAACTTCTGAAAACTAAAAACAAAACAAAACGAACAAACAAAAAAACCTTGAAAGCAGTGAGCAAGAAACACCACCTTACCTATAGGGAAAAACAATTCAAATGACAGCAGATTTCTCATCAGAAACCATGAAGTCCAAAAGGAAATGGAATAAATTTTTTCAAGGGCTGAAAGAAAAAGCTCTATTGACCCCAAATTCTATACAGCAAAAGCATCCTTCAGAATGAACGGAAAATCAAAACATTCTCAGATGAGAGACAACAAAGAGAATTTGTCACCAGTAGCCTAAAGAATGGCTAAAAGAAATTCTCTAAATAGAAATCAACATCAGAAAAGAAAAAGAATAATGGGGAAGGTAAAAATATGAGTAAATTTATTTCCTTCTCCTCTTAAGTTTTCTAAATTATGTTTGTGGTTGAAGCCAAAATTATAATACTGCCTGGTGTGGTTCTTAACGTACAGAGAGGAAATATTTAAGACAATTATATTTTAAATTGTGGAGAGTAAAGGGACATAAATGGAGGAAAGGTTTCTATACTTCACTCAAACTGGTAAATTGTCAAAACCAGTGATAAGAATGTGGGAAGTACATATAACATAATACCTAGAGTAACTACTAAAAATGCCACCCTAAAGAGACATTCGAAAAACACTATAAATAAATCAAAATGGAATTCTTTTAAAATGATTGTGTAACCCACAGGAAGACTTAGGGAAAAAGAAAACAGAAACAAAAACCAGAACAAACAGAAAACAGAACATAAAGTGGCAGACTTAACATACCAATAATTACACTAAATGTAAATGGTCTAAATATACCAATTAAAAGACAGAGATTTATGGATTTTTTTTAAGAAGCATGATTCAACTATATGCTAATGTGATGTGTGAAAAATTGTTATGTGGCTACTTTCCTTAAAAGGCAGCTGGCACATGTCCCTTTGCCTTCTTGGGTTTTCCTCCATTCTGCTTCTTGGAAAATGTATGCTATGGCTGCCACACCAACTTAAGACTATTAGGGAAAGGCCAAAACATAGGGATAATGGAAGAAAAAGCTAGAGCAACTGGCTCTCTGAATACTCGTTAGAGCAGAGCTGCTGCACCAACTCTGGACTTCCCCTCCACGGATTCTTAGTTCAGAGAAAAAGAAATCTCTACTCTGTTTAAACCCTGTTTAAACATGGTTTTCTATTCCTTGCAGTGGAACCTAATCCTCACCGATACCAAAGAGTTATACTTACTGAGAGCTACTATGGGTCTAACACTGTGCCAAGCCCTTCACAAAGATTATTCTAATGAACTGAGGAGGAAGGTACTACTTACTCTTTTCCTTATTTTATAATGCTGAGGAAACTACTGCTCAGAGAAGTTAAGTGACTTGCCCAAGGTCACACATCTCATCTGCCCAGTGCAAACTTGTTTAGTCTAACTCTAGGGCTTGGGCTGTTAACCTCAAGAGTGTACTGTGAAACCTCCTCCCCCTCAAAAGAGGCTTGGCTGAAAGGCTTCCTTCCATAAGCACACAAAACCATGATGAGCTCAGAGAAAGCTTGTATTCATCAGGCATTTCTGAAATGTTGACTGAGATTCTTTTTGAATCCATTATCCTCTTGGACATAATCAATCTATTAATCAATCAGCCCTCATTCATTCAACAAACATTTTTAAGGGCTTACTGGTGCCAGGCCTTGAGATAAGTCAGGGGAATGAATCAAGTGACAAACCTATTCCTCCAGGGGTCCCCATTATGGCACCGAGTTCATTTACTCTGAAAGTTGATTTTTCCATATCTCATTGCTCAGCTCCAAGCCTAAGATGTCAAACAAGCAGGCTACAGGGGTTCACTGGTGAGGTCAGTTCTCCCAGAAGCCCCGCTGTTCCATCCCATCTACACTTTGAGGATTCTGCTCAGGTTTTCCCTTTTATGTCTCTAACATGGCAATGGAGACTTTGATGTCTCACCTAGCAGAGAGGAGAAGAAAGGGCAGAAATGCTTCAGAGATGGTGGCCAAAAAAGCTTTGAGATCATGCCAAGCCCCAGCAGCATGGCTTGGTCTTTCCTCTATGTTCCCCGGAATGAAAAGTGGATTTTTCTAGCTTCCCTCTCACTCCCACGTCCCCACCCAGCTCTCGGCTCCTGGTAGTGCCAGCATTCACATCCAGGGATAACAGTCAAAATCGCCTCCTTCTTCTTTGACAATAAAATACAGCAACCATTTGGCATCCCAGCAGTGCCCCAGTCTCCTGACCCCTGGCTGGGTCCCAGGGGATTTGTGGTCGGCTGCTAATCAGAGCCCTGGCCATAGCCATTTCCCATGACATAGCTGGAATTCTCCCACTCCTTGCCCTCTCGGCTTCAGTTACCCAGCCAGGCTGAAACTATTTGCTCCCCTCCCACCCTGTCCATCACTGCCCCTTCCTTAGGCCGCACCTCTGCACCCGCCCACTGGCCAGACTCCTGAGGCCCTCAGCGGGGGAGCTGCAAACCTCTCTCCACTTTTATTACTGACCCGCAACCCACCTCCTACACTCCTTCAGCCCACAAGGCTTCTTTCAAGCACCCCGCCCCCCCCTTGAGCAATGATAAACCTTGGTGCCAGGGAACTTTAAAGAGAAACAGCCACTCCCGACTGACCAAACTGATATCAAGAAGGGAGGTCAAGTGTGTGATTTTCAAGCTGTGGTCATGAAACAGTTGTCTTTTCTTTGTCATTTCTGGTTAATATGCCTACAAACTAGAAAACCAGTATCTCTGCCCTTTTGGAGGGCTCAGTCTTAGCCTACCTGGGAACGGGAAGGAATGTCTGCCAACCACAGGGCAGGCACTGTACACTGCGTAGCACTGAGTGCATGGATTCTGGAGCCAGGCTGGCAGGGTTGTAGCCCAGTTCCTCAGACTTAGTAGCTAGGGGACCCTGGGCAAGTCTCTGGGCCTCAGTCACCTCTCTGGACAATGAAGAAAATGAGGGCCACCTCCTAGGCTTGTCATGGGTATTAAATGAATTCACATTTGTAAAGGATAGGAAGAGTCATATCTGCTTTTAGTAAAGAAATACTGCGCATATATGTGATATTCATTTTCATAACAGCTTGATGAGGTTATTATCCTCTCTTTAGAGAAAACTCCATTGGATGTCACAGAGTTGTAGAAACTTGCCTGTGGTCAGACAGTAAGTGGCAGAGCTGGGACTTGAACTTGGGTTGTACTTCCTGTTATGACAGTGGTTCTTAGAAGCAACGTCCCAGACCACCTAGGAGTTTGGTAGAAATGCAAATTATCGGGTCCCACCCAGACCTCCTCCTGACTCAGGATCTCTAGGGGTGGGTCCAAAGATGTTCCAACCAGTCCTCCGGGAGGGCATGATACCAGAAGGTTAAGATGCACTATCACCACGTTCCCCTCACAGCAGGAGCAGGGTCTCCCTTGTTTTCTGTCACGTGGTAATTGGTACAAAGTGAACACAAGCTGTACACACCTCTTAAACAACACACAAAAACACAGGTCTTCTCTGTGCAAAGTGTTGTGCTAGAGGCCATGAGGACACAAAGAAATGTGAGCTTCCTGCCTGCAGATACTTCCCTAATTATCAAGCTCAGATAAACACGTGCATGAAGTTAGCCAATAGCACAGACCACGCTAGGAGTCAAAAGCATCAGCATTCAGAGGTTGTGGGCAGTCAGACAGAGCTGGGTGCAAATCCTGGCCTCCATTCTCACGAGGTGGGACTTCAATGAAGTCACGTGACTTTGCTGTGTCCGGCTTCCCTACCCTCCTCACGGGGCTGCTCTAAGGATGAAATGAAATGAAGGCAACCATCTTGTATGGTGCCTGGCACATAGTGCAGGGCTCAGTTACTAAATGGCTGGAGTCGTTAAGATCTGTCACCAGATGATACGGGTTTCATTGCCAAATCATGACAGAAAGGTAAGGTGGGGGGGGGATGGCACTGAGGGAGGAAAACTTACAGAGAATGGGGACTTGAGCTTGATTTCAAGCAGGGTGAAAATCTCACAGAACACAAGGGAAAAGAAGGAAATGGTGTCATTGATTATTAAAAAGGGAAATTAAAAGGCATACCAGGCCAAGAGTCAGTAGGCCAAATCACTCTTACTTGCATGACTTTCACCTTGAGTGTGCAGACACAAACACAGGAAACCCAAATTGTACTCAAGATCCCAGAGTATCACGGCCCCAGACACAGGCTTTCCGAGTCAGGCCTTGTTTAATCACCAGGGGTTTAGGAAGAGGTCTGCGGATATCCCTATGGCTGCTCCTTTTAATCTGAACATTCTCTGGAGGAACATCTAAAATATAACTTACATGCTGAGAAAAGTAACTGAAGAAAATTGAAATTCCAATTCTTCTACATTTCCTCGCTATTCTGGAGGCCTAAACCTTCGTAAAAGTGATTAGACAGGCAGCGTCGGCTATTAGCTCAAAGCAACGGCAAAAAGTCTGGAAGCTTCATTTTACCTCTGCCTGGGGCATACATGGAAATACTAAAGATGTCCAGGAACAATCTCCTGGACCACAGAAGGACGGGTGGCACGTTCACTCCCACCCGCTCCCAATCTTGTGACTTGCAGGCTAGTTTCCCTATCAAACTCACCGAGGCAAACTCCTCAGACCTGTGTCCAGTTAGTTCCTTTGGGGCCGGGCAGAGGTGGGGCTTGTGGGCCCAGTGAGAGCAGCTCAGGGGGCGGAGAGCAGAGTGTAACCGGAAGACCATGGGAGATGGGTACTGGGCCCATCTCAGGATGAGCTCGGACAGCACCCAACGCCCTCCAACCCTCAGCCCAGTGATTTATGTTCCGGGAGAATTTTAGCAAATCAAGATGTTTTGGCTGCTCCTTTTCAAAGCCGGGGTAAGGCAACCCAAGACATCTCAACATGACCACATTTTTGAAAGTCTAGTCTATTGTTTTAGAATTTCCCTTGAAGGCCCTCAGACTCCCCACCAAGACCAGTAAACACAAGTCAATGGGAGGGAAAATGTGATCTGAAATATTTCCTGCTCATTGACTTCCCTTGGAGAAAGATTTGCTTCCAAAGGTCCCACTCTAGAAGCTGGGGGTGGGGGCTCAGCACCGCAGAAATCTTTTCCCGAAGCAGCAGCAGAGTCTGTGGTTCCCTTCTGCTTGATTGTTTTAGTACAAACGACCTCTGTGGCTTCAGGGCGTGCTTCCACTCTGGGTGGGATGGTGAAGGGGCTGATTGTCTGCTACATTACTCACCCCAAAGTATATGCCACTGGGGGCAAACTTGGCTTCTGCATTTTCCCTTTTTCTCTGGGCTGTGCTCTCATCTCTTGTGAGTCAGCCTTTTCCTGGGCTGTACCCAGCCAGACCCTCCAGGCCCTGGCTCTGCTGGATCAAGAGTTGTTGTTTGGGTTGGGGGCAGTGACCGTGCCCTTTCCTGCTGGTATGTGGAGCTATTGTTCTCTGAGCCCAGGGCCGCTTTTATCCCTGGCATTCCTACGATCAGGATTAGCAGATCTGTGCCTGTCTCACTGGGTTGCTTTCTACTTCGCTTAACTGCAAGCCGACTACAGACCCTGTCCCCTGGTTTCTCATGCACGGTTGGCCACCCCGAACTGGCACCCCCAAATCCCCACCCGCGGACCAAGGTGGGGGTCAGGCAAGCCGCAACGATGTTGCACCACAGGACACCTAGGGGTCAGCCCCACAGGGCACTCGCTGTTGTGCCTCTCAGGGCCAGTCGCAGACCCAGCCGCACCGTGGTTTTCCCACCTCTAACAGTAGTGACAACTAATGTCCTCCTGGGCCTGAGGGACGATTAAGGGAGGCGACATGCAAATGCAAAGCAACTGCAGAACACCTGGCACATAGTAACTGCTCAAGAAACGCTAGATCCCTTTGCCCTTTCTAAGCTAGATGGGCAGCTGGGAGCACCTGCCTTACCTACCCCACAGGGCTGTTGGAAGGAATAAGTAATGCAAAATATGTAAAAGCATGAAAAACCTCCAGAGGGCTACACGTATCAGGGAACGTTATTATGATTCACGTATGTGTGATGAGTCTTAGTTTGAGTCCAGAGAGGTCCTATTGCACAGTGTCTGCCAACAGATCCGAGGAAGTTCTGTGGCCTTCCTTTTGGCACATCTTGAAAACGATGTTCCTGAAAGCCACAAATAGGGGGTGTAGCAGCAGCTTCACTGCTTCATCTGCTAAATATAAAAATAGCTAACATTTATTGAGCAAATACTATGTGTGAGACACTACTCCTAGTGATTTACACATGTTAAGGTTACATTTCATCCACACAACCCCATCCATTCACTCATTCATTCACTCAATCACGCGTGCTCCTCCCCCAGACATCCACGTGGCTCTCTCTCACCGTCTTCCAGTCACTACTCAAATGTTACCTCCCCAGCAAGGGCTCCTCTGGCCACCTTATCTAACATTCACCTTGCCACCCGCAAGCATCTTTGTTGTGTACTTGTTCTCCTTAGCATGTACCATTACCCAACGGACCAGTTGTTTTACTTGTTAAACTTGTTTATCTTGTGCATCCCTCACTAGAATACGAGCCCCGTGAGGGCTCAGTCCCCAGCACCTGGAACAGAATAGAGTCTGAGTGTCTAGCTCAGAGTGGGTGTTCAATGGACATTTGTCAACCTAATGAAATATATATTTATATATACTATATATAAATATATATATATTCTTTTTCAGATTCTTTTCTATTATAGATTATTACAAGGTATTGAATATAGTGCTATACAGTAGACCTGGTTGTTTATCTATTTTATATATAGTAGTATGTATTTGTTAATCCCGTACCCCTAATTTATCTCTTCCCCTTCTCCCCTTTGGTAACCATAAGTTTGTTTTCTTGAGGTAGGTGTTATTAGCATCATCGTGCCTGTCTCACAGATAAAGAAACCGAGGCACAGGGAGGTTAAGTAATTTGCCCAAGGTCACACAGTAAAGATCAAAGCCAGGTTTGGACTCCAGAAACCACGCTCTATATTCTTTCACCTTTTGATCTAAGCTTTGCGTCTGCACTAACACTACCATTTTTTATCCTCTTCCTCCTCCTTCTCCTCCTCTTCTGGGGTCACTGCTTTTGTGTCTAGCTTGCTTTTCCATGGAGACCAATGACTCCCCCAAAAGACTTGTTCATGCTGAGATACAGACTCATTTGCTGACACATGTTCTCAATGAGAAAACTGCTGCCTGGTAAATGATTCACTCGGCGTATTCATGCTCAGATGCTTCATTTAGCAGTGGACACATCAAGGTACACGATAGCAGTATTATTGCTGGCAGGACCGTGGAGATCTTCTTGAGCAACAGGGCAGGGATATAAGGTGTCAGAACTAGCCTGGGTCCTAGAGCCACACACAGCTCAGTCTGAACCCTAGTGAGACCTTATTACAACGTAGCTGTGGGATCTTGGTCAAGTCAGTTCACCCCTCCTGGCAGTAAACACTTAACCAAGGGCTGGAAACATGGTAGGTGCTCCATAAATGTTATTTCCATGCCTCCCTCTGACCCCCAGCCCAATATCACCTTCCCTAATGCTACAGGTCTCATCTTTTCCAGTTTCTGCTTAATTTCACAACCAGCACTGAAAGTTCAGGTGAGAGAAACTCAGAAATGGTAGAAATGAGAAAAATGACACTTCTTATCCAGAAAAGTCTGTGTATGTCTCCAAATCACTTAGTGACTCTGCAGTATTCTCCAAAGTGACTTTCCTACCTCCCTTTCCCCCCACCCCCTGGTGTTAAGAACAATGATACAGGCCAACACGAAAGGAATGCTTACTTGGTTCCAGGTTCTGTTCCACACACTTAAGTGCATTAACTCATTTCATGCCGACAGCAATCCTGTGAACTAGGTACTATCCGCACGCCCATTTCACAGGTGACAAAGTTGAGACTCTAAGAGGTTAAATAATCTGCCTGAGGTCAGTAGCAGAGGATTCAAATCCAGGCAGGCCAGCTTCTGGCACTGGTCCTTCTGCTCATCCCACCTGCGGCCTAGCATCCGGGACCTCACCAACCCTTGGGCAGCACTAAGGAGAGATGAGTGATGGGGGGAGGGGCAGAGGTTGGCTGGACTCTGGAAAGTGCTCTGGCCTGGGTTGCGGGGGAGAGCACACAGCTCTCTTGGAACACTACCTGAGAACTTCCTAACCTCTCCACAGTGAGGATCTGAACTTTAATGTTCTGTTGAGGTTTCTGGCAACGAAGACGGGCAGTAATGAGGGAATATCCCGTGGGAGCCCCTCGTCATCTTTTCAAGCACTTCTATCCCGTAGGTCAACAGAACCCAAATCCCTCACATCCTCCTGGGCCACTCATTCTGAGCACGGGTCAGCCCCCTTCTACAACCTCACAGTAATGAAAACAGTTTCCAGAGAGGAGGCTACGTGTCTTACAAAACTGTGACTTAGTACTTATTTCCAAAATTGTTCCCCCAAATCATTTTTAATTAGGTGAAAAATAACTTTTTAGAAAAGTATAAATATGCAACCATCTTGTTTTCTATTGTTCTAAGACTGCAGAGTCTCAGAGCCCCGGGACTGCTCGATAATCTGGTAAATTCTCTGCCTTGGAGACTTTTGACAGGGGAAAATGTGCTCCACGGAGGCAGATGGTAAAAATAGCAAACATTTGCTGAGACAGTGTTAATGAAATGCTGTGCACTGTGCTGGAAGCTTTACAGGCATCATCTCATTTAATTTCTACCACAGCTCTACGAAGCAGGTGTTAGTATCATTACTTCCAAACGAAAGAAAACAAAAGTGAATCTCTGGCAAAGAAAGGAACTTGGGCAAGGAGCCCAAAGTGGCAAAGTCAGGATTCAAACCCAGGTCTGTCTGGCTTTTAGTCTCAAACCACTCAGTTATACAGACTCCCCTTCCAGCCTATAAGGATGTTAGCACCTATATGGATGCTCCTAACAGCCGATGGCCAGTGTCTGACCTGCCTTCATCCTCAAGAGGAATAATGGGAAATAGAAATGGGAGGCAAATTGCATAGAAGCTCTCTGGACCCTGGGATGCGGCCACTGGCCAGAGACCTTGCTGGGACAGAGGGTCGGGGGCCGCGCAGCTCTACGCCGCCCCTGCTCCACCGTGGCTTTGGGGGACCCTCTTACAAGTCATTCACGTAAGATTCATCCCAAATCCCGTGACTCTGGAGCACGGTCAGCTCAGAGGGGGGCTCCTTTTCCAGCTCAGGACTGTTGTAAGGGCTAGCAGAATGCTAGTTGCCTCTGGTTTCTGGGCACGGTTTCCTCGCCTGTAAACTGGGGAGCATGAACTTCATCAGGGGTGGCTGTACCTAGGAAATGTCCTGCCGGTCGCTGTCTTGGGTCCGTGCCAACGGACCATAATATATCCCAGGGCGCCTTCCTGAGCTTGGATGGGCCTCAGAATCCTTTTCAACATATTACCCTGGGCACCATTTATCTAATCACGGTTGGCATTCAAGATGTAATCAATTTGCCATGGCTAAACTAGGAGATCTCAAAGGGCCCTTCCAGATTAATATATCATTTTATGGTATGTCTACACATGAAGCATATGAAAGCACACATTTTTTTTCTGGAAGAAATAACGGAGTCAGTTTTCAATGACATAACTCGGGAAAATAAATGAGCTGGCTTCTCCCAAACCTTTCCATGAGAAGGGCCTGAGCGCGGGGAACCTAGAGATGTCAAATGAGAGAGAATGGAAGAAGGTTTCACGATGCGGAAAATGAGAGAGGGCATCCCTGGCAATGGAAGTCTCCCTACCACAAATTGCTCCCTGTCAGAGAACTGCTGGCCGGTTCAGGCGGTCATTAGCACTCCCCAAATACTTGTTAGCAACAAGCAGCACTAAGATGCGGAGACAGAGGCGCCTAAAACTTGAGAGAGAAGCCGTGTCACCACAAAAACAGGGCCCTGACCAAGGGATGCTGGGATGAAGTGAAGTAACTGTTTCGATTAAAAACAGACCTACCCGTTTCTCTAAACCCCCTATTTGCAAAGCCCCACCAGGCAGAGGAGCTTCCAGGTCTATCCTGACCATGTGACGCTGGAGGCCGCATGGACTAGCCATGGAGACTGAGTCCAGCCCTCCTCCTGGGTGGAAGGAAGCCTGTGATGTGGGGCAGGCAGCTCAGGCGTGCCCTTCCTCAGAGAGGGAACGTACACGCAGGCCAAGGGCTTCCTGGAGGGGTGCCGAGCTAGAATTCTCTCTGTGCTCCCTGACTGCACCCACATGACAGGATTCGGCCTTGTGGACCGGAGGTGGCAGATATGCTGTGAAAGTCCACAGACTACAAGGACACCTGCGTTTGAAAGGCTCATGATGCCTCCCCACCCCCAAGAAGAGCATCTGAGGACCTCCACTTTGCTGGGCATCCTATTCTATGGATGGAGATCATGATGTCTGCTCTGCCCACTTCTCAGGGGCGAAAGGGATGTGGAAACCATCAGAGAAAGGTCCAGTAGAGTCCTCAACAATTTCCAAACCCAACAAAGGAAACAGGAGCCCTGCTGGGGGCCCACTCTCCATCCAGGGGCGTGAAGAAAGAAGCAGCCTGATGGCCAGCCCCCCTCTATGGTCTCCACCATCACTGACCAATCGGTGGCCCTGGCCTTGTGGGCCCCAGTCACCTCTTCTGTGATTGCTGCTGGGCAATGAAGAGGGTCTGGTCCCCAAATATTAAGACTGCAAAGGTTATGAAAGTAAATGAGCAGGGCCAGCATGGGGCAGTGAGAGTGATGGGAATTTTTACACATTGGAGAAAGCGTGCTCCTTGGAAAGGGCACCCAAACTCGGCTCTGAAGACTTACTATATGGGAATCGGGGCCCAGTGCAGCTGCCAGAGCTCCCACTCTGGGGGCAGGAATAAGTAATCTGGATACTTAATGTGAAATCTCCCAATTTTTAAATATAGGCAACTCATTTTTTTTCAAATTATGCTGGCCAAACACAATACATCTGTGGGCAGGATTCTACCTGTGGGAGCACCATTTTGCAGTCCCTTAAAATGCAAGACTGGCTGCAAGGGAAGAATGAGGGTGATTTTTCCAAATCCTTGAGTTGTTTTTTTTTTTTTAGCTAATCAGGTGGCTCAATTAAACAAACGAGTAAATCAACCAGCTACTCTGTGCCACATACCCCAGCAGACAACATGATCGTCAACCATGCGGTTGAGAGAAAGAGGCAGAAACAGAGACAGTGTCCTGTTTAATAACACCGGAGATGAAGAGCGGTCCACAGAACGATGCCAAAAATATCACTAAATGTCTCCTCCACGTGGTTCTGATGCTCGTGCTGAGGAACTGGGGGGACTGATGTGGGGTGAGGCTGCCACAAAGTCTTCACTGAATGGGGAGGATTTGAGGCTTGAGGACTAGATAAAAGCAACTGACATTTACTGGACATCAGGCCGTGTGCTAAATGCTTTAGAAAAGATTGCTTCTTTTAACGTTCGCAATAATCTTCTAACTTAGAACTCACTCTTTTTTTTTGTTTTCGTTTTTGTTTTTGTTTTTTTGCTGTACGCGGGTCTCTCACTGTTGTGGCCTCTCCCGTTGCGGAGCACAGGCTCCGGATGTGCAGGCTCAGCGGCCATGGCTCACGGGCCCAGCCGCTCCGCGGCATGTGGGATCTTCCCGGACCGGGGCACGAACCCGTGTCCCCTGCATCGGCAGGCGGACTCTCAACCACTGCGCCACCAGGGAAGCCCTAGAACTCACTCTTAAGCCACTGTCTCTAGATTTGGAAAGGCCTTGGAAGAGAAGGCAGGGCATCCCAGGCAGGGGAAATGGGCATGAGCAAAAGCAGCGAGGTAGGAAGGGGTCCAACAAGCGTGTGTGTAAGGGCAGGGGGAAGCATGAATGTGCGTTGCAGGTTTTCTTGGCGCCTGTGTGCTTCTGCAGGTGTCCAACACCAAGATGCCAGGGGTGGCAGCCCTGAGGCTGGTGTAGCACTCCCTTGATCTGAAGCCTCAGAAAAGAGATTTTCTAAGAGGGTCCTCAGATGATGATGGGGTCCTGATCCTGTACCCCCTCCTGTGATGGGGTCCTCACGGGAGGTACAAGGGTCAGACCACAGTCCTGAGGAACAGAGAGGCAGAATGGAGAAAGGTCCCTGTCCCCAGGCTGGAATGCAGCCCACCAAGTGAAGGCATGAATATTCATTGCTCTGGAGAAGCTGCTGAATATCTGTAGGCATCCATCTCATCAGACTCAGCTGGCAAGAATTCACCCCACTCCTGGAGGGAAAGTGGTGGGGTTGGGTGGGGATGTTGGATTCAGGCAGGGATCTGGATCCCAACAACCCACCCAGAATGCCTAAAGTGGCCTACAGCTATTCTCCGCTCTTGGGGCCAAAGGAGTCACCCACAGATAGAGTCAAAGGGGAAGTGTTGAAGGAGGTGGGTGAGGAGAGAGAGGGAGAGGACCAGAGAGTGCAGACAGGGTAGGCATGGAGGGCAAATGCCACCTTTCCTTTAGCAGATCAGGGAAAGCTTTGAGAAAGAGGTGGGATGTTCAGAAAGCCTCTGAAATGCTTCTTGACCTCAGCGGGAGGAAGCACCCAGAGAGGGACCCTGCCACTGTATCAGGACCAATAATAAGAAGGCTCTCAAGAGCCAAGTTGAGATTACAATGAAATGGGGCTTCAGGATCATGAACCTGAACTGACCAATCTTTGATCCATGTTGATTAAAAGGTTCCCAGGGGAAATACTGAATTACTCTCAGATAGTTCTTTCAGAGTCCTTTTATGGCCCTTTCACCTATGAATTAACCTAATTTTTACAAAGTTCTAACCTCACATTTTCTCAACACCAGTCCTATAAAACCCAAGTCCCACTAAATGTGCCATGAACACAGATTCCACAGTCAAAAAACATTTTGGGAACTACCTGTGTACTAATTTTCACCTCTTGGAAATTTCCAATGCATATTAACATTGTAAAGGTTCTGAGCAGTCCTACAACCAAAAATCTTTCCATATTTCCTTTAGCACAATATTTCCCAGACATACATGATGAGGATACTTTTTTCTGAACACATATCAAGATGGCACACATTTGGGAAATGTACATCTAGATTTGAGGCTGATGTTCAGATCCTCTACCTCAAATACCTCTGAGGTATGAGTTCCATAAAATCAATAGCTGCTCTCTGGCCCTACTTCCCATTTGTTATGGACTTAATGTCTGTGTCCCCCTCCAAATTCATATGTTGAAGTCCTAATCTCCAATGTAATGGTATTTGGTTGGAGGTGGGGCCTTTGGGAGGTAATTAGGTTTAGATGAAGTCATGGCGGGTGGTCCTCGAGTTGGGATTCATGCAATTAGTGCCCTCGTAAGAAGAGAACGGAAAGCACTCTCTCTCTCTCCCCATCTCTCCCTCTCTCCTGTTCTCCCTCGATTTCTCTCTCGAGCTCTCTTCCCATGTAAGGACACCTCATGAAGATGGCCTTCTGCAAGCCAGGAAGAGTTCTCACCAGAACCCAACCATGCTGACACCTTGATCTCATGCTTCCTAGCTTCCAGAACTGTGAGGAATTTAAGCCGCTGATCTATTGGATTTTGTTATAGCAGCTGAGTTAAGACACCATTTATTCAGTTTTTCCATTAACCAAATAGTTTAGCACTGTACTAAACCCTGCTAATAAAAAAATGGAAATATAATTCCCCACTCACAAGTAGCTCATAGTCTGGTGGGAAAGGCAGACAAAATATCAGCCTCATAGTTGGCATGGTGGATGCTCCAATGGCAGGACCCAGGGGCAGTCTTTCTAATAAATAAGACTATCATCATCAGGGAGGGCTTCCTGGAGGAGGAGAGATGAGAGCTGAGTTTTAAAAAGTGAAATTCAGTTAGACAACAGGATGTGAGAAATGCCTTCCAGGTATGAATAAGAAGGCATAAAGATGCAGAGAAAACAAATCATGGTGAATTTCTGAACTGCTAAAGGCTAGCTACAGCAGGATTGAAAGGAGTGAACAGGGACATGGCAGGAGTAAGAGCCAGACAGGCAGGCGGAGGTGAAATCCAGAATTCCATCAAGTCTCCTTTGTTCTCCTAAAGTCCTGCCACGCTTCAGGGATGCTGCCTCTTAGATCTGGAAACAAAGGCATGGCTGTCCTGACTTTGCATCCCTTTTGCACATTATTTTCTCAGCCTATGAATTCAAATGCTCACTCATCCTACAGTAGCCTTGATGTCTCCTCAATCTTTTTTTTTTTTTTTTTTTTTTTTTTTTTTAGCTCCCTTGGATCTTTCTGGGAACAGCTGCAGAGGAGTTTTCCCTATGTTAGGGAGGACCCGGGAATGAAACTGCAAGGCATTCTAGGCATGACTGCTGTCTTGAAGCAGCCTACCACTCTGGACAGAAGGCTGGCTGCGATCATCGGCATGCCTCATGATCAGAGCTCCTCCTGGGTGAGGCATATTGGCTCTAGTCTCTGGATGCCTAGAACCCACCCCGCTCTTTTCCAGTATGTGGCCCAGACTGAGCAAATCATAGGCCCTGGCCTCTGGCCACAATGATTGGTCCAGGGAAGGGCACATGTCTCTAGCTAGGCCTAATGGGAGTCCTGCCCTGAGAATCTTCTGGGATGAACACCAGGGAAGACTCTTTGCTCTCTGGTCACAAAGCTGTAAGGATATGGTGCCAGTCTGCCAGGGCATCACAAGGGGACATGAGGGTCGAAGCTACCAGGCAGAGAGATGTGAGATGACATTTGGAAAGTGGCAGACACCAAGTGGGCTTCGGGTCTGGGTCCTGGTGACCTTTAACACCAGTCCTACATCGTGGCTTTGTGTTCTCATCATTGACACTTGTTTGTTTTTCCGTATTCTACTTTGCTTCAGATTTCTGTCAGCGGTAATCTTGAGAGTCCTAAAAAGCCAGGTTCCTCTAGGGTGGAAGTGGTCAGACCCCAAGAAGCCACACACAGTCCCTGGAATCATTTCTAGAGTCTTTGGAGACAGTGGGATGTCATTAGGAAGAAGGGAAGAGAGTATCTCCTCCTCACAGTATGACGACAGATCATTTGATGTGTAGTGTATAATGAGCTCCAGAATTGGAAAGAAGTCGGTTCTGATCTTGCTTCTATCTCTTCTTCACTCTGAGACCATAAGTTCTTTAAACCCTTTCCCTCAATGCAAATGGAGATGACTAATACCCACCTCACAGGGTTGGGAGGAAAAAAAATAAAGATGCTGGAGAAAGAACTTGCCCAGAACATAGTACAACACCAAACAACATTAATTTTCTGTGTTTCAAATTCTTCTACAGAAGGCCAACTCATCAGTACATCGCAATCCATGCCAACTCCAGGAGAGGAGGAGACTGAACCAAGAACCTTTACAGCTTGATCAAAAGAGAAGTGACAGCTGGCCCTCACCTGTTCCACCTGCATATTTCCAAATCTCTCTCTGCTTTCTATTCTCCAGAGTAGAAGTTCAGCAAAGATGAATGAATTGCAAAAAAGTTTTCCTCTAAAATGCAACTTCCCTTGGCATGCATGTGATGCAAATGACTTTTGCTCCATTCCCATTTGGTGGGATGTCTTCTCTCCCTGGCTGCATGGTCCATTACTGTACATCCACAGATACATGGATAAATATAATATATACCCATCTTAGACAGAAAATGCCTCAAAGGGAGAGGTTGGGTCTGTGTATCTCACTCCCTGCAGAGCTCAGCAGGACATCATAGACAATGATGGTAGTGATAGAAAAGCTTCGGTTTGTGTCTTATTGCCATGGAAAGAGGGAAGAAAATGGGGAGGGGCCCACTGAGCTCTTACTATGAGTCAGACAACAGGTTTATGCTGAAAATACACCATCACCCTTGACGGTCTTCACAACCCTGGCTGTCACATCCATTCAAACTTTGGACACTGAGGCTCAGAAAAGAAAAATTATGTGCTCACCTGGCAGAGCTGGTCTATGATCATTTGACCACGCCTGTGGTTCCCCTACCTCCCATCCCTAGTACATGGTCAGGCAGATTGGGTTCTCAGCTCCGCCACTGACGCATTAGCTTGAGCAAATTATTTATCATCGCTGACCTCCATTTCCTCTTCAATAAAAGGGAGTAGTTAGACCCACCTCACAAGATGATTATGAAGATTAAATGAGATGATGAAGATGACAGGGTTTAGAACAATGCCTGATGCTTTGTAAACACTTAACAAATGGTAGCTGCTGTGACATGGCTGTGTTATTTACTATTATTTCCACTATACCCTCTTGCCTTTTTAGGTTCAGAGGCCAAAACCTATTTTGCAAGAGGTACTTTTGCTCCTGTTTTCAACCTGAGATTTCTACAGCTGCACCAGGCACACTGGTAACGTCTGCAGGCCTGTGGACATAACCACTTTTCCCACACCCGTTGCAGAAGTTCAGGGCATCTGGGTCTGGCTCCAGGCTGCCCCAAAGCCGAAAGAACTTCTCCCAGAGGGTGCAAGAGCCAAGGCTCTCCTTCTACCCTGGCTGCAGCAGAGCTGGTGGCGTCCACCTCCCCCATGAGGAGGACATATGGACCATGCTCTCTCTCTGGCAGTCAGCATCGCCCAGGCAACGCAGGCCATGAAATAAGCTTTTTATCACCCAGGCCTTCTTCTCTTTGGTTTTCTCTTGCTGCCTGACAAACAATTGTTCTGCTTCCCGACATGATAAAGCACTCTTGGTTCTGCTCCACCAGCCACCCCACAGTGAGTGTGGATGGAAGAAAACAAGACCCCCTCACTTCTCCTTGAGCTTTGGTGTGTCTCGTGACTTTGCTGCTCACATGCTCCCTTTCAACAGCCCTTCTGCAGAGAGAGGCAAGGCCGAGATAAATCCTCCCCCACTGCCAATGCCTTCATCCTTCTTTTTTGTTGAGAGGCAGTGAGGCTTAGCTGAAAGAAGACAGAATTTGGAGCTAGACAGGCAAGGTCTGAATCCCAGTTCTGCAAAGTCCTTACTGAATGACCTTGGGCAAAACACTTCACTTTTCAGAGTCTCCGTTTTCTCTTCTGTCAAATGGGCTCATAATCCCTACTAAGCCACACAATTGTTGAGAGAAGCCACGTGAGTAGAGGCAGAAGCACTGCAGAGCGAGTGATGGCTATGCTAGTTGCCATCCAGTTTCCTTGAAATGGGATTGAATTGACTGAAAAAAGAAAGTTAAGGGGAGTGATCCAAATGAACCTCTCCATCTGCATATAAAAGATTTGTCTGAAGGTTCTTCTGGCAAAGCAAGGATTGGCAAACTTTCTCTGTGAAGGCCACCCTATAAATATTTTTGGCTTTGGGGGGCCAAATAGTCTCTGCCAAGAACTAGGTCCCTCTGCCACTGTAGCACCCATAGGGCCACAGAAAATGAGTGGCTGTGGCTATGTCCCAATAAAACTTTATTTACAATAGCAGGTGGCAGTGGGCTGGACGGGCCCGCAGGCGGTGGTTTGCCCACGCTGGCCTTAGCTGTTTAGAGTTTGGGGCTGGAGAACAGCATCTTCCTTGCCAAGCAAACCAGCATGCCGACATCCTCTTTCTGCCAGCACGCTCCCAGAAACCCACCTATCAGAGAGTCAGAGCCCATGCCAGCTGCCGAAATTCCCTCTCTGCCTTTGAGACACTGGAGGCTTAGATTGATGGGCATGGCAATTTGGTTCACATAATCCTGTCCGTAATGACACCAGCAGCCATTAGGTAAATGATTTGGCCCTTTCCCCTGAGTGATATTCCCCCCCCCCCGAAATAAATAGGGGGGGACTTCTCTCCCATAAGTTAAGCATATTATTTGCCTCATCACACAAGGCAAATGCGATAGCTCCGAGCTATTAGTCTATCACTGCAGAGATCAGACTGCCAGGAACCAGAAGTAATTGACAACAGGGAAGTAAACAGGACCCCAGATAGATAAATAAGAGGCCTGGGCTGGTCTGGGGCCTGAAAAGATTAAGTAATGAGAGTATCTAGCGAGAGATTTAGTGCTAAGTGAGCTAGGACCAGAGCAGCCTCCTACGAAGGAATCAAATTATATCATTGGAAAGAGAGATTATTGAAGCCCCTCATGCTGAGCTGGGAAATCAGCACTTCTTGGGAGGGGACGGCTGCCATCATTAGCATAGCAACTGGGGACTCTGTGCTGAAGTCTGGCTAATTAGCTGCAGGTAAATGGTTATATATGACAGGTAAGCAGGGTGCGGTGCCCCTGCCCACTAGGAAAACCTGGTCAGTTCTTCAGTGGCTGCTGGGTTATAAGTGACAGGCTGGGGTCTTTTTTCTCAACTGAACAGGCTCCTTATAAAGATGTGTCCTCAGAGAGGTAACTAACTACCTGGAACCGGGAAAAAAAAATGTTGTTGAAGTTGATACCAAGTTGACTCTGGCCTTTTAACTTCTGAAATTCCTAGGAGGTGGAAATTCAGAGGCACCAGACTGGCTGTCCCTGGGAGGGCTGCCAGCTCTGGGAAGCAGTCCCCGTCACCACACTCCAAGAAGCCTTCCTCTTCACTTCCCTTTGATGGTACCGCCATTCCTCCAACAGCAGGATGGAAACCTTAGGGATCGGCCTCTATGCTTTCCTTTCGGTTGCCTATTTTGTTGATTCTTTTCGAGGAATGGCTCTCAGGTGAGGTTGGTTCCTTCAATCCCCTTGCTCATGTATGTCGTGATAATAACCACATGGAACTCGCAACAACACTTTCACAGGTAAGAACTGCTCATCCTTACTTGGATGAGCAAATCCATCACCAATATCACCTCTTTCAAAAGAATATCCTTTTTCTTTCTTTCTTTTTTTTTGCGGTACGCAGGCCTCTCGCTGTTGTGGCCTCTTCCGTTGCGGAGCACAGGCTCCGGACGCTCAGGCTCAGCGGCCATGGCTCACGGGCCCAGCCGCTCCGCGGCATGTGGGGTCTTCCCGAACCCGTGTCCCCTGCATCGGCAGGCGGACTCTCAACCACTGCGCTACCAGGGAAGCCCAGAATATCCTTTTTCTTAAAAGAGAAACTGCTACTCCAGGCAGCCTGACCCCTGAAAACACCAATCCCTAATCCCTTGTAAGCCAGTGATCCTTCTTCCATGGTTTTTCTTCTTTGCCACTTCCTGAGAAATCATGGCAAAGGTAAGAACGTATCTTTGGGCTGGGCCCACAGCACCAGACGAGGAATCCTAGGGCTGGGGCTTGTGAGTTCCCTGCAGCTCTGTGCCTCTATTTCTCCAACTGTGAAAGAAAGGCATAGTTCTAGAAATTCTAAAAGTGCTGTCCAGCTCTGGGATTCTATGAAGATGATGTTCTTGCCTCCTGAGGGGTTGCTGTAGAGACAAGAGATGACACGGAGCTTGGTACAGAATGGAGAGGCACATGTGTGATCAGAAATTCTTCCAGCTGCCTTAGGAGGAACCAGAAAAAGATGAAAATAACCCTGAGATACATTTTCCCCCAAAGATTCTTATCTTCTTTCTTTCCTTGCTCCTTCACGGTATCTTTACCATCTCTGTTCCATGTTTACTTTTTGGTGATTGTTGTTCTTTCTTCTCCCTCCCTCTCTTCCTTATTCTAGGCTTTCTTCCTTTCTCTCCATCCTATCTTCCCTTTCTCCCACTCATCTAATGAAAAGACCCCTCCTCTTTTCCTCATGACATGGAATTAAAGGTGGTGAGTGGGTCAAGTCACTCTGAACAGTAGCATCTCTCCTGATCACAGCAGCAGTAAAGCGAGTCTCAAAGGTCTGCATTCCCAGGGCAGCAGCAGTGACCACCCATTGCTGATTGATGCCAGGTTTGCAGAAAGGAGAAGTGACAGGTAGGGGCAGAGAGCTGGGAGGGGGAAAAGAGGAACAAACAGTGGGTTGGTGCTATAGCTACGCCAGCCAGAGACCCAGAGACAATTCGTTTGGAAGCATTAATATTTTGATGTTCCAGTGTGGTTCTGGTTCAATTATTTTAGAAGACATGGTTGACTTCAGGTTTGGACTAATTCACCAGATGTCTTTCAAACAACCTCTGCTTTAGATCTCAGATCAAGAAAAAAAATAATTTGGAGGTTTAGGTCAAAGCCCAGTAAATTAGTGTAATCTATTCTTTTTTTTTTCCAGACTAAGATTTGGTTTTTGTTTGAGTCCCCACAGGTCTCTTTTATGGAAAGCCTTCACTGAGCTGAGCTTTCCAATAGCTAGACAACTCCTTTCAATGCCCATTAGAAGTAAAATAATCAATGAGGCCTGGAGATGAAGCAAACACAGTTTATCTTTTCATTTCATTGTATCACAGAATATTATTCCCAGGTCTTTGAAAAAAGTGTCAAAAAATAACATTCCCTCCCTAACTCAGTCTCAGACACTGGCTCACATCTGCTAGTGGAGGACCCCAGCACAGGCTGTTTCTCTCTCTTTGGTGGGAGTTTGAAATCCCACCCCGGTAGCCCTTGAAGTCAGCTCACCTCCATGCCGCGTGGCCCACCTGTGTGTGGATGGGCTCATCCCATGAAGGCCCTCTCAGGACCCCAGGGCAGGGTCCTTCTACTTTTTAAACCCAAGTAATTTGTCTTGCAAAGAGTGAAATAACTAGAGGCTAGAAACTGCGGGAAGAAGTCCAATGTGTTAGTTTTATCTTCACTCTTGCGTGTGTGCTTGTTGAGTGTGCGTGCATGCGTGTATGACTGTGTGTGCATATATACGCACACATCCTATTAAATATCATTTGGGGCTTCTTCAGGGCAATGAGGAGAGAGTGCTGGTTTAAAGCAGAAGCTGCCTTTGACCATATATTGAGAGTAAAAAGCGGATTGTGGAGAGACCAAGTTCCTTCTCTCATTTACTCTTTTATAGAATACTTACCAAGTACCCACTGTGTGCTAGATACAGTGATAGGCAATTATAGAGTCAACAAGACAGACAAAATCCCCGCTCTCAGGAAGCTTAAAATCTCCCGGGGGATGCGTGAGCAGAAAGTAAACAAATAAATGAGCAGAAGAATTTTGGGTAGTGATAAGTGCTATGAAGAAAATAAAGCTGGGTCACGTTACAGACAGTGACTGAGAAGGAAGGGATGTTACTGTAGGTAGGGTGGTCAGGAAAGGCTCTCTGAGGGAGGGATGTTTGAGCCAGGACCTGAATTTCAGGAAGGACCTGGCCATGCCAACATCTGGGGTCAGCGTGTACCGGCAGAAGGAACAGCAAGGCCAAGGCCATGAGTCGAGAAAGGGACGGGAGTGTTGGAGCATCAGGAAGAAGGCCCAGGAGGCTGCAGCGTGGTGAATGTGGGAAGCGTGGCCTGGGATGGCGCTAGCAAGAATGGTGGGGCCAGACTGTATAACGTGGGAGCTTGGGTTTATTCTTAGGACCGTGTGAAGTCACTGGGAGGTTTAACTGGGAGAATGAGGAGATCTGATTTGTCTTAAAACCATCATGGCGGGCTTCCCTGGTGGCGCAGTGGTTGAGAGTCCGCCTGCCGATGCAGGGGACACGGGTTCGTGCCCCAGTCCGGGAGGATCCCACATGCCGCGGAGCGGCTGGGCCCGTGAGCCATGGCCACTGAGCCTGCACGTCCGGAGCCTGTGCTTCGCGATGGGAAAAGCCACAACAGTGAGAGGCCCGCGTACCGCAAAAAAAAAAAAAAAAAAAAGACCAATCATGGCGGCTGCTGGATGGATGATGGATAATGAACGAACATGAGAAGCAGCAGGAAGATTTAGTGGGGAGGTCCTTGCAGTCATCTCATGGAGACAGGATGGTGCCATGTACCAGGGTGATGGCAGCAGGTGGTAGACAACTGATAATGCACGATGACAAACTCTGTGCAGTCGCCTCACCACTCCTATCAGTGACTCTCCACGTGGGGAAAAACTGGCAGTAGGGTACTCCCTGGGCAACTGGTCTTTCCCTGCTGCTGCTTTTCCGGCCTCATTAGGCCTAATGATCTCCCATCCTTCACTCTCACTTAAATAAAGGAAGTGCCATGCACAGGGCAAGAGGATCTGCAGAGAGCGCCATTAGCAGTGGAAACCATAACAATTATTTCCTAAGATAATTTTGTTCAGTGGCTGAGCCCTTGGGAGCTGGTAGTCGACAAAGCTCTGCTTTGTGTTGTAAAATGGAATGAAAGTCTCTTCAGGTCTTGGGTAGAAGCCTGACCCATGCACATCTCTTCCAGGGAAAAGAGGAGCTCTCTCTTGAGACCAGAAAACATTTACACTAATAATTTACTGTCTCTGACACAGAACTGCCACTACCATCTCTATGTACCAAAAACACCAATTATATGAGCCAAGGAGACAAAGTGTCTCCTGTTCCACCACCGCTGCCACTTTTCTGACCTCTGATATCTCCTCACAGTGTTGCTCAATAATTTGAGCTAATTTAAAAGTCAGTATCTTGCACTAAAGTGAAATTATATCTGTGCTTTCATTCCACAGCCTGGAAGGGATCTTCATTTATCTGTCTGGGATTCTCATATAGAGAGAAGGCTTTATGTGTTTGTGTGCGGTATGTTATGTGTATGTGCATGTGCTTTTGAAATAAAAGGGGGAATAGAGGAGGAGACGTGGAGACACAGGAAGGAGATGATTGGGGCCATGATATTAATAACACTGATGATTCAGGCTTTCTTTCTATATTGCTACCACTGATTTTCATTTTTTTTTAAATCATTAAAGTTAGGTCTCTCCGAGCATCTTGATCTATGGCTTAGAGTTTCCTAAATCCCAAATTCAATGAAATTGACACAGAGGGGATCAGTCCTCGGCTACCCTTTCACCCTCTTAGAAATGCAGTTTTCTCCCCTAGACAGAGCATTCTGACCTCCCAAAGTCAAGATGCTTTTCACTGGGAGAAAAGTTGGCATGACTCTGTGTATATTTCAATCAAAAGCTGACTCACTGATGAGAAATTTGAGTCCAGAGCCCTAGACACGCCAATGAGAGGCCAAACTATCAGTTCCATAGCTGAATACTCCACTTAGCCAACCACGGGGAGGATTTTTGGCTACACAACAGGCAGCACCAATCAAGACAAGTCCAGACTTCCAAGCAGGCTACATCACCATAAGCAGGGTGAGGAGAATTAGAGAAGGAATGATGGGAAGAAAGGAACATCGTGAATAAAACATTAAAATATTCTTCTAAACCATGAATCAAAAACTCAGGCCCAGCACACCACATTCAGGCAAGGAGCGTGAAATTTACTTAAACTTCTCCATTTCTATTTGGTTTGGACAGTACTGTGTTATCATAGTTTTGCTGTTGTTAATACTGTGTCAACACGTTCATTACAAGCTTCAGTCTCCAGGACTTTGTAAGTGGACTGCAAACCTTACAAATGGAAATTAATGCTCAAAATCCAGGATACTGAGCCCACAGGACAGCCAGAAGAAAGCCAAAGTTACAGACTTTTGTGTACGTGTGTGATTTGAAATTATGCTAGAATTTAGGACATCAAATTAAAATGCTCTTTGTCCCCTGGAGAGATTCCCAGATGTTGGCTGAAAATGAGAGATGATTAGGCCCTTTAGAAAGGTTTCTGTTGATGCTGAATGTGATTCAAGAACAAATATTTCAAGATTATGAGATGCGGGTACAGCAGCATCATTCAGGCAATTGAAGAATTCGTGTTTGGGGTCTGCCCACCTCAAAAGGCTGATATTTTTCTATATGCAATGTGGCATTTCCCTGACATTTTCAATTCCCCTGACAGTTTCTAACTCCAGATAAGGAGAATGAGGATCCCCAGGGTGTGGGTGAAGGCTGGCCTCTGGTTCTCATCTTCAGCAAAGGGCTCTGTTGCCAACGGACAGCACGGTCTCTATTTGAGCACCCTTGGTGATGTCCGCACAGCCCGGCCGAGGCTGGCCAACTCCACCGCATGCCACAGGGTGCTGAGAGCAGCACATGCTCTTCTGCAGAAAGGTTCCAACTCTGCAGGTGGGTCCCGGACAAGGAAGTGTGAGAAGGAGCCAGGTGGCGAGAAGCCCACACTCACACCCTCTGGGCTGAGATTAGACACGTCTGCGTTCTGGACTCAGCATCCCAGTAACCAGCATATGGCAGTGACACACACACGCAGTAGGTGTTCAACGGATGCTTGAATTGCCCCTGGTCACACAGGTCTCCACCTGGGAATTGGGCAAGAATGTCCCCAGTAGGGAATTGACCACATGCCAGGTATCGGCCTGGGTGTTTGTTTTATTTTTCCATTTTCCCAACTCCCTGTTTTCATATCCAGGACAGAGAATGCACAGATGTACCAAGGCTTTCGGCTTTGCAAGAACTTGAGTTCTTCTCGCCATCAGCTGTTCCATGAACCAGCTGAGCTAAGATTCAGGCGGTCTCCTGAAGCCCTTACACAGATAACCCTTTCTCCCTACATTTTTCCTTTTTCTGTAGCAATTCAATTGGCATCCGGGCTTCACCATCATCACTAGTGTCCAGTGTTTTTCACCAAACGTTGGTCTGACTTCCTGCAAGCGTGGCTTTTTCCACCCTGATCCATGGCCTGACTCTCAAACGTTAACCCTTTCCATACATCCTCAGAAAACCATCTTGGAATCCCCACCAAGTAGACCAGCAAAAACCCTTACCTTCAAACCAAAGAAAATACTAAATCCATGAAATCACTTAAGCCACCCTTCCAAAGAGAGGGAGACTCAAAATGTTTTATACAGCAACCTATAAGAAACTCATTTTGTGGGATGTTTCACATTCCAGCCCATGGTTTATTCCCCCATATATCCCTGCCAGTAATATCAACCAGATGTGGCAAAGAAGTCTGTGCAGAATTGTAAAAATTACAAGCATATTCTGTAATTCCAAAGCATTGTAAAGTCACAGCTTGGTTTTCTTTCTTTCTTAAAAAAATAAAAAATAAAAACTTTCCAAGCTGGCAGAATGTTCTCAAGTACAAGTACTGCCTGATCACTTTAGAAAATTCTGCTGCTGGCCCAAAGGGCTAAAGAATTTGAAGATGTGAAAACCTCACTCTACCTTTGATAAATTGTAGGGAACTCAGAAAAGTCTACTTGCAAACATGCATTTAAGTCTCTAAATTTTTCTCTTTTAATGTTTCAAGTCTTAATATCCTAGATCTCAGATATGAGCATATGTTCATATATGCTCAGATGAGCATAAAAGTACAAATACTGAACCTTGAAAGCTATAGAGGTCCATGATTTTTCTCTTATTCTCCCGTCTGCCCAACCTTCTTTTTCAAGATGTATTTCAGCCCAAGAAGCACATTATAAAGCAGAAAAATATACAGAACTGGGGGTCAGAAAGACCTGGGTTTATTCCTGGTGAGTTAGTTAAAACTCCTCGACCCTCAGTTTCATCTTCTGTGTAGTGGGCATAAACATACCTACCTTGAAGGAGGACCAAAGAAGATGGCAAATGCATAAGGTGTGCAGCACACAGTAGGTGCTCATGAAATGTTTGGTTCCTCCTCTGATCCCAAATCTATAACATAACAGGGGTTGTACTAGATCAGTGTTTCCCAAAATATGCCCCATGGGTGACATACACCACAATCACCTAGGGTGCCTACTTACAGAGTCAAATCCCTACGTCCATTCCAGATCTAATGAAACTAGAGTCCTTGGGGACATAGTCTGGGAATCAGCATTTTAATTAGAACCTCAAGGGATTCGTTTTTCTATATGCTGAGTCTGAGAACCACTGTAGTCTGGACCCTCGCTCTGCAAAGTGCGGTCCTGTAGAAATGCAGACTCTTAGGTCCCACCCCAGACCTGCAGAACCAGAGTCTACATTTTAACCAGATTCCCAGGTGTTCAGATGCACAGTAAAGGTTGAAAAACACTGGCCCAGATAACCTTTATTCCTAGCTCTGAAATTCTATAGTATGAGTCCATAAGGCAATTCAAAGTATTAGGCTTATAATCAACTCTGTGAATAAGGCAACAGGCTTCTGTGCTCAGCTGGATAAGGGCTCAGTGGAGGAGAGAAGAACAGAAACCTTCCCTGCCTGCCTTCTTTCTCCGCTCCAGCTTCAGATACTACAGAGAGTGCAACTCACACAAAACAGAAATCCCAAGAGTGACAGGGCACCCACTGTAATCCATTATCTGTCCACACACAGATTAAAGCTAAACCCATCTTCAAGCACGTGATGAAGCATGCAGGTGATGAAGCCTGCCATAAAGCAAACGGAAGGCTGGCCTCACCGCAGTGCTCGGTGATTGGGGAAATGTTGGAGAAGGAAATGGAGCTCCAGTTTGCAGGGACTTTTCCCATGAGCTTTAGGCAGCCGTGCCCCTGGAAAAAGCGACCCCACGTCTGCGATGGTGAGGCTGGTCTCACCATCCATCCCCTGGCCTCTGAAGGCTGCGCCAGCCCAGACCAGAGGCGGGGACAGGTCTCTGGGATCTGGCTCCAGGTAGGCAAGCAGGCAGGCAGTCTCTGAAGCCCCCATCGTCCTGATGGATTGGTTTTCCCATCGTCCTATGATCATTTCACCACATCAGATAACAGCTCTGCTGGAAAACTGAATAGCATGGTTTTTGTTTTCTCCACTGATTTTTCACTTTTATAGCATCGTTTCACATCCATACAGAGTTTTATGGAGACACATATTGTATGTAGTTATGTTTTAAAGGTTAGTGCAGAATTGGAAGACTAAGGTGGCTACAAAAGGAGCTCCGAGTAGCAGAAGGTACGACCTAGAGGTACAGGGTTCCAGTCATTCAACAGATCTGGTCTCATTTAGGGCCTCAAAGAGGTAAAGGAACTAGAGCACTAACTGAGCTTCTACAAGGGGGTGCTGGCCCTTTAGTTACTGACTTCTCATAAGTATGCAAATTGTGGTAAGGATGTGGGCTCTGTAGTCAGGCAAGCCTGGGTTTGAAGTTTAGCTCTGTCAGTGATTGGCTCTATGACCTTGGGCAAGCTGTCTAAATCTCTAGGACTCGGTGTGTTTATCTGTAAAATGGGGCTAATGTCTATCTAACCTCCTAAGCCTGAGATTGAGGAAGAGAATCTATCTAAAAAGCAGTTCACAGAGCACTTGACCCACAGTAAATATGCAATGCACACTTGGGAACTATTATGTGGTAATGTGTTCATTCGTACGCTGAAGCCCTTGCCCCCAGTCCTTCAGAATGTAACTGCATTTGGAGATTGGGTCTTTAAAGAGGTGACTAAGTTAAACGTGGCCATTAGGGTGGGGCCTAAGCCAACATGACTGGTGTCCTTACGAGAAGAGGACGGGACACCAGAGGTGAGCGTGAACAGAGGGACGACCATGTTAAGAGGCCACAAGAAGACCATCATCTGCAAGACAAGGAGACAGCCCTCAGGAAATCAGTCCTGCCAGAACCTTGATCTGAAACTTCTGGGCCGCAGACTGTGAGGAAACAAATTTCTGTTGTTTAAGCCATCTGGTCTGAGGTACTTCTTTTTTTTTTTTTTTTTTACATCTTTATTGGAGTATAATTGCTTTACAATGGTGTGTTAGTTTCTGCTTTATAACAAAGTGAATCGGTTATACATATACATATGTTCCCATAACTCTTCCCTCTTGTGTCTCCCTCCCTCCCACCCTCCCTATCCCACCCCGCTAGGTGGTCACAAAGCACCGAGCTGATCTCCCTGTGCTATGTGGCTGCTTCCCACTAGCTATCTATTTTACGTTTGGTAGTGTATACATGTCCATGCCACAATGCTCAACATCATTAATCATTAGAGAAATGCAAATCAAAACTATAATGAGATATCATCTCACACCAGTCAGAATGGCCATCATCAAAAAATCTAGAAACAATAAATGCTGGAGAGGGTGTGGAGAAAATGAGGTACTTCTTTATCACAGCCCTAGCAAACCACGACAGGAACTATGATGACTATCCCTATTGCATTGCTAACCAACCAGAGACTGAGAAAGTTGAGGTCACCTGCCCAGGGTCAGTCACCAGAGGGTAGGATCCAAACCCAGGTCTGGACAGTTCCAAAGCCCCTGATCTTTGCTCTAATATTGGGTTACCTCAAAGAAACATCAGATCACCTTGCTGAATGCAGCTTCTGGCTTGTTTGGGGATACAGAGCATGGATGCACATGGCTGGGTGACAAGGGCAGAAAATGGTAACTACGAAGGAGAGGTACAAGCTGGCAGAGATGAGAGTTCAGGGGACGGCCCACTCATTGCAAGTAAGTTCCTTGGAAACTGAGGTCTCACAACTCTTTGAGAGGGAAGCAGCCCCACCAGGACAGCAGCCCCAGTGACTTGGGGCTAAGTTGGCTGGTCACATTTCATGTTGCTTTCAGCTGCCTGGGGATTAACTTCCCAAGTCTCTTGCAACTCCACTGACCCAGGTGAGCGACAGCGGTTTAACCCCAGTGGCATGTCTTAAATCTGCCAAATACCTCGTAGGACTGTGTGAAGAATCATTGGGGGCCTCCGTCCTGCTGCTAGAACAACTGCTTCTTCAGCAACAGGCTTTAAACCACTACCAAATATGTAACGGACTCTTTGGACATGAATTCAGGAGACGTGGACCAGAAGGACCCCAGTGGTCTGCTCATCCTCACACGGCAAAGTCACATTTTTAAAAATAGCAGTTGTGAACCACTGTGTGCCTCTCATCCCCTTCAAAGCTCCCTAATCTGGTGCAAGGCAGACAGCTTTTAATTACTGTTTTCATCTTGTCTTTTGCTTCTTCTAAGGAATTTCTGGCAACATGAACCACTTAACTTCCAAATCACCAGAAATCCTTCTCTCCTTCCCCCATGTGTAGGTAAAAGAGAAAGCTTGAAGGAGAAGCCAAAAAAGGAGAAATTAATAACTTACAGACCATGTAACAGACCATGCTTCATCCCAGCATCTCAAGATGAGGCCCAGAGAGATGAAGTAACATGCCCAAGGTCACACAGCTTGTGGCTGGCAGAGCCAGTATGAGGATCAGGATCTTCCCACTCCCGGTGCAGTGCTCCCTCAACCCTCATTTATTTTGGAGCCTGAACTGTTTGAGAGGTGCTGAAATGTTTACACCAGAGATGCCAGAGCCCCAGCACATGCACCATTCCTATCAGTCAGCCAGCAAAAGTTAACCATAGCCATCTTTCACTGAGCACTTTACTATGGGCTATAGTCAATGCTAAAGGTTGTCCCTGGGCTATTTCCATTTACCTCACAACAACCTGGAGAAGTAGGTTCTATTATTGTCTACTTTACTGATGAAGAACCTGAGACCCAGAGAGGTTAAGTAATTTGCCCATGGTCTCACAGCAAGTAACTGGCAGCCCCTTAACCTTTTCACTTTACTGCCATCTCCTGTGCTCAGTCAAGAGTGACAGGAAACCTAGAAAGAGCAGAAGTACAGTCCTGACCCTTGAAAATCTTATAATATACATCAGGACAGGAGTGAGCTAATGTTTATTGAGTGCCCAAAGCAGGACAGAGACCTTGCTGGGTGTTTTACAGACCACAGTGGTATTACCTAAGCCTCAGGGCACTTCTGAGCTCTAGGATTCTATGGCTCATGCTCTATGCGCTAAAGGACAGAGTAAGAGGGTAGATACATCACTACTATGCACGTGCACCAATGAATCAGATGGTGCTGCATTTAAGGGGGGTGGGGCGGGGTAACCCGCCAAGGCCTGACAGAGGCACTTGGATGTATGACAGGTCCATCACCAATCCTTTTTAGCATGACTTCAGCTCTCCACAATAGTTAGCACAGCAGTGTGGCATGGTAGAAAACAGAGGTACTTTGCAGCAACACACATGCATTTCTTTCCCCATTCCGTTGTATCCTGGTTATACAACTATGGGTAAGTCAGATAACACTTCTAAGCTTTAGAAGTAGATTTTTTTTTAATAAATTTACTTATTTTATTTATTTATTTTTGGCTGTGTTGGGTCTTCGCTGCTGCGCAAGGGCTTTCTCTAGTTGCGGCAAGTAGAGGTAGAAGTAGATTTAATAATTCTCTTTGCAGGACTGGTGTGAAGGCTAAATCTGAGTACTGAGGCAGAGTGCCCAGTGCTGCTGCTTAGAAATATGGGACATACGGAGAGGAAATTTAAACTCTGGGCCTTAGTTTCCTCATCTGTAAAATGGGAGTATTGAGGCAGGGAGTTAATTGTAGTAGAAAAAAGCACAGGCTTTGGAGTCAGATTACCCACATTTGATTGCTGGTTTTGTCACTGAGTAACTGTAAGATGCTGGGCAAGTTCTTTGACCTCTTTGAGCCTCAGTTTCACATCTACAAATAGTACTCATAGTCCCTACCCCATAGCATCATTAGGAGTATCAAACAAGTTATATGTAAAGTGCTCAGACGAGCACCCGACACTCAATGTGTTTGCTATTGTTGTTATCTTGAAGTGTTATTGTGAGGATCCAAACCATTCAATGAAAGCACAGGGAACTGAACAGACTAGATGCTCAACAAACTTGTAGATGTCTGCTGTGTTCAAGTCTAGTATGTCTCCCCCTGTCCTCTGATACCAGAATTACTCTTCCCTTTGGGAAACCCATTCCCAGGCCCTGCACACCCTCATCTGCAAACAACTGTGATGGACGCATGGCCCAAACTTGGTCAGTCAGAGGACACCATCTCACCAGCAACAGCATCTGCTCAGAGCTGGACGTGCGACCAAGGTAAGCAATCGACCCTCAGTTCTTTTCTGCAGGACTGTGGTCGAGGACACCCTCTCCACCCTGGTTGCTAGGTTACTGCCCTCAGAGTCTTCTGCTTTTGCCTGCCATCCTGTGCACTCTTCCTAGGGCTGGGGGGAGTGAGATGAAGTCCTGAGGACACCACCATGCTCCTGGATCCAGCTGTTCCTAAAGCCAACCATAACTACCACTGGCCTTCCCATGCACATTAATTAACATATTTCCCCTCTGAGTTAAACTAATTTGTCACATTTCTGCCACTTACTAATTAGTGATATTATAATCATATATATATATATATATATATATAATAGGTTCTCAATAAATATTGTTTCCCTTTCCCATCACTACATGTCTTATTATACGACCATAGCCTTTCCAAAAGGTATTTTTCAGATAATCATTGAATATTAAGCAGTCTTTGCCTCTAGATCTAATAAGAAAAGGTGCGTCAGAATTGCTGTTTAAACCACATGGCTGACTGTGGAGGAGACAGCCACCCAGCAGCCCCATTTAGCATTCCCTGGAAAATGGCTCACTGCGTCTATTGAGATGCAGTGTTCTTTTAAAACACAGCCAGTGGCATATGTATACACACTCATGATTGCACATTTATTGATTTCTAATCTGCACCCTGCTTACTTCCAAAAAGGCCCTGGAGTGGCTGACAAAGTAAGACAAAGACACAATAGGGTCATTAAGAAAAATCAAAGATCAAGCCCAGAGAGAAAAAGGGATTGCTGATTATAGCCCAAACCTGGGTTAACAGAGCTGCTTCAATGAAAAAGAATATGTATTTAGCTCTCAGCTCTTTGGCAGCCATTCAGAATGTGTCATGATGGGGCACATAGAGAGCTGGGCAAACTTCATATCTGCAGTTTAACACCCAGCACAGAGGCCAGGCTGGAACAAGCACCTGGAAAAAGCTTATTGAATGAACGAATGAATGAACAAACGAATGAGTGAATGAAGGAATGGTGGATAAAAGATTCAAAGTTCCCTCAGAACATGGTTCATACCCTGAGGCCTGTATCATTCATTTATTCATCCACCCATTCCCGAGTGCCTATGGGTCACATTGGGCCTGGCTGGGGACCTGGAGAGGGACAGAAACCAAAATGAGCCGAAAGTCCTCCCTGCCTTCCCAGCTGCAGCTCTCTGGCCTGAGGGCAAAAGCTCCATGTAACAGATCTCAGGGCCCACGGCAGCTCCTGGTTTCTTCATGTCTCCCAGTGAAAGGAGATTAGAAACAAGTTGTGAAGATGGGAATTGTAGGAGTAACAATAGCCATCTTGGTAACTGCACTCACACAGCACTTTAAACCCTAGAAAATGCATGCCCACCAGAATCTCATTGGATACGTACAGCTCCTTGGTGAGGTGAGTAGAAGGGAAGATGAGGCATCTCCCATTTACTGATGAAGACATGTAGGCACAGAAGGGAAAGTGGCTCTCTCGACCTCTTTCAGTTAGAAAGTGGCCTTTAGGACACTGGACTTTCCCATGCCCCTGTGCTACCCCCAGCCTGGCAGAGGCCTGTTATCACGGCCTGAAACTCCTCCTCTGCCTGGATCAAGACCAGTCCCGCCTAAAATGGGCCTCACCTGATGGCCGTGGGGAGCAAGAATCAGCCCCCCTGACCTCCTGCAGCAACTGGAACTCTCAGACCTACCCGCTCAAAGCTGCCCAGCAGCCCCAGTCCCATAAGCACCTTTTACTTGCCTCGAAAGTGATGCTGAGATTCCAGATGAACAGCATACAGTCTGCGTTATTTAGTTAAAAGCAGGTTGAAAAGCACAAGGTAATGCTGGGTGGAGAGATGGCTATTAGGTGAGCATTTAAGGGAAGAACTGTAAAGGGAAGAGGAAGTTAAAAACTAGAGTGGTTTCCCCGTCTGCCCACTTGCTGTTGCTCATTCGGGCCAGCAACAGCACCTCATGCACCCTCACATCCATCAAGGTGGATTCAGAGCCGAAGAGCGGAAAGGCAGGCATGCTCTTTCCCTCATTTAGCACAGTCAGCCGGGTGGACTGAGCAAGAGAAAGGGAGTACCAGCGAGAGGAGACCGTGACAAAGTACAGGTGTCCCGCAGAGAAGGCAAGCAAGGCCGCGGTACCCTTGAAACCCCAGCCAACCCCAGCCCATTCTTGTTGCAGCCAAGTGCCCTTGAAAGTACATTTATGTAAATTGTCTCTGTGTGTGTGTACAGAGAGAGATACAGATTCCTAATTCAGAACTCATTCTTAAGTGCACATGCAGACATGCGTTTCATATTTCCCAATTTATCTACATGCATCGGCGGATTGCATACGGAGGTACTAAACACAGCCACTGGAAATGAGAAGGGTGGCTACCACTCTGTAGCCTCCCCGGTAAGGTCAGAGTCCTCCCAGCCAGGCCGAACATCTCACTGCCTGACTGCTAAGCAGTCGGACACTTGTTGCTCCAGCCAGAAAGTCAAGCCTTGGGCAACCAATTCACCCCATAATGTACACTAGTTACTGCCGGTAGGACTTTCAGGTTCAAAGTCATGGAGTTGTTCACCGTCAGTAATTAGCACTCGCCTAATAACCCCAATCTACGAATCACAATCTCCATCGCGACGTGCATCTCCAGCTCTTCAGTATCCAAACTCTCACGCTGAATAAATACACAGAGAATCTGCAAGTCTCCCCCCACCCCCCATTATACCCTGGACCATTCTGAAGATAAAGCAAAATTCAAAGCGTTTCTTTCTTTTCCCACAAAATCACAGATCTCCAGACCCAGGGTTCCCGGACTGGCAGCGGTAGGAAGCAGGCAAAGGGCAGGAATCCTTCTAGCCAGCAAGGAGGTGAGGTTGAAATGCTTAACCCAAACCACTGCCCTCCTCCGAGACCACTGGCAGTCTTGTGTGAATCAATTCACCTCCAAGCCTACCCTCAGGGCATTTCCCTGAGGTTAATTCAGACCCAAGTTAAAAGGAAGAGTTTCCTCCCTCCTTGCAAAGGAGAGATGCACTACCACAGGTCCACAGCCCTCACAGGCCACTTAAGCAGATGATCTGGGAAGGACGGATGCACGAAAGGCAGTCTGGAGGGGAGTGTGAGGACCCAGCACGCTGAAGCCTGGCCCCAAGCGCCCACGTGCGCGGACTCACTGCCCAGGTCCACACGGCTCAGGGCTCCCCACGCTAAGGCAACCGCATCCTCGGCATCAGCAAAGCCGGACAAGACACCAGGTAGGGAACAAAACTCCATTCTACTCACAGTCTGGTGAGCTTCGGGTTGCTCTGGAAAAGCAGTTCCGGGAGGACCTGGAGTTTATTCTTGTTCAGGCGCCTGAAGGGGGAAAAAAGAATGAAAAGATGTCAAGGGGACATGAAACGGGATCAAGAGTATTTACACACACCCCTTTGGTCAATCGATCAACAGGTATTAAGAGACTTCTAGATCTTTCAACGTGGGATGCTCAGCACGTGTAAGGCATACTCTGAACTTGCAGAGCTGGGAGTCAAGTTGGGGATAAAAAGGCAAAGGTCAGTCGGAAGCAAGAACACAACATGCTTGCTGCCACACCCCCCTTCACGAGCCTCGGAGGGGCATCACTAGCGGATCATGATATTCTTTCCCACGAACCTCAGACAGGCTTTTGAACTTTTCTCAACATGTGCCTGTGGTAGCTAGCTATTGCCAAGTGATGGAATGGGCATGTGAAATGGGTCCCTAAAAATAAACAAAATACCAGAGAGAATATTCCAGATCCTAAGTGGTGAGGAGAGGTGGGACAGATAGCAGTCATTCTAGGAACAGAGAAGAGGGTGAGACAGATCACCAGGGGTTAAAGGGCCAAATGGAATCCCTGCCAGCCTGGCTTTTCAGACCAGAGCTGGGCTGCATTATGACTGCCGTGGACCCTGGGCATTTTTGCCTTTGTGGGCCCCTTCCCCTATTTAAAAAAAATTAAATATTGTATTTTATAACTGTGTTGGTATAAAAACAAATATATTAATATTATATAACATTTACTTTGACCTGAACACTCATTCCTTTCCTCTAATTTTAAAAGAAATTAAACCATTTTCATGGGTCCCTAAAAAGTACTGTCAGCCCTGGGTGCTGTCCCCACCGTGCCTAATGGCAAAGTCGGCCCTGGGTCAGGGATCACGGTCTAGGTGTATAGACCCAGAGGTTAAAACTCAGCCCAGGAGGGGTGTCCCACGTTGGGTGGTGGCAACAGAGCCAGACTCTCTCCTGAGAACGGCCCATGCTGGTGCCCACAGAAAAGAAAGCCATCTGAGTTTCCAAGGGACCGTAAGTCGCCGTGGTCTCCATGAAGCCTGCTCTCCTGGGAGTGTGAGGCCAAGAGGGAGAGCCTGCCCCCTGCTCATTCCCAGGCCTCTCTGTCCAAGCATCTTTACGCAGCCTAATCAGGGAAGCCCAAACCAGTGTCCCCAAATCTCCTGTCCCCAGAATCCTCAGAATCTCACTCTCCAGAATCTCCTCGTGCAAAAGAGCAGTTTACAGCCTGGCTGAACTTCTCAGCTTAAACTGTGCATATTTGGCTACGTGGAAAAAATGTATCATCCCATCTTAGAGCTAAGCAAACTGAAGAGAAGAAAAGGTGAGCTTCTTCCCGGCTTCTGTCCCCAAAGCCCACACGTCCTCCACCACATCATGCAGACATGATCCCCTGGGGGGTGGGGGGATTGCTATTTTCCCCTTTTCGTTCCAGGTTAAAGGACAAAAACTTCAGAGGACAGGGGACTAGAAGGAAGTTTGAAAGGGCAGAGCGTGTGACAGGAGCATTCACCACCTCCAGTCAGAAGTGTGCAGCTCAGCCCTGAAGGGGTCCACGTGGTGTGGGGCAGGGGTGGACCGGCGGAGCTGTTGGTGACACTCCTGACTGGAAGGAAGCCTGAGAAAAGGCTGGCAAGTTGGACAAGATAAGCTCAAATTCCCTGCCCCACCAAAACGGCGACCTGACTCCCTGTGTTCTTTTTTGTTTTGTTTTCGTTTGTTTAACTGTGGTTAAAACGAAAGCCCTAACATAAAATTGACGACCTTCACCATTTTTAAGTGTCCAGGTCTGTAGTGTTCAGTATATTCTCACTGCTGTGCAACAGATGTCCAGAGCTGTTTCATCTTGCAAATCTGAAATGGTGTACCCATTAAACACCACCACCCCAGGGCCCCTCCCCTCATCCCTGGCAGCCACCATTCTATTTTCTGTCTGTATGGATTTGACCAGTGCTCTTTTGATCACTCCCAGTATCTGCTCTTTGTGTGTTCCTGTCACCGAAGTGGGAAGAAAGGGGGGAGCCCAGAGGAGAGGAGGGGGAGTCTAGCTCCTTGTCTAGAGCAGCTCTCACAGAGCCAGTGATAAGTTCCTTTCTAACACGGGGAAGCACTGGTCCCAGAGAAGGCGTGGTGCTATGACTTTGGGGTTGGTCACGCTGGGTTCAGGTCTGGCTCTATCATGCTCTCGCCATGGAACCTCGGGGAAGTCACCTAGCTCCTTGAGCCTCCGTTTTCCGTCTGCCTAATAACCCTACTCAGTGAGTTACAGTAAGTTTTAATGACACACTGTATGCATAAGTGTCTAGCACTGCAATGAGAGCATGGCAATAATAACTGAAATAAGTTGCGGCACAAATGAGTGTCAGGCGCTACGCCACGTGCTAGAGGGGTAGGATCTCAGGCAGCGCAGCTCAGAGGCTGGTGTCATAATTACCCGCATCTCACAGATAAAGCCAGCGAAGCCTGGAGCGGTTGAGCCCATTCTGCAAGGCCACTATGACAGGAAGTGGCGGAGGCAGGATGTAGACCCAGGGGGTCTGCCTCCAGAGCCTGGTTCTGAACCACTGTGTTCCTCGAAGGCTTTCAATCTGTGACAGCTGCCTTCCCCTTCTCTTCTCCCCTCCCTAGTCTTCTTTTTGCCTCTGCTTCCTTTCATCCAGGGTTGCCACCTCCACTGCCCCAGCCCAGACAACCATCCACCCTGAGTACATTTCCCTCCCTGAAAAGGATGCTCTTGGAGTCCCCAAGAGTAGAAGTGGGTCTCTAGGTGGGTCTGTCCGGAACCACTCTCTATTGCCACAGCTGCACAAAACCTGGTGAGAGTTACACTCAGATAACCAACGCTCCAGTTTAGGCAAACGTCCTGAAATTGGCCCACCGCTGCCCGCAGTGGGGAGGGTATTGAGTGTCCTAAAAGCTCAAAACCAGAGTTGAAGCTAAAAATAAAACCAGCTTGGCTCCGAGGCTCCAGGAAGGGAAGGAATCGTTTTCAGTTCTTTGCCGGTATTTGTGGCTGGACAAAAATAAAAACACAACCAAATTTAGTCAGTTGTGTGCTGCCTGCTGCTTCATAAACCCTGAATGAGGATTCCAGGGTGGCTGAGCTGGGCTCTTCTCCCAAAAGCCTCAGGGTCTTTCCACTTCGGCTTGGGCGGGCTGCATGCTGGTTCTCTGTATCAAGAGGAGCTCGACAGGACATTTCATTTCTAGTTCATTCCATTCCAGGATTTATTTGTGTTTATTTAGTGAACCAAGTCGGCCTGAAAGGTCTTCCTCGAAGAGCTAAGAAACGCTCCAAGCTGCATAAGGTGAACTTCTCACGTGGCTGCTCTAAGAGCAGCTCCTGAACAGGAAAATGAACAGAGTGAAACGTGCTATTCTCCTGACAGAGGAACGGGTAAGCGCTGGGCCGCACACAGCGCTGTTGGTCAAGGCATCCTCCGTACTCATGCCATCTGCTGCTCTTTCACCCTGGAATCAGAGGCGGAAATCTGCCATAGCTCAAGCTGGAAATAAATCCATGATGCCTGGATGAAGAAAAGGATGGAATGGGACCCGTATGAGGGCAGACCTGAGGAGGTCGGCAGAAAGGCTATAGGCTGGGTCAATGATGGGATAAAGCCCACCTGGGTGTCCTCTCTCCCTCTAGGATCAACACTCCTTCTCAGCCTTCCTGCTGGAACAATGGGGAGCATCCAGGTCAAAAAAACCCACTGGCTGCTAGTTGCAAGGTCATTCTGCTTTTTGGCCTGAACTGTGAAGCTCCAAGAAAGAGAGCCTTGTCTCTGCAGTACCACTGATGACCGCAAGACCTAATTAGAGGTTTTTGCCACTTTATTGAATTCCTTCATTTATCTATCCATTATCCATTCATAAATCCACCCTCTACCCATCTGTCCATCCGTCCGTCCGTCCGTCCATCCGTCCGTCCGTCCATCCATCCGTCCATCCATCCATCCATCCATCCACTATTCTATCCAACCATTCACCTATCCATCCATCTACCCATTTGTCCATTTATCCATCCATCCATCCATCTTCCTAGTCATTTTTCAATATGAACATACAAAGACGAATAAGATAGAGTCCCTTCCTGCACCTGCATGAATAAGATGTAGATGAAGAAGGTCAGATGCTAGTGAAGGAGACAGACACGAAAACAAAAATCTGCAGTATGATCTTGTAAGCAAAGCTATTGTGGGGGCACAGAGGAGAGGCAGCTAACCCAGACCTGGGAAAGGAAGGCTTCCCAAACAAAGTGGTTTGGAGGGTTTTTGCTTTTGTTTTTTAAAGCATAATTTTGACTCTTCGGGAGATAGGGACAAAGGGTTCTAGACTTTGAGAGGTGTATGTGCATGGTCATGGAGGACCAGGAGACTGAGGAGAACTTGGGGTACAGGGGGCTGCATTGCTGGGACTTGGGGGTGACGAGGAACACAAGCGATGAAGCTCTAGAGGTAGGCAGGGGTCATATCAATGAGGGCCCTTGCGGGTCATGATCAAGGATTTGGGCTTGACTGTTTACTGAGAGTCAGAGGGAGCCACAGAAAGAGTCTGAGCAAGGAAATGATAATCCGTTTTGGATTTTAACAAGTTCTCTTGAGTAGTGGTAAGGCTTGTTTGGAAGAGGGTGAAATCAAAAGCAAGGTGAGCAGTTAAGAGGGTTCCTGAGTAATCAGTGTGGCTGTGTGAGGACCCAGTTAAGGGTAAGAGTCATATTGGAGTGGAGGACATAGACGTGAGGTCTAATCAACAGGGTTTTGTGATTAAATGCATATGAAGGCCCCAGGGGCTCCAGCTTGGGTAACTGATCAGTCAAAATGACCAATCAGTGCTGAAAGAAATAAAGACTAGAGGACCATTATGCAGATGGAGGTGTGTTTAGATTCAGGATTTCTAAACTACTGGGGTCCCTCAAATATATTTTGACAACTAGTAGCAGTAGCTGGTAATACCCTAAGACCATGAGTCAGGCACTGTACAAGGTGCTTCACATGTGCCAGCTCATTTAATTCCCCACAGAAGTGCTTGAGGCTAGTACCCTTGGTCAACCTATAATAAGCAAACAGAGGCCTAAGAAGGTTAAGGCACTTGCCCAAAGCCAAAATGATGGTGGTGGGATTTGAACCCAGACACCTAATGCCAAACCTGGACTCTTAACTACCATGGAAAATGATGGTATTTAATTTAGCCCTCATTACAGACTGTTGTGATTTATTACCTCACACGTGGGTCTCGTCTTTCTGTTAAGTTCTGAAGGTCCTTGAGAGTGGGAAATAGGTCTAATATCTACTCAGTGACCCATTGTGAGCTGACACAGCTTTAGGCATGCAAGGGGGCCTTCAGTAAGGGCCTGTTGAATTTCATGAGTAAATCATAAGGTGGGAATGGCCAATTAGGGGAGCCTGAAAAAGCAATAGCCTTCCTCCGCTGGGTGAGGGGAGCCATCCTGTTTGCAGGTGAACAGAACTCCCAGAGGGCCCAGTTGCTTGAATCTATCCACATGCTCCAGAATCTTCTTGAAGCCTCGGCTTCCAGACTCACCTGCCTCACTACTGACCTACTGGGCAGCAAGGCAAGAAAGGATGGAGCCAGTTCGTCCCCTCAGTCGGTGCAGGATGGGTGAGAGGCCTCCAGGCCGGAAGGAGGCATGCTTAGTCAGCAAGAGGCCCCAGCACCCACTCAAAGTGCTTCCCCTTTCTCAGGGAGGTGTGGAATGTTCAGCTGCCCAGCGAAGGCCTGAGGGAGGGAGGAAGTCAAAATGTGCTAATTCCCAAAGGTCACCAGGGCTGTTTGCTTTAGGAATGAAATCAAGTGAATCCCCTTCTCCAGGCACTTTCCTAGGCAGCCTGGACACCTTCCAGGTCTACTGGTATTTTCAGAAACACCACCAAGGACCAAAGCGGCTTTGCTATTCAGAGCTATTCAGACATAGCACTTCTGGACCAAGCCACAATTTATTTTGATGGTCTGGAAGCAAGTTGACCTGAATCTTGTCTTGCATGGAATTCAGCATTTGCTCAATGACCTTTAGGTTGGCTTATGTCAGTTTTGAAAATCTGTTATTTGTAGTTTGTAACTTCAGAATGTCCTAATAGCAATTAAAACCCTTTACTTTTGACATTTCTGTAAGAGAAATAACTTTGTTGTCATAGTCTAAAACTCTTGTCCTAAGCAGTTTTTTTCCTCACTGAAGTTTTTAAGAGAACCCTTTAAAAAAATAAAGTTTACTTTAGGAACACAATTATTATGTAATAGCAAAACATGAACCTCCTGAGATACCTGAATAGTTTAACATCTGCTATGGGCTTTGCAGTATTTCTCAAAGGCTCGATAAATGGTAGCTGTTACAGCCACTGTTATTATCATTATCATCATCCCTAGATGCCCCAGGAGGTCAGGAATAGGGGAGATGTATTTCTTCTTCAGAGATGACTGTATCGGTCAGCAAGGCTATTAGCAGTAACAAAGAAACTCCGAAATCTCACTGGGTTAACACAGTGGACAGACTCCACACCCACAGAAAGGCTTGTCTCTATCTCTAAGATGCCATAGAGCAGGGGTCCCCAATCCCCGGGCCGTGGACCAGTACCGGTCCACAGCCTGTGAGGAACCGGGCCACGCAGCAGGAGGTGAGTGGCAGGTGAGCCAGGAAAGCTTCATCTGCTGCTCCCCTTTGCTCCCCATCATTTGCATTAGCGTCTGAACCATCCTCCCCCTCCCCCACATCCGTGGAAAAACTGTCTTCCACGAAACCGGTCCCTGGTGCCAACAAGGTTGGGGACCGCTGCCCTAGAGAACATGTGGCCCCCAAGGTCAGTGTGTTGGGGATGAGAGGGAGGGAGGAGCCACACCAGCTCTTAATTTCCTTGACCTCACAATGACTCACATCATATCTACTCTCAGTCTACTGGCCAGAACTAGTCACATGGCCAAACCTAACTGCAAAGGAAGCTGGGAAATCTACAGGGACACTTGAATATTTGGCGAGAACTATCATAATACCCAACTCGCTTTAGAATCAAAGCAATAATAAGGATCTCTTTGATCTTGTTCTTCCTTCCTTCCTTTTCTATCAATGCAAGGCACTTACAGTGGGCTAACTGCTGTGGGCAGTGCTTTATATGCATTATCTCATCTCATCCTTAAAGCAACATTGCTAATGTCATTATGTTACACAAGGAAACTGAGGCTCAGAGAGGTTACGAAACCTGTCTAAAGGCACGCAGTTGATAAATAAGGTTTGGACAGAAGTCTCTTTGACAACGAAACCTGAACTTTGAACCGCTTTACTATTCTGCTTCCTTAACTCTTTGGTGCTTGGTTGACCAGGAGGCCTCCCAACAATCCTAAGAGGGAGGCCAGTAATAAGAGTATTTATTCATTTTATAGCTGGAGAAACTGAGTCAAAGCAGAGTAGGAAACTGACCCTGTGCTTCCTTGGCCTTACTGTTCAAAGCCTGTTGAATGATACTGCCCCTCTGGTTTCTGAAGAAGGCTCTGAGGGTCCCAGGAAATCACTGCCCCCAGGCCAGGGGGCAGGAATCCGGAGCCATCTCTTAAGAGCATTTATCCTTCTTCCCCTCTCAGACCTAAAAGGTCTGTTTATTCAGATGTTCCCCAAGGGCATTCTCAGCCCCTGCCTGCCCTGGTAGGTGACTCTGTCCCGAGATATCTGTCCAGTTCTAGAGAGCTCTGGGGTTTGCCCAGGATCTTGCTGGGCTCCAACTCAACACTCCAGCATGAAAAGAAAACAGGCACAAAGACCCTGAAACAACCCTTTTTGAACTTTCCAGCACCTCACATTGGGCCAATTTTCCTACAATTACACGGTTGTTAGGGATAAAACAGAGCACATTGGTGGCCTGAGCCTGCCTTGCCTTTGACCCCTGTCCCAGCTGCTGCCATGTGCCCAAATACCCCTGTCTCCAGAAGACCCTGATTTCAGGAGGAGAAAAGAGGGTGGGGGCAAGAAGGGCAGGAGTCCTGGCTCTGCAGAGAAGCTTGTTCCATGGTGACCAACCCATAAAGCCTAAGTCATGTTTGCCTAGAACAACACAAGGAACCCCAAAGGTCTGTGAACAAAAAGGCTGCTTCATCTAGGACTAAAGTCATGAGCAGGGGTTTCTGGGGATCCCCCAGTAGATTGGACATGGAACTACATTAGTACCCAGATGGCAGAGAGTCCAGGAAAAGATGTCTGGAGTGGGAAAAAATGCATACTTACGCATGCATATGAACACACACACACAGACACACACACAACATACACTGCAGACGTAACGCACATGCGATTAACAAAATCACGTATATCCCTTAGGGCTGGCCAGATCCATTCCAGACAGCCAGACTGCTTGGCAGTGGCCAAAACTCAGATCCCCACAGCGATCGCTTCAACCCTATTTCATAATGGGGCCAATAGGGCAGGTGACTCCCCAGACTCAAAAATCATGCCTTTATTCCTTCAGGGATACTCCAGTCCTGCATCTTCCCCTGCCTCAGGGTTTCTGCACATGCTCCTCCCTTCTCTGGGAACTCTCTTTACCCTGCTACCAAGGTGGTAGCTGCAGAGGTGTGAAGATGAAAATATTTTGAAGGTGGAGCAGACAGGATTTGCTGATGGATTGGAGGTAAAGCTTGAGAGAGGAGAATGAAGGATGATGCTGAGGTTTTGGCGTGTGCCTCTGAAAGTGTGGATCTGTTGTTACCTGAGCTGGAGGAAGACTGTGGGCAGGGCATGTCTGGCGAGGGGCCAGATTGGACATGTTAAATTTGATATGCCCATAAATATCCATGTGGAGGTACCCAATAGATGATTGGTTATGCAAATCTGGGCTTCAGGGATAAGACCAAAATGGAGATGTAGATGGTATTTAAATACAGGAACCACAGCCACCATGAGAAATGAAGAAAAGAAGGGAAGAGGATTTAGGACTGAGTCCTGGGCTGCACCATCCATTAGAGACCAGAGGGAGGAGGAAATGGTAGAGTGTGGTAGGAGGAGAAGCAAGAGAAGAAGGTGGAATTGTGGAAGCCAAGTGAAAATGGGACTCCAAGGAGGGAGAAAGGGAGGGAGGGACTGGTTGGTCAAATGCAGCCAAGAGGTAGAGAAAGATGAGGACAACACTGAACTGAGCAACACGGTGACTTAGAAAGAACAGCTTGGTACAGAGTCAGGCATCAACTATTAACTGGAGTGGTTCAAGAAAGAGTGGGAGGACCAAAGTCAAGGGGAAATAATAATTTGGAGGGATTTTGCTATAAAGGGGAATAGAAAATGGGTTGATAGTCAGCAGGGGAAATGGGGTGAAGAAAGGTTTTGTTTTTATTTTTTAGGATGGGGCAAATTGCAACATGCTCCTATGCTGATGAGACTGATCTGGTAAATCAATGATGCAGGGGATGAGGGGGAAATTTTTAGAGTGAGGCTCCTGAATAGGTGACAGAGGAGCTTCCAGTGCACAAGTGATGGCAGTGGCCTTTGACAGGGCCAAAAACAGGTCATCTGTGGCAAGAACAGGGAAGGCGGAGGTTAGGGGACAGTGTATGGCGGGTCTGGTACTAAGAGTCTGTGGAAGGCAAGACTGGGCAAGGCAGTTGAGGGAATGTGCTTATAGTACCTAGGAAAATGAGTCATGAGATCTGTTGGTTAAGGAAGTAAGGGAGGTCACTATGGTCTCAACGTTGGTGTCCTCCTCTTGCCCAAATTCATATGCTGAGATCCTAACCCCCAAGATGATGGCATTAGGAGGTGGGGCCTTGGAGAGCTGATATGAGGGTAGAGGCTTCATGAATGGGATTAGTGCATTTATAAAAGAGGCTCCAGAGAGATCCCTTGCCCCTTCTACCATGTGAGGACACAGCAAGATGCTGGCAATCTGCAACCCGGAAGAACCAGAGCATGACCACGATCTCAGACTTCCAGCCTCCAGAACTGTAAGAAGCAAATCTCTGTTGCTAATAAGCTACCCGGTCTGTGGTGCTTTGTTATTGCAGCCTGAATGGACTAAGACAGAGTGACAGTGACAAGATGGCAGAGCCGGTGTATCTTAGGCCACTGCAGGGTCCATGCACTCATGGACAGGGCCCCGGGGCTGGGACTTGGGAAGCTGGGCTATGGTCCTAGCTCTGCGCCCCAAAGCTGTGTGACTGTGTGAACCACAGCCCCCCTCTGCGGCTTGGTTTTCTGTATCAACAGAATCAGTTGGTTGGATGAGATGAGTCCTAAGATCCTTATTCTAGTCTTATTCTGGAAGCTGGCTAGGATACTTAGATTCTAAATCCAGCTCTAAATAAGCTGTGTGTCCTTTAGGGTTTAACCTCTCTCTTTTTCTTGGTTTCTTCATGTGAAAATGGGAATAATGATCTCAATTAGAATATCCATTCTAAGATGAAGTACCCTGAGAAGAGGGTCTTTGTCTCTTTTTTTCACTGTGACTCAGAGCTTAGAATAGTTTCTAGCAACTAAGAGGTGCTCAATAAATATTTGCTAGTTGTTTAGTTGGTTGGTTGAATGGATGAATGAATGAGTGAGTGATACCTACTTCACGGAATTACTGAGGAGCAAAGAAGATAAAGATGGTCAAATTGGTGGAAAACTTAAAGTACTATAAAGTTGCTACGCAACTGCCGCAACACCCCTGTACTGGCTACTTCACTTCTGGTTACTAAAACCTGAGTAGCCTGTTAGAGACCTTCCAGAGTGCTACAACCAGGTTACAGGAGGGTTGTAATCACAATAGCATAAACTAAACGCTTTTGCCACAGTGCTTGAAGGAGGGTCCTGAGAATAAGGAGTCCGAGGCCTACGCCATCTCAATTGTACAGCAGGGTGAGGGGCAAGCAGGGGCAGTTTCAGAACCAAGTGAAGCCAGAGTAAGGGTAAGGGTCCCTACGCCAGGTGGGGCATCAGAGTGAGGTTTCTATATTAGTAAAACAAAGGTGCTTAAAAAAAAAAAGGCAAGGGGCTTCCCTGGTGGCGCAGTGGTTGAGAATCTGCCTGCCAATGCAGGGGACACGGGTTCGAGCCCTGGTCTGGGAAGATCCCACATGCCGCGGAGCGACTGGGCCCGTGAGCCACAGTTGCTGAGCCTGCACGTCTGGAGCCTGTGCTCCGCAACAACAGAGGCCGTGATAGTGAGAGGCCGGCGCACCGCAATGACGAGTGGCCCCCGCTTGCCGCAGCTGGAGAGAGCCCATGCGCAGAAACGAAGACCCAACACAGCCATAAATAAGTAAATAAATACATTTAAAAAAAAAAAAGGCAGAAGACCCCCAAAGGCTAACTCTCTCTTGTCTGTGCTGCCTGGGAATAAATACGGGAGAGCTGTGTTGGATAGGGAAGAAGGATTGAGAATTCCTTAGAAGTTAGTGTTGTTCTCTAAAAACATGCTCCTCCAAGACATTAAGCATGCCTTGAGCAGCCTTGAGTTAATGTTGAGTCATTTCTACTAGGAATTAAGAGAAAAATACTTGAGGTAGCTATGGGATTTCCCCTCCACCCTAAAAATCCTCAAAGCAATGCAGCAAAGCTGGTTCTAAATAGGATGGCATGAGCACAACTCACTACAGATTCTCCATGTTCTCTCTGGATTATTCTAGGCCCTTCATCTGGGTCTCCAACCCCTTCAACCCACTGGCAGGAAAATGACAGATGCAAATTGAAGGAGAAATACTCTGGTCGGTAGATGTCACCAAGAGCAGGTGCAACTCAGCACAAATTTTCTGGAAGGGTACTGTTTAAAATGATCCTGTTTGAACCCATTGAACTTTTGTTTTGAAAAAGTTCGAAGTAAAAAAAAAAAAAAAAAAAGGAAAGAAAGAACAGAAAAAAGAGGCCTGACAGCGAACGATTCAAACATTCCTGGCTTGTGAATGACAAATTTCCCTTTCATTTCTGTTCTAAACACTTGCGCTCTGCAAGATCTGTTAATGACGGTGAGCTTCTCTCTGTGTTTATCTAGTTATCTAGATATATGTCTACATATCTAGCAACAAAAAAAAGATCTTTTAAGCCCTCCCAGGCATGAGCCAAGGAATGTCAAGTAATTATCTGTGACCAATTCTCATCTATAACTAATTAGAATTTTACTTTCTCATAGCATTTCCTTTCTGGTCAACGTCCAATTTTTTTTTCTTCTTCTTTTTTTTTTCCCTAGAAAAGGAAGATACCTGGACATTTTTAGCACTATGGGGTGGAGATGGAACAGGGTAAAAGGAGAAAGGGGGTACTTTCAGATCGCATTATTGCTTTGATCTGACAGAATCTCCTTTGGTTATCCTTCCCCCTACCCCATCCCCGCTTCTTTTTTAATGCTTTTCCAGCCTGGGAAGGGTTTCTCAACCCTCTGGCTATTGCATTTGAACTGAAGTCTGCAGAATAGTTTAAGAGCCCCTGCTCACCTCTCTCACTCCCACCTCGGGCGAGCAGTCCCTCATCCCAACCATGGCTTTGAGATCCCATCCAAACTTGATGGTGTCTCAAACTGAATCCCAGATGTTCACTTAGTGAGAAATAAATGAATGGTCCAAGCTGTGGACTGAACCAGTGATCCTCACAAATAGATTCCAGGTGTGTTGGCATCTGGACTGCTATCTTTCTTTTTCTCTGTTTTACACACACACACACGCACGCACACACAATACCAGTTCCATCCTGAGAAGAATTTGACACCATCTCCAGATGCAGAGCTGATATAGAATAGACAGGACTAGGTACCTAACATGAATTGCATCTTTCCTTTCAATCATGAGCAAAGGCAAAGGGCTCCAACACGGCTCCATCTGCCTTCAGTTATCAAAATCATGATGCATTTGGTGTTCAAAATCAGCTTAGGCCTAAAAGAGATTAGAATTGCTAAGCTATCTTAATTGGTATCAATTTTCATTGTCAACCATAGCCACCTCCTGTGTTTCCTACGAAACTCATCTTGCTGCAAACTTAATAAGCACCTACTGTTTGCCTACCTGGGGCAAGCAACATAGGGGAGCAAAAAGAGAGAAGGTAAGATCTCTGCCTTCAAAGAATGCCTAGTCCCATTGAAACAGCAAAGTTCAAGTCACTTTAATTCAAATTTAAATTGATTGTGAAATTCAACGTTTCCTAAGTGCCTATTCTTCTTCTTCTTTTTTTTTTTTTTTGCAGTACACGGGCCTCTCACTGGTGTGGCCTCTCCCGTTGTGGAGCACAGGCTCCGGACGTGCAGGCTCAGCAGCCATGGCTCACGGGCCCAGCCGCTCCGCGGCATGTGGGATCCTCCCGGACCAGGGCACGAACCTGTGTCCCCTGCATCGGCAGGCGGACTCTCAACCACTGCGCCACCAGGGAAGCCCTAAGTGCCTATTCTATGTCATGCTCTCGGACACAGATCCACTCCTTAAGGAGCTTACAGTCAGTCTAGTGGGGAAGGGAGATAAGTACACTGGTGACCACGGGCACATGTGACATACGCCGAGAGAGAAGGACATACAGCAAGTTGTGGGAGGAAACTTTGTGGCTTCACAGAGGAGGCAATATTTGATTAGCATCTTGAAAGAGAAGGAGGAATGAACCAGGGGATGAAAGACAGAGAAAGGGCTGAGAGGAAACAGTCAAAGACTGCGATGGGGCACCACGGAAACAGCACCTGTTTCAATATGCAGGGTGAAGGATGAAGAATCCCTGAGGGCTGGATGGAAAGAGACTGGGCAGGCACAAGCCATGAGAGGCTTGGTGCACTTGTGAGCCAAGCTGGTGAGATCAGTACACGTGAAACGATGAGAAAAGCCTGAGCTGGGACTCTGGGTGATGGGCCTAGGCTGTAAGCGAAGCAGAAGTGAGAGCCAGCTAACTAGGGGGGAAGGGGGTTCGTGGAAGAGGCACAAATCTTGAAGGATAGACAGGCAGAGAGAAAGAGGTAGGGTCTTCCAGGCTCCGAGGGCAGTCTGACCAAGGCTAAGGGCTAACACTCTTCCGTGACAGGTGCACAGACAAGGAAGAGACCATGATGACCCCAGCAACAGAAATATGCAAAGATGAGAGTGAAGGTTAGACAGGTGGGATGAAGCTGTGCAGGAGGCAAGTGGGTCCCTGAAAGTAATCATCATACCTCTAGTGACTTCAGGGGGTAAATGCACAAGCAGGCTTATTTTAATCACAATGTATTTTTATGTTTTTAGAAAAATGTAGTTTTCTCATGGTCACTATGATTTAAGACGAGGCTAAGGAAAAAAAAGTAAGTTGACTTAAAGTTAAATGAAAGAAAATATTAAATAATAATAATACAGGTGGAGACGTCCCTGGCGGTCCGGTGGTTAAGACTTCACCTTCCAATGCAGGGGGTGCAGGTTCGATTCCTGGTTGGAGAGCTAACATCCCACATGCCTTGCCGCCAAAAAACCAAAACATAAAACAGAAGCAATATTGTAACAAATTCAATAAAGACTTTTAAAATGGTCCACATTAAAAAAAAATCTTAAAAAAAATACAGGTGTTCTACAGATTGACCAAAACCATGAAGAGGGTACAGAAATTACTGGCACTTGAGGAACCCTGTGTTGCTAAACGGCTGGTCACTGAAGTTTCTCAAGCAGGATCAGTGTGAAGAAAGAAACATTGTAGGAGGAAAACTCAGGCGGAGGCATGCAGGATGTGTTGTCGGGGAGAAACAAGAGTTGATGGGGGGAGATTCTATGAAGGAGACCATTGTGTGAGGCAGTATCTGAGTTGAAGGGGACCAGAATGGATGAAATGGAATGGATGAAAGAAACAGAAAGATGACAGGCAACACTTGGCGACACTGGATGAGGGTAATTGCAATAGAGAGGATGTGGTAAATTGGTTTATTGTTTCTAATTTCTTCTCTCCTGCTGCACTATAGAATCATCCATCAGGCTTTGGCCATGTGTCTTCGCAGTATCTCCCATTCAAGTGGGCAGTGTATACTTCCTTGCCCCCCTAATGTCGGGCTTGGCCATGTACATTGATTTGGCCAACAGAAGGTTGGTGGGTGTGATGTGAGCAGAGGCTTTAAATGTGCTTCTGTGACCTGGTTGGACCTCATCTCTTCTTCCATCTGCCATGAGAAAAATATGCCTCTGGGAGCCACTAAGCCAAGGAGAATGAGAAGTCACAGGAAAGACCCTGAACCCCATCTACAGCCCGAATCCAAGCCCTGCTGAGCTCAGCTCAGCTCAGCTGCAATCAGCCAAAGCCGGCCAAACCATGACCCATCAGTGAGGAAAATAAATGTTTATTTTTGGCCAGCCACTGAGATGCTAGGGTTGTTAGGACAGAAGGGAAGGAGGAGGAAGCGCGTTCAGATTTGCAGTAGTCTCCCAACCGGTCTCCTGGTTCTACCCCGGCTCCCCGACACCCTATGCTCCACTAGAAGCTACAGCGGTCCTTCCAAAACCCTCATTAATCAAGGCATTCCTTTGCTCAAACCCTCCAGTGGTTCCCATACCACTCAGAGCAAAAGTGAATGTCCTTGTGATGGGCCACCATCCACACATGCTCTGTCCACCTTCCCCCACTTTACCCCTCAGTCTCAACCTCCTTCCACTCTCCCACGTGCTCACTCTGCTCCAGCCACATGGCCTCCCTGCTACTCCTGGGCCACATCAGGGTACACCCTCCCTTGAGCCTTTTCTTGCTTTCCTCTTCCTAGAAAACACTTCCTTCAGATATCCAAGTGGCTAACATCTTCGGCTCTTGTCTTAAAGCAGTGGAATGAATGGCGTGGGCTGCTCTGAAAAGACTCAACACACACACACACACACACACACACACACACACACACACACACATACATGCTCAGTTAACCATAATACAGTGTTAGTACAAAAAATAGATGTAAAATACCATGGAACTGAAAAATGGAAGGCAATTATTTCTTAGGTTGGGTGTGAGTTGCTGGTAAGGGAAAACTGCACTGAGAAGTTAATACTTGAGTGGGGTCTTGAAGGGGTTTCTTTTTTTTTTTTTTTTTTTTATTTTGCTGTACGCGGGCCTCTCACTGTTGTGGCCTCTCCCGTTGCGGGGCACAGGCTCCGGACGCGCAGGCTCCGCGGCCATGGCTCACGGGCCCAGCCGCTCCGCGGCATGTGGGATCCTCCCAGACCGGGGCACGAACCCGTGTCCCCTGCATCGGCAGGCGGACTCTCAACCACTGCGCCACCAGGGAGGCCCGAAGGGGTTTCTTAAATGGACCGAACGGGGGATATCATCCAAGCAGGGCACGACACAGGCAGCTGCTGTGTGCTCTCCAAAACTGCCGCTAATTCTAGCCCTGATGGCGTGCGCAGCCACTGTTCTATGTGCTTTATATGCGTTATCTCATCTAACCCTCCCAGTGGCTCTGTAGAGTAGGTACTGCTATGCCATTCACAGATGCGGTAACTAAGGCACAGGGCGGTGGAATAACCCGCCCAAGGTCACACTGGTATTGACACTGGCTAGCAGAGCCAGGCTTCTGGCTCCAAAGCCCATGCTCTCCACCCCGGCGTATGCCCATCCCAGTGCTCTGGGAAGGCTGGGTCTCAGTATACAAAGGGAAGAGGAGGAATCACAGCCAAGTCTGCTGGGAGCGCTGCTCTGGCTTGGTCAAGGGCTCCGCAAGGGCCGTTTAGGGAGCTTGAAGCTTGCTTTTTGGTCATGAGAAAAGCCACTGTGGGTTTTTAAGCTGGAAAGGGCTGTGACGAGAACTGTGTCCTGACGGTGACTCTGGAATTGATGTGTAGGCTAGAATGGGGGTGAAACGGCCTGAAGGTTTCCATGGTGAGGAGGAGGCGGAAGAGAGAGGGTGAGACCCAGGGCCTGAGGGCCTCTGGCTCATCTCAATGCCTGGTATACAACAGGCGTCCAATAATGTTTGGTTAAATAAACGTCTCACAGTTGTCTTAGTTGGCTTCCCCCGGAAGCAGACTTTGAAATAAGGGTTCCACTATGAGAGGTTTATTTAGGAGGCTACATCCGGGGGCCTTTGGAGCTCAGTCCTGCGGGGCAGCTGTGGGGGACAGTGCAAAACACACCCTCAGAATCATCCCGGGAGGAAAGTGAGGGAATTGGGTGTTCACAGACCGATCCGGTTAGTAGTTGAGGGTTGCTGCTGGCGAGTGTTAATTTCCTGGCACCGGGGCAGTAGAAGCGTGTCACTTGGGGAAGGAGAGGGAGGCACAGGGGTGTGGCTGGACACCCCTGGGGTGCGCTGACCATCAGGTGCGTACAGATGGGGATGAATAGGGTCTGCTATAAAATCAATCTTGGGCCAAAAAAAGGGAAGAGTAGAAACTGAATTGTGAAACTTATCCCCCCATGGGCGTCCCACAGGCATGTCCAACATGGACCCTGTCATCTCCCTCCACCCCAAACTTGCTCCTGCCCGTGTGGTCCCCTTCTCAGGGCGTGACTCTCTTCCATGCTCTCCTCCTTTGCGCTTGACACTCGCCATGTGCAGTCACTCGCTATTGTGGTGCTAGCACGGCCTTTTAAGTACGTCTGCAAACTGCTCTCTTCTCCTAACTCCACTGCTACCCCATAGTTCAGGCTACCATGCTCTCCCCTGCATTACTGAAATGGGCTCCCCACTGGCCTTTCTTGACCCCAGTCTTGATCCTCACCCTCCACTCAGCTCTTAAATCCAGCCTCCATATTCCAGGTGGACTGCTCTCCCTATAATACAAGGCTAATTATGTTCTTTCCCTGCTGAAAATTCTTTAATAGCTCTCTACTGCCCTCAGAAAATCATCAAAACTTCCTCCTACCTGTGAAGCTCTATGTCACCTGTCCTTTGTTCCCCCAGTGATGATGAATTTCGTTCGGCTCCTGGACATACCCTGCTCTCTCTTACCTCTGAGCCTTTGTTAATGTTGTTCCCTCTATCTGGAACAATTTTCCCTTCTCCTTTACTTCATTAACTCCTATTCAGCCTTCAGGTCTCAGCTGAGAGGGCATGTCTTCTAAGAAGCCTGTCTGATCCTCTTTTCTACATACATGATCCCCAGAAATTATTTTATTATACTGCAATTTCCTATTGACTTGCCTCTTTCAAGAGAGTTGAGGACCCGCTGAAAGGTCTCTCTAGATCAGGCTCAGCAAATGTTTTCCATAAAGAGCCAGATGATAATTACTTTGGGCTTTGCAGACTCTATTCTGCCTGTCACGGCTACTCAATTCTACCGCTATAGCATGAAAGCAGCCATAAACAATACACGAATGAATTGGCATGGCTGTGTTCCAATAAAACTTTATTTACAAAAACAGGCATTGAGCCAGATTTGGCCCATGGGGCCACAGTTTGCCAACCCCCACTCTACGTTGTCACTGTATCTCTGGGCCTAGAACGGTGCCTTACACATCAGAGGGGCTCAAATATTTCTTGACTGAAGAAGGAACGATTGAATGAAAGTGAGCTCGGTGGTTTGTGACCGCCTGGAGGGGTGGGATAGGGAGGGTGGGAGGGAGGGCGACGCAAGAGGGAAGAGATATGGGGATATATGTATATGTATAACTGATTCACTTTGTTATAAGGCAGAAACTAACACACCATTGTAAAGCAATTATACTCCAATAAAGATGTTAAAAATTTTTTTTAAATAACTAAGAAAAAAAAAAAAGAAAGTGAATGAATAAATAGCACATTTCAAAGGACAAGCTAACCTAGTTTGAAAAACTTCTTTCCTGTAATATACTCATGTTTATACTCATGTTTTAGGACTGTCTTTTCTGGTTCCCTCATGTCTAAACCCTTGCCTGGAAATAATAACCAAATGTATTGAGTGCCAGTCATTTAAACACTTTATAATGATTAATCTATTTTATCCTCAAAATAACCCTATAAGCTATGAACTATTACCTTCAATTTACATAGGAGGAAACCTCAGAGAGGTTCCTCAAAGATGGGGCCCTGTCTTGCCTTTGGCAGACTCCTCTTTCCCTAGAGACCCTTGCTCGGTGCCTGTACTCTAGCCCCTTGGTTGGCCTGAGTGTTTGTGGTTCACCTGAAGCCATGTATCTCTTTGGCTGGCTCTGCCCATGTGCCATGCACCCAGCCTGGGGTTGGACATCCCTAATTCTGATCACCTGCCTGCCTGACCCTCTAATCCCCTTGCCCACAATCTATAGTCTGATGCTGCTTCCCTATTTCCTAAGGGTTTATCTCTGCTCTGGGCCCCACTGACCCTTTGAGCTCCATTCTATCACTTTTTCCCTCTCTCACCTTTTTTCTGCCCTCCAAGGAAGTTCTAATACCAACATGACATGTTTCAAAGGCCAATGCACAACTGATTGTATCTAGAACTTGAAAAGTGTGAGAAAAATCCAAGTGATGAGCAATGCTCTGATAGAAGCAGTAGCAAGCTCAGTAGTCTTCCTACGGAGATTCGGCCAATTACCGAAAACACTTTCTTCGGCTGAAAAGCTCACCATTGAATCAGACTTGGGGAAGAACACGATGTAATGTTAAACCCCAAAGGGCCGCTCTTTGCTCCGTGGCTGGCCCTGATTTCATCTGTAATTCCTCGATGGTTATCTGAAGTATGTTCCCCATGAGAATTTAAGGGGTCCCAACAAAAGCAGATCCCTCATGGAGAAGCTGGAGGAAGGAGCACTTTGAGTCTGAATTTGTCTTTTCTTCCCTTTTCCAGACATGGGTCTCTGCCTTTCACCCTGAACTCAGCAGCCCCCCGGCAGCTCACAGCTCTGGTTTGAATCTGACTTATGAGGCGATGGGTATCTCCATGGCGGGATGCGCAGCTCGGATGTTAATTGCTCATTAGCCATCTGTGCGTGCTGCACCTCGGCTGAGACAAGAGAAAGAATGTGAGCCGCTGATACCTGGGAGTCCAGCTACCAACACACGTGGAAACCATCCAGGGAGACCTCAGGTTCAATCTGCAGCTTGGCCACATATTTATTTCTCACTAAAAAAAATCTGGCTTTCATTTTTTGGTGACAACTCATTTGGACAAGACCTCAAGTAGGTTAAAAAAAATTAGACTTTCCACCCTTCCCCCAGCCTTGGGGAACTAAACTTTAAGCTCTTTCATGAGCCAAGGGTGTGAATAAGGAATTGGTGCTGGGACCGAAAGCTGGGGTGTAAACAAGGAGTTATTTGTTTCTTCTTCTTAAAAGATGATGACTGAGTGGGCTTCCCTGGTGGCGCAGTGGTTAAGAGTCCGCCTGCCGATGCAGGGGACACGGGTTCATGCCCCGGTCCGGGAAGATCCCGCATGCCATGGAGCGGCTGGGCCCGTGAGCCATGGCCGCTGAGCCTGTGCGTCTGGAGCCTGTGCTCCACAACGGGAGAGGCCACAACAGTGAGAGGTCTGCGTACCACAAAAAAAAAAAAAAAAGATGATGACTGAGGATTTCACACACTCCCCACTTGGATGCAGGGCAGAGTTCCTGGGGAGAATATATAACAAATTACACGAAGTTCCCAATAGTCCACAGCCAAAGTGCTTGGCAATCGTAGGGCTCAACCCCATGGCCGAGACATTTGGGACCACAGTGTAGGATGACTGGGTTTGGGGATTGTGTTTGAGTCGTGCAGTGACCCAGGAGAACATGACACATTGCCTCAAACACTGCAGGTTCCATGAAGAGCTGGTGGCCCTGGCTGCTGCAGCCTGGGGTACCTGGGGGTCCGCACCACAATATAAGCTCCGTGAGGTCAGGGGCATTATCTCTTTTGTTCTTTACTGCATCCTCGACACCTAGCAGAGTATCTGCTTTTAGTAGGTACTCACAAGTGTTTGTTGAATGAAAGAACAAATGACATGATACACAGATTCTACTGGGATTCCAGTCCCTATACCTACAGCCACACCTCTTCCAAACTACAACAAGAGTATTTCCTACAATACTGAGAGATGGGAGGTTACCAGCCATATATATGGTAAAGAAGGTTCCTTGAGACAAAAAGACAAGGGCCCTTACTGACTGGAACCTCCAGAGCAGAGACGGAATGGGAGCCCTGTTTCCTGGCTCTCCAGCTGGATAATTTCTTTTCTTTTTAATTTGCATTTTTAAAAATTTATTTATTTATTTATTTATTTATTCATTCATTCATTCATTCATTCATTTATGGCTGCATTGGGCCTTCATTGCTGTGCACGGGCTTCTCATTGTGGTGGCTTCTCTTTGCTGTGGAGCATGGGCTCTAGGCGCACGGCCTTCAGTAGTTGTGGCGTGCAGGTTCAGTAGTTATAGCGCACGGGCCCAGCTGCTCCATGGCATATGGGGTCTTCCCAGACCAGGGATCGAACCCGTGCCCCCTGCATTGGCAGGCGGACTCTTAACCACTGCACCACCAGGGAAGTCCCAGCTGGGGCATTTCTGAGGAAGAAATGGGTGAGGCTGCATAGGAACTGAGGCCTTGGCATCACACATCCAAACCTGAAGTTTAATTCAGTGCCTACCATGTGCAGAACGTGGTGCTAAGTGCTTTGGAGATTTCAAGGAAGAGGGAAGAATGGTGTTTGCTCTTGGACTCTCAGAGATCTTCCCATAGGCCATGCTCTTTTCTACCACAGACCATTTGCACATGCAGCTTGCTCATCTGCATGTGTGTCTTCACGCTGCCTACACTCTTTTGAGTAGCTTCAGATTTTGCTCAATCACGACTATGTCAGGAAAGCCTTCGCTGACCACCAGCACCACCAGGCTACGTCAGATCCCCCCACTATGCCTTTATGCAACTGTGTACTCCTACATGCCAGTACTTATTACAACTGCGGTTTTCCATTGATTTTTTGGTGATTTTGATTAACAGCTCTCTTCTACTACCTGCACTGTCTAATGCAGTGTCCACTAGCCACATGTGGCTATTTACATTAAAATTAAGCAAAATTTAAAATTCAGGAATTTTTTGAAAAGATACAAATGAACTTATTTATAAAACAGAAATAGACCCACAGACATAGAAAACAAACTTATGGCTACCAAAGGGTAAAGGAGGGGAGGGATAAATTAGGTTATATTAGGAGTTTGAAATTAACAGATACACACTACTATATATAAAATAGATAACCAACAAGGACCTACTGTACAGCATAGGGACTATACTCAATATTGTATAATAACCCATAGGGGAAAAGAATCTGAAAAAGTATACATATATTCTGAAAAAGAATATTTATATATATAGTCATATATATATACACACACACATATATAAATATAACTGAATCACTGTGCTGCACACCTGAAACGAAGACAACACTGTAAATCACCTATACTTCAATTAAAAAAAAAATTCAGTCACTCAGCTACATTAGTGACATTTTAAGGGCTCAGTAGCATTAACATACGGTAATAGTGGCTAATGGCTACCATGCTGGACACCACAGAGACGGAACATCTCGATGACTGCAGAACGTTCTGTTGGACAGTGCTGTGCTAGACGGAATGCTCTGTGAAAGCAGGCCCCATGACAGCTATTACCTCCCTCGCACAATGCATGGGGAGCACAGTGCCTATCAGAGAGTGAGCACTCATGAAGTGTTTGCTGAACGAGTGAGGAACCTTATGACTGAGCAAAGGAGACAGGCTTCTACACTAGAACACAAGGCAGCATGATTCAGTGCTACGTGGGAGCACAGAGGACAAGGGTGCTGTGGAATAGAAAGCTGTTCTTACAGGTGAGACTGGTGAAGGCTTAGTGGAAGGGGCAACTTCTGTGTTGGGCTTTGAAGAGTGGGTAGGAGTTTGACAGTGGAGAAGAGGTAGGGTGTTATAAACAGCAAAAGAAAATAGCACTCGAATAGGGTCATGGAATCAGCAAAAGCGTGCCATGCCTGGAGAAGAGCAATGATTCATGGGTATCTGGAATGAAGGTCTTGGAATGGCATGCTGAGGAACCTGGATTTAATTCACATGCAATTTCAGGTAAGATTATTTTCCATCTACTATCTGCCAGGGCTAAGTACTGCATACATGACCCCATTTGATATTTGCAGCATCCCTATGGGGTAGGTACAATAATGATCCCTATTTATACTGTGCAAACTGAGGTTCAAGCGAGCCATATGGGTTAAATAACCTGATAAAAGCCACGCGGCTAGCAAGTAGCAATTGTGTGATTACTGACATGACGCTCCATACAAGTAGGGAATATGGCTATCTCACTCTCCACTGTATTACCAGCACTTCACATACTGCTGGAACACACTAGAGGCCTAACAGGTAGCTGTCGAATGAATACATGATCAAACGTGTTTGACGGTGATGCCTCTTGCTGTAGCGGAGATGGACAAAAAGGAGAACGTGGCAGTACTGCAGTATTGCAGAGGGGTTAGGAGTGAGAGTGTTAAGTTAGACTCTCTGAGTTCAGTCCTAGAGCCAAACTTACTTTCTGGGTGACCTGGAGTGAGTCTCTTAACGCTTGTACACATCATCAGACTAACAGCAATAATAAGAGCGCCTTCACTGGATAGTGGTCAGAGCTTAGTGAAGTAGATAATTCACGTATCGGCTATCGGGGATTCCCTGGCGGTCCAGTGGTTAGCACTCTGCGCTTTCACTGCCAGGGGCGTGGGATCGATCCCTCGTCAGGGAACTAAGATCACACAAGCCGCAGGGCACGGTCCAAAGAATAATTTACTTCCACGTATAAGCTATCAAATAAATAATGGCTTATGTTATGAAGAGGTGACCAGGGCCTTGTCCCTTTCCCTCAGTTTTGGAGGGCACAGATGTCAGCAGTATTATGCAGGTTGAATCAATTTGAGACTTGACAACCAGAGGAAAGCTGGGGCTAAGGAAGGCACCAAAGACTCCTGAAAGGATTTATCCTGGAGAGAATGAAAGGCTAAATGAGACCATGATCAGAGATGGGGAGCACAGGAAGAGAAAGAGGTTTGGGTTCAAAATAAAGGTCAGGTGACTTCCCTTGGACCCCAGACCCAGGAACCCAGCAGAGACTAAGGAAAATAGACACATCCAGGGGTGCAAAGGGGCCCTCTCTCTCAGTCAGGTAGGATGGATTTAACACAGAAGAGAGAAGAGCTATCCTGCTTAACTTCTAAGAGCGGGACAACCGCCTCATCAAGTACATCCCCCAAAGCCTCACAGGGCTCAGAGCCTCATTTGCTGAGAGCCCCACATGACACCACCTTTGCCATGTGTGATAAGCCAACGGCTGCCAGGCAGCGGTGCGTGAGGTCAACCCTTAGGCCCAGCAAAACAAGCAAGACAACAACACATCAAGCTGTGTGGATTCCTGGTTTGATGCCATGTCACTCAAAGCAGCATCAGCATCACCTGGGAGCTTGTGAGAAACGCAGCATCTCAGGCCAGGCCCCAGATCTGTGGAACCCGCCTCTGCCTGTCAGCCACATCTCCAGTGACTCATGAGAACACTAATGTCTGCACGCTTAGAGCTCTGCAGGCAGACGGCTTAAGTTCTGGTTCTGCACTTACTAGATCTGTGACCTTAAGGCGAGTGATTTAACATCCCCAAGCCTCCATGTCCTCATCTAGGCAAAGGGAAAACAATCAAGCTGACTCATCGAGTGGTTCTGAGGCTGACCCAAGAATATGCATATGGAAGTGGTTAGCACAGAGCTTATAACTGGTAAGTGCCCAATTAATGACAGCAGCGGTCATTAAAAACTCAGTGCCCTAGGGATTTCCCTGGTGGCGCAGTGGTTAAGAGTCCACGCTCCCAATGCAGGGGGCCTGGGTTCGATCCCTGATCCAGGAACTAGATCCCACATGCATGCCGCTACTAAGAGTTCACATGCCGCAACTAAGGAGCCAGCGAGCCGCAACTAAGGAGCCCGCCTGCCACAACTAAGGAGTCCACGTGCCGGAACTAAGGAGACAGCAAGCCACAACTAAGGAGCCCTCGAGCCGCAACTAAGGAGCCCTCAAGCCACAACTAAGGAGCCCATGTGCCACAACTAAGAAGTCAGAGTGCTGCAAATAAGGAGCCTGCCTGCCACAACTAAGACCCGGCGTAACCAAATAAATACATAAATAAATAAATATGAAAAAAACCCCTCAGTGCCCTAGACAGGAGGCAGAATGATGGTGCAGCTGGCCACTCTTTAGAAAACAAGATGTTCTCCAGGGACTGAATTGGTAAAGCTAACATGAACCTACCAGCAACCCAGCCACCCTCCCCAGATGCATTTATTTATCACTTCAAGCGCTGGGGATGCTCCACCCTGCAGAGTACTCGAACCAGATCAGGCCCATCTTCTTGAACGTCAAGATAGACAAGACTAGGCCCAGAGCCAACATAAACATAGGAATGGGCCCTGAATTCCTCTCCTGATTATATCAGCAAACACACTAGGGCCACTGTAGGACACATTCCCCTGAGGACGCAGGCAGATAGGAATCAGGTCAACCTCAGGCCCTGCCCAACGGGGTTTATGGCCAGAAGGAATAGAAAGACCACAGGTTGGACTGACCCAGTCCAGCCCAGACCAGACCACAAGCTGACAACAGAGACAGAATATAAGGTTCCAGAAGAACAGAGCAACACTACCTAACCTTTCTGGAGTGTTTACCAGCAGTGTGCTAAAAGCTTTATAGGTTTCACTAATTAAAACCTGGATAACCCTATAAGGTACAGACCATTATTAATCTCATTTTACAGGTGATAAAACTGAGTCTCAGGTTGATAGATGCAAACTATTACATTTGGAATGGATAAACAACAAGGTCCTTCTGTATAACACAGGGAACTGTATCCTATATCCAAATATTTAAAAAATAATGTATATATATGTGTATAACTGAGTCACTTTGCTGTACAGCAGAGACTGACACAACATTGTAAATCAACTATACTTCAAAAAAAATTTAAAAACCCAAAACCAAAAAACGGAGGCTTGGAGAACTTCAGTTACTTGTTATATAACTTAACACACCATTGGTAAGTGGCAGAATTCGGATTCCGGTTGGGGTACAGAATGGGCCTCTCCCCTCATCTGTGCCTTAACTGAGCATCCTTTGCTCTCCTGCTGTCTGTCCATCCTGCATGGCCGGGAGCTATCTGTACCCCCAGAAGAGGCAAGGGTAGGCTGCCTGAGGCATGCATCAAGGGGCTGCCCCACCTTGGGAGGGATGGATTCCAGACCCTGCCTGGGGGAGGGCTTTTCATCTCACTCAGCCTCAGCTACGAGCAAGTGGTGATACTTTCTGGGACACTTCTACTGCAACAAGGAGATTCAAATGTGGAATCACAGAAGCAGCTTATCACAGAAGCAGCACAAAGACAGGCATGTGTCACAAAAGTACACAATTATAGGTGAGCATTCACTGAGTGGCTCTTCCTCTGTTGCTCTCTAGCCTTTTGAGACCTCAAGTTGTCAAGAAGTCTTTAGTTGCAGAGACCCACTATCTCTGCGAGCACTGAGACAGACGCAGAGGCAAACAAGGAGGCTGTGATCTCTGCTCCGTGCCTGCCTCTTGGACCACCGTCCGCTCGCTCGCACACCAGGCGGCCAATCAGAATGAGCCCGGGCTCCTGTCCTGGACCCTAGGGCTCCCATAGCCTTCTGGCTCCCCTCCGCAGACTTGGCATGACTCTAGCCCTTGGTTCCTGTTGCCTCATGGCTTTCTCATTCAGCCCTGGCTCTGTCCTTGGGAGCCCACACGGCTCTACAGGGACGTTGATAATGGGGGAGGCTACACGTACATGGGGGCAGAGAGCATATGGGAAAATCTCTATATTTTCCCCTGAATTTTGCTTTGAACCTAGAACTGCGCTCAAAATAATCTTAATATATATATTTTTAAATCTAAAGAATAACTTTCAAATGGTTAAAAAGTGATCTTGGATCTATGGCAGGCTTGGGGATGATTTTTTGGCTATGGGACCTTCTGGCTTCCTTCAACCACACCAAATAAAGAATTATCTTCTCCATCTATGGATAAAGCCCTGACTGGTGTACGAGATCTCTCTCTTTCTCTCTCTTTCTCTCTCACACACACCCCCCCACACACACACACACACACTTTTATAAATTTGTATAAGGATAATGTCTGGAAGCATATAAAAGAAACAAGACAATGGCTACATTTGGGAAGGGGAACCAGGAATCAGGTAAAGCAGTGACACACGTTTTACTGACTTTTAATCCTTGATAATTCTGTACCATGACTATGTAGTCCCTGCCACTTTCAATTTCAACAATAGTCAATTATAACAATACAACATGGGTTTGGTGAGAGAAATATGGTCATGGCACATGCTCACTCTCTAAACTGGTTCTGCAGACCAACCTTTTCCCCCAAAGCACAAAGCAGTGTCAACAATGAGGAAGAGCCCTCACCCCGCACATCCAACTCAATCCCGTCACCCACAACTGCTTCCTTCTATACCAGCCCCTCTGGCGTCTGACCCTGCACCAGGCCTCTACTTCCTGCTCCCAGTCTTTCTATTAATCAACAGATCTGGTTTCCTGGGACAAAGGACTTTGCCCAAGAAATGCCCTCAGGCTTTTCCTTAGAGTGTGATGTCTTGTGCCGACTCCCGATATCCCAAACCCAGGCAGCCCCACCCCAGTCACTGCAAGGGATCAGGACACAAGAACTCACTTTCTCTACCAGGTAAAGATGCTTCTGTGATTCCCTTGTGAAATCAGACGGGAGCTCTTCGGAACTGCAAGCGTAAAGTGAACCTACGTACTATCAGGGTCCACAATCCCGGCTCTCAACAACTGAAGAAAATCGCATGACTGACTCAGAGCACACGTGGCTCAGAACACAAGTGCTTCCCCTCCGGCTCAGTTGCTTTGTTTACGCACTATTTCTTCCCATTCAATAGGCTGTCATTAAACTGGAGGAATCGTGGACACAGTATATCACTGTTCGGTGCTGCCAGAACTGCAACATAAAGACCACTTAGTTCAGAACAAAATCAGGGAGCCGGGCTTCCCTGGTGGCGCAGTGGTTGAGAGTCCGCCTGCTGATGCAGGGGACGTGGGTTCGTGACCCGGGCCGGGAAGATCCCACATGCCGCGGAGCGGCTGGGCCCGTGAGCCATGGCTGCTGAGCCTGCGCGTCTGGAGCCTGTGCTCCGCAATGGGAGAGGCCACAGCAGTGAGAGGCCGGCGTACTGCAAAAAAAAAAAAAAAAATCAGGGAGCCCACACATTAGTCACCGCAGAGATGCCAAGACGATGTTAGTCTATTCCCTGCATTCAACAGTCTTACACATCTGAACGGGTTTTTTTTTAAAGCTCCTCAGAGAGCACGTGGGTTGGGTTTCCTTGCTGCTTCTGTGGCAGGGGATGGGCTGTCAGAACAGCAGCCCCCATGCCTCAAGACATCCTTTTCCCCCTGTCCCTCCCTCCTCTGACATCTAGCCATCAGCTCTTGGTGCTGTGTCTGCCTTTTGCCAGGCCCCCAGCATCCATCCCCCTCTCAACGCCAATGCAGAGTGGGATGTGCAAAGTCTAACAGGGAGCTTATTTTTTCCCACCCAAACTCCTCCACATCCAGATTGTCAAGGTTGTGGGGAGTGGTCTCCATCTCAACGTTACCGTTGTATGGACAGTGGGAGGTGCACAAGGACGTGTGTGAGAGCTGTTTCATTAAAAGTCCATCATGGGGCTTCCCTGGTGGCACAGTGGTTGAGAGTCCGCCTGCCGATGCAGGGGACGCAGGTTCGTGCCCCAGTCTGGGAGGATCCCACATGCCGTGGAGCGGTTGGGCCCGTGAGCCATGGCCGCAGGTCCGGAGCCTGTGCTCCGCCACGGGAGAGGCCACAACAGTGAGAGGCCCGCGTACCGCAAAAAAAAAAAAAAAAAGTCCATCATGGCTCAGCTGAGCAGTGAGCCGCGCAAGCTAAAGACCAGGTACTGTCAAACACTCAAAGGCCCCTTGGCTTACCTCCCTGAATAATAAACTGACTTGCTTCCTTAGGGATGTGTGTTTATCCATCTAGGATATTGGCTTTTGAGATTCTAATCATCCACATACCACCTTGTTATCATTTCTAGGTATGATCTCTATTATTATTTAATTAGTATATTTCTGTAAGTTAACTCACCTTTTTAATTTTACTTAACTGCCTGCTTCGTTCTCATTCTAAGCAAAAATACCCATAAGGCCATGCATTGGAAGAGCTATTTATCTAATATACATCACAAAAAATCCATGAAAATTAAAATGTTATGACTGTCACACCTTGGCACTCTTGGAAGGAAAATAATCACTCAGAAGTCAAGAGACTCCACTGTGTCTTGAACTCTTATTTCCCACCATTCCTAGCAAGGACTCCTGCACACAATAAGTGCTCAATATCAAATTGCTGATTTGAATTGATCTCAGGTGCCATTTAACCAAACTTGTCAGGATTGTGTTGAAAAAGAAAATATTCCAGAATCAAATTATTTCCCTGATTCCTAGGCCCTGAGACCTGGAAGCTACTGAAGAAAACATCTTAGCCCTGAACTTCTTGGTTCAATTAGAAGGGTCTAAGGAAACTGACAAAGTTATGCCATAAGTTATTCTTAGCAAAACGAGAAAGCACTCAGGAAAGTGGAGCTTGCAAACAATGATGCAGAACTTTGCTTTAAGTGTCTTTAGGAGGAAGAATGTCTGCAGATTTAGGCCCCTCATGTAGAGCTGGTATATGCATGGCAATGCGCATGGGTGGATGTCAGTGCTTCAGCCATCTATAAGCATCAAGGGCCATGGTGAAATCCCCCAGCCTACTCTTGATCAAAGCTGGTTCTTAACCAAAACGGCCAAGGCATGGGTGTTCACTCAACAAAGACACCAACAAACCTGCATGGGAAGGTCTCCTTCTCACCGGAGAAACGGGACTGTGCATGGAAAATTCCATACCACAGTTCAAAGGGGCATGGTGACCTAATAAATTTAGTTGCATGGGTTATTAAAGGCAACTGTAAATTCAGCCTGAGGGTTTTTTTTTGTTTTGTTTTGTTTTTTTCCCGCCTGTGCTTTTCCCATAGCTGAAACACATGTTAAAGTGGAGAAAGTTCCCAGGGAAGCCTGGTGCCTGTTTTGACTGCATCTAACATGCCATGTGCCAGGATGAGGGATGCTTCTGGTAAATGGACTTGCTGCCGACACGGTGACCCCAGGAACCCTGGACTGGAATCTCTGCTGAAGGCCTCGGAGTGGGGCCTCTTGGACCTCTAGGTAAGAACCCGAAAGTAATTAAATCTGCAGCCAGCCAGAGCTGGGAACATTTCCTTTCACTGGCTGGTTGTAACACCTAATCTCAGCAGAGAAGCCCCATTTGAGAGTGAATAATTCCCGTGCTCTTCCTCTGCGGGGTTTAGCAACGTAGCTGTCCTGCCAAGTCAAACAACCTGATGAAGACGTGTCTTTAAGGATTAGTGCAAATCGTACTCCTACCTGATGGGATTTAGCTCTGCTCAGCCCCTATTCTGCAACTTGTGTGATCTCAGGGTCAGAAACTAAAGTAAAAAGGCAGAGTTCAGGGTTTAGAAAGCATTGCACAGGGAGCAGCATACATAGCCTCTCTTTTATTTCTTCTTCAGCTTTTTGAGAGAGACCTTTGGAGATAAAAAAAGATTTTGAAATTCCAAAATGATGTACAGAACGGGTCCTTGTCAAATAAATCAACCAAGAAAAATAAAACCAACAAAGAGATTTCTTTTTTTCCAGGGCTGACTCAGAGATTCGTTTCTGTAGCAATGCCTGCGTATGTGTCTCCCAGGCCATCTGCAGGGATATTTAGGAGGGAAGGGGGAGGCTGCAGAGAACAGGGAAGGCTCAGAGATGGGTCCTCCACCTTTGGCACTACCTCCAGAGCCTGCTTACCAGGTACACAGAACAAGCGGGCATCTTGCTGTTACTAAGGGCTTAAGAAGAGGCACGGGAGCAGGCAATGGCAAGATATCCACTTTGGAGCCAATGAGAGCTGCTTTCTAATCGTGCCTCTACTTCTCATAGCACTGAGACTTTGGTTAAATCACTTAGTCTCTCTGCACCCCAGTTTTCTCCCTGATAAAATGGGAGGATAATAATAATTACTCCATAGGGTTACAGTAAACATTAAATAGGGAAATGTACGGGGATTCCCTGGCGGTCCAGTGGTTAGGACTCTGCGCTTTCACTGTAGGGGACACGGGTTCAGTCCCTGGTCGGGGAACTAAGATCCTGCGTGCTGCACAGCACGGCCAAAAAAAAAAAAAAAATTAAGGAAATGTATGAATGCAAGACGCATAATGGGATATCACTACAGAAATTAGGTAGTATATAAAAATTACTATGATAGGAAATTGTCCAGCTTACCGACGTACTATAATTACTTCACATGGCTCTATTTTTTTAATGAAATGCACAATTAACTCTAACAAGTAATATAACACTCAGAATGCATATATTTTATTTCACATAAATCGAATCTCAATTTTAAAAATTGCTACTAAGAAGAATGAATATTCAAAGTAACATGCTGCTGAGCATTCAACAAATGTTCCCAGAATACCTACTACGTGCTGGGTTTTCCATTACTGCCAGGGGAGAGGTGAAGGCAGTTCTAGAAGAGGTGCTTCACAAGCGGGCTCCTCACTGGGCTAAGTGTATGGACTCACATGGGAAAGACTGTAACAGGTAAATAAAGGAAGTTCTAGATGTTTGTCATTCCCATTGGGGGTGGGGTGGAGGAGAGCCCAGCAGAGCCTATCCAGCTGGAGGTGGAAGGGAAACGGCTGGGGTAACCACAGGAGCCTGAGTCTGGCCACACCTCTATCAGCATCCTAGCCGGGTTTCCAAAGCACAGAAGTCACACCACTCACTCACACGACCAATGTTACCCAGCACAGGCTCTGCCCAGGCACAATGTCAGGTGCCAGCGATGCTGAGCTGAGTGCGAACACGCGCTTTCCATCTCGGGGATGAATAGTCTAATGAGGGAGACAACACCAACCCAGCATCACTAACAAAATCATAAATACGGACAGACAGGAGCAAAGGGTCAGAACCCTGTAAGAATGTGTAGGAGAGGAATTTAACAACCTGGAGGGGCACAGAAGGCTTCCCTGAGTAAGTGACCTTGTTGCTGGGAGCTGAAAGGTGAACGGTGGTTACTAGGCGAGGAGGGGAGAGGGGGAGGAGTCAGGGAGGGGGGAGGGGCGCCAGACCCCACAGCCCTGAGGGTCGCGATGGGGAACCGAAGTTGATTTTGAGTCAAAGGAAGCCAAGGAAGGATTTTAAGCACGGTCTGTATTTGAGAAGCTCACTCGAGCTTGATCCACTGTGAACACTTTCCTTGGGGCCTGAGTGGAGATAGACAGGTAAGACCAGAGGTCTGTGGTCCTTCAAGCAAGAGATGCTGATGGCATGGGTGAGTTCAGTGGCAGTGGGGATGGAGACAAGGGGAGAAGAGAGAAGCCACAGTTAGAGGCAGCCCCTGCCCATATCCCTCATCGCTCTGCATTCCCCCTTCCAGTCCCCGCCACCCCCCGGTACAGCGATGTGCATGTGGAAGCCCCACCCGCACCTGCTAACCACTTTTAGCTGGGCAATGGGAGCTCCAGAGGTACAGAGCTGGGCAGACCCCAGAGCTCTTGGGGGATGGGGGGGAGGACTAGAGAGAGAAGCTGAATGGTGGGCTGTGCGGGGGACAATCAGCCACCTAGATATGCCTTTAGGAGGCAGGATGGACTCCTCCTCAGCCTCCATCTTCTTCCTGCCCTTTCCCCCCAACATGGGATGGAAGAGGAAGCAGCCTTATCGCTGCTTCTCACCCACTCGGTCCCCAGTACAAAACCAAAAACCCATGGAGACCTGGAGCACTTGCTTTGGTTTAAGCTTTGGTTCAGGCACCAGTCCCTGCTCTGTGGGACAGAAAGCAAGTGATTCACCTTCCTTGAGCTTCTGTGTCCTCATCTGTAAAATGCTGATAATAACCCCTGCCCTTCAGGCTAGCTCAGAAGATGCAGACAGTATCTGTAAAGCCCCAAGCGCTGTGTCTGCCTGAGTAGGTGTTTAATAAATGTTAGTGCTATTCATTATTCTACAGGCGAGGTTAAGGCCAGTCATTCTCCTCAGCCCCTTTTCTCACTTTGTCACAACCTATAGAGGTGGTAATGGTGGGTCTTGGGATACTCAAAGCTTCGAGCAAGATTCATCTTCATTTTTTGCTAAGATCCAAGCCTAAATTCTCTCTGGTATCATACAAAGTGGAGGCTGGAAGGGGCATTTTAACATGAGCTGGATACTAAGACTGGAGCAGTGGCAGGGACTTTATCTGAACTCCTCACATCCCTGGGCTCTGCATCCTTAGTCCTGTCACTACAGCCTCCACCCTGTAGGAAGTGGGGACCAGCTTAGGAAAGGGTGGGACCCGGGCAATAGCAGGTCTACAAGATCACAGGTAAATGGGAGGCATGGAGACCACCAGGGAGTTGGAGTGTCAGGCATGGGTGATGGGGATGGCTGTCTCTGGAGGGGCATCAGCACACATGGGACGCGTGCATATACGTAAGCACTCGTGAATGAGGGAAGAGCTGAACCATCCATCCTCGTGTTTACACTTGCTTCCATTCTTAAAAGAGATTCTATAACTAAATAATGTCACTTCAATCTGATCATAATGATGATGATGTAATGAACAGTTCATATGTATTAAGCACCTACTTTGTTTTGTGTCAGATGCTTTGCTAGACACAAGACATGCATTATTTCGTTTAATCCTCTCAATAATGCAGGTAGGTAACTCTATTACCCTCTTTTACAGATGAGAGATTCAGGCACTTGCGTAAGGCTGCACAGCTGGCCAGTGGAGAACCCCGCGATTCCCAGCGAGGTAGCCTGAGGACACAGCCTGTGCTCCTAATCACTAACCTCCAACAAAAATCGAAAATTGTCATTTTAGCAATACAACTTGGGTAGCACTCTACAATCTTCTACAAAGGGCTGCATTCCCAACGTTGTCTCATTTGATCCCATAGAAACAATGTCATAGTACATGCCCAGGTTCCCAATGAAGAATCTGATGGTATACTTTCCCAGAAATGACCACAACTGCCCTACCTAATCAAGTATAAATGGTATATTTGTACACTGTACAGTAGAAAGTTCTCTGGTGTGTACATAGATCAAATAAATACAGCAGTACAAGAACCAACCCCATACATTTAATCACATTTTATTTATTTAGGCGCTCCTGGGAGAAGAGCCTAGCCGTGCTGAGAGGAGGTGGTGGGGCTTTGAGGAAACAGCTGGAAGAATCTCGGGGAGAGGGTCTGAGGCCAAGAGGCAGGGAGAGCCCCCAAGAGAGGGGAGTGGCCATTTAAGAGAGATTTCCTAAATGACAGGACCAGGAGAACATGCTCTGAAAACAAAAAAGCTGTCAGGGAGTGAAACTACTGGGTGACAGGGAGTAAGGACTGCCAAACGGTAACTCTCTAAGTAATGACATGGGTGCAGCCGACAGGGACCTCTAACCCTCTGAAGCACCGTAAAGCAAAGGTGTCCTGGGACAATTTTTTTTTTTAATATATTTGTTTAGGGTATCAATCTCCTTACAGCACTCACATCTCATAGATAAATTCTGTAACAACATATATTTAATGTGTGCCTGTTTTGTGCTGTTTGGTCTTTGGGCCACTAAAAGTAAACTAGCACACTCAAAACATAAATTTAAAAGGAAAAGAAAAGCATCCTGGAATGTCATTCTTCATGTTACCACTCGAAAGCTCTTAGGATCTTCCTGGTTAGAACCTTAATTATGGAAGTTCTCACTTGTGTTACATGATTTATTTAAAACCCTGTCTTTCCAAGAGAATAAAATTCAGGTTTTGAAGTACCTCTCAAAACAATTTATTCTTCTCCACTGACTAACTGCTTGGCCAGCAATTGTAAATTTATAGTACACTATGCCAAAGCAAAAACATTCTAATAACTTAATCAAACATTTAAAATCCAGCTCACAGCCATATAATATACAGAAGCCATTCTTTCAGCCCTCTCGTTAAAGGTCAATTACCATTTTTATTCAAAACCTCCACATCTTCGGAAAGCCACACACACACACACACACACACACACACACACACACACATACACACAAAGAGAGGAAGACAGAGGGAGACATTAGCATTTTGAGATTCAAAACTTGGCTAACATATTCCCAGGCTTAGAGCAATTCTCCTTGTTACACTTCGAAATGAGAAAATTGATCCTTCAGATTTAAAAAAAAATTCTAGCCAAACAACATGGATGTAAAGAAAGAGAATACAACAAACGAAACTAAAGTATTGGTTCTTTTGATTTTCAAGGCATTCAGGGGAAGAACTGGGCACAATTCTAAACTGGTGATGTGGCTGTACCCCCACAAGGACAGTAGTATAGAAAAAAAGAGGATCATTTGCATTGTTTTGACTGTTTGCCTTTTTAGAGTGCTTTAGCAGATACACACTTTCTGACAAGCCCTCACTCCTATCAGACAGAAAAGACGATTAAGCTCATTTTTCAGATGAAAAAACATGGTTCAACAACTTTTGATGTCAGAACAAGGACAGGAGGGAGATTTGGTATGTTTTTGGCTTGGGGCGTATGACCTCAGGATGGAAGAGAGCCAGTGAGTGAAAATGCAGTCATTTCGTTCACGTGGTCAAAGAAATCGCTCTCTTTCCTAATTCGTCACTCTTGGCTTATGATGAGGATGAAGAGAAGGAGGAGGAGGATGGTCCAGGAGATGGCTGAAGATACTGTGATAACTGTGCCAACCACTGTGTGAAACACTTCATGTAGATAATCTGATGACACTCTGGTGAAGTGGGTTAACTGAGTCACGCCATGTATGCATTTAACCTGTGAGTGAACTGAAGTGCAGGCACTCAGCAAAAATTAAAGAAGAATAAGGTGAAAAATATACAGTGCTGAGGGTCCTACCAGCCATTCTTCTCAAGGAACCTGCACCTCCAGATGACCTTGTATGAGAGGTGTGAACCTGCTCTCCCTACAACTTCTCAGTCCTCGTGGGCTGCTCATGGTCGTTGGTGGGGATTCCAGAGGTCAATGGTACTTCTCGGTACAAAATGGTCCCTACACGTCTTGTTTATGAGAGAGACAACTGTCAATAATTTTGAATATTTTCCATTTTTATCTTTCATGCCAACTTCAGAAACAAGCCTTTGTTTAAAAGGCAACTCTGGGGCTTCCCTGGTGTGCAGTGGTTGAGAGTCCGCCTGCCGATGTGGGGGACAGGGGTTCGTGCCCCGGTCCGGAAAGATCCCGCATGCCACAGAGTGGCTGGGCCTGTGAGCCATGGCCGCTGAGCCTGCGCATCCGGAGCCTGTGCTCCGCAATCGGAGAGGCCACAACAGTGAGAGGCCCACATACCACAAAAAAAAAAAAAAAAAAAAAAGGGCAACTCTACTCAACAATGATTCTCTCTATTTAACAGATGGTACTCGGAGCTATTAAGAAACTTTCCCAAGGCCTCATAGCTGGTAAGTGAAATGAGAAGATGGCTACAGGTTCAAATCCAGGTCTATCCTAACTCTAGGGTCCATGCTCTTCATCTTGTAATCATTAGGTTAAGTGTCCACCACAGATTCACTCTAACTAAATTAGCAGATCGAAAGCCCTGTAGAAAATGCAGAGAGCAGATAACCCATCCTGAATGACCCCAAATGCATCAGTCTTTGCTAAACTGGTGGTCATGATTTACACTCTTATTTCATCTTCAAGACTCGGTTCAAATGATGCCTCCTTGGTTAAGCTTTCCCTGAGCTCCCCAGGAGAGGCAGTCACTTCCTCTGTACTCCTGAAACTTCAATATTCGCCATGTTGAAAAGATACAAGTTTACACGCTTGCCTTGCTAGTGGACTGTAAGCTCCTCGAGGGCAGGCCCCCTCTGGAGGTGGGTGGGCTGCAGTGGGGTGGGTGGGGGAAGAAGTTGCTGAAAGGAAGTATGAAAATCTCTGTCTTAGAGATTCCCCAGGACCACATAAACAGTCGTTTTTTTTCAGTCCTGCTTAAGAGACTGAAGCGAAATGCTTATGAGCACTTATGACAAGCCCAATATTATCCTAAATTCTTTGCGTGCATGCTATTTAGTTTTCTTCAACAGCCCTATGAGGCAAATACACAGATGGTTTATAAATGAGGCATCTGAGGCTCAAAGAGGTTCATTAATTTGTCCAGTGTCAAACAGTGTATAAATGTGAACCAGCAGGCCAGAGCTCAGCTTCCTTACTGCTCTGCTATACTTTCTTCCTATGTAGCTACTTAAATTTCCGCCACCACCAACCCTATATTCCTGAGTTTTGTTCTCCATGGAGCTAGCCCCATCTTCCACTATATGGCAGTTTGAAGTGTTGAGGCCTAAGTCTTCCAACAACCTCTTCTGCCTTAGACCTTTTAATGCAACCAGAGAAAAGTGAGCTTGGTGGAGGGGACCAAGCAGGACTGGCTGACAACTGCAGGCTGACAGTCCTGCCTGGGCCTTCTGATGGCCTTGAAAATCTTCTCCAGCCTTTTTTTCCCCTAATACTTCCTTAATTTGGGTTTTTTTTTTAAAAGTAATTTAAAAAAATTAATCAATTAATTAATTTTATTTTTGGCTGCATGCGGGCTTTCTCTAGTTGCTGTGAGCTGGGGCTACTCTTCGTTGTTATGCGGGCTTCTCATTGCAGTGGCTTCTCTTGTTGCAGAGCATGGGCTCTAGAGCGCAGGCTTAGTAGCTGTGGTGCACTGGCTTAGTTGCTCTGCGGCATGTGGGATCTTCCCGGACCAGGGCTCGAACCCGTGTCCCCTGCATTGGCAGGCGGATTCTTAACCGCTGTGCCACCAGGGAAGTCCCCTATAAAACTTCCTTAGTTTTATAGCTTCCCTTCAGTCTGCCTTGTAATTCTTAAGGAACTAATGGAGAAAATATTCCAAGACAGAAGATTGTTTTGTTTTGTTTTGAATACGGAATAATAACGTAAACCAATCAAAAATCTGTCCACAGTGGTCTTTCTGGTGTTGGCAGCTTATACCCTTACAGACACTGTTTTTTTTTTTTTTTCAAGGACTTAGAGTAAATTAAGTGTTGACACCGTAGGCAATAAATTTCACAAAGAAAACCCTGTCCATAATTCTGAGTTAATAACAATGCTCAGGCTTTGATGTTGATATAAATGAGGCCGAATGAAGAAAAAGCCACATTCATGGGCTGTTGGAGGGTATATGGCCTGTAAATGATAAGCTTAAGGGACATAACACATGTTAGTGATGGTGGGACAAGCAAGGCTCTATCTACCAGGAACAAAATAACTCTTGCAGTAATTTAAATACACACACACACACACACACATATATATTTGCTATACATATGCATTTAAATATATCCATATAATCTAATTATTTACTTCATATCTAATTAAATAGTACATGTGAACTCTGGGTTAAAGCTAAGGACACCATTGTGTTCTGCTCTTTGGAAAAACCAAGCCAATGCCAAGGCAGTTCAACACTTCCAACAGTGCATGCTGCATTAACATTTCATGGAAGTCAAACTGTTCTCTAGCCTGTTTTGTTGTCTGCAAAATGAGGAAACTGAATAATACAATATCTCAATCTCCTTCCAGTTTGTGATGGTCACAGTTTCTTTTCCTAACTCCTAAATTCAGAATAGTCCTGGATTCAAATTTCAGCATGGAAAGTTACTTTAACTTTCTGAGCTTCAGTTTTTTTTTCCTCTGTGAAAAGGATACGATCATTTTAAAAAATGCATTAAAATTTTTTCTTTATCAGGGCCTCCCTGGTGGCGCAGTGGTTGAGAGTCCGCCTGCCGATGCAGGGGATACGGGTTCGTGCCCCGGTCTGGGAGGATCCCATATGCCGCGGAGCGGCTGGGCCCGTGAGCCATGGCCGCTGAGCCTGTGCGTCCGGAGCCTGTGCTCCGCAGGGGGAGAGGCCACAACAGTGAGAGGCCCGCGTACAGCAAAAAAAAAAAAAAAAAAAAAAAAAAAATTTTCTTTATCAATAAAACGTTCAAAAATACAGAAGAGGAAAAATGTATTTTGAACGTTCATATGAGCACCATTTAAATTCAACAATTGTTTTCATTTTGCTCTATTTGGTTTTGTTTGTTTGTTTTCTTTACTGAACCATTTTAAAGTAAATTATCAACATCAGGACACTGGATCCCTAAATACTTCAGCATGCATCCCTCCCCAAAATTAAGGAGATTCTCTTCTTTAACTAGAGTACCATTATCATACTTAGCAAAATTAATAATTCCCTAACAACATCTGATACCTAGTCCACTTTCAGATTTCTCCATTTCTCCCCAGAATTTATTTTATACATTCATTTCTTCAAACCAGGCTTCAATTAAGAGCCATGTAGTGAAGTTGGTTCTCACACATCTGTCTCTAAAATCTCTTTTTAAAATAATTTTTTTAGTGTAACGCATATACCAAAAAATGCACAAATCAAAATTGTATGGCTTGAAACATTTTCACCCAATGAACAGATCCACAAAACCTCTACCCAGATCTAGAAACAGAGGATGATACACCTCAGAAACCTAAGTCCCCTTCCGTTTACAATCCTCCAAAGATAAATACTATCCTGACTTTTAATACCATAGATTGCTTTTGCCTGTCTTGAAGATTATATAAATGGAATCAAGTAATTTCTACTCTTTTATGTCCTGTTTTTGTTGCTCATTCTGTTTCTGAGATTTCTCATGGTGTCACATGTAGCAGTAGTTTTTATGTGTTGTTTCCATCCTCCATGGTGTGAATGTACCACAGTTGATTTTTTTCTCATGTTGGTGAGCATTTGGTTCATTTCCAGTTTGGGGCTATTACAAATAGTGCTTCTATGAACATTATTGTTTGTGTCTTTTGTGGGATGTAAATCCAGGAGTGGGATTGCTGGGTCATGGGGTATGTGTATGCTCTTCTCTAGCTGACACCGTTGAAGAGTTTTCTGGAGTAACCGTATCAATGAGTCCCACAGCAGTATATGATGAATGTAGTTTGTTTCACATCATCATAAACACGTGTAAGTTTTCTAATGCTTTTCTGATGAGTGTGTGGTGTATGTCATTGTGGTTTTATTTTACGTTTCTCTGAAGACTGATGACACACTGAGCATCTTTTCATATGACCACTGGCCGTTTGGACATCCTCTTTTTTTTGAAGTACCTGTTGGAAACTCTTAACCATTTTTCTACTGGGTCATTTTTCTTTTTCTTATTGATTTGCAGAAGTTCTTTACATGTTCTTAATATAAGTTCTTTGTCAGTTACATGCACTGCCAATATCTTTGACCACTCTGGCATGCTTTTTCACTCACTTAGTGATGTATTTTGATGAACAAGTTATTTATTTTAATGTAGTCCAAGTTACCTATTTTTTTTCCTGTAAAGTAATGCCTTCTGTATCCTGATTAAGAAATACCAACTACCGCAAAGCCATGAAGATATCCTATGTTATATTCTAGAAGTATTATCACTTCATCTTTCATGTGTAAATCTACAATTCATCTGTAACTGATTTTGTGAATGGTATGAGCCGGGGGCAAGATAATTCATTTTCCATATCCAATTATTCTATCACAATTTATTAGACAGATCATCCATTCCAAGCTGCTTCACAGTGCCCTCTTTGTTACAAATCAAGTGTCCTTGTGTTACCTGGGTCTTCAATCTGTCTGGGCTCTTCTTGGCCAACTGCTTTTCCATACAAACTTTAGAATCATTTTCACAATTTCCACAACAACCTGTTAGCATTAGGACTGCCCTGAATCTGTATATCAATTGGGAGAGAACTGACATTCCTGAGATATTGAGTTTTCCAATCCATGAACATAATGTATTGTTCTATATATTTGAGTCATCTTTCATTTTTCCAGTAATGTTTGTTGTTTTCTGTGTTAAGGCCTTGCACATCTTTCATTAGATTTATTCCTGGGCAGTTGATGTTTTTCGATGCTGTTAACACACATCATTTTTTAAAATTTCCTAATCATTTGTTGTTAGTATATAGAAGTTACACTGATGTTTTTGGTACACTGTGTCCAGTGACCTGAGGAATTCACTTAGGAATCCTGAGAGTTCACCTGTAGATTATTTTGCATTTTCCATGTATTTAATCATATCATCTGCAAATAATGACATTGGTATTTCTTCTATTCTAATCCTTATACCTGTTCTTTCTCTTTTCTTCCATCCTTCCTTCCTTCTTCTTCTTTTTTTAAAATCATGGCCACGACCAGGATTTCCAATACAATGTTGAATGGGAGTCATGATGACAGGTGTCTCTCAAGAGGAATGTTTTAAATATTTCACCATTAACAATGTTATTTGGGGCTTCCCTGGTGGTGCAGTGGTTGAGAGTCCGCCTGCCGATGCAAGGGACACGGGTTCCTGCCCCGGTCCGGGAAGATCCCACATGCCACGAAGCGGCTGGGCCCGTGAGCCATGGCCGCTGAGCCTGCGCGTCCGGAGCCTGTGCTCCGCAATGGGAGAGGCCACAACAGTGAGAGGCCCGCGTATCGCAAAAAAAAAAAAAAAAAAAAAAAAAAAAAACAATGTTATTTGATTTAGTTTTTTTTTGTAAAAAAAGTTCCATTTTATTCTTAGCCTTTTAAATACTTTAAAATCATGAATTAGTGTTGAATTTCATTAGATATTTTTTTCTACATCTATGGAGATGAAATGACTTTTCTCATCTATTCTGTTAATGGGATGAAATACATTGTTATTTTTGAAATAATAGAAATTTATTTCTTGTTCGTGTCAGAGCCACATGCATGTCAGCAGGGGCTTAGAATCCTTTCCCTTTGTGTCTCTACATCCTTTAAGTTCTTAGAGGCCTGTCAATTTAGCCACCATAGGGGAAGAGAGCAAGGGTGGAGGACCATGGAGAACACAGCACTTCCAGTCTCATTCCATGGACGTCCAAGATTCAGTCACAAGACTCCACCTAACTTCCACGTGTTTGGGAAGGTGCATATCATATCTGTCCTTAATGCCAATACCTCTCCAGTTGTATGAAACGTGTTCTCTGGGAGATTCCTTAAGAAGGGATCCATGAAAACCATGATGTCTGAGTTCCTGAATGCTCATAATAGTTTTTCTGTAGTCATTACTTTTGAATATATGTAGGGCTCTGGTTCACATTTTATAAAATCTCTGCTTCACAGTTTTATTTCCTTAAAAAATTATTCAATTGTATTCTGGCTTTGGTGTCAAAAATATGCTAGCAATCTGATTTTCTTTTCCATTGTAAGTGTCTAATCCATTGAATGCTTAAGGATTCTTTTTCTCTTTCAAATACAAAATGCTTTTATTAGAATATTCAGGTTTGAACCTGGTCTATTTTTCCAGGCGTTCAGTTGTCCTTTCAGTATGTACCTTCAAATCATCTTTTATTTCAAAAGATTTTCATAACTATTAGTTTTGTTCCACTGCTTTAGTTTTCTTCCTCAGAGATTCATATTATAAGTGTATTAGAACTTCTTTGACTGGCTTCCATATCTACCACTTTCTCTTAAGTCCTTTTTACCTCCCTATTAGTTTCTTACTGATTTTAAAAAATACTAAAAATACTCCTTTCCATTTTCCATTTCTCCCTTTTTCTTTAATTGGGATACAGTTGTTTTACAATGTTGGGTTAGTTTCTACTGTACGGCGAAGTGGAGTTCCCTGTGCTATACAACAGGTTCTCATTAGTTATCTAGTTTATACATATCAGTGTATATATGTATATATGCCAATCCCAGTCTCCCAGTTCATCCCACCCCCAACCCCCCGCTTTCACCCCTTGGTGTCCATACATTTGTTCTCTACATCTGTGTCTCCATTTCTGCCTTGCAAACCAGTTCATCTGTACCATTTTTCTAGATTCCACAAATATGCGTTAATATATGATATTTTTCTCTTTCTGACTTAGTTCACGCTGTATGACAGTCTCTAGGACCATCCACATCTCTATAATCCATTTCTCTTAAAGCATTATCCATTACATTTATCTGCTCTTGAGTTCCATCTAGGTGAGTATGCATGAATGCGTTTTTGGTATAAACCAATAGCATTTATTTTGCTCATGAATCTGTAATTCAAGCAGAGTTTGGCATAGTCCACTTTTTAAAAACTAATGTTTTATATTAACTTAGATTTACATAAAAGTTGGGAAGATAGTACAGAGTGATCACATATACCTCACGCCCAATTTCCCCTACTCTTGACATCTTACATTAATACAGTACATTTGCCATAATGAACTAATATTGATACACTGTTATTAATGAAAGTTAATACTTTATTAAGAGTCCCTTAATTTTTTTTTTCTTTTTTTTTTTTTTTTTGCGGTACACGGGCCTCTCACTGCTATGGCCTCTCCCGTTGCGGGACACAGGCTCCGGACGCGCAGGCTCAGTGGCCATGGTTCACGGGCCCAGCTGCTCCACAGCATGTGGGATCTTCCCGGACCGGGGCACGAACCCGTGTCCCCTGCATCGGCAGGCAGACTAAGAGTTCCTTAATTTTTACCTGTGACTTTTTTCTGTTTTAGGATACCATCCAGGATGCCTCATTACATTTAGTCGTCACGTCTCCTTATGCTCTTTTTGGCCGTGACTGTTTCTGACTTGTCTTGCTTTTGATGACCTTGATAGTATTGAAGACTATTCACATGTTTTTTAGAAACAGACCTTGATTAAGATTTGTCTGATGTTTTTCTCATTAGACTGGGGTGATAGGTTTTTGAGATGAAGATAACAGATGGGAACTGCTATGTTCATTACATCATGTCAAAGATACATACTATTAACATGACTTATCACTTCTGATATAGACCTTGATCACCTGGCTGAGGGAGTGTGTGTCATATTTCTCCACTATGATGTTACTATTCCCCACCCTCCCTTTCTCATACTCTTTTGAAGGCAGTCACTATGCAAAGCCCACGCATAAGGAGTGAAGAGTTATGCTCTACCTTCTCGAGGGCAGAAAATCTACATAAATTCCTTAGAATTCTTCTGGATGGGTGATTTCTCCTCTCCCCGTTTACTTATTTATTCAATCATTTATTTATATCAGTATGAACTCATGGATACTTATTTTATACTTTGGTTGTAATCTGATACTTACTTGCTTTGTTGCTCAAATTGTTTCAGCTTTGGCCATTAGGGGCTCTTTCAGTTGGCTCCTATGTCCTTTTGACATTTCCCCATAATTGTAGTGTTGTTGTTTTGAGCACTTCCTTTCTGGCACAACTTATCTCATGCCCTCATCCTAGAATCAACCCATTTTTCCAAGACACCTCAGTTTCTTTTTATTGGAGAACTGATTAGAAGCCAAAATCTGGGTTGCTTCTAGGCCCTCTCGCTAACAGAGCAAGGAAATACTTGCCTGTATAAAAATGTATGTATATTCACATATCAATAAATATTTCTGTGTATATGTCCACCTGTATTAAGTAAAAGTATCTGTATTAGGTTAAACATTTGTTCATACTGGTGTCTCTAACTCTAATCCATTACCACATGGGTCATTATCGCTTTCCCCATTGCTAGTCTGTAACGACATTGCTTGTCTTTCCACGGTTGAATTCCAATATACATGTGTAGTGATTTCAGCATTGTTAACCCATACCTCTGTGGGAAACAACTCTGTCAACTAGAGTACAGTTCTTATGTGCTATTCCTTTTGACTTTAGTCTCATAGACTCCAGTCATTTCAAGTCTACTTTGGTCAGCACCTTTTTCCCCATCACCTTCAGTGAGGTTGATTCACACTTTCATCACAGTGTGCATTCCATTGTGGGATCCTCCAATTTCCTAAATGATATTTTTAATTTGCATGAAGGTTCACTCATTGTGCTGTCAAATTTTATGGGTTTGATCAATGCATATGTTGTGCATCGCCATGTCAGTATCACAGAGTATAGTTTCACCATTCTCAGCGGCCCCCTCTCCCATGCTTCACCTATTTGACCCTCCATCCCCTCCTCTTCGCTAAACCCCTAGCAACCACGGATCTGGATTATAAGATACAATTATCTTTAGCTTTGTAAGAAACTGCTAAACTGTCCTCCACAGTGGCTGGACCATTTTGCCTTACCATCAGTAATAAATGAGGGTTCCAGTTACTCTACCTCCTGAGCAGCCATTAGTATTATCAGTTTTTAGTACTGTAGCCATTCCAGTAGATGTGCAGTGGTACCTTATTGTTGTCTAATTTGCATTACCCTAATGAAAAATGATGTTCAGGATGTCCTTATATGCTTATTTGCCAACTGTATATCTTCTTCGGCGTTGTGCCTCTTCAAATCTTTTGCTCATTTCTTTCTTTTCTGTGGGTAGGGATGTTTGTTTTCTGAATGCTGTGTTTTGAAAGTTCTTTGTATATTCTGTATACAAGTCCTTTACCAGATATATGCTTTGCAAAAATTTTCTCCCAGTCTGGACTTGTCTCTTCATTTTCCTAACAGTGCCCTTTGCAGAGCAGAAGTTTTTCATTTTAAAAAAGTTCAAAAAAAAAAAAGTTCAATGGATCAACTTTTTTTTTTTTACATGGATCATGCTTTTTATCTCAAAAAACTCATCCTCAAACCCAAGTCATGTAGATTTTTTCTCTTATGTCTTCTTCCAGACGTTTCACGGTTTTACATTTTACATTTAGGTCTATGATCCATTTTGAATTAAATGTTGCATAAGATGTAAGGTTTGTGGAGGTTCAGTGTTCTGTATATAAACATCCAATTGTCCCAGCACCATTTGTTGAAAAGACTATTCTTTCTCCATTGAGTTGTCTTTGCTCCTTTGTCAAAAATCAGCTATTTTCGAATGGGTCTATTTCTAGGCTACGCATTCTGTTCCATTAATTTATATGTCTAATATTTCACAAGTACCATGCTATCTTGATTACTGTAGCTTTGTAGTAAGTCTTGAAATTGGATAGTGTAATTCTTCCAAGTTTGCTCTTCTTCAGTATTGGCAGTACTTACTTTGAAATGCATTCTTTTATTTCTAAATTGTTTCTTGAGTTCTCTGCCCTTCCTTTCAAATCCTACTCTTCTCTAATCATCTAATTTCTGAGTTTTTAAAATTTAGATTTATGTTGTGCTTTTAGAGTTTATAAAGTCTTAAATTTGTGTAGCTAGTTTTGAACCATCTATTATAGTGTTCATCTGTGTTGTGGGCACCTCTTTCTTACATGTTTTCATTGTTTCTATGGAGATTACTAGTTTCTTATTCTTCATTTTTCTTATAAAAATTTTTGTATGAGCTTCAATCATAATCCTCTTGGTTGCTTATTTCTTTTTTAAAAAATAAATTTATTGTATTTATTTTTGGCTGTGTTGGGTCCTGCGTGTGGGCTTTCTCTAGTTGCAGCGAGCAGGGGCTACTCTTCTATGTGGTGAGCAGGTTTCTCATTGCGGTGGCTTCTCTTGTTGCGGAGCACAGGCTCTAGGTGCGCAGGCTTCAGTAGTTGTGGCGCAGGGGCTTTGTTGCTCCACGGCATGTGGGATCTTCCTGGACCAGGGCTCGAACCAGTGTCCCCTGCATTGGCAGGCGGATTCTTAACCACTGCACCACCAGGGAAGTCCCGGTTGTTTATTTCTTAAATGAAAGAAATTTCCTTTAATCTTATGAGGTAGGGGTGGGAAGTGATAGCTTTTTTAGCTTTAAGAGTCTAGAGAGCTCATTCTTGGGGTTGTTTGTTGTTGTTAAACTATTGAAAAACATGGCCCTATATTTTCTAAGATCTGCCTCTTTTGGTGATTTCTAGCACTTGCATCGAGAAGGTTTCTTTTCATTTCTACAACTGTACCTGTTCTGATTGACTAGTCCCCAGATTTTCTTATCAACCTTAGGCCTTTCTTTGAAAAAGAGCCTTGTTTTTGTTAGTTTGAAGAATTTATAGGACCCAGAATACTCCAAGTACTATCAGTCATTATCACATCATGATTCCTTTGTTCTCACCATGAACTGGATCTAATCAAACTCCCTTCTGATTTGGCGGCTTTTCTCAGTTTGACCACTGTGTTTTCCAGTGAGTACGTGTTGGTAATTTTATCGATCTCCTGTTCTCAAGGACTTCCCTCTGCTTTCTTCCACATAGATGAGACAATGCAACAGTCTTATAACCGTCAGCTATGCCCCCTTCACCCCCATCTACGTACCCTCGGGAGACAGGCGTTTACTGGGATACTTCGTCAACTAGCTTTATTGTAGATGCCATGTGTCTTTGGTTTTGCTATCCAAGTTGTTCAGCATGTTTTTATTTGAGAGGGGGGATTTTCAAATGTTTAACCAGCCCTGCCTTCCTGGAATAAGCCACACTTGGTTGTAATATATCCTTTTCAGGTACTGCCAAATTCATTTCGCTAATATTTTGTTAGGAAATTCATATAAATATTCATGAAATATGTTGGTTGATATTGTCTCTTGAAATGCCTTGTTGGGTTTTGCTATAAAGGTTATGCTATCCAAACGACAAAAGTCATTTTTTAAAAAATTTATTTATTTATTTATTTATTTATTTATTTATTTATTTATTTTTATTTATTATGGCTGTGTTGGATCTTCGTTTCTGTGCGAGGGCTTTCTCTAGTTGTGGCAAGTGGGGGCCACTCCTCATCGCGGTGCACAGGCCTCTCACTATCGTGGCCTCTCTTGTTGCGGAGCACAGGCTCCAGACGCGCAGGCTCAGTAATTGTGGCTCATGGGGCCAGCTGCTCCGTGGCATGTGGGATCTTCCCAGACCAGGACTCGAACCCGTGTGCCCTGCATTGGCAGGCGGACTCTCAACCACTGCGCCACCAGGGAAGCCCCATTTTTTTAATAGAATGAGTTTATGGTAAATTGATACTATTTATTTCTTAAAACTTTGGTGCAATTTACTGGTGAAGCCATCTGAGCTTAGAAAGTTCTTAGTGAAATATTTTAATTAAAAGTTTACTTAGATTTAGGACTATACATACTTTCTACTCCTTCTTGTTTGTTTTTAATTTCACTTAATCTCTAAAATCATTGAAATAAAGTTCTTCAAAATCTGCTCTTACTATCATTTTAATCTTTGTAAAATCCAGTTATGTCCCCCAGTTTATCCTTTATGTCAGTAATTTAGTCTTCTTTCTTTTTTGTTTACTAATAAGTCCTGCTGGTTTTTATAATTTTTTCAAGAATGAAAGTTTGGTTTTTTAGGGTTTTTCTATTTCACATACTTCTGGTATTATTGATTTTCTCTCTTCTACTTGGTTATTCTTTCCCTAGCTTCTTATGATGGGTATTTTAATAAAGATTTTAGCCTTACTTCATTTTAAATATATACTCTACATAAGTCAAATAACATGCTTAAAGGCTATACATTTTCCTGTGGGCATGGCTTTGACTGCAATCCACACTTTGTGATATATTATGTGTTTATTAACATTCTGAAAAATATATCTTCCAATTTCAACAGTGAAATGTTCTTTGATTCAAAGGTTATTTAGAAGAATATCATTCAATTTCCAAATATGAAAAGTTGCACTTACTGCTTTTTGTTGATTTCTGTATTTCTACTGTGCTCAGAGAAAATACTCCTTATGATTTTAATCCTTTGATATTTGTTGAGACCTGATTTCTAGATCAGTATTTGATAAAAGTTCTGTATGCACTTGAACGTTTATTCTACACTTGTTGGTTGCATTGTTCTCTTTGTTTCACTTAGGTCAGGTTTGCAAACATTGTCATTAAAATATTCTATATTGTTACTAACAATTTTGTCTGCTTGTTCATCAACTACAAGAACCATATCTTAAACGAGTATGAACTTGTCTATTTATCCATTTAGTTCTGTTCAATATTTGTTTTCTGTATTTTCAGAATATGTTTTTAATATACACTCTACATAATACATATATACGTACTATACATAATAGTACATACAAACATAGATTTGCTGTACTTTCCTGGTATATTTACTCCTTTATCATTATGAAATATCCCTCTTTATCTCCATTAATGTTTCTTGTTTTGAAGTCTTTTATCTGTGTTAATACAGCCACACCAACCTTCTATTGGTTAGTGTTCTCATGGTATCATTTTGTATCCTTTTACTTTCAGCTTTTCTCTCTCCTTATGCTTCATGTTCATCTTTTGAAAGAATCATATAATTATTATTTATTTTTTAATCCACCCTGGCAATCTGTCTTTTAATTAAAGTATTCATCATTTTCATACAAAATAATTATGATATATTTTTATTTAAATACATGAACTTACTATTTGTTTTCTTTGTCTCATTTTATTCTATGTTCCCTTCTTTGAATTAATCACATTTTTTGGTATCATTCTATGTCATTTCTCCCTCTATTAGCTTAAATTTTTTTTAACTATTCTTTTCAAGAGCTATCTTACAGGTTACAAAATGAACCTTTGACTTAATAAGGCAATAAACATTAGCACTATTATCACCTTCTGCATAATTCAAAGATCTTCAAACACAGACTCCATTGACCTTTCCAAGTTTTGTGCTACTGTTTCTATCCTAAGCTTCTTTCAATATAGAACAGTCAAGTCCCACCTCCTTCGTAACACTGACTTTTTAAAGAGACCAGGGCAGTTATCTTGCAGAATGTCCCAGCTACAGGATTCGCTTGTTTCCTCCTGGTTTTATTTATCTTGTTCCTCTATCCTGTTCACTTCCTGGAAATCAGAAGCGAGCTCGAGCTAAATTAGATTTAGAGTAGGCATATTTAGCCAATGCTTTGAAATTTATATTTTGTCACATCAGGGACATGATAATTCTAGCCTCATAATGTTATATGGATTAAAATGAGATGGCCTATGTCATGACTAAGATGGCATCTGACACATAACAGGGAAAGAGCAGAGTTTCTCAACCTCAACACTACTGACATTTTGGACTGGGTAATTCTTTGTTGTGGGAGCTATTCTGTACATTGTAGGATGTTTAGCCACATTCCTGACTTCTACTCAATACATCCTATTAACATCCTACAGTTTTGACAATCAAAAATGTCTCCAGACATTGCCAAGGGTCCTCTGGCGGGGAAAACTGGTCCCAGTTCAGAACCACTGGTATAGAACAAAAACCTAAGTATTTGATAAATATTCTACAAGTGCTTACTATCATGCTTTGTGCAAGGCTTAGAGATGAACAGTTGAATGGAACATAATTCCTCATCTCCAAATACTCATAGTTCTGGGGAGAGACAATCAAGCAAATAGGGAATTAAAATATGGCATAAGTGCTCTGATATGGACCATCATGTGTTGTCATGAGGAAAGGGGCACCTAACTCAGCCTGGAACAGAGGTCCTTTCACGGAGGAATAGAGAATTCCTGAGTAGGGACCTGAAGGACAGGATTCTCTCCCTTTTCCCTGTAAGCCTCAAGAGATTACACCCATAATGACCATTACAAGTGAAAATAAACATTACAGAAAGGATACAATTTCCAGCCTCTTTCAGAGTATGATCAATAAAGATTAATTTACTACCAAATATAGAGACACAGGTAAAGTAAGCCAGTAGTGAGAGCCAGGGATGACGGCGCAATCAGCCCTCTACCTGTTCCACTGTTAATAGCAAATACCTTGTATTTTCCCATTCTATAGTCCTCTGTCTGTGGGCAGACTGGATAACCAAAACCAGATAAACACTAGTCAGGATCACATCACACCCACCGACACTGAAAGGCCTTAAATGAGAGAGGCTGTCCAGCTGTACATACTAGTCCAGCTACCTATACTTCCATTCTTCTTCCTGACCAAGTACTTCTCAGCTCACTTGCAATATAAGTCAGAAACTGGCTAGCTGTTCACTAAGCCTTTTTCCTCTACTTCCAGGGCATATAGCTCGACTACTTTCCTAGCCTCCCCTGAAGTTTACTGTGGCCACATGACTGAGTTCCAGCCCAAGGTATGTAACAGTAGAAGTAACATGTAGTCCTCCCAGGTCTTTCCCATGAAAACCTCCCAGGTACAATCCTTACTGCTGTTTTCCCTTCCACTAGCTTGATGCCGACAAACACTGGTACCTTGGAAGCCACGATTTAAAGATGGCGGAGCCAAGGAACAGAAGGAGCCCATGTCCCGAAGTCTCCCCTTGGAGGAGAGAGGCCCAGCAACCAGGAATGCCCTTACTGGGTTTTATATGAATAAGAAGTAAACTTCCACCCTGTTAAGCTATGAGATTTGAGGGTTTATCTAGTACAGCCGCCAGCATTACCCTCTTAATACACCAAAGCAGAGGAACAGCCAGGTTTGCCCTACAACTGTAATCCTCTCAGTCCCTCAGACATGCAAGGTATTTCAGCCATGTTGACTAAGCCAAAGAAAAGCGCCTTTTGCTAGACTATTCCACTGATATTCCCTGGAGTTCAATGGGTATGTGAGAGGCTATTTGCAGGGCCATTGCTAAAGATCACACTTCATCGAATGCTTGCAGCAGAGAAATATGAAAGGACGTGGGCTTTGATGTCAGACAGATGTGGCTTTGAATCTTGGCTGCCCCCACTGACAATTCTTTGGCTTCATCTCCCTCAGCCTCTGTTTCTTCATCTGCAAAATGAGGGTAATCACACCTCACAGGAATTTTGTGGGGATAAAATAACAGATAGCACATAATATACTGGCATAGTTCCCAGCATGTCCAAGGTACTCAATTAGTTCTTTCCCAACAACCATGAAATTAATGAATTGGGAATTTATTTATATTTATAATCAGAAGACTAAGCAAGAAGTGGCCTTCTCACAAAGGATTTTGTATTTATTCTTCCACGTAAATGTTGAGTATTTCATACAAAGGAAGCAGGTTCAACAAGTACTTTTATTTATTTTTTTCCTGGGTCTAAATAAGGAGAAGAGTTAACATTTTAAGAAACTTAAAAGTATAGATAGGGCTTCCCTGGTGGCGCAGTGGTTGAGAGTCCGCCTGCCGATGCAGGGGACGCGGGTTTGTGCCCCAGTCTGGGAAGATCCCACATGCCGCGGAGCGGCTGGGCCCGTGAGCCATGGCTGCTGAGCCTGCACGTCCGGAGCCTGTGCTCCACAACAGGAGAGGCCACAACAGTGAGAGGCCCGCGTACCGCAAAGAAAAAAAAAAAAAGTATAGAGGCAACATTCATTATTTTTATCTCTATTTTCCCTTGTAAGAAATTAAAGTCATACTTTGAAACCAACAACAGAACATATGCTGACCTTTGACCCAGAAGGAGAGCAATGAATGAGACAGTTCACAACACAGAGCAGGGGGTAAAGGATTTTGCTGGGTAATATCCCTTCCCCTTCCCAGGTTGCCCCAGATGGAATGACTCCAAGGGAAAAGATGGCAGATTACAAAGCTCACAAGTTGGTGGAAAGTCCTATACTTTACCCAAGCCTATCTCTGTAGATGAGATTTGGAAATGGGACAGGTAAAGATGGGAAGATCCTTAAGCTGGAGGAGCAGAGAGCTACTGCAGGCCCGTCCCCCGAATGCAGGAGAAGGAGAAGGAGGCTGCAACATCAGGTCAACCAGGATACAGAAGGAAGCATGGAAAGAGCCGCCCACCAGCATGACTAAGTGCTCCTGGGGAGAATCCCCTCTCAAAGGGCAGAAAGCAAATATCCAGATGTTATGAGCTGCCAGATGTGATTAACTGAGGAAAGGGGAAGCTGCCCACTTAACTATCTGAGCAGCCTCCCTCATCACAGTGACCCGAGAGTTTTCTGCAAAAGCATTAATCAACAAAACGAATGGAGGCTCCATCCATCTCCCATCCCCACCCCTTTTGCTTTCTCCCTCTGTCAGAGTCAGAACAGTGGCCTATTTTTAAACCACTGGCAATGCATTCTCTCATGGAAATATGTGGGCTTCCTGACACAGGCTGATGCTCACTCAGAGAAGATACAGGCACACCGAAGGCCTCGCCTACCCACCTGTCCTGTTCTCCCGTGAGAATGGGGCAGAGGGGGCCCCGAGGAGAAGGCCTGAGGAGGGAGCCTGTTACCCATGCACAGGAGTAGGGAGTTTCTGATGCTAGTTTCCATGACAGGGATAGCTAACTGAGGTCCTTCTTCCCCCAGAGAAGGGAAGGCTGAGGCTTGGGCAGGAACAAGCCCCACGTACAGCTACCAAGACAGAGCTCAAGGCTGGGAAGCAGAAAAACAAGCCCCAGGTGCCAATTCTAGCATCTTTTAAAGAAAAAAAGTTTAAATGGGTTTCAGTGTCTCTTTAGCAGGCATCTAATGTGCTTTAAATACAATAGCAAACATTTTATTAAACATTGGAGCCCTTTTTTTTCTTAGCAAGGCTACAACGAAGCCAATTTACAAACAAATAAGGCTTTTCAAGAAAGGAGGTTGTGCTGTACTTACAATCGCTCCAGCTGCTTCAGATCCTGGAAGGCGCCTCTCTCGATGACGCTGACCTGGTTGTCTTCCAGATGCCTGGAACCACAAAGGCAGCAATGGTCAAGGACAAGCGGGCCTCAAGGATCCTCGTACTAGGCTGCAGGCCACGCAGGCATGGTCACTCAGCCCCTCCCTCGACCCTCGGATGGGCCCCCTCAGCCAGGATCAGTCTGGGGGGACAAGATAATTCACATCCCAGCTTGGTGTCACGGTAACCAGGGTTTCACCGCCTGCATACTTCTACCTGACAGATTGCTTTCCAAGCCTCTATTTTAAGAATGTTCTCAGCAAATACCCTCCCAAGCACTGCAGGATGTTGCACAGAAAAAGAAGAGGTAAAAGCTGCTTCTTATAAAAACCACACATATATTCAGCATCTCTTCCCTCGGAGCTCCCTCCTCCAAGGATTCAAAAATACTTCATTGAAAAGGGCCTTCTCTGCTCACTCTTTCTCTGGGTCACCTCGTAGAAAGGCTGAAGCTATTGTTGGGTGCCTGCCTGTGCCAGAAACACCACAAGCCCAGGGCCTGGCTGCTCCCAACATGAAGGTGATAGTCACAAAAGCTAAGTCCTCCCAGCCACAGGCTCTGCTGACCTCCAAAGTCCTCCAAGCAGATGTTTAAAACTTTGACGCATGCATGTGGCATATCCTAAGAATTGAGCAGACAATGAAACATTTGTTTCCCTAAGTTTGAAAAAAAAATGGCAGCTTAAAATGGATTAGCTGAACAGTAGGAAAGAGAAGAAGTGAGGCTGCATAGTTTCCATCCAGGGCTGACCCTGGTGGCTGAATGGGACTTAGCCGGGATGCAGTTGTGATTGAAGGATGTTTCTTTGGTAGGTGGAGCTTATTAGAAGGGCTGTGGGTTCCTCTGGATCAGGCAGGAGGACAGGCGCCCTGAGGCACCTGACAGAAAAGCAGAAGGAAGGAAGAGTAGCCTTGAGGAAGCTTGGCCTTCACTTCAGAATAACTCTTTGCATGCCAGCCCTCCACCTCTGAGATATTTCATAACCCCTAGCACTCAGGCCCTTGTGCTGATTTTCAAGTTCATCTTCCTCACTGTGCCTAAGGACCAAGAAGGTAAGGTCTTCTGTTCATCATCACAGTCCCAGCCCTAACACAGGTGCCCAGCACAGCAGCCACTTCATAGACGTAGTGAATGAATAAAACACTAAAGAGGACGTTGGACCACAGCGCATACTGATTTTACATCAAGGAAAAGGCTAGTCCAGGACACATGAAGTTTCCAACTATCAGAGCGATGGGGATATTTTGTATGGGCTCGACGATATATGTTATATTTTTGTGAATTTGTTGCAAACATTTAAAAAAATCGGGATATTACACACACATACACACCCCAAAGAAGAAACTCCAAAATCAGCTCTGATATTTCCAAATATCAACAACTTTGGATGAGGCCAGAGTCCTCATCCACTCTGATTCACACGTTTATGTTCCTTCTGGCCCCTGTAGGCTGGTCTCATATAGGCTCCTCACTTAACATACATGGGCTCCCAGGAACAGAGGTTAAGAGACTTGCCCAAGGAGAAATTATTTGTATGAAGTCACACAGCTAGTGAGGGTGGACCTAACTCCCAATCTGGTGTGCTTATCAAATTTGGTTGAGAATCCCTTTTCTGATTTCTTACTAGCTGATGGTGTGCTTTTGAACTATCTAGCCAACCTCTCAGAGACTCAGTTTCCTCATCTGTAAAATAGCACAAATAAAACATTTCATAAGTCCTTGTAAGAATAAAAGTGGAATAAAGTATATAAATTACCCAGCCCAGGATCTGGAGTACAATCAGAGGCTTAATAAATGTTCTTTTCCTTCCCTTTTCTTCCTTTTCCATCCCGCCATATGGCCAGGAGGGCCTTGGAATGCTCGTAGACTCACACCAGCACATCTCGCTAAACAGGGAACCAGTTCAATATTTGTGACGGGGGGTTTGTTCAGCTGGGTTTTTACTATCAATCAATCCCTCATAGAACTTGCTGTCCTTACTTCCCAATTGTTCCAAGGAGCAACACTAGGGTGGCTTAGTGTCACATTCCCTCAGGGTTTCTGAAGGCGTCTAACTCCAACCTCCCATGAGGAATCTCTCAGTTCTGTCCTAATTAATCTAACACTACCAGCTTCTTCCAGAAAGGGGAGTAGAAGGGATGGTTGATACCTGTCCCTCCTCCTTTTTGCTCAAGCCCTGGGAGGCTAACTTTTACCAGCTTCATCAAGAAGCTTCCTTGACTCTGGTTTCCTATTGGGTTCAGCCAAAGGGAATCACCAGCAGGAGATGAGAGGGTAAGAGAAGAGGGAGTGAGGTGGGGGATTTATTCCCAGCTCCCTCCCTGCCAAGTCACTGCAGGTGGACTGCATTCCTCTACCTAAGACCCCAGGTGCTAACAGGCAGTCCCCTTCCTTTGCTGGGCTCAGGTAACCACTCCCTCCCGCCGGTCCTTGAGGCTCAGAGGGGACTAGTGACCGTTGTTGCTAGCCCCAGGGAACTGCGCCAACTAACCCTTCCTGGCTTCTCTTAATGTCACCCACACCTTTGCAAATAAATCTTTATTTAGCTCTCCTCATTTGTCCTGCTGGGATCCTAACTGGTAAGGTAGCTAGGGTCTCTTCTGAATCTACTTCCTAGACCGATCAGAATCCAGCCTAGTACCTGGTCTTTAAAGGCTCAAGAAATAACCAACACTTGATGAATAAATGGATCACTGAATGAATGAGCTGTGAACTTCCCATCCAGACTTCTAGGCTGCGATGCAATTCGGGAGTTTGTGCTAAAACCATTGCTATCACTCTCATTTTACTGAGCAGATGCAGGAGACCCGGGGATCCAGGAGGGGCTGGACACCCAGAAGGGCTGACTATGGCTTGAATCTGTCTGAGTTAGAGGGACACAGACTGTGCTCATTATCAGTTCTTTCGGCATCGTTATTTTTTTACTTTTAACACTGGATCAGAATCGGAAATCGCCCCCATGTGATGATGGCTGGGGTGGAGTTTAACTCTTTAATTAACCCCATTTGGGATAAAGCTGGTTCCCACATTGTGGGCATACTTGCAAGAGTTCTTGCAACAGACTACTAAGAAAGGGAATATAATTGATACCACCAGAAGAGATCTTTTCCTATTCCTGCCCCGTGGAAGAAAGAATTGTTATAAGCAATTCTTATATCTTCCCCCTGAATGTACTTTATTTGGGGAAAACCTCTGGATGAAGCCGAAGTTCCCCAATCTCCATTTTATTTGCTTTCGCCCATTCACCTGCACCGTATTAACAGTTCTGCATGGAAATGGGTGGCAGGCTCAAATTATTCAAGACGACTGAGTCTTTTCTGGTTTCACTATAAATTGTAAATAAGAAACAGATACAGGGAATATGCCGAGGTGTGATGAAAGCTTTTCAAAAAGATAGTTGTCTAGGTTACTCAGCTAAAAAGAATAGACTGAGGGAAAATATGGTTTAAACGTCTGGATATTTTATTGGTGTCAGAAAGCATTTCAGCTACCCCACGTAGCAGATTCTTTCACACTAATAAAGGGCCACTTGAATGGGATTGTCTTTGAGTTTCTAAGGAAGATAATGAAACACAGTATATTAATAGAGTCTATGAAGAGAGGGGAGGGGGAGGGTTTTAGCACTGCTTATCAAAATAAGAAGAATGTACCAATTAACTGAAAAGATAAACTGTAGTCAAAGGAATGTTGTAGACCATCCAGAGGATATTAATATGATCTTTTGTGATTATTTTAAACTTTCTATTTGCAGAGAGCAGATATGGAAATTGGAATTTTTATTAGTCTCTCTGATGTAATGGTAAGAAAATCAAAGGGTTGTTTTTGACTTTGTTAGAAAAATGAAGCATTAGGTGAAATTTCTGACTTGTATGAAAGGACATTTCTCACAGATTCTGGGGGAAAAAAATGGAAAAAAATAGAGAAGTGTTTGTTCTTTAAGTTGGTAAGTGACCTGGAATCAGGAGTTTACTGCCTATATCTCTTTAATAAAAATCACCCTAAAACTGAGCCATGAAAATCTCCCACCTTTATCCCAATCTCCATTCTGATCCATACACACTTGTCGGAGCTGCCAGTCATTTGACAGACACATGACTGCTTGGGGCAAAAGAAAGACTTGGCAGAGGGTAGGGTCTTCCCTCCAGGGATGGTGGGAGGGGGGGTGCACTGGCCAAAGACCAGAGACCACATCGAGGGGAGAGCATCTGCTAGCTGGAGGCCCAGCACTCAGATCCTAGCAGTCCCACACCCTGTTGCTCAGGGAAACTCTGGTCAGCCACTTGCACATCACGCTGCACTTACAAAATTCCTAGACTATCACCTTCCTGGTTTTCTAAACTTCCTATAACACAAATGAACATTCTGGCTTCTGAGTCCTCCTCCTTCAGTTCCCTGCTACGTGGAGTTGGGACCACTTAACCTATCTGTGCCTGTTTCCTCTGGGCAGATAAGGGTTAATAACTATGTAACAGAGCTTGGTCTGTGGAAGGTACCATATATACATCAGTTATCATCATCATCATGACCATCTACTTCTCAATCAGGAAAACAATGAGACACAAGTAATGTTCCACAGGTTTCAGTGAGAATAAACACATTGCTCGTGAAAGTGCCAAAATCATAAAGCATTATATGTGTAACTATTAGGGTTAGAAGGACTTCTAAATACTTGTTATGGGTCAAACTGCATGCCCCCCAAAATTCATATATTGAAGCCCTAACTCCCAATATAATAAGAAGTGACTTTATTTGGAGACAGGGTCTTTACTAAGTAATCAAGTTTAAATGAGGCCATTAGGATGGATCCTAATCCAATGACTGGTGTCCTTATAAAAAGGGAAAATTTGGACACAGAGACAGACATGTGTAGAAGGAAGACAATGCAGAGAGACCCAGAGACAGCTATCTTAAAGCCAAGAAATCCCTGAGGCCACCAGAAGCTAGAAGAGAGGCCTAGACCACATCCTTCCCTCACAGTCCTCAAAAGGAACCAACCCTGCCAACACCTTGATTTTGGACTTTGGAAATTGAGATGATAAGTTTCTGTTGTTTAAGCCCCCCAGTCTGTGGCACAAAGTTACAGTAGCCCTAGAAAACTAATATACTACTCATTCCCTATTTTACAGATGAGAAAAGTAAGGTCCAAAGGAGTACAATAGGGTATAAGGTCACATGGGCAGTTAATTCTGAGTCAGGACCAGAACCTAATATTTCCAGTTCCCAGGATACAACTCACTGTATTATAATGGGTTATGAGTAAAAAGAAGGAGGTGGCTTTAGATACCAAGACTTTAGTTGCTACTTCTAGTAAAAACCTGCCGGCCAAGATTCCAGGACACGACAAACACCAAGGCAGTGGCCGGATTGCCCAGGCTGCACTCCAGGTCTGAAGCCACATTTATGGGTCAAAATCACCTTCTGAGTAAAGAAGGAAAGAGGGTCCAACCTCCTCTCTTGTACCCCTGAATGTCTGAGACACGTCAGTGGACAAGAATTTGGGCAGCTTCTTATCACTCAGATTTAGCAATGGATGAAAGTGTTCAATATTTAGCAATGAAACCTGATATTTCTTGCTCTCCTGCTGCATCAATGCCCCTCTCAAATTTTGCTACCTGTCTGCACAGCTGCAAGTGTTCAGCAAGGGCTCTGACCCTGTCCGACTCTCTCCCTCCTTCCTCTCCTCCTCTCCATTAAGCAACAAGATAAATAACTTTTGTCCTGATTGCTCTTTTAATTCACAGGCTGGGGGAGAAATTATAATCTCTGTGGAAGGGAAGCATGGTTAGCCAACCTGACCCTGCTGTCATCCTAGAAGCTGGGCAGGTTGATTTATTTGTGTATAACCTTCTGTGTTCCCTGTCATTGGAACTGACTTCTGCCATTGGTCTAGCCAGCCTACAGCATGGAGACACAGAACGAGACAGCTGGGGAAGGAAACCTGGATGTACTAATGAAGGGCTTTCTGCTGCAGAAGGGCGAATTCTTGTTGTCCAGTGCTTGGGGATGTGATGTCAGGGCAGTGGGACATTTTCACAAGGCTGAAGAGCTGAGAGTGAGAATGCATTGGAGAGCCACATGTTACTTACAAGACTCGGAGGTTCTTGAGTCCAGCAAAATCGGTCTTGGTGATCCTGGTGATGTTATTTCTGTCCAGGTCACTGCAATGGAGAACAAATTTGGGTCAGATTTTTGCAGGTTACACTTATGGTCTATTTAACCCAGACTGGCTTAAGCTGGAGGGACGTTGCTTGTTAAGGAGAAGGCAATTCCAATGATTAATGGTATTCCCTAGAGCATGCCCAACCAACCCGAAGGACATTATATGGAATAAGCTAGCCATTATGTACACAGTAGAGCCCTGGTATGTTTAGCTACCTGGCTTCTCTTGCCCCTTCTTCAGATAACAAATTTTTCTTTGGAAGCCCCCCTCCCCCAGCTCTTGGATCATATCATACAAGTGGGGCTGACCACTCTCCCCAACTCTGGAGATGGGCACCTGATCTAGGCCAGGTTTATAAGCATCTTCACTCCCTGTGACCACAGTAATTGTTTCATGAGTACATACATGACTCAAATTCCCAATAGCTTTCGCTCCACTGGAGTTGCCAGAAGCTATCTAGCTACCATGAAGAGAGAATTTCCAGAGACAGGAGATGAAAAGAGACTGGTTCTGGTGCTATGCTATGAGTAGTTGGATCCACCCATGCCTGATGCCAGAAACCTCTGTATTTTGAGATTATGTGAGCCAATCTATCCCATCTCCCTTATATTTTGTCCTAAATCAGTTTGAGTTGAATTTTCTATCACCTTAAACCAAAGGAATCTTGACCGACTTTGGTACCCACCTAGGTACTTGTGTATTTTCCAGCTAATCTGCAAACTCTCTGAGGGCAAAGACCATATCTCATTTAACTCCATAGCCCAACACAGTAGAACATGTGCCTGGCAAGAGTAATCTCGTACAACAGGTAAAGACAGCTTCATGGATTACTCCTGCCCCAATTTGTAGGCTGAAGCTCCTGAAAATGGCCCCAAAGAGAAGAATTTGCCATGGAAGAGCTCAAAGCATTATGGTGGCGTTGGTGTCCAGGAGAAGGAGGCACCTTGGATGGTAGAAAACCAGGATTAGAGAAAACCAAAGTCAAGAAAGAACTTGTGAACAATCGTATAAATACTGTGATCACTAAAGCTATCTACGAAGACGGGATACAAAAAAAAAATCTTTTTAAAAAAGGACCATGAATAATATGTTACAGTTTTTAATAATGGAGGCTGAACAATTAATTCCTATTTACCATGTCTTCTTGATCAGAAACTTTTCAAGGTTTTGGCCGAGTTGGAGTTTAGCTTTGCTTCCTGCCAGAACATTTAGGTACTAAAAGGCCATTTTCCCAATGACGGATCCCCATCCATGCGTTCACTACTTCTTTGGTTCTCCTACTCAGGTCCTAAAGTTGCCATCCTGTTATTATGCCTCAGAAAGACCTGTGAGTTCTCAAGTTGCATAAAATGAAAAGGGAAACAATTTTCAGATTCTAGCACTCTGTATAAAGACAAATCAAATTGGAGGAGGGATTACTCTCCTGATTGCAAAAGTCATACTGAAATAAAAATCAAGTGAGTCCTGGAGCCCCCTCCCTGGGGAACCACCTCCCTTCCTCATCCAGTTTTCCTCTATCTAAAGTAACAATCATTTAGGTTATTACAGAATATTGAGCAGACTTCCTTGTGCTATACAGTAGGTCCTTGTTGGTTATCTATTTTAAATACAGTAGGGGATATATGTATATGTATAGCTGCTTCACTTTGTTATAAAGCAGAAACTAACACACCATTGTAAAGCAATTATACCCCAAAAAAGATGTTAAAAAAAAAATAAATCCAGTAGTGTGAATATGTAAATCCCAAACTCCCAAAAAATAAAATAAAAATTTTAAAAATACAGTAACAATCTAAGTTGTTTCTTAACCAGCTTGTGATGGAGAGAGGCAGCATTTAGACTTCTCAGACTAAGCTGAGGGCTGGTAAAGGAGAGCAAGAGTCACCCAGGGAAATAATGAAAGCTGTTCATGCAAGGAGTGGACACCAGCACACAGACAGGAATCTGTGTGTGCTCATCATCACCCCGAGTTCCTTCTCACCCCCCATCTCAACTGGGATGGATGTTTGGGGACCGTGACAACTGAGAATATGACAATGCAACCAAGGGTTTAATCACCAGGACACAGCGTGGTAACTCGGCAGCTTGTGTTAGCGGCCGCGGCACTGATATTTTCAATTAATATTTATTTATGAAAGGGCACAAAGTGTGCCGCTGAAATGCCGAGGACTTGGAGGCATGGGTTTGGGTGGGGACTGTGGGGTTGTCTCAGGCACAGAGTCAGTGTCTGGGAGGCTGAGCTTCAGAGGGAAGCAGCCATGAGATTGAATGCCTGCCCTGCCACGTACTGAGTGACTTATGGGCAGTTCGCTTCATCTCCAAGGCTCAGTTTCTCCAACACCCTCTAACTGACGGTGACAATCCTGACCTCAGGAGTGTTTACGAGGGTTAAACGAGATGATGACGCGTTCACAGTGCTTATCAGGCACTCGTTAAAGAATCATGGCAGCTACCGTTACTATAATTAGTTGAGTGAGAGCACCACGAGTGGTCCCCTTCCGCTGCCTCTCCCGTGCAGTGTGTCTAGGACAACTATTTCCCTGGTATCTGGCTACAGAGAGAGGGTAGGGAGAGAGCTCTGTTGTCTGTCTGCCCCAAACCCCACCGCCACCCCTGCCCAACGTGCAAACTGCCAGGGAGGCCAGGGAGCATATGGGTTTTAGGTGACACAGGTCAGGGTTCAAATCTCTGTCCTGCTGCTCACTCCTGGCTGTGTGAATTTGAGTCACTGACTTACGTTCTCCGAGCTTCCATGCTTTACATAACCCTCTCCTGCTTGCAGACCTTGGTGTGGTGAGGACAGAGCCTGGATGGCCAACCTGCTTGGCTGAAAATGGGAACTAAGGAAACTGCCACTGAGAAGAGGTTTGCACCACCTCATGTGTCCGTCCCTTCCCCAGCCCCATCGTCCCAGGCCAGGCGCCTTAGCCAGAGTTCTCAGCCTTCAGCTCTGTCCTGTGAAGAAATCAGTCTACTTCAGCCCAGTATGAGTTCTGAACCGTCTGCAGGCACGAATGATCCCATCTGGGGTGACGTTAGACGGGGAAGCCATTACAGCATCTAGATCGGGGGTAGGGTGGGCAAGTGGGGCCGTTTCATCAATAAAACATGTCTACAAACAGTTTCTTTGACACACCTGTCCTCAAGAGGTGGAGTCTCTGCCCCTTTCCGTTGAGCCTGAGCAGGCCTTTGTGACTGCTTGGACAAACAGGATTCTGGCAGAAGCGATGCTGCAGAACTTCTGAGGCTAGATTAGAAGAGGCAATAAGTGACTGCCTGGCTGCTTCTCAGAGCACTTGCATTGGAGCCCTGAGCTGCCATGTGAGGTCAGAAGACCTGAAGTCCCCAATGGTAAGATCATGTGAAGGGACCAGAGAGAGAGAGAGAGAGAGAGAGAGAGAGAGAGAGAGAGAGAGAGAGAGGCACGTGAGGAGCCCCATCTGGTCCAGCCCTGGATGTTTGAGTCTTCACAGCCTAGAGGTCAGGCGTATGAGTGCAGACGCCTTAGAGATTCCAGCCCCAGCTACCATCTGACTGTGACTTATGAGAAATTCTGAGCCAGATCACCCAGCTGAACCACTCTTGAATTCCTGCCTACAGAAACCATGAGAGACAATACTAAAACGAGTGTGTATCTTTAAGCCATTAAGTTTTGGAGTGATTCGTTTTGCAACAATAGAGAGATGGAAGAGAATGGAAGAGAAATATTTAATGTCTGAATAGTTAATTTACCATTAACAATGGAACTCCATTCACATGACTCTCAATGGCATGTCCTTTCTGAGGCTTGCCTGCCACTCTGGAGACCCTCAGTCCTGTCATTATGGCCAACGATGGCTCAGAGAGGCACATGTCACTGTAGGGATGAGGTGAGAACCAACCCTTCTCTCAGGCTCTGAGAAGAAGAGACTGCATAATTAGGGTTGCCCATCCCTCTAAGTGGGGCTTAGGATGCCATGGGAATCGCCATGGTATTATATTAGTATTCACAAAATGTGGTTGCCATGCATCGAACACTGGGGCAGAGACTGGCAAGTTGTCCACCGCACCATTTTCCTTCTGTCTAGTGCACAGAGATAGACCACATTTCCCAGTTTCCCTTGCAGGGAGGTGCAACCATGTGACTGAGTTTCATCATTATTACGTGAGCACAAGTAATATATGCCACCTTCAGGCCTGTTCCATAAAACTTCCTGCCCAATCCTACATGGCAGATAGAAAGAGCCTGAGTCCTTGAATGACTGCATGCAACAGAGATCTTCCTCCCCTGTCTCCCCATTTACCTATATTAGACTCAGCCATGTTCCAGAAATAACTCTTAAGTCACTGAAATTTGGGGACTATTTGTTATAGCACTCTACACTGATGAATGCAGTATCTTTGAGTCAGGAGCTTTCTAACCTTTTTCTTTTCCTTCTCTTTGCAATAGTTCTGAAAGGTAGGTATTACTACCTTCCTTCAACAGATAAAAAATACTGAAGATCAGCCTTAAAAAGATATTTGCTGGGCCCAAACTATGCACCAGGCACTGTACCAAAAACTTTATGTTTATTCTCTCTAATCCAGTCAGCAATCATATGTAGTAGGTACCTTAATTATCTCATTTTTCACATGAGGATGCACCCTAGCTTAGAAGATTTTATCAGTAAGTCAAATTGACACAAGGTCATACAAGCAGTAAGTGGCAAGGTTGGGATATGAACCTAAGCTCTTGAATGCAGAGGCCATGTTTTTAACCATCACATCATGCTGCACATCTCCAGCTAGGGTCTAAGCATATTCTACTATATCAGGGTAACCAATGATTGCCAGAAAAATGAATGAATAAATAAATAGAACAGAACAGAATAGAATTTACCATCATATGTCTTAAAGAATGTGAAGGGGTACTCCTAGTGGCTTTGCTGCTCCCCACTCCAGCCAAGTTGGTGCATTTTTTATCCCACCTACCCTGTGAGATCTGGGCCCGTACAAGTGCTGAGCCCCTTTGCAAACTCCAGGGGAAAGTGCTTTCTTGCTGTTTTTACCCATGTCTGGTTTCTACCATGTTCCTCATCATCTACCACACTGCTTTCATAAACAGGCATCACCATGGTAAACTCCTGCATTATTTTTCCCCATCCCAATCAGTGAATCATAAACCAATGCTGTGACTTGGAGCTCTGCAGTATTTCCACATCTGTCTGACACCTTTGGTGGGGTGGGGAGGAAGTGCAATTCAGAACAACGTTGGAAAAAATGAAACAAAAATGTTCTAGGGCAGACCACTGTCCTTATCTTGGCACGTGTATATTCATCTTTCTTTTGATTCATTATGTGGCATCCTTGCAAAATTTTTTTTTGCCGTGGCACATTCAGGAAGGGCGAGGAACAAAAAACAACCCGCAGTGAGGCACCATGGGGTTGGAGAAAAGGGCTTCAACTATAAACTCAGAAGATGTGGATTTGAGTCTCCACTTTCTCACTTCTTAGCTATGTGACTTTGAGAAAGTCACTTAACTTTACTGAGCCCCAGGTGTTGGTATTGTTGATGAAACTTTTATAAAGTATGACCAAAAATATCAGATCTATGGGATCGCTGTGAGGCTCAAGAGGTAAAGTATGTGAGGAAGGGCTTTCTAAACAGCATTTGGAGTGGTTCATTTTCACCCACAGCCAACAACTGGTAGGGAGAGGATGCAGAGGATAGATTAGCACTGGCTTCACAAAAGATGTTTATCTGTGATGCTGAAACATACAGAGTTAGAGAATACACCATCAGTTCAGATCAGACCTTAAGACCACCTGCCCTCGGTATGACCAGTGTATACAGAGCGCCGCCTTCTGGGTTTCAGGAAAGAAGATAAGGTCTCAACATATGGTGAACTTGTAAGGGCTGCCCTACAACATAGTAGTCCCTAATGCAGGGGTACACAAGCAGAGATTAGTAGTTGACCCATGTTGAGCAGGATGCCTAGGGGGCCCTTGCGACAGGTGGGAGGCTGGATTCACGACCCATAAAGTCCTGACCATTTTGAGATCTACAATTCTCATATTTGGGGGCCCAGGCCAAGTGGGCTGAAAAATTATGGCTTGGTTCTTGCTGTCAGAGAGCTTGCAGTCTAGTTGAGGAGATGGACTAAGATTTGTGAGATACTTAGAGAACAATGTAAGAACATGCAAAATTAAATGTTAAGAGATGTGGTCTACAGTCGGTGGGGAGTGGGCAGTCAGAGATCTGAGAGAGACGTCACAGCAGGAACTCAAGAGAGAAGACCCCCTGGAGCGGATGGGAAGGGGGGGACAGCAGGGGCCGCGCAGGGGTCACAGAGAAGTGGCGGGTCTGAGGAGGGGGCGGGCAGCAAGCTCCTGAACAAGCCTTCAGAGGGTGTGATGCACTCACATCAAGATCGCATTGCCCGATCTGGGGGAATCCCACTCGGGAAAGGGTAGGAGGGGCCCGAATTAAGATGTCTCTTGCCTAGCCTAACCCCTTGTTTATCATCAGCAAAGAAGAGGTTCCAACCAAACCAGAAGAAGTTGGCAAGGGGGCTGTGGCCTCAGTTGCAGTTATTCACCTTTCTCCAGGCTGGGAGGCTGACCTGAATGGACCACACTGCAAGGCTGGCTCCTGGGCCCTGCTCTTCTCTTTGAGCTGGGAGGAAGGGAGAAGAGGGAGGAAAGGCATTCATTCTCCTGGTTGCCACCCTGAGAGGTCACCCAGGTTAGCCAGTGTCGCCACCCAAGGTCACGGCTCCTCCTCATGACTGACCGCTTCCTGCCCCAGGACACTTGACCTCCTCTCCTCTCTTCTGGTTTAGGGATGGTAACAGCTCCATCGCCTCTAGTCCTGGTTCCCTGAGCCACACCCACACCTCTGAAACAGCCCCTTGTAAATCGACCCTCCTCAAATAACCCTAATTTGAGTTTTTCCAGCTGTTTTCTATTTCTGACAGATTCACCATTCACTCATTCATTCATTCATTCAACAAACATATCTTGACCATGAAGTTTCAGGTCCTGGACTAAATGCTGGGAACCAGGGGTAAACTGGCATCATCTGTGTCCTTAAGGAACTCAAGAGTTTAGTGGGGAAGAAATAAATAAAGGGTCAAATACCACAGACTGTGGTAAGCATCCTACACTAGGGGCTCACAAACATTTTCTTTAAAGGGCCAGATAATAAATACATAAGTTAGATTCTGCTGGCCATATTTTCTATTGCAACATTTGACTTTGCTTCCTAGCATGAAAGCGGCCACAGGCAATACACAATCTAATGGGTGTGGCCATGCTCCAATAAAACTTTATTTACAAAACAGGATGAAGGTTGGATTTGCCCTGGAGGCTACAGTGTGCAGGCTCCTGCTCTAGACTGTGCCAGACGTATAAACAAACACAGGGTGGGTAGGGGAGGGTGGGATGAACTGGGCGATTAGGTTTGACATAAATACACTACCCATGTGTAAAACACATAGCTAGTGGGAACCTGTGGTATAGCACAGGGAGCTCAGCTCGGTGCTCTGTGATGACCTAGATGGGTGGGATCAGGGGGGATGATGGGAAGGAGGTCCAAGACGGAGGGTATATGTATACGTATACAGCTGATTCACTTTGTTGTACAGCAGAAACTAACACAACATTGTAAAGCAATTATACTCCAATTAAAAAAAGAAAAAGCAGGGCTTCCCTGGTGGCGCAGTGGTTGAGAGTCCTCCTGCCGATGCAGGGGACACGGGTTTGTGCCCCGGTCCAGGAAGATCCCACATGCCGCGGAGCGGCTGGGCCCGTGAGCCATGGCCGCTGAGTCTGCGTGTCCGGAGCCTGTGCTCCGCAACGGGAGAGGCCACAACAGTGAGAGGCCCGCGTACCGCAAAAAAAAAAAAAAAAAAAAAGAAAAAGAAAAAGCTTATGGGAGAGTATATCGGAAGGAGTACTGAGTTATCCGGTTTTCAGGGTCAGGAGAGGCTTCTCTGAAAAAGTAACATTTTAATTGAGACCTCAAGAATGACTTGGCCATAGCCAGGTTGGTTGGCATGGGAATATGTGGGAGGGAGAAAAGAGGATTTCAATAAAAGAAACAGCATGTATAAAACCCCGGAGGCATTGCCTCAGGATAAGCACAAGCAGATTTGTTTAGCTGTTACTTTTGGCATGTTGCAGGGGAAAGTGGGACATTCCTTCTTTCCCTCCTTCCTTCGTTACTTCCTTCCTCCCTCTCTCTCTCCTTCCCTTGCACCCTTCCTTTCTTCCTACAGCATGCCTTTATTAAACACCTACTCTGAACCTGGCACTGTGCTTGTGGCTAGGGTATTGCACAACACCCGAAAGATTCCTTTCAGGAACTCTGTGATTCCCGCCATGGCCCCTGCTGTCGCTTTTATTCTCTTGGAGAGTGTGGCAGACAACTTCTAGGGCAGCCTCCAGATCCCTACTCCCTGGTGTCAGCACCTTTGTGTAATCCCCTCTCCTTGAGCGTGGGCAGGACCTGATGGCTTGCTTCCTGCCGACGTAATACCACAAAGGGGACAGGAGGTCACTGCTGTGGTTACATTACGTATGACTGGAGTGCCTGCCTTGCTAGGGGACCCTTTCCCTTGCTACCTGTGATGAAGTGAGCAGCATGTCAGGGAGGCCGATCAGGCAAGGAACCGAGGGCAGCCTCCACAAGAGCCAAGGAGAACCTGAGGACAACCCGCAAGAGCCTGAAGCCCACAGTTCTAACGGGCTGCCAGAGGCTGACTTCTGCCAACAACCTCAAGAGTTTGGAAGCGGGTCCATCCCCAGCTGAGTCTTCAGATGAGACGACAGCCCCGAGCAACAGCTGAATTGCAGCTTTGTGAGACCCTGAAGCAGAGGCCCCCAGCTAACTGTGGGGTAATAAATGGGAGTTGTTTAAAGCTGCCAAGTTTGAGACTGTTGAGCAGTCAGCGAAAACTAATACAGTGGGACACAGGCAACCACAAATAGACGGCAGAACTACAGGCTACAAGGAAATAACCAGGAAATCATGCCAGGGTGAGGTGACGAGAAGAAAGATGGGGGTGGGAAGAAGCAGGAGCGCTAGCAAAGGTGGCCAGGAAGGGCCTCTGTTAGGGGGAGAGATTTGGTCCAAGACTCAAACAAAAAGGAGGAGCCAGATGAGGGGACGGGCTGAAGGCAGAAATTTCCAAGTGGAGGAACAGAAACACAAAGACTTTCTGAATAGAGAAAGCACTTCAAGGGCCTAAGCAACAGAAAGGAGGTCCAGGTGACTGGACTGGAATGGCCCCAAATGGGATATAGAGGCAGGTGGCACCCAGACCGTGGAGCACTCACGGGGCAGACTTCAGGTCTTCAGCCATCAGAACCACGGCGGGGGTCAAGCAGCGAAATGACTGAACAACCCTCAGTCTCTTTCCCTGACATCAAACCTGTTCCCTACAAACAGATTAATCTCCCCAAAATGCCAGCTTCTCTCCCAGTGCAAGAGCACAGCAGCCGGTGGGTCTCATCGCTGTTTTCAGCCTGCCTCATTTAATTCTTTTCCTTTGTTTTCTTGTTTTTATTGTTGTTTTTGTTTTTTAACTTTTATTGGAGTATAGTTGATTTACAATGTTGTGTTAGTTTCTGCTGTACAGCAAAATGAATCAGTTATACATATACATATATCCACTCTTTTTTAGATTCTTTTGCCATATAGGCCCTAACAGAGTATTGAGAAGAGTTCCCTGTGCTCTACAGTAGGTCCTTATTAGTTATCTATCTTATATATAGTGGTGTGTATATGTCAATTCCAATCTCCCAATTTATCCCTCCCCCTCCCACACACCCCGCCCCGCCCCGCTTTCACCCCTGGCAACCGTAAGTTTGTTAATTCTTACTTCTTTCACTCCATAGACATTTACTGAGCACACATCAGATCAGGAACTGTACTAGGCACTCCATCAACACCTATGTCCCTGCTATTTGCTGGCCTCGAAAGCCCTCAACATTCTCCCCTCATCCACATCCTACTGTTCTGTTATGGGTTGAACTGTGTTCCCCCCAAAAGATAACGTTGAAGTCCTAACTCCCGGTACTTGTGAACATGATTTTATTTGGAAATAGGGTCTTTGCTGATGTAATCAGGTTATAAGAGGCCATTAGGGTGGGCCCTAGTCCAATAGGACTGGAGTCCTTAGAAGATGAAGAGACAGAGACACACAGAGAAGACATGTGATGACAGAGGCAGAGACTGGAGTGATGCAGCTGCAAGCCAAGGACCACCAAGGATTGCCAGCCACCATCCAAAGCTGGGAAAAGGCAAGGAAGGACTCTCCCTACAGACTTCAGAGCAAGCACAGCCCTACCAATTCCTCAGTTTCAGACTTTTGCCTGCACAACTGTGACAGAATATATTTCTGTCGTTTGAAGCCACCCAGTCTGTGGCATTTTGTTACAGCAGCTCCAGGAAACTGATGCACCCTCATTCCAGGCTTGGTGAAGCCTCCCACCCCTGCTCTCTGCAGGGCTCCCAGCCTCTCCATCCTGCGCTGATCTGACCCTGCCCTGAACTTCTGTATCATTTAGCCTCTGCACAATCCATTCTGGTCTTTCGTCACATTTCCTTCCACCTCGTTATGTTGCTGCCTGTTTCCTGTGTGTCTGCCTCCTCTCCCAAAGGAGCACGAAGCTCCGTGGGGGCCAAGACCACAGACTCTCCTCCCCCACTGCCCCCCCAGACACCTCGAGTGAAATGAGGCCCCTTGGAGACGCTCAGAGAAATGTACACTAGTTTTCTTTGGATCCCAGGGTGAAGAGTTTTGTTCTGTTTTTTAAACATTTCACATTTTGCTCATTAGTATTGTCAATGTTTTCCACAGTAAATCTGTATTACTAATTCACCCCCTCTTCCTCTGGAAAAAAAGAAATACTGAAAAAAGTGGTCCAGTTGAAATAAGACTCTCCCCATAGCTAAAGTGACCAGCAGAACTAAAGCCACTCAAGACTCTAGAAATCTGGCCAAAGGAAAACATTCCTTGGTGAGTCCAAGGACAGTTCTTAGGAGCTGCTCAGACTGCCCTGTCCTAATGGGTGGCTTTCTTTCTTTGCTTCCTCTCCCAGCCCCAAAGGATCTAATGTCATCCATGCATCTTCCCCAATGGAAGAGAGAAAACAGCATGTGTTCAAGAACTGTCAAATTACCATCCCACCAGGTCACAGACAGCAGTGTGTCCCCGCGGATCAGCCATCACAGAGCTCTTACCTCCTGCCTTACCTCTCCTGACTGGCACAACAGGAGGTATCATTCAATTATTCTGCGACTTTTATACTTCATTCTCATCATAACCACATACAAGTTTAAAAACACAGACAGGCAGACGGGAGAGAAAGGACTGAATTCGATTTAAAAAACTAGCTTCACACTACCTCAGTTGTTTGGGAACTAAGCCTCCCTGGGCTAAATGTCTGGCTTGGCAACACTCTTGCATATATAATTTTACACCTGCAAAAGTTTGCAGCCAGCGCCGTGCAGACAGCTACCTGCAGGGAGGAGGACGGGCCAGACAGAGGGGCAGCCTGGATGCTCGTATGCAGTGGAGGAGGTGGTGGAAGTGAGGGCCTGTGGGAAGGAGGCTCCACTCTTCCTCTCCTTGCAGCAGGAGACCCCTGCCTTGCTCTGTTCAGCTTCATCCTCCAGCAGGAAGAGGCACACCCGGGGCATATCCAGCTCTTTGCTGGAGGCAGTAGAGTAGAAGTTGCAAAAGTATAACCCAAGGGCCAATTGTGGCCCACAGAGATGTTGAGTCTGGTCCTCAGCACGACTTTTAACATTTGTAACTCAACCGCCAATTTGGGAGCACTTCACGTACAAATCTGCAATTCTGGTTTATCTCCCCCAAATCAGGTGACGTGACAACCCTGGGCCTTCTCGGCCACTGGAAACTGGAGCTAAGAGGGGACAGCCCATTTTGCTCTGGTATTCATCAGTCCCATTCATCTGCTTCCCTCACCTACGTCACCTGCCTGTTCCCTACTGGCATGTGAGTTTGAGATCCCTGCTCCTGAGCCTAATGCTTAAGAAAGCAGGCCCTGGAATCAAACAGTCTCAGCTCAAATCTTACTAGAGAGCAGTGTGATTTCAGGCAAGCTACTTAACCAACCCCTAAGCTTCTGTTGCCTCATCTGTAAAATGGATATAATACCAGTAGTACCCCGCTCCTAGGATGTTGTGAGGATTAAATGAGATGATAAAGTGATTCTACTTCAGGGCTGGTGACGTAGTAAGTACCCAATAAGTAACCATTACCATCAATTTGATGATTATTTTTCATGTAAAATGTGAGCACAAGTAAGATGTAGAAAGGGCGGGTGGGACCTTGGTGCTTAACTAACCTAGAAGAGGCACCTGGTCTTCCCCTGATTTTCCTAGTCCACCCAGACACATCAACCTTCCATAAAGCATCTTGAGATCCAAAGTGGATGTCCATATTTCATTTATAGCAGTGAATGTGGACACCAGTTAGAGCCAGAGTGACCACACAGTTTATCATACAAACTTGATAGCAGTGAATGTGGACACCAGTTAGAGCCAGAGTGACCATATAGTTTATCATACAAACTTGAATGCTTTTGTGAATCAAAGGGGATGCCATTAACAATAATATCAAGAAAACAGGAAAAAGCTGGGACTATCCTGAGCAAATCAACATCATGTTCGTACTCGCTAGAGCCACAAAATACCCATGACAGAGGTGGAAGACAAAGGAAGTGCTCACAAGGGGGCCTGGCTGCCCACCATGTTTTTGTTCTGAAGGAGCCCCCCTTCTAGTCCACTTGGGCCACTGACCACTTCAAAGTCTATGTTACTTGCAGGACGTGTCGTGGTTAAGTGTCATTCTCTGAACGATGCACGTCTCCAAGCCTGACCAGCTACAGAATACACACACGATTCACTTTTAACATAGGTTCAGTAATTGCTTTAAGAAAACAGGAAGGAGCAGCCCAAGGAATGCAATGATTGCTCCACGAATATAAACATGGATTGCATTGGAACAGACTACATACTTTGTATAAACACTAATAAAGTGAGTTCAGGCTGAGCTGTGACTTTAAAGGAAACTCTTCCCCATAAACATGTCCTGCCATGCCCTAATAACTCTTTAATTTGATGCACATTTGGGAAGGATGACGCAAAGTAATCACAGAATAACGTTAAGGTCTGTTGTGAAGCAGGAGTGGTGGCGGGGGTGAGGGAGATTGTGATGCAACCTGGACCTAACGCCATCCACCAGAGAGTTGGCTCCGTTGCTCATTTCACACATGGAGGGAATTTGCTGAGTGACACGCAGGAGATCAGAGACAGGTCTTTGCAGGTTCAGCACAAGAAAACTCTGCGCGTCATCTGATGGCGCCGTATAAGACTCCTGGCTAATGGATTTCTGGCCTAACCTCTCTTGCTGGAGACAGCAAAAGTGGCTTCCACTCATATGTGGACTCTCTACTTCCTAGACGGGGCTCTTCAAACTTCAACTAGACTCTCAGCTCCTCAAGAGCAGAGAACACTTGTTCCATACCTGGGCACCACCCACAGGGCTGACACGGCCCCAGACCCCTGCGAGAAGGCAGAATGACACATAGTCATTGATGACAACCAGACCAGGAGCTGCAGCACTGGGGCTCACAACCTGGTTCCATAATGTAGTTCCAAATTGGGTAGTTTGGGCAAGCCACTCTTCTCATCTGCAAAATGGGTTAATAGCACTTGCTGAGCCTCAGAGGGCTTTTGAGACAATTAAATGAGGTACTGTAAGAGAGAGGACTTTATAAATTAAAAAAGAGCTGCACAAATGTAGGAAATTATTCTTGCTAGGAAATAACAACCACCACCACAGTAACAGTTTTACCATGCACTGAGATCTCACCATGTATCAGTCACTACTCATCTCCTTTGAGTCCTCACAGCAACCCTATGAGGTAGATACTATCATTAACCCCATTTCACAGGAAACAGGTCCTGAGAGGCTAAGGAACTTGCCCTCAGTTAACGTCTTCTAAGTATTATCTACAGGGTAACAAGACTGGCGGACAGAGCTGGATTGTTGGGGCTCCGTGCTCCTTGTTCCTGTATCTCTCAGGGAATTGAAGGAACGGAATCTGTCTACTTTATTACAAGCAACTAGAGAGCATGGGCTGGATGGGAGTCCTGTCCATGACTCCAGAACCCAGCAAAGAACTGAGGAGTTAAGGCTTTCAGATCAAATGGATGCAGATTCCCCCCTCTCCCAGCCAATCTTAGATGTATACCAACTCTCGGCGTCCATACCCAGCAGCATTTGGCCAAACACAAAGCTGATTTGACTTTCATCCAGATATGTGGCACATGGTCCCTCAATCCATCAAGGTTCTCCACCTCCACCAAGATGAGAGGCCTCAGCCTTGTAGCTGGCTGCCTGGAAGTGTAGCCCAAATAGTCAATCCATCCAGGCAGGTTCCCCTCACCCACCAGGCTCATTCCAAGCACCATGCCTTTGCTCAGGGAAGTCTCCATCCGTAATGCCCTCTCCCATGGGCCAGAATGAACTGCAGCCGTTGGAAGCTTGACTGTGGAGAGAGGACCTACTTTAGTAGCATGTTGAAGAGGAGCTGGAATGGAGGGGAATGTTTTACAGGGAGACACTGGGCCCCGGATGGGCCCACCAACGCCCATGCGGGCAGGAGCCACTCACCCCCATCTGGTGCTTTAAAATGCCAAGGGGCAGGAATTAGGCAGGGATTGAGAAGGGCCAATCTGATCCTCCAACCAGTCCTGCACATCCAGGCCCAAGGAAGGCAAACCTCCCTTTCATCATTCATGAAACCCTATCTTGCTGATTATAATGACAATTTAAAAAACTTCTCTGATTATTCCTTTGAGAATCCAATTTGTTTCCTTTGTAAAGAGGAAACAACCCTCTTCTCAGTTTGGGAGGTGGGGACATTCCATTTATCTTCGGGGAAAATCTGTTTCCTATTACAAATCATGCTCTTTAGGTCTCTTTGCGAAGAATAAATCCCTCCACTTTATGTAGAAAAAAAATTCACTCTCCTACAAACATCCATGAAGGGAAGCTCCTGCCCTCTTCTTGGCCACTGTGACAATGACTGCGCTTCCATCCCTTGCTTTCAGAGACTTTTTACTCATGCTCTGAAAATCAGCGGTATCCCTGAGTCATCGAGCGTACCTGGGAGAGCTTACCGTGGAGGAATCCATTCAGTCATTATTTGCGGATGGAGACAGAGTCAGGACCGAGCGAGACCCTGGGGAGGCACAGACTAAAATCAATCCGTAACCCTCCACGTCCCTGCCCTCTAGGACAGATGTCCCACAGGCCAAATGGAGCCTTCAACCTGTTTTTGTTATGGCCCATGAGCTAAGAATGGTTTTTATATTTTTAAATAGTTGAAAAAAATCAAAAGAAGAATAATATTTCATGACATAAAAATTATATGAAATTCAAATTTCAGAACCCACAAATATAGTTTTCCTGGAACACAGCCTGCTCATCTGTTTATAGATGGTCTATGGCTGTTCTAGCACAATATGGGCAGTTGAGTATAGTTGCAGCTGGGACTGTATGGTCCCCAGAGCCTAAATATTTACTATGTGGTCCTTTACAGAAAATGTTTGCTGACCTCTGATCTAGGAACTTACATAGTCCAGTAGGGTCGAAAACAAGGAAATGGCAGTGTTAGGACTGAATGTTTGTGTCCCTCAAAAAAAATTTCATACGTTGAAGCCCTAGCCCCCAGTGTGATGGTATTTGGAGGTGGGGTGTTTGGGAGGTAAATAGATTTAGATGAGGTCACACAGGTGGAGCCCCATGATGGGATTAGTGCCCTTAGAAGAAGAGGAAGAGGGACTTTCCTGGTGGCACAGTGAGAAACCGCCTGCCAATGCAGGGGATGCGGGTTCGATCCCTTGGCTGGGAAGATCCCACATGCCACGGAGCAACTAAGCCCGTGAGCCACAACTACTGAAGCCCGTGCACCTAGAGTCTGTGCTCCGCAACAAGAGAAGCCACTGCAATGAAAACCCGTGCACCACTATGAAGAGTAGTCCCCCCTCGCCACAACTAGAGAAAGCCCGGGCACAGCAACGAAGACCCTACACAGCCAAAAAAATAAAAGAAGAAAAGGAAGAGACACCAGAGCACTCTCTCCACTATGGGAGGACATAGAGAGAAGGTGTCCATCTGCAAGCCAGGAAGAGAGCCCTCACCACGCTGGCGCTTTGATCTTGGATTTCTATCCTCCACAACTATGAGGAATCAATGTTGTTTAAGCCACCCAGTCTGTGGTATTTTGTTATAGCAGCCCGAACTCAGACAGACAGTAATCACAATAACAAGAGTAAAAACCACAAAATATTAATATGGAAGGTGATGCCTAATGGTTAAGTGTGGGCACTGGGGTCATACTGACACTTATTCTGCACTTGGTACACTGACCTAGCAACACGACTCTGGAGAAGTAACTTAAACTGTCTGTGCCTCCACTTCCTTGTCTGTAGAATGGAGCTAATCACAGTGTCCTCCTCCTTGGGCTGGGTTGAGAATTAAGCAAGTTTATTCATGTCAAGAGGCTAGAACAATGTCTAGCCCAGAGGTGCTCAATATCTCTTTGCTCTTATTATTACCAGTTCCGTGTCTTACACAACTCCAGGGGGAGTTGTTCAAGACTATACAGTTAGAATGGCACCCCTGGAACATATAATGTGCACAGGTTGTCCTGATTATAGCTAATATTATAACGATGCCTGCACAGAGTTTTGAGAAAGAGGGAGGAGCAAATACTCCATTCCAGACGGAGTAGGCAGGTCCCATGTATTTTTACTGCCACAGCGTTCACTCTTCCATTACGAAAGACACCCAAGAAGACAATGTCAAATGAGCTGCAGGGGCCTCCAGCCCAGACTCCCAACCTCTATGCCTGTCTTTCCCCCAGCCCACAGCCCCTGCTCGGTCATCCTGGGGCGGGTCCCCAACACCCATTCCTGCTATGACACCTTGCTTCTGATCCCTCAAACTCTCGGGCTATGGGCTATTTTAAGCCTAAATTAAAGACTCCTCTCTCCTGAATGGCTGCAATTTCAGTCTGTGGTTTGTTCACTGTGACGTGGCTTGGGGCCATGGTGTTGGTACGTGAGGTGCTTCAAGGGGGTAAACTATTCTAAGAAGGAGGCAAGGGACTTTGCAGGAACCGTCTCACTGCAACCCACTCTCCGTGGAAAACACAAGCACATGGATGGACAAATAAGAAGAAAACAACAATGGGAGAGTCCCATATATCTGGATAAGGAAGCTAAAAACAGCACTACATAAGAAGTGAGAAAGCCTTGGAAGCTGTGGAAGGCTTCATACCCCAGAGAAAAGGATTTGCCACTCTAATTCCATGAGCTCAAGTCTGTGTTTCTTTGTCAGTCTCTTGTAAGAAAGATCTCTGAGCCTGATACAGGCCTTTCGATCTACAGCAACCTTTCCATAGATTTTATGGCACGTGGGCTAGAGCTCGGGAAGCTGAGACCACAGGCAAAGCTTCCAGGGCCACCCCCCGGGGGATCTGGTTCTGAGTCTGGTGGTGGGCAAATGAGCACAGTGCTGGTGAAAGCAGGCAGGTGAGGACAGAGGGAAACCACAAGGAAACTGGGTGGGAGAAGAGCAGAAGCCACCAAGCTCTCCAAGTCAACATCCTCTGTCTAAGCTGGAGGCAGCACAGACAAGAGTGATCAGGGCCCCACCCTGTGCTTTCCTCCTCCTGTTCCTCAAGGGACAGACGAGCCTCCCAGTCATACCTGGAGGGCAGAGGCACTGCAGAGTCTTCCCTGGTCCCCTTTGCAGCCTCTTCAGAAGCCTCCACACTAACCCACTGGCCCAGGTCAGTTCCCGACTTGGCTAGCTGCATTCTGCAGGCTTCCCCAGATGCTCAGTCAGCATGGGCTCCTTAAGCAGCCTCTGCAGATGAAGCCAGCTCCAGAAGAGAACATCTCCAGAATCATGAGTCCATCCTGGGCTTTGGGTTTCCAGACCCTCACACAGACATGAGGGAGCCTGTGGCCCTTTAGCTGAGTGCTCACACTTTAAGTGGCCAGAAGAAGGTGTGACACTGGCTGCCCACCACTAAGTCCCAGTGTACAGACCCTGTTCTGTTTGCTTGGCAGTGAGTGTTTTAAAAACGCCCCCCCACCTTTTTTTTTTTTTTTTTTTTTTGCGGTACGTGGGCCTCTCACCGTTGTGGCCTCTCCCGTTGCGGAGCACAGGCTCCGGACGCGCAGGCTCAGCGGCCATGGCTCACGGGCCCAGCCGCTCCACGGCATGTGGGATCTTCCCGGACCGAGGCACGAACCCGTGTCCCCTGCATCGGCAGGCGGACTCTCAACCACTGCGCCACCTGGGAAGCCCTAAAAACGCCCTTTTGATGCAGATGTAGAGAATGGACTTGAGGACATGGGGAGGGGGAAGGGTAAGCTGGGATGAAGTGAGAGAGTGGCGTGGACATATATACACTACCAAACGTAAAATAGATAGCTAGTGGGAAGCAGCCGCATAGCACAGGGAGATCAGCTCGGTGCTCTGTGACCACCTAGAGGGGTGGGATAGGGAGGGAGGGAGGGAGGGAGACGCAAGAGGGAAGAGATATGGGGACATATGTATATGTATAACTGATTCACTTTGTTATAAAGCAGAAACTAACACACCACTGTAAAGCAATTATACTCCAATAAAGATGTTAAAAAATAAAAATAAATTAAAATTAAAAAATGGCTTTTGGGGGCTTCCCTGGTGGCGCAGTGGTTGAGAGTCCGCCTGCCAATGCAGGGGACGCAGGTTCGTGCCCCGGTCTGGGAGGATCCCACATGCCGCGGAGTGGCTGGGCCCGTGAGCCATGGCCGCTGAGCCTGCGCGTCTGGAGCCTGTGCTCCGCAACGGGAGAGGCCACAACAGTGAGAGGCCCGCGTACCGCAAAAAAAAAAAAAAAAAAAAAAAAAAAAAAAAGGCTTTTGGCTGGGCATGAGTTCCCCAGTTCACTTACGGCCCCTATTGGCCCCCATCACTCCCTGTGGCTTCACAGGCAGCCCAACTTACCCATTTATATAATCTCTCTGGCCCAAGGAGGTCATTGGATTTGCTTCCAGACTCCGTAACGTCTATATGCTTTCCTACCTAGTGTAAAAGCTCCGGCGCCCAGCGCAGTGCATTACTCAAAACTACCTCTCAAACAACAGCGGGTGATTTGAATGTAGTGATACGATGGCGTCTCCTACACACAGCTTCTGAGACCACGTTAGGAGAGAAAAAGGAAGGGAAGGGAATGAGAATTACTCACCCAACCATCATTCCGGGAGACTTGATCCTGCCGGGCTACTGAAGCGTACCCCAGTGGTTCAGGAACAAACTGATGGAGATGGCTGTAGGTGAGCCAAACCTTGACTCCAGTAAAATTGAGAACAGCTGCTACTTCTGAATCCCCTAGTCCCTGGGGACCCGGGCTGAGTGCAAGCCAATAAGCACCAGCCCTTTCCCCTTTTCCTTCTTGTCATGCCTAATTACACCAGGATTGTGCTGAGTCAAGCTAACCTGCTGGGGTTGGGGCCCAGGCATGACCTTTCCCATTGCTCTCAGCCAGCGCGTGGGGCTCAAGTAGCCGTGTGCATTTCCACCAAGAAACCCAAGAATAAACTCAGTGCCGATGCGCATGATGCCAAAAGCTAAGCCCCCCACCTCAGCCCCTGGGAGGACGGCCCCTTCTGAACCGAGGGAACAAAAGGGCCTTCCAATAGCCACACCACCTGCATTCCGCCCACCACCTCCTGCCCTCAGCCTTGAAACAGAGCCCCCTTGGCCAAGGAACATGGCGATCAGCAGTCAGCCAAAGGCGGCCCCAGGAAAGGGAAGCAGGCATGCTCGATGCCCTCAAGGACCCTCCGGGCCTGGCCAAGCTTTTACCCAAGGCTTGATTTCCAATCCCTGCACCCTCATCCTAGAGTCAGAGATGCCCACTCTGCACCACTCAATAAGGCATGTCCAGCCTCACCCTTCTCTACACACATGTGCACCCATAAGCAGGTACATGCATAGCCCTCTGTAATGCCCCAGAGAAAACCATGCAGCCAAGTGCTCTAGGTCAGGGTTCCCAACATTGGCTGAATATTAGAATCACCTGGGGGAGCGTTACAAGTCTTGCTTCCCAGGCCACGCTTCAGAGCAATGAAATCAGAATCTCTAGGGATAGGTATCAGGCATACATACTATTTTAAAGCACCCCAGATTCCAGTGTGCAGCTAGGGTTAAGAATCATTGCTGTAGGTGAACTGAAAGCCCTGGAAAATTCCATCCACCAACCTATGCTTTGAGGCTGAACTCCCAAGCTGGAACTGAGCTCAAGGTAGCAGGCAGACCCTCAGGCTATTGGCCACAAAGCCACAGAGACTGGTGATATTCATTCAACAAACATTACTAAGCACCAACAATATACTAGGCCCTCTTCTAGGGATCTAGAGATTGTTTCAAGAGTTATACTCCCAGAGTTCAATTGGCTTGCAATTTGGGTCTTAATGAGGTTGGTCTCTGAATTACCAACCAACCAGCCAACATTTACCAAACACCCAGTGTATGCAACGTTCTGCGAAAGGTGCTAAAAAGTATAAGGTGAAATTCCTGATCCCTGGGTGTTTAAATCCTAAATGGCAAAGCCTAAGAATTTGCACGTTTAGAAATAAAAACACAACATGGTATATAAAGGAAAAACGAAAGTGCAACTGAACAATTCAATATAACAAATACATACCAAGCAGCGACTTTGTGCCAGGCACTGTGTAATGCTAGAGGAAAAACAAAGACAGGATCCCTGTCCTGAAAGAAGCTGGACTAGAGCAGTGGTTCCCAAAGTGGGGTCCCCCAGCTAGGAGCATCAGCATCACCTGGGGACTTGTTAGAAATGCACATTCTTGGGCTTCATCCCAACCTACTGAATCAGAAGCTCTGGGGGCCGAGGCCCATCAATCTGTGGCTTAACAAGCCCTCCAGGTGATTCTGATGCCTGTTCAACTAGAAGACTAATTAATGCTATAGGAGTAGGAAAAGGAAAGACATCTTTTTGGGTCTAGAGTTGATGAAGGCCTTGAAGGATTTGAATCCTGGCTCTGACATAATTTGGGAACCTTAAGCAACCGCTTTAACCTCCTTAGGGCCTTTGTTTCATCAACTGTGAAGCAGTAATAGGCAGCAAGTGGCAACAAGGTCTACCATATAGAGTTGTATGAAGATGACATTGGACAATGTGTGAAAGTCACCAGGACAGTGCCTGGGGCCTAGTAGGTACTCAATAAAGGATCTCCAGCATTAGCAGTCATGATACAAAGGAGCTGGTCAGCAAAATTAATGCTGACGGAATAAATGAAAGAATGAACTAATTAATGCATGACTGATGGGGACTGAGTCTGGCAAGCTTGGAAAAGCAGCAAAGAACGGGGACTCCATTCAATGGGCAAATGGGGAGATGTTCAAGATAGGACAAGGGCTTCTGAGACTGAGTGGTCAGAACACATGGCAGACCCTGAGACCAGCATCTCCCTGGCTCACCCTCCAATGTGACCCCAAGGAAGGCTTTTGTGCCCCAGCAGCTTGTGTGTTGGTTATGCACTTGGGCTCTGGAGTCAGATGTCTGGGTTTAAGTACTTACTGGTTGAGTGGTCTTGGATGAGTCATTTAACCTCAGTAAACCTCAGTTTTCTCTTCTAAAAATGGGTATAATAGTACCAACATTACAGAGTTGGGGTGAGAATGAACATGATAATGTGTATAAAGCAGCTTGGTGCTTTAAATACAGTGATTGACCTCTAAACATTAGCTCTTTGTATCATGGCACACAGCTGGGTGCTGTCGTGACCTCTGCTACATCATGGCTGCCTGGGATTTGTCAAGCAGACCAGCAGCTGTACACTCTAGTGCCAGATCCAAATGACACAAAATGGCTGTAGGTTTCCTCATAATAGCAATAACTGCCAAGGAGTGGGCAGCTGCCTACTTGCAGGTGGTGTGCGGGTGCTTCTCATGTTCAGGTACTGTACACATGAACCCTGGGTCATAGGTACCACTGTGCCCATTTTGCAGATGAAGAAACTGAAGTTTAGTGACTTATCAAAGTTATACGACTATCAAGTTATCAAAGCCTCGATTCAATTTAGCCCTAATTCCAAACCCCATGGACTTTGTATTAGCATGAAATCATCCCCAGATTTCCCCCAGAGGCCGTCTAAAGACCTTTCCAAATGGGATTTGCCCAGTGGCAGTGTCAGAGGGCTAGGCTCTTTCATGGTGCCACTGTGTCACACAACACATCAGAAGGGGATAGGGCTCAGAACTCTTGAGTCTGGAACAGGGAAGTCACAGGTGGGCTGAGGACAGGATGGTGGACGCTGCAGGACATCAGGCTCTTGGATTCTAAGACTGCTCCCCGCTTGCTAATAATGATTGTTTGTGTACTGCATGTCTGCATATCTGTGTGTGTTGGTGGGGGGGAGGGGTGTTAGAGGGGAGGGGAGGCAAAGATTTTCCTTCCCAATCCAAAAATGGTTACCTAAGCCTGAACACAAGGGAGAACAACTGACCGCAACACACAATTCACATCAGCTTTTAGAAACCATTTCCTTCTAAAAGAAGCATTCCAGCCTATGAAACAACACAGGAAGACGAATCCCTTTTATCTCCTCCCAGGTTTATTTCCTTAAATGTCAAATTACGGTCTTCTTTCTTCTTCCCCCAGATACCAGCTGTGACTCTGCTAACAGTCAAGGAGATCCTTAGACCCACAGAGGCTCTTCCTGAGGATTCAAACTGTGCCATGAACGAATGGAGAGAAGTATGGTTGGCCTCCTGTCATCCCTTGACAGCTTCTAGCAAAGATTCCTGGAGTCCAATACCAACTTCATCCTCTTACCCGCTTTGGTCCAAAGAGCTGCCTGGATGCTCTCAACCAGAACAAAGAGGACACAGCCTGGTTGGTATTCTGAATTTTTATAACAATTACTAACAATTCACGCTCCCTCAAACCTTACATTTACCTGCAATGGGCCGTGTTACCTTCAGCTGACCCCACCTGCCAAAAATACCACTGCATTTTCATATGTATCATCTTGGTGTTCCACAGTTGCCATGGCAGTAAAATTTACACTCAACAGCCTCACTGCCATTTCCGACTACAAATGGAATTAGTCTGTTCCCAGTTTGGTTCAGCAAAAAAAGAAATATGCATCTACTATATGCCAGGCCCTATGCGAGGCATAATGCCCCGGGTGCTGAGGGGAATAAGAAAGGGATTTCTATAAGATGTTACTCCTTTACAAAGCAGACTTTTTCTTTCTCTTGTGATGAGATTATTTTCATTAAATTGCAGTAAAATATATATAAAATTTACCATTTTAACCATTGTTAAGTACACAGTTCAGTGGCATTAAGTACATTTACAATGTTGCACAACCATCATCACCATTACTTCCAAATTTTTTCGTCAACCCAAACAGACACTCTGTACCCATTAAGCTCTAACTCCCTATTCTCCACTCCCACTAGCCTCTACTAACCTCTAATCTACTTTCTGTCTCTATAAATTTGCCTATTCCGGACATTTCACATAAGTGGAATCACATGATATTTGTCCTTTCGTGTCTGGCTTATTTTGCTTAACACAATGTTTTCAAGGCTCATCCTGGTCGTAGCACGTATCAGAACTCCATTCCTTTTTAAGGCTGAATAACATTCCATTGTATGTACATATCTCATCTGTTGATGGACACGGGTTATTTCCACCTTTTGGCTATGGTGGATAATGCTGCAATACTGACATACAAGTACCTGTTTGAGTCCCTGCTTTCACTTCTTTTTGAGTATAAACTTCCTCAAAAGTAAGTGGAATTGCTAGATCATATGGCAGCTCTGTGCTTAACTTTTTGAGGAATCGCCATACTGCTTTACACAGAGGGTGCGCCACTTTACACTGCATTCTCATTTCTCCACATCCTTGCTAATACTTAATTTCTGAGTTCTTGGTTTTTGTTTTATTGTTTCGATTATAACCATCATAGTAGGTTGTTTTTTGTAAAAGAAAACTGGCAAGATAAGAAATGGTTTGTTCACCGGAACATCACAGGTGCACATGCGTGCACTCTGCACAGCTTTGTAGAATGAATGAGTGAATGAATGAATGGGCTCTCCTGATAATAGTACTGTGTTACTCCATTGAACCTGTACAACTCTTCCTTTGATGGAATTTGGAGCTGGCACAAGGAAGTCCAGCTCCACAAAGGAGACCCAGGCAGCAATCGAGACCACAAGTATCTCAGAGCTTTAATTCAGGGACCATCAGCACCATCTTTCTGCAATCTTTTTCCACGTCTAGGAATCAGTAAAACCTGCTGCTTTAGAATCAGGGGAGCCCACTTGGTGGAAACTCAAAAGTAAGCAGACTCTAAGCTATAGAGCGGGGTGGTTAAGAAATCAAAGCTATGGGTCAGACTGGCCTGAATTACGGCTCTACCATTGGCACATGTGTCAACATGGCAAACTATCCTCTGTGCCTCAATTCAGACCTAATCCTATTCTTGTAAGGATTAAATGAAACAATAAGAAACACTTTGCACAGTGCCTGACGCAACGTGAGGTCTCAATCAAAGTCAGCTTTTATTATTACTATGAAGCTCCGGTATTAGTGCACAGACCCAAACAACCCCCCCCCCTCAGGTACTTGCTCTGATCCCCAAGATCCCTGGGGAAACAGAAGGGGCTCCCTCCAGGATGAGGGCAGACTTAGTCTCCTAATGATTTTCCAGACTGACTGGAAGGACTGCTGATACCCATCCAGAGGCACTGCCAGGATTGAAGAGGAGGAATTCAGCCTTGTTTCTTCTCTGCTCGGGCCACCAATCCCTCCAAGCTCATTTTGGCAAGGGGTCTCGGGAGAGAGCAGGGCCATCACCACAGCTCTCCGGCAAAGACCTAGAACCTTAGGAGGTCAGAAGGAACTTTCATTGTATTGGACTGGAGTTGGGTGGAGTTTCCAAAGAGGAGGTTGGCTGACAAGCCGAAAATTCAGGAAGAACAGCAAGGGGGGCTGTCCCATGAGGACCTGAGAGCCAACACAGAAGGAATGAGCTATGAGGCTCAGCAGGGTGGTATTTCATGCTGGCAGCCCCTTAATTCTTATGTGCGTGGAAGGCAACAGCGTTCGGCCTGGCCTGACGGGAAGCTTTGTATTTGACTGAAGCATACTGAAAATATCAAAGTCCTGTGGAATAAAAATACAGCTCCTGGGCCCAATACTTCACCTATAACCTGAAAGTTTTATTGCATATGAAGACCCTCAAGCTAAAAGCCAAGCCACTGGGGGTGGAAGAAGGAGTACTAAAGAGCAGGGCCCTACAGGTGTGTGGGGAGCCACGGCTGTAATCAGGTAATAACAATGGATCCTGCTTACTGAGCACTGTGCTAGATGCTTTCCACGCACATTGTCTGACTGACACGGTATAGCAGCACCACTTGTGAGGGAGGTTAGCCCCATTTTGTGGAGGAGGAGACTGAGGTTCAGAGCCAGGGACGTGCTGGGGAAGGTGAGAGAAGGAGAAATTTCTGTGACTGGTACAGCACACATTAGGATGAACTCTGTGAGGTTACTACTTTCAACCTTTCCTCCCAACAGAAAGGACCATTCCACAGGGTTCAACCTAACAGAATGCATTTTATATATAAATTATTTATACAGTAATTACTTTAGCAGATAATTTAATGAGTTTATAATATCAGTTATAGCATACATAAATGTCCTATATTATTTACTGGTTATATAATGGTATCTATACCTTACATCATATGCATAAGAGGCACAGTGCTTAATGGTTGAGGACGTGGATTCCTGACTCGGACTACACTGGAAACGTGGTTCTACCACTTACGAGCTTTGGGACATCGAATAAATAATGTATCCTCTCACTGCCTTTGTTCTTCATCTACACCATGAGCTAATAATAGTACCGACTCCACAGGACTCTTGTAAAAAAGTAAGAGAACACAGGCCGTGCGCTAGAACGGTGCCTGGCACACGGTACTGATTAGCAGTCATTGTGCCTGCTTTTGTTCACTGGTGCCTTGCTACAGCCCTTGGCAATAGTCAATGCTACCTTGATTTCACAGAGACTTGCGCGGGTTTACACACCCTGCAAGAACACATCAGCAATTCAAACGCAGGTCTTTCTGAGTCCCAAGCCCTGCTGTTCTTTCTAAGCTGTCAGCTTCTCCTGGTAGTCTCTCTGAGCCTTCATTTGCCATTTGGTGAAACGAGAGGCTGGGTCAGCTGATGTTATGGTTCCTCCCAGCATCCTTGTATATCAAAGCAACAGCAGCAAAGACAAACAAACAAACAAACCACGATCAAATGTTCTCAGTTCCACTGAATGCAGTCTCCTTAGCCACGTGGCTAGAAGCTTTCTGTATTTAGGGTTCCAATTTTTTTTCCTTTTCTGCTATTTCTTTCCAGAGTCCTCAGTACATTTCCTAATTAATCACTCCCACTTAATTTCCTAAAGCAATCACATCCTCCCCACAGGCAAGCAGCCTCATCTCAGGCAGAAGCACACACACCAGCTGGTCCCACAGCTACGTGGGAGTGTGTGAGCAGCTTTTGGACACAGACCAAAGAGTGGCACAGACGCAGGAAAAACGCAGCTTGAGAGCTACACTCAGAGGACACTCTTCCCGTCCCAGTGACATGTGGGTTTCCTGGTGATCAAAAGGACACTGAGATTTGGTTCTCCAAGGAAACCCTAAGATGCAGAAGATCCGGCTGGAGCATCCCAGGATGCAGGGAGACTCTACCGGTGGCTACTCTGTGATTCCAGGCAGGGCAATGCTGGCGAGATAGGAAGGCTTAGATTCCGCTCTCAGCTTTTCTGCTTATTTGTTGTATGAATTTGGACAAGAGCTTTCCTTTGGTTGAGCCTCAGTTTTCCCACCTTTAAAATGAGAACGGTAATATATGCCACACAGTGCGGTGTAGTGTAAGGAAAGAGCCACAAATGCGACAGCCTAGAGGAGCCTGGCAGCTGATATCAATGAGGGAAGTTGGGCTGAGCAAAAGAAAAATAACATGATGCCAAATGGCAGCTGACACACAGTCTCAGGGTTGGAGTCACAACAGGGAGCGGTGGGGACTGTGGTGAAAGGGAGACATGCCTCATCTAAACACTAGTCAACCACTGCCATAGAGCCAAGCTGAACCCCTGTTGCCAAAATTTCCAATTTTTAAAAAAAGAAGCCAGAAATGGATTTTTATATGAATTCACGAATCTTAAAATGTTGGCAAGAAATTGACACTAAAAAAAGCAAAAAACAAAAAAAAACACCAATATGTGAGTCAATACCATGTGAGCCAAGCACAACACTTTGGAGGGTTGGTTTTGGCCCACTGGCCACTGGTTTGCAAATTATCTCCATGTAAGTATTAACTGAGACAATGTAATAATATATCAAGCACTTAGCTATGCACGTAACACATAATAAACACTCGATAAATGGTAGCCGTGGTTATTATTATTATTATTGCAGTTAACGTCTCTGTAACTCAGAACCCCCATCTGTGATAATGGACGTAAGGCTCATGGACGTCTGAGAAAATCCCTGAGGGTACTACAGAGGTTAACCATTGTGCATACATATTGATGCTGCTTTATTAATTGAAACGCACTTCATTGAGATTAGGTAGGACAGTGGTTCTCAACCAGAGGTGATTCTGTCCCCCAGGGGATATCTGGCGATGTCTGGAGACGTTTTTTTGGTTGTCAGACTAGGGAAGGGTGCTACTGGAATCTAGTGGGTAGGGGTCACGGATGCTGCTAAATATCGTAAAATGAGTAGGACAGCCCACAACGACAATAAAACATCCCGCTGAAAATGTCAATAGTACTGAGGTAGAAAAACCCTGTGTAGACGGAAGTTTCCCTTTGCATCTCCTTTGTAGAAAAGACTTTATTAAGACAGAGGTGTGGATAGGTTCCTACATGGCAAGATACAGGAAAGGCTATGGGGTACAGAGAAAGAGGGGTGGCAGTTGGGAGAACGAGCAGATATACAGATAATTATCTCCTCTAAGAGTTTCAAAGCCCTGCTTTCACTCTGCTTCCTATAGAACTTTTTCATCATTGTCTTAACAACTGTCACATCAACATATTTCCTTAAAAGATACTGCTGAAGCTGCACCAATTGGAAAGTAGGATCTGGGGAAACTGAGAACTTGAGAGAGAAGCTGCTTGAGGCAAGGTCACTCAGCAGGTTGCAGGGCAGACCTGGGAGAGAGTCCTCTTGGGTCCTGGTCCAGGTCCCTTGGGAAGACATCGCTCCATTTTGCTGTTGTCATAGTAATTATAAATCAATTCTGTCTACCCATTAAAGCAGTTATTCCATAGAATGTTCTCACAAAGCATTGTTGAACTCGCCCTAGTTATTTTATGGATGTAAAAGTAATCACATTTTTGTATATTCTGTAATTCCAGCTACATTTACAATCGGCCTTCACCTCAAATGGTAAAAATAATGTGGGTTATATTACACCGTGGTTGTCATGCATTGCTATGACTACTCCAAACAAGGAAAACTGTGCTAGAAGCAAAATCAAGCAATTCTAGTTCACCTTAAGAGGGTAAGGGAAAGGAGAGTGATTTTTATCAATTCCTACATAATGCTAAGTGTTTTATATAACTTATTTAATATTCTCTATAATTGGGAACTTTTCTTTAGGTCAGTTTTCTCACACACTGCTGCACATCAGCAATACCTGGGAGCTTTACAAAATCACATCTGGGAAGCACCTCAAAATCATTAAATCAGAATCACTGGGGATGGGACCCAAGCATCAGTAATTTTTAAATCTCCCCAGGTGATTCCAACGTGCAACCAAGTTTGAGAATCAGGATTTCAGGACTCATTATCATTATTTTACAATGATGTTGACATCCTAAGAGCAAAGTGAACCTGCCTAAGGGCACCCAGCTGGTGAATGGTAATACTGTGATTCAGACCCGGGTCTGCCTTTCTCCAAATGCCAGGCATAATCTTTCTCATATGCCACTTTCTCCCAGAAGTTTGCTATCTGTGGCTTTCTCAGTTAGAGTTATTTGGTTGTAAGTTTGTGAACTTGGGCAAAAGGGAATTCACTAGAAGGCGATCAGGGTCTTCTGGATTCAGTGGGAATCTTAAAAACAGGTCTGGGAAAAAGGAAAGCAGGCACGTCTCGTCCCTGCACAAGTGCTTAGATGATCTGGCAAGCCACCATGTCCAGTCTCTTTGTCCTTCTGGTTCAGATTCCAGTTCCAGGGAGGAAGCACCAGACAGACCTGACTTGGGTCATGAGCTCATCCCTTGACTAGGAGAAGGCAAGGTCCCTGATTACAAATCCACCAGACTGTATCCTGTGAGTGCAAAAGACAATATTCCTCTGGGAAGCAAGACTGAATCCTGGGCAGCCACAACACAACACGTCTACTATGATGGAGGGAATGGAGGGACTTATGCAAGTAAGCAAGAAGACATAAGACAGTCTCACAGGTACGCTATGAACTTCAAGGAGAACTCAGCAAAAACCCGGAAGCCCCTGTAATCAAAACCAATGAAACAGATAGGGTCATTCAGAAGAAAGTTGCCATCGGAAAAGTGGCCATGAATGGCCTCAAAATCATTTGCAAAATATTGTGAGTTTGTGCATTTTTCTAAGAACACGGTCCATTTATCTTATCAGATTATCTAGGCTTTTTCTTAAAGAATTTTAGGAGATCTTAGGGAAGAAAAGGAGAAGCTCCTAACAGAGCTCAGGTCCCAGAAACTACCTGGAAAAATGAGACCTGGTGTTCTGGCCTGGCACCACACAGACAAGGCTGGTAGAGCTTTGCCAACTTTGAGCCAGGAAAACAACACTTTTCAAAAAAAGCAAAAACAGACACAGGTAAGAGTTAGCATGTTTGCCTGTAGTTACACAGCAGTAAGGAAGAGGACAGTCCCAAAGGAAAAAAGATATCAAGGAAGCCGAGGGCGCTCTGGGGTCAAAAGCAAACAGGGGCCATTACAGTTCAATTGCAGATGTGTTCAAACAGAGCACCCTCCCAAGCTGGCTCCTTGACAAAGGGCCAGTTCTCCATCCTGTGAGGCTTTCTTCCCACATCTAGGCATCTACAGACCCTAGTATGCAGGGACTTGAAAAACGAGGCTACTGTGTAATTAAATATATAATTACAATTAAATATTTAATTGTTCAATGCATAAATTCAAGGATGAATCAATATACAAACAGGAGAACTATCCTTGTTAACTGTGGTTACTCAGTACACAGGTACTATGTATTAAGTCCCTACTAAGAGTCAGGGACTGGGCTAGTAGCTTTAGATGACACATAACTTAACCTCACAATAACCCTAAAGGGTACTTACTATTATACTACACCCATTTTATAGATGAGGCTCCGAAGACTCCGAACAATGAAAGGACTGGTCTGTTGACACATGACAGGAAGCGATGGGATCTGAAACCAGATCTGTCAGCTTGAGCATCTGTGTGATTGCCGCGGCTCCAGGATGCCTCACAATGTTCATGAGCATCAGCTACGTGTTGGGCATTTTGCTAATTCTTACAACAATCCTTGAAATAGGTATTACTGTCTCCGTTTTGTTTTTGGTTTTTTTGTGTGTTTTTTTTTGCGGTACGTGGGCCTCTCACTATTGTGGCCTCTCCTGTTGCGGAGCACAGGCTCCAGACGCGCAGGCTCAGCGGCCATGGCTCATGGGCCCAGCCGCTCCATGGCATGTGGGATCTTCCTGGACCGGGGCATGAACTGGTGTCCCCTGCATGGGCAGGCGGACTCTCAACCACTGTGCCACCAGGGAAGCCCACTGTCTCCGTTTTTTTTAGATGAGGAAACTGAGTCTAGAAAGACAAGTAACTTGCCAAAGGGCACATTTTGAATACAGATTTTTTAAATCCAAATCTCTCTGGCTTTAAAGCTCAGGGACTTTCCAGCAAACCTCCTGCCTATCTAATTCAATGTGATTTTTTTAAATGTGTTGACTTAGTTTGATTTTCACAAGCATTATACAAAGCCCATAGAGAAACATAGCTCCTGCCCTCAAGAAGCTTTTAATCTAGTTAGGAGATTAGTTACACAGTATAGAAAATAATGATGATAAATACATGGCTGTAGAGTTTTTTAAACATGGCCACAAATTCTTTGGGACTTCTTCCTTGGAGAAGTGGTTCCTACACTTTAACCTGGGCTAGCTTGTGTTGCTTAGAGCAGTAGAATACAGCAGAAGGAATACTATGTTACTTCTAAGACCAGTTCATAAAAAGCCAGGCAACTTCTGGGTTGTGTACTGACACAACCATTCTTAGAGCTCTGAGCCTCCATGTAAGATGTTAGGTCACTCTAAGGCTGCCATGCTTCAAGGAAGCTCAAGCCACATAGAGAGGTCACATGTGGGCACTCTTGTCAACACCCCCAATGGAGCCCAGCCTTTGAGTCAAACCACCTGGGTGCCAGACATATGAGTGAACAGCCTGCAGATGATTCTAGTAGCCACCCATTCAAGTCTCCCCCAGTCATTCCCATTCTCTATATGATGCCTCATACATCAGGGAGCAGACACAAGCCACCCTACTGAACCATGTCTTAAACCCTGACCCAAAGCATCATGGAGCATAATAAAATGGCCATTGCTTTACAACACTAAGTTTTGGGGTGGTTTGTTAATCAGTAATAGGTAATCAGAATAATGGCTTTTTGAGTGGATATTTAATGCCTGGCACTGTCCTCTAAGCTTGACATGTATCACCTCATTTGATCCTCCAGCAGCCCAAGGAAGCAGGTGATTGTTAAAGAACATGCCCATGATTGCTTAGCTAGTGATGGCATTCAGGCCCAGATCACGCTAATTCCAGCATCAATACTGTAAACTGCTCTGCTATAGAGGAAGGGGAATTCTGTCTTTGCAGAAAGTCTACAAAGCCCAAATCCAATCAGTCTTAAGAAACATGCTATTTTTGAAACTAAACATCTTTTTCTTTCTTAATTTCAGAAGGCTTACTGTGGAACTGAGCTAATTATTTGAGCCTTAATCAAGGACCAGCCACTCCCTGAAGCAGCTGTCCTGGCCTCTCTACTGCCTCTAGAAAGTCCCTTGGGTTGGTTGGATATTGGCTCCAGTCTAAACCTCAAACCCCAGCCCCTAGAAGTAAAGATGCATAGGGCTAATATGATTCTTGGAGATCGTCCAGTCTACTCCCTTCATCCCCTTATAAGACGAGGAAACTGAGGCCCAGAGAGGTCAAGTGACTTGTCCAAGGTCACACAGTATGTCAGAGGTACAGCCAGGTCTCCAAATTCCCAGGCAAACATTCTTTCTACTACACCATGCTGCAGTTGCTAAAAATTCCCCAGAGCTGCCTCCCTCGGCCCTCCTCTTGACAAAGCCGTTTTCCCCGCCACACGCCCACACAACTACACACAGTCACATTTGGCAAGTGGTGCCCTCAGCCCCACTCTGCTCATGAAATGCTGTTTTGCAATGGGGACTCTTTGTTCGTTAGCAACACAAAGAAAACTGTAGTGAAGTCTTCTCAGAAGGAGATGTTTCTTGTTTTAAAGACGGAAAGAGAGCTTCCTGGCTGAATATGGCTCGAATCAGCATGCAGCTCCAGTCGGGAAAGAACCCAGAGGAGATTTAGGTCTTTGCAAAATTTCTAGAACACATGAAGAGGGCACATGGCAGGAAGAAGCTTATGGGAAATGTTTCAGAAAGTATTAAAAGGTACGCCTAAACAGAGTAAACAGAGCAGATTGGTTACCATCTTGTGGTATGAAGTAATTAGAAGGGGGGGGGCACTAGAGTCGTTAAAAACTCTCATGAAGTGACTGGCCTTCCCATTTTGGATTTCTGCTCTAGTCCTGTTTCCCAGCTGTCTTTTTGATCTGGGATTTTCCCTTTCTAGACCGTAATCAAGCTACTTTGGTGCTTGGAGCCCTCAGGATAGGCTCTGAAATCCCAAGTCACCCATTTGGTGCCTCTCCTTTGGTTCCACATTATTCCTTATTGTTTGTACTAGATTTGGTCCCTCTTCTGTCTTCCTAGTTTCTCTGATTGGCAGCGGCCTCCTACGGCTGAGTGATTGTTATCAAGGCCCAAATGCTGTGATCAAGGATGAAATGAAAGCAGGACAAACTTCTCATGAGGGCAGCTCATGCCACAAAGCTGAGGTCCCCACCGATCACAGCTCTAAGACATGTCTCTGTCCAGGTGGGCTGAGAGCAGTGGGGAGTGGGTAGACCAGATGATCTCCAGAGATACTTCAAAAGCCTGAAACCCTCTCGGCTAGGGAAGGAAATGAGAGAGGGAGGGACAGAAGCGAGTTCCATGGCAGAAATTCAGAACTTGTAAGCTGGCAGCAGATGGAAAGAAAAGTGCCAACTTTTAGCAGGAGGAGATGTAGTGCGTGCATTTCTTAGGGCTACTGCAAGCCCCAGGTCCTCCCTTCCGGAGAATCAGGTGGAGGCCACCCAGGAGCCACCCTCCTACACACATGCACAGCACACATCTCCAGGCACAAGACGAGATCTCCAAAAAGAAACTGGGCCAAATGAAAGTTCTCAGACCCTTCCCCTCAAAGCTGAGTCTTGCCTATCACCTTCCCCACGCCTAGGCAAACCTGCCTAAAGAGCCAATTTCCGTCCAAAGCCCCCCCTCCCTCATTTTCCCCTGGGAAATCTCCCACCTGCTTTGTTAAACCTAAGAGAGAAGAATGAGTGAATGAGCACCACAGGGAAACAATGCCCAGTGGTCTGGTTACAGCTGGAATAGCCCAGGAGGGGCAGCTGGCCTCCCAAAGGAGGCCCTGTATCTCTTCATTGCCTCAAATACTGCTGCGCTGTGCGTCAGTGTTTATGAAATGCTTCTCAAATAAGGTCAGTGTTCTACGCAGAGTTAGGACTCTAATAAAATGCAGAACTTGTGCTGTTTGCCAGCGAGCTGCGGAGGCATACTGGAATTCTTTCTCGGATACAATTGTTCTCAGATTAATATTTTCCCCATGAGTTTTTTTTTTTATTCTACTTGTACTTTTTTTTTTTTTTATGATGTGTGAGTTTTTCTACATATTTATACCCACTAAAAGGGATGAGTGGGGCTTGCTTTCATCAGTGGTTCCTGAGGGCTTGGTGTCCCATCCTTAATTTCCCCCAACACCCCATAAATGTCCTCTCTGAACCTAGCATGGTGGCCTTCGCCTTGTCAGTCACTTGGTGGGAAAGGATAGCCCAGATGGATTTCCACATTATTTTGAGCTGTTCCAGTGATGAGGACATTTCACTTGCCTTAGTCCTCATTGTAGGCACTCAACAAATAGCTCCTTTAAATGACTGCATCCTTCACAGAGCCCCTTATTTGGTTCTACTTTCTTTTTTTTTTTATATAAATTTATTTTATTTATTTTATTTTTGGCTGCGTTGGGTCTTCGTTGCTGCGTGCGGGCTTTCTCTAGTTGCAGCTAGCGGGGGCTACTCTTCATTGTGGTGTGTGGGCTTCTCACTGCGGTGGCTTCTCTTGTTGCGGAGCACGGGCTCTAGGCGTGCGGGCTTCAGTAGTGTGGCACGTGGGCTCAGTAGTTGTGGCTCGCGAGCTTAGTTGCTCTGCGGCACGTGGGATCTTCCCGGACCAGGGCTCGAACCCATGTCCCCTGCACTGGCAGGCAGATTCTTAACCACTGCGCCACCAGGGAAGCCCCTGGTTCTACGTTCTTGGAAACTGCCACTTATTAATTACTAAGGCGAAAAGTCCTCTCAACTCCACCCATTTGGATTGCCGACATTGGTGTGAGGCTATGTGTGCATTTGTAAAAGATGCATCTTGATAAATGAAAAGGAAGACCCCAGTTCAAAAACATGGGTGACCCTGAGCAAGGCCTTTGAGTCTGCTGAGTTTCCTCACCTGTAAATATAAGATTCTAAGATGAACCCTGGTTATCTTTCAGAGGCAGGATTTAGATATTGTGGGTGGAATCAGTAAGGTATTCCCACGGCACTAGATTTAGGAGACATTTGCAGACATCTGATCTCAGTTAAACCTTGCATCAGATCTGTGAGAGAAGTGTTATTCCCACCATTCTAAAGGTTACAGATGAGATGATTAAGACTCAGAAAGATACTCCTATAAATTTCTGCAGTTAAAAAAAAAGGATGGAAACCAGGATTCCACCTAGGTCTTTTTCCTCATTAAAGGTTATATCACACCATACTCTCCACTGGTTTCCCATTCAGACCCCTTCGAAACCCAATGTATAAAACACTTTCTACCTGTGTTCTAGAGCTTGGAAGAGATGCAGAGGAGAAAAAGAATATCAGGAAAGTGCTAGATGGTCCAGAAACTTTTGTAACACATTTCTGAGCAGGACAGCTCTCCAATGAAATCATCATTGTTGAGCTTTTCAATCACAGAAGAATCTGCTCTATTCTCTGCTTGGGCTGCAGGGAGTTTAAGAGCATGTTGTATGTAATTCATCATTCACAGAGTCCAGCCCCAGAGGACCTCTACACACCACCCTGGGCATCATAAAAGGCTTCAGATGGCCATGAAGATGAAGTCTGAAGTTGTTTTCCGGACACAGCCATGGATTGGGAGTCTCCAGTCTCCAATGAAGGTCCAGGCCACAAAGATCCTAAGAAAATCCAATCTCAGGAATTGAAGCTTAGATGGTCAAAGTCCAAATTCAGTACTAGGCAATGGAGAGCTACATAGAGGGCAGGATTGGGCAAGAAGCCAGTCTGGAAGGGTCAAGGCAGGGGCCAGGAGCCGCTCAGGCTCCAGGAGAGATACACAAGATGCACAAGTCCATGGTCAAGCCCATAAACCTCAGATTAGAAGAGGACCACGGACACACTATGCAGACAGACCCGAGCCAGGGTATACACTAATTGAGGGCAGGGGAGCAAAGAGTGGGTATGCTAGGTAGCAGACAGTAACTAGGGAGGCTGAAAAACTCAAGAGGGAGTCAAGGTGGGTGGTTAAATGTGCTGGCAGACTTTCAGGAATGACAATGCACACTGCTGCCAAAGTGCAGAATGAATCAGGGGTCAGGAACTCGGACTGGCATTTTGGACAAGAGAAGAGAAGTATGAGCCCACACAAGTAGTGATAAGACCGTGAAAAGTGAAGTCACATTTAGTCCAGCCAGGATGCATCTTATATGCATCCTGCACCAGCAGGACCTGATCTCAGGGTGGCAGGAGCCTGGAGATCATGGCTGAAAGAAGGCAAGTAGTACAACTAACTGAAAAGGATGGGGATCCCTGGCAAAAGCTAGGCAGATACTCGTGGGGGGATATAATTGGTCAAGAAGGCTCATCAGAACTGTACATGGAGAATTTATCCCCTCAAATCCAAAATAAAAAATCATAATAATTAGCCACATAACTATGGTGATATTCTTCCTAAGACTGGATTCAGCCCTAAACTCTCCTGTTAGATAAAACTGCCTTAAGCGCAGCTCCTGTCATTTTAAATGGGGCTCAGGCCCTCTTAGGTTCCATGCAACCGTGAACTTCTGCGAATCTAAACCACGTTCCCACTTCTACCCATGGGAACCCTATTCACCCTCAAGCTCCAATTCGAATGTCACCTACTTCCCCAAGCTGGACAGGATGGCTCCTTTGCCAGAACATAGCCTTGGCACCCCTCTCGGGATGTCTTACATCAAACAGGTTCTCCCTGATTTGACTGGATATCATTGTTGTTGTTTTTTTTCTTCTGGTTGTTCTTTGAGAATTGGGTTTAGAAGATAGGTAAGGGCGGCTGACTTAACCTGGGGGAGGAATGACATGACCAGTGGTTGGCGCACAGACCAGAGACCAGGCTGCCTGGATAAACCCTGGCTCCACTTCTCCCACCTGAGGAAGTTACTTCACCTCTCTGACTTTCTTTCCTTATCTGTAAAATGGGGACACAACGAGTTCCTGTCTCACATGATTGTCCAAAGATTGAGTCCATGCGTATAAAGGGTGAGAAAAGCGCCAGGCGCAAAGAAGGGCTCCATAAACGGGAGCTGTCATGGTGGTGGTGGTGGTTGTTGTTATTATTTACAATGATGTCGGGAGGGCCTCAGGCCTCTCTGCTTCATCCTCTATCACATTCATTCCAAGCACTACTCAAACGAGCCCTGTGCCAGGGGGCGCCTCACATGGTAAAGGAAATCACTTTGAGAAACTCAGGCTTCTCAGCTGAGCCATGCTGCTGAAAGGAGGGCCCAATTTTTCAGGCTAAAATATTTTACAGGAGAGAATAACACACATATACACATCAACACACACACACACACACACACACACACACACCCCACATCCCATGCTGATGGGGCTTCTGGCACCAGCCTGACAGAACAAGGATGAAGCAAAAGTCATGAAGGAAAAGCCTACAAGAAACCAAGAGTTTAGAGAAAATTCAACAAACAGGGGAATTAAACATTAATAGGAAATCATTCCAGAGAAAATATGAACAGAACCCCAGGGAAAGAAGATGCTACAGGCTAATAAGACATCAACATTTTTATCCACCCCAGCAGGAAAGAACAGGACAATGTATTTATGTAATCCACACCCCAGACCACAGAAAGACTTGGAAAAAAGCAGAGAGAACTCTTGTTGATTATACTGACAACCTGGATAAAGATCTGTAGGGCAAGCTCACTAAAACTGCAGAGGAAATGAGGAGAGGAGTGGTTATTATGCCAGAAGGGAAAATCAAAATAGAAATGTTCCTGAAAAGCTGATGAAATGAAAGTATTTGCCAAAATTTAATTAGGATAAATGCAAAGTGTTGCATTTAGACGCCAAAAGGTCAAGTGCACAAATCTGGGATGGGGGGAAAATAGGATCAACAGCAGGGAGGGTTGGGGAGACACTGGGGATGCAGTGAACAGCTGGGTCAAAATGAGCCAACGCAGGGGCGGTGGCTGTCCAAAGTGAAGAAGAGGTCCCTTTAGCATGCGCTGATAGAAGGTAAGATAACAAGAGAGTGGAAGGTCTCATCCAAACTAACAAAAGGCAAAGAGAATTGGAATCTATTTAGAGGAACATAACTAGGAACGGGGAGAGTGCCTGTCTCAAAGTCTAACACGCACAGAATAGTTGAGGTGATTATAAAAGTTTATGGAGAAAAGAGAAGACTTGGGTAAGTGGCTGGTGAGAAATGCAAGAGCAATAAGACGTTTGAAATCCTATCATTTGGGAAAAGGATTCTGCTTGCTCTCTGTAATAACCAGTAATGGGAGATAAGTTCAATCCCCAAACAAAGAAAAATTTCTTCTTAGAACTGCTTTTAAAAATAGAATAAATTGCCCTAGGAAGAACTGAGTGCCTCACCACTAAATGTAATCAAACCAAGGAGAATGACCACTTTCTCCAAAATCGTGCTGGTGGAAGATCAACCTGTACATGGCTGGAACTTGGACAAGAGGACCCCCTTCAACCTTGAAAATCCATATTTTTCCAAATCAGGTTTTATCTTGAGCATGCTATGGAAGGAAGACTACAGTCGGCAAGAATTATGGTAATCGAAATGATGGGAATATTTATGGAGGATGCACTATGACTCAGGTAGTTCTATATATTCAATACTCATGGCATCCTATGAAGGGATATTATTATTATTCCCATTTGATAAATGAGGAAACTGAGGTCACCCAGCTAGTTAAATGGTAAGTTGAGGATTTTAATCACACACTCCTGACAATGTTTCCCAGGGAACAGCTGTATCAAACATGGTGCTAGCAACAGACCAACGAAGACCACAGAGAGTGGGAAGGAAAGCAGAGCCTTTGGCAGACCAGCAATAGCAGTTGTTACACAATAACAATCTAGGTCTCCAAGCAGAGGATTCCTATTATGAGTTCTTCCCACCTGAGTAAGATGGATTTAAATGTAAGGCTGGAGAATCACGAACAACGGAGAGCCTTGAAAACGGAGCACCAGAAACCACAGCAGGGCCCCCTCTGATCTACCGTATCCAGAATGAGTGGTGGTTCAGAAAGCCTCTCAGGAAAAAGCATACCTTGTTATTTTTTTGTTTTTGTTTTTTTGTTTTTCCAGCAGTTCTAAAAAGGGTTAAGACCACCTTACATAATGAGGGTGGAGCATGCTAGTAAATACAGCTGTTTCAAGTAAAAGCAGTAACAGAGGCAGACACGGGAAGTCAGTAAAAGGAGGTATTTAGGGAAAGGCGGAAGGAATGAGCATTGAAAAAAAAAAGTCAGGGCCAAAAATTCCCCATGAAAATCTGACCCCCCAAAATAAATAAATAAAATGCATTCCTTATTTAAATGTACCACAAAGCAGCATGCCCATGCAAAAGATACAAACCACTTCAACCGTAATCCCCGTTTTATGGAACAGAGGCCAACCTGGGCTTAGCTGGGGAGGAGAGGGAGGGAACCAGGCACAGGGAGACTGGGCAGAGCCTATGTGCAGGCGAGGAACTTGCCTCGACAGGCACACCTCAAGTGGGCATCTCCAAACTTCCAGCTGGATGGGGCCCGAGATGAAGAAATGGAAGTAACAGCTGTGGTCACTATCATTAAGAGTTTGTGGAGGCCTATGTGCCAGGTACTGTGTTAAGCACTTCCTGTACATTATTTCATGTAATCGCCCCCCAGAGGACCATTTACTCTTCGCCCTTTACAAGTAAGGAATGGTAGGTGGAAAAGCAGCATACTGGGCATTGTGCTGAGTGCATTACATGGATTGCCTCAGGCCACGTTCACAGCATTTCCGCAGGGCCCGTGCGATTATCATCCCCCTATTACAGGCATGCAAATACGGTACAAAGGGATTAAACAGACCGCAGCCCAGAGGAGTGGAGTGACCCGCCCCAGGTGCAACAGCAAAGATGTAACAGAGCCAGAATTTAAACCAGAGCTGTCTTATCTCCAGAGCCCAGGCCTGAACCGGAAGGCACGGGGCTCTGAAACCTTCTTGCACGACCCACTCAGTGCAAAAGATCCCACAGCTCTCGGACCCACTGTTCTCACTTTCCAGGGGAGAAAGCACTGAGTGACAACAAACAGAACTGGGGAGAAACAAAATAACAATCAAAGTGGCAAAAATGCCAAAATAAACATGGCCCAGCTCATGGCAAAAGCAAAACTTAATAGTGAACCTACAAATACATCGATTAAAACAAGCAGAGCAGCAATCAAAAATCACAGAGAGTGCAGGATAATGCTGATGAGCTCCTGATTAGAAAGTCCTATGGTTTAAGTGTTCAGGATTTCTAGCTCTTTTCATGGGCATGTGCACAGTAGGAGTTTTGTAAGGTTGCTAAGCAACGTCGGGCAACCAGACTCCAGAGTGGATCACTCATTATGAGTCCTTGGTAACTCTAGTAAGGCAGTAATTTTAGTTCATGAAAGACACATTTTAGAAATGCTTAATAACTCATATAATAGGTTACTAACAAGTGGCCCTTAGCCATACATAAAAAATGCAGATCTATAACTGCCCAGCTTTCACTTGTAAGAACTACTTGTACTTTTGAGATTCATCATTAATTTAGTTCAACACATACTTGTTGAAAACGTACTATGTGCCAGGTGCTGTTCTATGCTATGGGGAAGAGGCCCCCGACAGTTCACCAGTGAACTACAGACTATACACAAAAAAACCACAGACTATACTAGAATTCTACTTTTAGGAAAATGAGGCCCAGAGAGGTAAAGCAATCTGTTCAGTGTTGCACAGCACACTGGAGGTGGATATGTTCAGCTGCTCACGTCCAGGCCAGTAGGCTCGGCAGGAGAACACTGCTTCCCGGAAAGGCCACGTCCTCATGGTTGGTCAAGAGAGGCCCCATGATCCACCAGCTTGCCCCCGGTCCTCTGAGCTAGCCCCAAGGGCTGGGAGTACCAGGATGCAGGGCTTGGCTGTTGAGCATCTTGGAAAGTCTCCCACTTGACCTCAGGACCTCTGTGGTCAAGTAAGGGAAAGCCTATGACACGGTGTTGGTTTTTATTGGACCCAACCACCGGCGAAGCTTGCCGTCATCTGGAGTGATGGAGAAAATTAAGCTACCACATTCTCACGTTTCAGCCTTTAGCCCGTATTCCTTCGCAAACAGGAAATGTTTATTTAAATACAGCAGTCTCCAGCATGTTCCAGAGCCAAGTGAAAAACCAAAGATGTCCACTCTTGCCCCACTCCACTGTTCAGGCCACCACCTCGCTGCGGGTGAGAAGTAGGCCTCTGCCTGCCTTTAGGCAGGACGAGGCAAAGGGGCCCTGCGTGAGAGTTCATTTTCACGTCTCCTCTTTTTCCAGGCCGAGATTGTGGTTGGAGAAGAATTACATCTGTGGGCTCCTTTTGTACTCAGAAGGGTAAACGCAACATCTGTTTACTCTGTGCTCCATGGTAAATGTTTTGTTTCAGGCACCACCATTCACTTCCTCTCCCCTTGTCCTCTATCTTTGCTCCATGGATAATAAATTACACTGAATTCTCCTCTGCGTTTATTTAGCTTTCTTGTGGGTGTCACCTCCCCATTGAGGGGAAAAAAAAATGTCGGTAGTTTATAAACAACAGAGAGTTTCTCTGTGTGATGTGCTGACATTATGGAGAATACGCTAGAACACAGACGCCTAGCTCTGATACCAGCTTAATGATGAACAATTTAACAGGCCCCATTCCAGGCCTGAAGCAAAGTCCAAATGGTGACCACATTATCTTCATGGACGTCTGCTTCAATGGCATGCCATGGCTGGACAAGGCCTCAGAAGTCAACACTACCAGAGCAACAAACCCTCCCTCCCCCACCCACACCTCTTCATAAAAGCCTCTTTGGGAGACAGAACAGCAGGAACAGAGAAGGGAGAAAATGTTTCCTCTTTGTTATAAAACACAACACAAACATTTGAGATCAGAAAATGGATCTTAGGAAGGTCCCGAGCATCTGACGGCAGTGCTGACAACACTTAGCCACATGAAAAAAATGAGCCCTGAGAAGTTTAAAGGCTCACTAAAGGAAAGTTCCTTCTTCCGTCGTTTGCTTACATTCTTTAAGTTGGATTGCTGGTTTTCTTCTGTATATGCCATGATTTTATATACAGTTACTGGAATGCAGTGGACGCTCAAGTCATGTTTGTTGAATTAATGAAGGGAGGAATGAATGAAAAATTCCTCCCTAAAGAAATCCTTAGCATAGCTCAGAAATGCCACGGCCCCACCAGAGTTTGCAAAATTGTGACGTTACAGGTGAGTTGACTGAGACAGGGTGTGGGGTGATGAAGGAGTATTGGGACTCTTGGGAAGCTGCACCTAATCCCTGCAGTAACCCTGACTCAGCCTGCTTGTAAAGGCTGCCCCCTCTCCTGGGGAGGGAAGAGACTAGAATGAGAAGCCAGACGCATCACCCCAATGCACCCCAACCAAAAAGACATCAGTGACCAGAACAAAGGCAGAGGAGACTCAGATATTCCAAAACACCTCCTACTTCGCCAATGCCTGCCGGTGGCCATGGCAGCAGGGGACCCATGGGAACGCCCAGGACTCCAGTCTCTACCCAATCTCTTCAATTATAGAGCAGATGGGCAGCCCCCAGCTGCCTGGGTCTCCTGGGAGAGGTAGCACGGTGGCATGCTGGCTGCAATGCTGTGCCTGCAGCTTTTGAAGACCTCCTACATGCTAGAAGGAGAGGGGCCCACTCTCCTTGGTGTCTCAAACATGCAACATGATTTTGAATATCAAAGAGAAGTAGACTCAAGACCCCAAAAGGAGAGCTAATGTCAAGGCAAGTCAAATGTTTGCAGGGTGTACCTGAAGCAGCAACAACTGCTGCCTATTTTAAGACCCCAGCCCACAGAGAACCCTCCCAGGACCGTCTACTTATAGCTCTTGGCCCAAGCTGAACCTTGTTCCAAGGATGTCCAGCAGTGTGGTAGGGGGTATGGACTTAGGAGCCAGACGTGCTCGAGTTCAAACACTTAACTAGCTACTACATGACCTTGAACAAATGACAAAAAGGCTTAACTGTAAAGTGGAATAATAAGCATTACCTTTGTAACTAATGATCATCGTAGAGATTCAATAAGATAACACATGTAAACAAACTGAGGCACAGAAAGCATTCATTAAACATTAGCTACAGTTATTATTTCACTAACTCATGTGGCTGGCCCTGGTGTTGAGGAGAGAGAGGAATTTAGCTTATAAGTTACAGGTTTCCAAAAATACCACTAAAACAAGTTTTTCACTGGCATTGTAGAATATAAAGACTGCGTTAGGCTGTAGGAACCTGGATTCTGCCCTTTTATTGCCATCATCTTGCTGTGTGACCTTAGGCAAGTCATTTCACATTTCCGAGCCTCGTTTTCTACACATATTCATGAAGGTTCAGCTCTAACCCTCAAGAATTGTTTGGTTCAACCCCACAGAATAATCACTGCACTTGAAAAAAATGTCTTGAGCCAATGGAAAGCTCCAGGAAAAAGGAAGGCAGTTCTACTGAGTCTCCGCTCAGGGACACATAAAAAGTAAGCGGAAGAGAAGCAGAGTGACAGGAGGTGATTAACAGGAATAACACACTCTAGGACAATACATCTTAGTCTCTGGCCCACTCTCCTCCAGACTAAAGTCAAGAAGGCAGAATCTTGAAAACCCATGCACCTACTCTAAGACATGTGCAGAAGGGGGCAGCGGGAGAGCAAGGCATGCAGAAATCTACCAGCTAGAGCAAACCCTCACCCACTTCTGGGCTGTGTTCCCAGTCCAGTTCCAACCCCCTCTACCATTTCTCCCTCCTTCCCCACTCCCCAACTGCAGGCTAGGAAGAGCCCACCCCAGAGTCCAAGTTTTGAAATTGGTCCGAGGATCAAAATGATAAATGTTTCCAAAACGTTGACATATGAAAAGTAAATATTTGGTTGCACAATTGGGGTTAAAACGAGGGTCAATCCACCCCACTCTCCAAGCGCCTCTCCTCTTGCTGCCAAGCCCAGGATCCGAGGCTGAGTGCGGTTTGTAAGATTATAGCGCTGGGTCTCATTTAAAGGGCTGTCAGCATTTCCATTCTCCGGCCCGTTTGGGGAGGCATTTATAACCGAGCCATAAAAAATTCACCGGGGCTGCAACTTGGCATCTCCGAGGCCGCGCTCCAGGCAGGGCGGGTTTTGCAAGCACCCACTCTGAATTGGTTCGGTTCCTCAGAAGTTAGACCTTCAGACACACTCTCAACTTTCCTCGCAAGGGCAGCCAGAGAGCGGCTGGCCCATTCTGATCTCCAAGCCGGTCACAGTCTCTCAGGCCCTCTCTCCTGTCTCCGTGCCCTGACGCCCCATCACCCTTCAGCTTTCTCCTTCACCCCCTCTTTAATGAGCGCGGACCCCTCACCCTCACCCTAAGACCTCCCTGACTGCAGTGTCATCTCTCCTCGCCTCCTGCCAGCATTCTCCTTGGAAGCTGTCAGCTGGCCCTGCGTCTGGCACCCTCACCCGTGGAGAGACACTGCTCTTTGCTAATCACAGGGGTCCTCGAGACCTCTCTCCCCAGACCTGCCCAAAGCCACAGACCCCCAACTCAAAGAGTGAAGGATCCGATGCAGGAGAGGGTGAAGGCAGAGACTGCAACTAGCGCGGCCAAGGAGAAGGAAGAGGAGCTGGCGCCGGGGGGGCCCCTCTGTGGGACCCAGGTGGGTGGCCCGGGTGAGGCAGGGCGGGGCGGGGGTACTCACAGGCGCTCGGCGTTGCGGGGGATGCCCCGGGGAACCGCCCGGAGGCCCAGCCCGTGGCAGTCCACGCTGGCGGCGGAGCAGGTACACTTGGTGGGGCAGGCAGCAGCGGGGGGGCCGCTCAGAACACTCGCCAGCGCGAAGGCCAGCACCAGGCGGGCGCGCACCGCGGCGCCTTCCTCCGTCCGCCCGGGGGCCATAGTGTGCAGGGGCCCGCGCCCGGAGGAGGTTGCCTCGGCGGGGCAAGACGCGTGGAGACCACGGAGGTGCGCTGGGAGCACGGGCGGCCTCGGGAGCGGGCGGCTGAGTTGGCGCGGAGGAGGAGCGAGCTCGGCGCTCAGGCGCACGGGGCGCGGGCGGAGCGGGGCGCGCCGGGCGGCGGCGGCGGCAGCAGCAGCTCCATCGGCGGGGCCGGCGCTGCCCCGCTGCGCATCGCTCGGAGTGCCCAGGTGCCGAGCGCCCCCTGGCCCCGCTGGCCCGAGGCCCGGGGCGCGGGCCGGGTTGGGGACCTGGGGCGAGCGCAGTGAGGCACGGCGCCCCGGGAGGTTCGGCTTGGGGCTGGGCTCGGGAGCGCGGCGGCGGTGGCGGCGGCTGAGGCACAGGGCGACCGGGTGAGCTGGCCGGCGCTCGCTCTCTCCATTCACTGAGCCGGGCAGACACCGGAGACGTGGGGCCCACCCCTCCCGCCCCCCAAAAACGCCAGCTCCGCCTCCCATTGGCTGCGCCGCGCGTCATGTCGACTAAGTTGGGAACTTTGCTGGAGCAACCGAGAGCTCGAAGGGAGGAGGCAGCGGAGGAGGGAGCTCGGCCAGCAGGGCCCCAGAATTGAGGCTTACTCACTCTGGGGAGCCGAGGACTGATCGGGCTGGTGGCCCTGAGCTGAGCATGCTACTCAATATTCTTTCCTTCTGTGCCAACACCGTCCCGCAAGGGGGCATTTGAGTACCCCGACCTTATAGATAAAAACTCAAAGTTCAGAGAAGTGAAGTGACCTGTCTGGTCACAGCCACGAGGGACCCCACACCTCGGCCCTCTCATTCACCCATGTTTCACTTCACAGCCCATCAAAGCCCATCAAGCCACCTCATCTACAAAGATCCTACCTCATCTTGGCCAAGATCCACTTCTTCCCGAAGGACCTACTCTATTGACATTACTGCACACTCCGCGGTCACAAATGTCACAGAAAATAGTCATCTGAGTGGTTCGGGTCGCTGCTGGTAAACCCTACCCGAAGGCCTGTCCTTCTTTGCCCAACCCCAATGCCTGCTGTGCTCTGAAAGTAGGGATGGCAGGGCCTTGGACCCCTGGATTGACAATGCCGTGTTCCTAGTCCTTGAGCTTCTGCCTCCTGACGAGGTGACTCTGGGTCAATCGTGTCACCACTGGGCTTTGATTTCCTCAAAACAAGGAGGCCACAGCCCTCTCTGGGCCCACCTCACTGGGCTGTTCGGAGCATCAAAGAAGAGAAAGTGTTTTTTTCAAAAGAGTCATCTGCATGCAAGGCATCCCTTCTGCCCCCAATGCCTTCCTCTTCCAGTGGCCGCTCAAAATTGGCCAGGTCTGAGCTTTTCCAGATGCTGTGGGGAGGGGCATGTGTTAGAGGCTCCATAAATACTTGTAGGAATGATTCTGTTTGTTTGTTTGGAGGGAGAGGGCAGGAACTGGAGGAAGTATTGCCCAGACTTCCTTGAGGTCTGCTCACACTGGAAAAATCTGAATGAGCCCTGTACACACACACACACCATCACACATACCCACTTGTACACAAACATGCTTACACACTCACTCTTATACACATTCACACTCGATCACATATAACACATGTGCACATGCACGCTCACACACACACTCACACACCTCGTGTCGTCGACAACAACTCCGCTCCGGAGAGTTCTTCCCTCTTCTTTCACATAAATGCTATTCTGATTCTTTCTACTTCATTTTCCTTCAAGGGAACTTTGAACTGCTTGGACCACATCCTGTGAATATATAGTAGAGGTGCAGATTTTATTTTATTGTACTTAGCAGATTTTCAAAGTTTTAGCTGCAGGCACCCAACTGCACGTACACACACACACGCACACACTTCAGCCCCTCCATTATTCATAAACACATTAGGTGCAATTTACTGCTGTTATTCTTGGGAGCAGCTTTCAGTACAGATGCTGTTGTCATCGCCCTCTGGTGGTCATAGAGGGTCTAGGGGTGACTTCAGCATTTAAGAACTCTAAACATCCATGCCTCTGAAGCTTTCCTCCAAACCTTGAACCAATTTAGTACCAGGACTGAGGCAGATGAGAGAACTGGGCAAAGGCCCAAGGGCACACAAGCGTCTCAGACTGTCTGGGGCAGAAAAGAGTAGGGTTTTCTTTGTTTTCCCAAATGCACACTAGAGCATGTTTTGCAATCCCTTCAGGCTGGGCCTGGGTCTGGGCTGTAAGCACAGTATATGTGTGTATATGTGTGTGTGTGTGTGTTGGGGTGATGTGGGTTGTTTTCCATTTAAGCTGCTGGGAGGGGGATTCATGAACCTGACTAGATCTTTAAGTGACTTCACAGGCATTCAAGTTTGCATTTCCCTGGGAGACCCACCTTAGAACAGAGCCCAGAGTCAATCAACCCAAGGAAGGAGCAAATGGAAGAAACAGGAGGTGCACAGGACACTGGAAGCCCAGAATCATGGAATGTTTGGGCTGGAACAACCTTAGACATCACCTAATCCAGCATCTCTGCAAGTGTCTTCTGATGATGACTAGTTCCACATGTTTCTTCATGGTAGGGGAAGCTTCCTTGGGCAAAAATAGAGTAAGAAATGCTGTTCGCTTTCACCTCTCTTGGTGACTGCATCACAGATAAGTGTATTTAAGAGTCCTAAAATAAAGAAAGTGGCTTAAAGTTTGTTTAATTCAATTTCCCAGTATCGCTGGCCCTTTTACGTGTAAACTTAATACTCTTTTGGAATTTTTGGAGAACCCCCCAAAAAATTCAACGCTTGTATTTAATAACATGAAAACTAAGTCTCAGAGAGGGGAGGGCACTGGTGCAAAGTCACCCAGCTGATCAATGAGAGAGCCAGAGCCAGAACCCAGGGCCCCCCATGCTTAGAATGGAGCTCCATCCACTGCCCGCCCTTCACTGATTCCAAGGAATCTGCAGAATGTGTCAGCCTCCCCATGGAAGAATTACTCTCCCTAGAGAAGTCTAAGTCCTTATGAGGTCAGGCTGTTGGGTAGGACTTTTTATGTCTAAGTTCCAGAGATGGCTTTTATACTCTGTGGTATGAGTTTCAGAGTTCTACACAAGTCTCCTGGGATTTTTGGATTTTTTTCCAAATTAAAGAAATATGTTCCCTTTACTTTTCCATAGACGTCTCAGAAGCAAACTACCCACCCATTCCCCCAGGAAAAGCCACCTCAGACTTTACCTGTTTTTTGTCTCTCGGTGTAAGGCACCACCATTCACACGGCCGCTGTAATCGCTTGAGGGTTTCTGGTTGCAGCAATAACTAACTAATTGAAGTAAAAAATATATGTATGACTTTTTAAGCAGGTTTTTGGGTGGCATAAAAAGTTAAGGAAAAAAATGAAGAGGGAGGTTTCAAGAATGACAAGAACCAAGGTAGGAACTAGATGCCAAGCCTCAGATTTCCAGGTACCTAGGAGGAAAAGACTGCTTGGCCTGCTTACATCACGTGATCACCCTCTTGGCCAGAAAAGACAAGAACCCATGGGTGATGGTTCTTTGCAAACTACACTCAGCAGGGCAGGTAGGAGTGGTGCTCTCAAAGGAAAATCGGGGAGCTATTAGCTAAGAAAAGTAAGGGGAGGCAAAACAGCACCGAAGCATCTTCCCTCTGCCTCGTACCACAGCCATTCAGTCCCTGAGTCCTGTTCATTCTTCCCCATGATTATCTTCTGATATGTCCCCTCTTCATCTTTGCTCCTCCTGCCATTGTTCAGATCCTGTTTTCATACATGGCCGTTGTTCACACTGGTCCCCACATTAATTCTCTACCTTTGTTTTGCTCTACCAATCCATCCTTTGCTCTGACGATCAAGGGACCTTTCTAAAATGCAGATCTGACAGTGCAATCTTGAACTTTGAAATAGATTTCTGTCACTGCCACCTCATCTCCCACCACTCTCCCACACCCACTCAACATCCCTCCTGCAACCTCCTTTCCTGTTCTTTCCTATCTGGCTCCCCCAGAGTCAGTTTAGCTGTCAATTTCTCTAGGAAACCTTGCTGGGCCAGACTATTAGATTCTCTAGGGCAGTCACCATATATAATCCATTTGTTACAACATTTTATTATAAATTTTTTCCAACATTCAGAGACATCTAATCCATTATTGCATGCTTGATGCCTAGAGGTACAAATAAGCCTTTGACATTTGATGAAGGAATAAATGAACAAATCCATGAATGAATGATCTTCCCAATCAGCTAGCATATTTGATAGTCTCTTGTTGTAGTTTTACTTACTTTGATCAACATTGCTTGATCTTTGGGGGAGAAAGAGGTTACATTCTTTCAGAATTTCTGGGAGGGTTTTTTGCTAACTATATACATTCTCTCTCATTATGATATGTTTTCTCCTACCCCACTGAAACTTAGCATTTATGCTGGTCATTCTCTAGTGGATTGCCCAGGTCACTCTCTGCCCACTGTCACCCGGTTCTATTCCCAAGGAGGCTGACCTTAACGGACTGTATCACCTGCACTTCCTCGGGTCTGGTCATGTGGGGAACTAGCAGGATATCTGAGAGCTGGAGGAGGGAGGCCAGGGCTTCCTCCACAAGGGCTTCAGTTTGGCAATGGCTGCCTTCCTCGACTGAAGGTCATAATTCATGTCCTCTAGACCTGTCCTCCAACTCCTAGTCCCATCCCCTTGCCTCTTTGGGGGTAGGAGTAAGAACAGCTTCCTGTTACGCTAAACCTGGCAGTCCCCATCCCTTGTTGATTCCTTAACCTTTGCCTCATCTTTCTAAATAGTCCCCTTATTAAACTTTCTTCAATTACTCCTTTGAGTTGTGTCATCCATTTCCAACCAGGGACTCTGCAACTAACACACCACTCACTGAGCCAGTAAAGCAGATCTCTAAGGAGTAGTTGAAAAGCGAGGGGAGGGAGAGACGATGAAAACTCCAATTTGAGATTAAGACTGTGATCCCTATTAAATGCTCCTGGGAGAGAGAACAACGCATGTGTGTGAATTTTAGGTCCTTTCTGGAGAACAGGTTTAAGGGAAAGGTACCATCAATCAGACCATGTTTTTCAATGCAAAGTCTTCTTTCTCTCTCCTCTGAGAAAGAATGAACAATAAAGGTTTACTGACAGTTAATCTATTGGGCCTCCCCAAGGAGCAGGATCCACTCTGACTAGATAAATATTTGATGAATGAAGATCTCATTTAAAAATAATCTGTCTTGGAGAAGATAAAGAAACAGAACCTTCCAAAATCCAGGTACACCTGTAGTGGACAACTGTCCCTCTTTACTCCAACCATGGTGATTGTGGTTCAGAACTTTCTTGTTCTTATATAATCTTATTTCCCTCCAGACTGATTTTTTTAGGGGTTCAGCACATGACTTAAATGAGCAAATCAGAGTCTTCCCTAGGATTTTTCTAATTGGAACTGGAGAAAGAGATCAAGTCCCTCTGTGATTATAAAGCTGGAACATGTGAGGAACATGAGTGAGTGGTCATATTTTCAGCTGTGTGGCTCAAGCTGCTACAATGGAATGGATTTGAACCATTTTCCAGAAGTGTAAGTGGCATCTAGTTTAACTGAAGCAATCAAACAACCATTTATTGGGACTTTCATATATGCCCAGGAGAAAACACAGCCCACAGCTGCCAACAATCCAATTAGGAAGACAAAATTAGGACACATGAAAGAAGAGAAAAGACATGGCATGTAATTAAATGCTAATTGACGTGGGTCATATAGTAATTGCTATGAAAATTCTACAGTGGAAGAAATCACTTCAAGCTGAACTAGAAGGGCTGAGGAATATCATTTGGCTTTTGAAGGATGCATAGATTTGATGAAATCAAAGGGAGGGAAAAGGGTCTTTGCACTGAGGGAAGCAAAGGCAAGGAGGCAGGAATAGAATGAATGGTGTATGGGTTTAGGGAGAGGGCTTTGGGAATGTGGTATATGAGAGTTTGGGGGCAGATTTCTATTGATCTGAGAGCGAATTTGAGAGAAAGAGCTTTGATGCCTGATTTGCCCTTGGAGGTGGCTTGGTCACCTTGCCGTGGAAGTTGGAGGGCTCTGTGTAGAGACAATGACTCTGACCTTGAGAGATGATACAGATTGAAATCCCCAGAAGGGAACCATTAATGTACCACCAGATCAACTTTGCCCTGGTCTGAGAAGAGGCCAGATGATCTGGGGCGCTTTTGTTTCCCTAAACTGGTCCATCTACATGGCGACTCAGCCAGATGCGGGGTCAGCCAGGGTGATGACCTGAGAGGCCTGGCAGACAGGTGAATGCAATCACGTGCCTCTCCAAACTACACAATGAAGATTTGTCTCATATTTGAGCAAAACAAGAACTGTCACTGGGGAAATGACTCTCTAATTTGAGGAGTATTAATCACCTAATTGGCCAGAACACCTGCTTATAAAACTTCTCCCACCCAGGGAACCAAATTAAACAAAGCACGAGAATGTGGCACACAGACTTGGTGGTGGCATCTGCGTCTTTGGCTGGCCTCCTTGGGCACTGGGGCTCACAAAGCTCTCCAGCCAGCTGTTGGTTTTGACAGAAACTTTTAGAATATCAGCCTTGTTTAGCAAGCAGTAATTAGTGCAAACTCAGAGAAACTCCTCTCGCAATTTCCCTGGAATTATGGATGTCCCTGACGTGCTGGGTACTATTCTGAGTACTTTGCATACATTAACTCTATAATCCTCATGGTAACAAGTTGAAGTCCCCTGTTGTAGTAGAGGCTGGCTCCATGATCACAGATCCAGTTTCTTTTCCTGGGCACACAGGAAAACTACATTTCCCAGCTTCCTTTGCAGTTACATGGGGGCCATGTGCCTCATTCTGACCAACAGAGTGTGTGCAGAAGTGATGCATACCACTTCCAGACTTGGTCTTTGAAATCTCTTACATAACCAGGCAAGACTTCCCTCTTTGACTGTTGGCTGGATAAATAGAGGGGATCCAGTGAAGGATCCCAAAGTGTCACTGAGAGAGTAGTAGGGCCACGAAAAGACACTGGAATGCCTGAATTATCACATAGAAGGCAGTGGTCAAACAGTCAGTCTGTAACATGAGAAAAACCTAAACCCCCACTGAGATTTTGGGGTTGTTTATTATATCCGTTAGCATTAATTACCGAGGCTGATACATCAGTGCAATCTTGGCAATTATGTTTGTGCAGTCACACAGAACCAATCTTAGGGAAAGCTACTACCTGTGTGTTATGATTTCAGAGACAACAGGGAATTCCTTCCATCCTAAAATAATACTTTCTCCTATTGGTTCATTGATGAAATGCTTTTTAATAATAACCTTCATTATCTGCTCATTATTTCTTATTCACTTAACATATCTTTATGGAGTTCCTTCTAGGTACAGGTAATATTATACATGTTATAGTGAAGACAAAGTAAACATGATCGCCGCTCTCATAAAGTTTTGTATGGGCAACAGATGCAAAACAATCAATTAAACAAGGAAATAGATAATTACAAATTACAAGGTGTTGGGAAGGGAATTAATAGGGTGATATGATAAAGACCAATTGAGGCTAACAAAGTTTCCAAAAAGTGGTTAGGGAAGGAGACTCAAAAGAAAAGAAGAATCCAGCTATGATATAATAAAGTATGGAGTGGGGTAGGTCATATTCCAAGAGACAAAACAGCACGTGTAAAGGCCCTACAATATGGCTTGACCAGTTAGAGGAACGAACGTAAAGAAGGGCACTGTGGCTAGATCCTAGAGCATGAGGGAGACCTGTTCTGGGAAAGTCAGAATTATTTCTCCCTCACCATTGCATTGACCCCGTCTGTGCAAAGTACAGCAATGAGGGGTATTACCCCTATCATTTGTAAATGATATGAAGAGAAGCCGAAACTTTTGGATTAATCTGACTTGACATAGAATCTATTGCAGTTCCAGAGGTATTTGTATATAGGGGGCTGATAAAAGGCAAACTAGTTAAGGGAATTGTATTAAAGCTATCTTGTATAGGCAGCATCATATTTTCCTACAGCTTTCAAGTTTTTCGATGCAGCTGGTAGGTGGGAGGAGACTTGATAAGGACCGTCAGGGTAGGAGATTAAAGCCCTTCTAACCTACCCTTGGTACCACCACCTCACAGAGTGAATATTCAGTCCCGGGGAGGGCATGTAAAATACTTTATTGTACAAATTTCTATTTCCCCAAGTTGAGCTAATGGCATCACCATCTCCTCAGATGGCCAGGCCAAAAAGCTAAATGCCATCTGTAACTCCTCCCTTTTCTACCTCTTAACCCACTCCATCCATCAGCTCGCCAAGACCTCTTGATTTCTCAACTTAAAACTGTGTGATCCTACCCACCAATGCTCCATCTCCTTGGCTTTGTTCAGCCTCAATAGCTTCTTACCCAGGCCCTTTAATCGGCTTTCCTGTTCAACTCCTCCAGCCACATTCCAGAGCTTAGAAGCATTTCCATTACTTACAGAATAAAGTCTAAAGTGTATACATGGTAAAGAAGGGTCTTTATCAGCTAACGTTTTGCTTCATTTCTTCATGAAACTCTTTCTTCATTTCTTCACAAATCCCCATTTCCACCTTAGGCTGAGCCATGGAGAATTAATGTTTCCTGAATGTGTTGAGGTGTTTGCCATCTGTCACAGTATCCCATGCCCTTCCCTCTTTCTGCAATGCCCTTGCCCACATCCTCCCTCTGGGGAAATTTTCCTAGTCCTTCGCCATGCAGCTCAAGCATCACCACCTCTGTGAAACGTTTCATACTTCCTTTTTAAACACCTCACTATATTAGAGATTCCTTCATTTGATCCGTGGCTGTAGAAATCTATTATCGCACACCTTACACTAAGGTAAGTATCTCTTTATACTTCTCTATTCTTCCCCAACTAGATGGTGAGTCCCTTGAGAGATGGCATGTGATTGTCTAAACTCCTTGGGAGAGCTATCTATCTTCATTGTGTCGGAATCCTCTTTTACCATTCTTTCTTCAATCCACCCCTTTCAGGATTTCTTCCCAACGTTCTACTGAAACTGACCTCCCCATTCTTCTGGTTACTTAAGCCAAAATTCATCCTTCACTTCTGTCTTCCTTTTATATTCAACATCCAAACAATCAGCCAATCCTGTTTATTTTTCCTTCAAGTCCAGAATTCTACTATTTTGTTTCACGTCTACTGTTACCACAAGTGATTGTCACTTCTGGCCTGGATTATGGTAATAGCCTCCTAATTCCTTGCCTCTATCGCTCTCTACTTTCTACAATCTACTTTTAGCCCATCAGCCTCAGAATGTTAAAATATATGTCAGATCATGTCCTTCTTCTCATCTAAAGTTTCTGGCTATGATGCAGTACCAGGAACTGGATTTACCTTCCCTTCTTAAACACATAGAAAACTGGACACGATGTATGAAAAAGATGGATTTTAAACTTTGGAAAATAAGAAGTGCATGACTGTGCTCCCCGAAATGAGAAAGAAATGAGGTGAGCTGTAAAATTTTGCTCTTACAGCCTAGAGATAATTCCAGGCTGAAGCACAGCATTCTCTCTAAGTTGAAGAGACAGAGATTGGAGAGGCCAATGAGTCTATAGTTGTGCGACTGCATACCTGAGCAAGTGGGAGCTGAACAAAAGAGAGTTCCAGATTCTAAAACCTACAGAGAGGTGCCTCTGAGTCTCTGGCTGAGTATTTGTGAAAGAAAACTACATGAGGCTGGGGAAAGAACCACCAGAGAGCAGTAGAATGACCCTAATTTCCAGAGTTCACACAGGACTGGAAATTAAGGGTTTCCACCAGCCACAGTGAAAGTCTCTCATAATACATGGGCCATTGGGTAGAAACCTCAGAAGAGTATTGCCTTTGTAGTAGAGCCGAAGACACTACAAAGTGGGTGTACCTAAGAAAAGCTTAAAAACAAATCTCAAAAGGATTCAACTGATTCCATATAACTTAATTGTGAGATAGAACAAAGTTCCATACTCTTAAAAAAAATACAACAACATGAGCACCCAACAATGTAAATTTCATAAAGACTGCCATCAAATAAAAAGTCACCAGGAACACAAAGAAGCATGAAAATATGATTTATAAAAGAGAAAAAACTAAAATCAATAGAAACAGACCCAGAAATGGTAGAGATGATATAATTAACAGACAATGATGTTAAAATAGCTCTTATAAACATACTTGGTGTATTTAGGAGGTAGTGAAAAATGGAAGATATAGAAAGAATCAAATAGAACTTTTAGAGCTGTAAAATACAATATCTAAAATGAAAATGCACTGGAAGGGATTAACAGCAGGTAAGATCCAGCAAAAGGTCTTGCATCTAGGATTTGTTTAAGTCTTACAACTTCATAATTAAAAGACAAACAGCCAAATTAAAACTAAGCAAAAGACCTTAAGATACATTTCATCAAAATGTAGAAAGAGATACAAATAACAAGTAGACACATCAAAAGATGCTAAAAATCGTTAGTCATAAAGAAATGCAAATTAAAATCACAAGCTACCACTATACAGCCACTAGAATGGCCAATATCAAAAGGATTGATGAGGATATGGAGAAACTGGGACCCCAATTCATTGATAGTAGAAGTAAAAATGCTACAACTGCTTTGGAAAAGTTTGGCAGTTTCTTAAAAATTAAACATATACTTATCATATGACCGAGTAATTTTACTCCTACATGCCTACCAAAGCAAAAGGAAAACATGTGTCTACAGAAAAACCTGTGTAGCGGTATTATTCATAACCACCAAAAATTGAGACCATCTATATGTCTATCAACTGATGATTGGATAAAAAACTAAAAATAATATATCCATACAATGGAATCCTACTCATCAATTAAAATAAATTCAAACAATCTCCTGATATATGCAATGATGTATACAAAACTAAAAAACATGTTAAGTGTAGGAAGCAAGACACAAGGACAAGACTACATATTGTATGATTCCATTTACATTAAATATAAGGAAAACGGGCTTCCCTGGTGGGGCAGTGGTTGAGAGTCCGCCTGCCGATGCGGGGGACACAGGTTCATGCCCTGGTCTGGGAAGATCCCACATGCCACAGAGCGGCTGGGCCCATGAGCCATGGCTGCTGAGCCTGCGCGTCCAGAGCCTGTGCTCTGCAATGGGAGAGGCCACAACAGTGAGAGGCCCGCGTACCGCAAAAAAAAAGAAAAAAAGAAAAAAAATATATATATATATGTATACATGGAAAACAAAAACCATGGGATGGGCAGTGGGAATTAATGGCTAACAGGGAATTTTTGAGGTGATGGAAGTGTTCTAAGGCTGGATTGTGGTAATAGGTACATGACTGTAAATTTATTGAAACTCTTCAAACTGGATTTAAAATGGGTGATTTTTATTGTATGTAAATTATGCCTCAATAAAGCAGCTAAAAAAGAAAATTGCTTAAAGTAAAATAATAACAATGTACCAAGGGGTTTATAACATATGTAGAAATAAAGTATACGAAAATAATAGCACAAAGGACAGGAGGAAGATAATAAAAGTATCCTGTTCAAAGGTTATAGGTAGAGTGGTATCATATTATTTGAAGATAGACTAAGATAAATTAAAAATACATGTTTTAAACCCTAGGGAAACCATCAAGAAGTAAAACAAAGACATAGAGCTAAAAGCCAATAGGGGAAATAAAATGAAATCATAAAAAATAATTCCCACTGCATCTAAAATAAGGTAAGAAAATAGGAAAAAAGCAAAGAAAGAATAGATGGGACAAATAGAGAACAAATACCAAGTTGGTAGATTTAATCCCAAATAGCAGTAATTACATTAATATAAATGGTCTAAACAATCCAATTAAAGCCAGAGATTTGTCAGATTGGATTAAAAAATGTAAGACCCAACTGGAAGTTGTCTATAGAAAATCCACTTTAAATATAAAAACACAAAGAGGTAAAAATTAAAAGAAGTGAAAAGAATACAGCATGAATATACTGGTCAAAGAAAGTTAGAGTGACTATATTAATATTAGATAAAGTAGATTTTAATCTAATCATTATTTCCCTCGATAAAGAGGCAAAATTTTATCTTGAAAAATGGGTCAGTTCATCGAAGGACATAACAATCCTAACTGTGGATGCACCTAACAACAGAGTTTCAAAATACATAAAAATGGAAACTAGTAGAACTAAAAGAAGAAACAGACTAATCCATAACTATAGTTGTAAGTATTAACACTCCTATCTCAGTTGTGCTAAAACAAGCAGACTCCTATCTAAGAAATTACTTAAGGATATGTGTATAAGTCTTGAAAAACACTAGCAACCAAATAAGTTTAATTGACGTTTAGAGAATTCTCCACACAACCATAGCAGAATACACATTATTTTCAACTTGGAACATTCACCAAGATAAATCACAGTCTGTACCATAAAGCAAGTTTCAATAATTTTAAAAGGATTCAAATGATATAAAAATATTCTTGATCACAATAGAATTAAACTAAAAATCAAAGACAGAAGGATATGTGAAAAATCATCAAAAAATTTGAGAACTAAACATCACTATTCTAAGTAAATCATGTCAAAGAAGAAGTCACAAGAGAAATTAGAAAATATTTTAACTGAATGAAAATGAAAACAAAACATAGAAACATTTATGGATTGAAGCTAAAAGCAGTGTTCAGAGGGGACATTTTGGCATTAAACACACTATTAGAAGAGAAGGAAGGTTGAAAACAATAACCTAAGCTTCCACCTTAATAAATTAGATAAAAAAGAGCATTTCAAATCCAAAGTAAACAGAAGGAAGGAAATACTGAAGAATAGAAATCACTAAAACTGAAACAAGAATGCAATAGAGAAAAGCAATGAAATCAATATTGCTTCTTTGAAAAGATAAATACATTTTAAAAAATTCTAGCCAGAATAATAATGAAAGAAAGAGAGAAGACATAAATGATCACTATTGGGAATTAAATAGGGGACACCTTATTTAATTTACCCCTATAAAGCCAACTATCATGAAAAGTATAATAAAAGAATATTATGGGAAGCTTTATGCCAAACTTTTGATAACTTAGTTGGAATGGACAAATTCCTTGGAAGACAAAAACTAAAAAAGCTCACTCAAGAAGAAATAAATAACCTAACTAACCCTATATCTATTAAAAAATTAAATTCATAGTTTAAAAACTTTCCCACAAAAAGAATCCAGTTTAGATGATTTCACTGGCAAGTATGACCAATTCTACACAAACTCATCCAGAAACTAGAAGAGGCGAGAACACTTTCCAACCATTAATGAGATCAGAATTACCCTGGTACCAAAACCAAAGACATTATTAAAAAAATAAAAATTATATACCAATTTCCCTCATAAAAATTAACTCAAAAAGCTTTAACAAAATATTAGAAAATGAAATTCCATAATAAACAGAAAGGATAATATATCATGACCAAGAGGAGTCTATCCCAAATATGGAAATTTAGTTCAACACTTGAAGATTAAGCGATGTCATTTACTAAAGTAACAGTAAAAAAGAAAAAGCAAATGATCATCTGACAGATGCAGAAAAAGCACTGGACAAAATTTCACGTCTATTCATGATAAAAATTCTCAAAAAACTAGGGGAAAAAGGAAACATCCTCAACCTGATAAAGGACATCTACAAAAATCTTTATAGCTAATATATTTATATATAGAGAGAATGATAAAAGAATAAATGCTTTCTCTTAAAATTATGAACTAGGCAATGATATTTGATCTCACTGCTCATTTCAACACCACACTGGAGGTCCTAGCCAATTAATTATATGAGAAAAAGTAAAAAAGGTACGGAGACTTGAAAGGAAAAAAAAAACCTCTATTCATAGAAAACATGACTGTCTAGATAGGGAATCCCAAAGAATCTACCAATAAGTATGTTTAATATGGTTGCAGGATATATGGTCAATATATGAAAATCAATTGTTTTCTTAGATACTGGAAAAGAATAACTGGAAATCGAAATAATGAAAACAGTACCATTTACAATATTATTAAAAACATGAAATGCTTAGAGGCAAAAGATGTAAATGCTCACAATGACAAAATGTTGATGAAAGAAACCAAGAGGGCCTTATAAATGGATAGATATAACTGTGCTCATAGGTTGGAAAATTGACTATTAAGATGTCAATTCACCTCCAATTGATTTATACATTCAGTGCAATCCCAGTCAAAATCCCAGCATGATTTTTTGGGGTAGAAATTGACAGGGAAATTCTAAAATTTATATAGAAAAGCAAAGGAACTAAAATCACCAAAATAGGTAATTTTGAATAAGAATAGCAAAATTGGAGGATTCGCATTACCTGTTTGAAGACTTACTATAAAGATACAGTAATCAAGACTGTGTGGTATTGACTAAAAGAGAGACATAGATCAAGGGAATAGAATCAAGAGTTCAGAAACAGACCCACATATATACGGTTATTGATTTTCAACCAAAGTGCCAGGGTAAGTCAATGGATAAAAGATAATCTTTTCAGCAATGGGTGCTGGAACAATTAGCCATTTATATGCTAAATAAGTAAATAACTTTGACCTTTTTTCTGTGCCATATACAAAATTAACTTGAAATGGTCTGTATCTAAATGTCAGTGTTACATGTGTAAAAACTTCTAGAAGATGTAGGAGAAAATCTTTTTGATCTTGAGTTAGGCAAAGATTTCTCAGATAAGTTACAGAAAGCACAGACCATAAGAGAAAAAATTGATAAGTTGAACTAAATCAAAATTCAAAGCATCTGTTCTTTGAAAGATATTAAGAAAATTAAAAAGTGACATATATCTGATAATGGCTTTGTGTCCAGAAAAAAAAAAAACTCTCAAAATTCACTAAGACAAGGAAACTAATAAAAAAACGGGTAAAAGCTTGAATAGACACTTTACCAAAGAAGACATATAGATGGCAATAAACACATGAAAAGAAACTAAACATCATTAGTCATCAGGGAAACTGCAAATTAAAATCATAGTGAGAAACCACTACACACTCATTAGAATGACTAAAATTAAAAAGTGCCATTGAGAATGTGGGGCACCTAGAGGCCTCGTACACATTAGTGATGGGAATGTTAAATGGTCAGGTCTTCGGCAGTTTCTAGTAATGCTATACATTCACTTACTACGTGACCCATAAACCCCACTCTTGGTATTTTAACCAAGAAAAGTAAAAACCTATGTCCACAAAAACCTGTTTACAGATGTTTATAGAAGTTTTATTTATAATAATCAAAAAATAGAAGCAATTCAGATGTTTATCAACTGCTTGAATGGATAACCAATTTGTGGTATATTAATGTAATGGAATACAACTTAGTAATAAAATAAACATCAATACAGGCAACAAATTGGATGAATTTTAGAAGCATTATATTAGTGAAAGAAGTTACAAAACCTGCATACTCTGCATATAATTACACTTATGTGAGATTTTATATTAAAAGGCAGAAAGCAGGGATTCCCTGGTGGCGCAGTGGTTGAGAGTCCGCCTGCCGATGCAGGGGACACGGGTTTGTGCCCCGGTCCGGGAGGATCCCACATGCGCGGAGCGGCTGGGCCCGTGAGCCGTGGCTGCTGAGCCTGCGCGTCCGGAGCCTGTGCTCCACAACGGGAGAGGCCACAACAGTGAGAGGCCCGCGTACCGCAAAAAAAAAAAAAAAAAAAAAAAAAGGCAGAAAGCAGATCCAAAACCAGATCTATCATTGGTTTCTAGGGACTGGCTGTGGGGGAAGATAACTGACTACAAAAAGACACAAGGAAACTTTTTGCAGTGATGGAAATGTTCTACATCTTAATTATGGTTTTGGTTACAAAACATTTGTCAAAACTCATCATACTACACTCTTAGAAAGGTAAAATTTTATCATCTATAAATATCTCAATAAATCTGACACCCTTCCCCCAATTTCGCTTAAACCTCAGTTTCTTCGTCTATAAAATTATGGCCACTGTTACTTTTTTCCTTTAAAATGATCCTTTTCCATGGAAATATTATTCTGGCCCTGATTTCTAAGTCATTCCTTTGCTTATCATTTGCCATTTTATATCACTGGTAAACAAAGGCAAAATACATTCATGACGAGCATATATTATCATGCTCCATATGTATTGATAACTTGTGCAATACTTAAAGTATATGACCTTTAATAAAAGTGGCAGAAAGAGTCCATTTTTTCAGGTTCCAAGCATACACTACAGACTCCGACCTTGATGAGAACAATTTGCTTTTCGAATTCACACCCTGTCCTCTTTTCTCAGTTTGCAATGGGAAGAATTCTCAAAAATGTTGCTAGTTATTTCTCAGAGCCTAGGGAGTATCAGGGTTCTGACATAGAGCAGTGGTACTTGTAAATGTATTTTCATAGCTGACATAATTACATTCAGAGTAACTGGATCCATTTTGGGTTTCTTCCCTTTTGTTTCTTGTGGAAGTGGGGTTACTCCTTCACTTGGCCTCAGAACTCAGCCTGTGTTTACCTCCTATTACAACTCTAACAGTAATTCTCGTTGCTCACCCTTAGTGTCTACTGCCTTCACAAACTTTCTCCTCCACTGTCCTGATGTAGTCAACCCTATGGAAACCAATTTCTAGTCTTTTATTTCAACTGGGGACATATTCTCTAAACCTACCTAGAGCTGAATTTTCTAAACCAGACCTGTCTGCAGACTGCACCACCATTATCATTATTTTGCTTTTTAATAATAATCATAACAACAATAATAATAATGCTAATAATGTAGCAACATTACCATTAATTAGCAATTGGGCCCAGGTCAGTGCTAAATACTTATAACTAATCCTCACATCTCTCAGTGACACAGGTATGGTCCCCATTTTACAATGAGGAATTGAGGCACACAGCATCTCAATGGCTTTGCCCTGGCCATATAGCCTATGAATGGCACATCTGGGCTCCAGCACAGGTCTGACTCCAAAACCCACATTCTTGTGGCTCCCCTGGTGGCGCAGTGGTTGAGAGTCCGCCTGCCGATGCAGGGGACACGGGTTCGTGCCCCGGTCCGGGAAGATCCCACATGCCGCGGAGCGGCTGGGCCCGTGAGCCATGGCCGCTGAGCCTGTGCGTCCGGAGCCTGTGCTCCACAGAAGGAGAGGCCACAACAGTGAGAGGCCCACGTACTGCAAAAAAAAAAAAAAGCCCTGGGGAGCCTTTAAACTATACAGATTCCCAAACATCTAGACTAATTAATTTCACATCTATATACACATGCTAAAGAACACAGCAATTCTAAATCTAAGGGCATACATGGGAAAAGATGCTAATTAGAGCATTGCTTGGAGTGCAAATTATTGGGAAACCCTAAGTGACTACCAAAATAGTGGATAATAAATTGTGATTATATATACAGTGGAAAATATGCAGCTATTTAAATCAATTAAATCATTACATATCAACATAAATATACTTTTAAAACACAAGTGGAAAATGAAGCTCAAAAATATATGAAGTATTATGTCATTTACATAAAACTTGAAACAAGCGAAGTCAATACTGAAATTCAAATGTCATATGTTCCTCATGGACAAATTCCTGTGAACAAATTAATTAGAAAATCAATAGCTATGTAAACACTAACTTCTGGATATTAGTCACCTATGGGGAAGAAGGGAAGGCAATGGGGTAAGGAGCTTCAACTCTATCTGTGATATTTTATTTCTTTAGAAAATTCTGAAACAAATATGGCTATATATGAAGATCTAGCAAGGATGATGAGTCAGCTCGAGTGTTGTTTTTATATCATTTTAAAACTTTTATATATGCTAAAGTATATAAATATAAAAATTACTTTTTCTGCCATTAAGATCATCAAATGAGATGTAGGAAAAATCATTAGCACAGAGCTCCATAACCGGTAGTCAGTAATCAGTCATTAAATGGTAGATAGCTTTATTATGAATACATCAATTATGCTCAAATACACCCAAAGACATTCATAACAGTGAATGTTAATAACATATCTGAAGCAATTTAAACATCCAATTAAAATTGTTTTGTAAAATATAATACATTCGGAGTCCGCCTGCCGAACTCCCCGAGCCCGCCTTCCCGAGCCCGTGTCCCGGTCCGGGAAGATCCCACATGCCACGGAGCGGCTGGGCCCGTGAGCCATGGCCACTGAGCCTGCGCGTCCGGAGCCTGTGCTCTGCAATGGGAGAGGCCACAACAGTGAGAGGCCTGCGTACCGCAAAAAAAAAAAAAAAAAAAAAAAAAAAAAATATATATATATATATATATATATATATATATATAAAAATAATACATTCATTTACATGAATGGACACATGAAAAAATATGCACCCATTGAAATGATGGTTTTGAAGATTAACATTATGGAAAATGCTTAATACATAATGTTAACTGAAAAAAACAATATGTAATATTGGCTGTATATGTGATATCTAATTCTGAGGCTGGAATAAAAGTCAGCATGAAAAAGTAAAACACCAAGGAGAACTGGTAGAATGATGAATGATTTATTTCCTTTCTCTATTTGTAATATTTTGTTCTAATTTCTTATGATTAAAAAAATTAAGATATCAAATTGAGTTCATACTTTTCTAGGCAGCATACAAAGAAAAAAGCACCACATGATGCTTATTGTTAGAGAATTGAGGGCCTGAGAGAGAAGCAGATACACACGCTGATGTGTAGGCCTGATGATGGCAACTAGGAGCTTTTGAACACTGGCTTTTGATACATTATTGCCAACCTCACAAAATCTGTGCAATTTATAAATTCTCGTCCCTACTATAACTGAGGCTCAAAGATATATGTGACTTCCACATCCTCTTTCTCCTCAAGCCACCAAAAGAGCCTCTCTTCTTCTCTCTCTCCCACCCCCTTTCTTCCTTCGCCTTTTCCCCCTCCCCTTCTCCCCTAGTCTCTGTCTCTGAACTTGGCTACTACATCACTGAGAAAACCGAAGCACTCGCAAGAGCTCGTCTACTTCTCTAGATCCTACCACCACAACTAGCCACCTTCTACAGTTTCCAGCCATAGAGTTTTCTTTGCCTTCTTACCTGTGTGTGAACTATCCATGTTCCCCTCTAAAGCTAAGCCCTTCCACCTGTACACCAGATCCTATTCCCTTCTCTTCCATGATCATTCCAGCAATCTTTCCTCTCTTTTCTATGTAATTAAACTTACCTTCTGGGCTTTCCCTTCAGCATAAAAATGTGCTGTATTCTCTTCCATTAAAAAAGAGGAGAGGGCTTCCCTGGTGGCGCAGTGGTTGAGAGTCCGCCTGCCGATGCAGGGGATAAGGGTTCATGCCCTGGTCCGGGAAGATCCCACATGCTGCGGAGCGGCTGGGCCCGTGAGCCATGGCCACTGAGCCTGCGCATCCGGAGCCTGTGCTCTGCAACGGGGGAGGCCACAACAGTGAGAGGCCCGCATACCGCAAAAAAAAAAAAAAAAAGAGAAGAAAATTCTTCTTGACCTCACTTCAGCATCCATCGCCAACTGTGCTCCAGCTTGAACAAAAGTTTTCTCTGTAGGCAGCCACCAGGGCTCCTCCTCCATCACTCCACTAAAAGCCCCTCGCCAAGGTCGACAATGACCTCCAGGTGTTGCTGAATCAATGGTCGCTTCTAAGTCCTTGTCTTGACCTATTTCACACAGTTGCTCACTCTCTTTTAATACTATCTTCCCCTACACTCTGTTGCTTTTCTTCTTCCCTTGCTGAATAAACTGCTTCGGTGTCCTTTGCTTGTTCCTCTTCTCTCCAATCCCTCCATGTTTAAATGCCTCAGGACTCAGTATTTGAATCTCCTCCCTTCTTTATCTTTGCTAATTCTTCAGTGATCTCGTCTGATTTCAAGACGTTAAACACCATCTGTACACCGATGGCTCTTAAATTTATATCTTTATGCCAGACTCCAGATGTGTACATCTGACTGCCTATCTAACAGTTTATGTTTAATGGAAATCTCAAACTTAGCAAATTCAAAACTGAATTCCTGGTCTTTCCCCTAAAACATTCTGTTTGCCCCCTTCCCCATCTCAGCAGATGGAGACTGCATCCTTCCAGTCTCTCAGCCCCCAAACTCTGGAATCATCCCTGGCTCCTTTCCCTTTTAGCTCCCACATCCAATACGTCAGCAAATCCTGTCAGTTCCATGTTAAAAATACGTTCAGATTCTGGCCACATCTCACCACTCCACAGCCCTTCTCCAAGCCACAGTGTCATTTTTCTTTGACTACTGCACTAGTCTCTTAATTGGGCTGTTTCTAATCGTTGCTGCCTACGACATTCCAATGACTCCTCATTCCACTCAAAGCCAAAGTCCTTCCAATGTCTTAAGCTCTACATGGTCTGACACACCCCCCCATGACATCCATGACCTCCTTCCTTATCATTCCCCCCCTTCGTTTACCCCACTGCAGCCCCACTGGCTTCCTTTCTGTTTGTTGACTATGCTAGGCACCCTTCTGCCTTACCTTTCTCCAGATTTTCCCTCAGCCTGGAGCAAACTTCCCTTAGACATCCACTTGCCTCACCCTCTCATTTCCTTCAAGGCTTTGCTCATATCTGACTAATCAATGAGTCCTGCACTGACCATGTTACTTAATACAGCAATCTCTACCTCCACCTCCAACATCTTCTCCTGACTCATCCTTACCCTGCTCTATTTTTCCTTTTTCGCTGAGCACTTACATATTTTTGTACCATATAAGTCATTTGCTTTTCATGTGTATAATTTATTGACTATCTCCTGTGCTAGAATGTGAGCTTCCTGAAGAGAGGGCCCTTTATTTTGATTAGTTATGTAACCGAGGGCTAAGAACAGAGCCTGACATGTAGGAGGTGTTCAAAACAGTGTCATTGAATGAGTGAACTGATAAGCAAATTGCCTAAGTTCACAAGGTAGGTTATAGAAGTGGGTCTGTCTGATTCCAAAACCCAAGCTTTTCCACTAAGCCTGTGCTAATATAAGTTACTCATATGCTTGAAGGAAACCATTTATTGAAATAAATCTTTAAAAAGAATAGACATGTTGTGTTTCAAAGGACTCTTAGAAACCTCTATTCTCTTCCCAAATGTGCCTTGGGGAAGTATCTTCACATTTTTAACTCTGGGTTTAGGCTTTGTGATTCTTGAAGGTAGATCCTTGAAGCTATATCATGTACACAGGAAAAAGCTTATTACACCAATATTGTCTATTAATCTCTGAACATAGGTATGTGAGAAGGTTGTCCATGGAGTGGGTATAAGCAATGAAATATCTTAGGTGACTAGAATGAGAGACTGAAAACATTTTCAACCCATGAGACTGTGCTTAACCTTAGTGAGAAGAGCCTTGAACTCAGGGAAGCAAGCAGGGTAGTCCGCCATAGCGTGGCCTCAGAATCAATCAGACTTGGATTAGAGACCCAGCCTTTCCATTTGCAAGCTGTGTGACCTAGAGAACGTTACTTAATGAAAGGGAGTTTCATTTTCCTTATCCATAAAAAAAGGATACTGGTAGTATCTGTTACATAAGGCTGTTGTAAAAAAATTAAATTCTGTGATACAGGCAAAGGGCTTAGTGCAGTGCCATTTACATAGTACACCCAACAGATGCTGAGATGCTGGTTTATACTGCTAATATTTGTCTTTTGCCAAAAAATATGATGTTAGTTGTAGTTTTTAAAATGTATTATTACTAAAAGAATGAACGCTTTCTCAAGAACAAAGTGAGGCTATTCACTCTCATGACTCCTATTTAACATCCTATTAGAGGTCCTAGCCAGTGAAATAAAGCAAGAAAAAAAGCTTTCACATTAAAAAAAGAAATAAAACTGTCTATATTCACAGATGACATGATTCTTGTATACAAAAGCTCAAAGAATCTCCAAAAATCTACTAGCAGTAACATGTTGCAGGATAAGGGATCTAAAAATCTATTATCTTTCTATATACTAGCAATGAAAAAAATGGAATTTTAAACAATAGTGTAATTTACAATATCACCAAAAAGCATGAAATAAATAGTATACATCTAACAAAATCTGTATGCTAAAACAACAAAATATTGCAAAAACAATTTAAAAAGACTTAAAATTAAATGGATACATTAGAGTTATACATTGATAGATGCAATATTCAAAGATAGCAATCCTTCCCAAAACTGACATACAGACTTAACATAATTTCAACCACATTCTCATAGAAATTGACAAGTTGCATCTAAAATTTATATGTAAAGGCAAAGAAACTAAAATAGTCAAAAAATTTTGAAAAAATAACAACAAAGTTGGAGAATTTACACTACCTGATTTCAAAACTTAGTAATAAGCTATAGTAATTATTACTATAGTAATAGTAAGCTATAGTACTTAAGACAACGTGGTGAAAAAATAGACACACAGATCAATAGTATAGAATAGAGTGTCCAGAAATAGATCCATACACATTTAGTCAATTGGTTTCAACAAAGGTGTGAAGGCAATGCAATACAGAAAGATGGTCTTTTCAATGCCCTGCAGAGGAATAATTTTGGATAACCTATAAAAAAAATCAAAACCCAAAATCCTGAGCCCATAACTTGTACCAGAGACAACAATGAATTCAAGATGCATATGGACCTAAATGCAAACCTTTAGGATATGCACTCCTAGAAGAAAACATAAGAAAAAAGTTTTTGATCTCAGATTAGGCAAATATTTCTTAGGTATGACACCAAGCACATTATGTATAAAAGAAGAAAATCATAAATTAGTTTCACCTAAATAAAAATTTCTGTTCTTCAAAATACAGTTAAAACAATTAAAATAGAAAACCAAAAACCCAACTAAAAGGACAAAGATTTAAACATTTAACCAAAGAAGTATATCAATGGAAAAGAAGCATATGAAAGGATACAAATTAAAATGGCAACAAAATATCATTACACACAGATTAGAAGGGAAAAAAAGGGATATTACAAAGTGCTGGTGAGGGTGTGGAGCAACTAGAACTCTCACATGTTGCTAGTATTAATGCAAAATGGTACAGCCACTTTAGAAAACCATTAATTTCCTCATACAGTTAAATATATACTTGCCATATATGATCCAGCAGTCCCATTCCTAGGTATTTACCTCAAAGAAATGAAAGGATCTGTTCATACAAAACTTTGTATGCAGATGTTTATAGCAACTTTATTCATAAATGCCAAACACTGAAAACAACCCAAATGCCCTTCTACTAGTGGTTAGGAAAATTAATTGTATTGCATTTATTCAATGGAATACTACTCAGCAATAATAAATGAACTAGAGATACATACAACAGCTTAGATGAATCTCAAATACATTATACTGAGCGAAGTTAGTCTGTTTGAAAAGGCTACATTCTCTATGATTCCATTTATATGATATTCTGGAAAATAAAAATTATAGGGACAGAAAGCAGATCAGTGGTTGCCATGGACTGGGGTGGGAGCAGGCTTGACCACAATGGGGCATGAGGGAATTTTTTGTGGGATGGAACCATTCTATATCTTGACCATAGTAGAGATTGCATGACTGTATACATTTGTCAAATCTCATAGAACCATAGAGTAAAAAGAGAATTTTGCCTGATGTAAACCATACTTCATACACCTAAGTAAAAAAGAAAAATCTAGGCTGACTGCTGTTTCTTCTTCAGCACTTTGAAATTATTATTCCACTGCCTTTTATCCTTTATTGTTGTTATGATAATAGTATTTCTTAGCTTAACTACACTATATCAAGAGAGGTATTTATTTTCATTTTTATTTATCCTGCTTTCTAAATCTGAGGAGTCATATCTTTTATTAGGTCTGGAAAATTTTCAGCATTATATTTTTGAATGTTTCATCTCCTATTCTCTATACTCTCTCTTTACGTAGCAACTATTATAGATAAATTTGACCCTTCTCATTCTCACATTCTTTTTTATGTTTTTCATCTTATTATCCTCTAGTGGCATTCTGGAGAATTTCTTCAGGTTTTCTTCCCAATTTTCAATTCTCACCTCAGTTGTGTCTGATCTGGTTTTTAACCAATCCACTGCCTTCTAAAGTTAAATGATTTATAGTAATATAGCATACACATACAAATATGCATAAATCATAAATATCAACTCAAATAATTTTCACAAACCAAACACACTGTGAAACCGCCACCCAGATCAAGAAATTAAGTATTGCCAGCACCCTGTAGACCCCCTTTGCATTGCTTCTCAGTCACCAGGTCCCCTGCCAAGGCAACCACAATTCTGATTCTAACACCATAGTAGATTAGTTTTACTCATCTTGAACTTACTATAGATGGAATTTTCAATCTGAAATCTTTTGGTTTCTTTTACTCAACATTATGTTTGTGAGACCCATCATATTGTTGTGTGCAGCATTCATTTATCATTGTGGTTTAGGACTTCTCTGGTGGTCCAGTGGTTAAGACTCTGTGCTGCCTCTGCAGGGGACACGGTTTCCATCCCTGGTCAGGGAACTAAGATCCCACATGCCGTGTGGTGTGGCAAAACAACAACTGTGGTTTAGTATCCCGTTGTATTAAGACATTACACGTGATCTACTTATGTACATGTGGGTAGTTTCCTAGTTGAGACAATATGAATCGACGGTATGAACATTCTTGTACATATCTCTGCCTTTCTGTTGGGTATATATCTAGGAGTAGAATTGCTGAGTCATAGGATAGATTAGTTTTCTCTTGATGCTGCGACAAACTGCCACAAACTTAGTGGCTTAAGACAATAGAAATTTAATAACTTACAGTTCTGTATATCAGAAATCCAACATGAATCTCACTGACAGATTGGCAGGGCTGCCTTTCTTTCTGGAGGTTCTGGGAGATAATCCATTTCCTTGCCTTTTCTAGCTTCTAGAGGCCACCTGCTTCCTTTGGCTCAAGTGCCTTCTTCCAGTAACTTTGATCCAAATCCTTCTCACTCTTTCATCTCGTTCTCTCTTATGATTTCCTCTTCCAATTTTAAGGACCCTTGTGATTACATTGGGTGCACCCAGATAATCTCCCTATTTTAAGGTCAGGTGATTTGTAACCTTAATTCCATCTACAAATTTAATTCCTCTTTGCCCCGTAACATAACATATTTATAAGTTCTTGAGATTAGGACATGGACATCTTTTGGAAGCCACATTTTGCCTACCACTTAGGGTAAGCATATGTCCAGTTTTATTTTACTATATAAGTTTTTCAAAGTGGCTATTAATTTACACTCCCACAGCAGTGGAGGAAAGTTCTAGTTGCTTGATATCATTGCCACCATATTGTTTTTTCATTTTATTCATTTTGGTGGCATTGTATTGGTATTTCACTTAAGTTTCAATTTGTATTTCCCTAATGGCTAATAATGTTGAGCATCTTTTTCAGTTCTAACTGGCTTTTGGATAGCTTCTTTACTGAAGTGCTTACTTGTGTCTTTTGCCTATCTTTCTATTGGGTTCATGTCTTTATTGCTAATCTGTAAGAGTTCTTCAGATATTATGGATAGCAATCCTTTGTCAGATATACATACTGTAAATATGTTTTCCCACTCTATGGCTTGCCTTTTCACTTTCATAGTGGTGTCTTTTGACAAACATAAGTTCTTAATTCTAACATAATCCAACTGTCTTCTATTGTTAGTATTTTATGGTTATTCCATTTAAGAAATCTTTTTCAATGTTTTAATTTAGAAACTATATTTTCATATTTATATTTATAATACATCTGGAATTTTTCTATAATGTGAGGTATAAATCAAAATTCAATTTTCTCATATGGATATCCAATTGATAAAAGATTAATTTGTTGAAAAAAACACTTCACTTCCCACTGCATTTCAGTTTCAGCTTTGTCATTAAATGAGTAAATATGTGTGAGGTGTGTGTGTCTTTTATTGATTTTTCAATTTGAAATGCAATGCTTCTCATTTTTAAAAGACCTGCTCATTTCTTTTTAAATCGTTTTCTAAAAGGTTTCCCAAATGGTACCCTATATTTCTGTAAATGGCACTTCAAATGTTCAAAATGTACTTTTCAATATTGGCTCTATCATATAGTTCCATTATTTCAAACTTTTGAGCCAATAATTCCTGGGCTATGTCTGCCATTCCCCTCATAGTGGATTGTTTCCCTGTGTAGTTTTAATTTTTGTATGAGATCTTCTTTTCAATGAGCTGTGTGTGTGTGTCTATTTGTGTATAAAGGTTACACACAACATGAGTTTTGGCTTAACATATAAAGCTTTTTCCTCTCATGCAAAGTCTGCAGCTGCCTTTCAAGCAGTGATCTAGCAATCCAGCTGTTTCCATCTAGTGGCTAAACTATCTCAAGATGCGGCTGCCACTGTCACCGAGGAACGAAAAGAAAGAGCAGAAGATCTCATGCCTTTTCTTGCATGCTTCAGTCCAGGTGTGACCTGTGTCACTTCCACTTAGAGTCCATTGCCTAGACATAGTCCATTGGTCCTGCCTAACTGCAAGTGGCCTGGAAATTGTAAGGGAGCATATGAATATTTGGTAAGCAGTAAATGTCTCTGCTTTTTAATCACCATATATTATTTTTCTCCCTTATTCCCAGTTGTAGAACATATTCAAGCCCTCCCCTTCCTCAAGGGAAGCAACTCAAAGGCCCACTCGGTCATTTCATCCAGTTCAAACCCCATCAGATCCAGACATGGTTCCTCTTTGTCTTGAGGCCTGTGAACCAAAAGGATAAATATTTCCCCTTTTCCAACACAGTGGTAGAATACCAGCAGGATAATTTCAGTGAACACATCCATTCAGAAAGGGGGGAAAGGGAGATGGCCATCAGTCATTGGTCTGAAATGGCACTGTGTAGATGTTGTGAGGGCCCACTTCAATGGGAATGGGAGCTTCTTATTATTTAGCTTCCTTAGGAATGTTCTATAATATTCAGTCCTTGGAAGCCTCATTCTCCAGTTAGTGGTGTCTGCTGACTCTCCTTCATGATGGACTACTTTCTTGTGTATTTTGTAATTGTTGTTTGTGAGCTGATCAGCAGGAGGGATTTATGAATGTGGTAGTCAGTCATGTGTGCCCCAAGTCATGAAAGCATTTCTGCCAAGTGCTGCAGGGGATTCATCAGCCCAGACTGCTTGTTTTAAACATCAGTTTCTCAGTTGGAGATTTTTATGTCATGAAAGTAGTGTAAATTTAGACTCACACTCACCCAAGCAAAGGCTTGGGGATTTTACCTCTCATGGGAAATTTCTGACTGCTTTGAGCCATAGAACATTCAGTTAAAGCCTTTCTTGTTCCCTTCCCAATCTCATTTCCCAACTCTCTTCCCCAGAGGTAACTGGTATTCTGAAGATGGCTTGTATCCTTCCCTTTTACTGTGTGTCTAAAAATAGTCTATAGTATTGACCTGTGGTTTAAATTTTATAGTAATGGCATCATATTGTGGTTATTCACTGCAACTTGTTTTGTCTCAGTAAACGTAAAGATCAAGTTCATTCATTTTAATTGTTGTGCAGTATTCCACTTTAAACAAAACCTCAAAAACTCAACAGTTTTCCATTTTTCTATTATGAAAAAAATTCAGGTTGTTTCCAATTCTTCCTTATTTATAGATTATTGCTGCATGAATATTCTTTGTACATTTTCATGGAAGTGTATTTGGGCTATATATCTGTTATGGAATTATTGGGCCATAGGATTTGGATATCTTTAACTCTATTAAGTATTGATAAATTACTCTCCTAAATTGTTATGCCAATTTATAGTCATAAGCATTTTGATAGAAAACATGATGTTGGCTTTTCAATATCTAAGTCAAAACTTGGTTTTGCTAGATCTTTTAATTTTTTTCCATATGATAGATGTAAAATGTTATCTCATTGCAGTTTTAATTTGCAGTTACAAGATTATCATGAGGTTGACCTTTTTTTCACAATTATTGGCTTTTCAGGTTTCTTCTGTGAAGTATTCATTTTTCTACTGTGATTTCATCTTTCCTCTATTGATTTATGAGGAAGTTTTATATTTTCTGGATATAATCCTTTGTCAGCTCTGTGAATTGTAAGTGTTTTCTTCCAGTCTGTGGCTTGGAAACCTTCCTTAGAGTCCTAAGAAAACCTTACTTGGTTGAGATTTCTGGAGTCTGTATGCTAACATGTCTTGTTCATGCTTTTCCGCCTTCCTGCAGTGTGTCATGGACACCATATGCGTAGGTGACATTTCCATGTTCCCTGGGACCCATGTAGACACTGCTCCTGAAGCTGAATAGATTTTTCTCACCGACTGTGTCTGTGGGACTCCTGGCTGCCAGTAGGACCCAGGGTACACTGGTCACCCTAGACTCCTCGAGCCATTTCACCTGATGCCACCAGAGTGAGAGCTTAAAAGGCTGGAGACCTAACGAAAATCATAATTTGGGCAACGACTCACTAGCAGCCAGGGAAAGACTTCCTACAAGCCTTCCACAGACTAGAAATGGTGCTAAGAGTCAGGATCACTGGATAGGATACTTTTTATCTGACATGAAAAACTTATAAGCTATCAGAACCATTGCACAAGGTTTCTACCACAACGTGTAACATTTAATTTTGAGAGAGCATCACACAAGCAGGGGAACAATTTGTATTAGAGCCACCCCACATATGAGCTCTCTCTGGGTTGTTATTTAAAGAGTGCTGGAGGGCCTTAGCTGTGCATCCCCAGGCAAGGGCTGCCTTCTCTTGAAAACTCATTCTCTCGATAGACAAAATTAGAAAAAGGGATTTGGTATCTAACATTTTACCATTTTCTTTGCTTCTGACCTTCTTGGTCCCATGCAATTTCTATCACCAGGAACACTTATCTAGTTTAGCTGTGAATCGCAAACTTTGGCCACCAAGTGCTCTAACGGAAGGTTTTCCATAATGTCTGCATCACAGCTCTAAGCAGCCTACTAAAACGCAAATTCTCCTTCCTTATCACAAGTTTTGGTGTGAATTTTTCAGTCTACTCCACATTTTATCTGGATTTATTTTAATGAACAAATGATGCATTTGAAATTTAGTTTTCAAGTATGTTGAAGCTCTAGGAAGAGATATGTTTATCCTGTGACTTTGAATAGACTCTAGTTCATGTGTAAAAACACCCATGGGGCTATGGCTCCTGGAGCAAAGGTTTCTTCTAGTCATATGTTCCATTACTCTCCAAACACATACAGGATGCTTCAGTCATATAGTCTGTTTGTTGTCCTTTGCACTTGCTATTCTATTTCTTACTTGAAGATCTTTACTGATGTCAAGTCATTTTCCAATTCAGCATACTTATCCTCTTCCTGCTAACTTTTCTGAGAGCTTGAAGGCCCTGATTCTCAGATAAGATTTCCCAAGCCCATGGAGCTTGACCTTAGAGCTTACTGTCTTTTATTGTTGTTTCCTCAATTGGACACATTTATCATTAACTGGACTGCATGTTCCTCAAGGTTAGGTCCACGTCTCAGACCTCTCTGTCTCTCTGAAACCTCATTAGGACTATCCTTTCTAGTAGAAAGCATCTACATTTTTTACATTCTACGAGTATTTGTAAACCAAGATGAGGTCACCTTCATAAAAAGAAGAAAAAGGAGGAAGGGGGGAGAAGGACTAAGTCCATTCTGCTGCTGTAACAAAGTACCACAGACTGGGTAGCGTATAAACAGAAGTTTTCTCTCACAATTCTAGAGGCTTGGACACCCAAGTTCAAGGCACCAGCATGGTTACATCCTGGTCAGGGCCCTTTTCCTGGTTCATAGCTGTCACTTTCTTGCTGTGTCCTCACACGGTGAATAGGGCAAGGGAACTCTGTGAAACCTCTTTTACAGTAGCATTAATCCCATCCATGATAAGGTCCTCACAAAGGCTCCACCTCCGAATACCTCACACTGGGCATTAGGATTTCGACATAAGAATTTTGAGGGGACACAAACATTCAAATGTTACAAGAAGCTAACATTGATTGAGTGCTGACTATATGCAGGCACTGTGCAAACACGAATGCACTTACACACATCATGCTCAGTCTTTACCACATCCCTGCGAAGTAGGTATCATTGATACCCATGTTCTGCAGATAGGAAAACTGAGGCTTCGAGAGGTTAAATAACTTCCCAAAGATCACACCACTGTGAGAGAGCCAGAGCACTGGCCCCTAATTCCCTGATGGTGGACCTTACGTTCTTAACTGTTAAGGAGAAAGAGAGATGGGGGCAAACGTCAGACCAATTTAACACGGGTTGGGGGACTGGTGAAAGTAGTGACACATGACATTACCTGTGGTCGGGTGGGAGGTGGTGTTCTTTCTAGTTGAAGAAACTACTACTTTCTAGCAGGAAGTAGATGCTTTCTACTTGAAAGAACTGTCCTAATGAGGTCCAGGAGAGACAAAAGAGGTCTGAGGCACAGACTTGATCCTGAGAAGCATGCAGTCTAGTTAGGGATACATGTGAACAACAAAGGAATCTAAAATGGTGTTCCAGGCTCAAGTGGGCATCACTGAGCGGCAAGAAGGCCCCAGGCACTGGAAACAGGGCCAGAGGAAAGGGCACGGAGAACACAAATTCCCCTAGAACCTACTTCCTTTCTTGCAGCTGGCCCCTAACAGAAACCAAACTCTTGCCCAGCCTGTCAGTCTGATACCATGCCTGGCCACAGCAATCATGCCTGCTCAGCATTCCCACAGATGGATATCGTTTTCCAGAATAGAGTGTGGAAAACGATATTTTTCTACTGCCATGATAACATCCCACAATTAGAGGGAAAAAAAGCCAGAAACTGATATTTTACAAGGTCACGCTTCATTTTCCCTGGCAGCCCAGGGAGGAGGGCTTTGTTTCTAAGAAGCCAGTGGGAACTTTGGGGGCTGTGTATCTGGTGGAGTCTGTACTCGGAGTCTGGTGAGTCTTTTGCAGCATCTCCTTAAGTGGAAGAATATAACATTGTGCAGAGAAATGCTTTAACATGCAGGCAGTCAGTGAAGATTTGTCAGATCAACGAAGGCCAATTCTGAGTGTTCCCTGCCGGGTTTCCTAACACCATGGGACGCTCAGCTGAACTATCTATTAGGAATATTTTCCCGAGTCATTTGTGTTAGATTATAGGCGATAAACTGCTTATTGTTGCCTGTCTGCCATAAATATAAAGCAATCATTTTTAATGCAAACAGCTGTTGGGCTAGCCTCTCCAAGATGCGTTGCCCAGGGACTCACGTTCAGCTGTTTTCTCCTTCATCAAGTGCATTTCTGATTGTTTTTCTGCTCTGTGGCATACCACACATGTGGTGGTGTTGGGGATGGGTATAAATTTTCCTTGTTTGGGCGCAGGGTTTCTAAAAATATCCAAAAGGAGTGGAAGGTGCAGAGAGGCAATTTAAGTTGTATGAAAGCTGGTGACTCAAACCCTTATTACAGCCTCTAATTTCTTAAAATGACCTTGGAAATACCAACCCATTTTTCCTAACCTCCAGCAATAAGATTTGGGATTTTGGATTATATGCATTGATTCAAAAATGCTTTATGGAGGATCTGCAGTGGACTGGGGCACCACGCTAGATACTGAGTATATACAGGTGAACCAAAGTTGATGTGGTGCCTGCTCCCCTGCCTCTTTCCCCCTCCCCTAGCTTTACTGAGGTATAATGAACAAATAAAATTGTAAGATATTTAAAATCTACAATGTGATGATTTGATATACATATACCTTGTGAACGGATTCCCCCCCATGGGGGGGGATTTAATTAATTAATTTAATTAACACATCCATCACCTCACATATTTATCCCCCATCTTTTTGGAGGGGGGGTGAGAACATTCAGTTCTACTCTCTTAGCAAATTTCAAATGATACAATATGGTGTTATCAACTATTGTCACATTATACATTAGCTCTGCAGGCCTTATTTATCTTATAGCTAAAAGTTTGTACCCTTTTACCAACTCTATTTCCTCCACCAACCCCTGGCAACCACTTTTCTACTTTCTGTGTCTATGAGTTCGATCCCCTGCCTCTTATAGTCTAGTAGGGGAGACAGGCTGATCAAATTATTGCATAAATTGTGATCCCAGGTATGAAGGAAATTTAAAGAACTAACAAAATGCCTAATCTAATGATTCATGGCAATTTTCCTAAGAAAGCAGCATTTGAGCTGAAGGTAAAGTGGAGTTAACTCTGCAAGGGAAGAGGGGGAATGAGGACGAGATTTCCAAGAAGACATAAAGGCACGTTCAAAGGCTACAGGTGGGGTGAGCATTGTAAGGACCGAGTTAAAGCCTGGGCACTGGATGCAGAGAGGGAGACAAACAGCACAGTGGGGCTGAGAGGCGAACGGGGTTCAAATCTAGCAGGGCTTTGAGGGCCGTGTGAAGAGGAGCTTGGGCTCTATCCTGAGACTCATAGGAAGCCATTGGAAGCTACAGCCATTGGGGCCTCAGGAGGAAACTGCTGGTTTCATTGAACCATACTTAAGTGAAATGTTGGGGATAACTTACAGAAGGAATTATTTAAATGGATGTGGGTGGAGTTAAAGGAACCATGGAAGGATGTTGAGGCAGCCAAGCAAAGCAACATGGAGAAGCCATGATCACTTCTAGGCCTGAAGAGGCAAGGGGAGGAAACAGTGAGAGCTGGAGCGGGGAAGGAGAGCCGCCCTGCAGGGGCTGTGGTCATGGAAAGTCACAGACAACAAGAGAACTGTAGCACTCCAGTGGGAAGACATACTTCAAATGCTCCTGCCTCTTGCCCTCCAGTCTCCTGCTGGATCCTTCATTGGCTGCACACCCACAGAAGACAAAGCCAAAGAAATCCATTGAGATCAGCCTCCCCTCACAACCAGGTATAAAAAAACAGAGAGAGGGAAAAATGGAGAATAACCAGTCCTGCAGGCTTTTAGCCTGTGAGTGACATGATCATATTTGTGTTACAAAACAGATTATTCTGATTGCTCTGTAGAGGACCGGTGGGCAAAAATTAAGAGCGGGAGGACCTATAAAGAGGCATCCATAAATAATAACAGTAGCCTAAGCCAGAGTGGTAACTGAGTTGATGGGGAGGAGTGGACACATTTAGAGATTCCTAACATGGAAGGGCTTGGCCAAGACTAGAAGGAACTCTGCAGTCTTCAGATCACACCCATCCATTGCTGTGAGATAATTGAGGCTCAGAAAATAGAAGGAACCTGAGCCAGAGGCAGAGTTTTCCCCCAGCCCCTCCACCGCACTGCCTCTGTTGACATGCTCTGCCTGGATCAGACCCTCACCCTTCACTTTTATTTTATTTTATTTTATTTTTTTTTGCGGTATGTGGGCCTCTCACTGTTGTGGCCTCTCCCGTTGCGGAGCACAGGCTCCGGACGCGCAGGCCCAGCGGCCATGGCTCATGGGCCCAGCTGCTCCGCGGCATGTGGGATCCTCCCAGACCGGGGCACGAACCCGTTTCCCCTGCATCGGCAGGCGGACTCTCAACCACTGCGCCACCAGGGAAGCCCACCCTTCACTTTTATTCTCCAGGACAAATTCCTTTCTTCTTTAAGGCCTCTAAGGGTCACTGTGGCAATACCCACTCCCAGAACCTTAACTTTACCTTCCTGACTGTAGTTTCTCGACTCCATGGCCTTCTTGCTGGGGAGACCTGAACATCAGCAGTACTGTAGAGCTGTAGAGCTCAGCTCACTTCAATGGCTGGGTCAGAATAAACAGGGGGTGCTGGAGAAGCAAAGCATGTCTTCTTTTCACCTTTATTTCTAAGAGTGAACAATTATTGAATTCTTACTCTATGCTGGGCAACATTTAAGTCCCACAACCACACATGGAAGTGTGTATGTGTGTGCGTGTGTATAAAATCATTTTTTATAAATGAGCCAACCGAGCCTCACACAGATTAAACTGCTTGCCCAAGATCCACAGCTGGTAAATGGAAACGCCCAGATTCAAACACAGGTCTCCCCACCCCTAAGCATCTAGGGTCTTAACCACTACCCCCTACTGCCTCTCACCTACTTGGCATAGCATTCTGCCAGGCTCTCTTGTGTGGAGTATTGGGGTTGGGAGATAGAGTTCAAGGCATCAAAGAGTAGGGAATGGTAAACAGTCAAAGATAGCAACCTTCAGTCCTGTTCTCTCTGTGTGTAGAGAGAGACACACTACTCTTCACATCAAGAGGAGTCACGCAATGTCCCTCACCTTGAATCTGGGCTGGCCTCAGTGCATTTGCTTTAACCAACTGAAATCTGGAGTTTCTGCAGCTGTATCACAATAGGCTTTGCAGCTTTCTCTTCAGATGCTCCCTCTTAGGAGCCCACTGCCATGCTTTAAGAAGTCCAAGCCACGTGGAGAGGCCAGGCATACACGCTCCAGGTGCAGCCACAGCTGAGCTATAAGCAGAGAGCCAGAAATAAATCAACCCAGGTGAGTGAGCTGTCTTGGACATTAAGGCCAGTCAAGGCTTCAGATGACTGTAGCCCCAGCCACCATCTGACAATAACCTCATGTGAAAAGTCCAAGTGAGAACCACCCAGATGTGCCCAGACAACTGAAGAACTACGAGAGATACTAATAAATTGCTTGAGGCCACTTAATTTAGGGGTGGTTTGTTATGCATTTATGGATAGTCAGAACAAAGGGTAAGGTCTCTGGCCTCATGGAAACACTATTTAGACAAATGGAACATAGGCATACCACAAGAATTCCCTCTCCAAAGCAGGTGTTAATGAGGAGCCCCTTTCCTGGAAGCTTTCCCTCCTCTGCCAAAATCTGGTCCCACCAGTTCTTGAGCCCAGCCTCCCTCTTAGTCTGTAGGGGTTTCCCTACCTGTGAATACCTCAGTGTACAAGTGAGACACCCAGCCAGGGAAGATGGGGAGTGTCTTGGATCACAGTTCTCTGCCTTCCATTCCCTCCCAGCTTATGGTCATGCAGGTCCTCCACCAACATGGAGTGAGAGTGTGGAACAGACTCTGGGAGCTGCTGGACTCAGATGAGAAGGATGCAAACCGAGAGTGAAGGAGAGCACAACGGGGACCTTGCCGGAAAGCCTTCATCCTAGAAAGGAAAAGAAAACAACAACCCGTACGTTATCCTAGCCCAAGACTAGATTTAAGTCTGGCTCTAACGAGTTTCTCAACTTCAGCACTATTGACATTTTGGACTAGATAATTCTCCGCTGTGGGGTCTGTTCTGTGCATTATAGGATGTTTAGCAGCATCTCCGGCCTCCACCCACCAGATGCCAGTAGCACTCACCCACACCCCCTCCCAGGCTGTGACAACCGAAAATGTCTCTAGACATTGCCAGCTGTTCTAGGGGGTGGGGCTGGGGGAATGGCAAAGCTGCCCGTGGTTGAAAACCACCGCCCCTCCCTTCCTTCTCTGCTCTGAAGATTTTCCTCTCAGATCAGAGAAAACACGGTGCCTTCCCACCACAGCTGTCCTTCACCCTCGTGCGTGTGACCAGCACAGCATCACTCATCTACCTCCCCAACACTCCCCTCTCCCTGGTCTTCCCCTGGCCAGACGGCCCTCAAGCTCTCTGGAGGGCATTTCACAGACATAATGTGGTACTGCAGGCTGAGTCCATTCCATACCCCAGGCTGAGGATGACACAGGCCAGATTAATGCGTGAGCCACTAGGCAGCTGTCCAGAGCACCAATCAATAGGGGACACTGAAATGTCACTGCAATAAAACTACAGTAGGGAGCTAGTTAACTCAGGTCTCCACACATAATTGCTGACAAAGCTGGTGAGACATAAATTAGTTTGGTTGCAATTAAACACTGGGTACTGCTGCCAGCTTATCTCTGTTGGTATTTTTGTGGCAAGTATGTGCAATTTACATGGTATATATGAGGCCTCACCACTAACTTTGAGACTGGCCCCCTGAGAGTTCCCTGTAAAAACCCAGCCTGTTGAAATTCTGAAACTGAAAAATTCACGATGCTGCATGTGCTCTTTCCCGGAGATGATTTATTAGAATGTCTTCATTTAAAGGGTTTAATATGTCTCTCAAGAAACTGTCTAGTTCAGAAAATCACATGCAATATGTACATGGAATATAAATCTTTATTTTCAACATTAAAAAAGCATTTAATTTTTATTATTTTTCCATTCCTACTAAATGTTGAACAGACATGTAAAGAATAGTAATGTTAAAAGGCCCCAAATTACTCACCTGACATGTCCATGTCTCAGTCTGACCAGGGTGTTGACGGGAGGTGAAGGGGCAAAAACTCAGAGAAATTGCGCTGGAAAACTTTTCTTTCTACTCCCATTCATTTCCATGTAAAATCAGATCAATATAAATCCTCGAAGTTACTTTAATGTAAAAATAAAGCAAAAACAAAACAAGAAACTGCCTGAAATATAAGTCAGGAAATGGGGAGGAGCAGGTCATCTTCTATTTGACCTTGGGGTTTTGAGAAAGACTAGGTGCTCATTGTGTAGATCTTTTTCAGCTCCATTAGGTAGATCCAAGTCCTCCTGTTCCAACGGATACTTCTTTGATTCACTGGTCAACTACCTTCTTCTGCACCTGAAGCGAGAACGTGCTCACCAATTGTTGGGGTTGGAGAAGATTCCCTGCTGCATGTGGCCTGTGTGCAGTCTCAAGGTCACAAGTGTGTTACTCCTGGTCCTGAAAGCAGCAGACGCCAAGATGGGATTAGACATGCAAAAGACCTGTTGGGAAAATGTACAGGAGGAACAATAATTTCAATTTCAATAATTCTGTTACAAATCACCTTCCATTGTGCTTCCCAGTCCTTTGCTCATGTGGCTGTTGTCCCATGAATCACATTGTATTCCAATTAGTTACTTATGGGTTTATTTCCCCCTGATAGTTTGCAAAATCCCCAAGGACTAGGAACATGTGTGTTAATTCACTAAATAAATAAATAACTTCTCACTCATATATTTATTCAACAAAGGCTTTTGAGTGCTTTGTCTGTGCCTGCTATTGGTATCTGGGGAGGCCAAGATAAGTAAGACACAATACCTGTCCAATAGGAGCTCAAAAAAAATTAGGGTGAAAGATGAGGAGACATCAGTATAGCCCTGAATTGTGTATGGTATAGTCAAGGTATTTACTGAGAAGAGCAGGAGCGTCAGGAGGGATACCTAACTCTGCCGAGGGGGTGGCAGTGAAGGAATTCATCATAGGATTGATGACTCCAGGGCTGCATCATAAAGGACAACTTAAAGCTGTCCAGGATTTTATCCCTAGTTTCTAGCTCACAACAAGTCCTCAATATGACTCTGCAAAATGAATGAATGAATAAATGAAGATGAATAAACAGAAAGTAACTGAGAGTATTTTGTCCTGATCAGCATCTATTGCCCTTCATTCTGGTAATAGCATCATATTCCTTGCTCCAGAAATGTACCCATGAACCAGGCCTTAGCAATTAGTTAATGAACAGGTTCTGGCCAGTGAATAGTTCAGGAGTGTGGACATGGTTGAACTTGGGCCAGTGAGACTCATCTTAGGACTTGGTTAAGCAGTGGGAGATAGAATCTCTCTGCTGACCTGGAGCTGTGAGGATGTCAGTCTGGGGAATCTGGGGGCATCTTGGTTGAGAGAAATCTGCCAGAGGGTGAAGCTGCATAGAAGAAGAAGGACTGAGAGGTGGAGAGACAGAAATTGGGTCCTGATGATATTGTTTTAGCTCCTGGATCCAGCAATAATAATAAATGTGTCCATTCCTTATCTGTTCTTTGGGTGATCATTAAATTACCTTTTTTGGGGGGTGATGAGGTGGGGTTTAAGCCAGTTTGAGTCGGTTTTTCTATTAGTTGCAACCAAACATGGCTTGACTAATAGAGATAAACAGCTATCTATAGTATGAGTTGCTCCAAAAAGTACTGAGTTCCCCATTTCCAACATGGTTCATGTAAAAATCAAGATAAGTCTATCAGAAAAGGAAATGCTACATTACTGGGGACCCTTAAGCCCTTTTCAGCCTTGCTGATTGCTGATTGAAATTTGTGTCTGTTACCTGAAGCAGAGAATGTGTGTGAAAGAAAGAAAGGCAGGAGTGGACACAGAGAATCCACACCCATAATGTCAACCAGATTGCCCAGCAGGCTTTCCATAAAGGCTTGGTATGTTTAGCCTAAAGTGTCACTTCAGAATTACTATTTTCTTTCTGTATTTTGGATGAGTGACAAGAATGACCTAAACCAGAGAGAATGGACACACCAAAAGTTTTGTTAAAAAGAATTAACACGTATGCAGGTTGGCTGAGAGAAAGTGATGTGGCCACTGAGACATAGCAGTTGAGAAAGGTATTCTTCTTTTTCCTCTTGCCCCTACATGCACCATCCAAAGGAGGAATTATTATCAAAGTCCAAAGTCCTTCTAACTCCTCAACAAACATAAACATCCTCGCCACAGTGCCAACCTTGGCAGGGACCAGAGGGGAATGTGCCCACTGTCCCCACTCCCAGGGGTTTGAGTCAAGAGGCCGAGGAATCTGTGCAACATGTGTGGGGCAGCCGTCTAATGGGGCAAAGCCTAGAACCAGAGAAGATGCATTTTATGAAACGGAAATACAAATAAATAGCTGACACCAGAAGACAGACTGTCTCCTGACTGTTTAAAAACCACTGGACTCTGGTTCTATTTATAAAGAAGACATGTTCCACAGAACCAGTTTTTCCTCGAGGCCAAAGAACCAACATATTCCAGGCACATGTGGAAAGGGATTGAGATGTGGGTTCAGGGTTTCAAGCTCTTTAATGAATTCATTCTGTCTCTGGGTCAAGACACATGCAGAGTGTTTTTGTATTTTCTACTCTCAATAACTGGGGGAGACATAGATGCATAGCCCTTCTCTGCATTTCTAGCCCTTCTCACCTTCCCATCAGTTTCCTCTTTCTACTTTCTTGCTTATCTGCCTCCATTACCCACCTTTCATTCCCTCTTAGCAGAAAGAACACTCCCAACTATTCAAGAGACATGGATTCTGGGTTCAGACTTTCCTAATAACTGGCTATTCAACATTAGGCATCTTATTTAATCTCTCTGGATCCCAGTTTCTTCATCGGCAAAATGCACTTAGATAAGTGTTTACCCAATTCATGGTCCTCAAAATATGAAGAACTGCAATGCATGTTTGGATATTAACGACTCTGAGATATAACGCAGGGAAGAATCACGTTTAACTTTGTTTTGCCAATGTGATTCAAATTCATTTGAGAACAAAATCTCTTAAAAACAAAACAAAACAAAACCAAAATTTAGCTACATCTTGCTATTCTATGGTATAAAAATTGGAAAATTCTTGTTGTGGTCAATACTTTGGTTCTCTAAACCTCCTTTTAATATCCTTCTATTTAGAAAGGTTGGGAACAAAAACTATACTTCTCAGACTTCCTTGCAGCTAGGGTTCTACTTTTGGATTATATCCTACCAATTAGATATACTCACGTGAGATGGGAAAGATATTTTCATTTCCTGCCCAATGTCTTTCTAAAAGCCTAGCTCAACTCTGTGGGGCTTTTATGTTTTGTCTCATGGCCATACCTTCTCCTAGGCAAAGAGCTTATTTAGATATAGCAGGTCTACTCCATTTCTTCTCTTCTGAGTTGTAATAAATCCCAAGAAATAGACCCATGACAAGTCAGGAAAGGGTAAATGCTAGCTGAGATCATCTTTCTCTGAAGTTTCCATCATCTTTTACAGTTTATTTCTGATTCAGTAGAACATAGTTCATTTTCCTAGTGTCATGCAGCAATTCCAGGAAGAGAGATACTTGCTAAAAAGTTGGAATGGTAACCATGATGCCCTATGGATCCTCTGGCAGACATTATGAGGCTAGATTGAGGTGGGCACACAGACTGTCCCCCTTCAATATCCCCTGTTGTTAATTTTATATAGGGATGACTATATTTCTCATAACATTCCAGAAGCATCTTAAATGCTGCTCCAGTTAAAGAAGACAGCTCTGGCAGGACAGAAACCTAGCTCTGGCTCCCCAATGACTTAGTAAGCTACCTTGGTAAGGACAAATAACCACCCTATCTTTTAGATTCCCTGGGTCTAAAATCAACAAAGCATAATTTTCCCTGGTTGCCAGTACTTCAGACAAATAGCAGACCCTGTGGTGCAGTGAGTTTTAAAACTGAGCTTTTAAGGTGGGTGTCAGCAGAAATCTCTTGTATTCCTATACACTAACAACAAAAGATCAGAAACAGAAATTAAGGAAACAACCCCATTTACCATCACATCAAAAAGAATAAAATACCTAGGAATAAACCTACCTAAGGAGGCAAAAGACCTGTACTCAGAAAACTATAAGATACTGATGGGGGGTTCCCTGGTGGCGCAGTGGTTGAGAGTCCGCCTGCTGACGCAGGGGAAACGGGTTCGTGCCCCAGTCCAGGAGGATCCCACATGCCATGGAGCAGCTGGGCCCGTGAGCCATGGCCACTGAGCCTGCGCGTCCAGAGCCTGTGCTCCGCAATGGGAGAGGCCGCAGCAGTGAGAGGCCCACGTACCGCAAAAGAAAAAAAAAAAGATACTGATGAAAGAAATAATAGATGATGCAAACAGATGGAGAGATATACCATGTTCTTGGATTGGAAGAATCAATATTGTGAAAATGACTATACTACCCAAAGTAATCTACAGACTCAATGCAATCCCTATCAAATTACCAGTAGCGTTTTTCACAGAATTAGAACAAAAAATTTTACAATTTGTATAGAAACACAAAAGAACCCAAATAGCCAAGGCAATCTTGAGAAAGAAAAACGGAGCTGGAGGAATCAGGCCCCCTGACTTCAGACTATACTACAAAGCTACAGTCATCAAAACAGTATGGTACAGGCACAAAAACAGAAATATAAATCAATTGAACAGGATAGAAAGTCCAGAGATAAACCCATGCACCTATGGTCACCTAATCTATGACAAAGGGGGCAAGAATGGAGAAAAGACAGTCTCTTCAATAAGTGGTGCTGGGAAAACTGGACAGCTACATGTAAAAGAATGAAATCAGAACATTCTCTAACACCATACACAAAAATAAACTCAAAATGGATTAAAGACCAAAATGTAAGACCAGATACTATAAAACGCTTGGAGGAAAACAGAGGCAGAACATCTCTGACATAAATCGCAGCAAGATCTTTTTTGATCCACCTCTGAGAGTAATGAAAATAAAAACAAAAGTAAACAAATGGGACCTAATGAAACTTAAAAGCTTTTGCACAGCAAAGGAAACCATCAACAAAATGAAAAGAAAACCCATAGAATGGGAGAGAATATTTGCAAACAAAGCGACCAACAACGGATTAATCTCCAAAATATACAAACAGCTCATGCAGCTCAATATAAAAAAGAAAAAACAAATAACCCAATCAAAAAATGGGCCAAAGATCTTAATAGACATTTTTCAAAGAAGACATACAGACGGCCAAGAAGCACATGAAAAGATGTTCAACATCACTAATTATTAGATAAATGTAAATCAAAACTACAATGAGGTATCACCTCACACCAGTCAGAATGGCCATCATCAAAAAATCTACAAACAATAAATGCTGGAGAGGGTGTGGAGAAAAGGGAACCCTCCTATACTGTTGGTGGGAATGCAAATTGGTAGAGCCACTATGGAGAACAGTATGGAGATTCCTTAAAAAATTAAAAGTAGATCTACCATATGATCCAGCAATCCCACTCCTGGGCATGTATCCAGAGAAAATCATGTTTGAAAGGATACATGCACCCCAATGTTCATTGCAGTGCTACTTACAATAGCCAGGACATGGAAGCAACCTAAATGTCCATCAATGGAGGAATGGATAAAGAAGCTGCGGTACATATATACACCAGAATATTACTCAGCCATAAAAAAGAATGAAATAATTCCATGTGCAGTAACATAGATGGACTTAGAGGTTGTCATACTGGGTGAAGTAAGTCAGACAAAGACAAATATCGTACGATATCACTTATATGTGAGTCTAAAAAAATGGTACAAGTGAACCTATTTACAAAACAGAAATTGAGTCACAGATGTAGAAAACAAACTTATGGTTACAAAGGGGAATGGGGGGATAAACTGAGAGACTGGGATTGACATACACACACTACTATATATAAAAGATAACTAATAAGAACCTACTGTATAGTACAGGGAACTCTATTTGGTGCTCTCTAATGACCTATATGGGAATGGAGCCTAGAAGAGAGTGGATATATGTATGGGTATGGCTGATTCACTTGGTGGTACAGTAGAAACTAACACAACATTATAAATCAACTATACTCCAACTAAAAAAATTAATTAAAAAATTTAAAAAAAAATAAAGTGGGTGTCAGATACTGCCAACGTCAATCCTGACCTTGACTCCATGAAGTTTAGACACTGGAAGTTAGATTCACCAAAACATGGGCTAAAGGGAATCTCTGGGTCCTTTGGCAAAACTGTGAAGTAGCTAAAACTTGTCTTTTTCTCCTTCCAAATGAGAAAAATTCAGTTTTCCAAACTTCAGCACCAGAAATCTTTTCCAACTTCCTCTGCCCTCTAGAATTGTGCAGGGTTTTATCAATAGCTCTGTCCTCCTTCTCAGGGCAAGGAAAAATAGTAAGCTCATATATCCTGGGGCCATGGTTTCAACCCTGGCTGCTCATCAGTCCTGGATAGCTTCAGGGAGCATAGATGCCAGGGCCCCACAGCTAGAAACCCAACTCAGTTGGTCTTGGATGGCGCCCAAGTAGACTAACTATTCCACAGCTCCCACGGGTTGAGAACCACAAGGGTATTGTTACCTAAAAGCACCTCTTCAAAGAGAATCATGGATGAGGTTCCAGGGATGAACTAATCTTGCCTCACTCCTACTCTGAATTTCCATAAAGCAGTTTATTGCCATTCACTTTTACTTGCAAGCTTCAAGGTAGCCAAATGGGAAGTGGGCTCTTGCCATAAATAAGCTCATAAAATCTTGCATTAATGCCAAGGTGAATTTAATACAGAGCTTCTGTCTAGTAGCTGGTGCCCTGTTCTGGAAATTCTGTGCCCATTCTGCCTCCTGGCTTCATTGTGCTCAATTATCCCACCCTTGAATGCCCCCAGAACGTGGTTTTCATCCTCCATCTGGTGTCCTATTCCTAATCTACCATTCCAGTACTAACCTGATAGTATCAAATAAGGACAAGCACATGGGCTTTGAGTCAGATCTTGTTCAAGTCTTGACCACACTACTCTATAACTCAGGATACCTTGAGAAAGATATTCTGTGTCTTGGTTTCTTCATCTGTAGAGTAGGGAGGATATAACCTACTCTCTCAGTTTAGGGTTTGACACACAGTACATGCTAAACAATTGAGAGGTCCCTTCCCCCCTATTTCATTGTTTACCTGTGCTTATTTCCACCTCTATTGTTGATGTGACCAGTAACCCAAAGGATTTTTAAAGATAGGATTTGGGGTATTAGTAGGAAGATGTTTTAGGGACAGCAAGACCTTTGTGTTGCAATTGAAATTACTACAGCCTAGTAGTCCCCGCTAACTCTGTCTTAGTTCCCACCATAAGGGGTCCTACCAAGGCATTCAGGAAAGTGATGTGATGGGGAAAACTAAGGAATGCGGCGGGCGTAGAGATCTGAAGAAGCTCTCTGACAGTCACTTGCAGAAGGCTGAAAAATAAACCCAGAGAAGACCTGGGAAGGGCAGACCACCAGATGTCCAACTAGGAAGCAGAAATCCTGGCTGGAGTCTGTTTCAAACCACAGAATCTGAATTTTGGGAAGAAAGCATTAAAAACAATAAATTATTCCAAATGGCAAATTTAGGATTCAACTGCCTCAAACTGTAACAATTTAGGCACTTGTAAAAGGGAAATATTCCAGATGGCAAAGTGGAAGGATGAATTACAGAGAAGGAAGTGGCTAATATCCTGTGCAAGACTTTGAAGCAATGCAAAGAGAGCCTTCCTTAAAGAAGCAGGCTAGGGGAGCCTGGTGTTTCTAAGAGACAGAAATGGACTGCCATTCTCTCAGGGTCAGCTTGCTCCACTGGCCAGCCCTGGGTGCTCAGGGCTCGGGTTTGATATCAAATTGCCTTCTGTCTTCCAAGAGATTCTGGAACAAACAGCTCTGGTGGCCTCAGGGGGGCGTCTGGAGTGACCACTTAACATATATAGAACTTTGATTGACATGGTCCATCTGCTTAATTCAGGGTTCCATGAGCCTCAGTAGGGTGTCAAATTGCTCCTGGTCCCCTTTTATCTTCTATCTCTCTTTATACGAGGTCACTCCAGCTCTGGAATCAAGGGGATTGAATCTGAACAGGTGAGCTGAAGGCAGCTGAGGGATCTTGGCTGCATCCTGCTCAAAGGGGCTTTAGTTCTGGCTTCTCAAAACGTAGCCTTTAGGCTACATGACTTGACTACATGATGCTTCCATGTTACTTGGGAGATTATTGGAAATGCAGCAACCCAAATCTACCAAATCAGAACCTGCATTTTAACATGATCTGCAGGTGTTCTGCATGCATGTTAAGATTTGAGAAGCAATGTTGTACTAGATTGTATAGGCAAAAGAGGTATGTAGTCCCACAACAATTCCTTTATTCATCAGGAAGGACATTTCTCATTGAGTTTGTTTAATATTTTCAACAATATTGCACCTCATTGAGTCTATGAGATCCTAATAGTACAACCAAGGCCTTGACCTCAATACTACTAATAAAAGGCCTTTCCATCTGAAGTTGGGTCCTTAAACGAACGGCCATCTAGTGCGCAACCTCAGCCTCAGTTACTCCATTCTATAATTTCTCCCCCTTTTCTATGGGACAATCCATCTCAGCTGGAGGAAAGTCAGAGCATGAAAGTTGGATAAATTCCTCTATTGGTTTCCCATCACATTAAAGAAAAAAATCAGATTCCTTATAGTGGTCTTACAAGGCCCTTAATGGTCTGGTACCTGACTATATCTTACATTTTATTTCTTGCCCTTTCTGGTCCAGCCACTCTGGACTTCTTTCTTTCTGGAACACACCAAGTTCTTTCCTAGCTCTGAGCATTTCTAGTCATTGTTTCCTCCATGGGAATGCTGTTTCCTTCCTCATATCTTATCGTTGCTGACTCCTCATCATTTAGGTCTCAGCGTGAATACTCTTTTCCTAGAAGGACCAATCCTGCCACTCTATCTGAAATCCCACCCACCTCATCCATCTCTATTACATCATCCTGTGTGATTTTCTTCACTGTACTTCACATTACCTGGTATTCTCTTGTTTATATTTACTAATTTATTTCTCCTCCCCTACCACATACAATATAAGCTTTAGAATAGCAGGGAACAAGTTCCTCTTACTGATTGCTATATCCCAAGTGCCTAGAACAGTGCCTGGCAGAGCATTTACTCAATGAACGTTTACTGAATTTGAGGGAATGATAGCGTTAGCATGAAATCATTGACTTTTCGATTATCTGTGTGTTCCTGCTTTTCCTGCCCTAACCACTCCACTCATGCCCACAGATAACTCAGACGGGCTCAGGTGGCAGAGCCTGGGTTAATGATGCTTTAGGTCTGGTCCCTAGGACTGAGGTAGGTCATGTTGTGGTCACTTCAGAAATGTGTGATATTTCAATTCAATACAGTTCTGTAAACCCTTACTGACTGCCTGTCCATGTACAAGGCACTGTGAAATATAACAAGGAATATTATAAATTCCTGACTTCAAGGGCCTCTCCTTAATCACGCAGACAGGTAGAGAAGCTAATAATTTTCATATAGTATGAAAAGTGACCCAGCCCCAGTAAGTTCAAGTTATAGACATAGAAAGAAAAAGCAAGAGGTTAATTCCAAAGGAGGAGGATTAGTGGTAACTTCCCCAAATAAATGATGTCTGATTTGGGTTTTAAGGCACAACTAGGAGTGTGCCAGAGGCACATAAAGGTAAAAGGCATTCCAGGGAAACAGAGGCACAGAAGCAAGAAAGGGGGTTGAAGGCACTGCAGAGAGTTTGGCGATGCCAGAGTGCAAAGTGCACAGTTTGGGGAAGCAGAAGGAAACAGGCTGGGGAAGGCGTCCGGAGCCTGTGATAACACATCTCTTTAAGGTGCCAGGCCTACTTTATGTTTGAGGTCAGATGCAAACATCCCAAATTGATTTTAGTCCAAAAGAGCCAGCAGTGAATTTAGCTGAGCACGTGTTGCAACCTCTAGCCCTCCTCTGTGCTCCCCTTGGGCACCATGAGCGCCATACCCAGCAATCTCAAAAGCCCTCACATGCTGGACCCATTAGGCACTGCATGCTCCACTGTCTGAGTCATTTCCCCCTCTGCCAATCGTGGCAGAACTCAGAGGAACTCTCCACTAATTGAATTTGAGATGACTCACTCCAAACCAGGGACTTGAAACTTGAAAACTTCAGCAGCAATACCTTGGCAGTGAGACTCTTGGTTCAAATTGTCCAGTTTGTTGTCTGGGAGCCAGTGGAAGTGAAGGGATAGAGCAGGGGTATGTGGGGGGCAGGGGTTTGAAGCAGGAACTTTGGGTGTTTTCAGAGAGCTGGAAAGACAACGGCACCCACTGTTTGTCATTGCTTGAGATCCAGCTGGTTGCCAGAGCCAAAAATGACACTCAAACATGTTTTGTTTAGTATACCTAGTTTTGTTTACAATATTTGATGAAATATTAAAAAATAAGGAGATTTCACATTAAATTCTGGATTTCTGGATTCTCTCAATGATTTGAAAGATCTGCAATAACCCACTACAAGTGAACAGTGGGTGCCCTTTATATGGGTTGTGTGCTCCTCAGGTTTCCATGGTCCTCACCCTAACATTTACATTCTGAATTTGAGGGAAATTCAGAAATTTTGGGTTTTTTTTTAAGTTTGAAAACGTTTTCCTTTCTTTGCAGAGAGAATGGTTTTCTGAAAGCACACAGGACCGAAGACGTCAAAACAAAACACACTGTCTTAACGTCTAGGTGAGACGGGCCTGGTCTGGTGCCTCTGCACTCACGCTCAGAATGCTTCGTTGGTTTACTATACCTTTTTGGCCCCTCTGGACATTTGAGTTTGCAACTCCTATTCTGAAGCTATCACTGAGAGGACAAGCTCTGATGACATTTTCAGCAACAGAGGAATGGACCTCAAAATATTATCTCTGGAAAATTTCACCTGCTCAAGGCTCAGGAATTTTTTAGAAAATAATACAATAGAAGGGCATGAAGATGACCAATCTCCACCTCCCACTTCTCTTCTGGCAGATTCATGGTATTCACATTTGAGGCTCGGGGTTATATATTTTTATTGTCTTATTGTTTCTCATCATAATTACATCATGGTTTGTATTTAACTGATGCCCAATAAATGGGTAAGGAATGGAATAGCATTGCTGGTCTAGGTCTTGTGCATCTGGTATCTTCCCTCAGGAAATCTGACACCCAGGATATGGCATATTTCGCTCTTTCTTCCATCTATTTATGTTTTAATGCTTTCCTTCCCTCCATCTGTATTTATCTGCCTGCTCTTACAAGAAGCATTCCGTGATGTCCCCAGGCTGGAATATTAGCCTTCCCTTCTCTATCCAAAATTAGTACTTATTTGTTTTTGTTATGTAACTTCCTGAGTTTTTGTTTCCTTCGTGGGAAAAATAATATCTACCTCATAAGATCAGTATGTACATTATGTCTGGACGTGGTGGAAATGACCATTGCACACACTTACATATCACTTGCCATATGCCAGGAACCCTTCCAAGTACTCTGTACATGTTGACTTATTTAATTTTACTACAGTGCTATAAAGTAGGTACTTATGTTATAAACCCCATTTTACAGATGAAGAAGCTAAGGCACAAATAGGTTAAGTAACTTGCTCAAGGTCACCCAACTAATAAGTGCTGGATATAAGCTTCAGAAGCTAGACCCAGCATCTATGGCCCTAACTACTAGGTAACACTGCCTCTCTTCTGAAGTGAGGTCTACAATACACAGTAGTGTGCTTTGTGTTTGAGATTGCAAATTGTCCTCCATTATCCATTCTTAAAAGTGCTATTTTGTATGTTTAGTCACATACAGCCAGACTGAATCCTACTTGCTTTTAAAGCATGATTTGACTAGCTGAAGAGAAATGTGGAGAGAAGAGTCTCAAATAACATAAATAATGCTTGAGAGGTGGGATCCTCTGTCCTTCCTTCTCCTCTCTACTTTAGGCAGGAGAATCTTCAGGCAGAAAACTCTTTTGAAAATTAGCTTATCAGCAGATCCTTCCAAAAGGTCTTTTCCTTCTAAAAGTACCAAACATCCAGCATAGACGCAAAACACCCCTGAGACCAAGAAAAGACTTGGAACTATGAGAATGCAAATGACATTGGTTTTCCTTTCATTGTTTTTAGACATGGATCTATTCCCAATTCTACCACTAACCTACCTGTACAATTTGATACAGACTTCTATTTGTCCTTGGTTTTTTCTATCTGTAAAATGAAGGATTGGAAAATGGCAAACAGATTTGTTTTTGTAGGGCATATCCAATTGATTCATTGGTTTTGCCTGGAGTACTGCAAGCCATTAGCAGTATTTGACCAGCACTGTCTGCCATTGGAGAGAAGGTGTGTCAACATATTGGCCAAGAATTTGCCTCCCTGGATTAGATGATTCTCTAGGCTCCTATACAATTTTATGTGCATGTGAAAACAGCTACAAGGAGAAAAGAGAATAACAAAGCAAGAGATATGGATAAGATTTTTTAAAATGGATTTTGAGGAAACAAAGTATTCCTGTTGAATTACCATTTATACTGGAGGCAGTACAGGACAGGATAATTATTACAGAAAATCAAATCAGTAATGTGGTAGACAAATGTAAAATTAATGCAGAGAAAAAGAAGAAAGAAAGAAGTGATGGACCTGTTTTGTGTTTTGACTGTGATAGTGGAAAATAAACCAACACATGTAATAAATCACCATAAAATTAAGTGCACACACACACACAAATGAGTACAAGTAAATCTGGGGAAATATGAATAAGACTGGTGATGTATAAATGTCAATATCCTGTTTATGACACTATAGTATATTTTTGCAAGATATTACCGTGGGAGAAAACTGAATAAAAAATACATGGGGGGCTTCCCTGGTGGCGCAGTGGTTGAGAGTCCGCCTGCCGATTCAGGGGACGCGGGTTCATGCCCCGGTCCAGGAGGATCCCACGTGCCGTGGAGCGGCTGGGCCCGTGAGCCATAGCCGCTGAGCCTGCGTGTCCGGAGCCTGTGCTCCGCAACGGGAGAGGCCACAGCAGTGAGAGGCCCGTGTACCACAAAAAAAAAAAAAAAGTACATGGGATATCTCTGTATTATTTCTTACAAGGAGGCTACAATGTATCTGGACCTACGATGAGCTCAAAATAAAAAGTTAATTTAAAAAAAGATCAAAGCTATAAACACATAATAGGAGAATTAGAGATAACAGAATAGATACCCAATAAACAGACAAATAGTGTTATAGAAGGGAACTAGAAGCAATGATCAAAGGTAAAAATAAATTAAAATGTTTTAGGCTGAAAAAAAATGCTGATTTTCACAGATTTAAAAGACTCACCAAAATCTAGACATAATGAAAGAAAAGAGATTGATTCTTAAACATGTGTCAAACTTTCTATACTATGAAAATTGTACCGAAAATGAAAGCCAGATGAAGTAGCTAGGAACCAAGAACTTGTAAACAGCTCTGGGGACAACAGAGGAAACTCGCAAGCCAGTGGCACTGATGAGCCCCTCTCTCCATGACCTGTTTTAGGGATTCCATTCCCCCTTAAAGCCATGGACTGGTGACAAACCTGAAAATGCTGCTAAATCATAGATGCTGCATGAGGGAAGGTTTGCTGCATGAAGGAAGGGATGCTGCACAGATGCTGCATTTGCACTGAGAGGAAGATTAACGTTCCCTAACATTCTGAATAATTCCCTACTGTTCATAGACAATTTCTTGAAAAACGTGAAGGCACCTTTTACAGTTATTATTTAGATGTGGATCTGGGTACCAAGCAAACTCAATCATACCTGTACTTGCCCTCAGAAACATTTCTTTAACCTTAATGAGTGCATTCAGTCAATGGACATTTATGGACACATGGCAAGTAGAAGGCATTGAGAATGTACAAAAATACTGAATCAGGCCTGACCCTTACCCCAAACAGCCCACCAGAGATGAGCATAAATATCAACAATAATGGCTACGATTTACTGTTATCTACAATTCCAGACACTGCACAAGTGCTTTATATATTATTTAATTTAATGATTTCAATAATTCCGTTGAAGGTAGAACTGGGATTTTGCTTTATGTTTGTGTGACCCAATGACTGTGCTATTCTCTAAGTTTACTGCCCGCCAGTTTTCAAGATGAAGGTCAAGTCATACAGTCACCATTAAATACATCTTCTATAAACATGTACAGATTCATTCATTCATCCATCAACAAATATTTATTAGCACCAACTTTGTGTCAGGATCTATCCTAGGTCCTGGGATACAATCATGAGAAAAACAGACAAGAATCCATCTTTCAGGAGCTTCAAGTTTAATGGGGAAAACTGGTACTACTCAAATGATGAAACGAATGTATAAATTTCTGTGTCTGGCATGGGCTACAGGGAAATATACTTGTTGCTTTGAGGGCATATAAGGAACCAATTTGACCTGATAAGGAAATTAGGGAAGGTTTCTCCAAAGAAGTGACCCTGTAAGGAAATCAGAGGAGGGGGTAAGAGTTACCTGGTTGAAGAATGGAAGGAAGGCACTCCAGAAAGAGGAAACAGCACGGGGAAAATTCCAGTGCTGGGAAGGGGCTTGGCAATATGATGGAATAAAAGGACCACTGGGGAGAGAATGAAGCAGTGTGGTGCAAGGTGAGGATGGAAACTTAGGACATGCTAAGCCTTGGGGCCCGTGAAAGGAATTTTGCCTTTATCCTAAAAGCTACAGAAAGCCATTGGAAGGGTTTAGAAAAGGAATGGTAGGGATATGGTGAGTTTTAAATTTTCAGTCAATTCAATTTTTTTTTCTATAGCCAAAGCTGTTAGTGTGAACTTCTCAATTATATTCTGTCTCATACTGCTTATTGTAACATCAAGTAATAAAATATCATCTCCCCAGCTAGAGCGAAGACACCTGGAAGGATGGGGCCATTTCTTAAACGATATTTTATTGTATTTAAGACACCCAAATAAGATGTATGTTCACCACTGCATTCCACTAAAAAAGAGAAAACATGCCAGTAATTAAAAACAGCATTTATATTCTGAATATTTAAAATGTGAAATAATGTACATCTTTAACTTTATGAAATATTATATTTCCTTTGACTCTCTTATAATGCCTAATACCATACTGAGTTGGTCATAAGTAGAGTGGGGAGAGTGCCAGACTTCAAATGAGAAACTAAGTCTGCAACTGGTTCTGCCATATGCACCTGAACAAGAATGACTTCTTGGGTCCCAGTACACTCCTCTGTAAAATGATTATGTGATCCCTGAGGTTCCTCCCAGATCCACATCTTCTTTCTGCAAGGGACTTTGAGGCTTTCCTCTGCTGGAAAGAGGGCCTGGCAGTGAGCTATAGGACCCCCTACACTTCCCCAGGTGAAAGGCAGTAGGGAAAGCGCCTAGAAGCCACACAGCCCTGAAGAGAGACAGAAAACTGAAGGCTTGAGATGCCTAGTGACCAAGGAAACTTTCTGTAGGTCCCATGTTAACCAGAGATAGGAGCAAAGCATGGACTGTGTTTTGGATTGAAATGTGGCTCCCTGAAAAGATAAAGTCCTAACCTCCAGTATCTGTGGATGTGACCTTATTTGGAAATAGGCTCTTTGCAGAGGATCAAGTTAAGATGAGGTCATTAGGGTGGGCCCTAATCCAATATGGCTGAGTCTTTATGAAAAGAGAATATTTGGACATGGAGACAGACATGTGCAGAGGGAAGTGATGGAGAGACACAGGGGGAACGTCTTCTCCAAGCCAAGGAATGCCTGAGGCTGCCAGAAGCTAGGAAAGACACAGAACCAATTCTCCCTCAGCCCTTGGAAGGTACCAATCCTGCTAACACCTTGATTTTGGATTTCTGGCTTCCAAATTTTGTTTCTGCAGCCCCAGAAAACTACTACAGAATTGTATTACTCCCGTGAGGTAATGTCTTTCACTTCCCATCCTCCTCTGCTTCTGAGAGAGTAGCAGATGATCACAGACCAGGGGGCAGCCATACATGAAATTAAGAGAGTAAAATTTGTTCTCAACACTCTCCCACATCTGCTTTCCACACCTGACAATTCCTTCTCGTGCCTCTGGCCTCAGGTACCAGCACCCCATTCTGCCTTCTCGTAGCCAAGAATACTCCAGGCTCCCTGCAACCCTGCGAGTACTACTTTCTCAACCTTAACTCCATTCTGCATCCTCCTCTCTCCTTTGCCTTCATCTCATGTGTGTTTTAAAAATTAGTATTTGGCACAGGAAAGGGATGAGGAATTTTGTAGCAGAGGTGATGAATTTTGTGGGCATCTGACATATAAATTTCCAGTGGGTGAAACACTTGACAGTGTGCAAGACACATTACTTTCAGGAGCCATCCTGGTGAGCTGAGAGGACATATAACATTTGGTTGTGATGGCTGAGAAGTCAGACTTCCTCCATCCAAAATCTGCCCTCTGGCATTTCTTTCCCCTCTGAAGCAACAGAGGACAGTCTGTCTGAAAGTTGAAGCCCTCTGGGGGGCCCAACCCCAGTCCCAACCATTCACAGGACCCCATCCATTAATGTTTAATAAATTGCTGTCCCAAGGCCAAGACTCTGCCCCAACCTGGCCCCTTTCCCCACCTCCACAGGGATGGAGGGTTGACCTAGAAGTTAAGGTCCCTGTCTCTACCAGCTTTAAGATGTAGTGATGCTAGGACTTCATTCTTGTTATGCGATCTTCACTCACAGCCCCTTGTCCTCTATAGCCATTTTCTCTCCTACTTTCCCAAGCTTTCTCTTTTCATGCCTGCCCTTGAGGTGTGCCTGGAAATGGCGGCAAGATTGAAATTCAAATTTCACGCAATATCCAGTGTAGAAGAATACTACTACTAATAATTATTAGAGCTTTCATTTCTTGAGAGCTCACTGTGTGCCTGAGTTGATGTTCTGTTTTATAAGCATGTTTTTTAAACCTCCCTATAAGCCTATCAAGTAGGTATGAATATAAGTCCAATTTTATAATGAAGACTGAGGCCCACATAGATTAAAAATACTTTTCTAAGATCAGATAGGAAGAGATAGAAGTGGGAATCAAACTTATTTAAAAAAATTTTTTTAACATCTTTATTGGAATATAATTGCTTCACAATGTTGTGTTAGTTTCTGCTGTATAATAAAGTGAATCATCTATATGTATACATATAACCCCATAACCCCTCCCTCTTGCACCTCACTCCCACCCTCCCTATCTCACCCCTCTAGGTAGACACAAAGCACTGAGCCGATCTCCCTTTGGTATGCAGCTGCTTCCCACTAGCTATCTATTTTACATTTGGTAGTGTATATATGTCAATGTTACCTTCTCACTTCGTCCCAGCTTACCCTTCTCCCCTCCCCCGTGTCCTCAAGTCCATTCTCTGCGTCTGCATCTCTATTCTTGTCCTGCCCCTAGGTTCTTCAGAACAATTTTTTTTTAGATTCCATATATATGTGTTAGCATATGGTATTTGTTTTTCTCTTTCTGACTTACTTCACTCTGTATGACAGACTCTAGGTCCATCCACCTCACGACAAATAACTCAATTTCTTTTCTTTTTATGGCTGAGTAATATTCCATTGTATATATGTGCCACATCTTCTTCTTCCATTCATCTGTCGAAGGACACTGAGGTTGCTTCCATGTCCTGGCTATTGTAAATAGTGCTGCAATGAATATTGTGGTACATGTCTCTTTTTAAATTATGGTTTTCTCGAGAGATCTTCAAGATAGCGGAGGAGTAAGATGTGAAGATCATCTTCCTCCCAACAGATACATTAGAAATACATCTACATGTGGAACAACTCCTACAGAACACCTACTGAACACTGGCAGAAGACCTCAGACTTCCCCAAAGGCAAGAAACTCCCCACGTACCTGGGTAGGGCAAAAGAAAAAAGAAAAAACAGAGACAAAAGAATAGGGACAGGACCAGCACCTGTGGGAGGGAGCTGTGAAGGAAGAAAAGTTTCCACACACTAGAAGTCCCTTCACTGGTGGTGACGGGAGTGGCAAGGGGGAAGCGTCAGAGCCACGGAGGAGAGCGCAGCCACAGGGGTGCGGAGGGCAAAGCGGAGAGATTCCCGCACAGAGGATCAGTGCTGACCAGCACTCACCAGCCCGAGAGGCTTGTCTGCTCACCCGCCGAGGTGGGTGGGGGCTGGGAGCTGAGGCTCGGGCTTCGGAGGTCAGATCCCAGGGAGAAGACTGGGGTTGGCTGTGTGAACACAGCCTGAAGGGGCTAGTGCGCCACAGCTAGCCGGGAGGGAGTCCGGGAAAAAGTCTGGAGCTGCCTAAGAGGCAAGAGACCATTGTTTCAGGGTGCATGAGGAGAGGGGATTCAGAGCACCACCTAAATGAGCTCGAGACGGGCGCGAGCCGCAGCTATCAGCGCGGACACCAGAGACGGGCGTGAAATGCTAAAGCTGCTGCTGCAGCCACCAAGAAGCCTGTGTGCAAGCACAGGCCACTATCCACACCTCCCCTCCCACGACCCTGTGCAGCCCACCTCTGACAGGGTCCTGTGATCCAGGGACAACTTCCCTGGGAGAACACACAGCACGCCTCCGGCTATTGCAACTTCACGTCGGCCTCTGCCACCGCAGGCTCGCCCCACATACCATATCGCTCCCTCCCCCCAGCCTGAGTGAACCAGAGCCCCCTAATCAGCTGCTATTTTAATCCTGTCCTGTCTGAGCAGAGAACAGATGCCCTCAGGCGACCTACACACAGAAGCAGGGCCAAATCCAAAGCTGAACCCCAGGAGCTGTGCCAACAAAGAAGAGAAAGGGAAATTTCTCCCAGCAGCCTCAGGAGCAGCAGATTAAATCTCCACAATCAACCTGATGTACCCTGAATCTCTGGAATACCTGAATAGACAACGAATCATCCCACAATTGAGGGGGTGGACTTTGAGAGCAACTGGAGACTTGGGGTTTGCTTCCTGAATCTAATTTGTTTCTGGTTTTATGTTTATCTTAGTTTAGTAATTAGAGTTTTTTTTATCATTGGTAGATTTGTTTATTGATTTGGTTGCTCTCCTTTTTTTAATATATAGATATATATATATTTTTTCCTTTTTCTCTTTTTGTGAGTGTGTATGTGTATGCTTCTTTGTGTGATTTTGTCTGTAGAGCTTTGCTTTTACCATTTGTCCTAGGGTTCTGTCTGTCCATTTTTGTTTTGTTTTGTTTTCTTTTTCAGTATACGTTTGAGCGCTTGTTATCATTGGTGGATTTGTTTTTTGGTTTGGTTGTGCTCATCTTTCTTTTTTTCTTCTTTCTTTTTATTACTTTAAATTTTTTTAATTTTTAATAACTTAAAAATTTTTTTATTTTAATAACTTTCTTTTCTTTTCTTTCCTTTTTTTCTGTTTTCTTTCATTTTTTCTCCCTTTTCTTCTGAGCCATGTGGCTGACAGGGTCTTCGTGCTCTGGCCCAGTGTCAGGCCTGTGCCTCTGAGATGGGAGAGCTGAGTTCAGGACATTGATCGACCAGAGACCTCCCGGCTCCATGTAATATCAAATGGCGAAAGCTGTCCCAGAGATCTCCATCTCAATGCTAAGACCCAGCTCCACTCAACGACCAGCAAACTACAGTGCTGAACACCCTGTGCCAAACAACTAGCAAGGCAGGAACACAATCCAACCCATTAGCACATTAGCAGAGAGGCTTCCTAAAATCATAATAAGGTCACAGACACCCCAAAACACACCACCAGATGTGGTCCTGCCCACCAGAAAGACAAAATCCAGCCTCATTCACCAAAATACAGGCAACAGTCCCTGCAACCAGAAGCCTACACAACCCACTGAACCAACCTTAGCCACTGGGGACAGACACCAAAAAAAATGGGAACTACGAGCCTGCAGCCTGGGAAAAGGAGACCCCAAACACAGTAAGTTAAGCAAAATGAGAAGACAGAGAAACACACAGCAGATGAAAGAGCAAGGTAAAAACCCACCAGACCTAACAAATGAAGAGGAAATAGGCAGACTACCTGAAAAAGAATTCAGGGCAATGATAGTAAAGATGATCCAAAATCTTAGAAATACAATGGAGAAAATACAAGAAAGGTTTAAAAAGGACCTAGAAGAACTAAAGAGCAAACAAACAATGATGAACAACACAATAAATGAAATTAAAAATTCTCTAGAAGGAATCAATAGCAGAATAACTGAGGCAGAAGAACAGATAAGTGACCTGGAAGATAAAATAGTGGAAATAACTACCACACAGCAGAATAAAGAAAAAAGAATGAAAAGAATTGAGTACAGTCTCAGAGACCTCTGGGACAACATTAAACACACCAACATTTGAGTTATAGGGGTCCCAGAAGAAGAAGAGAAAAAGAAAGGGACTGAGAAAATATTTGAAGAGATTATAGTTGAAAACTTCCCTAATATGGGAAAGGAAATAGTCAGTCAAGTCCAGGAAACATAGAGAGTCCCATACAGCATAAATCCAAGGAGAAACATACCAAGACACATATTAATCAAACTACCAAAAATTAAACACAAAGAAAAAGTATTAAAAGCAGCAAGGGAGGGCTTCCCTGGTTGGGCAGTGGTTGAGAGTCTGCCTGCCGATGCAGGGGACACGGGTTCATGCCCCGGTCCGGGAAGATCCCACATGCCGTGGAGTGGCTGGGACCATGAGCCATGGCCGCTGAGCCTGCACGTCCGGAGCCTGTGCTCCGCAACGGGAGAGGCCACAACAGTGAGAGGCCCACGTACCGCAAAAAAATAAAAGTAGCAAGGGAAAAACAACAAATAACATACAAGGGAATCTGTGTAAGGTTAACAGCTGAACTTTCAGCAGAAACTCTGCAAGCCAGAAGGGAGTGGCAGGACATAATTAAAGTGATGAAAGGGAAGAACTTACAACCAAGATGACCCTATTCAGCAAGGATCTCATTCAGATTCGATGGAGAAATTAAAACCTTTACAGACAAGCAAAAGCTAAGAGAATTCAGCATCACCAAACCAGCTTTACAACAAATGCTAAAGGAATTTCTCTAGGCAAGAAACACAAGAGAAGGAAAAGACCTACAGTAGCAAACCCAAAACAATTAAGAAAATGGGAATAGGAACATACATATTGATAACTAACTTAAATGTAAATGGATTATATGCTCCAATGAAAAGACATAGACTGGCTGAATGGATACAAAAACAAGACCTGTATATATGCTGTCTACAAGAGACCCACTTCAGACCTAGGGACACGTACAGACTGAAAGTGAGGGTATGGAAAAAGATATTCCATGCAAATGGAAATCAAAAAAAGCTGGAGTAGCAATTCTCATATCAGATAAAATAGAATTTAAAATAAAGACTATTACAGGAGACAAAGAAGGCCACTACATAATGATCAAGGGATCAATCCAAGAAGATATAACAATTGTAAATATGTATGCATCCAACATAGGAGCACCTCAATACATAAGGCAAATGCTAACAGCCATAAAAGGGGAAATTGACAGTAACACCATCCTAGTAGGGGACTTTACCACCCCACTTTCACCAATGGACAGATCATCCAAAATGAAAATAAATAAGGAAACATAAGCTTTAAATGATACATTAAACAAGATGGACTTAATTGATATTTAGAGGATATTCCATCCAAAAACAACAGAACACACTTTCTTCTCAAGTGCTCATGGAACACTTTCCAGGATAGATCACATCTTGGGTCACAAACCAAACCTTGGTAAATTTAATAAAACTGAAATCGTACCAAGTATCTTTTCCGACCACAACGCTGTAAGACTAGATATCAATTACAGGAAAAAATCTGTATAAAACACAAACACAAGGAGGCTAAACAATACACTACTAAATAACCAAGAGATCACTGAAGAAACCAAAGAGGAAATCAAAAAGTACCTAGAAACAAATGAGAATGAAAACACGACAGCCTAAAACCTATGGGATGCAGCAAAAGTAGTTCTAAGAGAGAAGTTTATAGCAATACAATCCTACCTCAAGAAAGAAGAAACATCTCAAATAAACAACCTAACCTTACACCTAAAGCAGTTAGAGAAAGAAAAACAAAAAAAACCCCTGAGTTAGCAGAAGGAAAGAAATCATAAAGATCAGATCAGAATTAAATGAAAAAGAAATGAAGGAAACAGTAGCAAAGATCAATAAAACTAAAAGCTGGTTCTTTGAGAAGATAAACAAAATTGATAAACCATTGGCCAGACTCATCATGAAAAAAAGGGAGAAGACTCAAATCAATAGAATTAGAAATGAAAAAGGAGAAGTAACAACTGACACTGCAGAAATACAAAGGATCGTGAGAGATTACTACAAGCAACTATTTGCCAATAAAATGCACAAGCTGGAAGTAATGGACAAATTCTTAGATAAGCACAACCTTCCAAGACTGAACCAGGAAGAAATAGAAAATACAAACAGACCAATCACAAGCACTGAAATTGAGACTGTGATTAAAAATCTTCCACCAAAAAAAGCCCAGAACCAGATGGCTTCACAGGCGAATTCTATCAAACATTTAGAGAAGAGCTAACACCTATCCTTCTCAAACTCTTCCAAAATATAGCAGAGGGAGGAATACTCCCAAACTCATTCTACCAGGCCACCATCACCCTGATACCAAAACCAGACGAACATGTCACAAAGAAAGAAAACAACAGGCCAATATCAAGGATGAAATAGATGCAAAAATCATCAACAAAATACTAGCAAACAGAATCTAGCAGCACATTAAAAGGATCCCACACCATGATCTAGTGGGGTTTATCCCAGGAATGCAAGGATTCTTCAATATACGCAAATCAATCAATATGATATACCATATTAACAAATTGAAGGAGAAAAACCATATGATCATCTCAATAGATGCAGAAAAAGCTTTCAACAAAATTCAACACCCATTTATGATAAAATCCCTCCAGAAAGTAGGCATAGAGGGAACTTACCTCAACATAATAAAGGTCATATATGACAAACCCATAGCCAACATCGTTCTCAATGTGAAAAACTGAAACTATTTCCTCAAAGATCATGAACAAGACAGGGTTGTCCACTCTCACCACTATTATTCAACATAGTTTTGTAAGTTTTAGCCACAGCAGTCAGAGATGAAAAAGAAATGAAAGGAATCCAAATCAGAAAAGAAGTAAAGCTGTCACTGGTTGCAGATGACATGATACTATACGTAGAGAATCCTAAAGATGCTACAGAAAACTACTAGAGCTAGTCAATGAATTTGGCAAAGTAGCAGGATACAAAATTAATGCACAGAAATCTCTTGCATTCCTATACACTAATGACAAAACCTCTGAAAGAGAAATTAAGGAAACACTCCCATTTACTACTGCAAAAATAGAATAAAATACCTAGGAATAAACCTACCTACGGAGACAAAAGACCTGTACTCAGAAAACTATAAGACACTGATGAAATAAATTAAAGATGATACTAACAGATGGAGAGATAAACCATGTTCTTGGATTGGAAGAATCAACGTTGTGAATATGACTATGCTACCCAAAGCAATCTACAGATTCAATGCAACCCCTATCAAACTACCAATGGCATTTTTCACAGAACTAGAACAAAAAATTTCATAATTTGTATGGAAACACAAAAGACCCCGAATAGCCAAAGCAATCTTGAGAAAGAAAAACAGAGCTAGAGGAATCAGGCTCCCTGACTTCAGACTATACTACAAAGCTACAGTAATCAAGACAGTATGGTACTGGCACAAAAACAGAAATATAGATCAATGGAACAGGATAGAAAGCCCAGAGATAAACCCATGCACCTATGGTCACCTTATTTTTGATAAAGGAGGCAAGAATATACAATGGAGAAAAGACAGGCTCTTCAATAAGTGGTGCTGGGAAAACTGGACAGCTACATGTAAAAAAATGAAATTAGAACACTCCCTAACACCATACAGCAAAATAAACTCAAAATGTATTAAAGACCTAAATGTAAGGTAAGGTCAGACACTCTAAATCTCTTAGAGGAAAACATAGGCAGAACACTCTATGACATAAATCACAGCAAGATCCTTTTTGACCCACCTCCTAGAGAAATGGAAATAAAAACAAAAATAAACAAATGGGAACTAATGAAACTTAAAAGCTTTTGCACAGCAAAGGAAAACATAAACAATACAAAAAGACAAGCCCCAGAATCGGAGAAAATATTTGAAAATGAAGGAACTGACAAAGGATTAATCTCCAAAATATACAAGCAGTTCATGAAGCTCAAAATCAAAAAAACACACACCTCAATTCAAAAATGACCAGAAGATCTAAATAGACATTTCTCCAAAAGAGATATACAGAGTGCCAACAAACACATGATAAGATGTTCAACATTACTAATCATTAGAGAAATGCAAATCAAAACTACAATGAGGTATCACCTCACAGCAGTCACAATGGCCATCACCAAAAAATCTACAAACAATAAATGCTGGAGAGGTTGTGGAGAAAAGGGACCCCTCTTGCACTGTTGGTGGGAATGTAGATTGATACAGTCATGGAGAACAGTATGGAGGTTCCTTAAAACACTAAAAACAGAACTACCATACGACCCAGCAATCCCACTACTGGTCATATACCCTGAGGAAACCATAATTCAAGAAGAGTCATGTACCACAATGTTCATTGCAGCACTATTTACAATAGCCAGGACATGGAAGCAACCTAAGTGTCCGTCAACAGATGAATGGATAAAGAAGATGTGGCACGTATATACAATGGAATATTACTCAGTCATTAAGAGAAACAAAATTGAGTTATTTGTAGTGAGGTGGATGGACCTACAGTCTGTCATACAGAGTGAAGTAAGTCAGAAAGAGAAAAACAAATACCGTATGCTAACACATACATATGGAATCTAAAAAAAAAAAGTTATGAAGAACCTAGCGGCAGGACAGGAATAAAGACGCAGATGTAGAGAATGGACTTGAGGACACGGGGAGGGAGAAGCATAAGCTGGGATGAAGTGAGAGAGTGGCATGGACTTAAATACACTACCAAATGTAAAATAGATAGCTAGTGGGAAGCAGCTGCATAGCACAGGGAAATCAGCTCACTGATTTGTGACCACCTAGAGGAGTGGGATAGGGAGGGTGGGAGGGAGATGCTAGAGGGATGAGATATGGAGATATATGTATATGTATAGCTGATTCACTTTGTTATAAAGCAGAAACTAACACACCATTTTAAAGCAATTATACTCCAACAAAGATGTTAAAAAAATTATGCTTTTCTCAGGGTATATGCCCAGTAATGGGATTGCTGGGTCATATGGTAGTTCCATTTTTAATCTTTTAAGGATCATCCATACTGTTCTCCAGAGCGGCTGTATCAATTTACGGGAATCAAACGTAGATACAACCAGGAGTCCATGCTTTTAATCACTTTGCTATATTGACTTCTCATGTGTGGAAATTAGAATGTCTTTGTTTATGGTTTAGGAAAATCCCCTTCCATCACGGACCTTGCATCAGTTCTGAAAATTTGGAAAGGATTATGAAAATGCAGAGATTTAACATTAGAAGACACCTTAGAGGTTTTCTTGTCTTTCCCCTCACTTAACAAATGAAGAATCTGAGGATTTCATGGGCACAGATACTCGCCAGTGGATAAACATTTACAAAACTTTGCATTAAATCCAGACCTCCAGACTCCTAAGCCATGGTACAAGGGAAGAAGAGAAACATGTCCTAATCTTTGTATTAGTGTTCTCAAACTCATGCAAGCATCCGAATTATCTTGTAGGGTGGTTAAAACACAGATGGCTGGGTCCCATCCAAAAGTTTCTGTCTGATCCAAGGTCTGGACCCGGGCCTGAGAACTGTCATTTTTAAGTTCTCATGTGATGCTTCTGGAGACTTCCTTCTGAAAATCAGTCTTTAAACTCAGAAGATGCTGTATGATTAGGTGAGCAGGCCTCTTACCATGGTCATTGAGTAAGAATTGCACCCTAATACAATGGTTCTTATCCTTGGCTGAACATTGGAATCACCTGGGGAAATTTAAAAACCCACTGTAGAGTCTGATTTAATTGATCTGAGGTATGGGCTGAGCACTGAACATTTTACAAGCCCTTGAGATGATTCTTAAGGGCAATCAGCATTAAGAACCTCTGTCTTAACACTTCAAACTCTCTGATTTTAGGTTTATATAAACTCTTGGTACTTCAGTTTTCTCATCTGTGTAATGAGAATAATAATGATACTTATGATTTTTGTGTATTTTGAGTACTAAATGAATTAATAAATTTAAAAACATTTAGAAATATGCCTGGCATTTAGTAAATATTATATAAATGTTGGCTATTGCCATCATCATTGTAGTTGTAATTAGTGTCTTCTTTCCTCTTTCTCTTATTACTGTGTGTTCTAATTTACATGGACTGTTTTACATGTGGGCAAGACTTTAAGTCTTTTCTAGAATGGGCTACATTAAAGCTGTGAAAATTAAGTGGGTCCAGCTGGCCCCCTTCAGCTTCATCTTACCCACACATTCCCCACCACCCTCTCTGTCCAAAGAAACAAAAACAAAAACAGAAGCTGCTCCGTTCTTTCAGTCAGTTTTGTATAGTGGAATCAGGAGGTAAAGATTTTTCTTTATGATCTAAATTCCAAAGCCCTTGCTGAAAATCAGTTGACCATAAATGTGAGACTTTATCTTGTGATTCTCAACTCTATTTCACTGAGTTATATCTCTGTCCTTATTCTGGTACCTCAATATCTTGATTAACTAGTTTTGTACTAAGTTTTTAAGTGAGAAAGTGTAAGTCCACTAACATTGTTCTTTTTCAAGATTGTTCTGGCTATTCTTATTCTCTTGCACTTCCATATGAATTTTAGAATCAGCTTGTCAATTTCTGAAAAGATGAAGACTGGGATTTTAATAGTGATTGCACTGAATCTGTCATTCAATTTGGGGCATATTGCTATCAACAGTTATTAAGTAAACCTTCTAATTCATGAATGTGGTATCTCTTTCCATTTATCTGAGTCTTTAATTTCTTTCATCAATGTTGTATAGTTTTCAGACTGTAAGTTTTATATTTTTGGTTAAATTCTTAAGTATTTTATTCTTTTTGAGGCTAATGTCAATGGAATTGTTTTCTTGATTTCATTTTCAGATTGTTCATTGCTAGTGTGTAGAAATACAATTTTTTTTATATATTGATCATGCGTCCTACACGCATGTTTGTTTATTATTCTAATAGGTTTTTAGTGAATCCTGTAGGATATTCTATACAGAAGATCATATCATCTGCAAATAGTGATAGTTTTATTTCTTCCTTTACAGTTTAAATGTCTTTTATTTAATTTTCTTGCCTAATCGTGCTAGCTAGAACTTCTAGTACAATTTGAATAGAAGTGACAAAAGCAGACATTCTGCTCTTGTTCTTAGGCTTATAGGGAAAGCATTGATCCTTTCACCACTAAGTATCATATTAACTGTGGGTTTTTCACAGATGACCTCGACTTGACATTTCTACAGCCAAACAATTTACAGAGCTATTGTGCAAGAATGTTTCAATGTCAGATTCCCTGGCTGATATCTTCTGATTAGTCCAGTTTGGGCCAATTAGCTATGCCCTTTAGGACAGTATGGCAAATTCACATGGTACAAACATGTCCACCTGTGGGTCCGGTGAAGGAGGGTTCTTAGAGAAGTGAATGGGTGTATATTCCAAAATATTGGCTATTGGTATCTCCTCCTCTCATGTCTACCCATGACTTCAAACCACCATTTTTATACATTGATGAATCTCCCTCTCCTCCCTTCCATCAAATGAACTTCAGACTCATATAAATCTACCAACTAAAATATCCCTTTAGAAATCCCAAATCTTAACATGTCAAAGACTGAACTCATCATCTTACCCCCCAAACTTGCCCTACCTCCATGAAAGGAACCATAATGAATGCAGTGAACCATATTAAAAATGTGTGAATTTCCCTAGACTCTTCCCTGTACTAAATCCCTTTCTTTCCATCTCATTCATCTAGTCACCAAGGACTGTAATTCAGCCTCCTTTAATATCATTTGCATTTGTCCCCACTAATGGGCACTGTTTTAGTCACTATCCATTGCTTCTAACCTTGATTACTGCCTTAGCCTCCTAAATGGGCTCTCTGGGTTTCAGATGGTTTTTTCCCCATTTATCTTCCACACCTCTCATAAGAGCCATCTTTCTAAAACACAGTTATAATCATTTCCCTTTGCTGATTAAATTCCTTCAATAGGCCACTGTAGCTTTCGGGGTAAAGAGTTCAAACTCCCTATCTCAGCAACAAAGTTCGTCACCATCTGGCTCCTGGCCACTTCTCCAGCTTTGTCCCCATCATTCCCTCACAGTCAATGTATTGTCTAGTCATCCAGAAGCATTTGCAGTTTCCCAAATTTGACAAGTTATTTCATGTGTCTCTGCTTGCTTTCCCTCAGCTGTTTCCACTATCTGGTGTCCTTTCACCTTTTTCATCCACCTAATAGCTAGTGGCTCCCCAAAACTCAACTAAGAAGTTGACTTTTCACCTTCTGTGAGAAACATCCTAGGGTACATGTTTAGCTTGACTTTTCATCTCCAGCACAGAGTAAGTGTTCAGTATGCATTTGTAATATAAATAAATTGAAAACCTGTAGTTAAGTCTTTAGGCAAAAGTGCCTTGGCTTGTTGCAGCTCCATTTTTCAGACATTCTGGGCAATGACTACGCCCCTGAACCTCAGTCGCCATAGGAGTCCCCACAGCCTCCTTGGATAGATTCTCTTAGCTCAGTGCATTTCAGTTCATGGACCAAAGCCCAACAGGCATGAACCAGACAGCTCTGAGAGTCAGCACTGGTGCTGGGTACCAGTGCAGACAGAAGAAGACCAGGCAGGCAAAGGAGAGTGAGAACAGACTCTTGGAATCTCCAAGGAGCACAGTGAATGTCCCCTTGCTTGATTATGGAAAATTCCACAATCAAGGACCAGTCTTTTAGAGTTTAGGGTTACATCCTTACCAGGGGGCTTTTGCTGATTACCTGCAGCCCACCCTAATCACTTCTTGACCACTTAGGACATTTCTCTATGTCTGTCATTCATTTTAATATCTGACTACATTTTGTGTAATGTGTTACCTATTGTCTAGTTTCTTTCAGTTTCATGTAGCATTCTGTAGGCAAAAAAGCCTCACAAAAAACATGACATGTTTCTCAATGGGAGAAGTGCCAGAAACCTGGAGAAGGATAAATGTTTTGCTTTTTTTAAGAAAGAAGGGATGATTCTAGAATTTATGAACCTACTACTGTCCCTAAAATTTAAGAAACTAGCAAAAAGAAAAGTTTAAGGGTGATTTGTGAGTACTGTATACATAAAAAGGTGAATTTATAATCACCTAGAAGCCACTTGAGTTCCCTGAGGACAAATTATGCCAAAAGGAACCTATATTTTTTCCAGTAGAATTTCTAACTGGTAAACTAAATCATAATAACAATTCATATCAACCCGGGGTTTTATAATACAAAGCACTTTTCACATATTATCTCGGTGAAGTACCATGGCATTGTGGAAAGATGATGGATTTTCTAGCAAGGCAGATACGAGTTTGAATCTTGGTGCTACTTCTCTGAGCCTTTTTTCTTCATTTGTATAGTATCTTTAAATATGTACAAGAATAAAAGGCAATCTGTGTCCCAGTCCAGTTAGTGAAATACAACAATATCTGCATTTTATGGAGAATTTATTCCAATTATCACCATTCTTAATTCTCTCAGTAAACACTGAGGAACATATTAGTGTTGTCTTTTTTGCATATGAGAGAATCAAACGTAGGTTTAAGTAATTTTCTACGAGACATCCAACAAGTGTGTTAAAGACAAAGGTTTGATCGCTCTTCTTTGCTATATTTTTTCTCCTATATGGCATGGGGAGTGAGATAACCTTCTAATTTCCTCATTTTGCAGGCACAGGACTATGTGAAATGGCAAAAAAAAAAAAACAAAAAAAAAAAACTATGAGCTAGATGGCATTACAGTGTGGAGAGTTAACAGCCATTTGATTGACAGACCTCCATAATGTTGATCAAAATCTACCTGGATGGGGGTGGGCTGTTTTTTACCTCACAGAGCTCTGGTTTGACCTATTCTCTTCAACAATTTAATTAACTTAAACAAATAAAGGGCATTCTGATTAAATCTGTAATTACTGTAACAAGCAGTTAATATGCTGGATATATAAATGGAAACTTATTGAAATAGATAAAAGGAAATAGATAAAAGGAATGGGTCAAAATAATAAGACCAATTTTACCAGAGATCAAGAAAAAAATCCTATATATATAATCAAAAAATTAAACTTCATCAGTATGGAATTGGAGAAACATGGCTTAACAGCAGCAAATGTGAAAACAACTCCATGATTTGAGTTGATTACAAGCTTGGTATGAATCAACAATATGGCCAGTCTACCACTTAATCTTTTGTTGCATTCAAAGGAACTTATCACACACAATGAAGATGATGGTCTCAAAGTGTTTTGGGATGGTCAACTTGCAGGTGGAGTTGCACATTTAAATTTGAACATCATATTTTGAAAAAAACCTTGACAAACGGAAGGGAAGTTGGGAAACATTCCAAGGATGTTGAAAGGTGTTCAAAACCTTATTCAAGAAATGCTTTGGAGATACTGGGAAAGTCTGTTTACACTAGGGGAAAGAAAACCTATGGGAGACATTATAATGAAGAATATAAATGGAAGAAAGATTTGACTTTGTGTAGATCCAAAAAGTGAGCCAAAGCCCTTGAAAGGCAGACACCTCTGAAGGCAAATGAATGGAAGTGAATGATAATGAAGTGTACCATTTATGCAGCACAGAGCTAATATGTATCTTATATACTTTATTTCTCACAAAAGCCCTTAAAAAAATTCAAGTTTAGAAAAATGCAAATAACTTGCCCAAGGTCCTAAAACTAGTAAGTTCTTAAGCAGGGATGCATCCTCACAACTCTATGTTGTAGGTATTACTTCAGTTACAAGAGAACCTGAAGATACCGAATTTACTAAGGGCCAAAGGTGACTACATGGTGGAACTGGCTTAATAAGCACTTATTTTGTGCTGGGACCTGGGCAATACATTTTACAAGCACAATTTATTTTCATAAAATAATGGTTTGCAATGGTTATTGTTATTGCCTTGTTACAGATAAGGAAACTGAGGCATAGATAGATTAAAGTAACTTGCTCAAGATCATAAGTGACAGAGATGGGATTAGAACCTAACCCTAACCCTAACCCTAACCACTGTGCTATGCTGCCTCTCTCAGAGAAGTCCAAAGAATTTTCTACCAATGAAAGCTCTCCACAAATGCTTCAAGAGGCAGTCAGCTCTTCATTAATGAAGTGGTCCAAGGAGAGGCTGGTGGTCCCTGTGTGAGGGTAGACCTGTAGACTGAGATGCCTGGATAATCTAAGCCTTTATGATTCTACCAAATTTGCTTTTCAGATTAATTCTTCACGGGGTGTGCTAAACACCAAATAGGTGCTGGTAAGTAGCTGTTAATTTGAATGGAATAGAAGTCTGCTCTCAGGAAGGGGACCCCTCAGTGCATTGCTGTGGGAGTTGTGGCTTTGCAAGTGAACTCTCTAGCTATTTGTGTCAAGGCTGAATTAGAGAGAGGAGGGCTTCCAAGCATAGCTAGCAATTAGAGTCCAACCCACAAATTCATGCACTGGACTGGCTGCTTGCGTGGGAAGGAGAGGGAAGGAGGCACCTTCAAGGGGGCAGCAGAATAAAGCAGGGGCAGCCGTGGGCAGCAGCCCTGGGAGCTGTGGCCACAAGAACAGCCTGGACAGCTGGCCTTAGTCTTGGTTTGGATTAAGATGTTTATTCTGCTCTGCCTCCCAGGCCTCTCCCTTCCTGCCTCGAGGGCTGTCCACTCGAGTGTCTGAAGAGGTGATTAATTGAATACAGACTCTCAGATCCAGCCAAGAAGTGTTCTCGGACTAAGATTCACTTTGGGGGTGAAAGATACCCTCCCAGTAGTACTTTGTAGAAATTCCCTTCCCTTGCCAACTCCTATAGTTTAAAGGTCATGATCCACGAAAAAATCTGAATTGAATGCATGCCACACTGAGCTTATGTCTGAGCACAGTTTTAACTGGTGCTGTGAAATGGTATTGTAGGGAGAGTATGTAACCCAAGTCTTGACTGGGGGCTCCCTGGGATGAAATGTTCTCAGAAGAACATGCATAGATTATCCACTCGGTTTTTGGAGGGAAGATAAAAAGTCCTCTTGCTCAATGACTACCCCACTAGTTTATCAGAAACACCCCTGGGTTAAAGCAGAGGTTCTCAAACATTTTGGTCTCAAGTCCCATTTACACTCTTAAAAATAATTTAGGGTCCCAAGGAACTTTTGCTTATGTGATTTTTACCTTTCAAAATTTATCATATTGAAATTAACTGAGAAAGTTTTAAATAATTAATTAATCCGTGAACTTAATTCATTTAAAATAACAAACGATTATGTGTCAACACAATTTTTTTCTTTAAAAAATATTTTCCAAAACAAAAATATTTTGTGAGAAGAATGTCACTGCTTTACATTTTTGAAAATCTCTTTAATGTCTGGCTTAATAGAAGGCAGCTGTATTCTAAGATCTGTTTCTGCTTTCAATCTGTTGTGATATGTTGTTTGGGTTGAAGGTTATGAAGAAAATCCCACCTCACACAGTATGTAATTGGGAAAGAGAGGAGTATTTCAACAGCCCTTTTAGATAACTGTAGTGATTCCTTTTTTACCACACCAAAACAGGTTAGTTGCAGTGTAGAACCTGACTCCATATCAATGAAACTTTCATACTCTATTACATTAAAATCCACTGATCTGTCCTGCACTTTGACTACATCTTTTACCCATGCATGGTTTTGTAATACCATACATTAATCATTTGGAAAATATTGATTCACTGAGTTATACAGATCTTCCAAATGTTGATACATTTCATTAGACAATATAAAAGAATTCCCACATCTATTAATATCTCCACTGATCTTATCAGAAAAATCTTGAAGTAGTGGGAAACTGTCAAGCCCATGGTGGCAAATCAAAAATTTTCAGAATTCTAATTTTCACATGAAAGCTCAAATTTTATCATTGACATCGGGCACTGTCAGTTGTTTTCCTTGAAGTGACAGACTCACTTTGCTCAGTTTTGAGAAAATGTCTGCCAAATACTCAAGTCTGAATAACCAGTTTGTCTCTCAGTCATTTTTTCAAGAAAAAATGGTGTTCCATGGAAAAAGTGGCTAGTTCAGTTCACAGCTCAAACAATCACAAGAGTGCTTTTACTTGAGAATCTGGTACACAGCAAAAGTGTTTTATGGGTGCTTCCCATTTCATCACAGAAAATACTAAAAATACGTGTACTCAACAGCTGAGATTTTAATAAAAGTAATAATACTGCTTCATCAAAATATTCTTTTTAAAATTTTTTCTTTTTTAAAAAATTTATTTATTTATTTATATTTGGCTGCATTGGGTCTTCGTTGCTCTGCAGGGGCTTTCTCTAGTTGCGGCAAGCAGGGGCTACTCTTTGTTGCAGTGGGCAGGCTTCTCATTGCAGTGGCTTCTCTTGTTGCAGAGCATGGGCTCTAGGCACACAGTCTTCAGTAGTTGTGATGCGCGGGCTCAGTAGTTGTGGCATGCGGGCTCAGTAGTTGTGGCTCGCAGGCTCTAGAGCACAGGCTCAGTAGTTGTGGCACATGGGCTTAGTTGCTCCGCGGCATGTGGGATCTCCCTGGACCAGGGCTCAAACCTGTGTCCCCTTCATTGTCAGATGGATTCTTAACCACTATGCCACCAGGGAAGTCCCCATCATAAATATTCTTAAAAAAACTGCCTTTTTGTTTTTCCTGTGAGTGTGTAGTGTTGAAGAAGGCAATGACAGTTGGGCATCACTGTCTCAATTTGTTCTAAAGGGCCAGCAGTTATGTCCACAGTTGCTTTTGCACCATCAATGCGAATACTAACACCGTGACAATGGCAGATAACATCTTAGTATTATTATGAACATAGTTTAACTTTGCAGACTTGCTGAAAGGCTCTTAGGGACCCCAGAGGCCCATGGACTGACTTCACTTTGAGAACTGTTGGGTTTTAGCATTGAAAGACCTTATTAAAATGCAAGTGTCACTTGGGAGGGATGGGTAGAAAAACAAACTCTTGGCAGTCATTGCCAGCACTGCATGGAAGCAGGAGAGTTCAGCAAGTATGACCTTCAACTTTAGGAGTCAGATAAATCTGGGATAGAACACCAGATCTCACACTTTCTAGTTCTGTAAATTATGTCATTTTTAAGGTCTTGTTTTTTTATATGTAAATGGAGATAATAATCTTAAACCCTTAATTTTGCTATAAGTATTTAATATGATAATTAAGTACCTAATACATAGTACATACTTAATAAATGCTAACTGGTTTTATAAGTTATGGTCTTAATAACCTAGAAATAATGGGATAAAAGATGGCTAAGTTTTTATGGACTTGGGGAACAGGAAACTGCCTGGGGGCTTCAAGATAGGAAATTCCTGAGTATCAACCAAGATTAGACATCTAGAGGGTACACAGAAAAGAGATGCAGAAAGGACTAAAGACAGCCTTCACTTTTTCATTCATCCATTCAACAAATATTTGATGATCACCTACTGCAGACCAGACTCCAATTTTGTACTAAGGAAAGCCACCAAGTAATGACAACGACTGGTACTATGGGCAGGATGTGGGATTCAAGCCAGGAACCTTGGCTTTTGCTGTGTTACCTAGGGCATGCCCTTTAAATCCTCTGAAATTTGGTTTACCTATTTGCAAAATGGGAAAGATAATAAATGCTTCACTGTGATGTTTCAAAGAATAAAGGTAAAACTGTGGTTAAAGCAGTCTTTTATCATTTTGGTGCCTGTGGTTCTTGAAGTGACTCACCTTTTAATGTCTTGAAAAGCAGCATCACATGGAGGAAGGAATCCCTCCATCCTTAATGTCTTTGACTCTAAACTGTAATAATAACACCTGTCTACTTTTGAGAGGTCTTAGAATACACAGTGTCAATATAGATAGTGTATGGCACATGGTATAGTTAGTGCTCCACAAATAGCAGTTATTACTTATGATTTTGTAGTGAGACAAATATACTGCCATGGAAGCTGGCACATAATAAGCCAAGAAAATAAATGATAGAGAAGGACTTTTAGCACCATACCAAATAATAAAATACAGCAGTTAAGGATTTAATATTGATAGAACGAAAGGTCTGATTATCATTAAGAGACTCAATCTGTGGCCAAACCACAATGAGGGCATCTTCTTGCCTTCCTACCACCATTTTCAAGATCTAACCTCCTACCTTTAAGCAGTGTTGGAAGCAAGAGAGGTGGATAAATGATAAATTGTGCTGGTCTGAGCAAATGATTAGGTAGTGCCTTGGTGGGGGGTAAGGAGTGGAGTATGGTGAAAACAAAGGGTCTGAAAGGATTAAGAAAGTGTGAGAGCAGAGAGATGAAACATTCAACAAGGGACGTGAGGTGTCTCTGCTGACACTGGGCGTTGCTACATGGAGAGCCCCATGACCCTATAGCTAGTACCCCAGGCCTCAGTGAGCTGAAAGATGGAAAGAATAGCACAGAGAAGTCTTCTCTACTCTCTAGCTCATAACAGGATGTGTATAAGATGGGAAATACCACCAAACTCAAAGACTGAACATTCTCCTGTACTCCTCATGGGAGTTTGACAAGCTGGCAGTTAATCTTGGTTTTGGGCTGTATTTTATGATATTTTAAAACAGATATACAATATTTACTAAGTGTTGGGAACTAATGTAATTCACACATATTATTCTTTAAATCCCAATAAATTAGAGTGAGATGCAATATCAAAAAAACAAACAACCCAATCCACAATGGGCAGAAGACCTAAATAGACATTTCTCCAAAGAAGATATACAGATGGCCAACAAACACATGAAAGGAGGCTCAACATCACTAATCATTAGAGAAATGCAAATCAAAACTACAATGAGGGATCACCTCACACCAGTCAGAATGGCCATCATCAAAAAATGTACAAACAATAAATGCTGGAGAGGGTGTGGAAAAAAGGGAAATCTTTTGCACTGTTGGTGGGAATGTAAATTGATACAACTACTATGGAGAACAGTGTGGAGGTTCCTTAAAAAACTAAAAATAGAACTACCATACGATCCAGCAATCCCACTACTGGTCATATACCCTGAGGAAACCATAATTCAAAAAGAGTCATGTACCACAATGTTCATTGCAGCTCTATTTACAGTAGCCAGGACATGGAAGCAACCTAAGTGTCCATCAACAGATGAATGGATAAAGAAGATGTGGCACATATATACAATGGAATATTACTCAGCCATAAAAAGAAACAAAATTGAGTTATTTGTAGTGAGGTTGGTGGACCTAGGGTCTGTCATGCAGATTGAAGAAAGTCAGAAGGAGAAAAACAAATACCGTATGCTAACACATATGTATGGAATCTAAAAAAAAAAAAAGATTCTGATGAACCTAGAGACAGGACAGGAATAAAGACACAGATGTAGAGAATGGACTTGAGGACATGGGGAAGGGGAAGGGGAAGCTGGGATGAAGTGAGAGAGAGGCATGGACATATATACACTACCAAACGTAAAATAGATAGCTAGTGGGAAGCAGCCGCATAGCACAGGGAGATCAGCTAGGTGCTTTGTGTCCACCTAGAGGGGTGGGATAGGGAGGGTGGGAGGGAGACGCAAGAGGGAGGAAATATGGGGATGTATGTATACGTATAGCTGATTCACTTTGTTATACAGCAGCAACTAACACACCACTGTAAAGCAATTATACTCTAATAAAGATGTTGAAAAAAAATTAGAGTGAGATGAATTAAGGTGCCCATTTCATAGATAAAGAAATTGAGGCAAAGTAACTTGCCTAAAGTATTCCATCAATAAGGGGCAGACTCTCAGGAGCCAGAGAATCAAGCTCCAGAGTTCAGGCTCCTAATCATATAGCTCTACCATTATGAAGAGAGTAAACTGGGAGTACAATTATTTTGATGCTGGTAACAGTACTCAGTGATGATGTGATGATGCTAAGGAGGAGGAAGGTACCCACTGTCAAGGTAATCTTTACACTACAGACTAAGACTAGCAGACTGTAAACAATAACTACTATTCTTATTTTTTTAATGAAAAGTAGTATGTTTTAACTGCCAGTTTAACCTTCTGAAGGATCATCTGAAGTCTGCACAAGGGGCAGCTCAGTTGAGGAAAGGAAAGGTTTCCTTTTTTCATAGAGGAAAGCCAGAGAACTTATTAATATGTCCTTCCCCCAGGCAACCCCTATCTTTAACACCTCATCCTATCCCCAAACTCCCTGAAGAACTTAAGCAGGCTTGCAAAGTTGCTGCCACTGAAGCCCCTAGAGATGGATGGATACTCAACCTTCAGGAACCATTCATCTTCTACTTGAAAAGAAATTGCCTCAGGATTTCAGGAAGAGAGATGTGGATTACATTTCCTTAGAGGCTTCTCAGCATGAAATGAATCTTTGGAGGAGATCTGAAACTGTCGTTCACATGATCCTATGTAACCAAACAGCCTCTAGAAACCCTCTTTATCAGGTTCGCCTCTCAAAGTACTCTCTTGTCCAAGAACACCATCCAGGGAGCAACATGGGCTCCCAATCAGACTCCAGTCAACCAGGTGCTGAGGTTACCTGGCCTGGCCAGTGGACTTATGAAGGGAGAAATAGTCCAAGAGGATCATCTCAGCTTGAACAAGGTAGCCTCCTTCCAACCAAACTATGACAGTTTCTCAATCCTGACTGCAAGTTAGAATCACTTGAGGTACCTTTTAAAACTTCTTGGAGCCCAGGTTGCATCTAGATCTCTTCATCTGTAAAATGGGTATATTAATGCCTCCCTTGCAGGAGAGTATGTTTGGGATTATAAATTCTCTAAGTAAACCATTTAGTACAGGGCTGGGCACTTGGTAGCTATTATTATAAGGAGTTCAGAATTTCTTGCATATTCTACTCCACTGCAACCTAATATCAAGCCAAACCAGACCTGTAGGAGATGAGATTTCTAGGAAGAGGTTGGGGGTAGGCAGTGACTACAACTGAGAAGCCTTGTAGAACATTGTAATTACTGTGACCATTATGCTAATTTTTGCTGAATATGGACAGTCCCATTTATACTTTAAGAAGACCACTCTGGCTGCTGTGTGAAGAATAGGTTGGGGATGGATAAGAATGGAAGCAAGGGGATTAGTTAGGAGGCTACTGTAGTAGTTTCTGTGAAAGATGATGGATGTTCAGAGTAAGGAAGTGGAAGAAGAGTGTAGAGACATCGTCTGAGATGAGTTTTGAAAGTAGCAGGGAGCTGGCTTATGGATTCATTGGACATGGGAGGTAAGAGGAATGGGGAGCTTTCTGTGACTCCCAGGTTTCTGATATGGGCTTCTGGGTGGAATATGGGTCTACTTACTACTAAGATGGGAGAGGCTGGAGAAGGATTTTGGAGGATAATTGAAAGTTAAGTTATGGTCATATGAATTTTGAGATTCATGTTTCATTTAAGTTGAGAAAACGCACAGATAGTTAGGTATAAGGGTGTGAAACTCCAAAAAGAGAACTGGTCAGGTGATGTATATTTGAGAATCACCTTCATAGAAATGGTGTGAATTTATGAGAATGGCCAAGCTCACCTAGGTGAGACTATACAGTGGAAACAAAAGGAAAGAAAAGGGACCCAAAATGGATCCCTGCAGAACACTAAAAGAAGCTTGCTGTGTTTCCTACTACAGTGTAGATTCCTTGAGGCCAGGAATATGCCTTATTCACTCCCATGTTCCTAGTGCCCTATACACAGTAGGCACTTAATAAATGTTGGATGAATCCATCGATCAATCAAGTGAATCAATGAAGCAGGTGACCTAAGAAGTGTCTCTGATTCTGATATTCTAGACTCTGTGTGTGTCTGTTTTCTGTGAAGTAGGGGTAGAAATTTCTGGAAGGCAAGCTCAGCCTTTGAGGAAATATGAAGACTCTTAATCGTCCAGAGAATTTTTACTACTGTAACTCCATGGCTCCCACTGTCTTTTGCCTGAGGAAGCTATATGATGTTCAGGTTTCCACATAAACAGGTATTTAAGGCATTAAGAAGAACAAAAATGGTTTAGTTTAATTACACGCTTTCAACCCATTGGTTCTATTTAATGAGGTTCATCTCCTGAGACACTTTAATCCAGATGCAAAATAATCCTCTCTGAAAGGGACTGACATTTCTACAGAGACCATGATGGGGCCAGTTCATCTCTGATAGCTGTCACCCCCTGCATCTCCCTGGTAACCTCTTCATGCCCCGTCTGAGCCACTGCCTCTCTCCTCTTTAAAATTTAGTGAACTCTCCCATTACTTCTTGTGCAGCTCTGGCTCCCACAAAGGAAAAAGAAGCAATTTCTCTAGGATCCTTTTTAAAAAAATTGACCATCCACCTGGTTTAGATTTGCCAATAATGGTATGTTAGAGACTGAAAAGGAGGCTATTGAGGCACCCTGCAAAAAAAAAATAATAATAAAAAGAGGAATATTCCAGCTTGTCTCTTTTCTCCAGCTTCTCTGTGTAGGAGGGGTGGGAGGACAGTGCAGTGGTTATGGACACTAGCTTTCCAGCCAAACTGAGTTGGCAACTCACTCTCCTGCTCCTTAGCTGTGCCTCCTTGAGCACACTGCTTTCTCTCTCTATACCTTAGTTTCTTCATCAATAAAATGGGGAGAATAAAGTTACTTATAGTCTAGGGTTTTAGGGAGGAGGAAATGAGATAATAGATACAATGCATTTAGCATAGTACCTGGCCCAAAGTAAGTACTTAGGAAATAGACATTATTGTAGCTGAAAGAATCCCAAGTTCCTCTGCCCTTCAAGACATCAATTATGAATGCAAGTTCAACTTAGCATTCTAGGGAACTCCTAAACTGTCTACAGAAATAATGACTGGTGGACCAAAATCGGGGCTTTCCCGAGTTGTTATTATCACTCTGGATCACTTTGATTGCTTTCTTATGCTTTAAAAAGTCCAAATCACATCCTGACATCCATAAGCAATCAAATGTAGATTAAAAAGTACGCATGTGACATTAATAGAACTATCCCCAGGTACATGCAGATAAAAAAAACACGATCATCATTCAGAATAGGAAGTCATGTGCCAGGGTGTCTGCATCCCACCCCTGGTGCAGAATATTTGCTGGAGTAACGGCTAAGGATTCTACTGGTGCAAACATATGTAAATTAAATCTTTAGCTGGTTGAAACACCTTGAGGGAGAAGAAATAACAGACACCATATTATTCACGTCTGGCATTTATATTACATGCAGGCCCTACTAGACACCATTCTGAAATTCTATCAGATACAGTTTTTACATTACTAAAGCTATTTTCTCAGACCTCATCATGTTCCATCGGGGAGCTCTATTCCAGGAGAGATACTAACAAGTAAAGCTTGTTTAATGAGGATATCTAGGAGACAGAAGAAGAGTTGAAATTGTGTCATAAGTATGTAGCAGGGACCCTTTTGGGAAGATAATTTTGTTGTTTAGAAACATTTTTTGATAAATAGCTTTGGTGTGGCAGACAAGACCCTATGGGCATAACTTGGAAGGAGAGAGATCTGTGTAAGTAATGTGCAGGAATTTGAATATTGTTAGAAAAAAAGAGTCAGAAGTGGGGAAAGCAATGAAGAGAGGGGAGCAATGGCAATATACTAGAAGACACAGTTCAAGGAAAAGGGGAGCAAATAATAAATTCCTGGTGGCATAATGGATAAGAGATTTAAAGAAATATATTGTCAAATATTTATTTGCAAATTGATTGTGTTTGGCAGGGGAAATTGCCTCTATTATCACCATCAATAAACTCTGTCATGCACCCAAATGCTACATGTATGTAGTTTAGGGGTTCAAGAGGATGAATTCATGTCAAGATCATGGTTGCGTACAGAATTGAGGAAATCCAAGGCAAAGAAACATAAATGAGACAGAGTTCTGTGGAATTAAGAACTCAAAGCCAGAGGTCACCTTAAGAACATAAATCCCCAGGAATTCACAGAAACCTTGGGTTGGGCCTCAGATTTCCCACAGGATGTGGGATGGGAGGCTCTCGCCAATTTTATTTAAATCTCAAAGGACAGACTGTCCTGAATTGACATCTGGTTTATATGAGGAATGATGGAAGTCACTAGGCATATCTGGCTTGAAATGGAAGGTACCAAGTGGATCTCCGAGCTGTAGTGCAATATCTGAAGGAGGACTCAAGCAAAATAAGACAAAAACAAAAACAAAGGTATGCCATGCACTTCCAGAGGGCAGAATCAGAGTTAATACCCTAAATTTATAGATCATTTGCCTTAATATAAAGGAAAAAATTCCTAAGAATAAGACTTTTTCAACAATAGAGAGGATGGCCTGGTTAAATGGTGAATTAGTTGCCTTCCCTCTTTGGAGGTTCCCTAAAAAAGGATTCCTTTAATGAGTCAGGTTGAATTAGGTGACTTCTAAAGTCCTTCTTTAACTCTAAGATTTGCATACTTACATTTTAACAATACTTATTGGGCGCCAATACTGTACCTGGCACTGTGTTAGGTACCGAGATACAATAATGATCAAGATAACCCATCCAAGGAAAAAACAATTCAGTGGATTCTACAGTTCTAGGAAATGTGTCTGCCTATATAAGCAACTAACAATATTGAGTGCCTACCATATGCCAGGCATGTTACATTAATTGCCTTACCCAGTCAAACCACCGAGGCTAATTACACATGAAAAATACAAAGTCAGAAAGGTTAGTAAGAACTTACTCAATATATGACCATGGATGATTAATTAAACTCTCCTTGCATCCATTCTTCATGAGTGTAGTAATAATATTTAATGCTTAGAGTTCTTGTGATGATCACAGTGAGTTAAAACATGCAAAGTGCTTAGTAATTCACATCAGTGGTTATAATAACAATTTTATTACAGTCGTTGCACAGCTTTCACTAGTGGATGTGAAAGTGGAACACAGGTCTGCTACTTTCAGAATGCCTTGGACTCACATAAAGTGGGGCAAGATGAGCAGTGAAGGGAGCTTGGTGCCCTTTATTTATCTTGAACAGGAAAACAAAAGCCATTAGAGCCATGGGATATGGGAGGACAGGAAACTGAATCTTCAAACTGATATCAGTTCATTTCAAGTGTCAGTAAACTTTACAGTCACTCCTGCCAATAGTGAACTCTCAGCAAAAAGATATCAGAGGAGGAAATTAAATTACCCCAGAGGCTTCATGAACTCTTTTTTTTTTTTTTTTGTGGTACGCGGGCCTCTCACTGTTGTGGCCTCTCCCGTTGTGGAGCACAGGCTCCGGACGTGCAGGCTCAGCGGCCATGGCTCACAGGCCCAGCTGCTCTGCGGTATGTGGGATCTTCCCGGACCAGGGCATGAACCTGTGTCCCCTGCATCGGCAGGCGGACTCTCAACCACTGTGCCACCAGGGAAGCCTGCTTCATGAACTTTTGTTCATTCCATCTTTTAAGAAATTAATGCACTGTGTTGCCTCTCCTATAGACCACATAATCTTAAAGAGTATTAAGTGGATAAAGACTAGAAAAACCAATGGGGCTTATTTTCTAGCAAGATACGGAAGATAAACCACAAACAAGATAAAAAATACTAACCGATATCCTTTCCATAATCAATGGATAATTGCTTGAACTGTTTAAGAAGCAGGAATGGGTTCTAATCATTCTTTTAACGATTTCTGCCCACCCCCTCCTGATTATCTTAGCCACAGAGGTAAGCCTTGACTGGAAAAATATTTTCTTTTCCTTAACATACCTTGAAGTTCTCAATGGCATGCGAATTATATGATTATTTCCCCTCCTGCCAGAGAGATTCAATAGTTGCTGTACAGGTGTAACAATTAGTAAGACATAGTCCTTACCAGTAACATAATAAAAATAATAGCTATTTTAATTGAGAGTTTATATGTTTTGCTAAATAATTTATTCATATATCATTTGGGTCTCACAACAATACCATATGATCAGTGTTTATGGATGCTATAGGTGAAACAATAAAGTCTTGGGTAATGGTGGATTAGGTAGTTCAGACTGATCTTCCTGATGAGGACAAATTTTAAAATTCTAGAAGAAATATGTAAAGTATCTTCCCCTAAAAGCATCACACAACAATCAAGTTAGAGTGGAATTACTAGGCAAAAATCTGAGAGAAAACAGATATTCAGAAAAGTGAGCCTGCATTTGGTTCCCCTTTAGCCCAGAGGACATTTACTAATGCAGCAGAAGTGGATGAAAAGCTAAGCAGCAATTTTTACAGCATTATACAGGTTTAGGCAGACAAAAATTGAAATTCAATTTGGCTTGCCAAACTTAGGGGTCCTAAGAAAACATGCTACACTAAGGACTGGAACCTGGAAGGACTAGACCCCAGAAATAATGATGAAATCACATTCACATGGAATAGTTTTAATTCATCTGGGTGGCCCAGAAAAATTTCAACCCCTAAAATTAGATTCAGATGATCCTATGTTGCTAGTAACCGCAGACACCTGCAAAAAGGAAATGAGAATCTTCTCTGGAGAAAATAATAGCATGATAGTCATCATATTATTTTTGCAAATTTATTTTCACATACAGTAGCCAGCACACAGTCAACACTAACCAGGACAAGAGAAGACAAGACAACATAAAAGAAAATCATTACAAACAACTTAGACCACAAGTGCTCCAACTAGTGGAAATTCTAAGCATAGATTGTGAAAACAATTAGCTTACTATTTTCATAAATAGAAAAGCTGAACTTAATATTTTCAGCAAAGAACTGGAAAGTATTAAAGCTAACTTTGCAGATTTAGAAAATAATTAGAAGTTCTAGAATTTAAAAAGGTACTAGCTGGTTGGATTCAATAGCTTATTAACAGAGTTGAAGAGAGGATAGGTAAACTGAAAGAGAGGTCAGAAGAAACTATTCAGAAAATATCATGGGGAGAAAAATGTATACAAAACAGAGTAGAGTAAGTAGGATCCCAGAGGACATAACAAGGAAGTCTAACATACCTGTAACTGGAGAGCCAGAGGAATTGGAAGGAGAAAAGAAAAAATAGAAGAGAAGGTATAATGGCTGAGAATAGTCCAAAACTGATGAAAATACTGATCCACAGATTTGGGATAACCTAAAAAATTCCAAGCATAATATAAATATATAAATATAAATAAATAAATATAAATCCACGCCTAAACATATCATATTGAAATTATATTGAAAATTTTAAAAAGGAAGCATTCTATAAAGTAGCCAAAGGAAAACACAAATAACCTTCAAAGGAGTAATAGTAAGAGTGACAGATGACATTCAATAGCAACAGTGTAAGCTAGCAGAGAGTGGAATGGCAGCCTTTTATTTGCTTTAAGAAAGCAATTGTCATCATAGAAATTATATCCAAAAAAAATATTCTTCAAGAATAAAACTGAGACAGGAATTCTGGGAAGATAGCTGTTGTGGTGGAAATGGTTGTTTTACAGTCTCTTGACTCACCCCATAAAAAATACACAGAGTGACTAAGTTTGAAAAACTAAGAGATCAAAAACAATATCTATAATAAAAATAGAGATTAAAGTATCCCCACCTACCCAAACATAAATGATTCAGATGAAGAGCTACTAGGCACGTGTGACATCAGCAAGTATGTGAGAAAGAGCAGAAGGAAACAACAGGGCATTTGATTGTCCTAAAATGAGAACCACAAGATCCTCGATGGTTATTCTCTAAAAAAATGTGAGACTGGGGAGCTGAAATTGAGATGAATTTTTCATATTACAATTTATAATTGAGGCAAAGGATCTGTGGTAAAATTTGAATGACTAGAGCAGCCAGGACCGTACAAATTCTCAAAACTAACCAGCTCAAGTTTCCTTCCTGGATGAAAACCCACAATGGAGTGTAATGGTTGGAAACAGAATTTAAATTGAGTAGGACAGAATCAGTAGGGGGAAAAAAAAAAAGCCAGATAAATGTGGAGAAGGGGAAAGAGTCAGGAGGTCTCATAAAATAAAAGGTCCTATTTTTTTTAACACTTTACCAAAACAAGGAAGGAGGAGCAAAGCTAGAAAAACTATTCACCTTCCTTCCTAAAAGTTCAAAAACACTAATTTCACATGTAAATAAAAGAAACCAAAAAGAACCTTGATCATTACCCATTTGAAGTTATGATGAGAAAAAAAGAAAATGAAGAGCAGAATAACATCCCTCCAGGAGCTGAAATTACACCAGAAAGACATGTGCACAGATAAAGATTGTAACCTAATACATCAAATGAAGCTAGAAGATTTTAAGAAAATCAACAAAGATATAAAAGAACAGCATACAACAGAAATTTTAAAACTCAGAAATGAAGTGATGGAATTTAGGAAAGAATGAGAAAGAAAAGGAAGGCAAATGAATTTCAGAAATGAAGATTAAACTAAAAGGAACACAAAAGTAAACAAAATAAATAATGCCTCAAGAAAACTAGAAGGTGAAAAGGAGAAAAAATAAAAATAAAACTGAAATGAAAAGACTAACATTATTTGAGAGAAAACAGGCAAAATTCCATGAATGTATAGTCAGAATTTCTTTTAAAAAAGTAAATCAAAGCAATAAAAAGAAAATGTTTAACTATAATTCAAGAAAACTTCGTGGAAACTGAAAAAAAAATAAGACATCAAAGTACATATTGAAAGGGCATACTGCTTAGCTTAATAAATCAAACCAGAACAACCAAATACCAAATATATTCTAGAAAAACAATAGAACTTTATAGAAATAGAAAAATTCCTTTGGATAGCGAGACAAAATTACCAAGTTACTTACAAAGAAAAAAATTATTATCATCATCTGACTTAGCAATAGCTATACTTTATGCCAGAAGACAATGCTGTAACATATTTAAAATTCCCATGGAGGGGACTGTGAGTTGATTATTTATTTAGTCAAACTATCTTTCAAGGGTAAAAACACAAACAAACCATGAACATGTAAGAATATTATCATTAGTAGTTTTCAAAGAAAGAACTAGATGAGAGGCTTCAGACAACTGAAATAAGTTGTCTGAGGTAATATGTGTTATTGACTTAATATGATTAGAGTTGATCAATAACTTTTGTCATCAGAAAAAAAGAAGCAAACAGATATTATGTGTCTCCTGATGAAAGGACTCAATATCTTGTCTGAATAATCTTCCCAATTAATTGAACCTGCAATTTAATGACTAATAAGTCCCTTAACTACCAATTTGTGAAAATACAGGGAGAGAGGAACATGTTAAGTGACACTCCAGAGATGCTATCAGCAAAACTAAGTTTATGGACAAATGATGGTAGCTTCAAAAAATAAGTTGTAAGAAAAAAGAAGAAATGGAGAGAAAACTACAGGTTACAATAATTTAAAATCTTATTAAGTCTACTTATTAAGTAGACTTTATTAGGGTCCTGATTCAAACAAACTGGAAAAAAATGAATATTAAATATAGTCATTTTCAGACCAAGAAAAACTGATAGAATTTGCTGCCAGTGGATCTGCACTAAAGAAAATACTAAAGAATGCTCCTCAGACAGAAGAAAAATGAGGTGCAGGAAGAAACAAGGAACAATTAAAATGGTAAACATAGGAATAATCTAAATGAAATGACTAAGCAAAGTAAAATGAACAAGGTTGATATATAAAAATAAATTGCATTTCTAAATTCAAGTGGCAGTTGGAAAATAAATTTTATCTATTTTATAATAGGGTCAAAACATCAAATTCCTAGGAATGAATCCAACAAAATCTGGAAAACCTCCTCATAGAATACTACAAAATATAATTTAAAAAAATTTTAAGTACAAAATAGATGGAGATATATTGATCGTGAATTAGAACACTCATTATCACAAAAGTGTTCAATTCTCTCCAGATTGATTTTTGCCTTAAAAAATTCCCCAAATCTCTTCTGTGGAATTTTTCAATATGATTTAAAAATATAAATAGAGGGCTTCCCTGGTGGCGCAGTGGTTGAGAGTCCGCCTGCCGATGCAGGGGACACAGGTTCGTGCCCCAGTCCGGGAAGATCCCACGTGCCGTGGAGCGGCTGGGCCCGTGGGCCATGGCCGCTGAGCCTGAGCGTCCGGAGCCTGTGCTCCGCAACGGGAGACGCCACAACAGTGAGAGGCCCGCATACTGCAAATAAATAAATAAATAAATAAATAAATAAATAGAAATGCAAATGCACAAGAATAGCAAAGACAAATTAAAGAAGGAAAGTCAGGTGGAAAGACTTGCTCGATTGGATATTAAGATTTATTATAAAGTTACAGTAATTAAGGCAATGTTTAATAGTACCAAGTTAGACAAATAGGCTGATGACTCATAATAGAAGCAGATCTACACAATAAATGGACTTTTGATTTATGCTAAAAATGTCATTGCAGAGAAGTAGGGAAAGGATGGCCTTTTCAATAAATATTGCTGGGATAATTAGGTATGCATATGTGGAAAAATGAATGTGACTCAACACCATAAACAAAAAAATCAATTCTATGTGGATTATAGACCTAAATATGAAAAGCAAACAATAATATTTTAGATTATAATAGAGGAGATTATCTTTATAACTGGTTTGAGATAAAAATTCTTAAATGTGACATAAAAAGCACTAGGTTGATAAATTTGACCACATTAATACTAAGAACTTAATTTCCTCAAAATGTACCATTAAGCAAATGAAAAGGTATTTCCACACAGAGTGTGAATAGATATTAGCAAAACATATAACTCGCAAAGGGCTCATATCCAGGACATACAAAAAATTCTCATAAATGGATAAAAATAAGACAGGCAACCCAGCAGAAAAACAGGCAAGGAAAGAAAAGTAAAAAAGAAAAGGAAAATAAAGGAGACTCTAACAGGTCCTTTGCAAAAGAGAAAATCCAAATAGTCCATAAACATATGCAAAGGTATACAACCTATCAATAATCAAGAAAAGGCAAATTAAAACCAAGATAAAACATTATCACACACCTAGCCAAATGGCTAAAACTAAAAAGATGGACAATATCAAGTGTTGGTGAAGATGGAAAGTGATGGAAAATATAAATTGGAACACTTTGGAAACACTTTGTATTATCCTCTAAATTTGAAGATAATGCATGCCTGTGATCCAGCAATTCTGTGATGCATGCATATATGCTCCACAAGACATGGATAAGAAGATTCATGCAGCAATGTAGTCATGGCCCCAAACTGGGAATAATCCAAATGTCCATCACAAGTAGAATGGCTATATAAACTGCAGTATATTCACACCATGGAATATTAGACAATAACAAACATGAGTGAATTACAGCTAAGTATAACAAGGTGACTGAATCACACAAACATAATATTGAGGAAAAGAGGTCATGCAGAAAAGAATACATACTACAGATTTCCATTTTAACAACATTCAAACCAGGATATTTACATGGTATTTACATGGTAAATCTAAAGAAATGCAAAGAAGTTATCATCATATAATTCATCATATGATTAATCGCTACATCACCATATAATTGTAGCTATATTTAGGTGAGAGGAATAAAGTGTTATGAGAAAAGGGCACAGAGAGGACTTCTCAGGTCCTGATAAAGTTCTATATTGTGTCCTGATTGGTATGACCTGAGGGCATCCACTTTATAAAAATTCATTAAACTGTATATTTATGGTTTATACATTTTCTCTGGCTGCTTCACAAACACTCAGTTTTAAAAGAGGTTTTAAATGACAGGAAATCAAGGTGCAGAGATTTTGAGCTTTCCAAGGTGGGATGCCTATCAACTCAAGACATCCCTGGTGTCCTTGACCCCAAAACTTGGGCTCTCAAGCACTATCGACAAGTTAGTCATCATATAGTAAAGGACATCAGTTATATCTGTAATACAAATAAAATAAAATAAAATAAAATAAAATAAAAACAGTGACATAAGGAGGTAGAAAGAGAATCAAACCAAGGAAGAGATAATGTCCAGCCCAACTACTGGAACAAGCTTCATGGAAGTGATATAACCTGTACTAACTCCAAAAGACAATGGCTTTTGGGATTCTGAAAGCCTCCAGGCCTAGATGGATGTGGTCATCCTAACCTAGAAGGACAGATACGGTGCCAGTGCTGCCTCTGGTAATCGGGAGACACAGCCTCTGGGGCCCTCTCTGGAATGAAGGTAGGTCACGGTTTGGGAACAAGAGGCCTGAAGAACAACCATCTCAGACCTGAGTGCCCAAGTTCACAAACAGGAAATCATAGCTGCCAGGAGTAAATTTTGAAGGATTCCCCGTTATAAAATTGTTCTCATTAAAAAACAGCTTAATGAGTTTAATGAATGAGCCCATAGGAATTAAGTTTCTTCTACAAACGTGCAGATGGGCTCAAAGAGCAAGAGGGAAAACACATGAGAGCAACTATCTCTAGAGAACTGATCAAACCTTGTGGGACTAGAGGGAAGAGACTGGGAGCTTAATGCAATCTGAAAACAAATCTACATGTCCCCAGCCCAGCTTCCTTCCCCCTCCCCACTCTCAGCCTCATCTCCCACCCTAAACCACGTTTCTTCACAGGAGCCAGAAGCTTCTGCATCTTCCATCTGGTGCACAGAGAAGTGACTCATAGCAATAAATACCAAGAAGAAAGGAGCCCTTCATGAATAAAAGGGTAGAAGCAGGACTGGCATGAAGCACTCAACTCTCCTGCCTATAAAGTAAATAAATAAAGCAATGCCAACAACTTAAAAGTGACACGCCTCCTTTCCACACTGTCTGTCACGTGCCGCAGTGTCTTCACTGTATCTGACAGCATGATAAGCCAGAATCACTCACTAGTTCCTGTCTTTCTGGGCAGACAAAGACATGGTGTAATTTTCAGAAGCTTCCTCAACGTGCCCTGAACTGAGCACAGTTGGCCTAGCTCCTGTGAAAAGAAACACTGTCTAGAGTCGCACAATGCAGGTGGGTTGGAGGGTTACATCTTGAATTACTTTTAGTCGTCAGACCCCTGGGCACGTCTGGGTCTGCTCGTCTCTTAAAACAGCCTCTGCAGTTCTTTTCAAATTATAGAGCATTTAAGAAGGGCCAGCTCTGTCAGGTTCTGCAGACCTGACAGTTGGTGCAGATGGGACCCAGAACCAGTGCCCACTCTCAGGAAGCAGTCTAGCAGGAGAGATAGCCACATTAATACATGAATGCCATTTAGAGGGATCAGTATTACAATGGAGAAAGATTAAAAGATGCTAGGAGGATGGATAAATCCTACTTGGGAGACCAGGGGAGGTATCCTAGAAGAGATGGTATTTGAACTGGATTTTGAAGAATGATTTAGTAGCTACAAAGAAGATAGGGGAAGGGCCAATCAGACAGAGGCATGGAATATGCAAAGACATGGAGTACTCCTAATAATATTTATCCTAATTCTAATCCCAATTCCAACTGTTAAGCCTAATACTCATATTCCATTTACTCAGGATTACTATGAGTTAGGTGCTGCACCAAGCTCTTTACTGTAATTGCTTCATTTAAATCCTATAAAAATCTTACAAAGTAGAAATTATTATTATCATTCCCATTTACAGATAAGGGCCTGTGGTTGGAGAATTCATACTGCTGGTGTTTGAGAAAACCTGGATAGTGAAGCACACATTTGGCCAAGAGGTTACACTGTCCTTCAGGATGTCGGCATTCTAGCTGAAAATAGAGGTAACCCAACTTGAAGAGTCTCTCCGCTTCTCATAGGACACCAAAGATATTAGAAGAGAGATGTGTGAATGGCTCTTCAAATGGGGATCTGTACTTGTGAAGCAATTCTTCCTTGTAGAAATGAACCAAAGACAGGTGTGTAAAGTCACACTGGGCATGAATAGAGTGAACAGAGATAGGATTATGCAATCCTAGAAAACTAGACCTCAAGTGGTCAGATCAGTGGCAGCTGAACTGCTTTACAAAGCAGACAGGAATCTTCTTTAGCTTTTGAAAATAACTAGAAATGGCCCCAAAAATGACTTACTAAATTCCTCAATAAAAAAAAAACAGTATTGGGGGGTTATAGAGCTGACACCACAAACACCCATTTCTACCTGGGCCCCCAGTAGCCTGGTAACAAACATGCTTGTCTTACAGCCACGAAGGAATGAGAGTGGAGAAGGCAGACCTCAGTGAATTCCATAAAATAAAGCTGTCTCTTCAATTTAGGATATTTATACACACTTTCTTGTTAATAACCATAACAACAAGAGTGATAATAGTAGCTATTCCTTAATGGGAGCCAACAATATGGGGAAACTGAGGAAAGCCTGCCTTAGCTCATTGACTGACGCTGCCACCAATCCTATGGGATGTTTTACAAGGTCCCACAGTCAATATAAGTAGAGACAAGACGGCTCAAGTCCTGCACTCCCAGACTTTGAATCTTACTCTTTTCACCTCAGTGTTAAGGCAAAGTGTGAGAACAGAAAGTGTGTCCTGGAGATAATCAACAGCCTTGGCCTGCAGGGATTCCGGGAAGCTGAGCTGGGAGCCAACAGAGATCTTACAAAGATGCTAACCACATCTGTCACTTTGTGGGTGTTAGCACTGAGAGCATTTACTCTGCCGTCCATGGGGGAATTTGAATGAAATTCCTCATAGGATCCCCAACCCATTTCCAAAGCATCTTGGAACAACGGGAGACTCTTCAGAGTTCTCTGCATGCCTGAGATCTTACAAGTGTATGAGCTGACCTAATCAGACAAAGCCCACGCTTGACTGCAGCAGGGAGATGCCCACAAGTTTGTCATTAGGCAGGAAGCAGCTAGAATCACTTATGAAATCATTCTTTGTGACAAAGGCTGACAAAAAAAGAGGATCCCTTTATGGACTCCTAACAGAGGGACATTGACTTAGCCCCTGGGGATGTTTTGAAGGTAGAGGAGCTTGGTTCCTCTTGTTCTGTCCCTGGGCCCATCTCCAGAGGGGAAGGGAGTGAAGACAAGGCCAAGTGGGTCTCAGAGAAGACTCCAACTTCCCCGGACCTTGCACTGAGATGAATGGAAAGTTCTGCTCTCCATGGCAACCTTCTCCTGCTGACTCCAAAGACCATAGCAACAGGTTATGACCCCTGAGCTCCCCTGAAAGAATCTCATGAACCTCCATGGCCTTGGTTGGGAATGCTTCCTCTGCATACCAGGGTTACCCATGCTTATCTCTGTTATAGTATGTTTGTATCAATCAGCAGCTCAGGCCATTAGTCAAACTGCTTGAGTTCAAATCCTAGCTTTGCTATTTACCGTGTTACCTTGGACAAGTTGCTTAATAACCCTGTGCCTCAATAAAGTTTGTTGAATTAAAGAGGACTTCATTCATTCACTCATTCTTAGTGAGAGATGATAATACTAAATTTATTCAAGAGATGTCCAAGGAATAGGAATGTAACAGCAACCCAGGGCAGGATATGTCCTCCTTCTCTCCCCCACCATACGGGGACTGGACTGGGGAGAAAGCTTTCAATTTAAAACACCAGAAGAGTCACACAATTGCCAATCTACAGTCAACCCGGATGAAGGTTTTGATTCTAGAAGATTGTTTCTGTGTAGAAGAAATCCTCTTTGTAAATCTTCCCCTTTTCCATAAAATAGAAACTTCTCCCTTTTCCAAAATATTTGAAAGACAACAGCTTCCCTTACTTTTAGGTCCCTCTCTACACATTGACAAGGAGGAAGTAATGGATTGACTTGTGAGATGAACAGAACAGAACTGTTCTGTTCAAACCAGAACAGAACTTGTAGGGCTAGGCCTCTGCTGGGTTGACTCTCTGGGACCTGCCCACAGAGCACGAGCATTCACTGCTCCTCCTGAAGTCCTGGGAAGGTAAACTCACCTGAATGGGGCTTGGCCTCCTTGCATGTGGGTAGACACATAAATCTAACTTTAGGTAGAAAGGGGGAAGCCCATTCTCAATAGGCAATACAGTTGAAATCTTGATTCCTCTATGCCTGCTGTATCTATTTCCCAAGCGCTTCCAAAGTTAAGCGGGGATACTGAAGAACGGCTTCTCTAGAATACCAACATTCCCACTCAAGGAACTAACGTGTGTCCATCACTCAATAACCCAAGGGAGATGACTGGGAGAAATGTGAGGAATTCTGGAGCTTCTAATGCAAGAAAAGTCAAATTTCAAGGCAGATCTCCTTTGAAAAGTAATCAGTAATATAATGTACAAAAATAAGTCTTCTTCTAACACTGACTCTTATACAAGGGTTATTCCATCAGTTAGGGCCCCAGGGGCACACTCACTGAGGAGGATTTATTTACAAAGGAACTAATTGCAAAGCTGTGGGTGGAGTGTAGGGAAGCACTCCCAAGCCACCTCCTTCTCATTTTCTATTCCCTTTCTCTCCTTTGATTTGGGACAAATCTGGTAAATGATGCCAGAAAATGTGGTTTAGTCTATTTCCTCCTTTAATAGATATGGCTAGGTCAGCAGAGCAGACCCTGAATGTATCAATCCCACAATCTGTGTAGCCAGGGATGACCAGCCTGCCTAAAAAGAGCAAAACCCTCTGAGAGTAGCATAAGGAGGCAGAAACAGAAGGAAGACCATACCTGGGACCTGATACAGTAACTCACCCACTAATAGGTGGCCCAGTGAATGTTCTTTGTTCAACCAATTGAGTTAGCAAAACTGCCTTGGGAAGGATATAGTATGTATGTGGAGACTGGGAGAGAGATAGTGTCTCCCCTGCTGGACTTAAGCAGAATTGTGAAAGGAGAGGAATGAAATTCCCTTCTCCATACAAGGGCCCTTCCTCAGTTTTGGATGCCCCAAACAAGCCTGTTCCATTTACGAATAAGCTATTCTAGAAAGGATCATTCACCAAAGTTAAAAGTGACTCTGGGTTGTGTACAGGCGAGGAAGGATTTATCTACACATAAGTGTTCCTACTCTGTCTGTGAACACAGCTTGAGAGAGAGAATCCTGGTGAGAGAGACAAGTCCTCATTCCTTGTACTCACAGAAACACATAATGGGGACCAGGGAAGAAGACAGAAAGAGGAACTTTGAGCCTGCCAGTACAAAAGGATACAGCTTGGAGATACTCCCCTGCCCCTTCAGGGGAGAACTTGTCTACCCGTCTCAGACATGTGTCACTTCATCTGTACCCAAAAGATCTCTGGGGAAATGACATCACAATCGCACTTGAAAACTCCTCCTCCAAGTTCCTGACAGGAAGTTCTTCCAGTTGTCCCCCCAAGGCAATGGGAATCCATTTTCTCTCTATAGGTCCTAGGACAGACTTTATTAAGTCATTCCTCAGCTTTGATTTCTGTCACTAAGTAACCATAATCCAGTGGGATTTCCTCATATCATGACTATCAATAATTAATCAACTTCTCTTGAGAGCTCTGAAGAGCTTTGATAAGGTTAAGTGACAATATCCAGAGTCAATCTTGCCTAATTATCAGGTCTAATGCTTGCCTCCTTCACATTATGAGAAGCTGTTCCTGCTTCTGAAATGTGTATGTCTGAACTAGTTTCTCACATAAAAATATCTAGAAATCCATGTTTTAAACTAATGATTCACTCCGCTATCTTATGTATGACCTGCTAATCTGTTGAACTACTTAAGACTATGACAAAGCTGGGCCTTCCAAACTCATGACCAATAGGGAGAGATGCTCCAATCACTTAGCTGGACCTTGTAGAATTTGGGTTTTTGCAGACAGATACTGAATCACTGCCATGCCTTCAGGCATCAGCACCACAATTTGAAAATGACACAGTGTGTTTGATATAGGAGATGGGCCTCTGAAAAGCCAGGAATGTGAGAATTTTTGTAAACCAGAATTAACTTTCCATATATATTGTCAACCACATTTTAAAGATCTTCAATTTCTGATTCACTGTGGTCAGTCTTGGGTTTATCTCCAAATTCCCACCCCATCCCTAGATGAACAGTAAATTTTATGGACAACAATAATAAAAATAAAACCCCAAATTTTATAGAACTAGTGATGTCCTCGGTATAAGAGATTATTTTCATAAAGGAAACACTTTAGGGTTCATCACAAGGGATGAAAATAGGCATCTCCTGTTACAGTGATTCCCATACTTTTGGAATGGCCTAGAATATTTAGGTATTGACAGGATTGTCAACATTTTAGTGTGCCAAGTTAGGATATGATTTAAAACTTTAAACTAAACACCATTTAGAATCATCATTACTTCATAATAGGAGGTACATTTGAACACCAAAATGTAAGAAAGCTATAATCTCACAATGAATTAAGAAACAGTTGGCAGTAGTGTACTGATTTTTAAATAGATATTTTAAACGCTTTTAAATGTTGAAAAATTGTATGATACATTTTAATTTATGGTATTATTTTGCATGTAATTTATTTTGGTACAAGTGTGGTCAAGTTAGGAATATACATTCACCAGCAGGACACAAATGAGAGCTCAAACATTCAATTTTTGCTTCTGTCATCGACGTTGTCTAAAATCCAGGTTGATATAAGTATATGAACGCAAATGGAAACAATATACCTAATAATACCATTTCTTTCAATAAAGACTGTGGTAGGTTGAATTGTGTCCCCCAAAGAGATACGCTGAAGTCTCAACTCCCAGTACCTGTGAATGTAACCTTAGTTGGAAATAGTTTTACAGATGTAATCAAGTTAAGATGAGGTCATACTGGATTAGGGTGGTACCTAGTCCAGTGATTGGTATCTTTATAAGAGAAAGGAGAGCAGCACAGAGACACAGAGAAAAACACAGAGGGAAGATGGCCATGTGAAGATGGAGGCAAGCCAAGGAATGCCAAGGATTGCCAGGAACCACCAGAAGCTAGGAAGAGGAAAGGAAGGTTTTTTTCCCCAAAGGCTTCAGAGGGAGTATGGTCCTGTCAACAGCTTAATTTTGGACTTTTGGCCTCAAGAACTGTGAGACAATAATTTTCTATTAAGCCACCCACTCTGTGGTACTTTTTTACAGCAGCCCTAGGAAACTAACAGAGACTATTCTGGGTGAACTGAAAGAAGCCAAGGAAAGCAGCTCCTCTCATCCTAGGTCCTGGCTCTGCTTTCTTTCTACATGGGTAAGGAAAGATCAGGGGAGGGGGCCAAAGATCTGGACATCACAGGCTATTGGAAAGTGTGCCCCATTCAGCAGTGGCTTATGTGGGGCAGCACATTTTGTCACAGATGAGCACTGGTCATCAGAGTTTTCACAACTGATAAAAAAGAATTAAAAAGCAACCAGGACAAAATAGCAAAAATGTTGCTCATTTGTATGTTCTCATTTTCATGTAATAGGTTGTCTTGAAGCAAGGTTACCCGTGAACTGAAGCATCCCATTGACCAGAAAGGCTCTTCTGGAAGCCAAAACCCAAATGGCTAAGACTGAGGAGAAAACTCCGAGGCCTTTTGCCTTCTGAGTAAAGAATTAGATTCCTCTGCCTTCCAGGCTCTTCAGCTAAGTCCATTAACCCAGAGTTTCCTGCAAGACCCAGCTGTCCCCACTGTCAATGGGGCAATGGTCTCTAGGGGAACAATTGTCCAGGCCACTCAAATCAGTTACACAAACCTATGAGAGCAGTTCTTAAACCAAACGCAAGAGCCCCCGTCTGTGTTTGCCCTCCTCCACTCTTGTTTGCAAGCCTAGGGAGGGCAATGCCTTCCCTATGGCTCCTGGGTTATGGAATGTTATTTAAATGCCTGGTTCAAAACCCTCATTCACCCCTCTCAAATTTGACAATTGTTTAAGCATTATTGTTTGAATGGATACAGATGTTCAGCTCATCTCTTGTTGGGGGGAGTGTTTCTTTAGAAGAAGGGGGGGAATTGGCTTTTTTCTTCTTTCTTTTTTTTCAGACACGTATTTTATCTTTATGTTTGTATCAAGAACTGCCAAGAGATGCATCTGGTCCCCAAATCAAGAATCTCACACTCCTCCTCCCAACTCACAGCTTTCTAAGCGCCTTTCTTTGTGATCTCTGCCCAAACAAGCTGTAGGCAGAGCTCACTGGACAGATGACCCACACCTTGTGGAAAAAGAAGAATCACTTTCTCATCAGTGCCAGAAAGAATGGCACCGATGGCGTTTTTCATGATGTCGCCCTCCCCCAGTCTTTTACTTTTTTGTGTGTAATTCATTTTCTGATTAATATTTTCAGCAGCTAGAGCAAATGCCAGTTTAATTAAATTCCCACACCACCACCCCTTTATCCAGTTAGTAGGTTCACTGGCTCCTCAACAACCTTCAGCATCTGCATTTTCGTGAATGCTCAGTTGCTTCTGGCCTCACCAAAAAAATCTGTTACATATTAAGTTATAATAAGATATAGGCAATTATAGTAGCAGCAGGACAAATAGATTTGTATGGTTCATTACAAGGGATTTCTGGAACATACGTAGCGGAAATAGCCTGTTTCTGGGGCAGAGCATATTCTGGAGGAAAAATACATTTTAAAAAGGTGGGAGGGGGTGGGTAGCAGAAGTTTCCATAAGAAAGTTCTGGATATAAGGAAACCCTATCAGCTCAGTAAGCTCTCTGTTACTTAGATGAGTGATGTTTCAACATGAGAACCACAAACAAGTGAAAGATACAAGGATTTCCCTGGAAAATGGGTGGGGCCTGTTTCTCATTTTTAGAAACAAAATGTAATACCATTGTCATGGCACTGAAATAGACAAAATAAGCAAGAGGAATGAACTAACACTGGAGGAGCATCTGACATATGACCAGCCATGTGCTACACACTTTGCACACACTATCTCATTTAAAACTCATGACAACCCTGAGAGATATTAGGTAGAGATACTAAAATGACAATTTCACAGAGGTCACTCTAATAGCTATCGTTTTGTGACGGAGAAAACCAAGGCTCAAGAAGCAATAGCTGTCAAGGTCACCCAGGGTCTGTCTGGCTCCAAAGACTGTGCTATTTCCACAATACTATTCTAAGCAAAGAGGTCCAGGGTCAATGTATAAATAAAGTGGAAGAGAAGACCTTCTACCTGTAATAATAATTTTGGAAATACCAGAGAAGTCCCTCTCTTAGGTTAATTACTATATTAGACAATGAACATCACTCAATATACATTAGGTTATGCTTGACATTTAGCAGGTTTTGATAACAGAGTAAAGGGATGGTATTCCACTTGAAGGGTGAGAAAAGAGTTTCCTTAATGGGAGTGAAAATGTGCCTAAAGCCTAAAGAGTAGATTAGTTGAATTCACAGTTTTGTCTAAGTAGACCCAGAAGCAGACCCACTTTAATGTCACAGCTCTACCTCAAGGACCTAAAAAAAGATCCCAAGTTGGGAAATATAGTATCTTCCTTTTCTTTACTATGTTAAAAAAAAATACGACTTCCTAAGAGCTGCACCTGGAAAGAACCCTGAGAAATCTTGCTCCTCCCATCACCCAATTTGTCTCTAAACTGTAAGAATTGTTGTTTTTATCTTAAAAACTTTCAAGGATGGTGGTTCTCCAGCACTTTTCTACTTTCCATATAGAGAACTGTTTTTTAACCAATACCACTCTGCAGAATCCATTTCATTTTTCCCAGGATAAATTCAAGGCAGTTTGCCTAATTCGTCAGCCCAGATTGGAGAGTGGGGTTGAAAAATCCCATATAAGTAAAGACTCCATGAGTTTATATGGGCTGAAGTCATTGAGCCCAGAATATTATCAAGCTCCCCAGGGACCCCACAGAAGCATATGAAAATGGCTTTAAAGAGATGTGCCAAGATGCTGACCCTTTCCTTTTGAGAAGCAAGGGTGGGGGAGATTCTGAGCCATTGCTGGTCACTTGGATGGGTAGAGATTGATGCTGAGCAAAACCAGCATATCAGTTTAGAGTGAAAGTCAGCTGAACCTGAAAATGCCAGCAGCTAACCAAGGAGTAGAAACCTAGTTGCTAAGTGTGAGAAAGTGAGCAGTGTTTTCTGTCTGAATGGCATTGACACCTTGGTGGTGTCAAAATGGCCCCTCCTGTTATCTTTTGTGTTCTGTGTGTTCACTTTTGCTGGCCTTTGAGTTGCCTTTTCCTCCCAGGGAAGCATCATGGTGCAGTGGGGACTTCTGAATTTGGGGTCTTGGGAAGTGAGTTTCATCTGTCTCTGACTTTATGTACTTGTTTTTAATCAAAACACTTGAAGTCTCCATTTCCTCATCTCTAAAATGAGGGGTTCTGAATTCATGACCACATGCTCTTTTTCTTTTTCTTTTTTTATTGAAGTATGATTGACATATGACATTTCATTGGTTTCAGGTGTACAACATAATGATTCAACAGTTGTATACATTGCAAAATGATCATCTCAATGAGTCTAGTTACCATCTCTCACCACACAAAGTTAAAGAATTTTCTTCTTGTGATGAGAGCAACTTGTAAATTTGTACTACAATATTATTGACTGTAGTCACCATGCTGCACATTACCTCCCAATGAGTTATTAATTTTATAACATAAGTTTGTACCTCTTGATTCCCTTCACCCATTTTGCCCACCTCCCAAACCATCTCCCCTCTGGCAACCACCAATCTGTTCTCTGTTTTGTTTATTCATTTTATTTTTTTAGATTCCACATATAAGTGAAATCATACGGTATCTGTCTTTCTCTGACTTGTCTCACTTAGCATAATACACTGGAAATCCATCCATGTTGTCACAAATGGCAAGATTTCTTTTTTATGGCTGAGTAGTATTCCACTGTATATACATACACAACTTCTTTATCCATTCATCCATTGATAGACACTTAGGTTGTTTCCATGTCTTGGTTATTATAAATAATGCTGCAATGAACATAGGGGTTCATATTTTTTTCAAATTAGAGTTTTCATTTTCTTCCAATAAATACTTAGAATTTCTTCAAATAGATTCAGAAGTGGAATTGCTGAATCATACGGTAGTTCCTTTAAAACATTTTTTTTGAGGAATCTCCATACTGTTTTCCATAGTGGTTGCACCAATTCACAGTCCCACCAACAGTGTACGAGGGTTCCCTTTTCTCCACATCCTTGCCAACACTTGTTATTTCTTGTCCTTTTGATAACAGCCACTTTGACAGGTGTGAAGTGACATCTCATTGTGATTTTGATTTGCATTTCCCTATGATTAGTGAGGTTGAACATCTTTTCATGTGCCTGGTGGCCATCTGTACATTTCCTCTGGAAAAATGTTTATTCAGGTCCCTGCCTGTTTCTTAAATGTGTTATTTGGTTTTTTGTTATTGAGCTATGTGTGCTCTTTATATTTTTTGTATATTAATCCCTTATCAGATATATGATTTGGAAGTATCTTCTCTCATTCTGTAGGATACTTTTAAATTTTGTTGATTGTTTCCTTTGCTGTTCTGAAACTTTTTAGTTTGAGGTGGTCCCATTTACTTTATCTTTGGTTGCCATTGCCTTTGGAGTCACATCCAAAAAATACAGCCAAGTGAGACATCAAGGAGCTTACTGATTATGGTTTCTTCTATTAGTCTTATAGTTTCTGGTCTTACATTCAAGCCTTTAATTCATTCTGAGTTAATTTTTGTGTATGGTGTAACATAGTGGTCCAGTTTCATTCTTTTGCACATAGCTGACCAGTTTTCCCAATACCATTTATTGAAGAGACTGTCCTTTCCCCATTGTATATTCTTGCCTCCTTTGTTAAAAATTAGTTGGCCATATATGTGTGGGTTTATTTCTGGGCTCTCTACTCTGTTCCATTGACCTATGTGTCTGTTTTTATGCCAATACAATACTATTTTGATTATTCTAGCTTTGTAACATACTTTGAAATCTGGGCACATGATGCCTCTAGCTTTGTTCTTCTTTCCCAGGACTACTTTGCTACGTGGGATCTTTTGTTGTTCCATACAAACTTTAGAATTGTTTGTTCTATTTCTGTGAAAATTGGCATTGGAATTCTGATAGAGATTGCACTGAATCTGTAGATTGCTTTGGGTACAGACACTTTTACAGTACTAATTCTTCCAATCCATGAGCATTGCATGTCTTTCCATTTATTTGTATCTTCAATTTCTTTCATCAATGCCTTTTCATGTTCAGTGCATAGGTTTTTCATCTCCTTCATTAAATTTATACCTAGGCATTTTGTTCTTTTTTATGAAATTGTCAATGATACTGTCTTTTTAATTTCTCTTTCTGATAGTTCATTGTTAGTGTTTAAAAAATACAACAGATTTTTATATGTTGATTTTTACCCTGCAACTTCACTGAATTATTTTTTTATCAGTTCTGTCAGTTTTTTTGTGGAGTGTTTAGGGTTTTCTATGTATAAAATCATGTCAACTGAAAATTGTGACAGTTTTACTCCTTTTCCAATTCGGATGTCTTTTATTTCCTTTTCCTGCCTAATTGTTCTGACTAGGACTTCCAGTACTATGTTGAATAAAAGTGGTGAGAGTGGGCATCCTTTTTTTATTCCTGATCTTAAGGGAAATGCTTTACGCTTTTCACCATTGAGAGTGACGTTAGCTGTAGGCTTGTTGGATATGGCCTTTATTATGTTGAGGTACATTCCATCTATTCCCACTTTATTAAGAATTTTTATCATAAATGGGTGTTAAATTTTGTCAAATAATTTTTCTGCTTCTATTAAAATGATCATATAATTTATAGCCTTCATTTTGTTAACATGGTGTATCATGTTGATTGATTTGCAGATATTGAACCATCCTTCCATCACTGCAGTAAATCCCACTTGATCATAGTGTATGATCCATTTAATGCATTGTTGAATTCAGTTTGCTTATATTTTGTTGAGGATTTTTGCATCTATGTTCATTAGGGATATTGACCTGTAATTTTCTTTTTGTGTGGTGTCCTTGTCTGGTTTTGGTATGAGGGTAATGCTGGGCTCACAAAAATGGGTTTGGGAATGTTCCCTCCTCTTCAATTATTTGGAAGGGTTTGAGAAGGACAGGTATTAAATCTTCGAATGTTTAGTAGAATTCACCAGTGAAGCCAACTGGTCCTGGACTTTTCTTTGTTGGGAGTTTTTTAAATTACTGATTCAATCTCCTTACTAGTGATCAATTTATTCAGTTTCTATTTCTTCACTGATTTAGTCTTATAAGATTGTATGTTTCTAGAAATTTATCCACTTCTTCTAGGCTGTCCAATTTGTTGGTATATAATTGTTCATAGTAATCTCTTATTATCCTTTTTATTAATTGGTATCAGTTGTAATTTCTCCTCATTCATTTTTTATTTGAGCCCCCCTTTTTCTCTTAGTGAGTCTAGCTAAACGTTTATCAATTTTGTTTCTCTTTTCAAAGAACCAGCTATTAGTTTCATTGATCTATTGTCTTTTAGTCCTATTTCATTTATTTCCACTCTGATCTTTATAATTTCCTTCCTTCAGCTACCTTTGGCTCTCATTTATTCTCCTTTTTCTAGTTCCTTTAGGTGTAAAGTTAGATTGTTTATTTGAGTTTTCTGGTTTCTTGAAGTAGGCCGGTATGTCTATAAACTTCCCTCTTAAAACTGTTTCTGCTGCATCTTATAGATTTTGGTATGCTGTATTTCCATTTTCATTTGTCTCAAGGTATTTTAAAATTTCTCTTGATTCCTTCGTTGACCCATTGGTTGTCCAGTAGCATGTTGTTTAATCTCTACATATTTGTTATTTTTCCAGTTTTCTTTCTAGCTTCATATCATTGTGGTTGGAAAAGTTGCTTGATATGATTTCAATCTTCTTAATTTTTTGAGACTTGCTTTGTGACTTAGCATATAATCTATCCTGGAGAATGTTCTATGTGCACTTGAGAAGAATGTGTATTCTGCTGATTTTGGATGGAATGTTATATGTATCTATTAAGTCCTTTGGAGTAATGTATCATTTAAGGCCAATCTTTCTTTATTGATTTTTTCATCTAATGACCTATCCATTGAATTAGTGAGGGCCACATGCTCTTTTCAAGTGCTAAGACACAGGTGTATTCTCTGAGTCACAGACAACAAAGGCCAAGGTTAAATGCCTCGGATTCATAGAGGCTGTCCTAATAGAATTATGTGGCAGAATTTAAGAGCTCCAAACTGGATGTCAGACATAAGACAAAGGATCTGGAACTGACCTCTCCAGATTATTGGTCCCTTTATAGTGGTACTACTTAATTATTAAATTCCATGGGAAAAGGAAAGGCAAAAACAATTTGTACAAGTCATGTCTTCTAGAGTGACCGTCACACACATAACCCTAATGAGAAGGCAAGCCTGGGTTGCTATGTTTAGTGCCACTGGCATCCACCCAAATCTGGCCTTAACTGATAGTACAGGAGCCGAACAAGCAATCCATAGGCTGTCCAGTAAAACTATAGACCAGACAGAGTGCTCCATCAAGAATTCGAAATTTGTGAACTGGATGATTAAGCCAGTAAGAGTGGGGACAGGAACTTAAAAGTTTGTCATGGAAAAAACTCTAGAGAGGCCAGAGCAGCAGTCAGGATGGATCATAAGCAAACTAAAGTTATGAGGAAGCATAAACTATGGGTAAGCAAATGAATGATCCTATGGTACCTGGTCTCCAAATATGGCCCTCTCAGGCAACCAGTCATCTTGGTATTCATGCTCTTTTGTACTCTTCTTCCCTTGAATCTAGCCTGACCCTACAACCAACTATGGTAGACGTGACAGAGTGTGATTTCTAAGGACAGGCCATTTAAAGCCTTGAAGCTTCCACCTGGGTCTCTTGGAATGCTGGCTCTTGAAATGTTATTAGAAAACCCAGATGCCATGAAAAAAGAAATGCCAGGCACATGGGGAGGCCACATATTGTTACTCTAGTCAACAGCCTCAACGGAACTGCTAGTAACAGCAGCCAGCATCAAGTACCACCCATGTGAGTGAGCCATTTTGGAAGTCCAGCCCAGTTGAGCATTTAGGTCATTCTAGCTCCAGTTGTCATATGACTGAAACTACATGAAATATCTCAGGTGAGAATTGTAGAGTATGGTCTACTCACAGAACTATGACATATAATGATAGTTGTCATTTTGAGACACTAAGTTTTGGAGTGGTTTGCTGTACAGCAATAGATAACCAGAAGGTTCATAGGGAAAAGACAGATGGATGAATGGAAGTACAGTCTCCAAGAGAGGTACTGGCTCCCAGGGCTGCCTTGGTGTCTAAGATTTCTAGTCCTCAGCAGAGCCACATTTACCTCCAAAATAACATTTGTTTTTTTTTTATCTGAAGCAGCTTGAGATCTGTTTTCCTTATAATCTAATCAAACAAACAAACTACAATCCAACTGGAAAGAGACTAAAATAGATACCTAGTGAGAGTTTAGTATAGAGACTTCCAGAAGCTAGTCCATGGATGAATACTTGTGCTAACAAGGTTTTCACAACTCTTCAATACAATGAGAAATATAAAGACAATGTAGTAATTTTTGTTTGTTAACCTAAATTTATTCAAGTTAATAAAGGCAAATAGATCTACTCACAGAATCTGAAATGTGAAGTAGGATAGAATTGAATCCCCACCACCCAAACATTAATCATCAAATTCTTGATCATCAAGAGATGGCAACATTCATGTCTTGCCTTTGCTCTCCTCCTTCAGTCTCTGTTTCTCCCCACACGCCCGAGGACTGAAAAGGTTGGGAATTGCTTTTACCTTCCCTTCTTGATCAAACTGCCCTTCCCTTAGGGAAAGGTGGTTCCAGACCTCCCACCTCCTCTATGTCATGTCCTTCTTCCCTATCCCAGACTCATGGCTAAGCATCAACGGCAGATAGTATGAGAGGGGCCATCAGAAATAGAAACATTTAGGGAATGGGGGAGGGTGCATAGCTTTTATCAGATTCAATAAAAGAAGTCACCAATATAAGACAGGTGGGACAATCTATTATTTCTCAATGCCCTTGGTCTTGCTTTAACTCAGCTACTAACCCTATATTTGAGTAAAAATAAGTAAATAGGTAAAATCTTCTCAACAAGGTGCCCTTTCCTCCCTAGCCCCTTTAATGCTCTGTATACTGCAAATTATTGTAATTCATATAGTTTAATGATTATCACTACGAGTCATGTTACTTTTCTACACACCGAAAACAGAAGCCCTTCCACAGACTCCACCTTGCCCAAGGTTACAGAGAAGCAGCAGGTGAGCAGGGACCAGGGTGACGGCATTCCCTACCAGCCTCCTCCTTAGGTAGGAGGTCAAAGCCTGGACAGAGAGCCAGGTGGTCTTGATTTGCATCACAAAAGTCACCTGTCCAACTTTGTGCCCGAGGCAGAGAGATCAAAGCTGTAAGGGTAGCTGGGAGCAGGGAGGAAATAAAATGCTGATATAATGATATGCATGATAATTCGCCTCCATCCACCTTTTCAGGAATGGAAGTGGGGCCAAGAAGTGACCATTATTCATGCTCCTTCCATGAGCTCACATTACGGCTCCCGTTTGCCCTGCCAGATGGGTCTCATACAGCTTTGCCCAGGAGAAAAAGAACAGGAGGGAAATGAAGATGCAGAAATGTGGTACAATCAGACAGTTTCCCAAGCACTGCCACCAACTCTGTGGAGATGTTCTGTAAGGAGGTCGGTTTTGAACCCTTTCAGTCCCAGTTTGAAAATACTTAACATGCAGAAGCTCAAAATCTAACACATATAAAAGAGCATCTGCTATCCTTAAAAAGAGGTGGGTAGAGGGGGTTTACTCTGGAGCCCCCATCTCTCTCCCTCAATTACTGAAGAAGCCAAAGAGGACAAATGGAAAATGACTGTCCCAACTTTGGGCATTTCTATTGCTGAAATGATCTGAAGTTCACCATACTTGAGCTGGGGGTTGATGAAATGGGGTGAGAGGTAGGGGGTAGATGAGACTAAGAAGGGATGTCAAGCTTGGTGGCAAGCTGAACTATTAGAGCAGCACATAAAACTCAGGGAATGGATATATTTCCTGGCTGGGAAGGAGACTGGGGCAAGAGACATATTGATGGTGAGGTCCTCGGGGAATTCTCCATCTGAAATGCCTGCCGAAGATGAGGTCACTAACCCTCATCAGACGCCAGGCTCTGGGGAGCTGTGGCTCACCACAGAAGTGGCTCTAGTTTCTGGGTAAGAGAAGCCAAGGCTTCTTTGGCCCTGGCTGCAGAGTGTGGGTGAGCAAGGGAAGATTGAAAGATTAAGTGGTGAAAATGTTAAGTGAACACGATCTCCTTATTCATTGTCTAGATCTTAAAATCTTTCCGCTTCTTTACTGCAATACCCAAGAACAGCTTATACATTTGTTCCTCACATTTCTAAAAATATAATAAAAGTTGTCTAAAAATAAAAAGCTGGCCCCTCTCCCCATGACAGGTATCCCTGGTGCCATTTGCAATCTGGTCTCCAGCTGAATCTCCCCACTTGCCTCAATGTTCTATCCTTTAACACCTTTGTCCTGAGCATTGTCTTGAGCACACTGCTTCTCTTCCCAGAGGACCTTTCCACCTTCTCTATAGCAAATACTGTCACCAAGAGCAGGGAATTTTGGAGTTCTGTGTTCAAATTCTGACTTGCCTACTTAGAGTTTCTATGTCTTTAGGCAAGTCATTGAAACTCTCTGAGCCTCAGCTTCTCTATAAAACAGGGTCAGGATGAAAAGAGAAAACAGATATGCAGCACATGCCTGTGGAGAGCTGTTATTCTCCTGGCACTCTGACTCCATTCATCAGTATGCAGCTCTGAGAACCTCCAGTGACTGGGGGCTCACTTCCTCCCAAGCAAGGCTATGGATTATTGACAGAAAGTTTCCATTATATTACAGCAAAACTTACTTCCACCAGCAGCTGCTGAGGAATGAGCACCCCTACTTCTGGTCAAGGAAAATGTTTTGTGCAAGTCACACTGAGGATATACTCAGTGGATCTACTGCTCCAATGTGTCTGACTCCCCCTCCCCATGGTGGAGTCACAGCAGAGCCAGGAGAATGACATTCACCTCTTCTAGGCTCCACATGGATCCAAGTAGAGGAGGAGAAAGTCTCCAAGATCTCCTCCGTCCCTTTCTCTGGATCCAACAAATCCTATCTCCACTAATGCATCAGCCCAATGATTTCCAAGCCCAGTTATTCCTAACACCTTTCGTCTACGCCCAAATGCCCTTTCTTTGCCAAGAACGCACCCAAAACATCTGGAGTGCTGAATGTAAAGCAGGTATCTTGGATGATAGAATATCGCTAAGGAAGGAGAGAAGAAAGAGCTCTTAAGAGACACCGAAAACTGTCTCTGATCCAGACACCTTATGGGCTTATTTATACTCTCAGGTGTCTCAGGGTAATGGGGTAGAATGTTCCAGTGGGTAGGAAATGGAAGGTAATAGAACTGGAGTCTGCAACATTTAGGGCATCTATCCCTAAGTCCAAGTTCAGCAAGGGGGAGAGCTGGAACCTGTGTAGTGTGAAACTAGACAAGGAAAAAGATTCAGTATGAGATGATTCTGCATATATTTCTCAATCAGAGGAATTTTCTTGGCTATTGTTGCTACTGAGAGCCCCCTACTGGATTGCAGATCCACCCAACATTTTCAGCAAGCCACACCTGAGCCACACAAAGACATCTTTCATTCATTCACAAATATTTATTGCAAGTCTAGAAATCTCTAGACACTGTTCTAAGTCCTAGAGAAACATTTAAGAAAAAAGACAACAGTCCCTGCCGTTGAGGAGCTTACATTCTAGTGAGGCATTCTTTGTCTGGCTAAAGCATAATACCACATTGAGATTCAAGATCAGGGTGCACAAAACCCAATTCCTCTAGAAGCTGGACATGAGCAGAGTGATCTAGTTGCAAGACAATAGGGGGTGGGGACTGTGGAGACTAGAGGCCTCATACACTATCTAAAGGAAGAAGCTGATATTTGATTTCAGACAATTCCACACAACAATACAATTTCATTGCTTCCAGATCTGGTTTGTCAGTAGAAGCCAGGAATCTAGATTTCTGTGAAATTCTCCAGTTTTTCAAACCTGGAAAAATCAAACTAAAGTCATCTGTCAGGTTCTATCTGAAAGACATCTACGTGTGACTCCTGCTCTTGACATCCAATGGGATTAGAGAGAATTGAGGAATGAAGTAGATCAACTACAAAACTTGGAGTCAGAATGACACAGTCTCAAACCAGCTTCACCAGTTACTACCAGTGTTGTAGGGTTACTTTTTAAAGTCAGGTTACTTAAACTCCTCTAGTCTCAATTTCACCATAAATAGAACAGGAATAAAACCATGGAAAGGGTACACTAAGCAATAAATGATAGGTGTGTAGCACCCATGTCTGGTACATAGTAAGAGCACAATAAATGTCAATTATTATAACTGTCAGGGTCATGACAGGAAACAGATGAACATTCAAAAGTTTTCACTGAAGAAGTTTAATTATTCTATTTATGGAGGCATAGACATGTTTTAGGGAAAAATGCATAAGGTCTGACAAAGCACCCAGAGTAGAAATATCAATATCGGGGAGCCATTACCACCCCTGCCTGCAGGAGCAAAGAAATAAAAAGAGTTACCAGATCCCACTGAAAGCCTGTGGAAAAAGGACACTTGGTAGGAGCTATGGTCCTAAAGGAATACCAGCCTTGCCAGAACTTCAGTGAGGAAGGGAGGAAGGACAGAAGAATACCCATACCTCAGTCTCTCTTCAATTTCCTTGCCTCCCATTGGCCAAACCAATCTGGAAGCCAGAAGGCAAGAGGGCCTGTGTGGTGCAGTGCACAGAGGTCAGTGTCCCAGGCCCAAGCAAGGGTAGAGGAGAGCAGAAGACACGGTTGTCCACTACTTCTTCCCACTGAGTATGTATCAGCCCACTTCCTCAATCTCTGCATTTTAGTGGCAAATACTCTAGTGGAGCTCTCTGTCTTCTACTTGAAAACGCTCACTACTCCGAACGTGTCAAGTAAACCAAGAAGAAGTACCCAAAGAGCAATTTTCTGGAACAGGCTAGGGCATCTACACTGGCTTCCCCAGGGAAGGGCTGGGCTGTGTGCAGAGCTGAATTCCCAGTTAGTCGAAACTATTACTTAAGATTCCTCTTCTACACAGGTCACTGGAATAGGAAGTTTGCCAAAAGAGGATGGAGCAAGTGAGAAGAGGAAGGCAGGGGAGTGGCAGGAAGCAGGCTGCCCTGATCTTATTGCCACCTTGGGATGGAAGAGGACAGGTAAGTAGGAAAAGGGGTGATTGGGAGAAGCCACACTTAAAGCAATGTTTTTAAAAATATCACTTAGCATATGTTAAGCTGCAAGTAACTGAAAGCTCACTAGTGTAACCAAACAAGTCCAAAGGTATGGCAGTGATCAAGTGAGGCCTGGGCAGATCTGTGGCTCTGGGTCCTGCCTATGGTCCTAGGGCCCCTATCATGGGAAGGCTGCAGCCGTCTTGGGACTTACAGCCAGACATGACAGTATTTAGAAGAAAGAAGAGTTAGCTTCTGGTATCTCAGTCAGAAAAGAATGCTCTTTTCCAGATGCACCCAGCAAACTTAGCACATTTCACGAGCCCAAACTGAGTCATGTGTCCATTCTTGAATCAATTCCTATGTACAAGATAACAAGATAACACCACATGATGACTGGCTTAGAGCTAGGTTGCCAGAAACAATTTCTATAGCAACAAGGGTAGGTGGGATTTCTCTGACAGAGTGACAGTTTTCTCAATTCTCTCTTGCATGGTACTTAACTAGTACGGTTTAGATGTATAGGAGACAAGATAATTCATTACATACAACAGATGTCTTAGGGCATTAAGGCTTATTTCTCCTGATGAACCCTATAAAAACAATCATCTTTAAAAACAAAGGTTTATTTCTCATTCATGTGCTATATCCAGTGAGGGCTGCCTGGGAGCTTTGCTCCGCATTTCGTCTCTCAGAGACCCAGGCAGATATTTGTAACTCCACCATCAGAATGTTGCAGTGGCAGGGGAAAAAAAAACAGTGATTTCACACTCACTGCCTTGTAAGCATTCATCTGGAAGTGACACATGTCAATTTTACTTGCATGTCAGTGACCAGAGCAAGTCACACAGCTGCTTCTAACTTTAAGGCAGTAGGGAAGTGCAATTTGACGTTATGCCTGGAAGGAGGAGAATGGACCTATTTGTTAGCAGCCCTAGTAACTACCATGCAACACTGAAAAGAGTTAGGTGAGATGGACACTTGCAGGCAGCCTGGTAGCAGTGTAAATCAGCACAGATTCTCTAGAAAGCAAGTTGTGAAAATGTGTGTTAAGGCTCTAAAAGGAAGTTCATTCTCTTCTTCACGTAACCTTCTTTTAGAAAGTAGAAACTTAGACAAAGATTATGAACAAAAGTGTATGTTGACGCACTCACTGTATATATAAACAAAAAACCAAATAACCAGATTATCCAACAGCAGGGTAATGGTTAAACGAATCAAAGTATCATATGATGGCTAATTCTCTAATGCTTTAAAATGTTGCTTTTTGAAGAGTGTTTAATGACATGGGAACAGGCATATATCAAGGAAAAGTTAAGTGAAGGATAAAAAATTGTACTGTACTACTTAATATAAAATTAAGGTACAAAGAAGAAAGACAAAGGAAGCACAGTGAAGTATTAATGATGGCTATCTCTAGGTGAATGTTATTGTATTCTTTGTTTTTCTCTATTTCTTTAGTTCTCTATACAGATAAGCAAATATTTCTTAGTAATCAGGAAAAAAGATTATTAACATATATAATCCATGGCAATTTCTGTAATAGTAGAAGTTGAAAACATCTGAACTCCATCAATAGGGAGTTGGTTAAAGGAATTATAGTTCAGTCAAATAACAGATTATGTTGAAACACTTAAAAATTAAGATGTATTTGATCTGTCATGGAACACTTGCTAATATAAATTAAGAAAAAAAGCAAGGTGCAGAAAATCAGATATAGTACACTGCCATTTGTATAAACATGCACACACACACATACACATTTCTGAAAACAATGCACAAAAAACTAGTAAGAGTGGTTATCTTTGGGTGGTGAAAGCTAGGAGACTGGAGTGCTGATTTATAGCCATGGAAGGGAGACTTTCAACTCTAAGTCCTTTACATTATTTGATTTTTTAAAACCATGTGAGTATATTATTTACCTTGAGTTATATTTTACAAACAAATAATAAACAAATAAATCAGATCCTGGCTCTGGCAGACACATCATAACCAGTGGTTACCTTCCCTGCCCTTTTTCTGTCCTTAGACCATTTCACTCAGTGACTCAGTCCTAGGTTGAGCCATAGCTATAGCTTAACAAGGCTTAGGGATTGAGAATGGATTTCATTGATCTGTCTGCCATTCTGAGCATGAATAACAGAGGGTCCCCCGAGGAGGCTTGACTCAGGCACAGGGAACACAAGTCATCCTTTCACTTGGGCTACAGGCATCTTGCACCCTTCCCAGGGACCCATCTGCTAAAAATACAAAGGCCTTTATTTGGCCGATAGTGAATATTTCCTGCAAACAGCTGACATCTTGAGCCCAGGCCTTTGTGTCTGCCCAGGGCTATTTAATTCTTGGGAGTTACTTATAACCATGGATATTAAGCTGGATCAATCACTGTGGACAATCTCAGGGTCAAACATTCTGAAGAGAGGCTCCAACGCTGATAGAGAAAATTTAGCTCTCCGCTTCCCAGAGCAAGGCATTGGAGAATGGCTTCTTCTAATTCTATGTCCCAGGACAAGCGTGGCGAGATGTAGAAGAGTTTGCTCATACCTTCTTCTGAGCTTGGACACTACGGCTCTGTAGGCTTCTGCCACACAGGCCTCCTTCTCCCAGTACCTCCAGCAGCATATGTTCCCTCCACCCCATCTCCGCTGGGGACGGTCTGTGACAAATGCTACGTATGCAGCAAATCTCCAATCCGGGGGAACAGAACTGAAAAACGATCTCTGTTTGTGTGGAGTTTATGTTCAAGTAGACACGCAAATAATCAAAATTCAAAAAATAAAATATCCAGTATGACACAAGTGCTATGGAGTTAAATAAAGGAGAGATATGTATAGGGAGTGCCAGAGAGAGGCCTCACTCCAAAGGTGAAACTTGAGTGAAGACCTGAAGGCAACAGGGAGGGAGCCATGTGGATATTGGGGAAAGCATGCTTTGTAGAAGTGGCTGAATTTTACCCCTACTTCAGCAGAAGATAGAAGTAGACAGCCAGCTGAGGTGCAGGAATAATGTTTTAAAATTTCTGCATTTAAAAATCTTAAAATTTATATTCAAGATCTGCACAGTTATAAGAAATAATCTAAATGTCCAACAGCAGTCATATCGTGGTATGAACATGAAATCGATTATGATCTTGTCTCTAAAAACCACGGATTTGGAAGAATATTTTAAATGGTGGGAAAATACACTCAAAATAAAACGTCAAATGGGAAAAGTAGAATGCAAAATTATATTCTAGTTTGTCTTGTTCACTGTGATAAACTAGTTTAGCACCCAAAACAATGCTTGGTACATCACAGATATGTAATAAACAGTAACAAATACCTGTTGATTAAGTTAACTGTTGAATTTAAGCATGATGCAGAAAAAAAAAAAGCTAGAAGGAACATTATCATTAATGGCTGTTGGCCTTCAATGATGGAAGTCTTGATAATTTTCTGTGGTTTCCAAATTTTCTACATTGAAAAAAAGTGTTGCTTATATTTTAAAGGATTTGAAAAGATAAGATTACATCTGGGCCCCTCTACCATGGACAAATTTGGCTATATTTGCCCTGAAAAAAAATAGTTGCTACAAAAAACCAAAGATCTCTTCATCTAGCCTGAAGTTTCTACCATGAGGAACCTTCTTGGGAAAGCATTATCTAAGAACTTCCACTTACCAAATGCATATTTGGGGGCCAGAAAATGTGCTATCCCTTTTATATTAGGTGTTCTCAGTTTTGGCTGCACATTAGAATAACCTGGAAGCAACACGGCAGACCAGTTAAATTATATTTTTGGAGGTGGGACCGAGGCATCCGTGTTTCTTAAAGCTCCCCCAGATGATACCAATACATAGCCAATGTTGAAAATGACTGTTTTATGTATGTGTTATTTTATTCTCTGAAGTATTTCAATCCCCAATGCATAGATGAGGAACTGAGTTTCAAAGAGGCAAAGGTCAGTCTGCCCAAGGCCATATGCTAGGAAGTGGGATAGCAGACCTGATAGAAATCACTTGGCCTGATATTTTTACTTAAAGCAGCTGATACACAGAGAGGGCGCTGGAAGAACTTACCCCAAGGTTCCTTGTAAGTCAGCACCCAATCTGAGGTTTCTATACCCTGCTTGGAACTCTTCCAACTACTCCTTGTAACTGAGACAGGAAAGATAACAGAAGGGACACACATACACACACACACACCTGACTGTGAGTTTCTTTTCTGTCCCAAATTCAATAAGGATTCCAAATTTGGAATAGAGATTTCTCCAAAGAAGATATATGAATGGCCAATGGGTACATGAAAAGATGCTCAACATCCCTAGTCATTAGGGAAATGCAAATTAAAACTACAATTAGATATCACCTCATGCCTGTCAGAATGGCCATCATCAAAAAGATAAGAGATAACACATGCTGTCATGGATGTGGAGAAAAGAGGACATTTTTGCACTGTTGGTGGGATTGTAAATTGGTGCAGCTACTGTGGAAAACAGTATGGAAGTTCCACAAAAAATTAAAAATAGAGCTACCATAATATCCAACAATTCTACTTTGGGGAATATATCCAAAGGAAACAAAAACACGAACTTAGAAAGATATATGCACCTGCATGTTCACAGCAGCATTATTTATAATAGCCAAGACATGGAAACAGCCTAGGTATACATCAATAGGTGAATGGATACAGAAGTTGTTGTACATACATATACAATGGAATATTATTCAGCCATAAAAAGTGAGGAAATCCTACCATTTGTGACAACATGGATGGACCTTGAAGATATCATACTAAGTGAAATAAGTCAGACAGAGAAAGACAAATACTGTATGATCTCACTTATATGTCAAATAAAAAAAACCCACCAAAGTTATAGAAAAAGAGATCAGACTTGTAAGTGGTGGAATGGGGGGTGGGGGGTGGAGGAAGGTGGTCAAAAGGGAGAAACTTCCAGTTATAAGATAAATAAGTACTAGGGATGTAATGTACAACATGTTGACTATAGTTAACATTACTACATGATATATATAGGAAAGCTGTAGAAAGAAAGTAGATCCTAAGAGTTCTCATCACAAGGAGAAATTTTTTCTTTTCTTTCTATTGTATCTATATGAGATGATGGATGTTAACTAAACCTATTGTTGTAATGATTTCATAATATATGTAACCAAACCATCATGCTGTATACTTTAAACTTATACAGTGATGTGTATCCATTATTTCTCAATAAAACTGGAAAAAAAAGAATTCTAGGTTTGGTTATATCTAGTTCCACCTTGGTGAGATGCAGGAGCTTCCCTCTCATGCCAATCCATGGCCTCTGGGAATGCAGAGGCCACTCAAGGATACATGAGAACTTAAAATGAGGGCTATCTGCATGGGGTGGTTGGCTGGGGGCTGAGCACAGTCTTAAGCCCACACAATCATTACTTGGTTATTAGGGATCGTCTGGCTGATGGTTGGTCATCCCCACTGGTTGTCAGTGACGAGGATAAGTGGGTGCTCTTAGCTGTCATTTGGATCTGCTGGTGAATGGAGTCTGCTGTATTCATCAGACTCACACAGTTGGGTCTCCCTCCTTTTCCCTCAACCAAACTGCCTTTTTTCTAGTCATAGGTGGGAAAATAGATCCATAAGTATTCACTAGAATCATCCTTTTGTTTCCCCTTTTGAAAATTGTTAGAATGGGTTTGTGGCCTGTTTTTTGGTACTACAGTGGATGACTCATGCCTTCTGTCAGGAACAGGGTGGAGGGTTCTACAGTGGATGACTCATGCCTTCTGTCAGGAACAGGACAAGGCTTCTGGGTCATACTCATCTTGTCCTACTGACTCAAGGTGCAGAGCAAACATGGAGAGGAAACCAAGATGACTGATAAAGCAATGTGTCCCTGTGACAAAGACAAAAGGCCAAGCACCTCAATGTAGGCTTTAAAATGCTTCTTTTCGCCCCTGGGTGAATACATGTGAAAGTGAACTGGGTGTTATTAATATTACTGCAGCTATTAGCTGTCTTTAGTCTACCTATATTAAAGCTTAAAAGAAATCTCCTGGCCAGAAGCCTGGGCCTCTAACAATTGATTTCCTTTTCAGGCAGGCCAAAGAATTCCCTTGGAAGGCTGCATAAACCCCCAAGCACTTTGGGCCGGATGGAACACACTGGCACAAACGCAAAAGGTCACCTTGGACTGGGCCAACCTGGTGAATACCAATGAGCTGGAGCTCCCTGAAACCTCAGCTTATGCATGTCAGACAGCTAGCTTCACCATCAGGCCCACGCCTCTGCCTCTGCAGCCCACGCTGACCCAAGTTGAAAGGGTTTGGCTCACTGAGGGACCCCTTCAGAACTGTTCACACGGGAACCTGTCCATCCAGGGTTCGCAACCTGCTAAAAGCTCTGGCCAAGCCCTTTGGCAAGCTAACGTTTTTCTGCATATAACCATTTACAGATTTTGTCTTACCCTCCTGACATGAGTTAAAACAATAAAGGGGGTTCCTGAAATTGCAGAATCATGGAACACAGCTCTCTTTGCCCTTTCTACAGCACACCCCCTCCCCTCCATGCAGGAGCTCCCTTTATTCTTCACTGTTCCCAGGGCTTTTTGCCCAGAGTAAACTTCAAAGAAACAGGAACATAAGATCCACATGTCAACAGGTCTATAGAAGACCCTGAGAATCTCATTGGAATGGGAGGCCCAACACTCCCTAAACATTAACTTCTCCACCCCAGTCCCATTGCATTGTCCTAAGCCAGCTGAGAATGTGGTCTTCTGCTAAAATGCACATCTTTCTGGGAAAGGTTCTGCTCCTGGTTATGTATCAGCTTTTCTTTGGGAGTCTGTCGTGTGTACAGAGACTGCTTGCACTCAAATCCAGGTTGCAGCACTTACTAATTATGTGAACTTGGCCTGTTCTTGAACTTCCCTTGAAAGGTCTCAGTGTTCCCATCAGTAAATGGAAGTTACACTAATATCTACCTCATAGAGTGTTGTGGGGTTTAATCAGGTCAATCCCTGTAAAACGATCAAAACAGTGCCTGGCACGTAGTGCTCAATAAATGTACGTATTTTATTCCCTAGGAGTAGGCTTTGATCAGGAGGGGCACTTAGGCAGAATGGGACCCTGCTGCAGAAAAGGGACAGAGAAGAGGGTGAGAAAGGACACAGAAGAAGAAAACTTAAGGCACTGAAATTGAAATGCCATCATGTAACTTGTACTCCTGGTTCTCTTGTAGACAGGTGCACTGACTCTGGTAGAGACAGACACAGAAATGCAGGCCCCAGCACAAGGAGGATATAGCACTGACAGGGTGCTAAAGGATATGTGAGTAGCAAAAATGACACTTTGCCATTTTGAGGGGTTAAATTGGCACTAAAATTATAAACATAATGAATGCTTCTATAGAAATTTGGAAGAATATAAACAAAAAGAAAAAAAATTTAATCAATATTTCTACTATCCAGTGACCATTTTGATGTATTTCATTCCAATCTTTTTCTTCATGCAGAAGTTATATACCTAATATGCATTTTGTACTATTCTATATCCAATTTTAACAATATTGGGATCATATTTTAAACTACTTTTCCCCCACTTAATACAGTTTGAGCGTGTTCCCCTCATTAAATATGGCTTTTAATGGCTACATTATATCATCACATGGATTCATTTATCCAATTCACTATAAACATTTAGGTTATTTCTAATTCTTTTATTATTATAAATCATGCAGCAATGAACATCTGTGCACATATATCTTTATGTGCATGTCTGGTAACTTCCTTAGGATAAATTCTTAGAAGTGGAATTATTGGATCAAGAGTTATATTCATTTTGAAGAACCTTGATCCGTATTTCCCCCTCTTTCTGGTTATGAATGTACATGCACAGGAATGGCACAGCTATAATTCAAGCACCCTTTCTTCCTTCCTCTACTTTCTTTCCTTGGCTGAATATTTCTCATCTTTGCATACTCATCCCCAGGAAGCCTCCCACTCTCCCACCATTTAGATGTCCCCCCCCCCTTTTTTTTTAACTCTTATCGCCCTTGCCCTTCGCTTTAATATAACATTTGGCATACTGGATGCACTTGCTGATTTACATGTATGTCTACCTGGCTGGAATAGAAACACCTTAAAGGTAATCTCTATGGTCTTGGCATCTGGCGCATAATAGATGGAGTCAATGCAGAGCAAGCACTTGAGGGGGCTGGTGCTCTGTAGGGGCACATATGGTGCACTTCTCTGCTCAAACAGGCCTGCTCCATCACAAGCTCTTTAGGTAATGTGATCCAAGGGAATATTCCCAGCCCTTCTACTGACCTCTAAACCAATGAAAATGCTGACTCAGGGACTATTATTATACCTCTCACAGAAGGCTTATCTACACACGGGATTAAGGGAAATAACATACAAGTCTTGATTAATAGAAGCCAAGACTCTTGACAGTAATGACCTCTGGTCTGAGATGTCAGAAGACAAGGGCCTTGAACAGCCCACAGCAGGCAATTAATAGGATCACAGACTCTTAAAGTTGAAAGGAAACTAAGAGACTATCTTGGATTACAGATAAACATACCAAGGTCTAGAGAAGTACAGATAATAATACTTATACCACAGAATTGTTCTAAGGATTAAAAGAACAACACACAAAGAAGATATACAGATTGCCAACAAACACATGAAAGGATGCTCAAGATCACTAGTCATGAGAGAAATGCAAATCAAAACTACAGTGAGGTATCACCTCACACTGGTCAGAATTGCATCATCAAAAAATCTACAAACAATAAATGCTAGAGAGGGTGTGGAGAAAAGGGAACCCTTTTGCACTGTTGGTGGGAATGTAAATTGATACAGTCACTATGGAGAACAGTATTCAGGGTCCTTAAAAAACTAAAAACAGAACTACCATACGACCCAGCAATCCCACTACTGGGCATATACCCTGAGAAAACCATAATTCAAAAAGAGTCATGTGGGCCTCCCTGGTGGCGCAGTGGTTGAGAGTCCGCCTGCCGATGCAGGGGATACGGGTTCGTGCCCCGGTCTGGGAGGATCCCATATGCCGCGGAGCGGCTGGGCCCGTGAGCCATGGCCGCTGAGCCTGTGCGTCCGGAGCCTGTGCTCCGCAACGGGAGAGGCCACAACAGTGAGAGGCGCGCGTACAGCAAAAAAAAAAAAAAAAAACCAAAAAGAGTCATGTATCACAATGTTCGCTGCAGCTCTATTTACAATAGCCAGGACATGGAAGCAACCTAAATGGCCATTGACAGATGAACGGATAAAGAAGATGTGGCACATATATACAATGGAATATTATTCAGCCATAAAAGAAACGAAACTGAGTAATTTGTAGTGAGATGGATGGACTTAGAGACTGTCATACAGAGTGAAGTAAGTCAGAAAGAGAAAAACAAATACCATCTGCTAACACATAAATATGGAATTAAAAAAAAAAGGTTCTGAAGAACCTAGGGGCAGGACAGGAATAAAGACGCAGACATAGAGAATGGACTTGAGGACACAGGGAGGGGGAAGGGTAAGCTGGGACGAAATGAGAGAGTGGCATGGACATATACACACTACCAAATGTAAAATAGATAGCTAATGGGAAGCAGCTGCATAGCACAGAGAGATCAGCTCAGTGCTTTGTGACCATCTGGAGGGGGGCGGGGATAGGGAGGGTGGGAGGAAGACGCAAGAGGGAGGAGACATGGGGATATATGTATATGTATAGCTGATTCACTTTGTTATAAAGCAGAAACTCACACACCATTGTAAAGCAATTATACTCCAATAAAGATGTTAAAAAAAAAAAAGAGGGAGGGGATATGGGGATATATGTATACATATAGCTGATTCACTTTGTTATACAGCAGAAACTAACACACCATTGTAAAGCAGTTATACTCCAATAAAGATGTTAAAAATAAATAAATAAATAAATAAATAATAAACGTGGGCAATAATTAAAAAAAAGAACAACACGTGTTGAAGTTCTAGTAAATATCTGGTATATAATATTTGTCCAACAAAAGGGATTCATTCATAAATTAATTCAATCATTCATTTAGCTAATATTTACTGAGCGCCTCTTATGTGCTATTACGGACTGAATTGTGTCATCTCCCCCAAATTTATATGTTGAAGCCCTAACCCCAGTGTGACTGTATTTGAAAATAGGGCTATTAATGAGGTAATAAGGTTAAATGAGGTCATAAGGATGGAACCCTAATCCGATAGGACTGGTGTCCTTATAAAAAGAGGAAGAGACACTAGAGCACGCTCTCCCTCTCCACACACAGAGGAAAGGCCACTTGAGGACACAGCAAGAAGGAAGCCATCTACAGGCCATGAAGAGAGGCCTCGTCAGAAACCAGTCCTGGCAACACCTTGATCTTAGACATCAAGCCTCCAGAAATATGAGAAAGTAAATCTGATGTTTATGCCACCCAGTCTGTGGCATCTTGTTATGGCAGCCCAAGTAGACTAATACACGTGCCCTAACCCACCATCTAATGTGTGGTAGTGATTACACCCAGTGTAACTTGTGCTGGGAAAATATTAAAAGACACCTGGGACAAAATGCAACAGTACCCTTTTGATCATTAAGGGGCCTCTATTTTCTCATAATTCAAGGATGCTTCCCAGCTCCAAGTTAGAAAGGCATCCATTCATTACATTCTACAAATTGCCACCTATCCAACGCTGCTGCCCAGTTTTATGACCAGCACAAAAATGTTTGAGAAGGCAGCTTGCTGTCCCAGAAAGAATGAGCACTTCTGAGTCAAAGAGACCCAAGTTTCCTTCCCTGGTGGCGCAGTGGTTGAGAGTCCACCTGCCGATGCAGGGGACATGGGTTTGTGCCCCGGTCTGGGAAGATCCCACATGCCGCGGAGCAGCTGGGCCCGTGAGCCATGGCCACTGAGCCTACGCGTCCAGAGCCTGTGCTCTGCAACGGGAGAGGCCACAACAGTGAGAGGCCTGCGTACCACAAAAAAAAAAAAAAGAGACCCAAGTCTAAATCCCAGACCTGTCATGTACTAGATGTGGGACTTGGTAAAGTCACTTCACTTCTCTTAGTTTCCTCGTCTGTAGAATGGGGTTACTTGTGTATACTGTAGTGAGCATTTTAACGACCCCCAAATATGTCCAATGCTTCAGTCCCCAGAACCTGTGAATATGTTACCTTACGTGACAAAAGGGACTTTGCAGACGTGATTAAGGTTAAAGACCTTGAGAGGAAGAGATTATCCTGCATTATCGGTGGTGGGGGGGTGTTGGAGGGGGACGGTCAATCTAATCACATATGAATCCTTAAAAGCAGAGACATTTTCTTGGCTGTTGTCTGAGACAGTGTGGCAATGGAAGCATGCCAGAGAGAGCAGCATGAGGACTTGAACCACTATTGCTGGCTTTGAAGGTGCAGCAGGGGCTTTATAAACCAAGGAATGTAGGCTGTCACTAGAAAGTAGAAAAGACAATGCAGCAGATTCTCTCCTAGAGCCTCCAGAAAGGAGTGCATCCCTGTCGACCTCTTGATTTCAGTCCCGTGAGACCCTGTTGGACTTCTGACCTACAGACATAAAGATAAATTTGTGTTTTTTTAACCCACTACATTTGTGGTACTTTGTTACAGCAGCTATAGGAAACTCATACAACTTTATATGATGTAAGTTTCAAAAGAGAACATGTGCTTGTCACCTAGGAGGACCACCACACAGTCTCATTCATGGTCCTTTGAAGGAGGTCAGGAGATCATTACTGAAAAGAAATGCTGCTTATAATCAAACGTCTTATAAGGAAGCAAAGGAATCTATAAACAAGAGTCCCTTAACTACAGGTGACAAATGTGTCCTTGTATCCGTTCTCCACTCTCCTCTTCTCACTATTTGTTTCAATCAGCAGCAGTTAGCTGGCACAGACTCCTCTCCCTATGGCCAACCAAGGGCCTGGCTGACAATCCCAAATGGTCTCCACCTTCCTGTCTGGCGACACGTCCTCTCCATTCACCCCACTGAAAGCAGACTCCCTAATGGATTGTTTTATGCCTTGGCATACACATGGGCCTATGTCATACATACAGCCTTGGGTTCAAATTTTGTTGCTGCCATTTCCTGGTGGTGTCCTTGGGCAACCATTACACCTCCTTGAGTCCTAGATTTCTCATTTGAGAATTAAAGGTAACTCCTATTTTATATGGTTGGTCAGAGCAGGAAAAGAGATACGTTTGCAAATTGCTTAATACAGTACCTGTCACATAGAAGTTGTCAGTAAATGGATTAATTTATCCAAAATGAATAAAAGGAGAACAATAACTAAATAAATATGTATGAATATACACACATAAGACATATATTTATCAATATAATATTATATATAAAATCATATATAAAACATATACATATATAAACATGTAAACATATATATACAAATACACATATATAAATGTATGTACCACACACCAAATAAGATCTAGAGCTTGTCTTCAAATTTTTCCCAGTCCACTGGGGACAAGACAGGTAAGTGTAGTAAGCGCTAAAACAGGAGGAAGTACCCAGTACTATGGGTTCATGGGGGGAGATGTGACTAACCCAGTTTGTGTGCTCAAGGAAGGCTTCTGGGTAAAGTCACTTCTCAACTGAATATTTCAGGATTAACAAAAATTGGGTAGGTAAAAGATAGAGGGAATAAATATTATATGAAGATAGACAATCAAGCACAAAGACCTAACATAAGAGAGAACACACACAGAAATCAAGAAATGAATACAATTTAATATTGCAGAGTTGGAAAGAAGAAGTGTAGACAAATTACTTACTGATGCGATTGTTATGTATAGGTTTATACCCATGTTATTGTTATATGTGTCAGACAAAATATACCTTTGCATTAGTACATAGCCTATTCCCCTCCCCCACTGCTAAGGAAAATTTTGGTTGCCACTCAACCCTGTCCTGAGACTCAATGGGAAGACTGAGGTAATCAGTGGAGTAGAGAAATGCTGAAAAAGGTAGAGAATAATTTACCAGAAGAGATGAGAACTTAAGAGGAGGGAAAAATTGGTGATGACGGGCAGAAGTCCTCCAGCTTTTGTGTTTTCTTAAGAAGCTGTAGTAAAGATTTAAATTAGTTTCCGTTTTTCCAACTATTAGTTCTTCGAATTTGATTCCATGCCAAGAGTAGACTTCGCAGGGCCCAGTTTTATACAGTTTTCACATATACATATAAATCCGAACGAACCTTCTCCAGCCAGACTATTTTATTTATTGTTCCTTCAAAATACCTATCTCTAACCCTTTACTTATGCCATTTGCCCTGCCTGGAATGCTTTCTCTACTTATCTAAATCCCTCCCATTCTTCAAGGACTAGCTTATGCTCCACGTGTGCCATAAAAGCTGTCCCAGCACAGAGGAAAGCCCCTTTGATGAATTTAATGCATTTGTTGTCTGAATTGTAGACTTTAGTGCTTATCTTCCAGAAAATCTTCACAAAAACATCAAAGGACAATATAGAAGAAAATGCATCACCCCTTAAGACCACTGCCCTAAAGGAGCAATTATTTACACACAATCCTGTCCAATCCTTAATTATGGGTATAGATAATCAACAATATTGCAACCATGGTAGGAATTTTGATTTCATCTCTTAACTTTCTGCCTTACAATGTTAGTGACATTTTTATGTTTAGAGTGCACATCCCCTCTACTTTTCTGGCTCTCATACAGCACAGGGTCTTATAAAGTTGTCATTTTAAATGTGTAGAAGAGAGCAGTGTCTCAAATAGAGAAGATGCTCAATAAATGTTCATTACGCCCTTTGAGCAGCTTACAGCTCCCTAGAGAAGGGTTGCATCATTGTTTTCCTTTCAAATCTCCCCAACAACTTAACAAAGGTCGCGAACTCAAACACTTCCAGGAGTCAAGCAGATTTTGTACGTAAATAAAATAAGCTGGGGGTAGGATGATACGGACAGTTCCAATAATGTGCTCGAAGTGGTGTTACCAGCTTGCAAGAGCCAGTTGTTACATTGTCAGGACTTTTATGAGCCGGGTTACACAAAGCTTTTATCAACTGACCACTACAGAAATTACATTAAAGACAGAGGTAATACACACTCAAAAGTCATCACTTCCTAATTAGTTTACTAAATGGTGCTCTTATTTATGCTTTTGAGGTTGTTTGTGACTATTGTTTCTGTATCATGGAAATGCTACACTGTGTGTTCCTGTGTATCTCTTCCCAATTTTTCATTCAGTGATGTCAAGTTGGCGGGTTGAAACTGGCTATGGTGGGAGTTTAGACAATACAGAAATTAGCAAATGCTACAAATCAGGGCTCGGTTTATTGTTTTGTTGATTTTCTAGACTGAAGAAAATGATGGCAGAAATGTCATTCATGATGATAAAACGAAATTGTGATATGTTTACAACTGTTACATAGCGAACAGCACAAAAAATTGAGGAAACAGTCTTCTAGTATTCAAAACCTAGTATGTGATTCAGCAAAGAAATCACTCATGTCATTGAGGAACAAGTGAAGTTTTTCAATGCTAGACAAAATACAGGATGCCCAGTTAAATTTGAATTTCAAATCAACATGAATATTTTTAGCATAAGTATATCTGAAATATTGTTCATAACATACTTATACTAAAATTGTATTTGTTTATCTAAAATTCAAATTTAACTGAGCCTTCCATATTTTTATTTGTTAAATCTGACAACCCTAGACATGTATCTTCATTGTTTCGCTTTCATCTTACATGTTAAAATAAACAAAAATATCAACAAATATTCATGTTGGAGCTAAACTTGTGTGTCAGTTATAACCATAGGTTGGCTATGGGTAAGATTATGGGTAAGTTGTAACCATAGGTTGGCGATGGGTTGGCTATGGCTATGGGTAAGTTTGATAAAAATCAATGAAACAATCCTGTGAGAATCAATTGGTATATGAAATTTATAATAAAGAATATTGTATAACATTATTATTTATAAGTTTTATGTTATACATCCTTTATATCAGTAAAATGTATAACAAATTTTTGTGTGTATATACACATACATATGCACACCTTAATAATTTTTGGAGAGCTGGTCATTAAATGTTCATCAGCAAACCACTGGAGACATTGAGATGATGATAAACCTTTCTTTGAGAATGCATACAAATTCATTTTAAACACTGTCCTTCCAAACAAAACTGCTTCACCCCACCCACCTCCAATTGCCACTTTGCTGTGTCAGACCTAGGACTGGTCAAGGTCAGGGCCCATTTGAACAATAACAGCAAAATTCACCCTACCGAGAAATCAATCCCCTCTGAAGCAACTAAACACAGCAACTGAAATAAGTTATCTCCCTGCTCAAAGACTAAGTTAAAAAAGAACAAAGAAGGAAGATCATTCCTCCCTAACCCCACACCCTCTTTTTGAGTCTCATCCAACCATCTGGACTATTGTATACCACACCCATCTCAACCCAACTACCCATTCAAGCTGAGGAGGCATCTCTGGGTGCCATCAGGCCCCAACAATCAGAATCATAACCATAAGCAGATAGCATTCCCATTCTTGCCAGAGTGGTGTTCGTCTTGGGAAGACTGATGCGGTTGGTGAGCCTGCCTAGTTATGCTCCTGCTGCTATTCTCTCTGACTGGAGGCCACCTGGACCTTGTTTTGGACAGTCGTCGGGCCCAAGATGGCCCTGGGATGAAGAGTCCCTCTGAATCAACCTGGTTAAACACACAAGAGCAGGAAGCATGTCAGTGAGGCAACATCTTTAGACTGTCTCACCCCCAGAAAGGCAGATTAGCAAGGGCAGAAAAGAAGACAAGCTGGGCCTCCAAACCAGATGCCTGGAAAGAGCCAGGGGCTCCAGGCAGACCGGGTTTCCACATTCCAGGGCTTGCTCAGCTCTCCACTTGGTTCTCTTGCCACACACTTGCTTTGTGTTAGTAACAAGAGAGAATCAACAAACTTCAGTGCAAGGAATACTCAGTTGCTTATTTTATGGGTAGTATCTGTCTGTCTATTTCTCTCTCTCCTCTCTCTCTCTCGAATAAACAAAGACACAATAGAAAAAAAACAAAGAAAGGAAGAAAAAAGAAAAAGAACAGAATCTCTTATTTGGGTGTAACTGCAGTATTAAACACCCCCATGGATATAGTCTCAACTCTAAATCGATGTCCTAGGCCAGCGTTTTCCAAAGTGTGTTCAGACAGATGTTTATAGAAAAATGGGGGGAGAATTCCATGGTCAAATAAGTTTGGCTATTGCATGTTTAAAGTTTTAATTAAATTTCTTTGCAGCAGAACTTCTCAGAGCCTTTAATATACAGATATGCTTTGGGAATCTATTCACCAGAGTAAAGTTCACCACATTTTCCAAATTTATTTGAGTAAAGAACCCCCTTTTGAAACCAGGTAACTCAGATTGAGACTTGAACCCACACACTGGGACTCAAACCAAGCCAAAACTCAGACTGGGACTTGAACCCATGGTCTTTTAACTGAGATCACACACCTGGTCTCAGGACTTAATGAAGCTCAGGTTCTTAATGTCTCATCACAGAAAGAATTCAGTGAGAGACAAAGTGATAGGTAAGAAGTGGATTTATTTAGAGAGAAACACTCCACAGACAGAGTGTGGGCCATCTCAGAAGGCAACAGTGGCACCAGGGTATAGGGTTGTCAGTTTTTATAGGAGTGGGTAATTTCATAGGCTGAGTGGGAGGAGTATTCCACCTATTTTGGGGAAGGGGAGGGGATTTCCAGAAATTGGGCCACTGTCCACTTTTTGACCTTTATGGTTGGCCTTGGAACTGTCTTGGCACCTGTGGGTATGTCATTTAGCTTGCTGATGTGTTACAGTGAGCGTATACTGAGGCTCAAGGTCTAGTGGAAGTTGACTCGTCCACCATCTTGGACCTATTGCGTTCTAATTAGTTCATGTCATGTCCTATGGCTATGTCATTCTTTTAAAAGTTGGGCCCTACCCCCCTCCCTCCTGTTTCACTTTCCATGGAGTATCTTACAGAACCATGTCCCATGGAAGAGACTTTACAAAACTCTTAGGCTCTAGCTATTTTCAATAGCTTCTCATTAATCAACAATAGACTGATACTCACATTTCCATGACTTTATTCACCTACTCTCTTCTCTCATCCTCAACTATTAAAAGATTTCTCTTTCTTCAAGGCCCTTTGGGTGCTCTCAGAGCCCCTACATAATTCCCTTCTGTCCTTTTTTTGTTCAAACAAGACTGTCTTGGTACCAATGCCATTATCATTGCTACCAGCTCCTAGAAGGCAGTTGGTCTTGGTGGGGAGGACCTGGATTGAAAGCCACATGGTCTGAAGTCAAAGTCTTGCCCCAAATGACCTTAGTCAGTCTACTTTACCTTTTAGAGGCTCAGTTTCCTTTTATGTAAAATGGGAATAATAATATTTTTGTCACACACTCATGACGAAGATCTCATGAAAGGGTTTCATGAAAGTGCTTTATTATCATAACGTGAAACTGAAAAATTATCATTAGCCCCATTTTTCCTAAATTTCTCTGACCATAGGAATCACCTAGGGCAGAACTGGAGACTACCTGGCTCTTTGGTGGAGCTAAAGGTGGACTCTGGGAGGGCTCATGGCAAGGAGTACTTCCCAGAACTTCTGCTGCCAGTGTCCTTGTCCCTGCAGTGAGCCACAGCCACCCCCCGCCTCTGCAGGAGACCCTCAAACACTAGCAGACCCTTATTGATTAAAGAAGTTTCCTGCAATGACTCCTAACAGCAGTACTTGTACTGAGGAACAACACTGCTTACATGCATAACATATTAAGAATATACTGAGAGGGCAGACAGCAGAAGCAAGAAGAACTACAATCTTGCAGCCTGTGGAACAAAAACCACATTCACAGAGAGATAGACAAGATGAAAACGCAGAGGGCTATGTACTAGATGAAGGAATGAGATAAAACCCCAGAAAAACAACTAAATGAAGTAGAGATAGGCAACCTTCCAGAAAAAGAATTCAGAATAATGACAGTGAAGATGATCCAGGACCTCAGAAAAAGAATGGAGGCCAAGGTTGAGAAGATGCAAGAAATGTTTAACAAAGACCTAGAAAATTAAAGAACAAACAACTAGAAGAATAAAGAACAAACAAACAGAGATGAAGAATACAATAACTGAAATGAAAAATACACTAGAAGGAATCAATAGCAGAATAACTGAGGCAGAAGAACGGAAAAGTGACCTGGAAGACAGAATGGTGGAATTCACTGCTGTGGAACAGAATAAAGAAAAAAGAATGAAAAGAAATGAAGACAGCCTAAGAGACCTCTGGGACAACATTAAATGCAACAACATTTGCATTGTAGGGGTCCCAGAAGAAGACAAGAGAGAGAAAGGACCCGAGAAAATATTCGAAGAGATTATAGTTGAAAACTTCCCTAACATGGGAAAGGAAATAGCCACCCAAGTCCAGGAAGCGCAGAGAGTCCCAGGCAGGATATACCCAAGAAGAAACATGCCGAGACACATAGTAATCAAATTGGCAAAAGTTAAAGACAAAGAAAGATTATTGAAAGCAACAAGGGAAAAATGACAAATAATATACAAGGGAACTCCCATAAGGTTAACAGCTGATGTCTCAGCAGAAACTCTACAAACCAGAAGGGAGTGGCAGGACATATTTAAAGGGATGAAAGGGAAGAACCTACAACCAAGATTACTCTACCCAGCAAGGATATCATTCAGATTCGACGGAGAAATCAAAAGCTTTACAGACAAGCAAAAGCTAAGAGAATTCAGCAGCACCAAACCGCTCTACAACAAATGCTAAAGGAACTTCTCTAAGTGGGAGACACAAGAGAAGAAAAGGACCTACAAAAACAAACCCATAACAATTAAGAAAATGGTAATAGGAATACACATATCGATAATTACCTTAAACGTGAATGGATTTAATGCTCCAACCAAAAGACACTGACTCGCTGAATGGATACAAAAACAAGACCCATATATGCAATGTCTAGAAGAGACACACTTCAGAGCTAGGGACACATATAGACTGAAAGGGAGGGGATGGAAAAAGATATTCCATGCAAATGGAAATCAAAAGAAAGCTGGAGCAGCAATACTCATATCAGATAAAATAGACTTTAAAATAAAGAATGTTACAAGAGACAAGGAAGGACACTACATAATGATCAAGGGATCAATCCATGAAGAAGATATAACAATTATAAATATATATGCACCCAACATAGGAGCACCTCAATACATAAGGCAACTGCTAGCAGCTATAAAAGAGGAAATCGACAGTAACACAATAATAGTGGGGGACTTGTAACACCTCACTTACACCAATGGATAGATCATCCAAACAGAAAATTAATAAGAAAACACAAGCTTTAAGTGACACAATAGACCAGATAGATTTAATTGACATTTATAGGACATTCCATCCAAAACCAGCAGATTACACTTTCTTCTCAAGTGTGCACGGAACATTCTCCAGGATAGATCACATCTTGGGTCACAAATCAAGCCTCAGTACATTTAAGAAAATTGAAATCATATCAAGCATCTTTTCTGACCACAATGCTCTGAGATTAGAAATCAATTACAGGGAAAAAAATGTAAAAGACACAAACACATGGAGGCTAAAAAATATGTTACTAAATAATCAAGAGATCACTGAAGAAATCAAAGAGGAAATCAAAAAAATACCTAGAGACAAATGACAACAAAAACACAATGATCCAAAACCTATGGGATGCAGCAAAAACAGTTCTAAGAGGGAAGTTTATAGCAATACAAGCCTACCTCAAGAAACAAGAAAAATCTCCAATAAACAATCTAAACTTACACCTAAAGGCACTAAAGAAAGAAGAACAAACAAACCCAAAGTTAGTAGAAGGAAAGAAATCATAAAGATCAGATCAGAAATAAATGAAATAGAAACAAACAAACAAAAAATAGCAAAGATCAGTAAAACTAAAAGCTGGTTCTTTGAGAAGATAAACAAAATCGATAAACCATTAGCCATACTCATCAAGAAAGAGAAGGAGAGGACTCAAACCAATAAAATTAGAAATGAAAAAGAAGTTACAACAGACACCACAGAAATACAAAGCATCCTAAGAGACTACTACAAGCAACTCTATGCCAATAAAATGGACAACCTGGAAGAAATGGACAAATTCTTAGAAAGGTATAACCTTCCAAGACTGAACCAGGAAGAAATAGAAAATATGAACAGACCAATCACAAGTAATGAAATTGAAACTGGGATTAAAAAATCTTCCACCAAAAAAAGCCCAGGACCAGATGGCTTCACAGGTGAATTCTATCAAACATTTAGAGAAGAGCTAACATTCATCCTTCTCAAACTCTTCCAATAAATTGCAGAGGAAGGAACACTCTCAAACTCATTCTATGAGGCTACCATCACCCGGATACCAAAACCAGACAAAGATACTATGAAAAAAGGAAATTACAGACATATATCACTGATGAATATAGATGCAAAAACCCTCAACAAAATACTAGCAAACAGAATCCCAAAACACATTAAAAGGATCATACACCATGATCAAGTGAGATTTATCCCAGGGATGCAAGGATTCTTCAATATACACAAATCACTCAATGTGATACACCATATTAGCAACTGAAGAAAGAAAAACCATATGATCATCTCAATAGATGCAGAAAAAGATTTTGAGAAATTCAATGTCCATTTATGAAAAAACTCTCCAGAAAGAGGGCATAGAGGGAACCTACCTCAACATAATAAAGGCCATATACGACAAACCCAGAGCAAACATCATTCTCAATGGTGAAAAACTGAAAGCATTTCCTCTAAGATCAGGAAGAAGACAAGGATGTTCTCTCTCGCCACTATTATTCAACATAGTTTTGGAAGTCCTAGTCATGGAAATCAGAGAAGAAAAGGAAATAAAAGGAACACAATTTGGAAAAGAAGAAGTAAAACTGTCACTGTTTGCAGATGACATGATACTATACATAGAGAATCCTAAAGATGCCACCAGAAAACTACTAGAGCTAATCAATGAATTTGGTAAAGTTGCAGGATACAAAATTAAGGCACAGAAATCTCTTGCATTCCTATACACTAATGATAACAAATCTGAAAGAGAAATTAAGGAAGCACTCCCATTTACCATTGCAACAAAAAGAATAAAATACCTAGGAATAAACCTACCTATGGAGACAAAAGACCTGTATGCAGAAAACTATAAGACACTGATGAAAGAAATTAAAGATGATACAAACAGATGAAGAGATATACCATGTTCTTGGAAAGGAAGAATCAATATTGTGAAAATCATTATACCACCTAAAACAATCTACAGATTGAATGCAATCCCTATCAAATTACCAATGGCAGTTTTTACAGAACTAGAACAAAAAATCTGAAAATTTGTATGCAGACACCAAAGACCCTGAATAGCCAAAGCAGTCTTGAGGGAAAAAAACGGAGCTGGAGGAATCAGACTCCCTGACTTCAGACTATACTACAAAGCTACAGTAATCAAGACAGTATGGTACTGGCACTAAAACAGAAATATAGATCAATGGAACAGGATAGAAAGCCCAAAGATAAACCCACACACCTATGGTCAACTAATCTATGACAAAGGAGGCAAGGATATACAGTGGAGAAAAGACAGTCTCTTCAATAAGTGGTGCTGGGAAAACTGGACAGCTACACGTAAAAGAATGAAAATAGAACACTCCCTAACACGGTACACAAAAATAAACTCAAAATAGATAAGAGGGCTTCCCTGGTGGCACAGTGGTTGAGAGTCCGCCTGCCAATGCAGGGGACACGGGTTCGTGCCCCAGTCCGGGAAGATCCCACATGCTGCAGAGCAGCTGGGCCCATGAGCCATGGCCGTTGAGCCTGCGCGTCCGGAGCCTGTGCTCCGCAATGGGACAGGCCACAACAGTGAGAGGCCCACACACTGCAAAAAAAAAAAAAAAAAAAAATAGATAAGAGACCTAGATGTAAGACGGGACACTATTAAACTCTTAGAGGAAAACATAGGAAGAACACTCTTTGACATAAATCACATCAAGATCTTTTTTGATCCACCTCCTAGAGTAAAGGAAATAAAAACAAAAATAAACAAATGGGACCTAATGAAACGTAAAAGCTTTTGCAAAGCAAAGGGAACTACAAACAAGACGAAAAGACAACCCTCAGAATGGGAGAAAATATTTGCAAACAAATCAATGGACAAAGGATTAATCTCCAAAATATATAAACAGCTCATAAAGCTCAATATTAAAAAAACAAACAACCCAATCCAAAAATGGGCAGAAGACCTAAACAGACATTTCTCCAAAGAAGACATACAGATGGCCAAGAAGCACATGAAAAGCTGCTCAACGTCACTAATTATTAGAGAAATGCAAATCAAAACTACAGTGAGGTATCACCTCACACCAGTTAGAATGGGCATCATTAGAAAATCTACAAACAACAAATGCTGGAGAGGGTGTCGAGAAAAGGGAACCCTCTTGCACTGTTGGTGGGAATGTAAATTGATACAGCCACTATGGAGAACAGTATGGGGGTTCCTTAAAACGTAAGAATAGGGCCTCCCTGGTGGCGCAGTGGTTGAGAGTCCGCCTGCCGATGCAGGGGATACGGGTTCGTGCCCCGGTCTGGGAGGATCCCATATGCCGCGGAGCGGCTGGGCCCGTGAGCCATGGCCGCTGAGCCTGCGCGTCCGGAGCCTGTGCTCCGCAACGGGAGAGGCCACAACAGTGAGAGGCCCGCGTACAGAAAAAAAAAACAAAAAACAAAAAAAAACGTAAGAATAGAATTACCATATGACACAGCAATCCCACTACTGGACATATACCCAGAGAAAACCATAATTCAAAAAGACACATGCACCCCAATGTTCATTGCAGCCCTGTTTACAATAGCCAGGTCATGGAAGCAACCTAAATGCCCATCGACAGACGACTGGATAAAGAATATGTGGTACATATATACAATGGAATATTACTCAGCCATAAAAAGGAATGAAATTGGGTCATTTGTAGAGAGGTGGATGGATCTAGAGACTGTCATACAGAGTGAAGTAAGTCAGAAAGAGAAAAACAAATATCTTATAGTAACGCATATATGTGGAACCTAGAAAAATGGTACAGATGAACCAGTTTGTAGGGCAGAAATTGAGACACCGATATAGAGAACAAACGTGTGGACATCAAGGGAGGAAAGTGGCAGGGGGTGGTGGTGTGATGAATTGGGAGATTGGGATTGATATATATACACTAATATGTATAAAATGGATAACTAATAAGAACCTGCTGTATAAAAAAATAAATGTTTCAAAATTTCAAAAAAAAAAAAGAATCACCTAGGGCATTTATTAAAAAGAGAGATTCATCTTAAGAGTCTGTTTCCTTTGGTGGGACCTAGAATCTGTGATTTTAACAAGCATCCCAGGTGATTTTTACCATCAGGAGAATTGAGAAGGTACTGAATTATCTAGAGAAATAAGGAATGAATGGTGAATTTAATAGCAAAAGTTAAACAAGTGGGAGACATTTGGTTGGGGGACAGACAGGTGAAGTGAAACACTGCAAGGCTCCTTCTATTTATCACACTAGATAGGTGTGTGTATGTCCCTTTGCTGGGCAAAGTTGGGCTGGACATTGACCTTTGTAGAGTAATTCTTGGAGTACATACTCCAAATAATATATTATTAAATATCCTACTGGTCAGAATTTATCCAAAGTAGCCCTGGTTAGTTCGTTGCTTGAAACTTGGATCTTTTTTAAAAAATCAATTATAATCTTGTGGATCATCATAGATAGAGTCATTCATTCAATAAATTAATCTCACTGCATTTCTAATCAAGCATTTACTAGGCATGAGAGAGGAGGCAAAAAAATACACACACACACACACACACACACACATCTCTCTGCACTAGCTGATGCCACATTTTGTATTAGCCAACCCTTATGTAATTTTTGAAATGCTCATGAATGACAAAAAAAAAGGCCCCATCTCTGAAATAATCTGTTTGTGTGTATTCTTTATGCCGTTGGAATCCAGAAGCTGAGATTACTTAAAGATTTTATTTCTTCAGTGGAGAAGTAAGGGAATAAAAACAATATTTACTTTATTAAAAATAAAACAAACACCCCAAACAGAAACTCATTATTTCTAGAAAATCCCCTCTCATGTCCAACCACCAAGGGAGCCTCTACTGCCACTGGTTTCTTGAAAAAGTCCAAATCAAAGCTGGGAAAATCTTATAGCCATTAGACTGTAATCTCTATGAACCACTAATTTGTTTTTTCATGACTTTTCCTGCATTCCTTCTATCTTCTGTAGTTTATTTTGTTCAGTGTTTTCAGCAACAGCTTTGCCAAGTCCCAGAGTATAGAAGCCATCCAAGCGGGGACGTGTGTTTCCCACTCCACAAGCTGCTTGCCCAAGTGACAAGGCATGAGTCTGACTTCTCTCCCATCCCATTCTTTCCCTGTGTGGTTCAGGCACAGACAGGAAACAACCAGACCTAAACACTCATGGAATAAGGCCCTAAACAGTCAAGGATGCCATGAGCAAATTCTGAGCATTAGGACGTTCACTCCTATTACTCAGAGCGTATCTTGCAGAGACTGAGGCCTTTAAGAAAATAAAAAGGAACAGCAGTTGTGACCAGTTGGCAGTGGCCACACTGTGGCTTAGTTAGCGCAATAAATAGTTTACATTAACTTAGCTCCAGCTTACCAAGTCTCTCCGTTCTCCACTCCTATACATAAACAATCCACTTCTCGTTTACAAATATTACACATCTGCATGTGTAATCACACTCTCTCTTGCTAAATAGGTATTTGTTTCTCTTTCTTCCCAACATGGAGAACTGGTATTGAAGTTAACCAGATCAACTTCTTTCACTGTGTTAAGTAGACTAGTATTTCTGAATGTATTTTGATGATGACAGCAGGGTAGGTATCTAATTTATTCACTCAACCATCCATTCATCAATCCATTCATTCATTGAGTAAATATTATTGTGTCTACTCTGTGGCACACAGGCATTGGGGTAGATACTGAGGGTACAAGGGTGAATAAAATACATGAAGTACATGCCTCGGTGAAATGTACAGTCTAATGGAGAGACAGACATTAAACAAATGATTACACATATTAAATTTTTTAATTCTAATAAGGGCTGCAAGAAGGAAAGGGAGGTATGGAAGTTAATTAAAGGAGAACTAAGGACCACATACTGTGTGATTCCATTGAAATGAAATGTCCAGAATAGGCAAATATGGACAGAGAGAAAAAGTATACTAGTGGTTGCCTAGGCCTGTGGGGGAAGTACCTGAAGGGGTTCTGGATGATGGCTAAGGGGAGTGGGATGTCTTTTTTAGGTAATAAAAATGTTCTAAAATTGACTGTGGTGATGGATGCACAACTCTGTGAACAAACTCAAAGCTTTGAATCCCTCTTTCTCCATTCACCACTAGTACTTTCTTGGGGGCTAGATTAATTCTCAGGGAGTATGTCCACCTACAGCTATTGGTGTTTATTCTACTAGCCTAGCAACTCAACGACAGTGAGTGTCTTTACCTTCTTGCTCCTGTCAAAGTCCTAAGTAGGGCTTAATTGGTCTGACTTGGTAACATGTACCTACTTCTGCATCAATCACTAGTTGGGGGAACGTGGTGCCAGCGTGGATACATGCCTACCCCAGGAGGTGGAGTCAGCTCTACCAGAACCTCATGCTCTGAGATGGAGGAAGAGATGTTTCTTTACCAGATGCAGAGAGGTTGGGCAGGCAAAAGCAGCAGCAGCCCACCTTGAGGCGATCCATTGTCTCATACATCCTTGGAATAAAGGTTTAATCTTGAGGGACCACAGCCCTTCAGGATACAGACTCACTACACTTCATACAGTCTGCAATTGCTGAATCATTCAAAGTGTCACACAGACAGTCTCAAAATTTGTAACTCTGAATTGATTATATTACTTAGTTAAATATAACAACAATAAAACCCAGTCATTAGCTACAAGTAAGATTTTAAAACAGTTAATGTTTGTAAATTGACTTATGTAGACATTTAATTCATATTAAAAACTCTAATTTGCATTATAGTCTTGGGTTTTGTTAGGGGGGTGGGTGAGATTGGGATTTTCACTTGGTTGGTTTTGTTCTTACGTGCATATATCAGCTGCTGGGAATCCTGAAGTTCCAAGTGGTATGTAATGAAAAATAGTCATCCTGGGATGTTTCTACTAACAAGTGTAGAGGAATTACAGGCAACACATTTATCTGCTAATTACTGCCATGAAATATGCTTTGCTAGCAGGTAAATGTAATCCCACGATGATGGCAAATGCATGGCTGGTGAGTTTCACAGCCCTATCACACACAAATATCATGAACTGGTCATGGCACTTGTTCCTACTATTATCCAATGTGGCCTCAGAATCCTCCTCAACCCAGTGCTTCGAGGAAACACAATCAATCAAATGTAGTTAGAAACCAGGATGATCTGTGTGAGCTTGGAAGAGTTATTTAATCTTACTAAGTCTTAATTAACTTGCTTATACTTATGAAATGTACTTGTGCTTGACAAAATGTAGTTAAATGATAGTGATGATGATGAAGATTGCCTTTAGATAATATCTAAATATAATTGCCTCCAAAATTTTTCTCCAGAGATTAGTGGTGAGGTGGGCAGCATAAGTGATTCCTTTTTTGGTTTATTTCAGACTCTCTCTGTGTATCGGAAAGGGGTTTCCTAGTTACTATGCAATGTTTACTTCATAAATGTTCAAGATTAGAACATTCAGATGAAAAACTATACATTCTGTAAGAACCCATGGAGGGATGTACTGTCCATTCTGTCCCACAGTGTCCTTTATACAATGATTCATGTGATAAATGCCTAAGTTTGGTTCCAGGAAAAAGTTTGCACAGAAAAAATGTGTATGCTTTCCATTGTCACAAAACCAAAAGTAAGTAACCCAACATGTTTCCACTTTGCCTTCACTGCCAGGAAGCTCGTGCCAAAAATGTATTACCCAAGTGTTATAATTAGCCCCAATCAGGTGCCTGAAGACCTCAACTCCTTTTGAGTCAGATGTGTCCGTTTTTTTTTCTTTAAATGGTTTATTTTATACTGATTGAATCTGCAAGCTTCTTTTTTTTTTTTTTTTTTTTTTTTTGTGGTACGTGGGCCTCTCACTGCTGTGGCCTCTCCCGTTGTGGAGCACAGGCTCCGGACGCACAGGCTCAGCGGCCATGGCTCACGGGCCCAGCCGCTCCGCGGCATGTGGGATCCTCCCGGACCGGGACACGAACCCATGTCTCCTGCATCGGCAGGTGGACACCCAACCACTGCGCCACCAGGGAAGCCCTGCAAGCTTCTTTAATCCCACTGGAAAAGTTGGGTCACCTGACCATTTAAAGTCTCTTTCAACTATTAAATTCTATGAACTCTTCAATAAAACTCAATCATCAAAGCAAAAATGATTAGTTCTAAACAAGATATATGGGCTCTGGCACCCAAATAATGGGAAAGAGATGAAGCGATTTAAAATGTATTCGAAACTTACTGTAGGTTAAGCAGTCTACAACCATAACTGGTATTCTAGATGTTCTTGCTAGGTTGTGGGTATAAATGTGGCCAGGTTGCCATTTCTAGTCACATCTGTAGCTCGGTGCCCCCATGCTATCACTCCATATTACAGAAGAAGAATCTAGGCTCAAACAGGTTAATTTTATTTGACCAAGATCACAAAGCCAGTGAGTGTCAGAGTTGAAACTCAAAGCCAAGTCGGCTATGTTCTTTCCATGACACACCTGTGTGAAATGGGTTGTAGAACACGCCTTTCCTGTTCCTCTAATGTGGTCCGTATCTATTTCCTGAACCTACAATAGACCATTTCTATTATAATGCTTCCAAAATCAACTTCTCACTCTGACAAATGCCAAGGACAGCAACCAATAGCTTAAAAACCAGCCTCCCAGTCTCTTATCTAGGCCAGAGTGGCAAGGAGAGAAGGACTCAGAGGGCAGATTTGAAACCAAGATAGAATTTGGAGGTTTTTATTTTTAGTGTTATTTTCTATGAATATTCTAATAGAAATATGGTTCATAAAAATCATAAAGCATACAGAGGCTTTCCTGGTGGTACAGTGGTTAAGAATCCACCTGCCAATGCAGGGGACACAGGTTGGAGCCCTGGTCCAGGAAGATTCCACATGCCGCGGAGCAACTAAACCCGTGCGCCACAACTACTGAGCCTGGGCTCTAGAGCCTGAGTGCCACAACTACTGAAGCCCACGCTCCTAGAGCCCGTGCTCCGCAATAAGAGAAGCCACCGCAATGAGAAGCCCATGACCATAACAAAGAGTAGCTCGCGCTCACTGCAACTAGAGAAAGCCCGCATGCAGCAACAAAGACCCAATGCAGCCAAAAATAAATAAATAATTAATTAATTATAAAGCATATATATATATATATATACACACACACACACACACACACACACACACACACATACACACACATATATATGATTACTGGCTTTATTGGAGGATGAGAAGATAATGACCTTTGGGGATTTTTTATTTCTTGTGTAGCTATAAGCCAACACTAATACAAAAAGTAAGATTGAGAAACTCTATAATAATACTTTCTCTTCATTGAGAGAAAGGTCTCCTCCATCTAAATCATCTGTATGACTGAATTTTCCTGAGATGGGGTGGGGTGAAGAGGCTAGAAATATTCTGAGAGCTATGGGATAAAATGATTTTCTTTGAGGGGAAAAGCATGTTATCTGAATATTGTGCTAGGTTCTAGTCTTCTGGCACTTCAGCCCCCTTGATTCCTTAGAAAAGGGCCAACAGTATCTCCAAGTTCCTGGGAATGTGCCTGGAGGAGACCTGGCTAGGCTGGGTGCCCCAATATGTACTCTCCCCTGATCTATCACTAAAAGACATGGACTAAGTCATCTCACACTTCCAAGAAACTTTATTTCCCCAGAATCACAGAATTTAAGAGGCTGAAAACACCCTGAAGACCTGGCCAGTATTTTTAATACTTATTTTTAAGCTATGGAACCTTTGTGTGTATATATAAACATAACAAGTTGAAAAAATATTGTCTTGACATTTGACACCCTAATCCCTATTAGGGAAGAAACTATTATTGTTTGGAAAACACCTTGGTAAACATACTTGGGATATGACATCAGCAGGAGCCAGGACCTCAGAGGAGGAAGAAGACAAACTATTCTGGTTGAGAATAGAGGAGGGTTATAGGCAGGTTTTTGTTTTTGTTCCTGAATGGGAGGAGGAGAGGTAAGTGAGGAGCAAAAAGAATGGAGAAGGGAGTGAGAGGAACCAGAAATTAAAATAATAATAGCTTAATTTTCTTTCCCTTTCTTCCTTCCTTCCCTTTCCTTCCCTTCTCCTTCCTCCCTCCCTCCCTTCCTTCCTTTCTTCCTTTTCTCTCCCTCTATCTATCTATCTATCTATCGTACCTGACCCTGTTGTAATCATTTTAGTTATATTAACTCATTTCATCCTCAAAGCAATCCTGTGAGTAGATATTACTATAGTCCTCATTTTAAATATGAGAAACTGAAGCACAGAAAGCCTAGGTAATTTACCCAGGTCCTACAACTAGCAAACATGAGCAGGCAGGGAATAGGTGAAATGGCATCTTAAAAATAATAATGTCTGCTCTTCCATATGAAGTTAATTTGCCTTTTTGCAAAATAAAACTTTTTCTGTTTCCTGAACTCTACCCACACCCCTACCAAAAATGTCTTCTGTAAAGTCTATAAATGCTTTGGGCGATTGAGTTAGCTTCTGATGGAATTCAGAGAAAGAGTCAAGTTCCATGACCGGGCACAGTACAATTTCAAGGGGTGATGCAGCAGCCTGGGAGATAGAGGAGGCCCCCACTTCCAGGGGCTCACCGAAGCTTGGGCAGGGTTTGTACCTTGGAATTAGTGGATTTTAGGCAATTTAACCTGGATCTAAGGGGACAAGGAAAACTCAAATGACATCTGGAACGCCAGTAGAAACAGCACTCCACTGGCTGGAATTGGGTGGGGACCAGCGCCCTGCCAGGAGAGCCTCCCTCCTGCTCCAACAGCAGCCTGTAAGTCACCACATAGACCATCAGATTCCACAGATTTAGGACTTCTCTCTTACTGATGAACAAACTGAGAAGGACACACCCTAAGAGGCTGCAAACTAGATTTTGTTTAATTTTGCCCTGACCAGTGTTTTATAACACCAAGTCACTAGTATTTAAAATGGGGGGATTTTGCATCTTAAAGGTCAGGATTTCCTGCTTGTCTTGAAAATCTGAAAAACTGTGCTGTCTTCCAGCAGAACAACACTTCACCAGAGCTGGGGCTCACCATCCATTGTGCGTGGGGCATGAAATTTCCAGAGTGACATGGTCCTGGCTCTGCCTGATTCATCCATTTACTGCCTGATCAAGCAGTGGATTGGAAGCTCCTGAGAGAGCACACAACAGAGTGTCAATGCAGACCTGAACTCAAACCTCCGGCTTCCCTTTTCAGAGCTTTACTGTATCATAGAGATCAGAGACCCGCACCAAAAGTTTGTCTTACCAATGTATTCCGGTGTCTGGTACAGTTCTTGGCACATCAGAAGAACTCAATGCATATTTCTTAACTCATGGATAAATGGATGGAGGGATGGATGGATGAAAGCTCATAGTGGCCAATGAGCAGAAGGAGGTATACCCCATTTCTCCTCCTACCATTACCACCATCACCAAACAGCCTCACACACAGGCAAGTGTCTCTGTTGACTTCGCCCCTGCAAGACACAGCTGCTTTATCACGGCCTGAAGCTCCCTACTAGGGGAAGAAATGCACCACCCCTTCTTCTTAAGTATCAACTGTTCCAGTCAATTCCCAGGGTCATGCTTCTCAGACTGGGGACCTGAAGAGGACAAGCCAACCCAAACCAAAAGCAGGGGTGTGGACAACTCAGAGTCTTCAAAAGATGATGGGGCCCAAGGAATCAGATGCTGAGTCATCCTGATAAACCCCAGATCCCAAGGCATAGCCCTATGCAGCTTAGCTGTTGGCTGGATGGCATTTTAAGCCTTAATTATTATTCTATTTTATACTTGCAGCCTCAGAGCCTTGCTAGTAAAGTGCTTTCAAATGTTTGGGAAGTCAGTTGCATTCAAGTTTATCCTCTTACTGTTTGGTTGACAGGAACTATTTGTAAACGGAGCACCCTGCCAGTTACCAGCATTTATTTGCAGTTATATCACGAATGTTTTTCAAACTTGTGTTTATCTATAATTTGACACATCAAGAGGACTTTTGCTCTTGGCCCGAGCTCCTGCCAAGGCAAATGGTGATGTGTTAATGTTACTTTCATCAGACCTTCACACACCTAATGGCTGACTCTCATATCTCCCTGGCATCAGGGTTACCCAAACTGATGTTAAGAGAGCAACTGAACACATATGTGATAAATAGGAGAGCCCAAGTAAGAGAAAAGGGGGTGGCATGGGGGGCAAGCTCTGCTTGGAGTAATGTTTTAAATAAAGGGCTGTTTTCAGAGAAGCTGGCTCTGACATCCACAAAGGCAATTTGGCAAAAGACCTAGTTACTGTCTCATCCACCTCCTTACTGATTATGATGATTGCTCTCTGCTTTGTTGTTAAACTCAGAGGAAGATATGTCGGCACCTGAAAGGCAGCTGTTTCACTCGGCTTGCTTACCCACCATTTCAGTTAAGCCCTGGGAAATCCTACCTTGGCCGATTTGTGGAGAAAAGCTCTCCATAGGAAAGATAAATGCTTTTTGTGAAGGATCCTGAAAATCATAGTACTTCATAGCTGGAAGGAGACCCTCAGAGATGATCTAGTCCAAAACCCAGCTTATCTAATTCATGTATTCATTCAACAAATATTTGCCAAGCTCCTTCCACATGCCAGGTACTATTCAACTCGATGGGGAAATATTGAGAACAAAACAGACAAGGCTCCTCTTTTATGGAGCAAGCAAACAAAGAGCATAATTTCAGGGAGTCTTAGTCTCTATGAAGAAGACAAAAATAGGATAATGTGGGGCCTCCCTGGTGGCGCAGCGGTTGAGAGTCCGCCTGCCGATGCAGGGGATGCGGGTTCGTGCCCGGTCCGGGAGGATCCCATATGCCGCGGAGCGGCTGGGCCCGTGAGCCATGGCTGCTGAGCCTGCGCGTCCGGAGCCTGTGCTCCACAACCGGAGAGGCCACAGCAGTGAGAGGCCCGCGTACCGCAAAAAAAAAAAAAAAAAAAAAAAAAAAAAGTAGGATAATGTGATAAAGAGTGATTGGAGAAGTGGTTCTTTCAACAGGCAGAGCTGGAGAGGAGGCAATACTGGAGCTGAGATTAAGTGACAAGAAACTGGCCAAGCAAAGATCTTTGGGAAGGCAGACAGAGGAAAGTGCGGGTGCACAGGCTCTGGGAGAGAACAAGTTTTGCATGCCAGAGAACCGAAAGCTGCCCATGAAACGGAAGCTTACAAGGTGAAGTTGGGGAAGAGCAGGGACCAGGTCAGGTAGGGGCCTGGGAATGATGATAAGGCAAGAAGAGTAAAGGGACTGACTGTCTGTCATATAGTACAGGTCTCTCCCCCCGACTCAGAATTTTTTACCTAACTCATGTAGTCCCTAAAACAAAAGCCACCATCCTTTCTCTCATTATATTTTCCCACCAGATATGTGCCCTAGGAGACATAGGATATGGAAAAATATGCCTTGGCACAACACAGAGAGATTAATATTAATTAATATGTCACTCACATAATGAAAATCACTTGATTAAAACGATCTCTCAGCCTGAGATGTTTTATGTGCTTGTTTCTCCATATGTCTTTTTTTTTAGGAGAAGAAAATCTCTATTTCCAGCATTTCCCAAAATTCACCAATTTGTGAGTCATCTTTGGAGCTCATGCCATATCCATGTCCCATCTTTACTATTTTCTACTTAATATTTTTGTTTAAGCTGACTTACTGTTTTATAATTTTTCCTCCTTCCCCAATCAATAACATTCATAAAATTATCAGTTTGATGTGCTAATTTTTTATTTTATTACATATAAAATAATTATATATTTAAAGTTTAAGAGTTCTGACTTTTGTACCACCTAAAATCATACCCTATGGGTAAAATTTTTAGGGGAAAAACCCCAATCCTGTGTCCAACAGGGGCATGGTGTCTCAGAAGGTTAGGGATATAAGCATTCTCTCTCTGTTTCTACCTTTTATTTTTGTTCCTGACATAAACATTTATGCCAACTTTCAATTGCTGCTCTTATCTCAATGATAGAATATACAAAATCTCCAGAATGCCTTATTTCTGAAAAACATAGGATTCCTAAATGAGAATAAGTAACACAACCACCAACTCTCTTGGAAAGTGCCACCCACTTTCAGGTGGTGGCTGTAGAAGAACAGGGGAGAAGACAGGCATCCCCTCTGGAAAGCCCTATCAAGTGGCAGAGGTACATGCATGCCACAGACCCAGCAGAGCAAAACGTATCCACAGGCAATATTTGCCAAAACCAAGCTCATTTTAAAAATCATTACTTAAATCTTTATTTTAAAAAAATTTACATAAGTAAAGAGAACAGTATAGTGACCACTCATGCACCCATCAACCACTTTCAAGAATTATCAACTGACGGCCAACCTTGTTTACTCTATGCTCACACCCATTGCTTCCTCCCCAGTGGATTATTGTAAGGCAAGTCACAGACATTGTTTTATTTTATCTGTAAATATTTCAGTATGTGCCTTTAAAAGGAGTCTGATTTTGACTATAATCCCAATACTCTAATCACAATACTAGTATCACACTTAACAAAATTAATAATTCTCTAAATATCATAAAATGGCTAGTGTTCAAAACATATTTTTTTAGAGTTGTTTTGTTCAAATCAGGATCCAAACAAGATCCACATAATCCATCTGATTGGTATATTTCATAAGTCATTTTAAATCAATAACACTTCCCCCCACCCAACTTCCCCTTGCCTTTTTCTTGCAACTTTTTTCAGTGAAAGAAACCAGACCATTGTCCTAAAGAATTTCCCGTATTCTGGACCTTTTGTGGTTGCATCCTTGGACTGTGTGTAACAGAGTCCTCTGTTCTCCAGTTGTCCTACCAATTGGTGTTTAACTCTACAGCTGCTCTGTCCAAAACAGCAGCCACTCACCACGTGCCTGTTGAGCACCTGAAATGTGGTTAGTCTGAATGGAGATGTTCTGTAAGTGTAAAATACACACCAGATTCCAAAAACAGTACAAAAAAGTAAAATATTTCATTAATAATGTTTATATTGATTATATGTTGAAATAACAGCACCTTGTTTATATTGGGGCTGAATAAAATATATTATTAAATTAATTTCTACCTGTTCCTTTTTATTTATTAATGTGGCAACTAGAAAAATTTTAATCACATGTGTTGCTTACATAGTTCACATAGTTACATAGTTCATAGATCTTTCAGTGAGAATATTTCATATACTACAAGGGGGTACATAGAAAGACTGGTTACCTCTCTTTTTCTGTGGTAAGAACGATCAGTGTAGTCAGCCTGATCCATCCATTCTCAAATTACCTATCAGCCTCTCACCTAACAGTTTTAGCAGCAATTGATAACTATCATCTTAATGAGGGTTTCTTGCCCTCAGCACTATTAGCATTTTGGGCAAGATAATTATTTGTTGGGGCTGCCCTGTGCATTGTAGGATGTATAGCAGCATCCCTAGTCTCTGCCTGCTAGATGCCAATAGTATCTCTCCCTGCCTCCAGTTGTGACAATAAAAATGTCTCTAGATATTGCCAAATATGACCTGTGGGGCAAAATCACCTTCCCTACCATCCCACCTCCATCCCCAATTTGAAAATCACTGGTCTAGAGCCCTTATCTCAGTGGAGCCAAACACAAATTCAACCTTTTCAGTGAAGTCTTCCCCTAACACCATCTTCCTACAACCAAAAATCAACCCCTTCAACTCTGTATTTCCCTAGCACTCTGTGACATTCTAGTAGCATTTATTGCATTATTTTACAATTGTTTGGGTCTGTTCCCTTCCCTAGAATGTGAGCTCCTCAAGGGCAGCCTCCACACCTTTGTATTCGTACTGTCTGAAAGAGTATCTTAATGTAGGGCTCAATGGATGAAATGCCTAATCAAGGCAAGAGGCCAGAACCTCTGAGTTCCCTGATCCCACTAAGAAGAAAAGCATGACTGCCCATCTGATTGCTCAGGAACCATTTCTGAAGTTTGCCTATTAGAGGGCCCTTGTGTCGAATGTACTGTTTGTGAGAAGAAGTTTGGAGTCAGACCTGTCATTATAATTGAGAATTTATTCATTCGTTCAAGAAACATACTGAGCACCAACTACTGGACAAACATTTTTTCCCTCAAAATTAGAGATAGGTGAAGAACAAGCCAGAAAAGGTACTCCCTGAAAAAGCTATATCCTAATGCTAGGGGGATGTGCCTGAGGTGTCAATAAACAAATACACAAATAAATACATAGATAAACAAGATAATCTCAATTTGGGATTATAAGTGTATAAAGAAAATAAACAACATTATATGATAAAGAGTACAGAATGGGAAACAATTACTTTTAGATAGAGAAAGAATGAGGTGGAGAAAGCCATGAACAAAACAGGGAAGGGCATTCCAGGCAGAAGAAAGAGCAAATGCCAGGACTCTGCAATAGAAAAGAGCTAGATGTGTTCAAATAACAGATTGCAGGTCAGGGCGACTGGAGCACACTGAGAGGGACATGTGGAACAAGACAGCTCAGAAGCATGGGCAGGACAGTGTAGACCACGGGCAAGTTTTGGACTTTAAGAATGAGAAGACGGTGTTGAATAGCTTAGGAAATAGATTTGGGGACTTCCCTGGTAGCACAGTGGTTAAGAATCCGCCTGCCAGTGCAGGGTTTGAGCCCTGGTCCGGGAAGATCTCACATGCCGTGGAGCAACTAAGCCTGTGTGCCACAACTACTGAGCCTGGGCTCCAGAGCCCCCGAGCCAGAACTACTGAAGCCCGCGCACCTACAGCCCATGCTCCGCAACAAGAGAAGCCACCGCTATGAGAAGCCCGCACACGGTTACGAAGAGTAGCTCCCGCTCGCTACAACTAGAGAAAGCCCGCACACGGCAGTGAAGACCCAATGCAGCCAAAAATAAAATTAATAAATAAATTAATTTTTTTAAAAAAGAAAATAGATTTGAATTACACAATTTACATTTAAAAAAGAATAGCTTTATTGAGATATAATCCATGTACTATAAAATTCATCCTTTTTAAAGTGTACTGTTTAGTAGTTTTCTGTGTTCACAGAGTTGTGCAGCCATCACCACTATCTAATTTTAGAATATTTTCATTACCTCAAAAAGAAACCCCACTCCCCATTCTCTCTTACCCCCAGACCCTGGCAACTACTGACCTACCTTCTCTGTGGATTTGCCTATTCTATATATTTCACATAAATGAAAACATATAATAAATATGTGGCCTTTTGTGTCTGGTTTCTTTCACTTAGCATAAAGTTTTCAGTGTTCGTTTATGTTGTAGCATGTATCAGTACTTTGTTTCTTTTTATGGCTGAATAATACTGCATTCTATGGATATACTACTTTTATTTATCCATTCATCTGTTGATGGACACTTGGGTTGTTTTCATTTTTTGTCTATTATGAAAAGTGCTACTATAAACCTTCGTATAAAAGTTTTTGTGTGGACATTATTGTCATTTCTCTTGGGCATATGACTAAGAATGGAATTATTGAGTCCTGTGGTAACTCTGTGCTTAACGTTTCAAGGAATTGCTGGACCATTTTTCCAAAATGACTAAACAATTTTACAATCCCACCAGCAACATATGGTTCACCTCCACATCCTTGCCAAGACCTGTCATTGTTTGTTTTTTTAGCCATCTGAGTGGAATAGAGGAGTATCTCGTGATTTTGATTTGCATTTTCATAATGACTAATGATTTGAGGATATTTCCAAGTACTTCTTGGACATTTTTACATCTCCTTTGAAAAGAATGCCCATTCAAACTTTTTGCCCATTTTTAATTGGGTTATCTGTCTTTTTATTTTTGAGTTGGAAGAGTTCTTTATATTTTCTAGATACAAATCTTTTATTGGATATATAATTTGCAAATATTTCTCCTCATTCTGGAAGTTGTCTTTTCACTTTCTTGATGGTATCCTTTGAAGCACAAAAGTTTTTAATTTTGATGAAGTCCTATATTTCCTTTTGTCTCTTGTGCTTTTGGTGTTATATCTAGTAAGGCTTTGTCTAACCTAAGGTCACAAAGATTTACTCCTGTATTTTCTTGTAAGAGTTTTGTTTTAACTCTTACATTTAGGCCTATGATCCACTTGAATTAATTTTTGTATGTTGTGTGAGAAAAAGGTCCCACTTCATCTTTTGCATAAAGTTATCTAGTTGCCCCAACACCATTTGTTAAAAAGATTATTCTTTTCCCATTCAATGGTCTCGGCACCCTTATCAAAAATCAGTTGAGGGCCTCCCTGGTGGCGCAGTGGTTGAGAGTCCGCCTGCCGATGCAGGGGATACGGGTTCGTGCCCCGGTCTGGGAGGATCCCATATGCCGCGGAGCGGCTGGGCCCGTGAGCCATGGCCACTGAGCCTGTGCGTCCGGAGCCTGTGCTCCGCAACGGGAGAGGCCACAACAGTGAGAGGCCCGCGTACAGAAAAAAAAAAAAAAAAAAAAAAAATCAGTTGACAATAAATGTGAGAGGTTATTTATGGATTCTCAATTCTGTTCCATTACCTATATGTCAATCTTATGCCAGTACCACATGGTCTAGATTACTATAGATTTGTAGTAAGTTTTGAAATTGAGAAGTGTGCGTCTCCCAGTTTTGTTCTTCTTTTCAAGATAATTTTGGTTATCCTGGTTCTCTTATACTTCCACAAGAATTTTAGGCTCAGCTTTTCAATTTCTGAAAGGAGGCCAACCGAAATTTTGGTAGAAATAGTGTTGAATCTGAAGATTAATTTGGGGAGTACTGTCATCGTTAAGTCTTTCAAACCAAGAAAATAGGATGATTTCTCTTTTATTTATGTCTTCTTCAATTTCTTTAGACAATGTTTTGTGCTTTTCACTATGCATGTTTTGCACATCTTTTGTTAAGATTATTCTTAACTATTTTATTCCTTTTGATGCTATTGGAATTTTAAACATTTCATTTTGGATTGTTCATTAGTGTATAGAAACACAATTGATTTTCATATACTGATCTCATACCTACAACCTTGCTGAACTCATTTACTAGCTCTATAGTGTGTGTGTCTTTTTTTTCTTTTTTTTTTCCTAATTGCCTTGGCTAGAATTCCTATAACAGTGTTGAATAGAAGTGGAAAGAGTGGCATATTTCTCTTGTGCATTACCTTAGGGGTAAAGTTTTAAGTCTCTCACTATTAGGTATGATTTAGAAGTGTGTATTTTACAGATGTCCTTTATCAAGTTGAAGAAATTACCTTTGATTGCTACTTTGTTAGGTATTTTTATCACAAAAGGGTATATAGTATTTTGTCAATGGCTTTTTGGAGTCAACAGTATTACCATATGTTTTTTGTTATTTATTCCCTTAATATGATGTATTACATTGATTGACTTTACTGTGTTGATTCAATTTTGTATTTGCATTCTTGGGACAAGTCTCACTTGGTCATGGTTGTATAATCCTTTAAATATGTTGCTAGATTCAGCTTGCTAGTATTTTGTTAAGGATTTTTGCATTTATATTCATAAGGGATATGGTCTGTGGTTTTCTTGTGATGCCTTTGTCTGGTTTTGGTATCAGAGTAATACTGGTTTCATAGAATATATTAGGCAGTGTTCCCTCTTGTTCTATTTTTTTCTAAGAGTTTGCAAAGGATTAGTATTCTTTTTTAGACATCTGGTAGATTTCAATAGTGAAGCCATCTGGGCCTGGGTTTCTCTTTGTGAGAGTTTTTTTTTATTATTACTAATTCATTCTATTTACTTATTATAGGTCTGTTCAGATTGTCTATTTCTTCTTGAGTCAGCTTTGGTAGTTTGTGTCTTTCTAGGAATTTGTCCATTTTTCCTGTGTTATCTATTTTGTTAGCATACAATAATTCAAACTATTCCCTTATAATACTTTTTATTTCTGTAAGTTCAGTAGTGATGTCCCCTCTTTCTCTCCTGAGTTGAGTAATTTGAGTCCTTCTTTTTTTTTTCTTGTTCAGTCTGGCTAAAAGTTTGTCAATTTTATTGATTTTTCAAAGAATCAACTTTTGGTTTCATGGAGTTTTTTTCTATTGTTTTCTAATGTTTTTTTCACTACCTTCCACACTCATCTGAATTATTTTCTTCCTTCTGCTAGCTTTGGGTTTAGTTTGCTGTATTTTTGTAGTTTCTCAAAGTGGCAGTTTAGGCTATTGATTTAAGATCTTTTTTAATATAAGAAATTACATGTAAAATTTCTATCTAAGCACTACTTTTGCTTTATCCCATAAGTTTTAGAATGCTCTGTTTTCATTTTCATTAATCTCAAAGTCTTTTCTTATTTCTCTTGTGATTTCTTCTCTGACCCATTGTCTATTTTAAGAGCATGTTGTATAATTTCCACATATTTGTGAATTCCCCAAATTTCCTTCTGTTATTAATTTTTAATTTCAATCTATCATAGTTTGAGAACATACTTTATATGTTTTAAATCCTTCTAACATTTTTTTGGCTTGTTTTGTGGCTTAAAGTATGGTTTATCCTAGAGGATGCTTCATGTGTGCTTGAGAAGAATGTCTGTTATACAGCTATTGAGTGTTCTATAAATATGTTAAGTGTCTAGTTGGCTTATAGTGTTATTCAAATCTTCTATTTCCTTTGATTTTCTATGTGGTTGTTCTAGCTATTATTGAATGTAGGGTATTGAAGTCTCCAATTATTATTGTTCAATTGTCTATTTCTCCTTGCACTTCTGTCAGTTTTTGCTTCATGTATTTTCAGCTCTGTTGTTAGGTGATATGTTTGTAATTTTTATGTCTTTTTCCTTATGGATTGACACCTTTGTCATTACAAAATCTCCTTCTCTGTTTCTATGACACTTCTTGTCTTAAAGTCTATTTTGTCTCATTTTAGGATAGTCGTCCCTCCCATCCCCATCCCCAGTTATCTTTGGTTATTCTTTGCATGATATCTCTTTTTATATCATTTTTTCAATCTATTTATGTATTTGAAGCTAAATATGTCTCTTTTAGACAGAATACAGTTGGACAATGTTTTATAAAATCCATTTGCCAATCTCTGCCTCTTGATTAGAGTGTTTAGTTCATTTTGCTATTTGTTTTCTATATGTTTTATATCTTTTTTGTTCCTCTAGTCCTCTGTTATTTCCTTCTTTTGTGTAAAATAGATATTTGCTAGTATACCATTTTAATTCCCTTGAGATACACACACACACACACACACACACACACAACTTTGAGATTAATGATAATGAAAACACAGCATCCCAAAATTTACAGGATGAAGTGAAAGCAGTACTCAGATAGAAATTTTACCTGTTAACTCCTTATATTAAAAAAGATCTTAAATCAATAGCCCAAACTGCCATTTGAGAAACTACAATATATATTTGTATATATATATATATATTTTCAACTTTATAAGGAAGAAGGGATATTTATTTGGAATGGTCTCTCTTTGCCCTCTTTGTACTTTATTCAAACAAAATTATTAAAATTATAATTTATAACCAGATAATTAAGAATTGATTACATTATGCCTGCATCCATTGTTTATAAATGTAAATAACATTGTGTCACTTTTTTTTTTTAGCTGTGCCACGCAGCTTGTGGGATCATAGTTCCCCAACCAGGGATTGAACCTGGGCCCTGGCAATGAAAGTGCCAAGTCCTAACCACTGGACCGCCAGTGAATTTCTACTGTGTATCTCTCAGATGCTTTGGTTAACAGGAAAAAAAGCAGTCCTTGATAAAATGCAATATTTTCACACAAATTTGTGTACCATTTAAGTTTATTAGCCATGGCAACTTAAACTTAAGCAACATAGTAAGTACTTATTATATTCACATGCAAAGAAAAATGCATGAACTGCCTAAACGATATAGAATTAAAAAGAATTAACATTTACTTCCAACTATTCTGTGGCTATTAACATCATGTGGTGCCTCTAAAGGTCAAAAACAATAAGCTGTCTAGAAATATTCAGAATAGTAATAGTATTACATCGTGAATTTTATTTTCAAATTTAGGTCAATAAGAAGGAAAATAATAAAGTTAAGTAGTCAAAAGAAGGATCTAAAAAAGTATAGTCATTTATATAAACAGAGGATTTGAAAAGTATATATTCACTTCCAGTTGATTCAATCCTATTTACACATTTAAAATAGAAAATACATGTTTTGTTTTGTTTTGTTTTGTTTTTGGCCATGCTGCGAGGCTTGCAGGATCTTAGTTCCCCAACCAGGGACTGAACCCCAGCCATCGCAGTGAAAGTGCTGAGTCCTAACCACTGGACCACCAGGGAATCCCCAAAATATATCTTAATTGTCAAGAAGCTGAAGACATTTAGCACCAGGAAAGGAACTTTACTTAGCCTTTGATCATGACCTCAATTTCTTGACATAGGAAAAGAAATTTTATGAAATCTCTATGTATTTATCGCTATCAAAAGAGTTTTGAAAAGTAACTGCTACATATCATCAATTCACACGCGATTCAAAGGGAAGAAAACCTTAAAACTGGGACTACTTGACATTGCGCACAGCTCTCCTACGGTGGTCTGTTTTCATCTCCTTCAAGGCTTGCTCCAGTTGCTGAACCAAATGGAGCAGGGTGGCTGGGTGTGTCTGCAGAACTTGGGTGTTATGATCTCCATTCTATTAAGGTGGAGCTTTATAGTCACTGTTGGTTTAATCTGTTGCCTGAGGCTTCTGCTTGCAAGCTGTACATCTAGTCGCCATTCAAGGGCTGTGGTAACTGGGGAGGTCTGGTGCTGATTCACTCAGGATAGTTCTGATCTCCTTTCTGTTGTCCAGATAAAGCTGAAGCAACAGTTTGTTCAATTCTTCAGAGAATCACAGAACAAAAACAGTCTTGGAAATCCAGTTCACAAATCATAAGCTTTGAACTTTCAGTGAGGAGGTATATTAATTCTTCCACACCATGTTGGACAGTGTCACTACTCACGCTGAGCTTTCTCGCAGCGCCTTCATAGATCTTGGGGTTCGAGCCTCACCTCAGGAACTCTATCACAATTCGCCCAAACTCAGAGACCACCGTGCTGTCCACTTGAGGCAGGAAGGCCAGGCGCTCCTTGTGCTCCTCCAACAGGTCCAGTGGCATCTTCACCGGGCGGCCGATTTCATCCATATTTTTTTTAAGTTAGTCTTAGTGGTTGCCCTGGCATGTTATTTTTTAAATTAATTAATTGATTGATTAATTAATTTATTTATTTTTGGCTGTGTTGGGTCTTCGTTTCTGTGCGAGGGCTTTCTCTAGTTGCGGCGAGTGGGGGCCACTCTTCATCGCGGTGCACGGGCCTCTCACTGTGGCGGCCTCTCTTGTTGCGGAGCACAGGCTCCAGACACGCAGGCTCAGTAGTTGTGGCTCACGGGCCTAGTTGCTCCACAGCATGTGGGATCTTCCCAGACAAGGGCTCGAACCAGTGTCCCCTGCATTGGCAGGCAGATTCTCAACTACTGCGCCACCAGGGAAGCCCTGCCCTGGCATCTTAACTTAAAACAATTTAGTTCAGATTAATACCAACTTATTTTCAATAGTATGTGAAAAAGCTGCTCAAATAAATAAAATTCCTTTCCCCCTCTTCATGCTATTATTGCCATACAAATTACATGTTTACACATTATAAGCACATCAATAGTTTTATAATTATTGCTTTATGCAGTGTTTTTAAAATCAGATAAGAGAAAAAAATTACAAACAAAAATACATTTATACTTTCTTTTATATAATATTTATCTATGTAAATGGTAACTATGTAGTTACCATTACTGGTGCTCTCTAAATCTTGTGAATTCAGTTTACTGTCTAGTGTCCTTTTATTTCAGCCTGAAGGACTTCCTTTAGTATTTCTTGTAGGGCAGGTCTGCTAGTAATAAATTCTCTGTTTTTATTTTTCTGAGAATTACTTAATTTCTCCTTTGTTACTGAAGGATAATTTTCTGGTCACAGAATTCCTAATAGATAGTCTTTGTTTTGGCACGTTGAATATGTCATCTCACTGCTTTCTGGCCTCCAAAATTCTGAAGAGAAATCAGTTTTAATTATTACTGAAGATCCCTAGAACATGATTGGTTGTTTTTCTCTTGCTACTTTCAAGATTTTCTCTTTGTCTTTCAACAGTTTCACTATGATATATTTAGGTGTATATCTCTTTGAGGTTTTCCTACTTGGATTCATTGAGCATCTTGAATATGTAGGTTAATGATTTTCACCAAATTTGAGATTTTGGCTATTGTTTATTCAAATATTCTTTCTTCCCCTTTCTCTTTCTCCTCTCCTTCTAGGATTCCCATTTTGGTAGGTTTGATGTTTCCTACAAGATTCTGAGGCTCTGTTCATTTTTCTTCATTCTTTTTCCTTTCTGTTCCTCAAAATAGTTAATCTCAATTGATGTATCTTCAAGTTTGCTGATTCTTTCTTTTGCTGGCTGAAATATGCTCTTGAGCTCCTCTAGTGAATTATTCATTTAAGTTATTTTATTTTTCAACTCCAGAATTTTTATTTTTTAAATTAATTTCTACCTCTATATGGATATTCTTTATTTTGGAAATATAATTTTTATACTTTACTTTTTACGCAGCTTCTTTTATTTCTTTGAACTTTGTATAGTAGCTGCTTTAAGGTATTTATCCAGTAAGCCCAATGTCTGAGATTCCTCAGGGACAGTTTGTATTGACTTCCTTTTTTCTTGTATATGAGCTGTACTTTCCTGTTTCTTTGCATATATTGTGATTTTGTGGAAAACTGAACATTTAAAATAAGGTATGTAACAACTCTAGAAATCAGATACTACTCTCCTCCCAGAGTTTCTCATTGCTGCTGTTCACTTAGTGACATTTCAGAATTAATTCTTTGAAGTCTGTATTCTTTATTGTGTGGGACCGCTGAAGTCTCTACTTGGTTAGCTTAGTGTTCAGCTAATGACTGGACAGAGATATCCTTAAATGCCTTGAAATAATATGTCCCTCAGCCTTCACCAGAGGTTCTGTGTGTTTGTTGGGGCATTCTGTCAACACTCCAACAGGCAGTTGACAACTCTGCCTTAGCCTTCACTTACTGATTGTGCAGATCATCAGGGTCAGACAGATGTGTGATTGGGGTCTTCTCATGTCTTTCCTGGGCATGTGTACTGCCCTTCACATATGCATGGCCTTCTAGATTCCCAGGAATATGTCATAGCTTTTTAAAAAAAAAAAAAAAATTATTTATTTATTTATTTATTGGCTGCATTGGGATTTCATTGCTGCGCGCAGGCTTTCTCTAGTTGTGGCGAGCAGGGGCTACTCTTAGTTATGGTGCACAGGCTTCTCATTGTGGTGGCTTCTCTTGTTGCAGAGCACAGGCTCTAGGCATGCGGCCTTCAGCAGTGTGGCACATGGGCTCAATACTGTGGCTCGTGGGCTCTATCTAGAGCACAGGCTCAGTAGCTGTGGTGGCACACGGGCTTAGTTGCTCTGTGGCATGTGGGATCCTCCCGGACCAGGGCTCAAACCCGTGTCCCCTGCATTGGCAGGCGGATTCTTAACCACCGTGCCACAAGGGAAGTCCCTGTCATAGCTTTTAAAATTCCCCTATGGACAGCTCATTCCACAATTTTTCCTTTAAAGATTTTTGGCTGTCAGTCCCTTGTTAGCTTCAACTGATATTGCCACCACAGGCAACTGTGATGTTAAACAATTGCCATTGACTGTTTTTAACAAATTCCCTAGGGATACAGCTGTTCACAAAGACCAGAGGTCTCATCAGCCAAATACAGACAGTCACTAAGATTGGAGCATTTTTTTGGACATTAAAAAAAAATTCAGGTTTATTGTGGCATATTCACACACAATGAAATCCACTCTTTTTATTTTTTATTGAAGTATAGTTGATGTACAAAGTTGTGTTAGCTTCAGATGTACAGCAAAGTGATTCATATATATATGTATATATGTATATATATATATATAGACACACACACACATATATATATTATATATATATTTTTTGAATTAGAGTTTTCTCCAGCTAGTTGTCCAGGAGTGTGATGAAGAAAGGAAAAGGGGATGAGGAAAAGTAATAGGGGAATGAGGAACATGGAAAACCCAAAAAATGGCTCCTAGTTCTCTGTGTAGTTGTGGCCTTTACTGAGCTGGGGATACTGGTGGAGGGAAATATCAAGAATTCTAATTTAATCACGTTGGAAACATTTTAGGTTAAGAAAAAAATTATGCTTCCTATATAGCAAGCTATCAGAACTTACTTTAAAATGTAAACCTATTCATTCTTTCTCATGGGTGCTCAGAGCTCCCCACACAGATATTCATTTCTACATGTTCAAGAAAATGCCACTGTCAGGTGTCTACCATGGACTGTATATCTGTGGGCAGAGTCCTAAGTAGAGCTTTCATCTTCTCCCCTTGAACTGACAAGTTGAACAGGAGATACTCTGCTTTGTCTGTCAGCCTTCCACTTAAGACAGAACCTAGTTGTCTCCTGGCTTTGATCAGAGAGGGTCTTCAGAAAGTTTAACAGGTCAGAATGAATTTGATTGCCAGACAGAAACCAGCGTGCCAAAAATAAAGCATTAACCAAAGCCAAGAAAACAGTGTTGGCTGAGGCGTGGCTTAGTATGGGGCTCTAGGTATTTCAAACAGCCAGGTTTGATGGAAGCAATTAGGAACAGCTCTAATTGCCTGTCAGGCAACATTGCCATTTGCTGAGGACAGAGCTGATACATTTAGACACAAAGTCTGCCCAGCCTCCGTTGTAGCCTTTCACTTTTGGAGATTGTCTTCTGGTTTCCATTACAATGAAGCTCAAGCTGCCAACCCCATTAAAATGTCAAGGTGGGAGGGAAACGAGGTCTTGAAATAAGTCTTTCAAGGCTATTGCCATGAAAGGAAGGTTCCTGTACACACTTACTTTACCTTTTCTTTCCCTTAAGTGGTGAAAGCACCAAGTCCCTCAGCCCCATCACCAGGGAGCTGAGGAGCTGAATTTGTTCTCTCCATGGCAGGGCTAGAGTCAGGTCCACTCTACCCTCTTCTGTTTTTCCCTATACATGGAGGAATGAGTTCAGGTGCTCCGGAGCAACTTTCCTGCACAAGTCCCTTAACCAGTGACTCTCAACCCTTCACAATTCCTCAACTAGAAATGGTGTGGCAATCTGGAATTCCCCTTTCCCTCCTTTCTTCAGAAATACTCTATCATAAGCAGCTATTCTTGCATCAGATTATTTTATTCCAAATTCAGGGCCAAGGAAAAAAAGAGTATGCATCCTCAGGGCTAGAGAGGATTATAATAGTACATGTAATGTGTCTTTAGGAAGTATAATGTAAGTTTGCTAGTAAAGAGGTAAGCTCCTGAGCTCCCTAGAGAATAGGAAAAAAAATCCAAGCACATTCACGGGCAGTACAAGCATTGCCAGTATTAGAGTCACTCTTTACTTAGGAGGATGTAATTGAAATAAACCAAAACAGAAATGCTGATCTGGAAGCCTGGAAAGCTGGGTCTCATCACAGTATTTGCCTTTAACAAGCTATGCACCCTACAGCATAATTTTAACTTTGTTTTGTTTAGAGCTATACAACCATGATCTAAAAGACTACCTGGTGCTTAGTAGGCATTTGGCAAATATATGCTGTTTAGATTTTTTTTGAATCTCAGCATACTGGTCAGAAATATGGGGCTTGTATTAGTTTCCTAAGGCTTCCATAAGAAAGTATCACAAACTAGGTGGCTCAAAACGACAGAAATTTATTCTCTCTCAACTCTGGAGGATAGAAGTCCAATATCAGGACGATAGCAGGTCCATGTTCCATCTGAAGTCTGTAGGGGAAAATTCTTCCTTGCTTCTTCCTAGCTTCTGGTGGTGGCTGTCAGTCCTTGGTATTCCTTGGCCTGTAGCTGCATCACTCCAGTCTCTGTGTTGGCACAAGCCATTCTCCCTGTGTGCTTCTTTTTCCTCTTCTTATAAGGACAACAGTCACGTTGGATTAAGTATCCACCCACTACAATATGAGTTCACCTTAACTAATTACATCTGCAACAACCCTATTTCCAAAGAAGCTCACACTCTGAGGTGCTGTGGGCTGGGACTTCAACATATCTTTTGGAGGGACACAATTCAACCCATAACGGGGATAATTCCAGTTGTCTACTCCATCTCAACATTCGTTAGGAGGACTCAGTAGGATCATGTGTGGGAAAAGTCTCTACAATTACAGGTTATTATTCACATGCCTGGAAGAGTTTCTTCCCCTTACCATTTACTGTGAGGATGCAGTGATACTTCATGACACCTAAATTGTCAGCTTGAATACTTAATAGGTCAACGCCACTCATATACCTATTCCACTTTAGCCTGTGAGATGGCCAGGGAAAGAACTACCATCCCCGTTCTAAAGGTGACAAACACGGAGACTGCGCTATTGAATGAAAGGATATAGTCAACGGCACACGGCCTGACAGTGAGAGCGCTACTAGCAGATCTCAGGGGGTCAGCCTCCCGGTTGAGATGTTTTCTAGCTCAACAGGATGCTGGGATGCCACGTCCTCCTTGGGGCTTTCATTTCTCAGCATTCCCTCTGTCTGCTGCAGAGAACCAGAGTTCATTTCCTGATCAACTGAAACTTGCTAGTACTATGAAACTTCTGTTCAGCTGGATCTACCTCTCCGTATTGTGGTGTTGGAAATGCAAAGTGGGACAAGAGAGAAGGGGGTGGTAAAAAAGGATGAGGATAAGAAGTAATTACAATGAGTAGGTGAACTCACAACTCAGCCAACAAGGCACGAATTAAGTGTGGTGTATAGGATAATTAGCAGTCATTTAGTGCAGGAACATTGCTACCAGCTGTTCAAAACCCAAGACTGAGGGGCTGATCTGTAAATGGTTCTCTGAACAAGCAGGCAGACAGCTACAAAAGGAAGCTGTGCCCCAGGTCCCAAAGGCTATGTTTTGTTGTCCAGAGAAAGCCTTGTCCTGAGATGAATCCATTATGCTCATTAGTTACTGTTACATGAATTTAATGGCCTGGCCAAAGGCTCCTAGAGAACGCTGGGTCGTAGATCTGTGGGGAATCAGACCAACAGAGGGGTAAACAGGAATGTCAGAGTCCTGAAATCCCAAAACTACTCTCAATATGGACCTCCCACTTTCTTTGTTGGAGCCTAGTCAACAAACACAACCTTATCTATCAAATGCCCATTTCCTCATTCAATCCCTCTGCCTACCTCTTAATAGATTAGCATAAGCACTATTCCAAACAGTCTGATGCCTATCTTCAATTTAGCACCCAAATGCAGCTGAGTAACTTGGGAACCTACAGAATAACAACAACAGTCTTATCACACCCGGAAGCAAGGACACTGTCAGAGCAAATCAGAGGGTCAAGAATCAGCTCAAAGAGGCTTCTATTGGCTAAAATGGGGCAATATGAGGCTTGACATGAATAATACTATACCAAGGAATTAAATGCTTCAAATATATTAAATTCCATGAGTTTGTAAGACACTAAAAACAATACTCAATGTCATCTTTGGAGCTTGCTGGGAGAACAAAATATACTCTGAAAACTGGTAAATAAAGGAAAGAATCAAGCAGTTAGCCTGATTTCCTGTAGGACCTGTACCTCAGATAACAAACAGTTGATGAAGGAAAGTTTTTCTTTATAGAAGGATTCCCAGTAATAAACAAACAAATAAATAAATAAATCCTTTGGCAAATCCCTACCTAAACAATGAATCTAGGCAATGATCAATGGTGGCCACTAACAACACAAAAAGAGAGATGGAGGGGGCTTCCCTGGTGGCACAGTGGTTGAGAGTCGGCCTGCCGATGAGGGTGACACAGGTTCGTGCCCCGGTCTGGGAGGGTCCCACATGCCGCGGAGCGGCTGGGCCCGTGAGCCATGGCCGCTGAGCCTTCGCGTCCGGAGCCTGTGCTCCACAACGGGAGAGGCCACAGCAGTGACAGGCCCGCGTACTGCAAAAAAAAAAAAAAAAAAAAGAGACAGAGGGATGTTTGTTCGTCCTGATAAAAGTACACATCACTACCTATAAAGGATCCTTGTAAAAAGTCACATCAGATCAAGCCTCTAGATCTAACTACCAATTTAAGGAAATGCAAAGAACAGAGAAATATGTCAAATGCTACTATGGGTATGCAATCAGAAAAATCCAGAATGTGGGAAATTCTACAGGACAAATTATTTGGTTTCTTCAACAAATAAATTATAGGGAGAAAAAAAAAAAGGAAGGGGAACTGTGATTGACTAAATTGTTGGCCTCTGTTATTCACGCCTTTCTACATTCACACCCATGCCATGCCTCCCTGTGGGAAAATATACCTCCCTGCCCTTGAATCTGGGCTTGGAAATGAGAATTGCTTGAATAAAAGAATTCCGTGAAAGGGACAGTGCAAATCTCTGATCTAAGGCCTTGGGTTTCCACTCAACCTTATACTCCTGCTCTTGTCTTGGGAAGAGCTTCCCTTGGGTAATTGTTGATCCTTCAGCATGGACAGTGAGCAATAACTGTATCAATGGCAATAACAATGGACTGAAGACAGGAAGCCACAACCCAATATTCTAGACAAGATGTACAACCCTGAGAAGAGGAAAGTATCCTCTTCATCCCAACTCACCCCCATGACCTGCCACCACCACCACAGTCATGACTACATTAAAATTTCCTGACTTCTCTGCAGATGGGGTGAAACTAGAGGAAGCTGATTTAAGAACAGGAACGAAAGAGTGAAATATCTCATTCAAATCTACTACAAAATAATTTTAGTTCACAATCTTTAGTAGTTTGAGTACCAAAGACAGTAAAATACATCAACTGACCCCTACGACAGAATCTTTTACTCTTGTGGCAGAGGAAAATAGAACATGTCATCACCATCACCAGGTTAAAATATTTATGTGGAATGTCTCTGGGTAGAGACCTGAGCACATAAATGGGTAGAGATGAATGTTCCTTACAAGCGACTCTCCTGAACGAAGGTCAACTGCTTTTCTTACTTGGGATATTAATTCAGGTCCCCAGTCTGATCTGCCTTCCTGTAAGAAGTCCTAAGGAAACACGTTGCTCCATGTCATCAACTTGGCAGGAACTTGGGATCCAAAAGTTGGGAGTGGGAGGGGATCAATACACTTTAATCAAAAAGGCAGAAGATGTGCTTAGTTGAATATTTTAACTTTTTTTTTTGCGGTACGCAGGCCTCTCACTGCTGTGGCCCCTCCTGTTGCGGAGCACAGGCTCTGGACGCGCAGGCTCAGCGGCCATGGCTCACGGGCCCAGCCGCTCTGTGGCATGTGGGATCCTCCCGGACCGGGGCACGAACCCGTGTCCCCTGCATCGGCAGGCGGATTCTCAACCACTGTGCCACCAGGGAAGCCCCGAATCTTTTAACTTTTAAGGGCAGAATTTATTGTGGAAGGTTTGTAGCCTGAAGCAAGACAGGGAACATGTGAAAGGATTCTCTGCTGTAGGTCTTAACTTTCTTGCCAGAGAAAAACAATTGGGAGAAACCTTAAAAGGACAGGGCCACACTCAGAGTATCAACTCAAGAGGCCCCAGAGCCACTTCAATTGGCAGTTAATCTAGAAGTTGCAAGTATGTGATGGTCTCTCCCATCCCGGGAATTTAAGAGCTTATAAACCATAGAAGGTCATGACTTCAAAAAAATGGCTACAGCAATATCTCAGGTCCCACATGCTCCTCCAGAACTTTGTCACTCCCCATTAAGAAGTGGAATCTATTTTCCCTCCCCTTGAAATTGGGCAAGACTTTATGGCTAATTTGATGAATACAATGCAGTGGAAGTGACACCGTGTGATAGCTGGGACGGTAGTCTTCTGTCCTTGGACTGGGATTTACACCATCAGCTCCCCTGGTTCTTAGGGCGTCAGACACAGACTGGAATTACACCACTGGTTTTCTGGGTCTCCAGCTTGCAGATGGCAGATCATGGGACTTCTCAGCCTCCATAATATCTCTGTCTCTCTCACCATACACACACACACACACACACACACACACACACATCCTTTTTGTTTTATTTCCCTGGAGAACCTTGACTAATACAAATATTTACTGAGCAATTACTACATGTTAATCCAATGCTCTAAGCACGCTAATGAATGATCTCATTTAACCTTCACACCAGCCTGGACATAGGAACTATTTCCTCTTTCACATTTTTCACATGAGAAAACTGAGGAGCAGGGATTAAGTTATTTGCCAAGTTCACACAGCTAGTAAGTGGTAGAGTAGGGATTCAAACAGACTGGTCCAGATGCCACACTCCCTGGAATTTCTTTAGGTGGCCTTTTAAATCTCAAATCAGATATGCTCATCTTGGGAAAAACAACAACAAAAAACAGCTTGTTTTACAAAAATAGTTTAAATTCAACTTTTTTCATGTAAAAGTGTTTGAATTTTTTCCAGGAATGTTCTTTATTGCATCCTGGTCTGGACACCAGACCTAATTAATCATCTCTTTGGGTCCCCCATTATTCTTCGTGGCAGCTACAAATCCCTTTCTAGAAAGAAAACCTTCAAGTCTTGCCCTAAGAGGAAGGCTGGGGGAGAAAAGGAGGCGTCTTGTTCCTGTTTGAATCAAATTGTTTACTTAACCCTGTGGCTGAATTATAAACAGGTTTTTTTTTTAAAAAGGCTAAAGAGAGAATTAAATTGGTTTAATATAATGACCGAGAAGGGAGAGGGCCAAAATCTGACCAGGATTCCAAATGTGCAGGAATGCATTCATCTTTTTTCCATGTGTTTTGGTTTTTCTTTCATATTGTGTTAAAAGTAGCTATGAAGAAGGGGAGCAGGGAGAGAGGTAGAGGAGGAGATGGAGATGAATAGGGAGGGGAGAGGGAGAAAAGTGAAGAAGGAGGAAAAGGAGGAAGCAGCTCCAGACACATTACCCAACTCCTTAGAGATTCTAAATATAAGGTTCATGTTTGTTATACCTGGGGAAGAAGCTTATAGTCTCAGCTAAGGCAGCACTAAAATAGTTATATTACACTGAAAATACTGAAAGACTTGCAAACTGCTTGGTTAATATCCATTGCTCCCAGTCTCCTGCGTGCTCCACCATCACACTTCCTGTGACCAAGACCTCCACACCACCCAGCAACCAAAGGGTATCACCTGATACTGCAGGGGGCTCTTGGGACCTGCTCCGTTACCAAGGTGGCATTGCCCGATTTTCCTGCCTACAGGTTGTTAAATATTTTGACTATCATTTCTGGACAGAAATCCCTATCCCTCAGCCTTGGAATCAGGCTGCTGTTATCCCAAGCTTTCCTTGCTTTGTTCACCTCTGACTGTCCCTGGCTGAGCATCTAATAGTCTGAGACCACCAGTCACCAGGTCAGTCTGAATGTCACCAGTCAACTTGCCTTTGGCTATCCACTCAAGACAAACAAAGCTAGAGGAATGGTGTGCTATTTCGAAGCTGGGGATAGAAGTGATGGAGAAACTAAGAGAGCAGGGAATGGGGCAGGGTCTGTAAAGTTCTCAGGGTAAGAAGGAAAACCAGAGGCTTTCTAGTTCATATAACATAAATGCATAGGATGACTCCCTGTTCTGGGTACTGGACAGTTTACATGATATCACACAGTTGGTAAAACTCTTTCACATCCATGATTTCACCTGATTTTCATGACAAATCTTTTGGTAGGGAGGGCAGGGGTAATGGCTCCAGTTTCACAGAGAAGGAAATGTAAGTCCAGAAAAGAGATGTGACCTGCCAAGGTCCTAGAGCTAAGTTTTGAACTGTGGCATGTAGATGCCAAGTTCAGCCCTCCATGGTGCCTTGCTAGTAACAAGCAGGGAAGTACCCAAGAAGAGCGATCAAGTTGGGTCTGACATCAGTAAAAATCCCTGTTTTTTTTTTTTTTTTTTGCGGTACGCGGGCCTCTCACCGTTGTGGCCTCTCCCGTTGCGGAGCACAGGCTCCGGACGCGCAGGCTCAGTGGCCATGGCTCACGGGCCCAGCCGCTCCGCGGCATGTGGGATCCTCCCAGACCGGGGCTCAAACCCGTGTCCCCTGCATCGGCAGGCAGACTCTCAACCACTGTGCCACCAGGGAAGCCCTCCCTGGGTTTTTATAAGCATGTTATTCATCTTGATTTTATTTTTTCCTTCATCTTTCATGTGTCCTTAACAATAATCATGTGAGGACATCAAATGACACATCATTGCCTACGTTTTAAAATGAGGAAATGGGATCCCAATAACATTCAGCGATTGACAAGGTCACACACAGTGGGTGACAGCACAGCCGGGCTGGGGTGCCAATGTTCTGAATCCCTGTCCAATGCTTGTCACTGACCCATACCATCTACTGCTGCACACACATCTCATGTCCTTCCAAACAAGGAAAGAGACAGTTTGGGTAAAAAAAAGTTGAATCAGCAGCTGCTGATTCTCCTACATCATGAAGAGATGGGAATGCAGACGATCTACAACATGAAATAAACCAAAAAGAATTTATCATTTGAGAACATGTTCTTAGGTAGGAAATCTACCTTTTCCATCCTATTGTGTTCTGCTTCCAATTAAAAGTAAGAAAGGAGGCTAAAAAGAAATGAATATTTACTACTTCCACTACGTTATCTCATTTAACCATCATAATAACTGTTATGCAAGAATAGTATTATTCACGTCACACAGATAAGGAAACAGCTTCTGAGGCATTACGTAATTTGCTCAGTCTTACAGGCAGGAATTTGCCTTCCCAAATGCTCATGAACTTCGTAAGGAGGTGTCCCTTTAACATGATGTAGCTTTGCCATTTGAAGGGAAGAGTATGAGTTCTGGCTCCATTTCTCAGAATCTGTGTGAGCCAGAGCCAGTTATTATTTTGTTCCCTGAAACTGTTTCATTTCTAAAATGCAGACAATATACCCTTCTTAAGAAGGTTATGAGGATTAATATCAATAGCTAACATTTGTTGAGTGTTTGCTGCATGTTAGGCGCCAGTTTACACCCTTTCCATTTATTATCTACACCGACTGCTCTGAAAATCTCTATGGTATTGCGTACTACTTTTTAGCTCCATTCTCCAGGTGAGAAATCTGAAGCCCAAGGCATTTAAGAGACACCTCCAAGTTAGCAGCTGGAAGCACCAGTATTTGAAGTCAAGGTGTCTGACTCCACAGTCTACACACATAATAGGAGCTAATAAGCAGTGTCTGTTTCATCATCAGGACTGGTAGCTGAAGTAAACCTGAAATGAGCAAGTCACTGGGACCTACCTACAAAACAGCTTAAATTACCCACCTAAGGTACATAAATGAGAAAGAGACAAGGACTACTTCATGGACACAGAGGTACTGTAAGCATTGACAGGTTTTAAATGGCATGATGGAGGCCTCAGAGAGAGAGAGGCCACCCATCATCTGTGGAAGGTTTGGGGCTCTCAGGCCTTTAGTCTCTTCTCTAGGCTTGTATAGGAGGATGATCTCAAGGAAGAGAGCATGGGTTCTAGAAACATTCAGAAGACAGAAGAGTCTGGTTGTTAAAGAACAAAGCATTTTAAATAAATAAACTGGGGCTTCCCTGGTGGCACAGTAGTTAAGAATCTGCCTGCCAATGCAGGGGACACGGGCTCAAGTCCTGGTCCAGGAAGATCCCACATGCCACGGAGCAACTAAGCCCATGTGTTACAACTACTGAGCCTGCGCTCTACAGACCGCGAACCACAACTACTGAGTTCGCGTGCCACAACTACTGAAGCCCACGTGCCTAGAGCCAGCGCTCGGCAACAAGAGAAGCTACCATAATGAGAAGCCCGTGCACCATAACGAAGAGTAGCCCCCGCTCGCCACAACTACAGAAAGCCCGCGTGCGGCAACGAAGATCCAATGCAGCCAAAAATAAATTAAAATAAATAAATAAATAAATAAATAAACTGAATGTTATATGGACACACTCAGTTACACAAACACACACACTTTTCATGATTTTTCCTTTATCTTTCACATGCTTTGCAAACACTCTCTTGAGCAGCTGGCAAGCTGTTCCTCATCTTCCCACTCAGCTGAATGCCAGTTGTCCCACCCTCCCTACCCAGCCTCTCATAACAGCTTCAGCTTCCAAGAGACAGCTTGACTCAAAATGCCATCCAGTCTTATGCCAGGAGGAGGACTAGGACTCGTCCAGCAGGAAGGGACAGAAAAGACAACAGCAGAACCATCATCCCAGGAGAACTCTAGGAACATGAGCATCTGCAAGGCATTTATGCCCAGAGGTGGGCCTGCAACCACTAAAAATTACCAGCCTATCAGGGAGTATGCCATGGGGCAAGAAGGGTCTTCAGTCTTAGCCTCTGGCCTCAACCTATGTTAAAAGTTAAATTTCTGAGACAAATCATGCATCTCATGTTACTTGGCTGTATCTTGTTTTTCCTCACTTAATGGTACATCATAAGTACCTCACCTTGTACTAAATTTCACTAGTATTTTAGTAAGAAACCTCAGAAACCCAACAGGGGAAGACTGAAAATCCAAGAGTTCTCTGATTTACTTTTCTTGGATTCAGTCTCCTCTATCACCTGTCAACTTTGTCTATAATGCACTCATGATAATCCTGTGGAAATGTCTGCGCTATGGCCATGGAGGTGGATCAGTGACCAGGCTGGGCCAATTGTAGCTTCTCATCACCTGTGCACAGAGATTAGTCCAAGGGGTGAGCACATGACCCAAGCCAGCCAATCAGAATCCTTGCCCTAGATTTTCCAAACCAAAGTTGCGACTGAGAAGTGCTCCTTCTTATTTGCTTGCAATACTTTGAGGACATGAGCTGAGCACTGCCTGCAGTCACAGTTCCAGTCCACTGAAGAGAGCTGCTCAGAGAAAATGGAAAGATAAGTAAGCTGAGAGGGCTGAGAGGGCAGCTTCTGTGGTGTTTCCTGGTTCTCTACTTCCTGGTTTCATGAGCTTATAAACCTTTTTATTTGTTTTGTTTTGTTTTGTTTTTGGTATGTGACAGGCTGTTTCACTGGGTTTCTGTCTTTTGAGTAAAATAGTAGGCAGGGTTTGAAAGGTGGTAGGGTAGGGGAAGGAGCTGATAAGCCATCTAGCCTCCCAAACGTTGTAATAGTATAGTAGCCAAAGAGGAACAGACTCTTTAGAGTTTATATCTCAGTTAGGACAATGTGTTGCTACGTTACCAAAAAATTCTCTTCAAAATGGCTTAAATATAAAGGGAATGTATTGACCCATGAAGCTGAAAAGTCCAGAAGTGGCTCTCAAGTACAGACAGCAATGCTTGATGCAAGAGCTCAAACACCCTCTCCAGTAGCTTGGACTCTCTGCATCTCTCCTTTCTACTTTCTATGATGTCAGCTTTATCCGTAGGCTCCATTCAGACAACCAAGAAAATCCTTGTAAGGCAGGCTGACTCCGGTCCCAACTGTATCACCTGTAGCCATATTTAATTGTAAAAACAATCTGAAAAGTTTAAGTGTGATGCAGATAGGAACTGTGCTTCCATTTTTATAAAATAATTTCGAAATCATCTGTGTGAGTGTGTGTGTGTGTGTGTGTGACTGTATAAGCATGAAAGTGCATGAAAAGGTACTGGGCCAAAAAGTGCTTTCGGTTTTTAAGTAAAAATAAAAGATGCATTTTTCATTTTCACCAAGAACTTTATTGAACAACGTATTCACCTTTTTGTTCCATTACCTTCTGCCATTTTTCAGGCAACTTCATAATTCCATCTTCCCAAAGCTTTTTTATCTTTTTGAGCAAAGAACTGTTCCAGGTGCCTTTTAAAGTCTTCCAGGGAATTGAAATTTTTTCCATTAAGAGAATTTTGTAAAGACCCAAATAAATGGAAAATCCAAAGGCACAATGTCTGGTGAATACAGTGAATGAATCAGAACTTCCCAAACAAGCTGTAACAGTTTTTGCCTGGTCATCAAAGAAACATACAGTCTTGCATTATCCTGATGGAAGATTATGCATTTTCTGTTGACTAATTCTGGACGTTTTTTGTCGAGTGCTGCTTTCAGTTGGTCTAATTGGGAGTATTTGTTGGAATTAATCGTTTGGTTTTCCAGGGGAGCTCATAATAGAGGACTCCCTTCCAATCCCACCATATACACAACATCACCTTCTTTGGATGAAGACCTTTATTTGGTGTGGTTGGTGGTGGTTCATTTCACTTGCCCCACGATCTCTTCCATTCCATATTATTGTACAGTATCCACTTTTCATCACCCGTCAAAATTTGTTTTAAAAACGGAACGTTTTCATTACGTTTACGTAGAGAATTGCATGCAGAAATATGGTCAAGAAGATTTTATTTACTTAACTTATGTGGAACCCAAACATCAAAGCGATGAACAATAACCAAGCTGGTGCAAATTATTTTCAATGCTTGATTTGGATATTTTGAGTATGTCGGCTATCTCCCGCGTGGTATAATGTTGATTATTCTCAATTAGTGTCTCAATTTGATCTCTATCAACTTCAACTGGTCTACACAACCATGGAGCATCATCCAGCGAGAAATCTCTAGCATGAAACTTCGCAAACCACTTTTGACACGTTCAATCAGTCACAGCACCTTCTCCATACACTGCACAAACCTTTTTTTGCATTTCAGTTGCATTTTAACTTTGCGTGAAATAATAAAGCATAATATGCCGAAAATCTTGCTTTTTTTCTTCCATCTTCAATATTAAAATTGCTATACAAAAATTCACCAATTTTGATGTCTTTTTTTAAAAAGCACACTGACATGACAGCTGTCATATACAATCTAACAAAATTGTTTCAAATGAAGTTAAAGACAACTAAGAGCTACTAGAGCCATCTTACAGAAAAAAACCAACGAACCTTTTGGCCAACCCAATACTGTCATTAAAACTGTTTTTTGTGTTGGGGATGTAGAGACAAGGAAAGGAAGGTTGAGAAACTTAGGGGGGGGGAAGTATCTTTCATAATAACAGTAGTTACAGCATGTATTAGTTTTACATGCTTTTCCAGTCTTTAGGGGCCACCCACATTCCTTGGCTGGTGGCCCCTTTCTCCATCTCCAAAGCCAGCAATGACTTGGTGGAGTCTTTCTCACATCACATCGCTTTGACACTGACTCTTCCGCCCCCACTGCCCACATTGAAGGACCCTTGTGACTATGTTGGGCCCACTTGAATAATCCAAGATAATCTTCCTATTTTAAGGTCAGCTGATTAACAACCTTAGTTCTATCTGCTATTTTCATTCCCATTTGCCATGTAATGTAACATCTTCATAGGTTCTGGGGATTAGGATGTGGATATCTTTGAGGGCACTGCCTACAACAAATTATGATCCCATTTGTGCAATTGTGGATGCATATATATATATATATATATATATATATATATATATATATAATGACAAATGGAAGGTGGTTATCAAATTGACAGTGGTTATCACAGGCAGTAAAAGTCAGTTCTCTTTACTTTTTTCTTCAAATCTTTATGTAGTGTCTTATCTTTTTAAGTATTTGTAAATTTATGTACAGAAAAAAGCAACAAAGCTAGTTTTGTTGGTGAAAATGATCGAAATGACCTGAACTCCCTCAAATATCATAAAACTGGGCCCTGAACAGGGAGGTCCAGCCTCGGAGGAACTTTGTACCTACGGAAACTTCCCCATCAAACCTCCTTCTTCTGGACACAATCGGAGATATAAGCCAAGGCAACAGAAAGACTCCCAACTGCTAATAATCCAATTAGAGATATCCAAAGCCAAGCAGAATATGCAGACTGATGGATGTGCAGAAATCTACTTTGCAGTGACTCCACAAGGAGCTGGGGACGGTAGGGAGAGTATGGAGGCAACTCTGAGGGTCTTAGAATATACATTCCAAAGGAAGTCACTTGCCCCTCCTTCCCTTTCAGCCCACTCCAAAATGACTTTTTTTTTTTTTTTTGCAGTACACGGGCCTCTCACTGTTGTGGCCTCTCCCGTTGCGGAGCACAGGCTCCGGACGCGCAGGCTCAGCGGCCATGGTTCACAGGCCCAGCCGCTCCACGGCATGTGGGATCTTCCCGGACCGGGGCATGAACCTGTGTCCCCTGCATTGGCAGGCAGACTCTCAACCACTGCGCCACCAGGGAAGCCCTATCTATTTCTTCTTGAATGAGCTTTGGTAGTTTGTAGCTTTCAAGAAAATTCATGCAATATATCTAAGTTGTTCAATTTATAGGCATAAAGTTGTTCACAACATCTCCCTTATTATTCTTTTAATATCTGTAGAATCTGTAGTGATATTACCCCAGTGGTTCCTTATTTTGGTAATGTGTGTGTTCTCTCTTTTTCCCTCAGCAGTTTGGATACACTTGATCAATTTTAATGATCTCAAAGAACCAGTTTTACTTCATTGATTTTCTCTTTGTTTGTTTTTTGGTTGTTTGTTTTATATCTCATTGATTTCTTCTTTAGTCTTTATTATTTCCTTTCTATACTGAGTTTGGTTTTAATTTGTTCTTCTTTTTCAAGTTTCTTATGGAAGAAGATGAATGCATTGATCTGAGACCTTTTTTCTTTTCTACAACAGTCATCTCTTGCTATAGTATTTCTCCTAAGTACCTCTCTAGCAACATTCCACAAATGCTGATATGGTGTGTTTTCATTTTCATACAGTTCAAAATACTTTCTAATTTCTCTTTTTATTTCTTCTTTGCCTCAGAGGTTTTTTAGAAGAGTACTATTTAGTTTCTAAATTTTTGGGGATTTTCTATACATCTTTCCATGATTGATTTCTAATTTAATTTCACTGTGGTCAGAGAACATACTTTGTATGACTTTAATCCTTTTAAATTTACTGAAACTTGTTTTATGGCTTAGAATATGGTCTATCTTGATAAATTTTCTGTGTACACTTGAAAAGCATATGCATTTTACTGTTGTTGGGTGGAGTGTTTTACAAATGTCAGAACAAGTTTGTTAATAGGATTGTCCAAGTCTACTACATACTCTTTGCCTTTCTCTCTGCTTGTTCTACCAATCACTGAGATGGAGTTATTTCTCTCAGCATAATTTTTTTTTCTATTTCTCTTTGTAGTTCTATCAGTTTTTCTTCATGTATTTTAAAGTTCTGTTATTAGGGGCTTTATTTATTTAGGATTGTTATGTCCTCTCAGTAAACTGGGCCCTTTATCACCATAAAATAACCTTTTTATCTCTGGTAAAACTGTTTTCTCTGAATGCTACTTTGTCTGAGATGAATATACTCACTCAGGTAGCTTTTGATTAGAGTTAGCATATCTTTCCCAACCTTTAACCTTGAATCTATTTTTGTCTTTATATTTAAACTGTGTTTTTTGCATTAATTATTTTTATGATTTCACTTTATCTTCTTTATTGGCTTATTAGCTATAACTCTTTTTTATTTTATTGGTTGCTTTAGGTTTATAATATACAGTGTAACTTATTAAACTCTAGCTTCAAGTGCTGTTATAACACTTTATGTGTAAGACCTTATAATACTATACTTCATTTCTGTCCTTTCAGGCTTTTTGCTATTTTTGTCATACATTTTACCTATACCTATGAAATAAAGCCCAGACTACCTTAATATTATCATTGTTTAAGCAATCAACTTTCTTTTAGAAACATTTACTTAATAAGAAATATTGTATACATGCACCCATATAGTTACTATATCTGGTGCTCTTCATGCCTTTGTGTAGAAATTTCCATCTAGAATCATTTTCATTCTGTGTAAAGGATTTCCTTTAACATTAATTTAACTTTTTTTGTGGTGCAAGTGTTCCGGTGATGAGTTCACTCAGTTTTTGTATACATGAAAATGCCTTTATTTCATCTTTAGTTTGAAAGATATTTTCACTGGGTATACAATTCTGTCTTTATAGTTTTTTGTTGTTGTTGTTCTCTCAGTACTTAGAGATGTTGTCCCACTGCCTTCATTTTTAAATTGTTTCTAATGAGAAACCTGCTGTCATCCATATCTTTGTTTCTTTGTATGTAATGTGCTTTTGTTTCTCTATCTACTTTGGGTATTCTATCATTATTTTTGAGCAATTTCATTATGAAGTGCCATAATGCAGTTTTCTGAATCTTTTTTGTGCTTGGTGTTAATTAAGGTTTGTGATCTGTGGGTTTGTAGTTTTTATCAAAATTGGAAAATTTTTATCAAAATTGGAAAAATTTTAAATTATTTTAAAAAATGTTGGGGCTTCCCTGGTGGTTCAGTGGTTAAGAATCCGCCTGCCAGTGCAGGGGACGTGGGTTCAAACCCTGGTCCAGGAAGATCCCATATGCTGCAGAGCAACTAAGCCTGTGTGCCACAACTACTAAGCCTGCGCTCTAGAGCCCTCAAGCCATAACTGCTGAAGCCCGTGTGCCTAGAGCCTGTGCTCCGCAACAAGAGAAGCCACTGCAATGAGAAGCCCGCTCACTGCAATGAAGAGTAGCCCCCACTCACCGCAACTAGAGAAATCCTGCACACAGCAACGAAGACCCAACACAGCCAAAAAATAAATAAATAAAAATAAAATTAATTAATTAAAAAATATATATAAAATGTTTTCTCCACCTCTCTTAGGGACTTAAAGTACATGTATGTTAGGCTGCTTGTATTTTTCCTATAATTCACTGATATATATATAATTTTGGATCATTTCTATGTAGTCAAGTTCACCGGTATTTTCTTTTGCAATATCTAATTTGGTATTAATCCCATTCAGTGTATTTTCATCTCAAACACTGTAGTTTTCATCTCTAAAAGTTTGAGTTGGCTCTGTTTTTACATCTTTCATGACTAATTCATATTTTCAATCTTCCCTCTAGATTTGTGAGTATATGGAATAGAGTTATAACAGTGTCTTAATATCTTTGTCTACTATTGTTATCATCTGTTTTATTTCTGAAACAGTTTCAACTGATTAGCTGGTAATTTTGGTTGAATATAAGATATTGTGTATCTTACATTGTTGGCCGTTGGATATTTTTGTATTCCTATAAATATTCTTGAGCTTTGTTCTGTGACATGTTATGTTACTTGAAGAGAGTTTGATCCTTTTGGTCTTGGCTTTAAGTTTTGTTAGGTGAATTTACTCTAGGGTTAATTTTACCATGCTACTAAAGTAGAACCCTTTCAAGTATTCTTCCTGATATCCAATTAAGATTTTCCACTCTAGCTGGCAAGAAGAAGCATTAATCCTTGCCCTGTATATATGTCTTAGGGAGTGTTCCTTTATTAATTTCAGGTGATTCTTTCCTTGGTTTTGGATAGTCTTCTCACATGCATGCACTAATCAGTACTCACCTGAATACTTGAGGAACACCATCTTCAGATTTCTGAAGTTCTCTTTCTGTGCAGTTCTCTCATTCCAGTGTTCTTTCCTGTGAACCCTAGCTACCTTAATCTCCCCAGACTCTCTACTTCATCTCTTCAACTCACAGAGTCCCAGGCACTGGCAGTGTTGTCTCTGTGCTGCAACCTAGAAATTCAGGACAGTAGCTGGAGCAATTTTAGGGATTACCTCATTTATTCCTATCCCATGTGAATCACTGTTTTTTTTCCTGCTTTATGTCCAGTATCTTGAAAACTGTTGTTTTACAATATTTTTCTGTTTTGCTGTTGGTGATTGTTTTTATTCAGGTGGAAGGGTGAATCTGGTCACTTTTACTCTACATTAAGTAAACATGGAAGTCCCTGATTATAACATTTTGATAAGGTTGTGCTTCCTCGGTTTTTCACTAGCTTTGCTGCTATTCTCTCTTTAAAACTGGATATTTTCCATACAATTGTTCTTCACCCTCATCCTTCTCTCTCTGGGGGATCTCATCCCAAAGTTTCAAGTAAACCACATTTTGCTGAATCCCAAATTTACCGTCATCATCTCAGTCCATTCTCTTAATTTCTAGATCTATCCACCCAATGGCTTACTGGTTATCTTTTTCTAGATGTCCCATAAGTTGCATGAACTCAACATATACAAAATAAATAGCCCCTCCTACATGCTCCTATCAACTAGTATTTAAATCTCCCTGTAGCATTCATCATATAGCTCCTTGACACTAAAGAGTTTCTCAATAAAGAAGCTGAATTAAATTGAATCCCACAGATAAGGGGATCTGTCAGAGTCAGGGAAGATAAATAGTCTAAGCTAAAACCTATCATGCTGAACAGGACCTGGTCCTTCTCTCTGAAACAACGGATTGGGAAGCAGAGCCAGTCTGGGGTACTGGCTGGCTTTCCATCTCTTGTCACTGTGAAGTAGATACCTGGGATAAGCAAGCATGGAAAATTAAGTGGAAAGAATGGAAGGGAGCCAACTTTCTAGGCTCCAAAATGCTAAAGATTGCCTCTTAAAACTGTGTCCAAATTAACTACTTATATTGCTCCCTTCTGTGCTAAAGTACTTATACCAAATTCATTATACATTGCTTTTTTAAGTGTTCGAGTCACTTTATGTGAAGATGTTTCATCTTGTCAATCATATTACAAATTTCAACTAGACATAACAACACCTATTTTCTCAGTAGCTTTGGGAGATTTTAGGAACAAGGAGCATGCCTCTTTATCACAATAGGTGCATCTCAGTAATAGGGACCATGACTCTTTTTCCCCCTAGAGAAATGAACAAAAATATTGGTTATCTATACAAAAAGTAAAGATACAGGACTAGTTTCGGGTCTGCAGCCCACATCTGATCATAGCCTCATTTTCACCACATATTCTCTATCCATGCTACAATCATGGTCCAATCATACTGAGAAGCCAAGCTATTTCACATTGGCAAACCAACTTCAGCTTTGCCTAAAGCTTGTTTGCCAGGGAAATCTTGGCACAGCTTCTCTGGATGCAGACTCCCCGTCAGGTTTTTCTGCCTTTGGGGAAGTTCTCAGCATGCTCTGCCTCTGTTCAAACTGGCTGGGTGGAGTTAAACTTAACAGGGGATTTGGAGAGTAAGCCAGGCAGGTGTGAAGCCCTGTTCCAGCATCCCAAATAATAGAAAGCTTCTTCAATCATCTTGTCTGGTGCCCAGGTCTGGTTCCTCTCAGACAGGAAGCTGGGATGGCTCAGCCCTCCAAATTCCAAGACCCAATGTTACAGACAGTGTGAAGTAATTAGACCTGCCTTAGAAGACTATTGTTATAAAGAACAGTCCAACTTCTCAGCAACCACACTTTACTCACATTCTGTTCTAATAAAATTTAATAAAAATCTCCAAACTGGGGAAGGATGGCCAAAAGAGGCTTAAAATAAAGATTAAAACATGATGTTTAATAAATTAATACAAACGTGGGATATCATTGCCTAAATTAACAATTTTTTAAAAACTGATAATAGCCAGTGTTGACAAAAGTATGAAAAAACAGTAATTCTCATATACTCTTGGTAGAAATTTTTAAAGGGCATTTTGGAAGTATCTATCAAAATTTACTGTAACTATACTTTTCAACCCAGCAATTCCAGTTCTAGTTATCTGTTCTTGAGAATTACATTCACATGTGCACAAAGATACACACTCAAGGATGCTCAATTTAGCATTATTTTTTAATGTCAAAAAGTTACAGATAATCTTAATCCTTATTAGTAAGGGTAAGGGAAAATTATTCCATATACCCACATTATGAAATACTATACACGGGCTTCTCTGGTGGCTCAGTGGTTAAGAATCCGCCTGTCAATGCAGAGGACACGGGTTCGAGCCCTGGTCTGGGAAGATCCCACATGCCGCTGAGCAACTAAGCCCATGCACCACAACTACTGAGCCTGTGCTCTAGAGCCCACGAGCCACAACTACTGAAGCCCACGAGCCACAACTACTGAGGCCCATGTACCTAGAGCCCGTGCTCTGCAACAAGAGAAGCCACCACAATGAGAAGCTCACGCACTGTGATGAAGAGTAGCTCTCACTCGCTGCAACTAAAGAAAGCCCATGCACAGCAATGAAGACCCAATGCAGTCAAAAATAAAAAAATAAAATTAAAAAAAAGAAATACTATACCACAACTCAAAAGAATAAAGAATCTCTTTCTATTATGACAATCTCTGAGAGATATTGTTAAATGACAAAAACGATTACAATATGGATAGATGATCATGTTCATGAAAAAAATAAAAGAACCTTGGAACTCTATGTCTATATATGAAATACACTTCTACAAGGCAGCACATCAAACTGTTTACAGTATTAGTGCTGGGACTCTGAGAAAGTGAGTGGATAGGGAATAAGTGAGAAAAAGGGATGGCAAAGAGAGAGTTTTAAATTTTATTCTACACTTGTTTTGAAATTTAATAAAAAGGAACATTGAGAAAAACTATATTCCTTTGTACATAACCTCTTAAAGAGATGAGAGTTCACGTCTCTCTCAGAGGAAGTGTTTTTCAATTCTGGCTATGTGGTAGAATTACTTGGGGAATTAAAGAAAAATTGTCTCAACTCAGGCTCTGTAGGAAGCAGAGCCTGAGGCAAGGATTAAAATGCTGACACTTTATTTGGGTGATGCAAGCACAGGATAGTGAAGGTGAAGAGATAAGAAAAGTGGGCAAAGAGATGCAAAGTAATGTTATGCAGTATGCCTGTGATGCCCGCACTTCACAAAAAGTACTGACCAGAAAGAGTAATTACTCAACAGGACTTCTCCAGATATGTAAGGAGCAGCCACATCTCAGAGCCCACAGAAGAGAGAAAGAGGGGGCACCCAGGTCCCTCCTGTCTCTGATTTCTCATTAGCCAAGATTTGCCTCATGGTGAGCTGCCTCTCCTGCATCATCCCCTGCATCATCCAGCCCATGGCTACTCTCAAGAAATCATATCCTATGCCCTTAGGTGTGGCATTTTATCCATATCTACATAAAAAGAGAGAAGACTTGGAATAGCTGGAGCTCAGCAGGAGGGTCATGAGATTCTTGCCCGTTGGGGTTTTACCTTGAGCTCCATCCAGGGCAGGGGAGGTGGGAGTTGAAGAGATGGAGGTGGGGGAGGTAGAGGGGTGTTCAGCAAGGGTCTAGCAAAGATAAAGTAGTGGAACATGGTCAGAGAGGCAAGAGCCTTCAGAAAGTTGGAGGAGATTAAGAGAAGCTAAGACGTGCACAAGACGTGCACTGTAATTCTAACCCTACTCATGACTAAATAAATCAGAATGCCTGTAAACCTCTATTATTTTTAAGGCTCCGCACATTATTCGAATATTCAGCCAGCACTGAGAATCACTGCTCTAAAGCATCTATCAAAACAAACAGCCTGAAGCAAATTTCATATCATGGTGGCCTATATTTTTTTCCTTGCAACTAAAAAATAACAAAACTACCTTAAGGACATCTTAGAGAGCCACCGTGTTTCAGAAGCTTAAGTTATTTTAGAGCAGGTTCTGAAAGATGCAAACGCTTCATGACCTTGACTTCCTGTTAGCGAAAAGGCCACAGAAGTTCTTCATGCAAAACAATAAAATTTCCCATTAGGTTACATTTAAACAGCAATTTTAGAAAGGGTAGGGAGAAATAGCAGTTTCCTCAGTTGGACTAAATAGGTTTTGTTTGAAAAAGAAATAATCAGTTCACTGCCTTGGATTTGGAGGGCACATCCTTCCTCAAAATGAACAATGTCATATTTTATTTTCTCCACATAAATTGTGCTCTAACCATGTGTATCCAGATGAAACCAAAACATGAATAAAGTGATTTCTTGGGTTTTTCCTAGATACGTATTTCCTGGTACAAACCTCCAGTTTTCACATTTGTACTCAATCTATTGCATGCTGGTTTATATATGGATACAAGAAAGAAACTACTCTGAAAAGAAGTTAAATATTGCAGTCAAATGCAAGTTTCTTAGATAGCCTAATATTATTCGAATGCCTTTGCCCCTCATTCCATTTCCCCACTCCCCACTGCCCCTTTGTCGGTTTAGCAATTAGAGTAAAAATTATCACAAGTGATGATGAACCTAGCATGAATAAGATATATAAGAAGTATCTTGAGAGATATATCACTTAAGTATATCACTTCTGCTATCTGGTCACAGTTTCCCCATCTACAAATAGGGAAATGAGTAGGCCTCAATAATGTCTTCAGTCCTTCCAACTCTGATATTTTACATTTCTAAATTCTTGGACACTTTCCATATGCATCTGTCAATATACACACTTGGCTGTGAATTCTGCCCACAAAATTTCCAAAGATGTAGTGGCCAAGAAAAATTATCTCAAAATAAAATAATCAAAATGTCTATTTAAAACAGGCTTGCATACTGGGTGCATTAGATGTTGCAAAACAATGCAGAAAGACGTAGAACCCTCCTCTGGGAACTTACAGTTCACTCTCTGTTATCAGCAGAGATAGAGGGAAAAGTGATAATGACAACAGAACCCAGATGTTGAGAAAATGTACGCCAAGTAAATTCTTTTAGAGTATATATTATGGCTTTGGGATTTTGAAGATTATATTTGTTGATGATAATCATGAGCTAAATATGGATGGATTTTTTAAAATGACAAATAATAATAAAGACCCAATTCTTTATGTCTAAAGCATCTCCTTCAGTCTATCTATACAGATCAGCCAAAAAGCCTGTGATATCTGCAACTCAGATTCATGGAGTGTTAAGAAGCCTTTTTACAGAATATGCATGTGAGGACCATGTATTCCTGCACTTTCCATTTCATGTTCTCATAGGACCATTTGTTCTCCATCTTAGTAATTAAAAAAAATAACAGGGCTTCCCTGGTGGCACAGTGGTTGAGCGTCCGCCTGCTAATGCAGGGGACACGGGTTCGTGTCCCAGTCCGGGAAGATCCCACATGCCGCGGAGCGGCTGGGCCCGTGAGCCACGGCCGCTGAGCCTGCGCGTTTGGAGCCTGTGTTCCGCAACGGCAGAGGCCACAACAGTGAGAGGCCCGCGTACCGCAAAAAAAAAAAAAAAAAAATCACCGGTAAAATTATTTAATATCTATCATTCCCAATGGGTTATGAGAATCATGGGAACAGAGGCAAAGGGTCTTATTTACCTCTGATTTCTCTGCAAATAGCACAGTGCCTAGTATGTAATGAACACCCATAAATATCTATTGCATTGTTGTGTGACTAAATCAATGAACAGATGACATTTACTTCCAGAAGAAGATTTGAACCTACCATACTGTAAAGTATATGCTGACCATTTTAAGAAAGACACTGGATCAAGAACCTTAATATGGTGGAGAAGGGGAATATAATTTGACCAGAACCCTTGCCTAAAGCTACTTACTGCTATTAAACACAAAATTTTGACTCTGGGATTTCTGGCAATTAAGTCATAAAAAGTAAACATCATTATGAGCATATAAAAGAAGCATACTGTTCTCTAACTAAAGAGAAGAACATGAAATCAGGACTCTTTTTATAAGTATTTTGAGGAATAATGACCAACATAATGAAAACATCTTCACTCACTTCATCTGAATGCAGAACACACCAGTTACTTGGGTATCCGACAGAGAGCCTGCCTTGACACACATTTTTCCCAGATGAGTTGTGTTTGGCAAGCATTCCTTTAGCCTGTTTAGGGCTCTATTCAATGCAAATTGTTCTGATCCATAGCATTTTGGTTGGGAATATTCTCAAGGACACTGAAATCAAGTAAGTGCTTTTCTGATGAAGTGAAATGAGAGAGAACATTTTAAGGCTTTTGTGTCAAGTCACAGGAAATTTTCATCATTTCTCTCAGCACATTATTGAAAATCAAATGTCCATTTTCAAATGTTTCACAAATGGCAAAAACTATGAAGAGGCTCATCCATAACTAGCATCACTCCAATGTTCAAGAGCCCTAATGTCAAGATCTTCATTCAGGGTAGTTTAAATATCTGTGAGTAAAATGACACTCTGCTTTGATGAATTGTTTAATACAGTTTTACATAGATTCCTGAATGGGAGAAAACATGTCTATGTTTTAACACAGTGCATGGTGGCACAGAGGAAAACTTCCGTATTATTACTGTATGTGTAATTTTATTCACTACTCTCTGTAACCATGGGACATGAAGATTACTTATTTCCACCCTACAGATAAAAAAAACTCAAACACATACATATTAAGCAAATTGCCCAGGGTCGCAGAACCAGTAAGTGGCACATTAGTTACTTTCAAGCTCAAGTATTTGGAACTACAAATTCTAAGCCCTTTTCGTTACAATATTACTGCCTCCAAGAAATACAAGGTCTATTGTTTTTGAAATCCCTGAGTACCTGACATGAATAACTTGGAAGATGAAAGTATTGCCTTTGATTATGAAGCATAGTTAACCCTTTAACAAATGACTAATTTCCCAAGCACATTTAGTAGCAATGGAAACAATAGAAGCTTCTGGTGATGTGTGCCATGCCTTCACTCAGAAGAGTGTATCGATCTGTATTCAGGAAGGATGATTTTTGTTGCAAGTAACCTAAGTCCCAACCAGAAGTATCCTCAATAATAAGGAGTGTACAGACTATCTCACAAAATAAGATGCCCAGTGGTAGGTAGCAGAGTTAGGGTTAGAGTAGTTCAGCATCTCAGCAATATCATCATAGTAGTGACTTGGCTATCTTCAGCATGGCTGATAATATGCTCCTCACATTTATAATACTTGTTGAATGCCTATCATGTTCTAGACAGTTCTAAATGTTTTACAAGCATTTCAACTCAGTTGATTATCTCAACACTTCTATAAGATAAGATACCAGTGTACTGAGATAAAGACCCTTCATGGACATAAGATAGCTGCAACAATGCCAAATATCAAAGTGGACAAAATGACAACCAGTAATAAAGAAGGGTGCTGTCTCCCATATACTCTTCTTCCCAGAAGCCACTGAGCAGACTTTCTCCAAGGTTCCATGCTCGAACTAATCACCGGCCAGAGGAATAGAAATTATCACAATTATCTTATACAAATCATGACTCACACAAGCTCCTCTGGAGTGGAGGCACCCCCATTTCTTCAAGCACATGGCCACCAAGGGAGGTGACAGCCGAATGAAAGCTGGACTCTGACACTATAGCTAACTTCTTCATCCCCAGTTGGATAGGGAACTTCCTTAGACACATTCAAAGCTGATGGGTTTCTCAGAAAAGGTGGGCACACTGGAGGTATTTAGAGCTCCTGTTCCTTGGTAAATACTAGAAGAACTGTTCTGCTTGAGCAATTGTAGAAGTGCTAAAGAAAGCCAGGATCTGAGTTTTCACAAACTAAAAAGCATTGGCTCTTTCAGGAGACAAAGTCAAGGTCTGAGTTTCACAAGTACAGCATGACTTAAAGTAAAACCATTTGGAGTTTACAGACGTGGGGAAAGAAGCCCCAGTGTGATTGTAAAGAGTGCTGCAGAGCAGGAAACATTCCTGGTGGGCAACATAATGCTGTATTAGGTAGAATTTACTGCATATCCCTACCACCATGCCTCCAGCAATGGCAGAACTCCCTCAAATTTCACTAAGATGCATGTGTGTTTTTGTGTAGCAGATAAAAACATGTGCATCTTCAGAGATAGGGGGTATGTGGGTAAACGTGTGTACATGTGTGTAGAAATTTCCCCAAACTTCAGGGGCCTTACTGTTGGCTGAACTGTATCCCCTCAAAATTCATATGTTCAAGCCCTAACCCCCAGTACCTCAGAATGTGACTGTATCTAGAGATAGGCCCTTAAAGAGGTAATTAAGATAAAATGAGGCCATATGAGTGGGCTCTAATCCAACAGGGCTGGTCTCCTTATAAGAAGAGGAGATTGGAACACAGAAGCACTGATTGAGAAAAGACCTTGTGAAAAAGAGGGAGAAGGCATCCATCTACAAGCCAAGGAGAGAAATCTCAGAATGAAATCACCCTTGCCGACACCTTGATATTGGACTAGCCTACAGAACTGTGAGAAAATAAATTTCTATTGTTTAAGCCATTCAGTCTATGGTATTTATCATGGCAGCCCTAGCAAACTAACACACCTACCAATCTGTAGAAGATAAAAGCTTATACGGAATGCACCATATGTGGTTGGCTTTTTACAAATGGCTAGCTCTTCCTTAATTCTTTCCTCCTAAATATATTGCAGAATGAAAGATAATGTAGTTGAGTAATAGCCTTTTGACTGGGTTAGCTATCCTAACTGAATCAGATCAACTCTTCAGCCAGTTGGGAGTGTTGTGCAAAAATTAATAATTTAAATAGCCCTAAAATGTGACCCAGACAATGTCTTTCCTCCTAAGCTCTGACTCTTGAATCCATGAAAACATTTTGGTCACCAATGTGGACATACAACTTACCTCCTCTTCCCCCAAAGAAATTAGAAGATTTCATGGGAGAGATGAGGGGTGAGGTGGGAAGTGGTTTACCTTAATTATTCTGTAGAGAATATCTTAATGCTTGCTTTTAGCCCTTTTTATTCTCCCTCACATTTTTTACTAGAATTGATAACTTTGGAAGTCATCTCTCTTTTGCTTCCCTAACAGCATTCACGATAAAGGTTCACCCACTCCGGATGCCCCCAGGAAAGCCAAATCCCAAATTCCCTCTCCCCTATTTAGCAGCAAAACCTCCTTCTCTCCTCCTCGAAAAACCTGGATGCTAGATGATAATACCAAGGCCCTGAGACTCTGAAGTAAATTTATCAGTGCATTTTCTCAACAACAGCCAATGTTTCATTATAAAAAGTTCTGATACTAGCTGTTGAGAGAATAAAATTATTATCCTATCTTTATAAGAAAAAGAAAATAAAAAGAAAGCAAATAAAAGAAAATGTTGAACACAAGAATCTTAGATTCTCCAATTTCCTTGTGTCAGAGAAGAAAGGCTGGTGTTTTGTGCCCTACATAATAGGACAAGCTTACCAGCCCAGAAAACTAAAATGTGTAAAGTCACATAGCTCTGTCTAAGTAATGGTCAGCTAATCCCATTCCCAGAGACAGAAAAAAACACTGATGTTTTCCTTTTGAATTAACATTAACTTTCATTACACACACACACACACACACACACACACATTATATTTAGAAATGTTTTAGCCCTGACTTCTCACTAGGGTAAGTGCCTCAATTTCCTGCAAATCATTGTCAAGTGTCCAGACAGGAGAAGTGGAAGCAAAGATAAGAGATCCTGAATTTCAACAGAGGGGCCATCATGCTAAACCTAACTCAGCTGTGCTTTTTCACTTGGCAACAAGTGATAACCCTGATAGCCACATATCTTTCCTGCTGCCTTTGACTTCTGATAAGGAAGAGGAAAGTGGGAAACAATGATGAGTGTTGATGATAAACACCCCTGGCTGTGCATTTTCTTCAGTCTTTTTCAGTTAACTGAACCCCAGAGGAATCCCAAACCCTGCAGATCTATCTGATACCTGGAGAGGTTTATGAGCATTTGAAGCTACAGATTAAGATGAACTATACTTAAAAGGGTTTGTGACTTGTTCAGCACCTTTATTTTAAATATACCTCTAAGTCAATCAAACATGCTTTGTAGAAATTCCTAAAGTCTTAATACACTTTGTGAAAGAGGATTTTTAAATTAATTAATTAATTTATTTATTTTTGGCTGCATTGGTCATTGCAGTACGTGGGCTTCTCATTGTGGTGGCTTCTCTTATTGTGGAGCATGGGCTCTAGGCACGCGGGCTTCAGTAGTTGTGGCACGTGGGCTCAGTAGTTGTGGCTCGCGGGCTCTAGAGCACAGGCTCAGTAGTTGTGGTGCACAGGCTTAGTTGCTCTGCGGCATGTGGGATCTTCCCAGACCAGGGCTCGAACCCATGTCCCCTGCATTGGCAGGCGGATTCTTAACCACTGCACCACTAGGGAAGCCCATGAAAGAGGGTTTTACAGTCTCTTAATGTTTAAGAATTGGGCAGAACCTGAGAGGTCAGTAACATCCTATACACACATTAAATTCACTGTGGGAATACCTGAGATCAGTAGCAAAGTTTCTTCCCTTGGAAATATTCAGAGAATACCTTCCCTAAGGACCTAATCTCTGACTGTATTATGAGATCTGAGCATATCATTTGCCCAATCCACTCTTCATTCACTCATACATTGACCAACCCCTTCTTTGGGTTCCTTACTGAATATGGTACAGATTAAGTGGGTGGGTAGTAGAGTCAGGTTGCCTAGTTTAGAACTCTGTGACTCTCCTGCTCACTAGCTGTGTAAATCTGAGCAAGTTATTTAACCTATTGTGCCTCAATTTTCCTATATGTAAAATGGGGATATTGACAAGACTTACCTCTCAGGATTGTTGTGAGGGGTAGAGAGTTATAAATGAAAAACACTTAGAATAGCATTTGGCATATAGTAATGAATTTTAATTATCACTATTATAGTGCTAAACACTGGTCTTTAATCAGAGGAGGAAAAGGTAGATGAAAATAACATTGTAGGGATGATGGTGAAAAGGAGAAATCCACCAACTACTTAAGAATCAGGAAATCAGATAACACAGTGGTACACAGTTGGTTCCTAGCACTTGTGTAGATATAATTATTATAAGCATCAACAGTAACTTGTAAGATAGTGCTAACTTAAGCTAAACTTAGAACAAATAATGAAATAGTTTGGTGTGAAAGATGGTAGTAGTTCAAAGAAATGAGAGGTCACTGTGGACTGAAGGGGCCAGACAAGATTTCATGGAGGAGGCATGACTTACCCTGGGCCATGTTGAACAGCAGGATATGGACAAGCAGATGGAGAAGGAGGTTACTAAGGGAACAGCATCAAAATCAGAGAGGTGGGAACTACTGTGATATAAGCTGCACTGAACATCTGTATTATTTTTCAGTGATCAGTCCAGGAAGTGGACTTGCAATCATCCTCATTCTCTGCCTTATAGCTTAAAGGTAGAACTCTGCACAAGCCTCAGGCTGCCTCTGAGTTTTTCCTTTCCAGCAGATCTTACACAATCTACACGAGCTCAACTTGCTTTCAACACTACTGCCTTCTTGTCTCTACCCTTTTCCTAAGCCTCAGTGTCCACCTCAACCTCAACTCCAACCCATTGTTTTTAGGGTAAAACCAAGCTTCTTAGCCCGATACTCAACGCTCTTCACAATCTGACTCTAAATTGCGTTTGGTTGTGTCTTCCAGCCTAGCCATCTCCCAGTATAGTCTGAACTGCGTGGGTCCACTCAATATTTGGATTTTTTCAACAGTACTACACAATCCAGGGTTGGTTGAATCCAAGAATGCAGAACTGTGGGTACAGAGGAACTGCATATACAGAAGGCCAACTATAAGTTATATGCAGATTTCTGACTGCACAGAGAGGGCCACTGCCCCTAAGCCCAGAGTTGTTCAAGGGTCAACTGTATACTTTTCCCCTTCTTTTTCTCATAATTCTTCCAGCTAGGCCTTTCTTTCATGCTTCTATCAGTCTAAACTCCAATATAAATTTACCTCCATTCTCTCCTTAACCATCTAATAATTATTGTATTTGTGTATAATTTATCTGTGAACTTTCTGGTTCTTTGTCAATTTTCTAATTCTGTTAAATTTTTTGCTAACTTTCCAGTGTCTTCACTAACTTCCTTAACCACCACATTTTCTCTCTTGTGCTCACAGAACACATGTGTTCCATTCACCAAGCAAGTAAATTTGCAGTATTCCTTCAGCTAGAATTTTATATTGTTATTTCAACTGGAGGGAGGTTAGCTAACTTTTTAATTGAGATCTTAGTTTTCAACCTGGACAGTAAGTTCCTCCAGATCAGGACTTATATTTGACTCTTCTTGCAAGCACAGTAGTTGATTAACTACTAGAGATGACAGGAATCAGAAAGGTCAATTTACAAGACTAATTTATTAAACTACCCAAATGAAGACAAGTAAAGCATAAGAAAAAAGGTAGATTTCAAGGTCGGTAGGTTATAGATAAGGTTCCCTGGAAAATAAACCATGAGATGTTAAGGCTTTTATTGTTGTTGTTTTGCTTTTGTTTTGAGACCCCGAGATTTGTACTCAGGAAGTTACTACTCTTGGGATTAACACCTCTGGGGTATGAGGAACAAGGGGTGAGGATTGGGCAGAGGAAGAAGTAAGAGTTTGAACTGTGCTGTACCTGTAAGAGAATCTTCAGTCAATTTCATGAAGAGCTCTGGAACTGGGATGGCTTAAATTATCCCAGTTGAAGCAAAGGGGCCAGGTCTTTGTACATTCACTTAGACCATTCTTTGAATGTGTACTGGACCTGGGGAAGGGTAATAACTTTGAGCAAGGGAACTGTTTTTGGCAATTCCTGGGGAGGGCTGCAGCTGTGAGCTGTCAGGAGCCAACACTCCTTGGCTTGGTCATAAAGGCAGACTCTGGTGGTATACCACAGTATTCACCACTGTGTTAGGTAACAGGACAGCATGAGCTGTTGACCTCATTTCAGCCTCTGTGCTTCACACTCAGCTCCACCTGGGATTATTCTGTTCTCTGGCTATTATGCCCTACATGCCTGACCTCACTTTAAGCATGTTCATTTGTAGATCAAAAATCTAGTCCTTTATAAGTCCTCTCTTACTTGCAGTTTCTTGCTCCACTTATCAGAAAGAAACAATCCAAAACTGTTTATTTACTGGACCACAACTAATCAGTGTCCAAATCATCAGCACTTGCTCTGGAATTAAATAAGTAACTGTTCCACAAGACATTTTCTAGAATCTCAAGTGAAGGGCCTCTCTGGAGATTCAGCTTTCATTGGATCCATTCTAGCCGAAACTGACAGGACAGCCTTGAAGTTTCAGCCTTTCCCGGAAATACCAGCTGACCAAACACGTGGAAATGTCACAAAGCCAACAACAAGGTAGAGCTTGTCCTAGCGTGAGGAAAACTGACTTAGCAAAGGGTAGCAAGGAGACAGTCTGAACTAATCCACCTTGAAGAGCTGAGGGTTTTCACTTGGGTGGTCCTTCCCCCAATCCATCACCCATGACACTGCCACTTCTCATATTTACATCTTTTGTTATTGATGATAATGATGGTGATATGAGAAATTTAACAAATACAGAAAAGAACCAAGAATAATGAAACATTTAGGTGTCCCCTTCCCAGAATTCACTATTGTTAACTTTTTGCTATATTTTCTTTATTTAATTAAAAAAATTATAGGTATAATTCAAATTACCTCTTTTGCTACTTTCCATAGTCAAAGTCATGATTTTTAATGTGCATCTTTCCAGTTCATTTCTAATTATTTTATTTTTTATACATCTTTATTGGAGTATAACTGCTTCACAATGCTGTGTTAATTTCTGTGGTACAACAAACTGAATCAGTCATGTGCACACATATATCCCCATATCCCCTCCCTCTTGAGCTTCCCTCCCACTCTCCCTATCCAACCCCTCTAGGTGGTCACAAAGCGCCGAGCTGATCTCCCTGTGCTATGCTACTGCTTCCCACTAGCTATCTATTTTACATTCGGTAGTGTATATATGTCAATGTTACTCTCACTTTGCCCCAGCGTCCCCTCCCCACCCCCTTGTCCTCAAGTCCATTCTCTATGTCTTCGTATTTATTCCTGCCCCGGCACTAGGTTCATCAGTACCATTTTCTTTAGATTCCATATATGTGCGTTAGCTCACGGTATTTGTTTTTCTCTTTCTGACTTACTTTACTCTGTATGACAGATTCTAGGTCCATCCACCTCACTACAAATAACTCAATTTCATTTCTTTTTATGGCTGAGTAATAGTCCATTGTATATATGTGCCATATCTTCTTTATCCATTCATCTGTTGATGGATGTTTAGGGTGCTTCTATGTCCTGGCTATTGTAAATACTGCTGCAATGAACATTGTGGTACATGTCTCTTTTTGAATTATGGTTTTCTCAGGGTATATGCCCAATGGTGGGATTGCTGGGTCGTATGGTAGTTCTGTTTTTAGTTTTTTAAGGAACCTCCGTACTGTTCTCCATAGCGGCTGTATCAATTTACATTCCAACCAACAGTGCAGCAGGGATCCCTTTTCACCACACCCTCTCCAGCATTTATTGTTTCTAGGTTTTTTTTTCATTCATTATAAAGCTTTTATTTTCAATAAAGGAAGGAAGATGTCCAGATGTAAAGTAGCTGTGATCATAAAAGATACTAATAAGTACTGCCCAAAGTCAGGATTTTAAGAAGAAAACTCTCTGGAATACCGGTCTTAGTTTGATAATTTTTGTTACTGTTTTGTATTGTTTTTTTACCTGCTCTTTGGTGGATTTTTTTTTCCCTTTGAGGATATTTTTCATTTTATTTATTTTCCAAATCTATTACTTGGAATTCTCATAAGTTAATGTTTTTATTTCTATTTTATTTCATTTTTTTATTATTTTATTCATTTTTTAAAACATCTTTATTGGAGTATAATTGCTTTACAATGTTGTGTTGGTTTCTGCTGTATAACAAAGTAAATCAGCTATATGTATACATATATCCCCATATCCCCTCCCTCTTACATCTCCCTCCCACCCTCCCTATCCCACCCCTCTAGGTGGTCACAAAGCACTGAGCTGATCTCCCTGTGCTATGCAGCTGCTTCCCACTAGCTATCTGTTTTACATTTGGTAGTGTATTTATGTCCATGACACTCTCTCACTTCATCCCAGCTTACCCTCCTCCCTCCCCGTGTCCTCAAGTCCATTCTCTATGTCTGCATCTTTATTCCTGTCCTGCCCCTAGGTTCTTCAGAGCCATTTTTTTTTTTTAGATTCCATATATATGTGTTAGTACATGGTATTTGTTTTTCTCTTTCTGACTTACTTCACTCTGTATGACAGACGCTAGGTCCATCCACCTCACTACGAATAACTCAATTTCATTTCTCTTTATGGCTGAGCAACATTCCATTGTATGTATGTGCCACATCTTTATCCATTCATCTGTCAGTGGACACTTAGGTTGCTTCCATGGCCTGGCTATTGTAAATAGTGCTGCAATGAACATTGTGGTACATGACTCTTTTTGAATTACGGTTTTCTCAGGGTATATGCCCAGTAGTGGGATTGCTGGGTCATATGGAAGTTCTCTTTTTAGTTTTTTAAGGAACCCCATACTGTTCTCCATAGTGGCTGTATCAATTTACATTCCCATCAGCAGTGCAAGAGGGTTCCCTTTTCTCCACACCCTCTCCAGCATTTGTTGTTTGTAGATTTTCTGATGATGCCCATTCTAACTGGTGTGAGGTGATACCTCATTGTAGTTTTGATTTGCATTTCTCTAATAATTAGTGATGTTGAGCAGCTTTTCATGTGCCTCTTGGCCATCTGTATGTCTTCTTCAGTGAAATGTTTATTTAGGTCTTCCACCTGTTTTTAATTGGGTTGTTTGTTTTTTTTATATTGAACTCCATGAGCTGTCTGTATATTTTGGAGATTAATCCTTTGTCCATTGTTTCATTTGCAAATATTTTCTCCCATTCTGAGAGTTGTCTTTTCATCTTATTTATGGTTTCCTTTGCTGTGCAAAAGCTTTTAAGTTTAATTAGGTCCCATTTGTTTATTTTTGTTTTTATTTTCATTACTCTAGGAGGTGGGTCAAAAAAGATCTTGCTGTAGTTTATGTCACAGAGTGTTTTTCCTATGTTTTCCTCTAAGAGTTTTATAGTGTCCAGTCTTATTTAGGTCTTTAATCCATGTGGAGTTTATTTTTGTGTATGGTGTTAGGGAGTGTCCTAATTTCATTCTTTTACATGTAGCTGTCCAGTTTTCCCAGCACCACTTAATGAAGAGGCTGTCTTTTCTCCACTGTATATTCTTGCCTCCTTTGTCGTAAATTAGATGACCCTATGTGCATGGGTTTATCTCTGGGCTTTCTATCCTGTACCACTGATCTATATTTCTGTTTTTGTGCCAGTACCATACTGTCTTGATTACTGTAGCTCTGTAGTATAGTTTGAAGTCCAGGAGCCTGATTCCTCCAGCTCCATTTTTCTTTCTCAAGATTGCTTTGGCTATTCGGGGTCTTTTGTGTTTCCATAGAAATTGTGAAATTATTTGTTCTAATTCTGTGAAGAATGCCATTGGTAGTTTGATAGGGATTGCACTGAATCTGTAGATTGCTTTGGGCAGTACAGTCATTTTCACAATACTGATTATTCCAATCCAAGAACATGGTCTATTTCTCCATCTGTTTATGCCATCTTTGGTTTCCTTCATCAGTGTTTTATAGTTTTCTGACTATAAGTTTTTCCCCTCCTTGCGTAGGTTCATTCCTAGGTATTTTATTCTTTTTGTTGCAATGGTAAATGGGATTGTTTCCTTAATTTCTCTTTCTGATTTTTCATTGTTAGTGTATAGGAATACCAGAGATTTCCAGCTTTTTTTTGATTTCCATTTGCATGGAATATCTTTTTCCATCCCTTCACTTTCAGTCTGTATGTGTCCCTAGGTCTGAAGTGGGTCTCTTTTAGACAGCATATATATGGATCTTGTTTTTGTATCCATTTAGCCAGTCTGTGTCTTTTGGTTGGGGCATTTAACCCATTTACATTCAAGTGTATTATCGGTATGTATGTTCCTATTACCATTTTCTTAATTGTTTTGGGTTTGTTTTTGTGGGTCTTTCTCTTCTCTTGTGTTTCCCGCCTAGAGTTCCTTTAGCATTTGTTGTAAAGCTGTTTTTGTGGCACTGAATTCTCTTAGCATTTCTTTATCTGAAAAGCTTTTGATTTCTCCATCGAATCTGAATGAGATCCTTGCTGGCCTGCAGAGTTTCTGCTGAAAACTCAGCTGATAACCTTATGGGGATTCCTTTGTATGTTATTTTTTCCCTTGCTGCTTTCAATATTTTTTCTTTGAATTTCATTTTTGTTAGTTTGATTAATATGTGTCTTGGTGTGTTTCTCCTAGGGTTTATCCTCTATGGGACTCTCTGTGCTTCCTGGACTTGATTGACTATTTCCTTTCTCATGTTAGGGAAGTTTTCAACTATAATCTCTTCAAATATTTTCTCAGACCCTTTCTTTTTCTCTCCGTCTTCTGGGACCCCTATAATTCAAATGTTGGTGCATTTAGTGTTGTCCCAGAGGTCTCTGAGATTGTCTTCAATTCTTTTCATTCTTTATTCTTTATTCTGCTCATTGGCAGTTATTTCCACCATTCTGTCTTCCAGCTCACTTATTAGTTCTTCTGCCTCAGTTATTCTGTTATTGATTCCTTCTAGTGTATTTTTCATTTCAGTTATTGTGTTGTTCATCTCTGTTTGTTTGTTTTTTAGTTCTTCTAGACCTTTATTAAACATTTATTGTATTTCCTCAGTCTGTGCCTCCATTCTATTTCCAAGATTCTGGATCATCTTTACTATCATTACTCTGAATATTTTTTCAGGTAGATTGCCTCTTTACTCTTCATTTATTTGGTCTTGTAGGTTTTTACCTTGCTTCTTCATCTGTGACATATTTTTTGGTTTTTTTTTTTTTTTTTTTGAGGGTGGGATTGTGTTTTTGTCTTACAGGTTGTTTGGCCAGAGGCTTCCAACACTGGACTTTGTAGGCTGTTGGGCAGAGCTGGGTCTTGGTGCCAAGATGAGGGCCTCCGGGAGACCTCACTCCGCTGAATATTCCCTGGGGTCTGAGGTTCTCTGTTAATCCAGTGGTTTGGACTCAGAGCTCCCACTACAGGAGCTTCGGCCTGACCCCCGGCTCTTGAACCAAGATCCTGCAAACCACATGGGGTGGCAAAAAAGAAAAAAAAGAAAAAAAGGAGCAGAACAATAACAAAGGGTAAAAAATAAAATTAGACTAGGAAACTAACAGGTATGTTAGAAAGAATATAAAAATAACAATATAGATGAAACAACAGCTGGAAGGTAAAACAGAACCACAATAGTAAAACAAAAAAAGGCGGAAAAGGCCTTGGCTGTGGGGGGTGGGGCTTAAGCAGGGGTGGGGGTTAGGCAGTGGGCAGGGCCTATGCTTAGGACCCACAGGGCTGGAAAAGGCCCTCGGGGGTTGGGGGGTGGGGCTTAGGCTCAACTCAACAGAAGGGGCCCAGGCATGCCTCTGGTCTCAGAGGGCAGGGGACCAGTCCTGGGAGCCCAGCAGTCTTTGTGGGCCCGAGTGGGCAGGGCAAATGCCCTCTGCTCCTCCCCTGCTCCTCCAGTCCTGGACAGCCCCTCCTATTCTCCCCTGGCCTCCCTCCTACACTCCCAGGACCTATGCAGGCTGGAGGGGGCCTCTGAGGGTGTAGGACCCAGCAGGAGAGCCAGGCAGGCTTCCCCGGCTGACTGGGCAGGGGAAACGGTAGGCATGCTCCCCCCTGATCCAAGCTCCCGAGGGTCCCTCCAGGCATGGGAACCCCTCCCCACTCCCAGTCTCCCCTCATTAGCACTGGTCCTGTCTGGCATCCACTTCTCTCCACCCCTCAACCCCCCAACATCCTACCCGGTCACTTGGGGGTTCCTCCCACCTCCTTGGGCGTTGAGGTCCCCCACCAGTGTTGGGCAGGCGTCCTAGTTGTGGGGAGACGTGAACTCCGCGTCTTCCCACAGTGCCATCCTGACTCTGCCCCCAACCCATTTTAAATAATTTTAAATGCATATGTTAGTATCCATAAAAATGTAAAGCACTGTCACGCATGATTTTAAAGTTGACATAAATGGTATACTATACAGTACTATACTTTGCTTTTCTTCATTAACTCTTTTTTGAGAATTTTTCATACAGCTATACACAGATTTAGTTCATTTTTAACTGCTTATGATAGTTCCTCAAAGAACCATGTTACATTTTACTTATTCGTCCTCCTATTATCCTATTGATGGACACTGAAGTGGCTTCCAAGGCTTTCCTTTTTGTGCATTTTTTTTTCTGACTTCCTTGACAGCTCAAAATGAATGAAATGTTTTGTTTTTTTTTTAAATTTCTTGCTGAGATTGACCAGGCCTCCAGAGAAGAATTCCTGCTGTATCATTGTTCTTTGCCCCTCTTCCTCAGCCCTGAGAAATACCAGGTGCTGGTTTCTAGAATTCTCATTGTTTTCTGAGTTGGTTCTGCCAACACATTTCAATCCTAGCCAGACCTAAGGAACAGATCATAGAAGTGACAAATATGGGCAAAATTGATACAGTTCATTGGGCCTCAAAATAAAATTGGAGTTACCTCTGTAAATTTATCCCAAGAAAATAATTCAAAAAAGGAAAATAATCTATATACATGAAGATTTTTATTATAAAACTTTTTAATAGGAAAATATAATAAATAACAAAAATGGTCAACAATGGGGAGTCCTTATATAAATCATGGCATATTAACTCAATAGAATATTATTCATTCTATTATAATGATGACTCTGAAAACTCTGTATTACATGGGATACATGAAATTGCTCTATCTAGCTCAAAATAGTTGAATATCAGCACTTTCATGTGATCCAAACTAAGAGTAACAGAGAAAGACAGGTGATGATATGATAGATAAAAAATGTATAGGGCCTCCCTGGTGGCGCAGTGGTTGAGAGTCCGCCTGCCGATGCAGGGGATACGGGTTCGTGCCCCGGTCTGGGAGGATCCCATATGCCGCGGAGCGGCTGGGCCCGTGAGCCACGGCCGCTGGGCCTGCGCATCCGGAGCCTGTGCTCCGCAACGGGAGAGGCCACAACAGTGAGAGGCCCGCATACCGCAAAAAGAATAGAAAAAAAAAAATAAAAAATAAAAAATGTATAAAGCAAAAGTACATCTACAGTATGTGAACGTATACCTGCATTTGGACAAGAACTTGAAAGAAGCACAACAAATTAAAAATGGTTATACGGAGAAGGAGAGTGGGAGAGAATTAAACCTTATTAAACTTACATATGTGGGACCTTATATACATTATTCTTTTAATACAAACACACACACACTCAAACACACACACGGGAAGCTTTTATTAGTCCCACTTATAGATGGGGAAACTGTGGTTAAGAGTTATTAAGTCAGCTGTTTAGTGCCAAGTCGATAGAGTGGCAGAGCTAGAATTTGTATACAGGCCTCTTTCACTCCAAAGCCTGCGCTCCACCCATGTTCCTCTCTGGATGAAAGAACCATCTTTTCCTTATAGTTCCCATATTATTATTTGTGTAATAAGTAGAAATTCAAATAAAAATTCCCAAAGTGGGTGAGGATAAGGAAGATGGTTTATGAAACATCTCTCCCTGGTCCCATCTGATCTAGAGTGACAGGGCACCTACTAGAATGACTGATTTTCCTAGCTTGCCCTCAAGGTTCCTGGTGTAGAACAAACGCTGCTGGCAAGAGGGTGACAGTCAACAGACAAAGCCGACTGAACCCGGAATGGGATAAGCCATGTACTGCCTAAGGACACTTGATCAAAGCTCTTGAACAAAGAGACCTCAGCTATTATATGACACTATTGAGAGCGAGCTGAAAACTGTTTGCGGGTTTGTGGATATTCTCAGGGAGAAGCCTCCAAATTCTAGCCTGAATCAATGAACAATGAACAGATGGGCACTGGGCTGGGAGTCAGGACTTCTGGGTTCCCTAAATAGAGGTCCTGAGCAGACGTGTACCCTTGGGCAAGTCACTGAGGTTCTCAGTTTTCTCATCTGCAACATGAAAGACTTTGCCTCTTCCAGCACTAAGTGTTTCTCTGGCTCTTTTTTCTACCCAGAAAGAAGAGTTCTGTAGTCTACTACCTGGAGAAATCATGTGTCAGACATCTGAAGGAAGTGTTTATTCCTTTTACCTTCATTCTTTCAGAAAAGAGGGGACTCCCACCAACAATTCTGCTCTTCTCTCCACCCACTAATGTGGTCACCACCTCTCTGTCCAGTGAATTCCTGGGAAGGTCATGTACTGGATCTAGTGCATGGAGATACTCTGCTACAAAGGTGGAAAACAGGCTCCACCCACTCTCACTGCAGCCCACTTGCCAGCAAGTGGGCTGAGCTGCACTTGGTGTTCCCTCTCAGACAGAAAGCATGTCAGGTCAGGCTGTGGCTCTGCCTCCAAGGGAAAACCTAGAGACGCAGCTCCCTCCTCAGTGCTCTGTCTTGCCAGTTACCATCTACAGCCCTCCAGGTAACTGGCTGGCTAAACGTCATCTGTGCAGACCCTAGAGTTTAAACTTGGGGCATGGGGAAGAGGAAGGAGTGTGGTGCTCTGTTATTAACATCAAGATCAACCTGTATATTCCAGTACAGAGTTCCAGCAGCCCCAAATTGGGGGTTCATAGGCTGATCCTGGAATTTGATCTTCCTCAAGTTCCTTCTATCTGTTTGCCACTGGTTGGAAAAAAAAAAAAAGTATAATTGGCATCCCCAAACCTCAAATACAGAACCAAAATCTGGAAGAAATACCAGCCCAGGATCAGGTATAACCTCCTAATCAAACTGTTTGTTACTATGAGAATGAAGGAATGAAGGGGTGAGAAGAGAGATGGAAGCAAAATGGATTGCAGAACTGAAGTAACATTCTGCAATTAAGCTTTGGGAGAAAAAGAGCTGAGTTAAAAATAAGAATGCCGAACTGAACTCCAGGGCCTAAGGAGAGACTGAGATATGGGTGAGTAAGCCAAAGCCCAGCCAGGGACGTGTTCTTGTTCCCAGGGCGCCAATGCACAAGTAAACAGGATGGAGGTAAGATCTATAACTTTGTTTATGGGGCTGCATTTGGAAGTGAGGGAGTAGGATGGATAGGTGGACTGTCTTCCACCCGAGTGCCTGAAATCAAATGCCACCATCACCACCTCTAAGACACATGACCATAGACAAAGCTAAACCGTTTACACTCTCAGGTTTCCGTCGAGCAGAACAGATATCATAATAGCAACAAGAGGGTTGGGGAGTATTTAATGAGATAATCCATGTAAAGTACTAGCACATCTAGTACTCTGAAAACATGAGACTCCCCTCCTGTCCCACTAGATGGTAGGTTCCAAGAGGGCAGGGGCCACGGCTGCATCTGCTAATTGGTAGATCCCCAAAGCCTAACACAGTCCAGAAAATATTTATTGTTGTTGTTGACATTGTGGTGTTGGAGGAGGGACTGGAAGAAACAACGTTAGTACCGTCTTCATCCTCCCCAGAGCACCCTCCCTCTCATTTGAAGCCAGCTAACATTGCTGAGGATGAGCAATGTATTTCCCATCTAAAGATTCAGTTTTCCCCTGCTGCTTCAGGAACCATCACTGTATAGGAAGGTGGAAGCTAACCTAAACCAGCCCAGCTGAAGTCTTGGTCTGAATCTTGTTCCCCAAGACAGGGCCAACAAGGCAGCATGCTACACACTGCCTTTATTTGATTGATATGATTTGATTGATTAACTTCATTTCATTGGATTGATCTTCAAATTCCTTTCTTATTTTCACTCTAAGTTCTCCAAAATTCAAGGGAGAGAGAACAACGACATACTAGGAGACAAGCTTCAGTGTCAGAATAAGTGCCCTTACTTGGTTGGGAGTGGCTGGAGAAGGGACCTCTACTGGAGTAAAGACTAAAAGAAGAAATACTTTTTCCAATTTAAATAACTTACTTTTTGAGAAGAAAATTTAAATTAACCACTTTCTTTTCCTTTTTTTTTTTTTTTTTTTTTTTGCGGTACGCGGGCCTCTCTGTTGTGGCCTCTCCCATTGTGGAGCACAGGCTCCGGACGTGCAGGCTCAGTGGCCATGGCTCACGGGCCCAGCTGCTCCACTGCACGTGGGATCTTCCTGGACCGGGGCACGAACCCGTGTCCCCTGCATCGGCAGGCGGACTCTCAACCACTGAGCCACCAGGGAAGCCCTAACCACTTTGTTATAGCCAGATTAAACAGTTGGTGATGAGAGTTTTTGGATCTGGAATCCTGCCAATTAGATGGAAAATTGAGTTTTATTCATGGTAGAACAGAGCTAGTACCCTAATCAAATTCCCAGTATCATTTAGGATCTAGATTCTAGGTAGACTATAGATAGATTCTTTACCATTCACTAATTCACAGTCTTATAGCCCCTCAGTTGCCACAATCACAGCATCTTTGGTGGTCAGGTCCCAGGTGACCACCTGCAGCCTGGCGTAGCATCAGGAGCATCTTAGATGATTAACAGATGTTCAGTCAAGTTTAAACATTGAGGTTGTGTGTCTAGACAGCTAGTCAAACTGCTTCACATGTCCCATGAGCCCTGCCCTGACTCTCCCTTTCTCCAGCTGTGGAGATGACTGACATTTTGGAACTCTTAGAGACATATAATTTCTAAACATGGAGTCTTGAAGTGAGAAAATGGAAAAACTGAATGAGGACCATAGGATCCCACCAGTGAAGGAACTTGTTCAAAGTTCCTCAGTCTGTGGCAGAATAAGAACTTGAGTCTAGGTCTTTGGACTCTAAGACCAGTGCTATTTCCACTAGATGACTTGAATATTGATAAATATCTTGCCTTTTCCTCACACTTAACAAAGTCTGTGAAAATAGAATTTATTAATCCATCTTCTGCATCTGCCAGTGGGCATTACCAGCACTTAAAGGCTCCCACTCTTTAGAAGCCTATATTTCTAAGATGTCAACAATTAACCAGGAGGCAATTAGTTTCAAGCATATGAAAATAAACTCTGTATTACTTTGCGAGGGCTACTGTAACAAAGTACCATAAACTGGATGGCCTAAACAATAGAAATTTATTATATCATAGATCTGGAGGCTAGAGAAGTTCAAAATCAAGGTGTTATCTGGGTAGGGCTGGTTCTTTCTGAGGGCTGTGCGGGAAGGATCTCTTTTAGGCCTCTCTCCTTGTTAGTAGATGGCTGTCCTCTATGTCTCTTCACATGGTCTTCCCTCCATGCATGTCTGTCTCTGTGTCCAAATGTTTCCATTTTGTAAAGACATCAGTCATACTGGATTAGGACCCACACTTAGTAAAAGACCCTATCTCCAAATAGGGTTACACTCTGAGGTATGAGGCGTTAAGACTTCAACATATGAATTTGAGGGGAACACAACTGAACCTATGACAAACTCTAAATCGGTGTTTCCCAAATTTCACCTACTTGTGTATGTAACATCATAAGACCTTTGCTATATTCACATACCATTTATATAATTACCCCCTTAATATTTAAAAATCAACTTGGCTTACCAAAATAGATTTATTGTAAGAGGTAATTTGATCTCTTATATAAATAATAAACCAATGTTTTTCTAATACACATTAAAACTATTATTAAAATTAAAAAGCCCTTGCACCACCTAACATTTTCTCACGTCCTACCATTGGTAGGCATATCACACTCCGGGAAACACAAATCCAAATGGCTTGTTGAGTGTGTGGGTTTGCATGTATTCCATGTGAGTTGAGGTTTTATGGGTATTTATTGAATGAGGCAAATCCCATTTAAGAGATAGTAGTTCCTGCAATTCCAAATCAATTCTCTGTATCTCTCCAGCCTCACAGAAACAGTCCATCTAACTTTCTGTATGGGAGGGTCACAAGAAAATTCTAAAATGGGAAAACAGGATGGGGGTGGGGTCCACTCGTCTTTCTTCTCTCTAGGAGTTTGTTCAACTGCTGCAAGTGACACATGGGAGAGCTACAGAATAATTTTGAAGAGATAAATTAAGGTGGGGTCAGGTATCTTCAACCCTGCAGCTCATTGGCTACATGGTTTCTGAATGAGTTATTGAACCTTTTGCTGTGAAAGGCTTGGAATGGAAAAGTTGGTTTTAGGGGAAGTAATGGGGAAGTATATCATCCCATAGTCTTCCCAGCTCACCTCTTAGACATCAGACCACTGGAAAAACCCTCTATAATAGGAAGAATAAATATGGCCCTGGAGCACCTCCTACTCTCAACCAATTTTCCATGGTCCTCTTTACTACTGAGCCCCTAAGAACCTCAAAATCCTTTCCAACACAACACTCCAGGAAGCCACTACCAACTACAGAGAGGAAACCAACAGACCAGCTCTTTGGTGCAGGCTGCTTTCTCTGGCCTCCACAAAAGACCAAACCTATAAGTAGCCTAGGAAAAGGTCTTCACCACCCTTTTCTCCCATGCTTTCCACTCCCTTCTCATATCTGACTTCTTACCCTCAGGACTCAGTTTAAATGCGTGTCTCCAAGGAGACCTTCCCACAGAGACCTAATAAGCAATCTAATAAATGCCTCCCATTATTCTTTATCTCAGATATTGATTTGATTCCTTCATATCATTTACCATGACTTACAATTACTATTTGCTTAGGTACTTATTTTTTTAACAGCCTTGCCCACTGGAATGTAAGTTCCTTGAAAGTAAGGGTTATATTGGTCTTGTTCATCATTCTATCACCAGCATACACTAAGCACTCAATAAATACTTCTTGAAAGAAAAATAGAAAGGAAAAATGAAAGGGGGAAATGGATAAAGCAAGAGAAGGAAAGAGAAAAGGAAAGGAAAAGGGGAGGGAGAAGAGGAGGGGAGGGGAGGGGAGAGGAGAGAGCTTTCTGCTAAGCCACTGACAATTTGCCACTATATGGAGCTGCACAGTGATTGGTCAGCAGTTTTTTTGGTAAGTGAGGTGTTCCTCTCCTTGTGTCATACAGTGAAGCCATCTTTTCCTCCCCCCAAATAGGAATATTCCCTCTCAGAAGTACTGGATGTGGGGGAAAAGTGGGAGACTTCTGCCCTCCTCTCTACTTCTTTCTGGTTCTCCCCTGTGAGGAGGAGTGATTTATCTGCTTGATGAGGTGATTAGACTCTAGCATCGAGTGTCTACCAATAGCTATTGGGCAGGGTAATGATTTGAAGTCTCTGTTCACCTGGGTCCATTCTCCATGCCTCCCTTTCAGTACTCTGACCTCAGCAGGATGTGAGGATGGCCATATCCATCCACATGGCTGGCTGGAGGAGTGTCTGCTGGTCAGATCCACTTTCTCCAAGTTCATCCCAAGGTAAAGACTTGGGGGTAAAAAATAGAACACTCACTAGACACTGTCAAGTCACATTCTTTTACAACTTTGCCAATTATGTTATGGATATTTTGAGCCCTATATAACTTGGATATTTATTTCTCGAAAGGCTCAGAACTCAGAGGGCAGAAGAGTGAATTTAATTACCCCCTCAGAAAACCCAATAGGAAAAGAGAAAGAAAGATACTGCATGAGACCAGCTCGACTTTGCAGTACTAGAATCGTAACTGTTAGAACATGTGGCCTTTTTTGGCAGGCTAACAAATGTTGCAATACCACTCTTGGCATCATGCTTCCTCTTCAAACTCTTTCTAAGCTTGTAATAAGAGCCCTATATCACCTAGTAATCAGAAACATCACAACAGACATGGAGAGAAAAGACCTGTGGAGCCAGGTGAGGTCATTTCAGAAGGAGCCTGGCTCACCATAGGATGGCTTTATGGGTGAGCCCCATCAAGATGGAGGTCAGCACCTAGAGGGGTGGGATAGGGAGGGTGGGAGGGAGACGCAAGAGGGAGGGGATATAGGGATATATGTATACGTATAGCTGATTCACTTTATTATACAACAGAAACTAACACACCATTGTAAAGCAATTATATTCCAAAAAAGATGTTAAAAAAAGAAAAAAAAAGATGGAGGTCAGGCCCTCTCACAGCAGATATCCCTGTCAGATACTGAGAATTTTAACACAAAAGTGGAATATTCCTGCAGTGGTTTGCTGCAGCAATTCATGGGATGTGGGAATACTGTTTTTGGTTGTTAGGAATTTGCAAATGCTTTTAGGTATGGAAACCATCCATTGCCTGCAAGGATCACAGAGCTGTTCATACAGAAGAGTTTGCTTTTATTGTTCCAGATGTGAAATGTTTTTTTAGAGACATAAGAGAGAGACAGAGGACATTTCATAGAAAGAAGAAAATGATAAAAAAAAAAGAGGCAGAGATATTCTTTTTTAAGGATCTACATTAATTTGTGGCATTAGGTAGCCCATAAAAAGGAAATTCTGCCCCTCAGAAACAGCTCAGCCCATGACCCACCTCACCCCTAAGCCTTGCCTAATCATCACAGAAAATAATGGATTCCCTGACCTTTTACTCCTCTGGCACTCAGAGCCTGTTCCATTCTACTGGCACTTTCCCTGTACTGTTTTTTTTGTTTGTTTTTTCGTTTTTGTTTTTTTTGCATCACGCGGGCCTCTCACCGTTGTGGCCTCTCCCGTTGCGGAGCACAGGCTCCGGACGCGCAGGCTCAGCGGCCATGGCTCACGGGCCCAGCCGCTCCGTGGCATGTGGGATCTTCCCGGACCGGGGCACAAACCCGTGTCCTCTGCATCGGCAGGCGGACTCCCAACCACTGCGCCACCAGGGAAGCCCTCCCTGTACTGTTTAGGGTGGTCAGTCTCCCCGATTAGATTGTTAACTCTTTAAAGAAGGGAATTATGGGGCTTCCCTGGTGGCGCAGTGGTTGAGAGTCCGCCTGCTGATGCAGGGGACACGGGTTCGTGCCCCGGTCCGGGAAGATCCCACATGCCGCGGAGAGACTGGGCCCGTGAGCCATGGCCGCTGAGCCTGCGCGTCCGGAGCTTGTGCTCCGCAACGGGAGAGGCCACAACGGTGAGAGGCCCGTGTACCGCAAAAAAAAAAAAAAAAAAAAGAAGGGAATTATGTTTATGTCTTCTACACATCTTACTATTAAGATATGTAATATTACACATCATCCAGCATCTTGTCCTAGATACATTAGAAGCAAATTAAATAGTTTTATTTTTATTTTTTTGATTGCTAAAAAGAGGTCACATTCATGAATTTTACATTTACAGTGTGCCTGCCATGGGCTAGGAACTGTTCTGGGATTTGAAGCTGCTATGGTATTGTGGATGATGAGGATAAAACTAACACCAATATGAACAATGGTTATCATAGCTAATGGTTATTAAATGTTTATGGTAGGACAAGCACCACTTTTAAGTGCTTCACATATATTATCTTGTTTAATCCTTATAGCAACCCTAGGAGGTAGTTATTATTACTAAGCTTATTTCTCAGACGAGAGCACTGAGGCACAGAGAGAATAACTGCAACAGGGTCCCTGCCCTTGAGTAGTTCACAGACTTGTAGGGAGTCAGAATGTAAAGTAGTGATGACAATATTCATAATATTAATAATACTAGTAATTTAAATAGTTTTAAGTGAAAAATTGGAAGGCAATACATAAGAAAGAAGAAGTGTGTCAACTATATGAGTAGGGTGGGTATGTACATGTGTAAGAGAGAAGAGGCAATTAAGTGTAATAAGTTGTCTGAATTAGATGAATGAGTGCTTCTTTTCTTCATAATTTAATGGGTGTGATCCAGTGGTGTTGATGAATCTTTAACAACTAGATTTCCAGGTAGTCCCTGATGAATGTTGGTTGATATTTTCACTTACATTAATGAGTAAGATGAAAGTGAAATAAATAATGAGAAATATGTCAAAACTTCATTTGTCTGTAAAGGATGTGAGTAACTTCTTTGTTAACTCAGATAATAGTTTTCAAACACTGGAAGATTATTTCATCAATTTTCTTCTGCTATTCACAATGTAAAAAGAACTACATACACAATACACTCTTAAGTTAAATCTGCATTATTAACATTTTCCCTATCACTTTCTTACAACTAGACCAGGGATTAGCAAACTACAACTCATGGGCTCCTATTTTTGTAAAGCTCATTAACTCTTTGTTTCCTCCCCCCGCATTTTTAAAGAGCCATAAGGAAGAAGGAGGAGGAGGGAGAGGAGGGGGAAGAAGAGGAAGAAAATAAAGAGAAAGTAAAGGAGGAGGAGGAAGAAAAGAAGCAACAGTAACAAAGCCTAAAATATTTACTATCTGGGTCTGTATAGAAAAGTTTGCCAACTCTTGGCCTGTATAGTCAACAAAACAATAAATCATGCTTTGATTTTGTAGCATTGCTGATTTCTGTAGTGCAAATACCCCTTCTGTGGCTGATTTCAAGCTAACAATACAGTGCAGAGTTGAGAGGAGATGTACAGTCACGCACCCTTATAGTATTTCCACCACACAGAAATAATATACATAATCTCAAGAGCATTGATAATCATAAGGTGTATTAAAATAATTAGGAAGTGATGAGTTTTGAGTATTTATCTTAAAACATGAGTTTATTTTATTGTACATTTATAGAATTTTATTTTGTATAGTGACTGTTTTTTAACAACTGCCTCACAAAATTCATGAAATTTTAACAATTGCCTTTTGCAAAACAAAACAAGCTGGCCCCAACAAACCACAGTGTGATCACAGAAGCAGTTGGTTGCCCTTGATTTTAATGTTAATGCTACAATGACCCAGGTACTCCTGTAAAGTAGGAAGGTCTAGCTGGTAAAACATGCTAAGAATATCCTTTAAGAGAATGTTCATTACAGCTTTGTTTATAATTGTGAATATTAAAAAAAATCTAAATATTCACTGGTAGAAGACCAGATAAATAAAACATTGTATAGTTGTATTATGGAATATTTATATTGTGGAATTCCTATTATGCCACAATGGTACTGCATTATCTAGCTCTATATGCATCCACATAGAAAGATCTCAAAAATAAAATGTGTGAAAGGAAATTTCAGAAAAATATGTACAGATGATGCAATTTATGTTGATTAAAAAACAAAGAACACAACCTATATATTGTCTATAGATATATCAAGTATGGTCAAGGTATCAAAACATACAGGAGGAAGATGCCCCTAAAACTGCGATATTAGCTGCCTCTAAGGGGTAGGAAGAACGAGAAAAAAGTGGGCTGGAATGGGTAAGCAAAAAGAAGTTAAGGTCGATTCATTTATAATACTTTGTTCCTTTTTAAAAAATTAAGCAAGTAGAACAAAGGTACCTCAAAAGGGCTACAGACTTGGGAATGTCTCCAGGCCCTACTTGTTGCTGCTGTGCACACCAAACCCAGGGCCCAGGTCAACATTCAAGGGAATGCCAGCAGTGTGAAGAAATGTGGCCGGGGCTGAGTCTCCTGGTTGCTTTGCTGCAATGGCAGCTGTTGCAAATCACTGACACAAGGTAACAGTGGTGGTCTAATTCTGGCCTATTTAGACTCATGCCCACCATCCGTGTTCTAGGACTGTGGCTTGACACCAAGATGTGTGTGTCACCTCACAGACCCTTCTGACCACCAGCCCATTGGTGCCATCTCAATGTACCACCAGAATGCTTTTATTTCAGGGTATAATGATGCATTCCTGCCCCAGGAACTTGGCAAAGACCAACTCCAACCCATCTGGATGGATTTCAATGCTTTTGGGTGTCTGGGGAAAAGAATTTCAAATGCTTCCCTTTTAAATGTGCTTAAGCTCCAAATACAAATTTACTCATCCTTTTCTCTAAAGCTCCAAGCTCCAACAAGAGTTTCTATGAAAACAAATACTAAAATATTGAAAGGTTTCGGCTCTAGAGGAAGGGATTCACTTGCATTTTCTCTTATTTGGTCCTCCCAGCAACTTAAGAAATGCATGTTCTTCATTAGCCCTATTTTACAGAGAGGGAGAAAGGAATACTGAGTGGTTAAATCACTTTCCCAAGGCCACACTCTCAATAAGTGGCAGAGTCAAGACTCAAATTCAGAAGTGCTAATGTCCAATGTGAGTTGTCTCACATGTCTTTTCAGTGCTGTTTCTCTGCTCCTTCATTTTCTGCCTCTGAACCTTTTCTTAGTTGCATTGTTAAACCTCTGAGTCATTTCCGGTGTCCCAACTCCAGTTTGGGGGAAAGTCTTTTCAATTTTTATATTATTATGCAATAGTGATTATACACAAAAGAATACATGTAAAACATATGTAAGTTACAAAGCATAAAAGTAAAGCTAGAACGTTACCAAAACCCATGTACTCCAGTCCAATCCTATCCCCCACCTTCCCTCCACTCCCTAAAGTAGCCATCATGAGTTTTAGACTGCTCATTCACTCTATAAAAAAATGTTTTCTGCATGTGTTCCTAAACAATATATTGTTTCATTTTGTCTTTTTTATGAACTTTATATAAATGTATACCTGATGTCATCTTTTGTGACTTTTTTTCACCATGTTATTGCTTCAACAGGTAGAATCTGATAATTGATTGGTCTGATAATACCGAATATCAGTGAGGATTTGGAGCAACCTGAACTGTTCGTAGTAGTGTAAATTATTATAAGCACTTTGGAAAACAATTGGACACTATTTTATAAGGTTGAACAAATGCATGTACTACTTCCCACAATTCCTCTCTAAGCCACTTCCTCTCTCTTGCACACTTGCACCAGAAGACACATGCAAGAATGTTCATAGTAGCATTGCTCATAACAGCAAATACTGGAGGTGAAGTATTTTTGATCTTGGGTATTATTCATACACTCTATTTCTGAACTAGGCAACATATTATTTGTTGTCGGAAAAGACATGAAAAAGTGGTTTTATCTGTGTCATTAATAGCAAAGCAATTTGGATTAGTTCTAGGCTAAAGTATGGCTTTTGTGATTGTATCACATATTTAGGTTAAAGAGTCTTTAAATGCTAATTTCTAACTCTTAGAAGTCAATGGGGTTGATGTCATCATAATTTCATAGCAAGGTCTCTGCATTCATTTATCATAGGTTGGAGCTTGTGGGAGAGGTGATGGCAGAGGCAGATTGAGGGGAAATGCAGAGCTTATAGGTTTCAGAGCCCTGATCACCACCCTCTCCCAACCCCACCCCATCTCCATCTACTGAGCATCAAAGTTGATCTCCTGTGCAGAGAACCATGTTTGTTGAGTCTGAAAAATGATTCGATTAAATTTTGGCACTTATTACCTATTTAGAAGTATAGAAATTTTGAATTCATGTTCAACTTTGAAGGGTCTCTTCCTTGGAAGAAGAACTGAGAGAAATTTGAGGTTTGACCTTCCCCACAAATGATTATCTTGTAAAGAAGAATAATTCTTTTCAGATTCTTTAAAATGAGCCACATAAGCCCAGAATTCCAAAATCAGCTGCTTCTTTGGAGTGACTACTCTGTGGTTACAATGCAACACAAAGATACATAAATGTGCAAACGTATCAAGTGTTAGAGTAGAAAAGATCTTCCAACTTGCAAAACAAACTACAAAGCTCGCTCCCACCCTTCCCCAATCCCAGCTTGCCCCAGCACACACAGCAAGATGTCCCTGCAGTCAATCCTGTAATGCCACCAAAAAAGTTAACTCTGTTAAGTGAGGTTAACTGACCTGCCCATGATCTTTGGGTGAGTATCAGGGTAGGGACCAGGACCCAGTCCTGAGGAAAATCTTTATTCCTAGTCAGGATGTTTCCTGCTTTTCCAGCAGTTTTCATATAAAGTTATCTGAAAAGGAAATGCTTTGTTTTTATTTGTTGTTTTGTCTCCACTGTTTCTCAAAATGCTTTGAGAGCCCTTCTTGATTTGACTTCTTGTGTGACATTGTTTGCATTTTCATCAAATGAAAGGGGGGGCCTGACAGCTCACCAGATAACCCCACCATGCTGTGTACAAGGAGAATACCAATTACCACCCTTAATACCAGTTTGATCTTCACTTGTCAATAGCTACCTTCCTGATAACACTTCCTGCAGATTCTATAGGCAGCTGGCTGGACTCCAAGTTCCACAGAGTAGACATGGGAAGCTTTTCACAAACTTAGGCCCCTCCACCTCTAGCCATCTCTGTCCCCTTCCAAGCATAGCCAGAGACTTGTAGCAGTCTTTTAAGCGCTAACTTCAGAGAGGCACTTGGGGGGGGGGGCTCCATAAAAAAATGGCAAGAGAATGCTTCTGCTCACACTCTAAGGACTTCAGCTTTTTGCAAATAAATGAGAAATTCTCATTGTCCTAGAGAAGAAGATAGTTACCTACCTTCTAACTCATCACACGTATGTGTATGCACTCGCACCCACAAACACACACAGAGAGACTGCACCTAAAAAGTTCTTCAAGATGTTAGTATCTTTACTCAGGTTTGAGAAACACTGCATTACAACAGTCTCTATGGTTAAGAGGGAAAGACAATATTTCCCAAAAGGCAAGGCTACACTATCATGGGAAAGGGAGGGAGAGGAAACTAGTGCCTTAGAGAACTGAAAAATTCAGAGGGATGCTTTGAAGCCAAGGCAAATTGGTAATTTACCTCTCACTTAACCAATATGAATATTCTTTGTATTCTGATACACTACGGTAAAGAAGTATGTGAACAGCCCATTCCAAGACGGATATATGCATCACACATAGGGTAAAATAAAGGAAAGAGAAGGCTGCTATCCCTAGCTCTTCAGAAGAGAAATTCTCCCAACACCCCACCAGGCTGTAGCACAAACATGCCCAGATGGCCCTAGAAACAAGCTGAGAAGCCTGTCCCGGGGGCTGCCCTGGGCTGTATCTCAGCACACATCCTGCATTACTCATTGCCTCAGATCCAGGAGTGTCATTTTCTCCTCCATGCTTCCAATGTGCTAGTGAATTAAGCAGAAGCAAAAGGGATTCAAAGCTGGTCCTTTGTGTGGATGAAAAAGGCTCGGGAATAGATATCAAAATCAAAATGCAGAGATAGAAATATGATGTTCTTAGGCTGTAGATGAATACATTTGCAACTGTCTGCAGAAACATTTCTTCCAGGAACCTTCAAGAAAAATTCACTAGATGAGACTTGAGCAGGAAGCCTTGTTACCACAGAATGGGTGTCTACATTATTCCTGGCAAGATCTGTGTGGATATGTAGATTCATTCTAAAAGGAGGAATGGTTCCCACAGCTCTGGACTAAAAAGCCATCTTGATAAACTCTTTGGAGACAGGGATCCCAAATCTTTCCTTCTCAGTGCTTCAATTCCCACATTTGGAAAAAGGTGAAAATGGCTTCCTCACAGAGGTTTTGTGACTAAATAATATACCATAAGTGACAGTGCTCCCCAAAAGGGGCCATGTAAATGGATCATTCATGAGCTAGAGCAGGAGTTTGGAGCTCTGACTTAGATACATCTCAGTCAACCAAGAGCAGCTTCCTGGTTGTGTAGAGTAGGCAGTCCCCTTGAACAAGCAGCCAGGTAACAGGAGGTAAGTCTGCTTTTACAGAATGTGCAGTAAGTGCCTCATATCATGCTGGGAATCTTTTATCTCCTACCTCATTTAGTTGTTGCAAAACTCCTGCAGGAATACTTGTTACTATCCCTACTTAACAGGGAGGAAACAGATGAGGAAACTGAGGCTCAGACTGGAGAAGGCTTGTCAGGTGAAGGTAGCTGGTAGTGACTGCTTTTGCTGTGAGAGGCTACAAATATTAGGTGCTCACTTTCAACCTCTCTCCCAGCTAAAGCGTTTTTGTGTACCCTAATTCTGGTCCATAAGACCTAAGGGGAATCTGTTGGGATTCTATGAAGGTTTTACTCCCTAATAAAAGGTATGCAGGAGGAATCATCTTACTTTTCCTCATTACATATCCTCATCTGTTCATGTGACCTCTGGAATTGTTGCAGCCATCCCATGGCCATGATGGCTCACATCACCAGTTCACCAAGTGGGTAGAAAATGCCTGTGGGCCAGTTAAGATGCCGTAGCCTTGAACCATGGAATTAACCAACAGGAACAGCCAGCCCCCGAATATCTCCTCATGTTAAAAAAAATACCTTTGGCACTCCTTGGTATTTGCCCAAAGAAGTTGAAAACTTATGTCCACGTGAAAACTTGCACACAGATGTTTATAGCAGATTTATTTGTAATTGCCCAAACTTGGAAGCAACCAAGATGTTCCTTAGTTGGTGAATGGATACATAAACTGTGGTACATTCAGACAATGTAATATTATTCAGGGCTAAAAAGAAATGAGCTATCAAGCCATGAAAAGACATGGAGGAAACTTAAATGCATGTTACTAAGTGAAAGAAGCCAATCTGAAAAGGCTGCATACCCTATGATTCCAATTATATGACATGTTGGAAAAGGCAAAACTATGAAGACAGTGAAACATCGGTGGCAAGAGGTGGAGATAGGGTGGAGGGATGAATAAATGGAGTATAGAGGATGTTTAGGAGAGTGAAAGTATTCTGTAAGACACTATAAAGGTGGATACATGTCATTATGCAATGGTCCAAACCCATAGAATATACAACACTGAGAGTGAACCCTCATGTAAACTATGGACTTTGGCTGATAATGTGTCAATGTAGGTTCATCAATATAACAAATGTACTCCTCTGGTGGGGGATGTTGATAATGGGGGGTGCTGAGCATGTGGGCGCTCTGGAGAACCCTTCTTTGTCTCTTCTAGTTTCTGGTAGTTGCTGATGATTCTTGGTGTAGTTTTTTGGTTGTATCTGCATCACTCCAATTTCTTCCTCTGTTTTCACATGGCCATCTTTCCTCCATGTGTCTAGATATTCACAAGGCTCTCTTATAAGGACATGGATTTAGGGCCCCCTCTAATCATCTTAACTCATCTTAACTAATTACATTAGCAAATACCCTATTTTCAAAGAAGGTCACATTCTGAGAGTCCAGGTAGATATCAATTTTGGGGGGAATCATATTCAACCCAGTATGGTTTAGTCTTTTGTGGTAGGGTTGGAGGTTGGTAGGACTCCAGGGCTGGAATGAGACTTTAATTGCTGGATTATCTGTCTGAATAAGTGGTCATTGATACAATGGATCATGGATACAAAACTATTCCAGACTCATCCCAAAATTCAGGATGTTAGCTCTCTCAAATGGGATACAATGATCTCATTTTCCAAGAATAAAACTGAAAAATGAAAAAAAAGAAAGAAAATAGCCAAGTAAATATTAGCTGAAACAAAACTAGAGAAAAGGTGGAAGAAGTGAACCCATATTGAAAGTCCACTATGTGTCAGATTCCTTGCATGGCATATCTGTGATCTGTCTGGGGCAAGAGCAATGCCAACTCTGCTATATGTACTAAGTGAGGAGATTGGTCAGCAATGGAGAGCATAAGACAGGTGCCTGCTTGAATTCTGGTTCAAGAAAAGGACATAGCAGACATTAATGGAGTAGCTTCAATAGGACAAAGGCTAATAAGCAGGCAATAGTGCATTTAATATATATAGATTCTTTCCCAAGGAATCTTTTCCAGACTAACCTGGACTCAAACCTTGCCTGTGACTCCTACTACCTTTGTATAAATGCCTCAGTCACTCTGTGCCTCAGTTTACTAATCTAGAAATCCCTAAAATTGGACAAACAATAGTACGCACCTCAAAGTGTTCTTATAAGGATTAAGTTAGTTAATATTTGTAAAATACTCAGAATAGCGTCTAATACATATTTTTGTTAGATAAAATAGTGTTGTGGGGAGGATATTGCCCAGCTCGCGGCCGGCAATGATGTCCGAGGCCTCAGGCTGTGTGTCCAGTGGTATTCTGCGAGGATTCCATGGGAGAGACCCGGGATATGGATGAAGTGTTCTTGACCATGTGGCTGACAGGGTCTTGGTGCTCCGGCCAGGTTTCAGGCATAAGCCTCTGAGGTGGGAGAGCCGAGTTCAGGACCTTTGCTCCACCAGAGACCTCCTGGCCCCACGTAATAACAATCAGCGAGAGCTCTCCCAGAGATCTCTGTCTCAGCGCTAACACCCAGCTCCACTTAACGACCAGCAAGTTCCAGTGCTGGACACCCCATGCCAAACAACTAGCAAGACAGGAAAACAACATAACCCATTAGCAAAGAGGCTGCTTAAAATCATACTAAGTTCACAGACACCCCAAAACACACCACCGGATGTGGTACTGCCCACCAGAAAGACAAGATCCAGTCTCATCCACCAGAACACAGGCACCAGTCCCCTCAATCAGGAAGCCTACACAACCCAGGGAACCAACCTTACCCACTGGGGGCAGACACCAAAAACAACAGGAACTATGAACTTGCAGCCTGTGAAAAGGAGACCCCAAACACAGTAAGTTAAGTAAACTAAGAAGACAGAGAAACATGCAGCAGATGAAGGAGCAAAGTAAAAACCCACCAGACCAAACAAATGAAGAGGTAACAGGCAGTCTACCTGAAAAAGAATTCAGAGTAATGATAGCAAAGATAATCCAGAATCTTGGAAATAGAATGGAGAAAATACAAGAAACGTTTAACAAGGACCTAGAAGAACTAAAGAGCAAACAAACAATGATGAACAACACAATAAATGAAATTAAAAATTCTCTAGAAGGAATCAAGAGCAGAATAACTGAGGCAGAAGAATGGATAAGTGACCGGGAAGATAAAATAGAGGAAATAACTACCGCAGAGCAGAATAAAGAAAAAATAATGAAAAGAATTGAGGACAGTCTCAGAGACCTCTGGGACAACATTAAATACACCAACATTCGAATAATAGGGGTCCCAGAAGAAGAAGAGAAAAAGAAAGGGACTGAGAAAATATTTGAAGAGATTATAGTTGAAAACTTCCTTAATATGGGAAAGGAAATAGTTAATCAAGTCCAGGAAGCACAGAGTCCCATACAGGATAAATCTAAGGAGAAACACGCCAAGACACATATTAATCAAACTATCAAAAATTAAATAGAAGGAAAAAACATTAAAACCAGCAAGGGAAAAACAACAAATAACACACAGGGAATCTCCATGAGGTTAACAGCTGATCTTTCAGCAGAAACTCTGCAAGCCAGAAGGGAGTGGCAGGACATATTTAAAGTGATGAAGGAGAAAAACCTACAACCAATATTACTCTACACAGCAAGGATCTCATTCAAATTAGACAGAGAAATTCAAACCTTTACAGACAAGCAAAAGCTAAGAGAATTCAGCACCACCAAACCAGCTTTACAAAAAATGCTAAAGGAACTTCTCTAGGCAGGAAACACAATAGAAGTAAAAGACCTACAATAACAAACCCAAAACAATTAAGAAAATGGTAATAGGAACATACATATCGATAATTACCTTAAATGTAAATGGACTAAATGCTCCCACCACAAGACACAGACCGGCTAAATGGATACAAAAACAAGACCCATATATTTGCTCTCTACAAGAGACCCACTTCAGACCTAGGGACACATACAGACTGAAAGTGAGGGGATGGAAAAAGATATTCCATGCAAATGGAAATCATAAGAAAGCTGGAGTAGCAATTCTCATATCAGACAAAATAGACTTTAAAACAAACACTATTGCAAGAGACAAAGAAGAACACTACATAATGATCAAGCGATCAATCCAAGAAGAAGATATAACTATTGTAAATATTTATGCACCCAACAAAGGCCATCTCAATACATAAGGCAAGGGGAAATAAAAGGGGAAATCAACAGTAACACAATCATAGTAGGGGACTTTAACACCCCACTTTCACCAATGGATGGATCATCCAAAATGAAAATAAATAAGGAAACACAAGCTTTAAATGATACATTAAACAAGATGGACTTAATTGATATTTATAGGACATTCCATCCAAAAACAACAGAATACACATTCTTCTCAAGTGCTCATGGAACATGTTCTAGGATAGATCATGTCTTGCATCACAAATCAAGCCTTGGTAAATTTAAGAAAATTGAAATTGTATCAAGTATCTTTTCCGACCACAACGCTATGAGACTAGATATCAATTACAGGAAAAAAATCTGTAAAAAATACAAACACATGGAAGCTAAACAATACACTACTTAATAACCAGGAGATCACTGAAGAAATTAAAGAGAAAATAAAAGAATACCTAGAAACAAATGACAATGAAAACACTATGACTCAAAACCTTTGGGATGCAGCAAAAGCAGTTCTAAGAGGGAAGTTTATAACAATACAATCCTACCTTAAGAAATAAGAAACATCTCAAATAAGCAAGCTAACCTTACACCTAAAGCAATTAGAGACAGAAAAAAAAAAACCCCAGAGTTAGCAGAAGGAAAGAAATCATAAAGATCAGATCAGAATTAAATGAAAAAGAAATGAAGGAAACGATAGCAAAGATCAATAAAACTAAAAGCTGGTTAATTGAGAAGATAAACAAAATTGATACACCGTTAGCCAGACTCATTAAGAAAAAAAGGGAGAAAACTCAAATCAATAGATATAGAAATGAAAAATGACACGTAACAACTGACACTGCAGAAATACAAAGGATCATGAGAGATTATTACAAGCAACTATATGCCACTAAAATGGACAACCTGGAAGAAACTGACAAATTCTTAGAAATGCACAACCTTCCGAGATGGAACCAGGAAGAAATAGAAAATATGAACAGACCAATCACAAACACTGAAGTTGAAACTGTGCTTAAAAATCTTCTAACAAACAGAAGCCCAGGACCAGATGGCTCCACAGGTGAATTCTATCAAACATTTAGAGAAGAGCTAACACCTATCCTTCTCAAACCTTTCCAAAATATAGCAGAGGGAGGAACACTCCCACACTCATTCTACGAGGCCACCATCACCCTCATACCAAAACCAGACAAAGATATCACAAAGAAAGAAATCTACAGGCTATGGGCTTCCCTGGTGGCGCAGTGGTTGAGAGTCCGCCTGCCGATGCAGGGGACACGGGTTCGTGCCCCGGTCCAGGAAGATCCCACATGCCGCGGAGCAGCTAGGCCCGTGAGCCATGGCCACTGAGCCTGCACATCCGGAGCCTGTGCTCTGCAACGGGAGAGGCCACAACAGTGAGAGGCCCGTGTACTGCAAAAAAAAAAAAAAAAGAAATCTACAGGCTAATATCATTGATGAACATAGATTCAAAAATCCTCAACAAAGTACTAGCAAACAGAATCCAACAGCACATTAAAAGGATCATACACCATGATCAAGTGGGGTGTATTCCAGGAATGCAAGCATTCTTCAATATATGCAAATCAAACAATGTGATACACCATATTAACAAATTGAAGGAGAAAAACCATATGATCATCTCAATAGATGCAGCGAAAGCTTTTGACAAAATTCAACACCCATTTATGATAAAAATGATAAAAAAGTAGGTGTAGAGGGAACTTTCCTCAATGTAATAAAGGCCATGTATGGCAAACCCACAGCCAACATTGTCCTCAATGGTGAAAAACTGAAACCATTTCCACTAGGATCAGGAACAAGCAAGGTTGCCCACTCTCACCACTATTATTCAACATAGTTTTGGAAGTTTTAGCCATAGCAATCAGAGAAGAGAAAGAAATAAAAGGAATCCAAAGTGGAAAAGAAGAAGTAAAGATGTCACTGTTTGCATATGACATGATACTATATATAGAGAATCCTAAAGATGCTACCAGAAAACTACTAGAGCTAATCAATGAATTTGGTAAAGTAGCAGGATACAAAATTAATGCACAGAAATGTCCTGCATTCCTACACACTAATGATGAAAAATCTGAAAGTGAAATCAAGGAAACACTCCCATTTACCATTGCAACAAAAAGAATAAAATATCTAGGAATAAACCTACCTAAGGAGACAAAAGACCTGTATGCAGAAAACTATAACACACTGATGAAAGAAATTAAAGATGATACAAATAGATGGAGAGATATACCATGTTCTTGGTTTGGAAGAATCAACATTGTAAAAATGAGCATACTACCCAAAGCAATCTACAGATTCAGTGCAATCCCTATCAAACTACCAATGGCATTTTTCATAGAACTAGAAAAAAATTTTTCACAATTTGTATGGAAACACAAAAGACCCAGAACAGTCAAAGCAATCTTGAGAAAGAAAAATGGAGATGGAGGAATCAGGCTCCCGGACTTCAGGCTATACTACAAAGCTACTGTAATCAAGACAGTATGGTACAGGTACAAAAACGTAAATATAGATCAATGGAACAGGATAGAAAGCCCAGAGATAAACCCATGTACCTAAGGTCAACTAGTCTATGAAGAAGGAGCCAAGGATATACAATGCAGAAAAGACATTCTCTTCTAAGTGGTGCTGGGAAAACTGGACATCTACATTTAAAAGAATGAAATTAGAACAATCCCTAACACCATACACAAAAATAAACTTAAAATGGATTAAAGACCTAAATGTAAGGCCAGACACTAGCAAACTCTTAGAGGAAAACATAGGAAGAACACTCTATGACATAAATCACAGCAAGATCCTTTTTGACCCACCTCCTAGAGAAATGGAAATAAAACAAAAATAAATAAGTGGGGGTTTCCCTGGCGGCACAGTGGTTGAGAGTCTGCCTGCCAATGCAGGGCACACAGGTTTGTGCCACGGTCCAGGAAGATCCCACATGTCACGGAGTGGCTGGGCCCGTGAGCCATGGCCACTGAGCCTGGGCGTCCAGAGCCTGTGCTCCGCAATGGGAGAGGCCACAACAGTGAGAGGCCCGCGTTCCGCAATAAATAAATAAATAAATAAATAAATAAATGGGACCTAATGAAACTTAAAAACTTTTGCGCAGCAAAGGAAACCATAAACAAGACAAAAAGACAACCCTCAGATTGGGAGAATATATTTGCAAATGAAGCAACTGACGAAGGATTAATCTCTAAAATTTACAAGCAGCTCATACAGCTCAATATAAAAAAAAACAAACAACCCAATCCAAAAATGGGCAGAAGACCTAAACAGACATTTCTCCAAAGAAGACATACAGATATCCAACAAACACATGAAAGAATGCTCAACCTTATTAATCATTAGAGAAATGCAAATCAAAACTACAATGAGATATCATCTCACACCAGTCAGAATGGCCATCATCCAAAAATCCACAAACAATAAATGCTGGAGAGGGTGTGGAGAAAAGGGAACCCTCTTGCACTGTTGGTGGGAATGTAAATTGATACAGCCACTATGGAGAACAGTATGGAGGTTCCTTAAAAAACTAAAAGTAGAACTACCATATGAGCCAGCAATCCCACTACTGGGCATATACCCTGAGAAAACCATAATTCAAAAAGAGTCATGTACCACAATGTTCATTGCAGCTCTATTTACAATAGCCAGGATATGGAAGCAACCTAAGTGTCCGTCGACAGATGAATGGATAAAGAAGATGTGGCACATATATACAATGGAATATTACTGAGCCATAGAAACAAACAAAATTGAGTTATTTATAGTGAGGTGGATGGACGTAGAGTCTGCCATACAGAGCGAAGTCAGAAAGAGAAAAACAAATACTGTAAGCTAACACATATATATGGAATCAAAAAAAAAAAGTGGTCAAGAAGAACCTAGGGGCAAGATGGGACTGAAGACACAGACCTACTATAGAATGGACCTGAGGATACGGGGAGGGGGAGGGGTAAGCTGGGACAAAGTGAGAGTGTGGCATGGACATATATACACTACCAAATGTAAAACAGCTAGTGGGAAGCAGCTGCATAGCACAGGGAGATCAGCTCTGTGCTTTGTGACCACCTAGAGGGGTGGGATAGGGAGGGTGGGAGGGAGATGCAAGAGGGAGGAGATATGAGGACATATGTATATGTATAACTGATTCACCTTGTTATAAAGCAGAAACTAACACACCATTGTTAAGCAATTATACTCCAATAAAGATGTTAAAAAAAAAGAAAAAGATGGTCACCTTATCTTTGATAAAGGAGGCAAGAATATATAATGGAGAAAAGACAGCTTGTTCAATAAGTGGTGCTTGGAAAACTGAACAGCTATGTGGAAACGAATGAAATTAGAACACTTCCTAACACCATACAGTTTCCACTGGGGCAGAATTCACTAGACTCTGAGAAGATTCACACTCCAAACTACCACAGTTGGGACGAAGGCTCTTTCAATTGATGTTTTAGTTTAAATTTTATTTCCTGCCCCCTAACATCCATTAAGGCCCCAGGAGAAGGAAAAGGGGATGTGACTAGCAATAGAGAGAAACTTTCTTCACAACAATGCCCATGGCAAGCTTAAGCACTTTTGGTGAAATATCTCTGGGAAGTACTGGCAGAGGAATAAAAGGCAAACTGACACCGAAGTATTGCTTGGTGTGCATTTCCAGGCTCTGCCTTCTTTCTCATCTCTTGGCGGCAGGTGGAGGAAGAGGAGAAAAGGTGAAACTTTTTTATGAACCGGCAGAAGAAGTTTATAACATCCTCTCACTATCTCTGCATAGGTTCTAGTCTCTGCAGCACTACATAAGCTTTGCCCAAAGTAATGAACTATTAAAAGTCAAATGTAATACTTCAGCAAACAACTTAAAACTGCTTGCACACTGGAAAGGATTAAGTTGCAGAGAACACAAATGGACCCAGAACAACTTTTGTCAAAAGAGAATATTGTGCTAAATGTACAGCCATAGCTCTTTTCCATATGAAGAAACAGTCAGAAGGATAAAAGAACTTGGTCAAAATCACACAAGTAAGTAGGACAGAATCTGGTCTGTCTATCATAAGGGTTGTGTTCTTTAACCACCAGGCTAGCTTTTCTCAAATCTGATTCATGCATGGAATAACTATACACCTCTGTTTGCCTTGAATATTCCGTTTATACGTATGCCTGCTGCAGTTTTTAATATTGCCCACTTTGACTCCCAAAAGCAACCGAGAATACACAATAATTTGGTCACTCTATCCATGGACCACTGTGGTGGGACTGCCCAGGAAGCTTATTAAAAGTGCAGCTTCCTGAGCCCTACTCCAGATCTAGATAAGTTTTCTTAGGGTTGGCTCAAGAATCCAGGTACAAGTCTTTTTAAGTGCTTTTGTGGAACCCCCCAGGTGAGTCTCTCACTCTCCTAAGTTAATAAACCATTTATTCTGCCTCCCCCAGATGCCCAGCCAGGTCCTCTTAATGTAGGAATCCCCCCACCACATCAGAGGGATGCTCCCAGCCAAGTAATCTCTGAAGGCTTGGAGAATCTGAATGGTCTCATGCTGGCCCACCTGCCATGACAAACCTCCTCCAGAGCATTCCCCTTCACAGTTTACCTTCTACCACTCCCAAAGGCAGTCTGCTCCAATGAGGCCTGACTTCATCTGTCCTAACGTGTACCCGCTGATTCAAGCAGTTTAGGAATAGAAGGTGCTGTGCTTCTCAACCACGGTGGCCCAACCTCTAAAATGGTAGTCGAAGCAGTCTCTACCTCCTGGGCATATCGCCTCTGCAACAGCCCCATTAAACGAATGTCCCATCTTTGCTTTTTCAGGGTCGGCAACAGGGAGTCCCCTCCTAAAGAAGGTTCTCTCTCATTGCCACACTATCAAAGGCTGCCCCAAATGTGGTTACTTCCTGTGGCCCTGATCAGGCTAAGGGCAGAGTTGTCTCTTTCCTTCTCTGAGTCGGACCAAATCATCTTAGTAACACCTCTTCACACTGTTGACCATGTTTTTCACGGGGGCTGCTGCTGAGCCTTTATCTCATCCTTTCATGGTGGAGAGAGAGAGGATTATAATGATTTTTACTTCTAGGGGAGAGGGGACTGTAGTGATGATGTTGTCATTTTGTATTATGTCCCTTTGTCATGAATTTGTTTTCAATCTCATGTTAAAATGGGCCCACCATTCCCACTTTGTGAGGTCATTCAGCACCCTCATTTTGCACCTTTTAACATCTCTCTCAGTATCACTTGGAAATGTTTGAAATGGCATGAGCTTGTCCTCACATTCCTATCAGCTGTAAACCTGGAGCCCTGACATGAACCTAACCACTGAGCAGAACTCCTCTACACTGGGTAGGCCCCTTAACCTTTTGGTTTTTTTAAGTCCTCAGTTGTAAAAATGTGAGGGTGCTATGAATTTATATTTGGGGCAGGACAAGGTCGAGAAGAGTGTGTCTTTGCTTTTATTCTTCCAAACTGGAATGTCTTCCTTCTCTTCCCCGTGGGTCCAAATCTCACTTGTCCTTCAGGCCCACTGCCAAGGAGCCTCCCCTGATTCCGCAGTCCACACAAATCTCTGCCTCTTAGGGTCAGTGCCATACAACCTAGCTGTCTCTTAACGTTAATCTTGCCTCTCAAGCCAATCTCAGAATGTGGGTCTCTCTTGCCCTCCTGTGGCCCCTGGGGCTGTGCCAGCCCACCGGCACGTCCCACGTGGGGTGTCTACTAGACTAGGGCATGGGTGGGGAGGCCCAGGTGTGAGAGGCCAGGCAGAGTACCTCTGCATCCACCCTCCACAAAACTGCCCCTCCTCCTGAAGCCTGCCCCTCAAGTCACAGGTTCCTCATATGACCACACTGGGTAGTGATGCCCTCACAGGCCTTCTCACAGTTTCCATGGCAGGGTAACTATGCAAACGTGCTGCCCTCAGAGAAACTTCCCTACCCTGGAGGGAACTTCTTTCCTTGGAGAAAGTTCTCCACCAGATAGCAATCTCTTTGGTTGCCTGAGAGAGAATGTCTGACCAGATCTTCTATATTTACTCTAACATGTCCTCTGTTCCCTGGGAGGGCAGTGCAGCAGGTACAATGGGACCGGGCATCTGTACAAGAGGCATGATGTACACATAACCTCCCCTGGCTGCCACATGTTCCTGAGGGGCTTGCCCACCACATACCGCTGAGCACTCTCCCAGCTCTAAGTGATACCAGTGACCTGGGACACCTTCAGTGACCCACAGGGCTCACTGCTGAGGACAAGTGAAAGGTCATCCCTGGACAAGTGTGCAGGAAGTTTCTGATCTTTATAAATGTAGCCTTCCCCTTTGGGCTACAAGATGCTTCCATTCAGACCCTTTCCTGATTGGCCTCTTAGCAAAAGACAAGTGCATTTTTGTTGGCAAATGGTAAATGGAGCAGTTTGAGGAAGAGGGCCACTCTTGAAGCGCACCCTCAAACCCAGGCACCTCTGTGCTGTCATGTAGACGTCTATATCGGTCCCCTCAGACACATCCCATACTGAGTTGCTGAGTACTAGGGGAGAGGGTGGTGCCATATTGATGGGAAGACCGCAAGAATGAAGGGGGGGTGATGAAGTGCTAATGAGACTGGAGGGCTGAGGAGATGGTGTCCCAGGAGGCTGGCTTGATGTGAGCCTAGACTTGGTACCCAGACCCCGGTTCTGAGTCTCCTGATCACTGTGCCTCAGTATTCAGCCTTGTTCTAATCGACATAAAAGTATCAGAGGGCTAGAGTTCAGTGTGGTTGAAACAGGCCGTATAAATGGGGCCCAAGAGGGGTTGCCAAGGTGGGAGGGGTTCTTAACCAATTTATATTAGATTATTTATTTCCAAAACTTGAAAGACATTTCCATTAAAGCCTCAGAAGTGACAGACAGCAAGAAATGTTTTCTCTCTTGTGGAAGGGAGAGATGGAGAGGATCATGATTGCAATTTCTTTCGGGTTCTACTGTTTTCCCTGGAAATGGTGAAGAGACTTCTTCATCTGCTGCAGCCTTAGGCTCTGGGGATTGCTTTTGCAGCCAGTGTCCCTTCTCTAGGGACTCATAGAGGTGATGGGCCAAGGCTGTGTTTTGGATGTCAAGTAGATTAAAGGTCTTCAGCCAGAAACTGGGAGAGACATGAGAGAGGGAAATTCTGGCAGGAGACTGTGCACAGCAGAAGTGACTGATCAGTTCTGATTTTCTCCTTTGGCCCCGCCAGCAAAGGTGGAAGCAGAGAAGCCAGTCCCCAGATGTGCTCCGAAAAGAAAGCACTCTCCGGAAATGTCGGACAAAGACCTGGGTAGCCCCAGACCCCAAATCTGGCGATTGTAGCATGGTGCCAGGAGGCAGACCCCACAGAATCTTGCAGGTGAGCCATCCTGAAGAGAGGGCAATGGTTTAACTACCTAAGGCAGCGAATGCCTCTTCCTGCAGTGACCCCTCCCGCCCCCCCCCACCACTGCCCACTGCCACAGATTAGAACCTGCGTCGTTCTGTCTGAGCCTTCCCCAGCCAGGAGCCTCCTTCAACACTAAATGGCCATAAGCCAGGAGCCTCAGAAACTGAGGTTTGTAATGAGAGTCTGCCCTGAACATCCCAGGGCTGAAGCTGGCCTGGAAGAAAACCTGACATTCCTCTGCTCAATCCTCAGGGGCCCCTTTGTGAGCTGAAGAAAGAAAAGTCTACACCCTGTGAGCCGAGGAGGATGCAGAAGCAGAGACAGGGTGCAGAGAAGCCTTAGCAGTCTACCACATGGGCTCCTGCCCTGAGCCATTGTCAGCGGCCACCACCACAAACCAGGGGGGAGCTGGGCTTTTTGAAACGGAAAGCAGCAATCTGTGGCTTCCCAAAGAGCCTCCTGCCTGGGGTCTCAGGAGGCAGGATAGAGAGACCCAGGTAGACCTGCTCCCTGAAGCAAGAACAGGATGGAGAGTCAAGCAGCACACACCCTGCCCCGAGGTTCACATGCTCCTTTATTGCCAGCCCTTTCTGTCCCCAGTGGGGTCCCTTACTGCTCAATAAAATGTTTTTGTGTAACAGATTTCTAGGGTCGCCAGTGCTCAGACTTAGGTCACTACCCCTGTGCTAGGCACTCCTGCCACCCGGGAAAGGATCCAAAGGTGGAACAGCTTCAGGGGGTGCCAGGGATCAGAGCAAAAACTTGAGAGGCTGGGGATGAAGGAGTTTGGGCACAGTCCCTAAAGCATCTCAGTGGTTGAGCTTCTGTGAGAAGGCACATCCCGTGTGTGTGTGTGTGTGTGTGTGTGTGTGTGTGTGTGTGTGAGTGTTGGGGGGAGAGGGTTCCTAGAGGAGGCAGCTAGCGGGAGGGCCTGAGGCTGGAAATGGGGAATGGCGTGCGGCCTCTGAGCAAGCACAGGCACGTAGCCCTTGAGGTTTCTGGGAAAGCCAGAGCCACAAGGGCCACGAGATAAGGCAAGTGTAGCAGCAGAACCCAGGTGCCAGGTCTTTCCTCAGAACCTATAACTTCTCCACGAGGCCGGGCCTTCCACGCTGAGGTAGGAGGGATCCTGGCCAGAAGGTCAGCCAGCAGCTCTGGGAGGAAGGTTGCTGCGGTGGGGGCTCTGCTGCCATGGAAATCACTTCATTTCCTTCCACTCAAATAGCCTGCTGACTGGGTTCCTGCTCTGTTGAGTAAAAGAGTCGCTGACTCTCCCCAGAAGGTTGTTCAGTTCACATCCCAAAAGTCCCTCCATTCAGGCCCTGGGGAGGTGTAGCGACTCCTGAGGGCGCTCTTTCCTGAGGCTGCTGACAGAAGTTGCGGGGGGGGGGGTTCCTGATAGTTCCCAGGCACTGGTTGAAGTCCCCAGAGAATGGTCCTGCAGGGTGGGGAGTCAAGTAGGTGGAGAGAGAAAGGCGGGGGCAGAGGGCCCCTTCCTGAATCCAGAGCTCACATGGTTACCCCCCCATTTCCAGAAACTATCTCTTCCCCCACAACAGCCCCCATGGCCCAGTCCCGGGAAACCGGGAGCCCAGAGCACTTGTGGCCACAGAGACCCTTGCACGCAGCCCTCAGGGTGGGCGGGGCCGGCTGCAGGCAGATAGGGACGAGGTGTGCTCCCGGGAGGCCTCGGGCTGAAGGTGGCCCTCTCAGAGAAGCACCCCAGCTTGGACAGGAAGGTTAGAGGCGGGGGAGAGCAACCTAAGGCGCCCCCTTGGAGCAGTGGGAGTGGGAAGAGGGGCGGGGGCGGAGGGAACCCGCGATGGGAGGCGAGTGGGCTCTCCGCAGAGGCCAGCTTAGCCCGCGGGAGCTGCCTCTGAGCAGGGGGCGGGAGGGCAGTGCCGCCCTGTGGCTGCCGGGCTTCGCGGATCGCGGCTCTCCGCACACGGGTCGCAGGGTCCTGTGACTCTGTATCCCCTCCCTCACCCCGCCCCCCTCGCGAGGCCGCGCCGCTGGGTGGTCTGTGTCAACGGGCAGAACCCCATCGCCCGCCCCTCTCAGACCCGCCTCTGCCCGCCTGCCTGGCCCTGCGCAGCTTGCGGCCCCGGGGCCTCGAAGGTCCCTGCGCACTCAGCCAGAGGCCTCTGCTGTTTCTGCTGTTTCTGCTGCTCCTGCTGGGTCTGCTGCTGCGGCCGGTAACCCGCGTGCAGACCACGCCGGGCACCTCCAGCACCCCAAGTCCGCGGGAGCGCACGCGGGCCCCGATGCGGGACTTCCCGCTTGTGGACGGGTGGCTGCAGCGTGTGCGGGCTGCTGGGGGCTGCTGGGGGCCGCTGGGGGCCTAGCCTGGCCCCGGGCAAGGGAGGAGGTCTGGAGCATGCAGCGCTAGTGGGGAGGCTCCCTCACACCACCCCTGGATGTCCTCTCCATCATCTAGGGATGCCCTTCCCCTTCTCTGTCATCCCCTCCCTGGTGGGAACCCCTCAGCCCAGGCCTCAGGTGCTCCTAGTATAGTCTGTGTGACAGTGTGAGGTGGGGGACCCCCAGGCTGGCCCAGGCCAGGCAATGTGTCCTGCCTGATCCCAAGACCTAAGGAGCCTACCCATTTGCCTTGACCTCCCTCCAGCCACAACGACATGCCCCTGGTCCTGAGGCAGTTTTACCACCACGGGCTACAGGATGTTAATCTGCGCAATTTCAGCCATGGCCAGACCAGCTTGGACAGGCTGAAAGACGTGCTCATGGGTGCCCAGGTACCAAAGGGACACACAAGGTGCCACCATGGCTGCTGGGGAATGTGGGGCAGTTTGGGGGCCTCAGAGACCACAGGTTAGTCACGTTGGAACTAAGTTACCATAGTGACCTAGAAAGTGCCATGCCATGGATGCTGGGGGAACAGGGGTCACAGTGAGCCAACCTGACGGGCTTCCAAGTACCACAGAAAAAGCAACGCATTACATGTGACTTCTGGGCATAGAGTGCTGTGCCAGCTGAGGAGGCTATGAGAAGCCCAAGGAGCTCCAAAGCCCAAACTAAGCCCTGGCCTTCCCTCAGTTCTGGTCAGCCTAGGTCCCATGCCAGACCCACAAACGGGATGCTGTGCGCCTCACCCTGGAGCAAATTGACCTCATCCGCCTCACGTGTGCCTCCTATTCTGAGCTGGAGCTTGTGACCTCAGTTAAAGGTAGATGGGGGAACTTCCCTGGTAGTCCAGAGGTTAAGACTCCACGCTTCCACTGCAGGGGGCTCGGGTTTGTTCCCCGGTGGGGGAACTAAGAGCCCTCATGCTGTGCGGCACGGCCAAAAAAAAAGGTAAACAGACTGGTGGTGGTGGGTGTTAGGGATTTCAGTAAGCTACCCCTGCCTCTGAAAATGATCATCTGACCTACCTGCCCCCAGCTCTCAACAATACCCGGAAGTTGGCTAGCCTCATTGGTGTGGAGGGCGGCCACTCACTGGACAGGAGCCTCTCCATCTTGCGTACCTTCTATGCGCTGGGTGTGCGCTACGTGACACTCACCCACACCTGCAACACGCCCTGGTGAGCACAGTGCAGATGGTAAGGGCCCAGTGAGGCAGGGATCTGCCCAAGATCACGCTGGGGCCCAAAGCAAGTTTACCCCTGGGATCCGGCCGTGAACCTGGGTTGGGGAGGGGAATGGAGGTTTGCAGGACAAGACTGAATCCCCAGAAGGGCCCTCCTACTGCCAGGCACAGCCCAGTTTGGGTCCCTCCTCTCGCACCAGGGAGTTGCAGGTGTAGACGGTTCAACAGAACCTCTTTCTAGGCTCTTGTAGCCAAATCATGGCTACCGGTCAGACTGCCTCCTGGACAACCTGCCAGGCACAGAGCTCAGCAAAGGGTATCCACCCCTTCTACAGCAGTGTCAGTCGGCTGACTGGCTTTGGCAAGGTAAGGACCCGGTTTCCATACCCTGCCCCACATGAATGTACAGCCCCGTCTGTTCCCTACAGATAAATGCACACAAGATAAATGCAGCCCTGATGCCCTCTCCCCATCCTGTCCCTGTAGAAGGTGGTGGCAGAAATGAACCGCCTGGGCATGATGGTGGACTTATCCCATGTCTCGGATGCTGTGGCATGGCGAGCCCTAGAAGTGTCACAGGCACCTGTCATCTTCTCCCACTCAGCTGCCCGGGGTGTGTGCAAGAACACTCGGAATGTTCCTGATGATATCCTGCAGCTTCTGGTGAGAGACTGCCCGGGCCCTCAAACCTAAAGCAAGAGATTCAAACCAAGAGACCTTGAACCTGAGCCTCTTCTCCCTCAACTTCCTCAAAGGCCAGGTTAAATATCTCCTGCCCCCAAAACCCACGGTCCACAGCCCCTGAACTCTTGAGCCTTAGGTGGGGGTCTAGGTGGTAAGATACTCCTCCAAACCCGGAAACCCAGGGCCAAGACACCACCCAGACCAGGGCTGCGGCTCCTCCATTCACACAAACCCAGAGAAGAGATGACTCTGACCTCAAAGCCAGGGCTGAACACCTTCCTCACAGGGGCCGAGAGAGTGAACAGGCAGCTGGCTGTGCTGGTGGCCAAGCTGACTGTCGCTGACTGTCCACCGGTCCGCCCCTGCAGAAGAAGAACGGTGGCATCGTGATGGTGTCCTTGTCCGTGCAGGTGCTGCAGTGCAACCCGTTAGCCAACGTGTCTACTGTGGCAGGTGAGCCTCACCCTGGGCTCTCTGAAAACCCTTGATTTGGAGCTGAAGCTGGGTCCAAATTTGGGGAGGACTTCAGAAGAGCCCCAGTGGTTTGACCCACCTGTTGGCAATAGGTACAGCTCCCCAAAACCCAATAATGGACGGTACACAGCACCTTGGTGCCATGTGGAATTGGAGCCACGGAATCAAAACTGCGATACTGATGGGTATCAGGGAGGCTGTCAGATACAGAGCCTGGGTGCTGCCCATCTGTGCCTCTGCAGGGGCTCCTAAAGCGCACTGCCCCTACCTCTGGCCAAGGGACTGGACAGCTCCTTAGGTCTCTGGGGTCTTCATCAGTTGTACTCTTGTTCCTCTCTCATCCTCCACACCTGGGGAAAGAAGCCCCCACAGGTTCTCAAGGAGAGTGGGAGGCAGGGTGAATCTTGGGTGGGAAATGGCCCAAACAGAGGGCTCTGGGGTCCACTCCAAATCTGAAGTCCAGTCTACAGCCAGCTGGGATCACTTCAGATCAAACCTCAGGGACCTCTAGTTGGTACTCTTGGTGCCAGGCCATGAAGGAACTGGCCTGTTTGGCCTACAGGCTGCAAAAAGGGGAATCAACAGAGGCCAGTCATCACCCCCACCCCTGCCCTGGAAGCCCCACACTGCTGACTTTCCATTCTTCAGATCACTTCGACCACATCCGGGCAGTCATTGGATGCAAGTTCATCGGGATTGGTGGAGATTATGATGGAGCTGGCCGGTGGGTGCTTCCCCGTGGCTTGTCTCAGGCTGGCTGGGCAGCAGTGGGGCTTTCACAGCCACCGTGCCCACCACACTGCGGTCCTCATGGCCTTGACCACAGCCTCAGGTGTGCTGGCCCAACTGGTATCTCCTCTCTCCTAAGGTCTGCTTCCTGGGCTCTCCTGTCTGTTTGGCCCTACTCTAGGTCATCATATTTGTCTAAAACACCACACAGAGCTCATCTGCCCAGCATCTGCACCCATCCAGCGCCAGCAGACCCACGGCCTCTGAGCAGACTCTTAGCAAGGTCTGGGCTGGGCTGACCATCTTCTCTGCCTGCAGTTGGGTCTGTGCATGCAGGAGGGTCAACCCAGTTCTTAAAAAGCTTTTCTTCTCTTTATAAATGGAGGCAAAAATTGCATTCAGGGAAAGGCATAGATGTTAACAGTACAACTCAATGACTTGATGAATAGTTGAGGTGCTTTTGGGGTCTTCCTCTGAAGGATGAAGAGCAGGAGTGAATCATTTACTCTCTCCAAGTCTCCATTTTCCATATCTGACCAGGGCTGGGGTTCAGTGGACCCTGGACACATAGGGCTTTGGTTCTGACTCAGGACCAGGGAACAGGTCTGAGGCCCAATAGCTGGCTGGCTGGTGGCCACACAGGTTCCCACAGGGCCTGGAGGACGTGTCCCTATACCCGGTACTGATAGAGAAGTTGCTGGGGCGTGGCTGGAGTGAGGAAGAGCTCTGGGGTGTGCTTCGAGGAAACGTGCGGCGGGTCTTCAGACAGGTGGGACAGGTATGCTGGGCTGGGCAAAAGAGTAGCTCTGAGCAGGTGGTCCAAGCAGGTGTAGGCGGGGGTGCTGTGAGAGGTGCTGCCCGCTGACTGCCGCCTCCAGGTACGGGAGGAGAACGAGGGACAGAGTCCCTTGGAGGATGAGTTCCCAGATGAGCTGGGCAGCTCTTGCTGCTCCGTCCTCCCACGTCTGCATCAGAGCGAGGATCTGGCTCCAGACCAGAAACTAACCAGAGCTGCGGTTTGTGGGAATCCCATTTTGTCACCTAAGTGGTCATTCTCAAAATCTTGCCCCCACATGGGCCCAGGCCTCACAGTTATTGCTGCCTTCCCAGTCCTCATTGTTTGGCTCTGGTGATCCAGTTAATCCTGCCAGATGTCACTTTGGCAGTCACAGATACCCCACAAAGTTTCCTTGCATGCGAGCACAAACATTTCCTGAAAATAAATGTTTTAGAAATGGAATCAGCACGAGTGTCCTTCTCCGTGGTGGGGTCTGTGGTGCAGGCTCCCAATACTGGGGTTTGGTGGGGGACCCTGCAGTTTAGACAACGGATACTCAAGGAAGATCTGTTGGCAGTGGCCTGAGGAAACCCAGGTGGCTTGGCTCAGCACTGGAGAAGACAGTGGGTGGCTCTGGCTGTGGGAGGGTGGACCTTACTCGGTTCCCTCTGTGTGGCTCACCTCAATCCACATCCTGACCCACTGAGTACCACCTGGGGATCTTTCAGGGAATTCTGGTTCAGATGCCCAAGAAGAGAACATGCCTAGACCACAAATGATCTTTGTACCTATTTGGACAGAGCCCAGAATCTCAGGCTACTTAATGGGCCATGGACCTCCAATGGCTAGACTGCTCTGGATGTGGGCACACCTCCTCCCCTGTTCCTCAGGGACTTCCTCTCTAATTGGTTCAGGCTACTTAAGACAACCACCCCATCTTCCCCAGTTCATTAATGATAATAGCAACTGCACTAATTATATCCAAAATTGAGTTAATACATTGAGTTAATAATGAGAGGTAGGGCTTCCCTGGGGGCACAGTGGTGAAGAATCCACCTGCCAATGCAGGGGACACGGGTTCGAGCCCTGGTCTGGAAAGATCCAACATGCCACGGAGCAACTAAGCCCGTGTGCCACAACTACTGAGCCTGCACTCTAGAGCCCATGCGCCACAACTACCGAGCCCATGTGCTGCAATTACTGAAGCCCGGGTGCCTAGAGCCAGTGCTCCACAACAGGAGAAGCCACCACAATGAGAAGCCTGTGCACCGCAACGAAGAGGAGCCCCACTCACCGCAACTAGAGAAAGCCCACGTTCAGCAATGAAGACCCAACACAGCCAAAAAAAACCAAACAAATAAATAAATAAATAAAATTTAAAAAGAAAAAAGATACAATACAGTATTGTTAACCATAGTTGCCATGCTGTACATTACATCCCAGAATGTATTTGTCTTGTAACTGGAAGTTTGTATCCTCTGACCACCCTCACCCATTTCCTCCCAACCTCATCCCCATAGGTTAAAATTTTAAATAGAGAAGCCCAGATAAGCTTCAATGAGAAGATGACATCTGAGCAGAGATTTGAGTTAGCCAAGTTGGTAGCTAGTGGAAGAGTGCACAGGAGAGGAAAGGACCAGTGCAAAGACCCTGGGGCAGGAGCTTGTCTGGTGTGTTAGAAGAACAGGAAGGAGGCCACTGTGGTTGCAGCACAGAAAGGAGAAGAGGGTAATGGAAGTCAGATACACGATGGATGGAGAGCAGTATAGGACACAGTGGTCAGACCCCCGATGGCCCTGTAGGAAGCTCTGTGGGCTTTGTTAGCTCTTCATGATAGGAGCCAGTGAAGGGTTTTAAGGAGAGGAGTGGCATGACTGATCACATTCCCCATGAACACGGTGAATGCTGTATGAAAAACAGACTGTGGGGGCCACGGTAGACACAGGCAGGTCAGTTAGAAGGCCCTTCAGTCACCGATGTCAGAGATGATGGTGGCTCAGGATGGAGAGATAGTAAGGGAGGTGGTGAGAAGTGGTCACATTCTAAACATATTTTGAAGGTAGAGCAACAGGAGTAAAATGAAGAAAATCAAAATCCTATGTCCCAGAGATAACTGTTAATTTATTTATTCTAAGCAAACACGGTCCTCTCTAAAAACCACAAAGCTTGCCAAGGATGCTCTTCTCAGAGGTACTAACTTTTTACTCCTCAGCCTACTCCGGCCTGGCCTCCCCCTCTGCCACTCTCCCAAAATTGCTCTGATTAAAGTCACCAATTACCTCGAAGTTGCTCAATCTACGCGACACTGACCTGTCCTCAATCTTGTTCTGCTAGCAGCACATGGCATGGTTGAGCCTCCCCTCTTCCTTGATCTCTCTCCTCCCTGGGTTCGTCGACCGCACACTCCCCCAGTTTTTCTCTCTACCCCTGCTTTTCAGTCTCTTTTGCTGGTTTCACCTCCTCCCCTCACATGTTGAGGCTGCTCCTCAGTCGTGGGCCCTCTTCCCTTCTAATTTCACACATCCTCCCTCACAAATTTATTCACTCCCATGGTTTAAAATATTGGCCATGATCATCTCCAAAGGCATCCCAACCTCACACCAACTGCTCAAAACACATCCCCACTCGGATGTCTTAAGGGCATCTCCTACTCAACATGTAGAAAACAAAGCCTTGATCTTCCCTCCTAAGGCTTGTCCTCTGTCTCCAATTATTTATTCAACAGACACTTACTGAGCCCCTAAGATATGCCAAGCACTGGTAGGCACTAGAGATAAAATGATGAGGCAGGAGGGAAAGGTTCAATAGAACAGAGGGTTATAGAAAGGGAACTTACAAATATGTGTGAAGCTAAAACTGTGCATGGTGCTATGAAGGAGCAGTTACATAAGGCTGTGGGAGTCTAGGTCAGCAGGGAAGAGAGACTGATGGGGGTTGAGGAGGGCCTCCCTTAGGAAATAATCTCCGGGGACTTCCCTGATGGCACAGCGGTTCAGAATCCGCCTGCCAGCACTATTTACAATAGCCAGGACATGGAAGCAACCTAAGTGTCCATCGACAGACGAATAGATAAAGAAGATGTGGCACATATATACAATGGAATATTACTCAGCCATAAGAGAAATGAAAGTGAGTTATTTGTAGTGAGGTGGATGGACCTAGAGTCTGTCATACAGAGTGAAGTAAGTCAGAAAGAGAAAAACAAATACCGTATGCTAACACACATATATGGAATCTAAAAAAAAAAAAAAAGGTTCTGAAGAACCTAGGGGCAGGACAGGAATAAAGACATAGACGTAGAGAATGGACTTGAGGACACAGGGAGTGGGAAGGGTAAGCTGGGACAAAGTGAGAGAGTGGCATGGACATATATACACTACCAAATGTAAAATAGATAGCTAGTGGGAAGTAGCTGCTTAGCACAGGGAGATCAGCTCAGTACTTTGTGACCACCTAGAGGGGTGGGATAGGGAGGGTGGGAGGGAGACGCAAGAGGGAGGGGATATGGGGATATATGTATACGTATAGCTGATTCACTTTGTTATAAAGCAGAAACTAACACAACTATGTAAAGCAATTATACTCCAATAAAGATGTTAGAAAAAAATAATAGTGTTGTGAAATAAAAGACATGGTAAGTGGTGGCATTTGGGAATTGTTTGTTGTATTACAATGAAACCTTCACGAACTGTAATTTGTTGGTTATGCCATATCTATGTATTTTTATTTTTACTATATGAAGTGTCCTTTCAGAATATTTTAGCCACGCCTGTAACAACATTCTGTGTGTGTGTTTGTGTGTGCATACATGCATGTGTGTATATGTATGGGGGGGCTGGGCAGGTTACAGGAAAGAGAAGTGTAGAGCTGACAGAGATGGGTCAATCCAGCAGATTTTTGCATTTCCCTTCACCGACACCTTAGGAAAATCCATCCACATCCACATTCCATGTGTTTCTGTTGGGATTGTCAATCCCACTGTCAGTATACTCCCTGAAGTTTGATACAGACATACCAAGAGAAAGGAGTTCTCTCTCTTCCTTTGGATCCTAAGTTATTAAGATAAGATTAGGAGGTTACTAAATGCCATTTTTCTCACTATGTGTAAAAACCTTGGCTGAGAATGTCTAGTGGGAACCAATGCCAAGAGATTAGAAAAAAGTAAGAGCTGCTTAACATCATTTGATAACCTGGATCAGACTGTTCCTGAAGCCCTTCTTTGGGTAATCTCAATAACATCATCCATTATTTTTTCTTTTGTATCTATGCCAATTTGAGCTGTTTCTGTCTCACGCTACTAAATGGATACCATCTACTTCACCTGAATCATCCAATGGAGATATTTTTTCATTTCTAAATGGAGGCTTGGGTCAATAAAATGTATGGGATTCCTAAGAGATAACCAAAGCCCAACCCAAGAATCTCTGACTCAAGTCTTACTCCATCTGGATAAAAATTCAGATTTTGCTTTCTTCACATGGGACCTTCTCAAACACTCTTGTTTCTCACAGAGTTTGCACTCACTCCTGGGCTACTATGGGGTGACCTTCCAGCCCAATCAAGCCCTGCCCCCAGGTCCCTACACCAATATCAGCCCACTTGGAGATGCAGGAGGGGGCAGTGGAGCAATCAGAGACCCAGTTGGCAGGCTTGAGAGAACCCTTCCTAGCCCCTGTACCTCATCAAACTTCACAGTGTACTGAGTTGATTTATGAGAAAAGGTTATTAAAGTATGTAAAAGTGCCTGCTGGAGAGAAAATTATCTGTATAAACAAAGTGTTATTACAGGAATCGGGGAGGCCACATGCAGGAAAGGTCATTAAAATACGGAAAAACTGGCATATCAATCCCTTCTAAATCACTGATCTCGCATGAGAGAAGTTAAATATCTCTATATCTCACATGTTTCTTTTTGATCATTAGTCCTTCCAGCTCAGAAGGGGACATTCTCAGATGCTAAATTGTTGAGTACTTTAAATTAGATGGAACTTCTAAGACATAAGTTGTAAAGTTGGATTTTTGAAGGAGGGCTCAATTAGAGACTGCGTAGTAATACAAAGCAGGCACTTGAATCTCTAGAGTGTTATTTTCTCTCCTACAAATGAAAGACTAATTTTTTTCCTTTGCTTCATTTGACAAGATTTGATATTTTCCATTCTTTCTCCTAACAAGGGGGAATGCACAACAGTCACCCTGTATACAGTGGTGTAATTCACAGAAATGATTTTCAGGCTTTGGGTTAAGAAAACAAATCCCCTTAGTAGATTAGTTTGTATTAAAAAAAATTTGAGTTAGGGCCAGATTCCTCCCATGGAAATCATATTAGTAAACAGTTGGTTCCATTAAGATGTTTTACTCAAGTTTGGTTCTCTGAGCCAGATTCCTTTGTTCTTAACAAGGGGTTTTGACAGCCCAGCTCAGACTACTGATCTATATTCTTCAAGCGAGTGAGCAATATAATGAGCCTTTGATTTCCCTTTTATTCATTCTTTGGAACTTTAATTCTGGAGTTTAGAGACAATAATATTATATCTAAATGTTATCAAAAGTTTTGTTTGCAGTGTATAATTAGGTGCAATTAAGTGGTGGTGTAAAGATATTATGATGGCATTTTAGTCAGGGGCCCTAGCACTACTTGAATTCTTGCCTTAGGCACACCACTACTTCTTTTATAATGTTTCCAAGGGAGGTACTAAACAAAGGAGGCAAAATACAGGGGCTTTGACCCCCAAACACCAAAACAGAATTCAAGCACGCTGGGCTCAAATCCACAGAGAGCTCCTGTAGCCATGTGAGGCAGGTTTAAATGGACTAGAAGCAAGTAGAAAGGCTATTCTGTCTCAACAAAGCCCGACAAATTTGAATGCTTATCTCTGCAAAGTTTTCAGTGCCTAAGCCTGAACTGGGAATTCTTAGGATCTAGTGGTAAAGAAGCATCCAAAGAGAGATGTCTGGACTTTCTTCCAGTGTAGCAGTACCAGGCCAATATACCACCCCAAAGGAGAAGAGATGAATTTTTAAATCACGTAGTGATTCCACCCAAAGTGGCCCCTTTTTGCAGGTGGAGGAAAGTGGCTATCATGAAAAAGAGGAGTCAAAGAGCTCTTCTCCATTCTTAGAAACCAAAATGTGAAATTTTTTCATACCCCAGCGTTGTGTATGTTAACATATGTCTACTTGGCTCATTTAGGAGATCCTTTATCTCAATTGCATTAGTGTGGTCTTTTATATAATGCTAGACATAATTAGTCATCCAACGTAATGAGTTTGAACTGAACTGTGATCTGTACTAGAGTCCCCATAGTTACACTCAAAGTCCTCCAAATTTATTTAAAAGTATTCATGCTATGAACATCTATTATTTTGCTGTCTGTCATCTTTTTATCTTTCTTCTGGTAGCTATATCCTAATTTCCCCACCTTCAATCCATGTGTTTCTAGTGGCGTTGACTCTACCTTTAACCCAAGAATGGGATGAATGACCCAGACCTGGCCAAAGTCCTGCATCCTGATGGTACCAATAATCCAATCAAAGATAAGCACATGGGGGCTTCCCTGGTGGCACAGTGGTAAAGAATCTGCCTGCCAATGCAAGGGACACGGGTTCGAGCCCTGGTCCGGGAAGATCCCACATGCCGTGGAGCAGGTAAGCCTGTGTGCCACAACTACTTAAGGCTGAGCACCTAGAGCCCGTGCTCCACAACAAGAGAAGCCACCGCAGTGAGAAGCCCACACACCATGCAGCAACAAAGACCCAATGCAACCCAAAATAAATAAATATAAAAAAAAGATGAGCACATGGGCTGATACAGTCCCATCAGAGTGGACCCCAGAATGTTTTTTGGAAATGCTAGGATAAAGACGCTCACTCTTTTTCACTGGATTTCAGTGTAGAAGCATGCAGTTCCAAGAGCTGATGAGAGTCATTTTTCAAGCATGAGAAGGAAGTCACCAAGAATGGAGACAACATTAAGGCAACATAGCTGAGAAATGTACAGAGAAAAAGTAAATTCTGGAGACATCAGTTGAGCCCTGGATCAAGTCATATCTGAGGCTGATGTGTCTTTGAATTACTTGATTTACAAGAGCCAATAAATTCTTTTCCATGTGTAAACCAGTTTGGGTTGAATTTTTATCTTTTGTAGACTTAAAAAATGCCATAAATGAGACACATATGTGCATTTCATAAAAATTACCCAGGATAAAATAACACTAAAGGATAAAGATAATTCTATAAACCCACACACTAATAATAAAAATTAGATCTAAAATGTTTGAGTACCTACTATAGGCCAGACATTATTATAACTTCATTGTATGTTTAACTCATTTAATTCTAACAACAAATCCATTAAGTAGGCGTTATTATTTTTGCCCCTTTACATATGGAAAATGTGACACAAAGAGGTCAAGAAACCTGCCCAAGGTCACTTAGTAGTAAGATGGGGGGCTCAAATACTAACCCGGGCAATCTGAACCCAGAGCTTGTGTGCATAACTGCTACCTTCTACTGCTAGGATCTCCCAAAACATACTTTCAATGCTCATCACCTATAAAGGTGTCTGCTTGAGAGATCAGGGTCATTTTATGGTGTAAAGTCAAAAAGTGGCCTTAAGGTAAATATGAAGAGCCTCAAATAAATATATATATATTTATATATATATATATATTTATATATATATATTTATATATATATATTTATATATATATATATTTATATATATATTATAAATATATATATATTTTCAAATAAATATATATATATATTTAATCTGCAATATAACTGGAGCCCACAGAACAATTTCCATGTTAAGAGAATGGCCTTAAGCATCAGTCTTTTCAGTCATGGGCCCAGCAACAGGTGTTTTGAGGTCTCTGTGTGTGTGTCTCTCTCTCTCTCTCTCTCTCTCTCTCTCTCTCTCTCTCTCCCTCCCTCCCTCCCTCCGTGGAATGGCCAGTGGGGAAGGGGCAGAAATCAAGATATGGGGCAATGGGGTACAAAAACTAAGGTTTCAAGTTCTAGTCGGCTTCACATTCTAAGGGGTCCCTTCCTGTGGCTGTGTGTTCCAGCAGGGCCAGGGGTGAGAGGCAAGAGAAGTCAGATATACTACTGAGGACCTCAGTAATCAGTTCATGGACAGCAGGCTCTCAATCCCTGTTATGGGCTGAATTGTGTCACCTTCCAAATTCCTATGTTGAAGCCCTAACCCCCAGTACTTCAGAAAGTACCTGCACTTGGAGACAGGACCTTTAAAATGGTAATTAAGTTAAAATGAAACTGGTAGAGTGGGCTCGAATCCAATTTGATGAGTGTCCTAATTAGAAGAGGAGATTAGGACACACAGAGAGACACCAAGGACACGCACACAGAGAAAAAGGACGATGTGAGAGCACACAGCAAGAAGACAGCCATCTGCAAGCCAAGGAGAGAGGCCTCAGAAGAAACCAAACCTGCCACACCTTGATCTTGGCCTTCCAGCCTCCAGAACTGTGGGAAATATAACTTTCTGTTGTTTAAGCCACCCCTTCTGTGGTATTTTGTTATGACAATCCTAGCAAACTAAGACAGTCTCTAAGAGTTCAGGGTACAGGTATATTCGGGGACACCCCATAGATGGCAGCACTAAATCTACCTGGGGAGAGTTTATGAAAAGCTAGGTTAATGCCATGGTTCCCCACCACATGGAGAACTAGAATGCTGAACAGAATGCCTAGGTAAAAGCAGAATTGTAGGTTCAGACCACAGGGCAGTGTTTGACGGGCACTGGATCAGATACCCAGATTACAATCCTAGCTCTGCTACTAACCAGCTGTGTGACCTTGTGTATGTCTTTAACCATATACTGAGCCTGCGTTTCTTCATCTGTGAGGGTCCCTAGCTTATGGATGTGTCAAGGATTAAATTAAGAGAGAATATATGACAAACATGTAGTGCAGTTACAAAACCATGGTAGGTACGTAATAAATGGAAGTCATTTGGTAACCGAGATTTGGTAGATGCTGCATGCCTAGGGTTCACCCCAGTTAGAACCTATGGCTTCCAGCCTGACTCACGCATAGCTCATGGTTGGCAGGGCCAAGTCTTCTGGCCATTTGTCTGCCTTGGTGGAGATTAACTTCCCTGCTGGGTTGTGCTGGCAGAGCAGAAGTTCAAGGCCCATAGCTGAACAGACTGAGACGCCAGAGCTAAGATTTTTCCCCATGCCCTCACACACAGATAGTAAATCTATCCAACAGGGTCATCTTAGAACAAAAAAGGACAACACCAGGCATGGATTCCAGCATCCTGTTTAGCACCCCCTTCAAAGCACTCTGACCCTCTAGACCTCCCTTGAACACTAGTGGGAAAAAGCTCCAGATGAGGAAATTCCAGGAATAGTGTGCAAAGAAAGGGTCATCTTTTGATATGTGGGTGTCATTTGCCTAAAAAAGCAGCTCTTGAATAATCAAAAACACACCAAAGGGTAAGCAGTAAATTAGGTCTACATATCCAAAATGCCCAGACCACTGCTACAATGAAATTGAAGACTTTTTAAAGTCAGTTATGACCCTAAGAAAGGAATTTTACAAAAATGGAGGCTAGATTTTAAAAACACTTCTTGAGACTCGGTCACAATTAGGAAATATCTTTTCCTCAGATATTTCCAACAAGGATGACTTTGTTTTCTTTCTCTGCTCAATAAGATACCCATTTACAATGCCAAACCATTATAACAAGAGTGTACCTGTTATGACAAATATTGTTGCCTCAGCCAATGGTCCACTCATTTCAAAATGTATTTAATAAATATTTCCAGAACCACCAAGAATGGAAAAACTATGAATGCTATTTTCTGTTGAAGGGTCTGGAGCAAGCCTAATGGGAGAACCACACAGTGTTGGGGGATCTCTGGTGTTGGAACTAGTGGAGTGTTTACTCAAAGCACCTTGAGGGAGCATGGTTGGAAATGCGTAGGGGAGGAGGAACCAGAATCATGGGGAAGTCAGAACAGTCACCAGGAAAATGACTTCAGATGTTAAAATAGAAGGGTGAGTCAAGGACAGAAACTGGAAGGTAAATAACAGTCTTAGCAGATATGAAATTAAAGTGGAAGTGGGAGAGAAACGTGAAGTCAGAACTGGGGCTGTGAACCTTGAATCCTGGCTTTCTTTATGGGGTTACATAAATAAAGAGTACAGGGCTGTACATCAACTGAAAGCTATTTCCCGACACACATTTTTGGAAAAATCTGGTCTATGGAAGAAGACACAAGTACTAAATTATTGCATAAAACCATCAAAAAGTATTCTGATATGCCAAATTTCCATAAAAGTAAAGAAAATTTTATTTTTAGTATTTATGCCTACAGTAATATTACTGCAAAATTTTAGTCCTAAAACTTGCAACTAACTGACAAATTTAAAAACAGAGTAAGTACAAACCAGAGGTTGCAAATTGGGTATCTGTGGGCTGAGTCTAGTTGTGTTTGCCTTGCACAGAATTTTCGAAAATGAACGAATTGTTACCATGGTGGAACTTCCATTCCCTGGCCTTCTACCTTATATTTTCATGTGTGTGTGACGGTGGCAGCAGGGGAGAATTCCACTCTAGTTGTCTCTGAGCTCTCTCCCTGATGGGTAGGAGGTTTGGCCTGACAGTCATTGGTCCTCATTTCTTAATTGGGTATAGTTACTCTATTAACAATCTGAGAGCACTATCATCCCTCTTTTTTTCACCCTTTCTCTCCTGACAAGGCAGTTCTGCATATCCAAGTTTTCTTCTGAGGAGAGTGGTAATTAGAAAATACATTTGTTTACAGATTTTAGCCTTGTTCTTCCATCAACTTTATCAGTAATAATGTTGACATCTTGATCTCTGGCTGTCTTACCCCCGTGTCATTTCTCAACTGGCAGTGAATTCAAGAGAAGAGAGGGGGTGTTATTAATTGGGCCCCACAAACTCCAAGAGGTTGCCAACATATAAACGTGGGGAAATTTCATATAAAGATCTAGGTTTCTGAGTTTTGTTGGAAAATGGAAGGTCTGGCAAGACTGGAACCATACTGCACATTGTATGCACTGGTTGAAGCTGAGGAATGGATGCCACCTTTAGATGGGGCATGAATGCTCCAATTTGCCACAGTCCCCGCCGCTCCATACCATCTCACGCTCAGGCATTTAACTTAGCCATCTTGTCCTGGTATGTAAGTTTGTAATTTCCTACTATAATCTTACAGATTTCTTTCTTTATATAATATTGACTTTTCCTTGGTTAGCAGAATCCTGATTATTGGAAAGAATGATTAATAAATATTTTGAAAAACATTGGTGTGGAGAAACCTGTATCTGTAAGTCTAATTGTAAAGCTAAGTGTTGTGGCATTCTGGTTCCTAACCTAGAACATCTACAGATCTCTGTTATTTCACTCCACACACTTCCAGTGCAACACAGACCTAGATCAACAATCTTTTTCCTAATTTTAGATGAGACTGCAGCTCAGAAAAACCCAATTTAAGCCCTATAGCAAAGAAAATCCTCCATCTCTAGCTTATATTTTGTTTACAGACATTGTAGGGTTGTCTCTCTCTGGCAAAAGCAAAGTAGACGTTTGGAAAAATTATTGAACTAGTTCAAGCAAAATATATGTCAAATGAGCCAGGTAATTTCCAGAAAAGCCAATGTTTTCTCTGAATTAGAGTACTTGGAGAATTGCCCCAACCACCTGTATTGCTTAGCTCATGGAGACTGAGACTGTGTTTTCACAACTAAAATAACCTTAGTTGAACCAGCCATGGAGGCCCATCTCAAAAACAGAATTTTGCTTCATCACTGTGGATCAAATTACTTTTAACACAACCAGTTGTGGGGACAGTAAAACACATTAATTTGATTGTCCTGAAGCAATTTAATCATGTTACACAGATATGACTAACATTATACTTATTCCCAATTTCATTTCATAAGATAGTAAAATGATGAGTCAATCGACCAGTTGTCTAACACAAATGATAATAACAGTTGGTTTGACATTTTTATTTAATTGACTGCAAGTTTGAAATTCTTTTAGATACAGGCTAAGATTTAGCTCCATTAATTATTTTTTCCTATCTGGAACTTAGCTTTATTCCTCTTCACATATCCTGTTTGGATGACTTCTAGATAAAGCTAAATTCCTCCACTCGCTTTCTCTCTGTGGGCTCTTGCCTAAGTCTTTTCTGTTTGAAAATAAAGTCTATTCTGGCTTAGCCTTCTGAAAATATTTGACATTGATTTTTTTGAAAGGTAAGTGCCTCCTAACTATCCATTAGTATTTCTTACCTAGAATCCTGGCCACTCTGATATCGTTCACTTCAGAAAATAAATACAAAGTAAGTATGACTCCAGATTTAAATCCAGAAACTTGAACAAGTACTACAGACTGGAGTGTTTGGCTTCATTTCTTGCTGTGAGTCAGAGCCAGGAGGTTCCCATTAAGGTGTATATGAACTGTATTACTCCATGCAGAAGTTTGTCTATAACGTAATGTTGTAAGATTGCCAAGCTCTTCTAACAATCTCATGGACCAATATTCAAAACATATCAGTATCTCATTAGGGCCTTCGTTTGTAAAAAGCTTTACATTCTACTCAGGAAGTTATAGTTACACAGATATTTTGTTTTAAGGTAAAGTAAAACCCGTTTTAAATAAGTTTATTACTTCCATTGTATTAGTACCTCTCAGGTTGTCACATTCATCTGGAATGAGTTGCCATAAAAAGAGGAAATAAATGCACAGAATTATGCATGGAGTGTGCTTTGATATAGTTCAAAGAAATAGGAGGGGCATTTTCAGGGAAAATTTGTACTACACTCCCATCATTATTCAAAACTAGGGAAAAATCCCTCAAACTAAGTCACTTGGCAGGACAAAAACTGTTCAAATAAGCTCATAATGTGAGGGAAAAAAAAGCAACAAATATTCTCTTTTCAGCTTCAAACCCCTCTCTTTTCCTCTTGCTCCTCGCCTTTAAATGAATCCCTAAAGACTTTTAGGCAAATATATTTTGAAAAAGTGCTGAATCCCAAAAGATTTAGTAGTTGAAGAAAAGAGTTCACTGTTAATCCCCCTCCCACATCTCCTCCTTATTCTTCAAAAACCACTTCTTCAAATGATAACTTGTGAAGATGTCCCTCATCATTAGGTCATCTCTCACCCTAGTATGTCACCACTTTCAAAGATAAATGACCTGGTAAGAGGATGAAACGTATTGAGGTTCAAAAGCTCCCGTGGACTGATGGTCCCAGCACTATAGCTGGAAGATTTCTTTTCTTGTCTTTCTAAACCTGGTATTCTGTGCTGAAAGGGCAATGATTATTTCATCAGCTCCAGAAGTGAGACATGAAGGATGGGGGCTGATAGAAATTGGAACCAGAAAATATAATCATGTGTTTCCTAGGGAAAAAAAAAATCAGAGAAACAAACTGAAAATATACTAAGCAAAACTCCATGACGGGGTAAGTATCTTCTTCCAATAGGTCTTTAAAACTGAAATAGTAATAACAATAACCGTAATAATTTCTTGCTCTAAGCAAGGAAGTGAATGAAATTTCTAGAAGAATTTGTGCATAATGTTCCCTGTTCTCCCTCTACTCTTCCAACCTATTTCATGAAGTCTAACAGGTGACAAATGGGTATGTCCTTCTGTGTTGCTCCTATCAAACACTGCCATGTATTGTCTCTTTTTAAAATTTTTATTGGAGTATAGTTGACTTACAATGTTGTATTAGTTTCAGGTGTATAGCAAAGTGATTCAGTTATCCATATACATATATCCACTCTTTTTAAGATTATTTTCCCATATAGGCCATTACAGAGTATTAAGTAGAGTTCCCTGTGCTACACAATAGGTCCTTATTAGTTATCTATTTTATATGCAGTAGTGTGTATATGTCAATCCCAATCTCCCAATTTATCCTTCCCCCGCACCACTTTATCCCCTGGTAACCATAAGTTTGTTTTCTACGTCTGTAACTCTATTTCTGTTTTGTAGATAAGTTCATTTGTACCCTCTTTTTTTTTTAGATTCCACATATAAGCAACATCATATGATACTTGTCTTTCTGTCTGACTTCACTCGGTATGACAATCTCTAGGTCCATCCATGTTGCTGCAAATGGCATTATTTTGTTCTTTTTTACGGCTGAGTAATATTGCATTGTATATATGTACCACATCTTCTTTATCCATTCCTCTGTTGTTGGACATGCTTCCATGTCCTGGCTATTGTAAACAGTGCTTCAATGAACATTGGGGTGCATGTATCTTTTTGAATTATGGTTTTCTCTGTTTTTACATGTCTATTTCTTCTACTAGTTTGTAAGCTCCTTAAGGCAAGAACAGTTGTCCTACTCAACTATGGAGACACGTGTTATGAGAGGTTCCAGTTTTAAAGTCAACATGAAAGGCAAAAATACTATATAGTCAAACCATCCTTGGAAATCTCTTAGAAAAGGGCAACTTGGAGATCATTTTTCATTAAGTACAACATGGCCAAGTTTCCTCTGGTTTGGGAGTGTATCACTACATCCTTTATTTGCATGAAGCCTTACATTCTACTGTTTTTTGGTTGACCACCAGTTGGCTTGTAATTAGGACCCATATTATTTGAGAAATATAAACACTAGACTCTCATTCAGTGTTACAAGATTTCTCAACCATGAGAAGCACACAAAACCTGATACTGAATGAAGAAAGAGAACATTCATGTCTCTCATCTCATGGTCACTGTAGTCTGTACCCTATCAGGAAAAGAGAAGCCATGCTAGGTGTTTCAGAGAGAGATGATTTTATACAGGGGATCAGTTACACAGGACTAGAAGGCAGAAAGAGGGGGAAAGGTTGCTAAGGTTACCCTGGTATTAGTAGCTTGCAAAGCAGCTACCACTCTTAGGGCTGGAGGTGTAAGAGCAGAAATGGTGTTACCAGAACCTGGGAGTTTGCAGGGAGTGTCTCCACAGAGCAGATGCTCAGACCCCCAAGGTGTCACTGCTCAGCTGGTGCTGGGACCTCTGATGGGGACAACACATGATTGCTACTTGGCCTCTGATAGGAGTTCTAAGAGGAAGTATGGCACAGTTGCTACTGGCACCTCTGAAGGGGCCGCAGTAGAACTGATGCTAGATATGCTGAGATAAGCTGGAGGCTGGAGTCCTACATGAATGCTACCAATGAAGGGAAGCTGACTAGAACTGAAAACAAGAATATTCCTCCTGCTTTCTTACGAACTTCTAATCTCCTGCCAATGCCTCCAGTCAGCAGAACCTAACCAGAAGCCAGCCAGCAAAGAAGTCTGGAGAATGCAGTTTGCATAATCCCAGCCCCAGTGTCTCCAAGCAGAAGGTAAAAGCCTGGGCTTAAGGTTGATAGGCAGTAGGAAAAATTAATCTGAGGTACAAATTCATTGAGTGGAGTAACAGGAAGAATTTTCTGTCATTTTCTTTTATCACGGTTGTATAAGTTAAATGTATGCATGATGCAAATTCACTTTTTCTTGTAATCCCACAGTTTATTAGCCCAATATCTTACTTTTAGCGTGTGATTAATGTACATATTGAATGGATACATGAACGTCTTTTTGTCCTTTTAGTGCTGAGGGGATTTTCTCCAATAATTAGTCCCGTTTAACTGCCACTGAAAAATGAGTCTAGAGAAAATATACAGGAATCTAAGGGCAAACTCTGTCGTAGTTCACTGACATTGTAAATGTACCTATGCAAACAGTTCAAATGGTTTCTATCCCTGGTGAGATCTCTAACTCTCCACGTCCAATTCACTATCGAAAAACGCTCTTCTGCAGCCACATTTGCACAGTTTAAGAGTGACACCCAGTGGCTTATAATTTAATCACATACTATAATGCATCTGGAAATCTAATCAGTTCTCAATTATCAATGTAAATAGAAGGGTGCATAATACATAAAATATATAAAGCTGTAAACAGAAAATGAAACTTAAAACCTTTAGATTTATTTTGATAGATTTTAGAAGTAGATTTGCCTACCTAGTTGTTGAGACCACAGATTCAAGTTTGTTTGCAATTCTCCTTTCCTGAGCATATGCCTGTCACAATTCGGGTGCTACCTGCTCAAGGCCTGAGCTGATGGGCCGGGAAGGAAACTGGGAACAAAAAGGACTGGGACTGGGGGTATTAAATATTGAGCAGTCCTAGACCTGATTCCCAAGGCCAGAAGTTCAACATTTGGGGCTCCAAAGAGTATGGAAAACTCAGCCTAGATCCAGGTTGAATTAATATCAACAGGTATCCAGGAGGGCAGTAAAGATTGTCTGAACAGGGTTCCAGGCAGAGGCAATATTTAGAGCTGGGCAGGCTCTTCAGTTGTGGGCCCAGGGGATTAGGCTACTTAAGGAGTCGTCCCAGCCAGCAGCTTCTTTAGGGAGCCTGGGATCAGCAAAATGTCAGGGCAGCAACTGAGCTGCCTCAAGATCAGAATGGTGCTCCATTCTCAGTGACATGCTGCAGGAAGCTGAAGGTGACTTTTATTTGTGGCTTGGGAAGTCAATCTCATTCTAGTATAGACAATTAAAAAAAAAAAAGGGCAGAAACTCCATATATGCTTTAATTTATCCTCTTTCAATAACTCCATCATAAAAATAGGAATAGAAATCTTTTCATCTCTGTTCAGATGGATTTTAGCCTGAAAAATACTACCAATTCAGAATTCACAGTCATTGAATATGTTCTCCTGCTTGAAGGAATTTGGCCTACACAAGCTCCTTCCCTATTTAATAATATTTTCCAGAGGTAACCCAACAAAAACAATGTATTTACTCATAAATATGCAGCAGTGAGTTCAAAGGAAATCTCAGTGGTAGTTGTAGTTAGAATTATTCTGACATCTCTTTGATTCAGCTTGACATGGCAGCAGGATACTAATAGTGAGTCATGAATATGATTAGTATAGCGCATAATGTCAATATATGGTAAGAGATTTGTTGTGGTTTCCTTCTATGTAATCATATCCCACAGAGAAATGGGAATATGATATCTTTATGACTATGGAGTATAAAAGAAATCTGTTCCCACAAAGTCAGCTTACCTATCACATCAAAAGGATAAGCAGAGTTAACCTCTCCTACGGAAACTCCCAAGCATTTAAAAAATATATATATGGAAACTGAAAGGCAGAGCTATGAAAATTCATAGATGCTTACAATCTCAAAATGGTCTTTTCCTCAGTGAGAATGCACTGTCATGATGACAAAGAGGATGATGATAATCATGATCTTACCTTTTATCAGGATACTTTCTCATTCCTGTGGAAAATGGGAGCTCTCAGCAATCAGATGGAAATAATTTCAAGTCCAGCCTCTTAATGATAATGTTTTAATTATCAGAGAAAAAGGACCAAGTCTGAAACTTAAATAGGAAACTAGGGGATATACATAATTCACCTTTTTCAATTAATCTGGCCTAACAGTGGCTGCTTGGCCAAGAGAGTATAAGGTAGATATTTTAATGAAGATAGAAACTTATTTATTAGTGTTCTGTCTAGTGTTTTTTTTCAAAAAATGTTTTCTAGAACATTAGATTTTAATAGGAAACAGATTGCACATCTCAAATCTAATCATCAATAAATGGAAAAATGTTCAATTACCCTCTCTAATTTATTGTCCATAGCAAGTCTGCCTCTGTGTTTGTTTATTTAACCTTGGGCACTCTCCTACCAAAAAAAAAAAAAAAAAAAAAAAAAAGACCACGTGAGATGGAGTAAATCTGGGAAATGCTCCAGAACCTGAAATGCTTTTGTGGCTTATTCTGCTTTGGCAGATCTGGTAATAACAGAAGGCACTGTTTTCAGGAGACCCCTCAATTCCATTAGCTCCATCTCCACCAAGGCTCACGTTTGACTGCAGCTCACTTTATTAAACAGCTCACTAGCAGACTCCCCCTTCAGGGGGGAAGACCTGCCCTCCTGGTCCCCCAGCTCACATGGATGGGGAAGAACTTCAAGGGAGAGTCTCACAAGAATCTGGAAAGAGGTCAGAGTTATCTTTCAGGAATTGACTTTAACTCAGAGATAAGACTTTTGTATTAATGTCTGTCTTCACAGAGAATGAGAAAGGTCATTACATAAACAGGCAATGGAGAAATAAAATTTTTAAAGAAGTGTGTATCTGACTGAGGGAGTTGTATAGTACACATAAAAAAAAGGGAGGCTTACAACTGAATTCTCTTAAACACAATATTTAGACTTTCTACCATCAGTTTACCTGAGGTACAAGGAATAAAATGCAATATCTACTATTTATTAAAATCCTAATAGACCACAGATTGTGTTGAGGTATAAGTAGAAAGAGTATTTGTCAGGAAAGCAGCATACAATTCAACCAAAAAACACAACCTATAAGCTCAAATCCTGTCTTCTCTGAAAATAATCACAGAGTAGAGCGCTTATAAAAATGTCCTTCTTTGCACATCCGTGTGTGGACCTCTCATGTAGTTCCCAAGAGAAAGAAGCGTTCATATTAAATCTGATCCTATACTCTCTGTATCATATCCTCTGCTCACTCTATGCTCAAGGGTACTCAGAAGTGAACCCTTGCTTGCATTTCCAGTAAATCAAGGCAAAGATACCTGACTACTTAGAAATTCCAGCACTCTGGACCCAGTTAAGGCACCCATCTAAATGAGACACTTAACATAAACATGTGACCTTGAACAAATGACATCTGTGTTAAGTGTTCAATATTGTTCAGAAAGCGAATGTGTTATAGTGGAGGTGAGAAAGATAACAAGATTAGTAAAGAAAAGTAAAAGGTGAATTAGAAAATTTAGAGAAAAAAAAGAATATAGGCTGATGAGACCTTTAAATTTAAAAAGGCAGAGAAGATGTTTATATTTTTGTGACCATAAGAATATGCATAACCAAGAGCATTGTTAAGAGTCCAAAACAACAAAAAAAGACCTGAGGAGATCCCAATGACATGCAACTCTGATCTCCACTTACAGTCCCCTAGGCAATTGGACCTCCTCTGCATGCTGACTGCATCATTATGAGACAAGTCAAATGCAAATGAACTAAACTGGAATTTGAGGCAGATGAGGACTAGGCAACTTCTCCTTGAGACAGACAAGGGGAGGAGTTTTGGAGGGTCTGTGAAGCGAAGGACGAGACCATGGTATAAAAGGATAAACTGGGCTTGAGAGCTCAGACATTTCTCAAATCCTGCAGACTTACCTGTCATATCTTGCTCTGAATTTGATCACGATCAGGGTCAATAATTAACCAAATACAGTGGTCTCCTCTTACCTGAACTATCATACTTTATAATGTGCATGGCTTTTGACCCAGAGAATTTAACTTTAGGGCTCTATGCCGCAGACACATTTGCACAGGCACACAAAGACATCTAAACAGGGATTTTTGAATGCAACGTCATTTATAATAATCTAATATTTGAGCATCCTAAATGTCCATGAGTAGGGCAATGTTAATCATAACAAAATATGATATATTTATTTATTTAATTTTTTAAAACATCTTTATTGGAGTACAATTGCTTTATAATGGTGTGCTAGTTTCTGCTTTATAACAAAGTGAATCAGCTATACATATACATATATCCCCACATCTCTTCCCTCTTGCAACTCCCTCCCTCCCACCCTCCCATTCCCACCCCTCTAGGTGGTCACAAAGCACCTAGCTTATCTCCCTGTGCTATGCGGCTGCTTCCCACTAGCTATCAGTTTTACATTTGGTAGTGTATATATGTCCATGCCACTTTCTCACTTTGTCCCAGCTTACCCTTCACCCTCCCCGTGTCTCAAGTCCATTCTCTAGTAGGTCTGCGGCTTTATTCCTGTCCTGCCCCTAAGTTCTTCATAAACATTTAAATTTATTTATTTATTTATTTTCGATTCCATATATATGTGTTAGCATACGGTATTTGTTTTTCTCTTTCTGACTTACTTCACTCTGTAGGACAGACTCTAGGTCCACCCACCTCACTACAAATAACTCAATTTCGTTTCTTTTTATGGCTGAGTAATATTCCATTGTATATCTGTGCCACATCTTCTTTATCCATTCATCTGTTGATGGACACTTAGGTTGCTTCCATGTCCTGGCTATTGTAAATAGAGCTGCAGTGAACACTGTGGTACATGACTCTTTTTGAATTATGGTTTTCTCAGGGTATATGCCCAGTAGTGGGATTGCTGGGTTGTATGGTAGTTCTATTTTTAGTTTTTTAAGGAACCTCCATACTGTTCTCCATAGTGGCTGTATCAATTTACATTCCCACCAACAGTGCAAGAGGGTTCCCTTTTCTCCACACCCTCTCCAGCATTTATTGTTTGTAGATTTTTTGATGATGGTCATCCTGACTGGTGTAAGATGATATCTCATTGTAGTTTTGATTTGCATTTCTCTAATGATTAATGATGTTGAGCATTCTTTCATGTGTTTGTGGGCAATCTGTACATCTTCTTTGAAGAAATGTCTATTTAGGTCTTCTGCCCATTTTTGGATTGGGTTGTTTGTTTTTTTGATACTGAGCTGCATGACCTGCTTGTAAATTTTAGAGATTAATCCTTTGTCCGTTGCTTCATTTGCAAATATTTTCTCCCATTCTGAGGGTTGTCTTTTCGTCTTGTTTATGGTTTCCTTTGCTGTGCAAGAGCTTTTAAGTTTCATTAGGTCCCATTTGTTTATTTTTGTTTCTATTTCCATTTCTCTAGGATGTGGGTCAAAAAGGATCTTGCTGTGATTTATGTCATAGAGTGTTCTGCCTATGTTTTCCTCTAAGAGTTTGCTAGTGTCTGGCCTTACATTTAGGTCTTTAATCCATTTTGAGTTTATTTTGGTGTATGGTGTTAGGGAGTGTTCTAATTTCATTCTTTTCCAAGTAGCTGTCCAGTTTTCCCAGCACCACTTATTGAAGAGGCTGTCTTTTCTCCACTGTATATCCTTGCCTCCTTTATCAAAGATAAGGTGACCATATGTACATGGGTTTATCTTTGGGCTTTCTATCCTGTTCCATTGATCTATATTTCTGTTTTTGTGCCAGTACCATACTGTCTTGATTACTGTAGCTTTTTAGTATAGTCTGAAGTCTGGGAGCCTGATTCCTCCAGCTCTGTTTTTCTTTCTCAAGATTGCTTTGGCTCCTTGGGGTCTTTTGTGTTTCCATACAAATTGTGAAATTTTTTGTTCTAGTTCTGTGAAAAATGCCAGTGGTAGTTTGATAGAGATTGCATTGAATCTGTAGATTGCTTTGGGTACTATAGTCATTTTCACAATGTTGGTTCTTCCAGTCCAAGAACATGGTATATCTCTTCATCTATTTCTATCATCTTTAATTTCTTTCATCAGTGTCTTATAGTTTTCTGCATACAAGTCTTTTGTCTCCTTAGGTAGGTTTATTCCTAGGTATTTTATTCTTTTTGTTGTAATGGTAAATGGGAGTGTTTCCTTAATTTCACTTTCTGATTTTTCATCAAAGTATGATATAGTTATACTAGAAGCAAAGTGTAATGATTGGAACATTGTCTCCAGAACCAGAGTACTTGGGTTCATAGCTCCACTGCTTACCAGCTATGTGACCTTGGCCAAATTGCTTAGCTTCTCAGTGACTCAGTATCCCATAATGGTAAAAAGAAGATGAAAATTTCCATCTTTGTAGGGCTATTGTAAGAATTAAGAGTGATACCACTCTAAAGAGCCAGAACATTATCTGGCACATAGCACGTACTCAATTCATGTTAGCCTGATTCTTATTTTGAACACGATTATATAGCATTTAAAAAGAATAGGATCGAAAAGAACAAAGCTGGAGGTACCACATACCCTGATTTCAAATTATATTACAAAGCTATAGTAATCAAAAAAGTATGGTACTGATATAAAAACAAACACAGATCAATGGAACAAAATTGAGAGCCCAGAAATAAACCCACACATATATGGACAATTAATCTATGACAAAGGAGCAAAAAACATACAATGGAGAGCAAGGACAGCCTCTTCAATAAGTGGTGATAGGAAAACTGGACAGCCGCATACAGAAGAACGAAACTAGAGCACAATCTCACGTGATACAAAAAGTTAACTCAAAATGGATTAAAGACTTGAATGTAAGACCAAAAGCCATAAAATTCCTTAAGAAAAGTGAGAATCTCACTGACATTGGCCTTAGTGATGTTTTTGTGGATCTAATTCCATAGGCAAGGAAAACAAAAGCAAAAATAAACAAACAGGACTACTACAGACTAAAAAGCTTCTGCACAATAAAGGAAACCATCATCAAAATGAAAAGGCAACCTATTGAATGGGAGGAAGATATCTGCATGTCACATATCCAATAAGGGGTTAATAACCCAAATATAGAAAAAACTTATACAACTCAACAACAGCACCAAAAAGTAAAACAACAATTCAAAAATGGGCAGAGGATCTGAATAAACATTTTTCCAAAGAAGACATACCGATAGCCAACAGGCACATGAAAAGATGACCAAGGTCACTAACTATCAGGGAAAAGCAAATCAAAACCTCAATGAGCTATCACCTTATTATCACCTGTTAGAATGGCTATTATTGATAAGATAAGGAATAACAAATGTTGCAAAGGATATGGAGAAAAGGGAACCCTCCTAACACTGTTAGTGGGACTGTAAATTGGTGCAGCCACTATGGAAAACAGTATGGAGATTCCTCAGAAAAATCAAGACTAGCGCTACCATATGACCTAGCTATTCCACATCTGGGCATTTACCCAAAGAACACAAAAATGCCAAGTCGAAAAGATATATGCACTCCTATGTTCACTGCGGCATTACTTACAATAGCCAAGATATAGAAACAACCTAAGTATCCATCAATGGATAAATGGATAAAGAAAATGTAGTATACATACATAGTGGAATACTACTCAGCCATAAAATGAATAAAACCCTGCCATCTGTGACAAGATGAATAGATCTTAAGGGTATCATGCTAACTGAAATAAGTCAGAAGGAGAAATACAAATAACATATAATTTCACTCATGTGGAATCTAAAAAATATCTCAACAACAACAAAACCAAGCAACAAAAAAAATAAAATAAAAACAAACTCATGGATACAGAGAACAGATTAGTGGTTACCAGAGCGGAAGAGGGATAGGGGGTGGGTGAAATGGGTGAAAGTGGTCAACTGTATGGTGATGGATGGTAATCAGACTTGTGTGGTGATCACTCTGTATGTTGAGCTATAATATTGTACACTTGAAATTTATATAATAAAAAATAATAGACAAAAAAATAAAAAGAATAGAATCCAGCTTTAGCTCTTGCCATAGAAAACTCTGCAAAGTACACTGTCAGATGAAAAAAAGGTTACAGCATAATATGTAAAGGATGATTCTATTAATTTTTTAGTGTAATAGGCAAATGCACATCTGTGTGTATATAAATGCATAGAAGAAAGCATGAAAGGACCAGACAATAACAACAATTATCTCTAGAGAAGGAATCAGATTGGATGGATTGACATATATACACTATTGATACTATGAATAAAATAGATAACTAATGAGAACCTACTGTATAGCACAGGGAACTCGACTCAATGCTCTGTGGTGACCTAAATGGGAAGGAAATCCAAAAAAGGAGGGGACATGTGTATACGTATAGTTGATCCACTTTGCTGTACAGTAGAAACTAATACAACATTGTAAAGTAACTATACTCCAATAAAAATTAAAAAAGTAAAAATGAAGGATTCCCCCAGCAACTATATAAATGTATACATATAAATATATTAAATGTTTTATATATATATTAAAGTTTATGAGAAATATGGTGCTGGAGATATGACTAGGCAATGAAATGTCATTTTGAATTCTCTGACATGTAAAAGTTTAATCATATTTTGAAATTGTATATCACTAAAAATAATAAATAGAATTTCTAAAGCATATATATATAAAAAAAAAAAAGGGACCTGAAAGGAGATCTTCACTTTCTTCCTCTGAATTCTGCACTTGAGGAGTTGTTTTAAAAGCATAAATTTATGTAATACTTATGTACTTCTAAATATATATACTTTTGGAAATATAATAAGTAGACAAGCAAAGGAGCAACAAGAATAGTGAAAACAATTTTGAACAAGTGAATGTTTGCAGTGTTTTAACAATCTGAATTGCCAAGGAAAAGGGAACTGCTCTAGCACAAGGACAGAACTAGAATAAGACAAGTAGGTGGCTAGTGCAAAAAACTGAAGGAGGCATTCACTTTTAGGGCCATTACTTGCATAATCCTTAGGCCTGGTCTTAGTCTTACATTACACTGAAAACATCCTCAAAGTCAAAGGGCCTGCTTCTTAGCAGCCGGTACTATACAAAGCCAGTGTCTTGGACTACACAGTATAGACTTCTTTCTCTCTCCACCCCCATTTTAAAGAAAAAAAAAAATAATAACTTGACTGATTTTAAACCATTGATTTTTAACATCTGGAGTTTAAGTCTAATGTATCCCAAGTACATTCTCCCAGAATGCAGACTGAACAAAAGTCCCACCCTCTTCCTAGCTATTCACTCTTCCCTTAGGGAATGTTGTCCTGACCAAAAAATATAAAATAAAATAAAATAAATAAAAAAGAGAGAGAGAGAGAGGTTTGTGAGGGGAGAGAAAGGGGGAGTTTTCATGTCTTTTTAAATGCTTGAGTACTAAGCTTTACACTATCAAATAGTTTGACAGGAATTCATTCTCTTCCTTTGGCTAGTGTGATATTAGCATAATCATTTATAAAGTAAGCTGGGTTAGAAATGCAGTATGACAACTGACCCAGAGTGAAATGAAATATCCAAAACAGGGTTGTATTTGATTATTTGCTTGAAATGCCCCAGTATGGCCCTACCATTCATCTATGGAAGACATTCATTCTGACTGGTCAGCACCCATGCCTCCTTGTTTGTAAATAATTCTGAATATCATCCCTGGACAAAACTAAGACCATGGCTCAATGAATAGTTTCACAGGCAGTCTAACTAGCTGAGCTAGTATCTGTAGATATTAAAAATGATAGTTTAGTTCTCTTAACTGCATAGCATCTTCTTTTTTCTTTTTCTTGCGGTATGTGGGCCTCTCACTGCTGTGGCTTCTCCTGCTGCGGAGCACAGGCTCTGGACGTGCAGGCTCAGCGGCCATGGCTCACAGGCCCAGCTGCTCCGCAGCATGTGGGATCTTCCCGGACCGGGGCACGAACCCGTGTCCCCTGCATCGGCAGGTGGACTCTCAACCACTGCACCACCAGGGAAGCCCTGCATAGCATCTTTGAGTGATAGCTAACCATTAGATGGCAATGGTATTTTTTAGATTCCACATATGAGTGAAATTATATGGTATTTGTATTTCTCCTTCTGATTTATTTCACTTAGCATAATACCCTTAAGGTCATACACCAAACTTCATCATCTCCCCAACCGTGATGTATTTTTCAAGTGCAGGCCTTCATTATCCAAGGGAAATTGAGCCCAGAAAAAGGCCACAAAAAGTAAATCAACTAAAAACGGGGAACAATATTTCATAGTAAATAGTGAGGGATAAATGTGATTAGGGATTTACCTTACAAAATTAAAATTTTTAAATGAAATTGCCTTCATTTTTATTTTTATAACTTACAAAATTTAAGTTATAACTATCTTCTAATTGTTAGGACAAAGAATGAATCACCTTCTTATTATGTTTAGAGACACAAAATTTCTCTAACAAATTTTAGGAGCCTAATATAATACCCTTTATATCAAGGCTGATTATCTGAGCTGTTTTTTTTTTTTTTTTTTGTAAAAGTATCTAGGGTATTTAACAACTTTTTCCAAGGGCATCTCTTAATTCCCTGATAGCCAAATCATTCCCTTTTGAAATACTACCATTTTTGTCTGTTTTGTTTTCATTTGTTAACAGGTCTACTCATTTATCAATGATCTGGGAATCAAGCAATTCTCCAAACATCATTTTCATCAATGTCATTAAACCTTGCTGCAGTAGACAGAATTCTAAGACAGACCCTAAGATTCCTGGCTGCTGGGACTGTAACTATGGTGGGAGAGTCACTCCTGTAATTATGTTATGTTATATGAGACTCTGTCATAGCAGACTGGAGTGAGATTCTCCTGTTGGCCTTGAAGAAGCAAACAGCCGCTTGTGAACTGCCTAAGGAGGGGGCAGTACCTGAGGGTACCCTCTAGGAGCTGAGACCTGTCCCTGCTGACAATGAGCAAGAAAGTAGGAATTATCCTATAGGGATTATATAAATACAGATTATAGTCCTATAATTACAAGAAACAATCCTGCCAACGAGTGAGTTTAAAAGAAGACCCCAAGCCTCAGATGAGATCACGGCCTCAGCTAACACTGTAATTTCAGACTCATGAGACCCTGAGTGGAGACCCATGTTAGGACTCCTGCCTAGCATTAGAATCTCTCAATCCAAGGAAACTGACAGAGTGGTTGGTAAAATGGATTAGGGTACACAGATTCTTCTTTTAAGAGGAATAGATTTTTTTAATTTTAATTTTTTTATTGGGGTATAATTGCTTTACAATGTTGTGTTAGTTTCTACTGTACAGCAAAGTGGAGTTCCTTGTGCTACACAGCAGGTTCTCATTAGTTATCTATTTTATATATATTAGTGTATATATGTTAATACCAATCTCCCAATTCATCCCAATCCCCTTTCCTCCCTTGGTGTCCATATGTTTGTTCTCTACATCTGTGTTTCTATTTCTGTCTTGCAAACCAATTCATCTGTACCATTTTTCTAGATTCCACAAATATGTGGTAATATACAATATTTGTTTTTCTTTCTGACTTACTTCAATCTGTATGACAGTCTCTAGGTCCATCCATGTCTCTACAAATGACCCAATTTCATTCCTTTTTATGGCTGAGTAATATTCCATTGTATATATGTACCATATCTTCTTTATCCATTCACTGTCAATGGACACTTAGGTTGCTTCCATGTCCTGGCTATTGTAAATAGTGCTGCAATGAACATTAGGGTGCATGTGTCTTTCAGAATTATGGTTTTCTCTGGGTATATGCCCAGTAGTGGGATTACTGGGTCATATGGTAATTCTATTTTTAGTTTTTTAGGGAGCCTCCATACTGTTCTCCATAGTGGCTGTATCAATTTACATTCCCACCAACAGTACAAGAGGTTCCCTTTTCTCCACACCCTCTCCAGCATTTATTGTTTGTAGATTTTCTGATGATGCCCATTCTCACTGGTGTGAGGTGATACCTCATTGTAGTTTTGATTTGCATTTCTCTAATGATTAGTGATGTTGAGCATCTTTTCATGTGCCTTTTGGCCATCTGTATGTCTTCTCTGGAGAAACGTCTGTTTAGGTTCTCTGCCCACTTTTGGATTGGGTTGTTTGTTTTTCTGATATTGAGCTGCATGAGCTGTTTGTATATTTTGGAGATTAATCCTTTGTCTGTTGATTCATTTGCAAATATTTTCTCCCATTCTAAGAGTTATCTTTTCATCTTGTTTATGGTCTCCTTTGCTGTGCAAAAGCTCTTAAGTTTCATTAGGTCCCAAGAGGAATAGATTTTTGAGTGAAGACAAATATTATAAATGGTCAGCTCATTACTGAATATTACATTGAATACTTTAATTCTATAATAATTTTTGCTTCCCTAAGCAACTCTGTAACTGTAAGGCAAGGGACACTTGGAACATAAAGACTCCTTCCCCACAGTTAAAGCTAGGGACTCCTTCCCTAGCCTCAAAAAGTTTTGATTTGCACATCCAGTATTGGCATAATAGTGTGTTTCAGGCCATCATTCTTCCTACTCCTGCTTCTTTCACAGGTCTTGATTACAAGGGAACCCTATAATAAACACCCCATATAACAAATTCTGTCTCAGAGTCCTCAGAGTCAGCTTTCCAGGAAACCCAACCTACAAATCCAAACTTCAACAATGGAGTCATCTGCAATATATTCCTAAAGATCTAACACACAGTCATACACATACATATGTGTGTGTATGAGTGTTGTGTGTGTTTTATCTTTCTCTCTCTAAATATATGGGCAGAGAGAGAAGATAAATGTTAAAAATTGGTCTCTATTGGTAAAATATAGGTTTCACTGTATTATTTTTTCAAATTTTCTATTGTTTTGAATTTTTTCAAAATAAAAAGAAGAGAAAAGTAGATAAAGAAAAAAGATGCATTAGTAACAAAGGAGACAAAAATGATGCTGACAATATAAATGATGGAAGTCAGAAGACAATGGAAGTATACCTGGAAAACACTGAAAGTAAATAACTGTTAATTTATAATTCAATGCCCAACAAAAAACATTCTTTAAAAATGAAGGCAAAATAAAGACATTTTCATATAAACAAATATTGAGGGAATTTGTCAGCAGCAGACTCACCATAAAAGAAATAATAAAGTAAGTTATTCAAGTAGAAGGAAAATGATCCCAGATTGAAGCACCAGAGATCTAGGAAGTAATAAATAGCAAAAGCAAATATGTGAATAAATATATATAAATACTAACTTGATAAAACAGTAATAATTTACTTTGTGGAGATACTGTAGATTTAAGTCTACAAACTTAAATCTCTCACCTGACTCTCTGGCATTCCCCAGGCCTGACTGAGAAGGAAAAGGACTAGGTAAACTAATGACCATGGGGCTAAAGGGCAGGAGCCTGCATTAAGTAGCTAAAGCATCTAAGTGGGATGGGAATCTATCTTTGTCCCTGTAACAAATTTGAAAGCAAAATACAGCAACTCTCAGTTATCTACTTGAAAAGGACACTGTGACAGCACAGATAAAACTACAGGAAACATGCATCATGCATTTAAATTATGAGTTTCAAACTCCTCAGCTAAGTATTTTACATGGGCTTTGGGTAAGTAGCAGATTAAATTTTCCTTCATTATTTTCCATCTAGCATAGGGCAAATAATTGGTCATAGTAATAACAACAGAAACAGCAATAGTAATAAACAGCAGCAGCAAAAATAAAAAACGTTATACACACATACACACACAATTCTTAACCCGAACCAGAAAAAAGAAAACCCAAAAAGTAAGAAATCTGAACAATCCACAAATTGGTCCTTTTTGAACAGTGAACCAGGGATAGAGGGATAGGAAAGATTTAAACTCAGACCTTTTAGGCTGGGAAGCATAAAAAAAGGTATTTATTACATTTCCCTTTTCTATTATCTTGTTAGTCATATATTTTTATGTTACAGTGGTTTTCCTGAAAATTACAATATTCATTCTTACTGTATTTAAATCTAATATAAATGAGTACTTTTGCCACATCCCAAGACACTCAAGGATGTTAGAACATTGTAAAACCACTTACTTTCATCCTGCCTTATTACTTTTGTGCTACTGTGGTCAGATATATATATATCCCATTAGAGATATTTGCCCATTTTCCTATTGGGTTGCCTTTTATTTTCCCTTATTGATCTGTGAAAACTTTTTTATTTTTAATATTTTGGATATTAGTCCTCTTTTAGTTTTATATATTGCAAATATTTTCTCCCAATCTGTGCTTTCTTTTTTATAAACCAGCTTTATTGAGGTATAAGTGACATACAATAAACTGCACATATTTAATGTGTACAATTTGATGGAGGTTTTTTTTTTTTTTTTTTTTTTTTTTGCGGTACACGGGCCTCTCACCATTGTGGCCCCTCCCGCTGCGGGGCACAGGCCCTGGACGCGCAGGCTCAGCGGCCATGGCTCACGGGCCCAGCCGCTCCGCAGCATGTGGGATCCTCCTGGACCGGGGCACGAACCCGCATCCCCTGCATCGGCAGGCGGACTTTCAACCACTGAGCCACCAGGGAAGCCCACAATTTGATGAGTTTTGACATATCTATACACCTGTGAAACCATAACCACAATCAAGATACTGAACACATGCCTCATCCCCAAAGTTCCTTCATGTCCCTGTGTAGTGCAGGACCCCACATACAGCCCCATCTTCAGGTATATACTGTTATGCTTTCTGTCTCTACAGGTAACTTTGCATTTTCAAAAATTTTATATGAAAGGAATCATACAATATGTACACTCTTCTCTGCCTGTCTTTTTTCACTCAGTATAATTATTTTGAGATTTATCCATGTTGTTACCTCATTACTTTTTACTGTTTTTCTGAGTAGTATCCCGTTATACAGACATACTAATGTATTTGCATGTTTATAGACATTTGGTTTGTTAATACTTGGTATTAGCGGTCTTTTTAACTTTATTTATTCTAGTGGTTGTGAAGTGGTATCTCATTATAGTTTACATTTCACTAATGACTGATGTTATTGAGCACCTTTTTTTTTGTCTGCTTATTAGCCAAAGTGTCTGCATCTTTTGCCCATTTTAAATTGGATTGTTTGCCTTCTTATTATTGAAGTATAAGAGTTCTTTACATATTCTGATACAACTCCTTTATCGTATACTGTAGATGCATAGTGAGTTTTTTTCCCAGTCTGTGACTTATCTTTCAAAGAAAGATTCTTTTCTTTTTCTTTTTCCTGTACATCCCAGCAGCAGCAAAGCATGTTTTGAGGGTTAGTTGAGTAAATCCCAGAACCTGAGCTCAATTGTTTATGCTATTATTTGAACAAGAATAACTACTCTTCTGCGTTTCCATCAGTGAAGTATTTATACAACATCTCCCTGATGTCAAATAAAATACTGCCTAGAACAGCACAAAAGGCCCTGAGTTCATTGTCATAAAGTTGTTGGCTTTATGATGTCAGCCTCTCAGAAGTAGCAAGGTTGTCATGTTAAAAATCTGCAACTGATTTAAAGTTCACGAGTTATCAGCTCTAATGAATAAACTGAGCTCATCCTCCAAAAGACAGTTTCAGAGACTATCAGAATGCAAAGACAGTCAACCTGCTACACTAAACTTGAGGCTGCTACTGATGCTTTTAGCTATTCAGTAAGCCTGTGTGAAAGCAATTCACTTTGTTACAGGGTCCTGCAAATGTTCATCTGCAACATCACTGATTTCATACCTGAGCCACATGATTGTCCTTCAAAATTTAGTCTGTGTCCAAAATGACCCTCCTAAATATTTGCTCTGTGGCATCAACTGCAATAATACAACAGTAGAAAAGAATCAGGGGAGACAGAGTGAAAGAGAGAGAGAGAGAGAGAGGTGAGAGGGAAGAACATCATCCTCTAAGACTGAGTTCCATAAGGGAGAACAAGATGACACTGGGGGAACTATCAAAAATTCTCAAGGAAAAAATGCACTTTAATGGGAGACAAAAATCCATTTTTCTGTAATAACGCTGAGGCAGGATAATAATGTGAAGTGTAATATTAACTAGCATGGCTTATCCTCCCTCCAGCCTTCCTTTGCTGGCACTCACTGCCCTCAGGATAGGCATCCATGAGCAAAAATGCAAATAGTGACAAAAGAATTGATCTCTTGGCTTTTGAACTTTAAAAACCAAGGTCTATAGGGAGGGTGGGAGGGAGGGAGACACAAGAGGGAAGAGATATGGGGATATATGTATACGTAGAGCTGATTCACTTTGTTATAAAGCAGAAACTAACACACCATTGTAAAGCAATTATACTCCAATAAAGGTGTTAAAAAACAAAACAAAACCAAGGTCTATGCCTAAAGAACAAAGTGAGATTTTCCCTCCCTACTTTCACCTCCTCTCTCTCCATGTACTCAAATGAGACAACAATTCTCTGAGCTGATATTCTCAATCAAAGGAGAGTAAAGACCCATGATGACTAAATGCAGTTAGTGATCCTGAATTGGATCCTGAATTAGAGAGGGAAAAACATCTATAAAAGACACTGCTGTGATGACTGGAAATTTTGGGATATAGATGTGTATTAGAAATATAAGTAAAAGCATTGTGTCAATATCAAATTTCCAAATGTGATAAGGTAGAACAATGCCTGTTCTTGGGAGATACATGGTAATTCAGGGTTAAATGGCATCATGTAGGCAACTAACTCTTCATTGATTCAGGGGAAAAAAGTGTGTGTGAGAGAGAGACAGAGAGAGAGAGAGAGAGAGGAGACAGAGAGAGAGAGAGAGTGTGTGTGTAGAGAGAGAGAGAGAGAGAGATAAAGCAAAATGAGACAAAAAGGTAACCGTTGATGTGTCTAGTAGATAAAATGTGCACAGATACTCATCATATTCGTCTTACAACTTTCCTGAAGGTTGAGGTTTTCAAAATTAACACGCTTTTTGAGATGGGAGAAAAGAGATGGAATCAGAAAGCAGAGCAAAATAGTGAGATGCTGATCAGGGGCTCTCAGCACAGGGGTGTTTGTTGTGAAAGGGAAAATGATACAATGCTCAGATGTGATAACATAGAGAACCTGTACCCCACTTCCCACCTGGATCCCTGGGAGGTAGTAGACTTGCTTGGAGGAATAAGGTAAAGAGGGCTGTGTGGAGTGTTGAGGGCCAAGAGGGCTTAAGACAGCTAACCATGTTACCTAAGGCAGAGCAGAGCGGCTAAGCTTTGCATCATTTCTAGTGCTTCAGCGGGATCTGTGAATCGGCAGCAGTGGGCTCATCTCCCTGATGACAAATGCTATCTGCCACTCCAAGAAGAAGGATGGAGAAAGAAACTCTTAACTTACTGATTTTAAACCTGGAAAGACTGAGTTTACCCACAAATGACTAATTTTATGTTTTATGTCACTCAGTTTAACGGGGACTTAACATTGAGATGAGGGTCAGTACTTAAAAAGAAAAAGCACTGTTACATTTCTTCTACACCTGTGTTTCTGTGGCCTGAGATTCTACACACCCACAACAGCAGCATAACAAACAGATACTGCCTGGATGTTCCTGACTTATTCCAAACCTTGGACACTGGTCATTTAATCTGGTTTCTCTTCCCAAGGATCCTCTGCAATCAGTATTAACGGACTGGGGCAAGAAGAGAATAGAAGGTGACTTCACAGTTATGAATATCAAATATGAGGACTCGGCTTTTTGCCTTCCAGCAGCCAATTCCTCTTCGGGGAAGTGCTTCTCTGTTAAAATGACAAACACTTTTAAAGTGACAAATACTTTTTATTTTTTTATTTTTTTCTTTAATTTTTTTTTCTTTTTATTAGTTTCTGCTTTATAACAAAGTGAATCAGTCATACATATACATCTGTTCCCACATCCCTTCCCTCATGCATCTCCCTCCCTCCCACCCTCCCCATCCCACCCCTCCAGGCGGTCACAAAGCACCGAGCTGATCTCCCTTTGCTCTGCGGCTGCTTCCAACTATCTATCTACCTTACGTTTGGTAGTGTATATATGTCCATGCCTCTCTTTCGCTTTGTCACAGCTTACCCTTCCCCCTCCCCATATCCTCAAGTCCATTCTCAAGTAGGTCTGTGTCTTTATTCCCGTTTTACCCCTAGGTCCTTCATGACATTTTTTTTTTAAATTCCGTATATATGTGTTAGCATACGGTATTTGTTTTTCTCTTTCTGACTTACTTCACTCTGTATGACAGACTCTAGGTCTATCCACCTCATTACAAATAGCTCAGTTTCGTTTCTTTTTATGGCTGAGTAATATTCCATTGTACATATGTGCCACATCTTCTTTATCCATTCATCCGATGATGGACACTTAGGTTGTTTCCAGCTCTGGGCTATTGTGAATAGAGCTGCAATGAACATTTTGGTACATGTCTCTTTTGGAATTATGGTTTTCTCAGGGTATATGCCTAGTAGTGGGATTGCTGGGTCATATGGTAGTTCTATTTTTAGTTTTTTAAGGAACCTCCATACTGTTCTCCATAGTGGCTGTACCAATTCACATTCCCACCAGCAGTGCAAGAGTGTTCCCTTTTCTCCACACCCTCTCCAGCATTTATTGTTTCTAGATTTCTTGATGATGGCCATTCTGACTGGTGTGAGATGATATCTCATTGTAGTTTTGATTTGCATTTCTCTAATGATTAATGATGTTGAGCATTCTTTCATGTGTTTGTTGGCAGTCTGTATATCTTCTTTGGAGAAATGCCTATTTAAGCCTTCTGCCCATTTTTGGATTGGGTTGTTTGTTTTTTTGCTATTGAGCTGCATGAGCTGTTTATAAATTTTGGAGATTAATCCTTTGTCAGTTGCTTCATTTGCAAATATTTTCTCCCATTCTGAGGGTTGTCTTTTGGTCTTGTTTATGGTTTCCTTTGCTGTGCAAAAGCTTTGAAGTTTCATTAGGTCCCATGTGTTTATCTTTGTTTTTATTTCCATTTCTCTAGGAGGTGGGTCCAAAAGGATCTTGCTGTGATTTATGTCATAGAGTGTTCTACCTATGTTTTCCTCTAAGAGTTTGATAGTTTCTGGCCTTACATTTAAGTCTTTAATCCATTTTGAGCTTATTTTTGTGTATGGTGTTAGGGAATGATCTAATCTCAAACTTTTACATGTCCCTGTCCAGTTTTCCCAGCACCACTTATTGAAGAGGCTGTCCTTTCTCCACTGTACATTCCTGCCTCCTTTATCAAAGATAAGTTGGCCATATGTGCGTGGGTTTATCTCTGGGCTTTCTATCCTGATCCACTGATCTATCTTTCTGTTTTTATGCCAGTACCACACTGTCTTGATTACTGTAGCTTTGTAGTATAGTCTGAAGTCAGGGAGCCTGATTCCTCCAGCTCCGTTTTTCATTCTCAAGATTGCTTTGGCTATTCGGGGTCTTTTGTTTTTCCAAACAAATTTTGAAATTTTTTGTTCTAGTTCTGTGAAAAATGCCACTGGTAGTTTGATAGGGATTGCATTGAATCTGTAGATTGCTTTGGGTAGTAGAGTCATTTTCACAATATTGATTCTTCCAATCCAGGAGCATGGTATATCTCTCCATCTATTTGTATCATCTTTAATTTCTTTCATCAGTGTCTTATAATTTTCTGCAAACAGGTCTTTTGTCTCCTTAGGTAGGTTTATTCCTAGATATTTTATTCTTTTTGTTGCAATGGTAAATGGGAGTGTTTTCTTGATTTCATTTTCAGATTTTTCATCATTAGTGTACAGGAATGCCAGAGATTTCTGTACATTAATTTTGTATCCTGCTACTTTACCAAATTCATTGATTAGCTCTAGTAGTTTTTTGGTAGCATCTTTAGGATTCTCTATGTATAGTATCATGTCATCTGCAAACAGTGACAGCTTTACTTCTTCTTTTCCAATTTGGATTCCTTTTATTTCCTTTTCTTCTCTGATTGCTGTGGCTAAAACTTCCAAAACTATGTTGAATAAGAGTGGTGAGAGTGGGCAGCCTTGTCTTGTTCCTGATCTTAGTGGAAATGGTTTCAGTTTTTCACCATTGAGGACAATGTTGGCTGTGGGTTTGTCATATATGGCCTTTATTATGTTGAGGAAAGTTCCCTCTATGCCTACTTTCTGCAGGGTTTTTATCATAAATGGGTGTTGAATTTTGTTGAAAGCTTTCTCTGCATCTATTGAGATGATCATATGGTTTTTCTCCTTCAACTTGTTAATATGGTGTATCACATTGATTGATTTGCGTATATTGAAGAATCCTTGCATTCCTGGAATAAACCCCACTTGATCATGGTGTATGATCCTTTTAATGTGCTGTTGGATTCTGTTTGCTAGTATTTTGTTGAGGATTTTTGCATCTATGTTCATCAGTGATATTGGCCTGTAGTTTTCTTTCTTTGTGACATCCTTGCCTGGTTTTGGTATCAAGGTGATGGTGGCCTCGTAGAATGAGTTTGGGAGTGTTCCTTCCTCTGATATTGTTTGGAAGAGTTTGAGAAGGATGGGTGTTAGCTCTTCTCTAAATGTTTGATAGAATTCGCCTGTGAAGCCATCTGGTCCTGGGCTTTTGTTTGATGGAAGATTTTTAATCACAGTTTCAATTTCAGTGCTTGTGATTGGTCTATTCATATTTTCTATTTCTTCCTGAGTCAGTCTTGGCAGGTTGTGCATTTCTAAGAATTTGTCCATCTCTTCCAGGTTGTCCATTTTATGGGCATAGAGTTGCTTATAGTAATCTCTCATGATCTTTTGTATTTCTGCAGTGTAAAGTGACAAATACTTTTTAAAAGTAGCATGTGGAAAAGCTTTCTAAAATCAAAATCTGATTTTAGTGATCACAGTTGTTTCTCTAAGCTCAGGCAAGGCACTTTGTATACTCATCGAATTTTGGAAGAGTTTATAGTTACAATTATCAACTTAAATGGTGTTTTAAATGTCAGCCCTCTAAAAAAAAACCCAGAAATATTCCTTGTAGTCTGTATCATTAAACAAGATTTTTACTTGGCAGCACTCAAGGTGGGGATTCTTGTGACATTAAGAAAATCATCTCTTCTCTGCGGATTTTAGTACCTTAGGAATTCAAAGATCAAGTTGCTTAGAGACCCCATGGAATTTGCAGAAAAAGCAAACTCTGATCTTGACATCTGCAATTAACGTTTATCTTACTCTGAAAACTCGGTCTGCTGGCAGCTCAGCTGCTCTTCTGAGTTGAAGAATACCCTCGCTACACCACATCCCACACACTTTCCATCCCGAGGGTGGGTGGGGCGCTTCAGGGCTCTCTACAGGCTCTTCTTTCTTAGGCACAGTGTCAAGCTCTTGCTCTTGTTATGTAGTGCTTGCAGATGCCTAGGTTTCCTTTCAATCAAGCTCCCTGCAGGTTTTCTGAGCAAGGCTAGTGCTGGTCTGGTTTCAATGCTTTTTATATTGGGGTCTCAGAACAATGTGTATGTATGCCTAGAGCACAGGATCAGTTGAAGGTTGTGAAAATATCTGTATAAGATATTAGGTAGGGAAATGTGAAAAGATGTGTATAATTCTGGCACAATTTAAAAATTTGTATCTTTTCCTCACTAACCCAGAGCATTGGCCACTTAGGCAAAACCAAATTACACAAACCTGACCTATATGTGCACACACGCACACACACACAAATAGGCATTTTATTGTGACTAAGGCACGTGCTAGTTCTAATTGCTCCAATTATTTCTTTCCACATATTTACATTGACTCTTTGGACTGAGGTGCACAAGTGCTTGGCTAACACATAAATCAATACCATCACCAAAACTGAAAAGAGAGAATCATCTTCCATCTCACTCTTAAAAGACAATTTATTGACTTGACTAAGCAGCCAGAGTAGTTAGAGAGAGCATCATTCATTGCACAAATCTTTATGGAACTCCTGTTCTGGAGCCTGGCATCTTTGCTGAGTATGCCATGGTGAACAAGACAGAGTGGGTCCTGCTGCCCCTAACCTAACATGCTAGTTAGAAAGGGGAGAGAGCAACCTACGTGTCCATCAACAGATGAATGGATAAAGAAGATGTGGCACATATATACAGTGGAATATTACTCAGCCATAAAAAGGAACGAAACTCAGTTATGTGCAGTGAGGTGGTTGGACCTAGAGTCTGTCCTACAAGGTGAAGTAAGTCAGAAAGAGAAAAACAAAGACTGTATGCTAATGCATATATATGGAAATTTAAAAAGCGGTACGGATGAACCTAGTGGCAGGGCAGGAATAAAGACGCAAATATAGAGAACGGATTTGAGGACACAGGGCAGAAGGGGAAGCTGGGACGAAGTGAGAGTGTAGTCAGTGGTCAGTGTAGTGCACCAAATTTGGTACACTACCAAATGTAAAATGGATGGCTAGTGGAAGCTGCTGCATAGCACAAGGAGATCAACTCGATGCTTTGTGATGACCTAGAGGGATGGGATAGGGAGGGTGGGAGGGAGACGCAAGAGGGTGGGGATATGGGGATATATGCGTACCTATAGCTGATTCACTCTGTTGTACAGCAGAAACTAACACAACACTGTAAAGCAATTATACTCCAATAAAGATGTGGAAAAAAAATAGAAAGGGGAGAGAGACATCGAACAAGGAACAAAATTAACAAAATAACGGTCAGATGGTGATAAGTGCCTAGAAGAAACTAAAATGGAGTGAGATACCTTAGAGAGGCTGTGGGTCTGCCTCAGATTGAGGGATCGGGGAATGTTTCACTGGAGGTGACTTTTGGGCTGAGAGCTGACTCATAAGTGTTTAGGATATAGCTCTGTCTTCTGATTTTTTAGGGTCATTTTATAGCTTGGCCAGGAGGAAAAGATCTCCTTCGTACACATTCATATGCAGTTATTAGAATAAACATCTTGTGGATAGGGTTCTACATTATGACCTCAGTGTCCACCTTCTTCCTTTTTAAGCTTCACTCTAAAATGATACTATACCACTGGAATCCACTTTGGAAATACAAGTGGCAAGTCCAGACCCATTAGCTGTGAGTGATACAGAAATCCTAAAAAGATGTTCCAGCAGAGGCTGTGCTGACCTTTCTGACAAAAATAATGAGTTCATTGCTGTGCTGGCTGCCATAGGCTTGCACATCTCAGCCTCTATCAGTGACCAAAATCATCCAACAAAATGACTATTTAAGTGCCTATGATGAAGAACAGCTACTAACGCACTAGGCAAGCATTCTTCCATTCATATCTTCTGTAAATTCATCAGCCAGCAGTTCCCAAGCTCAGGGTAAAAAGCAGACATAGTTCTTGTCAGGCAGTTTATCTGTTGAGATGCTGTAGGATGGTCATAGTCTATCATCTTGTACTTTATATACCTTATGACTTATGACTTAACAGTCAACAGAAACAGCCATCAGAAAGTGTCACCATGCAAAGTTCTAAAAACGATTTTAAAAATTAACCACTAGTCACATAACCTTATGCTAATCATTTACCCTCCCCAAATATTAATTTTTTGTATGTAAAAAGAAGAAATTTAACCAGATGATCTCTAATTCTAAGTAGGTTCTAATTTTAGTTCTAATTTTCATCTTTTAGGATTCCACTAAAATGATTCAAAAATATTTTTATGCAAGGTAAGATAGAAAACATTTTTTAAATGCACGAAAGAATAATACCTGAACATTCTGAGTACTGTGTCCATTGGGAATATGCTTGGTGCAACTAAAACAAGAGTCAACAGTGGCTTAAGCAAATAAGGTGTTCTTTTTCCCACAAAGCAAGAAGTCTGGAGGTAGGCTTCCGCTGGGTTTGGTTCACCAGCACCATCTGTTAGGGTAAGACTCTCTCTTGACCCTTCCCTCACTTGTATCCTCAAGTTCACAAAATGGCTGCTACAACTGCAAAAAACAGACCCTCACAACTGGCTGAACAGCTCGGGAGAGAGGGGAGCAGTGCCAGTTAGGCTGGATCTTTCTACCAGGAAAACAAAGCTTTTGATAGAAGCTCATGCAGCAGCCAGCCCCATTGGTCTCATGTGTCACATGGCCAACTCTAGGTGCAAAGGTGTCTGCAAAAGTGAGTATCCAGCATCTGCAGCCTGCCGGGTGGAAACCTCTTCGATGGCTTTTGGGCCAGCCAAGTGACCATGTCTATTATAATTATTTCAATATAACACCTTCATTTCCCTACATATCTCCTTAATTACAGCTCCCAAGATAGTAATAACAAGGGTTCTGCTAAAATATAGATATGGAACAAACATTAAACTATTGAATAACTGAAATTTAGGAAGGGACTGGCTTGTAGAAAACATTAGCCGGGAAAACCAATACCACCTGAGTCAAACAGGAATGCCTCAACATTTATCAAAACAAATTATGGCTAAAAGTTGGTCAATTTTTTAAAACTGCCTTTTCTAACTGTAAAAGAAATACAAGCTAATTGAACAAGAATCTCAGATTGTAAGGCATTATAAAAGAGAAAGTGAAAGTCACCTAAAAGTGACCCCTGATATAATAAATTTGGTATATGCCCTTCCAAACGTTTTTCTAAGCATTCTACATATATTCTTCCTTCCTCACTCCATTCTTTCTGTTACTATGCCAGCTTCTTCTGAAATCTACTTTCCTTTACTGAATATATCCTTGTCTTCTTTCCACATAGTTGTTGTGTTACTTTCCACATGTAGGGGTTAAGAGTACAGACTTAGGCCAGACTGCCTGGGTGTCACCCCCAACTCTACCACTTACCAGCTGCATAACTTCGTGCAAGTAACTCGACCTCTTTGTGCCTCACTTTCCTCATCTTTAAAATGAGACAATAATACTATCTACACAGAGGATTGTTGTGAAAATTAAATGAGTTAATGCCTATAATGAACTTAGCACAGCATTAGGCAAATAGTAAGTGCTCAGTAAATGTCAGTTATTTTTAATGTATGGAAATGTGTCAACTAATTTCATCATCCTGAATTGCTAGATATGTTGTTTTAAAATATTTGATTTTATAAATGGCCCATCCATTAATATCCATGAAATACATCTTTGGACACACGTCCAATAATTTTCTAAGGGTACATTCCATCAAATATAACTGCTGGGCCAAATGGTATCCACATTTAAAATGTTGACACTCATTTCCAAGCTGTCCTTCAGAAAACTTGTTCCAGGCCATGTAGGAGTGCCTGTTTTCTGTGCACAAAACTGCCTGTTTTTCCATACCTTTCCATACCATTTCCAACACTGAATATTAATTTTTGCCAAACTGGTCAGGGAAAAATCTCATTACTCTTTAAATTCGTATTTCTTTGATCAGTAAAAAAAGTTTAAAACTTAAAAATATTTTTAACCATTCATGTTCCTTTTGTTTGTTTGTTTAATGAATTACTTGATTGTATCCTTCAACGCTTAACTGATTTTTTGTTGCAGGTGTTGGTTGGTCTATTCGCTCTTTAAATTAAAAGACCCCAGTGGAGAAAGTGAGTCTGACAATTCTCCAAACATTTCTTTTTACATTCTCAATGAATGCTACCAAAATTTTCTCAGTTTGAAAGAAATATCTAGTCAAAAGAAATTTTCAGCCTTTGTGAGATGTGTATCTCAGAAAAACCTATAAAAAGGGACACAGTGAAAAGATGGGGAACAAAATCAGGAAGAAAATTATTTTGAATGAGAATGAGTTATTAAATTATATATTGGATTATTTTTTAAAAATATTTACTTATTTGGTTGTGCTGGGTCTTAGTTGCAGCAGGCGGGCTCCTTAGCTGTGGCTCACGGGCTCCTTAGTTGTGGCTCACTGGCTCCTTAGTTGTGGCATGTGAACTCTTAGTTGCGGCATGCGAACTCTTAGTTGCAGCATACATGTGGGATCTAGTTCCCTGACCAGGGATCGAACCCAGGCCCCCTGCATCAGGAGCGCAGAGTCTTATCCACTGCACCACCAGGGAAGTTCCTCTATTGGATTATTTTTAAAATTTTGATTATATTTTGATTTGTCCCAAATTGCCAGAGACAAAGGATGAAACTCTACTGTTTTACTAAGTATTTGTACATCTTTAGAGGGAATATAAGTCACTTAAGGCAGCTTTTTCAAAACCCTTTCCTAGGGCCACTTGCCTCAGCATCATTTGGAGAGCTTAGAGACTTGATTCTAGAGTTCAATTCCCATACTAATGATGAGAGTCTCTAAAGATAAAGACTGAAGAGCTGAATCTTTTAAAAGCCCTCCCTAGGGGATTCTTACACACACAGCCAAGTCACGTGGAAGCATCCGGCACATTGTACAGTGCCAACAGCATGCTAAAGGGCAGCTGCTGAGTTTCTGCTGAGGAGCTGTCAAGTTCTAGAACATTCTGTCTGACAGAGCTCAGGCTAAAGGAAGGTCTGGGCTGGGAGTAGGAAGAATGTGCTTAAAGCTTTGAAAGGCTTTGAAACAAATCTGGTTAAACCAAGCACTGGTCAAGAAGTTTTCATACTCTAAACCTGAAATCTAGCCTGAAACCCATACCAACAGTTCCTCTTCATTCATCAGTAGCTGCAACAGCAATAGCAATGGAAACAAATACCTGGCAAATAGTCATACAGATTCTTTGGCAGTTAGAGTTAACTATGCAGCCTGGGGATTGGATCTGCTCACCCAAGGTCAGAGTTTCTCAACTGTATCCATACATTGACTGATGTAAACAAACTTTTACTTGTGTGTGTGTGTGTGTGTGTGTGTGTGTGTGTAGCAGAGGGGAGGGCTGTGCACCCACACATATTTTTTCTATGGAAAAGTTCTATCAGATTCTCAAAAGAGACCATGAACCAATAAAGCTTGGATCAAGGATCAACATTCCTTGGATCTTAAGCTGCAATATCCAATTCAGCCACAGAAGGCTCATAGTTCGAATGAATATCATGAAATACTATTTCCACACTGACCCTAACACACTGACACTCTTCCTCAGAGTTATAAAATGTTTCATGCCTTGTAAGTTCAGTCTCCTGATCAGGATGGTAAAATCAATGTGTTTGTTATGTACGAAGACCTGTGTTAGGCAATTTAAAAAACATGTCATTGTGTTAGGTATCTATAGCTGCATAATAAACCACCCCAAACTTAGTAGTGTTATTTACTTAAAATTTTATAAGGTCAGCAACTTGGACTGGGCTCATCTGAACAATTCTTTTATCTAGGAATTACAAGGTGTGGCTTTGGAATCCCACAAAACATCACCATTGCCACATTCATTAGTCAAGGTATGTCACAAAACCAGAAACAGGCTCCACCTCCTAATGGGAGGAGCCACAATGTCACCTTACAAAGAGGTTGCACACAGAATTATTGCACCCACCCATCTTGCAAACAATCTACTGCACCTGCATGCTGAAGAACTTACGGTTAAAATAATATCATGTCTGTAACTTGTCAAAGTCTTAGAAAAAATTGATGGGGCAATAGTTGAAACAAAAAATAATCATTGTTAAAACTTGATGATGGGGCTTCCCTAGTGGTGCAGTGGATAAGAATCTGCCTGCCAATGCAGGGGACACAGGTTTGATCCCTGGTCCAGGAAGATCCCACATGTCGCAGAGCAACTAAGCCCGTGTGCCACAACTACTGAGCCTGCGCTCTAGAGCCCACGAGCCACAACTACTGAAGCCCGCATGCCTAGAACCCGTGCTCTGAAACAAGAGAAGCCACCGCAATGAGAAGCCCACGCACCACAACAAAGAGTACCCCCCGCTCGCCACAACTAGAGAAAGCCTGCGTGCAGCAATGAAGATCCAACAAAGCCAAAAATAAATAAATAAAATAAAATAAATTTTTAAATTAAAAAAAAAAACTTGATGATGGGCATATGGGGTTACAGTTGATGCTTGAACAATGCGGGGCTTGGAGCACCCACCCCTAGTGCAATCGAAAATTGTGTAAAACTTTACAGTCGGCCTTCTATATCCACAGTTCCACATCCTTGGATTCAACCAACCTCAGATCATGTAGTACTCTAGCATGTATTTATTAAAAAGATTCCATGTATAAGTGACTCCTCACAGTTCACACCCATGTTGTTCAAGGGTCCACTGTATTTACACTAGTCTAAAATTTCTTTTTTTCTTTCTTTGGATTTCCATCTCCCTGCCTACATTGGCCATCTGTTCTTGCATGCCATCTACTTGATCCATGAAAACCCTTACCACATTAATGAGAGTTGTTTTAACTTCCCAGTCTGATCATTCCAACACCCCTACCACGTCTGATTCTGACGCGTGCTCTGTCTCTTCTAATTGTTAAGTGTGTTCTTTTGTTTCTTTTACTTTTAGTATGCCTTGCAATTTTTTCCTGATAGCCAGACATGCTATACCAGGTAAAGGATACTGCTGTAAATAGGTCTTTTGTAATATGGTGGTGAGGTGTGAGGGGAGGGGAAATGCACCGTAGTCCTATAATCAGGTTTCAGTCTTTTAGTGAGCATATGTGTCTGCACTGTAAACTTGACAAATGTTTCTGCATTTTTTTCTCCCCACTTGGGTGGGACAAAGTGGCTAGAGTAGGCTGGCGTTGAGTATTTCTCATCCCCAGGTTAGTTAGGCTCTGATAATATCCCAGCAGGTTAGGTGCTGGTTAGGCTCTGGTTAAGTAGTTTCTCCTGAGGGCAGGCCTTGTTAAAGAAGAACAGTGCTCTGGCATATTTCAAAATGGTTCCTCTCTCCCCTGCTGCTGGAAGCATGAGGGGATTTTTCTCTGATATTTACTATGGGAACCTGGTTGGGCTCCTGGTGATAAATCTCAAAATATTTTGGTTCCCCCCCACCCCAATTCCTGGGTCCCCTGGGAGTTTTGAACTCTCAGACTTGTCCACACTGAGCCTCCAGCAATTCATCAGCTACAGACCTACTTGTGAGTCTCTGCTCCAAAAAGCTGTGCCTCCATGTATACACCTGTCTGTCTCTCCAATCTTGGAAGCAACAGTTTGTCCTATGGCTTACCCTCTTTTACAGATCCAAGAAGAGTTGCTAATTTTTCAGTTCATTCAGCTTTTTACTTGTTGTTAGGATACAGTGCGACTTCTAAGCTCCTTACATTTGCAACTGGAAACTGAAGTCACAATAGTCTCTATTTTTGTGTGTGTTTAAATTTTTTCAAATAAAAAGGTTAAAGTTAAATTAACAAAACACATGCTCTCTATTAATCCTTATAATAATTCTCTTCTTCACTCATATATGGGGACATTGAGATAGGGACCAGTCACATGACTGGCCTTTGCAAAGGTGACACATTTAGCAATGATGACTAATATTAAAGACATACAACATGGCACCACCTGTCCAATCACATTGCATATCATATCCCCTTAATCATCAAACACTATGCACCAGGTGGTATTATTATCTCCACTCTGAGATGAGAAACACCAAGAGGTTGCCCAGTGTCACAGAATAAGCAGAGAAAGCAGAATATGGATCCATGAAGTATGGCTCCAAAGCCTCCACTCTTAGACCACTCCCTAACAAAGAAGTAAAGCTGAGATTAGAATCAAGGTTTGCCTTTCTCTAGTGGCAGGACTTACCCATTCTACGGTGGCAGGCTGGGACTTTTGGAGATGGGTGCTTCCCTAGTCATGTTCTTTCAGTCCATTGCCTGTCCAAGTTTTTTCCTCCTAAATTTGCACATTATATTGACAATTAATACCCCATACTCAATCAGGGATATGACTAAATTGCACAACCTATTTCCCACTGGGTTTTCTGTATCTTCTACTAAGAAATATAATGTACCTTAAGTGCTTTAAACTATAAAGGGGAAAAGTCTACTCATTCTCCAACTTAACTGGCATTTTAAACTAACGACTATTTGAAAAGTTATTTTTAAAGACTTTCAAAAGAAGCCAAAACTTGTGGTAAAGTTCCCCTTTGGAATTTTCCTCACCAACATCCTCAACTGTAAATGTCCTTTAGTTTACACCTGCACCATCGCAGGGTGAGAAGCAAAAAGACTCATGAGTGAGGGGGATTTTGACTATGAAAGTTTGTTTCCAGGAATGACCTGAGGAGTGCATGGAGCAGCCTGGGATTTTTGAATTACTCTTCCTTCTAAACTGAGGTGCTCTTTGTCACTTTTAAGCACTCCCCTGTCTGTGTGTCAGAGCCTCAGCTACTCAGCCTGAAGCCATGGTTTATTACTCCCAGCTCTGAGGAAGTGAGAAAGTATAATTTACCAAAATACTTAGTGGGAAAACAGGAGGGAGGGGATTTCATACTTACGCCATGTGAAATGTCACTGGGCCTTGCCTGAAGGGATCTTCCAACTCCATCAGCAGCAGGAGTGCCACATCCCAGCTGTAACAGGAAAGTATATAGGTGCAGATTAAGGAGAGGTAGGGTGTGTGTGTGTGTGTGTCTTTGTGTGTGTTTTCATGCTGATTTAGAAGTTAAAAGAGGTCATGACTTATCTAGAAACATACCAAAATTTAAAAAAGACAGTGTTCCCTCTAAGAGTGAACTGCTGATACAAAAAGTTTATGGAATATTTTATTAAGATTCAGAATTAAAATTGTTTCTCTGGGGTCCTAAAATATCTTTCTGTAAGTGGTCTTGTGTCCCTTCCAAGATGAAGGGAAAGTAAGTAAAATAGTGCTTGACTCACAGACACAAAACATTGGATCTACTTGTCAACAGTATTCTCCCAAGCACCCCAGCTTTGCAGAAAGGACATTAAAGGACGGAGGGCATTAACTGATTCATCAACACTGAGCTATGCAGTGTTCTCTGATGCTTCACCTTCTTAAGAAATCGAAATACTGAGATTAAGGGGCATGAGAAAGTAGAGTGAACCATATTTTAAAAGTTAATATTTTCAAAATAGAGAGGAGGGCAGAGAAGAGAGACAGAGAGGCAAGCTCCTTACAGATAGGCTCCTTAATCACCCAGGTCGCAAACTCAGTTAATTACAGTAACACATAACACAGTCAAATATTTAATGAAAACACAGTTGGAACTTGACCTCCAATACTCATAGGTGCATTGTATGTATCAGGTTTCCCAGAAACAGGAGTAGTAAAAACAGATTACTTATAAAGAAGTATATCCTCTCTCCTTCCAAGTAAACTCTTCCCCTGGTAACCACGCAGCTGTTGCAGTAGCCTTTGGGAGAGGGGTTGGGTGCTTTCTTTTAAGTTCCCTAACACTAGACAAAGGTAAATCAAAATGCAAATTCTTCTCAGCTTTCACAATTTCTGAGAAAATAAAAGTCCATCCCAGAAGACTGGCCTAAGTCGATTAGTCAGATACTGTGAGGGGATCATAATGAAGGAGCTGGAACTGCTGGATTTTTAATTTTAACGTCGGTGTTAACCAGCTCGGAATGCGCCCTAGGTCGCAGTCCTCAGCACAGGTCCCCTGCAATCAAGGCCACCAGACATTTTTCTTTCACTGTGGGAAAGTGTCAAATCCTTTCTCTTTGGGTACGTATTTGAGTCACAGGAAACGGTCTTTACATTCCACTCATAGGAATGAATGAGGTATGAGAACATTTAAATTTCACATAAATGCTTCATGTCTTTATCAGAGTGGATTTGCTTTTGTTACTTTTATATAACTGTTTAAAAATTCTAACAATTATAAAAGTAATACAGATTCAGTATGGAAAATTTGGAACACAGATAAGGAAGAAAAGAAATGGGAGAAGCCATCTAAAGTCATGCAAAGACAACGACTGGTAGCATTTCCTGTTGTTTGGAAGCCTTTTAATTAAAATATGAATTATAAATTTTTCATTATTAAAGGTTATCTTCATATTTTTAAGATAAGTACCTGTGAAATGAGTTATCATTGCATCATACATGATTCTGATCATTATAAACATATAGTTATGGCAATGTTCTTATAATGCTTGTTGTAAATAATGCTTATTGCAGTAAACAGTAAGCAACAATGAAAATTGAGAAATAAACCCGAAACTATCTATATAATTTGAGAGTCAATTAAGGATAATATAAATAACACTGGCCTTGATTAAAATCAAAAGAAATGGGTTTGGGACTCAGCTCTGCCAGCATATAGTGTGATTAAGAACAGGTTGCTTTAAGCCAAACCTGTGGTAACTCTACGTGGAAACTCTGAGTAGTTCCTGTAATTACCCAGCTGAGATTTTGTATTGTTGATATAAGGGACCACTTTACTCTTCTTCCCTAAATAGAAGACAGTGAGCGCCTAGTGCACAAAAGGGGCTCTCTGAGAAAAAGGTTCATAGCAGATTTGTCTCGTCAAGAATTCCAGCTAGGTCTTAGCTAAATGAAAAAGCAAGAAAGAGGTGCACAGGACAAAAAGGACTGCTTCTCTTCACTACCAGCCACACTCTGGGGATCAGATGTTAACAGATGTTAGTCTCAAACACACCAGGGAGTGGGTAGACGGGAGTGGGAAGGGGTGATTCAAAACTCTTGAGAAGAAACAGAGGCTCACCCCACCCCCCCACAAAAAAGACGAGGTTGCTTAACCTCTCTTAAGTTCAGTTTTTTATCTGTAAAATGAAGGGGTTGAATTTTATCCCTCAAGTCCTTTCTTGTGTTAAAGTTTTCTGAATTAGGTGATTAGAATCGACAGTTGAGCATTTCTTTGCTAGATTTGACCTGTGCAAGCAACCACCTCCGATAGGCAAATTACTAATTTCTGTTTTCTATTCATAGATGAGTTCATCCAGATGATCACTTTAATTCTCCATCAGTGAAAAGAGAGCCAAAGAAGAAAATCAACTTAAGAGTTATTCTGTTAGTCACAAATTCATTCATGCTCTAAGAAGACTACATTGTAATAGGGCAGAAATGACATTTAAAACTGCAGTACAGCCTTTTTTCCTCTCAGCTGGGTGATCTCATATTTGGAGAAACACAGAGTAGAAAGGCATGGTGGCTGGCAGCAGCCTTGCTGGAGGAATACCTGAGCAGAGGAAGCTGCCCCAGCATCCTGTCACCCCAGCCTCCTTCAGTAGCCCTTTAGAACACTTCAGACAGGAAGACTCCAGGAACCTGTCCGGTGAGACCTGTGTGGCTGACATGGTCTTGGTGCTCTGGCCAGGTGTCAGGCCTGAGCCTCTGAGGTGGGAGAGCCAAGTTCAGGACACTGGTCCACCAGAGACCTCCTGGTCCCATGTAATATCAAATGGCAAGGCTCCCCCAGAGATCTCCATCTCAACGCTAAGACTCAGCTCCACTCAACGACCAGCAAGCTCCAGTGCTGGACACCCCATGCCAAACAACCAGCAAGACAGGAACACAAGCCCACCCATTGGCACAGAGGCTGCCTAAAATCATAATAAGTTCACAGACACCCCAAAACACACCACTAGATGCGGTCCTGCCCACCAAAAAGACAAGATCCAGCCTCATCCACCAGAACACAGGCACCAGTCCCCTCCACCAGGAAGCCTACACAACCCAGGGAACCAACCTTACCCAATGGGGGCAGACACCAAAAACAATGGGAATTACGAACATGCAGACCGTGAAAAGGAGACCCCAAACACAGTAAGTTAAGCAAAATGAGAAGAAAGAGAAATATACAGCAGATGAAGGAGCAAGGTAAAAACACACCAGACCAAACAAATGAGGAGGAAACAGGCAGTCTACTTGAAAAAGAATTCAGAGTAATGATAGCCAAGATGATCCAGAATCTTAGAAATAGAATGGAGAAAATACAAGAAAGGTTTAACAAGGACCTAGAAGGACTGAAGAGCAAACAAACAATGACGAACAACACAATAAATGAAATCAAAAATTCTCTAAAAGGAATCAATACCAGAATAACTGAGGCAGAAGAATGGATAAGTGACCTGGAACATAAAATAGTGGAAATAACTACCACAGAGCAGAATAAAGAAAAAAGAATGAAAAGAATGGAGGACAGTCTCAGAGACCTCTAGGACAACGTTAAACTCACCAACATTTGAATTATAGGGGTCCCAGAAGAAGAAGAGAAAAAGAAAGGGACTGAGAAAATATTTGAAGGGATTATAGTTGAAAACTTCCCTAATATGGGAAAGGAAATAATCAATCAAGTCCAGGAAGCACAGAGTCTCATACAGGATAAATCCAAGGAGAAACACGTCAAGGCACATATTAATCAAACTATCAAAAATTAAATACAAAGAAAAAACATTAAAAGCAGCAAGGGAAAAGCAACAAATAACATACAAGGGAATCTCCATAAGATTAACAGCTGACCTTTCAGCAGAAACTCTGCAAGCCAGAAGGGAGTGGCAGGACATATTTAAAGTGATGAAAGGGAAAAACCTACAACCAAGAAGACTCTACCCAGCAAGGATCTCATTCAGATTTGATGGAGAAAGTAAAACCTTTACAGACAAGCAAAAGTTAAGATAATTCAGCACCACCAAGCCAGCTTTACAACAAATGCTAAGGGAACTTCTCTAGGCAGGAAACACAAGAGAAGGAAAAGACCTACAATAACAAACCCAAAACAATTAAGAAAACGGTAATAGGAACATACATATCGATAATTGCCTTAAATGTAAATGGATTAAATGCTCAAACCAGAAGACAAAGACAGGCTGAATGGATACAAAAAAAAGACCTATATATACGCTGTCTACAAGAGACCCACTTCAGACCTAGGGACACTGAAAGTGAGAGACTGAAAGTCTCAGACACTGAAAGTCTCAGACCTAGAGACTGAAAGTGAGGAGACGGAGAAAGATATTCCATGCAAATGGAAGTCAAAAGAAAGCTGGAGTAGCAATTCTCATATCAGACAAGATAGACTTTAAAACCAAGACTATTACAAGAGACAAAGAAGGACACTACATAATGATCAAGGGATCAATCCAAGAAGAAGATATAACAGTTGTAAATATTTATGCACTCAACATAGGAGCACCTCAATACATAAGGCAAATGCAGACAGCCATAAAAGTGGAAACCGACAGTAACACAATCATAGTAGGGAACTCTAACACCCCACTTTCACCAATGGACAGATCAACCAAAATGAAAACAAATGAGGCAACACAAGCTTTAAATGACACATTAAACAAGATGGACTTAATTGATATTTATAGGACATTCCATCCAAAAACAACAGAATACACTTTCTCTTCAAATGCTCATGGAACACTCTCCAGGATAGATCACATCCTGGGTCACAAATCAAGCTTTGGTAAATTTAAGAGAATTGAAATCGTGTCAAGTATCATTTCTCACCACAGCACTGTAAGACTAGATCTCAGTTACAGGAAAAAAACTGTAAAAAATACAAACACTTGGAGGCTAAACAATACACTATGAAATAACCAAGAGATAACTGAAGAAATCAAAGAGGAAATTAAAAAATACCTAGAAACAAATGACAATGAAAACACAACAGCCCAAAACCTATGGGATGCAGCAAAAGCAGTTCTAAGAGGGAACTTTATAGCAATACAATCCTACCTCAACAAACAAGAAAAATCTCAAATAAACAACCTAACCTTACACCTAAAGCAATCAGAGAAAGAAGAACAAAAAACCCCCAAAGTTAGCAGAAGGAAAGAAATCATAAAGATGAGATCAGAAATAAATGAAAAAGAAATGGGGGCCTCCCTGGTGGCGCAGTGGTTGAGAGTCCGCCTGCCGATGCAGGGGATACGGGTTCGTGCCCCGGTCTGGGAGGATCCCATATGCCGCGGAGCGGCTGGGCCCGTGAGCCATGGCCGCTGAGCCTGCGCATCCGGAGCCTGTGCTCCGCAACGGGAGGGGCCGCAACAGTGAGAGGCCCGCGTACGGAAAAAAAAAAAAAAAAAAAAGAAATGAAGGAAATGATAGCAAAGATCAATAAAACTAAAAGCCGGTTCTTTGAGAAGATAAACAAAGTTGATATACCATTAGCCAGACTCATCAAGAACAAAAGGGAGAAGACTCAAATCAACAGAATTAGAATGAAAAAGGAGAAGTAACAACTGACACTGCAGAAATACAAAGGATTATGAGAGACTACTACAAGCAATATATGCCAATAAAATGTACAACCTGGAAGAAATGAACAAATTCTTAGAAAAGCACAACCTTCTGAGACTGAACTAGGAAGAAATAGAAAATATAAACAGTCTATCACAAGCATTGGAATTGAAACTGTGCTCAAAATCTTCCTACAGACAAGAGCTCAGAACCAGATGGTTTCACAGGCGAATTATATCAAACATTTAGAGAAGAGTTAACACCTATCCCTCTCAAACTCTTCCAAAATATAGCAGAAGACGAAACACTCCAAACTCATTCTACGAGGCCACCATCACCCTGATACCAAAACCAGACAAAGATGTCACAAAAAAAGAAAACTACAGGCCAATACCACTGATGAACATAGTTGCGAAATTCCTCAACAAAATACTAGCAAACAGAATCCAGCAGCACATTAAACGGATCATAAACCATGATCAAGTGGGGTTTACCCCAGGAATGCAAGGATTCTTCAATATATGCAACTCAATCAATGTGATACACCATACTAAAAAATTGAAGGATAAAAAACATATGATCATCTCAATAGATGCAGAAAAAGCTTTCAACAAAATTCAACATCCATTTATGATAAAAACCCTCCAGAAAGCAGGCACAGAGGGAACTTACTTCAACATAATAAAGGCCATATATGACAAACCCACAGCCAACATTGTTCTCAATGGTGAAAAACTGAAACCATTTCCCCTAAGATCAGGAACAAGACAAGGCTGCCCACTCTCACCACTATTATTCAACATAGTTTTGGAAGTTTTAGCCACAGCAATCAGAGAAGAAAAAGAAATAAAAGGAATCCAAATTGGAAAAGAAGAAGTAAAGTTGTCACTGTTTGCAGGTGACATGATACTATACATGGAGAATCCTAAAGATGCTACCAGAAAACTACTAGAGCTAATCAGTGAATTTGGTAAAGTAGCAGGATACAAAATTAATGCACAGAAACCTCTTGCATTCCCGTACACTAATGATGAAAAATCTGAAAGAGAAATTAAGGAAACACTCCCATTTACCACAGCGACAAAAAGAATAAAATACCTAGGAATAAACCTACCTACGGAGACAAAAGACCTGTACTCAGAAAATTATAAGACAGTGATGAAAGAAATTAAAGATGATACAAACAGATGGAGAGATATACCATGTTCTTGGATTGGAAGAATCAACATTGTGAAAATGACTATACTACCCAAAGCAATCTACAGATTCAATGCAACCCCTATCAAATTACCAATGGCATTTTTCACAGAACTAGAAAAAAAATTTTCACAATTTGTATGGAAACACAAAAGACCCCAAATAGCCAAAGCAATCTTGAGAAAGAAAACCGGAGCTGGAGGAATCAGGCTCCCTGACTTCAGACTATACTACAAAGCTACAGTAATCAAGACAGTATGGTACTGGCACAAAAACAGAAATATAGATCAATGGAACAGGAGAGAAAGCCCAAAGATAAACCCACGTACATATGGTCACCTTATCTTTGATAAAGGAGGCAAGAATATACAATGGAGAAAAGATAGCCTGTTCAATAAGTGGTGCTGGGAAAACTGGACAGCTACAATGAAAAGAATGAAATTAGAACACTCCCTAACACCATACACCAATATAAACTCAAAATGGATTAAAGACCTAAATGTAAGGCCAGACACTAGCAAACTCTTAGAGGAAAACATAGGAAGAACACTCTTTGACATAAATCACAGCAAGATCCTTTTTGACCCACATCCTAGAGAAATGGAAATAAAAACAAAAATAAACAAATGGGACCTAATGAAACTTAAAAGCTCTTGCACAGCAAAGGAAACCATAAACAAGACGAAAAGACAACCCTCAGAATGGGAGAAAATATTTGCAAATGAAACAATGGACAAAGGATTAATCTCTAAAATATACAAACAGCTCATGAAGCTCAATATCAACAAAACAAACAACCCAATCCAAAAATGGGCAAAAGACCTAAATAGACTTTTCTCCAGAGAAGATATACAGATTGCCAACAAATACATGAAAGGATGCTCAACATCACTAATCATTAGAGAAATGCAAATCAAAACTACAATGAGATGTCACCTCACACCAGCCAGAATGGCCATCATCAAAAGGTCTACAGAAAATAAATGGTGGAGAGAGTGTGGAGAAAAGGGAACCCTCTTGCACTGCTGGTGGGAATGTGAATTGATACAGCCACTATGGAGAACAGTATGGAGGTTCCTTAAAAAACTAAAAATAGAACTTCCATACGACCCAGCAATCCCACTACTGGGCATTTACCCTGAGAAAACCATAATTCAAAAAGAGTCATGTACCACAGTGTTCACTGCAGCAGTATTTACAATAGCCAGGACATGGAAGCACCCTAAACATCCATCAACAGATGAATGGATAAAGAAGATATGGCACATGTATACAATGGAATATTACTCAGCCATAAAAAGAAACGAAAGCGAGTTATTTGTACTGAGGTGGACGGACCTAGAGTCTGTCCTACAGAGTGAAGTAAGTCAGAAAGAGAAAGACAAATACCATATGCTAACACATATATATGGAATCTAAAAAAAAAAATGGTTCTGAAGAACCTAGGGGCAGGACAGGAATAAACACACAGACGTAGAGAATGGACTTGAGGACACAGGGAGAGGGAAGGATAAGCTGGGAAGCAGTGAGTGTCACTGACATATATACACTACCAAACGTAAAATAGCTAGCTAGTGGGAAGCAGCTGTATAGCACAGGGAGATCAGCTCAGTGCTTTGTGACCACCTAGCGGGGTGGGATAGGGAGGGTGGGAGGGAGATGCAAGAGGGAGGGAATATGGGGATATACGTATGCATATAGCTGATTCACTCTGTTATACAGCAGAAACTACCACACCATTGTAAAGCAATTATACTCCAATAAAGATGTTAAAAAACAAAAACAAAAACTGCAGTACAGCAAGTTCTTTCCTCAAGCAAAGTATCAGTTAATCTGTAACAATATTAAGAACTCCATTTGTAGAAAAGAGAAGAACCACAGAATAAGCTTGGAGGACACTGGAGCAACGGTATAATCTAGTCTTGCCTCGTATCATGGATGGCAAACTCAAATGCATATAGGAATCATACAAACAGGTAGTATAAATGTCTCCTTATATCTGTCCCATTTCACTGAATGAATAAACCCAATGATAGAGTGACAGGGGCTGTGGAGAATTGGAAAATGTGTGCCCAGAAAAAGACAAAGATCCACCAGATTGTTGGCAGGAGGAATGTGAGCATAGCATAGCCAAATCTTCTGATTTTTCCAGAAAAGCTAGCAATCCAGGTGTGTGTGTGTGTGTGTGTGTGTGTGTGTGTGTGTGTGTGTAAATTTCCAAGTTTCTAATTTGGGCTCAAAGTTGCTTTTTGTTCTTTGGGTTTTTTTCCCCTGAACTGTGTGGGCCAAACAGTACAAGTGTGGGCCAGCAATTTGCAAACCTCCAGCTTGTAGAGAAAACTTGACTCCCTCCATATTCTGGAATGCATGCTGCATAGACATGCTACTGAAGCATTCAGGCAAAAAGTGGAAGACCAAGCCAACCATCTGGGGAAGAGAGAGCTTCATCTGCATTGCCCTAAAAGATGCTCAACATTTAAACCCAAGGAGATCCATTTTGGAAGTATTTCCTCCAAACAGCTATGTGTTTTTTTACGTATGAGTAAAATAGCTGATGATGATTGGACATACAGCTCTTTGGTTTTCAGCTTTTTAGTTTAACAGAGTTAGTATCCTAAAATGTAAATTAATCCCTTTTAAATGAACTTGGGAAAAAGTCTTATCATCAATGTATGCAATTTACTTGAATTCAATTTGAACAATAAAATTATCCCAAAGCCTCTGAACCCCACTCCCTCCCTTACCTCCAACCACAAGAAAGGGGCATTATGCAAAGAAATATTCCACTGCTTTGCTGATGTGTCTAACATTAGAACACTTGCCCCTCCCTCTCATTCCTATAAAACATCTGCGCAAAGTGGGCCCAGCTGGCTTGCAAATATATTTCCATGATGCAGGCCAGCTTTCAGCCCCTTCCTATCACCCTTTGTCTTTTGTCTCCTTTCTGCCAGCGTGCATTTCCCTTTTAAACATCTAATGCTTAGTGAAAAAAATCATTGTTAACAGGTTAAAAGTTAATGTGTTTCACCTGTTTCACCTCCTTCCATTAGTAAACTTGGACCCGCAAAGGAGGGTTTGACATATTACTTGTTGGCCTATCTCCTCCACAGAGGAAATTATGAGGGGTGCTCAAGAGTTGTTCATCAAAATGTCAGGCTCAAATTTGGTAAAGTCATTATAACACCTGCTTTCTGGGAATTCTCATGAAATCTCACTCCTCACTTTGTATAGAGCCTGCTATTGGCCAAGAAATACACCCACCCATGACTTTTATTTACAGTTCAAGGCCTATTTGGGGATGGTGGGGAGGAAGGAAATTTCAGAAATCAGCTAGTGGTGAACGGTCCTAGAGGATGACACTGAAAGGCATCCAGACTGCTTGGGAAGCCTCTTGAGATTATGGGGTTCTTGCAAGATTGCCAGGGACTTCTGAACTTTCCATCAGTTCAGACTCAGTAAGCCAGAAGAGTTTCACCAGGAAACTACCTCAACTCCAGCCAAAGCAGCAAGCACCTGATATTCAGGTAGATTAAACAGAAATAAGATGCAAAAAAAAAAAAAGAAAAGAAAAAGAAAAAAAGCAAGTCTGAAGTACTTGAAAGTCATAGAAAAGGTTCAAAATGGCAATCCTTTTGAGAGTGAAGAGCTAGTTTCCTTCAACCAAAGCATATACTCAATATTCAGGTCCTCACCTCTTTCTATATTCTGTCTTCTTGCACAATAACACCCCACCTCTCCTGTACTCCTCCCCTGCTGATCACCCAATGACACTCTAAGTAAAAGGGAAATGTGGGTCTTCCTGGCTCAGTGGGGGATCTTAAATAGTTTTTAATTCCCAAATTGCTCATGCCTTTTTATCTACCACTTCTGCAACGAGAAGGGATAAGAGCTAAAAGGCCATAAACCTTGAAGATTAAAATGATGGAACTCTCCCCAAATTCAGCTGCTAATTTTTCCAAGAATTAGCCATGCTCTCCCACCAATTAACACTGCTAGATGTAGCAAATAAAAATACAGGACACCAGTTAAATTAGAATTTCAGAAGACAGTAAATCTTTTTTATTATACACCCCAGATACCACATGAACATACTTGCACTAAAAAATTATTCACTGTTTAGCTGAAATAAAATTTAACTGTCTATCCTGTATTTTATCAGGTAATCTACTACCAACAGATTCAGGAAAATGGTTGGACTTTAGAGCCTGGTGAATTGAAGAAGAATATTCATTCAACAAAGCTAGTGAATAGGAATTTTAAAATGTAGAAGGCTCTTAACTGCAAGAAAAAGGCTAAAGGACCGACCTTATCCTACCTTTTTATATGATCAGCTAGCCCAGTGATTCTCCACCACGGCTGTACATTAGTCACTGGGGGAACAGCTAAACATTTCTCATGTTTACACCCTGCCCTAGACCAAATGGATCAGAGTGGAATATTTTAAGATGTCTTGTGATCCTAATGAGAGTCAGATTGAGAACAACTGAGGTAAAGAAGCAGTGGAGAAAAGCTGAAGTGTGGCGGGAGTGTGACTGTTTTAACCCAGGTTCCCAAACTTTACTGCATATTGCATTCACCCTGGGGATGTTTAAAAAGCACTGATGCCCAACAGCCACTCCTAGGCATTTCAATTCCATTAGTGTTGGGTACAGACTAGGCATCAGGAGTTATAAAAGCTTCTCAGTTTTAACGTACAACAAAGTTTGGAGACCACTCTTTGAAACTTATATACCTCTATATCTTAGGATGGAAGCAGTACTAATTACTTTTGTGGGAGTAGGAATGAAATCAAACCTTCCAACCATATTTAAGAATAAATTAGATGTTACTTTTTCAACCTATTTTTCCCATGTTGGCTGGGAGATTTAAACCCTAAGAATAGTATGCTGTTTTCAAGAGCTTAACTCTGCCTGTTTACAGGATGCCTATTAATCCCTTTGCCAGGAGTTTTATAGGTGGAAGGAGGACAGTCGCCCAAGACCCTTTTGTAACTCCCTGGCTTCAGTCATATATAATAATAACGGTTAAGTGCCAGTGTGATTCAGAAGCCATACTTCTGTACATAAAGATTTGCTCTATGCACAAACTGATGGATTGGCATGGAGGGAAGAGTGTGATGCCAACCTCCAGACTAATTTGCAAAAAGGAAAAAAAATAATCTGGGTCTTGCTATATTCAAATATGGTCAAAAGGGACATGTATTCCTCTGATCTTTCTTACAAATTGCTAAGCTCACACTGATCCCTGAAACTGTTAGTCTTCCAACATTTAAAAGGTTACTCACCCCCAAGAGATTATTCAGCCCTGATCTGACAGAAAGTGCAAGAGCATTGCTTTTTAGTGCCAAAAACCAACAGACCTGAATTCCAAAGAAGCATGCTTTGTGGGAGGATATGGGCCTTACCCCAGCTGGTGGGGTAATCTGAGAGCCAAGGGAAGACATGACTGTCAGAGAGGACACCTGATGAGTTCCAGAACTCGAGCTTAGGGAAGTATTTCACAAGACTAACCAATTTATCAAAAGTAGCCAAATACTGCCAGCATGCAGTGCATCATGGGGGAGTAGATGGGGTTCACTTGTGATGAAGCCAGAGTCTGAGCATCCTGTCTGATAACAAGAGGCAAGTAAATGGTAAAACAATGATTAATACAAAGAAAGGATCACATCTAATATCAGAACTGCCTAAAGTTTTATCACCATGATAGAAAAAAGGGAGCTTTTACTGTCTGCATAAGGTATATAAAGCCTGCAAAACACTTTCTCATGTCTCATATTTTGAGAGAACTTTCAAAACATAAAATTATCTTTTAAATACACATAACTAACATTTCTTATTACTGTGCTTTTGAGTGTTCTTACATAGATGATTATTACATAATCAAAGGACTTTAAGGATTACTGGAAATGTCCACTCTTTTTAATATTTTCTATTTTTGGAAAATTAATAGGATGACATGTGCCAGATTTGTTTTGCAGGAAATAGATAAACCTGTCCAAGACATAATAAAATATTAGGAAAACATGAGTTTTAAAACTTTAAGCTCATCAAGGGTGGCTCTTCCTTTAAGAGAACTTACTACATGAAGTCTGTATTTACACAAAAGTGAACATTTACTTTAGCCAAGGAGTCTTTGTTTTGCAGGCCTCTCCAATAGGGTTATTTTATATACCAAGTTCCCTAGTACAATTTAAAATGCTTGAATTACAGAAATTATATCAATACATAAATTCTGAATGAAGAAATATTGGTTCAAATGAGGGACACAAATTATCACAGGTGAATGAAGCAATAAAAATCTCAGAGGGTATCAAGTACCCTAAACTATTTATTCAGTGTACTGTCTCTGTGACATGTAATTTGTTTCATGTAAACTGATTAATAACTTTTTAGCATTTTTCATTGAGGATTAAGAATAGTATTCTTTTTTACAAGTTAGTTGACTTTGATGTTTCAAAGAGAGTTTATAGATTCCCCATTTAAATCAATGAATTGCATTTTTCATTCATTCGTCAAACTTGACTTTAGCATCTAGCATGTCCCAAGCACTTGCTGGGAGAAACTACAGTGAGCAAAACATACATTGGCCTTTTCCATCCTAAAGAGCTTAAGTTTTAGTGAGGGAAGCAGACATAAAATACACAAATTTCCACAAACTATTATAATTATTCCAAAGGATAAGCACAAGTTGATATGACTGTACACAGAGGACATGCCCTAGGCTAAGGATTCAGAAAAGGGGTCCCAGAGGGAGTGACATTTGAGCTGAGACAATGCTCTTAATAATAACAGCTACTATTTACTGACATTATGCTAAAGGTTTAAAAAGTATTAGCTCACTTAAACCATACAACAAACTACTGAATTAGATACTTTGATTATCCCATTTTGTACTCCAGGAAACTGAGGCTTAGAGAGGCTAAGTAGTTTGTTAAAGGCAACCAGAGGAAGTAACAGAGCCTGCAGGTGAACCCAGATGGTGAGTCTCGAACATGTATTGTATTCTTAACTATTAGTCATATGGCTTCTCCAGTGAAAAGGATGAGATGGTGTTTATTAGTCTGCTTGGGTTGCAATAATGAAATACTTAAACAATAGAGAATTTATTTTTCACAGTTCTGGAGGCTAGGAAGTCCAAGATCAAGGTGCTGGCCCACTCATTTCCCGGTGAGGGCTGTTTCTTGGCCTGCAGATGCTTCTCTCACATGGCCCTTTTTCTGTGGTACAAAGAGAGTGAAAGAGACATCTCTTTCTCTTCCTCTCCTCATAAGAGGCCACCAATTCTATGGGATTAGGGCCCCACTCCTATGACCTCATTTAATTATAATTACCTCCTAAAGACCCTATCTCCAAATACAGTCATACTGAGGGTTAGGACTTCAACATATGAATTTGTAGGGGACACAATTCACTCTATAGCATGGAGTAAACTAAGTAGGAGGAGAAGAATGATCCAGATGAGGAATAACTATGATCTCAAAAGACTGAGAGTATAGGTACCAATAAATATGTGCATTTGGCTTATCTTCTGCCTGAAACTAGAATGGTAACCATATCTACCAACAGAATTTAATGTTTGTAACAGAAAGATGGTCATGTCAGATAAAATATTTGCAAAGACTGTCACCTAGTGGCAATAGGCAAGAGGTAGCTCATAGGCGAGTATTACTGAACTGGGGTATTCAATGTATTTTGTGTGCATTCCCAAGTTGTTTTTCCTAAGAATAAAATGCATTAAACTAAGCATTACAACACTGAGACAGTCATCACTTCTGTCCATACAGAAAAGTACTGTGGCAGTTCCAAGCTCGCAGAGAAAGAACAGGACCCTACATTTTATCCCATCCCACTTCGAGTCAGACCAAATAAATATAGGCCAACAGCACAGTAATAGATATATATACATCATAACTAGTGAATATGTTTTATTCAGCAGGTGTAGATTTATCCAGGGTCACAGTACTGGACAAAGGGCCCCAACTAGTTGAGGTACTGTCATAAAATAAAAGGAATATGTAATGGATACTGGAAGACGGGAAGTCATAAGTAGTAACTACAGTTTTGTGAAGAGTTGCAAAAATCAGGACTCTAGACTTTTTTATGTACATATATATCTTGAACTAACTAGAGTGGGTACTCTTCTTGGCAAGTAAAAACCATAACTGGTATAAACACTGCATCTTAATTCTAACTGGCTTAGGTGCTAAAATCATCTGAAGAAGTAAGCTTAACGGGGATGTAATGGTAATGTGAAGTGGTGCCAAGAAAGGGATTACATACAAGCTGTTTGAATCCTTATTTTCCTCCACTGTAGACTAGGCCCCTTCGTTTAGGGTAAACCTTCCCTTGGGTTCAACCAAGACATTTTTCTCAGAGGAGCCATCACTAGATTTTATCCCTGGAAGTTAGCAACTTTCAGTTTTAGCCTCATAAACTCCTAAATGTAGAATGGGAAGCTGACAGGTTAATTAGTCCATTCACGCTCAGACATAAGTATTATTGAGTGTATTGGTTAAAATTATTTATATTTCAAATAACAGAAAACTCAAATTGAAGCTATTGATATTTGAGCAAAAACTAAACAGTTCAGGGATATCTCTAGCTTCAAGAGGAGCTTGATGTAGGGCCCAAATAGCATGGCCAAGACTCTTTTTTCCTATTTATCAGCTCTGCTTTTGATTCTATTTCAAGCTGACTTAAGCTTCATGGATCTAAGATGGCAGCTGGCAGCTCTGGGCTGCAAAGTCTAAGTACAGAAGGGGTTAACAAAATCCATTTTTCCAGCAGTCCCAGTGAGTATCTCATTTTATTTCACCCACTTGGATTTAGTCACATGCACATCCCTGAACCAATTACTACAACCAGAGTGACTCTAGAGTTGAAGGGTAGGATCAATTTTAAACAATCCACATGGCTGAATATGGAGGGAAAAATGACTTACCCAAAAAAACCCAGAATGCTTTGGGAAGGAAAAGCAGGAGGGAACTGAAGCTGAAAAGTTAACCAATAAATGTCCACAATATTGGAATAATGCACCTTTGCTCTGAATGAGGACTGCACCTGTTCAGGGGGAAAAGGAATATAGCAGTAGGGCTCATGAAGAGTTGAAGCTGCTGCTATACATAGCCGACCCAGGAGAGACTGCAGACTAGGTTGGCACGGTCATTATTACTACTAAATAGTCAAACCCAGCACCTGGTACAATTATTCATTTTGGTATCAAATCATCACAGAAGGAGCTGTGACAATTCAGTTTCCTGATCTCTTCTCAAATGGCTCTTCTGTTTATTTTGTTGGATCTTTATTCTCCTCCTGTTCCAAAGATTAGGACATTGACCAAAGTCCTGCACACAGCCCTCTCTTCTCTCTCTCTAAGCCTCTTTCTTGACCTCAGCCATTCTCCATGTTTTAATTACCACAACCTTGAGTATAACTTCCAAAACTTCATCTCCTGGTCCATCTTATGAATCATGGAACTTTGTAAATTAATCCAGTTCTTATTTTCAAACTCTGTGTCTCAGGGTCCTGGGCTTGTTCTTCTTTGGCCCCTAGCTTAGAGCTTTCCTTAATATTATGAAGGAACAAGAAAGTCTAAGTCGTACTCTGAGTAACGGTTTATTGTTTGGTAATGCCCCTTCCACTAAATTCTAAGTTCCTTGAGGACAGAGACTATTCACCTGTGGTACCAAAAAACCCTTAATCATTCAATAAGTGCATGTCAAAATACACACAGTTTTCAGTGCAATGCAACCACTCCCTTCTACACCATTTTTAATAACCAGTCCTCTCTTTTCCACTAGAACAGTCATAGTGAAGGAATGATGGCCAGTTTACTACAGCAGTCCATCCCAGTTTTCAACAGCTATAATATTATGAATTATACAATTAGAAATATTATTATCATTAGAAGTAATATTATAGCAATAATATTAGGAACTGTATTCCCAGCATCCAAGTTCCTTTGCTATGCTTGAGGAATCCACTACTCTGTACGAGGAGGCAAAATCAAATCTCTTATTATATAAACTGAAAATGACAGATGCATTTTTTTCCTGACCCTTGGCATTTAGCACATGGTATGTGGACCTCATCTAAGTATGCGGAACTGCATTTGTAACTGTGAATCTTAAGCAAGTTATCCAAAAAAAGCAGGGACCATCTAGAATTCATTTCACTTGTGACATCTACTGTCCAGTGGTGGTATAGGCAGCACCCTATCCAGACAGTTCCTAAAGACTGACTTTAATTTTGAAATGGGTAGCTTCTACGATGTTACTAATACTGTCCCCTCCCCTTGAGTGCATTCCTCCTTACTTAGCTCAGCTACCTTCAAGGCCCTGCTCAAGTGCCTCCTGCACTGTGGAATGTTAAAGAAACACCATGACAAAATTGACCTCTCCCATCACACATCTCCTTTAGTGTAGGGTATATACCATTCACATGACATTTATACACACCCCTGTGGTTACTTATATTTGCTTTTATTTAATCCCCTACTACGCTGTGAGCATCTTCCAGAGTCAAGTGGCAATTACCACCTTCTGAATTCCTTGCATTATGCCTAGCACACTGTGGTCGCTCAGCTACAAGTTTAAAATATTTAAAAAATATTAGATATGAAAGAAACATCAGTAAAATATAGGTTTACATTCTCATGTAACACAGGAGAAAAATGAAGTTCAGATACATTATAGATTACCTAATTTCAGTCAGTCATGCTGGCCTAAGCTAGAATGGGCATCTTCCTGACTCCTGAGTTGAAGAATCTTTGTCAAATGAAAGGGAAAATCAGATTTTATTTATTCAAGAACATGGGAGTGGTGACAAATGAAGGAACATCTGACTCATTCAGACCCCAAATGCACCTGCTAGGGTACACTGTGAACAACATGAAGACATCATTGTTTTCAGTCTTCAAACCCAGATCAATCCTTTATTTAGTATGGCTTACCTCAGTTAGAAATAGAAGTCTGCAAAAGAAATTAAGAAGAGAAAAGCAGGGAGGGTGTGGCATCCCAAGACCTAAGGAGACTCAAGGAGAACTATCAACCCTATAATTTGTTAAGAGAAATGAGGACTGAATAATGGATTTTGCAAGATAGAACTCACTGGTGACGTTGAGAAGAGCCATTCACTGGAGTGATGGGACCAAAACCTGAAGTGGGGAAAAAAGTTAGAATAAAAAGTAAGAAAATGAAATAATGAGCCTAATTTTTTTTTGTTTTTCAGGAATTTTGTTATCAAGGGAAGCAGATAGATGATGTGGTAGCTGATTGAGGTCAAGGGAGGTTAGTGTTATTTTTTGAGATGGAAGTCATTATAGCATGTTTATTTGTTCAAAGGGAAGAAAAAACTGACCATGAAAAACAGAGCACCTATGGCCAAATCTCCAAGCAGGCGAGAAAAGATGGGCTCAAAGGCACAACATGATCCATACGACAGGTGCTAGGACTCATTAGTGCTCACTAAATGTTGGCTATTATTATTTCTTTTATTGCTTAAAATTTTGAATAATGAATAGGCATCAGGTTTACAAAATATAAAATCATTATTTAAAGACACACGCAAGAGCTTGGACTTCAGCAGCAGACTGCATTAGTTCAAATTCTGGTTCTACCACTTGGCCAAGATATCTTTCTTCTTGGGGCTTTGTTTTCCTTTGCAGAAAAAGACAATAATACCTACCTCGTAAGGCTGTTGGCGGGCTTAAATGAGATAATCCGTGTAAAATTTAGCACTGTACTCGCGCGTGGTGAAGGTTCAAGTGTTTAAGGCCATTATAATAATTGTCACTTTGTCCTATAAGCGTAACTGTGATTCTGTCTATAACGTTTTTCAGCACTGTCACACTGATTTAACTTCCTGGAGGTCACAGGGCAGAGCTTTCAGAACGCACACTGGCCAACGCGCTGTTAGGCCAGCACACTATGGAATTCCCCCACCGCCTCGCCTTCTAGAGACACTGTCCCTCCAGAAGGTACTGTCGTTACGAAAACAAACAAACAAACAAAAAAACACCCAGAGGACCAACCCTGAGTAAGACTGACGAGCCACAGAACCACGTCTGCACCTGCGCCAAGCCCAAGGCTCTCCACTTGCACCTGCGCAGTCGCGGACCTTCCGCCCTTTTTTGCCTTTACGCGCCGCCAGGGCGGAAAGTCTCGCGAGACATGTGAGTTCTCGCGGGAACTACATTCAAAACGCCCTGGCGCTTAACCGAGATCCTGCTGAGTGAATGGGCTGGTATCTCTGCGGTGCGGTGGAGTTAACGTCGGGAATCTGAGCGCGGCGAGCTGCAGCAGCCGGGGAAGGGGTGAGGAGAGAGGTAGGGGCAAGGTACCTGGATGGAAGTGCGTGTGAAGAGGGAAGCTGGGGAGCGGCATGGAGAGGACTACTGGGGAGGGGAGAGCAGGGCCTAAGGAAACCGGGGGCCTGGGTCTCCGCCCAGGCTTTCAGCTGGAACAGCTTCTTCGGCGGAACTTAGTTCTTATAAACCAGGTTCCGAGCCGGTCTTAATATTCCGTTGGGCCGCTTCGACACTCCCGAGGATTCTGCGTAGATACGGAAAGCCGGGTCCGCTGCTCGGGCCTCCGGAGGATAACAAACACTAGATCTGCGCTGTCCAGTACGACAGCCAGTAGCCCCATTTGGCAATCCGAAGATTACACCAAAAAGTAACCACATTAATAATCTTTATAATGACTACATGTTGAAATGATCATCTTTTGGATGTATTGGGTTAAATAACATTGTGAAAGTGAGTTTCACCAGTATTTACTTTTTTTTAAAATGTGGTACCTATTAAATTAAAAATCGACATGTCTTGTTCGCATTATATTTCTACTGGACAGCGCTGCCTCATACAGTTACGTGTTGGATTTTGCCCTAGTTGCTTTTTACTCATTTGTTGGTTTAATCTTCTAAAAAAAAAACCCTTTTAGGTAGATGTTATTGTCCTTGTTTTACGGATGACAAAACAAGACATTGGGTAAGTTGTCCAAGTTGATGCAGCCATTGAGTAGTGAAGGTGGGGTAAGAACTCAAGCAGCCTGATTCCCGGAGCTCCCTGTCTCCTAAATGCTTTGTATATGCTACGTTTCTGAGAGGCAGAACAGAAAAGCGGTTAGGAGCACCAGGCTATGGAACTAGATCCTGTTCCCATCTCATTTAGCCATTTACTACCTGATAACCCTGGGTAAGTTACTTGACGTTTCTGTGCCTCAGTTTGTATATATGTAAAATGGGGGTGAAAGCCTTTTATTTTATATAATTGTTGAGAGGATTAAATAAGATAATGTTCGCAAAGTACCGAGCGCAATGTCTGGCACATATTAGCTGTGCTTATTATTCAACCCTGGCTACCTTTCTCCACAGATTGATAGGTTAATTCTTACACATTCATTACACCTGTTGAAAAGTCACTTCCTCAGGGAAATCTTTCTTGTCCATATTCCTCCTGACCCTGTCCTCACCCCAGTACCCAGAGTAAGACAGCTGCCCTTTGTTATAGGCTCAGCACCATATACCTCTCCCTCTTGCACTTATCACACTTGTACCTTTACATATCAGTTATTTGATTTAATGCCTTTCCACTAATAGACTGTAAGATTCAGGAAGGCGGGGATATTGTCTAGTGTGGGGATCGCATTGTATCCTCAGCAATAGCACAGTTCCTGACACAAAATAGGAATTCCAGCAAATCTTTGGAATGAATGAGAGCTGATTTTTTGGCTGCCTTGGACATTGCTGGTTGGGATGTCTTGAGGCTAGCTCCGTGTTTCCTTTGGTAAATATCGACGACAGTAGTACTTAGCTCAGGTCCATTAAGAGAATTAAATGTGATAGTGCATTTGAAGCACTGTGCCTGGCAAATGGTAAATCCTTAGCAAATATAAATTTTTATTAACAGTGCAACAGTTAGTGGCTGGCCCCATCATGTACAGGCTTTGAAAAGGTCTTGCAGTTTAGAGCAGTGACAGCCAGCCCTGGATAACATAGGATACCTTTTTTTCCCCCCTGCTTCTAAAATCCTGTATTTCCTCCTTCATCTTCATTCTCAAAGATTTTGCTTCCTAATTTACTGATAAATTGAAGACATTAGAAGGGCACTTAGGCAGACTCCCAACTATATCTACCTGCTTATCAGTGTACCCATATGCTTTCCTTTACTTTAGATGAAACATTCGTGTTCCTGTCCAAAAATCAGACCCTGCACATTCATCACTCCAGTAGTTCTCCATGTTTCTATATCATTAGTTTTCCTTCTCTTCTGGATCTATCCCATGTCATACAACTATGCTGTTATTTTTTTCTTAAAATTTTTTTTAAAGTATTTTTTCTTAAAAAATTTTTCGTCTTAAAAAAAAAACAACCAAAAAACTTGATCTTACTTTCTCTCTAGCTACTGCTCCATTTATCTGCTCATCTTTGCAGCAAAACTATACTTGCTGTCTACTCTTCTCCGACCATTCTTTCCAATCCACTCCAATCAGGCTTTTGCCCACATCTCCCCATCGAAACTACTCTTAGGGTCATCTCCTAATTGACCTCCATGAATTCAAATCCATTGGCCAGTTCTCAGTTTTCACCTTATTTAACTTAGCGTTTGGTGCCGTTGACCTTCTGCCTCCTTAATACATTTTTGTTTGTTGACTTCTAGGACAGCACATACTCCTCATTTTCCTCCCACCTCACTGGTCATGCTTGAGTATACTTTGCGGTCTTCTTTCCCACCTCATAACAGGGCTCCAACCTTTGTCCTCTTCTCTTTAATTATGCTCATACGTTGGTGATAACAAAGCTCATGTATTTATGCTAATAACTCCCAAATTTATATCTCCAGTCCATACCCTTCTCCTACTTTTGTAGCCATTGCTTACTTGACACAGTTCATGTTTTAAAACTTAAACCTCTTATTTTCTCTTCCAAACAGTCTTTACCCACAGTTTTTGATGCCTCAGCTCTCGGCAAATCTATTCTACTAGTTGCTCAGCCAGAAGCTTTGGAGGCATTTTAAAATTCTCTTTCACACATCCCACATTTCCATTTGTCAGAAAATCACGTGGGCTTTCCCTTCAAAATATATGCTAGATATGACCATTTCTCGTCACCTCCTACGGCAGCCACTCTGGTGTGAGCGGTCATCCCACCTGAACCTTCTGCTTCCAACTTGCTTCCCTCCAAACTATTCAGTGTATCAGCCAAAAGGATCCTTTTAAATGTATCATATCTCTACTCCAGACTTTGCAGTGATGCCGCATTTCACCCAGAGTAGAAGCTAAAGCCTTTATTTACAATGGCCTGATCTCCATATTCTCCTCTGTTATGTCCTCTGACCTATATATACTCTATCCTGTTCATTCTTTGGACTTCCTTCAACTGTAGTGCTACCCCTCTACTTGGAACATGATTTCCCTAAATAGTGCATGGCTAATTCTCTTATCTTCTGCAAGGCTTTGCTCAGAAGTCACTTGAGGGGCTCCCCATTCAACACATTTTAAATTTCATGCTAGTTAGGATACACCCACCTCTTCCAAGCTTACTTACCCTGTTTTATTTTTTTTTCCATTTCCACCTTCTAATGCATTTACTTATATCATTATTATTGCTTGTCTTCTCCTACTGGAGGGTAAGTTTTATGAAAGCAGAGCCTTTTTGGGGGTCCGCTTGACCACTTAATGTATCTGAAGTGCCCAGAATGGAGCTCGGCACATAGGCATTCAAGAAGTATGTGTTGAAGGAAATGACTACATTGACTGGAGACGGGAGAATAACTTAATAATGGCTTGTTGCTCTTTGAAGGCAAAGCTGAGTTTAAGCCTGGCCTAAGAGCCTGGAACCAATTTGGAGAGGATGATGAGTGAGGTTGAGTTAAAGTGGAATGTTTCTATATATAATTTTTAAGTCCGTGCTTGAAACTCTAAAATGAGATTGTTCTGTAATTACTCTGAACATGGTGTCTGTTTTGCAGGCCTTCTTATGAATAACTAGGAAAATGCAAGTGAGTCCGTTTTCAATAAAGCACTTAATGCGGCAAATTTAATGTGTTCGGGAAGTTAACACTGTTGTGAAAAATTGTGGACATGCTAGTCCTTACCTTATGAATCTTATTCAAAGCCATCTCTTTACATTTTAAGTAGCAATTATGCTACTATAAAGTTTCTTGACTTCTTTTATTGTTCTCTTAACTTGGTTACCTGTATAGTGATATAATTATGAGACCATCCTACCTTAGCATTTAAGGACAATAACTGAATGGTTTCCTGATACTGCATTCCTTAGAAGCAAAATTAAACATATTCATCTTTTTTTTGATTTGGTCTCAAATCGCGTAACAAAAGAGTCAGACCTGGCTCTTAGAACAAGAATGCAAATTTGACCATTTAAAAGTCAGGAAGAAAATCTTTAATGCTGTGTTTTTATATGGCAGTGGTATGGAATATATACATACACACACAACACACAAACACACATATCTTTTATTATTGATATGGAGTTTTTGTTTAAGCTTAAGTACTTTTATTTCCTCTATTTACAGTAGACAGGAAAAAAATCATGGAGGCAGATATAATAGCAGATCTTCGATGCAAGCTCAAAGAAGTTGAAGAAGAGCGACTAAAAGCTGCACAGTATGGTTTACAACTAGTGGAGAGCCAGAACGAATTGCAGAATCAATTGGATAAATGTCGTAATGAAGTGATGACCATGACTGAGGTAGGACACTATATTCCTCTGTTTACAAAGATGTGCTTAGCTACTGAAGATCTGTGTTGTCCAGCAATTATTAATATTTTTCTTTTCTGAGGATTTTAGGCCTAGTCCCCACCCATCCCTATTAAAGGGAAATGAACTAAATGAATTTCTAATATGTTTTCTGACGCAGTGTGTCCTGAGTTTGAAAAATAAGTTATTTTCACTCTCTTTACTACATATAGAATTTTAGACTTTGCTTTGTTGCACTCTTCCTAGGTGACCTCACTTGTTTCATAGTTTTTGATAACATCTAAATGCCCCATGATTGTTACACCAAGTCCTTAGTTCTCCCCTAAAGTTTAGATTTTTGTATTCAATTGCCCGCTAATGGGCATCTCAGACTTAACATAAACAGAATAGTTAATTCCCTGCCCACTAACCAAACATGCTCTTGCAAATTTTTTTACCTTACTTAGTAAATGTAATAACGTTCATCCAGTTACTTGAGCCAAAAATCCAGGAGTTTTACTCAATATCTTTCTGTCCCTTATTTCTAGTATTTAATCCATTAGTAAGCTCTAAGAACTTGACCTACAAAATATCTATACCACTGCCATTCTAGTTCAGACCACCATCATCTCTCCCTTAGATTACTACTGTAGCCTTTTGACTAGGTTGCCTGCTTCCTGCATTTGCCATTCACACCATTCTTCACACATCAGCCAAGTGGTCATTGAAGAATATACAAATGATCATGTCGCAGCCCTGCTGAAAGCATAGAGCAGCTTCCAGTTTTATTTACAACAAAATCCGAGCTCCTTACCTGGATTTGTAGATCCCCATGTGATCTGACCTCTTTCAACCTTTGACCTCATCTCAAGCTACTTTCCTTTGTTCTTAGCTATACTAGTCCTGCCTTATGGGCTTTACAGGAGCTGTTGCCTCCATCTGAGTGGTTCATCCCCCACTGTCATGAGAGACATGACATGAGAGGGAATTTTGTCTGTCTTGTTCATGGCCGTATCCCTAATATTTGGCATACATTTATTGAAAGAATGAATAAGTCAGTTTTATTTAGTAAATATTCAGTATTGTATTTAAACTTTGATCTCAAAGTTTAAATATATCAGGGAAAAAAAAACTAATGGCAACCCTTTTTTAAAATTTTTCTCTTATTAAATCTAATTTTATTTATGTTATTTTTTAAAGCTTGTTGAAGAAGTTTGTACTAATGCCCTTTTTATCTTTAAACTTCCCTGACAGTAAGCAAAAGCCCTCTTAAATACTACTTTTGTCTTAGCACTGTATTCATCTGAGTGGTGTTGTGAACATCTATGAACATTTTTCAGACGACTACATTCTGAAAGTGAGAGCTAATTCAGTATTTCTGTTTATACCTTGTCCACTATTTCTTCATTTTACTCAGAGCTACAAGTAGAGCATATTATTATCAAACCAAATAATTCTCACTAGGAAAACTTAAATGCTATTAATTTTTTTTTTTTTTTCCCCTAGCAGAGAGAACTTGACTCATTGACAGCCTTAGAGCACTTTTTACTTCGTTGGCAGGACATAGAAGCAATTACCATATCCCTAGCACGAACGTTAATATAGTCTCAAAATACCTCTAGGGTTTTTAACATTAATACTAACTACAGTTATTTCAGATTTAACATGTGGTTGTTACTTAGAAAGCAGCAAATGTGTGAAACAGGAATGATTCAGGTGAAGGTGAAAACTGCTTATGTGTGATGGCTTTAAGTTATTTTTATGTAATTGAATTATAATTGAATCTGTTTTCAGAATTATGAACAAGAAAAATATACTCTTCAGAGAGAAGTTGAGCTCAAGAGTCGAATGTTAGAAAGTTTGAGCTCTGAATGTGAAGCTATTAAACAGCAACAAAAAATGCACCTGGAGAACTTAGAAGAACAGCTGAGCAGAAGCCATGGGCAGGAAGTGAATGAACTAAAAAATAAGGTTTGAATATCTCTGTATTTTAGAACAAAAATATTTCATGCTTATGCAACCATTTGTCAACTTTGGGTGATAGAAGATTTTCTTAGTAACATCTGTGCAAAACAGCTGAGATTAAGGGCTCCATCATTTTAATATTAGGAGTGGGAACACTGAGAAACAATAGTTCACCTAAGAGACTTGTATAAATAACATTCTATTAATTAAATAGGATTATTTAATTTTAGCAACTGAGTATTTGTTAGGGAGTTTTCGTTTAGTGATCAGCATAACCTCCTTGCTTAGAGTGCTTAGTGTGCTAGTCCCTTTTCAGAAAGACTAGTTCCCTAACCTTCACTACAACTAGTGGTACACTTTATAATTCCACAAAAGAAGCCAATAGTGTTTGGTAAACTAATGTACATTAGAGTTGATACTTTATAGTTTGTTTATTGAAGATAAACTAATACATATGATCCACTTCTTACACAATTCCATAAGGGAGGTACCATTATTATCTCCATATAACAGATGAGAAAACCAATGTTTAAACAGATTGAGTAAAGTTGGATAAGATTGTAGAGCGAGAAATTAGCAGTCAAAATTTGCACTGAGGCTGTCTGATTTCAAAGACTGTTTCACTGTGTTTCATGTACCATCTTTTAAGATGTTTATATATACCTATACCACCTATACTGTTAACTAATTCTCATTAAATTGACTCCCTTTTTAAATGTTTTCTCATTTTAAGTAATGGTATCAACGAAATATATTTGAGCTGGTTATGTTTTGTCCTAATAGGCAGTAAAACATAACTATCAAAATATGCTTTCATGTAATACTTAGAATCGTCTTGCATACCACTCTGACAAATAATAATCCAGCTTCTCTGAAGCTTCTCTGAGTTGAGACACCAATAACTGTTAATGATGCTTTTTTTTTTCCCTGGATATTATTTTCAGGTTAGCAGTAATTTTCATTACCTAAACAAAAAAGAGTAATGTAGGAAATATTCAGAGTCTGAAGTAAAGCCAGTTATAGAGATGGCTTTTTGGTGGAGTAAAGACTAAATAATTCAAAAAATATTTTCAGTCTTATTGATGTTCTCAAATTACTTGTGCCAATAATTTGGAGCTTTATTTGCTATCTTTCTTTCCCTTATTTCTCATATTTAATCCATCAACAAGTTCTCAGAACTTGAGCTATGAAATACCCATCTCTGCTATAACACTGCAGTCCAGCTCACCATTGTCTCTCCCTTACTATCCAGGCAGCCTGCTTCCATCATTGCTGTCATACCACTTACTCTTCACACGGCAGCCAAAGTGGTCAGGGATCCAGACCTACTCTGATTACTTGTATGGATTATTTGTATGCTTATAAAACAAGGCATGTCACTGTCTGTTAAAAGATGCCTAGCCTTGGCCAAATAGGAAACCCCAATCATCTCATCATACAATAAGTTTGGGTCATTCAGTGATGTTTTTCAGAAGAATGTCCACATTTCAACATAAATCAATCAGCTGAAATTTTTATTTCACATGATGAAAATAGAAAAGGGAAAAGAAATTATGCTAGAAGGCTCTTATTTTTTTTAAATTTTTTATTTATTTATTTATTTATTTATTTATTTATGGCTCTGTTGGGTCTTCGTTTCTGTGCAAGGGCTTTCTCTAGTTGTGGCAAGTGGGGGCCACTCTTCATCGCGGTGCGCGGGCCTCTCACTATCGTGGCCTCTCTTGTTGCAGAGCACAGGCTCCAGATGCGCAGGCTCAGTAATTGTGGCTCACGGGCCTAGTTGCTCTGCAGCATGTGGGATCTTCCCAGACCAGGGCTCGAACCCGTGTCTCCTGCATCGGCAGGCAGATTCTCAACCACTGCGCCACCAGGGAAGCCTGAAGGCTCTTATTTTTTAAATAGAAAACAAATACCAGGATATATTCTAAGAATGTTGAGACCCTATTGAAGATAATTCAATATAGATGATAATGATAACCCTGGACATCAAGCAAAAGCTTTTTATTGATAACAGAGCATTCAGTGAGTGTTAAGTGTGGTGCCGAATGTTTTACCCACCCAATCTCAGTTGAGAGCCTCACAATAATGCAGTGATGGTAGGTACAATCACTTAATAGTTTTACATTTGAGGAATGTAAGTGAGACAGGTTAAACCTAGGCCTGACCCTAAAGCTTCACCCTTCTGCTACAAGTTTGTTCCCTTTAAACTACATACAGGCATACCTCAGAGATACTTCAGAGTCAGTTCCAGACCACCACAAAAAAGTGAATATCACAGTAAAGTAAGTCAAATGAATTTTTTAGTTTCCAAAGTAGTCTGTTGAAGTGTGCGATAGCATTCGGTCTAAAAACAACAATGTATATACCTTAATTTTAAAATAGTTTATGCTTAAAAATGCTAACCATCTGAGACTTCAGTGAGTCATAATCTTTTTCTGGTGGAGGGTGTTGCCTCCATGTTGATGGCTGCTGACTGATCAGGGTGGTGGTTGCTGAAGACTGTGGTAGCTGAGGCAATTTCTTAAAATAAGACAACAATGAAGTTTGCTGCATCAGTTGACTCTTCTTTTCATGAGTGATTTCTCTATAGCATCAATGCTGTTTGCTAGCATTTTATCCACACTAGAACTTCTTTAAAAATTGGAGTCAATTGTCTCAAACCCTGCCTCTACTTTATCAACTAAGTTTATGTTATATTCTGTATCATTTGTTGTCATTTCAACAATCTTCACAGCATCTTCACCAAGAGCAGATTCCATCTCAAGAAACCACTTTCTTTGCTCATCCATAAGAAGCAACTCCTCATCCATTAACATTTTATCATGAGATTGCCACAGTTCAGTCACATCTTCAGGTTCCACTTCTAATTCTAGTTCTCTTGTTATTTCCACTAATCTGCAGTTACTCCTTCACGGAAGTCTCGAACCCCTCAAAGTCATCCATGAGGGTTGGATTTAACTTCTTCCAAGCTCTTGTTAATTTTGATATGTTGACCTCTTTCCATGAATCACAAATGTTCTTAATGGTATCTAGAATGGTGAATCCTTTCCAGAAAGTTTTCAATTGACTTTGCCCAGATCCATCAGAGGAATCACTATCTTAGATAGCTATAGTCTTACAAAATTTATTTAAGTAATAAGAATTGAGAGTCGAAATTACTCCTTGATCCATAGGCTGCAGAATGGATGTGTGTTACCAGGCATGAAAACAATATGAATCTCGTACATCTCGCTTGGGTGACCAGGTGGATTTTCAGTGAGCAGTACTATTTTGAAAGGAATCTTTTTTCTGAGCAGTAAGTCTCAACAGTAGACTTAACATATTCAGTAAACCATGTTGTAAACAGATGTGCTGTCAGCCAGGCTTTATTGTTCCATTTATAGAGCACAGGCAGAGTAGATTTAATATAATTCTTAAGGCGCCTAGGATTTTCAGAATGGTCAGTGAGCATTGGCTTCAACTTAAAGTCACCAGCTGCATTAGCCCCTAGCAAGAGAGTCAGCCTGTCCTTTGAGGCCAGGCACTGACTTTTCCTCTTGAGCTATGGAAGTTCTGGATGACATCTTCTTCCACTGGAAGGCTGTTTTGTCTACATTGAAAATCTATTGTTTGGTGTAGCCACTTTCAGTGATTATCTTAGGTAGACCTTCTGGATAACTTGCTGCAGCTTCTAAATCAGCACTTTCTGCTTCACCTTGCACTTTTTTTTTTAATGTTATGGAGACAGCCTGTTTCCTGAAACTTCATGAACCAACCTCTGCTGGCTTCAAAATTTTCTTCTGAAGCTTTCTCCCCTCTTTCAGCCATCATAGAATTGAGGAGAGTTTGGGTTAGGCTTTGGCTTAAGGGAATGTTGTGACTGATTTGATCTTCTATCTAGACGTCTAAAATTTTCTCCATATCAGCAGTTAGACTCTTTAGGTTCCTTATCATTTGTGTGTCCACTGGAGTAGCACTTTTAACTTCCTTGAAGAACTTTTCCTTTGCACTCACAGCTTGGCTAACTGTTTGATGCAAGAGGCCTAGCTTTCGGCCTGTCTCAGCTTTTGACATGCCTTCCTCACTAAGCATAATCATTTCTAGCTTTTGATTTAAAGTAAGAGATATGAACACTGAGAGGCCATTGTAAGGTTAGTAATTGGCCTAACTTTGAGTTGTTGTGTCTCGAATAGGGAGGCCCTAGGAGAGGGAGAGAGATAGGAATGACCATTCGGTAGAGCAGTCAGAACACATACAACATTTATCGATTAAGTTCACCCTCTTATATGAGTGTGGTTTGTGATGCCCCAAAATAATTACAATAATAACATCAAAGATCACTGATCATCATAACAAATATAATAGTAATGAAAAAGTTGGAAAGATTATGAGAATTTCCAAAATAAGGCACAGAGACAGGAAGTGAGCAAATGCTGTTGGAAAAATTGCTTGGTAGATTTGGCTTGGCTCAGGGTTGCCACAAACCTTCCATTTGTAAAAAAAAAAAAAAAAAAAAAAAAAAAAAAAAAAAAACTGGGAAGCGCAATTAAGCAAAATGCAATAAGACAGGGTATGCCTGTATTCTTAGTGTTCCAAGATTTGGAACTATGTGACATTTTGGGAAAAGGAGTTAAATAGTTTTGTTCAGCTTGACTACCTTCCAAAATAGTTATCCTGCAGATACCAGAACAATTTGTATTGCAATTGTATGTTCTGATGACCTTTACTACCTTTTGATTTATAAGATTGTGATTTTGTTTTTACTTTAGTTAGAAAAACTGAAAGCCGAATTAGATGAAGCTAGGCTTAGTGAAAAGCAGCTGAAGCACAAAGTGGATCATCAGAAGGAACTCCTTTCTTGCAAATCAGAGGAAATGCGAATAATGTCTGAACGTGTACACGAAAGCATCTCTTCAGAGATGCTGGCTCTTCAAATTGAGCTAACTGAAATGGAAAGTATGAAGGTAATTTTTATGGCATGTGGATTCTGGAGGTTTTTTTCCCTTGTATATTTTTCATGTTTTTGTAATAATCCTTATGAGCTAGTTTTAAGGCTGAAATATTTTTTGGCCTAACTTTGATCTAACTAATTAAAAAATGTTTTACAGAATTTTTATTTTTTAAATTTTTAAAAATAAATAAATTTATTAAAATTTGGCTGCATTGGATCTTTGTTGCTGCGCGTGGGCTTTCTCTAGTTCTCTACTGTTTGTTGTGGTGACGGGCTTCTCACTGCGGTGGCTTCTCTTGTTGCAGGCTCTAGGCGCGTGGGCTTCAGTTGTTGTGGCTCGCAGGCTCTAGAGCACAGGCTCAGTAGCTGTGGCGCACAGGTTTAGTTGCTCCGCGGCATGTGGGATCTTCCCGGACCAGGGCTCGAACCCCTGTCCCCTGCATTGGCAGGTGGATTCTTAACCACTGCGCCACCAGGGCAGCCTTACAGGATTTTTAGATGGATTACTTCAAATAAAGTAAAGCTTTAGGTTACATGATTATGTAAGGCAGACTTTACTTTTAGATTAATAAAACTTCTGGAAGAATTTAGACATTTATCCTGATCCTAGTTTGTGTCATAAAAGCCCAATATAAAAAGTTGGTAGCATGGAAGTTGATATGTGTATGAGTATAATTTTTAAAAAATTTTATTATGCACCTTATAACCTTTGACTATTTCTTAGTTTTAGTTTTGGGTGTGAAGCACTGCTGATAGATAAACTGAACAGCTGCTAAATGAAGGATTATTCAAGAGAGTTTCTTCTTTTTCCATTCCTGTTGAATAGACCACCCTCAAAGAAGAAGTGAACGAACTACAGTACAGACAAGAACAACTAGAACTTCTTAATACTAATTTAATGCGCCAGGTAGACCGGCTTAAAGAAGAAAAAGAAGAGCGAGAGAAAGAAGCGGTTTCTTACTATAATGCCTTAGAGGTGTTGTGATTACAGTAACATCATCTTTTCCAATTTATAGTAAATTGTTTTCTTGCTAACCTAATCTCTGTTGGCTAAATTGTTTTCTTTTGTATTTAGAAAGCTCGTGTAGCAAATCAGGATCTTCAGGTGCAGCTAGACCAGGCACTCCAGCAAGCCTTGGACCCTAACAGTAAAGGCAACTCTTTGTTTGCAGAGGTACTTAAAATATTCCATTGATTAAATTGGCATTTCACTTAATGAAAGCATAATTAAACATGTTAATATTTTCTAGGTGGAAGATCGAAGGGCAGCAATGGAACGTCAGCTTATCAGCATGAAAGTCAAGTATCAGTCACTGAAGAAGCAAAATGCATTCAACAGAGAACAGATGCAAAGAATGAAGGTACAGAATTATTATGATCAAAGGTTTATTAAACCTATTTTGAATCAGCATGACATGTACAAATATATCAAAGAAAGCATCTTTTCCTTCAAGGAATATACTTATATAATTATTTCTAGAACTGCATGATTTTAGAAAAAACTTTTTTGAATTGAATGAAAGATCCCTTTTCTATTTTATTTAAAAAAATTAATTCTGTGTAGATTTAGTAGTGGTATTTTTAGCATCCATTGATTGAGCTTTTAATTGTTACTCACTAGCCTTGCCATTAGCTCTTTCTTTGTAGAGTGGGGAAAAACAAGTATTAAAAAGTTTTTCTTTCCTACTGTTGGCCTAGTTTCTTTCTGAGGATAGCCCTAAGGTTCCTACTTCAACTAAAACTAGCTCTCTCACAATTCTTCAATTCTCCCACAAAGGCTTAGTTATAGACTGAAATTTGAATTTCCTTTCCTTGTAGTTTCTCAAGTCAAGCATATAAGCCCTTTTAAGGGTTTGTTGGGCATCATTTCAGTCAAACAGCTGGTAACAGAAAAACATGCTGAAGTTAGAAAGATTCCAGTATTGTACCAATCCTTAGACTCCTGATCCCTGATCTGTTGTGCCTAACTCTCTTGAGGTGGTAACTAGAAGTCTGTAAGGCTTCCCGCCTCTTTTTCAGGATGATGAGATTCACCAAAGAAATAGGAAAGGTCAATGATTAAACTTTGGCATTAGATGAACTTGGGATTGAATCCTAGTCTGTCACTTGTTAGTTGTGTGACCTTGAACAAGTATTTTTATTTTGCAGAGCATCAGTCACCTCATCTATAAAATAGAGATGATACAACTTGACTCTTAAGAGTTGTCCTGGAGTTAAATGAAGTGCCGACTTAAACAATAGTTGTGGCTTTTATTTCTAAGGATTTTAACTGTGCCATCTGGTTTACTGAGGCTCTCCCCTATCTGGGAATTGTTTCTTTGTAAATTTTCTCATATTTGCTCTTTGTTTTCTTTTTGTATTTGTTGGGCTACTGTTATTAATCTCTGAATGTTCCCGTGATACCCCATACTGTCTTTAGACACAGGTAGCATTCTGAATCTTCTGAGGCTAAATGTGTCTAGCCTCCAGTTTGAAGCAGGAACAAAGAGTGGATCCTTAAAAACGTTAAAAGTCACCTTTCTCTCTTACTTGTAACCATAGCTAAAACTTCATATCATTGCTCGCTTTACTCAAAAATGTATTTAAATTAATTGACATTTTTTAAGAACTCCAGAAATTTCCAAAGGCAGAAAGGATTGCTAGGTTTAGAGTTTAGTTAATTTCCTTCTGATTGCTGTGTAACTCCAAGTTTAGTTGGAGTCATAATTAGGTAAGTTGATTGCTGCTCTAAGAAAATAAATTTATACTTGTATTAAGGGTTGCTTCAATATCCTTAGATTGCCTTTTACCTTTGCTTTCCATCCTTGTTCTTTGTGAATCCTACATTTGTGAATGTGAGTAGCTTAATAATTTCCCCCACTTAATACTACTGAAGTCAATCAGAATTTTTGAGAAACTGCTTCAGACCCTTAATGAGAGTGCATATGAGTACAGCACAGCATTTGGCCAGGCTCATTTACTGCGTAAGTGATGTGCTTCCAGACCACAGTCATGCAGCTCAATTATGTTTCACAGAAGTACAAATAATTGTTATGGACTTCAAATATCACTCATAAGTAGTCTAAATAAGTACTAAAGAGTTATGTCTAACTAGATTATTGGTATAAAATGTTTTCAAATTTTTCTAGTCTAGTATTAGACTAGAAATAGCTAATTAGTTTAGCTTCCAAAATGAGGTCAAAGTAGTATAGTACAAAATATGAACTGTATTGAAAATATGGTTATGAGACTCTTCCTCTCCCCCACTCAATTTTTACGGGAGGAGGGATTTTTTTTTTCTAGTTACAAATCGCCACATTGCTACAAATGAAAGGGTCTCAGGCTGAATTTGAACAGCAGGAACGGTTACTTGCCATGCTGGAGCAGAAGAATGGTGAAATTAAACATCTCTTAGGTGAAATTAGGAATCTGGAGAAATTTAAGGTATGTATAAACACCTTTAAAAAACACAGCCAAATTTGGTTTGAGTATCTTAATACTTCTAACTTGAATGAGTTTCTTTATTATGCAATTAACGTATACCTTCTGTTGCGATTTACTAAGATTTAATGTTTTCTTCAAGTTTCTTTATGCTTTTCACGTCTGTTGCTGTTGTCAATTGTAACTCAGTTATACTCAGAGTGCCCATATCTTTAGTGTGCAACTTAATGAGTTTTACATACGTATACCCCCTTATAATTACTCCCCAGCTCACGATATAGAATACTTCCAGCACTCTAGAGCAGCACTGTCATGTCCCTTTTAAGTGGGTCCTCCCACCTTCTAACTTTGTATCAGCTTTACCTGTACAGATACTCTTGAACTTCGTATAAATGGAATCATTCATTACATACTCTTTTGTTTCTGTCTTCCACTCAACATTATGTCAGTGAGATTTGTTCCTCCTGTTGAGTGTTACCAGTAATTGATTCTTCTTTGGTGCTCTCCACCTCTGTTTTTTAATGGATGCATAGTAATATTTTGGTCACATTGTCCAATATTATGTGGCAACTGGAATTCATAGAGGTCTTTAATACACTATTTAAAATTTTTTGAAATAAATTCAAACTCCCAGAAAAGTCATGAAATTATTTCTATATACCCTTCACCCAGATTCCCCAATTATCAATTTCACCACATCTGCTTTTTTATTTTCTCTCTCTCCATGTGTGTACATTTTTTTTTTTTTTTTTGCGGTACTTGGGCCTCTCACTGCTGTGGCCTCTCCCGTTGCGGAGCACAGGCTCCGGACGCGCAGGCCCAGCGGCCATGGCTCACGGGCCCAGCTGCTCCGCGGCATGCGGGATCCTCCCGGACCAGGGCACGAACCCGTGTCCCCTGCATCGGCAGGCGGACCCCCAACCACTCTGCCACCAGGGAAGCCCCAATGTGTGTACATTTTTATCTTAAACATTTGAGAGTAAGTTTCAAACCAGATATCCCTTAACCCTTATGTTGTACCTCAATGTTGAAGCTTATCCTTTTACATGACCATAGTATTGATACAATGATCAAAATCAGGAAGCTAACATTGATACGTAGTTTTAGCTAGGTTGCCTTTTACATTTTACCAATTACCACTAATGTCCTTCTGGGAAAACAAAAATACCCAAATGCTTTCCTTTCTAGGGTCCAATCCGTGATCATTGTCTTTTTTTTTTTTTTTTTTTTTTTTTTTTTTTTTTTTTTTTGCGGTACGCAGGCCTCTCAGTTGTGGCCTCTCCCGTTGCGGAGCACAGGCTCCGGACGCGCAGGCTCAGCGGCCATGGCTCACGGGCCCAGCCGCTCCGCGGCATGTGGGATCTTCCCGGACTGGGGCATGAACCCGTGTCCCCTGCATCGACAGGCAGACTCTCAACCACTGCGCCACCAGGGAAGCCCCATATGTTGTCTTTAATTGCCAAGTCTCTTTAGTCTCCCTTAACCTGGAACAATTCTGTAGGCTTTCTTTAACTTTTATGACCTTGACATTTTTGAAGAATACAGCCATTTGCTTTGTAGATTTTCTCTCATTTTAGGGGTGTGTGATATAATTAGATTCAGGCTATGTATTTTTGACGGGAAAACTACAGGAGTATTATTATACCCTTCTCAATGTGTACATCAGGTGGCACATAATGTCTGTTTGTACCATAACTGGTTATATTAACCTTGATTGGTTGTGGTTATGCCTGCCAGGTTTCTCCAGTGTACGGTTACGATTCTTCCCTTTGTAATTAATAAATATCTTGTGGGGAGTTACTTAGACCAAGTATATATCTGTCTTTCCTTATACTTGAACATCCATTGATGATTCTTGCCTGAAACAGGTATTCTGTGATGATTGCCAAATGATAATTTCTTCATTCCTTCTACATTTATTAGTTAGAAGAATAATAAAGGGATTGAAAAGAACTTTCCTCCTCGCTTATTTATTTATTGATATCATATAGCCTCATGAATTCTTATTTTATCCTATGGATTGTAGTCTATAACTTCTTTATTTACTCTGATCGCCCAGATTTGGCCAGCAGGAATACTTCCTTACTCTGGCACAATAAGATATTCCTAGCTCACCTGCCCCAGCCTTGGAATCAGCATATCTGCAAGGAGCGCAGGTTCCTTTAAGTGGACAATGGCACTTAGAAACCAAGAACTGGGCACTAGATGTGTTTATTGCTACTGGAATGTCATCACTTCTAGACCCTTTTAGCAGACAGAACTAGAAGTCTGTGTGCGTATATTTAGTGTATTTATGTATGTGTTATATGCATATTTATGAATGTTTTGTGTGAATAGGTTTGTGTGAGTATATGTATTTATATATATATACACACATAAGAAAACCTTGATTTCATACTTAATAACTCCAGTTTGAATCTGATACCACAGGCTTCATTGCCTACCCCATTTTATCCAACAGTGAAAAACCTGGCGGTTATTGTCCTCAGTACATTTGCTTATTTACTCATTCTTAGAATACATATATTGATAGTTTCGGAATTACCCTACTCACTAAAGTTCAGGATTTGTTTGTAGTTCTTTTTGTTTTTAGCCTGAGGGTATATTGTCAAAATACTGTGTTGAAAAGTTAACTTGGGGTTCTTTTTTTCCCCTCCTCCCTTACCCCTCTTTGGTATGAGTGTGTTATGCATCTGAAATACAGTTAGGTTTGTTTGTTTCTGTTTCTATTTTGTTTTGTTGCCCTCCATCCATCCTTGTTGAATTTATGTATATACTTTTTTCCATGTGAAACATTAACAAGGTTCTAAAAGAACTATAAAGAAGATACACTCAGAGACATATCTGTCTCCCCATCCCTCCTACACTGTTTCCACCCCACCCCTTTAGGTAGCCAATTTCATTTGTTTCTGATTCACTCATGCTGTTTCTTTTTGCAAAAAGAGCAGCTTTATGTAGGCTTTATTTTCTCCCTTTTTTTTGGGACAAAATGTAGCATAACACAGATAGTCCTTTATACTTCCTTTTTTTCATTTAACTTTAACCTGGAAATCACTTCATCTCAGTTTAGAGAGGCTTCCTAATTCTTATTAACAGCAACAAAGAATTCCATTGTATGGATTCTCACACATTCTCCTGTGTCTGGGTATTTAGATTATTTCCATTATTTTGCAATTATATACAGTGCTATATATACAGTGCTACAAAGTACACTTTGCATATATTTGCGTTTCCTTATTGTCGTAGATGTATCATCAGGGATAATTCCTACAGTGCAATTTCTGGGTCAAAAGTAAATTAATACATAGTTCTGTTACATGTTCCCAAACTCCTCCACATGGCTTGTACCAATTTAGATTCCCGCTGGCAATAATGTATCATAGTGCTTGTTTTATAGGTGTATTTATTTGCCTGCGTGTATAGAGGAATTAACACGTTTTCTTGTAGTATTTGTACAGTTTCACTTTTTACATTTAGAGATCTGATCTCTACTGAATTTTATTCTTGTGTATAGTGTGAGATATAAGTTGAGTTTTATCTTTGCCAAATAACTAGCCAGTTGTCCCAGCATCATTTATTAAGAAGTCAATCTTGGGCTTCCCTGGTGGCGCAGTGATTGAGAGCCCGCCTGCCAATGCAGGGGACACGGGTTCATACCCCGGTCCGGGAAGATCCCATATGCCGCTGAGCGGCTGGACCCGTGAGCCATGGCCACTGAGGCTGCGCATCCGGAGCCTGTGCTCCGCAACGGGAGAGGCCACAGCAGTGAGAGGCCCGCGTACCGCAAAAAAAAAAAAAAAAAACAAAAAACAAGAAGTCAATCTTGGTGGCAGTGATTGATTGATTGATTGATTGATTGGCTGCATTGGGTCTTCATTGCTGCACGCAGGCTTTCTCTAGTTGCGGCGAGCGGGGGCTACTCTTCGTTGCAGTGTGCAGGCTTCTCATTGTGGCTTCTCTTGTTGCAGAGCATGGGCTCTAGGCATGCGGGCTTCAGTAGTTTTAGCACGTGGACTCAATAGTTGCAGCACACGGGCCCTAGAGCTCGCAGGCTTCAGTAGCTGCAGCGAATAGGCGCAGTATTTACAGTGCATGGGATCTAGGGCACGCAGGTTCAGTAGTTGTGGCTTGCGGGCTCTAGAACAGAGGCTAAGTAGTTGTGGCACATGGGCTTAGTTGCTCCACAGCATGTGGGATCTTCCCTGACAGGGGATCAAACCTATGTCACCTGCATTGGCAGGCAGATTCTTAACCACTGCACCACCAGGGAAGTTCCTGTGGCAGTGATTTAATATGACACCTATACCATATATCAAATTTCCATTTATGCTTGAGTCTGTTTCTGGATTTTCCACTGGCCTACTTCTCTGCACATCAGACTCATGCTTTTAATTTTAGAGGTTTTATAGTATGTTTTGTCTGGTAAGGCTATTCTCCCACCATAGCTCTTCTTTCTCAGCATTTTTCCTGGCTATTCTTTCATGTTTGTTTTTCCCTATGAACATCGTGTCTAGCTCCAAAAAAAATTTGTTGGCATTTTTATTAGGATTGCATTGAATTTATAAATTAACTTAGGGAGCACAGATATCTTCTCACTAAAGAATTAATTAAAGTTTACAAGTGACAAATTTTGTAAACGTTAATAACTTTTTAGGCATTCTAAATTGTAGCCGTTAGTGTACCATAAAATTTTAAGTTTATATAACTTTCTTTCTCTTGTAAGAACTGTTGAAAGGACTGCAATTTTGGTTAAATTTGCAAAACATCTATTGGCAGGTGTATGTGGCTCACTAGTGGACTCTGCACTATACTTTGACAATTACAGCTTTAAATTAGGGGCTTTTACCTGCAATCTCTGAAATTGCTTACACGTTTTTAAGCAGATTTACATTTTTTTTTCCCCTAGAGAAATTGTACAGAGATTCCATCAGAATCTCAGAAGAGTGGGCAGCAAAAATAACTGTAAGGATCTCCACTCTTTTTCATATTTTTGTAATTTATGGCTTTGTCACAAAGGCCAGAACTAAACCCTGTGAGTATTTGTTTCTTCCATTTTAAAAGCCAGAAGAGAGAAACCAGAGGGAGGATACAGGTGTACTTAGAGCCATAGGCTTTGGAGACAGATCTGCATTCAGATTCTCTCTTGTCAGTTTACTTGCCTGTAGCATTGTGAGCCAGTTCCCTCATCTGTAGGAGAGGAATGCTCATTCTTATACCTACTTCAGAAGCTAAATGAGTTAAGTGGATAGTGCTTAGCACAGTGTCTGCCATATGATAAGCATTCAATAAGTGGTAGCTGATACTATTATTAATAAACCTATGCTAACCTAATTTGTTACTTATTTTAAGTAATAAGAATTGTTTTCTTTAGAGTTTATATGAAAGTATGGAATCTAAGCCTTCAGCCAACTCTGTTGCTCTGGAAGATGACACCTATTACACAGATTTACTTCAAATAAAGCTTGAAAACTTAAAGTAAGTGTTGGAGGTTGGGAAGACAGAGACTCTTGACTTGCTTATAATAAGTGGTAATAGTTTCATTTTTAAATTGCCAAAAGAAAATTCCAGAAAGGAATGGTAACAGAAATACCTCTGTGCAGCAAATGAGATTTATTCAAGATATAATTAGTGCTGGTTATTGAAGAAAAATACTTTCAATGAATAATGAAATGTTTTTAGTTCCTTATGTTTTTCATAAAGCTTTTCAGATTAGTAAGTAAAAAAGAACTTTAAAGTAGAAAATGTTCTTAGAGTCTAAATTTTTAAAGAATAAATATCATGTAACTTAAAACTTAAAGGAATTTATTTATACATGCATAAATGTGGAAAATCTGCCCCCCTTTGTTCATTTCCTTTGAAATGAGATTTTTTTTCTAATTTGAAACTGCTATTGTTAAAGCTTATTTTGCTTATTGTTTCTTTGTTAATAAAAGCCCAGGGAAATACATTTTACTAAGAGTTCAAATATATAACATAGTAAATAATTTGTAGTAACTATTACACTTGCTTATTGTGTTATTGTAATATTCCTTGGTTCTCTCTTTTTTTTTTTTATTAATATAGCAAAGAAAATGAAAGCACTAAAGGTGAATTGTCCATCCAGCGAATGAAAGCATTATTTGAGAGCCAGCGGGCTCTGGATATTGAGCGAAAACTTTTTTTGAATGAAAGGTGCCTCCAGCTTTCCCAAAGTGAAAATATGAAACTGAGAGCTAAACTAGATGAGTTAAAACTGAAGTATGAACCTGAAGGTATGTATGTCTCATATTTTGTCTTTTATATCACGAGAAGCTCTGAGAGATCATATCATTTTTTTTCTTGCTACAGCTTTATGCACATCATATTACAAACTAATTTGTGGCTGTGTATCTGTATTTAATAAATTTATTGCTACAAAATGTGTAGGAAAATTCAAAGAAACTGGGTACTAGATGTGCATGAATATAATGGGTATTCTTTTTGCATATCTGTGTAGTAGAACCTTGACATTTGAGACTTTTCCATTTAAGATTGCAGCATCTTATGTAATACCAAAGAGTTCAGTTTTGTTGAGGCAACTGATGTTTGAGAGCTATATTAGTTAATACTAATGTTTATAGAAAACTTAATGGAGACTTAAACAAGATAAGTATTTATTCCTCTCCCTGATAAAAGTCTGGAGGGGGCATTCTACGACTGATCAATGTCAGGATCTAGGCTTCTTTTGCATTGTTCATCAACATATATCTCCTTGAGCAGAATTTAGTCACGTGGCCTTACCTGCCTATAGGAATAGCAGAGAAATTCAGCCTTGATTCTCAGGGTCCGTGTTCCCAACTAAATCTTTGGGATTCTATGAAGGAATAGCAGGACAGATATTAGAGGACAACTATCAAGTCTAATCACTGAGATAGGAAATAGCCTAAGCATATAGGCTCTGCATATTATACATTTTAAAAAGTGATTTTACATTATGTAAATTAAAAAATAAAAGGTCCAAAATAAAAGAGTCTAAGAATGTGATGGCTCTTAGACCAAAAAAAAACTTCTGTTACATGTTTTAGGTTATAGATTTTTCAGCCCCTATACTGTTCACATGCCTACAACTTTCTCTTCATTATTATTTCAGTGACTGAAGTGATTCTCAACAATAGTGGGGAGGTTGTCAGCAATAATAAGGATTCTTTATAGTTTAAAAAAGCTTCTTTTTCTCTCATCCTTTCTCCCTTCCCTGATTAATAGCCTGTCCTGATTAAGAATTATCCGTTTCAAATTTCAAAGGTCTACTGTGAACTGAATACAGCAAGCAGGAGGAAGTATAATGAATCTAGATGGTGTGGATTTCAAAGGAGCTATGCTAGAGAAAGGGAAAATACTGATTTGAAAACAATAGTGATAGCAACGGGAACACCAGCCCCACATTCAAGCATGGTTTCTCCAACCTCACTAATATTTTGATTTTGAAAATGAAAGACACATTGGTATGGGGATACAGAAAAGGTATTAGAACAGTTAATTCTGTGACTGTGTATATGGACCCGCATAAGGGATGAAATGATGTTATGTTAATCCTTATAAGACACAGTATTGAGTCTTCACTCAATAGGTGCTTTTAATCCCCATTTTACAGGTAAAGAACAAGCTCACGCCTTAGATTAAATGTGAATGCATATAGCAGATTAACACAGTGCTTTGTACTTAGTAGTTGCTATAAATGATGACTATTATTATTCAAGTTTTAAAAAAAGAATACAAAGTTCAGAGAGGTTAAGGCATTTCCCAAGGTCACCCAGCTGCAGAGTGTTGTTAGCACTAGGATTAGTACCTGGATTCCTTGACTCTTCGCCACTATATCCTTCCTAATTTCCATGGTGAGATCTTATGAAGCCCCATGCAACTTTTATCATAACCCTAGAAGAGAACATTTAAGTGTTCATTCCTAGAGAGTCAAATATATTGAGATCCTAAGGAAAAATTTATAGCCAGATAACCTTGAAAAGATATAGTTAATGGAATCCATGAAAAAGAAAGGATTAAAGACAATGTATTTCAGTAAGGAGATGAATGGGTTTTAAAGGAATGGAAGTGGAAAAAAGGGAAAGGAGAAAAATACATTTATAACTAGTTCTACCTTACGTTGACTGTGTGTTTGATTTATTGACTAGGTCTGTTTTTAATTTTTTTTTTTTTCTCAGAGAAAATTGAAGTGCCTGTACTCAAAAGGAGGCGTGAGGTACTTCCTGTGGATATATCCACCCCTAACGATGTCTGTACCACCAGTACTGTTGAGGAGGACGCTTATAGATTACCACCTCAGAAAGAGGAGGCACAGTCCTGTCCTAACAACGTAGAAGATAACTTGCAGTTGGAGGAGACAGTTTCCGTAGGCCCATCAGGAGTCATTCTGTCTCCTTACAAAAATCTGTCCGTGGGTACTCAGCCAAGGAAGGAAAAGAAATGTGTGAAACTTATAGGAGTCCCAGCTGAGTCGGAAGCCTTAAGTGAAAGAAGTGGAAACACCCCTAACTCTCCCAGGTCAGTGTCCTCTCTCCTTCACGGCAGTGAGCAGCCCTCTCCATCTCTTCTCTATCGCTGCATGAACTGCACTATCTGTTTCTTTATCTATTTTCTTAGTATTGCATGCAGTATAATTCCCCAATTTCATCTGCCTACCTTCCGATTTTCTAAAACTTTAAGAAAGACTAAAATGATTACAGGGGAAAAGGACTCCTGAATAAGGGAATTGTTTTAAAAAGTAACACTTTTCTACGTCATGAGGCAGAAATACCACAGTCTAGTACCTCTTTGAATGTTTTGTTGGTTGGAATAAATGTACAGTTTTATTTTTTTCCTGGTTCAAGAGTTGCCGTGAAAAAAAATTAACTTATCTCCTAAAAGGGCTTTCCATTAGTCTAAGAAATTTCAGCCTTCCAAAAAACTGTTAGGTGAAATGTTTTATGGCTTTTGAAATTGTTTATCCTAAGCCTTCAAGAATGTGCTTTAATACCTATTCTGACATTTTAAAATATCAAAAGTAATTCATTTTCAACTTACACCCAAACTTCAAAGCCTCTAGTTTCTGCATAATTGAGTTTGTGACTAAAAGAGGAAGTGTCAGACATGTATGTCTGTAGGAATTAATGTTTTAAGGATCTTATCCTTTAAAAAAATTAAAATAATAGAAGGCAGAAGGTAAGAGAAAGTGAGTGGAAGGAAAAGGTAGGTACGGTGGCTGAGGTTAGGATGGTATAAGAAACACGTTCTTGGGCTTCCGTGGTGGCTCAGTGGTTGAGAGTCCGCCTGCCGATGCAGGGGACACGGGTTCATGCCCCGGTCTGGGAAGATCCCACATGCCATGGAATGGCTGGGCCCATGAGCCATGGCCGCTGAGCCTGCGCATCCGGAGCCTGTGCTCCGCAATGGGAGAGGCCACAACAGCGAGAGGCCTGCGTACCGCAAAAAAAAAAAAAAAAAAAAAAAAAGGAAACACGTTCTTGCGTTCTTGGTGTGTGTGGCAGGACCAAGAATGGGCAAAAAAGAAGTGAATGTGGAAAATGGAGAAGGTAAAAAAAGATGATAAAAGATGAAGGATGTGATAAATGTAATGAAAATAAATAGACATTCTAAAAATTAAGCATATTGATGTGAAAATAGTTAGCTTGGATTGTCTGCTATGAAAGGAGATCTTTAAGGTATTCCCAGGGTCAGTCTTCGATGGAGGGGTACAGAATAAGACATTTTACTAGTATGCATTCAAATTGAAATAGTAAGACATAGCCCACCTTACGTAAAAGGGCTTTCTTGTATGTTTTATCTGATTTGTTTTCAAGTCTTCAGTGCTACTAAATAGTATTCAACAAAGAAAGCACTTCAACAATATTGCAGTTATTAGAATTAGTAATAGGAGTAATGTATTACTCCATTTCTTGAAATTTTATGTAATCACATTATAACCCATAAGTCACATAAAATCAAAGCTTAATATTCTTAAGGAAGAAGCAGCTTTAAATGAATGATATCTGATACACAAATGGTTTCGAGGAGTTCTGAAGTGAATTCAACAGGTTATGCTTGTATATATGTGATTCACTGTGTACATGTGTTTTGACCATTGTATATTCCTGGAGGTGAATTTCCAGAATTGATCAGTGCAAACCTTACTATCTATGTTGTCTTCATTTCTTTTTCTGACTTTTTTTGCTTGATAAAAATTATTTAAGCAAATGTATTTAGCTACTTGTTTGACTCAAGTAGCACGTTGGAATTTTTTTGTCTTGCTAAACAAAAACAAATAAAATAACAAAACATTTGTTTTTGTGTGTGTGTGTGAGTCCATCTGCTAACTTTAGATGTTTCCAACCTTTTGCTCTCTGCATGATTAACTTAGACACACAATCCTATGGCAATATTGTAATAATAAATACGACTTTTATTGGGAACTTCACTATTGCATGCTTTATAAATTTAATTGATGCTCTTGTTATAAAATATCTTTATAGGCACTTTAAAATATCTCTTCACTTTTTTTCCTTAAATTATTATTTTGCTAGTTGAAATTCAATTTGAGTTTTTTTAATGAGATAAATAGACACCTATTCATGCAGCCCAGGATTCGTTGTTAATTTTTATCTTGTGTTTGCCTTTTGTAAGTCATGTTAACATTAAAATACTGCTCTAGCGTTAAAATTTTTTTTGTTAGTTGTGTTTATCATGATAGGCACCCTCATTATATTTTAATTCTTTAATTTAGGCTTTGCCATGGTTTTTTACTCAACCTTAAAGACATTTCTTTAGACATTTGAAAAATTAAGTCTATTGATATAAAAAGGTTCTTTTAGTGCAGCAGTGACTTAGTTTTTTTAATGGTATTGAAGTCAACTATAATTTTTCTCCTTATATACCTAAAAAAAAAATCACCATGTCTCATTAAGAGGTCCATTATACTGGAGGATTGTTTCTTCTTTAATTTTTCCTAACCATATTTGAATTCAGAGTGGATGCTTTAATGCCTGTAGGTTAGCTGCTGAATCAAGGCTTCAAACAGAAGTTAAAGAAGGGAAAGAAACTGCAAGCAAATTGGAAAAGGCAACCTGTAAGAAATCACACCCTATTGTATACGTGTCCTCCAAATCAACTCCAGAGACCCAGTGCCCTCAGCAGTAAAGACTTAATAAGAGTAAGGTACCACTTGCCCAAAAGATTGCTCTGGAGGTTAGTTAAGATTGTCTTTATCTGAAGTATACCATCTTGTAGGTTATTTCCTTCTGCTCATTGTTCCAGGAACTGGCATTTTCATGCTCCTTTGACCAAACATTCAAAATGTGGTTGTAATTCTAACCAGGAGAGTGATGAACTATGAATCACAGTAAATAAACCATTAGCTGAAGGAAAGTGTTATTACAAATTTATTGGTTACATTGTATATAGATTTTTAAAGTACCTTCAGAGCCATATATAGTTGAAAACAGAACACATTAACTATTATATTTTCCTATGTACATTTTTATGAACGTAGTTTTTCACTGTGTTGTGAAAATAGAAAACTTGGTTTAAAAATATATATTATATTGTAACTAGATTTTGTCAGCGTGTAAAGCACATATGTTCGTCTTTGTATTCATATACATGATTTAAATTTTATGTCTCAATTACATAAAAAAATAATTTTGAAATTTAAAATAAAACTGCTATAATTTATCCCTTTTGTTTTTTTACTCTGTATAGATAATAGCATGTGATCAAAGGGAATAAAGGAAGAAAAAAGAAACTTCAGGGATTCTTAATTCCCTGGTACATATAATATATATATATATATATATATATACACACACACACACACACACACACACACACACACACATAATATATATTTTCAATTCTAAACTTTATAAAGACTTTTTCCCATAAATGATTATAGCCTGCTCTATAACTTAATTTCATGTATACATTAAGTGGGTGTATTGGAAAGAGAAGTTTATTTTAAGGAACTGCATTTTGTAAATAGGGAGGCTGACAAGTCCAAAATCTGCAGAGTGGGCTGGCAGGCTGTAGACCCAAAGAAGAAGCTGATGGCACAGTTCAAGTCCAAAAGCTGTCTGCTACAAAAGCTTCCCTTGTTCAGGGGAGGTCAGCCTTTTGTGTTATCCAGGGCTTCAACTAATTGCATGCGTAGGCCCACCCACATTCTGGAGGGAAATCTGCTTTACTCAAAGTCCACAGCTCTAAATGTTAATCTCATCCAAAAGAACTCACAGAAACATCTAGAATGATGTTTGACACCATATCTAGGTTTCATGGCTCAGCCAAGTTGACATACTTAACCGTTAACAGTGGGTTACTTAGAGGTCTATTGAAATATGTTAGGCAAAAGGAAATTGCCTCTCACTTCTAAATAAATCAACTAATAAACTTTTAATTTTAATTTTCTATAAAAAGTATACTCTAAGGAAGTTAGAAATTTCATATTAAATAACATTTCTTACAAAAAGAAGTAGCTGGGGGGCTTCCCTGGTGGCGCAGTGGTTGAGAGTCCGCCTGCCGATGCAGGGGACACGGGTTCGTGCCCCGGTCCGGGAGGATCCCACATGCCGCGGAGCGGCTGGGCCCATGAGCCATGGCCGCGGAGCCTGCGCGTCCGGAGCCTGTGCTCCGCAACTGGAGAGGCCATAATGGTGAGAGGCCCATGTACTACAGCAAAGGAAAAAAAAAAAAAAAAAAAAAAGAAGTAGCTGAAGGCAGTAGAGAACAAATAACTTTAACCCATGGATAATAACATGAATGACCACCGTATTCCTGCATATTACAGAAGGCGGATCAATTCCTTCCAACATTGAGGTTTGATCGTGAGCCAGGTGCTAGTGGTGCAGAAGTAAGCCTGCAGAGCTCACACTTTAACAGACCCACACAGATGAGTCGTGGTGGTTGGTACCATTAGTAGTGATAATAGTCATATACAACAGTTGAATCAATCCAATGTGCCAAGCACTCTCTTAAGCCCTTTCACATATTACCACCTTTAACCCTCCCAACACCTCTATGAGCTAGATATTATACCTTACCGATCCTCATTTTACAGATGAGGAACTCAAGGGCTCAAAGAGGTTCAGTTATTTGCCCAACGTCACAAGCGTTAGTAAATGCTGAAAGAGTAGAGTGGTAGAGGTTGTCATAACGTGTATAGAGTCCTATAGGAGCAGAGAAGGAAACAAGAAACTGCCTCTGGGGGCTTTTGTTAATTTTCATCATTTCTAAGCTGAGATTTCTTCAGTGGTTTCCAAAGGCACAGAGAATAGCATTACAGGTGGAAGAAATAGCTGTTCAACCAAGAAAGGTAAGAAACAACATCCCTAATTCAGGAAACTGAAGATCTTGAGATGGCTGGATGTATAGGGCTTGCGAAGAGCAGTAACAGTAAACTGAATCTGAAGAGAGAGCTAGGAGCAAAATCATGAAGAGTGTGAGTTAGGGAAATCTATTTACAAACGAAAATTTACAGAGACTTATAAACAAATTGAGCAACTGTGATTGAGAGTTAAAGAAGAGGGATGACAAGAGAACATTATCCATCCAGGTTCTGCCTTATCACTCATGGGAAGTGAAGCAATTCTATTGAGTCTTGAGTCTTTTAGGAATATCTTTTGAAAAACTGCCACACTAAATGATGAGAAGCAACTGAATAATCAAGCAAAGCAATTACTGAACAAATTTAAAAGGTTGAATAAACGGTGCAATTTATTTTCAGTAAAAACACTCTGGAGTCATAATGGAAAATGAATTTAGAAAAAGATAAGAATGGAAGCAGAAAAGACTAGTTTGGCCATTTGGTAGTCCAGGTAGGAAATACAAGTATGAACTGAGGCAATGGCAGTGGGAATATAGATGGGTGGTTGGATTTAAGATACTGTTTAAAGAAGCAATGTGGTCAAGAGTTGTTGGCAAAATAGGACGTGGTACTCTGTGGGAAAGGGATCTATCTGCTACATGTGCATTGGTGGTGGTGGTAACAGAAAAATAGGAGTGGGAGTTATTTTGATTTTGATGAGGGCTTTTATTCAGGTACCCGTGGGGTGTCCACGTTGGAGTCAACGGAAGTGTTCATGTATATTTACGTAATCAAAAATAATTAGTCTGTTTTTCAAACCTTTATTTTTACAAGGAAAATGTAAAACGAACATGACTATCCTAGTAGGCACTTTTTTTTCCTCATCATTATTCAAAAAGTGGCCTTATGGTCAAATGTTTATAATCATAGCCTTGATTTATTGTTTTCACTAATTAGACATCATGAGCCCTGTGTATGGGCCTAGAACGAAGATGACAAAGTAATTATGTTTTCTCTCCTCCAGTAAGGTATTGGGGGAAGGGAGCTAATGTTTATTGATTTGCTAGGTGATTTACCTATATTATGTCTCTTAATACTACCTAGTTTAGCGTAATAGTGACTGTTGTATCATCTGTAGTTAGACTACTTGAATTCAGATCTCAATTTCTCCATATAAATGTTAGACTTTAGCAGGTTTATGACTCTGAGAATAGTTTGTTTAGGTAATCCTTTAATATTTTAATTTTTTTAGAATTATGTAAAATATGTGGATCCAAAGTAAAATCTACAAGAGAAGGTATATTTAAGAAAATACAGCTTCCATGACTGTTTCCTTCTCCCACCAGGAACCATTTAAATTTCATGGCTTATTTTCCCTTTTTTTTTTTTTCTTTCTACATAGCAGATATAGATAGTAGGTAGATAGATAGAATCTACATTCTTTTTCTTAGATAAAAGTAAAATGGTGGGTGATATCAGAGAGGAATTGTGGGTAGGAAACAGCAAAAGCCTGTCCCTCCACAAAATCAGCCAATTAACTAGCAAGGACAGTCAGAACCAAATTTTTTAGACTCTGGAAACTAATCAAGGGTTTACAGCAACAAGGTGAACAATTAACCAAAAAAAATCGGCTGAGTCTTGGCATTTCAGGAAATCTCTGATGAATCACTAGCTGATCACTAAGCTAATGGAATGGAGATTTCAGTGGCCAAACACAAGGAACCCAGACCTTACAAAATTAGTTTAGAAAAGTCATTTTAAAAATTGGAGCAATGACTAACAAGCAGCAACAACAAACTAGGGAGGGAGGAGAATCTGATTTCTAGCATGGTCACATTATAGTTCTCAAAGTGTTCAATTTTCAACAAAAATTACAAGACATGCAAGAAACAAGAAGGTATGACCCATACATAGGAAAAAAGAAATTAATAAACTGTCCAGGAGGAAGCCCAGACATTGGACTTGCTAGACAAAAACTTTAAATCAACAATTTAAAATATGCTCAAAGAGCTAATGGAAAGCATGGACAAAGACCTAAAGGAAACCATAAAAGCAATGCCAAGTAGAGACTATCAACAAGGAGACATTATTAAAAGAAATTATTAAAAGGAGCCAGATAAAAACTCTGGAGTTGAAGAGTACAATAACAAATGAGAAACTAGAGAGATTCAACATCAGATTTGGCCAATTGAGATTATTTAGGCTAAAGAACAGAAAAGAATGAAAAAAATGAACAGAGTTTAAGGGACTCACTGGACACTATCAAACATAGCAACATACACATAATAGGAATCCCAGAAAGAGGAGAGAGTAAGGGGCAAGAGCATATTTGAAACAAACAGACAAAAAAACCCCAGAAAATCGCAGTCCAATATCCTTGATGGACATTGATGCAAAAATCTTCAACAAAATATTAGCAAAACAAATGCAATCCATTATAAGGATCATACAAAATGATTAAGTGGGATTTATTCCAGGGATGCAAGGATGGCTCAACATCTGCAAATCAGCCAATGTGATATACCACATTAATGAAGGATAAAAATTATGTGATCATCTCAACAGATGGCTGAAAAAGCATCTGACAGCAAAAACAAAAATAAACAAGTGGAACTACATCACACTAAAAAGCTTCTGCACAGCAAATGTAACCATCAACAAAATGAAAAGGCAGCCTACTGAATGGGAGAAAATATTTGCGAATCATATGTCTGATAAGGGGCTAATATCCAAAATATATAAAGAACTCACAGTTAAACAGCCAAAAAAAAAAAAAATAGGCAGAAGATCTGAATAGACATTTTTCTAAGGAAGACATACAGATGGCTGCCATGTTACTTAGCAACATTATGTAGACATGTAAGCTCTCCCTCCAGTTCCCTTCTGCCCCAGGAGTTCCCTCCTGGATGGTGGCCCCTGACCTCTAGCCTCTGTGTAGTCTTATGCTGTGAGGAACTTCCTCTCTCTGGCAATCCTGTCCAAGTACCATGCAATAAAGCTACTGTGTGTTACTGCATTTCATGGTCTTGTATTTTTCCATGTTAGCCTCCAAACCCCTGAGGTCCCTTATAAACATGAATTTACATATCAAGAAGGACATTATATAATGGTAAAGGTGTCAATCTATCAAGATGGTGGAACAGTTCTAAACATATATGCACCTAACAAGAGAGCCTCAAAGTATCTAAAGCAAAAACTGAATTTTGAAATTTGCCTATGGATTCCACACAATCTCAGTGAAAATCCAAGCAGGCTTTATTGTAGAAATTAAAAGTGTGATTCTAAAATTTATATGGAAATGGAAAGAACTGACATTGCCAAAGAAACTTTAAAAATAAAGAATAAAGTTGGAGAACATGTACTACCTGATTTTGAGAATTACTATAAAACTGTTGTAATCAAGGTAGTGTAGAGTTGGTGTGTCAGTCTGCTAGTGGGCAGGGCTGGAGGTCAGGGGGTCCTGGGGCTGGTGCCTGTCCACTAGTGGGCAGAGCTGGGTCCTGGGGTCTCTGACTACTGGGCCCTGGGGTCCTGGGCTAGTGCCTGCACACTGGTGTTTGGGGCCAAGTTCCGGGTTCTCTGGTGGACAGGGTCATGTCTTGGTGTGGCTGTGAGCTCAGGGGGTCTTAAGGCAGCCTACCTGCTGGGAGCTGCCCAGCTAGTTGCTTGGCTTGAGGCGTCACAGTACTGGTGCAGATAAGCTGGTGGGCAGGGCTGGGTCCTGGTGCTAATAAGGTAGAGGGAGGACTCCAAAATGGCAGCCAGCACCAGTGTCCATATGGTAGAATGAGCTCCCCCATATGGCTGCCTCCAGTGTCTGTTGTCCCCAGGGTGAGCTCCAGTTACCTCCTGTCCGTCCAGGAGGCCCTCCAAGATCAGCAGGTGGGTCTGATTCAGGCTCCTTTCAAATTACTGCTTCTGCCCTGGATCCTAGAGCATGTGAGATTTTGTGTGTGCCCTTCAAGAGTGGAGTCTCTATTTCCCGCCACCCTCTGGGTCTCCCAAAATTAAGCCCCACTGGCCTTCAAAGCCAAATCATTCTGGGGTCTCATCTTCCCAGTGAAGGACCCCCGGGCTGGGGAGACTGATGTGGGTCTCAGACCCATTGTTCCTTGGGGAGAACATCTGCAATTGTAATTATTCTCCCGTTTGTGGGTCATCTTCCCAGGGTATGGGTCTTGGGTCCAGAGTACCTGGACTCTGCCCCTACTACCTGTCTTGTTGTGGTTCCTTTATATCTTTAGTTGTAGAAGGTCTTTTCTGGCAGATTCTGGTCTTTCTTATCAATAGTTGCTCTGTAAATAGTTGTCATTTTCGTGTGCTCATGAGAGAAAGTGAGCTCAGGGTCTTCCTACTCTTCCATCTTAGCCAAGCTCCTATTTTTAGAGACTCAGTCCATTTATATTTAAAGTTATTATTTATAGGTGTGGACTTAATATTGCCATTCTGTTCATTGTTTTCTGGCTGTTTTATAATTCCTTTGTTCCCCTCTTGCTTTCTTCACTGTAATTTGGTGGTTTTTCTGTAGTGGTATGCTTAGATCCCTTTCTTTTTATTTTTTGTGTATCTACTATAGGTTTTTCCTTTGTGGTTACCATAGAGTTTACATATATTTATAACAGTCTATTTTAAGCTGATAACAACTTAACTTTGAATGCATACTAAAGCTCTACATTTTTACTCCCCTCCCCCGAATTTTGTTTTATTATGTCACAATTTGCATCTTTTTACCTCGTGTGTCCATTAACAAATTATTGTAGTTTTATTTCATTACTTTGTCTTTTAACCTTCCTAGTAGAGTTATAAGTGATTTATCCTCCACCATTACAACATGAGTATTTTAAATTAAACTTTTTATTTACCTTTTCCAGTGAGATATATACCTTCACATATTTTCCCGTTACTAATTAACATTCTTTTGCTTCAGCTTGAATAAGTCCTTTTAACATTTCTTATAAGGCCAGTCTAGTTGTGAACTCCTTCAGCATTTCTTGTCTTGAAACCTCTTTCTCTCTCCTTCAGTTCTGAAGGACATCTTTGCCTGGTAGAGTATTCTTGTTTGGCAGGTTTTTGTGTGTGTGTGTGTGTGGTATGCGGGCCTCTCACTGCTGTGGCCTCTCCCGTTGCGGAGCACAGGCTCCGGACGCGCAGGCTCAGCGGCCATGGCTCACGGGCCCAGCCGCTCCGTGGCATGTGGGATCTTCCCGGACCGGGGCACGAACCCGTGTCCCCTGCATCGGCAGGCGGACTCTCAACCACTGCGCCACCAGGGAAGCCCGTTTTTTTTTGTTTTTAACACTTTGAATATATCATGCCACTCCCTTCTGGCCTGCAAAGTTGCTGCTGAGAAAAATCTGCTAATAGTCTTATGGGGGTTCCCTTTATGTGACAAGATGTTTTTCTCTTTTATGATTCTCTCCTTGTCTTTAGCCTTTGACAGTTTAATTATAATGTGTCTCAGTGTGGGTCTCTTTGGATTCACCTTTTGGAACTCTCTATGCTTCCTGAATCTTGACATGTTTCTTTCCCCATGTTAGGGAAGTTTTCAACCATTATTTCTTTGAATAAGCTTTCTTCCTCTCTCTCTCTCTCTTCTTCTTCTAGGACCCCTTATAATACATATATTGGTCCATTTAATGGTGTCTTTTAAGTCCCTTAAGCTATCTCCACTCTTTTTCATTCTTTTTTCTTTTTGTTCCTCAGATTGGATTAATTTTACTGTCCTTCCTCTGAGTTTGCTGATCCTTTTTTTCCACTTGGTGTAGTTTACTATTGAACCCCTTTATTGATTTTTTTTTTTTTTAGTTCAGTTATAGTATTTTTAAGCCCTGTGATTTCCATTCGGTACTTTCTTATATTTTCCATCTCTTTGTTGAAATTCTCATTTTGTTGATGCATTGTTCTCCTGACCTCAGTGAGCAACTTGATTACTGTTATTTTGTACTCTTTATGGTGTAAATCAGTTATCTCTGTTTCATTGAGGTCTGCTTCTCTACTTTTTATCTTTTTCTTTTGTTTGAAACATATTCCTCTGTTTCTTCCTTTTCCTTAACTCTCTGTTGTTGGTTTCTGCACATTTGATAAAACAGCCACTTCTTGTAGTTTTGACACTGTTGTCTTGTGTAGGAGATGAACCTTATCCATCAGCCTGGCCCAAGCTCTTGGTTGTCTCTCAAAACTTTGTGGTGTCCAAGCCACCTTCTTTATTCTTAGAGGCTCCCAGTATTTGAGGGTGTGTCAGGACCTGTCAGTTTCCCAAAGGGGAGGATTGTGGTCAGCACCTCAATGCATGCTGACTGGAAGCCAGATCCTCAGGCAGCAGCTGGGAAAGTATGTAATTAGTGCCTCCCAGGGAGAAACTGGGAAAGGGCTTTTTTTGTCTGATTCCTCTGCACTGGGACTGGGTGCATTGCTGTGGATGAGTGCTCCTGCGCTTGTTAGTAACTACTTCCTTGTTTGCTACCATCCTGTGGTACTCATGAATGCAAGCCCCTTTGACTATCAGAGCCAGGCATTCTAGGGGCCCATCCCTTGAATGGCAGCTGCCAAAGCTGGGCCACCAGGTGTATGTACAAGCTCCTTCCAGGGAGATACTAGTGACTTGGAGTGTACTAGAGGGAAAGGGCAGGTGAGGTGTCCACAGGCTTCCCTGGTCTGCAAGGAGGATCACAGTCAGCCCCTAGCTGCATGCTAAATTAGAAGCCTGGCCCCTAGGCAGTAGATTTTAATGCATGCAAATACAAAGAAGAAAGAAGCCAGCCTTAACAGGCTACATTTTGTATGATTTCATCTATATGAAATTCTCGAAATGCTAAAACTATAGATATAGGGAAAAAAATCAGTGGTTGCCAGGGGTTTGAGGGAGGAGTATGGAGGGATGACTAAGCAGAAGACGGGATTTTTAGGACAGTGAAACTATTCTATATGATACTGTTGTGGTAGATACATGACATTATGCATTTGTCAAAACCCATAAAACTATATAACACAAAGAGTAATCTCTAATGTAAACTGTAGACTTTATTTAATAATAATGTATCAATATTAATTCATTAGTCATAACAAATGTACCACGCTAATGCAATGTTTTAATAACAGGGGAAACTGTGCCATGGGGGAGAATGGGTAAATCCAAACCCTGTATGTTCCGCTCTATTTTTATGTAAACCTAAAACTGCTCTAAAAAAAGAAGTTTATCAATTAAAAAAATAGAAATCATTATGTAATTTCCCTCATAAAAAAGGATATGGGCCCCCTTTGTAGACTGGAAAATGAGGGGAAAAGAAGCAAAAGGGAAAACGTGGGGCCTTAAAAGACAAAAGCACCATAATATCAATGGACTCAGAACTTTCTCCCAACTCCCCCATCACTGAGAACAAAAATTATTTATTAAAGACTTCACTGCACTGACAGAAGGGGGCACCCTTTGACTAGGAACCTTGTAAAAATACTCCAGAATTCTGATGACATAAATAGACTAAAGCTGTAAAAAGCTATTACGTGAAGGAAACAAAACAAGACAGCTTCATGAACCTCATGCCCTCCCCTCTCAAAAGGCACATGAAGGAGAAGCAAAATATGACACAACACTTCAAACTGGGAAAATTGATCGAGAACATTCAAAACTGTTAAGTTTTTTAATTACAGAAAAATCCATTAGAACTCGAGCAGAAAATATCAAATAACTTACCAGAGGCAAGATAGTAGCTCCCCAAAACAGCATTCAGAAGAAGGTTTATGTGATTCAGTTAAAAAAAAAAAAAAAAAACTTTAAGGAAAAAAAGTGTGAACCAAAGGTTGTATTTTCATTAAATCTATTCTTTAGGCATCAAGACTGTTGGAAAACAGTTTTAAACATGCTAAAATTCAGTGATTTTTCTGTGCCTGTGAACCCTCTGAGGAATTATCCAACAAAAGATGACTGGGGATACTTTTGCAAAAGGACTAAAGGACTGAACAAATAACAATATGTTGTGGATAATTAGAGCCAGATTTCTCACTGTTGGACAAAGGAATGAAAATGAATGAAGGGGAGAGGCTAAATTAATGAAAAGGAAGGCTAAAAATGAACCCTGTGGTGTTGGGTTGGAATTGGAGGTATCGATATAAACTCATGGTTTGGGGGAGATAGATATTCAACATTAGATATGAAGAGAGGCAAGTACATATACACATACATATATATACAGGTACACACAAACATACACACACACATATATATACATATACTTACATATAAGTGTGTGTATGTAGAGTTCCTAGCTCTTCTGCTGGACTCTAGAAGCAATAACATCTCAGTAGCAATGAGCACATGTAGCATCCAGATCTTGGTTTCTTACTATCATTCTCCACTGATATGAACCGTTTCTTTCAGAACTGGCTACTTTCGGGGTTAGGCTGAGAATGAATGATATGAGCCCTAAACATCTTGTTGGAAAAAGTGAGAAAGTGCTCAAAAAATGATGGGGGCATCATGATGGCTCCCACTGTCCAAATCTAGGACAATCTGAGCATCTAAATAAATAATAGCAATGGATTATAGCCTATTGAGTAAAATAAGAAACCATGAGCCCATGTTGTTTTAAATAAACGACTAAATACATGAATGAATAAATGATAAAGGAAAAGCTTTTTCTCACAGTAGAATTCCATTTAATAAATGTAGAAAGAATAATAGACTTAAAATTTTCTATTTGGTAATCATCATACTAATAGGTGATTCGGGAAAGAACCATCAATAAATGATACTAAAACTAAAGGGCTAAAAGTATGATGAGTTAAAGAATATTTACATAGTCTTACAGTATCTCTCCAGAAATACATAATAATTGCAACAGGAGAACTAGTAACCTTCACATGGAAAAGTTAAAAGGCATCACCCAAATCAACAATCAGTGTTAACATCACCAGTAAAGTTACCGACTCTCCCAAGTTGGTCCCCAACAAGGGTCCTCCTACATGGTGTCGTTCCAGCCAATAGAAGGAGACTGAGTTTGGCTCAGAAGCAGAGAAAAGCTTTCTTCTTTGGTCCGAGAATGGAGCGGTACGAGCTAGGCTCTGGAGAATGTGCTCTGCCGAAAGGCCCGCGAGGCGCCGTTCTGTCGGAGGAGGGAGGGGCGGAGTTCCCGCAGGGCGGGCTCAGCTGTGCTGCTCGGGACCTCCCGCGCAGCGCGCGCCGCAGCGTCTTTGCACACCGCGCGCCGCCGCCATCTTTACTTCACGTTTCCCTGCGGCGCTTCTGCACGTGGTTCGCGGAGCTCAAATGTCGGGAACAGTGGAGCAGTGGTTTTACCCCGAGAACATTAATCTGATGTGGTCGCCACCAGGCCTCCATACCCAGCGCCCTACAGGCAAGTGAAAGCAGACTAAGCCCTAAAGAAGAAGTGAGACCTTATCACCTAGATTCCATCTTATTTTTCCCTGGGACCCCATTGGGCTTTGCTGGTGACAAACCCCTCCTCTGCCTTTTGTCCTGCGCCCCATTCTTGGGGGGCGCTGAGGGGGCGACGGTCCGTCTTATGTAACTTCCTCCTGAGTTTGGGTGCAGTCATAACCCCGGAGAGGGGTGTAGAGCTTCTCCCCAGCCGCCTTCAGATACGTTCGATTATCACCCGGCCTTAGCCCTCTTGATATCCCTGAGCAACCACCATTTGGAGTTTTATAGATTCTAACCTTTTGGAGACAGAGGACACTAGACAGTTTAAGATGCATGGCCCAAATATCGGCAAGAGAACAATGGCTGTTAAGGGGCTCAGGAAAGGTAGAAACCAGGTGATGCTGGGGAGAGCCTGTGGTCCTCTGGTCCGAATGTGTTCGGCCAGAGGAGGCTGGCTGGCTTCTGTTAGCCAAGCTGCTTTTTCCAGTAGCCTGTCTGCATTTTCTCCAGTCAGGCCACTTGCGTTGACATAAAAGCAGCATGATGTATTTGTTAGCGCACAGACCCCTCCCTGGTCCGCTAACAGATAATTTAGTCCAGTTCCGTTGTCTAGGATCATACTGATTTTTTGTATGGGGTTTAAAGGTTTGGCCTACTTCAGATATCAATTTTTTTCTAACAGTTTAAAGTTGAGGCCAGTCTCATGGGCCGCTATGGGGGCAGTGGTTTTTTGGGGGGTTTTTTTGCTTTTTTTTTTTTTACTTTTAATTTTATATTGGAGTATAGTTGATTAACAATGATGTGTTAGTTATAGGTGTACAGCAGAGTGATGCAGTTTTTCCCATACAAGTATCCATTCTTTTTCTTTTCCCATTTAGGTTATTACAGAATATTGAACCGAGTTCCCTGTACTATATAGTAGGTCCTTGTTGGTTATCTATTTTAAATATAGTACTGTGTGGCTCTTTTGCAGTGTTATAGTTTCCTCCTATGGGTAATGCTCCGACTGTAAACTCTAAGTTTGGATCTGGTCCCATAGTTCTTGTGGTAACACAGTACTGTCCAAGCATTGGGATAGCCAGGCCCGCAATGAGTTTCGGGACTTACCCAAGAACATGTATCCTCTTTGTAAGCACGCTGGCCCCGTGCCATTGGCTTGAGTCCTCGACCGTTCAGTGGCCCCTTTCCTTTATCAAGCTGAAAGTGACAATGGAGAATGCTGCTTTAGTGACCCTTGGAGATCGGTGAGGAGAACAAAAAGCCCTGGTGTGGCTTCTGCTGCATTGTACAGGGGTCAAGAGGCCAGCACTGCTGATGAGTCTGCAGGCAAGACTGCTGTGGCTCTCTCTTGTCCACAGGTCCCCACAATCCCCGGGCGTCCCGTACCTCTGGTAGACCTGCCAGAGGCGGCGGGCGGGCATGTGTGAGTTTCAGTCTCTGCCACAGTGTGATCCCTTCAAGGGGGCGCAGTTCATATGACTCTGGGGGCTCCACTGTGTGCACACCACACCCGGGGATCAGGTTGCTGGTCAGAGTTGCTCTGAATTTGACTGAAGGCTGCTGCTGTTTTACCCCATCAGAGTGAACTCAGAGATCAGAGGCAGTCATCCTCTTGCGAACCTCCCAAAGTCTTTGCCATCCTCCTGCTGGAGCAAGGCGAGCCCAGAGCCTAGGGGATAGGCTCAGGAGAAAGGGCCATGGTCCGTCACATCTGGGATGCCAATTTGTTACTGACACTCCCGAGTTGGTCCCCAACATGGTCCTCCTGCCCAGGGTTGTTTGGGCCATTAGGATGAGACCGAATTTGGTTCAGAAGCAAAGGGAAGCTTTATTCTTTGATCAGAGAATGGAGTGGTGTGAGCTTGCGCTCTAGAGTACACGCTTTCCCCGAAAGGCCATTGGCAGGGCTGCTTTATAGGGTTCTTGTCAGCGGGGCAGTGGGCGGAGTTCCCCGGGGGCAGGTGCAGTCGTGTTGCTCAAGGCAGCTCAGACTGCAGTGCTGGGTGCAGCATCTCTGCACAGGCCTCGGCAAATTCAGGTGTCAGGGACGGCGGTTCTACACTGGGAACTATAATCCGACGGGTTAGGTGCAAGGCCTCTGCACACAGCCCTCTACAGGCAAGTGAAACTAGACTAAGCCCAGAAGAAGAGGTTAGGCCCTGTCTTATCACCTAGATTTCATCTTACTCTTCCCAGGGACCCCAGTGGGTTTTGCCTGTGACAGTAACAAGACAAATTGATAGCATGTGCCTCCTGATATAAAGTAGTGAGGAAAACATAATATCACGATTGTGGTATTCCTGCCGTAAAATGCATAATTTGCATCTAATCATGAGGAAATATCCTGAAGCCCTGATTGAGGGACATTCTATTCAAAAACTGGCCCATACTCTTCAAAATGCCAAGATCATGAATGGCAAGTAAAGGTGGAGGAACTGATCCTGATTAAAGGAGACTAAAGAGATGTATTACATGTGAATACACCTTGTGACATGGAATGTTCTTTTGCAACAGAAAACGTTAAGGGGACAATTGGCAAAATTTGAATGAGAACTTTGATTAACTGATAGTATTTTATCAATGTTATTTTCTTGAATTTGATCATCGTGCTGCCCTTGGTTTTTAAGAAATTCACGGTGATATATTTAGGGGCAAAGGGCATCATATTCTGCACCTTATACTTAAATGATTCAGAAAACTATATGTATATATACATCAGAAGGGGAATGATTAAGCAAATGCTGTTAAAGGTTAACATTTGGAGAATCTGGGTAAAGAGTCTACTGATTTGTTTTTAATATTCTTGAAACTTTTTTTGTAAGTCTGAAATTATGTTAAAATTAGAAGTTTTAAAATGTCATGATTTGCAGACGATATGACAGTATGTGTAGAAAATCTAAAACACTTTGTAGATAAACCGTTAAAATTGAATACTGGATCAATTTTAAAATACCAGGTAAAAACAAATAGAAATGAAAAACTTGAAATTTACAATAGCATAAATTTTATCATATGACTAGGGATAAAGTCAACAAAATGATGTAAAAGACCTCTGAACTGAAAACTACAAAACATCGTGGAGATAAAGATCTAAATAGATGGTGGAATAACCTATAATAAAGATATCAGTTCTCTCCATCATTGATCTAAAGATTCAACACAATTTCAATAAAATTCCTTGTGAGCTATTTTTTTTTTTCCTGGAACATGACAGGTTGATTCTAAAATTTATATGGAAATATAAAAAGCCAAAAATATCCAAGAAAACCTTGAAGAATAAGAAAGGTGGAGGACTTGACTAACAGATACAGAGGCCTGTTATAAGATGATAATTCAGTGTGATATAAATGCAGACATAGAGACGTGTATGAAAAGAAAAGAATAAGAATCCATAAACAGAGCCAAGCGCATTTGCTCATTTGGTTTGTGACCAGAAAATGACCACAAATGCAGAGGGGAAGGGTAGACTTTTTGAAAAATAATGCATAACATACAGGGAAAAAATAAATCTTGATCCCTAACTCCATCTAACACAACTGTCAATTCTAAACATACTGCAGATGTAAATGTAAGGCAGGGTAATTTTCCTTTAAAATCCAGTCTTAAATACAGAAATTTTGACCCTGCATCTAGTATTCTTTTTTAATAATAGTGCTTCCTGTGAGGCTTGAGAGATGATACCTTACACAGAAAAACTAGAAAAAGAAAGGTCAACAAAGAAAAAGCAGCACAGGCAAAGAATAATTCAAAAGAGAATACATACAGTGAAATTTAAAACCTAAAAAAAGTGATTCATCCTAGCTAAGCAGATAGCCCTAGGAAACAGTGTTTTTTCCTAGCTGGTTACAATGAATTCTTTAACATGAATAATCTGTTATTCACACTTCCTCTAGATTCTGGTTGTGAAACCTCCCATCCACTGTCTTTTAAAAATACCTTCATTTTGGTTCTAGGCATTCAAAGTAAAGAGAAGAGAGTTGGCCTGAGCTGTTTTTACTATGAAAACTGTCAACAAAGTTGGGGAACATAGGGTAAATTTATGTTTAAACGGTATATTAGTTACATTTTATTCAATAAAATAAAATGTTCCATAAAATTTCAGGTGAGATATTCTAAATTTAAAGCAATGGATCTAAGTGCTAACCTGGAAGAAGTATAATAACTGGGAAAATAGTGTTTATTGTATATTTTTTTAGAGGTACCCCACCTTAATCGTTATCAAGATGATGAAGAAAGATATATTGAAGCATATTATTTGACAAAGTAACCAATAACTCTTTGAAATAAATTCATTCCAAGTTTCTTGACTTTGTGGACACCTTGTACAATAAAAGAATTTCCAACACTTATTAGCATTTTTCTATTTCACTTAAGTAGCAACATGCAAATGACTTAAGATTATGTTGGTCTATATTAGGTGCCTCTCTTATTTGATGGTTTTCTTTATCTTGCCGATTTGCCACAGAAGGAGGACATCAACCATGGTGGTTGTAGCTTAGTTTCACAGTGTAGCTTTGGTAAATAGTTATTCCCAGAAATCTGGTATCTGTTGCTTCCACCCCCCCACCAATTCTGTGATCCACTTAATACTCTGTAATACATGACTTCCTACTTATATTCGTTAGAGTGGATTTTGTTCTCTGTGACTGAATTTCTCGCACACTGATCCTTTTAGAAGAAAAGCACATTAGGTCGGGACTTCCCTGGCGGTCTAGTGATTAATAATCCGTGCTTCCACTGTAGGGGGTACGGGTTCGACCCCTGGTCCGGAAACTTAAAATCCTGCATGCCGTGCAGTGCGGCCAAAAAAAAAAAAAATTTAAATTAAAAAATAAAATGTTTTTTAAAAAGCACTTCAGGTCAATTGGATTCAAATAATACTTCTTAGGCTGGACTTTGAAAAAGAGTCATCAAAAAGAGAATAATTCTCATGGTGTACTTAAATTTTGGTGGTGGTGTTTATATAGTAGAACATATGAGGGTAGTAAGTGTGTTTGGCATCTGGGATAAAGATGTATGATCATGAGCTATTTCTGCTGCACAGCCCCTCCCACACCAATATGTCTACTCCAGTGGGGACTCTAAGCCCTAGACTCTTAACCATTTTTTCATTCTCCATCATGAAAGTCTTTAATTTTCCTTAACTAAGTTAGATTCTGTTATCCATAATTAATCCCTCTCTTTATCTCTCCTCCTCTGAATTCCCGTGGAAAAACCCCAAACTTCAGTCAAACCCCACTCAGTTTAATTCAGTTAAACTCGTCCCCTACTCCAGTACTTTTCTGCTCTGGCTGCATATTAGAATCACCTGTGTATCTTTAAAAGTCTGCTGGACTCTCATCCCAGACCAGATTAATCAGAATGGGGTTGGGGGAGAGGACCTGAGATATGAGTTAAGTTTTAAAAGCTCCCCAGGTGATTCTAATTGTAGCCCCAGAGTGGCAAATCGCTGGTCTAATTTATGTCTGTGGCCGGATAGATGAATGTGGCAGAAGAAAACCACCCATTCGTTTTGACTATCTCACTTTAATCTCATGACCGGTGGGGTCTTATTTTCAGTTCTTCAAGATGACTTTCACTTCTTTTTCCTTTACCTTCTTTCCTTCCTTAATCTCAGCTGATAACATTTATAATTTATTAAGAAAATAATTAACATTTGTTTCATGCTTAATTGCTAAATACTAATGCTCTACATGTTGTCAAGCATTAACTCATTTAGTTTTCTCAACTCTCTGAAGTAGATGCTGCAAAATAGCCCCATCTTCAAGATAAGGAAACTGAGAAACAGTCCCCTAGCTGGTACTTGAAGAAGTTTGCCTTTGAACCCCATCAGGCTGATTCCAGAATCCAGCTGTTAACCACCTCACAATACTACCTCCCATTGTATGCTGAAACAAAGAGAAAAGAACTACCTTTGTTTCCTTCTATCTCATTTACCCATTAATCTGAGCCTGCACTCATGTCTTCTGCCTTCCCCCTTTTTGTAGCAGGTGACTCTGTATACCCCCATCTAAAGACATGCTTCCCATTTCACCTCCAAACTCAAGGACTTGTCACCTGTAATGACCCCCTCTCCCTTAAGCATAATCACTTTTACCCCTCATGCCAGGATCATTCCCATCAGGCTGCAAACATGCTCCAACGTCTCCTCTTGCATCAATTCCAGTCTTCCCAGAAGCAGATTCCAAGACAGAACTAGATTTGCAAAAAATGTATTGGAACATTTTCCTCACAGACCACCTGTGAGAGAAGATGGGGAGAAGATTGGGAGAGCCATCCAATTGTGATGCAGATTTCACCCCAGTAAAGGTGAGAGAGAAAGAAGGAAGGAAGGAGGGAGGGACAAAGAAAGGTCTTGGATTGAATTGCAACTCCAAGAAAGTTTTGGCAATACTCAGAGGGAGTCCTTGGGCCAAAGTCACTAGTCAGAGGAGTCCTCTGTCATGGAGGGACATGCCTATCTTGTTCTCCCTGCCACTTCTAGTCACTGGCTGTGAGCAGCCTGTGGAACTGTATAGTCTTGCTGTGATTGTGGAGGGAAGATTTTCAGACCACAGTACCTGGGACCATAGTCAATTATGTTCTTCACTGTAGGAGATTTAAAAGGCACATTTCCATGGTCACCACACCTCTTTTAACTTCTTCGTTCTGTGGTCTCCTCTAGCTACCATCCCATTTGTCTGCTCTTCTTTCCAGTAAAACTTTAAAAGAGTTGCTTATACTTACTTTCTGTTTCCTTATCTTACGTATCTTATATTTTTCTCCTTAACTAACTCCAGCCAGGTTTTGTCGGTCCTCTCCACTGTCTCAACAACTGTTTTTCTCTTCTTCCATTTAGCTGGAATACAGCCATGCAGCGTAAAGGTCTGGAAATTTCCCACATTTCCTTGCAGTTAGGTGTGGCCATGGAACCAGGTACTGGCCAAAGGAATGTGAGCAGAAGTGATAAGTGCTATTTCCCAGCTATGCCCTCCTCTTCTCCTGTCTCCCTTCCTTCTCTCTGGCATGGGATGCTGTGGTAAGCCACCTCAGGCCATGCATTTAATGTTTATAACCCCGAGGGCTGCTGGCATAGCAAGAGAGAAGGAGCTTGCATCCCTGCTAAATTTATAGGGCTGCAATGACAACTAGGACTTCATGTAATAAGAAGTAGGCTTCTATCCCGTTTTAGCTAATTTTATTTTGGGCCTCTGGCTTTGTCTACTTACGTCTGTCTATGGACCCATCCACTTCATCAGCAAGTCCTGCAGACACCGGCTCTGAAATACATCTTGAATTTGACTGCTTTGCCCCACCACTTTGACCCAGTGTACCATCATCTTTCCCTGGATGCTGAAACAGCCTTGAACTGGTCTTGTTTCTTCTATTCTTGACCTATAGAGTTTATTTTCCGACTCTATAGGTCAAGAGAATAATTTTTAAAAGTTGATTATATCACCTCCTACTTAAAATCTTCCAGTGACATTTGTCAGTGCCTGTCATCAAAAGATCACCAGGAACATGCCTAAGGTAGAACAAGTTGGGCTTATTGCTTGTGACTGTACACCATGGGGAGCCATAAAGTGTCTGAGTAAGAGGGTGTTAGAAGGGACTTCATTATAGGATTTGGGCTTGTATTGATGATTTTGGGTAGTGCTTAAGGAAGGAGGTTTAAGTCTATGATTAAATATATTAATCTCATCTATTTTAAAGGATGGAAGATGAGAACAAAGCTAAACTTGAAACTGATTAAAAGAAAAAAGCAGATGCTCATATAAGCTATGACAGGGTCATTTTTGGGATTTATGCAATGTTCGTATTTTTCTGTGTTTTGTCATGAATTCAGAGTGATCCTGTTTTTGTCTTGATCCGTCATGAACCACAAATTAGCCTTGTCTGACGTTAATGTTCTGAGAAATTGTTGATGTTCAGCAGACCACCACAGCCTAACTGTGAGCGCCAGGGGCTGCTTGTCTCTTTCTTACTTCCCAGTCCACTTAGAGTAAAATTCAAATTCCTTACCATGGTCATCAGGGTCCTACAAGACCTAGCTCCTCCCTAATTTCCAAACTCATCTCCTACCATGTAGTCACTACAGTCCCATAACGCTGGTCCTTTTTTAGTTTCTTGAATGCTTCGAGCTTTTTCTCCCCCCAGGACCTTTACATTTGTGTTTACTTCTGTCTGGAGCACTCTTTTCCCGCGTGTCCTTTCTTAAATATTACTTCCTCAAGGTGACCTTCCCTCATTTTCTCCTTTTCTACTCCCCCAAGACACTTTATATCATTTCTCTGGTTTATTTTCCTTATTAAACTTTATTGTGTACCTGTTGATTTTCTGCCTTCCCTCGTAGACTGAAAGATCCATGAGAGAAGGAATCTGGTCTTTGTTGTTCACCAAAGTATATCCTTGGTGCTTATCACATCGTTTTTCACATGAAGGGATCTCAATAAATGTCTGTGGAGTAAAGACACACTCAGCCTTGAGGGATGGGTGGAGGGTGAGCAAGTCAACAATTGTAGCATGGTGTGCAGATGTGCATTGGACTTCTTAGGGAAGAGACAGGCCCAAATTGTTGGAGGTCTGTTGCCAGAACACAAGTGCTTTTGAGGAATCTGTTGTCTCCTGTTGAGCCATATACTTGCTGTGATCTTGATTTGTCCAAGAATGAGATTGTTCAAGAGGCACCCTTGCTCTAGCAATTTACTTTCTCCAAGAACATGTACCACTTATACTTCTGAAACGAGAGGGCCTGACTGGGCTGGTTTGCTATCACCCAATACAAAGCCTCCTTACTGGCCAGAAAACGTTAGCCACCTTCATTTCCAATACACCCACGAGGGGTCACAACTCAAATGTCTGCAGGGACTAGGCAGGCATCTTATATGAAGTAAATTGGGTTTGTTTTCTTATGGCAGCTTAAGAAGAGCTCTTTTGATACAGACCTACATCTAGGACAGTTCTCCATGTCTTTATGCATATACACCCTCTCGGTCTCTCTTGTTATCCCACTTTTGATGGAGCATGAGCTCAAGTAGTTTTGTTTGTTTGTTTTGGGTTTTTTTGGTCTTTACCTTAAAAAAAACAGTAGTGTATATCTAATGATAAATGGCAGTTGAGACTTGGCATCAGTACTGGGGGAGAAGAGGGAGTGCTGGGGACTGTGACTAACTAGAGTGCATGCTCTGGCGAAAGAACAGCAACTAAAGTCACTTCCACGTAATTTCTACCTTCTGGAAATGCAGACCGTAATTGCCAGATCTTCACATTTATTTCAAGAAAAGCTAGAAGTTTAGATGAAATTCCTCAACTGTTAAATGTTGGCAATTTTTAAAAAAATTAAACACGGAGAATAAAATGCGCTTGTTAAGCAAATCCGTCATCATCCAGATTTGGCTTTTGGACTTCTGGGGCTGGACCTCTGTTAAATGTAGGTGAGGGATCAGTCAGTGCTAATCAGACATGAACAAGGAACAGGGTCTTGATATCACTGTGTACACACTATGAATTTTGGCAGCTTTGCCTAGAGTTTCTGGACAGAACAAGCAGTTAGAGTAAGGATAGCAGTTCATGAGAATGGGCTGCTGTCTTTTCCCAGGAGCGTTGTCTGACTGGAGGAGAAATTGGGACGTAAGGGGTGGCTGCAAAGGATGTCTTCCCAGAACAGCTTATTCTAGAGAGGAAGAAGGGGTGGTGGTAGTCAAGGAAGGACGAGAGCACACAGAGATGTGAGAACTTGTGGCACTTTCAGAGGACTTCAAACAGTACCATGCGGCAAGACAGCACCTCTGCCATGTGGTGTCATGGGGTATACAGGGATTTGTGTGTGTGCGTGTGTGGTACGGGGAGGTGTGAGTGTAAGAAGGGGCAATGCAGGAGGCGGGAAATGAAGCTGCAGAGGAGAGCTGGCATCCGATCACGAGGGGTCTGTACAGTGTTCTGAGGAGTTACCTCCTATCCTAAAGGGTGTGGAGGATCGCTGAGAGATATTATCTAGCGCCTTGACTTCTTGGTCCTGCAGTTTAAACAGATCCCCCTGGCAGCCCTGTGGAATGTTAATTAGCAGTAAGGCTTGGGGGTATTGACATTTAATGCAACAGAGTGAATCCTTTTAAGCAGGAGAGCTTTTGATCCTCCCTCATCTCCGATCTCCACTCCCACAATCACTCCTAGAGATTTGATGGTTAAAGGCACATTGTTTGCACGCCTCCTCATCTGCAGGTTGTCTTTGTTGGTGGTGTTGCTTGCTCCCTCGAGTGCAGCTGTAGTTACTCCTGGGCACTCATGTCTTCTTACCCTGAGCCTTTCTGGTCTTGATAGGGACCTGGAGTTTCCTCCAGTAAGTAAAAGTTAGGTAAGTACAAGTCTTAGCTCCAAACTATTTGAACTGCTTAGAACGTGCTCATAGAAGCTATTTGCCACGACTGTTACAAGTAACACAAGAAGGGATAACGATAAAAATGTTGACTTATGCTGTGGAGGCTGCAGTTCCCAAAGGCCTCCACATGGGGGACACCAGTGAAAGGTGGGCCAGGAGATCCTTGACATTTACCTACTGACCTGCCAGTTCTCCTCCCAGGCAGATGTCTCCCTACCCTGGGCCCAGGTGTCCTCTGACTGAGAGTCAGGGAGATACCCAGGGATGGGGGCCCATCCTCTTATTAAACTATAGGGGGCAAGCTGGGAGGCACCATAGTGACCCCAGTGGTGCCCACTGAAGGCTTCCCAAGGCAGAAGTGGGAGGAGGGCATTTCAGGAACTTGAGGCAGTGACTTTTTAGTAACTCACCATTTCTATATTTAATAATCATTACAGCTATACTAGTGAATTGTAACAAAATCTCAGACCTGAATCTACGATTCTGAGAAAGATGGACAGTGACATCTTCCCCCTGTGCTGTGCCTTAGGGAAAGAGATTTCTGTGATTTCTCTAAACATGGTTCCAGATAGATTTCTTTGGTCTGCACTTGAGGCTTTGCATGACACTTTAATGTGGCATATCTTGATTTCACAAAGGTGGTGAAATCTCCCAAGTTACCAAAAACCTGCTTTGTTTATCTTCTCTAGCTTATTTTGAGAGTTTGAGGCAGCCACAGTTGCTTGGGTAAAGCATCCTGGAAGTAACATGATGAAGAGATTGGAAGGAGGCAAAACTGGAGGCAAAGAGCTCAAGTCCGAGATTCAGATGAGGTGGATCTTGACAAGGTAGTGCTATGGAGCAGAGGGCAGATCTGAGAGCTGTTTTTGAGGTAAGCATTTGCAGTGAAAGGGAGGGTGAAGTGGAGGGTGATGATACCACTTGTAGGCAGTCATAATGGCTGACAGCTATAACAAGGAGTCTCACCCCTCTGGGCTCTGTTTACTTATTAACAGAAATGGGGATCATAATGGTGCCTACCTCATATGGCTACTTTGAGGATTAAATGAGATAATGCATGTAAAGTGTTAAATGAGGGATTGGCATGCAGTTAAGTGCTCAATAAGTGTTAGAAACCTTTTTTTCATCAGGAAACTGAGGCTTAGCAAGGTTAAGTAACTTCTCCAAGCTACACAGCTATGTAAGTGATGGAGTTGGGATTCTAGCATATCACCTGGAGCACAGAGTCTACTCACATCACCTGTTATGTAGAATAGAAACGGGGGGATGACAGGTCTGTGGTGTGGCTGTGGTGATGAGCTTGGTTTCAGAATTGAAGACATTAATTTGGGGTGGGGAAGGGAGGTCCAGGAAGCAGTTGGACACATGAGTCTGGACCTCAGGAGGGGTCTTGGCCAGAGAAGTCCTTGTTTCCAAAATCATCTCTCGGAGTCTATGCAAATTTATAGTTATCAGTGGTGCACTACCTAATTGCCAGGTATCTGGCAGATGGTGTTTAATAAAATTGTGTGACCAAGATAATTGTAAATTCTTTAAGTGGTTTTAGTCACATTTTTATATTTGACCATCAGTCTCTCTTGCCAAAATTTTTCCATGGTGCCATAGAATCACTATAATAAAAAGCCTATATATCAGAAATAGAAAAGCCATATCCTAGTCAGTATGAAGCTTAAAGATTTCTATATTATAAACCATTCCATTAAGAAGTTAACCTTCACTCAAAATAACTTTCTAAACTTCATCTCCTTCAACTACAAGCAGTTCTTCACCTCTTTTAATATGTTGAATAATTTGTTACTCTAACGTTATTTTAAAAACCCAGATTCCTGAGTCCCAAGCTGAATAGGGGGGAAAATCTTCAGTATTCCTCAAGTCTCAACCTTATTTACCTTCTGGCATCACCACCTACCTTTGTCCCCCCACCAAGTACCTTATCACACTGTTGTTAGGAACTTGTCTGCATGTATGTCAGAAAAATCTAAGATGAAAAAGCAAGCATCTTTTAGATCCCTCCCATGGGTTTATGAAGACAATAAAATTGTCTGTAGCAAGGGATGACAAACTATGGTTCATTGGCCAACTTTGACTCAACACCTGTTCTGGTATGGATGATGAACTAAGAATAGTTTTTACATTTTTAAAAGGTTGAAAAGAATTCAAAAGAAGAAAAATATTTCATGACATGTGAAAATTATATGAAATGCAAATTTTATTGTCCATAAATGAATAAAGTTTTATTGGAATACAGCCATGCTCATCATTTACATATCATCTGTAGTGGCTTTCACGCTACAGTGGCAGAGTTGAGTACTTGCAACAAAGATGGGCTATGGATGGTGCTCTCATTACCTTGCAGTGCTGTTTAGCAACCTGCAGATCTCAGGGATGTGGTTATAGTACCACCTGTTTCAAGTACCATGCACATCACTCTACAGAAACACCTTTTAAATTTTGTTTTATTTTATTAACCAGCACAATAGCCATCATGTCAAAACAAAACAAAACAAGAGAATAGTGGGATCCAAATGTCTTGCTTTTGTTGTTTTTTGTTTTTGTTTTTGTTTTTGTTTTTGCGGTACGCAGGCCTCTCACTGTTGTGGCCTCTCCCGTTGCGGAGCACAGGCTCCGGATGCGCAGGCTCAGCGGCCATGGCTCACGGGCCCAGCTGCTCCGCGGCATATGGGATCCTCCCGGACCGGGGCACGAACCCGTGTCCCCCGCATCGGCAGGCGGACTCTCAACCACTGCGCCACCAGGGAGGCCCCAAATGTCTTGCTTTTAAGTCACAGTGGAGTGTGGATTATTTTGTTATAGGATGAGACAGGAAAGCATCATCTTTGTTGTAATGGTCTAACAGAGTAAGCCCTCATCACAACATTCCCAACTGCAAGAAAGGAGTTGCCAGAAAAATTAGAAAATTTAAAACAGAATATCTCATAATAGCACAATTTCTCCATTACAAATAAAAAATGAAAATGAGACTGTACCTAATGTTAAGTGCCCTGGTGGCTCATTTATTAACCAGACAAGGAAAGATATTTATTGATGGTGAGTTGATTAAAATATTTTTGATGGTAGCAGCAGATGAAATGTGTCTAGAGAAAACAAAACAGTTAAGGCTGTTAGCCTTTTGGTGACAATCATTGTTGGAAGAGTTGAGAACACGGGGAGCAACATCAATAATCAATTTAAAACCATGGCAGATGATTTCTAGTGGTTTTCCTTGGCTCTTGACAAGTTGACTGGTGTTACCAATACAGCTCAGTTGTTTATTTGGCAAGTCCATGCTGAGTCTGAAGTCAATGAAGAGTCAACCTTTCTGAATAATCCATATGGAAAAACTATGGTCAAAACTATTTTCAAAGAAAATGAGGAAACACTAATTCAGTGTAACCTGAAGTGGAATCCGCTAAGATGTGTTACAACTGTTGATGATAAAAATATGTGTGGAGCAGGAAAAGGCTTTTTGGACAAATTTACAAAGGTTGTGAAAATGTAAAGTGTTTAAATCCTTTACTAATTTATTGTAATATTCATCACAAGGTACTTTGTGGAAAATATTTGAATCTACGCTATGTTATTGAACCAGTTGTGTCAAAGGTGATCATTATGTCTCCTGGACTTAACCATTGTCTGTTTTGTGAACTTTTGTCAGAATAGCTGAATATTCTGACTTGCCCTGTCAACTACACAGCAGTTTGATGGCTTAACAGATAAGTTATCTGTGACTTTTTGAGCTCAGGATTGAGATTTCTTAACAAAAACAGCCCTCAACCACTGTTATTCAGCCACTATTATTGAACACTGGATGACGGGAAATTAGCTTCTGCTGCAGACGTCATAATGTTTCTTAATGGATTCAACCAAAATGACAGAGCAAAACAATGGTTACCTGCAGAAAACTGCGATAAAGTCATTTTGATGACAATTAATGTTTAAATCACAAGCAAGATCAAGCAGCCTAAGAAACTTCCTGTGTTGTCAAAAATTAAAACAGAAAGTGAGATCTCCATTCCTACAAAAATTTCAATGAACATATTTTCCAGGCTCAAACTATAGTTCCAGCAGTGTTTTCAGACCTCAATACAAGTGTAAAAGTAATTTTTTTTTTTTTTTTTTTGCAGTACGCGGGCCTCTCACTGTTGTGGCCTCTTCCATTGCGGAGCACAGGCTCCGGACGCGCAGGCTCAGCGGCCATGGCTCACAGGCCCAGCCGCTCCACGGCATGTGGGATCTTCCCGGACCGGGGCACGAGCCCGTGTCCCCTGCATCGGCAGGCAGACTCTCAACCACTGCACCACCAGGGAAGCCCTGTAAAGGTAATTTTTAAATTTTAAATCCATCTAACTGTGCAATTGAAGGGTTTCCATTTAGCAATTCCACATCCAACAATATAATAAATGGTGTGCTAAAAGGCAAACATCAAGAGAATGTTTAATAGAATTTTATAACTGCCTTCTGAGCAATGAAAATGCTTAATAAAAGCTTATGTACATGGGGCTTCCCTGGTGGCGCAGTGGTTGAGAGTCCACCTGCCAATGCAGGGGACACGGGTTCGTGCCCCGGTCCAGGAAGACCCCACAAGCCGCGGAGTGGCTGAGCCCCGTGAGCCATGGCCGCTGAGCCTGCGCGTCCGGAGCCTGTGCTCCGCAACGGGAGAGGCCACAACAATGAGAGGCCCGCGTACAGCAAAAAAAAAAGCTTATGTACATGGGTTGATATCAGTCTTTGACAGTACTTTAAGATTTTCAGCCAACTGCAAGAGTTAGTCAGCTATAAAATGTAAAGAGCGCACAGTTCACACAAGACCATCCTCACTTCTGACACTAACTGCAAGTTTTGAGGAGTTCCCAAAACTACCTTTAGTGTCAGTAATTCCCTAGAAGGATTTGCAGAACTCGTTGAAATTGTTACTCTCATTTACCATCTGTGACTGGTAAAGGATGAAGATTTAATGCAGCCAAGGGGAGACGTACATGGCTGAGTCCAGGGAAGGACCACACATTTTTGTTGTCCTCTCCACATGGGGTCAGGATGCTTTATTTTCACTGCATCAGTGTGTGACCGTATGTGTAGAATATTGCCAACTAGCAAAGCTCACCCAAACCTTGGTGTCCAGAGATTCTGTTGGGGCTCTATCATGTAGGCAAGACTTTCCCCCCATGATTGCCCCCATGGTTGATCTCAACCATCAGGGCAACTGATACCATGTGGCCCAAAGCCTCACGTACATCACATTATTGGTCTTTCTGACATGGTCAGCCCCCACCCTAAATCGTAATTTTTTTTTTTTTTTTTTTTGCGGTACGCGGGCCTCTCACTGTTGTGGCCTCTCCCGTTGCAGAGCACAGGCTCCGGACGTGCAGGCTCAGCGGCCATGGCTCACAGGCCTAGCCGCTCCGCGGCCTGTGGGATCTTCCCGGACCAGGGCACGAACCCGTGTCCCCTGCATCAGCAGGCGGACTCTCAACCACTGCGCCACCAGGAAAACCCCTAAATCGTATTTTTATTTTTTTATTTTTTATTTTTTTTTTGTTTTGTTTTTGGCGATATGTGGGCCTCTCACTGTTGTGGCCTCTCCCATTGCGGAGCACAGGCTCCGGACGCACAGGCTAAGCAGCCATGGCTCACGGGCCCAGCCGCTCCGCGGCATGCGGGATCCTCCCGGACCGGGGCACGAACCCGTGTCCCCTGCATCGGCAGGCAGACCTCCAACCACTGCGCCACCAGGGAAGCCCCCTAAATCGTATTTTTAGATTGCCCAGTGTGACCCAAGTTTCCCAGGCAAACCATGACATTCCAAGAGATCACTTTCCAAAGCTGAGGACAAATACCTGGCCATTTTGGGGGCAAGGTTAATTCTTTACTACACACCACCTGTGGGGAAAGCCATTTTCAAAGATGAAATGCAAAATGTCATTACATATCACCATTAACAGATGAATAGTTGCCATCAATTTTGATCAGAGAGAACACTAACTTTGGACTCTAATGGGGTGAAATGTGATCTAATGGACAAATTTATTTTTCTCATTAGTAGACCTGTATCACAAAAGAATATACTCAATTATTAATGTCAGATTTTGAATTTTATCAATAAAAATTGTGGAAGCTTGTTTTCTGTCTGTTACATAAGTAACTACATAATATCCTTGATTTTGCCTGTTGGCCTGCAAAGACTGCAACATTTACTATCTAATCTTTTACAGAAAATTTGCCAACCTCTGGTGTTTAGTCCAGTTTGTAATACTGCTCTGATGGTTAGTTTTGTGAGTCAGCTTGGTGAGACTATAGACCCTAATTATTCAACCAAACAACAATCTAGGTGTTGTTGTGGAAGTAGTTTGTGGATATAATTAGCATCTACAACCAGTTGATGTTAAGTGAAGGAGATTATCTTCAACAGTCTGAGGAGGCGGGATCCAATCAGTTAGAGGTCCTTGACTGTACTTTCCTTGAAAAAAGAAGAAATTCTACCTGGGGACAGCAGCTTCAGCTCCTGCCTGAGAGTTTCCAGCCTGCACTCCCTAGAGGCCCGTCGTAGGCATTTCAGACTTACCTAGCCAGCTCCACTTACATAAGCCAATTCCTTCCAATCAATCAATCAGTCAGTCAGTGGACACACATCTATGTCCGACTGGTTCTGTTTCCCTGGTGGAATCCTGACAGATTCAACTGCTCTCTATAAAAAATACTACCCAATTTGTGCTGCTAGACAACCAAAAAGGAAATAACTTTAGATAAAGTGAAATTAATAGCTTGCCATAGCTGCCTGTCAGCTGTGGTATTGCCTAATCTATCTTATTGACTCTCTAGTGCAAATCAGAAAAGGGCTGTGAGAGTTATGAACAAAGAAAATTCAGGAAGACTTTAATTCAGTCTTATCACTGTGGTTCAAAGAGATATTTTTGCTTCTCAATAGAGTCTATTCCCAGAGCATTTTCTGAGAAATGTCTCCATTAGCCTTTACTCTAGGACTCATTTCCCAGGGTCCACTGTTGCTGGCTATTAGAGCACCCTTGACTTCCCGGCATTGTTGATAAATTCTGTGCTTGTATATTTTCAGAGGAGAGTTTCCTGAGCTTTTATCAGATTTTCAAATGGGTCGTGGCATCAAAAGGATACAACTCCAAATGACCTCCCCTCCAGGTGGATGTTTAACTCATATAACTACTGCATGTAATATCTCCTCTAGTCGTCGCAGTAACTCCTGGATGTCACCAGCTGCAGGTTTTGTCTTCTCTACTTCTAGCAGTAATCATTATGAGGTAGGTACCAGTATCCCATTTTACAGATGAAAAACACTGAAGCTTAGAAAAGTGAAGTAATTTGTCCTAGTTGCATAGCTGTAAAGCATCAGAGACTGGATTTGAACCCACATCTGACACTAAAGCTCCTGCTAGGTGGGAGGGAGCTCGGTTTAATCACTAGGCTCAGTTACCAGGGAACTTCCTGCACTTGTGGCGATGGCCTGGGTGACGCCAGGTATCTGCTTGGCCTCTGCCAGCTTGCCTGGGCAGGAGACAAGTTGGAGGTGGCCCCTAAGCTTTGTGGGGGCTTTCTAACCCCTAGCCTTCTACTGTGCCCCTGCCCAAAGGGAGGGAGGAAGAGGAGGAGGAGCGGGTCACCCTGGGGAGGGGAGGGCGGGCCCTGAGAGGGAGTTTGAAAAGAGGAAGGAAGTGGGGCCCGGCAGAACGCCTAGCCACCCCCTGGCTGCTTCCCCACAGGACGACGCGAGGTGCCTGCAGCCGCCTCCCCCACCCCCACCCAGGCCAAGCCATGGCCCCCTGGCGCAAAACTGACAAGGAGCGACACGGAGTGGGTAGGTGTGGGCATGGGGTCCTCAACAGGGAGAAGGGCAGGTGGCCGGAGAACCGCAGAGGAAGAGGCTGGGGAGCCAGCGGCGCGGACGTGGGCTCAGAGCACTGACTCAAGCTTTGAGGGTGCAGCGGCTCCCTCAGCCTGCTGTGGCACCAGTTGGGTAGGAGAAGGGAGGTAGGGGGAGACGAAGGTGGGTGCCCTGCCCAGCAGGCTACGCCCAGCCCGCTTCCTCTCCTGCTGCCGCCGCAGGGCTACCCTCTTTCTCCAAACGCTTTATGCATTTCCTAGACGAGCTCCAGCAGACCTCTTAGCAGCCTGGCTCTGCATCAGGCTCCTGGCATTGCAAGGACTCCTTCATCCCATCTGGAGACTTGACCTCTTGGAGGGAGCATCATTCTCTCCCTTGGCTGAGCCTGGCCTGGCCCAACATGCCTCCCTCCCCCGCTGCCCAAAGCGACACCCATCTGCTTGCTTCCCCTGCCTGTTCTTCCTGGGTCAGATGACCCTTGTTTGTCAGAGCGTCCAGAGGGCTGTGCAATCTGGGGGCGTAGGGCTGGAGGGCAAGACCCTTCACTCAGCCCCAGAGAGCCTCTGGGGAAAAAGGCAGTTCTTTCCTGGGTTATACGGGCATATCCAAGAAGCCAGCCTCATCAGCTTCAGCCATCTAAGCTCCCAGAGGCCTCTGCCTGCAGCTCAGGGCCGGAAGTGGTGGCTGGGGGAAGGGAGGCGTCAGGTACTAGGGCCCTCTACTAAGTGGTACCCATGGTGCAATCCCCATAGAGTCACTGTGGTTTTCAAATAAGTGTGAATTTAAAAACCACTCTGTGGCTTGCTACGCAGGCAGATACCAGATACCACCCTCCGAGATAAGGACTGAACAGGTCAGATGTTGGAAGACCCAAGGGCCAAGAGTAGGGAATGATGTAGGGAATCCCGAGGCCACTGCTGGAGAAACACAGTCCTGGAGGGCTCAACACTTATTCATTCACTTACTAGGCTCCAAGCACTGTGGAGTGTTTAAAGATGAATGGTCCCTATCCAAAGAGCAAATAATATTCCATACCCTGAAGGAGGCTCAGTTTCTCAGTTTCTCCACCTATATTGAACTAGACTCAGTAACTTTTGAACTTTAAAGCTTCTCTAACTCTGGCCCTTCCAGGCTGAAACACCGCTCAGGCGAAGATGGGGACTGATAAATGGAGCAGACCATTATAGGTGGAGGGACTGATGTGGTCTAGGAGATGAAAGCTGGACATGAAGGGACTATCCAGGGAAAAAAGAGCATATCCAGCAAAGAAGAGTGGTAGCTCTTTTCGCCTTGAGGGGAGGGTGCATTGAAGGGAACGATGCTCCAAGTAAGTTGGAGCCACATTTTGGAACGCTCTGAATGCCAGGCTAAGAAGTTGAGACTTTTTCCATCTAGGCAATTGGGAGCCATAGAGGGCTTCTGAGCAGGGGAGGGACATGAAATTTGTACTGAAGCCAGTGTGGAGGCAGGCTGGGTGGATAGAAGAGCAAAGGCGCCTGGGTGGCAGACAAGGATGGTATTGGTGGTCCAGGATAACGAGGGCAGTTCATGGGGGCAGTTGAGTGTGGCGGAAGAGTCCCACCCTCTGGTCGAAGGGCTGTAGTGTGTTCCTGCTGTGTAGGCCCTGTGCTGTGGTGTGAAGCTCATGGGCTCTGGTGCCTGCTCTTGGATTCCATCTTCCAATGTTTTCCAGCCTTGTGAGCTAGACAAGTTACCTACTCTCTCCAGGCCTCAGTTTCCTTGTCTGTGTATTGGGAGTAATAACAGCACCTGCTTCCCAGGGTTGTGCGGAGACTGAATGATAATAATCCATATAAAGTGCCTGGAATGCCAATCATACAAATCCTCACTAAATGTTATTAATTATTATTTTTAGCCTTTATTCTCTGCTTAGGAGCCCAGTTCAGGACATGACATCACAGGATGGGAGGGGGCTACTGAATGAAGTAAGGTTTTCACCCTCCTTTGCTGAGGAAATCCCACCTATGTGCTCAGAGACGAGGAACTCTGTTAGGCTCTAGGCCCAGGGGATTCTTCTGATGGTATAACTGAGAGTTTTCACGCCTACCTGTGAAAATTCTGTTTGGGGCTGGGAGTCAGAAGGTGTATGACCCTTTAGGGGGCCATAGAGCACTTGGTAGGTGTCTGCTTATCAAAGGATCTCTTTTTCTCTGCAGATGAATGTCAGAGGTGAGGAAGGTAATCTCCAACCCTCCTCTGTAGACTCCAGGTAGATGGAAGGGAAGGGCAAGGCTTAGGTTATGATGAGACAGGGGACTGGGGTCACCCAGCAGAAAGAACCGTGGCCTGAGAGTAAGGAGTCTGGGTTCTAGTTCTGACACTATCATTTTTGCAGGCAGGTCTGTGCTCTGGTTTCCTCACTGTCAGTCTAGGTATTAATACTTTTGTCTTTCAAGACGTTCTTTTAGAAGAGTATCTGAGATAATGAGTATGGGGGCTTGGAGGAAAAGGAAGAGCTAGAGCCATGTAAGGATTAGGGGGGTCCTTGGAACACCTCCAGAGTCCCAGCCAGCCTAACACAGGAGAACCTGAGCTTTGCTTTCCCATTTGGTTTCCTCTTCCTCTGGCCTAGCTGACGAGCGCTGCTGGCGTCTGTGTTTCTGGGGGGCTGGCTTTTCTGGGGACAGCTTCATCACCAGAACCGCTTGGTTTCTTTCTCATCTTACTGTCTGGTGAGCAGCCAGGGTGAGCCTCATGTAGATCCCTGGCCAGGTTCTTTTTTCACTTCCTTGATGGAGCTTTAAAATGTGATCCATTAGAGTTCCAGAGAGGACCCTTGGGTAGAGGTGGGTAAGAGTTTCCACAGACAACACAGTGTAGCTATGAAGACAAGACACAGCCTCTGCCCTTGAGGAGATATGGGTAAGGTTAGAAGCTTGGGCTGTGAGTTCAAATCTGGTCCTGTTTCCTCATCTTTCCTCATTACTCCTACTTTATGTAGGAGTAATCATGATAATATGGATCTCATGAGATCATTGTGAGGATTGAACGGGGTAATGCATGAAAAGCATTAGTAATGAGGCTCGTCAATGAAAGTTAGTGACTGAGGTCAAGGGGCGTACCTAATAGGTACGGAGCCGAGAGAGACAGGTAACGTGCCCTAATGCCAGGCTCAGGACAGTCATGCCTTATAAGAATAAGTGTAGTAATTTATGGTTTACAAGACCCATTCTCATGCAGTATCTTTGGCTGGCTTCAGAACAGCCGTGTGAGGCAACATATTATTATTCTCATTTTACAGGCTAAGAGTTCCATAGTTCACATAACTTGGAAGTACTTGGGCTGGGCCTTAAATTCAGTTGTCTTCAGACACCAGACCCTTTGCACAACACTAGAAGGGAATCTGGGAGGAGGAACATCATAGACAAAGGCAGGAGGTTGGAATGGGTGTGGCTTTTGGGTCAATAGTCTGCTTTGGTTTTAGTGGATATTTGGAGAAATAAAAAATAGTTGGAGAGGTAGATTATGGTCAGGTTGTGAAGGGCTTTGAGTACCAAGCTTATAAGTTTGGACTTCATTTTGTGAGCAGTGGAGTTTTTGAGCGGGTGTGTCACCTGTAAGAAGATAATTTAATCACTTGGGAGGGGGGCAGGGGTTAGACATAGGGGGGCAGGGGAACAGCAGTGGGTGACAGTTTATCTATCTACTGACTGCCTCATTAGTTAATCCCGCAGGAGTCCCCTTATAATTAACATTTCCCTTTGGCTTTTACTATCTTAATCTTCTCTGCTTGAGACTCTTGTCATTGGTCAGAGCTTTATCCTTGGAGGAGACAATGGAAGACAGAGAAGGAGGAGGTAGAAAGAGCAAGTAACAGTATCAGTTAGGGATAAGTATGACTACAGGTGACAGAAAACGTCCAAAGTAGTGGCTTAACCAAGCTAGAAGCTTATTTGCCTCTCATGTAGAAAGCCCAGAAATGGTCCCTGAAGAGGCGGTAGCGTGGCTCTTTCTGTCTCCTGCACGGCTTCCTTGGCACGAGGCTTCTGCCTTTTGAACCAAACTGGCTGCTTAAGCCTCTGTTGTCAGGTCCACTTTCCAGCCAGCAAGAAGGATGAAGGGAACAAGAAGGGCATGACACTGCTCATTAAGGACACTTACTTGAAGGCCCACTGGACACTTCCTCTTGTATCCTCTTGGCTGAAAACCTAATCACATGACTGAACCTAGCTGCAGTGGAACCTGGAAATGTAGTCTGCAATGTAAGCAGCCATGCACCCAGCTAAAACTCCAGTGTGCATTCCTGAGGAAGGAGGGGAATAGGATATTAGGCATGATATTTTAGTTTTCTCAGGTAGCCATAACAAAATACCAGAGACCGGGTGGCTTAAGTAACAGAAGTTATTTTCTCACAGTTCTGGAGGCTGGAGTTCCGAGTCCAAGGTGCTAGTAAGTTGATTTCTCCTGAGGCCTCCTAGGCCTGCAGACAACTAACTGCCTTCTCCTTGCTTTGTCCTCATATGGTCTTCTCTCTGTGCATGCTCACCTGTGTCTTCTCCTCTTCTTAGAAGGACACAAGTCCTGTTGGATTAGGGCCCCACCCTAACGGCTTCGTTTTAATTTAATCACATCCTTACAGACCTGATCCAAATATGGAGCTTCAACGTGTGAATTTGGAGCAGTAGGGAGGACAACAGCTGGGTTCCTAACAGTTGACCTGTGGTCTGTGGTATGATATTTAGGGATTGTAAACGAAGCCTTCAAGGCAGGGGTTCTCAGAGGGTGAGTGCAGAAGAAAGGTTTGTTTACCCTGAAGCTGGGCCTGCTGGGTAGATTTGTGTAAGGGCTTCAGTTACGCTCAGAAACCTCTTCTCCACGCAGATCATCTCGAGTTATGGTTGTGTATCTATGTGTGGTGCTGGGGAGTTATCGCTTGGTTCCTTCGGAGGGCTGTGAGGGACAATCTAATCTGTCCCGTGTCTCTCCCCTAGCTTCGAGTGGCTTGCTGGCTGGCAATCTTTGGTGTCCCATGGCTTAGTAGAAGTATCACCCCAGTCTCTGCCTCTGTCTTCATGTGGCGTTCTTCCTGTGTGTGTGTCTCTTTCCAAATTTTCTGTTTTAATAAGAACAGCAGTCATGTTGGGTGAGGGCCCACCCTAATGACCTCATTTGAACTTTATTACCTCTGAAAAGACTATCTCCAAATAAGGCTGCATTCTGAGGTGCTAGGAGTTAGGAATATAACGTATCTTTTGTTTTGTGGGGTGGGGCACAATTCAAATCATAACAGGCTCTGCAAAAGCTGAGAAGGGGTCTGTTTCACATCTTGATTGGGGAATACGGATGAGTTCGAGACCTCTCCCTGGTCCAGGGATGCAGGTGATGCTCTTTCCTGGACAGATCTGGTCCATACTGAGATGGACAGATTTGGAGTGCACAATGGGTGATTGAGTCCCTTGCAGCACAGACTCTTATTACAAGGAACAAAATCCACTTAAAGTAGTTCAGTTAAAAGGTATGTGGTGTGTAGCTGTATGTGAGGAGGGAAGTGGTGTGTTTTAAGCATCAAGGAAAATCAAACAGAAATCCAGGAAACATGAGCAGCAGTCCTCTGGAAAGCCCTGGTCTGAGGAGACTGGAAAACTCTGCCTGTCTTCTCATGGCTTCCCAGCTGCTGTAAACTTACGAGCTTTGTTCTCCTTTCTCTTCTCCTCTTCATAACTTTTCATATTCTGAGAACACCACAGTGGTGGCCCCAACATGCCACCTACCTCAACCTGGCATGACTTTGCAGTGCCAGCACCCTCTGAATCCTCTCTCTGTGTTTATTTGTTCAAAGTCCTGAGAAGATCTGAGTGGACTGACTCACCTTTTCAATAAAGGCCCCCCAGGTCAGAGGTCATCACCAGGCTAAGAATGGGCCCCACTCTGAGCCAGGGTGCTGCCTTTTCCAATACGCTATGGTTATGGGGTGGAGTCATGAGGATCGCAGGAGTTGTGGATGGGGACAGATTCTTGGGGTAGGAGGCATGAGTCAAACATGCATCCCAAACACACCCAGGGCAGAACTCTACTACAGAGGTACCACTTACACTGCTCTTGTTGCCAGAGTTAATAGCTAAGGAGGAGAGATAGAGACCATCATTTACTCACCAACTTGTTCACTCATTCACTCATTCATTCTTCATTTATTTCTTAAATATTTATTGGGCATTTCCCATGTGCTAGGCCCTGCGCTAGATGGTGAGATTACTAGAATTTGGCCAGTATGGTTCCTACCCTTTTGGAGCTTATAGTCTAGTGGGGAAGACAAAAAGAAATGTGAAAAAATCAATAGGCATATCACTACAAATCGTGATATGTGCTCCTGTAATAAAAGAGTTTGTCTCATGAATGAGAGTATTGGAGGGAAGGAATCTTAAATAGGATGGTCTCAGAAGGCCTCTGAGGAGCAATGGGGAAAAGAATTGCAGAGGAAATGCTTAGAGGGATCTTAGTACGTGTATCTTGGCTATGGAGGCCAATTGTATCTTCGGGCTGGTCCCCGGAAGTTAGTCTGGTGCAACAAAAACACATGGATTGGAAATCTCATTCCTTCCTACCACCAATTCTTAGGTGCCTGGGCTGCCTACTTTCGGATGCTTCAGCAACTTGGGATTGTTTAGGAGTGCCTGCTGGGCTGACTGTTGGAGTTCATTTAAGTAGATTGTCCTAATCCCTAGGTTTATGGGAACCACATTAGTTAGTGGCCATCTTGCCCCCAACCATAACGTTTGAGTTTGAATGAGCCTTGACAGACTGTGTTTGCTAAGCTCCGCTTCCTCCTGAGTTCAGCATCCTTATACTGCTGCTATATTTTGAGACAGACAGTGTAGTCACCATACTATTCTGCTAATTTCTGGACCTTTGGACTTCTTTTTTTTTTTTTAAGCTTACAGGCCTTTAATATTCAGTTCCACATGGGTGCCACAGTCTGAGTTTTGCACCGTATGTTCTGCAAATGGTGAATGCTAGTGCTTATTGCCACCCAACTCCAGAGGAATCTGTGTGGAGGCACCACAAATGTTTAATAGGCACTCTCTCCTTTCATTCCACTTTCTTTAATTAGTGTGAGTTGAACAACAGGCAGGCTGAGTTTGTCAACATCTTAAGTCTTACTTGGTTTTTAGTTCTCCTTGGAAAAAGCCATCCATCCCTTGTCCTTCTGACCCCACTAGGACACTGTCAGCTTCTGTGCTGATTTAAAGCTGTGCAGGAGGGGAATGTGACTGACAATGTGGACACTTTTCCAGACCCCTCTCCAGACATTGCCCCAGGGCACTCAGTGCTCCCCTGACAACACATGATCCCTTGGGTCAAATCCCAAACCAGGATGGTGAACGGGACCTAGGTGGACCATGTGACTTGCATAGATGCCTCAGCATCCAAAACAGGGTCTGAACAGAGCCAATGCTGAGTAGGCATTTGTTGGGGTGGATTAAGTGCTAGCAATGTCAGGTCCCAAGAGCCCACGACTGCTGCAGCAAAGGGGCACACCTTGTCCCAGCTGGACCCTGAGGATTTGCCCGGGAAGGGGGATTTTGCTGCTTGCCTCACTGGCGGTGGCGACAAGGTAGTCGTCTCAGGAAAAAGTGTTCCAGGAAGAATAAACAGCCAGTGCGAATGTCCTGAGGAGGAAGCCTCTCTGATGTGTGGGAGGCCGCTGTGAATGGGGTAGAGTAACCCAGGGGCAGAACTGGAGGACATGAGTTCTCTGAAGAGAGGTTGTATTGAGTAGTGCCTGGTACATGTTATAAGGACTCTGGCTTTTACTCTGAATGGAAGCGGGTGGGGCACGGTAGGGTTTGAGAAGAGTTGCAGAATGTTCTGTCTTATTTTTTTTAAATTTGGTTTTTCACTGAAGTATAGTTGATTTACAATGTTGTGTTAATTTCTACTGTACAGCAAAGTGACTCAATTATACACACACACACACACACATATCTATTCTTTTCCATTATGGTTTATCCCTGGATATTGAATAAAGTTCCCTGTGCTCTACAGTAGGACCTTGTTGTTTATCCGTCCTATATATAAGAGTTTGGATCTGCTAATCCCAAACTCCCAGTCCATCCCTCCCCTGCCCCCTCCCCCTTGGCAACCACTGTTCTGTCTTATTTTAAAAGAATTATTCTAGAAGTTTTATGGTTAGTAGATAGAGGGGAATTAAATGTGGAAGCAGACAGGCCAGTACGGCAGTCACTACAATAACCAGGCGAGAGATGGTGGGGGACCCCCCAAGGATGCAGCAGTGGACGAGGTGAGGTGTGCTTAGCTGTGTGTGCTGCAGGTGGGCAAACGGGATTTTCCTCATGGATTGGACGTGGGTATGAAAGAAAGAAAGTAGTTAAGGGTGCCACCATGGTTTGGTCTGTGCAGCTGGGAGAATGGAACTACCTACAGGACTTCCTTAGTTAGTCCCCTGATCTAGGTTGTCATCAATATTGTCATAAATAACAACATTGCCTCAACTGTTTTCAGTCCAGTCCATTTATAAAGCACTCGTGGTACCATGTTTAACCCTCACGGCCACCCTGAGAGATGGGTACTTTTATCTTCATTTCAGAGATGAGGAAACTGAAGAGCAGAGAGCTTTAAGCTCTTGCTGAAATGCAGCCTCTTTCCAGTAGTTTTCTTACACCTCATCCCTGGAAGAAGTGTCTTCTGCTTTATCAAAATCTTCATTTTTCACCTTGTCTTTTAGTTATGTGACTGCAGGTTGTCTCCCCCACTGGATGGCTTATTGTCTGACGGCAGAGCTCTGTTGGGGGTCGAGTTTGATTCCATCTGGCTCTGTGGTACTGGCAGGAACATGGTAGGTTTCTGCTAGTACCACAGAAGGTACTAGCAGAAAAGGTCATCGTTATTGTAACGCGGGACCCTTGGGAATCCAAACACGCTTCCTACAAAAACGTGCACATGTGCAGCTTTGCATTACACCAGATGTTCCCTTGGGGGCGAAATTGTTCCCAGTTGAGAATCACTGTTTTAGAGAACTCATGGGAATCTCAACTTCCTTCTTGTTGGCTGGGAATGTCACCTTGGCTCACCTATGGCAACCTGTAAGGTTTCTGGGAGGATCCAGTAGGGGTCCTAAAGCACCTGGCAGGGGGCAGGTGTTAAATACACATCCACTAGTGAGAGGCAGTGTGCTGTAATGGTTGAGGGTGTATGTTCTGGAGCCAGCCTGCCTGGGGCGAAATCCTGGCTCACCACCTTCCTAGCTGTGTCACCCTGGGCTGTTCACTTCATCTCACACTACCTCAGTTTGCTCATCTGTAAAATAGAACTGACCATAATTGTACCCACCACAAGATTAAATAGGTGCTGGGATTAAATAGGTGACTGTAGGTAAAGTCATTGGAGAAGTGTCTGATACATAGAAAGTGTTCCTTAGAGGTTGTAATTCTTGTCCTCTCCTGGTCAGGGGAGGAACACCTCCTCCTCCTTGGTTCCCTCTGTCTGTGATTCTCCTGCCTCATCCACTGCTGACTTGCACCAGGTTTGAGCTCTGACCTCGCCGCCAGAAGCTTCTGCTGGGTCATCGCATTCACCCTCCCTGATGCAATGTCAGGATGTTTCCCTGGTACTGCGGCTGTCAACACCTTGTCCAGAGACACCAGGCAAACTGCTTGTATATTTCAACGACTATGTTTCACTTGAATCCAAAGTGGACCTGCCGGCTAGTTCTGTTTCTACCTGGAGTGGAGACCATCGAAAGCCCAGTTCAGGGACTAGAGGAGTGAGCTTCAGGCAATTACATTCTTCTTCTCCAGTACTGTTTGTGTTCCTCTCATGTAGCTACTTGTACAAACTCTATGAACACTTGGTGTTTGCTGAAGCTTTTGTTTTGAAACACATCAGCAAATGGCAGGGCCCCTGATGAGGTACGAATCCATCCTGAAGGGTCACAGGGCACGTGATGGCTGCAATCAAAATTGGCAGCCCAGCTGGCTCAGCATCTCAGCAAGTAATCTCAAGAAATGCAAGAAAAAACTTAGAAGGAGAGACATACCTGCCCTTCATGTTCGTGTTCCTTCAGTTTAACAAGTATTTATTAAAGTTCAGTAAATATTGATTGAACTTCAACTGTGAGCCAGATGCTGTTCTCAGCACTGGGAATTCAGTGGCCGACAGGCAGACTCAGTCTCCACCCTCGCTGAGGCTGAAGGAGACGGGAAATGAACAAGTCTAGTACATACACACGCATACACACACACACACACACACGTATACACATATACATATATACTCTCACACACACAATAAATCGTGACATCAGCAATGGGTTAGTCAGGGATATAAGGACTTTAGACTCCCATATGGGTTTGATTCCACTTTCTACCACTTTCTAGCTGTGTGGCCACGGGCAAGTTCCTTAATCTCTCTTTAAGTTTCTCATATGTTATGTGGAGGGGAATACCTTGGAGTGTTACTGTGAAGATTAAATGAGCTGGTACAAGTAAAATGTGAGGAATTTTGTCTGTCTTATTTATCACTATTACCCAATACTCAGAACAGTATCTGGCACACTGTAGGTGCTCAAATGAATATCTGTTGAAAAATAACATGTGCTTGGTACATAGTATGTGTGTTTACCATTTGTGGGGCATCAAGCAGTATATGAAGTGGTTAGAATCCAGACTTCTGGATAACTCTCTTATTAGAGATATTAGAATAAGTTGTTTATTCTCTCTCTGCCTCAGTTTCCTCATGTGTAAATCCAAGTGAAATACTGTACTTATCTCCTAACATAGCCCAAAGCACAGAGACCCCAACCCTATTTGTTTCTGTGAGCTGCATGCTGTAGCAATGGTATGTTTACTTTTTCCTTATTTCTCTTGATTTGGGCTCCTGATGAGCAGGGCATTTCAATACATTTAAGTAAAGTTGGTGGCTAATCAGTAGATTTGATTTCCAGGGTTGTTGGAAGTCCCACCTGTCTCAAAAGCTCCCACTGGCTTGACACTCTAGGATTTCCAACATTAGAGTCCTCATTGGGTTCAGTGACCTCAGATGGCCCTGGTACTTGAAGCACCCCCTTGATCTTTGGTCATAAGTATTTTGGTCTGGTTAGGCTTATCAGTGACCAGCTGCTGCCTTGGCTCCTGAGTATAGTATTTTGATACAAGGAGAGGTCAGATCCTTCACTGGGATGTGCCAGTGTTCTCCAAGGCACGGAGACCTCGTATGAAAGGGGAAGCTGGAACGGGTATCTGTGGGAATCCTTTCACCACTTGTTTATCTTCCATGATGGGCATGGCCAGGGTGGGGCAGGCTATGATTTCAGTGATTTTTACTTATTACTTATTCCTGTACCTTCCTCATGTTTTCCGGCCCTTTCCATCACTCACTCAGAGCTCAAGGGTGGTTAGGCCTGCAGGGAATGGGGAAGAAGATGAACTGTTCTGACACTGGTCAGAAACAACTCAGGAGAGATTCATAGATAAGCAATCAAACTTTAGCAAAGAGTGGCATTCTGGTTCAAAGTTTCCTGTTAGTCATTTAGAAAACTTAACAGAATTGGGTACCGGTATGCAAAGCCACTTCCTTTGTCAGTAATGTCTGCTTTTCCCCAAATGGAGCCTTGAGAACAAAGGTCCTCATGCAAAGGCAGAAATACATTTATAAATTAAATGGCAGTGTCAGTTACTTTCATTTTCATATGATGTGAGTCTTTGGAAAAATGAACACAGACCTCCATGTTGAATATGAAGTTTCAAGATCTGTCCAAGATATCTTCTTAAGCCAATGGGTTGGTACCTTCTCACCTGACAGAGCTGGGCAGAGGGTGAGGAAGAGATTCTTAAGGAAAGATGGGAAGGATATAGTCTGGGAACAGAGTCTTGCCCTGCCCTTTCAATACCTGATGGACAAAACTAATTTGCTGGTGCTCCAGAGGCAAACACATATCATGGATGGTTTTCTTCTGTTAGAAACCTCAGTTGCCTCTGTGGCTCTGCCCAGCTCCTTGGCAGGCATGTCCTCAGCCAGACCTCTGGAGCTGGAGGGATCAGGGAGTGGAGAGTCTGTGGAATTAGGGCATCAGCAAGCTGGAGTGGGTCCAAATGCTAGCAGCCTTTGTGGGGACAGGATTTGAAATGAGGCCAAGTGTGGAGGGAATGAAGAAATGGGGAATCTTTATGCAGGAGAAGAGAACTCTGGGTCCCCTGAGGGACCTCTCAAGGTTTGTTTTTGGGCAAAGGTTTAATTTTATTCATTGTTGACTGACAGTGCCATTGAATGCAAACTGCGAGGAAGCAGGTTTAAAGGTGACACAAAGAAGAGCTCTGAAGGAGTTCCTCTGAATGGATTGCTTTAGGAGGTGGAGGTATTATAATGCTAATAAAGAGAAAAGTGACTACTTTTTATTGAGCACTTACTCTGGCCAGACACAGAGTAAAGACTTTTTCTGTGTATTGATCTCAGCCAGGCTTCCAAGGAACTCTTCAAGGTAGGGACCATCATCTCCTCCTTTCTATAGTTGAGGAAAATGAGGCCTGGGGAGGCGAAGTTGCTGCTCAAGCAGGCTGCCGCTGGCCCCTACAGTGCCTCTGTGTGAATTACAAAGATACACCCCTCCCCTGGTGGACACAGTGCCTAGGTAGGGCCCAGGCCTTGGCAAGCAGATCAGAGGTTGGGGGGGCAGCCTCTACTGCTGTCTTTGGCTTGGTGGCCTTGTGCTGGACAAAGCCTGCACAATCATACTCTGCACCCCTGGGCTTGAGACCAGAGCTGGCAAAGGGCAGAACCGGGCTTAGGAGCCACATTTGTCTTACTCCAGAGACACTGGCTCATAACTCCCAAGCTTTATTATCTCTCAGGATTGAGACTTTCCACCCCTATGAATACTCACAAAGACTAGTTGGTCCCTTGGTGAAAAGGCTGATTTGTATAGGTCTTTGGACTAAAAAGCCTACAGGTTTCCTACTTTTCCCGCAGAGAATGCAGCTCAGAGAGTGTGGCAAACAGAAGCCCGAAGCAGGGTCTGGTGAACACCTGAACACCTGCCATCAGATGCTGTGGAGAAGCAGTGGATGCAGGGAATGAACAAGGCACAGGACAGGGTTGAAGTCCTGGCTCTGTGATTTACCACTCTGTGGGTGGGTCTTGGGTAAGCTACTCAAACCATCTGAACCTCAGTTTTCTCCTCTATAGAGTGGGGATAGTACTACCTCATGCAGTAGTTGTGATGACAACATGAAAGGGCAGTTGAGAATACGCTTCTCTGTGATATAGTGGAGGAACATTATAAGTGATGCTTGTTTACATTTGAGAAGGGTTTTGACCTCATTTCTTTCCAAGCCTCTTCACTGATGTGATCACTGCTTTCACTGCATCCATAAGTTCTGATAGGTTGTATTTTCATTTGTATTTGTCTTAAAATATTTTTTGATCTCACTTGTGAGTTCTCATTTGACCCACTGGTTGTTTAAGGGTATGTTGTTCCATTTACACGTATTTGTGAACTGTCCAGTTTTTTTTTTTCTGTTTTTCATTTCTAGCTTCATTCCTTTGTGATTGGAAAAGATGCTTTGTATAATTTCACTCTTTTTAAAATTTATTGAGACTTGTTTTGTGGCCTAACATGTCATCTATCTGGAGACTATTTCACGTGCACTTGAGAAGAATGTATTCTGCTATTGTAGGATGGAGTATTCTGTATACGTCTGTTAGGACTAGTCATTATTTTTTAAAATTTTATTTATTTTTGGCTGCATTTTGGGTCTTTGTTGCTGCATGCGGGCTTTCTCTAGTTGCAGCAGGCTGGGGTTACTCTTCGTTGTGTTGTGCGGGCTTCTCATTGTGGTGGCTTCTCTTGTTGTGGAGCATGGGCTCTAGGCACGTGGGCTTCAGTAGTTGTGGCACGCGGGCTCAGTAGTTGTGGCTTGCAGGCTCTAGAGTGCAGGCTCTGTACTTGTGGCACATGGGCTTTGTTGTTCCATGGCATGTGGGATCTTCCCGGACCAGGGATCGAACCCGTGTCGCCTACATTGGCAGGCGATTCTTAACCACTGCGCCACCAGGGAAGTCCCAGGACTAGTTATCTATAGCGTTGTTCAGGTCTTCTGTTTCCCTATTGATTTCATGCCTACTTGTTCTATCCATTATTGATAGCAGAGTATTGAGGTCTCCAATTATTATTGTAGAGCTATCTATTTCTCCCTTTAATTGTGTCAATGTTTGCCTCATATATTTTGGTGTTACATTATTAAGTACATATATGTTTATAATTGCTATATCTTCTTGGTGTATTGACTCTTTTGCCAATATATTATGTCCTTCTTTGTCTCTTGTAACAATTTTTGACTTAAAGTCTATTTTGTCTAATGTTGGTATACCCACCAAGCTCTCTTTTTGTTACTATGTGTGTGGAACTTCTTTCACTCATTCTTTTATTTTGAACTTATTTGTATCTTTGGACCTAAAGTGAATCTCTTGTAGACGACATATAGTTGGATCATGGTGGATTGATTGATTGATTGATTGATTGATTGATTTCATGGTGGATTTAAAAAAAATCTTTTCTGTAAATCTCTGCCTTTTGAAAAAAGTGTTTAATCCATTTACATTTAAAGTATATACTCATAAGGAAGGACTTACTTCTTCCATTTTGCCATTTGTTTTCTACCACAATAATGGTCACATTATTTCTTCAAATTTTCTTTCTGCTACTTTCTCTTTCTTTCCTCTTATTATAGAACTCCCATTATGTGGATGTTGGTGTGCTTGACATTGTTCCACAGGTCCCTTAGGATCTGTTAATTTTTCTTCATTCTTTTTCTTTCTGCTACTCAGTCTGGCTAATCTCAACAGACCTTTTTTTTTTTTTTCTTTTTTGCAGTACGCAGGCCTCTCACTGTTGTGGCCTCTGCCGTTGCGGAGCACAGGCTCCGGACGTGCAGGCTCAGTGGCCATGGCTCACGGGCCTAGCCACTCCGCGGCATGTGGGATCTTCCCGGACTGGGGCACGAACCCGTGTCCCCTGCATTGGCAGGTGGACTCTCAACCACTGCGCCACCAGGGAAGCCCTCAACAGACCTATTTTTAAGGTCATTGATTCCTTCTGACTGCTCACATCTGACGTTGAACCTCTCTAATAAAATTTTCACATTTGTTATTGTACTTTTCAGCTCCAAAATTTTTATCTGATTCTTTTTTATAATTTCTCTCTCTTTGACTATATTCTCCATTTTCTGAGACATTATTCCCCTGGTTTCCTTTAGTTCTTTGTCCATAGTTTCCTTTGGATATTTGAGCATACTTAAGATAATTGATTTAAAGTCTTTGTCTCCCAAGTCCAGTGTCTGTCCTTCTTCAGGGACAGTTTCTATTAAATTCTCTTTTTCCTGTGAATGGGCCATACTTTCTTGTTTCTTACATGCCTCATAATTTTGTGCTGAAAACTGGATATCTTGAATGTTACGATGTGCTAACTCAGACGTCAGAGTCTCCCTCCTTGCCAGGGCTATTGTCACTGCTTGATATAGATTGTAGTAGTTTGTTTGTTTAGTGACTTTTCTAAAATATTTTTGTTAAGACTGTATTGTTTGTTGCACGTGGTCACTGAAGTCTCTAAATGCCTGGAATTGAGAGAAAAAAAAAAACTAGTCTTTGCAGCTGCGCGTGTGTGTTGGGGCTTACGTTCAACACTTAGCCAGGCCATTTACAGCTCTGCCAGGGCCTGCGTTTTCTCCCTGTATGGAGCTTGAAGGTCAACCAGAGCTGAGAGCTTTGGGCTTTCTCCCATCCTTTTTCAACATGCGTCCAACTCTGCATGGCCTTCCAGATCCCCTGCAATAGGTGGTGTTCTTCAAAGCTCTTATTCTCCAAAGCATTCCACTCCTAAGCCTTTCCTTCCAGGTTTATTAGTGGTATTATTGTTTGACCAAACTTCTATTCTTTGCCCTGTGTGGAAGCAGGTAGTTCTTTTGACTTTCAATGTTTTTGATCAATGCCCTTTGCATAGCTGCTTCTCTCCCTTAAGAGAGTCCCAAGTCAGGGAAATAAAGGCAAGCTCATGGCTTTGGTCCTTCAGGGAGCCCACAGACAGATCAAACCAAGCACCTACTGTACAGTTTCTTGGGACAAGGTCTGCTCTGCTTCCTCCAGCCCCAGGAACCCATAGGAACACGGGACACCGTCTTCAAGACTGCCACCAAGATGGGGAGCAGGGAACGGGATAAGGATAAGTTAAAATGCGACAAAACTTTACCAGGTTTCAGTTGCCTTTTCTTGAGTAAGCATTGGCTTGGTTGCTGGTAAACTTCTGACTGTTTTTCAGAGTTCTGATAAAGTTGATTCTGACCATTTGTGCTGGATTTTTAATTGCTTCTTTGGAGGGACAGGCACTTGGAACTCCCCACTTCACCAGTTTTGCTGATTTCACTCGAAGTAGTAGTTTTTAAATGCATTTTGTTTGTTGACATATGAGGAAACTGAGGAGCAAAGGGAGAGGGAATGAACTGAATCAGTGGTAAGACTACCAAGAGGACTCAGGATTCCTCTCATTTGGTTAATCTACCTCCTGCACTGCTTGGTCACATGGCTCATCAGCAGCAAGTCTCTCCTTGGTTCAAAGACCTCTGGGATTAGAGAGACAAAGCAAGGGTCTCCTCGTGGGCTCCGTCACATCCACTCTGCCTCCCTCCATCCACTCCCCCAACAGCAGTCGGCGTGATGAGGTTACATCACTCCCCTGCTTAACAGCCTTCAGCCTTCTATCCACTGGTATATTTATACAATGGAATGTTATTCAGCCATAAAAATGAATGAAGTAATGGTAGTTGCTACAACATGAATGAATCTTTAAAATTTTGTGCTGAGTAAAAGAAGCCAGTTGCAAAAGACCACATATTATATGATTCTATTTGTACGAAATGTGCAGAATAGGCAAATCTATAGAGACAGAAAGTAGATTAGTGGCCGACTGTGGCTCAGGGGACTTTTTTGAGGTGAGGAGAATGTTCTAAAATTAATCATGGTGGTGGTTTCACAGCTCTGTGAGTAAATCATTGAATTATATACTTTAAGTGGACAAATTGTATCTAAATAAAGCTATTACCAAATAACTAAGTAAAATCCATCCAGCTTCCCATTCTCTTGGAGTAAAGCCCAAAGTCATCTTGAAGCCCTGCATGACCTGGTTCTTGCCTCTCCAGCCTCCTCTGTGTCACCCCCCTCCTCCCTTATACTCCATGCACAGCAGTTTCCTTTTTGCTCTCTGAATGTGCCAAGTGTCTTCCTTACGTGGGGCCTTTGCATATGCTATTCCCACTTCTTGAAATGCCCTTCCCCCCTTTCTGTTCCCATAGCTGACTTGTTTGAATCCTCCATGTATAATCAGCTCAGGGGGTCCTTTCTTAACTACCCCAACAAAAATTGATGCCTCCTCTATCAGGCCCTATTTGTTTCTTACATCACATGTATCATATTTTGTAACCTTATATTTTTTTGTCTATTCACCAAAAGAGCAAGATCAGTGCCTAGCATGTGCCTGGCATATTGCAGGCACTTACTGAATATCTGCTGCATGAATGAATGAGGACAACCTTGTAGGATCATACCATCCATCCTCCTGAGGGTCTTTCCTTAAATCGAAACACTTATGTTTTGATTCACATGTCACATCAAACATCATTGTGTCCTATTCTGTTATTGAAGATCTTCCAAGCTGGATATTCCTTAAACAAGCTTCATCCCTAGGTTAACAGTATGGCCTGGTCCTCACTTAGCAAGTGATGCTGAGCAGGGGCTGAGCACTGCAATGATACGGTGTAATCTCACATTCCAGGGGATTAGCAGAGGCTCCCATACCACACAGGGGACTCTGGGTGTTTTCATAGCCAACTGCTACTCCCCGGAAGCTGACAGTGTAAATGGGAAGGTAGACAGTGTAAAGGAGTGGTAGAAAGACTGGCATTTTAGGCCGCTGTCACCAGGATGGAGTAATTGGGGAGCAGCAGGTAGCCCACCATAGCAGTTGAGAATGGAAGTTAGATACTGGTTTTCCTGTCACTTCCTAGCCTGATGATTTTGGCCAAATTGTTTAACCTCTCAGCACCTCCATTTCCTCATCTGCAAAATGGGATCACAGTTTACACCTCACAGGGTTGCTGTGGGAATGGAATGAGAGGATGTGCTGAGCACACGCCGGGTGTACAGTGGGAGGTCAACCATGGGAGATGACATAAATGCCATCCTTGTCACTCAGACTGGAGTGCAGGACCTGTGCTAGGGAGAGGTCATGTTTGACTAATGAATGGGGGCCTTTGGGAGCCAGGCTGGGCCTGCATTGACTCCTGTGGCAGGCAGTGGTTTCTACATTGGTTTTGTTTAGCCATGTGGGCTACATGGTCATCAGATAAAGTCAAGACAGGAAGGGCAGGAAGGAGCAGAGATTCTTGGTATCCAGAGGTCTCACCAGGCTGCCTCTCTGTTCCATTTCACAGCCATATACAACTTCCAAGGGAGCGGAGTCCCCCAGCTCTCCCTGCAGATTGGCGATGTGGTGCGAATACAGGAGACCTGTGGAGGTGAGTCACTGGCCCAGGCGACCCTTGGATGCCAGGAGCTTGCTGATGGTGTTGGGACACCCCCAGGACATACCCAGCACCTCCAGCCCTCTCTTGGAACTTGCACCTCTGTGTGGTCTATTTAAATACATTTTGCTAATATTAGTATTTCAGATTTACTGAAAATAATGCTTTGTTATTGTAGGAATTCATACTTAGAAACAAAAGCCAAACTGGGTGGTCTGATGTTCATTGTGCTCTCTATTTGCCCAGCCATGGAGCTGTTGGGCCCTATGACACCTTCTAGATACACTTCTTTATTAGTTTCAACACCATTATAAAGGAATATCAGCATTATTAGGGGTTGGAAGGGTCCAGTAAATTATACTCCTGATTCCAGGAGGACTGCTGTACATAGCTGTGTGGTTTGGGCACTGCATCTGGGCCTTCAGCAAGCTGGATGCCCTGTCTTGGGCAAAATGGCATCTCTTTCTTCCCACAGAGGTGTCGTCTCTTGTGAAACCAAGTGTCTGTTGGGCTGTGTCCATTATCGTGGCGATGGTGGTGGTTTTTAAAGTTTGCACAAAGGTTAATGGCCTTGGTGGACTCATGAGTCAGGCCATTAGAAATCAATGTATCACCTGTGTCACTGATAAAATTGACATTGGGAGCACGGCTTGGGTGTAAGGGTCGAATGAACTTGCTCATGGGCTGACTACATTCAGGCAGGCTCTCCCAGCCCTCACTGCCCAGCTGGGCTACCACGGATCTCCCCCTGCCTGGGCCTGACTGTAATCCCGCTGTGTGTAGGGCGTAGAGTGTGTCCTTCCTGTGGTCAGGCAGAGCAAAGAGAAAGGAGGGCAGAGGGGGCTCTGTCCCTGTTTCCCAGCTAATCCCTCAGGTTGGGCTCTCCTGTGCTGGGATGGGGGTGAGGGTAGGCAGGAGGCAGGTGTGCTACTGTTAAGGAGGCCCCCTCAAGGAGAAATAGAGGGCCCGAGGAAAGGAGGTTGCCTACAGAGCTAGCCATCTTTGGGTTCTTAACCACACAGTGAGCACTGTGCTAAATTTCCATAACATGTTAGTCTAGGTACTCCTGACAGCGACCTGCAGGACAGGTGGTATCTTCAGCCCTAGATTAGCTATATGCAATTAACAGCACTTCTGCAGATTCGTGAAGGAGTGCGTGTCCACATACACATACACACACGGACACATACACTCACACACACACACACACACAAATGCAAACCAAAAAGCAAACAAACAGAAAACGCTTTTTGGAGGGAGAAAGAATTTGATATTTGATATTTCAAAGCAGCTTTAAAGGAATCATCATGGGGGAAATGAGAACTTTGTTCACTTTCCTTACATTTATTTTGTGCTTTAGTACTGTTGCTATTTATTTATTTATTTTTTAAGGATTTCTTTTTTAAAAAAATTAATTAATTAATTAATTTTTGGCTGCATTGAGTCCTCGTTGCTGTGCGTGGGCTTTCTCCACTTGTGGCAAGCAGGGGCTACTCTTCATTGCAGTGCGCAGGCTTCTCGTTGCGGTGGCTTCTCTTGGTGCGGAGCATGGGCTCTAGGCGCACGAGCTTCAGTACTTGTGGCATGCGGGCTCAGTAGTCATGGCATGCGGGGTCTAGAGTGCAGGCTCAGTAGGTGTGACAGACGGGCTCAGTAGTTGTGGCTCGCGGGCTCTAGAGCGCAGGCTCAGTGGTTGTGAAACGCGGGCTCCAGTAGTTGCAGCTCACAGGCTCTAGGCACGCGGGCTTCAGTAGTTGTGGCGCACGGGCTCAGTAGTTGTGGCTCTCGGGCTCTAGAGCTCAGGCTCAGTAGTTGTGGCTCATGAGCTCTAGGTGAGTGGGCTTCAGTAGTTTTGGCTCATGGGCTCAGTAGTTGTGGCACGTGGGCTCTAGAGGGCAGGCTCAGTAGTTGTGGCACACGGCCTCAGTAGTTGTGGCTCGTGGGCTCTAGAGCTCATACTCAGTAGTTGTGGCCCGTGGGCTCAGTAGTTGTGGCACATGGGCTCTAGAGTGCAGGCTCAGTGGTTGTGGCGCACGGGCTTAGTTGCTCCGCGACATGTGGGATCTTCCCCGACCAGGGCTCAAACCCGTGTCCCCTGCATTGTCAGACAGATTCGCAACCACTGTGCCACCAGGGAAGCCCACTGTTGTTATTTTGGACATCATGCACTCTTCAGTGTCCAGGCCTCTATAGTGCCCAGTCTGGCCCTATTTTACAGACAGAGTGAGTGGGACTGGGGGAGGGGTAAGGATCTGATTCCAGACACCCTGCCCTCCTCCCACAGTGCAATCCTACACTTTACAAATGTAGTTCTACTCAGTGGCAGATAAGCAAACTCTAGGTGTCTACCAAGGGCAAAGATTGAAAATAAAAACAGCAAGCAAAACAACTCTCCTCAGTGTCACTTTTGTGCTACTGGATGCTAATCCTGAGAAACAGGCAGGGACCTCAGATTTGCAGGTGAAGGAGCAAGGCTCAGGGAAGAGAAATGACTTGCCTAGGCTCACACAGTGAGCCAGTTGCTGTTCTCTCCACTCTCCTAAGACTGCTCCCTTTTCTCCACCCCATGCCTACCAAGGCAGTGAAAATGCCTCAGAATGTTTTCTGTGTCCTACATTTTGAAATTCAGATGAGTGTTTTTTTCTTCTTTTCATGCAGTTTCCCTGGAGAAAGTGCTTCAGGGCAGGAAACTGACCACATGGGTTGCATGTAATCAGAGCCTTTCTTTACTTTTGCCTGGCCTATAGCCTGACCTTCAAAAAGACTGCACTTGCTGACTCAAGTCACCTTTGTTTTAGGGATTAACCTTCTTGCTCCTAAGCTCTTTAGTTCTGGTTTTCCATTTTAAATTTTGTTTTATCAGTCTAATTTTAATGCATCCTTGTAATAAGCAGCCACAGTACTTTTCTGGAAAGAGCTGGACATATTAATTTAGCAAGTGATTGCCAGTTCATGAATATTTTGAAAATACATTTGGAAGTCTGTTAGACTGATTCTAGATATCTGAGGAATTGGTATGAAAATTATTAGGATTTATCATGCATGCACTCATACCCATATAGAGTTTTCAAACTGGAATTTATAGGATCCTAAGAGTCCGTGAGGGCCTTAGATGGCTAAGGGCTCTGAGATCAGGCCTGGTCTTATCTTTTTTGCATGCGGGGAGTTCTGCTTATGATTCCAGTTGAAAAACAGTTCCTCTGCAGATATAAAAAAGTGAAAACCACAGTGTTAGTCAAAAATTAGTCGAAATGACAATAGTAGAAAAAATATGGGTGCGCTCATATCACCGTCTTGCAGAAACCTACTCAAAAAATAAAATCCAGCCAATTGAGAGATGAATCAAAATGTTAAAATATAGGAATTGAAAAGCTGTGATAAGAGGAAATACTGGCGAGCATTAAGTCCAAGTGAACTGATTTGTCAAAATTAGTGTTAAAAGTCATGATAGTTACGACTACCAAAAAGAACGTCATTGTTCGAAAACTGTAAAATGTAACCACCTCCCCACCCCCCGCAAAAAAAACGAATACAGTTGAGAAGTGGAGAGGGGAATGGAATAGAATAGATATAGTCTTGAAGATTCAAAGCACATTTCTCCAGATATCAGCAATGATTAATTCTAGGGGGTAGGAATGTGAATATTTTTATTTTGTATTTTTCAATAATTTTAAACTCTCCCCTCTACTCCACAAAAAGAAAAGAAAGGAAGAAAGGAAGGAAGGAAGGAAGGGAGGGAGGAAGGAAGAGAGGAAGGAAGAAAAGAAAGAAGAAAGAGGAAGAAAAGAAGTAGAAAAAGCATGGGCTTTTGAATCAGAAAGTTATTCTCTGCTCCACTTACCCACCAGCTTAGTGATCTTAGGGAAGCAAGCCTCAGTTTTCTCACCTGCAAAAATGGATTATCATCACCTTGCTTCTGGGTGTGTTATGAGGATAAAATGAGAGAGGTAGAGAAGCTGTTTAGCATCATGCCTGGCTCCTAGGTGTTCTGTGTTGAATTCCATCTCTTCCCCCCATTAAACAGAGCTACACTGAGACCGGCAGGTATGTATCTATCTTAGCAATATCGCCCAGGGAGCACAGAAGATGGCCCTCTGATGGCCTGGAGTGGGTGAGGCTAGCCCTTCTTTGCCTGTGCACTAAACTTACTCAGCCAGATGAATGGGGGAAACAAAAACCTGAGCTGAAACCTGAGGCATGAATGAATTTCCTTTCACTAGAGCTCTAATGATTTTAGTATTTCCTTTTAGATAATATTTTGTTGCGATAAAAACTCAAACAATTCAGAAGGGTGCCCATTGCTAAGCTTTCCTAATAGACATCCTAATGCCTATTTCTTTGTCCATATTACATCTCTCAGACTGCCTCTCCTACCCAGAGGCAGCATAAACATTCTGCTTCCTGATTTCAGATGTGGAAAACACATGTGTTTATTAAGTAGTCAGAATTCCTCATGGGGGAATGAATGTGAAAAAGGAGTGTTGTTTTTCCCCAGTCACTTCCTTCAGTTATATTTGGTTGACATCTTTCCTGATATTTAACAGCATCTCAAAAGAAGGCTTCAATTCCATACGCAGTTTAATGCTCCTCTCCTCTTTCCCTTTTCCTAGCTTAAACAAGGCTGGGGGTAGAGGGAGTTTGGGGTGCTCTCTCTCTGATTCTTTGACTTCCTGATCAGATAAGCCAAAAGATCAGCCAGTCCCCTGCACGAATAGCCATGTAGCTGGGGAACAAGATGCCAAATGCCCGCTATATCTCTGAGTGAATCTTCTGGACTGCACCCTTCACACTTGGATTTGGTCTGGGGGTAAGAGAGCTCTACCATGCACTCCTAAGGCAACAACAGCTACCTCCGAAGACCAACTCCCATCTCCTGATTACTTAGACAGTGGTGAGGGGATGTTCCTTGGGGGTATCCCAGGTTACTTAGACTCTTCCTTATGAGCCCTTCAGAGGGAATGTCTGCTCCACTCTCAGTTATTTGCTACCTGACTCTTCCTTTCCAGAACAACAGGGAAGGTTCCATTCCATCTACTGATACACATACTTGCCCGGGTCATGAGGGCCCACTCTTAGTGGCGAAGGGAATGGGATTTTTAGACAGTGGTTTCAAGGTGCTTCTGAATTTCATTGACCAGTAAAATGGAACCAAGGGGAGGGGATGAGGGAGGAAGTTGACATAGCTTAACCTCCTTAAGGAAAGGCATAGCTTTTATTGTCATTGTTTTCTAAAAAATGGGACTATACTGTACATACCATTCTGAGACTTGTTCTTCTCACTTAAAAATATCTGGAATTCCTTCTAAGCTGGCATGTGTTGTGAATCACCTCAACCTTGGTTCAGCTGCAAAGAGCTCTGCATGAAGAGTTCCGAATCTCCCACTTGCTGAGTGGGGTACACCCAGAGCCATGCTGCCTCTTTTCTCCTGACAACTCCACCGAAAGTGATCTTGACCCATCTGAGTCCTTTGCTTTTAGGGCACGGCGGGGTTGGGGTACATTATGCGCATTTAAGAGGGTATTTTTTTTTTTTTCTTTTTGCGGTATGCGGGCCTCTCACTGTTGTGGTCTCTCCCGTTGCGGAGCACAGGCTCCGGACGCGCAGGCCCAGCGGCCATGGCTCACGGGCTCAGCCACTCCGCGGCATATGGGATCCTCCCAGACCGGGGCACGAACCCATATCCCCTGCATCGGCAGGCGGACTCTCAACCACCGCGCCACCAGGGAGGCCCTAAGAGGGTATTTTTTTTAAAGTGCCACTTTGCAGGGAGATGGTCCTTTATTTAGATCTGCTCTACAAACAGGTTGGTATGAAAGGGACTCCATTTTCTTAAGTAAGGCTGTTTCATTGTAGGGAATTGGTAAGTGAAGTTTTCTTCCCTTTTGCTTGTGGGTGAGGCTAAAACGTCAGTAAACTTCCATTATGTTGAATTTGAAGAATGTTTTATTTACTTTGTTGTTATGGGAATATGTTGAAATGACTTCACCAAAAAACCCCACAAAAAACCCCAAAAACAGGGCTTCCCTGGTGGCGCAGTGGTTGAGAGTCCGCCTGCCGATGCAGGGGACACGGGTTCATGCCCCGGTCCGGGAGGATCCCACATGCCGCGGAGCAGCTGGGCCCGTGAGCCATGGCCGCTGAGCCCGCGCATCCGGAGCCTGTGCTCCGCAACGGGAGAGGCGACAACAGTGAGAGGCCCGCATACCACACACACACAAAAAAAAAAAAATCAAAATATGTAGGTTCTGGAAATAAAATAGAAAATATGCCGGGCTTCCCTGGTGGCGCAGTGGTTGAGAGTCTGCCTGCCGATGCAGGGGACATGGGTTCGTGTCCCGGTCCGGGAAGATCCCACATGCCGTGGAGCAGCTGGGCCCGTGAGCCATGGCCGCTGAGCCTGCACGTCCGGAGCCTGTGCTCCACAACGGGAGAGGCCACAACAGTGAGAGGCCCGCGTACCGCAAAAAAAAAAAAAAAAAAAAGCCTAAGTTTCTCTGGTTAATGATGATGATGATGATGATGGATTTTTAAGTGACATAATAGTATTTATTAATTTTTTAACACTTAACCATATGCCAGGCACTGTACAAACTCTGAATTCCTTGTCTGATTTAAGCCTATGAGACGGGCACTATTATTGTTCACGTTTTACAAATAGGGAAACTAAGGCTTAGAGAAATGCACTAACTTGTCTAAGATCACGCAGAAGTTGCAGATCTTCATTCAAATCCAGGTTTTGATTCCGGAGCTCATACCCTTAACCACTGATTGATATTGGCTTCTGTTATATTCTTCTTGATGTTATTAGATATTTCAATCAAATAGGAAAGTGAAATACACCCAGGCACACACCACTCAAATAAACAGATATTAACATTTTTCCTTGTTTAGTTCATACATATTATTTTTAAAGAAATAAACATTTTAGGTGCAACCTGTTTACCCCTCTCCCATTCCATTCTTGTCTTTTTGTCCATTCTTCAGGTAACACTCTTCCTGAAATTGGTATGTCTTCTTCCGGTCTAAGGTTCTGTACCTTTACCAGATGTGTTCACCTTCATAATTCTGTTTAAACAATAGTTTGTGCAACAACCGTGTATGGTAGCTGTTATTGTCCTCATTTGACAGGTGAAAACACTGAGGCTTAAGTGACATGACCAAAGATCACAGTGCCCGGAGAGGGCAGAGAGAGGACTGGATTTCTAGGATGTGGGTTCTTTTTTGATGTTCTGGGATGCTTTTAATCTCTCCTCCTTTTTCCTCTCCCCATGCAACTCCTGGGTGATTAGAGAATTTAGGTACATTTCATTTTGATATTTGGAATGTGGGAGAGGAGGACAGTTGGAGTTTATCATTTTCCATAAGAATGGTAAAAAAAAATTTCCTTTCCTTATATTCCCCAGGATACACTTTGTGAGTTTTCTATTTATAAAGTTTTCATGGATAGGGTTAGACAAAAAAAGCCCTTTCTGTTACTTAACTGAAAGGGCATTAAGCCAGGGGACAAGTCCTGGGGTGTGGTAAATGCTGTGTTACCCTGAGTCTGGTTTTGATCATGGCGTCTCTTGTCATGGATTTTGCAATGTGTGCCAACTATTATTATCTGCCCAGTCAGGTCTTGGAGTACAGCCAGATATAACTGACCAGTGACCAGACTAGGGAGTGGACATCAGGGGTCATAGAGGTCAGTGATTCAGCAGGGTTGGGGATATCAGAAAAAGTCCTAAGGACAGCTCTGATGCAGTGGATGCTTTATCATCATCCAGCAAGTGGAGATGGTGGTAAGCCTGTCTCATCAAGGATCACTGGGGATTTATTTCTGAAAGCACCTAGCCCAATGTCATGTACACAGTAGGTGTACAGTCAGTGTTTGTTGAACTTAAATCTGGGAGCCAGAATGTATATGCTGGCGGTAAGCGTCAATCGATTTCTTGCTCAGGAGTGAGTTGAAATTTTGCAAATCAGGATACCGACAAGGGGTGGCAAGTCACTGATTCTCAAGGGTGAGAGAGGGCAATGTCACTGGAAGTCAAGGGTCCCTGATGGAGCCCCTGTCGTGGAGAGCCAGATGTGGGCAGACTAGTGGTCCCTTGGTTGTTTTCCTACTATCTGGTGGATTTTGGTGGCCTTGGCCAATAAGGTGGATTCAGGCCACTGCAACCAAGAAACCCTTAACTGTATCTGTGCTTTAAGAGAACATTATCTGTATTTGTGCTCATCGCATGGGGGACAATGTGGTGGAACAGCTTTGAGGGCTGGCTTTGAAGCCACACAGACTTGCCCTTGAACCCTGGCATGTGATTTGGCCCAGTACCTCAACTGACTTGAATCTCAATTTCTTCATCTACAGAATGGGAATATTACACAGTATGGATATGAGCACTGAATGAGAGAATACATGTACAACACTTAGCAGACAGCTTTGTGTGCATTAAGCGATCAACTAATGGTAGCTAGTAATGTTACAGAGATGCTCTGATATCTTGTTTGTTGAATGGGAAAGAACTGCAGATAAAGGAGGTTGTTCTAGTGCAATACTAGAGTGTCACCTCCAGAGTCAGATGCTTGGGTTTAGGTCTTAACTGCATTACTCACTAGCTGTGTGACCATGAGCAAGTTGCTTAATCTCTCTGTGCCTCTCTATTTTCATTTGCAGAATTGAGGCAATAATAGTACCTACTTTATAGAATCATTGTGAAGATTAATTTGTAACTTGAAAAAAACAAAACAAAAAACTTGACCGGAGTTCCTGGCACACAGCAAGCGCTATTGTTAATATCGTATAAGCATTATTGTTCACAGTTAATTATTACCAATAGTTATAGGGAAAATTATTAGAGGAGTGTGAAAATAGAATGTGATTCTTCATGAAGTAGAAAGTTTTCCACCACTGGAAGTACTTAGTGGGGTTGTAGTTTTGGGGAGTCAGATGTTGGGAGGATGGAAATATTAGGCAAATACCATGCTCCTTCTTCCATTAGACAGGAAGCACAGTATGACGGCTGTTTACGTTCAGATCCTGGCCCTGTCACTTACTAGCTGTGTAACTGTGGTCGAGTTACTCTACTTCTCTGTGCCTCAGGTGGGCCACTCTTCTGTAAAATGGGATTATTGAATTTCCCACCTCATGTGGTTGTTATGAAGATTAAAAGGCTTCATATATGAAGAGTGCTTAGAACGGTTTTTTATTCCAAACCTGAGCTTCTTTCTCTCCAGCCTCCATTCCTTCCTTTCTCTCTCCTTCCTTTTCTCCTTCTCTCCTTCCTCTACCTTTCTGTCTTTCGAAATAGGAACCACTTTGGGCACCTGTTTCTTTAGGACTTTCTTTATGACCTGACCCTCAAACTGGCTCATGACTGGGAGGGGTGACTTTGCATTTTAAGTTGTTTGTTTTGGAGCTTGCACGTATGTCTGTTGAGAACATATTTCGACAACAATCTGTCAGCCCAGTAATGAGGGTTTGCTAATGAGGCTCCTGACAGACGCTCTTTATTTACAAAGATGACGAATGCCACTACTTGGCTGTGCTTGAATCATCTCAAAGGCCAGTAGGCTCATTTATAGTCATCAATACTTGCCATACTGAGGCTCATTTTGTCTGAGGACTGTGTATAATTTGGATTTCTGTTAATTGAGTCATTTTTGATATTCCTGCAAAGGGAAGAATCTCTTAAAATTCCTGTCCTTTTACCCATCCCCGAACTTGTCTGTTTCGTAATGACTAACTTCTGCAAATCACATTTTAGACACAATTTGCTGCTGTTAGAACTGCGGCCATTATTTTAGGATGTTTGCCAAACTCCCTCAGACATTCTCAGCCTTTCTGTGTCCCTAAGGCAGAGGTTGAAAACATGCATATGAACACGGGAAGCATCCAGGCAGTTAATGGAAATAAGTGAGGGACTGGGTAGAGGCTGGTGAGTTGGAGGCGCCTGCTTTGTCTGATGGGACCAGCTGCTTCTCACCACTAGCCAACTGCAACCATGCGGGAGCACCGGCCACCATCTCTGGGCCTCCTGTTTTTTCAAAAGAAGGATGAAATTTGCATTTTTATATGAAATCCCTGTGTTTGTGGATGCTTTTTGGAGATGTTGGCAACTAATTCAAGAGACTGTTGAATCCTAGGGCTTTGATCTGTACCTAAGGTCTAAAGTACTTCGCAGTAGTTTCTTTGCCAGTGAAAAACAAACAGCAACAACAAAACCCAGCAAGGAACTTGTGCGAATAGATGAAAAACCTGTTTCTTTGTTTTCTCTTTGCAGACTGGTATCGGGGATACCTTGTAAAGCACAAAATGTTGCAGGTGAGGTCAATTTGTTTTTATTTGGGACAATATTGGATGTCTGTACCTGACCCTGCCAGCCCCCTGGGCACTCATCTCCCACTGTTGCTCCTCTGCAGACTGATGCCATTCCTCCCTCCTTGGGTCCTGTGATTTCCTCGCTGTGCCTCAGTGCCTTCCCCTTTCACTCATTCTTTGAGGTCAATCTCCAGAGCTCTCTTCTCCCTGAAACTTTTCCTAATATGTCAGTCACATATGATTTTTCGAGTCCCGTGGAATCGTGCATTTTTTATTTGAAATTTATCTCCTACTGCCTTTCTTTAGCATTGCTTGGGGCATTCATCATTTCCTCACCTATGTGTGCAACATGACTCAGAAGGGACAGGTCCAGTCTCCGCCCTCAGGGAGTTCCCCTGCCCCAGCCCCACAGCACACCGCCATGTCCATGGGAGCAAGCGCCTGCTTTGCTCATCTCTCTACATCTCACAGTGTCTAGCGCAGTGACCAGATGTCCCCAGTGTACACGCTGGCTGAATTTATGAAGGAATTTCCAAGTAATTGATCAACTTCTCTTAACAGAGCTAAGCTTATAGAGCAAGGAAATAATAGATGCTTTTTCCTTCCTCCATCATGAACAATAATATAAATCCAGAGAGAAAGAGATCTCAAATCAAAGCAACCCATATGCAACCAGGGACACTGTTGCCTCAGGACCTGACCTTTCCTGACTGGGAAGGGTGGCTGCTGTCCCGGGCAGGAGAGGGGAGCGGCAGAACACTATTCTCCCTTAGAGTGAGTCTTTCACGCACTCTAGCCTTGCCCATCTGATAGGGTGAGTGTCCGCAATGGGGTTGGAGCATCCTTTGGAATCTAGGGCTACTGTGGGATCCTGAACGACTGATGAAGAACTGGAGAGGAACCAGACCTAAAAGAGTAGATTTGGCACCTACCACTTGTTCTCTTGGACTGGGATTATTCCTGTAAAGTTTGAGGTTTTTACCAGCTAGCAGCTTTTGGAAAAATCATGAAGACCCGGGGTCAGTTTTTTTCTGTAGGTACAAGTCATGCTATCTCACCTTGTCTTATCTTATCCCCAACAGGGCATTTTTCCTAAATCCTTTATCCACATCAAAGAAGTGACAGTGGAGAAAAAAAGGTATTTGCCATCCTTGCCCACACTTGACCCTCCAGTGGCTCGTGGATGTCACTGTCCTGTCTACTTTGAAAACCTGACTTGGCAGATGTGAGGGATGCTCAGCCGATCTGTCTTCTTTGTGCTGTGTTTATTTATCTCCTTTCCCTCACTGGATGGGAGATCCAATGCAAATTGATTCGTGTTCAGATCTGATTCTGAGGGGGTATTAGTAAATTTGGAGAATCAGACTTTTCACTGGCAGCTGCCTTTGAACTGAATTAAAGTAGATTACTCCTGAATAATGAGCTTGGAGGGCCCACCCAATGAAGGAGGACATTAAAAAGGAAGTCCCTTGCATCTGCATAATGTAATTGGTGTAGATATTAGAGACGGTTTAGTCTCCTGCCTGGAAGGCCCCTCTCAGCAGCTGCAGCTTAATGCACATTTGCCAACATCTTATCTTGTTAGCACTTGGGTCTCAATTTCACACCATTTTCCCCCCCACCTTAAATAGGAATATCGAGAACATTATTCCTGCAGAAATTCCTCTGGCACAAGAAGTGACAACGACACTTTGGGAATGGGGCAGCATCTGGAAACAGCTCTATGTGGTAAGACTCAAAACCCTGCTCCCTGGGATGGAAGCTTCTTGCAGTTTTTGGCTTGGTTCAAATATGCAATTTAGCCTTGACATAGTATAGCAAACAGTATGAGGCTGTCAAGGCCCAGAGAAGTTAGGTGACTTTCTCAAAGCCATACAGCGAGCTAGTGACAGAGCCATAGTGATTAGGGCATCTGGTGTGATCCTTCTGTTTTTTTTAAACTACTGAAAAAGTCATCAAACTTGAGTATGCTTAAAAATCACCTTGAGAGCTATTAAAAATACAGCTTCCTTCAATGGGGCTCTGCATTTTAATAAACTTAGAGATTTTGATTTGGTGGTCTGTCGATAACACATTGAGAAATACTGTTCTCATATATTAATTAACTAGTGACTATTGTCCTCAGATCTATGAGGGAGCTTTGACCCTGGAAAAACAAAGAGCGTGTTTTATACGAGTTTTCCCTGCATTGAAGTAAATCTAATTTAAAATCCTCCTTTGATGTTTCTAAAACTCCTAATGAAAGTGAGCAGCTAAGAAAACCATTAAACTGAGAGTGAAAATGTCAACCAAGGCTTACTGCATATTTGTTACAGCATCGTGTACACCTGCTGTTGTACACGTTCTGTGTGTAGAGTCACATCTTATGGTCATAAATGTTGACTCCCATGTGGATATTTCATAATATATGGTAATGGGCATATTCAGTTACCATTCTATAAGTTTTCCAAAGGTTGTTAGGACAGTTTAGGGGGCAAACAGCAGACTTGAGGCTAAAGTGATTTATTATTTATTTCTACCACTCCTTTTACACATCACATACACAGGCACTGTGGAAGCTTGGCATTTTCCTTAAGAAATGTTTGAATTGCAAGTCCATCATGCCCTCTACCCTAGTAAAGTGATCCTTAAACCTCCAGTTTCATGATTCTTACCATATCTGCATACCACCCATGAAGTATTTACTTAAAACCTAAGTTGTCTCCCTTTTCAGTAAACTTAAATGACTTACATAAGGAACTTTACAACATGCTGTGTCATTCCAACAATTCTCCAACTCTCCAACACCAACTGGATGCCCTATAATTCAGTTCAATTCAGTTCTAACACTGACTCCCCAGAGTTTAAGGGCTTAGTTCTACACGACTACCCTCTCTTCAGATGTCAGTTGCAAGGCCCAGGTCCCAGGCTCCCCACACCTGTCCAACTTGGTACAAATTCGGGGACTCCCACAACACCCCTCCAACCTCACCTCAGGTTCCGTGTGTCCTTAGAACAACTCACAAAACTCAGGAAAGTACTACTCTTACAGTTTCATTATAAAGGATACAACTCAGGAACAGCCAATGGAAGAGAGACACAGAGGAAAGTACTGGGGTAGTGATGGGCACAGAGTTTCCATGCCTTCCCCAGGGAAGACGTGCCACCCTCCCAGCACATCAATATGTTTACCTTCTGGGAAGCTACTTGAACCTCGTTGTTTAAGAGTTTTTATCCACATTTCATTACATAGGCATGATTGAATGACTGAATCAAGTTCCAACCCTTCTAACCTCCCTGGAGGTTGGGGGTTGGAGCTGAAAGTTCCAACCCTCTAACCACATGGTTGGTCCCTCTGACAGCCAGCCCCCATCCTTGAAGCTCTCTAGGACTCATCTCATTAGCACAGACTCAGGTCTGGTCAGTATGTGCGCTCATTGTGAATAAGAAAAGACACATCTGTCACTTAGGAAATTCCAAGCATTTTAGGAGCTCTGTGCCGGAAACTGGGGAGAAAGACCCAATAGGTATATATACTTTTATCACTTCACACGTGCTTCCCAAATGCACAGCCAAAATCACTTGGCACAATTAGAACATTATTCAAATAAATACATGAAAACAAAACAGTGTCATCAAGTAGTACCTGTCAAAAGCTCAGAGCCAAAGAACTTCTCTCTCTTTTTGTTAAAAAAAAGAAATTAACAAATGTGAGAGAGGGGTTAAAGTCATATTGCCATGAAACTGCAACTTTCTCTTGCCCTTAAACAGAAGGATGGGAAGAAACTAGAGGAGAATCACCATATGGGTCCCTAATATGTGTCTTTGTACCACCAAAACCCATCTCATGTCCCTTGGGTTGTACGCATGTTACACTTGGGGGAACACTGCCCTAGAAACAGGCCTTTTGCACCAGAGCAGTGGCCCTGGTTCTCAGCCTTAAAGGGCCTGGCCTCTGAGACCTGCATTGCAGCAGATGTTCATGGCGCTCCTATTCAACATGTAACCTTTTGGATAAGAGTCAGAAATAACCCCTCTTTTTTTAAACCAGGGAGTGATTGGGATTATTACTTTTGCTTTTGAGAAACCCCTGTGGCCCTGGGGGAGGAAACATGTCAGTGACTCAGACCACCACCCAATCCCTTCACAGCTGGGTAGGGGCCAAGAGAGGCACTGGAGCCATGGCCCCTGAACATGCATGCTTGACTTTGGTCCAGATGGAGGGCCAAGACCTGCGGTGCAGGTGACTGCGATTGTTTCCTGTTTTTGCTCCTAGGCCAGCAGAAATGAGCGGTTCCTCCAGGTGCAGTCCATGATGTACGACCTGATGGACTGGCGGTCACAGCTCCTCTCAGGAACTTTGCCCAAGGACGAGCTGAAGGAACTGAAGCAGAAAGTCACGTCCAGAATTGACTATGGCAACAAGTAACGTCTCTTTCCTCCGAAAGATGTTTTCTTTCCCCACCCACCCCACTTCTTCCCTTTCTCCCTGTGAGAAGCTAGGTTTCATTTTTAGATGCAAGTTTGCTACTTTCTATTTGGGAGAAGGCTGTTACCAACGACTGGGCTTGTGTGCCTTTGCTATCACCCTTGTAGGACCCAGGGACCTGCAAGCGGAGAGAGGCTTGCTTATCCAGTGGTTATTAGCGGGCTAGAGATTTAGGACACTCATTTAACCTACTTCCAAGGGGCTGGGGAGCACAGTCATGCTGGTTCACTTTCGGCTTAGTTGTCATTTTATTCCTGCATTTACAAAGCTCTTTCTTAAATCCCAATGTGAGACTTAATGTCCCTTCCCTATCCTACATTAATCTAAGCCACATGCCATCAGCTAACTCATATGCACAGTTACAAAAGCATTTCCTCAAAGGGAAAGAAGGAGAAATTGGTTACTTTGAATGCTGTGAAGTTAAGGAGAGTGTGAAACAATATTTTGAGGCAGGACAATGCACTAATAATAATAGTAATGATAATAACATGATAACTAACACTAACACCTAATCCAAGCTCATTATGCACCAGTCTGTAGCTTTGTGTTTCACATCCATTGTCTTATTTCATTCTTTTTTTTTAATTTTTAAATTTTATTTATTTTTTGGTTGTGTTGGGTCTTTGTTGCTGTGCGCGGCTTTCTCTAGTTGTGGTTTGTTGCGGTGTGCAGGCTTCTCATTGCGGTGGCTTCTCTTGTTGTGGAGCACAGGCTTCAGGCGCGCGGGTCTCAGTAGCTGTGATTCACGGGCTCTAGAGCGCCAGCTCAGTAGTTGTGGTGCATGGGCTTAGTTGCTCCGCGGCATGTGGGATCTTCCCGGACCAGCACTCAAACCCGTGTCCCCTCATTGGCAGGTGGATTCTTAACCACTGCACTACCAGGGGAGCCCCTCTTATTTAATTCTTATAACAACTCTATGAGGCATGCAGTTTTAGTATCCTCACTTTTTCAGATGAAGAGGCTGAGGCTCTTAAAGAGGTCAACTAACAGGTCCAAAGTCACATAGCTAGTAAATGGCAGAACCAGAATTTAGACCAGGCAGTCTGGCTCTAGAGCCCCTGGGCCTCACCATTATACTAGTTGGATAACATTTGAGAAATGTAAAGGCCCTCCCCCCTCCTGATTATGTGAATGCTCTCCAAACATCCTACTTATTTGTTTATTCATCCCAACAACAAACATGTATTAAGCACTTACAATTGGCCTGATTTCCTGCTAGGCTTTTTGAGGCCACAGAAATAAAAGTTCCTGTGCACTAAGGGACCACAGTCCAGTTAAGAGTGAGCTACAAGTAAACTATTGATATGTATTGTGGTAACTTTGATGGCTTAGGAGGCAAGAGCATTCTTAATTCAATTTGGAGAAGGAAGTCAAGGAAGGCTTCCTGGAGGAGGTGACCAGAGTTAAAATTTGAAAGATAAAGAAGTGTTAAGTAGGTTTCTAGAAAAAGGGAGGCTGGGAGTGCATGAGAAAACATAGCATGTTCAGAAGACTGCAAAGTGGGTCAGAAGCCTGGAACATAGGGCCTCAGGGGGAAGTGGAAAGAGCCTATTAAGTGGGAATAAAAAAAGAAATTTTCCTAGCAGCCAGGCTTCCTTGCCTTTGTCACACGCACTAGGAAGATGATCCAAAGAGGAAAGCCAGTGAGTCCAACTTATGGCTGCTTCCCATCCCAGGAGCACGGTCCCTCTGCTGGTTCCCCTGCTGGCAGCTGGCAGGCGAGTCCAAATCTGCTTATCATGCTCATCATCCCAAAGTGACAGGAAGGGTTTGCTCTGCAGCTGTTGCTGCCATTGGTACAGTGATATCTTTAGCTGAGCATGGTCACAGCTGGGACGTGGGAATTGAGGGCGTTTAGCTGCTTTGCAGTAATGGCATCTGTGACCTTCAGATGTTTCCTCATGGGGGCTTCTGACAATAAGGACCAAGGATGGAAAAAATGGTCACCACTCTTAGGAAGCCTTCCCTGATTTCCTCCCCACCCCCCTGGCTGGGTTAGGCACTCTTGTAGGCCCTTAGCACCCTGACCAGTAATTACCTCCTTACTGGCCTGTCTCCCATGCTGTGTTGGGAGCTCCTCTAAGGCAGATTCATTTCTATGTGCTGGGCGTAGGATCTGCATGCAGTAGGTGAATGGTGGTGAAAGGAGAAAGAGGATCCTCCCTAAATCAGTCTCCCTCTACAGCATCGCCTGGATCAGCACCGTGCTTTCAGTTTCAGTCCTTTGGGGAAGTGAGAGACATCCTCGGAGACCGAGGCCCTGAGCTAAGGGGCCCCTTGTTTCTTGCTTCACTTCCCTGACGACTTCAGCTGGAAGTGAGAGAGATTTGTGCACCTTAAATTAATATAGGCCTGGTGTCTCGGGGGCTCAGAGCTCTGATATAGGATAGGCAGCTTCCTGAAAACCAGAAGGCCAGATTTCAGGTCAGAGTGTCAGGAACAGCATGAGGACCATCAACCTCAGGCTGTGAGAGTCAGGGAAACAGGACTCTGAGTCTTGGAGGACTGGTCAGCATCAGCCTATTTCTTCCCCCAGAAATTCCATTCCTGCCTTCAGCCATTAAACTTTTGTCGAGCACCCGAGAGGCCCTCAGGACACAGACGTTTACAAAATACAGCCTCTCTATGCAACAACAACAACGAAAGGCAAGCGAAGAGAACTAATAATGACTTTCTGAGTGCTTACTGTCTGCCAGGCACAGTTTTAAGCACTTTCCATGCATTAACTCAGTTAAGTCTCCCGACAACTCTGTGAGGCAGGTACTATTATCATCCCTATTTCTTAGAGGAGGAAATGGAGGCTCACAGGCTGATTAGGTCATTTTGCCCAAGATGCACTGGAATTTGAACCAGGTCGCTTGGCTCCAGAGTTCAAGCACTTAACCACTGCATTCTACTGCCTCCTGAGGACTATGAGGAATAGTAAGAGAAAGAGAAGTAAACAGACAGTTGAGTAAGAAGTCATGCATTTCATGAGAGGAGGAAGCATGAACAAGAGGGTGGGAGGAGACAGGGCAGGGGGTGACACCTGCCCTGCATCACACAAGACTGACAGGAATTATTAGGTGAAGAAATTTAGAGGAAGAGAGAGAGAGAAGCTGAGAGGAGCTGAGAGATGAGCATGAATATGGAGAGGAAGGTCGACGGGCTGGAATCTCAAGGGCCTGAGTGCCAGGTGGAAAAGTTCGGATTTGTCCAGAGACTGATGGGGAGCCACAGAAAAAGCCATTTCTGTTTTCTTCACCTTAACATTTTTTATTTTTTTGAAAAAGGCATACAGTGAGGACTTCCTCCCCTGCCCTTGTCGTGGGTTCATTTTATCACTTTCTTGAACAGAGAGAGCAGTGGGGTTACCTTCTAAGGAGAAACTGTCAAAATGCTCAGTTCTCCAAAATGAATGGTTTGCTGTCCTATTGGGAAGAAGCCTCTCCTGATGGTGGGTCATGGGAATCCCATCAATCCTGCCCCTTGTCTACTAAAGCTTCCAAGTTTCAAATGAAACTGGTAATGGACAAGCTCTTTGGTATCCAAGCAGTGAGGACTCCTCAAATGATTCCTTCAAATCCCAAGACAGCTGGACCCGGGAGAATGTTTTATTCATACATTTTAGAACTGAATCCACTTTGATAAATTTCAAAGAGAAAGGAGCTAGAGAGATCTCGGCATTAAATTACGTATTGGCTATGCTTTGTCTTTTCCCAGGTCATGAGAGCCTCTGCTCAGCATTAGTTGAATACATTTATTCCCCCTTAGCGTTGCCCATTCAGCAGCATGGCTGTGCAACATTATGAGTCATATCTAGTTGGAAGTTAATTTCCTAATGAATGTGGACAAATGGGTGAACTTTGACTCCCTTCTGTTTGCATTTGGATGACATGAGAGATGTGCCTCTCAATCCAATTGTCAAATAAGAGATGAAAACGCAGTCTCCTTCATCTGTCCTTGCTGCCCTGACCCTGTCTGGTGCTTGGTGGTAGTGGTGCCTAAACAGGACCACCGTTGTTCCTCTCAGAGTCTCCATCAGCCCACCGCCCCCTCCCCTCTTTGTATGGACAACTTAGGTCCTCCATGTCAAGATCAGATGCAAAAGCAGCTTCAGGTTAGGACCTGTGCAAACATAACCCCTGTCCACAAACCCAGTGCTGCCTCTAAGAGCCTCCTATCTTGAAAGTATACCATAAAGGTTAAGAGTGCAGACTAGGATGCCATATTGCTTTTTACTAGCTATGTGACCTGGAGTAAATTATCCTGTCTTTTCTTCATCTGTAAAACGCAGGTATTAATAGTACTTCCCTCGCAGCGTTGTTACAAGAGTTAAATGCCTTAATATGTGTGAAGAACTTAAGGTACAGCTTATCGCAAGCGCCGTGTGAGTATTTTGCTGTTACTAGTGTCACTGATGCCAATCAGAATGGCAGATGCAGTTGAAACAAGTCAATACCAAACAGGGAAAATCTTGTGACCTAGAAGTCACAGAGCTAAAGAGCAAACTGTGGGTAACAATGGATATATCTGAGATTTCTCCTCCAACAACTGTTTTCAAGGTATCATTGAATAAGTGGTACGTGAATACCTTCTCTGCATATGTATTATATATCATACTATATTATGTTATGTTATATAAACATTAAACAAATAGAGATAAGGCAGAATTCTCCCTTGATCCCTCCACCCCTCCTAGTCCCAGTGCCCTACCTCTCCTTACAGGCACGCATGTTGGTAGTTTGGTGCATTTGTCCATACCTTTCTCTCTGTACATGCACCCAGGTAACATACCTGCCTTGGTTTCTTTGTTTGCTTTTTTTTTACTTAAAACAGACTGTATTGGGGCTTCCCTGGTGGCGCAGTGGTTGAGAGTCCGCCTGCCGATGCGGGGGACACGGGTTCGTGCCCCCCAGTCTGGGAAGATCCCACATGCTGCAGAGCGGCTGGGCCCATGAGCCATGGCCGCTGAGCCTGCGCCTCTGGAGCCTGTGCTCCGCAACAGAAGAGGCCACGACAGTGAGAGGCCTGCGTATCGCAAACAAACAAACAAACAAACAAACACTGTATGCATCTTTCCATGCTTGATTTTTTCTTCACTAATACATATCATTAAACATAATCAAAACTATATCATATTTTTAAAACCTGACTACATAGAATTCCATTACAGATGACAGTTTATTTACCCATTCCCCCTTTGACTGACATTTTAGTTTTTTTCAACACTTTGCTGATGTAACACACATCCTTGTTCAAGTGTGGTTGTTTTCCTAAGTTCAGTATCACAGGAAATACACATTAAAATTTTCTTAATACACACTACCACAGTACCTCCCAGAAAGACTGAGCTATATCAGTGTGACTCCCAGCTGTGTACAAGGCTGTCTGTATAGAGCTGTGCTATGGGAGCCTATGATCCTCAGAAATCAGGTGAGCTTTCTGGTAGAAACTTCTCACCAACGTTCTACAGGCTTCAGCCTCCCTTGATTTATCATCTCACATTTTTGCTTTTCAGAATCCTTGAACTTGATCTGATTGTCAGAGATGAAGATGGAAATATCTTGGACCCTGATAATACCAGCGTCATCAGCTTGTTCCATGCACACGAAGAAGCGACTGATAAAATCACAGAGCGTATCAAGGAAGAGATGGTGAGCTTTGTGAACTAGGCTTGGCCAAGTGAAGCAGGCTTTAGCACATCATAAGTTTAAAATAATAAGCTAATTAACCAGACTGTATATTATTCAAAGGGACATCTGTCCTATGACCTGAGATGATCAGTAACCACATGCATTTTATTGTGTTTTTGTACTTGGATCTTGATTCATTCCACAACCAACCCCCAGGTGGTTTAATGCCAGGCAAGTTTCCTGTTCTCACGGACCTTTTATATTCCAGAGAGGAAAAAAGAAGAAATGTTCAAAAAGTAAATAAGTAAATAATTCCAGATGGCGATAAGTTTCTAAAAGGCAATCAATTAGTGTTACGTGAATCAGGAGCTATTTTAAAAGGTACCATCAGGAAAGGCCTCTCCCAGGAGGGACATCTGAGATGACACTTGTATAATGTGAAGGCAGCAGGCCTGGGAAGATCTGGGGACAAGATGTTCAATGCAGGGGGATCAGCAAATGCAAAGACCCTGAGGTAGGACTGAGTTCTGAATGTTCAAGGAGTAGAAAGGTCAGTAGGGATGGGCCATAATGAACAGTGGAAGAGTGAAGGCAATGCTTTGCAGAGGTAGGTCGCAGGAGCCAGTTCTCATAGGACCTAAGGGTCATGGGGAAGAGCTAAAATATTACTCCAACTGTGGTAAGAAGCCAATAAAAGATTCCAAGGAAACATAATCTTTACAAGGTTAACATAATCTGATTTATATTTTTAAAAAGTATTTTATCCACTGTGTATTGTTTGAAAGCAACTTTATTTTTAGCTCTACTGAGATATGATTTTCATACAATAAAATTAATTCATTTAAAATTACAGTCTAGGGCTTCCCTGGTAGTGCAGTAGTTGAGAGTCTGCCTGCCAATGTAGGGGACACGGGTTTGTGCCCCGGTCCAGGAAGATCCCACCTGTCACGGAGCAGCTAGGCCCGTGAGCCATGGCTGCTGAGCCTACGCGTCCAGAGCCTGTGCTCCGTAACGGGAGAGGCCGCAGCAGTGAGAGGCCCACGTACCGCAAAAAAAAATAATAAAATAAAATAAAATAAAATTACAGTCTAATGGATCTTATTAATACATAGTGTTGGGCAGACTCTACTGCAATCAAGGTATAGAATAGCTCCATGATCCTAAAAGTTTCTTTGAGTTCCTTTGCAGTCAACCCCCTTCCCCAGTCCCAAGCCCCAGACAACCCCTTTTGTGACTATATTTTGTCTTTTCTAGAATTTAATATAAATGGAATCATATGTCTTTTTTTATAAGTTTATTTATTTATTTTATATATATTTTTTATTTTTGGCTGTGTTGGGTCTTCGTTGCTGCATGTGGGCTTTCTCTATTTCCGGTGAGCGGGGGCTATTCTTTGATGTGGTGTGCAGGCTTCTCATTGCGGTGGCTTCTCTTGTTGTGGAGCACGGGCTCTAGGTGCATGGGCTTCAGTAGTTGTGGCATGTGGGCTTGGTAGTTGTGGCGCATGGGCTTAGTTGCTCTGTGGCATGTGGGTTATTCCCGGACCAGGGCTTGAACCTGCATCCCCTGCATTGGCAGGCGGATTCTTAACTGCTGCGCCACCAGGAAAGTCCCATATGGTTTTTGTGTTTGACTTTTACTCAGCATGCTGTTTTTGAAGTTCGTGTTGTTGTATGTATTAATGTTTTTTCCTTTTCATTGCTGAGTTGCTATACCATTGACCAGTTGCCAGTGGTATGTATCATTGATCAGTTGTTGAATATGTGGGTTGTTTCTAATTCAGGGCTATTATAACTAATAACACTATGAACATTTTCATATAAATCTTTGTGTGGGCATATGATTTTATTCTTTCTGGATAATAATCGTTGGAGCATATGATAAGTACATATTTAACTTTTTCAGGTACCAACATACTATGTCCCAAAAGGCCTGTACAATTTTGCATTCCCATCAGCAATCTATGGGAGTGCCAGTTCCTCTACATTCTTGTTAGCACTTGATATTGTCAGTGTTTTAACTTTAGCCATTCTAGTGGTTGTGTAGTGGTATCTCACTGTTGTTTTGAATGTCCCTGAATGACTAGCGATTTTGAGCATCTCTTCATGTGCTTACTGGCCTTTACCATTTGTATCTTTTTTTGTGAAGTGTTTGTTCAGATACCTTGCCCATTTTCACTGGGTTGATTTTCTTGTCATTGAGTTGTAAAAATTCTTTGTATATTCTGGATACAAATTCTTTATCAGATACATGTTTTGCAAATAAATTTTCTCCTGGTGTGTACCTGGCCTTTCATTTTCTTAAATGTGTCTTTCAAAAAGCAGAATTTTTAGTTTTGATATAGTCTGTTTAAGCATTTTTTTCTTTTATAGTTTGTGCTTTTTATGACACTAAACTTTATGTGGAAGTCTGGGTCATTTGTGTTATTTCCCAAGATCAAGGCCAAGAGAGTCAAAGTGACTTGGCTCAGACAACAGGAACTTTTGGTGGAAGGCCTGGATATAATGCTGAAATCTTTAGGCTTGAAACTTATATGATTCTTAATATTCAGGGCCGTCTTTCTGTTGTCCTGAGTGGTGCTGGGCTAATTTTCTCCATTTTCCTCCCTTTTCCTTCCACCTCTCAGTCAAAAGATCAGCCTGATTATGGAATGTATTCCCGGATCTCCTCATCCCCTACCCACAGCCTCTATGTCTTTGTGAGAAACTTTGTGTGCAGAATTGGGGAAGACGCTGAGCTCTTCATGTCCCTCTATGACCCCAACAAGCAAATGGTCATAAGGTAAGTGTTCAACGTTGCCTGACTTCTTTGTATTCGGGAGATTGGAGTTGGCAGAGCTCAGAGTGCCTTTTCCTTCCACCATCACTTGTGGAGAAATTCCCACCCAGTAGAGAAACAGTCTAGCTGAGAATGTGGAAATAACTTCTTCTTTTAGGGTGTGGGAGTCAGGTGGGAATGTTACTTTCACCACTTTTTTTCCCCAGAGTAGGGTTATGGTTACACCATAGGGTTTTGTAAACAGTTCTTTGATTACTGGAAAACAACCAGAAATAACAAGATTCAGACAGGTAGCACTGAATAGAATAAAAATACCTATTTTAAAAGGAGAGTTAAGAAATGAATGGTGAAAACGCCCTGTCCTCAATGGCAGTAGCAGGCTAAGAGTGTGGGCTCTGGAATCTGCGTGGGTTCACATCGTGCCCCCACCATTTACTCTTTCTTAACCTTGGGCACATTGTTAATCTTTCTTAAGCCTGAGTTTCCCATTTGCAAAATGTAAGTGTCAACCTCACGGGGTCATTTCTTTTAGTTAGACTTTAATAGGAAAAAGCACAGGAAGCACAGGGCCTGGCACATGGTGCTCCAAGTGGCAGTGGTTATCATTGTTACTATCTTAATTAATTGTTCTTGAAAATGGAAAAAGTAAGGGAACTTCCAGGTACCTCAGCTCGAAGAAGGGAAAACATGTTTGGGAATCTCCAGAGGAAAGACCTTGATGTACTTCTGGCCCCCACTGCCAGCCCTGGCATCTGCCTGTGGCTCAGTCCATCCTTCCTCCCAGGTGACCACTGCCTGTCCCCTCCAGTGGGGTTCTGAGCCAACACGTAGTCCTGTATTTGAGATCCCAGTTAACGCAGTACAGTGGAGCTGGAGCATGATCCTTCTGCTTCTATGGAGAAAATGATATCTTCTTACCTTGCTTGAATTGATGATTAAAGGAGATAATGTATAGTTCCTACTGAATTATAAAATTCACTTTAGAAAATAATGGCTCTCTTGGAGACATTTATTAAACATAGAAGGGGCTATCCACCTAAGAAGACGGAACTGAGGTCTGTATGTGATCTCACATAATCATCATTACTCTATGTGATTTGGGTGAGAAAATGAGGCTCAGAGAGGTCAAGTGACTTGCTCAAAGGCACATATATTTATAAATGGCAGAGCTGAGCTGTCTACCCAAGTCCATCTGACTCCAAAGATAAGCTAGTTTCCAGTTTAATCTGTCACCAAGGAAAGAGTTGTATCAAATATCCTCAGTGGTTCTCACCAGGGTCTTAGCACTGTTACGGTGGAAAGCTATTCTTTATAGCAAACTTAAATCTCTAATTTAAAGAATCAGCCCAGCTCATCTGGCTAAGCCTCAGCAGACGCTGTGAACAAGTGTTCCTGCTCCCTTAGAACCCACTTTGAGATGGTCTGCGTGTCATAGGCCCCTTGCTGTTCCCTGTCAGCTGCTCCAAGGCACCTGTGACAGAGATCCCGAAAGCACTCCTTGCCTCTCAGAAAACACAAGGATTCCTCATGGCTGAACTGACAAGCGTGCCTGGCCTGCTGGCTCATCTAAGTGATGGATGGCCTGAACCAGCCCTGTGGAGGGAAGCAGTGGATCAGTGAGGTGGCAGCTCTGTTCCCCGATGCGCCACACCAAATGATGCGCTCGATGGGGCATGCCTGAGTGATGCCTCTGAGAGTGCCAGAGACACAGGGAAGCCCTCGGGAGAGTGAGGGCTGAGGAGGAGGGGGACAAAGGGGCAGAACCCCGCCAGAAAAAAAAGAGTAGAAAACAAAGAAAGAAGAGAAGAGGCATGATACGGGAAAGGGGCAGGGGAACTTGGAAGCACTCCCCAAGTCGGTCTGACTCTGGGTAGCTGTTCTCTCCCTAAGAAACCAAGTTTCTCCATTCCTGCCTTCCCTAGCCAGCGTGTGCATACAGTGAGCCACAGGCAAGTTAGGGCATCCTCAGTGTGGTCCAGATGTGAGCTGGGGAGAATTTGGCTGGGACCAGCCTTTCAGTATTGGGATGTACGATGGTCCGATTCCAATGGATGCCTGCAGAGATTTGGTTTGGGAAACTTAAGATAAATTTTGGTAGTATGGAAAAGAAGCAGTTCAGGCATCAGGCCAGTGGCAAGGCTAATTTCCAAAAGGAGCTCAAGAAAGAGTTGGAATGGTTCTCCTTCTTCCCCTGAGGAGGGTGTCATGTGGAAGAGGTCTTACCTGTCTTGGTGCCAGGTAGGCCTTCAGATTTACCACCCAGGTCTTCCTGGGAAAAGATGGATGGGGCCAACTCAGCCCTCTAAATTGCTTTTCTGATTTATGATTCTCTTTCCCCTAGAAGAAAATTGCTGGTGCCTAGTGTTTAGACCTAGCAGGCTAGTTCTCTACTGGACATGCTACATGTGATTAAAGATCCTGGGAAATACCCAGGTATTTCACTATGACAGTCCAGAAATAACCAATGGAAAATAATTAAAACAAATCTTTTTGGGGATGGAGCCTTGGAGGCTTCTTGGTTATTTTGCTGAAAATTCCACTAAAAAAAAAGTACATTTAACTTGATTAAGTTTTAACCATTGGTTAATCTGGGACAGTTTTCTTTCCATTGTAAGTTCTATTTCCCCCTTGAACCTTGCTCAGACTGCTTTTAATAGTCTTCCAGGGGTGAGTGGAGAGAAAAAAACAAGGCATCAGAGAGAACAAACCTCTAAAAAGCAGGCAATTCCCTTTAACTTTGCTGAATTCTCTTATTATGCCTTTTTTGGGCTGACTTGGTTTTTGAGTTTTATTTTGTTTGTATCCTGATTCAAGATAACGGGCATTTATTTAGAACCAACTCTATGCTCCTGGATGGCATGGAAAACTGAATGACTCAACTCAGCAAACTATACCAAGCTTCTCCTAAGTTAAAGAATGCCACATTTCCTGATCTTGTCGATGCAGCTAGGCTGACTAGTATGAACCGCACAGGGGTGTGTGTATGATTGCTAGAAGATGTGTGTTGATAAATGATCAGATGTCAGAACTGTGTGTCTGCCTTTCATAAAACCTGTCAGTGGGTTCTCATTACCATCAGGATCAAGTCAAAATCCTTGAATGGCCTATAAAGCCTACATGGGCTGGCCTCTCTTTCTGATTTTTCTCTTACCATTTTCCCCTTGGATTTGTTTTTTAGGTGCATCAAGCTCCGTCCTGTCTCAGGGCCTTTGCACGCCTGTTTGCTTTGCCTGACATATTTCCCTTTCCCACTCTCTTTTTCCTGACCAACTTTATTTACATGTCACATCCTCAGCAAAGACTTCCCTAACCACCCAGGCTAGGCATGGTTCTTCTGATATACATTCTCACACCATCCTGAACTTTTTCTTTGTAGCATGATTGCATATAAATAGTTGCCACGACTGCATTTAAATCATTACTTAAGTGTATCTCAGATAATGGCTAAGGCCCTCTATGGGCCATCACAGTGTGACATTCCTTCAAGGAAACAGTCCGACATCTAATGGATAATTTAGAATAATTCAAATCTTTACTCGATCTTGAAAGGGGAATAGGGTGGGAAGGACAAATACATTCTTAATGCCCAGCAAAACGTACAAACATCCTTTCCCTCTCACTTCTGCCACTCTTTATCACCTCTACAGAGAATGCTGCCGCTCTTCAAAAACATTAGATAGCTGGGTTAGAATTTGCTTACTAGCTGGCGGAGGGAAAGAGGTTGTGAATACCAAGTGTTAGTAATTCCTTACCCCTGCTTGTCTAACGTCTGTCTCCCTGACGGGACTGTGATCTCCTGGAGGGAGGGACAGACAGGGAGAGCCTGTCTCAGACACTCCCATGTCCCCAGTTGCCAGCCTGGTGTTCGGCGCATAGCAGAGGCTTGGTGAATATTTTTACCTTATGAATATTGAGACCCCTAGCAGTAATGGGTTGCCACCCCTCTTCCCACAGTGAGAACTACCTGGTGCGATGGGGCAGCAGGGGCTTCCCAAAGGAGATCGAGATGCTCAACAACCTGAAGGTGGTCTTCACGGTAGGTGTGCACTGTCCTCTTGTACCACATCCCATACTCACGGACATGATCTTGGAGATGGGGCTGGTCAGGTGGTCAGGAGGGAGCGTGGCCTTGGTGCAGAGCTGTGTTCTGGGCGTTTTGTAAAAGGAAGCTATTGGGAAGATGGATCTCCTCCTTGCTCCCTATCTTTCTCACTCATGTGTACACAATGCAGAACACTGTGTAAACAAGCACAAACCTCTTCCAGCAGTAATGTCGAGGTGAACTAGGTACAGCAGCTACTCTGATTTTCTGGTTAATTCATGGTTAACTTGAGTTCCTGACTTTGGTTCAGACCGTCTAAAAACCTTTCCAAAATACATCAGATTAAAAAAGGCCTTCCTAGAACATTGACTGCCTTGGTAAATTAGACATTCTGAACATAATTAAGTCATAGATGACTAAAGATCTTATGATTCCCTGGGATCATCCTTCTAAATAGCAATACTTACCAGGCAAGACATAACACAGAAATGTTGAAATCAATTGCTATTTGGATGATTTCTTTCTTTTTTTTTTTTTGTGGTACGCGGGCCTCTCGCTGTCGTGGCCTCTTCTGTTGCGGAGCACAGGCTCCGGACGTGCAGGCTCAGCGGCCATGGCTCATGGGCCCAGCCGCTCCGCGGCATGTGGGATCTTCCCAGACCGGGGCACGAACCCGTGTCCCCTGCATCGGCAGGCGGACTCTCAACCACTGCACCACCAGGGAAGCCCTAGATGACTTATTTCTGAGAGTGAACTGGCTTTTTAGTTCTAGAAAGGAGAAACAGTGGAAGGAAGGAGATAAGAGTTATCATTTCCAGCAGAAACCCCTCTCTTCTGTTTTCACCGAGTTGTGTTCAGAGTATGATCTTAAGATATCTGAGGATATTGGTGTTTTCTGCAAGCATCTCTGGGGAGAAGAGCGTTTATGAGATTTTTCACTGTGTCACCTGTGTTAGCAAGGGAGATTACAGAGGAGGAGCGAGGGAGGGGTTTGGGCATTACCGAGTGACTGACATGCTGGAGTAACCTGCCTTGCCCCACAATAATTTTCCAGTTACAGGCCATTAAGTTCTATGTCTTTTGTTATGTTACAATTAGATTGGAGTGCAGCTGATTTATTTTGTTTATTTCCTGAAAAATGGGCTAGAGGCATGGAATAAGATCATAGATCCTAATTGCTTAGACAAAGTTTTCTTGGCATATATAAATGTGCCTCAGTGCCGTTTGTCTATTATTAGTTAGAAGGAGGAGCCTATTTATTTTCTTGATAAATAGGAGAGTCCCACGGGGCTTCCTGATTAAACCAAGAGACAGATGTTTCACAAGAGGGAGAGGGACAGGGAATCAATCAGTGGTTCATCTTGCAGAGAACCCATTCATGATGTAAGCGTGCAGGAAAGGTCATGAGTAAATTGGTGTCGCTCAAGAACAATGAGAGTGTGATCCTGCCTTTGTGGAATTCTGCCTGTGCCACCACCTCTTCTTCACACAGCAAACGGACTTGAGAGCCTTGGTTGACTGGCTTAATGGGTTGACACTTCCTTCTCTTGAAATGATGGGAATCTTCATTTCAGGACAAAGCATGTCATGGTGCTCTAGCTTCTTTTATTGATTCAAGAGCACCCAATGAGCACCTACTGTGTGTAAGCTCTGTGCTGTATCTGGGGATCCAGCAGTGAGTAAGCTGATAGGCTCCTGCCCTCAGGGTGTGATGGGGGGAATTCAGAAAATAATTAAAGGAGTAAATAAACGAGAGATCTCAGAAGGCAATGCATGCAATGCAGATAATTAAAACAGGGTGATGTGATGGTGTTTGACTGGGAATTACTTTCAATTGGGCATTGAGGTGATGTTTAAGTTAAATATGAGATACGACTTGGCAGGCACATGCCTTGCTGGCCTCATTTCTCTTGTCTCTGGATGTCAGCACTTCCTAGTTGCCTCTTTGGAGGCAGAGCCCAAGGAGCTGGCATGTGGGTTGGGCTGATGGTGGATTTCCCTTCTCTCTGCTTTATGAGCATTCACCCTCCATGGCCCTGTAAGAGGAAAGCGCATATACCGCGAGGCTTCCTAAGACTTTGTCCAGTTTGGGGGTTGCTGCTAATACATGGGGGACAAGACTGAACAGTAAACGGAACACTAATGAATTACTAAATCAGGTCACACGTGTTTTAAGTTTCGTGTCTCAGCTTCCCCAAACGTCTGAGTTTTGTGAGGCCCAAGTGAGAATGATTGGGAGACACCGCAGACTGAAGCCTAGTTCTGAGATTGCCTGTTTATACACTCTCCAGAGAATGACCTATGTTCAAGCATTTTTACTTGCTCTCATAGCAATAAGCTTCTCTAGTACCAAGGGCCTCTGATGAGGAATCTCTTAAAGATCTGGTGTCTTCTTTTGAGCAAGTGAAAATTTTTCAGAGAAGAGGAGTGGAAAAAGGACTTACCTAGGAATCTTAAATGGTTATCTAGTGTATTAATTTGCTAGAGCTGTCATTACAAAGTACCATAGACGGGGTGGCTTAAACAATAGAAATTTATTTTCTCACAGTTCCAGTAGCTGGAAGTCCAAGACCAAGGTGTTGGCAGATTTGATTTCTTCTGAGGCCTCTCTCCTTGGCTTGCAGATGGCCACCTTCTCCTTGTGTGTTCATGTGACCGTCCTTCTGCGTGTCTGTGTCCTAAACGCCTCTTCTTATCAGGACACGAGTCATACTGGATTAGAGCTTACCCTAATGACCTCATTTTAGCTTAATCACCTCTGTAAATGCCCTGTCTCCAAGTACAGTCACATTCTGAGACATGAAGGGGTCAACGTATGAGTTTGGGGGAGACATAATTCATCCCATAACATTTAGGAAGGAACCTGTCAGGAGGCAGGGCTTCTGTGTCTCTGGAATGCCTCTGAAAGATACCAATATAGATAATTCAAAAATATAAAAAATCCTAATGGGAGGAGAGAAGTAATTAGGGATGGAGGTCGTTGTGAGGGAAGCAGGACTTGAGCTGTTAAGGATGGAAAGGATTTGGATATATAGAGGAATAAGGGGTAAACTTTAGAGGTGGAGGTACAGGTGGGGGGCTTAGGAAGAAAGATCTAGAGTCGAAAGTGAACATTGTGTGTTTGTGGAACAATAAAGGAATCTTTGTGACAAAAATAGAGTACTTGCATGCAGAGAATAGTGGGGAATCCGTGGGGTAGGACAGCTGGAAATATATTTTGTCCAGGACGTTTCATGTCAGCTGGGGAAAACTAGCACTAACAGGGTAGCAAATAGCGAGCTATTAACATTGTTGCGGGGAGAGAAAGGAAGTGATGAACATGGCTCCTAAAGATGAGTTTCAGGGGGATTTCAGGGTGGGTTGGAGGGAGGAGTCAGGCAGGCCGGAGAAGAGGCTGTCCCACCATCTGGATGTGAGACAATTGGGATCTCAAACTCTGCCTGCTGGGCAAGGCGGGAAATGCAAATGAGTGGAGGGGCTTCCTCGGTCAGAAAGCCGCCTCTCCCCTCCCTTCCCTCTCTCCCTGCCCAGTGGGGAGACTCGGGAGAGTGGAGAAGCAGCTGTCCGTTCCTCCAGCTTTGAAAGGACAGCCCTTGTATCAGTGAAGATTCTCCAGGGAAGTTGAACCAGGAAGATACGTAAATAGGTAGATTTGTTGTGAGGATTTGGCTCACGTGATTGTGAGGGCTGACAGGTTTGAAATCTGTAGGGCTGGAAACTCAGGGAGGATTTCTATACTCTAGTCTGGAGGCAGAATTCCTTCTTCGCTGGGAAACCTCGCGTTCTGTTCTTAAGACCTTCAGCTGATTAGATGAGGCCCACCTACATTATGGAAGGTGTGCCCTTTACTTAAAGTTAACTGATTGTAGATGCTAATCAGACCTACAAAATACCTCACGGCAACATCTAGACTAGTGTTTGATCAGACAACTAGGCAGCATAGCCTGTCCACGTTGACACCTAAACCCCCAAGCAGGAAGGTGTGGACCACTTTGGGGCCATGTCTTGTTCCCAGAGACTCCGCACACCCCTCCCTCTTCGTCCCACACCAGCCACAGTGAGAGGCTGGGGATGGCTGCTTTACCCAGGCCCTGGCTCTGATGTCAGCTGACGGGCCGCTCCCAGTACCTATGCCTGCGTGAGGATTAACTCAGAAGAGAAGCGACTATTCTCTAGTGAGGCCAGGCCCAGGGATCTCTGCTCTGATGCCAACAACATGCCTTGACATCCCTTCTCCAGCTGATCTCAGCTGGAAGGGGGTGCCAGGAACACTGAAGCTTTTAGATTTGAGCAGGGCACTTGAATGCTGAGGTAGTCCAGGTGGTTTCCCCTCCTGTGTGCCTTTGGATGGTGAAAGAAATGTATTGTGGTGGTTAGGTTGATGGCCTTTGGGGTCAGAGTGACCGGACGGTGTCTGCAAGGACTGAGGTCGTGTCCTCGGGGAAGACCCTTATCTTCTTTGTGTCTCAGTTTCCCCATATGTCAAATGGGACTGCAGTAATAGTATTAGTGATGGGACTTTGGAGTGTTGTGAAAGGTCAGCTAAGACGATGATGTGTGCGACACTGGGCACAGGGCTTGAGAAGTCAGCTAGTTCACGGTTTCAGCGTTCCTCCTCCTGAGCCCACAGTTGAGTGTAATTCCCTGTCCCCCTTGCAGTTAGGTGTGGCCGCGGCCCTTGCTTTGGCCACTGAAATGGAAGCGGAAGTGATATGCCTCTCTTCTGGGTGGGAGCTTTAAGAGTCAGTGAGTGATTTGCCCCGTTACCTTCCCCTGCGCTGGGGACGGTGAATGCACCTATTGTGACAGGATAGATCCTCCATCAGCCAGGGGCCCACAGTGAGTGAGTGGAGCCCCCGCCCGTCTGCACTGGACCAGTAGCCTGAGCTGGAAATAAACCCTGTTGTGTTAGAAGCTCTGAGATATTGGGGTTGTTTGGTGTCACAACAACCCAACCCCGAGTGATGTACATGCATTAGGTGCTCAGTAAACGGTGATGGTTAGGATTTTTCCTTCCTCCTTTTGCCTTCTCCCTCAGAGGTGCTGAGCAATGACCAGGTGGATGGAGTCATTTGCAACAAATGCTATTTTTGGATACATCAGCTGGTATATAGGGACGGCTACCTATACAAATGATACTGTACCTCTATCTTTCTCTTCCCATCAGTTTGAGGTGAAAGAATCAGGCTTGAACGCCAGAGCCCTGTCACCCAGTTTCCTTTCCAAAACTCACCTTTCTTATGTGTGAAACGGGGGTGATAGCTTTGTTTTCCACCTTTCCCAGGACTAATTGTATGACTGGTCCGTGTATGCTAAGTGCTAAGCACCAACTTCCCCCCACCCCCAGAATTTACTATTACTGAGTTTGCTTTTCTACTTTTTGTTCATTAGACACGTGATGTGTAACTATTCGTTTCCTGCCTTACAGGATCTTGGAAACAAAGACCTCAACAGGGATAAAATTTACTTGATTTGTCAAATAGTCCGAGTTGGGAAGATGGATCTTAAGGATACGAACACAAAGAAATGCACGCAGGGACTGAGGCGGCCTTTTGGGGTGGCAGGTAATGATACACCACACAGCACTAACCGTTACTGGAGTGCACACTTCATGTGACTGAATTTTGAAGATTGTTTTTCTTTCGCTCTCCTCCTGGCCCTCCCCCCCTCAAAGACTTAGGCCAGACAACCCCTAATACCTACATTTCTTGTGACTAAATCAAACTAATTGGTAACTAAGTCTAGATTTATGATGAAGACGGTGAATAATGGAATCCCCGTGTCTGGAGCAGAGCGCTGGGACCACAGTGAAGTCTGAGCAGTCGGTGCTTTCCCTCCCCAGCACAGTGAAAAAGGAAGAACACTATGGGTGGGATCTAATTATGAGGAGCAAATCATTTAAAAAAAAATATCCAGGACAGGAAATGCAGTTACACAGAATGAGTCACCCACCACACATATAAATTGCAGCTGGAAGTGGACATGTGGAGAGCTGGCATAACCGAATGAGGCTGCTTGAGAGCAACGTCACCTCCACGTTCCTTTCCAAGCCTTAACTCTCTTGGGGGTTCCCAAGACTTCATCATTCTTGTCCCACTTTTACAGTTTTTGTTATATTTGACTATCACTTGCACTATTATTTACCCAATATATTTTCTGTTAAGGAACCTTCTTTATTTAAACTGAAGTACATTTTGTTTTCTTAAAAGACAATTTAAATACCTGTGGAAATAGCAATTCGATATGCGAATTTTACTTTTTATTAAAGTATAACATTTTAGTTGTGTACCATTTATAATCCTTGTATACCATATCTAAACCGAGTGTTTCAGGTTTCTCACTTCAGGACACACTGATCTTCTGTTATCACAAACCAGCTGGCTGTCCAGTGAGTCCCCTGGCACTGCTTGCAAAGTGGCGAAGCGGAAGAAGTTAGCTTATACTGAGCCAGCTGGTCTTTCAACTTAGCATTATTGCCAGCTAGCTAGCTAGGCGATCTTGGACAAGCATATTCCCCAGGGCCTTAGTTTCATTATCTGCAAAATGAGGGACTTGGACCTGGTTGATCCATGACTTGGTCTAAATTCTCTGATTCTATATGAGGGACACTTCTGGCATCACAATGTCCCTGTTAGGGCAGTGAGGGTCCTTCAGCCTTACTGCAAAGTGTGTCTTTGTCTCCAAGTGTAGCTGGCTCTCTCTTTTGGTTTCAGGTGACAGCAATCTGGTGTAACTGAAAGGTTTAGGAATAGATTGCTTCAGGCATAGCTGGATCCAGGAACTCAAATGAATTTACAGTATGAAAAACTCTGGAGCCAGAGGGAGATGGTTCTACCCAAATCGTTCTCACTGAGAATGGGCAAGCAGGGTTCTGTTCATCAGAGAGAATGGATGCTGGTCAGGTTCAAATAACAGTTTCCCCTCCTTCTCTCAGTTCCCTAACTCCTCTCTTGTGCTAGATGCAATCACTAGTTGATTATTACCCAAGCAGTTTTAATGGCTCCCTGACTGGGGCCTGGAGTGTTTGAGGAATTTCATGCTACTAGGGTTTTGGCTCTATTTGGCTAGCATGTCTCAGTGCTCCTCCCCCGCCCCCATTTCTATAATCCCTGCTCTAGTGCAGGAGTTCTTTACCTTGGTTTTTTATGGACCTTCAGTGGCTGATTTAAGGAGAAGTTTCAGAGGAGCTAGGATCCCTCTGTAAATGCAGGGTTCAAGGATCCACAGATAACGTGTCTGTGCATATGAGCACCTTTACGAAAAGAGGGTGAATAAGTCTTCAGATCCCACAGGGAGTCACCGCGCTTGGGTTTTGTCAGCACAGTAAACATCCAATACAAATAGGTCAGATCCAAACCTAATTAATTCCATACGCTTAATTCCATAAGCACGGCTCTGACTCTTTCCTTTTGGCCTCCGCCAAGCCCTGGGTTCTTGGATGCTTCCCTGACTGTTGACCTCCCAGCCCAGTTTGCCCAGAGGCATTTGCCAGTTGTTGCCTGTGATGAACCCTTGCTGTCTGTGTATTGTCTCATGCTGGCTTGCTTGCCTTTTTAGGCTTTCCTGTCCCAGCCTCCTGCCCTACAAGCTCATCCCATTGTTACCCTTTCCTGGGAGCAAGAGGGCTTAAACCATTAATTCATTTCTCTTTTCTTTCTAGTTATGGATATAACAGACATCATCAAGGGGAAAGCAGAGAGTGATGAAGAAAAGCAGCACTTCATCCCTTTTCACCCGTGAGAGATTTCCCATTTCTTTCCATTCTCTGAAACCACATCCTTTCTGATTGAGGGCCACACAAAAGCAGGGTGAACTGATTCCCTGAGTTGATGATAGCCCAGGTAGGACCCCCCAGGAGGAGGGCAGGTTGAGAATGATGGTCTCAGTGCTGAGGCATTCAAAACCAAGCAGCTTATACAAAGAACTATTAAAAATCAACCATAAGAAAATAACCCAATTTAAAAATGGGCCAAAGACCTTAACAGACACCTTACCAAAGTAGATATATAAATGGCAAATAAGCACATGAAAAGATGTTCCGCATCAAATGTCATCAGGGAAATGCAAATTAAAACAACAATGAGATAACTACTACATACCCATCAGAGTGGCCAAAATCCAGAACACTAACAACACCAAAATCCTGGTGAGGATGTGGAGCAACAGATATTCTTACGCATTGCTGGTGGGAATGCAAAATGGTACAGCTACTTTGGAAGACAGTTTGTTGGTTTCTTATAAAATTAAACATACTCTTACCATATGATCCAACAATCATGCTTCTTGGTATTTACTCAAAGAAGTTGAAAACATGTCCACACAAAAACCTGCACACAAATGTTTATAGCAGCTTTATTCATAATTGCCCAAACTTGGAAGCAACCAAGATGTCCTTCAGTAGGTGAATGGATAAATAAACCGTGGTACATTCAAGACAATGGAATACCATTCAGAACTAAGAAGAAATGAGCTATTAAGCCACGAAAGGACATGGAGGAACCTTAAATGTATATTACAAGTGAAAGAAGCCAATCTGAGAAGGCTACATACTGTATGATTTCAACTATATAACTAACATTCTGGAAAAGGCAAAACTATGGAGACAACAAAGAGATGAGTAGTTATCAGGAGTGTGGGAGGGATGGACCTATGTTATTATATATTTGTCCCAACCTATTGAATGTACACCACCAAGATTGAACCCTTAGATAAACTATGAATTTGGGGTGAAAAAAAAAAAAACCAACCAGCTCCTCACCTATGTGTTCATCAGATGGTATTTATTCAATGGACTTTGACTGAAGGCTGTCAGAGGGCCGGGCGTTGTGCCAGGCGTGGGGGGATGAGGTGGGGAACAAGGTCGACGTGGCCCTGTCTTCCTGAAGCTTATGTTTAGATGCAGAATTAAATGAACAAAAGATTAAGTATGACAGGGACCACGAAGCTGTGAAGCAGCAGCATATCAGGAGCATATAATAGGAAATCAGAACCTAATTCTTGCGGGTAGAAATATCCATGACTTTAGAGGAGGGTAATGAGGGTGAATATCGTTTCCTTGACCTAAAACAAGTTTGAGAAAGCAGGACCCCCAGTTTGAGAACTTTGTCCTTGTTTGTCTAAGGAGGATGGTGTTTTGTTACAGATAATGAGGTCAGTGACTCTAAGTCATGTGATTAGGACTTAGCATGAGCAGATAAAGCCTTTTCCACCTTGCTGAGCAGATACTCATTTTGAGGGCTTGGGAATCCTTCCTTTTTAAGAGTCTTCCTAGGAATAAAAATGGCCTCTACTTGTAGCATTGGTATTCCCCTAATTTCAGAGCCATGTTGCTTTGTGAAAAAGAGAGATGTGCTTCTTGATGGCAGGTACACTCTCTGAGCTGACATGGGCAGGCTTACTTTTCACCTAAGGTGTATGGAGGGGTTGGGCAGCTTTCTGGAGCTCCTGGAACCACAAGGTAGGGACTCCATGAGGGTACCACGCAAGTATTTTGTGCTCTCTTTTCCTTTCTAGGGTGACAGCTGAGAATGACTTCCTGCACAGCCTGCTGGGCAAAGTCACAGCCTCCAAGGGAGACAGCGGAGGGCAAGGTAGAGTGCCAACAGGCCAAGTGGGCTGGGCCTGACTTCAGCTTGAGATCCCTTGATTCTGTGGCAAACAGATCAAACTCCTAAACCCTGGGAAACATAGCCTTCCTTCCAGACGGACCATTGTGAGGAATGGGGGATTGTGACCTACAGAGCTGGACATCTCTAAATGGGAAGCAGAAGGAGGCATGTCCTAGTGCCTGAAGGAAGAAGGGAATTGGTATAGCCTATCTCCTGTGTGTCAGGCACTGTAAAATGTTTCCTTGTTCAATTTCATCCTTCCCACGGTCCTGTGAGATAGATGATATCAAACCCACTTTACAAAGTCTGGGTTTAGAGGGGTGCAATGATTTGACAGAAGCTGACCCTGCTAGAAATAACCTGTGGGATTTAAGTTGGAGGTGTCTTGCTCCAGAGCCCCTCTGCATCCTGCCTTACATCCTCCCCCAGGGCTGGGTCACTGCATCTGTGGCCGCTTGTCCCTGCTTCCATGGTCTCCTCCAGAGAGAGACCAAGGGGAGAGATGATGGGAGGGTGAGGCTGAGGGGACACCTTGAAGTTGACTCTTCACCATGAGTGTTCCCTTCCAGGCCTCTGGGTGACCATAAAGATGCTTGTGGGTGACATCATTCAGATCCGCAAGGACTACCCACACCTGGTGGACAGGACCACCGTGGTGGCCAGGAAGCTGGGCTTCCCGGAGATCATCATGCCAGGTTCTCCTTCCCCCTGGGTGGGGCTGGGGGTGGTCTAGCTGGTGTGATCCATTTTCTTTTTAAAGAGTCAACTACTTCTTTTCTACTGCTTTTCTCTATTTCTCTCTCTGAAGGTAACCACTGAAAACAATTGTTGTATATCCAAAAATCTTCTATGCATTCACATAATAAACACAAACACATAAATATACACACATGCACCCCCCCACAAATGGGAATCACACTTCATATACTTTATATACCATTACTTATTATACTTTACATAGCGTTCTGCAGCTCACTTCTCACTTAATAATTTATCATGGACATCCTTTCCACTTTACTACACGTGGAATAATTTCACTCCTTCTGGGGTGAATACTGACATTCTCTTAAATTGCTAAGCTGTTTTTTTATTACCAGAAGAGTCCACGCTCATTGTAAAATGTCCGAAGGGCATGAAAAGGTTTAAAGTGAAACCTTGAAAGCTCTCTCAAATCTTTGTCTCCAGAAGTAACCACGATACGTATTTTCCAAATGTGTATGTAATAAAAGAAAGTAAATGGGACTGCATGATAACACTCTTTTGAAACTTCCCTCTTTGCCTTAAACTTGAGTCTAGGACTTGTGTCCATAACCACTCTTGCTGACTTACCCCTTCTTTCCACAGTCGCATGGTGGTCCACTGGTGTTGTAATTTATCTATGCCTGCTTTACTGAGACATCAGTCCCTTGTGCATTCCCCTGTAGGGTTTTCAGCTCTCACCCCCCCATTCCTGAAGACCCTCCACACCTTGTCCCTCACCCCATCCGTGTTCCTCGGACACAGAAAGTCATTCTGTCTGCCTCTGCACAGTAAGAGATCTGCGGAGGGAACCGTCTGTGGTTGTTATTCACGCTCCAAGATCAATCCAATTGGAGTTTGCCTTTGCCTTCCCAGAAGGTGTCACTAGAGCATGAAATTTAAATGACTTTTAATGGAGAAAAAAATACGGCCAGTCGTGACCATCCTGCCTCCCTTTTTGCAACTAATTTCCTACTGTTCCTCCATCCTCTCGTTACCTACTGCTCCAGCCTCCCTGATGAAGTAAAAATGCTTTTCCAAATTGTTCTGATTTTAACTCCATGAACAGACAAGGTGTGGCACTTCCACCAGCTCCCCAACTCCCCGCGCCCTCTAGTCAGTGCCTCTCCTGCTACACAGACTCCAACTGTTGTCTCTCTCCCTGTGCCACAGGGGACATCAGGAACGACATCTACATCACTCTCTTACAAGGTGACTTTGACAAGTACAACAAGACCACTCAGAGGAATGTGGAAGTGATCATGTGTGTGTGCGCGGAGGATGGCAAAACGCTTCCTGTAAGGGACCCTCTGCTGTTGCTCCGGGTGACAGGGCTCCCCTGGGGTGCCTCTGTTCATAAAGATGTTCATTTCCCGTTCCCGATCCCGCTCTCTAAATGCCAGGGGCCTGCAGGGTGGTGTTGGGTAAGGTGATGTACACCTTTAGAGCTTGGCTGGCACAGTAGCCCGTAATAAGACCTGGTGGTGTTCTTTCTTCACACCAAAGCGGTTGGCTTTTCATTGTCTGTCCCTTTCCTTTCATGACCTCTCCTCCTTTTTTTTGCCTGGCACCTCAGTTTATAGGTTAGCTTTTCACAGTTAACATGTTGTTCTCATCGAAACCTGAGCTGGTTGATTCAGGCAAAATTCCATGGCAAGAAAAAGGATCAATACAGAGCCTTGGGTTGGTGTGAAGACTCAGGATGTCCTCAAAACAGACATTCCCAATACTTGATCTAACTCCCTAGCACTCAGCCAGACATCCTGGTGGAAAGCCTTATCCGTAAATTGGTCTCCAGAGGACCAGCAGAGTGAATTCAAGAATGCAAAGCATATTGCTGTATTCATACAGCATATGTCCTGTACAATATTTGTCATGTGTGTTTACCTTTATTTACTTAGATTTCCTTTAAGGTTGTCAGCAGCTGTGTCCAGTGTGTGGGAGGGTTTTGCTTCTCAATTTCTCCTTTCAGAGTACTTAGCTGAAAATACAATCAGCTCTCAGCAGAAGTTTCAGCGTGGGCAGATATTCCTCTTAGGCCGCAGTAGGTGATCAGATAACACAGGAGCGTAGGGGTGTGAATACTGATAGATCTTCTGCTTTAGCCTGGGGGCCTGGAGCTCAGGCAGACTTTGCTACCCTCTACCTGCGAATAACTAGCATTCACAGAGGCATTGCTACATACCAGGCACTGTGATAAGTAGGATGCATTACTGTTATTTTCCCCATTTTTACAAAGGGGGAAACTAAACCTTTGTCAAGTGAAACAACTTTCCCAGGGTCATAAAGTTAGTATATGGCAGAGATGGGGTTTGATTTCAGGTTCCAGTCCCGCTTATTAAACACTTCACTCTAATGCCTGTACATTAAAAAAAAATCCTCCAGTTTATTTCTCATTTAAAAAATGAGGCTAATAACCACTCCCGTCAAATTCTGGGAAGATTCGTAATTATTTTTTAAATTTAAAGAAATTGCAATTACCTTTTTGTTCGAAAAGACTGGTCCCATTAATTAATATCTAGTTGAGCAAAATCCAAGGATTTAACGTAATCCTCTTTTTGTTGGATTTTGAAACTTTTCTGAAAAATAAAATAAGTAAGAAACACTTTGCTCAAAGAAACACAAAGGAAGAGCAGAGGGTTTTTATCTGAAAGGGAAATTGGGTTTCACAAATGTATAGACCATGCTTTGAAGTCATTTTTATCCAACTACCTGTTGGAGAACTTTTTAACCTCAGCCTCATTTTTTAAAACACTGATGTGCTTGCCTTCGACGCTGCCGAAGGACAAATTAGAAGGAACAGTTAATGGGAAAGCAGACCTCTTATCTCGTTTCTGAACCATTTGTACTTCCGACGCTGCCATCCTTTCGTGTCACACCCAACCAGGCTGAACAGACGCACTTATCAAAGATGAATATATAGGCAGGAATTTGGGGGCAGAAATGGAGAGGTAACTGTGGGGCACAGTGATAATTTGCAGTTTCATCTATGAGGGAAGTTAGGGGGAGTTCAGTTGACTGACTATTGCAAATTGCTAAGGAAGCCTGTGGGAGGCTTGTCTTTCTCTACTTGCAGAAATAAATATTACTGCCTGATTAAGTGTCGGGCAGCACACTTAAACGTTCCTGTTTGATGTTGGTGGGAACAGTCCCCTTTAGGGGTATCGATTTGTCCTCCTGCTCCTAGGAAGAGCAGGGTCGGAAGATAGAGTAGGTTAGATAGACTTGTCCTTGGCTCACTTTGGGGTCTCAACGGCCTTGCTCAGGATGACCCATAGCAGAGAAGCTAATAGGCTGGGCTCTGAGATCAAACTGACAGCAGTCAAATCCCACCCTCCCCTCCTATTAGCTGTGTGATCTTGGGCAAGTTTACATGTCTATGAAAGAGGAATAATAATCTCTTTCTTGTGGGGTTGCTGTTTATACAAAATGGTAGGTGTAAGGCACCTGGTATGTAGTAAATACTCAACAACAGGAAGGAGGTAACATTTAGGAAAAGCAGACCAACTTCAGGTTGAAGCCATGGAAAGGATCTGAGGGGGTCAAACAGACAATCCAGCGGGGGTACCTAAAGCAAGTTCAAGAAGTAAAAATGCTCCGATGCAGGGCTGAGAAACCTCTGCTCTTCTGAGACCAGCCAGTTTACAGGGCTGGAGGTAGGGCATGGGGGGCAGTGCTGTGTAGTGGTTAAGACATGACCTCTGGGGCCAGGCATCCAGGCGGAAAGCCCAGCTCAGCCCGGATTAGCAGGATGACCTGGAGCGAATTACATAATCTCTCTACGCCTAGGAGACTCTGTCTGAAAATGAGACCAGCAGTGGCACCTTACTCTTGTGAATGCCACCTGAGGTAATTGACATGACAGGTGTTCATTGAAGTTCACTATTACCAGAAAGGTAGAGCCGTCGCAGGCTTGGTTACTGCCTCGTGGACACCAACTGGCATCTTCCCATGATAAGAGCAACCTTGTCAGCCTAAAGCACTTCCTGGCTCCCGAAATGCGTTCACACCCCTGGTGTCATTTATTCCTCAGATGATTCCTACGAGGTAAACAAGACCTGTGTTTGGAGCCGGATTTTTCCTCCTGCTGAAGTGTGTCCACCAAGGCCACGTCGGCATTAAAGTTTCCAGGCTTCCTTCTACTGACCTGAAGCCAATTAGGGGCCCTCGTTGTTAACAGGGAGCCATGGGGGTGGGCAATGGGGAAAATTACTGAATAGGTTCACTGGAGACAAGCACAAATCTATATTTTCCCGAAAACCGGCCCTGTCCCTGGTCACAGTGCTCTTTCTACACACCCAGCGACATTTGGTTTTATCTCTGAAGTGTTGAGAGGGAGGGAGCTGTCTTAGGTCTTTCTCAGAATAATACTGAGACTGTTTTCTCCAGCTTTAGGCAATCAAAAATTTTCATCATCAAGATAGTTTTGTGGGATTCAGCTGCATGCTGTACAGCAGCTTTACTTTCACCAGAGATACATGTGCATTTTCAGTTTTTATAAGCTATGTGGAATTCAGCTGAGCTACAGAAATGCTAAGCCCATCATTGTCACTAGATATAAATCTTAGGAGACTGGAAGCCATCTAGGTTGTTACAGCGGGAACACTGGGCAAAGAGTTAGAGGGTCTGAAATGTAGTCCGGGCGTTGGTACCTTTTGGGGCAAGTGACGTAACCTCTCAAGGTCTCAGTTTACTCAGTTTTGAAATGGGGATAATGACGGTAATCATCAGAGGTGGTTGTGAGGAGTGAATTAAGTGAGGCAGTTCGTGTAAAGGGCTTAGCATAATGCTGGACACAAAGCACTCTCTAAATGGTTAGGACAACTTTGGAAGCATGTTTTTAGTTCAGCACCCCAAGAAGTTCTGAAAGGCTCCATACCATTGAAAATTAAGAGAGTTGTATGTCTTCCCTCATTTGCAGTTCCCTGGTTGTCCTTGTTTTTTCAGAGATAAGTTTTGAAAGGATGCTGTAGCCTTATTTTCAAATGGGTTTGATCTGGTCATATGTAGCATCAGTCAATATTGAAACTGAACTTATTCTTTCCCTATAGCTCAGAAGTACAGAGGGACAGAATTATCCTTCCCACAGCTTAGCTTGCTTTCCCAGGGGCCCAGAGTGGCCAGCTTTGGTCCTTCAGCCTGGTGGGAAATCCACTGGAGAATCTGATGGACTCTAGTGAGAGTCATGGATTCTCTCACCATAAAAGTGCCCAGAGGCACACAGTTTTGTAGTTTGGGGGCTTGGGGCTGCAAAACCAATCCTCATGTCCCTAGATCTCTAAAGACTTGAGGTTGCAATCTCTTGTTCTGGTATAAAAACTGAACTTAGGCCCCTTCTGAGTGACCCTGCCTTAGATCTTGTTTTGGGGCCAAACAACTAGAATGAACACGAGGTAGAATTAGGGGTTGGCATACTCTATTGCAAGGTAATTCCTTGTTACTCTGAGGGTGATTTTTTAAGAATAAATACCCTATGTAGATATGCTTGCTCTGTGCTCACCCTCTCTCAGAATGTCCTTCCTGTGTTTCTGCTCAAAGCCAACTTGGAACCTTTCTTCAAGATGTTCAACTGTCATCACCTCCAAGAAATATTCCCTGAGTCTTTAGGGGACACTGAAGTGTCCTTTCTCTGTGCTCCATAGTGTTATATAGTCAGCCCTCTGTATCTGCAGGTTCTGCATCTGCAGGTGCAGAAGTTTGACTGTACTACACTGTTTACACTGTTTTATATAAGGGACGTGAGCATCTGTGGATTTTTTTTTTTAATCAGTGGCAGGGAAGGGAGGGCCCTGGAACCAAGCCCCTGTGGATACCAAGTGACAACTGGATACATATATCTGTCATCACTTCACATTGCCTAGTGATTTGTCTGCTCATATAATGACTCCTACACTGCACTGTGAGCCCTCATGTCAGGTTTACTCTCTGACTCATGCCTGTATCCCAGTGCTTAGCATGGGCCTGGTACCTGGAAGATGCTCCCTAACTGTGGGCTCCTTTAGCCCCCTCTGCCCATGTGTCTGTCTGAAACCCAAGCTCCCTCCCCTTCCCCAGCTCCCGCCAGCACCTGGGTGTGTTAGCATCAGAAATCCATCAGAACGGGCTGCTGCTTGGCTGATCTGAGCCTGTTTGGTAACTTTGTGCAATTCAGATGTAGGAAACAAATAGAATTAATAAGACTGGCAGCGCGCAGCAACTCCAAGGCTGGTTACCATTGACAATAGGGCAGCCACATCAGCTCCTACTGCGCTCCAGTGGTTTCCAGAATGCAAGTAATAGAATTTCTATAGTTAAGCAGCTGTCGCTCCCAGGGCCGGGCACATTCATGTATAAATCCGTAATGTAGAAGGGTACCTGGCAGAAGGCTTAAAGAAGGCAGGGTTATCCCAGGCCCTGTGGCCAGGCTTGGCCTCGGGACCAAAATTGCCCAAGCATAGAAAATGGCAATTCTATAGTGTTGTCTCTCTTTTCATTTTTCTTGGGTCAGAATGCAATTTGCGTGGGAGCTGGGGACAAACCTATGAATGAATATCGGTCCGTCGTGTACTATCAAGTCAAACAGCCACGGTGGATGGAAACAGTCAAGGTAATAATAATAATGATGATGATGATAATAGTTGGGGGACTCTAAGACTCCCTAAGATCTGAAGCAGTAGCCTAGCATGTCTCTGGTGGTGTGTCAGGCAGTGGAAATAGTGGCCCAGTGGGCGAACGCCCGGTTCTCTTGATCACCCTTCACCGGCCCAGCAGCTAGCCACCATGGCATTGTCAGATGATCTTGTGGACTGTGCCCAAGCCATCAGGTTGTGTCGTTCTGCTCAGCAGTGAGGAGTGACAGAGCTTGGGAGCAAATGTGAGGCTATAAAAAGCTATTTAATGCCTGGTAGATACCCTGTTGGGAGGGTACCTCAGATGGAATATTTGCATTACCAGATTGTCACACTAAAGTAGAAGGGAATATCGTGCATTGGAAGTGGAGTTTGGAATTAATTTAGTGGACAGTGAAGCTTGATCACAGCTTCAAATGTCTCTGCCTTGTAATTAATAGCAGTCTTCACTCACTCTGTGCTCTGAACCCAAACTGAAGATATTCATAAGACTTCCCTTTCAGAGGTAGCTCTTCAAACCTCAGTGGTTCTTGGGTTGTCACCCATATTCCTGTTTTCCTCAGTGGGTCTCCCTGTACTCACTCTCTTAAAAGTGATGACCTACCCAACTTTGGGGTCAGAGAGCTGTTGGACCAGGTGGTTTTCTCTTCTCTGTGCTCTCTTGTACCCCAGTTATATCTCTTTGCTAGCCCTCATCACATGGTGATAATTATGTGTTGCCCTGTGTGGGCCATGAGCTCTTTGAGTGGGACCCTGCCTTATGTCAGCATGGCCCGTGCTTCACATGATTGTAGCTTATAGTATTGATTCAATATGCAGTGAAAGAATGAATTGGACAACAGCTGCCCATGTGACTCTCAGTTCTTGTGCTCTGAGACACACAAACAAGTGGTGGACCTCTTTGGGCTCAAATTTCATTTTCTGGAGCAGAAAGTATCCACAGAAAATCTGAGTGGTTTTCTCACAGGTAGCTAAGCTTCTCTGTCTGGGCCTGAATTGTATAATAACAGGGATTGCTGTGGGGCTTTGGGAGGTGGGATAGTCCAGAGACAGGCCAAAAGCACCTCAGTCAAGGGTACAGCAGACCACTCACTGGACAGTGAAACTGGGTGACCAAGGGGTGATTGTCTTGGCCCAGTGTCCTTGGAGGAAAAACCAAAGATGGGAATGAGGCTTAGGATTTTCCCGAATATGATTGGATTCAAGCATTTTTATTAATTTACATAAATGACAGTCCCCCAGCAAGCCCCCTAATGGGCACTGTTAATTTTCTAAGCCCTGCTGCAACTGCCCAAACTCCTAGAGTGTGTAAGGAAAATGTGCACTGTGCAGTTTGCAGCGCATTAAATCCTGCGCTAAAGTTATGTGACTTTTATATCAATTTGGGGGGATTCGTTTTTCCTCACTATAATTTACAGATCTCTTTTCATTGGCTGGGAATGCAATTTGCCAAATGGATTACATTTGGTACTTTATTTTCTCTTCATAGCCAGTTCTTATGTAACGTATTTACAGTTCATCAGGCTTGATGGCTGGGTAATAAATCAGCACGCAGCACTCTAAGTTAAATGGTCAGGCTGCCTTTTGCGGGGGGTGGGGCGGGGTGGAGTGGGGAGGGCTCTTTAACTCATGGTCTCCTGAGCTCTGGTTTCTGCCTATTGAGGTGGCCGTCCCTATCGAAGACATGCAGAGGATCCACCTGCGATTCATGTTTCGACATCGGTCATCTCTGGAATGTGAGTGCCCAACCAAATGGCATCTCTGCAAAACCCCTAAGGGGAGAGGGGTGGGATCACTGGGTGGCCCAAGTATCATTTTTTTTCCCCTGACCTCAACAATGCTATTTTCAGCTAAGGATAAAGGAGAAAAGAACTTTGCCATGTCCTATGTGAAGCTGATGAAGGAAGATGGGACCACTCTGCATGACGGATGCCATGACTTGGTTGTCCTAAAGGTACCGTGAGCTGGGATGAACTCTGCAGTGGGGAGCATGCAGGAAGTGAAGGGGAGATGGCAGGATGGCTTGGTAATTAAGAGCAGGGACCTCAGAGTCACACACATAGGGGCTTCCCAGGTGTGAGGCCTTGTACAAAGTCTTAACTTCTCTGGGCCTCCGTGTCCTCATCTGTGAGCTCTCAGTGAGTAATTGTGAGGATTATATGAGTCAGTGCATGTAAACATGACATTGATGGGTACATGGAATTCTCAGTAAATGGAAGGTTATTGTTACATACAGAGTGGACTTTGACTCTGTTAAGACACCTGTGGGATGTACAGAAGACCAGCAAGAAATATTTGAGAGATTCCTCACTGTAGCTAATGGAAAAAATATCACAATTTAGGGTCCCGATCCTGCTGTTGACTAAATTGGAGTCATCTCACATGTCTTGCTGAGTCTCTATTTCCTTTTCCTTAAGTGGTGATGGCCATGTTTATGACCATAAGATGACCCACGCAAAAGGACCATGTAAAAGAGTATAGATGGCAGCTGCTGTTATTTTTACGTCATGAGACTTGCACTGTTCTCTAGAAGTGGGGAAGTATTTTCCTGATCTTATATGCGTGCTTTCCCACAACCACTCCCGTGACAGTGGCGTGTCTCTAGCTAGCCCCTGGCTGGAGGCAAAGGGTATGGCTATGAAACGGGGCAAGCCCAAGTGGTCAGCACAGGGATCAAACCCTTGCCTTTGACTTTCTCAGCACTGGAGGCTGGAGTTGCCCTTTTGCCTGTGGTCTGCATGACAAACACAGCCTCACCAAAGCTTCATAACATGGTACTACTCTTCTCTGAGTCTCTTTGGCTTTTCCAGAACACCCCTTTTCCTTCCGTACAGGCTCTGTTTTCTCATTTTTGACGCATCAAGGTAGTTCTTGGTTTAAAAGGTTGTGAACGCACTGGGGGCAGAGTCCCAGCTGCAGTCAGTTTTCAATTTAGTCACCCTCCTTAAGCCTCAGTCTCCTTATCTGTAAACTGGAGATGATAACAGTATACACAACAGTAACAACTGTTGTGAGGCTTAAATGACATGAACTAAGGCATACAAAGAACTTAGTGCAGCATCTAGTGCAGAGTAAGGGCTCAGTAAATCTTGACTGCTGTAATGCCTACCTCTAGCCATTCATTTCAGCATGCCAAGGGACTTATGTGTCTGTCATTTTACTAAGTGTTCTATATGCATTATGCCATCTGGTCTGCTCCAGATTTCTAGAATTAGGTAATATGATTAATTCTCAGTTGAATCCTGAGAAGAACGAGACACAGAGAGACCAAGGAATGTATCCAAATGACACAGGCATGGAAATGGTAGAAGAGGGTCTAAATACCATCACTTTCGGAATCTAGTGCCTTTGCTGTTAACTTCTTTAAGCTGATTCCTTATCCTGCTGGTGGGCGTGTTTGTGTTAAGATCTTATAAAACTTAGAATGAATTAAAATATCCTGTTGGCGAATCTTCAGTTCCCTCTGTGCCATTAATGAAGTCCACAGAGCCTTCAGGTGGTGGATCAACCCCTTTCCCATTAACGTAACCTTGGGTTCTCGCCTATTTTGTGGAAAAACAGCCCTACCTTACCAGCTGATGTTCACTGCTCCTCTTACGATGTCCCTCACTGTTGCTGATCCTCTCTACCTACAGTGTGTAATCTGGCCACTGCAAACTCTGTGTAGCATTGGGTGCATACCCTTGGCTTGGGGAAGTAACCAAGGTGTTGTTTCCAGGGGGACAGCAAGAAGATGGAGGATGCCAGTGCTTACCTGACTCTTCCTTCTTACCGACACCATGTGGAAAACAAGGGGGCTACCTTGAGTCGAAGCTCCAGCAGTGTTGGGGGGCTCTCTGTCAGCTCCCGGGATGTATTCTCCATTTCTACGCTGGTGTGCTCCACAAAGCTCACCCAGAATGGTATCGGAAACATTGATAGCTCTGTGTGTGTGTGTGTGTGTGTGTGTGTGTGTGTGTGTTTATGTGTGGGCAGGCCAGGGGAGGTCCTGATACAGACAGTTTAGACCAGTAATAGTAATTTTGCTTGTCTGGACTCTATTTTAGTGGGTTTGCTGGGTTTGCTGAAGTGGCGTATGAAGCCACAACTGCTACAGGAGAATTTAGAAAAATTGAAGATTGTCGATGGAGAAGAAGTAGTAAAGGTCAGTGGGGCTTCATTTTGCCTGTATGCATCCACCAGTGACAGAGCTTTAAATCATGGGTGGCTTCAGGGGAGAGATGCAGTGCTGAGGGAGATAGGACAACTTTGCTTCTGACAATGGGATACAGTGTCCCAAGTCAGCATTAGAAGCCTTTATTGGTAAATCTGGGGGATGATAAGGTTCAGTGATGCTGAATCTTGAGCAGGAGAAAAGTATGGTTGTGCTCAGTCTCTGGAAATAGATCAACTTTGGTGTAGATCCTAGTACAACTGCTTGCCAACTTTATGGGATAGTATTATCAATATGACATATTTTGCAGGGTTGTGAGCATTCAAGATGATAAATATTTAAAAATTAACTCAGCAAGTCTCTTACACATAATGCACAATAATTGAACTAACACTTATGAAAATGTACAAAGTTCAACAAATAGTAACTATTATTTATTTTTGTTGTTGTAAGTTGCTATAGTAGTATGAGCTCTTAGTATTATCTACATGTTGCTGTTAGAAATAAAAAGTATTCTTGGTCTCTGCTGCTTCGAGAATGTTATGTATTAAGCATGAGGAAAGGAAAGACATCAGAGCTCACGTTTTAGGTGAAACAAGCAGAAAACAATGCAAATGTCAGACATATTGTTGTGTCCACATGGTGGTGGAGAATATAGTGTCTGAAGCGCAGATCTAATGAAAGCAACTGTCTCTCCAGCACTATGAATTGGGACAAGTGTTTCCCAGAGGTCCTGGTGATCTTGTTTCCATTGGGAACCTGGTACAGCTAGAAACTCTGAGATTGAACATCCTTATGTAGTAGCTCTGTGTTTCGACTATAGGAAATATTGACCCATCTCTTAGGAGGGAGGGGTATCAAATTTTAGTTAATTGCCCATACATGGAGAAGCAATGGTCGAATTTCCAGATCAGTGCTTTAACTGCACTGTTGACCCACCTACCTGGTTCAACAATGGCAGGGAAATTCCCCAGACATCCTTTTATAAGGCCTGTCACCTTTGGCAGCCTGGAAAAGTCATCTGAAAGGGCATTCTGTTCTCTCCCTTTTGCATTCTTTTTTTCTTTTTTTTAGAAAAAAGTTATTATTGATGTATACTCTACATATAGTAACATATGTACGGAGCACTTATCTTAAGAGTACAGTTCAGTGTATTTTTACACATGTACACAACTGTGTACCCACCACCTAGGTCAAGATACAGAACATTTTTAGCATTGCAGTAGGTTCCCTCTTACCCCTTCTCTGTTAGTAACCTATTCGGGGGTAACCACTAAGCTGACTACCATCATTATAGATGGGGTTTTTGCCTGTTCTTGAATTTCATAAGAAGAGAGTGGTAATGAATAAACATTTCTGTGTCTGACTTATCTTACCCTGCACAATGCTCACAAGAGTTATATTCGTCATTCCACATTGAAGTAGTTTGCTCTTTCTTTTATTGCTGTGGAGTATTCTATAATGTGAAAATGCCACCCTATACTTATCCACTCTGCTGAAGATGGACAACTGGGTTGCTCCAAGTTCTGGCTCTTGTGAGTAAAGTACCTGGCCCTCCTGAACATGGCACGTGGTGGATGTGTGCCCTCATTCTCTTGGGTAAGCACTGATGAGTGGGACTGCTGGGTCACCAACACTCTTTCTTACAAGACCTTCATTATTTTTCCCAGTTTCTCCAGGATACTCTGGATGCCCTCTTCAACATCATGATGGAACATTCTCAAAGTAATGAGTATGACATCCTCGTCTTTGATGCTTTGGTAAGAGAGAGGGGGCCAGTGTTTAGTGACATTAGGCATTAACGTGTGTCTCACTGTGAGAACACAGAGAACTTATGGCCCACATGGCCCTTTTCATGAATTTTTTGGAGGCATTGTAACATTTGGCAACCAGACCAATGAACGAGTTGCTGTTTCCCTTCGTTTGCTTCGAGTTCATTTGAAAGTATGGGCAGGGTGATTAAAAGGGGAGTGTTTAAGTGCTGATGGTGGATTGGCCCTGGTTGAAAGTACATGAAGCTGGATACCGTGAATAGTCGCTTTGGCTTTCCATGAATGCGGGGAGTGAGTCCTTGGCCAGGCTGTAAAGTACCCAAAATGTTTCCTAACCCTTTTTTTACCTTCCTCCTGCTCAGTCTCCAACTCAGCAGTTGTTACACTCCTCCTGCCCACCCCAGAACATTTTAGAGGGGGTGGTACACCAGGCAGATCTGTCTCCTTTCCACCTTTCGAAATGGTCTGTTCTTCCTCTTGTCCCAACTCACATCTTCTCAATGTCATGTCAAAATAAACATTAAAAAAATCTGCATTAAGGTATCAGTGACCAATAAAGTATGAATGTGTCAACCCTTTGTGTCAGTGACATTTACATTTTTATAGAGCTTACTTGGAGACAACTGTGACTTAATCCAGTGCTTCCCAAGAGGGCCTCCTAGAAAGCTGTGTCTAAGGAAAAATACTTCCTGACGAAAAGATCCTTTGATTAAAGAACTTAGGGAAGTGTTGACCATTGCATGACTCTCTTGGAGATTTACAACGCACATAAGCATATGGAAGACTCTGATAAGGCCTGCAATAAAGAAGGCAGTCTAAGGTTTTGATAACTTGAGATTTCTCAAGCTTATCTGATCGTGAAACCCTTTAGCATACTTCGTGAAATACTTTTGAGGCGGGGTACTACCTTAATGAAAAGGACTGAAGCTATATTAGTGACCTAATTCCTGGGCAAAAGAATTTGATAGGGATTCAGTTATGCCATGTGAATACAGCTTCCTGTCCTGGGTCTGCCCACAAAACACTGATTCCTTGCTTCTTCCTCAAGATCTACATAATAGGACTCATTGCCGACCGGAAATTCCAGCATTTCAACACCGTTCTGGAGGCTTACATTCAACAGCATTTCAGTGCTACCCTAGCTTACAAGTAAGTAACTGTGTACTTCCTGCTTGCCCTGCCAGGATGCCTAGGGCACAAAAATTTGAGTAGTTTCTTTTGGTCACCAGCCTGTGTGAGTTCTACCTTTTTTGACGAAACCCAATCTGGCTGTGTTATTTGGATTAAATAAAAATATGCAAACTCATAGGTTGGTATGAATATTTTATGGTGGCAGAAGTACATGGAAGTGTTTGCTCATTCATTCATTCATTTAGTCAGTCAGTCCGTCAGCTATCATTTATTGAACAGCTACTTGCGATACACACTGGGATTCAAAGGCTAGAGAGAAGGAAGTGCATATGACAGGTAGCTCAGTACAGCTTGTGTATAGAGAACTGAGGGTTAGAGATCAGAGATGATGCTGGAAAAGTTGGTGGAGGCCCGTTTGTGAAGGGACCTGGAAAAGCAGGCCAAGTAGTTCGAAGTCTACCCTGCTGGTAATAAAGAAACATGGTCAGTTTCCAGGCAACGGAGTTCCATGATATTACAAGAACATTTTCTGTGGGAAGAAGAAGCTGAAAAGAACATTATCACCACCATCATCCCTCCTCACATCCTCACTGTGACTAGTTTTCCCAGTCAAAATATTTTTTTCTCACTACTTTTTCCTTTGCTGGCTTTTTATGGACAGGAAATACTTATTCACTCCCTGTATTAAACATATATTTTTAGGCAGAATTATTTTTATGGTGTAAATGACTAAGTGAGCTTGGCTATACCATCACCTCTAACCTTTGATTGAATGCCTTATAATTTAGTAAACAAACTAATTACCATGCTGTGGGCTGAAAAGAGATGTATTTTGAAAATATAATCCTTTATTCAGGAAATTGATGATGGTGCTGAAGACTTACTTGGATACCTCCAGCAGAGGAGAGCAATGTGAGCCAATTTTAAGAACGCTGAAAGCTTTGGAATATGTGTTCAAGTTCATTGTTCGGTCAAGGACATTATTTTCACAGTGAGTACTAGTTATGTAAGAGTGATTGATTAGCTCTGCAATTCCTCTGGGGTACAGCAGTATTGTGCCATTGGAGAAACTCTTACAAAATTATAACCAGCTGCTGATCAAAAACAGCTTAAAATTCCAACTTAGAGAGTTATGAATAGGTAATAATTGTTCCAAGTTCATTTGGGGAAAAAAAGAAGAAATCTTCATATGTTGAAGAGTTATGTCTCCTCCAGTGACTATGATTTGTGATTTGAGGCTCTTCTGCATTTCATCTAACATTCTTCATTTGATTTGAGATATGATGAAAACCTTCCAGGAATCTGTATTCCATGGGGATGGGGAAGCAGAACTCAGAGAATTTGACATTTATTTGGCTCTAGGAGGATGCACATGACAGATGAGCAGGTATTTGCAGCTGATCCTCCTGTCCGTGAAATCCTAGTGGCCAAAAAGTGAGCTGACATTTTAGAGCACCTAAGAGATTTGATATTCGATGGTCAGCATCACAGAGGTTAGCTACCCGTTTAAAAGGCTTTAGAGGTGGAGTCATTCCAATGCAACCTGCAAAATAACAATTTATGTGTCTCCTGGCTACAAGGTAGAGTTAGGCAGGGAATTGGTTGTGTGTGTGACCAGGTTGGTTGTGTGTGACGGGAAATAAGCATACAGGAAATGTATTGTCCGGATTCTTATCGGTGCAAAGGAAGAGCATGCAGCTCAAGCTGACTCGGGGAAATAGGACTTTATTTTATTTCGCATTATTGAAAAATCTTGGGGGTACTTAGCCTTCGGTACGGCTGGATCCAGATACTTAGTGTCGTTCGGGTAGTCTCTGTCTCTCTAGATCTTGGGTCTGCTCTCCTTTTGTTGGCTGCCTTCTGAGGCAAGTTTTCCAATGGGGAAGGCACTGGGAAACTCAGATTCATATTCTACTAGCTTAAGCAACTCTAGGTTCCCTGTTGTTCGACCAAAATCCTATGCCAAGAACTATCTTGGGTCATGTGCTAAGGTCTTGAACAGTGTGACCAGGAGAATGAATATGCAGATTGTGTACTTATGGTCACATGTTCCCCTCTGGAGCCATGGGTCAGGTCAGCAAGTTATGGTGTGAACTTGTTTACTTGAAGGGATGGTTTCTCAAAAAAAAAAAAAAAAAAAGTAGAAGTCCGTAAATCATCATTCTGATCAAGACATTGGATGAGTTATGAAAGCTTCATACTCAGAGGCAGCTGAAATGGGTAATTATTTGAGATTCTCCTTTGTAGGAGAATTCTTTGATATTTCAGTTGATGAATAGAAAGAGATGAGTGTCTTGAACCATGTCACAAAACATATGTCACTTAGGCTATTCTAAAGGTGAAATACCTGTTTCGATTCCTCTCTTTTGTCAGATAGTCAAGGCAGAGACTGTGTATTGAAGTCTTAGGGGTATTCTTGAACTTGAAAGGATATTTGAATTATTTGAAAACCAGTAAGAGACAATTATGGGTCTTCCTAAGAGTTGAACTCTTGGAGAGGTTCAAGGATTCAAACGTTGTAATTCCAGATTAGGCAATGATATCTTATCCCATCTCCAAGCGAGAACTTCATATCTACAAGAACATATCTTTTCCATGTATCATATCTTATGCCTCAGTTTGTCCTTTTAATTTATTTCTCTTTCCTCCCTCCGCCCATTCCTTATTTCTTTCCTTCCTCCCTCCCTCTCTTCCTTTCCTTCCTTCCTCCTTGTCTTACCTCTCTTAGTCTTCGTCTCTTTCCTCCACTGGAACAAAGAGCATTTGTACATCTGCTTTCTTCTTTTCTACCTGAGGGCATGTCATCTTGCAGTGCCCCCAGCTCTTCATTCAGTAAAAATTCAGTGCTGCGGGAACTCTAAGTAAGTTTTGGCTTCTTAAGGAGTGGGATAATCTGTTATTCTCTTATGTACCCCCAGCATAGCATATATAGAACATCACTGACACTCAAGAATGCTTGTTGGATGAAGTGCATTCTGGGGCCTAGGAGAAGTCATTTGGTCAGAGGAGATGTCTCGAAGGTAATCCAGACATAAGCTTGAATCCTTTCTCATGATCAGAAATATAGGCTGACCTGCAAGGAGTGCCGAGGGAAGGTAGTAGGTCTTGTTCATTCTAGAATCTTTCACAATGGGTTCTCTTCAGTGGAGCCTCAGGGACATTGGGAAGTGATGGTAGTATTACCCCAAACTAGAAGGGAACTTTACTTGGGAATGGAAGATAGACGTTTCAGTGCTTTGAGATTTCTAAGCCAGCTGGTGGGAAATTGTAATATAATTATTGCTTTGGGAGCTTATTGTGTCTGGTATTGTGTTTCTGTTTCCTGTTATTCCTTTGTCTTTCCTCGTGTGCATAGTTACAGCGGATCCAGTCCCCATTAATTGTTCCCTGCCATTTTTTCTTTGGGCATGCTGCACATGAGCATTTACAAGGGCTAGGGATTTTCCTGTATCAGTATGCAGGATGCACTTGGGTAAGAGAGGAAGAAAACTTGTTGAGAAGGATTGGAACTTTTTTTTTTAACATCTTTATTGGAGTATGATTGCTTTACAATAGTGTGCCAGTTTCTGCTATATAACAAAGTGAGTCAGCTATACGTGTACATGTATCCCCATATCCTCTCCCTCTTGCATCTCCATCCCACCCTCCCTATCCCACACCTCTGGGTGGTCACAGAGCACCTAGCTGATCTCCCTGTGCTATATGGCTGCTTCCCACTAGCTATCTGTTTTACATTTGGTAGTGTATATATGTCCAGGCCACTCTCACACTTCGTCCCAGCTTACCCTTTCCCCTCCCTGTGTCCTCAAGTCCATTCTCTACGTCTGCATCTTTATTCCTGTTCTGCCCCTAGGTTCTTCAGAACCATTTTTTTTTCTTTAGATTCCATATATATGTGTTAGCATACAGTATTTCTTTTTCTCTTTCTGACTTACTTCACTCTGTATGACAGACTCTAGGTCCATCCACCTCACTACAAATAACTCAATTTTGTTTCTTTTTATGGCTGAGTAATATTCCATTGTATATCTGTGCCACATCTTCTTTATCCATTCATCTGTTGATGGACACTTAGGTTTCTTCCACATCCTGGCTACTGTAAATAGAGCTTCAGTGAACGTTGTGGTACATGACTCTTTGAATTATGGTTTTCTCAGGGTATATGCCCAGTAGTGGGATTGCTGGGTTGTATGGTAGTTCTATTTTTAGTGTTTTAAGGAACCTCCATACTGTTCTCCATAGTGACTGTATCAATTTACATTCCCACCAACAGTACAAGAGGGTTCCCTTTTCTCCACACCCTCTCCAGCATTTATTGTTTCTAGATTTTTCTGATGATGCCCACACCTCACTGGTGTGAGGTGATACCTCATTGTAGTTTTGATTTGCATTTCTCTAATGATTAGTGATGGTGAACATCCTTTCATGTGTTTGTTGGCAATCTGTATATCTTCTTTGGAGAAATGTCTATTTAGGTCTTCTGCCCATTTTTGGATTGGGTTGTTTGATTTTTTGATATTGAGCTGCATGAGCTGCTTGTAAATTTTGAAGATTAATCCTTTGTCAGTTGCCTCATTTACAAATATTTTCTCCCATTCTGAGGGTTGTCTTTTCGTCTTGTTTATGGTTTCCTTTGCTGTGCAAAAGCTTTGAAGTTTCATTAGGTCCCATTTGTTTATTTTTGTTTTTATTTCCATTTCTCTAGGATGTGGGTCAAAAAGGATCTTGCTGTGATTTATGTCATAGAGTGTTCTGCCTATGTTTTCCTCTAAGAGTTTGCTAGTGTCTGGCCTTACATTTAGGTCTTTAATCCATTTTGAGTTTATTTTGGTGTATGGTGTATGGTGTTAGGGAGTGTTCTAATTTCATTCTTTTCCAAGTAGCTGTCCAGTTTTCCCAGCACCACTTATTGAAGAGGCTGTCTTTTCTCCACTGTATACTCTTGCTTTATCAAAGATAAGGTGACCATATGTGCGTGGGTTTATCTCTGGGCTTTCTATCCTGTTCTATTGATTCTATATTGCTGTTTTTGTGCCAGTACCATGCTGTCTTGGTTACTGTGGCTTTGTAGTGTAGTTTGAAGCCAAGGAGCCTGATTCTTCCAGCTCTGTTTTTCTTTTTCAAGATTGCTTTGGCTATTCAAGGTCTTTTGTGTTTCCATACAAATTGTGAAATTTTTTGTTCTAGTTCTGTGAAAAATGCCATTGGTTGTGGGGTTTTTTTGTGTGTTTTTTGTTTTTGGCGGTATGCAGGCCTCTCACTGTTGTGGCCTCTCCCGTTGCAGAGCACAGGCTCTGGATGCACAGGCTCAGCGTCCATGACTCATGGGCCAAGACGCTCTGCGGCATGTGGGATCTTCCCGGACCGGGGCATGAACCCGTGTCCTCTGCATCGGCAGGCGGACTCTCAACCACTGTGCCACCAGGGAAGCCCCATTGGTTGTTTGATAGCGATTGCATTGAATCTGTAGATTGCTTTGGGTAGTAGAGTCATTTTCACAATGTTGATTCTTCCAATCCAAGAACATGGTATATCTCTCCATCTGTTTGTATCATCTTTAATTTCTTTCATCAGGGTCTTATAATTTTCTGCATACAGGTCTTTTGTCTCCTTAGGTTGGTTTATTCCTAGGTATTTTATTCTTTTTGTTACAGTGGTAAGTGGGAGTGTTTCCTTAATTTCTCTTTCAGATTTTTCGTCATTAGTGTATAGAAATTCAAGAGATTTCTGTGCATTTATTTTGTACGGGATTGGAATTTTTGTAAGAATCATTCATTTCTGTCACATAGCCAAAGAAAATGATTTTCCTGTCCCCTCTTCTTATGTCAGTAGCTCCTGAGTCAAAGTCTGTACAGGTGTCTCTGGGCACATACCTGTACCATAGTTTCAATGGCAGCTGGCAGAGCAGGTTTGAGCTTCTGTCCTAGGGAGGCAGGCTTCAAAATATGGGGAATTCTAATTTGTCGGAAGTGAGTCCAAAAGATGCTGAGTGGCCATAAATATGACCCATATCCACTGGGCTTTTCTAGATTGACTGAGCCCCTGGGAGGTATACAGCATAGTGAGGAACATTCAGAAGGAGCCGAAGTGATTATGTTCTAGGCATTGAGTTTCTTTATAAACCCCCCTTCCTGAACCTCAGACAACCAGCTGAGCTGGTCCCCAAGGTTTCTGAGCCTGTGGAATTACTCAGAGTCTGTGGTAGTCCATGCTTCCCTGATGCACGTGGTGGACAGTCCAGGAAGAGCTCCCCTGCCTGCTGGCCAGGCACATAGTAATGAGACTGCAGAGCTTCTGTCAGGATGACTTCCCGAATGAGAGACGATCCAGAGCTCTGTCCTGCGATAATAGCGTTTGCTCCTGCTTGTCTGTGTTCCTTGTAAATCTTGGTGCTGCCGTAGGCTGGAGTATAGGGGACAGTGTGGGGCATGGTTATGTTCACACTGTACTGGGCAGTGTTGGCTCAGTGATGGTCAGTGCTCACACTGGACACTTCCTGTCCCTGTCAGCACCTGGCTTAGTGAGTGACCTAACCTCTCTGAGCCTCAGGTTCCCCACCCATGAATGAGGATAAACCAGCTTTTAGTGTTTTGATGGTGAAATGAGGTTACAGGTACAAAGCCTCCATGTAGTGTCTGATATTTTTTCTGTGAGCAAAATAAATCTGTTAGCTGTTATCATGTTTTCACCTAGGAGAGACAGAAAGGGTACTTGTTTCAAAAACTCAGATTAGAAAGAGAAAGTTTTAGTGTCTTGATTGATGCTCACAATCTGGCTTACTGTTCATGCTATACAAAACATTTCTTGCTCTCTATTTTTTAGGAGGACAGGACACCTTTACCAGGTGTCTGTGCATTTAGAGGACCTCAATGTAGGGAATTTTTATGGCTCCATGAATTCACCTGGGTCTGCTGCTGGCCCACTGCATGGGCCCTGCTTTTGTCTGTGGCTCCCACTTCCCCTGTGTGTGTGTGTGGTCAGGCCCCTGTGGCCCAAGCAGCTGTGTACCCAGCTCTCCCTCTGTTCCCTGCTTGCTCTGCCTGTCTTTTCTTTGGCCTCATGCTTTCTGCTCTTGTTACAGTCCTGCTTAGCTCTTGCTTCCCCTCCTTCTCCATGTTATCCCTCTCCTGGGGCTGCTCTGCCATCACACGCTTCTCCTTGGCCACACTCATCCACATCTTTTGCTTGCGAGTCAGTCAGCTCCGGGGGTAAAGGCACTGTCTCTGGAGCGAGGCTACTTGGGTTTGAATTCTGCCTTTGAATCCTATCACTACCAGTTACGAAGGTTTATGACCTTGGGCAGATTATTTAATCTGCCCAAAGCTCAGTTTCCTTGTGTGTAAAACAGGCAAGTATGGAACAAGCCTTGCAGGGTGGTCGTGCAGACTCACTGAGCTAATGGACATCAGGCATGTGGCACAGTGCCTGTCACATAGTGAGTGCCCACGGTTAGGATGTCCTGCTAAGTGCATTTCACTCATTATCTCCATCAGCCTTCACAAAAGTGCGGTGGAGACCCTCATCTCCTGACTTCACCTCCTCCTACTCCTCTCTCACTCTGTGCCAGCCTCACAGGCCTCCTTGCTGTGACTCAAATTCCCGGTGCAGGGCCTTTGCACCCCTTCCCAGACAACTGCTTGCTCACCCACTCGCCTCTTTTACAGCTTTATTCAAACTTCTCCTTCATTCCCTTATGTACAGTGGCAACCCCTGCCCCTGGCACTTCTTTTTTTGGTTTGTTTTTTTGTTATTATATATCATGCTTTTAATACAAACTTAAAAAAATCTGGAACAATATAAACTGTACAGATTTGATCAATCTTTTTGTTTTGTTTTTAAACTAAATCTAAATTTTAAACTAAACACACCAATGTTCCATTCCAAAATATTGCACAACATTCTGAATACAAAACGCTTGATAGTATTCCTCCTTCACTAAAGAAAACAAATTCATTACCCTGCCGCCCCCACCTCCAGCTCCTCTCCATGTTACCTCAGTGCCCCCCTTCCCACGCGCAGGACTCAAACTAGAGAATCTACAGCTCACTGCATTGAGAAAAAGACATCATTCTGGACTAAAAGTTTATGTTCCTTACAAGACGATCCACCTTTTGATTTGTTCCTGGGAAAGAGGGGTAGACAGAGGTTGGGGAAAGGGGAGAAGTAGATTTTATTCTCCCCTTCTTTTATTTTAAAGTTTGTTTTTCCTGAAAAAATATCTTTCTCTCCTCTTAAGAAAAAATCTTGAGAAGAAAAAAATTATGTTTTTTACGTTAGAAATATACATATATTCTATATACCTCTTACATTTTACAAATGTAGCAAATTATTCTATACAAACGGACACCAAAAAATGTAAAAAGTTAAAAAAAAGTTTTCCTATGAAACCAGGTAAATTAGTGCAGATTTTTGTTTTGTTTTCTTAAAAATAAAATAAAATTGAAGCAAAAATACCTAGATTTGAGACAGACAGACTGAAGTGGGCCCAAGAGCCCAGAACAGGAGTCATGCTCCTGATCACACATTTTTCTTTGTATTTCAAAAGACCCTAAGGGGTTGGTCTCACCCTCCCTGTATGTGGTGAGGAACAAGCCGACCAGGGTGTGGTGGGTGCCTGAGTGCATGAGTGGGGGAGGAGGGGCTGGAAGGGGGCATAAGGCAGCATCCAGCCTTTCCCAGAGAGCAGCCTGGGCCTGTCACCTGGCCCCTGGCACTTCTGATTGCCCTCCCGTTCACCCTGCTTTCTGTCATTTTTCCTCCCCATGGAACTAATCACATGTTAACATACAATAATAAGTTATGACATTTTAGCACTCTCCCTGCTAGAATGTCAGCTCCACGAGGACAGGAGTCTTTGACTATTTTGTGCTGCATTCCAAGCGCTGAGGACAGCACCCAGCACACAGTAGGCACTCCTTCAGTAAGCAGTGGGACAGCACTTCTATCCCCCTTTCACAAATGAGGAGGCTGAGGCTTCAATTCAAGCTCAAAGGTCACACAGCTAAGACTCAGTAGAGCAATCTTTGCATTCTACCTCACCTGATTAAGCAGATTTGAGAACTGGCACTTTTCCCAGGCTGTGCAAGTGGGAAGCCTGGCTGGCCGAGAGGAGGGGCTGTCCTGAGAGGGAGCAACTCCAGCTGGAAGGGTCCACTTGCTGGGCGCTGCTGGGGCTGCTGAGAGGTGCGAGGCTGTGTGGGTTTAGGTGCTGCCATCCATCCCTAAGCACAGTAGGACTTCAGTGAAGAGCATGATGACTTGGAGCAGGAGTTGCCAGGAAGGGCGTCCTCACCAGCATGGCGAGGCTGTCCCGGCAGCAGTGACTTTGTCCTCATATCCTCGCAAGAAATGAACAAAGAAAAGCTGACATGGGGCCGGTCCAGGTGAGCTCACACCCCTTGGAAACAAGTCACTGGTCAGGGAGAGAGGAATGCCCTCAGTATCCTCATGGGAGCAGCGCATCTCCAGGAGCCCTCCTGCTCCCCAGCCCTCACCTGGGACCTGGGCAGGCTGGCCATGGCATGCACAGTGCCATTTGCCTGCACTGGGGCTGCCACTGAATTAGCACAGGCTCCAAGGACCATGGTTCTCACCTCCAGCAGACACCCCCAATCTGGCTCTGGTCACCCAGGGCCAGACATCATTGCCCTTTCTCTAATTGCCTTCAGCATCAGATGATTTGATGCTCTCTGATGCTCGCTTTTGCCTTTTTATTTTGCATCTTGCTTTATTCTACCTATCCTGCCCTCCCTCCCCTGGCCTCCACCTCATCTTTCCACCAGTTCAATTTCTTCTTATGTAAATATTATATACTAGTTTATCCTGCAGGTCATGAATATCTTAGGCAGCAAGGTTGTCTGTATAAAGCTCAGGCATGCCCAGTGTAGCCTGCAGTCAGAGTGAATACATAAGCCTCGGCCTTTTTGAACAAATATGAATGTAACTTGAAGGTACTTGCCAGTGTGATTTGTTTTCACTGTTCATGTATGAATAAATATTAAAATGAGATCATCTGTTTATGCTGAGGATGGGTTGGAATTCTGGTCATATTGCTATTTCTGTTTCTCCTGCATGTAATTTGTTTGCCATGTTAATGACATTTATTCCTGTGTAAACCTCTGTTTTAGGCTTTGAATGTAATTTCACTTTTTGATGACAGTAATGGCTCAGTAAACTGCACAATTGCACTTAATGGAATTATTTTATGATAACATTAACTTGGCATCAGATCAGGATGGAAGAGAAAACTCATCAAAGGGATATAGTCAAACAGTTACTTTTCTCTAAGTTATTATCTATTTTATGAGTTGCTACAGGGCAGAGGGGGAGGTAACAACCTGTTTCTTACAAACATATGTGAAAGCACTTTGTAAATCTTTAAGTAAGTCATCCTTATTATAATATGAAATTGTGCATATACGTGCACTTTTAAACAGTCTTTGCATATGGAAATAGTGATAAACTATTATTGAGCACCTGTTAATGTGCTAGGGACTTTGTTAAGTGCTGGGAACTCTGAAATTAATGTCAGAATTCCTCAAGCCGTGGCAGTTTAGTGGGCAAGAAAGACACGCATGCCAGCAGTCAAATGCCAGCATGCCTGGGATAAGCAGCGATCAGTGATATGATTCAGTGGAGGCTTACAAATGGTTCCCCCGGGGACAGACGGGTTTGAATGACAGACTCCACCTCGGGAGGGTGAGTCATTCTTCTCAGAGGAGGTGATCTTTTAAACTAAACATTGAATGATATTTAAGAAGCCTGGCCGTGGAAGAAAAGAGAATCGGGAATTCCAAGTAGAGGGGACAACACGTGATATAGAACTTACTCTGAGGTACCATTTATAAAAGCCTCTCCTTTTTGCATGGCCCTGTATCACTTTGTGCACTACCTCACTTAATACTCACGACAACCCTGCAAGGTATAGGTATTATTATATTCATTTTATGTTCACTTTACACTTATTTATTTATTTGTTTATTTATTTATTTTTGCGGTACTCGGGCCTCTCACTGTCGTGGCCTCTCCCGTTGCTGAGCACAGGCTCCGGACGCACAGGCTCAGCGGCCATGGCTCATGGGGCCAGCCGCTCCGTGGCATGTGGGATCTTCCCAGACCGGGGCACGAACCCGTGTCCCCTGCATCGGCAGGCGGACTCTCAACCACTGCACCACCAGGGAGGGAAGCCCTACACTTATTATTTTTTAAAGCTTATTTCCCTTTCAACTTTATCAGTTCTTGTGTATTTTTAGTCTTGAATTAAAGTTTTTTATTTTCTTCCAGAGAAAATCAGAATTTCCTTCCATTGTTCACCTGGGGGTCACTAACAACCAGGGACCTCTTTAAGTTAAAATTTCTCTTTGTCGATCCAAGTGAGGCACATGAATTTGGAGAAAACAAAAACAAACAAAACCACAAACAAACAAAATCCAGGTGAGGACTGGCTTGTGGTTAAGAAATCTCAGTGGAGATGTGTTTTCCTTCTTCACCCAGCACCAAGTTTTCCTTCATGCAGTAGATTTATTTCTCACCCTCCTTTATAGGAAGGTATAACAATTTGGGGTATCAGCTTACTGCAAGGGTCTCCAATATGCAGGCCCCAGGATTGATCTCATTCTTTCTCTTCCCAAGCAGTTAACTTCAGTAGTTGTGGCACACGGGCTTCAGGAGTTGTGGCTTGCAGGCCCCAGTAGTTGTGGCTCACGGGCTCTAGAGTGCAGGCTCAGTAGTCATGGCGCATGCACTTAGTTGCTCCGCGGCATGTGGGATCTTCCCGGACCAGGGCTCAAACCCGTGTGCCCTGCATTGGCAGGTGGATTCTTAACCACTGTGCCACCAGGTAAGCCCTGGGAGTCATTTTTATTGAGAGGTTTTCTAGGGCACTGTGTCTACCACAGTGTCAGAAGTGGACGTCTTTAAACTTCACTGCAGCCAGAATGATCTTTCCACACTTCAGGTCTGACTGAGGTGCTCACCTTCTTAAAATCCTCTAATTTCTTCTCATTGCTCTTAGGATGAAGGCAAAACTTCACGTGACCTGCGAGGGTCCGGTCCTGGCTGCCCGCCAGCCTCTTTTCACCCGGCTTACCCAGATTCTCTCCACTCCGGACTCAGGGGCCTTCATTCAGTCCCTCTGACCCACTCGGCTCCCTTCTGCTGCAGGGCCTGTGTGCTTGCTGACCTGTGGATGGAATGCCCTTTCTTCTCCTTTTCTCCTAGTTCTTTCTTATTCTCCTTTCCTGGGTCACCTCAAGCATCACTCCCTCAGGGAACCTATCCGTGTATTTTCTGGCTAGGTCCAATCTCTTTAAATTCTCATTGCCCATGTATTTTGTCTTTCAAGTATGTATCACAAATAAATATTTGTTGATCACCTATTATACATCAATTACTGTGCTCTCAAGGAATTTGGAAAGAGAAATAAAAATTGACACCCAAATACATACCATAGCTGCCATTTTACATATTTGGGGGTTGATTTTTGTTTCTCCTTATAAATTCCTTGATAGCACAATGATTGGTGCATAATAGGTGATCAACAAATATTTATTAGTTGAAGTAATTATCTAATGGAAACCTTAAACACAACTGCTCAAGCCAAGTAAAAGTGTCCTTCTCCTAGACTTCAGAGAGTCCATTAGTTTTAGTTTTCCCTTCCCTCGTCCCTCACGGCTTGCTCTCTGTGTTTGGTTTTAAACCAGGTATGCACAACTGGGTCATTAAAGCCTGGTGACTGAAATGCAGCCCTGGGTTTTAAAGCTCACCTTTTTGGATCAGGACCCCTCTTCTGTGATCAACATTTCCTCTTCTGATATGATTTAATGTGATAATCTGGTGCCTCCTCCATTGTAATACATGTTAGAAGGTGGCCTCTCCCAAACCCCAGAAACCAGTAGAGAGCCTGTTGAGGGCCCTGCCTGGGAGCTTTGGTCCGCTACACACACTGCATGTCCTGCTTCTCTGAACCTGGAACTGTGCCATTTTCCATTTTGGAGGTATCCATGGGGCAGGAGGAATGTGTGCCTTGTAACTAATTCACCGGTCATCCCAGGCCTGGAAATCTAATCTCCCTCTGAGCATACAGCTTCTAAAAGGCCTGTAACTCAGCATTTATTCTTCCTTACATTAAGCATCAACACATTGTATACCTGTCCCAGGCACACTGAGCCCTAAAACTTGGTCCTTCTTTTTAAGCCCTTGACTTGATAATGAAAGTTTCTAAAAGTGTCGTTGAAGTATTTGTCTAGTGGTCAAGGTTTTGGTTTGCATTAGCAATCAAGTGTTTACCCGACAAATATTTATTGAGTAGCCACTAGACCACTCTGCTAAGCACTGGAAATACGACAGTGAATTGGAGAGACTCAAGCCTAGTCATGGGATTTTTAGTCTAGGTGGGAAGGGAGTCATTAAGCAGGTAGTCATGTGGGTGCATATGAAATTAAGAGAGATGTGTGTGTGAGATGCCTTGAGAGCATGTAACAAGGAGATCATATCTCATCATGAAGTCAAGGAGGTGTCCTGGAGGAAGTGCCATCTGTGACCTGAGTGATGAGTAGGAGTTGGCAGGTAAAGAGGAGGAGGGTGTAACTGGTGAAAAGAAAGCTGGAGGGAGGTCCCCGAGACAGTAGAGAACTTGACTCAGTTGAGCTGTGGAAAGGCAGAAGTGACTGGAATTCAGTGATGGAGCGATTAGAGCAGCAGCAGATTGCCTGGAGGGACAGGAAGAGACAGATCTTGATGATCCTTGAAGGTCAGGCCATGGCATTTAGACAATATCCTGAGGGAAACTGGGAACTATACTGACTCTTTTTTTTTTTTTGGCGGTACGCAGGCCCCTCACTGCTGTCGCCTCTCCCATTGCGGAGCACAGGCCCCGGACACGCAGGCCCAGCAGCCATGGCCCACGGGCGCAGCTGCTCTGCAGCACGTGGGATCCTCCTGGACCGGGGCACGAACCCGCGTCCCCTGAATCGGCAGGCGGACCCTCAACCACTGTGCCACCAGGGAAGCCCTCTTTTTATTTTTTTTAAGTGTAGTTGATTTACAATATTGTGTTGATTTCAGGTGTATAGCAAAGTGATTCAGTTATACATATATATATATATATATATATATATATATATATAATGTATATCTCTGTATTCTTTTTCAGTTCTTTTCTGTTATAGTTTATTACAAGATATTGAATATAGTTCCCTATGCTATACAGTAAAAAAAAAAAAAAAACAGGGATTATGAACAAGTGAATGGTATGATCACATTTGTGTTTTTAAATTGGTCCCTCTGACCAATGTGTAGAAAGTGGATTGAAAGGAAGTCAGAGTGAAGGAAAGGAGGTGGTTCAGAAACCTCCACAGGTGAGAGGTGATGGGGACCTGGATGAAGATGGTGCCGTTGAGGATGAAGGATAGTAAATGGCTTTGGTGACTGTAGTTAACAATATTGTATCACGTACTGGAAAGCTGCTAACGGAGTATATCTTAGACGTTCTCAACACACACACACGCACATAAACAATTGCAATTTTGTGAGGTGATGGACGTGTTAACCAACCTTATAGTGGCAATGCTTCTGCAACATATACTTGTATCACATTATCATGATGTACACCTTAAACTTACACAGTATCCTATGTCAATTATATCTCAGTAAAGCTGGAAAAAACTGGTTTGGGGAGGTGGAATTAATGGGGCTTGATGACTGAATGACCCTCAGGCTCTTCAAGATCCACCCCTACTTACCCCAGGCTCTGGCTTGGGCAGCTAGGAGGCCATGTCATGTTGGGGAACTCTGCAGTGTGAGCAGGCTTGGCCTTGGATGATTGTCATACCCCATCCTGACTCTTTTTTTTTTTTTTTTTTGCGGTACGTGGGCCTCTCACTGTTGCAGCCTCTCCCGTTGTGGAGCACAGGCTCCGGACGCGCAGGCTCAGCGGCCATGGCTCACCGGCCCTGCCGCTCCGCGGCATGTGGGATCCTCCCGGGCCGGGGCACGAACCCATGTCCCCTGCATCAGCAGGCGTACTCTCAACCACTGTGCCACCAGGGAAGCCCCCCATCCTGACTCTTTGACAATAGAAGCCGATTAGGAATCCTGGAGGTTTCCCTCAGTGATAATGTGGTCTACTTAGAGCTGAGGGACCCAGTGCCCAGAGTGATGTGCCTCCTAAAGGTGACAACACACAATGGTGCTGACACCTGTTCTAGAATTCAGTCCGGGGACACAGACCACTGGTCTTTCTGCCACACTGCCCTCTCCTGGCAACGTCTCTAGCCCTCAGCCATCCTACCACTCAACTGACAATTCCAGTAATGCAAACCTTACCGTGTTTGGACTTGACACTTCCTCAGGTGTTCCCAGATTTCAAAACAAAGAGTTTTACTGCACATGCATTTTCAAACCAGCACCATTAGTAAAGAAAATGTTAAAAATTCTATTTAATTCTACACACCAAATGTCAAGGCTCGCAGTGGAACAAGATCATGTAGCCCGGGGTTACTTATACTTCTCGGGAAACCACAGACTGAAAGGGCAAAGTTTAGATGGTTTGGGTATGACCACCGTTTAGAGTAATACTAACTTGACATTTCTTAGGGAAGTGTTTCTCTAGTTGCAGTCCATGCCAAGAACCAGGAAGTAGGTGAGAAGTCAGCATCTGATTCAATGATTGTAGAGGGAAAACTGCCTCCAGTTGTATGGCCTTGAGCTAGACCTCTTGGCTCCAGCTCTAGTTCCCACGATGAGAATGAGAGAGTTCAGGAAAGACCCTGGGGAAAAGGATTGTTGTAGAAAGGAACTGGAGGCCAAGAAACATTCACTCCCCACCCCCACCCCCCAAAAAAGAGTAGAAAGATCTTTTTAAAATTAAAGGCAATATTTACTTCTTATAAAATCAGAATATAATATAAAAGTGTATAAGGGGACTGTTGACACAATCCCTTTTCTAAGAGGTAATGAAATGATCAATTTAATGTACAGATTTTACAAAGTGTATATGTGCGTGTATGTGTGTGCACATGTGTGTAATTATTCTGCAACTTAATTTTTTTCTGTTATGACGTAGAGAATATTATGCTTAGTAAAATAAGTAAGAGAAAGACAAATACTATATGTTATCACTTACATGTAGAATCTAAAAAATAATATGAATGAATGTATTTGCAAAACAGGAGCAGACTTACAGATATAGAAAACGAACTTGTGGTTACCAAAGGGGAGAGGGAAGGGGGGGGAGGGACAGATTAGGGGTATAAGATTAACAGGTACAGCTACTGTATATAAAATAGATAAGAAGCAAGGATATACTGTATAGCACAGAGAATTATACCCATTGTCTTGTAATAACCTTTAATGGAGTATAATCTGCAAAAATACTGAATCATTATGCGGTACACCTGAAACTAAGACAATATTGTAAATCAACTACACTTCAACAAAATTAGAAAAAAAGATATCAAGGACACCTCCCAGGTCATTAAAAAACTAAAGGAAGAAATGGTAAGAGAAGCAGTCAAGACCTAGTTTCTTTTTAGTACCTAAACTTTTTAGACCAACTTGGCCAGAAGAGAAAGAGCTGGAAGGACTTTGCTGAGTATTAGCTTCTTTTTCAAGTAGATGATGTAATCTGTATTTTTCTCTATATGTGTTGAAACCATGGAAGTGTGTGTGTGTGTGTGTGTGTGTATGTGTGTGCGTGTTTCTATCCTTAGGAACATTGTTTTGGGAACACTCAATTTCTAATTATATTAAGGGAAAAGACCCTGAATACCATTTTTCATGCTAACGGAGGAATTTACCTAAGTGCAGACTTAGGCAACTTAGTTCTTCCTGCCAAATTACATAAAGGTCGCAGCTCCTCTCAGTAGAATGAAGGGTGGCACAGGGCACACATCACACTCTATTCGTAACTTAGCTTTTGCCTGCATTTCATTACCTACTTACTATTAATTTATTTTACAGGGTTGCTGTATTTTAAAAGTAAAGTGAATGTTTTAGATGGATTGTTTTTCTTTCATTTCTTCCATATTGTTAACTTCTATTTTTTTTATTTAAGCTGTTTACACTTCTACCTGAGGCAGTTTTTCTTCAGTGATTGCATTAATTTTTGTGCGTTCATTCTAGACATTTTTCAAAACAGGATACCCACACGTTGAGTTTGCCTTTTTTTCCCCTCTCATCGACAAATCTTTCTTCTCTGGGGTGATTTACAGGAAGAAGACTGTTTAGTGAAACTTCTTTGCAGTTAGCCCTAAGGGACAATCCCACCTCAGATGTCAGATTCTGGAGAAGTAGCAGCTCAAGTAGAAATAATTTTGTCAATGACAAAAGGATTGGCACCAGGAACTGGTCTGAGCCCTGCCTGTGGACTGCTGGTAGCATTCAATTCAATCAAGTCTTCATGAAATACTCTCTGGCCACCAGAGCTGCTTGCCAATTCACACTGGCAACTTTGTAGTTATCCTAGCCCTTTCTTATATGGTTCCTTTCAAATGAAATTTTCACTGGCCACTGTTGAGCTGGGCAGCTCACTCCAGGCTCATTGCACCAAAATTCCATGTCTTAATCTGCAATTTCTGATTTCATTTCAGGTCCATAGACCTTGGTGGTGGGAGAGGGGGTGGCGATGGTGACGATGAGCACGCGGAACCAGAGAGGGGACCCTCTCTTTCATCATCCCTTTCCAGCCCTATTGCTTTGATTTAAATGTGCCTCCTGAGTGCACTGAAGGGTTTCTTTCTATAAGCAGGATCGATAAATGCAAGGATGATCTTCAGACAGACTCAGCTCCTGGTTTGGCCACAGTTATTCTTTATCCCAAATGGTAGGGATGTGGAGAGAGAGAGACAAAGAGACAGAGATGAGATAGAAAGAGACACAGAGAGACACACAGAGAGACAGAGACAGAGAGGTAATAGAGAGGTAGGTAGGTTCTGGTCTTAGACTGCTGTGAATTTTCCAGAGTAATTACTCTTCTGAAACCACGAATGGCTTCATGGTTCTCTTTGTAAAGTCACTACTTTACACCTCCTGTAATAGAGCGAATTATTGGCTCAGGGGTAGGAATACCAGCCAAGTAACCGTGGATTTAGAGCCTGAACAAAAAAAGGTGAGAGCTAGCCATCTCACTTCCCTACACAGTTGCAGAGTATCATCCCAGGGGCAAATGATGCTTTCCTATCCACCTGACTTGTTCCAGTCCCAGTGATCTGCTCTTACTTTGCTCTGTTCCAGGAGGCAGTATTGTTTAGTGGCTGAAGGAGTGAAATTTGCAGCCAGACACTCCTCGGCTCAAATCCTGACTCTGCCATTTACTAGCTGGGTGAACTTGTGTGGTTAGCACAGTGCCTGGTGTATAGTCAATGCTTAACAAGTAGCAGCTGTTAACAGTATTAGTCGTCTTAGTGGTAAAAGTTATGATAAAACATAAAGGTGGCAGAGCTGAAGATGACTATTGATACCATCCTCACGATGTTGTTTACGTACCGTTAGAATTAGCTGAACTTCTGTGAGTTCTGTGGATTCCTAAGACATTTCTGTACATCTACGTTGAAGGTGCTGAAGTTGATTCATTTAATAATTTATCATTTGTTGATGTGTTTGCTTAAAACTCACTTTTGATGTTCCATGCCTCTTGCTAGATGTGGGGATATTGTGAAAAAATAGGCTTGATCTCTGCCTTCATGGAGCTTATACTCCAGTGGAGAAGACAGGCAAGTAAGTGGTGATGATAAAGAATGAAGTATTCTAGGGGAAGACTTAGTATTCTAAGGGAAGCCTCAGTCATTGTGACAGTCTGCATTAAATGCTGTGTGCAGTGCATATCATTCATCTAAGGACATTCACTGGGTGAGTGGCCTCCCTTCTACAGTATTCCTCATGTCCTGGCATCACTGGACACACCAAAGTATCTTGACTTGTATGGCAAGGTAACAAAGTGGTGTGGTGAGATTTCATTATTTAAGTAATTTTGCTCAGTTCCGTGTAAGATCATGGAGACATTTAAAATAGAGTTTTCATTTTTAAAAGCTTCCAGTGAATCTGGTCTTGCTCCCAGGCACTTGTGAAATGAGTCAGGTGTGTGTCTTGCCAAGAGCAAATTTAGGCAAAAGACGTGACCAGGTAAGGGAGACAGAGGCAAGCCAGGCCCAGGTCTAATCCTGGGGGCCTTTCCAGGACTTCTGGGAGGAAGGAGGGAGGTGGGGGACAGGCTGAGGTGGTGGCATGGGAGGGGGCCGAGGTGCTGGGGGCTGAGAGGGGCCTTCAGGTAGGTGGCTCACTGAGGTCAGTGTCAGCGGGGCCCCTGCTCCCTCCCCTCAGCTTCCATTCCCCTTATTCATGCCTCTTTAATTGTTTTTCTTTTCTCATATGTAAGACGTAGATAATAAGAGCCTCTATCAAATGAGCTAATCCATGTGAGGAACTGAGCACAGTGCCTGAACCTTAGGAATCACTCAACAATAATATTAAACTTTTATTGTTCAGCTTTTCTCGCTACACGGCAATATATAATTTACCTATCGGTTTGCCTCATGACTTCTTGGGGATAGGGACTGAGTCTTACTCCTATTTACCTCCACTGCAGTGCCTGGCACACAGTGGGTGCTCAATAAATGAAGTGGCTGATTTCTTCCTCCTAAGACTTTAGAAAGCAAAAAGGAGTGGATCCAGAAGAAAACAGTGGTACTATATACCAATAGCTAATATTTATTGAGTGTTAACTTTGCACCAGGCACTGTGCTAATTGCTTTACAGGACAACTGTGTGGGGCTAGTACCATTTTACTAGTGATGAAACTGAGCCTTCTAAAGATGAAGAAATTTAGCCAAGATCACCCAGCTGACAAGTGTCACAGCAGGGTTTGGAAGCGACACAGTCTTACTTAAATGTCTGCGTTGCCTCCAAGAGGTGGGTAAGAAATCAGGAGGATGCCTGGGAAAGTGGCTCAGGGGAGCTGGAAGTTGCCGAGGTATGAGGTATAGAAATGTAAAGAGGCTGGTACTCAGGAAACACTCCACCCTGGATTCTAAGGTGAATCTTCCTCCTGGCTTTCTGCAGCCTGAGGTTGCCTTGGTTCGATTCTGCTTCCCTGGGCTGCTGGCCTGAGGTTGGCTTCTCCGTTTTCGGCTGAGGCCTTTTTTTTGCAGTACGTGGGCCTCTCACTGTTGTGGCCTCTCCCGTTGCGGAGCACAGGCTCCGGACGCGCAGGCTCAGCGGCCATGGCTCACCGGCCCAGCCGCTCCGTGGCATGTGGGATCTTCCCGGACCGGGGCACGAACCCGTGTCCCCTGCATCGGCAGGCGGACTCTCAACCACTGCGCCACCAGGGAAGCCCTCGGCTGAGGCTTTATGTACCTGCACAGAGAAGGTGGTGCAAGGCATTGTACACTCCATATGGGGCCCCATTTGCAGTTAGTGAGTGCTCAGCTATGCACAGTGTCTCCTTAATGAATCACATGCCAGCCGAGCATTGCTGTATTTATCCTAGCCCTGGGAGCTGAGTGCCTGCCGTGGTTGGACTTGCACGCCCCAGAACAGCGCCTCGCAGGTTGTCCCAGTTTTTCTTGTGGTTAGGGCCTTTGAGCCCTTCAATAATTCGTCCCCTGGCAGAATCAGCTGGTTTCTAGGTGCTCTGAAGCCAGAAAAAATGTTTCCCTCCTGAAGCTATATACAGAGAACAAGTGTTAAAGAAGGACCTTGGAACTACATTAGCTGTGCCCTTGACTTCAAGGCCACATTTTAAAGCCTTGCAGATAGACAAGACATTATTTTTCTTTTCTCCTTATGCTTCTCAGAGGAGGTCCCATAGTGCTGAATGCCCCCCTCATCCCACCCCCCCGCCACCATCAGTTTATTTCTTCCACATAATCTAAAGGCTTTATGTATTTTTTTCCCTTAATCACTCCTTCTAAGAAATATTCCTTTTATTTACGTACACTCACATCAGAGAGTTTGCCAGTATGATCACTTCTGTGCTTAGGAATCAACAACAAGAATTACTGATATTTACTTAACACTTATTAAGTGCCAGCTATAGTACTAAGCACTTGAGATACATTATCTCATTTTTTTCACCTTAAAATAACCCTTCGAATGAGCATTACATCTCTGTTTTATCAACAAGGAAAGTAAGATTCGGAGATGTAATTTGTCTGAGGCCAAACAGCCAGTCTATGGAGGAGTCTAGCTAGACAGCAAAGCTCTTGACACTAAATAGTTTTTTGCTTCGTTTCTTCTTCCCAACTGTAGTCATTTTCTTCAACTGTTCTTCCCATTCCCAGCAAATAAAAGCCCAGACTTAAAAATTAAAACACACACACACAGACACACACACACACACACACACACGCACGCGCGCACACACACACACAACCACCACCACCACCCCCCCGATAAGACTGCAACGACTTTGCCTAATGTCGTAGTCAACTGTAAAACGCAAGCCATTTCCCCAACAGGATTGTTTTTCCCCTCTATAAAACTTCAGCAGGTGTAGAATGTATTTCCTTCCCTTGACTAGAGTGTGGTGTTAAGGTACTCAGCTTGTGACGTGAATAGCAGGGAGCAGCTTGGATTCCCAGGGAGGCAGGTACCCCAGTCTTGGCCTCATAAGATCTGTGTCACCTGTGCTGCGCTGTTAGGGTCTCAGAGCATAGAAGGAGAAGAATGCTGAGTTCTGGGTCCAGCTGTGCCACTGGTACAGTCTGTGACCTAGAGCAAATCACATGTCTTGCTGGTAGAAATTAAATGCAGTTTCCTAAGTTTAAATTTGAGTGGAAAGCCTCGACTTGATTTTACCGCCTAGAAGTCTCTTTTCCTTCCCACCTCAGTCAAATAACCTTTAAAAGATGGTAATGAAGCCGAGTCACCTCCACACTCAGGCCCTCAGTCTCTTCATCTGTACAATAGGAAGCACGGACCCAGTGCTCACTGGCGTTCCCAGCAGCTCTTGGTTTAGAACCCCAGGGAGCTGCAGGAAGAAGCCCGTCTCACCCTGCAGAGTTCTGACCGGACAGGTGTTTTCAACGAATCCAACCAGGGCTAGTCTAAGCAAAAAAAAAAAAAAAAGGGAGTCTATTGGAGGGATATTTGTGCAGCTTATAAAATCCAAGAAGAGTTAAACAACCAGACACAGGGATGTCAGGAACCAGGGTAGCCTCAAAGATCTCCTCAGCGGGAGTTCATGAACTTTCCTCCTGGAGCACTGCCTTAAGATGACTCCCAGCAAAGCCCATTTCTGTGTTTCTCTGTTAAGAATGATGAATTCCAGGAGGGAGCTGCCATGGGACTATTCAGTTATGGGAGGTGGGCTGGGGGTGGGGGTGGGGTAGGGTCACCAGCAGGAGAAAGCTGCTGGAGACCATTTTTGTTGGCAGTACCAGTGGTTCCCAAGAAGAGGACCTGGTGGGATCCCCTCCGCCCACCCCCCAAGCCACACACACATAAGGCCACAAATATACAAATAAGTATGCCTTACAGAGAAAGTCCATACACGGTAAATAATGATGTAAATAATGATGAGCTCACCATGGGCAGCCACGTCTGGCTGTTAAATGTGGGAGGGAGACACCATAGATCAGGAACAGGGATTACGATGTCGCCTGTTAGATGTTTTCAGGTGGCTGTGGCTAGAGGAAAGAGCAAGGCGTTTCAAGGCAAAAGCCTTGGGGGATGGACCGTCCATTAGCTTAGCTTTGGGCACAAAGAAAAGCTCACAGCACCGTCTCACAGGGAAAGCATCACCACTTTGAATTCAGACCCTCCCTTCCTCCCTGCCAGACCTGCTCTCATCTTTCCCACTTTGATGGGATTTGGGCAAGTCTCAACCTGTTGAGAGTTTTTTATGTCTTTATCTGTATAATACTCCAACAATTAACAACAACAAGACAATGGCTAGCATTTACCAGGGCCCAGCTTGTGCCAAGCACTGTCACCTGTGAGCTGGGCTCCTCATAATCCCTGGACACAGTGCTGTTACAGCCTGCATTTGCAAGTGAGAAACTGAGGCTTACAGGAATTAAGAGAGGTAGTAGAGCATTGAGCACAGTGGTCTACGAGATGATTGAGAGGGCGGGCTCAGGAGCCGACGGCCAGGTTTGAATTCTGGCTCCAACACTTACCGGTGCGGAGTCCTTGGGCATGTTGCTGAAGTCACCAATCTGTAAAATGGGGATAGGGATGGGGCCCCTTACCATGGTGTGGTGATGAGGGTATGTGATTTAATAATACAGACAGTGCCTGGGGCAGAGTGATACTCTGTGATGTTTGCTGTTATTTATAAGGTCTTCAATTAGTACTGGGCAGAGTGGAGATTGGAACCCAGGCTGACTCCCAAACACATCGTCTATGGCAGAACATCTCTGTGTTCAGGACTGAGTGGTGTAGGAGAGGGGAGAAGGGAAGAGGAGAAGGAGGAGTGGGACGGGCGGGGACAGAGAAGGAGAGAAGCCTTAGGACTCCTGGCTCCTCTCACAGCCTTGTCTCCGTGACCTTGAAGTAGATACCCAGAAAGTCAGCAGCAATTTCCGGATCCCTGTAATGGATTGAAACATCCGGCATTGACTTCCCCTTAAGCTTCTTACTTCAGGAGGCTTTAGGAAGGGGCTACTTAGGAAAAAAGAAGAGAAGGAGACACAGAGAGTGACTGAGACAGAAGAAAGAGGAGATGAAGTCAAAGAGAGAAAGGCAGAGGTACACTTAGAGACAGACAGAGAGACACAGTGAATGATACTCAGAAGAAGAAAAACAGAGAGACACACACTTAAAGACAGAGAAAGGAGGTAGGAGAGAAGCAGAAAGAAAAGAGGGGTGAGAGCATGGGTGGGGGATTGAGTGGAGACAGCGCTGAGGTGGCCGTGATGGACCGCTCGACCGGTGATTGATGGAGCAAATAAACCCCTTAAGTGTGTCGGCGTTTTATCTGTGGAGAGCCCCTTCACGGTAGCTGGCAGCTCAGTGGTGTCTGGCTGTGTAGGGCTGTGACAGGAGACCCTCTTTATCTGAATGGGAGACAGAAGTGCCCTTCTCTGTGTTTCACCCAGGATGCCACAGATTAGGCTGCAGATTTTTCACCCGTTGGCAATAAAAGCTTGTTTGGAGAGGCCTTGGGCTGAACGACACTCCAAGGCTGGGCCACGAGGGCACTGAGACTCAGGGGCCTGGAGACTGATTTTATGCAAGGGGATGGTTTCTATAAAAAGTCACATGTATATATTAGGCCTTGAAAATCTCTGCAAGGATATTCATCCTTAACGGTTGCTAATTTTATGGTAGGATTAATGAGGAGTCGCACTTCATAAGTAATGCATTTTTTTTTTTACAGTATCAATGTAGGGCCTTTATAATCAGAGGCAAAAAAGTTTTAAATTAATTATCAAGTACACTCCTGAAATAAGAGGGCAGGGAAAATGACGGCCCCTGATGTGGAACAGACACAACTGTATTCATCCGACAAGCGGGCAGTGCCTAAGGGGAAGCGTATTTGAAAATATTTCTCCTTGATGCTTGCAAGATACTTTGAAAATCTGATGACCACAGTCTCCCTCTGATTCTTGCAGAAGGATGAAATTATTAAGGTCCCCTCAGCTTGGATGAGTTTCATTCCTTTGAGGTCCTTCAGGGTTTAAAAAAAGGCAGGAGGGGGCTTCCCTGGTGGTGCAGTGGTTGGGAGTCCGCCTGCCAGTGCAGGGGACACGGGTTCGTGCCCTGGTCCGGGAGGATCCCACGTGCCGTGGAGCGGCTGGGCCTGTGAGCCATGGCCACTGAGCCTGTGCTTCCGGAGCCTGTGCTCCGCAACGGGAGAGGCCACAACAGTGAGAGGCCTGCATACTGCAAGGGGAAAAAAAAAAAAAAAGGCAGGAGGGGGCGGTTTATTATACCGAGTCAGTTGGATGGTAACTGTTCTGGGTGTGGACCTGGGTTTCCCCTGAGTGGCTTATGCAAGCAGCGACCACCCCCCTCCCCTTAAGTCCCTATCTCCACCGTCTCTTCTCAATTTCAAATGAAGTTTGTGGCTGGCACACACTTTCAAAGGTATTGCCTATTGGCTTGAGAAATGACTCAGATGTGTCTTCTTTCAGGCTTTACGAAGGCAAGGAACAGATGGAGTTTGAAGAATCCATGAGACGGCTCTTTGAATCCATCAACAACTTGATGAAAAGTCAATATAAAACAACCATCCTTTTGCAGGTTGGTTTACACTACAAAAGAAAAAACATCTGTCTTTTCCCTTGGTCATCTGATAGATAACAGCATAGTGAGATAATGTCTACTTTTGCTTGAATACGCAGCCGTGTGTTAATTGAAGGCCTGGGCTGGCCCTGCAGTGTAAGGATCGTGAACACCAAGGGCTCCTCGGAGCAGGAGATGGCATATTTATTGTTCGTTTCCCATGAAGGTAGTGGTGCCTCTTCTTAAATAACTCGGAAGCTTTTGCTCCCTGGAAGGAAGTAGGTCAAACCCGATCCACTTTCTAGTGGTGAGAGTAGTTAAGTTGGCAGTCTCTTAAGTCGTCCACTTTTTATTCTCCACATCATAAACTGAGCTCCCCTTTTGGGGTGAGACTCTCCTCAATAAACAAGAGATACTTTGGAGAAAATGGGTCCTCTAATTTAGTGGCCCATGATCTACAAACTCTGTAAATCTTGGAGAAACCTTGAGGTCTAACCCTATGTTTGAGAATGAGTTTAGCAGCCAAGAGGCTGAGTGCAGAGGCTGTTTCAGGGAGACTTCCTGACTTTCACAGCGTTTATTCACAAGTGTTCGGGAAGGGCTGCCTCATGAGTTGGGAAGGAGAAAACCCAAACACATTGATTTAAACCAGCGAGTTAATGCAGAGCACCTCCTCTTCTTTTGATCAGAGTTTTCTTTTAAATTGCTGATTTACATACTCACTAGCTAGCTGTGCCTGGGGCTGCCCAGCCTCTAGTTCGAATGCATGAGGTGGTAGCGCAGCCAGCATGCGGGTGAGGAGGCAGAGGCAGAGGTCTGTCTGGGGAGTGTTTGCTGCTAACGCGATGGATTCCAAACCGTGCTTATTAAAATCCCTTGAGGATCTTGAATAAATGCTGATGACTGACTACCACCAGCAAACATTCCAATTTAATTAGTGTGGACTGTGACTAGGGAACAGGGAGTCTAAAAATCTCCCAACTTGATTTTAGGATGAAGCAAAGTTTGGGAATCACTCTGCTAATGGCTTCCTTAGAGGGGAGCTTTGTCTTGTTCATTTGTTGTATCCTCAGCACCTAGAACAGTCCTAATACGTAGTTGATGCTTGATCAATATCTGTTGAATGAATAACCCTCGGGGTAGGTGTTACGATCTCCGTTTTACAGATATGGAACTTGAAAGGCTCCTATGCACTAAGGGGTGTAGCTGGGATCCGGATCTCTTTCTGCCTGGCTCTAAAACCATGCTCTGAGCTGCTACATTACACTGTTCTTTATTTAGCACCTACTGGGGATATGGTTATTTTCTCTGAAATGAGTTGGGACTGCAGTCTTACAGTTTTCACCTTCTCTTCCCTCTTGCTAGTCTTTTTTTTTTTTAAAGTCTTCCCTCTATTCCTCAAACCCTCATCATTTCAAAGCAAAGGGAACAACGGGAGCAGGGGCAGCATGAAGAAATATGACAAGAGCCAGAGCCTAATCACCCTGGAGGCAGAGTGATTTCCACACCTCTTCACACTGATATCACAGTGGAAGCAGCTGATTTCCAGTGAGAGGCCACGCAGTGAGTGTTAGGATATCCGGTGAGAGCTGAGGACGCCCGGTTGCAATGAGAGGCTGTGGCATTGTATCAGGTCTGAAATAGGCTCCAAGGAAGCTGAAGTGTGAGGGAGCAGAAACGATGCACAGAGGAAGCTGGGTGGTGGGGAGGAAAACGGAGTAGATGCCCCAGAGAAGCAGAGGTGCCAGGAGAGAGACCGCGTGACCTTGAGAAAGACAAGGGAATAAGCCATCCTAGAGCCACCCTTTCCAATTTCCGCACCTCTTTCCCTGTGATGAACTACAGGTATTCGGGGGGAAGGAATAAAGGGCAGAGGGAACAAGAAGGTAGGGAAAGAAAGGAGGAAAAAAAGAAGGAAGCAAGGAAGCAAAAAGACGAGCCAGGAGAATTTCTGGTCCTGAGGAGACCTGGGTCAACAGAATGTTCTTCTTGATCAGCAATATGATTTTACCCTGGATTTAACTTCTCAGTGTCTCTGTTTCCTCATCTATAAAACTTCACTGTTTGGATCAGATGAACATTGTCTGCAAAAGAGCCAACTATAAAATGCTATGCAAATGCAGAGAGCTGATAGGATTATTATGGCTTTGGCATGAGTCAGTAAGAACCCAGGTTCTTATTGTCTGGGTAACTGTGTTAGAAATGTCTTGTTTTCCAGGTTATGCTGGTTTCTCCTTATGGATTTCTACCCTGAAGTCATGGAAAGGGACTTTTTAAAATTTACTTTAAGGGTCAAATTTAGCTTCTAGGAGTTACAGAAAATCAGTGATGCTTTCCATCTCTTCCTGTGGTTGTTGAAAAGTTGTCAAAGAAGAATGTAAAGTCATATTCAAATACAGAGAACAATACCATTTGAAAAAAACTGAATGCTGTTTAGGGTGCCAGGAATGGGCCGATGAGGCGAAAGGAGTCAAGGCCATTTGATGTTAGCAAACCCCACACAAGAGATCTTCTGCAGACTTTGACATTTGCTACAGGAGAAGGAGCTTTGGATTTCAAGCCAGAGAGATCTGGGTGGGAAATGGGGCATGCACCCTTGGGCAGGTAACACTGGGCAAATCACTTCAGTTGCCTGGGCCTCGTTTATCCTTTTATAAAATGGGAAGTCTAATGTAGAGGATTATTGAGAGGATTAAATAAAGTAATGCATGTAAAGCATGGTGTGTAAAGCCTGTTACATAGTTCCATTTAAATAATTTTTAGTCATTTATATCTCTGCCTCCTTTACCTCATCGTAAAACAGAAGTCTTGAGGGCATTTTCCTAGAGTGGAATCTGGAAGGGAATATTTGTGTTTCTAACCCTGTCACATGAAGCCGAACAGTGTTAGGTCATCCAGTTATTCTGTTAGATCAAGAAACAGATATAAATTTCAAGGAGGATAAACTCACAAGAACTGACTCTATGAAAAATAAAAAAGGAAGGGGAAGTTTCACCAGTGAAATAGTCCAACATGACTGTAGTCTTGATTCTGAGCCTGCATGGGGTACAGTAGGAAAGAGTGCTGTGATCTATTAGTAATGTCTGCCATAAGTTTTGGGTGACAGCACGGAATAGGAATGCCAATGATTAACATTCTAGTCCAAACTTTCTACTTCCAGCTGGGTAGTGGCTTAGGTAGAAACCCTAATTCATGCCTGCCTCAGTTCAGAGTAAAGCCTATCTGGTTCAATCTCAGCTTTGCCCATTGTGAGTTTTTGGGCCCAAGCAAGTTATTTCTCAATATCTGAGTCTCATCTGGCTTTTGTGAATTGCTTTCTGTGGTTTTCCTTATTGTTCAGAGCTGGCATGGCAGTAGCTCACACAAAACTATGGAGAATTTAAAACTTGCTATCCAAAGAGGGTAGAGGGAGCATTAAAAACATGTTCCACTGATTGAGTCCTTACCGTGTGTCAGGCATGAAGCTGAGCTTTCACCTGCAGTGTTTTTAGTCCTACCAAAGGTCTGTAAGGAATCGCTGTCTTCAGTGTCCACAGAAGGCTCATAGGGTTAAATAATTCATCCTAAATTATACCTATTCATAGTGGTGGAGCTAGGATTTCAATCCACCCAGCTCTTCTAACTCCAAAGTTAATATTCTTCTCTAAGCCACAAAGAATGGGTATGGCCAGGGGTTTCCACGTGTTTTCAAGAATGGACCGTATGCTCAGAAGTCCCCATGTGTGCCAGCCCTGTGAATATTGTTGATAAAGCTGATGGCAGAATGAGACAGTCAACACCAGACAGTTGTGAATTGGATGTAGCTCGAATGTGAGTAATAACCATTAGGTGACGTTGTGCAGACCCTTTAGACCCATTCTCCTTTAGGTCATGATTCTTTATAATTCTCCAAGTTGGTGGTATGAGTGGAAATAAATAAGCAACTCATAATTGTATGATATGCTCCCTTGGCCACTATGATCGCCACACATGATTGCTAATATAGCCACTAGAGTGTCCAGGAGTGCAGGGGGCTCTGTCTTTTATGTCTCCAGTATCTGAAACAGTGGCTGTCACATAGTGGGTACTTGAATATCTTTTGTCTGAGTGAATGAAAGAATGAATACTAGTTTGCACTATTTTATGTTTTAGCACTTATTATGTGTCACATGCTGAGCTAAAACCTTTACATATACTGTTAGCTTATTTGATTTTTATAACAACCACCTTATTAGGCCAATACTCTTCTTATCTCTACTTTACAGATGAGGAAGTGGAGGCTTAGAGAGATTGAGTAACTTAACCACAGCTGAGAAGTGGCAGGGCTGGGACTTGAATCCAGGCTCTGTAAGCCCAGAGTTTGAGTTCCTAATCACCACCAGGCAAAGTATGGTTTCATTGAAGAGCCGAGTCTTCAGGCAAAATGCTAGGTGGCTAAGCAATAAGCAACATAAACAACAGTACAGGTGGGCAGATGTCTGGTCTGTAGTTATGAAGTCAGGCTAATTAAGGAGGCCTCTTTCTTTCCTCTCTTTTCATTGTTAATTTTTGTAAAACATCCAGATGTCCGAAGTAAGGGAAGAAGGTGGTTCATTCTTGAGAAGTGGCCTACAGGCTGCCCCCAGAGGTAGGAGAGGTGAGACTCATATTTAACAGCAAGAGCTGGAGTTTCATCTCAAGTTGTTAAATGATTCTTTACTGTCCCCTTCTTAACCACCTACCCCATACTTAAGGGCAGTACTTGGGAATGTTGGATTTATGGAGGGTAGGATGAAATTTTGTTCCAGTGAGGTGCTGCAGTCCCACTGACAGCTCATATTTTTCATTTAATCGTCACATCAACCCTATAAAGTAGGTGACTTTATTCCCTTCATTCTCCTGATGAGGAAACTGGAGCATAGAGAGTTAACTTCCCCAAGGACACTCACATAAAAGGGACCCACCTAGAGTTGAACTTGGCCTCTTCAGCCAGCCATTTTAAACACTGAATTCTCCTGCCTCATGCCAAGACTCAGGGACCAGCACACTGTTGGGTTACAGAAAGCACAGAGACATACATATCCCAGAACCTGTTGGTCCCTGTTCCCTTCCCTTTCACTGAAAGACCAGTGACTAGGGTGAAAGTCTGGGGAGAGTGGATGTATTTTCCTCAGGGACAGCTTAGCATCTATAAGGAAGTTGCTGCTTCTGGTCAGCTGTGGTGAATCCCTGTAACAGTGTTTGTCCAGTTTCCATATACCTTGACTGTCCATTGCTTGGCTAAAATAAAAGCGTTGAAACTTGATGGGATGGGAATATTGTCAGAGCTCTTGAATGAGGAAGATGTCTAGTGTTCTCGTATAACCTTGCATCATTGCAGGATGTGTTCTTTTGGCCCAGAAGGCTGTGTCTGCTGGCACCAATACTGTGCAGTCTTGGTTAGAATGAAAAAGAGAGGGCGGGAGGAGATAAAGAACCCTGGAAACAAGTAGAAGACAAATCCCCGTTGAGCTTGAGGGAGTGCAACTGTGTGGTTTTGATTTTTGTTGCTATTTTAAAACATTTGTTGTGTGCTAGGCAGCCCAGGATTATCAGCTCTGGTGAAGTCCATCTGGAGAGCAATCATTTCAAGTGTTTTCCTGTGACTTCTCTTAGGGCCAGTAAAATCACTATTCCTTGGTTTGGGTCTGGCTCTCTTCTTGTGGCCTGCACCTGGCTTCTGGCAGAGGGGCTTGGAATTGATGATTCATCTAGGAAATTCACTCGGTGCCACATTATAAACTAATTACTGAGCTGGAGAATGTTTTCCTGGTGGCCATTCTTGCAACCCTCATATATGTGGTGAAGGCATATCAGAAGAACTGTACCTTCTTTCAAAAGCCATTCTCCTAAAGGGGAGATGTTTCTTTATCTACCTCCTCCCCCACTTCAGCCTTGTCTCCTGTATTGAAACCTCCGCACTTACCAAGATGGAAACTTTTCCTAAAGCAGGGTAGGCAGTAGCAGAGCATACTTGTCCGAAGCCAGTTGGACAGAATCAGGTACATATCTTTGCTGTGTATGTGGCTTATTAGCTATGTCGCTTCTGGCAAGTTATTTTTACCTCTCTGTGCTATCATTTTCCTCACTGGTAAAGTGGGATGACAGTGTCTATTCATAGAGCAGTTGTAAAAATAAAATGAGATCATGCATGTATAAAGTTTCCGATAATGGTTTGCTATTTTAATATATTTTAATCCTAATATATACACATACACACCTATGTAAAAACATCTGTTTGTTTTTACTAAATATTATATATGATATAGGGGTATACACTATGGGATGAAAGTAATAACACAGGAATATAAGTTTATGTGCATTAGTAATATTAATGAGAGTAAAGATAATAACAGCAGTAGAGCAGCGCAGTTTGCAGGAGGCCAGCAGGTCTAGAAAGCCAAGCTGTTTCTAGTCCCAGACCTTAGAAACTTGCAATGAATGGAGGTCTCCAGCGGGTCTTATGGCTGAGCTCTTCTGCCTCCAGGGAGTGCTTGGTGGTAGCTCCTGCTTGAACCCACCTGCTGTCACTCCACTCAGGTGTGTTAGGGCCGTGTGAAGGTGAGGACTGTGGACAGGCCCCCTGAGGCCAGTGCTGGCTGTGACAACAGACTTGGCAAACTTCCTGTCCCCTTTGGAAAAGAAAACCACAGGCCTGCCATTTCTCTGTGAGGCCCCCTGGACCAAATGGAAGTTTAATATGCCTGTCCTGTCGAGGTGATAACACCCTTTGAGTCTCAGCATGACAACCCCTCAGTTTGTTTTACTTTACTGCCAGCCCGGGGCTGGGAGGCTGGGAAGGTCGGCTCCTTCGGAAGCAGCCCTTGTCCCAGCTTTGCCCAGCTCCTCCTTACTAAGAGCTGAAGCATTTAGGTGTGAGTGTCCATGTAGACACCTGGTGATTAGTACTCTGCAGCATCACTCTGAAGCCCTGGAATGACATGCAGCCCTTGGAAGCCAGCAACTGAAGTCCCGGCTTTCCCCAACTCGCCGAGGATTTCATTTCTGTTTTTGTTCCCTCACTTTGGTCTTAATTATGATGAGTCCATGTTACACTTTGTCCAGGTGCTGGGTAAGTGAGGGCTGGTGTCAGAGAGATGAGATAAGGAGAGATCCAGCACACGCACTTCTGGGGGCCTGCTGCATGCTGGGCATTACAGTAGCTACAAGATATACTTTATTTTGCATCATTCCTCTCTGCCCCACATGAAGATGCTGAGGCTCAGGGGGTGAAGAAATGGGCCTCGGAGCATGCAGGTGCTGGGTGGAGCACTGGGATTCCCCCCAGACCCCCGCCCCAGGTCCCTGTGGGCCCAGAGCTCTATGTTTCTCAGCCTAAGAGTGAAGGAAGGAGCAGTTTGCTAGAATGCTTAGATGGGCTTTTATCAGGGCATGTGCCTCAGCGTATGATGTCTCTTTAGAATGTAGGGGCTATAAGCTGGCGGCCCACGGGAGAAGTGCAGCCTGCAGGTGTGTTTGATCTGGCTAGCACAGTGTTAAAACAAGTGAACAAGAATGGCTCATTCTTTAGACAGAGTGTGGGTTCCACATACCTCCTCACTTCCCACTGGCCTGTGCTCTTCTCATTTCACTCTTTCTGCTGCTTTCCCAGCCCTGCAGGCATCTGCTTTTGCCACATCTTGATGTTTCCTGTTACAGATGGCCTGACCAACTAGGCTGGAATGTACTGTATACTATAGTTGCCTGGAAGAATGTCATAATGCATCTTAGCATATTAAAATTCTGAAAAGTTCTACCAAAAACCCCCTCCAAAAACACCTTACTGGTTTATCTTTGCTTAAATCAAACTTTCCCCTAATTATTTGATTGCAAATCCTTACCCCCCACTTCCCGCCACAGAATACCTAACATCATCCTATGGGAAAAGGGTGTCCCAATAGACCCTAGTTTTAGAAGCATTCACTTTGGAATCTTGTTATCTCTTGCCACCTTGATTTGAAAAAATAAAGAATAAATCTCTGGACACAAAATCCAATAATGTAAAGAAAAGGTCTGACACATCTGACAACATACAAATTAAAATCCTACTGTGCAATGAAAGATACGATAAACGAAGCTAAACGACAAGCAACAGTCAAACTATAGGACAAGCAAGAGAAAATTCTTGCAAAATGTGTTACTGCAAAAGGGTTAATTTTTTTTTAACATCTTTATTGGAGTATAATTCCTTTACAATGGTGTGTTAGTTTCTGCTGTATAACAAAGTGAATCAGCACAGTGTATACATATATCCCCATATCTCCTCCCTCTTGCGTCTCCCTCCCACCCTCCCTATCCCACCCCTCTAGGTGGACACAAAGCACCTAGCTGATCTCCCTGTGCTATGCGGCTGCTTCCCACTAGCTATCTATTTTACGTTTGTTACTGTATATATGTCCATGCCACTCTCTCACTTCATCCCAGCTTACCCTTCTCCCTCCCCATGTCCTCAAGTCCATTCTCTATGTCTGCATCTTTATTCCTGTCCTGCCCCTAGGTTCTTCAGAACCATTTTTTTTTCTTTTTTTTAGATTCCATATGTATGTGTTAGCATACGATATTTGTTTTTCTCTTTCTGACTTACTTCACTCTGTAGGACAGACTCTAGGTCCATCCACCTCACTACAGATAACTCAATTTTGTTTCTTTTTATGGCTGAGTAATATTCCATTGTATATCTGTGCCACATCTTCTTTATCCATTCATCTGTCGATGGACACTTAGGTTGCTTCCATGTCCTGGCTGTTGTAAATAGAGCTGCAATGAACACTGTGGTACATGACTCTTTTTGAATTATGGTTTTCTCAGGGTATATGCCCAGTAGTGGGATTGCTGGGTTGTATGGTAGTTCTATTTTTAGTTTTTTACAGAACCTCCATACTGTTCTCCGTAGTGGCTGTATCAATTTACATTCCTACCAACCGTGCAAGAGGGTTCCCTTTTCTCCACACCCTCTCCAGCATTTATTGTTTGTAGATTTTTTGATGATGGCCATCCTGACCGGTGTAAGATGATATCTCATTGTAGTTTTGATTTGCATTTCTCTAATGATTAATGATGTTGAGCATCCTTTCATGTGTTTGTTGGCAATCTGTATATCTTCTTTGGAGAAATGTCTGTTTAGGTCTTCTGCCCATTTTTGGATTGGGTTGCTTGTTTTTTTGATATTGAGCTGCATGAGCTGCTTGTAAATTTTGAAGATTAATCCTTTGTCAGTTGCCTCATTTACAAATATTTTCTCCCATTCTGAGGGTTGTCTTTTTGTCTTGTTTATATTTTCCTTTGCTGTGCAAAAGCTTTGAAGTTTCATTAGGTCCCATTTGTTTATTTTTGTTTTTATTTCCGTTTCTCTAGGAGGTGGGTCAAAAAGGATCTTGCTGTGATTTATGTCATAGAGTGTTCTGCCTATGTTTTCCTCTAAGAAGTTTGATAGTGTCTGGTCTTACATTTAGGTCTTTAATCCATTTTGAGTTTATTTTGGTGTATGGTGTTAGGGAGTGTTCTAATTTCGTTCTTTTACATGTAGCTGTGCAAAGGGCTTAATATTAATGATATATAAAGAATTCCACACCAATAAGAAAAGAAATCACCCAAAAGAAAAATGGGGAAAGAATATAAACAAGCTATATATAGTAAATACAGTTGTTCAATAAGTATAGGAAAGGTGCCCACCTGGACTAGATCCAAAAATTCGCAGATTACAGTTGCAAATTATGTATCAGATTGACACAATGAGACAGATTTGTATACTAGTATTAGCAAGGTTATAGGGAAAGGAGTAGAAGGAAATTGATTACTGCTTCTTTCTAAGTTAATATGACATTATCTCCTAAAATGTATGTGTATATGTTTGTATGTACATTTGCATATGTGTACATACATTTTACACACTAATTTCTCTTCAAGCAGCCCATCCATCACACAGGGATTTTCACAGATACACAGATGTATGTTTTAATAGTTTCTTACCACTTATTTTATAACAAAGAAAAACTAAAGATAGCATGGAGTCCATCAGTAAGGAGGATTTGGTGTACCCGTGTGAGCATTGCTGTGCAGTGATTAGAAATGAAGAGTGCACTCCATGAAGTGATGTGCAGAAATACTGGTGATAACATGGTTAAGTGCAAAAAGCAAGTTACAGAACTGTATAATCACACACATACATGTGCACATGCACATGCATGCACACACACACAAACACATACTTGTTCACGCACAGAAAACAGTTGGGACTCACCACAGTATTGACAGTGATCCCTTCTGAGGAGCAGGGATTGGGGCTGAGGCGGAGATGTGGGACTTCAGGGGCAATTTTCACCCTAATACTTGTATGAAGTTTTTAATATCAAACATACAATACTGACTTGTAAAAATCATAACTAACAAGAAAAAAAAGCATGGAGGCATGGAGAAACACAGTGCTATTTGAGGGTTCCAAGGAGTGGCTCTGTAAGTAGCCTAACTGATTTTGAATCCTGGCTCTGCCACTTGCTAACTTTGTGACCTAGTTAGTTATTGAATCTTGATGACCTAGTGGTTCCTGATCTGTGAAAAGAGTGTATCCCTTGTAGGCTGAAATAAGGTTTAACAAAATAATCTAACAGCATGGTGTCTGCTCCACTGAACATCCTCAGGGGATAGTCATAATTCTTGTTTATGTTAACTAACAAGTGTAACTGTGTATGGCTAGGATAAGATTTTCTCTAAAAAAAGAATTTTCTCTATTTTAATTTTGGTCTGTTTGTAAAAGGATGATACTTGTTGACTATGGAACACTTAGAATATACAGAAAAATAAAAAGAAAACATAAAATGGATACATCTACCAGATTTTTAAACATTATTTTCCAACTATGTGACTTACAACTCCTCCTGTGGAAATTACGGTCTACTCTGCTGTTTAGCAAATGGTGCTGTTTTGCAAGGGCCTGGGTCTTTTTCCCACCTCTGGATGTATCAGTTATCTTGCACAGAGGACAGATACAATCCACCACAGTGCCCAGTTTTCCTAACCCAGCTAGTGGACCAAAACATGCTGACAATTGTTCACACATTGGCCCGGGAGGAAAAATAGAAATAACTCAGTCCGTGTCATCCTTGCCACCAACAAAAGAATTCAAGCATACCACCTTCCAATGAAGATGGAAGTTACCCTTTACTGAGCACACACATATGTCTGGCTCCCTGCTGGATGCCACATTTCTATTATTTTGAATCTCTACAATCCTGCAAAACAGACATTATTTCCTCTATCTTATAGATAAGGAAATTGAGACATCAGAGAGGTTAAGTGTTTTGTCCAAAGTCACCTGGCCACTAAGGGGCAGACCCAGGATTTGACTGTAAGTGTGCATAACCTCAAAGGTTTTGATGGCTCCACTCTACATTTCTGCTCCCCTGAAGACAGAAGAAACTTTTGAAAGAAGTACACCCGGTGTTTCAATCTACATGCAGAGTCTAAATCACTGTAGCAGTGCCCAGGATTCAGGATCATTTTCCCTTGATCTGTGTTATGTTGCAAAGTATTCTCACCACCAGGCAGAGTTGTTGGCCGTGGGCACTGCTCATGTTTATTTCACTTTCTACCTAGGTGGCAGCTTTGAAATACATCCCATCTGTCCTCTATGATGTGGAAACCGTCTTTGATGCAAAGTTACTCAGGTGAGCTTATGGTGTGTACTTTCCTGGGCTCTGTTGTCAAGCCAGGGATTCAGAGGGAGAGGAGAGCTCTTGTGGAGAATTCCAGACGGGCACTCAGCGCGGGGACAGGGAGGACACATGGTCAGAGCTTCCTGCAGGGATATTGGTGTGGGATTTTTACAGTTTCATTGGGTTGTGTCAGGTTTGGTGAAAACCAACTATAAAGTAAACATCCTTCTTTGACAATATCAGTGATGCAGAATACGAACACGTAGGTGAAAAAACTGATGTTTGGTGTAAATGTCTCCATTTCACCTGGGCTTGAAGGTTATTTTGGGGTCCCAGTCTTTGCTCTGTAAGCCCTGTAGTTACAAATGGAGAATAACCTATGGACACTTAATGGGATAATGAGATGGGCTCCCCTTTGCTCTCTCCTTCTTCACCCCATTCCTCTCATGGGAGGAACACATTATCTTACTGTGCTTATGCTCTTAGAATAGGGGCATCTGAGCCAGATACGCCCTTTTCCTCTTTTTCCTAAATTCACTTAAGTTCCAAGATAACCTCTAGAAGATTTTAAAAACTTTTTATATTGCAATACTTTTAGATTTGGAAAAGCGCTGCAGAGATAGTGTATAGAGAGTTCCTGCATACTTTTCACTCAGCTCCCCTTAATGTTCACATTTTAGATAACTACAGCATAGCTATCAAAACTAAGAAATAAACACGGGCACAGTTCTTTTCAGTGCATTCCAAACTTTATTCAGCTCTCATCAGTTTATCCACTATTCATATGAAGATTTCTTCTGGCTTCTTCTCATTCTTCTGGTCTCAAGCTAAATGTTACCTTCTTGGGGAAGCTACCTCTGAGCATTGTAAATAAATTATATTCCTCCCTCAACCCCTGCACCATTACTCTCTGACACAACTCCCTATTCATTTCCTTCATTGCATCTATGGCCTTGTATTGATTTGCTTGCTTTTGTGTTGTACGTTGACCTCCATTAGAATGTAAGTTCCATGCCAGTTGGGACCAAGTCTGTTCCTATTATATCCCACTGCCCTGCACATTGCCTGTCACATATTAAGTAGATGCTTCATAAGGATTTGAAAGAATGAATAAACACAATGAGCTTATTTTGGAAAGCTGACAGGAGCTGTAATTTTGTTTCAGTGGTATTTTTATTTTCACTCTATTTGGAAAGAGCTATCTCCTTTTTCATATCCCAAACTGGTTCTAACCCACAACTTTTCAGAGTTTTTTTTAAAAATTAAGGACCTTTTTTGATCTTAAGATTTATCATAAAACATTACTAAGCATAAAACATTAGTGAATAAAACGGCATGGCAATGAAATTAGAATCTGGTTTTGAACCCTTGTTTCTTTGACCCTCCCTAGCTGTGTAACTTTGGGAAAGTTAGTTAACCTTTATAAACCTTACATTTCCCACTTGTAAAATTGAGATAAGCATTGGATCTACATCATAGAATTGTGAGGCTTAAATGGCACAGTGGATGTCAAGTGCAAAACATGTGCCTGATACACACAGTAAGTGGTTGGGTTTCTTGATACTGTTTTCAGATTTCCACATCTCTTTGAACGCTGTCAGTATTCAACACCAAGACCAACTATGCATACTTACTGAAGGCTTATCATGCATGGAGATGGGGGGCGAAGGGAGCAAGAGGTACATTGTTTCTGCCCCCGCAGAGCTGGCAGGCTGGGGATGGACAGACTGTAAGTGCCAGGAGGTGGCAGACATTGGTTTAACGAGCTCTGCGTGCTCTGGTTTTTCCTGCCCTCAGCCAACTCCTCTATGAGTTCTATACCTGCATCCCTCCTGAGAAACTCCAGAAGCAGAAAGTCCAGTCCATGAATGAGATAGTCCAGAGCAACCTCTTTAAAAAGCAAGGTGAGTGCAAAGCATCCTGGCCGGTTGGGGGTGCCAGAAACCCCACGTGCTCATCACATGCTGTGCAGTTAGGAAATGTTTTTTCTCTAACAACTCCCTTGGTCTGAATGAAGGGGAAAAGCAGAAAGTAGCTAACAACTTAGATATCAGAATGTAAACTAATTTAAGGAAAACATAGGCTGAACTGTTTGTTTTTCCTGAGAAAGTTTACTGAGAGGCTAAATTTGGAGTCATTTTGCTGTGAGGTTTTTACTCTACGTGAGGAGTAGGTAAAGGTCTGATCCCTTCACAGAGGCACCAGTGGCTTCAGTCTCCTGTTGTGTTTGCTTCCAGGGGCACTCACTATATAAGCAAGCAAACACACATTTACTATATATTCTCCCCTGGTCTTTTATTACTACTCTCAGAGTAGCATGTTGTACAACTGCTCTGGACGTTGCCTTTCTTCACGTAACGGTATTTCCTGGAGAGCAGGAAATGACAGTGGACTTGGGCAATGGTTGTGGTCAGAGCTTCTGCTCACCCAAACTGATCTCTGGTAACCACCAGTCCCCAGCCAGCATCCCACAGTCAAGAGCCTTGGGGTTCCCTGTTTTTGAGATCAGTGGGCTGGACGGCCACACGTCCTCCAACTACGAGCAGGTAGGACTTAGATGTCAATATTCACCATTTCCTACATCACTCCTCTCTGTGAGAAGCAAACTGTGCAAGAAATAAGAAGTCTTAGAAAGCAGAGGATCAGTCATCACCCCCCCGGGATTTATTCAGAGTGAAGCTTGAATATTTATGTATTAAAGATTCAGGAACCACTTCACTGTAAAGATTTTCTCCCCTAACGTCTGGTTAACATGGTGCCTCCAGAAGTGCTGTCCGAATCCCATCCCGTGGAATTAAAGTTAGCAGAAGGCCAAGGGAAGAAAAGTGTTCTTGTGATTTTACATTCATGCCTGGAGTTTCCTGACCATTTAGACAGATGTATGCCAGCGGATTAATGTGGTATACATACACGGTTTGTTTGTGCAAGGTGGTCTGTGTAAGGTGATTGGACACCAATCCTGGTTAAGTCTTGCCATATGCCTTGTATCCCTGGGGTTTTGTACGGGAGCCTTCCTCGGTTTTCACCTTCTGGTTTCCACGTCGGAATACATTACCCTCACTCTGCAGACTTTGCAATGTGCCTGCCCCTTCCCGCCCTGGCAGTCCCTTCCTGGATTGCAGGTGGTGTCACTGTAGAAGTGAAGTGAGTCCCACCCCAGGGGACGTGGCAAGGGCGACTCTTGCTGCAGGTGCTGCTGCGCAGGCAGCAGAGAGCAAGGGCTGCTTGGCTCCCTGTCATTGTTCAGAGCGGCAGTCATCGTCAGGGGCCCGGCTCAGCATCGAGGCCACATGGAGTGTTAGCGCGGTCCTGGATTGGGCATGAGGGGTCAATTCCAGCCTGGTCGACGTAGGAGTGATTCCTTTACTGGAGTCACATCTCCTGGGCTCACGGTGGCCTCTGAGGGTTAGCATAATCACAGGGCAGGCCGGACAGCTGCTGCTCACCAGTCCTGCTGCGTCTTTGAGTTTCAGGTTCAGTAAAAACCCTCTGATTAATATTAATTGATAGAAGGCCAGCCCCAGTGTTGTACACAGTTACCAAAAAAAAAGCAAAATTCTTACCTTTACCTACGTACAGAGACTAGAAGTAGGTGAACAGAGAGCCCTTTGGGGACCCATTTTAAAGAGGCTGCAATGTATAATTAGTCTGTCCATCCTTGGTTCATGTGTGAAAGCAGTATGCTCTTATGCACAGCTTAAAGGTAATTCTTCTCCCACTATTTACTTGCTAACTGAACCCTCTTACAAAAGTAACCCAAAAGAGGAAAAGAATCTGAAAAAGAATATATATATATATATATATATATATAAACACACACACACATATATATATCTATATATCTATATGTATATATATATATAAAACGAAATCACTTTGCTGTACATCTATACTTTATAAATCAACTATATTGTAATTCAACTATACTTCAATTAAAAAACAAATTAAAAAAACACCCCAAGGGAAACATCAGCTCAGCCTTCTCCTTAAATCCTCAAGTTCCAAGTGAATACAATCTGAGTTCATACACACGAACTTACTGGGTGTCTGGGGCTCTTGGGTGAGTGTCTCCTTTATACCCTGAAATAAGGTGAGTTTGATTCCTTGGCCAAGTCTGAGTTATAATGAAATCCCTTCTGTTGTTCTCCCTGTGAATTGTCCTGTGTCTCAGGGATGCAGTTTGCTTTAAGTCTGCACTTATCTAACTGCCAGATGTGCAAATTGCATGGAGTATTGTCGGTGACATTAGCTTGTACTCACAGCCTTGAACACTTGTATTGACATCAAGCAGAGGAACCAGAAGGCTTTTAAGCACTTTCCGAAATGTTGGCAGACTATCCTATTGGCCTCTCTTCAGGAAGGTCCTATGCAGAAGAGGGAGAAAGTTTTACTGGTTAAGGGCACTGGTTCTTGGGTTGGATTCCTAGTTTAGCCCCTTTTCAGCTGGGTGACCATGGGCAATTTACTTAACCTCTCTGATCCTCAGTAAGCTCATCTGTAAAATGGGAAAAATGATAGCAATGTCTGTCTTAGAAGGTTGTTGTGTGGGCTGATGAGACCAACAGTGCATTTAAAGTGCTTATCAGAGCGATATAATATCCCGTACTAAGTGATCACCGTTATTGCTGGTGTTGTGGTTATTATTTCTGCTGCTCCTTTCATTTTCCCGAATTCTGTCCTAACCTTCAGGTTCTTTGCAATAAGGGCATCCCCTCATAGTTGATAGTTGCACATAACCCTAAGCTAAGCTTCCTTGTTTTCCTGAAAGCTGTGTGTTTTTCTCCAGGGTCTGAGAAGCACAGGACTTAAGGAACAAATAGACCTTGGTCTGTATCCATGTCCCATTCCTGCTTTGAGTGGTTTTTCCAATTTTTATTTCATTTCCCTAGAGTGTTTTTGCATAGGGCCTGTGCGATGTGAGCCCAGAAGAACAGGTCAGGGTGAGATGTTTGTGGTTTCTCACCTCGTTGTTTACCTTGCTGCGGGCCTCAATATAGTTACATAGTTTGGGACACTTGACAGACATCCTCTAGGATGGTTTGCTCCTTGGGGCTCTTTTAAAACACACACACACACACACACACACACACACACACACACACTTTTTAATTCTTTCTTCTTTCATGGAGGCAATTAGCCTCCATTCGCCTCAACTTTTACTTGACCTGTGATCCTGAGTAAAGTACTTAATCCTTATACGTCTCAATTTCCTCAGCTGTAAAGTGGGAATAACCACAGAACGAGTGTCATTGGGTTTTTGTGCAGACTCAGTGGCATAATGTGACTTGTTCGCCTGGGGTATGAGGGAGTCAGGGGTCACCAGCAGCCGAGGTCCCGCAGGGAGTGGCTTGCCCTGTGTGAATGACTTCCGGGTTCAGCGGGAGGAGAACTGGGACATCTATGGAGATGAATTTCCTGTTTTCCCCAGCCCAAGCTCAGGCTTGCCTGGTGGTGATGATGGGAGAAGGGATGAATAGGTATGCCCCGAGGAAGCTCTTGAGGGGAGTCTGTGAGAAAACCAAACCTTCTGTTCCTTTGGAACATATTTGTCCCTACTTAGAACCTAATCTCTAAGTAATGTGTCTTTTTAGGCTGATGCTAATCACATGTGCCATCTGGTTCAGTGTAAACTGCTTTAGGATCCACACTGCTCACTTTTCTCGACTTCCAAAACAAACAGGGGGCGGGGGGAAGACAGAGAGAGAGAGAAACAGAGAGAGACACACAGAGAGAGGGACCAACAGGGAGACAGAGAAAGAGAGAGAGACAAAGACAGAGACAGAGATCTGATAGAGATTTGGAAACTCTTTCAATGTTTATCTTCAGCTAGTGGCATTTTCTTTGGAAACTTTGTTGAGAAGCGGTTCTCTGAACACAAAGCATCCAGTTTTCCTTTTATCAAGATGTAGTTTCCTTCTTTCCCCCTCTTCTTATCTGTTGCCCACAGTATCTGGATCTGCTAGGACCTCAGTTCACAATGGGCTAGGCCTCTGTGGTGGGAGGGGGCACGGACATCACTGTCCAGTGCCCTAGCGGGGGATTATCTTTTCTAATCATCCCATCATTGCAACACTGGTCTGGAATAGAGAGAAGTCCTCTCATTCTAACAGTTATTGCTTTGCTTGGTGAACTTATGTAACATCTGTGAGCCTCTGGGGTTCCACATCTGAAAAATGTGAGTAGGAATGTTGCCATTAGAGTATGGACTTTTGGTTTAGGAAATCCCTGTTTCTGATCCTGACTTGATCACTTACTAGCTCTGTGTTCCTTTGAACAAGTAACCTCTTTGAGGCTTGGTTTCTTTAGCTACAAAAATGAGATCATGCATGTAAAACAACTAGTAGAGTGCCTGACACAGTTGCTGCTTATTTAAAGACATTTATTGTATCCACTGTATAGCAGTAATAACCACAGGAATAACAATGACATCAACTGCATCTTAAAGGAAGAGACATTTATTAAATGCCAGCTATATATTATTTGCTATATAGGACATAAACATATAGTAAATTCTTACAACCCAATTACGTAGGTATAATTATTCTCATCTTATAGATGGGAAAACCAAGGCCTAGAGCGTCAAGTAACTTTCATCCCAATGAGACCAAGGGTTATATTACAATGTATTAGCGCATTAGTGTATTTGGCTATGTGATTCTGGGGTAACAAATCAACCTCCAAATATCAGTGGTTTAACCATGTAAAGGTTTATTTCTCTCTTGTGCAAAGTCTGATAAAGGTCAGGAAGGTCGGACGCCTTTTGTCCCTTGTGAAGCTATGCCAGCTTGTACCCATGGCCTCTTTGCAGCAGGGAAGAGAGCGAGGAACGAAGTACAACCACTTTCAACTACCTCAGCCTGAAAGTGACACCCAGAGATTCCACCCGCAGTCCACTGGCCAGACCCCATCACGTGTTCCCAGCCTAGCTGCAAGGGAACCTGGGAACTGAAGGGCAATGCATAGAATATTTGATGACCATCTCTGCTACCCATAGGTAGCAGTGGTGGAGCTGGATTTGGAATACAAGTCCTTTGAATAACAAAACTCCTGTTCTTTCCACTACACCATGCTTTGTTCTTAAAATGAATAAAAAGAAGATATGTTTATTTTCTTGTTGAAAATGCTTCCTTCTCCATGTTAGAAAAAAGTGCCACATTGTTCCTCCTGAGAGATTTTTTTCTTCCTTCCTCACTCTCTGCCCCTGTTCCAAATACTGGGCAACTCTCTGACAGCTGTGTACGGGGACCTTTGCTTGGGCAGGAGATGGGACCCTAGATGCCAGTGGTTGCTATGTCACTGCAGGTTTTTAAAGCACAGCTTTCCTGCAGTGAGAAGTGGTATAAGCAGGCTGCCTGGGACTTGGGATGTCCACATCAGGCTGGGTACTAAGACTGCTGTGAAAGACAAGGCGGTAAAGGAACAAGTCCTCTTCCTCTGAGGACATGCTCTAGGCTCCTGACTGGCTCCTCATCTCTCCTGGCACCATACATGACCTTCCACAATTCTTTTCTTCGTGAATACTGCCTGGAATACCTTCTACTGCAGCACCCCGCCGCCCCATTCCCTACTCCCACCCCTAGACACTTCCACTCATCCCTTTAAGACCCTGGCCCGAGGTCAAGTGTGCAGCGCGTCTTCCCTGATGTCTCAGGCATCTCAGCCTAGTCCCATTCCGCATTTACTTAGTCCCTGCTGCAGGACAGGCCCTGGGGTGGTAGTGTGGATACAGCTGGTGCCAGTTTGCAAATTTCTGTACCACACTCAATGTGCAAAGATGATGAAGCTTCTTGGTTTTTTTTTTTGTTCTAAATCTAATCTAATCTTTTTGAGTCTCCACCTCACTTTGTACTGTGGCAACTTAAAATTTTCAGTCAATGACATCTTGTGGCTTCAGATTTAACAAGTCTTTCTGGTTCAAAATAGTTCCCCTTCCCTCTCCTGGTCTGGGACCAGGTCCCAGGGACCCAATTAGGAAAGGGAAGAGAGACTCTGCTTTTGCCTTTTCCCACAACCTATCTAAAATATCTCTCTTTGGGACTTGAGCCCAAGGGGGGCATGTTGGGACACACATGTCTTGTGGCTTCAGGGGCCGCTACCTTTTTGCTCTATAATATCTTCTTTTCTCAGGAAACCTTCCTCATCTCTCTTCCCAGAGGCTATAAAAATGGCATGGCTGCCAGGGCTCTTGACCAATGGGGGGAAGTGTGACAGTAGAGAGTAGCACATTCAAAATATTATCCTGGATTCTCCAAGGGGATAAAGCAAGACGTAGAATCTCTGAGGGGAAGATTTCTCAGACCTTAAGTGCATCTGGGAAGTTTGCTAAAATTGCAGAATCCTGGACCCTACCCCAAAGATTCTGACACTGCAGATCTGGGGAGGGGCCAGGGATGTGCATGGTATCCGCCTTCCAAGGGGATTCTGATGCAGGTGGCCCCCTGACTGACCCTGTCTAGTTGGCAAGCGGAACTCCTAGAGCCTGAGTGGGGGAAGGAGAGCAGTACAGCAAAGAGGAGCAGATCCCACAACACATGGCAGAGACCTCACCCTGATACTTGGCATTTCTCTCTCTCATTGTCTGTTGATGCGACTATCGCTGATGGAGAGAACTCCTTACGGATAAGGGATATATATTATTTCTTTATGTGCCTAGTCTGCCTAGGGCCTCACTGATATCCACTCTCAGAAACTAGTCTGTGCACCTGGGCAGTACAATATACCATTATTCAGTGGCCAGTGCCCCTTAAAAAAAAGGAAAAGGGAAGATGGGACCTCAGTTGTAGAGAACAGGGGTTGTCATAGTACTCAATTCATAATGTAGCTCATCACTGGTCCACACAAGGGCTTGCTTTTATTTATTAACATATTTAGTTAGTTATTTTTAATAATAAATTAAACATCCTTGCACTCACCACCCAAACCAAAAACTAGAAACTGAACAGTCAGCTACCTGTAACTATGTGTGTCTTTCCCCACCTAAGGTAACCCATTCTTGAATCTTTTATTAATCATTCCACTGCTTTAATGCAGTGTTACTGCATCTATACATATTTCTAGTGTTTTGGTTATTTTAGCTTTATAAAGAAGGGTATTGAACTATGAGTAATTTGAAGGGACTTACTTTTTTCACATAATATTATACTAAAATTCATTCATATTACAAACTGTTGGAGTTCATTTTTTTGATGAGTGCAGAAAATTCTATTGTGTGAATAAGCCATAGTTTATTCACTCATGCTTTCAATTTTAGGCACTTGGGTTGTTTCGGATTTTTTTTTTTTAATTGTAAGCATTGCTGCTAAGAATATTCTTGTACATGTCTCTTTTTGTACATGTTCAAGAGTCTCTGTGGGGCATATAACTACCAGTAGATTTGCTTGGTCATGGGAGATCTGAATATTTAACTTTAGGAGATACTGCTAAATGGGTTTCCAAAGGTGGTTGCACTAATTTACTCTCCCAGCAATAATGGATGAGAGATTATGTGGATCTACATTCTTGTTAACACTTGATATTGTCCCAATTTAAAAATTGGCCAATAAAATGGGTGTAACATATGTCATCACTGTCTTGATTTGCAGTTTCTTGATCACCAGTGACACTGAAAATCTTTCCTTGTGTTTCTTTGTCACTTGTGTTTCATGTCTGTGATATGTCTGTCCATGACTTTTGTCCATTTTTCTTTTGGGTTGGTTGTATTTCTCTTATTAACTTGGAGGATATTTTATATATTCTTCATACTCATGTTTTGCTGATTTTATGTATTATGAGAATCTTCTTCCCACTTACAGCTTGTCTTTTCATTTTACTTAAGATGTATTTTTTTCATTTCTTACTCTTTGTACAGATTTATCCATCTTCTTAACAGTCAAATCTTTTTGTGTCATCTTTAAGAAATCTTTCTCAATACCAAAGTCTGAAAGATTTTCATTTATATTTTTCCTAAGAATTTCATAGTTTTGTTTTTGATACACAAGTCTTTAATCAACCTATAGAGCTTATGTTTTATGTATGGTGTGAGGTAGGAGTCTGATTTTGTCTTTTTTGCCATTTGGCCACATAGCGTTCCTAGTTTCAAGTGTTGTACAGTCTTTCCTTTCTCCAAGTCAGCGTCATTTTCCATTTCCAGGACATTGCTCTTCCCTGGGGACTTGAGGGCAGGGTTGCTGGAGCCTGGATTCAATCCCTGGTCCACAGTGTGCAGTTTCTCTGTGTTACTTGTGGGTGGAAGGGTCAGAAGGGTCAGGAGAAAGGGATAGCCTCTCCTTCCCAAGCAAGGCCCCAAATTAGGCTCCTGTGTCATGTTAGCATCCTGGGAACTATGTGCCAAGAAATAACACTTCTCCAGGTTTTGGACCTTCTCAGTTATGAAAAAAATGAGATGGTTTCTTGGAATGATCATTTTTCTTATAGCAAGAAATTTCTTGGACCCATGGGGCAAGCTTCTTGTAGTTTCTGTATGTATTTGATAGAAAGAGCACTGAACCAAGAGTAAGGAGACCTGAATAATACCAACAACAATAATGTCAGCAGTAGCAACTGCAGGTGAGGTTTACTGAGTGCTTATTATACACCAGGCACTGCAACAAACACTGATGTACATTATCTCATTTACTGCACAGTTGTGTGATCTTCGGCAAGTCACTTAAGCTCTGTAGAACGACTATAAAATCATGAGACTGAGCAAGATTTTCCAGAGCTCTACCAACATGAAAATCTTTGATTTATAAAATCATTCCCTGAGTGACAATGGCAATACTGCTGAATCTTTCTAACACCATTTAGTGCCTAAAAACACTTTCTCCCATATATTGCCCCCAACACTTCTAAATGTCCTGCCTGAGCTGGGAGTGAGGAATGAGGATATTTTATAGAAGGTTAAATGGATGCAGGGAAATGGCACGATGCCCTCAAGATCACACAGCAAGGCTCAGAACCCTGGAAAAGGTAAAAGGATGTACTTACTGGAGCCAATTTATTTTCTTCCAGAAAGAGCTGTTGAGTTTTGAGAATCTAAGATTTTTCTCCTCAGAGCATTTGGAGGCATCGAAGATCTTTCTTCAAATAGGGGCTTGCCCCTCCCACCTACAGTGTTACAAAGCTACCTCCAGTTCCAAAACGTCCCTTCTACACTTGCAGATCTGAGAAGGGGCTGTTCCTTACATCTCTTTCCTTTTCGATGTGACTGATCTCAGAATTCAATCTCAGAAAGAAACCTTCAGATCCAGAATCAGAGAAGACAGTGATTTAATAAGCTGCAGAACAAATCCAAGAGAGATTTATTAAACTGTCCTCTTTTTTTTTTTTTTGGCTGAAGTTAAAAAAAAAAGTTGGCATACAATCAAAGAAAAGAATCCCTCTTGAACCTCCTCAAATAATTAGAATAACAGCTTTTAATGACATTACAGAATACAGTTTAATTGGGGGCAGAGTGTGGGGCAGAGAATCCCAGATTACTTCTTTAGTGGGAAACCAAATCAACTCTTGTGCAATTAAAAACAATTTACCTCATTAAAACTAGAGAAGAGCAAAATCAGGCTGTTCTTACACCTTTCAATCCATGTTCCATGGGATTTTTTCCAATTTTGGAATGACAGTGGAAACACACAAAAGTATAGAGTTTATATAAATCTTTAAAAGGTTCTATGTTTACCCAAATTTTTTGTTTGTTTTCATTGTGAAGTTACAGTTATAGATGGTTTGAATTGTACTGAGGCAGGTTTTAAAATGTTCAGAGACTTTTATGTTGACCTGTTTAAGTTTGATTTTGCTGATTTTTTTTCTCCACATCTTCCTAGAATAGGAGAAAGCTTCCTTAAGACCATGATACAGTTGGATTGAAGACCAGCTGAAGATTTAATTCAATAATATTTATTGAAAAGCTAAAAATGTAGCAACACTGTGTTATGGGAAATGTGAAAGAAATACAGTAATACATAATTTCATGGTCACCATTTATTTAACTATTATTTTGTGGCAGGCACTATGCTAAGACTTTTCACACATCATCTCATTTCATTATCATGACATCCCTGTAAAGTGTAGATATTAATATCCCCATTTTACAGGTGAGGAAACTGAAGGTTAGAGAGGTCGGGAAACTTGCCAAGAGTCATAGATCAAGTAGCATGGCAGGGCCAGGATTCCAAATGGGGTCTGTCTGATTTCAACATCCACTCTCTAAACTGCTGTGCAATATGACATCTGGAACAGAAAGTTTTCAGCGCCCCCCCCAGGGAGCTTACAGTTCGGAGAGAAAAGACTTACCCCAAAGATCTTCAAACCTGAGCCCACATAGGCCATGAAGGTAATAGAAATGAAGGTACAGAGTGATAGTTATTATGCCGTTTTATATAGTAACCTAAGCAAATATATTAAATATATATTATGTATATAGTATATAATATATATAGTAACCTAAGCAAATAAAGTAAATATATATTATGTATATAGTATATAGTATATATAGTAACCTAAGCAAATATATTAAATATATGTTATGTATATAGTATATAATATATATAGTAACCTAAGCAAATATAGTAAATATATGTTATGTATATAGTATATAATATATATAGTAACCTAAGCAAATATAGTAAATATATGTTATGTATATAGTATATAGTATATATAGTAACCTAAGCAAATATAGTAAATATATATTATGTATATAGTATATAGTATATATAATAACCTAAGCAAATATATTATGCATATATACACCCACACGAGCACACTTAATGTCATCTTCAGTTATATTTTTTACAACAGATTTTCCATTTGCCTAGTAAACATGTGAGAACTTTCTTCACTTCACAAAGAAATGTGATTCCTTTCATTTTTTCCCTAAAACACAGTGCCATTTGGTCAGTCATTCATTTCCCCTATACAGAAAAATATTTCTCTACTACTAAGGAAACAAGAGTGAAAATGATCAGTCCACACTCAGCTCAGAGTGGGGAGCAATATGGAGCAGTGAGGACTGGGGCAAAGTCCCTGTCATTGGGTATATGGGACAGCTGTGAATCAATGCTAAGTGACTGTTACTATCTATGACAATATGTGGGCTCAATGCTACCTGATCTCTTTTTTTTTTTTTTTGAGAGAGAAGTCCCACAAATTTTTTTTATGTGAAACCTGCTGATTTAGGTTTTAAGTGGTATTTTCAGGCTGAATAAAATCTGCATATGGACCCAGCACAGCAGCCTCTGGTGTAAATTTATAATTTACAGGGTTTTAAATAATTTATAGGGTTTTAATAAATGTATTATAAATTTATAGAGTTATTTACAAATAATCCCATAAGAATGACTACTATTGGAATTCAGTGAGAATAGTGCTTTTGGAATGTTGAGGACAAGAAGAGGTAGGATGTCAGCTGAACTTTGAGGGGTAGTGAGTATGATGTAGGCCCTCTCCAGAGAACAGTTCTTGGGGAGAACTTGTAGTGTCAGGGCTGGAGCACTGTCTCACTGAAGACCACTGCCTTTCAAGCCTTAGGAGAACTCAGGGTTCATCCTTGCCTGACACACTCCCTTGCTAATGAGGGCCTCAGACCACACCATAACCTCTATCAGGCATTCTCCTGGGAATGCTGGACCATTGTTGGAAAAAATGACGTTTATTGTTCATAGAAATTAGTATTATAAAAATATTGTGTTTTTGTAGAATATTTGGAAGTAAATAAAAGCACCTGTGATCTCATGATTTAGAGGTAAACATTGTTATTCTTCCTCTCTTTTGTATCATATATTATATATAACTGGGATAATGTTTTGCCAGGTTTGTAATCTGCTTCTTTCACTGAGAATCATTAGGAACATTTTCCCATGCCATTTCTAAGGACTTCATAGGACTGTGCTGTATAGATGGGCTATAACTGATTTCACTGTTTTCCTATTTAGGGACATTTGGATTCATTTAATTTTATGCAAGAAAAACTTCCTGGAATTCATTGTCTTAATAGACAAATGGTTGTCCTCTGTGCTCCTTGTTTCTTCACTGTTGGGCATGAATCTCATCCAGCTTTTCTAGTGCTTGTCAAGGATTCTTATTCTCCCTTCCTCCTCTTTACACACGTGCGGGGGCGCGGCGCACGCCCGCGCACACACACACACAGACACACACACACACACACTCGCCCACAGGCTTCTCCTTGTGTGATAGGCTCAGCGCAAAGTGGACTATGTTGTCCTCTCTTAAAGAGCTGGAGCGGCATGTTCCCATTTGGGAGGGACATGTTTTCACAGCCCTGCCGGCATTCTTTTTTGTTTGTTTGGTTTTGGTTTTTTTGCATTACGCGGGCCTCTCACTGTTGTGGCCTCTCCCGTTGCAGAGCGCAGGCTCAGCAGCTATGGCTCACGGGCCCAGCCGCTCTGCGGCATGTGGGATCTTCCCAGACCGGGGCACAAACCCGCATCCCCTGCATCGGCAGGCGGACTCTCAACCACTGTGCCACCAGGGAAGCCCCCTGCCGTCATTCTTGATGGTAGGGGGTATGTCTGTGCATGGACCTTCCCTGCAATACCGGGCACTTAAATGCAACCACACTGAGAGCCCTCATTAGCCCTGGGCAGCCACAGTGGATTTGATGAGTGTGACACCCTCCAGGCTGGAGCGGCTGCCCAAGAGGAACCAGACACCAGAGCAAAAAGGGAAGCCAATTATCCAAAGGCAAATGAGGCTCTAATTATGGCTTTAGCTAAAGAGGGTAAAATTATTTGAGGAGAGACGTCTCATTTCTGAAGTACGCACAGCCCAGGACACTTGTTCAGAACAAGGACTTGGATCAAGTCCTGGTTTTGCTGCCTTAACCACGACACCTCATGTCTAGGAGCATCTGATTCCTCATCTGTCAAATGGGAACAATCTAGGATGTTTACCTCATTGGTTTACTGTGAGAATGACATGGGATAATGCCTGGGAGAGGCCAGGAGGGGTCTGACATTTAGTGAGGACTCATCAATGGAGTATCATCGTCATCGGTAACTCTTACTAGTCTTACTATTATTTGTAATCATTTGATAGTGGAACAGAATGTGGAACTGGAGCTCAGGAGACCTGAATTCTCAGTTCTGCAGTTTTCTGTTGCAACTTAGAAGTGAATAAATCTCTGAGTTTTATTTTTCTTGTCTCTCACATGAGAAACTTGGATCAGGGGATACATCAGGTCCCTTTCCTTTGGAGATTTGCGGACCTACCCGTGCTGAGAACTATAAATCATCCTCTTCGTGGAGCCGCACGTCACCCTATCTTATAGGTGCTATCATCTCCTTTTTGGAAGGTGCTGAAGTTGAGACTTACACAGGAAGCTGGGATTCAACCCCAGGCTCCTAACGTCCATTCTGTACTTAATTGTCTGCATGGCCCAGCATTCAGTGCAGTGACTGATGGTAGACTTGTGCTCAAACGTATTTGTTGGCTGCACTCCAGGCTTCTGAACAACGGGAATGGTGGTGAAGCTTGGGGCTGTGCTCACACCGCACCCTTGTCTCTTTTACCCAATCCTCCCAAAATTGTAGGCACAAAAGTCCAGAAAGAGGCCCTTGTCAGACTTTGGGGGCAGCTCCTGATACCTCAGCTCTACTTAACATAAATGAGACCGTTAAACACTTGCTCTTCATGGCAAGTGGGCCATTTTGTGAGTTACCCAAAGGATTGTGTATGCATGTGTGCATTGAAGAACTTGGCACCACTGGGTTAATCGAACGTCTGAGCTGGAACGGACGTTAACAACCCGCTGCCCAGAGATGGTCAAAAGCAGCAATTCAGAGAACCTCTGAAGAGGGGTCACCCTTACACGTACAGCAAGCTGGCCACCTTCCCCCTGCATCTACCAGGCTAGCTACTCTCTCCTTCTCCTTCCCCAAGGGCAGTAAAAGCTGCTCTTTTACTCCCCACCCCTCTTCCTCCTGCTCTCCCTCCCGCTTTCCCTTTCTTTCTCTCTCTCGCCCCCTTCCCCCCTTCCCCCCACCCTCTCTCTCTATCCAAGACAATTTGACTTGCGCAAAAAATTCTAGGTGTAAAGAAGTGTGTGGAAAACTCATCTGGCTGTGATGAGGAATGCTGACCGTGGAGGAGGCTGGGCATGTGTGGGGGACTCGTACCTTCTGTTCAATTTTGCTGTGAATTCAAACTGCTCTAAAAAATAAAGTCTATTTTAAAATGTTAAAAATGCAGTGAACACACACACACACACACACACACACACACACACACACTAATTGACCTGCCCTTCCCTTCCCACCATCTGTTTTGCAGAGGATGGGGGAAAAGGCCCCGAAAGGTTAAGTGGTTCCTTCAGGTCAGTTAGTTGCCCACACATCAATTGTGTCATTGGAAGTGTGACTCTAGTGTGGTTGGATCCTTTTTCTTTCTGGTTCAAGGACGTATGTCAGTGCCTTAGGGAAGTAGCAAGGGAATTAGTTCATTTTCATTGCCCATGCCTGTGGTCGCGGGACTTTGTCTTTGCTGGCTCTCAAGTATCACTGTGCTGCAGCAAAACCCTGTGCGCTGGGCCTGGGGATCACTTCCCAAGGCTACCTCTGGAGGAACCACAGAATGATTAGGTGGTGGTTCGGGCTGTGCACTGCCCACTCCACTGCCCACTAGCTCCCAGCTGTGCAGGTCTAACCACCTCCCTGTCTGTGTCTCTGTCTCTGCCTCCCACCCCATCCCCACATCTCCCCCATGCAGTCCCTTCTTCAAATCCACTGCCTTCAGCACCATCCTGAAGAAACTCCACCTTGCCCCCTGCCCTCTTTTTTTTTTTTTTTTTTTAGTGGTACGTGGGCCTCTCACTGTTGTGGCCTCTCCCGTTGCGGAGCACAGGCTCCGGACGCGCAGGCTTAGTGGCCATGGCTCACGGGCCCAGCCGCTCCACAGCATGTGGGATCTTCCCGGACCAGGGCACGAACCCCTGTCCCCTGCATCGGCAGGCAGATTCTCAACCACTGCGCCACCAGGGAAGCCCTGCCCCCTGCCCTCTCTTTAAGCCTGCTTTGGGCGTTAACTGATTTTCAGTGAAGCTCTCCTCCGCCCATCCCCTGCAGTTCCAGGATGTAAGGTAGGGGTGGTGATGGACTATAAACCCCACAGAGAGAGCGTGGACTGTAGGAAGTCATCCTATGCCATTTTCCCTCCCAGAGGGGAGCTACAGCGAATTTTCTTTCTGGGTCATCTAAGATGTGGGCACACTGTGCCAAGGTGAGCATTATTTATTTATTTTTTGCCTCTTCCCCACCCAGCTTGAGCCCATTTTGTCCTGACAGTTGCCACTCTACTCTGGTTGCAACTGGTTTCGTTACCCAGGTGGGACAGAATCAGCTCTGATTAGGTTTTTAAATTTTAAGCACCACTATCCCCCCACACCCCCAAATAAAAGTGTACTTTTTTTTTGTTGTTGGGGGTAGGAGTTAATTAATTAATTAATTAATTTTTGCTCTGTTGGGTCTTCGTTTCTGTGCGAGGGCTTTCTCTAGTTGTGGCAAGCGGGGGCCACTCTTCATCGCAGTGCGCGGGCCTCTCACTATCGAGGCCTCTCTTGTGGAACACAGGCTCCAGACGCGCAGGCTCAGTAGTTGTGGCTCACGGGCCTAGTTGCTCTGCAGCATGTGGGATCCTCCCAGCCCAGGGCTCGAACTCATGTCCCCTGCATTAGCAGGCAGATTCTCAACCACTGCGCCACCAGGGAAGCCCCAAAAAGTGTACTTTTGTTTTTTGTTTTTAACTGTGTGTTGGGTAATTCTAACACACCTTCCTCTAGTGAATCATTGCTGGCTCCCCCAAACAGATGGGAAGGTCATGAACTCCTCCTCCCATGATGATGAGGTAAAAGAATTTGGCACCCAGTAGAGTACCTTTGGGCATCTTATGCTGGCAGCTTCTGGCCACATAGGGGGTTCTTCCCAGTTCACATATGGCTTATCATAAGTCAAACAAATGCAGTGAGAATCCACACGTTCTGCATCTGAGAGGCTCTCCTCTTCCTGATGGTTCTCTGAGATTTTCCTTGCATTTGCACAGCACAACCTTCTTGAGTTCAGGTAAAGAGTGTTTTCTCTGTATTCCAAAGAATTGGCTCTGAGTAGGTGCTCAATAAGTGTTTAAAGGATGAAAGAACCTTAACTGAGGAAGGTAACATAATCTATTGGAGGAAACACTGTACTAAGAGTGGGAAGACTTAAACTCTAGTCCAGGAAAGCTACTAACAAGCTGCGTGACCTTGGACAAACCACTTAAGCTCTCTGGGCTCCATTTCTCATGTATGTCATTAGAGAGTTGAATCTCTACGATCCTGTCCATCTCTGATAGTCGGTGAGTCTGTATTGCTAGAACAGCATAGAAAAAGAGGCAGCAATTTCAACTTTTAACACTGCTTGAAAAGCACTTAGTTATTCTGGGGTTTTGAGGGCACTGGTATCAGTTTAACATGAAAGATATGGAAGGACTCCTTGTGTTCAGATGTATCCTGGGAGGTGCATTGTCCGCACAGGCCATTGTGAATCCATGGCACGTCATTGAGAGGTTTGTCCGAACTGGCTGTGTTTCCTGGCGGGAGGGACCTGAGACTCCACCCGTCTTCTGAGCCCTTGGAGAGGAGGCAACAGTTAGGACAGCAGAGCCCCACTTGCTCTACTGGGTTTTTCTCTCCAAGCAAATATTTCTGTGGGTCTGAAAAATTGCTTTTCATCAGGTTTGCCCCTGCCAATGTCCCTGATGGGCCAGAACCTAAGTGTGCAGTGAGATGCTTTGTTTGCTTAGGTTTGGTTTATGGGGATTCTGGGCTCCCCTCTGGTTACAGCTGCAGGTTTAAAAATCAGTTACAGTACCGGTAGCAAGAGGTTCACTGCAGTGCCCTGCTGTTGCTTGAGGCCTGTGTTGAGAAAGCAGGTCCCAGTTACCTCTCAGGAAAATTTGTGCTGTTTCAGAGGCCTACAGCGAGTTGTAAATCTCGATGGTTGGTGGGACCAATCTGCAAACAGCAAAATGGTTTGTACTGTGGTTCAACAGGAAAAGGATAAAATAATTCTCTGAGAGTGAGATGTGTTGTTCCCTCTTCCTTGTTCACCAGGAAATCTGGGCCATACACATCAAGAGACAGACCCTGGGGTTTGTGGAGTGGAGCAGGAGAGATGGTGGTCTTGCTCCTGTCCCATGGGAGGGGGCAACTCTGGCCTCCAGGCTCCTTCCTTGTGGCCAGGCTTCTTATACCATTTTACTTCCCATGCCTAACTCTGGTCAGCTACTCCCTTCTCCCTCTCTTGCCAACCTAGGGGAGAATGCTGGGGAGCCCTCCACCGTTTCTTTCTCCTGGTTGGTCTTGGGAAATGGAGACATCCTCAGAGTGCATGTTACAGGGCCACAGTGCTCCACGTGCTTCTTTCCATGCCTGAGGGTCAGGAATGAGGGTCCCAGAGAGAGGAGGAGTATTGCCTTGGAGCAAATTCAGGTCATTCAGCAACCACTCTTGGGGCTCCAGTTCTAAGCTGTATTCCAGTTTTGCTCGGCCCGCTCTTGCCTAGGGGAGTTCATCCACCCTGGGGCTCAGTGCCATCTTGATGCTTACAACCGCCAACCTTAATCTTTAGTCCATGTCTTTGCTTTCACCTCAATACCCGTATCTTTGTCTCTCTGACATCTCAAATTCCATACAGGATAGATGGGGCCACCTCTTTAACGAAGAGAGGTAATGTTTAGAACAGTTTTTCCAATTCAACAAATGTTTATGATCCTCTGCTATAAACAAAGCATTGACTAGCCATTTAGAAAATACAAAGTTGGCAAAAATATGGTGATGTCTTCAAGGAGCTTGCCTTCATTTGCAAAATGAGGCACTCCTTCTTAAAATGCAGGGTGAATTTTCTACAGTAGAGGTATAAGCCGAGTGCCAGGGCACTTCAGAGGAAAGAGCTAGAGGATGTTCAAGTCTTTCTTATTGTTTATTACCTTTAAATTTTTATCTTAAAAAACATAAGAAACGCGAGAGACCTTCAGAATTGTGAATATTCAACCTTTCTCAATTTATTAAACTAGATTTTGGTAATCTCTGATTTTTTTTTTTTTATGATTCGACTTTGGCCCCAAATGTATAAAAAAGACTTCCTGGATGATCTCCTCACTCTCACTTGTTGAGATCTGGAGAGACACTCAGAGATTTCATAATCTCTGAGTTGTATCCATCAGTGACTTTGGAAAAGTCACATCACTTCTTTGGTTCTCGGTTTCTTTATCTGTAAAATGGGGATAATAATTGGGTTGATGCGAATATTAAATGAAGTAATGCTTAGCGCAGTTCCTGGATGGTAGATAATGTTCTCTAAATGGTAGCTTAAACTTAATGTAAGTATAATTATTTTCACAAATTATTCATTTATAATTATTATATTCATTTTCACTATTATCTTCTCAGAGTTGGAGCCAAAGTACATCATTAAAAATAAAATGTTGCTTAAATTGATTTTTCCAGAATATAAAGACAGGAGAAAAACTGTGAGAAAGGGGATAAACATATGTACTACCATAATTATGATAATAGTTAAACTCTGTATGATTTCTTATGGAAACCTTATAAAGTAGGTTACAGTCATTCTTTTACAGATGGAGAAAAACTTGCTTAACTATACCAGATCTTGCTAGTGAGCAAGCTTACAGTTACTTAGCTGGTTTTTAACTACTGATCTGTTTCTTCCCCTCTCAGCCTACCATTAATAAAGCCGGTATTTTGAATCAGCACCCTTTTTTTTTTTTTTTACAACTTTATTGGAGTATAATTGCTTCACAATGGTGTGTTAGTTTATGCTTTATAACAAAGTGAATCAGTTATACATATACATCTGTTCCCATATCCCTTCCCTCTTGCGTCTCCCTCCCTCCCACCCTCCCTATCCCACCCCTCCAGGTGGTCACAAAGCACGGATCTGACAGCACCCTTTTTTACTCACTTGGCATACACTACCACTTGACCTAGGCAAATGAATAGGTGATGGTTTGTAAGGCCAATTTAAAGGCAGTGCTTTGCCCACTGGCTTCCAAAGCTGAGGGATGCACAGGTATATATCTTGGAGAGTCAGCTTCTGTTGTGCTTGGACTGCAGTCAATTTTTTTTTTTTTTTTTTTTTTTTTTTTTTGTGGTACGCGGGCCTCTCACTGTTGTGGCCTCTCCCGTTGCGGAGCACAGGCTCCGGACGCGCAGGCTCAGCGGCCATGACTCACGGGCCCAGCCACTCCACGGCATGTGGGATCTTCCCAGACCGGGGCACGAACCCACGTTCTCTGCATCGGCAGGCGGACTCTCAACCACTGCGCCACCAGGGAAGCCCTGCAGTCAATTTTATCAATTCTTTTTCAATGCAACAGCTTCAAAAGGCTCTTTTGCCCCAAAGTAGCTGATCTTTTCAAATCTTTGCTATTTCTTTCTGGTAAGAGTTTCAGATAATAGGATAAATGCAGTTAACAACCACATATTTTAGATGATGAAGAAATATTCTAGAACATGTTTAAAGGTTTCACAAAACACAGACACATAGAGTTGAGCAGCTCCTTGGAGAGACTGCCTAATCCACAACCTCCTCATTTTACAGATGAGGAAACTGGTCCAAAGAGTGGACATGACCTGCTCAAGGTCACACCATGGGTTAGTTGCAGAGATGGGAAGCCAGGGATCCTGATTTTGGTTTCTTTCTTTTTACTTGTGTTTCTCAAAGTGTGATATGCACCACCACATGCAAAATTCTTTTCCTTGGCATGAAGGATAATTTTAGCTATGCACAGTTAAAGTACTATATCACAGAAGCAGATCATTCGTTCTCTCTCAGGTCCCTTTCAATCTTTCTCATTATGTCAAGGATTGTATACCTTTGCTATTTTGTCTTTAATCTTTCTCTGCTAATCTCCTTTGATAGCGCAAAAGGAACAGACCTTGGGTTTAAGTGCCTCTTAGAATTTAATGTAAGTGTTTTGTTTTCCTGGTATTGATTGTTACCTTACCTTCCATCTATGGGAAGCGACAGTGGTTTTCCATTTGAAAGAGCAAAATTTTCTTTTAAAATAAATGTAAGCAGATTAGAATGAATCTCCTTTATGAAAAAATATTAAGTAAACAATAGTGTAGGCTGTAAATTTTGAGGAGTACAGGGTAGGTTTCACATTGTCAAAATGTGAAATGGTTAACTAAAGCTTGGAAAATATTTGATTCTGCCCTTTAGAATGCCCTAAGCCTTTTGAGGATAGATGTGGCTGAATCCCAGTTTCCTTCTTATTCATGTCATGTCTTTTTTATGTAGCAGCCAGAAAAACAATAATTAGATCAAAAAGGAGAACATAAAAACTACCCATATACCAGAGATATATTGAAGGTCTCATTATTGGTAACTTTCCTACAATCCAAGAAGTTGGGTCGGTAGTCAATTTTGTTTCAGTATGTATGTGTTTTTGTGTGTATTTTAAATTATAAACTGCATGCTATTGCATTTGTTGAGAACAGAAACTGGTTTTATTTTTCAGGGACTTAGGCTCTATTTTAAAATTCTATTTTAGACCCCATTCTTACCTTGTTTTCCCCATCTAAAAAGTTGTTTAATTTCTGATTACCTTGCTGTTCAGTGAGAGGGTGTGAATGAAAGAAAAAGTGGCAAAATGCAATTTATCAAAGATTTTCCCTCTGTTATCACATTTTAAAGGTTAGAATATATGGGATGAATGGAATAAGAATATTAAAGTTATTCATCAGATGGGGGCATAGGTAGCTTTCTTTTACCTATAATTTGCCTATATGAAGTGAATACATGGAGAAAAAGATGTACTAGATTACACTATTTGGGTGATTTTCCTATTGACTTTAACAGCTAATCTTCCAATATTGCCTAATTTTTTTCCCTGTTCCCTGAAGCAAAAGTTCCTGCTTCTATAATTTAGTTAACCAGAGATGCTGGGGTTCTGAAGACCAATCACTGCTAGCCTGGCATGAGCTAGCCTTCATAAATATCACACAGAACTCATTCATGTCCCCTCATACTGTGGGCCTCTCCTTCTACTGGCCATTATGTGCTTTTTGTGGAATGCTCCTTCAGCAGAGAATTTATTCTCATTGAGAGGAATCTGAAAAAAAAAAGAAAAAAGGAAGGCAGAGTCAACTTCTGGTGACTTATGGGCCGTTAGAGTCAAATGTTTGAGAAACGGGCTTCTGAATCAGCAGAGATTTTACAAAGTGCCTGGTAGAGCTGCATACAGGTAGGTAGGGTACTGAGATGCCAAGAAAGAATGCTGCTTCTATTAGGGCTAGTAAAAAGACTGCATTGTACGGCTTCCCTGGTGGCGCAGTGGTTGAGAATACGCCTGCCGTTGCAGGGGACATGGGTTCGAGCCCTGGTCCAGGAGGATCCCACATGCCACGGAGCGGCTGAACCCGTGTGCCACAACTACTGAGCCTGTGCTCTAGAGCCCACGAGCCACAACTACTGAGGCCTGTGCACCTGGAGCCTGTGCTCCGCAACAAGAGAAGCCGCCGCCATGAGGGGCCCATGCACCGCAACAAGGAATAGCCCCCGCTCACCGCAACTAGAGAAAGCCCGCGCGCAGCAACGAAGACCCAACACAGCCAAAAATAAATTTTTAAAAAAAAGACTGCATTGCTAAATTCAGGGCTAGGAAGGTTAATGATGGTACATTCTTTTCTAGTATCAAAGATTAACATGATAACTTGCATATTAAAGTTAGCCCAGACACACTGCTAATGGAGGAGACATACAAAATTAATTTCTACAGCACCTCATAAATTATGGTCACTCACTCTTCCCTGCCTGATGCTTTGTCTTGGCAAGAGCTGCATGCAGACTTAGAGTGGGTGCCCGTCAGTTCCTAGTGGGACATCTTATGCTCCAGAGGAATTTGGAGAGTTCGGGTGTGCTCCCTTCAGTCCTTAATCACTGCCAGTCTTCTTCTGGGTGTTCCCCTGCAGGCATGTGTGCACTTCATCACCAGCCAGGTTGTGACTTGGCAGGCATTTTTGTTTTAACAGTTAATAAGGCAATGGAACTGAGCTGAGATGAGAAGAGTGTGGAAGGTGGGGTAAAGAATGGGAGAGAAGAAGGAAGAGCTGCTCTCTCTTCATGCAGGAGATTCTCCATGTAGAGTTGGGGACAGCATCTTTGGGTAACTGCTCCTTGAGCCCTATAGAGGACCAACGCTCAGCCAACACAGGAACCCAAGCCCAGTCTTTGAGAGCTCAGGCTCTGGAGTTTGAATGCCTGAGAGTGAGACCTGGTGCAGGATCTCAGGCAATTTGCTTAACTTCCTCAAGCCTCACTGTGCACACCTGTCAAACAGGGAAAATAATAATACCTACCTGATAGCAATGTATATTTTAAATTTTGGTATAACTTACATACAGTGAAACGTACAAATCTGAAGTGTACAGCTCAGTGAACTTTTTTTACATTTGTAGACACCCGTGCAACCACCACCCATGTCAAGGTATAGCGTATTTCCATTACCCAGAAAGTTACATATGGATATTTTAAAAAATACGATAATAATAGCTTCCATTTTCATGGCGCTTACCATGAGCCAGGTGTGCTGCTCTAAGTGTTTCACATATTCTTATTTCATTCTCACAGTCTTGTGAAGGGAGGTGCTCTTATTATCTCCACTTTACAGACAAAGACACAGAGATTTAGAGAGATTAAGTGACTTGTCCACGGTCCCTCAGACCGTAACTGAGATTCCTGCTCTTAGCATCCACCCTGTCCTCCGCCTTATCGAGGGGCCTGGTACTTATTAAATGTGTCAGAAGAATGAGAATGGAGCCTCCTTAATGTCTGACAGTTCTTTCCATTCCTCCTCTTCACAGTCCAGTTTATCCCTTTGCCTTATCTTGGGCCAGTAGGCTGTGCATGATGCTCTAGCCGGAGAGCCCTTGAGGGAAAGGACCAGGTTTTAGCTACAATTCCATCCCAGCTTCAGCAGCCAGGTGCACTGTAGATACTCTAGAAATAGTCGTTGGCTGTTGTTCCCTGCAAACCCTGCTTTCCAGTTCCTATTCAATTGGCCTTACTTGGTAAAGTGACAGTATTGACAAACATACTGGTTAGATCACCTGGGCAGTTTGGGCTGCTTACCCCTCTTTGGACTCTGCCTAAACCTTATCTTTGTGATGAGCTAAAACTTTCAAGCAAAAAACTCTCATGTTACCAAGCCCCTCTAAGCTTCCTTGTCCCAACTTCCTGTGTTCATATATCCCCAGTCAGTCCCTGTTCAGACCCCAGCTACTTTTCCTTCTCCTCTTCCTTGCTTCTATATCTTCTTTCCCCTCCTTTTCCTTTCTTTTCATTTCACTGTGGTCTTCATGATCATCACCAGATAAACTTTAATAAACTGCTCTCTGCTAAATGCACTGTGATTGCTTATTATAAATTCTTTATGGAAGGAGGCCATGTACCATGTATCTTTCATATAGTTGAATTCATGCTTGCCCATTTATATGAAATCATTCTCAGACCTTTGTCTCTTTGACATCTTCATTTGAATGTCTTACAGGTACTCAAACTCAACACTTCCAAAATTGTATTCATTCTGTTCATGAAAACTTTCTCTTCTTCCATTATTTTTCTGCCAGTCATTTGGAGTTAGCCTTCAAATATTCTTGTGCCTTATTTTTCACTTTCAATAAATCACTAAGGTCTTTTTTGTAAAATTTATTATTATTTATTTATAAATAAATATAATATTTATTTATTTTTGGCTGCATTGGGTCTTCGTTGCGGTGAGTGGGCTTCTCATTGTGGTGGCTTCTCTTGTTGCAGAGCACGTGCTCTAGGCATGTGGGCTTCAGTAGTTGTGTCATACGGGCTCAGTAGTTGTGGCTCGCAGGCTCAGTAGTTGTGGCTCACTGGCTCTAGAACACAGGCTCAGTAATTGTGGCGCACGGGCTTAGTTGCTCTGTGGCATGTGGGATCTTCCCGGACGAGGGATCAAACCCGTGTCCCCTGCATTGGCAGGCGGATTCTCAACCACTGCGCCACCAGGGAAGCCCTCACTAAGGCCTTTGAATCTTTCTCACATATGCCTTGAGTCTGGTCACTTCTCTCAGTCTTTACCACTTATGTCCTGGTCCTATACACCCCAGTGCTTGGCATTTGCTAGGCACTCCATAAATATTTGTCCAGATGAAAAATAAATGAAGATGCCATGTAAGGACAAGTACATGTCATGAGCCCTCCTCCATTTATTGTTTTCATGTTTTATGTGAGCACATAACGCAGTCAAATGAATGAAAACCATTAGCTTTTCTCAGGTTCTTTTTAGAGCTATAATTCCACAACTTGATGTCAAAAGCAGCTAATCGCTACTAAACTTAATGTAGAACATTAACATTAAAACTCAAAATACAAAAAATCTCTTAAAGAATTTAGTGCCAGAAAAAGCTGTGTTTCTCTTAAGGAATTGGTTCTCTTCTACTTCAGTGATCCATACACTCTAGAACTTGGATGATCTCCTTCATTGTCCGGACAGTTTTATCACACAAGTGAGGAGCTACATTTTGTGGGTAATTGAAGCCCTTATGTTACCTTCTACTTTGGCGTGTCATCTCCTTTTTGCATCTTTTTGGACTGAGGTAGCATAGGAAGGAATATATATAACTAAAAATAAATATATCAACAAGTCATGCTAAAATAAAATATTAATGTCAGTTTCATAGGAGTGCAATCTGAGATTCATCGGCAGTGACTGAACATAGTGGAAACACAGTGTGTTTCATCGTATGTTTTTATGCTGTTCCCGTCAATTGACTGGTTGTTTTCTTTATTACACTTGGACTGCCCCAAGGGTAAGGACCATATGTTGTCCTCCCTTTGTACAGAAAGGTCATTACATGTTGTTGACTAACATGTATTCTCTTTACTTTCTCCCATCTCACACTTTCCCGATTTCCTCTTCATTGGCTTCAGAATCGAAACAGGGTCTCTTTGATCCTCTCATTTAAATTTTGGGCCTAAGTGGGCAATTCATTTCTTAAATCACTCTTTTGCTTTAGGCCTTCCAGGGGAGGGCTCATGTTGATTCTGTCGCATGAATGGAGAAATAAAGCAGGCAAAACCCCCTGCCCCCTGAAGGCTGTCTCTCTTCTCTACCTTCTTAGCTGAGTGCTTCTAGAAAAGAAAAACAGGCCAGAAGGAGAAATTCTTCCCATTTTCATTTTTATTTGGGCAGGATCAGGGGGAGGGGGGGCATAGCAATGGTTTTTCCTTCCTCTTTGGAGTTTGCTTCCAATTCTTCAGCTTGTTTGAAAGCTATTACACTTGTCTGTTCTCCCTTTGTAATAAACAACACTAGATTTAAATGTGTGGGGCTGTGAGAGGGACCCCAGTTTCCTCTCCTCTGGAGCTGTTATGAGGAAGGTGAGGGAAGGAGAGAATCAGATAATGATTGGAAACAATTACACAGCCCTTCCATTTTGCTAATGCTTGAATCCAGGAGAATTTTCTCATTTAATTCTCTGAAATGAAGGACCCCTCTGTTGGCCTTAAAATGCAAACAAGAGGCTTTTAGTGTGTGCTTGTCTCAGAAATGGAATGCTGGCTGCTCATATTGATCCAAAACATTGCTGTTGGTTTTTGTTCTTTTTGATATGTGTAATTTTTGTGATGACAGCGATATAGGATTGTTCATGTGCAGCTTGAGGATTGCCAGTAAGTGGCATTATTATTCTAAGTTGCAAGCAGAAATGTAAAAGGAAGTTCAGAGAACGCTTGCCTGAGCCTTCTTTTAGTCTCTCCACATACAAAAGGGAGCATGAAAATCTGAGGCATATATCCCAATCATTTCAGTTTATTCCCTCCTCTCGGAACTCAATTCTCTGGAGTTTGGTATTTCAGACAAAGGACACTTGGTTTGAATGATGCAGATAACAGCTTCTAGTCCATTTTATTCCAGTACGCCTGGACCAAGGTGTTTTGTCAAGTGTACGTGTCAACTATTGGAGTTCGATGTGCTCTGCTTTGGACTCAAAAGCTTCTTAGGTGTAGCGTCAGATCCCCATGGCTCATTACACTTAATACAGGCACATCCAATTTTATTGCACTTCACAGATAGAACATTTTTTTTTTTTTTTTTTTTTTTTACAAATTGGAGGTTTATGGCAACCTTGTGTTGTTAGATGACGGTAAGCATTTTTTTTTTTTTTTACCAATAAAGCATTTAAAAATGAAGGTATGTATTTTTTTAGACATAATACTATTGCACACTTAATAGACTACAATATAGCGTAAACATAACTTTTATATGCACTGGGAAACCAAAAAAATTTATGCGACTTGTTTTATTGTGGTATTTCACTTTATTGTGGTGGTCTGAAACCGAACCTGCAATATCTCTGAGGTACGCCTATAACTACAACTGAATTTGTCTGTTTTATTTGGATCCTCTTATGGGCATTTTAATCCCCATTTTTGGAGGAAGAGAGGTAAAATGACGTATTTGACATTACGCATCCTGGCCGTAGTAAGTCAGGGATTCAGACCTAGGTCTCTGGACCCTCAATCCAGAGTTCTGCCCACTTCTCCATAACTGCCTTTGGGATCAGATGAAGCCAAGGATGGAAAGATGTTACAAGAACGGCTGCTCAGGGGAAGTGGTGAAGGAGAAGAAGCACACATGCAGTTCTCCTCCTGAACACCCTTCTTCCAGCCCCTAGCTACTGCCATCTGACTTCTTCAAGGACAGCACAGGATAATGAATAGTGAAATAACCCCACACCAAATAGGTTTCTGATTCTGAGAGTTGCCCCCGGTGTAGGGAGACAGGGCTCTCTCTCTCTGAAATCAGCAAAGACTTGTTCATTCATCTAACACTTACGAGGATCCTACTGCGTGACAGACGTTGTGCTATGAGCTGCAGGAGACATGACTTGATGGAAATTAGGTATCTCACCCCAGGCTCTCACTGTCTTCTGGGAAACAGGGAGTGAGCGGTTTGAAGGTCATGATTGCTATCTGCTAGCCAACTGCAGTGAGACGGGTAAGCTCAGGTTATTCAACCAATTGGAGTTGAATAAATGGTTGGTTGAATTTTAAAAAATGAAAGAAGTAAGTGACTAAACTGATGACTAAATCACCGAGTTGATGAATGTTCATTATTATTTAAATCTATGATTCTAGAACTGCGATTTGTTGTTTGTTTTATTCCCCTGGTACTGTAACCTTCACTAAAACATACAAAACAACCAACCATTAAACAAACCACCCAGCCAGGGTCTTGGAATTCCTACTTAAGGCTAGCTTAAGGGAGCTAACAAATTCAAAGGGTGGCTGCCTTCAGTTTGCAGAATCTCAAAGTTGGGAATAATTGTTTGTACTCATGAGCCTGTGAGTGAAGTTGGAACAGTGCTGGCATTGGAGTCTACCGTGAAATCTTGCCTCTGTTGGAGTCACACTAGCTAACTGACCCTACCCTGGGCAAGCTGCTTAGAGCTCCTATTTTCTCATCTGTAAAATGGGGACAATGCCATATACAGAACAGATTTTGGTAAGGGTTAAGTAGTTTCCCAATATGGTGCCCAGAACCCAGCAGGAGTTCAACATATGTTACCTAGCTCTCATACTTGGTATTCCCCTCAGTCACTCCCTTTTATTCTCAATGGATTTCTAGACAAATGGTTTCTACCCTTTATTAAAATTTGACTCCTACTCCTGAGAAAACCCTATTTTGAGTATGTGGCCACAGATTAGCTCAGAAAGACTGGTTAAGTAAAGATTGAAATTCATGGAGCCAGGGAATCATGTGAGTCTCCAGAGGAGACAGGGGCTGGGGTGAAGGAATTAAAGGATCTGTGTAGCATGGTACAGAAGAAAGGCAGTGGGTCAAGGATGATATGCTCTGGAAGGGTGTGGGTGGTACTTACTGTTATAATAGGTATCCTAAGTGCTTATAAATGGATTTGGATTTCAGATGTCACTGAATTGGAATAAAATGGGGGCAAAGGATGTAAGACCCAGCTCCTGCCAGTCAAAAAGCTACCTTGACTCATTTCTCCTCTTGCATGAATTTGAAATTGAGCACATTGCTTTGATGAGAATCCTCTTTTAAAGACTGCCCAGATTATGCAGTGTAGAGGCCAGTTGGTTCAGCCCCAAGCTTTTCATTGGCTTCTCCTTCCATTAGCCAGGGTTAGGAGATGGATGAGACAGTCTTCTAAGGCTGAGCTACACTCCTCTGGTGTGGCATCGTGAATGTAATCATTCTAAGCATTAGGGAACAAATCAAATTTTGGGTCACTACTCAGTTGGCCATATCTGCACCTTTATATTCCTAAAAGCACTTTCTATGGAGCTAGACTGTGGTTTAATGAGTGTGCTGGTTAGGGAGGAGGTTGGTCACAGTGGCGGTGTAAGTGATCCTGGAAAGTGCAGAGGGGTAACCGAAAGTGGAAGCACCTGTCAGGACACACTGATTATGCCCTAAGAGCTTCCAGAGGTGTGATAATGGGCCATCTCTGCAGCCACTTCACACTATCAGAGAAATGTTGATGGGAGTCTTTTCATTACTTGCTAGTTGAGGCAGTGAAATGGGCTTCATGATTAGATCCTAACTTTATAAACCCTAAAATGAGTCTGTTATTCTCTCCAACATTCAAAATGCATATGCTTACACATCTATATAGTACATTTAAGCCCATCAGCAAGTTCGATTCTGCCTCTGAACTGTAACCCAAGTCTGTCCATTTTCCTTTGTCTCTCCTGCTACAAACTAATCAAGTTTTTATCTCCTTTCCCCTTCACTGTTACAGTAAGGAGGCAGGGTAGTTTAGTAGATGTGAAAATGGGCTCTGAGATCACACTTTCTATGTTTAAATCCCACTAGCTGTGTGATCTTAGGCGAGTTATTGAATCTCTCTGAGTTTTAGTTTCCTCATCCATAAAATAGGTACAATGATAGACTTCTTCGAAGAGAGACTGCCTGGTAGAGAGTAAGGGCTCAGTAACCATTAGACTTCTTTTTCCCCCTCTATGAAAAGCCTCCTCAGTCTTCTCCTACCTTCCTCTCTAGGTACACCCCCTACCCTCTATTAAAAATACAAAAACAAAACATCTTTATCTCCACCCAGTAATCAAACTCCTTACCATGGGCCACAGGGCCTGATGAGACCTGGCCCTGGCCAAACTCTCATATTATGCTTCCCATTTCCTATAATCTGGCCACACTTATTTCCACGTGATTCCTCCAACATGTTAAGCAAATTTCTGCCCCAGGGCCTTCACATGCTGTTTCCTCTGCTTGGAATGGTCTTCCCTGAGATCTTTCTAGGCTGTTCCCTTCTCACCCTCAGGTCTCAGTTCCAGTTCTCCATCTCAGAAGCCTTCTTAACTGCCTCACATGGAACAGTCTTCCCTGCACCTCCAGACTCTCTTTCTCAGGTTACCCAGTTAATTGTCTTGCTGGCAGCTATTGGCATTTGTTGTAATAGCATCAACTCTCAGGGCTCTTCCCATGTCTCCTGTAATCGTGATCATTTCTGTGTACAAGAGCTCCAGGAGGACTCTCTCTCCCAATAGCCAGCCCCTGCCTTCTCTGGCTGCCCTCAGGCAGCAGGGCCTGCTTTGCCTGGACACTGAGAGCACCTGAAGTGCCCAAGACCACCCATCCCCAAGGTCTAAATACTCCAGCTGCTTCACCCCTGTGGCCCACACTGTCCCCAGAGCTCCCCTTCTGTGAGACTTGAAGGCTACCTGGCCTCCTTCCCTTCATGGTCCCACTTCCCTACTCCCCTTCCAGTGTTTTCTGGAACACCTTATTTAATACACCTTCACCCAAACCTCATCTCAGAGTTTGCTTCTGGAAAATCCAACCTAAGACAATTATTATCTTCTTAAATTGTTTCTGATATCCCACTAGAACAGGATATCCATGAGAATAGTGCCTGTTACAATAATTATGTCTATATATGTTTAAGGATATAAATATAAGCATATAGACTATCAGAGCTTACAAATTATATTTATAACCAGTGTGACATTTTTGGACATAACCATACTCACATCACTGCGTAAATTCCAACAATTACACATCAGTCTACTCTTCCTGCCATCACTGTGCTTCTGAATGGCAAACACTAACTTGTTATAGGGGTTTGCTTGTAGGTTTAGTGCAATATCATGCTTTTTGTTAAATACAAAGGATAAATGGCAAAAGCAATAGCTTGGTTTGGACTTTAAGTGGATATCTAGTATAAAGTTCTGAACGTATGTTTCTTCTTTAGGATTTACTGCCTAATTATATTTTCACCCCTGTTAGATACCTGAAGAGAAAGTTTGCAGTTGCTGAGTTCTGAAATCTCTAAATAGGCTATGTTTGTTGAGCTGGGGAGACATATTCTGGCCCTCAGGGTTTGTAAAGTGGAGACGTACGTCATGGCTGAGGCAGGCTGGAGGGGGAGTGAGGGGTGATTCTGACATTGTACTTAGGCATGTTTCTGGGAAGGTAAGGAGAGTGAATCACGAGGAGCTGCTGAAGAATGCACGGGGGCACAACAGTGGTAGGGTTGTAAAAGGCTTGTAACCTGATCTGGAGTATGAAGTTTGTGGGTAGTTACTGATTTCCCAGTGGGTGGAATTACTTTCCTTCATGAGACGCTGGCTGGAGGAAGGCGGTTGTGAGAACAAACTGCTATCAGATTAGAGCTGTGTGTGGCGGTCCTCCTTCGTGGCTAGCTGATGGAACCAAGTGGCCTCTGACATCTGCAGATGCTCCCGCTACCAAACAGAAGGAAAGCAGCCGAGCAGAGCAGGGCTGGCCCTGCTCAGCTTTGCCTGGGGAGAACGTTGGGTTTCAAGTAGGGGTCTTCCCTGCTTGCCGAAAGGCTGGGGCTGGGCAGTGTGGGGGAGCAGGGCGAGCCTCGGCCATCCCAATTTCCTCGCTCTCCTCCAGGAGGGCTGCGCTGAGCTGAATTCGCCTTTCAGTCAATAGGAACTTGACCAAAGCAGAACGACTTTCACTTCAAAGCCTGTGAAAAATCGAACAAGACTGAAGAGTCCATTAACCCATGCTGGTGATAACGTAAGGGGCTGGCTGTGAGTGGAGTGAAATTCCAAGCGAAGGCTGCCACAGGCAGGCTTAGAAATGGGGTAACCACACTGAGGACATGACTGAGGCCCTGATACACACACCTTGTGGGTTTAACCTTTCTCCCCACAGTAAGAGAGGGATTCCCAAACGTTCTCAAGTGTCTCCATTCTGCTGGTGGAGCCACGATGTACCGGGGATGGAAGATCAGCAAACATTTCCCTAGTGGGGCCATAAGGTGCCAGTCTTGTCTTCATATGTTTCACAAGTGATTCTTTTCCCTCTGCCTCCCTGCACCTCAGCTTCAGGGAGGAGAGGCAATGCCTTCTTTCTGTGGGCATTGCTTTGTATCCAAAGTCCTCTGCAGACCCTCCCTCAGTTCTGGGATGAGGTGCGTGCAGATTACTGTAGGACTGGTACTGAACTGGTACCTCTCAAAAAACCACAGGGGATGACGGTGTACGCCAACTACTGGAGACGGTTTGGATTTAGAATGTGGAGCAGTTACACCTTTTGTCCTCAGCTTTGGACCTCAGCTTCATTTCTAGGATGTTAATGAGAATCTTACTGTTCGTCCTGTTACATAGACGATAGCCACGTAATGTGAGAAATGGGAAGATGAAAGTCTAGTCCGGATACTACAGGAGCACAGAGCAGGGTCACCCAAGTCAGAGTTGGGGTGTCAGGAACATTGTCCTAGGGGACTTGGCAGCTAAGGTAAGACCTAGGAGGCAAGGAGGAGTCAGTCAGGTGAAGATGGGTGGGATAAGTACATTCTGGGCAAAGAAAATAACATGCAAAAACCCAGAAGCAGGAGAGGAGAGGCTGCAGTGGAGTGATGCAGGAGGTGGAGGTGGAGAGGGAAGGAAGAGCCCGCCCACTAAGGGCCTTCAGCTATGCCAGAGCAGCGGTAAAACTCACCCCTGGGAGACTACTGAAGCCCTTCAAGGAGGGCAGTCCTGTGGTCAGGTTTGAGTTTGGGGAAATTTCCTGCTGCTGAGATTGGAAGTGGGAGATCAGTTTGGGAAACTTGGACCAGAGGATGCAGGAAGTTGGCTTGGGGGTGAGATGGATTTGACTTCCTGATGGAGAAGATGTTGAGATAGAGGGATAGAGAGAGGGAGAAATCAAGTCTGCTTGGCTGACCGTGTGCCTGGGGGTGTCTTCGCTCAGAGTGAGCAAAGAAGGAGCAGGTTTGTGGGGAAGACAGCAAGTTCAGATGTGGTTCTTAGGAGTGTTCTCCTCTGGGGCTGCAGTTGTGGCTGAGATCACAGATATATTTGTGGCCTGATGCACCTCAAGGTGGTTTTCCAAAGTGGACAAAAGATACATTTTGATCTTTCCATGGAGCTGATACTGGGGAGAAGGAAGTGACAAAAAGGACCATCTTATTTGAAGTAGCCCTCAGTCGTGAAATTATTGCAAAAGCATATCACACTTCAAGAGAGCTGTGAATTCAGGCAGTGGCATCTTCTGCCATAGCATAAAACTTTCTCTGAAAAGGAAGAATCCAGAGCCCAGAAACACTGCATTTTCCTCTCTGCAAGTCACTTTGACAAAAGAAAACTCCTTTCTATGAAAATACAGAGTTGAGTAGCTCTGCGGGTTCCTAAGCGCCTGGTCTGAATTACAGTTTGGACTTGTCATCACCTGTTGGCCGATCTCCAGGCTTTGTGGGGCTCAGTTACCCAGGCTGTGTTTGCAGGTCTCTCACGCTCATTGCCTCTACCTATAAAGATGGATTTAAGGCTCTGCAATATTTATCTTTTAACCGTTTCTGTTTGTTTGCTTGACATTCAAGCCACAATTTAGAAATGCTGCCTCCTGCAGCTTTACAGACTAATGTAATTTCACAACTCCAATTACAAATGAGAAAAATTATTTCATTTCAAAACAGAGGAGCCAGACGTTTCTGAGAAATCATGGTTAACGAGAAGACAAAGTACTTTCTGCAAAACAGGCTACGTTATTAATGGCTTCCTCAGCTCAAATCTTGCTGACTCTCAGCACGCAGAGCCCTCGTCCTGTGGGGATGCTGGTTTTGAACACCTGAAAAGTCGGTGACTTTCAGATTGATAAACCACGACTTCTGCTGCGGCCTGGTCTGTAGCTCCCACCACCTCAGTGGTCTGTAAACAATGCAGACATGTCCACTGTCTTTCCACCTAGCAAATACATCCTTCCTCCTGCCACTTCCTTTGGACCTCTGTTTTATGGATCATAGCGTTTTGGATGGGGATTTAATAATCATTCCGTTTAACCCTTCATCTGATACTTTGAATACCTCTTCATTATTCCTGCCCAGAGACAGCTACCTACTGCTTAAATATTTCTAGGGATGGAGAACTCACTATTAGACTTTTCCATGAGAATCTACTAATTTAGCTCAATTTTAAGTAGAATGTAAAGTCCGGTGACTTCTCAAGGAGATCTTCATTAATATCTAAAATCTTCCAACGGGCCTTTTCCCTTGCACCCATGTCTTTGTAATAAGATCTAACTGAAGTATCTCAACTAGAATACCAACGGGATGAGCTTTTTAGGAAAAATCTGACCTTTACTATTCTATAGCTCTGTTATATGGCCACTGACAGGTTGCCACTCCCAGGAGGTAGAGGCACCAGGGTTTTTCTTGTCTACTTAAGTCTGCCTCTTATCTCTGTTGGCTCTGCTGCTGTGATGGGCAAGCAACCCCTGGTTACATTCCCTCCCATCCCAGAATAGTGACTGGCACTTAGGGAGCCTTCAATAAATGTAGTAGACTGACTGACTAAATGAATGAATGAGTTAATTAAACTGCCTCCATAGATTAACCCTTTGTCTACTTTTACAAATCTCCTTTCTGCAGGTCCTAGTGATCCCATTTACAGATGGAGAGGTTTTCAATGATTTTTAATCTTGGATCACAAAAGCCTATCGTTCTAGGCTTTAAAACATTGTCTTATTATGCTTTAAACTCAAGACCAACTTTCTTTAAGGTCTTTTCAAATCTTGAGCTTCAACAGAGAACAAGAATGTTGTATCAGAGGCTAGGAGTCTAGCGGGGTAGAACCCAGCACTTTTATTCTCATTTGCTATCACCTGGACTACTGCAGTGGCATATACACTGGTCTCTGTCTGCTCTTTGGTCTTTTCTTCCTCCAGCTGCCCTACATGCTACAATGGCATGAATCACCTTAAAAAAACATCTTTTGAAGACTCCTTTTGCCCAGAGAACTATGGAAGAACAAGATTTTTTTTGTGTTCTAAATTTCCTTTATTAGAATCTTTTTTATTTTACTAGCAAAAATTAACTTCTCAGAGAGGAAGTCTTTATAATTCTTACCTAACTTAAGTGAATGCACAGTTTTTATCTTCTGATGAGGTTTAATTATGACAACATCAGTGAAGAGAGTTAAGTTTCATGAAGTTGGTGAGGTCATTCATCTCCCAAAGACAAAGAGTTTACAACTTCAAATGAACTCACCTAGTTTTTCCTACAAGCATTTTTTTTGTTTGTTTTTTGTTTTTTGTTTTTTTTGCGGTACGCGGGCCTCTCACTGTTGTGGCTTCTCCCGTTGCGGAGCACAGGCTCCGGACGCGCAGGCTCAGCGGCCATGGCTCACGGGCCCAGCCGCTCCGCGGCACGTGGGATCTTCCCGGACCGGGGCACGAACCCGTGTCCCCTGCATCGGCAGGCAGACTCTCAACCACTGCGCCACCAGGGAAGCCCTCTACAAGCATTTTTACACATACAGTTTCCTCTAACAAACAAGAAGTTTCAAAGTTACAAGTTAACATCTTTTAGAAGATAACTTTTAAAACAAACTTCTGCATGAACGTTGCAGGAAATTTCTTTACCCCTTTTAATAAACAGACCTGGACAAAATTTCAACTTTATGGTGACAAGATATGGACTAAGTATAGATTTAACTTAAATGTTATGGTAATTGGTATGTAAATATTATCCTGTCTTTTTTCTTATCTCTCTAAACAAAGGGTAATGGCTAACTCAGCACCTTGTATTCTCAAAAGTCCTTAGGCCAACCATTTCTTGAGTCCAAACAAAGTACCATTAACCCATGGCCCATGATTCCATCTATAATATTAAACAAAGCTGAATCAAAATTTTTGTTGCCTGTAATTCTCTGTTTCCATAGAACTATAATCTTACACCACCCATCGCATTTAAGAATTTTCCTTTTCAATGTTATCTCCTGTTATTCTACTTCCAAGAGACTATTCTACTTACCCAGGTCCATGTACTCTATTTTTATTTTTTATTTTTATTAAAATTTTTATTTTATTTTTTTATTGAAGTATAGTTGATTTACAATGTTGTATTCATTTCTGCTCTACAGCAGAGTGACTCAGTTATACACATATATACATTCTATTTTTAATATATTCTTTTCTGTTATGGTGTATCACAGGATATTGAATATAGTTTCCTGTGCTGTACAGTAGGACCTTGTTGTTTATCCATCCTATATATAATTGTTTACCTCTGCTAATCCCAAACTCCCACCTCCCACCCCATCCCTCCCCCACCCTCCTCCCCCTTGGCAACAACAAGTCTGTTCTCCATGTCTGTGAGTCTGTTTCATAGTTAGGTTCATTTGTGCCATATTTTAGATTCCACATATAAGTGATATCATGTGGTATTTGTCTTTCTCTTTCTGACTTACTTCACTTAGTATGATAATCTCTAGTTGCATCTATGTTGCTGCAAATGGCATTATTTCATTCTTTTTTTATGGCTGAGTAATATTCCACCATTGTATACATTGCTACATCTTGGTCCATGAACTCTAAATCACTCTCTGTTCTCTAAATCCCCACTCTCCTGATGGCAATATTATTTACTCATCAGTGACCATCTCAAATGACACCTCTTCCATTCATTCCATCAAGATTTACTGAGTAGCTACTATGATCCAGGTACTGTGTTGGGCACCTGAGATTTAGTCTGGCTGTCATGAAGCTTACACTTTGGTTGGATGAATGGACATTAATTATACTAATTAGAATTTAATTACAAACTGACATTAGTGCTCTGAGAGAAGGGACACAATTCTATCAGAGCCTATAAAGTCTTCTATGAACCTTCCAACCATAGATCATTTCTCTCTTCTGAAGCCCTCATGGCATTTTATGACTGTACAAGTCTGAATTCTTTGGTTGTGAGTGACATAAACCTAGTCTGATAAATTTAACCGAAAATAAATGTATTTGGATGATAGGGAGCCATTCAAGAATCAGAGGAAAAGCTGGGGAACCAGTCTTCAGAGAGGGGAGATTCAGAATAGCCCTGGGAGAGGAAGCAGCAAGCCTCCCCAGGGCACCTGTGTGCAGACAGATGAGCTCCAAGAAAGATAATACCCTTTGTCTAGTGATGATGAGCACAGGCTCTGCAGTCAGACTGGATCCAACCACTTACTAGCTCTGTATACTTGGGCATGTCCCTCTGTTTCCTCATCAGCAAAATGGGAGAAATAACAGTATCTACCTCCTAGACTCATTGGGAAGATTGAAGTAGTTCATGCAAGAAACTTCAAACAGTGCCTGGCACATTGTAAGCATTCAGTATGTTAGCAATGTCAGCAATAACTGTTATTAAAGTTCCCTCAAGGTTCCGATCAAGAGGTTATCCTAATTAGGGTCAGGTACCCAACCCTGGTCCAGAGGAGGGCAGGGAGCCTTATGACAGTATCCCTAGGTTTATATCCCACAGCAGGGTGGCTCACCAGGGTGAAACCAGGGTGCTGTGCCAGAGCAGGTATAGATGCTGGGCTGACAGAACACGAGCTGCTGTCTGATTCTTCCCACCGGCATCTTATTCTGTCTTCTGCCATTGCCCTTTGTTTTGTTGCTGATCACCTCTGTCGTATTTTAAGTACCTAATGGGTGAGAACCGTATATTATCTCTGTACTTCCAGAAATACAGTGCCTTCCACATCGAAGATGTTCAGCACCTACTTGTTGTATTGAATTAAAATAAAGTTGGCATATGTGATTCATATTTCAGCTCTAGAAGCATCTAGGTAGGGATGGCTTGAAATTTGGGGGGATTTTTTGATCTCTCAAGGTTTGCCATTTTTAATAGAAATATAGAAAGAATGCTGTGCAGGATTTCAGAAACTTCTAGGTGTTTCCTGAGAGAGAGTTACCCATCTTTGCAAAGGTTTTAATTTATTTAAAATGAAAGTCGTGGTGTACAAGGGTACAAGTGGAAAGTTGTTTGTTTTTGTACTGTTTATGCCAGTGAAAAATGTCCATCAATAGGCATATGACTAAATGAACAAATATGTCCATAATAGAGAATACTATAAAACAGCTATAAATAATTAATGTTGATCCTTATATGTAATGACATAGAAGGCGCTCCAAAAAATATTGGTGAATGAAAACAATCAAGGTACAGAACAATATGTGCAGTATAGTCCCCTTTTATAAAAAGGCAACAAAACCAAAATGACATTAAATTTTTTGTACTGATAACATACATGTGTAAAACATATAAGAAGATCTTGAAAGATGATCATCACAGTGCGATATGTTTTACTTAAATGAAAAGCCAAATCAAAATGATACTACATATTTTGTACTGGTATACAAACACACATACATACATTTTTATATGCACATACACATACGTCTATATAGAATGGAATAACTGGTTGGTTGCCTCTGGGGAGTAGGGGTTGTAGGAGGGGCCAGAACTGTGAATAATGTTCTAAGGAAATCTTACCCTAATTTTTTTTTAAATTAATTTATTTAATTTATTTATTTTTGGCTGCACTGGGTCTTTGTTGCTGCGCGTGGGCTTTCTCTAGTTGTGGCAAGTGGGGGCTACTCTTGGTTGTGGTGCGCGGGCTTCTCATTGCGGTGGCTTCTCTTGTTGCGGAGCATAGGCTCTAGGCGTGCGGGCCTCAGCAGTTGTGTTACATGGGCTCAGTAGTTGTGGCTCACGGGCTCTGGAGTGCGGGCTCAGTCGTTGTGGCACATGGGCTTAGTTGCTCCGCGGCATGTGGATCTTCCCGGACCAGGGCTTGAACCCGTGTCCCCTGCATTGGCAGGTGGATTCTTAACCACTGCGTCACCAGGGAAGTCCCTTAACCTAATTTTTAATATTTGCATTTTTTACAAGAAGAATATATTCATGAATTATTTATTTAATGAAATGTTATCTAAAAAATAAAGAAAAGAAGCTAAAAAACGAGGAAGCTCAGATGCCTCTGAACTGCCTTCATTCCAGAATGCCGGGACATTTTGCTTCCTGTCATCACCAAGGAACTGAAGGAGCTGCTGGAGCAGAAGGATGAGATGCAGCACCAGGTCCAGGAGAAGAAGTACTGTGTCGAGTTACTCAACAGCATTTTGGAGGTCCTCAGCTGTCAGGATGCGGTGAGTCTTCGTGATGATGTAGACGTCCTGGACTCAGACTAGGGCTGAGTTAAGTTCTAAAATATTGATGCTGATGAATAGCAGTCGAAGTCTAAAGATAAAAGTCAATGGCTTTCTCAGTGGGCCTACTTTTCCAGTGACTAATTCCCTGGCTGTGAAAGACAGCTTGGGGACTAGAGTTAAGCATGTAGCATTTTGTCACCATATTTCTTGTTGGACAGGCTTTCTCAGGGTGTAGGTATGGACATACTGCAGACTTTTTCGATTGCCTGTCCATTTACTAAAGCCCTGGTTTGCAGGGATGAGGGTAGGAAAGTTTTTCTATGTCTACATAGCCAAGAAAACCCCACTTACCTGCTTTCTTGGCTGATTTTCCTTGGTTTTGTTTCTCCAGTTATCTCCTGCAGTGGTGAAACGGTTAAGACTCTTTCTGGATGAGCAGATTGCTCATGCCTAGACCCTTGAGATAGGTTGAGGCATTAGGTGATGATAGAGAGATGGCTGTGGCAGTGAAGCCAATGTAATATTGGTCAACGTCATTCAGAGATTAGGTAGGAATGAGACCAAAAGGAAAGTCTCAGTGGGGGTAAGTAGAGGGCTTCCAAAGGGCAGAGTCTGCAGAAGATAACGAGGGAGACAGAGTGGTGATAATGGGAAAGACTGAGAGGTGGTGATTAAACACAGGACTAGAATTCTTGAGACTTGGAAGACAGAGATAAACATTCGTGATTTGACTCAGGTTCCTTTTGCAGCCTTACCTTGTCCTTGAATAATGTCGAGGAATATCTGTCCTTATGTGGGCTGGTTTCAGAGGACTGGGTAGACCCAAACAACCAATAAATCTTCTCTAAGTATTTGTGTGACCATTCTCTCCATCCCCTCTCCTCCCTAGAAAATCCTCAGAGAAGGGCTTTCTGGATGAACGGTGTCTATGATTGACTGTATTAGAACACTCTGCAAAACAATATTTTTTTTCCTGTGCATATCCAATAGTCAACCATTATTATCAATTTCCCTGTATGTCTCTCTCCTGTCTTGTCCTTTCTACTCTTACCATCCTAATTAAGTTTTTCTTATCTCATTTCTAGGTAAGTGAGATACATAGCTAGCTTCATTTGTTCATTCATTCATTCATTTGTACATATGATGTACTGAGTACGTGCCAGGCATTGGGTACACAAAGGCATGTCTTTTTTCTTAAGAAAATACTTATATAAATAAGCAATTGCAATATAATATAATGACTAAAATCTAGATGCATACTAGGGGGTACTGGAACTACAAAGACTGTGTGTGTGTGTGTGTGTGTGTGTGTGTGTAATCATTTTTGTCAAGGAAGCCTTCACAAGAGAAGTGAAGCTTCAGCTGGGTGTTCAAGAGTGAATAGTTAATGATCACAACTGTTACTTAATTTGCTGTTTTCTAGGCGTTGTGCTAAATGCAATCCAAGCCTTCTTTCTGCTCACCTGATCACTGCTGAGGATTATCATTCCCATTTTATAGATGAAAACCTGAAATTCACAGACTTAAAAGTTGAAGGCCAAACAGCAAACAAATTGTAGGGTGATAATCGAAACCCAGGTTGGCCCAACTCCAAAGTCTGCATAATCATAGGCATTGGGGATATAAAAGCATGGTCTTTTCCCTCTCATTTTTTCCTATCCTCATCCTTTTTTTCAGGGAGAGGGAGTATAAGGCCCCAAAGCTTGGATATCTAAAATTCACTCTGTGAGAATGTCATGATGATGGTGTTATTTTCATAAGCATGTTCACTAGCCAGCTATTGAACTGGTTCCAGTCTTTGTTATTCTATTTTATTGTTTATTGTTATTTTAAAAAAAATTTAAGGGAATGTTTGCTCTTACTCTCACAGTGTAAAAACATGATGGTTGGCCTATTATTTCTCCAGAAACTTCCCAAAGAATGTTGCCTCTTCTTGTTGAAAAGAATTTACAATGTTTCTTACATTTTAGTAGTGCTCACGTCCCTTTTCATGGGGAAAGAAAATCCTAGATGCTTGGGACTACACTAGTGGACCCTGGTTTGAGGAACAAACTTATAACGTGTTCTGCCAATTTCCTGATTTGGGTAGAGGGATGGCCCCAGTACACAGTTTATTTGTTACGCAGCGATGCTAGGCTCTGCCTGTCCCATGGAAGTGGCCCCCTAGAATTCTATGCTGGCAGGTTGTCATCATTTTGCACATTGGGTGACACCAGACACTGGTGAGAAGAGGCTGCTCTCTCACACACCCTGAATACTTGGGACTTCAAAGCCAAGAAGTAAGTGGGAGGCTCTGAGCTCCCCTTGGTGGTTTGTGGCAGCTGGACTTGAGGCGTGTGGGTGGTGTGGTGTCACTCCTCACTGCCTCTGAGCGCACTGCTTTTATAATGACTTCTGAACGTGGGGACTAGCCCGCCTCTTTCCCAGGATGAGCAACTGTCTTTGGTGATGAGTTGTTAAATACTGTTATTACCACTGGGTTTGGTACAATGTTGGTACAGCGTGTGAGCTTCACATATAACTTCTCCAGCTCGTGAAGATGGAAATCTCTCCTCTTCTCAAAAGCTTTTTCTTTCACGAAGAAGATTCACTCAGTAACCACTATAACTTTGAGTTAAACCAGAAATCAGAAGTTGCAAAGTATCTAATCTAAATCTCTCTTATTCTAGTATATGGCAACTGTCAACTTTGGCTACACATTACATCACCCGAGGAGCCTTTTTAAAAGTAGCTGTTGCTAAGTTCCAGTCCTAGTTGTTGTGATTTAGTTGCCTGGGGTTGGCCAGGGCATCGCAATAACGTGTTCACCAGGTGATGATAATAGGCCGCCAGGGTGGAGGACCACAGTTCTAGTGCAAAAGGTCTTAAACATGATAGTACATCCCACTGACCTGGAGGGGCTGTTAAAACAGGTTTCCGATCATTAGGTTTGGAGAATGGGACCTGATTGTTTATTTATTTATATTTTTAAAAATATTTATTTAGGCTACCCCGGGTCTTATCTGCAGCACGTGGGATCTTTGTTGCAGCATGTTTAGTTGCAGCATGTGGGCCTCTTAGTTGTGGCATGAGGACTCTTAGTTGAAGCATGCATGGGGGATCTAGTTCCCCGACTAGAGATCTAACCCGGGCCCCCTGTATTGGGAGCGCAGAGTCTTACCCTCAGGACCACCAGGGAAGTCCCCTGATCATTTATTTTTCTAACAAGTTCCCAGATGATATGGATACTGCTGGTCCAGGGATACACTTTAAGAACCACTACTCTAATGTGACCTAATTTTTTTTTAATCTTCAGTATTCACTGGAAATGGAAGAACAGTGGGGCTCGTCCTCAGTTCTTTACCTTCTTAATTGAAGGGCCCTTTCCAGTCTATAAAACTTTGCATCTTCCAATATGGCATTTAATAAACCATAAAACGGCAGTCTTCAGACACACTCATTTGTACTCATGAATTCATTTTTATGCAGTAGTGGGGACATGGCCTGTGCAAAGATCTGACTTTGAAAATCCAAACCATCAGGTATGCTGTTGGTTTCTTCAGGCACTAACTCTTCAAAATTGGAAATTTTGGAGAAAAATTCAAAAGACTCCCAGGATAAATGTCCTGGATTTTTCTTCTGGTTGTTTGGATCCTCTCTGTTCCTAACAACATAGCCATCTATTTTTTTTTTTTTTTTTTTTTTTTTTTTTTTTTTTTTTTTTTTTGCTGTACGCAGGCCTCTCACTGCTGTGGCCTCTCCCGTTGCGGAGCACAGGCTCCGGACACACAGGCTCCGCGGCCATGGCTCGCGGGCCCAGCCGCTCCGCGGCATGTGGGATCCCCCGGGATCGGGGCACGAACCCGTGTCCCCTGCATCGGCAGGCGGACTCTCAACCACTGCGCCACCAGGGAAGCCCGCCATCTATTTTTTTTACTGACTTTTTCTTGGCACCATGGGATAGTCCATCTCTCCAGCCCAAGAATGGACTATACCTACCTGAACCATTGCCCAAGGGCAGAACCACGTGTAGAAATTTAGCAATTACAATGCAGTATGCCAGGCTTCCTTCTGGGGGGCATTGTGTGTTTGGGGGTTGGGAAAGAATGCTTGTCTTCAATAGATTGTCATTGTTTGGGTAATTACAGCCCAGCACAGCAGGCCTGGCATGTGGAAGCTATGTTTTCCTGTTATTACCGTATTCATTGTAACCCTGGGTGGCATATGACTCAGGGAGGGATGTCCACCTAAGCCTGGATGTTGATATTTTTTTAAGGATAGTGTTAAATCCCCTCACTCAGCTTGCTTGCGTTGCACTTAACATAGGAAAGGGACAGGCTCAGGTGAAGGATGAAAGGTCTTCTGCCTGTATTAACTCCTTTTCTCCCCCTCACCGAGAGCAAGTTTAATTGTCAACTTAGGTTACTTTGAAAGGTGGTTTCACACTGCCTTTGTTCTGTGCCTTGCTGGCTGCCAAGTAACTCATAAAATTTAATTTTGCTCCAGACCCGGAGGGAGTTGGCTTTCCCCCACCCCGCTCTTGAAGCAGGCTTTTTGTTTCTATGTTTCATTCCTCTGACACAGACGGGAGAGTCGTCATGTTGAACCCTGCTTAGCAATCACAGAGTGGGTAAAGGTGACTCCTGGCTCTGAAGAGAAGTTGGTGTTGGTTGTATCTGCATCATGAAGGCAGAGAATGCACAGAATCAGCTTAAAAAATAAACCCTTGGAGCCCATTGACTAAACCTGAGGGGTTTTACCGAGGCCCTCTGTTAGTCATGATTAGTTTGGGGTTTCTGGTGTTTTTATTCATCAGCTTAGACACTGGTAGAGAGGGCTTTTGCTCGTGCTTCTTCTCTTGCTTGAAATTTCCTTTCCAGTTCCTGTTCTTTTTATGCAAGGAAAACCCTAAACTCCTTTTAGCTTCAGCTCAGGTAATAGTTCCTTTCTGAAATCTCACTTCCGTGTGCTCTCCACACACACCCCTCCCGCACCTGCCAACCTCAAGGCAGGTTTAAGGGCCTCCTTCTCTGTGTTCCTAACTATGTGTTCAGACCGATATCCCAGCGCTAATTGCTTTGTGTTGCCCTTTCCTGTGTGTGTCCCGTGCCAGGCTTTGCGCACAGAAGCTCAGAGAGCAAGCCTCCCTCCCCCAACTTCACAGAGCTTCCACTTTCAGCCTTCCCTCTCGCCATTTCCACTTGACTCTCCATCTCCTGCTCTATTAAAATTCTTTCAGTCCCTCAGGGGCCACACTCTGGGCTGCTGCGCGTGCTGTTTGCACTTGTCGGAATGCATCACCTCCTCTCTTTGCCTAGCTAAATCCTACCTAATATTCAGAAGTCAGATGAAATGGCGCTCTCCCCAGGAAGCTTTCTCTAACCCTCCTCCACACCCCTCTCTTGTGGCCCATAGCGCTTATGCCTGCTCTGTCATAGCACCTGGGCTCTCATCCTCTGTGGCCCCATCTGCCTGTGTAATTGGGAGTGCCCGACCCTAGCCTGCCCTGCCCTGCAGCTCTCCCCTTCCCCTTGCCCATCCTGCACAATGCCTATCTGTTGAAGGAACGGATAAGTGAATGAATATGACTCGTCCCAATCAATGGCAGAGACTGATTGCTCCCTTGGGTCTTCCACTCTGAGTGCTAGGAGGGTGTGCTCCTAACTCTTTTTGTCTTCCTTGGGTTTCAGGTGCAGGGGTTGAATTAATCACACTCAGTTTATGACACTTTATCCTCATTGGTCTGCGCAAGGCCCTCTCTTGTTTTGTGTGTGTGTGTGTGTGTGTGTGTGTGTGTATGTGTGTGTGTGTGTGTTTCTTACCTTTATCCCTGTCTCCTGCTTCCATTCCCCTACTTCCCTTACCTGCTACGGGCGATTTGCCTACTGTGTTGAATACACATGTGTGAGTTTGGGTGCATGTATTTTAAAACACACAAACACAGGGCTTCCCTGGTGGCGCAGTGGTTGAGAGTCCGCCTGCCGATGCAGGGGACACGGGTTCATTCTCCGGTCTGGGAGGATCCCATGTGCCGCGGAGCAGCTGGGTCCGTGCACCATGGCCGCTGAGCCTGCGCATCCGGAGCCTGTGCTCCACAACGGGAGAGGCCACAACAGTGAGAGGCCCGCGTACCGCAAAAAAAAAAACACACACAAACACATACACTCACCCTCATGTCTCTTCCTTACAGAGGAGTAGACATTGACTGCAAAAGGCCATTAGCATCTTCAGTTCTGTCAGGGTCTCCATGGGCGGGGAAGGGAGTAGTCTGCTTAGAGGGTGTTCTCGGTCTAGCGCCACCCCTGACCTACCGTGTGTGATAGAAGCAGACCCTGCCCGTCTGTGCTTGGCTGTCTGCCTCTGAAATTCGAGGCTCTCTGAGAATCCCAGGCACCCTGTGTGATGCAGGCTTGAAGAGAGGCTGGTGCTGCCTCTTTGCATTATCATTTGATCCAGGATCAACATCACACTGCAAAAACAGCAGGGTTTTCTTCTAACCTATCTGCTCCCTCGTATATCATATAAAAGGTAGGGAGACAAGGCTTGCTGAAATGCTTTTGTCTGTGGTGCATTCCAAACAGAGGACAGCCAGTTAAGTCCTAAACTTAAAGCTGAAATAGATGAGAATCCTGTCCCTTCTGCTGCGTCCAGGGCCATTTCTTTTACCCATTGCTCTTCCTCTGCAACCGTGGTGTTAGACGTGCCCTTCCTAGGCCAGTGGAATGACATAACGATGTCATGGACCGTGACATACAGGATACTTTCTCTCCTGGCACCTTTTAGCCTGCAGAGTGCTTTCTCATACATCACACTTGTTTGTTTCTGGCCACCACATGGCAAGATTAGCTTTATTAGCCCCATTTTTTTTTTCTTTTTTTTTGCGGTACGCGGGCCTCTCCCCGTTGTGGCCTCTCCCGTTGCGGAGCACAGGCTCCGGACACGCAGGCTCAGCGGCCATGGCTCGTGGGCCCAGCCGCTCCGCAGCATGTGGGATCTTCCCGGACCGGGGCACGAACCCGTGTCCCCTGCATCGGCAGGCAGATTCTCAACCACTGCGCCACCAGGGAAGCCCTATTAGCCCCATTTTACTGGTGAGGAAGCCGAGCCTCAGAGAGAGACCTGGTGACATTCCTAACTAAGGTCAGAGAATTAGTAAAAGGCAGAGCCTGCAGGGAATCACCTCATCTCACTCTGAAGTCAGCCTTTCACTCGCCACAGTGCCTTCCATTACTTCATTTATACTCTGCCATGTAAGAGCACTTTCCCAGCATTATCTCCCCGGTGGAGGTAAGAGCACAAGCTTTGGAGTTAGGCTGCGTTCACGTATCCATCCCACAAATGCGTAGAAGGCACCATGTGTACTACAGTACATGCTAGAGCTACGGGGGTGAGCAAAGCTGGGGTGCGTCCTAGCTCTGCTGCTTATTAGCTGGGGAACCTTGGGAAGTCATGTAATCTCTTGGTAAAAAGGTGGTTGTTCTTTCTCTGGGTGTGTCAGGATTACAGTAGACAAGAACATCTGTGAGAGCATGCAGCCTTGTATTTGGCATATAATCCGTACCCGATACATGTGGTTTTGCCTCTTCCTTCACTATTCTCCTTCCCTCCTATGCTCCTTCCACTGTTCCAGGCTGCTTCTGAAACATCCCTGTAATTATTTTAAGAACAGTTAAGGGCCAAGTGGTCTCCTGGAAGAATGGCAAACAGGTTCTGAGCCTGGGGAGGACTTGGTACCCCATTAGCCCTGGCGGCAGCCAGATGCTTTGGAGCCCTCCAGATGCTTTGGAGGCGTCATGGGAGGCTTGCCAAGAAGCAGCAGATACTGCTGCTGGAGCAATGCCATCGCCTGCAGGGCATCTGGACCTCATAAGGTTTCCTGGAGAGACTGGAGAAAAGTGTCATCCTGCTGTGTCATCCTGTCAACCCATTTCCGGGGTTCCTTTGGGTTATTCCGGTACTCAGGGGCTCAGGATCACCGCTGTATAATGGGGTGGTGTGCTGGAGCTGGCTCATCCCAGCTCATGAGAACCAAGTTTTAAATTTTTAGGAATTTTGTGAGTTATTTGTTAGATAACAGCCATTATTAAAATTTTATATAGATATCTATAACTAATAAACTATATTGAAATCAAAGGTAATAAATACATACTCAAAAGTATCACTTCCTAATTATCTTACCATATTTTATTCTTATCTGTGTGCTTGAGGTTATTTACATTGTTGTGTCTGTATGGTAGAAATACATACAGATATTTAATATTATAGATACTAATATTTAAAGCTCTGCTGCAGCCCGTTTCTTCCCAGTTGTGTTCAGTGATGTCACAATGGTAGCTTGAAATCAACCAGGAAGGAAGTACTCTTACCAGAAAATTGACAAACACTTAATATCCAGACTTGTATTTTTTCCCTTCCTGGAGAGACAGTTGATAAACATTTACCAGCGTACCACTGTCTGGGACTCAAAGGAATTGCCCCAAATGAGAAAAACCCACAGGCACAGGGGAGTTGCCTGTGCACTTCCGTTCTCCCTAGCGACCCTGGATCTGCTGCTTCTAAAGGTTCTCATGAGACTGGACAATGAGAAGATGCTCCAGGGATGTAGCAATTTAAAGACAAACTAAAACCCCCAACCTAGAGCAGAGATAAAGAAATGTGTTTCATTTCCCATGACAATTCTTACTGATTAGCAATGGCTTCTTTCCTAGTAGTGTGGAGAATTTTGAAGGCTCATATGGGCCAGTGAGAACGAGAGCCCAGATTCCTGCATAAGTGAAGGTTGGGGTCAGGCAAGTGAGGCACTTGCCTGGGGGTGGGGCAAAGTATAAGTGGGCACCAGAAATTCAGTAATCAAGAAAAAGAATATTTCAGTGCAATATTTTTAAAAATCAGTATTTTAAGATTTTGTTCGTCATGCATTTTTTGCATTAATTTATATTTTTTAAAAATGTAGCATTAAATTTTATTTGTCTTGACTAATGAGTTTCTTGACACTCCTGAAATTTTGCCTCCTGGGCAAGTGCCTTGATCACCTTACCCTCTCACCTCAGTCCTGGCTCTGTATGGAGGCTTCAGTCAACACCAGCAGCCTGCGATGGCAAAGCGAGACTCTGACCCATGAATGGGCAAGCTGGCAGCTTGCAAGAGTGGAGAAGGTACCTTTCCATTCACCCCTGTTCACAAGACTGTGGAGGATGCTGTGAAGATCAGTGTCTGTAGGGAACCCTTGCATAAAAACACAACTTGAAAGGGACAGTCATTTACACTAAACCTTCACTGGACCAGCCACTTGTTTTCCAAAAAAACATTTCTTGCATAATGTTTGAATTAAATCTCCTGTTCACAGTTGGGAGGCATGAGTTAAAAGCCTGCTCAGCAGCAGAAAAATATAGCTATATTTGGTCCAGGTTACAGTTACTGAGGGAACTATAACTTTGATTTGCTCAACTGGTATAAATGTAAATCCTTAAGTGAAATGAGTTAAGTGGGGAAGGAAGGTCTCTGTTTCTGAAGATGCTTTTGATCCACAGCTCTGTCTATAGAGCCCCAGCTGTCACAGGCAATCTGGGGGCAGCAACCGTGACTACGCTAGGGTCGTTTCCAGAAAACCACCCAAGAGTTCTAGAATGGACATTTTGTCAGGGCGATTTTAGGTCATATTAGTCTTAGAGATAAACACAGTTGATTTAGCAGCCACGATTAGAAAAGACAATGTTTAATTCCAGCACAATTTCTCCAAGCAACATAGCATGCTGAAGTTGTCTTTCACTCATTATTTATTATTTTTTCCTTTACCTGGAATACAAACTCAACGTAGCTTTTCTCTGCAACCACATTTCTTACTGCTTTCAGTGGCATTCTGGGTTCTGGGGAGACCCCTCTTCCTCTCCCACTAAGCCTTCCTGCTCCTTGCTCTCTCTCTGTCATTTACCTGTTTCCTCCATCTGAAAAGCATTTTTTTTTCTTCCTTCTTCTTGTCCTGAGGGCCTCCAGTTGGTGGTTCACAGCCTGAATCTAGCCCACAGATGTGTTTTGATTGGCTTGCCAAATTATTTACTAAAAACCACAGTCCCACCACTTCCTAGTGTTTCCTAAGTGTCTGTTCCCATGCATTTGTTTCTGTCTCAGCCTTGTAAGTATCTCAGCTGTGACTCCTGAAAGCCAAACCTTGCCCTTCCTGATAGACCCAACCCAATTCCCCTCGCATTAAGAAATCATCCCCGATTCTTTTTGCCCTACCTTAGTCACTTTCCCTCCTGCATGCTGACAACTTCTGGCTTATCATAGAATTTAGCACTTAATTGTGTGCAGTGTTGTTTGTTATTGTCATATTGGACTGTCAATATGGACTGTCAATAGGACTTCAATATGTTAAAGCAGGACTAGCACTTTTTTGGTTATTTCTCTTTTCTAGGAAGGTGATGTCTTTCCACCTCACTAAACATTAACTGAGCGCCTACTGTTTGTCAGGCACCGTTCTAGGCATGGGGGCGGGAGGCAAAGGTGATTAAGACAAAATGCTCCCTCCTTTACAGCTACCTCTGAGACCTATTTCCCAGTACTCCCAGCTCCAGTCCGTGGCCTCAATGGTCTATTCATTTTAGGGGGCACACTTGCCCTGCACCTTTCTCCATGGTTAACATTCCCCCTACTGCCACCATGAACTCTCTCTGAATATCCAGATCAGAGCTATTTTGAAGCCTGGGTTAATTCTCCTTATCTCTGACCCCCCAGCCCATTTCGAAGACATGTATTTACCCCTGTCTTCTAGAATTTTGACATAGACTACCATTTACTGGAAGTGCTCTTGTGTGGGTGTCCTGTAGCTGGTTTACAGACTCTCTATGGATAGGGCTGATTCGGTCTTATATTTTTTTCTATATTTGTACATTGCCTGGGCATAGTGCCCAATTCCAAGAAGATACTCAATAATTAATCTTTGTGGTTTGATTGATCCTCCTATCTTCAATTAGTCTACTTTCTAGAAATACATGCTGACACTAATTTTATTTTTTATACTCAGAAGAACCTAATGAGAAAGGTAAATCTGCTGCTGTTGCATTAAAACCTCAGATAAAAAGCAGGTACTAACTTTGAGTACTGTTGTGCTCCCAAAGTTGTTATATATCAGTTTAGAATTCAGCATGCATTTTCCCACAGAAATAATGCAGAAGAATAATGGTGGTCAAATTGCCAGGCCAGCCTGTTTGAGCATATTTAATTAACCTATAGTGTAACTGAACTCTGGACAGAGGGTAGAGGCTCATATTTATGTGTCCATATCACATGAATAGTTTACAGAGATGGTAGGTACTTCACCTTACCTGACTCTCATCACATTTTGCTCACCTTTGAAGTGTCTTTTAAGCCTCATGGATGCAGGGACTGCATCTGTATTGTTCACTGCCATATCCTAACACAGCACCTGGTACAGACTGTGCAGTCAGAAATACCTGTTGGTTTTCATTGAGTTAAATTCTATTTGAAAGATTATGAACTTTGGAGACGCATAGACCGCGGATTCAAATCCCAGCTTCACCACTAGCTAGCTGTGTGATCTTGGGGAAGCTGTATGCCCTCCCTGAGCCTCAGCTTCATATTTTATTAGCCGTGGCTACCATGTTGATACTCAGTATGTGTTTCTTCTTTCCTTCCCTCTTGCCCTGAATTAATCCCTCAAAAAGTATTTGATTAATTCATTAATGATGTCTGCTTTCCATGCTGCATTGGTTGAGGTGATGGTGACAGGGAGGTGATATTTGATATCAGAACCTGCAACAGTTTTTGAGACCATGTGAGTTCTGTATCCAGCTCTAGTTCTGTGACAGTCTGTGTGATCTGAGGCAGGTCACTCAAGTATATCTGTGAAAGAGTGATGATGGATTTCAGTTATTTTCAAGCTTTTCCACCGAAGTCTCTCTAATTTCAGGTGAATGAATATAAACTCTCAATGTTCTGGGGATCTTGCCCAAAGGTTGAATTTATTTGAATTCAATCTCGTGTCTTATCTTAATTACTCATGCATACTTTATTTTCTAATTCATGATAGATTAATGTTTTAAAAGTATTACTGTTATTTGTGAGTCACCCATAAATGAAGGTTTGCTATAAGCCAGATGCTTTGTCAAGGACCTTATATACAGAAATCAACTCTTACCATAATCTTGTGAGTAAGCCATTATCATGCCCTGTTACTGATGAGCAAACAGCAAATTAGCAGCAGAGTCAGAATTCAATCTGTCTAAATCTAAACGTTTCCCCTACACCTCCTTAAGGGGTAGGTAAAAACAGACTTCCCTTGGCCATCAAGTATGTTAATAAAAATGCTATGCCAGGTTAACTGGAAAAAGCAGAACACAAATTGTCTGCAAGCTGCAGAGGGATTTCTCAAGCATGAGAGCTTGAAGGCATCATAGAAGAAGGATTTAGATGTGTTTCAGGGCTGGATTATGGGTATATTATGTCACTTTTGTTCCTGGTAATATTTGTGCAATAAATAATGACTTTAAATAACTACTCTGTGTAATTTAGAAGTATACTGAATGGATAAAGGGATAGTTGATTTTGTTAGACATTATAATTTTTCCTGTACATTTTTGTGAGGGATCAGAAATGTAAAAATGCAGGCAAAGCTGATATTTTTTTATGTCCCCCTCTGGCTTGACAAGCATCACTGTAGCTGTGAGTAGGTAACAAGGCAGCTGTGCCTCAAAGAACCTTATGGAGAGGCACTAGAAACCTCATAAGCAGAGTTTGAAAGCAACCTCCGTGGAAAGGGGAGTACTTTTTTTTTTTCTGTGAGTAGAGTCAGTCTTTAGGGAACAGAAGAGATGTTTTTATATCTGGGGGCAAGGAATGACATGATTCAGGGAAGGTTGGAGAGGAGTAGTTATAATCTTCCAAACTTCCAAACGACCCCTAGAAGACTAAATATTTATCTGCTTGAAACCTATTCTGAAAGACAAGCTACAACACCACATCCTCTTAGTTACAGGGTACAAAGTGAAAGAAGAAGAGGAGATGGTGCCTTCATATAAGAAAAAGAAGGAAAGAAATTGTCAGCATCTTTGTTCTTTGAGAATAGATAACACATCTGATATTTTGCATCAAACTCTGAATTGATACGATATAAATTTAGGTGATATCATTCATCCATCCATTCATCCTTCCATCCATCTGTCCAACCATCCTTCTATGTACTGACACATTCATTTTGTATATTCATTCATGTACTTTGAGCTTCCTCTGTGTCAAGCTGATACCGCACTTTGGTCATTCAAAATTGAAATACGTCGTCCCTTAGTTTTGGGAAGTATGAATAAGGTTTTGTGGGCACCCAAAAAGAACAACGGCTAATCCTGCCTGAGGTGAAGTTGGAGTTTAGAGTGATTGAGTCAGAAAAGGCTTCCCAAAGGTGATGATTGAGCTGGGTTTTTTGACTGCTGAGTCACCTGATTGGCAGGTGGCCAGGGGTAGAAGGGCATCGCAGACACAGGTAAAAACCTGCTCTTAAAGGCCTTCAGGTTCCTCTCTGTTGGAAGAATGAGCTGACCAAGGGTGGCTGGGTTAGGACCTGGGAGAAGCAAAACTACACCAGACACAAAAGACAACCCCTTGAAGGAGCTGACTGCAGTCCAAGGCTAAGGTGAGGTGAACTCTGCCTCGTGATGCCATCGTGATTATGGGAAGATTAAAAATCACCCAGAACTAGGAGCATTGGGAGTGCAAGACTACTTCTAGATGCTACACACTTACCAGGAAGGAACTCAATGTACTTCTAGGACTAAACACTTGCATTTCGTTCAAGATGAATTGGTTATACTAATGAATTATGCTAGACTCTCCCTCGCTGAGAATAAAAAGGGACTGAATACTCAGAAGAAGGACTTCCCTGCTTGCCACTGGTCAGGGAAGGATCAGAGCCAGGGATTAAAGTGGAGGGCACTGAGTATATTATGGAGACCAGGAAATAGATGGCCTTCTTCTTTTCCAGAAAGCCACCAGAAACCATAGATCAAATTGGAAATTTTGGAGTAAATCAGAAGAATAAACTCGTTCTTCCTCTTTCATATTTATTGTAGATACATAGTGGTCAGAGAGAGATAGTGAAGGAGGAGGAAGCACACAACCTAAACTTTCTGAAAAGAGTTGGCTGGGGATGAAAGTAAATATTAGCTCTGTGATAGAACTTTAAAAATATTTGAAATCATCATTACAATTTGGGAACAGTGAAGAAAATCACGCATGCTTTATGAACATTAAAACAGACACACGCATATGCTCTGGGGGTCAGTGAGGGGAGAAAGAGAGAAAGAGAGAGAGGGAGGGGGAGAGAGATTGAACTCTACCTTCTCCAGATGAGAAAAATGCCTTTGTTCTAGGAGGAAGGATTTTATCAGCACCATGGAGAGCGGCACAAGTTTTGTGTTGCTCGTTCCTTCTAGAGATGAGTTTCCAGGGAGAGTTTTAATTCTATCCAATCTTAACTGAAAAGACAACATTGATGTCTGTGTAACTGCACATGTAGATCAGAGGATGCACATTCATTCCTCAGATTTATTGCTCTTTTCCGGCCAATTCTCTTGCATTTAAGATTGGCCTACTTCCTCCATCCCCTCCAGGCAAAGCAACAGGTTCAAGGGTAAGATTTTAAAGTCTCCTCCTGTTGGTGGTAATTTTTCTAACGTTTCTGGCCTAATTGATCTTTAAGACTTGTCAGTGAGCGCGGGCTCTGAATTCTGGCTGAGACACAGGATCCTGGGATGTTTCATGAGACCTGTTTCTGAGCTCAGTTTTGTGCCTGCCTGATTTGGGAGGGATCTGTGGGGCAGAGAGTCCATTAAAAAAAAGAGGACAGTAGAGTTTTGATTTGGGGAGACCCTGCTGAGGAGACTAGATCAGTCACCACCAGACGAGCTGTCTGGTATCTATATTCTTTGTCGGGAGGATTAGGGACATTTTCACTGTGGGAAGGAGGTTAGAAGATTGTGTATGTATTTTGATTCCACTCTCAGCTTGTCTAAGAACCCCTTAGTCATTTGTGTAGGGTCAAGCTGTGTGGCCCATACAGTTGAGGAAGTCCATGCCCAGAAGCTTCTAGATTCGACATTCTGATTTCATCCCCTTATCTAAGAATCTCTCCTTACTCTCTACAACAATTATCTGACATCTCGTATTCGCTTTTCTAATTAATTAATTAAACGAAATCTGCATCCCCTTAATAAAAATGTGGTAATTACTTCTTGTGTGTCAGATATTTGTGCTAGGTGTTGAACCTAAAATAATGACACAGACCTAATCTCTGTCCTCAAGGATCTCACAGGTGATTCACAATCTATTTGTTCAGCCATGAAGGGGGGTCAGGTAGGAGTGGATATGTTATGACTTTTACCTCAGAGGAGCTTATAGTCTAGTATTCTAATGCTCTCATTTGGAGCCTCATTTTAACAGGAGAGAATTAGCCTTCAGTCAAAGAATGACATTTTATTCATGGAACCTCAAATATCAACAAATAGTTGGAGGCATATTGGGGAAATCATTTGGGGTGGGGGAGAATCATTCTGGTCTGAATAGGTACCTTCTTTGCCTGTGGCTAAAGCCATCCCAGGATGGTGGGTGAAGGCTGGTGACAAAGCAGAGGCATGAAGCAGAAGGAAGCAGAAGAGAAATGCCAGACTGCTAGTGGAAGGGGAGAGAGAGAGGAGAGCAGGAATGGAGGGAGAAGGCTTACTGCGTAATCAGGGCATGGAGGGGTGGAACCATATTTGAATGACTTTCTGGATAAATAGGAGCAAAGATCTTCACCACCAGGGTTTTTTCCACCACTCCTTACCATATTCTGATGGAGGCATAAAATACATTGTCTCCTGAACAAGCAAAATATATTAAACATTAGATAATTTATTTACTCATTAAAAAAAGGGTAATATATAAGTGCCTTCTGAATTTTCTAAACCAGTAGAGTTAAACAGCCTTCCTATCTGGAGTTTATCTTATTCTCATTCAAACAAGGAATTTTGACATTGCCCTAAGCCAATGTAATAACACTGAAAACGAGTGAGTGTACAATTTCTGTTAATTTTTTTTAAATATTATAAATAGTTCACAGACCCCATTTCTACAGTGGAGACCTTAAAGGTGCCCATTGCTGGCGGGCCATTTGCAAATTTATCTTCCTTGTTACATTTAGCTATTACAACAATACAAAATTGCTATAAATAGCCATGTATACAACACAGGAGCCTTGCAACCAAGAGGACATGGATTCAAATCCAGTTCCACGACCTGCAGTTCTGTGACTTTGGACAAGTTTCATAAACCTCTGAATTTTCTCATCTGTAACATGGGGAGAGCCAATGTAGTACATTGATAAGATTATTCTGTGAATTAGCTGAGATATTCATGTAAAGAACTTATAAATAGTATCTGGCATATATTAAGTGCTCGGTATATACTGAATGGTAATAATAATCAGATTAGAATGGATCTTATTTTACATCTTAAAATAGGGTAATACTTATTCCCAGGGTTTTGGTCAAGATGTGGTGAGATAATAAATACAAAGCACATAGCCCATTGCCTGGCACATAGTATGAATTCAACGTATGTTAGTTGTGTTCTATATCCATTTTTCCTTACACAATCCCCGTAGATTCCTCCTGTTTTGAAGAACAAAACCCAAAAGTGGAGTATCTCCAAGGTACATCTTCACAAATGGCTCCAACCAGCCTCCATTCATCAGCATTAAGATGTTGGACTCATAGACCTTGGGAGCTTCATTTTTTCCATTCTAGGCTGTAGGTTGGAGATTTCAGTGTATTTTAATAAAAACCCCACAGAGCAACTTGCAGGATCTGAATAAAAGCAACATTTCTCTCTAGGCACAATGGGATTTTTCTGTGGGAGGTGATGGTTTTGTCATTTTTTTTTTTCTGGTTGCTTTAAGTAGATTCTTCTTTCACCTGCCAGGAAATGGAAGTTAAAAGCATCTGATAAATGGAATAAAATATTTCATAGTTGCGCCTTCTACAAAAGTGTTAACCCACGTGACTTTGTAGTTCTTCTCTGTCCGCTCGGTAACGTTGACAACAGCCCTCCAGCATGTGAGCACTGAGACTCCATGGCCACGCTAGCACAGGGTGGGAGCCCTCAGGAGGGGAAGCACCCTCGCCTCTGAACACAGGGCTGCCTGCAGCACACTGCAGTCCCTGATAGGTATCCACTCAGTCCTCTGTAATATGATTCCTTAGGTGTGTAGACTGACTTTCATTTTGTTCCAATTGGGCAATAGTTCTATTTTCTTTGTTACTATACATGATGACTGTGAAGATGCCCAACAAACCATAGCAAGTAACTTATCCCTTTAACCTCACATCTCTCCCCCTTCTCCCGGTTTAATGATTTCCTATTCATTTTCCAGACCTTTTGGACATAGAAAGTATTTTTCAAAAACATAACTGAGCTTCTATCACATGTGGTGCTCTATCTTCTCCTCTTACTGATATATTAAGGCTATCTTTCCAGATCAAGGAATGTCTATGCTCTCCTACTCCACTGTGTGGATAAGCCATCATTTATGTAACAGGATCCCTGATTTGGGGACATTTATCTTGCTTGCTACATTTGGATATTATAAGCAATACAATATGCTATAAACAGCTGTGCACACAAATGTTTGTGTTATTATTTACTTTGGACAAATTTGCTGAATGATTTATCATCTGCAGAGTGCTGCCGCATCCATTCATTTCTGTGATCCTAAAAGATGGAGGCAGTGGCAGTTACAAGCCTGGACTCTGGAGTCAGACAGGCCTGGGCTGGAACTTGGATCAGCATTTACATGGTGTGTGACCACAGCCAGAGTCTATTTCCTCATCTGTAAATCTGGGATAATAGAAGTATTTCCTGCATTTCATAGGGAGGGGCTTGTAGAATTCCTTAAGGTAATGTATGCACAACATGTAGTAAAAGCTCAAAAAATATTAGTGATCAGTGTTAGAAATACCTGCAGAGAATCATGAGATTCTCAAGATAATTCTGATCCTGTGGGTGCGGTTATGCCTGTGTACAGATGAGGAAACTGAGGCTCAGAGATGTAAGGTTGACCAACAGAAGAAAGGAGCATAATTAGTGGTAGCTCCATAACCTCTGTGCGAGGAGAGACTCTGTATTTTCGTAACCCTGAGAATCATTGCCAGAGAGATTTTGGAGGACCTGAAGCATCTCCCACCTCCCAGCACCACTGCACTTCGTATCAGGGAAAGAGCGTGGAATTAGACAGAGCTGAGCTTGGCTTCAGGCTTGGCCCCCAGTGAGCGGATAATTCCTGGGCAAGTGACTAAGCTTCTCTTACCCTCATAGTTCACATCTGGGGCTTCACTGGATTTTTTTTAAAAAACTAAATGAGATCATAGATGTCAAGTTTACATGCACAGCTTCTAGCTTATAGGATGACCTCAAGATTGTCAGGTAACAGCAGCGTGAGAATGAGGACCCACATCTTCTTTTCCTTTATTATCTCCCTCTACCACCAACTCAGACTCTCCCCTTCTAGAGAAAGCTAACCCACGGTGCAGACACTCATGACCACATGAAGGCATTGTCCAAGTCCTACCTGGGAAGTGGGGGGGGCGTGGTCCAGTGGGTAGGAGAGGCAGAGATGATGGGGTGCAGCAAAGCCCCCCCGCCCGACTGCACTGACCCCGACTCCCACTTCTCTTGAGTCATCAGCTGCCTCTGTCGCTTGCTTCACACAATAAGCTGTTGTGCAGTGAAGTCAAGTCTTTCAGGATGGAAACCAGTTCACACAGGAGGAAATAAACTAGCATTAAACCCAGAACTCATGAGAAAACCACATCACCTCCAGGAGCCAAAAAAAGGAGAGAGGGCGACTCTGCTTTAGGTGATGGCTGATACTATCTTTTGGAGTTTAGGATATTTTCTTTCTAGGTGAGTGTTTGTGGTGCCTTCAAGATAAGAATGAGGTTGAAAAGACTTATATAGGAACACAGAGCAGAGAAAAATAGTAGTGGCCATAGATGTCATGGTCAGAATATGCATTATTTCTCTTTTGCTAAACGAACAAAGAAGGTCGTTGGATTTAACTCTGTAGCTGTGACCTGGTATTCTTCATCTTAATACTGAAAAGAGGAGCTGGGATTGTCCTTGGCATGAACACAAGGACCAAGACTGTTCGCAAGGGCTTCCCGGGTGGCGCAGTGGTTGAGAGTCCGCCTGCCGATGCAGGGGACACGGGTTCGTGCCCCGGTCCGGGAACATCCCACATGCCGCGGAGCGGCTGGGCCCGTGAGCCATGGCCACTGAGCCTGCGCGTCCGGAGCCTGTGCTCCGCAACGGGAGAGGCCGCAACAGTGAGAGGCCCGCGTACCGCAAAAAAAAAAAAAAAAAAAAAAAAAGACTGTTCGCATGCTGGAGCAGAGGGAACAGTTGGCTGGACCTTGCTCAGCAGAACTGATTTTTCATTCTAGCTCTAATGACACGACTTGTCACTGGTCACATGACCTTATACTGTCACACCCCCTCCAAAAAAAAAAATGGAAGTTTTTCTTTCTGTAAAATTAGGAGCTGGGTTAGAACTCTTTTCAAAGCTTCAGACATTCGTATTGCACAATCTCATTTTTTGTTATTTAACCATTATCCCATGTACTTTTAATATTTCTAATTAAATCAGCTCACTTATAAACACTTAAACATGAAATTTTAGGGTAGAAATCCCTGAAAAGATGGTAGATGAAACATAGTTATATATTTTGGTCCCTGTTAAAAACCTACTGAAAAATATTAAAGGGAGTTTTTTTAAAAGGAAGGTAGATATCAAGTGGAAAAGTAAGAAATGACGCAGCAGACCCAAGAAGGGTGATTCATAAGCCAGCAGTGGGGAAAGCTGAAAACTCTTCCAACCTAAAGCAAAGATTCCCCCAAAGTTTCAGGTAATGGTAGTACCGGGTGCCGCTGGAGGTGGGATGAAGGAGAGGAGTTCAAACAAGTAGGATCAGTTGCAGGTCTGTGCAAGAAGCAGCCTGACTCCATGCATCTGGGTCACTGGAGGTTTATTCTATAAAGAGGATAAAACAGCGGGCATCTGGAGTAGCGTACACCAGGCAAAATCGAAGGCAGTGATGCCATACTCAAAATAAGCTTTTAACCAAAGTATGTGTCCTGGAAGCTGAAGGTTCTAGCACTTTCCTCCCACTCAGCTCTTGGAATGCTGGCAGCCAGGTCTTAACCCTTCAGGCAAGAGAAATCAGAATTCTTGTCTGTGTAATCTGACCAGCCCAGACTGATCCAGAAGAAAAACTTGTATATACTGATACTTGAGCCTCTCCTACTAACTGTCCCAACCAGATCACCCTGCAGTGAAGCTCCCAGACCACAAGCTCTACTCATATGCCCAGAGTTGGCAAACAGCCTTCAAGTCACCCGCACTGAAATGTGACCTACCACCACCAGTTACAGAGAACTAAGGAAGAACTCTAATAAGAAAGAGAGAGTGCAAAACAGGCAAACAGAAGACGAGTAACTTGGAGGAAAACAGTGACTCCATGAGGCAAAGCAAACTTAAAAATAGGCAGAGAGAATTTTGAAAAATAGGAGAAGAGGCAATCATGAATTAGGGAAAAGATAGTTTAAAAACAATCATCCGAAGAACTAAAAGGAATATCTGATTTTTTTTCCCCAAAATTTCTTTTTTCATTTTGGGAAATGAAAAGTTGTACAAGAAATGGGAATTGGTCATAGTTTACAAAACATTTTAAACACCAACTACTGATCAAACCAGAATTACAGTATAGCTGTATGGGAAGAAGGAGAAATGGGAAGGATGCCAGGGCCTAATGGGGCAGAGGGGGAAACAACAGTGAAATCCTTGTCTTACATGGTGGAGGGTTTACAGACAATACCAGAAAGAGGAAGACATTTGCTGAAAAAAAAAGTAAGTTTGTTACTGGCAACATGGTCATAAATACCAAAATAACAACTACGTTAGCTAAAAGAAGTAAAGAAGTTCCCCTGGCGAGGAGAAGGTGAGGCACTGCTGTTTTGTTGTTTTGTTTTTTTAATGAACCTTGGAGAATGTTTTTAAACTACATACATTTGTAACTTTGATAAAAATAAAGAAATTTACATCACTGCCATTAAGTAGTCAGCATCACTTGTATAACGTAGAGCCCTCAGACGGTAAAAAATATCATCTTATACAGTTAGATAGCATGTATCAAAGTTGTATTTGATAAACTAGGGAGCAAGCTGAACAATGAAAGAGCTGATTTAAAAGTATTTAGAGTTCTTGATTTTTCTGTGGGAGAAGAGATGCTTATAGAAAATTGTCCTTACAGTAAGACAAAATTCTACAGATCAGTAGAACCTTTAGAGAACCAGCAAAAAAACAAAACAAAACAAAATCACATTTGGTCATTTTTCTACAAGTCAACCTCCATCTTTATATAGCTATGATATTTCTGGTTTCTAATCAATCGTGGATGGTTAATCAAATAAAGATACATTTCCTGAGAGGGTAAGAGCACCTTCCTCCTCTCCCCCAGTATGGGCTTATCAGAAATACTCTATTTAAAAACCATGAGGATTAATCTCCAAAATATATAAACAGCTCATGCAGCTCAATATTAAAAAAACAAACAACCCAATCAAAAAATGGGCAGAAGACCTAAATAGACATTTCTCCAAAGAGGACATACAGATGGACAACAGGCACATGAAAAGCTGCTCGACACCGCTAATTATTAGAGAAGTGCAAATCAAAACTACCATGAGGTATCACCTCACACCAGTTAGAATGGGCATCATCAGAAAGTCTACAAACAACAAATGCTGGAGAGGATGTGGAGAAAAGGGAACCCTCTGGCACTGTTGGTGGGAATGTAAATTGATACAGCTACTATGGAGAACAGTATGGAGGTTCCTTAAAAAACTAAAAATAGAATTACCATATGACCCAGCAATCCCACTACTGGGCACATACCCAGAGAAAATCATAATTCAAAGAGACACATGCACCCCAGTGTTCATTGCAGTCCTATTTACAATAGCCAGGTCATGGAAGCAACCTAAATGCCCATCGACAGACGAATGGATAAAGAAGGTGTGGTACATAGATACAATGGAACATTACTCAGCCACAAAAAGGAACGAAACTGGGTTATTTGTAGACACGTGGGTGAATCTAGAGACTGTCATACAGAGTGAAGTAAATCAGAAAGAGAAAAACAAATATCGCATATTAACGCATATATGTGGAACCTAGAAAAATGGTACAGATAAACCGGTTTGCAGGGCAGAAATTAAGACACAGATGTAGAGAACTAACTTATGGACACCAAGGGGGGAAAGTGACTGGGGGGCGGGGGTGGTGGTGGGATGAATTGGGAGATCGGGATTGACATGTATACACTGATGTGTATAAAATGGATGACTAATCAGAACCTGCTGTATAAAAAAATAAAATAAAATTCAGAAATTCAAAAATAAAATAGGCTCAAAAAATAAATAAATAAAATAAAAACCATGCATACTCGTTTTGCTTTATTTCCAAGTTTTGGATCTTTTTCCTAAACACTAGCCATAAATATAACTTTAGAAATAAACACAATAAAAATGAAACAATTTTATTAAGTTCTAACTAGATGCTGTTGCGTACTGTCTTCTCTAACCTGAGGACTTTCCTCTTTATTAACAAAGGAGTCATGCATGAACTAAAGTGGTATTAAAAACACATTAGCGCCAAAGAGAAATTTTTCTACTTGGTGTTATTGAAAGGGTTAAAGAAAACAATGAAAGAAGGGGATACCTTTCACATAATTTGATTCAAAGTTAGGAAATGCTGTGTCTGTGTATTATTACTTAAAATCGTCTCATATATGGCATGCTCCATTACAATTCTGGAAATACTGTAGGAAAGCAGTAGTTTTGAGCCTCATCCTACAAAGTCCTTGGGCTGGCTTCAGGCCTAGGGTGAGCTAGGAAGACAGGGGTTGCCCCACCCACTTCGAGTTCTCCTTTTACTATGTTATTGTAGTAAGTTTATGGATAAGATTTCATTTAAAGAAAGGACTCCAAGTTCCTTCCAGATCTCACAGCCTATGATTATTAAAAGAAAAAAGTCACTACGATTTGCAGTGTGTTTAGGTTGGATGGATTAATTTCTTTGCCAGGGCCATAACAGGAAGACTGACTTTGTCATTTCAATTATAAGCCACTGTTTAGTCGAGCCCAGAAGACACTTTCCTGGAGGTTCCCTCCACTTGCCTGACAGTGGATCAATTAACGGCGGGAGATTTGTGGCTGCATTTTTACTGCTTTGCACAGGTTTATCATCTTGAAAGTTTTCCATTTGCATATATGCTATACATTCTTTGGACGGCATTTCGATATCATCCAGAGTTTAGATTATGCATTGCCTTGTGCTGCACTCTCTGCTACGTGATGGGAATCTGCAAGCCTGGCCGGAACGCTGCTGCAGACCTAGGGGAACGTGAGTTGCAGCCACCACTTATTGAAGGCTTACTACGTGCCAACCCTTAGTATCGAGGGCTTTCCCTGCAGTACTTTATTTATTCCTCAAACCAGTACTTTGAGGTTTCTACTGTTTGCCACATTTTATAAATAAAGAGGCTGAAACTCAAGAGAGGAAAGGTAATTTGCTCAAGGTCACCCAGCTCAAATAAGCAGAATTGAGATTCAAACTCAAATCTGTCTGATCCCAGAACACTCTGCTACACAGCCTCCCTTATTGGGAGCTTTCAGAGTGAAATGAATTGAATTTGTCAGTTTTTGACTTTTAAATACCTAACTTCCCAAACAGTCTAATTGCTACTCTTTGGACTAAGAAGAAATGACTATTTAAAAGAAGCAGCGGGCAGGAGGGCAAGAGAAAAGGGTTTTATTATCTGTACTGGTAAAGGAAGAGATGTAATCCTGAAAAAAAAAAATAACATGAAATGGAAACTATCATATAAATTTGCAGTGGGCTTAGGTTGATGAAATTGCAAAGGAATGAAGAGAAGATAAGGGAGTAATGAAAAAAGCACTGAAGATTTTCTAAAAGGGAAAGAAAAGATCAGAAGTCACTGAAAGCAGTTGGAAGTTGGCTCAATGGAAGGCAGGGTACCTATCTATCTTGACATATGGAAAGAGGCTAATGAAGCTCCACAGTAACAACCAGAGATCTGTGATCATGTTCCAGTCAGCCTGGGTGGGGTTTAGGTGAGGAGCAGGCTCTGGAGCCAGACTTCTGGGTTTGAATTCTTTTCCCTGACTTTCTGGCTGGGTGACCCTGGACGAATTACTTAACCTCTCTGGCTTCAGTTTCCTCATCTGAACAATGGCGATCATAACAGCGTCAGTCTTGTTGTGAGAGGAAGTAAAATGTTTAGCGAGGTGCCAGGCATTTAGTAAGAACTCACAGAAAGTTAGCTATTGCTGTTATTACCATAAGCATCACGTTCGTATAATGCAAGAAATACGAGACTGTTAAGTCGGGAAAAAGGCTTGAAGAAACAAACGGGAAGGAAGTCAGGAGAGAAGTTCACCTGCAGCCAAGAAGTAAAGGGCAGTTTTCTCTTGCCCACCACTGAGCATCAGGAGGAAATGCCAGTTGTGGGGAAAGGCTGGATGGTGGGGGGAGCTCAAACCTAGCAAGAGATTGAGGTCTGGATGGATTTAATGGAGTATGAGAAATTGTTTCTGTAAAATATATGCTCTGATGGAAGCTCTGGTGGCAAAGGTTCTTCTGGTGAGCTCCACAGGGCTGGGGAATCGGAGATTAGCCAACATACAGAAGAAGTGAGTCTGGGGCAGAGAGAGAAAGCAAGCTCTGGGTTATTCGTCTTTGGGTGCCAGTAGTCACAGAAAGCACACTGGGTGGGGAGGGGTTTGTTAAATAAGCACATCTTCTTTTGTTATCTCATTCTCCCTCCCCCAACTATGAATCTATTTTCCATTCATTTGTTACATTAAGAGACAAACCACAGTTAATGTAACAAATGAATGGAAAATAGATTCATAGTTGGGGGAGGGAGAATGAGAATGAGATAACAAAAGAAGATGTGCTTATTTAACAAACCCCTCCCCACCCAGTGTGCTTTCTGTGACTACTGGCACCCACAGTTAAGTTGAATGCAGCAAAGATTAATAAGGTACTTATGAACGAGTGAGTGGTCATCTGCTTTTTCAGCTACCATTTATTTATCACTGTCTTGATGTCAGGGTCTGGTTAGGTCCTGGAGTCACAGGATGTTCCCAAATACAAGCCTTCATTTCTAGAGCTTTACTGTGTTGTGTCATGGTTCTCAGCCATCAGAATAACCCACATAAAATTCAGAAATCACAGATGTCCAGGATCTATCTCAGACCTACAGATTATCCTGCAGTGGAATTAGGCGAGTGTATTTTTCACCACGGCAGGTATCACTTTTATGTTCACGTCAACCTTGAAAGACTGGTGAGAGAACCTTCCACAGTTTATAGATAAGGAAGTTGAAGCTCAGAAAGGTTAGGATGATAAGTGAGGTCACACAGCTGGCAAGGGCAGAGCTGGAACTCAGACACAGAGCTACTGCATTTATAATCCCAAGGGCCTTCCTCTTGGCCATGACCACTCTCCCAGGTGTGCATTAATGAAAATCTGTGCCTTAAGTCTGCGCCGGTAAAAGGATCTGAGGGTGTAGGTAAACATGCATGAAACCCTTGCCTACCCCCAAAAATGCTCAAAAAGCATCAGTAAGTCCTACCCAAGGTTCAGGGACTTGTATTTAAAGTGGACAGAACCCTATAAATGTTACAACCTGGCTCACTGTGGATGTCCTCCAAGGTGGATAATGCAGTGTCTACTGCACAAAGGTCTCCCATGTTACAGTTTCCATCACATAACCCCAGTCCCGGGCTTCAGAAACACTGCCTCCTTTTATTTGTCTCTGCAGCCTAGGGATGACAGTGGCCGCCTGCTGTTGCTAATCCCTAAGTTACCTTCTTTGGTGTCTCAGCTTTTTCATCACCTGTATAGCCAATTTCCTGCATCAAATCCCCTCCTTATTCCAGGTTAGATCCTGTTACACAGATGAAGAAACCAAGGTTCAGAGAAGTTAGGTAACTCAGCCAATATAATACAATAATTCTTGACAGAGTTACTATTCTGAACCATAAGTTTCTGATTCCAGAGCTTAAGCTCTTAATCACTGACTTATATTTAAGGTGGTTAGTGAAGTTCCTGGTGCCCAAAGCCAGGTGGTGATGGCGATGGAGATACGAGGACGACAGTGATTATGATGATGATGGTGCTGATGTTGATGCTGACGGTAGTAGTGGCGGTGATCTTGGTGATCACCATGTTTGACAACTGTTGTATGTCCTTTGGGATAGGTGTGCAGATACAGTGTCCCGGTTGTCACACAGATGTTTTGTGTTCCAGGCCTTCACCTACCACCACATCCAAGAAATCATGGTCCAGCTTCTTCGCACGGTGAACCGGACAGTCATCACAATGGGGCGGGATCACGTTCTGATTGTGAGTAGATCTTTCCTCTTGTCAAGCATTTCAAACTGGGTCAAGGAATGAATTTTCTGGAATACCAGGTCTCGTCAAACACTCAGCACCAGTCGTTGCTTTGTTTTGGACTACATGGGTCAGATTTTTCCTACGTGGGCTGGGAGAACATGAGAGTTAACTCAAGTTGCTGAAATAAAATTAGACTTAGAACTTGTCTGCCAGGATGAGTGTACCAGATGAGTTGAGCCTCTCTGAGCCTCAGCTTCCTCATCTATGAATGGTGGAAGGTTCTCTCACCAGAGAGAAGCCTTTTGTAAGTAAGGCACGTCTAACCATGTCACTCCTTTGCTTAAACTCACTGGTGGTTTTCCATCTCTGCTTGGCTGGTCTCTCCCTCAGGTCTGAGGGCTTGTGCCCTCCTGTTAATCAGATCTTGGCTTAGGTGCCATCTAATCAGAGAGGCTTCCCTGCCCTGACTGCCCTGTCTATGATACCCCACACCCCTACATCCTCCTTCAATTTCTACACCCTGCTCCTTCATGTTTCTTAGTACTTATCACCATATGAGTGAGATATATATCTGTATCTATCTATATAGCTATATAATTTATATATAGCTATAGCTATAGGTATCTATAGATTATATAGATAGATAGATATAGATATATTTTCCTTTATTTATTTGTTTATTGGCTGGCTCTCCTTGTAAGAATATGAGCTCCAGAATGAAAGGATTTTTGTCTGTTCTGTTCATTTGTATCTCCGGACCCTACAGCAGTGCCTGGCATGTAGTACTTGATAAATACTTGTTGAACGAATGAGTGAAAGGATGAGTGACTGAAGGGGTGAAGGAAAGAATGAAATGTACCAGGCAGGGACTCTAAAGTTTAATGAAGACAAGTAGTACTCAGCTTTGATTGACTGACACCATGTGGGATTAGCCATACAGCTGCTAGAACTCCCAACTTCTTGAGAGAAGCTAAAAATCCCCATACTTTATGTGAAATTTCCTGATGTTGAAGTGTTGGCAGCTAACTAAAAAATATTTATAAACATTTTATGATCCTCAAACAGCTGGATTCAGCTCTCAGAAAGCCAGTTTGGGATGTCTGCTTTAAACTGGTACAGTATGAGCCTGTTTGGGGAAGTTGATGTCAATAACTATAGTCCTGCTTCATGGTTACAGAACTTAACATGCTGAGTGTTTATTCTAACAGTAGCTTGGCAAGGATTTGATCTCTAGAAGCAGCCAAGTGTACCAGTCTTCTTTATACCCATTTGGTTCTGTCTACTCATGTCAGTGCCTGGTTCCTTACTGTATATTACGTACATTTAAAGGCGTGGTGACATCCTTAGAGGGCACCAGCAGTACTGGGGACTCCTGCCTTACTGGTGCAGAGAGCCATGTACATCATTCTCTGTTGTTTGTCTTACTGTCCTTCCACCTTAAAAGCATCACCATTTCTTATTCAGTTATAATCTTCCGTATCTGCAGTTCCCATCATGCACCTTAGATAAACACTTTATGACCTCCCTGATCTTTATTCCTTCTCTTTGAAGCCAGACCTAAAGATGGTCATCCATCCATTTGGCTCATTCCATCTATAGCAGGCTCTTAACTCTCTGTCTCTCCTTCAGAGCAGTGATTCTTTAAAACAGTGCCTGGATCATAGAAGGCGCCAAATAACTGGTGTCTATTATTATTATTTTCCTTTCTCTCTGCTACAGTGTGTCTCTCTGGCCCTTTGCGTTATCGACATAGTCAGGCGAGCATAGTTTGGCCCTCTTTCACGCTGAGACTTTTATCTGATGCTCTGTCCTGGTTGCTTGCCCTTCCAGTGCACACTGCACACTGTTCATCTTTGCCAGGAAACTCCCCTACTCTAGAATGTTCAGCGGCTCCCCACTGTCTACCAAATTAAGGCATAAATGCACTAGTCTGGCCATTCGTAGCTTCTGGGATCTGGCTATAGCCAAAATTTATAGCCTTTTCATCTACTTTTCTCCAAATATCCAGCCAAAATGGATGTCTGCATATTGCCTAAACATGCCTGGCACTTTTTCACTTTCATGCTGCTTTCTTTGTCTGGAATTCCTTTATGTGCCATCTTAATCTGTTGAAATCCTATCTAGTCTTCAAGGTCCAGCAGAACTATACTCCCTTATAAAGCTGTCCGAATCTCACCAACCTGGTTGAGATCTCCCCATCTCTTCTAAATCACACGGCTGTCTCATCTTTTTTTTTTTTTTTAACAGTTTCATTGAGATATAATTTAAATACTTTAAAATTTAACCATTATAAGCATTCAGTTCGATGAGTTTTTATAATGTATACAGTGTGCAACCATAGCCAGGATTCAGTTTAGAGCACTTTTTTCACCTCCAGAAGTTCTGTCTGCAGTCCCTCTCCGTCTCACTCCTACCCCTCCAGCCCCACCCCAGCTACGTCAGCAGCCGCTAATCTACTTTCTGTCTCTATAGATTTGCCTTTTCTGGAGGTTTCATGTAAGGGAAATCAGATAATTTGAGGCCCTTTGTAGCTGGCTTTTTTCTGTAGCATAATGTTTTTGAGATTCATCCGTATTTTAGGATGTTTCAGTACTTAATTCCTTTTAATTGCTGAATAGTATTACACTGTATGAATATATCATATTTTGTTTATTCATTTTCAGTTGATAGGTACTTGAATTGTTTCCGATTTTTGGCCATTATGAATAATGCTGCTGTGAACATTCACATGCACATTTTTTGTGAACATATTCTAATTTCTCTCTCATAGGAGTGGAATTGCTTGGGCCTGTGGGAAGTGTATGTCTAACTTTAGAGGACGCTGCCAAACTGTCTTCCACAGTGTTTGTACCATTTTACTTTCCCACCAACAGTGTATGAGTGTTCTGTGTTTATCTACATCCTCACCAACGCTTGGTATTGTCAGTCTTTTGGATTATAACCTTTCTAGTGGATTCCTAACAATTCTAGTGGCATCTCAGTGTGGTTTTCATTTGCATTTCCCTGATGACTAATGATGTTGAGCGTCTTTCCATGTGCTCTGCCTCTTTTTTTAAGTCATTTTTATCTGTGAACTTGACATATATAGCTCCTCTCTTGTACCATAAGGCTTAGACCTATCTGTAAAATGGGGGTAATGACAGACCTTCCTCACAGAGTTGCTGTGAGAATTAATAATACATGAGAAGCATTTACACATGTGTTTCTTCTACATAATATTCATGTGTTTATTCATTCAGTATTTTCTGAGAACCTTTTATATACTCAGTGCAAAGGCTCAGAAATGAGTTAGACGTGGGTCTGTGCCCACAAGAAAACCATGACCTCCAATGGGATGCCTCTGAAGTATCTCAAACTCACTGTATCCCAAACCCAACGCATCACCAGCCCCCTGGAGCCTACTCCACACTCCCTGTGTTCACGATCTCAGCTTATGGTACTGGCATCCTAGAACTAAGGAGCTGCCCTTGACCCCTTCCTCTCACTCGCCCACTGCCGCTTCCAACCACCTACTAAGTCCTGCTGGGTTTTTTTTTTTTCGGTACACGGGCCTCTCACTGCTGTGGCCCCTCCCGTTGCGGAGCACAGGCTCCAGACGCGCAGGCTTAGGGGCGGGCCATGGCTCACGGGCCCAGCCGCTCTGCGGCATGTGGGATCTTCCCGGACCGGGGCACAAACCCGCATCCCCTGCATCGGCAGGCGGACTCTCAACCACTGCGCCACCAGGGAAGCCCCAGTCCTGCTGTTTTCAGCACATCTGACCTCAATGCCTCCCCACCTGGCTCCCCACTCTGCTCTCAGAGTCTCTGTACACGATCAGTCATCAGGCTTGCCATACTTAGTCCCTTGCAAGGTGATTTTCTGATTTTTGTGCTCATGTCCCCTACGTTCTGTGGACCCCCTTGAGGGCAGGGATCACATTTACTGGTTCTTTTATCCTTATCGCCCAGAGGGTGCCTGGCTTACTGTGGATACTCAATAAATGCTTGTTGAGCGAATGAATGAGTGAAATACTCCCTGAAAATGTGGTGCTGTACCATACCTTCATAGTTTTGTACATGCTTTTCCCTCAGTTTAGATTGCTTTTCCTTCTTCAAGGAACACTGTTACTAAATACCAGGAACCCACATCTCAGGGAGTGTGGGAGAAGTGTAAGGAATTGCCTGCTTAGACTTTCCCTGCCCCGGGGCTGATTCCAGGAGCCTTGCAGACGTTCTAAGCTGCAAGCTGTGTCCTTAGTCTGCATGACTCTTGGGTTTGCTGCTGTAATTACAATGATAAGAGTGCTGAGTGGGGAGTACTAGAGGTATGTAGCAAGCACACCTCACTAGGAGCAGGGATGTGCCTGAACTAGAAGGAAGAAATAAACAGGTCTTTCCTAAGATTTGGCTTCATTTTCATAAAATGGGCCTTTCCAGCAATTCTTAGAATAGAACTAGCTCATCCAAGTTAAAGAAAATGATGTTGGAAAGTAATTACTCAGAGGTCAGGGGTCCCTGTCTTAGTGCTGAAGGCCCCAATTTCATTTCAAACTGAAATCTGGCAAGGAGGAGAGATCCCCATTCCAACCACCACCTTTAACTTTCCAGATATGATTTTTATTGGTTAGTTTCATTACTGTGGAACATTAAACAATCAATATTTATGGCAAACACCAGACGTGTCTAGTTCTTCTGCAATCCCAAGAAGGCCCGATTGGGTGTAGGGCTGGTTGTTCTCGTGTCATTATGTGGGATTAAATAGTGACTTTTTTTCTTATTTGTAGGAGTAGAAATGTTGTGATAAAAGGTATTAAAATTACAGGTACCATAGGGCTAGGATGGATTGATTCTTGTGCACAGCACATTGTAATTATCATTTGCTGGAAATAGCCATTCCTGATTTTTTCTGTAGATCGTCTGCCTGAACAAGGAAGTGTTGGTGGTGACAAATGAGCAGAAGGAAAGTTTACAAAAACAAAAAGCAAAAAACTTTTTACATGACTGCTGCCCTGTCTTCCTTTCTTTGCCAGAGTCTAATGTATCAGATAAATGTTTGTTTACTTAAATGACCAAGGATTTTTGACTCTGATGATGAGAAAGGCAGACATTTTGGATAAGGGAGAGCCGGCGAAAGTTTCCACACTCTAGACCTTGGTTTCTTCTGTGTAATGAACTGTATCATTTTTGAGATCTTTGTCATGTATGTAAATTTTCTAATTTGTCCCATGCCCATTCTCTTTCCCTGCCTCCCAAGGTCCTGAGTCAGGGAGAGAAAATAGATTTCACTTTATGTGCCAGCTCTGGCGGGTTCTCAATGGCTGCCCGTTGCACTGTGTTGAGAAAGATTCCGGGGCTCCATCTTGGCTCGGTAGAAAGAAGTGCTGAATTGATTAGTGATGTCTGTCGTAAGCATAAGATTGGAAAACAGTGACATATGCAAGATTCTTGCAAATATTATGTATTGACTGAAGTTATTGGTGTTTTTTTGGCCCAATACAAACACTCTTGTAAAACCAGTATTCCCTTTCACATATTCTTGGTTCCTTTAAGAAGGTAGTGGTGTCCGAGCAGACACGTAATGGAAAAAGCCAGTAATCTGAGAGCTTGCATTTTTACCAGGGAATGGTTTCTATGTGCTACGGTCATATTTTATCAAGTGTAAGATGCACCATGATTTTATGCTCAGATTACGAAGAGAATATGCTGCCAATTAAACTGCAACACAGTGGTTTATTATTACACTGGTTGTACTCTTCAGAGATTGTTAAAAAACAAAAAAGTAAGTTTGACTGAGAATCCCTGTTGTATGATGGAGCTCATCTTTGAGTCCTCACAGGTAAGTGTCATCCTCTCCCATTGTTCAGGATAATAGACTGACTGAGCTTCAAAGGATGGAAGCATCCTGGCCGAAGTCACACGGCTAGTAGCAAGACGGGCTGTGAACCCAGGGACGTCTGATATCAGACCATGTGTACTTTGTGCTGTCCCATAGGTCTCAGAGTGTGGGGGGAAACGTCCAAGCTTGTTTGCACAGGTGAGGGGGGTTGTCAGGGAACCCCTCCCTGGCCGATGAATCCTGCTGCTGTCTGCTCTAGAGAAGGCCATCCCCTGCCTCTGGCCTCCCTGGCGCTGGGGATGGACAGTCCCACAGGCAGAATCAGGGAACCTGAGCACTGCGAGAAGTTCTTGGAAGGGAAACAAACTGGTAATTTTGCTGAAATTGGGATCTAGCTTTTATTTCAGGTAGTTAAAATAAGCCTCTGGGTGATACATTTTGGGCCTAATTACCCCAGTTTTCGCAGAGGAGTCTACTGAGTGATTAAATAAAAGTAAATGCAGTTGGCACGAGGCCAGCTCCAGAATTTCAGAGCCATTTATTCAAAAAGGAAAAAAACACGTGGGAATCACCCCACCCTCCATTGCTTCACCTCATAATAGCACTGAAGACTCCAGAAAATGCCTGAGTCATCAGAGAGCCAGGGTTTCAAAGCTCTGACTTCACTTCCCAAATGACAGATAGCCCACCTGCCTGACCACTCTATGTCACTGTGAGCCCAAAGACTCAGGAGGCCTCTGCAGGGGCCACAGTGAGACAGTGCCAACTCCACCCACATCCAACCCCATCCCATGGAGAGCACGTGTGAGGACAGTCTAGGACATGAGAAGGTGGGGTTCCCAGCCAGAAGTGGTCGGTTGACCCCTGACCTTCACTACGTGTCTCAACACCTTGTTCAGAAAACAGTGTTCATACTAAAGCTCTCACTTATTGAGCAGATATCCTGCTTTCAGGCAGAAGGCTAAGTACGATATGTGTTTGACATCACTTAACCTGCATCAGGTACTCACATTTTACATATGAGATAACAAGCACAGGAAGGTTATGTAACTTGCCTATAATCACACAGCTTGTTCGTGGAAGAGCTGGAATTTGAACCCAAGCAGTGCCATTGCTAGAGTCCCTGTTTTTAAATAGTATATTATGCACTCCTGCACTATTAATACCTTAAATTACTATTTAGGCATCAAGTATTTTAAAGATAATAATGAGCACCTTAAACCCAGCTATGGCCCTGCCTAGACTGTGGAATCTAATGGGATGACCTGTATAGTAACTTTCAGAAACCTATAAGATGGCGTAGAATTTTGGTGGTTTTATGATGACAGTGATATCTTTAGGATCAGGCTCCTCAATTCTGGTAATTGAACCAAAACAACCCATAAAATCTGAAGAACTTTCTGTCTCCTTGAATGCTGGTGCTTATGAAATAGCAGGTTTTACAGAAGACGACACAGCTAGAATGGAGACATGGAGATTCTAAAGCGTTCTGGAAAGAGAGGTAGTCTCCTCCTTCCACATCCAGCTCATCTCCGGGTTCTGTTTGTTCTAGGTCTAAAGGCCTCTATCCAGGCGCTTCTCATTACCATCGATGCCACTAGCCTGTGTCTGGCCATGACCATCTCTCACTGGTACCCTGCTACGTCTTCTGATAAGACACACTGCCTCCGCTCTCGTCCCTTTCTAATTCTTCACACTGTGGCCAACACGGCCTTTTAAAGTAGCACTTTCTTGGAGATAAAGCATCAGTGGCCCCACAGTGGCCAAGGATGAAGGCCCAGGTGCTCACCATGGCTTTCAGGGCACCCAGTCTAGGCCTGCATCTTCTCCCAGTGCCCCTTACCTCACACACTTGTGCCAACTCAAGGGAACTGCTCTGTTGGTCCCAGAATGCTCTTTTCCCCCTCTGCATCCCCCTGCACACCATTCCCTCTGTCTAGAACATACCCCTCCTAACTTTCCTTCCAAGACCTTCCGCCTTGCAAACTCCTCTTCGTCCTTCATGTCTTGAGCCACATTCCACTCCACCAAGTTGGGATCCCTCTGCTCTCTTCAACTTTGTGTACTCCTCGTACTGTCATGAGAACATCCTTCCTAGCAACTGCAGAACAATGCCTGTCTTCATCACTCCTGCGTTTCTAAGGACACAGTGGTTCCCTGGCATGCAGGATGATCTCAGTGAATACCTGCTGAAGGAAGGAAAGCTTTCTGCTGTCTATTTTATTTACATACAACCCATCATTCTTGTCCTTAACATGTTAAATGTTACTTGCATTACCCTTATACAAGTGTTACTGTTATTACCCTTGTGACATGATTAATCTAGGAGAATAAGGGAGGAGAAGAATTGTTATTGAATACCCAGACCAAATGGAAAGGAATGGGGGGAGAATGTATTCATACTCTTCAGAGGATGCATATGTCAATAATAACGTCAGTTAACATTTCCAGAGTGTTCGTTGTGTGGCGGAGATGGTACTTTGGGGATATGATCGCGTTTAATCTGTGAGGTTGACAAATATTATGATCCCCTCTCGAAGAGGAAACAGTAGTCAGAAGGCTTAATTAAGCTCCTTGTCCAGCATCACACAGCTGGGAAGGAGAAAGCTAGAGTCCATACCCAAATCTACAGAGTTTGAAGCTGACATCTTAAGCATTTCACTATACATATCTGGGAAATTGTTTTCCTGAGATGAAATTAATGAGAGAAAATTCCTGAGAGAGAGAGAGAAGAGTAAATATGTGTGTATGTTTGTGTATTAGAGGGGGATCAGGTTAAGAGAGAAAATAAACATTATACAAGAGACCTGAAATTCCAGTTGGTAACCGAAAGATGGCGTAAGGAGCTTGGGGTAGCTTCGTTGCTGCTGGATATGGCCACGTGCATGGTGCTTATAGCCAGTGAGTGGGGAAGCTTTGCTTTAATAAGGGTTTCGGTAATTGTATATCAAGGAATTCTTGGCCTAAAATATATAGGCAAAAAGTGGATTAGTATCTCAACTTCCAAGGAACCCATAGCATATATGGGCAGAAGTCAGGTGATCAAGGTAGATTTTGCAGAACTGGGTCTAGTTCTTGAATGACATGAGCAGTTTGACTAGGTAGAGAGGAAGGGTTAAGGGATTGTAAGAGGGAGCAGCATTTCTTGCCTTACGTCCATCTCCTGGTCTGTGAAACCTCTCATTCCTGAAGACCATCTTTCTTCAGTGACCTCACTGTCCTTTGTCCATTTTTCAATTACAGCATTACCCTTGTCATCGTGGAATTTTCTCTTTACCTACCTAGGTTTCACAGTGGACTAAGATCCTTGAGGAAAGGGACTGTGTCCTCCTATCTTGGAGGTTCCTGTCCATCGGCCCAGGGCGTGGCATGTGGCAGGCGCTCATCCAAGCTGCAGGAGTGAGTGGAAAGAACAGAACTAACTGAAAGAAAGACAAATTTAGCTTTAAAAGAAAAAGTTTAGCTTTAAAAGAATTCTGATTTTAAAAAATAAGATGAGAAAAGATTTATTTCATGCTAGGTTTTCCCTTAAGGATCTTTTTTTTTTTTTAATATAAAATTCCCAAATACCTTACTACCCCTGTGTGGTAGCATTCTTTTAGACAAATCACAGTTTGAGAGCTGGAGCATACAAAAGCCAGCTTCATCTCCAGACTTTCCTTTTGTTCCATGATGAGTCACAGAGATGGGAATGATGAAGTTCCTAAATGTTTTTTTTTTTCTTTTTTTTTTTTTTTTTTCTTTTTCTGTACGTGGGCCTCTCACTGCTGTGGCCTCTCCCGCTGCGGAGCACAGGCTCCGGACGCACAGGCCCAGCGGCCACGGCTCACGGGCCCAGCCGCTCCGCGGCATATGGGATCCTCCCAGACCGGGGCACGAACCCGTATCCCCTGCATCGGCAGGCGGACTCTCAACCACTGCGCCACCAGGGAGGCCCCCTAAATGTTTTAAAAGAGCCACTGCATTCTTCCTAGTCCACCTCATCGAGCAGGCCTCTGGTACAAGGAAAGAGAGCGCTCCGAGATAATAAACATGCTGCTGCTGTGACAGTTTCACACGTGGCTCAGTAACGTGTGCCTTGTGGTTCTTCAGGGGAGGTGAGCTCAGACTCTAGAGAGTCTGGGGCCTCCACTGGCCACCCAGGGGCTGCTGTTGTTAGCACCCAGAGAGGGAGAGGCAGAGACGGAGTTTGGGTATCATACAGTTAGTACTAGGACATGCATGACCAGTGCGTCGTATCCTAATGAAACTGCCTCCAAATATCTCAGTGCCTTTTGGCTTCTGTTAGTGGAGCTGGACAGATCTGACTTTGAACAAGTAACTTGAAGTGTGTCTTAAAGGTTAGACTCCACTGTGTCTTCTGTCCTGTTTCCTGGTGCTAGAAGAGATGCCAGTCTTTTCTTGTCCTGGGTGGACTTCGGAAACTTTATTTATTTATTTTTAACATCTTTATTGGAGTATAATTGCTTTACAGTGAATGGTGTGTTAGTTTCTGCTGTATAACAAAGTGAACCAGCTATACATATACATATATCCCCATATCTCCTCCCTCTTGGTGTCTGTCTCCCATTTAGGCATTGATGAGCACCCTCACTCCCAGCATTTCTTTCTAAGGGCTGTGGGGGGTTGGGGCACAAGTTATGGAGTTTGAAAGGATTTTGCTGGCTGGGAACTGGTCCTCTTTTTCTCAACGGGTGAGGTGACCTTATTCCATAGCTAGGAAGTCTCTTTACTTCACAGTTCTGCTCCTCAGTTTCCATGTCTGTAAAATGGGGCTAGTAATAGTTATTACTTGTCAGTTCCATGGTGAGGACTGGGTAAAAACCTATGTGTAAGGCTCGCAGCACGGAGTTTAACACATAGCAGACCCTCGGTAAATAAGAGCCATTATTTTTCCCCTTCAGTGCTACAGTCTTCTCCCTACTTTGACACAAGTGTTATGAGTCAGATTACAGGTTATTTTATGGTGTGACTTGGGATAGCACCTGGGTTTGTGCATTATTATTAAGCTGTTGCTACACCTGGGCTGTAAATAAAGCTCTCCCCAGCCCCCAGAGATGAAACCAACCACCAGATGTCTGCCACAAAGGCTTGAATCCCAGACAGGAAGGAGAAATCCCATCCAGAGGCTCCTTCCCTGGGAATGCGGAGGGAATGGAGCTGCCCACAGAGAAAAAACCCTGTTGGAACAACGGCGAATGAAACAGGCTTCCCTGCAGGTCTCCGTCCCGTCATCCATGCCAGGGCACTGGCCTTCTCAGTGACTCAAGGGAATCAATTCTGTCAAATGATCCTTCAAAATCAGAACCCACTTTTCTAGATTCATGCTACATTCTTAAGTGATGCATTTATGTCGCCATTAAATATTTATGATAATTTTTAATAACATGAAGATATTCTAGGACTTAAATATGGAGAAGGATTATAGAAATATAACAACAACAATAAGAAAGCCATCATGGTGCCCTGAAGGTCAAAGAGGGGAAGAAATTTGGCCCCTCACCAGAGACTCTGGATCTCTTAGAGGTCAGACCCAGGGACCTTGTTCGGAAGTTAAAATAATGTTGGTATCGTCTGCTTAAAGGACACATGATTTGTACATTTCTGTAGTTTTACTCTTTCTAAAATGATTCGGCTTTCCTTTTATGATCAGGAAAAAAAACCTCAAACACTATTTCTTTAAAAATAGGAATTAATGAGATAGTCAAACTTACTGAAGCATTTTCATGTATATAATTCCACTTTTCTTCTAACTAGCCTGTGAGGCCAGAAAGGCAGATGGTTTCCTTCTGAAGACAGAGGTGGGGGGTGGAGGTGAAGGTACTTGTTCAAAACTGTGCAGAAAATCGGGGGCTGAAGTCAGGACTCCTGGTCTTGTTCTGGTATGTCTTTCCACCCTGGATTGTTTTTCCTCTTAATGTGTCCATCTCCATATTTTCTCCCAATTCGTTCAACAAGCACGTGAAACATTTACGGCATCTCAGGAAATGTGATAAACACTTCGAGGGTCCCAGGGATACAGATGACAATTCCTATCCCCCAGGACTTCGCTTCCTGGTGGAGATGAACGTGAGGGGTTGACAAAAGAAATGCCAGGATAATATAAGCAGCAGTCTGGTCAAAGTACCATGAGTACTTGGAGGACGATGGAGTGACTAATCCCATGGCAGGAGCCGAGAATGATCAGAAAAAGTTGCAGAGAAGAGTTGACATTTAAATTGCAATTTGATGTCTGGCATAGGAGTGAAGAGCCCAAGCTCTCATGTTTGGCAGACCTTGCAAGAACTCCAGCCTTCACCATCTCATACTTGTGGACTTGGACAAATTACTTATCTCCCTCCAAGCCTCGATTATTCTTCTGGGAAATAGGGGTCGTCATTAGCTACCTTATGGTAATTTTCTGAGGAAAATATAAGATAATGGAAGCAAAACATTTGATAATAGCCCATTGTAACTTCAAGAAACCAGAGACTTTATTATCATGATTAGTAGTAATATGGCTACTATTCATTTATTCCCCCGAACAAAAATTATTTCCCATGGTAAATAGGTAATGGAACAGTGTCCCAGGTAGAGGGAACAGCGTGTGCTAAGCCACTGATATGTAATGTCCTCTGATGTTTTAGGAGGTGGCAAGGAGATGGTGCAGGGGAAAGTGGAGTGGTAGGAAGTTAGGCTGCACGTACTAGGTTGGAGTTGGATTGCAAGGAACCTTGTGCTATGGGAGGAATTTTATGCCCTGGATGGTGGTGGGCACAGTTAGAAAAGCTTGGAGTGGCATGGCCAGATATACGTCTTAGAGTGATCCCCAGGTAGCTGCGAGGAAGCTAGATCCAAGGGAGCTGGAAAACTGTAAGGAAAGTAGACTTTGAAGGCCAGTGAAGTGGTCCACATGAAACAGACAAGGGCTCATAAGGTTGAAGTCTTTAATTAAACAAAGACTTCCTGGACTTAAGACTTTACAAGGGGAGGAAAGAAGTTCCTACTCTCATGACATGTTACACAGAGTTGGGAAACAGGGAGAAAACTAGAAACAGCTATAATTCAAGACAGATAATCATCATAAGAGAATAACAAGGACAGCATTAAGAGGGTCAAAAGGAGGGGGGGCATGATATCCAGGTGGGTGAATCAGCAAAGGACATGTGCTTATTGTCAGAATCCCTCTCCCCCACCCCTCACTAGACTGTAGTAAGCTCTCTGAGGTAAGGGCTGCATCTGTAGTTTTCTTGCCTGGTACAGAGAAGGGAATCTATAACTGTTTATTGGAATAAAAGTGGTTATGGGCTGAGGTTCATGTGAGAAGCTTCCTTGGAGCTGGTTGTTGTGTAGTAGTGGAGAAGAGTGAGGGATCAGTTCCAGGAATTATGATCAGGTCCGGGGTCTGAGTTTGCAAATGCTGATGCTCTGCATGGCTTTGGTTTTGCTCTCTTTGATCCCTAATTACAGAAAGCATATTGTTTTTACCTTGAAACACACAAGCAAACGAAAAACAATGACAAAAACACATGACTTCTCTCGTGCATCACGCATATGGGAGCTCTGCACGTGGGATTAGGTTCAGTGGGGCTTGGTGTGCTTGGGGGAAGAGCTATGTGAACCACTCTTGATTTCAGCAGTTAAAATGACTCAGCCCGTTTGGGTCAGGAGGACGAAGGCTTTTCTATAAGCATAACCAGGGTATCACAACATGGCGTGTGCTACCTGGGGAACCAAGCCCAAGCACGGATGAGAGGTCACTGTGTTTGGCTGAAGATTTAAGAAATATATATTGAGGTTTTGCCAGGAGAAAAAATTATGGGTTTCATTAGAGTGAAATTTAATATACCATAGTTAGTTATGGATTCTGAGAATTCGTGAAAGCCATTCATGATAATAAAGCTTTTATTTGGGGCTTCCCTGATGGCGCAGTGGTTAGGAACCCGCCTGCCAATGCAGGGGACACGGGTTCGAGCCCTGGTCGGGGAAGATCCCACATGCTGCGGAGCAAGTAAGTCGGTGTGCCACAACTACTGAGCCTGCACTCTAGAGCCCGCGAGCCACAACTACTGAGCCGTGTGCCTAGAGCCCATGCTCTGCAACAAGAGAAGCCACCGCAATAAGAAGCCTGCTTGCTGCAGCTAGAGAAAGCCCGCGTGCAGCAGCAAAGACCCAACGCAGCCAAAAAATTTTTAAAAAGTAAATAAATAAAGCTTTTATTTGCTTTGAAGTAAATAATCCTGTGGTGTGATGCTTGTTGTCTTTTCATTTTAATTGTGGTTTAAGCCAAGACAAAATGCTCTGCCCACAATGCTTCTTTAGTTAGACAGACCCTGTCTCCTTTAAATTGCATTTTACCTGAAATGGACTAGGTCACATGTAATAAATTCTGGCATTTTAATGGAAACATTACAGCAAAAATAGTTAACAATCTGCTTTAATTTCAAAGCTAATTTTCTCTTTCATATGGTAAGGCAGTATCTTGGTAAAATGTGCAAAATGCATTGGGATTTAATTAAGTTCCGAAACAAGGTTAAACAATTTGTTCTGAAACAAGGTTAAGCTGGGCTGTCAATATTCAAGATAAATGGTGGGGGAGGATGGTAGTGGCTTGATGTTCCTGAGTCCTGAATGCCATGTGGACCATGGTGGAATTAGAAGAACTGGCCACATTAGCTGCTGAAGGCCCCAATCTGTGGAAGGCTGGCTGCTCCTGGCAGCACAGTTAGAGGCTATACATAGATAAGGGAAAAAAGGGGAATCACTTCTTCCTGTCTCTCCACTGAATCCAACTCATTCTTTAAGTTATCCCTGCAAAAAATATTTGAATCTCATTGTGCTAAGTGCTAGAGATTCAAAGGTGAGCAAAAATAAGCAGAATTCTTACCTTAGGAAGATAATAGGCTAATGAGAGAGAAATACATTCATCAAAGAATTACATAAATATAGGTACAAGGACAGCTGTGTCAGGGACTTTGATGGAGGGCTCCTGGTGCCAGGTGAGTGTGTAAGAGAGAGATTTGGGATGATCTGAGGCAGCGGTGGTTGTAGTCTTGGAAAACCTTACTTGGGAAACCCCAGCAGAGCTGGAAACCGGGCAGGGAGGGTGGTGTGGTGGGGACTGTTCCAGGCAGAAGGAAAAGTGTGTACAGACCCTTAAGGCAGTGTTCCCATGGTGGTTCTGAGGAACCCGAGGTGACTCGCTGTGACTGTAGAGCAGACAGTGAAAGGGCCTGTGATGGGAACTTCCTCAGGAGAGCCAGGTAGGACCTCCTGAGCCACAGGGACAGACCTAGTCTGACTTCCTAAGTTTATCAGGAAGCCAGATTGTGACAGCCAGGGTGTGACACGGGTCAGGTCTAAATTCAGCAATGACTGGTTCTGCTGCTATGTGGTGAAAGGGAAGGGCGTGCACATGGGGAGACCAGGTGGGATGCTCCTGTGCAGGCCGGCTGAGAAAAGAAGGGGGTTTGCAACGGGAGGCCAGTAGCGGAGAGGTGCCCTTATCTGGGAAGCCGGCTTAGCCTGGCGGTGAGAAAACCAGACTCTAGGTGGTTCTTCCTGGGCTAAGGATCCTGGAGGATGCAGGAAGAAATCATATATTTGGGAAACCTCAGGACTAGGGGTGATAGACATGAGCAATAGGAATTCAGGCTGTAAACTGGGGGAAAGAAAATGGGGATGAAGTTGGGATGAAAGTACCCCAAAGGGGTTATGAGCCTTAAGCCAGTCAAACATGGTTTTCACCAAATGCAAAGTGTGTTGGGTGTGGATTTGTCTTTTAGTTCTTTTTATTGCAAGCTATGCTTGATGGGCATAATGATCACAAAGCATCTATGTTTCTTGGAACTTAAAAAGAGAAATACGCTTTTAGCATCCAGCAAGTTGCCTTGAGCTGCTTAAAATGAGAGCCTTTTCAAGTGAAGGCTATATTGAGGCCTCTGATCGGCTAAGAAAGAAACTGTACCTGGAGGTCAGAATGCGTCTCAAGTCTAGTGCCAGTGATTCCTGGAACTACCCTGGGTGCTGGTGTCTGGTAGACCTTTACACGTTGCACCCACCCACCACATTGCTCCCAGCACTGGCTTCCCACATGATTTCCACGAGCCCTTGGACGCATCATCTGCCTAGCCTCTCTTAGTTGCCTCATGCTTCAAATGGCAGGGGCCCAGCCCTTGCAGTGTCTTTTACCTCTAGGGTATTTGATTCCACGGGGCAAGAATCCTTCATTCCCCAGAGTGCTGCTCTGTGCTAGACATGCCTGCATATTCTTCTGGCTCGCTGAGGCCTTTGTTACTTAACGATCATTGTCATGGTTTCTAGTCTTAATAAGGCCAGGAAGAGTTCATTCCTTATTAACACCACTTTTTGCCCTGAGAAAACCTTAAGCCTGTTTCTGAAAACCCATTGCAGTCCCATAAAGGCATCTTCCCTCTTCTCCCCCAATTTACTTCAATAAACAAATGAATAAATACACATTTATTGAGCACCTGTTGTGTGCCCTCCATAATACTCAAGGTTCTCTCCCACTTAATTGTCATGCACCCTTGTCAGGCAAGGGTGATGTTCAGCATTATAAGAAAAGGAATCAGCAGCTCACAGAGGTTAACTTTCCCAAGGTCATCCTGCAAAAAAGAGGGTAGTAGAATAATATTAAACCCAAGACTTCTGATTCTGTGTCCAGGTTTTTCCCACCTAAATTGGTAAACAAACTGGTTTGAGATGGCTCATGGACAGCACAGGGAAAAAATTAAATCACGTGATGGGAACGTTGTTTTCTTTTCAGTTCTCTCTCAAGCATCCTGATTAGTCAAGTAGAAAATGCATTTGGTGTTAAAGTGGCTTTAGCACGTGTTGAATATTTGCTAATCTCCCTTTTTAACAAAGAGAGCTGGTCTCAGGCTCAGCACCGTTAACACTCAACAGTCTCCAGCAAGAATTTTAAAAAATTATTTTGGTTTCATCTTTTATTTTTGGAACATCATACTGGTTTTTCTCATGGTGGTGATAGATATAAAGGAAGAGAATTATGGGAAAAATAATTAAAGAAATTATTCCTCTTTCTAGGAAGAGAATTATGGGAAAAATAATTAAAGAAAAATATTGAATAAGTTACATTTCAGGTATATGAGCATAATAATGATAAAAATCATGACTATGTATCCGTCTGAATGAAGCTGGGAATTGCATCATTGATTCACAGTGCCTCTCTGGCTCCCAGGGCATGTGGGCCTTGAGGAGATCATTGCCATGCTAAGTTCTGAAGCTGCTCTTTTTTTATTTGTTTCCCTGGGAAACATATAGAAGCAATTATAATGAAAACTCTCCCTGCCATTAGGACCATTGGACATCCTTCTTAGGTTTAAATTTTATAACCCAAACCAACCCAAGCTAGTAATGGAGTCTTAAAACCTAGAAAAAATATGTAAGTTTATTGCAAAAGATAATATCCCATTTAAAACAGTTTAGAAATTTACAAAACCTTACATTAGTACGTAGTCTTTAAGAAGGTGCTCTATAGATGAGCTGGTATTAAGTTCCAGGTATAGCGAGTACACATTTTTTTAACTACAGAGAAAGCAGCTACATAAACTCCTGCAACTTAAGCTGATGTATCAGTCTTTCACCTTTCAATTTTATAAAAGTAACTTTTGCTAAATTAATACCGCTCTGTAAAACCAGATAACTTCAAGTACAGCATTTCTGTAGGATATCACGGTAGATGTTACATAATACTTTACAAAGAAGCAATTTTCACATGAGTAGATGAATATAGAGTCTTGGTATATGTATACTTTTTGAAATTTAACACAGAGATGATCGTTTTTGTTTAGCAGGAATGTGTTTGCTGAGTCCACTTCCCCCATAACAATTTTAAACATTCAATTTTCAGAAGAGACTTCCTTCCCAGTTTCAGGTTGGTGGCCCAAGCAATGTTGTGTTGTGCTTTGGTATAGAATCATTATAGCCTTGTTTGGTTTTATCTCTAGAAATGTCAACCTTTTCAGACCACGATTTCATCTAACTCAGTTGAGGGTTTATCCCAAGGCCGCCACCTCAACATAACTGTATGACAACATACACTTCTTAATTATCCAAATGTTGGATTATCCATTTTGTGTGAGTTATCCCAGATATCTCTTCATCATTACAGGCTGACTTTGACAAATGATCCTGATCAGCTCTGGGTGGCTCTGCTCATTTGATGTTGGCATGTGCACAGACTTTATAAAACAGGTAGATTAGGTGTTCATATCTCCACTCGGGAATGGACAAACAGGCCCTGAAAACTTAAGCAATTTGCTAAAGGTTGTTGGAATAGACTGTTCTGTTGCCTGGGTGTCTTAATTCTTGGAATAGGATTATTTCCATTTTACTGTGCTGCCCAGGAACATAAATTAATTTGAAAATTAGCGTAAGCAAAGCACATTAAGATGGAAGCACTCCTACAAGATAAAATTATATGAGATCCCCAGTGATTTTGCTTTACTGGATTATCCTCTGTGCTGTTCTTTTCGGTTGTTGGGGCCAACTGAGAGTTGATCACGTGGATACATACAGAAAGATCTGTGGCTTTTAGCCAGTGGTACCATATCTTATTGAAACGTGGCTTAAGTATGACAAATGTATTTATCTTAATTCTAACTTCACGTTATGTATTCTGGTCTCATTTTGTGGACTTAAACATTACACTAGGAACAGAACAAGAACATCCTGAATGACATTCCAAGATTTAAGAGTGCCAGCCAAGATTCCTTGCCAAATTTCCCTCTTGCTCTCACTGAAATAGCTTTGTGCACTGCAGCGCAGGGACAGGGGAAGGTGAAACTGTCCGGGTGGTTTGTTCAGTTAGCCTCAGTTTGCAGCGGGGAACGTACGTCCCACGTTTACACAGGATGCTGCACTCTGCAAAGACTCTAACTCAGACACCCAGCCTTCAGCAAAGGGGGTTATGAAGTGCCTTCCTCACTGGAAGCTCGTTGAGTTTAGGATCCCTTTTCTAAGCAGCCTCAGTCCAACCACAGGCTGGTAGAGAGTCTAACAAGAAGGAATATGAGCCTTGCCAACCTACCCCTCATCCCCAAGAGTATGTAGCAGTTACTTAATTATATTACTTTAGCTGTTTGTTCAGCCATGCAAGTTTGACTGGACCTACATGTATGGAGGTCTTGTCAAAAGAATGAGCCAGACTTTCAAAGAATTCAGACTTTGGGAAGGAAAGGCCTTTAATACTAAAATGGAAAAAAATATATCCTCATCCCCAGTTCTGCTGCTTCTTCAATCAGGTGACCATTGCCTGGTCACCAGGAAGGGAGATTGTGTAGATTAATATACTTTGAACTTGTCTACAAGGCTGCTGTAGGGATGAATGGGCGAGAACCAGTGTTGTGTTTTGTCTTAGTCTTATTTATGTTTCTGGTAAGATGAAACGGACAGATAGGCTGCTGGATCTCATGATCTTAAATGTTGCAGAGAAATTAACTGTGGAATCTTAAAGTTCAAACCCAAACCAGACCCCATCCATTTGCCAGGCAGTCTCAGGCCTCAGATTGAGAAGCAGGATGATTTAAGGTGGGCCCTGGAGTAGCTACAACTGCAGGATAGTCATACCTGCAAGTCCCGTATACCCTGTGGTGAGCTTACTCTGCCACAGACTCTTAAGGTCCACACAGCATGAAATGACAAATCCTTGCTTTGGGATCAAGGGGCTAATTAAAAATGAAGAGGACCCAACCCACAAGGTGATCTTGCATTCTCATGTCCTGCCCACTTCTGTTGTGCTCATGTATGCCAATATCTTAGAAAACTGCCAGTTTTGGTATCCGTTTTTCTCTGGGTATCTGCTTGTAACCCTCCTCTATCTTACTGCTCTACACAACATTTTTGTTTCTTTCCTTTGGGACGATGAACCCAGGATGGGCAGGAAGTGCTTAGCATTACAGAGGTGTAGGAAAGTGCGATGGGGGTTTTGCCTATGGTGGGAATCTAGACTCACAAACCAGGCTGTGTGACAGGAAGCTAGGCAAGTGGTCACTCGGGTCTGTGAAGTCCTCGGCAAGCAGCGGCACGCACTCAGGTGAGGTGTGGTCATGTGTCCAGTGGCAGCTAATCCAGCCCCAAGTTGTTCTGGTTTCACAGGTCGAGTGGCTCCTAGCCTGGGGCCTTCGCTAAGAAGTAGAGAAGGCCTGAGGGCAGTGGTTCCCCACCTCAGGAAGGGCAGAGGTAAAGGTCCGCATGAGCTCAGATCCACCAGAAGCATTTCTTCTTCACCTTCTTGGTTTTCCGCCTTAAGTCCTGTTTCTCAGGGACTGAGGGCTCTGCTGGGGACTTTGGTGGGGGAGATGCCTCCTCAACTGGCTCTGCTTCCTCCAGACTCTGTAGAACCTCATGCAACCTGCCTTCCTGCTGCCGGAAATCATATTCTACACTGAAAAACACAAAGAGGAAGGAAGGAAAGTAAATTCAAATCAGCACATACTGATGTAGCATCACCAAGTGTCCGACTGACATGGAAAAACGTGCTTTGAGGTCAGGTCCCAGATGCTTAGGTAGCTGCTTGGCTGTGTGACCTTGAGGAGCTTGTGCCACCTCTCTGAAGCTCCAGTTTCTCATTGACTGAATTGGCATCTGTAATGCCTTACTCTTGGGCATGTTACTAAGTTTAAATGAAGCACGTAACATGGCAGCCTAATAGTAGATGTCCAGTAAAAACGGCTCCAATCTCTCTCTCACATTTATTTAATGCTCCTAATTGTTCATTCTTTTTACATACGTTTTATGCATGAAAACTGCCTCATTATAAAGTATTTAAGTAACACAGAGGATTATATGCTAAAACTAACAACTCAGTTTCCTTATCCATAAAATGGACATAAAAATGGCACCTATCTCAAAGGCTTTCTTTGGAATTAAGATGTATATTAATTGAGAGAATATAAATGAAGTACCTAGAGTGGTTCCTGGCATATAGTAAGCCATCTCAGAATGCCCAGTGACAAGGTACCATTTGGGGGCTTTATTAGTCACGTGTGGCAATCGTGATTTGCCTTTTTGGTGGCACTTACTCTGATCCTGGGTCTCTGGGAGGTGACATGGGCATAGCAGACCAGGACAGTGTCCCTTTAATGACATCTCCTTTTCAGCCCTTGCTGGGTAGAAGGCTTTGGCCAGTCATGCCACATCACAAACCCACATGGGGTCTTTCCTCTGCCATATGAAACATTTCATTATCCTCCTTGCTAAACAAGGAGGAGCACTGTTTTCATGACTCTGCATTTCCCCCACTTTCCATACTCCCAAGCTAGCTCCTCATCTTTGGGCCTTCTGAGAGTTCTAGTATGAAACCAGGTAACAAACACAGCTATAAGCTTAAGAGCCTTCTTCCAAGCATCCTGGCACTGGCAACTCCTCTGTAAGTAAATCTCCTATGGAGGAAAGTGGACAATTAAGGGTGGAGGGAGCACATACACAGTCTGTAGGGACGTCTGCAGGATTCAGTCTTTCTGGTCTGGCTCTCCAGGTTCTGAGAAGGCTGAGCCAGACTTACCAGATGGGCTGACCATTCCTGATGCCCACTGGCCTGATTCCCAAGCCCTCAAAGGTCAAGGGGAGCCTGAGCACCCACTGCACGCAGGCTGCTCTCCCCAGCCTCTGACCCTCTCAACCCCTGAGAGCCCTGGTCCCCAACAGTGTCATGTTTACCTCACAGACCTGTGTACAGATGATACAATGGAGTCTGTACATTAATGACTCCAAAGCACACAAATAAAATAACAAAAAAAGGAATGGAGATTAGGAAATGCCCATTAAAGGAGAGTATTTAAATATGTCTGTATTGAGGAATTCTATGAAGTAAGCATAGGTGTAAAGCTCTCCAAGACACATCGTTGAGAAGCAAAGCAAAGAGCAAGACATAATATATTAGTAGTAATAACATTAATGATGATAATAGTAACAGTAATAGGGGCTGAATAACCATGCTTAAGGAGCATCAGGGATGGGTGTCTGATTATTTTGTTTCTGTATTTTTGATAAGCTTCCACCAGGTTTTCTTCTCTTTGGCTTATATCCTTTCACTTTCTGGGCCCCCTGGTCTCCTCCACAGAGACATACTCCTGGCTGGGTGACTTATAATAATGGGTGTAGTAATGCAAGCTATGTTTTTCTAGGTAAAGCTCCACGATTGATTAGCTGTGAGATCTTGGCAAAGTCATGTCTTATATTCAAGCCACAGTGTCCTTATCTGCAGAATAAGCATGGTACCTACTCATAGGATCTCAGTGAAGTATAAACAACAGAATGATGTACAACACTCAGCTCAGAGCCAGGCGCCAACAAACACTGAATGATATTCAGCTAATCATTCAACAAACTAAATTTACTGAGTATGTCCCATGTTCCAGGCCCTATGTTAGGTGCTGGGGGCAGAGTGGTAGACAGACAGACAGACAGACAGACAGACATTATCCCTGGCCTCTTGGTGCTGGTAACTAGTGGCTCTGTGTCCTTAGTAGATGCTAGCCCATATCAAGAGCTACTAGAGATCTTCTAGCCAAAGCTTAGGATTTGCCAGATCAGTGAACAGAAGTATCCACTAAGGCTCCCACTTTCAGGATGTACTGCCCCGCACTGCACCCCTGTTTGTCTCTGAGCCTGGGGTGGGTTTCTGTCACCACTACCTGCAACTCACTCTCCCCAACTGAAATTTAAGGAGATGGATTCAGAGGCTGGGGAAGAGTTGTCTCCAGCAAACTCTCATTGCTTTAAGGAAGGAATTTAAAGCAGTGAGTTGCAAACTCTGATTCTTACCCTCTCTTACACTATTTCACAGATAGATAACATCTACATTCATAGTTCTCCTAGCTCCTGAAATATCCCTGCCCTCCTTTCACCAGGCAGAAAAATAACCTTCATCCTAGAGCATCAGCTGGAGCCAAAGAAAGTAGGCACCCCTTACTCATTCTAGGAATTTCCTCAGCTTTCTGGTATCGGAAATTTCATCCATCCACCCATCCAGCTGGTCAACAGTCTAAACATCCATTCATTCATCCAACCATCCATTCATCCATACAACCATCTATCCATTCATCCAGCCATCCATCCAACTATCTATCCATTCATCCAGCCATCCATCCAACTATCTATCCATTCATCCATCCATCCATCCATCCATCCATTCATCCATCCACCCATGCATCCAATCATCCATCCTATTCTAGGCCTGATACTATGCTCAGTTACAGGGACATCACAGTGAGATAGACAGATGTGGATACTGCTTTTGGGGATCTTTCTTACCAGCGTGTGAGACAGATGATTAAACTAACAATTGCTTTAAAAATCTGCCTTGGGCCTCCCTGGTGGCGCAGTGGTTGAGAGTCCGCCTGCCGATGCAGGGGATACGGGTTCGTGCCCCGGTCTGGGAGGATCCCATATGCCGCGGAGCGGCTGGGCCCGTGAGCCACAGCCGCTGGGCCTGCGCATCCGGAGCCTGTGCTCCACAACGGGAGAGGCCACAACAGTGAGAGGCCCGCATACCGCAAAAAGAATAGAAAAAAAAAAAAAAAAAAAATCTGCCTTGTTCGTATCTCAACTACCCCTACTTTCCAGCTCTTCATCCATATACCTCTACCAAATTATATGAACATACACACAAAAGAGCCTCCTTCTTCTCCTTATGTGTGATATTTCTCTGACTTCTTAATTCAGACAAACAACAACAAACCACCTGAGTTTGTCAAGACTCACAACAATGTCCTAACACCAATTAGAAAAAATAGTTCTCTGGGTGAGTCCAGATGTGTATCGAACCGGCAGGCCTGGAGACAGAAGGTAAAGTCTGGGACTTCCCTGGTGGCGCAGTGGTTAAGAATCCACCTGCCAGTGCAGGAGACACGGGTTTGAGCCCTGGTCTGGGACAATCCCATATGCCACAGAGCAACTAAGCCTGTGTGCCACAACTACTGAGCCTGGGCTCTAGAGCCTGCGAGCCACAACTACTGAGCCCGTGTGCTGCAACTACTGAAGCCCGGGCACCTAGAGCCCGTGCTCTGCAACAAGAGAAGCCACCACAATGAGAAGCCCACACACCGCAACAAAGAGTAGCTCCCGCTCGCCGCAACTAGAGAAAGCCTGTGCGCAGCAACAAAGACCCAGTGCAGCCAAAAATTAAATAAATAAATAAATTTATTTAAAAAAAAAAAGAAGGTAAAGTCTGTCTTAGCTCACAATTTAAAGCACATTGTAGACAATACAGAAATAGCTCTCGAATGGAATACTCCTGGGTTTGAACCAAGGCTGTACCACTTACTGGCTGGGTGACCTTGGGTAAGTTGCTTCTCTTTCTGAGACCCAATTGAAAGTGGGGGTTATAAAGCTACTTCAATGGGTAGTTGTGCAGATGGGACACAATAACGGGAAATGTCCTTATGCAGGATGTGGTCTCTACCCACTCCACTAAGTCTCTTGTCTACTTATCTTAGGGACTGAATGCCTCACCTCCTCACTCATACCTTCAACTCTTCAGAAATTGTGTACCTTGCCAGAAACATCACTTTTCATCTCTCCCCACCATGTACATTCAGGGAAGAATATGCTCTTTGTATTTCTATGGAAACACCACAGGCTTCCATTATAATCATTGGGACTTAGGGAACTCCCCATCCTCTTCTTGCAACTGCCCCCATTGGTCGTGACAATTTAAAGAGTATTGAAAATGACTTTCTTTTCAAGGCCAGGCAAATAACAGAGTACAGAGAAGCATCTGTGCTTTGGAAAGAAATTGATTAATGTTTTTTTAGGCCAAAGCAATTTATTAACATAAAGGAAAATTGTCACTTTTCTTCTTATCCATCCATTGACAAGCTACTGTTTAGTTTGGAAGGGAGGAGAAGGAGTATATTTTGTTTTGGTAGCAGCTGCCTTATAAATGGGCAGGGGGCAGTGCCCTCTCTCATCTGTCTTTCATTTTGAGGCTGGGTCGAGAAGAGGAGATGCCCCTCAACTTCTTACTTAGCCAACCCACAGCACCTTCAGCAACATCTTGAAAAGAGGGAATAAAATGCCTGCTTGAGAGAATTCAAGCCAACTCTTAGCAGAGGGTTGTTTGCAGATTCTGGGGAATGAATGCCTGCCTTGGGTTTGGTATCAAGGTAGGACACCAGTAAATTTTCCAACCTTCCCTTCTCTCCTTCCTCTTAATCTGCCTGTCCTCCCACCCTTACCATCTTCTCCATTCATATCCACATGGATGAAGAGGAGTGCTGAATGCTTAGTTTGTACAGAGCTCTGGCTCACGGTGGGATGGGAGTGGCACATGGTGGTCAAGAAATTGTTATAATACAGGATTCAGGCCTGGAGCCATTGAGATAGTTTGGAGCATTCAAGGTCTGCAAGGTTGGCCCTCTGAGGATGCACGGAATACCTGACACCTGGTTCAGGAGTGCCCAGTTCACTGTCTGGGGATCCTTAGAGCCTTTCCCAGCCAAGATGTCTGTGCATAGTGCCACTTTGCATTTAGAAAGTGAGCTGTGTGTAGACCAAGAATGGAAGAGAGTTTTCAGGTTTCCCTCTTGAGGGCACCTCAATAATCTAGCTGACAGATCAATGCTCCAGCCATCATGCTAGGTGAAAAACAGAAGGATGTTTTTCTAGGTAATTGGAAGTAGCTAGAAGCCTAAGTCATGGCTTATCTGGAAGAAGAAATAGTGAGAAGCAAAAAGTAGATAAATGCGTAAATACATAAGCAAACAACAGAGACAGATTCTGGATGCAGCATCTTTGCAGCTGGGCAAACTGAAGTTGGGTGAGACACAAAGAGATAAAAGTTTATATAGAAACAAACAATAGAAACCTCTTACTTTTATATAGCACTTTCAGATTGCAGACACTCCAGATCTGCATTTTCATTTTATCTTCACAATAGCTCAGGAATCTAGGAAGGTTGTTATCTCTCCTTCAGCTGACAAGTGAGTTGGTGAAGGGAGTCACACCATAAGTTATGATCAGAATCTCAGCTTGCTTTCCTGACCTCTAGTCCTCTGTTTTTTCCTAAAAAGGGATCAGATGTTTTAGCCCAGCAGGGCTTGGCTGTTACCAGGGTCTTACTCTAAGCAGAAAGAGATATAACAAAAGAGTATCTGGTTCATGTTAGGTGAGGGCATATGGTAATTTAAATGATGAAGAAGGAAGAGGAGGAGAATGACTCTCATTTATGTAATGAAATCTATATTCCAGACACTATACTACAAGTTTAGTAATTCTCACGTCTCATGTCATTCTCAGAGCCCCATGAGGTAGATATTATCTTCATTTCACAGATGAGGAAACTGAGGCAAGGCAAGGGGAGGTTAAATATTCTGCCAAGGGCACACACTAATAAGTGACAGAGCCCGGGTTTGAGCCTAGATTGTCTGGCTCCAAAGCTTGTACACGAAGATACACAGCATCAAAAGAACAGCAGTCTTCAACCTGTGTGAGATCCTGGTCACCAGATGAGCATGGGGAGGGGAGGGGAGGGGCTGGTGACCAAGGCCTAGTGCACCTAAGTGAACTTGAAGCCCGCTGTGGAACCAGACCCAACCTGGGCTGGGCTGCATGCACAATCCTTCGTGACCCAGCTGACCAGCCCACCCTGTCATAGTGTTTCCAGATTGCAGGGACATTCTGACGGGGAGGCCGCGTACCAGAGAAGACAGACACCCCACAGGAGGCAGCTTAGTCAAGGTAGTATCTGGGCGGTGCAATTTTGGGTCTGGTGTAAGTTGCTGAGGTCCGCAGGGGCCCTTTGCTCTTCCTTCTCAGCAAGCGGGTCTTGTTCTTTTATCAAGAGATGAGTCGTAAACCATACACCCCAAGCAGGTTGGCTGAGAAACTAATGATCCATGGCATCTCCCTGAAGACAAAACCACTTCCAAGTCCCTCTCCACCTCTTCATCTCTGTTAGAGTGTTTCTGTGGCCCCTCTTGCCACAGAACTCAGGTGCAACACAGATTTATTGACCTCCAGCAACTTTTGTTTTAGAAGAATTAGCTGTAAGAATCAGTGGAATCAGCACGGGTAGTTTGCTTCCTGTCTACCTGAATAAATCACACCACTTTGGAAAGTGTCTTTGGGGAAGTAGGAACCTTAGTTAGTGTTTTTCCCCAGTCTGGAAGGGATATTGTTCCTAAAACTTTCTCCTAATGACCAGTTTGCTCATTATTTATATGGTACAATTTTAAGCTTCACAACTCACAGCCATTTCAAGCTGGCAAATGCACCCCTTCTTGGGCAACTGTCTGCTGACGAGTCCTCAGAGAATTGCACGTTCTCTTCTAGGCACATAAATAAGCAGAGCCACGCTGCAGAAACCTCACTGCTGATTGCTATCTGTGAGAGAGGTCTGTGCTCTGGGTTCTGTGGCTCTGTGTTGAGAATGTCTTCACATTAAGTCCTTAGAAAGAGAAGGTCATCCCAGAGAACTTTAACACAGATATTCACTGATTGTGCAAGGTCAGAAAGTAAGAGGGAAAGGAACAAGAAGGTCTCCTGAAAGCAGGACTGGTTTAAGCCCTAGCTCTGTTGGATCTTGGACAAGTCACATATCTTCTCAGAGTCTCAGTTTCCTCATCTGTAAAATGGGAATAATAACCATACCCATATTTTAGGGTTTTGGGGAGTCTGAAAAGAGATGATACGTGTACAGTGTTTAGCAAAATTCCTGGCACAGTGCCTGGTTCAACAAATGGTAATGATTGTTGCATTAACTTGACAGAAAAATAACGATTGGGTCATTTTGTGGTCGGCTGTGGCCCTCATGCCAGCAGCCATCCATTTGTTATTCCTGTGAAATTCTCAACTTTCTTGATCTTATATTTATGACATGTTTCAACCTCTTTAGCTATTAATGCATTAAAATAGGTTTCATTTTTATTGCAGATAAATTGCTGATGCTGTAAATCCTACTTCTTTCCACTTTCACTCGAGGGAAAAGAAGAAAGGGATAAGCATACTGAGAGAAACAGGGACTAGTGGCAAATATCTTGGGGATCAAACTGTCGAGGCTCAGAGGGGTTTCCACATGTACCCCAAACTTTATGTCTGTTTCCAAAAGAGAGCTTGAGCTATGTTTGGTGGTACTTGTTTGGGGGATGCTGGGTAGTATTTCCATTAACATTTACGTTCCTGCATTTGAAATGAATGCTGCTCAGTCCATACTACAATGGGATGAGAGCTGCAAAGGCATCTGTGATTACTAGAAAGAACAGACATGCTGTGTGCTTTATAATTACTCCTCAGTGTGGAATTCATTGCTGGCCAGAGAGAGGACCGTGGCTGGAAGATGAGGCTCTGACAATTCACTTGGCTCCATGCTGGGAGGGCATCTTAAGCAAACGAAAGGAACATACTAAATAATTTACGTGGAAAGTTGGTTGCTGAATTCACAAGCCTGGGCGCATATTGCATTTCTAGTAAAATGCCTTTTTCTCTGGTTAAGTAATAGCTTTAAGTGGCAAGCAAGACCAAGACCCAGTGGCCAAATGACTTAACCATAGAAGGAAACTCTAGAAGGCTCTCAGCGCCTCTGACTGCATGACCCCAGGTAAATCACGTTGCTTTCCTTGGTTAGACGAAGGCCTGGCTTTTCTCCGACAGGGCACACAGCTGTACAGCTTTGGCCTGTGTTCCAGAGAGACTCCTTATGAGAAGTTCTGAATATTAAAACAATGAGGGGGCGACACCAAGAACAGGGATGCTGGTTGCCGGGTACAAAGGACGGCACTTGCAGCAAATCTCCTTCTGCATTATCCTTAACTTCTTCTCTGTCTTGCTCAGAGGAGTTGTAACAGTGGAGGAATCAATAATGATAAAAAAAAGCAGTCTATGGTCTGTGGAGTTTGAGGAAATTAGAGGAAAGTGGTGGAGGATTCTGGTGTTCAGCTTCACGCATATTCCCTGGTTCTGGAGCCTGTGGTGACCACACCCTCTCCTGAAGCGGGGTGGGCGGTCCTGGGCAGCACTTTGCATGGCCACCCTGTCAGGTGTTTGTAACTGCTCCTCCAGGACGCACCAGAGGGCAGTTCCTAGCATTTGGGCCCTTGGCCTGGGAGCAGAATTGGGCTCTAACCGGTCTGAACCTTAATTGGAGGAGGAAGCTCAGCAAGGATTGCCATTCCGTTCCTGATCTCAGATGAGGACCAAGGAGCTGGGTAATGTGGGAGGGAGGAGAGGCTACAAATGAATCCCCTAAGTAATGCATAATGAAAGCCTGGGCGCCCACGTGGACCAGCAGAAGCTCATTTTCTCTTCTCATTGGAAATAGGAGGCATCAAAAATACCCTTAGTGCATGAGGAAGCCCCACCCACCCACCCAATCCTCTTCCCTTCCCTTTCCCTTGCGTCCACTCTCACCTGCACCTCCTAGTTAGGTCTAAACCTGATCACCTAACCCTGTAATTGAAGCCAAGCAGAAAGGTAAATCATCTTTCCAATGATGCGTTTAAAACAAAAGCTACTTTCTGGGCTATTTTATTAGCAAGAGCTTTCTATGTCACAAAAGTTTCTAATAAATCAACCAGAAACCTCTTCCTTTCAAGACCCTAATTTTACCTAGCTGAATGTTTCTCTAGCTTCACTGGGATCAGGCTTTCCCAGGAAACTGGCTGTACCTGTGGATTCCCATCCTTCACCCCACCCCTCTGGTCCAGCAGGTTTGGGGAGTGAAGGCCAACAACCAGTATTCACAGATAGCCAGGAGACTCTGATGCACATGGCCCAGGATCACATTTTTAGAACACTGTTTAGGTCCTGCATCATAAACACAAGCCCTCACGATGCCCTTAGATTATGAGAACTCAGCCATACAACATTCTGCTGAGCCCTGATACCCCTCAAGCAGGTCTGTCCTCTGAAGGCAGCATGCTGTAGAATCTGGCCAACAGGAAGGGAGGACTAAGTTCCAATCTCGACATTGCCACTTATTAGTTTCAGAATAATTGTGCAAGTGCTTCTCTCTCTCAGTCTCAATTGTCTAATCTGAATAGTGTGCACGTCCCTGAACCTCAGTTATCTCGCCTGTAAAATGGGAGTATTTTTATCTATCTCACATGGTTGTGGGGATTAGATATGAAAATAAAAGGCATTTATAATGACCAGTAATAATAGACACTCAAGAAGTGGTAGCTCTCTTCTTATTTCTTTTCCCTAATCTTCATCCCAACAGATCTCTGTCTTCCCCTAGCTGTCATAGTTGCAAAGATCATCAAAGTCAAGTCAGCAGACCTCCAATTAGATGTGAGTAGTTTACGAATTATAAGGGTTTAATCCAGGCGTATTAGTTTCCTATTACTACTGAAACAAATTACCACAAATTTAGTGGTTTAAAACAAGACAGATTTTACTCTTAGAGTCCAGAGATCAGAAGTCCTCCAGAACTGTAAATCAAGGTGTCAGCAGAACTGTGTTCCTTCTGGAGGCTCGAGGAGAGAATGTGTCCCTTGCCTTTTCCAGCTTTTAGAGGCTGCCTACCTCCTTTAGCTTGTGACCACATCACTTCTACCTCTGCTTCTGTTGTCACATCTTCTCTGACTCTACCTCTCCTGCCTTCATCTTTCCCTTGTAAGGATCCTTATGATTATGTTAGGCTCACCTGGACAATCCAGGCTACTTACCTTGTCCTAAGATCCTTAACCTAATCACACCTGCAGTGTCCCTTTTACCAAGTACGGTAACATATTCACAGGGTCCAGGAATTAGAATGTGGGCATCTTTTGTGGACATTATTCTGCCTACTACACTGGGTTTTGATGCTTTACCAAGAGAACCTGCCGATCTAATGCCTTAATTCCCTCTTCCATAGAGATCATTGGTGCAGTTCAGACACTGTAGAAGGGAGATATTTTAGCCTGGAGGGAGTTTTCAGTTTTCCACAAATCAAACGGCCTTTCCTACCACAGCCAGTACAGAAGTACTGGGCAATAATGTTGGATGGCCATGATGAACGAGGATCTCAATGTCCTGTGAAATTGCAACAAGCTTTCTGAGTCATCGAAGGAAGATTTGATTAGGTTTCATCTTGTAGTGTTCCAGGTGTTTGAAAATTGACAGTCCATATACTACATATAGTCATTTGATTTAGTTCCAAAAGATCTTCTGAGGACCTGCTTCACAGAAGCCTTCCTTCCCTAATAAGAACATTTGATTAATTAAGGCCTTCCGTTTCCCCACCCAAGGGTAGGGGCACACACAGATAGTCACACTGACTTGACTTTGGGACATCTGAATAGCTGTCTAAAGCCCACCACTGTTTTTCATCCCTCCCCTAGTCAGTATAGCCATTCCCTTCCTTGACAAGATTCTGCTGAGCACCAAGTATGTGTTAGACACTGGCCCACGACTTTGAGATACTAGCCATCTGCTGAAGGAAAGAAGCTCATAAACACCGCATTACAATGCAATAGGATAAATGGTATAGTCGAGGAATGTGTGTGCCGGGGGGTCCTTCTTTGGAAGGAGTGTAAGGCTATTCAGAGGAAGTGACTTTTAAGCTGCAAGACTAGGAGATTTCCAGACAAAGCAGGGCAGAAAAGGCATTTCAGGAAATAAGGAAACATGCATGAGAGAACACACAGTATACGAAGCCAGCTGAGTAGTTCCCTGTGTCTGGGGAGAAATAGGAGACCCAGCAGGTAAGAAGGTTAGTATCATGTTCAAAGGGCTTTGAAAAATTAGCTAAAGGAAACAACAGGAACTGGAACAAAATTGTTTAGCAGGGGAGTGACATGATCAGATTCTTCTTTTCAGGTAATTTAGCAATCTGTGTGGAGGATTACGTGGGACAGGGCAAAAGGTACCTATGGCAAAAAGGCCAGCTGACGTTTAAGTGACCAATGATGAGAGCCTTTATGGACCAGAGAGAGAGGGTAGAATCAGTAGCCAATTTGATGTGTGTTGTAAAGGAGAGGAGCAAGGCACTATGGGGTCTATAGTTTCTTTATGGAACTATGGTTAACGATGTTGAACAAAATAAGAAACATAGAAGAAGAACTTTGTGGAGGAAAATAAGAAGTGGGTTCTGGTATATGGTGAAGTTGAGAATCTGAGGTACCTTTGAGATATCAAGATAGAAATAGAAAGATCTGTAGGTAGTGTGTGTGTATATATATATATATATATATATATATATATATATATATATATATATATAAAGAGAGAGAGAGAGAGAGAGAGAGAGAGAGAGAACTCATAAAAAAGATAGGGGAAGCTGATGTCACAGAAATTAAAATTAAAATCCATGAGTGCAGTTGAAGTCATGAACAGAGGCTAAGGATGAGAAGAGGAGACAGCCTGTCCAGATAGACCCCTGAGCAAGCAAGTGCCCTTCTGTTGTTCTCTCCTCTCTAGCACCTTTCAAATTTTACATGGCCAGCCTCTCCCTTCACCCACTGAAAATGGTAAGTTTGCTGCTTGCTCTTTATTTCCATTTTCTAAGAAACACACTTGGTTGATAGAAGACATTTTTTTTTTTCTGAGAAAGACTTCCCATTCTTTTCCCTTAAAACATTTGAGGCATTTTACAACTTAAACCAGGCAGATTTTTTTTTCCTGGGAGCTACATCCATAAAATAAATGAATGATTGGTGTAGTCAAAGATCTTCAAAGAGGTTCTGTCGTTATTTTTAGAGTGAACGTGAAGACGAAGTGCAGGCAGATGTGGCTGGAGGAGCAGAGAACGGGGTGAGGGAAGGAGGAGAGATATGGCTTGGAGAGACCTCCTGTCCTTGAGAAGAGGAAAGGGAGCTGGTTCCTTAAGGCACAGTTTCCAAAACTGCAGTCATTCATTCACCACCTTCATGGTTTTTGTGAAATTCCCCATACCACACGCACAATAATTTTTTTCTCTCTAGATCAATTCACTTTTTAGACTTAAAAACATGGGAATGTGGATTGGTATAGCCACTATGGAGAACAGTATGGAGGTTCCTTAAAAAACTAAAAATAGAACTACCATATAACCCAGCAATCCCACTACTGGGCATATACCCTGAGAAAACCATAATTCAAAAAGAGTCATGTACCAAAATGTTCATTGCAGCTCTATTTACAATAGCCCAGAGATGGAAACAACCTAAGTGTCCATCATCAGATGAATGGATAAAGAAGATGTGGCACATATATACAATGGAATATTATGCAGCCATAAAAAGAAATGAAATTGAGCTATTTGTAATGAGGTGGATGGACCTAGAGTCTGTCCTACAGAGTGAAGTAAGTCAGAAAGAGAAAGACAAATACCGTATGCCAACACATATATATGGAATTTAAGAAAAAAATGTCATGAAGAACCTAGGGGCAAGATGGGAATAAAGACACAGACCTACTAGAGAATGGACTTGAGGATATGGGGAGGGGGAAGGGTAAGCTGGGACGAAGCGAGAGAGTGGCATGGACATATATACACTACCAAACGTAAGGTAGATAGCTAGTGGGAAGCAGCCGCATAGCACAGGGAGATCAGCTCGGTGCTTTGTGACCACCTAGAGGGGTGGGATAGGGAGGGTGGGAGGGAGGGAGACGTAAGAGGGAAGAGATATGGGAACATATGTATATGTATAACTGATTCACTTTGTTATAAAGTAGAAACTAACACACCACTGTAAAGCAATTATACTCCAATAAAGATGTAAAAACAAAACAAAACAGGCAATATACCTTTTGAAAATGGAAACCTGCATAACAGTGAGTAGGTAGGGGGACTAGTTTTAAAAGTTAAAATCTTCCATAAAGAATTAGAAATGATTACGTTCTGGCTGCGTACTCTTGCTTGCCCATGGCTATGAACGTGAAACATGCTCACTCTTGGCAAAGAAGTGTGATAAGTAAGCATTAGAAAGGTTTTGAATACATTCTAGCACCAAACTCAGAGTTCTCCCTCTGGGTAAATCAGAAGAATTGAAATGAATTTGAGAAGAGAACAACCTTCTCACTAGGTAATTCAATGCTATTTAATCTTAGGTACCGCAGGAGGCATGAGTAGCTTGTCCTAGGATTAACGCTAAGGAGAAGGGAGGAGAGTGTTTGGGGTCTAAACAGCCTGGAACCAGCTTGAGTCATAGAGCCGATCCCCACACCCTTCCCTTGGAGCCCACAGCAGTCAAAACTCCAAGGAGTTCATTCTTCCCGGTGTACTCCTGAGAATACATGGAATCTTTGGGCATCAGTTTTGGTGCTGTTCTCCTTGGTGAGGTAGGATCTATCAAAGTGATCCATGGTAAGAAGAATGCCAGTGAGGCTTTGAGGAGCAGTGGGCAGAAGGCTCCTCTTAGAGCAGAGAGAATGAGTCGGATAGAACCAGTGACCTCACGTGTCTTGATGGAAGCAAGTAGCACAGCCATAGGCTTCGGCTGATGGGGCCACTTAGAAAACCTTATGGATTGCTAACTTAGCAGCAACATCTCCAGAGAAGAAGACCCGGCAGGCAATCCATCACGCATCCATGTGCTTTATGTTCAGTGACATGCGCTGGGTCCATCCATCATCAGGGAGAGACTGCAGCTTAACAAGGCCTGAGGATGAGTATTTCACATCATTTATTTATTAGTTTGCAAGATCTGACTTTCCAGGATACCACACAGGGTTTGAAGTCATTTGAAATGTTGAAAAAAAAAAAATGACAACTCTTATCTTCCCACTGTTACTGTGATGGAGATGTTGTTCTGATCACTTTGCTTTCATCAAACTAATTGCCTGTTCCTTCACAATGGCTTAGATACAACGATATAGATACTGTCTGGGAGAACAGTCTGGCTTTGAATGGTAATGAGGGATAGATGCATGCAATGGCTGCTTTTCTTGGAAAACTGGAAAGGGATGTGTGGATAAAGGTTTGCCAGCGCATCCAGGGGTAAATTTAGAATGTTTGCTTGGGATATTTGAAGTAAGTACTAGAAAAATGCAAACATTCTCAGACTTGTTGGAAGGTTGTAGTTTAGCCAAATATTACTATTTTTAACTCAGCCTAGAACATCAGAATGTCAGAACTGAAAGGGACCATAGGGACCATCTAATTAAAGGCCCTCATGCTTCAGATGAGGAAACTCAGAGGCCAGAAACGATTTGCCGAAGGCCAGGTCAAGAAACTCATAGTAGATGGGAAAATAACCATTTGTCCTTTTCACTTACATAAGCTAAATAAAAAGTCATCTGAAGGTAATAGAAAATACATCATCTGGCTGCTGAAAAAGAGACTTTTCAAAATTTACATGGAAGTTAGTTAAAAATAATTATTTTTGTTTATGAGGAAAAGTTTTTGCCCTCCCTAACAGTCTAGACATTTAATGATTTTTGTCCTCCTGGTGATTAGGAAATTTGCTTAAGATGGGGAATATGAAAAAAGAAGGAGAAAAAGGTAAGCAAGTGATGAGACTCCCTAATTTTTCTTTCCAATGCACAAGCCTTTTCCAGAGCCCCCTTTTAAGAGGGGATATTTCATGCCAGGGTTAAGGGCATTTTTTTGTGTGTGTGAGAGGTCCTGAAGCTCCTGTTACTGTTATTGGTGAAAAAACTTTGTGGTCCTTTAGCTCTTAGGTATAAAGTGTTGACAGTTCCGTGAGAAAATACCCAAGGCCTCACCTAAGGGTAGGGGCCCCCTGACTACCAGGCCCCCATCCCTTGCCAGGATGAAACCTCAGGATTCTGCTGGAAGGAATGAGACATTTTAAAAAGAAGACACAGGCAACCCAGTTGGGCTTCAGTTTGCTCAGGCCCTAGCTGCCTTTCTCCTCAGAGAGAGAAAATAATAGAGAAAACCAAACCATACACTTTTGTTAAACAAAGTTAGATTCCATCAACTGAAATGACTGCTTTTGACCACTTTTCCACTGTGCCACCGAAAGTAGACTTGCAGCTAAAGGGGCGTTGATTTTTCCAGTAATAACAGGAATAAGCTCTTGGATTTGTACAGAAATTTACTGATACAGAAGGCATTCAGATGTATTTTCTCATTTGTTCCTAATGGCAACTCTCAAGAGGGATAATTGTTCCCACTCTACAGATGAGGAAACTGAGCTCCAGACAAGTAAGCAGGCATAGACTTGGGGATTTTGACTCCAAGTTTAGTGCTCTTCCAACTGTATGCTGTTTCCCTTCTATTACTTATAAAAATTCACTCTATTGCAGCAATCTTACCCCTGCTGGAAAGCAACAATGTACTTAGAAATGAATACACAGTTGCTTAGCACAGTTCTTGACATATAGTAATTGTCGGCATGTGATAGCTACTGTGGAGGAAGAGGCTATGTGGTGCCACAATCCAGATCATAGGGCTTGGGATCAGAAGGATCTGGATTTGAGTCCCAAGACCCTGAATATTTGGTTGGAGAGCCCCCTCTGCTCTCTGAAAATGCTTCCTGGGAGTGGAGCCAAATGGCTGAACCTCTCTGAGGACGTTAATGCCTACCTCACGAGGTATACTGTGAAACGAGATGCAAACAGGCATGCAGAGCTTAGCAAGGCGCCTGTACTCAGTATTCAGTAAGTAGAGGGATGATGATCTCAAGAGGATTTGCTCATAGACCTTATTGTGAGGAAACAAAGCAATGCCTGCCTTGGAACCAGATGTTAACATTTCATAGTTCAACACCTTGCTTTTTAAGTCTCAGGTATTCAAAGGCCTCCTGTCTTTGCCCCTCTCTTGAATTTCTGTGCCTAAGAGAGCTTACAAGAATGTTCTGTGGACCCTGCAACTTCTGTGCTCTAAAGAGCAGGCCTCGGTTGTGGCCAGGTACCTGTATATGATGCACGCTGTGTTCTGGCAGGTACTGCAGTTGTTGAGATCTTGGCCAGTTCGATAAAAGTTGCGCCTGCAAGATAGAGCATTTGCTAGATAAATCTATGGGCAAAATCCCCCTGGGATGCACGCATTCTACAGACTCATTCCCTGCAGCACAGCATTGCCCCTCTCAAGAGTACCAAAGCCTGAAGTTGCATGGCCATTACAGACACAGAAACAAGAAACCCCTGTTGATAGAACCTCACATTTCTAGAGTGCTTTATAAATGTTTAAGCACTTTGACATCTGTGTTTTCTTCATGCTGACAATAACCCTATGAGATGAGCCAGTTATTCTTACCCCCCACATGATAGATGGGGAAACCGAGAGACTTTGCCAATGAGTAGAGGAAGATGATTAAAACTCCACATCCCTTAGTTCAGTGCATTTCTCTCTGTATCATCACAGTGCTTCTCTCTTATAAGGCAGTGTTGATTCTGATCCATATCAGCAAAGGCCAGTTAATTACTTCTTCCCTCTCCTACCCTTTTGTTGATTAGCTTTGGCCATTCCTTCTTCTCAGTCTTCAGAGAGCACTGTTTCAAGGAAAGAACAACCCACACCTAAACAAATAACTGCCTTCCCCTCCCCAGACCGATGCTGAGTCATCCAGGAAAGCATTTTGTGACTTTTTTCTCTTTGCAAAATTGTGATCTCATTTCAGTTTCCATTTAGCTGGTCCATGATGGACTGGCCCAAGCCTTCAAAGTGGTCAGTGGTGGGGAAGGTCAACAGTAAGCTTAGTGGCCACCTCAAGTTCTCTGTGACAAACCCATAAATAACTAAAATGCTGTGCAAATGCAGTCACTTGCTTCAAGGATGGGGGTGGGGGAAGTACCTACATGCTATCATTTTCCCCCATCATTTATCAACTGGACTCACATCTTAAGAAAAAGCACTTTTTACTCTGCTGCTTCATTGCCCCCTTTCTATTGACATCTGGAAACAAACACACATCACCGTGGAAATCCACCAAAGCCTACAACCAGGCAAAACCCAGTCAGAACAAAGGGGGACCATTGCTTACAATTTGGGGGAACAACAGAATCTCAAACATTTTGGAGACATTTTACTAACGGAAACCAGTGCTCTCTCTCTGCCCCTATCCTGGCAAGTGACTTAACCCAATAAAAAAAAAAAAAATCCACCTTACCCTTCTGTGAGAGCTCGAGCCTTCTCCAAGTCTTGAATTACATTCAAAAGGACTTTAATTTTTTCTTGGTTTGAGTGCAGAGATTCCTCCACGGATTGCAGCCTGCCCTGGAGGTCGCAGAACTCACCCTGTGCCAGGTGAATTGGATTAAGCGTACCCATCTCCGTGGTGCCCTGCTGTTTGGTCTCTCTCCTTGGAAGAGAGGATGGGAGGTGATCGCTTTCTGGACAGTTTGGAAACGCTGGGATGTGTGACTGGAAGGGGTTCTTTGCCGTCTGCTCCTGACACACAGGGGCAGATTTTGACTCACTGTTAGTTTTGAGTGACTGCAGATCCTGGTGATTGTTCCTCGATGAAGCACAATCTGAAGCTCCCCCTGGCTGGGCTGGCTGGCTGTGGGAGCCTGGCGAAGGGGAGCTGTGAGTCTGTGGATGGGAGGGAACACATGTTTCCTTTGACTGAGATGACAATGGGCCAAGGTCTTTGTCATCAGAGTTATCTTTGGGCAAAAGCATTTCAGGTTTAAGTTTCCCTGTGCCGGGCATGTGGTTGGCACCGCTGGTGGCATTTAAGCAGGAGAGGGGTCTTTCTGAATCTGATGGTGGCACTCTTCTCCCATCACCTGGACACATGTCAACCAAAGTGGGTATGGAGTTGTTAATCTCAGCAGACCTGTCTGGGCTGAAAGTGGACTCTCTACCTGCCCAGGTAGGGCTGTGATAAATATCATCTGGGACCTGAATAGCAGCTGTTGCTTTCTCTGAGGCCCTCCATGTCCCTGCTTCCAAGCATATGCTCACAGGCCCATTGCTTTGCACCTTGGACATTCTAGGGAGAAATGGGTGGGACACCTTGACCCTTTGAGGCCCATCTTCAAGATGCCGAGACAGCCTTAAGTAGGCAAGGTCAGAGGACACAATGTCCTGTTCAGAGAGATTGCCATTCACCTGGATGGCACTTTGGGATGCTGTCTGAATTTCCACCAGGGACTTGCTAGTTGTGAGTCTCTTCCTTTTGAAAACTGGGAAATGCTTCCTGAGACTGGGGGAGGTTTGGATGGCGATGTGCCGAAAGCCCCCTGCCTCCTGGGACCTGGGGAAGGAGAGTGAGTAGGTGGGGAGGTGATGGTGCCCGGAGGCCTGAGTCTTGCCCATTACAGCCGGGTCCTCAGAAGTTTGGATGTCAACCTCAGATGGGGCAGGTGGAGTCTTACTGGCGCCATCTTCCTTAAATCGTACCTGCTGAGATTTGCTCCTGCGGTGGTGAGGTTGCTTCACAAGCTCCACCGACTCTAGACTGTTACGCTTCAGAAGTACAGGCCTCACTTTCATACTTTGCTGGGCCATTGAGCCTCAGTTGAAAGGATTGGGACCATACACTTCTCCTGGGCACATTTCCTTAGGTCTTTGGAGCAGCATCTAATGACAGCATCTCAGACACAGAGATCTGCCAGCCAGGATGGAGTGGTCCTCTCCTCTGAGTATGGGCAGCTCTGTTGGCCATTCCCAGCCAGTAGGTTTTATTGGGGGGGCTCTCCGTAATGCTTCCCCTGCAGTTAAAATATTATTCCATTGCAGTGGTAATTGCCACTTAGGTAAACAAGGAGTTAGGCTAATTATTAAACCTGATCTACCACGAGAGCTGGTGGGCTGTTTATCAAGGGAGGCTGGCAGGCAGTTCTGATCCTGGAAGAAGGTTGCTGTCTTGAACAAAAAGACAATGAAAGTACCATTTAGGGGATAGTGCCAGACTGCCAACATGTGAATTCCAAAAGAAACCTGCTACGTCTGGAACATACGGCTTCCTTTCTGGGAGCGTCAATTTGCAGTGTAAAACTACAGGGAACTTAAACACATCTTTCCATTTCATGTAAACAGGCAGAGAAATAAATGACCTGGGGCTTGGCTTCTTTGATGATACATGATGCTCCTAAGGGAACATCCCCATTTACGTCAATCACATATTCTTCCTTTGGAGCCATTGTTTTCTTTCATGCTGTTTCCCTTTTCTTCAGTGAGGGAAACTTATCTGCCTAAATAGCCTCACAAAACCCAGTGGGGTGTGATGGGGACAGGATTGAGGCATCCGAGGGCATTCAGAGAGCAGAGTCCCTGTCGTGGTGTCTTGGCTGAAGTTCACATGTGGGAAAAGTGAGCCACATCTGCAACTTCTGGGTATTTGAGCCAAAACCTTTGTTCGCTTGGCCTTGGGGTCAGGGTCTGGGACCTGGCAGTCTTTCCCACCAGGCAAGGAGAGTCTGAAAGGGAAGAGATAACAGATGCAACTGAGAACACAGTTCCTGGGGGCCTGGGTTTCTCTCCAATTTCCAACCTCCCAGCTGAGGGCTTTTGATAGTGGATGGTCTGGGGGTAAGTCAACTTACTACCTTTGTGTCTTTTCCCCTAGTGAGCCAGCCACCTTGTGGCTACAGGGCCTCGGAACAAAATGCCTGTCTGTCTGGATCGCTTTCTCCTTCCACTCCCAGGCATCCCCCAGCCAACTCCTATTCATCCATGAAGTCCCAGCTTAAATGGCACTTCCTCACGAAATTTTTCTAATGATTCCTCCCTCACATACACCTCTGATGCTACATCCTATCAGGACCCCATTATACCTTTTCACCACATTCTTCATAACACAAATTGTAGCTGTCCCTGAATAATCATTTGTGTATGTATTTATTTAATATGTATCTCCCCTGCTACCCTGTAAGCTCCAGGGTGGCAGGAGCTGGAGCCATTTTTTTTTACAGCTTAGGTATTTCCATTCCTCCCTTAGGCTCACTGTGGGTGCTTAATGAGTATTTACTGAAAGAGAGGATGGCTGAATAAAGCAAAGGAGAGCCTGGGAATGGTGGATGGGGGTCCTAAGGTATCTTGCCAGGGCAACAGGATGGTGAATTCTCTCTGCTAGGACTGAAGCATTTGCTAGAGGACAAGATTTTCCCCTAATGTCTTCATTTTTTAATTGCTTTCTAGGAGATAAATGTGCATAAAATTCTCCATGCAAAGTGAACCTTGTAATAATAACAGTTACGGTTTATGGAACACTTACCTTTACCATGCTGTAGGCTTTATTTGCATTAATCATAACAACTCTCGTTTACCAAGTAGTCACCAATGCACCAGGTGCTGTTCTAAGCACTTTCCAAGCCATAACTCATTCATTCCCTGCCCTATAGAGGTGGATACTCTTAGTATCCCCATATTACAGTTGAATATGCTGAGGCCCAAGGACACACAGTTAGTGATAGAGCCAGCGTCTGAACTTAAACAGTCTGGCACCAGAGCCTGTGCTCTTAGCCTCTATGCTCCACTGCTTTCCCAATATTACGTTATCTCATTAATCCTTGGAAGAAAACTATGAGGTATTATGATCCCCATTGGACTGATGAGGAAACTGAGCCTGAGAAACTGAGGCTCAGAGGAAACTGAGACTCAGAAACTAAGTACCCAGTGAAGGAGCTGAGACATGAACCCAGGAGTCTATGACTCCAAAGTCCATGTTCTTGAACATGAGGTTATGACTTTGTCCCCTTGGCATCTTCCTGGTATTCGGGGCAGATGGTATTAGTGATTTGAGTACAGAGTTTGAGGACCTGTGCATGTCTGGAGAGATGCAGGGGGTTGTGCCCTGGCCTTGCCATGGCAAAGTGAACCTGTTTGCTGCTAGTCTGAGGGAGCCCACAGAAGTGGAATGAGGCAAGTTTGAAGCCTGCTTGGGTTGACCAAAGGATATTAAAAGAAAATGAAAGTGATAAAATAGTCCACAAGTATTTGGATGTCTTTGAGGGAGTCTTCTGTCTGTGGTACTTGGCCTTATCATTAAGGTCGAAACCTCTGGCTCCTCTAAGCACCGGTGCTTTGCTCCCAGGATGTTCTTCATCCTGCTGCTTGGGGTGCTGTTTTGTGGGTGCAGCCTAAGCCTTGTTTCTCAGTGTTCTGCTCTCCCCAGGAATTATTAGATAATGCCAATGGCAATTTCAGCTTTCCCAGCTCCCAGCTCCCTTGAGAAGGGTCACCTGACCCAGTGGGGCTGGCACAGGTCCTGAAAGAGGAAAGGATTCATCTAATGCTAATGAGTTGTCAACTTATCATGAGGTCCTGCAACTACTCCTCACATTCTGGGTTCAAACCCCTGTCCCTTACTGGCTGAAGGGTTTTTGACAATACCTATTCCCTCCAAGCCTCATTGTTTTCATCTGTAAAATGGGGATGACACATATAGCATAGACACTACATATGCATGGGTCTGTTGGGGGAAGTAATAAGACAATGCATGCAAAGCCCTCAGCACAGAGCTTAGGACACAGTAAGTGATCAGTGTGGGCTTGCTGTTTCTGTTAATACTGTTGTCATCACGCACTTAGCTTTCCTTTTTGTGAGTGTGGGAGAGCATGTAGAGCTGCTATCTGCAGCTTTTCCAGAGCAGGTAGAGCCACTCTTGGTACAGAGAATGGGCAGTCTGGGGGAACACTTGCCTCACCTGTCTGAAAAGCAGGGCTGGCCTATGAGAGCTGCATCGCCCTGTAACTCTGGGGAGATGGCCCTGTTGGCGAAGGGCTCCCCGGTCACTCGACACAACAATCCCAAACAACTCCATTTTAAACATCAGTTTTGTGTTTCAACAACAGCAGAATTTTTAGATCTGGAAGAATCCAGTAGCTCATCCCCTCCTTCCAAGACTAAGTCTTCTCTCCATTGTCTTCTTCCTGTAATAAGTAAGCCTGCCTGGATACCCGTAGTGACAGGGGGCCCACTACCTAATCTCACAGTCAACAATAATTATTTTTATTAATATTAGCAAATATGTATTAAAAACTTGTTATTACCAATCACTGTGTTAGCACTTGGCATTTAATCCTTAAAATGGCCTTTTGTATTTGACCCCCCTTTTTCAGAATGAGCAATTAAAACTTACTAGGTTAAGTCACATGCCTAAAACCACACAACCCATATCTTTAACCCTTGTGCTGCAGAGCCTAGATATTTATGTCTACTCGTGTGGATTTCTTTGCTTAATTGTCCTCTACCTTCTCCCTCTCCTTAACTGTTCATTAGTGCTTCATTCTGGGAAAGTTAACTCACTTAGACTACGATTGCCTGAAGCTGGTTTTCATAAGAGCTAATATCTAGTGAACATTGATTATGTGCCAGGCATTGTCATAGGTGTTCATTTACTCTTGTCCTTAATCTTCATGACAGTCTTAGAGGCAGGTGCTGTCAGTCACACATTTTGTAAATGAGGAAACTGAGGCACAGAAGCTTAAGTAATTTGTCCCAAGTCACTTACCCGCTGAACCCAAGGACTGACCCTGGAGCATAAGCTCCTAACCACTGGGATTTCCTGCCTTCTCCAGAACCAGGAAAGGACTAATCTTGTCAGGCTGTTAGGCAGGTTTCAAAGTCACTCCACATTTTCCTTCTGAAAGTCAGCCATTATTCTGCTTTTCACCCTGCTTTTTCTCCAGGAAATGTGTATATCCTTGACATGTTTTCTTTTGATCTTTGAAAAGAGTTTTCTATTTTTAAATTATTACATGTTCATTGTAAACATTCAAATAGTATAGATAAACAAAGAAAGGAAGGAAAATCACTTGATTTCTAAGACAGGTAAACAAAAGAAGGAAGGAAAATCACTTGATTTCTCACCACCCAGAAAAAGCCACTATGTACCAATGATTTGGTGAAGTTCACTCTAGGCACCCTGCTGTGCAACATTTGCACATTCATAGTAGGCACATTGCATATGCGTGCAGGTTTACAGGAAGACTTTTTTTTTACTGAACAACATATGGAGAAAGTTCCACATTATGGCACATAGATTCACACCATCCTTTTAAGTAGGCTAATAGCACTTTGTTGTCTAGTTATACCATGATCTATTCGAATAATACCCTTTTGTGGATATTTAGGTTGTTTCTAAATACTTGGTATTATTAATAATTCTGTAAATAACATGTTTTGCTATGTGAACCTTGGAGCACTTGTCTAATGATTTTCTTGGAACAAATTTGTGGAAGAAGAATTGGTGGATTAAGGTACCTAGGCATTTTACATTTTGTTGACATTATCTCTTTTCCTTCCAGAAAGTTCTACTAATGGGCAACCCTACTATTACTGCATAAGAAGGTCTTTTCACCAGGGCTTCTTTGTCACTGTGTTTGGTCAGTTTCTGATGATTTTTTCATCATTGCCAATGAAATGGGAGAGAAATTGTGTCTCATTATTCTCACTATGGTATTTATTCAAGATTGGGCATTTTCCATGTTTATTGGTTTTATGCTACATTTGGTACAGATAAAAAATGAAAACTGGAAAGTGAGAATTTAAACAATTAAGCTTCCACAAGAGTGGAAATTCTTGCATCCTAGACATGACCTAGGAAGCTTAGCAAATATAAACATTTCCACTTTTAAAAAATTGCATATTTACATTCCAGTTCTTTTGCCTGCAACGCCCACCATGACCTCTACACAGACAGATCCCGAGGAGGACACCTGGCTAAAGGGAAGGACCTTCTGTAGGCCTCAGATCTCACAGGCTCCCAGCTGGCCATTAGTTGATAGGGAGTTACCTGGGCCTTGGTAGTTAGGGCTTAATGAATATCCTGGCCAGAGCCCAGAATTGCTCCCTAGAGGTGATTGCAGCCACCCCTTTCATGTGCAGTGGCTGGGGGTCATTGCTGATCTTTGCAATACTTCATTCTCTCTTCCCTTGATTATTAACTTACTGACACAAACCAACTGTTTATGTTCCAACCATGCCTTTGGTCCATATCAGATGTTCCTCATGAAATTGGTGTCAACTTAGTAGGTACAGAAGTTGGTACTTAGTACTATCTCTGTAGGTCTTAAACTTCAGACTTTCTCTGGAATAGACTCCCAGGTCTCCTCTCTGGCATGTATTTAGGCTATACAGTGGAGGGTTTGGTACATAAGCTTTAGCTCTGATTGATTTGGACTAGAATCTTCCACTTTTCTGACTATTGACCTGGAACAAGTAACTTGGCCTTCATGAAACCATATAGAGTTGTTGTGAGGACTACATGAGATAATCTATATAAAGTAATCGGCACAGTCAATGTTAGCTTTTCACATAGAACCTAACTGGAGACTATGATCTCATGTGAGTGGTCTGGGCCCAGCCACTTTCCCTTGGGAGAGTAAACTACAGGTAAGTTTATAGGAGGGAACATTCAAGGATGGCATTCCCAGGAATTCTGCCCATCTCCCTGCCACCTCTGTGTTTGTGTACCATGTTTGTGTTACATTTGTCTCCCTGTACAGTGATCATCTGATGACATTCAGTCTCCTCAGTTAGACTGCAAGCTTCCTGAGAAAGGAAAGTGCTCACAGTCCACTTGAGCTCCTGGTCCCTACCCACAGCGTGACACAGAGCAAGTGTTAAGTAAATTCTTGTCAAAGGAATGAATATAATCCCAAATTACTTTCATTTGCCTTAGCTTCTATGGCATGTGATAGTTTTATAGTTAGCATGGAATAAATATTTGTGTAACTAATTAAGAGCAAATAAATTAATTCACTTCCAACTTGCTTTTTCTTTTAATGATATATTATCAATGATATATTTTCAGTAGTTCTCTGTGATGAATGAACTATGTCCCTTAGTATATTATGCTTGTTCTGTTTATGACTCAGATTCAATTTGGTTAAACTTTATTGAGAACCTGTTATGATCTGGGCAGTGTGATATACATAGTAGAGATTACAAAGAAGAATAAGACCTAAGCCCTATTATAACGCTAAGAAGGGACCTGGTAATGCGACTTCACATGGAATCAGTCTCTGGGAAGTGGTACAGAGTTGGGGATGACTTGGAGGAGAATACCTGATTCATTTCATCTATTCAAATCCTGTTGTATCGGGGTGCTCCAAAGGTGCTTTACATTTCAAATGGGGCTTGAACTTTGTCCTTTGGGCTAGGAGTCAGCAGGGTTTTTTTTGTTTGTTTTTTTTCTGTAAAGGGCCAGATAGTAAATATTTCAGCTTCACCGGCCATAAGGTTTCTGCTGCAACTATTCAAACTCTGCTATTGTGTCAAGGAAGCAGTCATAGACAGTATGTCAACAAATGGCTGTGTCTGTATTCCAGTAAAACTTAAATTTATGAAGCAGCCAATGGAACAGATTTGGCCTAGGGAGTAGGGCATAGTAGGCCAACCCTGGCTTTAGGCAATGGGGAGTCACTGGTGGGGTTTGAGTGGAGGTACTTGATTATGTTTCTGTTTTTCAGAGAAGGCTCCGTTTGCCTACACCTTGCCATTTCCTTTCTCCTTCTGAACTTAGAGTCAGCAATAATAACCCTTACTATTTATACCATACTTTACAACTTACAAAGAATTTTCAAATCCCATGTCATCACTCCTAGGGATGTTGGGAAGCATTGCCCCTGTTTCAAAGAGGAGCAATCAGACCCAGAAGAGTTAGATGGCTTGTCCTAAGTTACAGAGGTGGAACTGGAGCCCACACCCCCTGAGGCCAGGTTCAGGGCTCCAGTCAAGACCCCTTGACCCATCCTCTGCCACACGCACGCACTCCATTTAGCCAGCCAGCTGTCTAACCATTTTATGTGTAGGTCATGTTTCCTCAGCTGGAGGATGCATCCTTAAAGGGTAGGAATATGCCTTATACTCCTTTTACATCCTCCAGCGTAGGAGGCACAGTGCTGAGTTTGTGGGATCTGATCTCTCACTCCTGGGTCGTGTGGGTCTTCCCATCAAAGTTTCCATTCCCTTCCATCTGTATTCAGTTGACTGTTTGGTCAAATCTGTTGGCAAGCATTACTGCATACCCACCTGAAATCAAAAAGTTAATGTTTGCAGTCCAAGCCTTTATTTGTCTTTCCAATTTGAAAATTGCCCCAGCAGCTTTCTCAATAAGGAACAGAGGGCTGGTAAATATTTTGGGTCTGTCTTAATCTACACTTTTCCCCCAAATGGTCAAGGAGTCAAAGGGAATTGGCTTTCTTTTTACCATCTGGAATTACTAAGCAAAAGTATACTTGGAGACAAATTAGGAACCAGAAGGCCAGTTTAAGATCAAAACTCATATATTTGGGCTCTAGAAAGATATTTGATTTGTAGTGATCATGAAATCTTTTTCTTATTTTTCACCATGCCATGTTTGACCTTTTCTCACAATTTCTGCTCTTTATACCAGGTCTTCATCATCTCCCATCTGTGCCACTGAAAGAGAGGTCTCCATTCTTCCCCTCTTTACCATCCATTCTCCACACAGCAGCCAAAGTGATCTTTATAGAATTTAATCACATCACATCAGGCCCCTGTTTGACACCATCCAAAGGTAGCCTACCAAATTTAAATTAAAATCTAAACTCTTTACAAAAATCTTCTAGAAACTACATCATCTGGCCTTGCCTACCTTCCTGACCCCATCTCATCTCAGACTACTTTTCCCCTTGCTTTCTATGACCTGGGTCCCCCAGCCCTGGACATGCCAGATTCATTCTTTGTCATCTGACCTTTGCACTGGCCGTTTCTTTGGTCTGGACTGCTCTCCCCCCAGACTTTTCCAAGGCTTGTCTCTCTGCGCATCAAGGCTCAGCTCCAAGGATGTCCTCTCCAGGAAGCCTTCCCTAACCCCCTCTCCATCCTCCATGTCCCTCTGTGCAGCTGTGCCCTAGTCTATTAGCGTGCTTATTTATTTGTTGATTGTCTGTCTTTGTCCCTTTTATTGAGGAACCTCAATAAACTTTTAAGGAATGAATGAGTGCGTGCGTGAATTCTTAGAGTCATACAGAATCAGGAATAGCACAGAGAACTTTCAAATCTGGAACCTTGAGGAGCATCTCATTCAGTGGTTTTCAAATCTCCTTTAGCTGTGGAATCGTATTTCCAAATCCAAGCTGAAGACCAGTCCCTATATCTAAGACAGAATAAAGCCAAGCTGTTCTAGAAAAAAGTGTGGGATGCAGTGCTCCCCCAGTCACTCTGAGCCGCACCCTGGAATCCTAGGGTTCCGAGCAGGCCCACTTCAAAAACCACTTTCATTGTACAGATGGGGAAACTGAGTCTCTGAGCAGCTCTCCTCTACCTGTAATGTCCTTAAGAATACAGGGTCAGTGGTTTGTATCCCAGACCCCAGAATGGTCCCTGGCACACAGCAGTAGCCCAGGGCAGGTCTGTTGAGCTGTTCAGGTGATACTGAGTTGAAGGCAGAAGTGGAACTGGATGCCAAGTCTGGGGCCTCTGTTCTACAGTGCAGCAGTGAGGTGGAGGGACCTTGGCTTCCATCAGGTTCAGGGTCTGGCACCTCATTTAGAACCAGACCTAGTGGGGAAGACCAGCTTCCTGCTCCCCTTCTACTACTCCAGCCCTCGGATTGCATTTGTCAAAGAACAAGGGAAGTTAGGGTTGCCGTCTACTGCCTCTTTATTCTTTTTTTTTTCTAACATCTTTATTGGAGTATAATTGCTTTACAATGGTGTGTTAGTTGCTGCTGTATAACAAAGTGAATCAGCTATACGTATGCATATATCCCCATGTCTCCTCCCTCTTGCATCTCCCTCCCACCCTCCCTATCCCACCCCTCTAGGTGGTCACAAAGCACCAAGCTGATCTCCCTGTGCTATGTGGCTGCTTCCCACTAGCTATCTATTTTACATTTGATAGTGTATATATGTCCATGCCACTCTCTCACTTCGTCCCAGCTTACCCTTCCCCCTCCCCATGTCCTCAAGTCCATTCTCTATGTCTGTGTTTTTATTCCTGTCCTGCCCCTAGGTTCATCAGAACCTTTTTTCTTTTTTTCAGATTCCATATATATGTGTTAGTGTATGGTATTTGTTTTTCTCTTTCTGACTTACTTCACTCTGTCTGACAGACTCTAGGTCCATCCACCTCACTACAAATAACTCAATTTTGTTTCTTTTTATGGCTGAGTAATATTCCATTGTATATATGCGCCACATCTTCTTTATCCATTCATCTGTTGATGAACACTTAGGTTGCTTCCATGTCTTGGCTATTGTAAATAGTTTTGCAATGAACATTGGGGTGCATGTGTCTTTTTTGAGTTATGGTTTTCTCAGGGTATATGCCCAGTGGTGGGATTGCTGGGTCGTATGGTAGTTCTATTTTTAGTTTTTTAAGGAACCTCCATACAGTTCTCCATAGTGGCTGTATCAATTTACATTCCCACCAACAGAGCAAGAGGGTTCCCTTTTCTCCACACCCTCTCCAGCATTTATTGTTTGTAGATTTTTTGATGATGGCCATTCTGACCAGTGTGAGGTGATACCTCATTGTAGTTTTGATTTGCATTTCTCTCATGATTACTGATCTTGAGCATCCTTTCATGTATTTGTTGGCAATCTGTATATCTTCTTTGGAGAAATATCTATTTATATCTTCTGCCCATTTTTGGATTGGGTTGTTTGTTTTTTTGATATTGAGCTGCATGAGCTGCTTGTATATTTTGGAGATTAATCCTTTGTCAGTTTCTTCATTTGCAAATATTTTCTCCCATTCTGAAGGTTGTATTTTCGTCTTGTTTATGGTTTTCTTTGCTATGCAAAAGCTTTGAAGCTTCATTAGGTCCCAAATGTTTATTTTTGGTTTTGTTTCCATTTCTCTAGGAAGTGGGTCAAAAAGGATCTTCCTGTGGCTTATGTCAGAGTGTTCTGCCTATGTTTTCCTCTGAGAGTTTTATAGTGTCTGGCCTTACATTTAGGTCTTTATAATCCATTTTGAGTTTATTTTTCTGTATGGTGTTAGGGAATATTCTGATTTCATTCTTTTCCTTGTAGCTGTCCAGTTTTCCTAGGACCACTTACTGAAGAGGCTGTCTTTTCTCCATTGTATATTCTTGCCTCCTTTATCAAAGATGAGGTGACCATATGTGTGTGGGTTTATCCCTGGGCTTTCTGTCCTGTTCCATTGATCTATATTTCTTTTTTGTGCCAGTACCATACTGTCTTGATTACTGTAGCTTTGTAATCTAGTCTGAAGTCTGGGAGCCTGATTCCTCCAGCTCCATTTTTCTTTCTCAAGATTGCATTGGCTATTTGGGGTCTTTTGTGTTTCCATACAAAGTGTGAAATTTTTTGTTCTAGTTCTGTGAAAAATGCCAGTGGTAGTTTGATAGGGATTGCATTGAATCTGTAGATTGCTTTGGGTAGTAGCATCATTTTCACAATGTTGATTCTTCCAATCCAAGAACATGGTACATCTCTCCATCTGTTTGTATCATCTTTAATTTCTTTCATCAGTGTCTTATAGTTTTCTGCATACAGGTCTTTTGTCTCCTTAGGTCGGTTTATTCCTAGGTATTTTATTCTTTTTGTTGCAGTGGTAAATGGGAGTGTTTCCTTAATTTCTCTTTCAGATTTTTCATCATTAGTGTATAGGGATGCAAGAGAATTCTGTGCATTAACTTTGTATCCTGCTACTTTACCAAATTCATTGATTAGCTTTAGTAGTTTTCTGGTAGCATCTTTAGGATTCTGTATGTAAAGTATCATGTCATCTGCAAACAGTGACAATTTTACTTCTTTTCCAGTTTGGATTCCTTTTATTTCTGTTTCCTCTCTTGATTGCTGTGGCTAAAACTTCCAAAACTATGTTGAATAATAGTGGTGAGAGTGGGCAACCTTGTTTTGTTCCTGATCTTAGTGGAAATGGTTTCAGTTTTTCACCATTGAGAATGATGTTGGCTGTGGGTTCGTCATATATGGCCTTTATTATGTTGAGGTAAGTTCCCTCTATGCCTACTTTCTGGAGGGTATTTATCATAAATGGGTGTTGAATTTTGTCAGAAGCTTTTTCTGCATCTATTGAGATGATCATATGGTTTTTCTCCTTCAATTTGTTATGGTTTATCACATTGATTGATTTGTGTATATTGAAGGATCCTTGCATTCCTGGGATAAACCCTACTTGATCATGGTGTATGATCCTTTTAATGTCCTGTTGGATTCTGTTTGCTAGTATTTTGTTGAGGATCTTTGCATATATGTTCATCAGTGATATTGGTCTGTAGTTTTCTTTCTTTCTGACATCTTTGTCTGGTTTTGGTGTCAGGGTGATGGTGGCTTCGTAGAATGAGTTTGGGAGTGTCTCTCCCTCTGCTATATTTTGGAAGAGTTTGAGAAGGATAAGTGTTAGCTCTTCTCTGAATGTTTAATAGAGTTCTCCTGTGAAGCCATCTGGTCCTGGGCTTTTGTTTGTTGGAAGATTTTTAATGACAGTTTCAATTTCAGTGCTTGTGTTTGGTCTGTTTATATTTTCTATTTCTTCCTGGTTCCGTTCCAGAAGGTTGTGCTTTTCTAAGAATTTGTCCACCTCTTCCAGCTTGTCCATTTTATTGGTGTATAGTTGCTTGTAGTAATCTCTCATGATCCTTTGTATTTCTGCAGTGTCAGTTGTTACTTCTCCCTTTTCCTTTCTAATTCTGTTGATTTGAGTCTTCTCCCTTTTTTTCTTGATGAGTCTGGCTAATGGTTTATCAATTTTGTTTATCTTCTCAAAGAACCAGCTTTTAGTTTTATTGATCTTTGCTAGTGTCCTTCATTTCTTTTTTATTTATTTCTGATTTGATTTTTAATTAATTAATTAATTAATTAACTTTTTGGCTGCTTTGGGTCTTTGTTGCTGCACACAGGGTTTCTCTAGTTGTGGTGAGCAGGGGCTACTCTTCGTTGCGGTGCATGGACTTCTTATTGTGGTGGCTTCTCTTGTGGTGGAGCACAGGCTCTAGGTGCACAGGCATCAGTAGTTGTGGCACGCAGGCTCAGTAGTTTGGCTCACAGGCTCTAGAGCGCAGGCTCAGTAGTTGTGGCACATGGGCTTAGTTGCTCTGCGGCATGTGGGATCTTCCCAGACCAGGGCTCGAACCCATGTCCCCTGCATTGGCAGGTGGATTCTTAACCACTGCGCCACCAGGGAAGTCCTTCTCATCTGTTTTTTTTATTTCTTTCCTTCTGCTGACTTTGGGGTTTTTTTGTTCTTCTTTCTCTAATTGGTTTAGGTGTAAGGTTAGGTTGTTTATTTGAGTTATTCCTTGTTTCTTGAGGTAGGATTGTATTGCTATAAACTTCCCTCTTAGAACTGCTTTTGCTGCATCCCATAGGTTTTGGGTCGTCATGTTTTCATTGTCATTTTTTTCTAGGTATATTTTGATTTCCTCTTTGATTTCTTCAGTGATCTCTTGGTTATTTAGTAGTGTATTGTTTAGCCTCCATGTGTTTGTATTTTTTACAGTGTTTTTTCCTGTAATTGATATCTAGTCTCATAGCACTGTGGTCAGAAAAGATACTTGATACAATTTCAATTTTCTTAAGTTTACCAAGGCTTGATTTGTGACCCAAGATATGATCTAACCTGGAGAATGTTCCATGAGCACTTGAGAAGAAAGTTTATTCTGTTGTTTTTGGATGGAGTGTCCTGTAAATATCAATTAAGTCCATCTTGTTTAATGTGTCATTTAAAGCTTGTGTTTCCTTATTTATTTTCATTTTGGACGATCTGTCCACTGGTGAAAGTCGGGTGTTAAAGTCCCCTACTATTACAGTGTTACTGTTGACTTTGCCTCTTATGGCTGTTAGCATTTGCCTTATGTATTGAGGTGCTCCTATGTTGGATGCATAAATATTTACAATTGTTATATCTTCTTCTTGGATCGATCCCTTGATCATTATGTAGTGTCCTTCTTTGTCTCTTGTAATAGTCTTTATTTTAAAGTCTATTTTATCTGGTATGAGAATTGCTACTCCAGCTTTCTGTATTTAATTTTTGATAGTTTGATTAATATGTGTCTTGGCGTGTTTCTCCTTGGATTTATCCTGTATGGGACTCTGCGCTTCCTGGACTTGATTGACTATTTCCTTTCCCATATTAGGGAAGTTTTCAACTATAATCTCTTCAAATATTTTCTCAGTCCCTTTCTTTTTCTCTTCTTCTTCTGGGACCCCTATAATTTGAATGTTGGTGCGTTTAATGTTGTCCCAGAGGCCTCTGAGAGTGTCTACAATTCTTTTCATTCTTTTTTCTTTATTCTGCTCTGTGGTAGTTATTTCCACTATTTTATCTTCCAGGTCACTTATCTGTTCTTCTCCCTCAGTTATTCTGCTATTGATCCCTTCTAGAGAATTTTTAATTTCATTTATTGTGTTGTTCATCATTGTTTGTGCGCTCTTTAGTTCTTCTGTGCCCTTGTTAAACATTTCTTATATTTTATATCCATTCTATTCGCAAGATTTTGGATCATGTTTACTATCATTACTCTGAATTCTTTTTCAGGTAGACTGCCTATTTCCTCTTCATTTGTTTGGTCTGGTGGGTTTTTACCTTGCTCCTTCATCTGCTGCATATTTCTCTGTCTTCTCATTTTGCTTAACTTACAGTATTTGGGTCTCCATTTTGCAGGCTACAGGTTCGTAGCTCCTGTTGTTTTTGGTGTCTGCACCCAGAGGGTAAGGTTGGTTCAGTGGGCTGTGTAGGCTTCCTGGTGGAGGGGACTGGTGCCTATGTTCTGGTGGATGAGGCTGGATCTTGTCTTTCTGGTGGGTAGGGCCATGTCCGGTGGTGTGTTTTGGGTGTCTGTGAACTTATTATGATTTTAGGCAGCCTCTTTGCTAATGGGTGGGGTTGTGTTCCTGTCTTGCTAGTTGTTTGGCACGGGGCGTCCAGCACTGGACCTTGCTGGTCGTTGAGTGGAGCTGGGTCTTAGCATTGAGACAGAGATCTCTGGGAAAGCTCTTGCATATTGATATCATGTGGGGCCAGGAGGTCTCTGGTGGACCAGTGTCCTGAACTTGGGTCTCCCACCTCAGAGGCTCAGGCCTGACACTGGCTGGTGCCCCAAGACCCTGTCAGCCACACAGCTTGCTCTGGGCTTCTGTTTTGACGATGTGGCTCTGGAGAGCTTGGGCCACTCTTCTGGGAATTGGCTGAGGAGAACCATGAGGGCGCCGAGCATCTTGAAAATGCAGAACCAGTGTGGCGGCCGCCTTCTCTTCCAGGACGAGCAGAAGCCTCCCCAAGATGAGTGGGGTAAAACCCAAAATGCTATGGGAGCCGCCGTGCTCATGGAGAAGAACCTGAACCAGGCCCCTGTGGACCTGCATGCCCTGGGTTCTCGCCTCTTTATTCTTATTCTTTCTTCTCCCTTCTCTTCCTTTTTTAAATTATAAAATGTTCCAGGCATGCACAACAGCACAGAGGAGAGTACAGCGAACATAGCAATCACTGTGAACCTACAGCCTAGCTTCAGAAAGAAAATGTTACAAATCCAGCGAAGCCTTCCTCCTCTGTTCCGTCTCCTCTCTCCTTTTATTCCCCTCTTCTGTCTTCTCTTGCCCTTCTCCTCCTCCTGATTTCCCTCTCCATCTCCCCGCTGCTCTCTTTGCCCTGACACCTCTCTTGCACTGTCTTTATCACACCCTCCTTCCTCATCCTTGTCCCCTTCTCCTTTTCTTTTCTTCTTCTCCAGCCCCTTCTCTTGCCTTCTCATTCTCCCTTGCATCTTTAAGAAGAGCTCGTGGGTCAGCGATTCACTCCTTTGGCTGTTCAGTGTCAAGGGTGGGAACCAGTATCCCTTAGAATTGCTTCTCCTACAAACCTTAGCGTACTTGCCCTGCAGGGACAGTTCTCTGGTCCACACATCCCCTAGCTAGAGGCACTAGCTGTTCCTGCTGGTACATCAGAAAGGTCACCCCCAGCTTGCTCTCTCCAGGGTAGAAGTGTTACTACCTTCAGATGCAATTGCTGGTCACTTCTTCCAGCTTCTTCTCACAAAGGAAAGAGCAATAGTCTGATGAGATATCTTGGTATTTTACTCAGCCTTTTGAATTTTTTCCAGAAAGATTTCCTGATCTCTCTCACTGCGTTTTATTTCACTACGCATCACTGGGGACGTTTTCTTACCATTTTTAAGGTTATACTCTTTGGACTTTAAAGAATTTGATTTACTCTTCCCGAGGCCTGACACTGGGGGAGCTGCCTGCTGAGACATGCAGAAGAATCTGGACCATTTTGTATTTGTCACCAGAGGAGTAACTCTGTGTCCGATGAAAGTGGGGCACAGGGTTGAGTGGTTACATTTCAGTCCTCTTCTCTATCAGCTCAAGTCCAGGAGAGCCAGCAAGAAGCTGGGCAACAATGATTTGTGTTGTTTAAATGGATTCATTCATCGGGTATGGAGTTGGATTAGGCCACGTCTAGGTTCCTTTTCAAGGTAGAGGTGTCCATACTTCCTGTTTCAGTTTGCGGGGAGGGATCAGTTACAGCAAAAGAAGGCAGGAAACTCCTTCCCCATGTCAGTACGACCTTCTTTGGTTTTGTGGCACCTGTTTCCTTCTTAATCAGTCTGATTTACACTTGGTAATCTCATTCTGTAATTGTCTGAAGCTGTTATGAATAAAACAGGAAAAATCTCCCCATTCCAAAGGGACCTATACTCCTGTGTAAACCAGCCAAATGCATTTGGTTGATTAAAATTCTAGTACTTATGCTAGAAATAAGAATGACTCCAGTGACCCTTTGGTCTTTAATAGAAATGCTGAGGTTTTTTCAAAGTGTTTTCAGATTTACTGACCCATTTGGGCCTCACACCAATTTCTACCAAGACCAGACATTATCACTCCCATTCTGCAGATGAGGAAATTGTGGAAGGGAGGGGCAAGATTTACCCAAGATGAGTGTGGTTTGCTGTGGCCAAAGGGACCTGAAAACTTTTTAGATCAGGGAGTGTCCACTGGGGCTGGAGGAAGGCCAGCGCCCACCAGAGGGGCCTTGGGTGAATGCCAGCAGAAGTGGCCCACAGCACGGCCTTGTCGGGGACCCGCACCACAGACCCAGCAGGGACAATTGTCATTGTCAGGCCCTGGACTCTGCAGCACTCCACCGACTCCAGTACCGCAAAGCATTGGCAGGCAGCAACAGTGCAGGCTTTCCCGCTGCTGGATCCCTGCCTGCACTGCAGAATTTTCACAAGGAGGAGGGAAGGGTGGGAAGTTTATGGTCTGATCTAATCACAGATGAACCGAGAACCCTGTGGCAGCCAGAAGTTTGCAGACTACGCAGGACTCCGGTGCTGTTACAGAGCCCATCCCTCGATTCTGAGCCGAGCAAACGGTGTGCCCAGCCCGTAGCATGTGCAGCATGTAGTAGGTGCTCAAAAACAGTGGCTTCCATTGTTCTCATTTTTACCACAATTACCATGATGCCTTGGGCCCCAGCCCACACAGGGGACAGAGGACGAAATCCCAGGGTTTGAAAGTGCCTGCTGGGAGCTGTGGCAAATCTCAAGTAACATTAAGGAGTGAAGTGAAGTAGTAAAAGTGAACTTTAAGGAGAAAATGCTGTCAAATGTCTCCTCTGGTTTTCGTGGTCTCCACGAGGCTTGGTGTTTCCCAAGGGACCACAGATGTCTCTGTGGCTTTTTGTTGTTCGTTTCCTCCTCTCTGACTCTGTCCCGGTCCTCTGGTGCAGACACCTCAGACCGTTGCTGGAATCAGAGTCCCCTTCTGGCTTCCCGTATGGTCCCCACAAGTGCTAATTCTGAAACCCCATCTGCCTCCCTTGCAAGTCACAGGTGGGCGAGGACACCTCTCATTGCCTCTCACTTGATGGGCCCACGGTGTTGGCCTAATGACAAGGATGCCCTGTGGCATACTGATATTGGTCAAATCACAAAAGGATGAAAGCTCGAAAGAAAAGAAAAAAGGATGAAAGGTCGTGTTTAAACATCTTCCCTCCTCCGCCTTCTTTCTCCTTTTCTTCTCTGCCTTCCTCTTCCTCCTCATTCCCTTCTTTCCTTCTTGCAAGGAGAAGGGCATGTGGGCAGAGAGAGCCAGGCAGCCTCAGCCGCCTTCTTACCCTCCAGGGTAGGAGATGGAGAAAAGCACTGAGCTGGGCAGACTGCTTTCCCAGGGCCCAGGGGTCCTCACTCTTAGGCACCTGCAGTCCCCCGAGTCTCCACCCCTGCCCCTAGCCTGGAGAGAAGCACCTGGCATTCATTATCCTATCCTGCTGAGAGCTCCCCCAGGGCCCCATGCACTCCCCAGACTCCAGCCACCAGGGCCCCTGCCCTCTCTCCATAGCCACAACTCTAACCATAGCCCCCAGGAGTAAGGGTGGTATTCCATCTGCTGGAACTGAATACTTATAATTATTTGGTGTGGCCTTTTTCCTAATAAAGCGTTATTTGCATGTTCACACCTACACTTGCTGAATGACCTAGAACAAGTCACCGGATCTCTTGTGAGCTCAGTTTCCTCATTTTAGAATGAGAAGAATATTTGGCTTATGTCCTGAAGTGTCTGGCACGTAATAGGTATAGTAAGGATCAACCAGCAGACCTCCTGGCTTCCTTCCTTCCTTCTTTCCTATTTTCTGGCTTGGCCATTGTCCCCTGATTGCCCCCACCCCCATCCCCTGCCCTTGTCTTGCTTGAACAGAGACCTTTATACAAATGGCATGGTCTCAAGCCAGGCCCTGGCTACCCTCCACAATTCCTGCTGGTCTTGTGTTGGAGGTTGGCTTGCTGGACAGAGGCACAGGGGCTGGGAGGGGCACCCAGAGCACTGGGACAGGAGGAGGAAGCCAGAAACACTGCTGCCGGGTGTGTGTGTATGGGGGGGTGATGGTGAGCAGCTCCCTAAAGCTCACCTCAATATTCCCTAGAATGAGGTCCACAACCGCACAGGCCAGAGTCGCTATGAATGGCTGTCTTCATCTGAAATACCAGGATCCCTGTGGAGCGGTTTGGAGTGGTCAGATCATTTAGGCAGTATAGCACGATGGGCAAGGGCATACATTTTGAAGATGGACTGCCTAGCTTTGGATGCTGGCTCTGCCATTTTCTGAATCTGTGACTTAGGGTAAATTACCTAACCTCTCTGTGCTTCGGTTTCTCCATCTGTAATATGTGGCTAATAACATTACTTCATAAGCTGGCTGTAAGGTTTAAATGAAATTACACTTGTAAAGCATTCAGGGGAGGCCATGAGCACTGAATAAATGTTGGCTCCTGTTATTATTCCTAGTATCATGACTCTTGGCATCATCATCACCATCATTACCATCAAAGTGTGAGAACCAACAAAGGTTTCTATTACTCAGCAGACATGCTGCTCAAACTCTCATCTATGAAACACATGTATTTATCATTCATCTCCTACCTACTACACTCAGTGGTTGTGAGAACTGACTGATATAGAAGTGAATGCACGTGATAGTTTACCATAAAAAAGCAGATATCATAAAACTAAAAGCAATGGTAACCAACAGAAGATAGGAAGCAAAAAACAGAGTTAGGAAAGAGGAGAAAAACTGAGCATAAACTTTGGTGTGAGCTTCCTAGTAAACCATGGCAAAAAGGGAAACCCTGTGGGGCATGTCATTATCATTACTTAGTGCATAAAATAGGTCATTTCACCACAAGTAATGACCTTTTTCATAGCTTTGAGCTCTAAGAAAAATTTACCATGAGAATATTCACTATAAAAAGTTTTTTCAAATCTAAAATTTCAGGCCTAAACTCCAATAGAAAAGATAATTCTGATGAGATTTGGGAAGTATCACGATAAAATTGGTTGAAGGAATGTGAGTTCTTTAACCTATATATGAGAATATTCACTATAAAAAGTTTTTTCAAATCTAAAATTTCAGGCCTAAACTCCAATAGAAAAGATAATTCTGATGAGATTTGGGAAGTATCACGATAAAATTGGTTGAAGGAATGTGAGTTCTTTAACCCATATAAGAGAAATAGGTTCCAGGTGAAGACTTCACTACCCCATCAGGTGGGGGGATGGGGGCAACATTTTTCTGTGATGTTTCTGAAAAAAGGAATCAGAACTCCTTGGTTGAGTGCCTCAAGGATGCAAACTAAGTTTCAGCTAAAGGTAAAAGTTCCCCCAAACTCAAGTAATCCAACAGTGGGGTGAACTGGCTGTTAGGTAGTGAGCTCCCTGCCCATGCAAACATTTGTCTGGATGGCCAAACTTTCAGGGCCAAGTGGGGAGGTTCATGGCACTGCCAGGGATAGTAGAGATGACTCCTGCACCCCAGGCCACTTCTATATTTTCCAAGTCCATGTAATATAGGAGCAGACTCTCCAAAGATGAGATGTGCTTTTCTCCCTTGAATGTAGATTAACAGCTATAACAAAACCCATTTCCTACAAATCTGCTCCCTTAGAAATCAAGGAGCAGGCTGGCTAGAGCAACCAAATCCCTTTTTAAATTCTTACTTAAGATAAAGACTATTAGCAGCTCATTTGGCCAAGCAATTGTCAGCAGATTTCAGGAAACGTTCCCCTTGTCAGAAGTGACTGTGTCACTTGTCACCAACCTCCTGTGTGTCCCATCTGCCATCAGCATAAGCAAGTGCACATCCCTGGGGCTCCCACAGCCCCAGCCCTGCTCTCCTCCATGCAGGCATTCATCAGCTGGACTGCCATCATCTCCTCCCTCACTGGGGCTCTTTTGGGACAGGGCCATATCCTGCTCAGCATGTATGACCAGTGCCTCCACAGTGCCAGGCTCATAGCAGACAGCTGTAGCATATGGCTAGGAGCATGGGCTCTGGAGCCTGACAGCCTGCGTTTGAATTCTGGTTCTATCATTTATTAGCTGCGAGCTCTTTGAGCCTCAGTTTCTCTATCTGTAAAATGGGATTGATAAGAGTACCCTGTGCGTGTGCATGCGCGTGTGTGTGCGTGCGCACACACACGCAATTGTAGTATGTGTTAAATGAGGTAATAAAAGGTAAGCTTTTGGCAAGTGTTTGCCTTACCTGTTGTATCAGAGGTTGGCAGACTATTTCTATCAAGGGTCAGATAGTAAATATTTGCAGCTCTGGAGGTCTCTGTTACAACTATTCAGCTCTGCCATTGTAGCATGAAAGCACCCATAGGTAATACATAAATGAATGAGCCTGGTGGTATTCCAGTAAGACCTTATTTACAGAAACAGGGAGTGGAAGAGATGTAGGCCATAGTCTGCCAATCCCTGTGATTATAGGAAGCAGTAAGTGAGATGATCAGATAGAAAACTTAAGCAACCACAGAGGCTACAGGGAAGAAATGAAAGGTGGTAGAATGGTGATTTCAACAGTAGTGCCCAGTGGTTAAGGACTCAGGCTGTAGAGTCAGATAGATCGGGGTTTAAATCTCGTTTGGGTGGATGGTGTATGCTCTCTGTGTCTTGGTTTCCAATTACCTAAAATGCTAAACGGTGAGTAAAAGGGACCTATCTCAAATGGCTGATGTGTGGATGAAAAGAGATGATGAGACAGAGTGCTAGGCATCTAATAAGATGTTAGCAAGTGTTAGCCACAAGGATGGTGATGACAACGTGACTGTTGAACTGAACTAAGGGAGATTGAACCACACCTACTCTTGCACTGAGGATGCCCACACAGAATGGCTCATTAGGTAGAAAAAGGGCTTCCGATCCTGAGAGTGGCTGGCACCCTGCAATGAGCCTTCTATTCCACTGTCCATGAATGGGGCCAGTATTCCTGGCTTTCTCCCTGCAGAGGCAGATATAATAAGACCTTGGTGGGAGAGCCTGCCTACCACCTAGAAACATGTTGCTAAGTCAGCACCAAAATCAATGGCTACGATCCTCGTGTGTGTCAGAAACGAGCCAGTCTTGCCCTCCTCAAGTGGATCTGCAGATAGCTAGAGGGGCCAAAAAGATCAGTAATGGAGAATATGAATTTTTGTCCTGGGCTGTGCAGAGCCACTTGGAGACTTGAGTTTGGAGCAGGTCTGGGAAGGCCTTTGACTTTGAATTGCTTTTTTTGGAGATTAGTGTCCTGGGAAAGGATCTCTGCATATCACATTTTGTTCAGGGAAGATACTGCTGTCAAAGGTGAGGCTCACGGTGTTCCTCTCCACTCCTTGTTGATGCATGAAGACTGCCTAACCAGTGGGTCTCTGCTATGTTCATACTGTGCTTTTTTTAACTCCAGAAGTTTTTATGTCTCTTTTCTTTTTTTTTTTTGCGGTATGCGGGCCTTTCACGGTTGTGGCCTCTCCCGTTGAGGAGCACAGGCTCCGGACACGCAGGCTCAGTGGCCATGGCTCACGGGCCCAGCCGCTCCGCGGCATGTGGGATCTTCCCAGACCGGGGCATGAACCCATGTCCCCTGCATCAGCAGGTGGGCCCTCAACCACTGCGCCACCAGGGAAGCCCTATGTCTTATTTTCTTTGCCTCAGGTTTCACAGAAAAAAAAGATATTCTGGAGTCCTATAGCCCTAATTAATGCTATCAGGCCTCTATACCCTAACCATATACTAATTGGTATTGATTTTCAGTTATGTCATTTCTCTCTACTAAGATGATGGGATTTTCCCAAAATGTCCTATCTTTTTTCCCCATGACTGGAAACCACAAACTCTCTTTTCCTTTCCTCCCTCCCTCCCTCCCTTCCTTCCTCCCTTCTCTCCTTTCTCCCTCCCAATATATTTTTATCAAACACCTGATACGTGCCAAAGATTGTGTTGGGCATCAGGAATACCTTGATGTTCTCGAGTCTAAAGGATGAGATGGGCAAGCTACAGACAGTGTGGTAAGAGGCAAGCTCTAAGCAAGTTTTGGGTACTGTGGAAACCTACCTACCAGGAGCCTGACCCATTACTGTAGTGGGGAAATGCTTCCTGGTGGAGGTGACCCTTGAGCTACATTTTTTAGGATGAGTAGGAGTTCAAGTACGTGAAGATGAAGGAAGAGGCAAAGTCAAAGGTGTGCCTAGTCCAGGCAGGGAAATGAATGCTGTTCCCTCTCCCTGAACTTGGTTATTTGGTGGGGCAAGGGTGTGTGGGAAATGTCAGGAGAAGACTGGCTGGCAGGAGGCAGGGCATATCAGGACTTTTAGGCCAAAGAGATCTTCTGGAGCTACTGTTTCTCTGATTTGGCTGGAATTATGTCAAGAACGTCATCTCCTTTGTTCACTGCTACTAATTAGTTATACATTGCCTTTGATGAATAAGGTGATAAAGTAAGTTACTTATGACTTAATATGTAGAGTTTGCTACCTGCTGTCTTTCAATACATGAAGTCTGTTGGGAGAGGGGGAGCAAGAAAAGGGCTCTTGATGGTGAAAAAAACCGAAAAATATGTCCTCCTATTACCAAGACGCATGTAAAACCTGTTCTGGAATTTAAGTAAATTGATAAAGACAAGCAAAGAGTTGATTAGCAGTTCACCATGTGCCTAGCACTGTGGGTCACCCGGGATAAAACTGGAATAGCAAACAGTCGTGGTCCTGCCCATGTTGGAACTTAGCCGTGGGTAGGAAAGATCAATGGTAAGCAAATAAACACACAAATAACTATACAATTATAAGATGTGCTAAGTGTTGTGAGAAAAGATGGGGTCCTCTGCGTGAGTAATAGGGGGACCAAATTCACATCGAGGATAAGGGAAGTACTTTCTGAGAAAGTGACGTTTGAGCTCAGGAGAGATGGGGCGAGTGATCTAGGTGAGCGGCTGGGCATGGAAGGAGGGTGTTTCAGGCAGAAGAACGCTGTGCATCTTGGTCCCAAGGCGAGGAGGTGCTTGCCCTTTGTAATAGCTAAAGAAAGGCCACTGTGGCTGGAGCCCAGGTAGCAGGCCAGGGTGGGCCCTGAGAGGATGGGCAGGAGCGGTAATGCTGGTCCTAAAGGTCACATTAAGTCTCTCAGGTGATTCTGAAAACAGCAGGATGACTTTAAGAGTTCCAAGCAGGGTGTGTGGGTGTGTGTGTATGTATGAGAGAGAGAGAGACATGAGCACGTTCGTGTTTTAAAGTGAATCTTCTTGTTGTCCTGAGAGAAATAGTTATACAGGGACAAAATAATGGGTTCAAACCAGGATTTTCCATGGGCACTTGTAGGATTTTCTGGATCCTCTCAGCCATGGGCTATGATGTGACCACCATGTTTGTTTACGTCTTTTGGTAAGGAAGGCACCCCCTTCTTCTGTGTGGTGGCCAGTTTGTAAGAGTGCCTGGTCCTGGGGGCAGTGACGCCCTCTCCTACCTCGTGTTTAGAACCCGGGTGCTGTGCACCATCCATCCATCTATGGCATCACCCTTCAGAAGAGAAAGATCACCCAGATGTGCAGTCAGTCAAACCGTTTGGTTCTCCAGCTCTCTATGCAGGGTTACTACAGGGGCCACAATACAAATGAGAGTGCATCTTGACCTTCAGGGACTATGCCATCCATCAGGGCAGACAGCGCAAAAACGTTAAAAAGACCAAGGGAAGTGCAGGAGAGTAATGACAGGTTAGTCCATGAATGTGTTAGCTCCCCCGATAAGGAGGTGATGAACTGCCAAGACGACCTCTCCCAGGAGTGAAGAGGTGTGATAATAAGTAACATCACTGAGCAGTTACTATGGACCAGGCGCTCTTTTAAAGGCTGTGAATTCTATTTCACTTAATCCTCACAGCTACACAGTGAGCTCCAGTTTAGGAAGCTGAGGCACAGAGAAGTTGAGTAACTTTGCTAAGCTCCCACAGCAGTAAGTAGCACAAAGGGGTTGGAACCCAGGGACTTATACTTGAGAGCTCATGCTCTTAGCTTCGATGTGATTGAGTCAGGTGGAGTGGCTCCCTAGAGGGAAAGGCCATGGCCAGGGTAGAGAAAAGTAGGAAACAGTGAGTCTCAGCTGTTTTATAGGTTGCATGCTGCTGAGGTTCTGTGGGGCCATCTGAGAACTAAGGTTCCCCATGTGGTGCTGAGTGTTTTATAGAGTGGAGAACCCTACTCCTGTTCATGTATTCCTTCCTCAAAACCTTCCCAAGCACCCTTGATCTGCAGGAACTGGGATGGGTACTGGGTTACAGCAGTGAGTTGAGATGTTCCCCCAGAGCTCACTGGGTAGTGAGAGAGTCATAAAAGAAAAGGGTTAATTTCAATGCAGTGTGATAAGCACCCACCATGAGGAAGCCACATGCTGTAGGAGTCCATAGGAGTGGCAGGCGTCGATGATACGTTTTTGTGGTGGCTTGAGTGTGAGGTGCCATGGGTAGGGGAGTCTCTTCAAGGAAAGGGACATCGTGTGTGAGCATGGAAGATGAGCAGGACTTAGCCAGGTGAAGGGCTTGGGGGTGGCAGCAAATGGGGCAACGGAGGAAGTAAACCACTTCAGGAAACACTATGTGGGAAGCCCTCCAAGCATGGAAATAAGAGAGAGCAGGTTCTCTGGAGGAACAGGAGGGTAGAACGCATTTGGGGAAGACGTGAGAACAGAGATAAGTCTGGAGAAAGGTTGGTGGGGGCTGGGTCATCTTTCAGGGAGTTTGGACCTCACCCTGAGGGCAACGAAAGCCTCCCTGGCTTTGAGGGGAGCAGAAGGTAACAGGTTCTTGGGGGCAGTCTGATCCTTCGTGTGAGTCTTGGGTTACAGTGATGTGCTGACGGCGTCTTTAGCAAGAGGCCTGATGATCTGGCCTCCAGAGAGTGGTTTGGCTCTGAGGCTGGTTTTCCCCCTGCATCTTAATGGAAGTTGTCTCTCCTGTATGCATTGGGCTTACCAAGTAGCTGAGGTGTGTTTTATTTTATAAAGATCTACTTGCTCCTCTGTACGGTCTGCCTGTCTATGGGATTTCTCCCAGGGTGTTCAAACATTACCTCCAAGGTCTCATTTCTGGGCAACTTCTCCTTAGTGGGAGTCATGAAGGGAGGCTGTAGGTGAGTAGGGGGAGAGCCTGTAGGAGGGGGAGGGGGAGGGGCCAGCAGGGATCGTGATGGCGACCTCAGGAGCCCCCTTGGCTCATCTTGTCTCAGTCACATGGGGGCCTCCCAACTTATTTTTCCCCCTCGTGAGGGCTCCCCAGTCCATTAAGAAGGCTCCCCAGGAATTCCCTGGTGGCGGAGTGGTTAAGAATCCGCCTGCCAACGCAGGGGACACGGGTTTGAGCCCTGTTCTGGGAAGATCCCACATTCCGTGGAGCAACTAAGTCTGTGCACCACAACTACTGAGCCACGTGCCACAACTACTGAAGCCCGTGTGCCTAGAGCCCGTGCTCTGCAACAAGAGAAGCCACTGCAATGAGAAGCCCGGGCACTGCAACCAAGAGTAGCCCCCGCTCTCCACAACTAGAGAAAGCCTGCACACAGCAACGAAGACCCAGCGTGGCCGTAAAAGAAAAAGAAAAAAAGAAGGTTCCCCATCATTTAAATGGAAAGTGACAGTCTGATTCAGATGCTGTGGGTAGCTGAAGCTCACCGAGCATTAACTGTATTAGCCACATCAGAATTTCCATCAATAACACTTTATGGAGCTAATTTGTGGGTCTATTAACCCCCAAATCACTCCTAATGAGGATCCATTTTCCTGTGGGAATGCCTGCACAGAGGACTAGGGGCACCTTTGTGATTGCTCCCCAGCCAAAGCAGTTCAGTATTAGGGAAGGAACCGGCCTCTGGAACCAGAGAGACACAGGTTTGAATACCTGCTCTTCCACTTTCCAGCTGTGTGACCCTGAGCAAGTGGTTGAAGCTCTCTGAGCCTCAGTTACTCATTTACAAAACAAGATACTAGTCATAACCCTCTTGCTGGGCTGTGGTCAGAATTAAGTGAGGCCCTGCAGAGTGTTCAGTAGATTTGAGGAACCATTATTATTATTATTTTCTGTAGTGCTTTTAGGAAGGGCTACAAATTCAAATGCCTTCAGGGTAATGTAAATGAGTGAAGCAGGCTGAGGGAAAGATCCGAAGAGAGAAAAATGACTCCCAGGGCACAGTTGCTGCTCAGCATCAGCCTTCATTGTCAAATGATACCCAGGTCCTGCATTATTAGAGCCAAGGATTTTTCAGAAGAAGCCAGAATTTAGTGTTAAATATTCCCATTTTTAATTGTTGGTAACAGATTTTAAATTTTTAAATAATTTGGGGGGCAGACCAAACACATCTGAAAGCTGCCCCTTTGCAATCTCTGGGTTCTCCTTTCTGCAAGTACTGATTTGAGACTAAGTCCTAAATATAAGTAGTTCCAGGCTGCCAAGCACAAACTGTGTTGGGAGGTGACTCTGTCTGTGGCAGGTTGGAAGTAATGAAATGCCCCACTCCTTACAGGGTAACATAGCTCATTCCTCAGGTCCTGTGTCTGGGCTTGTGTGACGTCCAGAATCAAACTGAAGTAGTGAGGTATGGGCAGGGACTGGACAAATGCAGTGTGTCATATGCTGTGGCAGAGGGTCCCCGGGAGGTGACCAGCAAAATGGTGGCATCTACATCTAGGGGTTCCAAATCACTCACATGTGCTGTGCCTGCCTCTGCTGTGACTCGGCTCTTCTGCCCTTTTCAGACCTGAACAGAGTGAGAACACTTTGGGGAAATTACAGCAGTCAGGGAATGTTTGCTTTCTGAAAAGAGGATAGCTAAACATTCATTTTCAGAGTCAAGTTGTTTTCCCAAAATCAATTTCCTTGAACCTGATTATATCTAAAATGTCTGTTGCCTTCAGAAAGCCTCTATTCCATTTTACCCATAAACATTTTCTCTCCTGCTAGGTTTAACATCTCAGCGTGTGGGGTACTCATTGCTAATGAATACGAAGACATTTTTCTCACGCTAAGAGTTACTAAGCAGTCTCGAGTTTGACCTTTTTTTCCTTAATTAATTAATTCCTTCCTTCATTTGCTCAATACATATTGAGTGTCTACCACACACCAGGCATTGTGGAAGGGGCCTTGGATAGTCAGAAAGTTCTGAGATAAAATACAGGCTTTGCTGCTTGCTAAGAGAGCCTCAGTTTCCTCATATGTAAAATGGGGATGGTAATAGTGCTAACTCATATGATAGTCAAAGGATTATACCAGGCAGTGTATACTTACGGCCAGCATTCAATAAATATTAGCCACCAAATGATCATTCATCTCAATTATCGCCACAACCTTTGGGGCTGCTGCTGTTACCCTCAGTTTTCTAACAGAGGAGGAAACCGAGTTTTAATGTGATGAATTAACTTGTCCAAGGTCACACAGCCAGCAAATGTTGGAGCTGGGATCCGTCAGTCACCAAAGCCCATTGTCTTTCTACCAAACCAGCCTTCCAGGGGCAAACCATTCCTGACCTCCTTGCTTTACTGTCTGAAAGAATTAAGAGCAGTTCTAAATTTAAGCTCTGTAAAGACTACAGAGGAGGACTTCTCTGGTGACGCAGTGGTTAAGAATCCGCCTGCCAGTGCAGGGGGCACGGGTTCCAGCCCTGGTCCGGGAAGATCCCACATGCTGCGGAGCAACTAAGCCCGTGCGCCATAACTACGGAGCCTGCTCTCTAGAGCCCGTGAGCCACAACTACTGAAGCCCGTGCGCAGCAACGAAGACCCAATGCAGCCAAAAATAAATTAATACATAAATAAATTAATTAAAATAAATATATAAATTTATTTAAAAATTAAAAAAAAAAGACTACAGGGGATTTAGAGGCTGAGGATAAAATACTTCCAGCCAGCTCTCTCCTGCTGGAAGTGTGTGAAAGGGCAACGCTCAGGGTGCTGAGAACACAAATGCTGGTTGGAGGGAAGTACTGTCATTCAATAGATATTTATTGGATCCTTCTCTAAGCTGGGCACTGTCCTCATCACTGGGAGCACAGCAGTGAACAGAGTCACTTTCCTCACAGAGTTTACAGTCTGTCACAATCCTGCAGATGTGAAGATGTGCAAATGTAAATGTGAGGTTTTAGAAACCCCAATCAAAATGAAGAAAAAGATGTGGCTGGAGATGCTATTGGGACCCATGTCTGATGGCCACTGAGGCATTTTGGTCACTAATGAAATCATTTTTTGCTTATTGACAGGCAACTTGATTTTGCATTTGGTTTGTATCCATTCTTAGGGATATGGAAGATAAATCAAGGTGTCCAGGTCATATCAACAAGCCCGATCATAGGAGAAGAGCCTGTTTTCATCTGGAGGCAGTAACAATGCATTTCCTGCAGGGAGATTCTTTTGGCTATTCTGCTTCTCTGTTTACTCTCTGTTTAGACCAAGTGCCTGATAATTGGGCTCGTGCAGAGAAGGAGCTAGAGTCTGCGGCTTGTTTGCTTGGAACACTTTAGAAAGTCAAAGTAGTTAATGATAATCATAACTACCACTTTGTGAAGACTATTTGCCAGACATTATGGTAAATGCTGTGCATGCATTATCTAATTTAATCCTCACAAACAACCCAATACAATTGAAAGTGCAGTTATCTCTATTTTACACACGAGGAAATTAAGGCACAGAGAGGTCAAATCCTTGCTGAAGGTCTCACAGGTGGAAAATGGCAGAGGGGAGGCTGAACCAGGTTTGACTGTCTCTAGACCAGTGGTTCTCATCCAGGGGCAATTTTGACCCCCAGGGGACATTTTGGAAAGTCTGGAGACATCTTTGCTTGTCAGGAGTGGGAGGAGATTGCTACTGGCATCTGGCAGGTAGAGGCCAGGAATATTCTAAACATCCTACAATATACAGGACAGCCTCCTACAATGAAGAGTTATCAGTTCCCAAATGCCAATGGAGCTGCAGCTGAGAAAGCCTATTATAGAGCCCTAGTACGTGTCATTGCCCTGTCCCCATCACCAAACATCTCTTGTGTAACTTCTTGCTGAAGTATTTTGCTTTTATAAAATATTCCCAATCTTTGGTGAGGTGTTATGTTTATATCCTTGCTTGCTCTGTCTTCATCTAAGAACCTGTGATGGAACAATTTAGATCAAGCCATCCCCAAGAAAAACTTTTTTTTTTTTTTTTTTTTTTTTTGCGGTACGCGGGCCTCTCACTGTTGTGGCCTCTCCCGTTGCGGAGCACAGGCTCCGGACGCGCAGGCTCAGCGGCCATAGCTCACAGGCCCAGCCGCTCCGTGGCATGTGGGATATTCCCGGACCGGGGCACGAACCCGTGTCCCCTGCATCGGCAGGCAGACTCTCAACCACTGCGCCACCAGGGAAGCCACCAAGAAAAACTTTTAATGAACTACAGAACAAGGGAAACCCCAGTGGGTTTGCAGCCCCATTTCAGCTAAGGTTCAAGTTCACTTATGCCGGAAAGGAACTCATTAGGGTCTTATAGGCTGCAGGACAAATGCAGGTTAATATCTTCAACTTTAATTTAAGCTGGACTTTTTTTTTATAGCTGGTCCTTTGGTAACAACTAGATTTATTAAGGCATTTTTAAAAGCTGAGGAAAATCAATAAAGTATATAAGCACATGTGATTCTTGTGCTGTTTGCAAATATAATTCTGATTCCTCATGTACATATATGCATATTCATATAATATTTAAGAATATGCTTCCTTCTGCTCTATGTTTTAAAATTGACTCACAAATCAGAACATTTGGCCTTCTGAATGTGGTCCCCAAGTTATGAGATGGGCCAAGGTTGGAATGAATAGAGAAAGGAACATCAATAAATCCCTACCTGCTAAGGGAAAAAAATCCTCAAAGTATATGGGTCCTGGATGGTGCTTTTGCTTACCCATAAAGGCAAGTAACTTACTGAAAGATGAAATTATGATTGCAATTGAACTATACATACCAGCTGGACCTAACAGACATATAGAGAAACATTCCACTCAGTAGCAGCTGAATACATATTCTTCTCAAGCACACATGGAACATTCTTCAGGGGTAGATCATATGCTAGGCCACAAAACAAGTCTTAATAAATTTAAGAAGACTGAAATTATATCAAGCATCTTTTCTAGCCACAGTTGTATGAAACTGGAAATCAACCTCAAGAAGAAAACTGGAAAATTTGCAAATATGTGGAGATTAAACAGTATGCTTCTGAACAACCAATGGGTCAAAGAAGAAATCAAAAGAGACATCAAAAGATATCTTGAGATAAATGAACATGGAAACACAACATACCAAAACTTATGGGATTTTTTGTTTTAGTTTTTGTTTTCTACTTCCAATCCATTTTACTGAGTCAATATAGAAGACTGGTTAAGAGCACAGATTTAGGAGTAAGACATCCCTGAGGTGGTATCCTGACTCCACTGATTATTAACTGTGTGACCATGGGCAAGTTACTAAACCTCTCTGAAACCTAGTCTTCTCATCTGTAAAATAACAACAATAATAATAACAACAACAACAATAATAATAAAAACTTCCTTAAAGTGCTGTAAGGAATAATAAGTGAGATGGGTAGGAAGTACCTAACACAATTTCTCAGCCAGTGCTTGCTGGGATGCAGCAAAAGCAGTTCTAAAAGGGAATTTTATAGCGATAAATGCCTACATGAAGAAAAAAGAAAGGTCTTGAATAAACAACTTAACTTTATACCTCAAGGAACTAGAAGAACAAACTAAGCCCAAAGTTAGAAGGAAGGAAGTAACAAAGATCAGAGCAGAAATAAGTGAAGCAGAAACTGAAAAGACAACAGAAAAGATCAATGAAACTCAGAACTGTTTTTTTTTGTTTGTTTGTTTTTTTGTGGTACGCGGGCCCCCTCACTGTTGTGGCCTCTCCCGTTGCGGAGCACAGGCTCCGGACGCACAGGCTCAGCAGCCATGGCTCAAGGGCCCAGCCGCTCCGCGGCATGTGGGATCTTCCCGGACCGGGGCACGAACCCGTGTCCCCTGCATCGGCAGGCGGACTCTCAACCACTGCGCCACGAGGGAAGCCCAGAAATGTTTTTTTGAAAAGATGAACTTACCAAGAAAAACAGAGGAAGAGGACACAAACAAATGAAATTAGAAATGAAAAGAGGAGATGTTACAACTGAAGCCACAGAAATACAATGGATTATAAAAGACTACTATAAGCAATTATATGCCAAAAAATTGGACAACCTAAAGGAAATGCATAAACTCCTAGAAACATACAACCTACCAAAACTGAATCATGAAGAAATGAAAAATCTGAACAGACCAATTACCCTTAAGGAGATTGAATTCAGTAATCAAAAACCTCTCAACAAATAAAATTCCAGGACCAGATGGCTTCACAGGTGAATTCTACAAAACATTTAAAGAAAAACTAATGCTGATCCTTCTTAAAGTCTTCCAAAAAATAGAAGAGGAGGGAGCACTTCCAAATTCATTTTCCAAGGCCAGCATTGCCCTGATTCCAAAGCCCGGCAAGGACACTACAAGAAAAAAAAAAAAAAAAAAAAAAAAACATAGACCAATATCCCTGATGAACACAAATGCAAAAATCCTCAACAAAATATTAGCAAACCGAATTCAACAATACATTAGAAAAATCATACACCATGATCAAATGGGATTTATTCCAGGGAGGCAAAATTGGTTCAACATCCACAAATTGATGTGACAAACCACATTAACAAAATCAAGGGTAAAAATTATATGATCATCTCAATAGATGCAGAAGAAGCATTTGACAGAATTCTACATCCTTTCATGATTAATAACTCTCAGCAAACTGAGTATAGAGGGAACATACTTCAACATAATAAAGACTCTTTATGACAAGCTCACAGCTGACATCATATTCAATAGTGCAATACTGAAAGCTTTTCCTCTAAGATCAGGAAAAAGAAAAGGATACCCACTCACTAGTTTTATTCAACATATTACTGGAAGTCCTAGCCAGATCATTTAGGCAAGAAAAATAATTAAAAGTCATCCAAATCAGAAAGGAAGAAGTAACATTGTCTCTATTTGCAGATGACATGATATTATATATGGAAAACCCTAAAGACTCCAGCAAAAAAATTCTTAGAACTAATAAAAGAATTTCGTAACATTTCAGGATACAAAATTGATAAACAAAAATCACTTGCCTGTCTCTATACCAACAACAAACTATCAGAAAGAGAAATTAAGAAAACAATCCTATTTACAATAGCATCAAAAATAAAATAAAATGCTTTAACCAAAGAGGTGAAAGATCTGTACACTGAAAACTATAAGACATTGATGAAACAAATTGAACAGGACACAAATAAGTGGAAAGACATTTTGTGGTTATGGTTTGAAAGAATTTTGTTAAAATGTATATACTACCCAAAGCAATCTGTAGATTCAATGCAATCCCTATCAAAATTCCAATGGCATTTTTTTGCAGAAATAGGAAAAGCATTTCTAAATTTGTATGGAACCACAAAATGCCCCAAATAGCCAAAGCAATTTTGATAAAGAAGAACAAATCAGGAGGCATCACAATCCCTGATTTCAAAGTATACTATAAGGCTATAGTAATCAAAACAGTATCTGCATAATAACAGACAATGGAACAGAATAGAGAGCCCAAAAGTAAACCCATGCATATATATTCAATTAATTTATGACAGAGGAGCTAAGAATATACAGTGGGGAAAAGATAGTCTCTTCAATAAGTGGTGTTGGGGAAACTCGATAGCCACAAGCAAAAGAATGAGATTGGACCCCTGTCTTACATCATACGCAAAAATCAATTCAAAACAGATTAAAGACTTAAACGTAAGACCTGAAACCATGAAACTCCTAGGAGAAAATATAAGGGATAAGCTCCTTGACATTGATCTTGGCAATGCTTTCTTTTTTTTTTTTTTTTTTTTTTTTTTTTTTGCGGTATGTGGGCCTCTCACTGTTGTGGCCTCTCCCGTTGTGGAGCACAGGCTCCAGACACGCAGGCTCATAGGCCATGGCTCATGGGCCTAGCCGCTCTGCGGCATGTGGGATCTTCCCAGACCGGGGCACGAACCCGTGTCCCCTGCATTGGCAGGCGGACTCTCAACCACTGCGCCACCAGGGAAGCCCGGCAATGCTTTCTTGAATTTGAAAAAATCCAAAAGCAAAGGCAACAAAAGTAAAAATAACAAGTGGGACTACATCAAACTAAACGTTTCTGCAAAGCAAAGGAAACCATTAACAAAATGAAAAGGAAACCTATGGAATAGGAGAGAATATTTGCAAACCACATATCTGATAAGGGGTTAATATCCAAAATACAATATGGAACTCATACAACTCGAAAGCAAAACAATAACTAACCCAGTTAAAAAATGGACAGAGGACCTGAATAGGCATTTACAAAGAAGGCATACAGATGGCCAACAAGTACATGAAAAGGTGCTCATCATCACTAGTATTAGGGAAATGCGAATCAAAACCAAATGAGATCTCACCTCACTCCTGTTAGAAAGGCTGCCATCAAAAAGAAAAGGACTAACAAGTATTGGTGAGGATGTGGAGAAAAGGGAACCTTTGTGCACTGTTGGTGGGAATGTAAACTGGTACAATCAGTATGGAAAGCACTATGGAGCTTCCTTAAGAAATTAAAAATAGAACTACTATAGAACTACTATATGATTCAGCAATCCCACTTCTGGGTACATATCCAAATTAAGTAAAATCATTATCTCTAAGAGACATCTGTACTTCCATGTTCATAGCAGCATTATTCACAATAGCCAAGGTATGGGAATAATCTGTGTCTGTTGACAGATTAATGGGTAAAGAAAATGTGGTATATCTATACGTGAAATATTATTCAGCCTTAAAAAGAAGAAAATACTGTCATTTGCAACAGCATGGATGAATCTGGAGGGCATGGTACTAAGTGAAATAAGACACAGAGAAAGATAAATACTGCATGTTATTATTTATATGTGGAATCTAAAAAGTTGAATTCATGAAAACAAAGAGTAGAAAGGTGATTGCTAGGAGCTAGGAGGTGGGAGAAATAGGGAGAGGTTGGTAAAAAAGGTACAAACTTTCAACTATCTGATGAGTAAGGTCTGAGGATCTAATTTATAACATAGTGACTATAGTTGATAACACTATATTATAACTGTAATTTGCTAAAAAAGTAGAGCTTAAGTGTTCTCACCAAAAAAAAAAAAAAAAAAGGGTTGTGGGGAGAAAGAAAGAAAAAAAAGACAAATATGTTAGGTGATGGATGTGTTAATCAACTTGATGGGGAGAGACCTTTTATAATGTGTACACATGCCAAATCATCACCTTGTACACTTTACATAAGTTACAATTTTATTTGCCAATTATACCTCAAAGAAGCTGGAAAAAAAGAGATTGAATCATGACCAGTGTTACAAAACTAAGGCTACGGTGAACTGTTTGCAGTTGTCTCTCATTTTACAAGTTTCAGTACATTTTGACATCTATTATTGCATTTCATGTTGAAAACAACCTTGAGGCATTAGCGCCCTCTTATAGATGAGAAAACAGGTTCAGAAACATTGGGAAACTTGTACAAGTTCAAAGAACCTTGCTCTGTTGGAGAGAGCCGCCGTTTTGGTGCTATTTCTGTCCTAATCGCTAGTCCCTAGAGTGAATACGAGCCAGGTGGGGCCCATCAGCCTGCCTTCAGTGGCTGCTGAGGATGTGAAGACTCTGTGGGTACTTTCCTCACCTTTGCTTTGTCTGCATTTTCAAATCCTTCCTTCTTTATCAATCAGGGCTCAGACTTAATGTGCTGTCCAATACTATAGGAGTCATCTACCACACGAAGCTGTTTAAATTTAAATTAATTAAAATGAAATAAAATCAGAAATTCAATTTCTTGATCACACTAACCACATTTCCAGTGCTAAAAGCCACACATTGCTCTGGCTACCATATTGGACAGGGTAGAGCATTTCCCTCTGTTGACTGACACAGGATCAGAATGATTAAATTAAAGAAACAAAACCTGCGAGATACATAGTATTTCAGAAAGGTGTTATTCAGTTTGCGATGAACTTTAAAAAAAAAATCTAAGTTTTTGCTTTTTAAGGAAGAAAGTTTACCTGTTTTTTATGAACCCACTCTCAGTCTGGTATCAGGCAGGGGATATTTCCCTTGTGCTACTCTTTATGACAGTCTTGCAAGGTGGGTATTATTATCCCCATTTTATGGTTGAAGAAACTGAGGTTTAGTTACTGGACCAACATATGCATCTTCTAACTAGCAGAGCAAGGATTCAAATTCAAATCTGCTCCCCAAACCCATACATCTACTCTCTTCTACACCATGAATCCTCAATAAAAATAAGGGCTTTGATTCTACCTGCAAAGTCAATGAATAAGATACACTTCGAATCAGATACACTGCAGGATCATCACTTACAAGGATTATTATCATCAAGATTTGGAGCTTTTGGAAGGATCTGAGTGGATAAACAATAGTGGAATCTCACAAGATATACTTTAGGCTAAATATCACTGAGCCCTTTCCTTGGGCTAATCCTCTCCTCTTTTCTTTCCTACCACACAGTTACCCCTGGTACAGCTTGAGTTACAAAATGCCACTCAACTTCGGCAGCAGCATTGTTTCTTTATGACTCTACAAGCCACCAGGGTGCCTTTCTCTCATCACTTGGAACAGGTTTGCTGTGGAATAGCAGTGATGACACTTAAAGGTACTCTTAATGGCACCAGAGCCAGGCTTGTTTCCATGTCTGTGGCCTGGTGTTAGTTGAACCATGTGTTCTAATGACACATCTTCCTGGCCCAGATGGCTTTCTCACCTTCAGATGATTAGAATCAAAAATCCATATCGCAAGTCTGTCCATTTACAGGAAAGAGGACCGTCTCCACACAGGCATCTAATTGTTAGAAGTAGACATCTGAGAGAAGCAGGACATTTTTCCAAGAGAGTTGCCGCAAGGAATATGTGAGGAAAATGTCTTTTGAGCCCTGAAATGATGTAGGCAAGGTCACTACAAAGTCATTTAAAACTGCATCTCACAACAGTTCAATGGCCAAGTACCTACCCCTCACTGTTGATTTATTGCTCACTCTTTTAACTTTTTTAAAAAGATCGACAGATTGATTGCACTGCGTATTGTTGGAGACGCACTTACTTTTTCTCAGGCCTGATTCATAAAACATCACTGACCTGTTTTCAGCATCATTCCCCTCTGTGCCAGGGAACTTCTCTGAGATTTGTAGCCTACGTGTTTAGCCCTGAGTGAAAACAGTATGCCACATTCACAGCAGATGACCCAGAAGGGGGCATGGCAACCACATCCCCAGGGTGAACCATCCCACCTCCAGCTACAAGACTAAGGGAAGCTGAGAGAGTTTCAAGCGGGATCCAGGAATTTGGACTGCTGACCATGACCTTTTGAGGTCTCAGCATTCCAGAGAATGTGACAGGTGTCCCCTTGTCTCTGGTCTCTCTGCACCATAGACCCTCTCCAGCCCACTCACATTGTTGATCACCCAGAGTGGATTAACCATCTGGATGGTTAACCCACTGGTGGGCTGATCATCCCTGGGCACAATCTTGGAGAAGGCACAATCTCTGAGCCTTTCATATATTTGGGGTGTGAGTCATCTGGAGGTGAGAGTGACAAGCAAAACCCTCAGGTCCCTCCAAAGCCTCCCTCAAATAGCATTTCTACTCTTGTTGATGCTTGTTGGCAAACTTGCAGGCAACTGTGGTTCTGGTTGCTAATATCTCAGTGAGTTCATTTTGTTTCTGTGTTTATTCCTTTGTTAGTGTTCTTATTTCATTTTGTTTTACACTGACAAAATGGCCCCTCTTCAGGTAATTTATATAACAGGTCAGGTGTGTGCTATGCTTAGAAGGAGAGGATTAGAAAAGAAAGATTATTATTAAGAGTTGTATGCCTTTCTCAGATCCTTATTAAGCTGTGTTGCATTGTACACACATGCAGATCTTGTACAAACTGCTGTTGATCAGAGAACCCTCTCTTCACTTCTCTTTTCATGTTGTGGTGCTCACAAGCCGTCAGGGCCATGGAGCTTTGAGAACCAAGAGCTGTTCCCACTCCACTTAGCTGTGCATAAAACTGCGCTCCCTGTCCAGACTAGGGGATGTTTAGTATGGCCAGTGACATTTTTCCAAGTCTGTTTATGACCAGCTGGTGAAAGTTCCTCTGAGACAATTTGAGATAAAACTTCAGGAGTAATTATGCTTTATGAGGACATAATGTCTTTCAGGCTTAATTTCACAATATGTTAAATCAACGCTCATATTCAATACTTCTCTGTCTGTGTTCAAGTTAAAGGGCACAATATGAAACTTTCCCATAACTAGCCAAGAAGTTGGTGCTACACAAATGGTAAAAACAGACTTCACGCCCTTTGCCTAAAGGCAAAATCAACACAAGACAGGAGGTGTTTGGGGTCACCAACTTCCATCCACAAGTGCCCTGGAAAGCCTAGACACCAGGAAAGGAAATAGAGAGGGCTGTGTATTCTGATCAACCGTTGGGGAAAATAATGCCCCACTGTCTTTACTTCTATGGTGCAACAGTGCTATTTCATGTCTTTCTGCTTTCATTCCCATGCTGTTTGCTGGGTCAAAATTGGTGTCTTCTCTAGCATGGTGTTGTCATACAAGATATCTGAGATCCGAGGGCCTGACTAACTGGGCGCCCACGTGCACCAGGCTGAGGAAAAACCAAACCAAACACCTTGTTCTTTTAGAAAATGGCATCTACTGAAAGATTTGGTGATGTGAGGGACCCTGGATATGAGAAGAGGGAAGTGATTATGTTTTCCTCTTGCTTCCATGTCTTTTGTTTTAGCCATAGGCCAGGCCATTCTTTATTTTGGGTTAGAAAGTATTCTGATTTCCTTGGCTGAAGGGTGGCTCTTATTTGCACGCCATTTTCTATTCTCATTATCTGTTGGCTTTCAGGATCGTTGCTCTGTTTGCCAAGGGTCTTAAATAGTCTTAGCGCCACACTAATTCGTCTTCTATTGTGTGATGAGTATGTGTGTGCATGTGTGTGTTTTATAGGATCTTTTTCAGACATCAGTATTCTCCTCTACCCTTATAACTATGGACTATACTACATACTATCTCTGTCTACTTAATTCATTACATCAGAAACAGAATTCTTTATGTGCCACGGTGTGTGGTGGAGTGTGTGTGTGTGTGTGAACATTCATTCACATTGCATTACACCCATAATGTATGAAGGTGAGAGGAAAATGGAGTGGTCCAGTATATTGCCCAGTGTCTTTCAGTTTTTCATAAAGGAAGACCAAAAGCAGGAGCAGTAGCAGCAGCAGCAATATAGCTGGAGTGTTGAGATTTTTTCACAGGAGGTAATTCCTTTTTTTCTTTCAATCAACTCACTTGAAGAGATTACTTAATTAGCATTTATTTGTAAAATTCCTTGTCCAGAAGTAACATTTTAGAGCCTGCAGTTTTGAAGAAAGACAATTTAATGGGTGATAATCTTGTATGGAATTTTCAAATTGATTTCTTGGTAGTAAATTGCTCCTCGACTGTAGTGCCTTCTCAACTCTCATTAGACACCAAGGCTTCTTTCTGAATGCATTCATAACCATTAAAATGTTGTCTGCAGTTTCCTGTCATTTGAAACAGGTCATAACTCCAGGCACAAACATTTAAAAGACAGCTATACCTTTACTGTTTCATTAGTGTGCTAGGAGAATTAGAATGTGCTATTGAAGTTTATAGAGCTTTGCGGTTCCTGATGGAAACAATTTGGGTTTTCTCATACCAAGGGTAGAGATCATCTTTCTCTTTGTACACGGAGTTGCTTCATTTAAATTCCACTCCACCTGAGTCTTATTTACCAGCTTGATACATGGCTGGGGCAATATAAAGCCTCACTGGAACCTGGTTATAAGTCCTCTGCCCTTCTCTTTTCCCAAAAATACCGTGGGAATAGAGCAAGCTCATTGCCAAGAAAACTCTCTGACAGTACAGTTTGGTCCTATTTTCAACTGGTTTCTTTGACTCTTTAGAAGATGGCTCCGAAATGTATTACCTAAAAGGAGCTCTAGAAAATTTGAAATAAACCAAAAGCAAACAAGCATACCAAAATTCCCTATGATATTTGTGGCAGTTTTTATGCTTTTGGCTTTCTGAGAGTGGTTAGTTTATGAGCAGAGCTATTTCAGACTTTGCTGTTGAATTCAGTGGGGATGGTATGGTCTTATCATGGTCTCTGCCTGGACATTTTCTAGCCAAAATAGGTCTAAAAATGATATCACTGCTCTAAGCCTCTCATTTTAACAATGAGGGTTTTGATACTTAGGTACCACAAGGTCGATCCCATTTAAGGACTTTTTGTGTACTGAGCAAGAGGCTCTGAGAACATTCTGTCTTTTAATCCTCAGTTTTGGCTGCCAAAGTAGGTAGGATCATGTCCGTTTCTACGGAAGAGGAAATAGTTTCAGAAAACTCCAATGTCTTGGCCCATATCACACAACAGGTTGGTTGACACCCTGGATTTACTGAGGATGCCCTTTCAAATGAAGCTTTTGAGTGAAAACCCAAAATGCATGCCCTCATTTCTCAGAAGCTCTGTGGTGGGGTTGTCTTCTGGATTTTACACACTGAGGGCAGCCCTTTGAAACGAGCCTTGGCTCCAGCCAAGCTCCTTATTCTGTCTCACCTGCTTTCCTCCAGCCTCCATGATTTGTTGATTTTCAACCTGATGTTTCCCTTGTGCTGTGTTCTAAAGCTCAAGTAGCCTTACCCCACCCTTTCTGACTCTTTTATAACCCATATCAATGGCTTTCTCTTTCTCACCTGCCTTGAATTAATCTCACTGATCCCTTCATTCTGAAAGAAAATGATATCAAGTGCCTGTTCTTGAGTCAGGAACTGCTCTTGGGGTACATCAGTGAACCAAACTGACAGGGTCCTGCTTTGTGGAGCTTTACACTCCCGGGTGGAGGGATTATTGGAAAGCACTACATTTAGATTCAAAAGACCAAGGCTAAATCAGAATGTGAAAACTAACAGATGTGTCAAATGGTTATTTTTGATTTGGCCTATACAGTGTCTGAAAAATTAAATGGATTGGGAACATTTTAAAACCAAGAGATTCTACATAGAAAACCATCTGGATTTCTGGCGTCTCAGTGGTGACCTGGGCCCACATCCCCGTAAGGCACCCATCCACAATCCCTATGATATGAACAGTTCTGTACCCTTTGGATGGGGTGGGGCCTTTCACCACCCCTGCCTCCACCACACCTTCTTGTGCCCAGTCAGCTAGACTCATTTGCATGATCTGCTGATCCCTGTAGACATCTTAGATTTTACAATCCTTGGAGCAAAGGATCTAAAAGTCCCTTTGTATCCTGGCACCACTGTGGCCTCTCCTGGACTAGAGCCAGCAGCCAAACAAAGAGAATCTCTGTGGACCCAGAGGAGACCAAACCATCACAGGGCAAACTCAGAGCACATTCAGACCCTGGACAGCAACCAGCTCTGCACCCCAGAGCCATTTATTATCCATTCCAGGCCTTGATGTTGAGGCCCCACTACTTGAACTTTTCAAGAGACTTAGTGGAAGTTAAAAAACCAACAAAACCAGAAAATTAGAAATTATCCCAGGTAAGAGCCAAATGAATCAGAAGTGAATGAGGAGAGAACTGTTGAGCAAAAGCAAATAAAGGCTGCATAATATTTGGGGGAACTAATGCTGACGATTATATTGTTAAAGTTGGCTTTGGTACTTTGAAAACCTTGACTCAAAATCAGCAGCAAAAGCAACACGAACAACAGCTAATATTAATTGCAAGCCTGTTGTGTGTTGTCTCTTTCCCTTAATTTAACCCACTGCTCCCATTTTACAGATGGGAAACTGAGACTCAAGGAGATTAAATCACTTGTCCAAGGTCATCTAACAAATGTATTCAACCACTCAAATGTTTTAATAATTTTGGTTCATTTCTTAATTTACCTGACCATATAGAGAAGTGATTTGGGGGATTGACAGAGGTCACACACACACATGCACACAATTAGTGCCAAGCTTCTACAGACAAAGATGGAACCTCCATTGTCAGGGGTTGAGCAGATTCCTTCCCCACTGATGTTCATTATCTAGATCTATTTTCAACATTTAATGAAAATTTTCATTCTGATCAATTCAGCTATATTAAACCATCAAGGGACAGTGATCAAGATGTTTTACTGAAGAGTCCACACAGGGAACTAGATGATATACCAAAAGCAAGCTGGTAAATATAAGAAATGCCAAGTGTGAGTTCGGTGATTTGAGATTTGATCCTCGTAGTAAATCTGATTAAAGTATATAATTTCGTTTAAAAAAGAATCTATCAGGGCAAAGCCTACCTCTCAAAAATGTTTTTGCTGAATTCTGTAAGATTGTAAGAAACATGTCACACTAGACCAGAAATATTTTTTAAAAGTCCTTGATTCTCCTGTTTATACTCAGGTATAACATGGGGAACTCTTAAGGCAGAACAGAGGGTCATCCAGGCAGTTAATGAGAATTCAAACTGGATTTGAGGTCTTCCTGACTTCCATGTTATACTCTGCCAGGCTGAAGCATAAGCTGCTGAAATTCTGAGCAGAGAGTTCTCTAAGAGGATAAGAGTCCCAAAGAACCCATTGTAAACAAGCTGTCTGAGGCCCAGATGTGGAGTGGAATAATTGTAGGTGTGTTTGTCAAAGCGGAACCTGTTATTTATGATCCGTGTCTGCACACATGGGGATCTAAGGGACTAGCCTCTTGGCAGAGATCCTTTGCTCAGTGTCGCTTTGGTCACACTGTGTTCCTGGCCCTCCCAGTTATCCCTGTTCTGGAGCTGAGGAAACCTTCCTAGTGCCTCTGTGAGTGGTGAGAGCAGTGTAATGCTGAGGTTAAGAGCATGATAGTTGAACCGTGGCTCTGCCACTAGCTAGACGTCGGGCAACCTTTCTGTGCCTCAGTTCTTTTTTTTTTTTTTTTTTTTTGCGGTAGGCGGGCCTCTCACTGTTGTGGCCTCTCCCGTTGTGGAGCACAGGCTCCGGACGCGCAGGCTCAGCGGCCACGGCTCACGGGCCCAGCCGCTCCGCGGCATGTGGGATCTTCCCGGACCGGGGCACGAACCTGTGTCCCCTGCATCAGCAGGCGGACTCTCAACCACTGCGCCACCAGGGAAGCCCCTGTACCTCAGTTCTTTCATCCATAAAATGAGGACAATGTTAGTACCTCTCTCGTAGGAGTGTTAGAGGATCAAACAAATTAATACATTTAAAAGGCTCAGAATAGTACTTTGCACATCATGGGTTAAATTAGGTTAGTGGTTGCTAAATAACATTCTAATGTGTGACATATTGCTTTTAATAATAACAACTAGGCTGTTGAACCCTTTTATGTGCCCGAATCAGTTCAAGAATTTAGCCTATATTAGATCATTTAATCTGCAGAATATACAAGGAATATTTACAGAATATACAGGATAATATCATCTTATCTCTATTTTCAGTTGAGAAAACTGAGGTGTAGAAATGTTAAAAATATGCCCAAGTCACAGAGTAGTAAGTAATGGAACCCAAACTTGAAAGAAAGCAGACGTCAGTCTGTGGAATCCATGCTCTTAACCACTGTCCTAAAAAGATATGCAAACCACCTTTGTTCTTACTCTTCCAAATCCAAGATTGAATTTATTCATTGCAGAAATGCCAGATTTCTGAGAGCCTGGGCAGAAGATCAGCACACGTATTGCTCCCTTATTACCCATGGTTTAGAGCAAGCAGGGTTGATACAGTCAAGTCATCAAATCACAGCACTTCCTTGGACAAAAGACTCAGCCTTTCTAGTGAAGGAAAATCCACAGTAACCAGTCTGGCTAGGGATTCCAGGTACTTCTTAATACCTTGTTTTCAGTTGCTCTCACCAGTGTTGGCTCCCCAACTAGATTATAAACTCTTGGTAGACGAGGCCATGTTTCTACAACTGCTAATCTCCCATGACAGTCATGAGTGCTGGACACTCTAAAATTCAGTAAATACCAGTGAATGGATTGGTTCTACTTGTTTTGCACCCTGATATCAACAACCTTGTTGCATACAGATTTTTCCAGTAGTCAAGGTAGGAATTCTAGAGTTCCCTTTGGTACAAAGTTGGAGCTCTAGTGCTCTCTAATTCCTGTGAATATTCCTGGAACAAATTACTTGTTGATAATGAAACCATCACATCTCTTTTATGTCTGCAAAGAAAGCTCTTTAATGAAGTGAGAGGCTCTGCTGATAATCTTTGATTTCCCATCAAGATAATTATAGGAGAAAGTAAAAATTGAGCATTGTTTGCTGATTATTTAATTGATTGTTTGCTGGTTTTTAGTGGTTGTGAAAGATTAGAAAGTACCAAAGAAACCAGATATGCTTAAATAAGAGTAGAAAAGAGAACGTGCTAACAGGCCACAGGAAAAGTCATTGAACACGACGGAAGCCATGATGCCACACTCAGAAAGGGCCTTATCCTGGTCGACAGCGTAGGAAATGAGGACCTTATAGTGGTGATAAGACTTGTAATTTTAAGGAAAGTTGTGCTAAAGCTGGTCTTTCTTTTCCAATGGTACTTTCATTCTGGAAACTGCAATGAGACATTAAATAAACAATGGCACTGTATTCCAGGGCAGAGGGCTTGCAGACCATCAAAACTAGGATTGGCAGGAACTCTGCACTAGTGTGTGCCCTCTCGTAATGAATTCTGCCTTTCAGCAAGGAAAGGTGTTTAGCTGGCATCTGAGTATTAGCATAAGCTTTTGATATTCTATCCTTCATTTTGGGGGGAAAAAGTCAAACTTTAGATAGTAGAATTTGAAAGTTTAAAAATATCTCATTCAATTTGCTTAGGAGGGCATTTGTCACTGTCTATTAAAATTTTTTTAAATGTAAGCTCCTTGCCTAAGGAGACCATACATTCTGGTTTGCCGTGGGTAGTGTCAATTTCTGCCGGTTTTACTGGTATAATTATTAATATCTTTTTTAAATGTTCATATTTGGTTGATAAGTAGTACTCTTATCTATACCCCACTGATTCCTCTGTTCAGTGTCTAATCTAGAAAATTACTCACATATATGCACATGGTTATTGCAGTTCTGTTGGCAATATCACAACATAGAAAACCACATAAATGCCCAGGAGGAAAATGGCATTCATCCTAGGGAGCACCATCCTGCAATTAAAAGAATGTGCTATATACCCTGAGAAAACCATAATTCAAAAAGAGGCATGTGCCACAATGTTCAGTGAAGCTCTATTTATAATAGCCAGGACATGGAAGCAACCTAAGTGTACATTGACAGATGAATGGATAAAGAAGATGTGGCACATATATACAATGCAATATTACTCAGCCATAAAAAGAAACAAAATTGAGTTATTTGTAGTAAGGTGGATGGACCTAGAGTCTGTCAGACAGAGTGAAGTGAGTCAGAAAGAGAAAAACAAATACCGTATGCTAACGCACATATATGGAATCTAAAAAAACAAATGGTTCTGATGAACCTAGGGGCAGGACAGGAATAAAGACGCAGACGTAGAGAATGGACCTGAGGACACGGGAAGGGGAAGGGGAAGCTGAGACGAAGTGAGAGGGTGGCATGGACATATATACACTACCAAACGTAAAATAGAGAGCTAGTGGGAAGCAGCCGCATAGCACAGGGAGATCAGCTCGGTGCTTTGTGACCACCTAGAGGGGTGGGATAGGGAGGGTGGGAGGGAGACGCAAGAGAGAGGAAATATGGGGATATATGTATACGTATAGCTGATTCACTTTGTTATACAGCAGAAACTAACACACCATTGTAAGGCAATTATACTCCAATAAAGATGTTTTTTAAAAAAGTAAATAAATAAAATAAAATAAATGAAAAAAAAACCAGAATGTGTTAGATCTGTATGTACTGAAATGGATATGTCTCCTAGATATGTCTCTAGGGGGGAAAAAAGACAATTTTCAGAATATTGTCCAATATTATAATGCTTAGGTGACTTTAAAAAATGCAAACTAATTTAAAATATATTGTAGGAGCCACATATATAAGTACGTAAAGACAGAAAATGAAAGGACATTCATCTAACTATTAACAGGGGTTAAGCTGGATAGAAGGGGCAGGTTGGCACTCGATATGGTTGTTAAGGATGACATTGACTGTCACATTTCAGCTTTTTCACAAGGGCACTCTAATGTCACATCACTTGTGGGACTGATCATTGATTTTAAATATAATTTTAAATTTAAAACAATGTCCCAGAGGTGATGTCACTCAACTCACTGTTTGAGATTGAGGTAACTGAGGCCCAGAGAAAACACATACATCTTCCAGGTCACACTATAAATATGGTGCAGAGCTGAGGCCCACATGAGTCTCCTGACACCCTGTTTCTTATTCTCTGACTGGACTGTGCTCTCCTCCAAGGTTTATGAAGATTTATTAAGTTGACTCACCTCCATGGAAATGAATGGCTGGACACAAACTTAACCATGCTCATCAAATTTTACTTCCTCTTAACTCCAGACCAAAAAGTAATAGCCAGGGATGCTGAGCCCATCCTTGCGGCCCAGACTGGCAGCTACCTGACTTATTCTCTGGAGTCTGCTGTCTGGCTTTGTTTTGACCCTAATTCTCCAGCATGTGTTAATTTGATATGGACATTAAAATGGTCATTAATGGTTTGAAGAAGTGGCAAGTGTGTGGCAAATAGGATTTTTCTGACGTGTTCTTATTACAGTAACCATGGGCTCACCCGCCTTGGTTTGTGTCACCATCTTTCCTCGGGTAAACAGTGTGCTCAATGGCCTTTCTTCCCCAGTGATTCTTTGAGCCCCAGTGAATCCTGCTGATGTGTAGGCAACTGAAAGCAGCTAAAACATGATTCTTCCCGGAGTGTTTTCATGTTAACAGAGATCAGGACCTGAAGTTAAATTTGATGGTGCTTTAAAGGTAGAAGTTTAAACATTAACCAGCAGATTAGTATTAGTGGGAAGGATTAGTGGAAAGGATTTTACGGAACTTTTTTTTTTGCCTTCCTAATATTCCTGAAATTACACCAAGCAACCACACTTTCTGTTAATCATTAATACACAGCCTAGGAACAATTGTCATTAATGTTCTTGAATTTAGAACCCAGCACTTGATGTGAATTATGTCATCTAATCTACAAAACAACTTTATGAGATAGAGACTATTTTTATCTCAATTGACTAGAACACTGAGAAAAAGATTGTTTTCTCAAAATTTAGCAACTTGGAGGAGGTCACAGTGTAGGAGACAGAGCTGGGTTCAAATCCCATAATCTGGTTCAAAGCCTCGGTTCTTCACCACCACACCATATTGCTGCACCACAATAATGATCACGTAGTTATTATGAATGTACAAAATATAATGTAATACAGTAAAATGTAATATTGTGTAAGATATAATTCCATGCAGTTAGCTGTGTGGGGACTCATACTCTGATTTCAGAAATGCCAAGGCGGGGGTAACACCCTCTCTGAGAGCTGTTAGTAGAATTCCAGAAACTAGGTGGGTTTGGGCAAAGTTGGAAAGGTGCTTCCCCCTCCCCTGCCCCTACTTTCTTGGTTCAGCCGTTTGCTAGCTGGTACTCATACTTGGGAGATAAATCTAACCTAAGATCTTACCGTCCATACCACTCAGGAAGCTCATACATCACTTACTGAGTAACTGACAGTAACTGAATTTGGTAAGAGGGCATGGCTGTAACTCAGCTGAAGAATTCCACTGAAATCATAAAAGGTGATAGCCCAGCCCCAATGGCAGGTGATGGACAGTGTAACCCTTGAGAGCACATCAGCTCTGTCCTTGTTCCTGTTTCTGCAGATTTAATTTATGGCTGGGACTTGGCCCTTCCTTTGGACTTACAGGAAGCCTAAGAGCTGAATGGCTTAGCTCACCGTGATCTATGTGGAAGGCTCTTCTCAGCTTTCTGACCTCCACCCAAGGACACCTGGAACTCCTCCAAGCCCAGTAGCAGCAAGTTGTTTTCCTAGAGATTGGCAGCTCTTGTGAAAATATGTAGTTAAACAGTTTGCTAAATGAACTGAGACTCATTTTGTTAGGTCTTCACTCAGACCATAGAAACACTTTCTCAATTATCTTTGCAAGTATCTTATTTATCCCTCTTAGTTATTTATTTTCCAATTCCTTCTACGGATGTTTAAAAAAAGAGTCCCAGTGCCAGTGTCTTACTGCCATGAAGGAAAAGCATGTCAGGAAATGGTCAACAGGAGTGAATGCAGTGTAAGCCAAAAAAGTGTCTGGAATGGGGAGCGCACTCAGGAAATCATCTTTGTGATTGGAAGTAAACCCATATTGCTCCTGATATGAGGTTTGGGGTTATAACATTCAAGATCATCACTTCCTAACAAGAAACACTGTGTCATCTCAGTAAGCACCCTACTCTAACCAGCTGAGCTAACCAGCTGCCCTAACACCACATAATCTTTATTTTTCTGCTTTCTTAACGTTGTTTCAAGAGGATATCCAGAAAAATCAATGAGCCTGGATTTTTGAGTAGTTGAGGACTGTTACAATATTTTTTAAAAGATGAGCATTGTGTACAAGCCAAACTTTTCCAAACCCATTTCATGGAAACCCAGGCCCACAGATCAACAGTTCTGTGGTCACATTCACAAGGGGAACTCTACCTCTTTTCTCCCTCGCTTAGGAATTTGACATATACATTAAAAGCTCTAAGAATTCCAATATCCAGTAAAGATGTCTATTTAACTTTGTTTAACCCAGTGTCTTCCAAACTCATTTAATCAGAGCCCTTACATAGCCCCTGTGGAGGGGGAGTGCTCAGGAGAAGCTGCTTTCAGAGATGGGATTACATCTCTGCACCCACAAAGTACATTGAGATGATTGCCATTACTGACGATTAGAGCCCACTATTCAGAACAGGTTGTAAACAGCGTTAATGACAAACAACCTTTTCCCAAGGTCTTAACTGAACTTTTAAGTTCCTCAGTTGGATAGTGCACAACCACAATATTTTGCCTCTTTGCTGCAAGGAACTTAATAATACTATGATGGCCCCTTGTGAATGAAAAGATGATCTTCCCCCCTACACACACAAAAAAAGCCCCAGAGGACTTGGAGGAATTTTTCTATGTCTAATCAGAATGCCATGAACATCCTGGGACTAGGCAACTATTATTTGAGAGCTTTGCCATAACCCAAATGACCTTTCTATTCAGTTCACTCATTTCTTTAGCTTTAATGTCATTCTGTTTTTGAAAAAAAAGCTTAACACAAATTGCAGTAACATCACTCTTCAGTATTTGCACAGCTGGGGTGAAGCTTTTGGAGGTAACTTTCCAGAGAGAATTCCAGTAAAGCGTCTGCATTGCCTGAGGTATTAGTTGCTTCCAAAGAGTGAATTCTACCATTTTATGGATTAAGAGGCAGAGCTTCAGAGAAGATGAGGCCGAATTTATGCAGGTAGAAACATAATAATATTCACCTGGAATACCAAGAAATAATGTTAACAAGTAAAAATAATGTCCATAATGTCCACAAACTGAATCTATTAGCTGGATGATCTGGAACTAGTTCATCTGGTCAGGTTAGAGCTTTCTTAATGCCTGTAATGTTACAACTGGAACCAGGCCTGATACGTTTAATTATCTCAACAAGGTTGATATTGGCCATTACTTTTATAATAATATCAGGAATGAGAATATCAACCCTTACCAATTAAGGATTTTACACTTTATAGTATCACCTACGTTTTCTTCGTAGGATGGCAGAGTTATCTCAATTCACAGATTTACATACTCAGAGAGGTTAAGTGATTTGTGTGTGGTCACACAGCTGATACGTAGCAAAGCTGGAACCAGAACCTAACCCACTGTGCCTTCCTTAAATTGTACTGTCTCATTCCACAGAGCTCCTCAAGCAGAGTTGTTTGATTGGATATAAACTCTTTTGAGTATCTGACGCATTCCTGGATTCTTTTCAAAGGAAATCATTTGGAAGGGAGCTTGGAATTTGTATGTTGAGATTGGGTAACCCCTTTAACAAATACCTATATAATGCTTACTGTCACAGCAGGTTTCTACGCACTTTGGAACCACCAAGTTGTGGATATCTCTTACCAGTCTTACAGTGCAGATATAATTTTACTCAGTTTTACAGACATGGAAACTATGATCAGAGAGGCCAAATCACTTGCCTGAGGACACAGAGCCACCACCTATCAGAACTAGGATTTTCACACAGGCTCTCTGACTCCAGAGTCTGTGCTCTTCATCACTACACCTTCTCCTGTCACCTCCTCTGTTTATGCAAGCGTAGGATTGTGTAGAAAAATCAGGTTGAGAGTGATTCAGATAGAGATTTTGTTCTAAACATGATGTGTCTAGGTAAGCTTAAATAGATGTTTTTTACTTTGTTATTCATACTTTCATATCTTTGCTAAATTTCTTGTAGTATTTGTGTGTCCCTTTCATAATAATAAAGAGCATATACAGAAAACACAATTATTCTAGCATAAGGCTGCAGCCTTTATCTTAGGTGCTGAAAGATATATTGGCGAACACACATGAGCACACACATGCATGCACATACATTCATACAAGGGGAATTTTGAGCCAGGAAACTTGTCTTTAAACCCCTATATTCCTTTTTGCACATTCCTTTGGTGACCTTGGGCATATCTCTGTACTTCTTTGAGCTGCTGTTTTCTCATCTGATAAATGAAGGATAATACTACTTCGTAGAAGATTAGGAGCACTAAGTGAGACATTGGATGTGCACACACTTTGTAAGTTTCAAAGTGCTATAAAAATGTAAATGACTCTAGGTAAAGATACTTATGAAATGTTTTCAAAAGTTTCCATTCTCTATTATTTGCATAGATGTTACGCAACGTGTGTTTTGGAGTTTGCCAGAAAGAGTTTTATCCTGTAGCCCTTAGCCGGTCAGGATGTAAGCTAGGGTGGAAGTTTTGTGGGATAAGCAATCTGCTGCTCCCTTGGAGAATTCTCTGAATTTGCAAATAGAAACACTGCAGTTGGCAAAATGGAGCTGCAGTAATAACGTTTATCATTCAGGTGGGGCCTCTGTGTTTGCAGAGGGCTTGGTAATAGGTAATTAGCTGACCTCCCCTTGCCTCCTCCTGCCATTCTTCCCTTTCTCCCATCTCGCTGTGCTGCCTTGAATTCAGAGGCAGAGCCCCCTGCACCCTCTTCCTATGTTGCTCCCTAGTGGCTCCTTAGTAAAGCCCCAGAGGGCTGCAGCCGTCTAATGAGTTGGTACCAGGGGTGAGAGTTAAGCCAGCCACACAAGTGAGCTCTGGCCCTGCAGCCCTGGGCCAGTAGTATATGAGGATATGAGGTCAGGCCTGTAAGACATCAGGCTTCAGGCAGGGAATAGGTTTAAAATAAATAGGAATTCTCTGCCCCTGTCTTCTTTGCCTCTCACCTCTTCTCCCCCAAAGCCTGGCCTCTGCCTTGTTGGTTCTTGGTGCCCAGTGACCCATTTTTGCCTCCACCAACCATCTTGTTGGCAAGTCCAGATTTCCCCGTGTGCCCTCTGAACTAGGGTGGACTTTTCTCATTCATTTGCTCCCAAGAAGAATTAGGACCTGAAAATCTTGCTGATCTTTCGACTGCCGCCTGCATAACAGTTTAGACTCTCGTTGCACACCCGCTTCATCTCTTTGGCTCCAATCACACTGAAGTTCATTTGAAGGGACTGAGACTTCTTATTAGCAACTCCATCCTGCTTAAAAAATGGAGTGCCTCCTCGCTGCCATTACAACAGATCTGAGATAACGTCTCTGAAAGGAGGGCTGAAAACTGAATAATTAACAAAACCATCTTTTCTGAACTCTTTTTTTCTTTTCATCAGTTTGGTGGCTTCTGATATTCTCTTTGGCCTGGCACATGGGTAGGTAGACATATCATTGAAGGCCAAGCTGAATTCCTTAAGTTTGGACTTTGCTAGTAACTGCTTCCTCGAGGAGCCCCTAGAACTGAAAATGAAGAGGCTGCATGTGGGCATACTTGCTCCTTCCCAGTCCTCCTGGGGAGCCTTCAGTCCTATCAGGCAGCTCTCAGTTCTGTCTCAGACTGTTTTTCCCAAGTAACTTAACCACCTATAACATTAGACTCCCTCTTTTTTATTTAAAAAAAATTTTTTTCCTCTGTGATGCTTTTTTTCTTTACTACCCTCCCCTGCCTCTCATCCATCTGTTCTTTATATGGAAGGCCAAAAAGCTTAACATATGGTAAAGAGGGGAAAAATGAACTTCACAGTAGGGAGTTGAGGACCTGGTTCAGCTGGGCAGTCTCAGCTGAGCCTTAGTTTCCTTTTCTATAAAGTGGAGCAAGTCCAGATCCGCCTTGTGGGAGGGGCAATGGGAATGCTGCAGTGGTGGGTCATGGTAAGAACACTGTCCGGGGTGGAATCCCAGCCCTGCTGTTGACTGGCTGTGTGACCCATGGGGATCTCTGTACTTCAGCTTTTTCATCTGTGAAGCAGGATAATAATAGCACCTGTTTAATAGGGTTGTGTTGGAAGGATTAAAACAGATCATTCATGTAAATTGCTTCACAGAGTTCCAAACCAATAAAGTCCTCCGTAAGTATTATTGATGGCTGTTATTCTTCCTGGATTTAGCAAGTTCTGGTTCACTGAGGAAGAGGTGTCCCCTGACAGCAGGCCTGGTTTAGGTCTTACATTTTCCCAGAGACACACTGTGAGGTTCCTAAAGGAGCTTTGTAAGCATAACTGTGTGCCTACACCATGGCCTACATGCCTTGGCGGGGTATCCTCAGCTCTGGTCTCTGGGCCCATTGCTTAGAGATGACCTTGGTAAAAGGAATCGCTCTCTCAGAGTCACGTGGGATGCTCTGGAAAAAGATGGATCTGGAAAGCCAGTGAGGCCAAGGAGATCTAGGATCAAGAGTCCCCACAGCTGTGGACTCAGGCCCTGACTTGGAACCACAGGAAGGCCATGCATCTCATGGTCTCACACCTGCCACATGTAGATCTTGTCCTACACCCGGCTCCATTCTTGATATTAAAGGGACATTGCCACTTTACATAGAAGGGCGCTTTTCTTACTTAGGATGAGTGTCTGCAAACTGAACGATTTATCTTCTACTTTTTTTGAACTGCCATGTAAGCCTTGGCATTACCGTTAACAAACACATTTTTTTTCCTAATCGCATGAGTCTGACAATGGGAATGGTCTACATTAATCTTCTGTGAGTTCTGATGGCCAAGTCCAAAGAGGGCATGGTGAAAACGATGACTGAGGAAGATGAATCTGGCTGCTTGCATGAGGCTGAAAGTTGGGAGCAGTGACTTGGCTCTAAGGCTGGCCAAGGCAGGATGGACTAGGATTTAGAGCAAATAATGCTCGGTGCATCATGTTATATCATATTTTCACCCATCAAACAGTGATGAAGGGCTTCCCTGGTGGCGGAGTGGTTGAGAGTGCGCCTACCGATGCAGGGGACACGGGTTCGTGCCCCGGTCTGGGAAGATCCCACATGCTGCGGAGCGGCTGGGCCTGTGAGCCATGGCCGCTGAGCCCGTGCGTCCGGAGCCTGTGCTCCGCAACGGGAGAGGCCACAACAGTGAGAGGCCCGCATACCAAAAAAAAAAAAAAACCCAAAAAAAAAACCAGTGATGAAGAGCTAGAGGGGATCGTGAAGATCATTTGAAGATAAACAAACCAAGGGCTCCAAGGCTTGTAGCTCTGTAAACAGAGGTGAGGTTAGGCTGGGTGCATCTATTCAACAACTGGCTACTTAGTGAGCTTTTATTGTGTCTCAGACACTATGCTGGAAACACAGGGGTGAAAACAAGGAGAAACACAGGCAAATGTCCCTAGCTCTAAGTTTAAAAAAAAAAACACAACAACCAGTAAACAGGAAAACAATTGTAAATCGTGATACAAAACAACCAACCAAGAAACAGAGATAGGGAAGCAGTAAAGGTTAGGGCAGAGGTGAAGCAGATACTTCAGGCAGGGTGATGAAGCATAACCTCTCTGACATGTATGCTAAGAATTAAAAGATTAAAAGGAGCTTCCATGTGAAAAGTGGGAAGAAGAGCAAAGAGCATAAGAACATTTGAGGTGGAGGAATTTGCAAAGGTTTGAGTTGAGAAGATCCTGGGCCTTTCTAAGGCTTCAAATAAGGCCACTGTGTCTGGAAAGTCAAGAGGGGGCAGATCGGGTTCAGGTGACTTTGGAGAGGTAAGGAGAGGCCAGATCATCTAGAGCCTTGGAAGTCATAGTAAGGGGGGCTAAACTGTGATGCAAGGCAGTAGTTCTCAAACTCAAGCATGAATCAGAATCATGTGGAGGGTACCTTAAACAGATTGCTGGACCCCATCCCTAGAGTTGCTGATTCTCATGGTGTGACCTGAGAATTTGCATTTCTAAGACATTCCCAGGTGGTACTGATGCTGCTGGTCTAGAGACTAGACTTTGAGAACAACTGCTCTGAGGCAGTGAGAAGCATATTAGAAATATGTTTAATAGAACTGACAGAACTTGCTAACCAGCTGAGTGGGGCCCAAGAGGGAAAGGAATCAAAGATAATCACAAAGGTACAATCCCACGTGATCAGGAGGTAAACTATGTAGGAAAAACTCTTTAGTTGGTCTTGAACTATGAGATGGTGTGCCCAGCAGGAATCTTCTGTGGGTTTCAGTGGATATGGAATTCAGAGATTCATAAGACTTTCACAGATGGGTGGTAGGGAGGGTGTAAATATAGGGGAGGAAGCACAGAAACAGGAACATGATACGGTCAACCTGGGGTTTCTCCAGGTCCTCCCAGCCAGCCTTTTCACCCTGCAAACTCGGGGCCAGCCACCCCACTGGCTTGCCTGGCCCAAGACCAAACCAATATTGGCAGCAACCTCAGTCCACCAGCAAATAGGCTGGTTTGTGTTGCCATCCCCCTCCTCTACCATCTTGGAGAGGACTGGACTCTACTTCATGCATCCTATGATGAGAGAAACTAATTCTTGTAAGCAATGACCCTGAGCAGGGACACCCACTGTCCACCTGAATGAACCAGGTCTGCCTTTGCCCCTGGAATGCTCCACTGTGTGCGTGTGGTCAGTCAGATCTCCCAGCCTTACTTCCCCCAGAGCACAGCTTCCTCTCCCACCCCCGCCCCCCATTAGTGTGTGTGCTGCTGACAGCACATCCAAGTTATGAGGGCAGCTTTGCTGGGCTGCAGACAAAACCAGTGAGTGACCTGAAGCGTGGCCCACCCACAGGAGAGGCCAAGAGATCATGGAAAGGACAGCGTCATGGTAGCCAGAGGAGAGAAAAGTTTTAAAAGAAGCAGAGAGGCCCAGATACATCCGAACTGTTGAAAAGTGTAAGAAATTAGGAAAAAAGAACCCCACATGATTTGTCAACAAATCACGACAACTTCATAGAGAGCAGCTACACCAGAGTGGGCGGATGGAAGAAGACAGCAATCAAAACGCAATAATGCACATCTAATGTTATTAGGTTAAATACTACACAAGTAATTGAGTGATGAAAATTATTAATCTTGCACAGGATGCTCACTCTATGCCCCGGGTACTACTAATCCTGCTTGAATAGTGGAATAATTGGCAGATAACTGCACTATTCATTATGCCAAGGCTTGCTTGGAGATAGGCTAAAGGCCATACATGTAGGATGAGGAGGATCTATGAATTCCTTTTATCTCTGTGCCCTGAGAAGAGCAGATGGAATGCTTGAAGTCAACTTGAGCCCACAGCTGGCCCCATTGACTGAAGTTCCTTCATGCTCCGCCCTGAAAAGGAAACCGGAGTGCCTGTGCAGTGAGCCCATGCAGGCTCAGAGGCCACCTGCAGTGTGTGTGCAAATGGCACTGAGGCACAGTGCGGGTGAAAGGTGTTCTCAAGTTCTATGCAGGAGACGTTTATAAGCCAGGCCCCCAAGGACCAGTATTCACTTCTCTCTGATTCATCCATCCTTGGCCACATGATAAACATTCCTCATTCCTTGCCCTCTTGACACCAACTAAATCATCCTGCGTGCGTAAAAACAGACACAAAGCTCCTAAGTTCACATCTGGATTTTCCACAAAGTGGATTATGGTAAACTGTAGGCAGAACAGCTAGCTTATCTGGTTGTGGGATGAGATAAGACAATAAGAAGCCTATCAGAGTCTGAAAGTTTTGAACCTGCCCTGTCCAATAGATCCTTCTGAGATCATAGAAATCATGTTTTGTGCTACCACTATGGTGGCCACTAGCCACATGTGTGTATCAAGCATTTAGAGAGGGGCTAATGTGACTGACAATGGAACTTTTAGTTTTATTTAAGTTTAATTAATTGAAATTTACACAGCCCATATGGGTCATGGTGAAAGCACAGCTTCAGAAGACACTCCAGCTTTACTTCCACCCTTATGCAGTCACATCTGGAGCTCCTGTCTGGACTTGAGGGGGCCTCAGAGCCTCTTAGAGTGATATGTGTCCTCTGGGATGACATTTCATCTTGGACAATTTCCCTCCTCCTATCAAAAGAGAGCTTCATTCACTCCAAATAAGGAAAAATCTGCCCTTAATTACTTATGGGGGTGGAGGATGGACGTATTAACAGGCTATAGATAACAAGAAAGTCCTTTAAAAATGAGGGCTTCCCTGGTAGCGCAGTGGTTGAGGGTCTGCCTACCGATGCAGGGGACACGGGTTCGTGCCCCGGTCCGGGAGGATCCCACATGCCACGGAGCGGCTGGGCCTGTGAGCCATGGCCGCTGCGCCTGCGCGTCCAGAGCCTGTGTTCCACAACGGGGGAGGCCACAACAGTGAGAGGCCCGCGTACCGAAAAAAAAAAAAAAAAAAGAATGTGGTGACTGTTCAATGCTGCCAGATCAATTTGTGCAAAATGACGGAAGACAAGGATGAGCTGTGGCTGACAAGGAGCAATTAAGTTGCGTGATTTTGCCTTAAATTATTAATTTCAAGAAGTGTTGTTTCTCTCTCTGAAATCTACATCTTCCTCGCCCTCCGAGTATCAGTGGGAAGCACTGGATGGATGAGCTTCTCTTTCTAGTTTGTTGAGCAACCTTCTCTCTTGGGTTCTTTTCTCCTGCTCTCAGCTCTTCCTGAAAGTTTGCATTTCTTTTTTTTCTTTCCACATTTGCAACAAATTAGCTATATAAATAAGTGTTAATAAGACAACAGCAAGGGAGAAAGCATCCTCATCAAATTTCAGGTCTCTTCCACAGGTGTCCCTGCACAGCCATGGCATAAGAAGGGAGCACGTAAGCTTGGAAAAGTGAATTCCTGGGAGGTCGTTTTCCTCTTGGGAAAGATAAGAGGACTTTGGCTGGTTGGCCTATTTGGTGAAGTCACTGTGCTACTGACATCCTTGATCTCAGGATTAAGCCTTGCATGGGATGCTTTCAACCGTGATTCCTTTGTGCAGAGTCCAGTTCCAGAAAGCCATCTTACAAATACATGTGCATCCCAGAGAGGACCTGGAGAGAGTGAGGATGGCTCAGCCCACCTCAGTCCTATTACTAACCAAAGCCATGTGCTACTTACAGTGGGGCAGTGAGAAGCTCACAGACACCAGAGCTGCTCCAAGGGGCCTGGCTTGATATTGCCATCTCTTAGCAACAGAAGAATTCCCACCTTGGTTGCTTGAGGCTTCAGGCTTCTTTGAAGAAATCCTTCTCACCTATCCAAGTGTACTAAGACCCTGCCTTATAAAGTGAGATTTGGTTATTTTATGAGGTGGTGTGGTTTTGTGGAAGGTGCTTTGGGATCAGGCTGACTGGAGTTTTAATCCCATTTCTGTCACTTGCTGGCTGTTTGACTAGTGAAGTGACAAAACAGTTCTGAGCCTGTTTCCTTATCTGTGAAACAGCTAATGCTAATTTGTGGGGTGGTGGCAATGGTTGTAAATGAAAACTGTGACATTTCTAGCTACAGCGGCTTATAAGTGGTCAGATGGTCAGCACTGTGGTTCCAGTAGATGCAGCCAAGAAATACAGAAGACAGTTCCCAGCTAGCCCCAGAAACCTTCCTCCAGGGACCCTATCCTTCAATCATTTCCCTCCTGCCTTGCCTTTTCTTTGTTGTGGGTCAGAGCAATATCATTTATTCTTTCATTCTTTCATCTACTCATAGAAAGCCTACCGCATGCCAGGAATTGCTGTAGATGCTAGGGATACAGCAGTGAACAAGAGTCCTGACCTCATGATGCTTACATTTTAGTGGAGAGGTAGACACAGACTCAGTAAACAAATGAAGACATAACTTCAGATGGTGATTAGTACTTTGTGGAAAGATAAAATAGAGTGAAGGGACCTGATGAAAGTGATGGAAACCTCACAGCTAGTATGTGATCTTTAAGATCACACTTACACACACACACACCACACACAGTAGGGAGCGTGGATCCTTTATTTTATGGAGTGAGGAGGACAAAGGGCATGAAAAAATGAGACTGGGGGGCCACAGTGGATACAGGAGGTGGGAAGTGGTTGGAGTGAGCTGGGCTGAAGAGGAGGAGGGGAAAGAGGAGATGCAAGGCAGCTACCACATGGGCAGATGTGTGGGGAAAGAGAGAGGGAAGGTGTCAGAGATTTCCCGGCTCCTGGGCCTCCTCATGAAAACCCTTAGCAAAAATGTGCATGGCTCACTGATGCCTTTGCAGTTAGATTTTGGGGTTTTTAGATCTGGGACATGTGGAAACGACATGGTTGGCCCAGGGAGCCAATATTTATATGCTCCTTGTTTTAAATAATCCAAACCTTACAAACAAGTGAAAGAAAAAGCCCTAGTCCCTTTCACTGTTTCCCAAATTCTGGTCTCCAAAGGTGACTCACATTAAAAATAAAATGTGTATCCTTTCTGATCTTTTTTTATAAATATACAAACACTACACATGCATAATGTTTAAAAATAAACAGTGGTTTCCTTCTCTTTTTTTAAAGAAGAGGTCTGATATCATAATTCCCCAAGGACCAAATCCCAAGAAAGACTACCAGAACATTCTGGTATCAATGCTGCATCCTCAAACTACAGACAGCAGTTCTCAGAGAAAAACCTCCCTCTCGCCCCCAGCATCAGGTCCTAACCGCTCCTCCGCACACTCCACGTCTGCCCACCATTCTCTACAAAGAAATGGTTTCTCCAGCAGGTGTTTACAGACAAGATTGTATCATGACCCCCAGCCAATACTCCAGTCATTAAGTAAGAGAGATCCCCTGCCACTTGAGGCCCTGTCACCTGAAACAGGGTGGGGATAGGGACAAGGAGACTAAATAATTCACCTCTCAGTGTGCTCTGGAAGGGAGAGGAGCTGAGCTACGTGTTGCCATGGAAACCAGGTTCTGTTTACTGGTAGCTTCCTCTATTGGAGTGCGACAGCTTAGCCTGTAGGACGGTGGTTCTCAACCTTGGCTACATGTTGGAGTCACCTGGGGGCTACACAAACACTGGCACCTGGCCCCACCCCCAGCAATTAGGATTGCACTCATTTTTGTGGCAGCCGGGCATCCCCAGGTAATTCTAACGTGCAGGCAAAGGCTGAGAGCCACTGCTGTAGGTCAGCTCTCCCTGTTCTAGTAAATTAGTCATTCTCCTGAGCCTCAAGAGTCAGCATAAATGAATTCAGCACTTCGTTATCTTTTAATATTGATGTCACATTCAGCTGGGGAAGAAATCTGCTCATTTGTCCACCCTCAGAAGCAGGGCATCTTTAGTCCAACTCCTTCCCTTTTCTTTGTTTTAATCTTCCTGATGAGCAGGAGCAATGCATGTGGACAAAGAGGGACCTTGCTGACCTCTGTTCTGGAAATATGGCCACACTAGAGGGTCACCTGTGTGCATTAGCCTTCAAGCAGTGTTGGAGTCAGCCATCCACTTTTCCAACTTCCAGGCAGTTGCCAACCTTTGCATTCCCTTCTTGGATTTCCTTCAACGTGCAGATTGATGAGGCAGGGAATGGAGCGGGGGGCGGCTGGAGTCCAGACTTAGTGTAATCACGGAGAAGAATGAACAAAGTGTGCTCCAGGGAGTCCCACGCTTCCTGAACGTCTTCCTGGTGTCGTCTTTAATGCTGCTGACTTAGGGACCTCGCCTGCTTCTTTGTCCTTCTCCTCACTCAGCATGACCAAAGTCTATGCCTAACATTAGGTTTCCCCATGCAGGGCCAAGAGCGCCAGTCTTTCTGTTGTTCGTCTACGCATTGATCAGTGATCCCATTTGCAGCTCTCCTCATGTCTGCCTGGGGTGTCTCTGAGGTTGAGAAATGCCAAGGCAGGGGGCCAGTGGGTGCCAGCTATACAATGGCAATAGCCAGGAACTGGGACAGGGCCTAGGTCACATGCTTTATTTTTCATTTAGTAGAAATGGGATAGAACTGGGAATCCCTTAGAATGATTTCCAACTCCCCCCGCCCCCCTTGCCATCTTTGCCCAGGAAGACTTCTTTGATCAGGGCTGATTTACACCCGCTCCTAGATACTCTGGTAGTTGTTCCAGAAGCAGATCATAGCCAATAGCGCCCTGGGCTGTCCCCACTGGTTTACCCATCCTCATGCCCACTAAACACAAACCTTTGAGGGCAGAGTCTGCCCAGCCCAGCACGACCCTTGTCATACAGTAAGGGAACATATGCACGCGTGCCAGGATGGGGATGCTTGGCGGCGTCCACATTTCTCCCAACCTAAGCGCACACACTGGATTCACATAGACCTAGATCTAAACCCTGCTCTTTACTTCCAGGCTGCCTGACCCTTTGCTAAGCTTTCTCTCTCTCATTTTGATGTGACCCTACACGTTCAGGTACTAGTGAGTATTAAAGGAGGTAGTGGATGTGAAGCACTGCTCCACAGGGTCAGGACTCGATAAATGTTAGTTATCATGCCATTGTTTTTACTCTCAGTTTCATTATTGTATGTGTGATAAGTTAATTTTAACATCATTTGCGAGTAGGCAAAGAAGGTATGATGCTTCGCCAAAACAACTTTAACCATCTGGCTTGGATATTAATTCTGATTAAAAAAAAATCCTGAGAAAGTGGCTTGTAAAGTGAAAGTGCTGTGCAGGGGTAAGCCGATCCACTGTTGGCCAGATGTGAACCTAGCTGCAGACGTGTGGGCTGTGGCCTTCCGAGACGAGGAGTTTAATCTCGTGGAGTTCCGATAATTAATAGGAAGAGCACTGGAACAGGAGTGCACTGTCGGATGGGCAGCTAAGCAGCAGTCAAGACAGCCTGGCAGAACTTCTATAGACGGACCGGACTGTGGTGTGAAGAGCCCTCTAATTGGAAGGAGCAGCAGCGTACAAGGATGGCCTGCAGCTCCCCCGTGCCTTTGCCACTTCTGAGTGAATTTGTACGCCGCTTGCAAGAGCAAAGACCTGTGAGTCACGGCCAAAGTCCTTTCTCCTGTGCATTAGGGGATTGAAATTTAAAATCAGCAGAGGAGAAGGTCTTGACTCACAAGCCAGGAGGGAAACTGAATGTCGGGTGTGTCCTGATCCAGCTGAGCCATCCAGTCACAGAAGACTGGATTGCTCTAGCTCTCTTTCCCTTCTTTTGTGCTAAGTCACCAAGGTCTGGTGTGTGCTCAGAGGGCAACTGAATGGAGCAGTTTAGACTGAGAACCAGTTTCTAAAGCCACTAGCACCTTTGGACAGCAGCCATTTGAGCATCAGGTCAAGGTTTGGGAGACTGTATTAAGGAGCTAATGCTAATATATGCTGGTTGAGAAGCCAGCGCTTTATCGTGTCCTACCTACTTTGTGGTGAGATGAAGGTCTTCATAGTGAGGCAGTGATGGACATTGCAGATGCAGGGAAGTCATCCTTCATCACCATGTTATTTTGCTTAGAGCTCCAACAGCTACATTATGTCTTAAAATTGTCAAATTGTGCACACTACACTGACTTCATGGGAGAAAAATGGGTTCTCTACAAAATATCAAAAATCAGACAATTCTGGTAGAACGAGACATTATAACTCAAAAGTCCTACAGATAAATAATAATTAGGAATGACATTTACTCAGCAGAGCACACAGAAAACAATATCAGCTACATCCTTAAATGGTTATAGTTTCACACCTCTAAATACAACTAAAAAAAAGGCCAGGGCTTCCCCGGTGGCTCAGTGGTTGAGAGTCCTCCTGACGACGCAGGGGACACGGGTTCGTGCCCCAGTCCGGGAAGATCCCACATGCCGCGGAGCGGCTGGGCCCGTGAGCCATGGCTGCTGGGCCTGCGCGTCCAGAGCCTGTGCTCCGCAATGGGAGAGGCCACGACAGTGAGAGGCCCGCGTACCGCAAAAAAAAAAAAAAAAAAAAAGCCAAGCAAACAGCCTTTAGGAGGTTAGCAGGAATTTTTTCTTGAAGGAAAAAGCAATAAACTTTAAGGAAGTATTCTTTGTTTTCTATGTATTTTTGCAAATAAGAGCAAAAGAGTTCCCCAGTTGTCTGAAAATATTACAAAACCACCTGTCTGTCCTTCAGGAGGTAGAGAACAAAATCAACAAAATCTGCATCTTGACTGTACACACAGAATTCATCCACAGAAGCAAGGAATGTTTCTAAAGAGACCAAAGAATGATAAGGCTGTGGGCCATCCTTTTAGAGAGAAGGGAATGCCTGTGCCTCTGAGACAGAGCTGGGGCTAGGGTGCAGCAAGGAAGGGGTCCAGAGTGCAGCACTGAAGAAGGCAGCAAGGAGGAGGGTGGGGCAAGGTCAGGGCACCGCGCTGCCTGCCGCAGCCAAAACTCTGAACTCGCCTGGCAGCTGTAAGGGAGGACCCTGAGGCCGGGAGGTGAAGTGACCTGTCAAAGGTCTCACTGCTCGTCAATGACAGACCTAGTGTAGAGGGAGGGAAACACAGCCAGTAATGACACCTATTCCATCCTCTGTGTGTTTTTGTCAGGTGGGGAGAATCAGCAGATTTTCATCGTGGCAATCGCCAGACTTCTTTTCTTTATGAATTAACAAATATTTGGACATCACTGAAGGAGCCAGTTTGGCTACCCACCCACAACAGGAGGGAGCATCCTCCAGGGCGCATAAACCTCCGATGGGGGTGCACTCTTGGATACTGACTTGGTGCACCAACACTGCATCGTCCCCATGAATACTCTGTGACCAGAGGATAATAATTAAGACGGGGCAACGCCCACTTAGTAAATGAACTAAATTGGCAAAACTCAGTTTAAATAGCGATTTTGTCTCCAGAGATAGAATCATAACAGCGCCCTTCCCTTAATGAGCCTGACACTTAATAATTCAAACATACCTAGAGAGAAGTCAAACAAAGCATCTCCATCACCTGTTGGATCTCCCGCCACCTCACCCACTGCTGCTTTGCACACACAGCAACTTGCACACTCTGGGAGGAGAGGTGTGGTATGTGGCCACTAGGTAGGGGCTGCCCAGTTTATGGGCTGAAGAACTGGTTAGGTGACTTCTGTAAGGCCATGCCCTAGCCCACATGCTGTGCCCTAAGTCACAGTCTTAAATATCTACCGCCCCCCCCCGCCAAAAAAAAGTCACAGTCTTGACAGCTCTTGCTAATAGCTTCAGCTGGAAGATATCTTTTGAGAGACTGTATATGGCAGTGGTTTAGAGGGGCTGGCAACCTACTGGCCAGCTGCCTGGTTTTGTAAATAAAGTTTTATTGGAACACAGTCATGCCCATTTGTTTACATATTGCCTATGAGGGCTTTCACACTACAATGGAAGAGTTGAATAGTTGCAGCAAAGACTTTATGGCCTGCAAAGCCTAAAACTTTGTTATCTGGCCCTTTAAGAAAAATCTGACCCTTTAAGAAAAAGTATGCTAAGCCCTAGACTTGGGTTTGCTTCCTGGATCTGTGTTCCCTGAGTGTGTGACCTTGGGTAGGTCTTTCCCACCTCCCTGATCTGTAGTTTCCTTAAATGTAAAATGGAGTTAATACAAAGTCTGTCTCCTGAGGCTGTGAGAATGAGGAGAGATGACACATGCTCATCTGTGCTTGGCACACAGTAGGTATTCAAGAAAGGACTAAAGATAATAATAACAATAATGATAACAGTAACTTGTGTTGAGTACTTACTATGTGGCAGACCCTATTCTAAGTTCTTTAAATAGATCAACTCATTTAATTCCTTTCAACAACTCTAGGAGGTAGATATTATAATTATTTTAACTTTGCAGATGAAGAAAGAGTACTTTCTTAGTTTTCTTTGATCCCTTCTAAACTCTCCTCTTTTTACCTCCTGTATGTACTGCTTCTGCCCAGCAGCAGCTCTTCAGCTGATGGTCATCTTCTCAAGGGCAAGATTCGGATGTGCCTCAGTATCCCTGGACCTCTGGGGCCTGGGACCCAGCAGGCATCAGGGTGTCAGTAATTCTACTCTTGGTCACTAACAGCAGTGAAGTCAAACATTTCTTCCCTCACACGAGTGGAGGGTCCTTTCTCCAGTCCGCCAGCCCAGTCTCCGTTCTTCATCTTTCAGACCAAATTCTCTTGTCTTTTGCGGTGGAATGGGAGGGGAACATCACCATGGACTTCCAGTAGTAAAAAGTCAGGCTGACTCAAATTCTGAGATCCGGGGAACCATTAAGTTTTGAAATAACCAGATGTTCATTTATTCAACTGACATTTTTTTGTGTGCCTATAGTTCACCGACCATGGAGGTTATACCTGCAGGGGCAAACCTACCTCTCTAAAGCTGACAGTCTATTCCAGAGATATTTACAGAGCTACCCAGAATGACTGCCGTCTTAAACAAATTCTTTGTTTTTATTTTTTTGGGGGATTTTTTTTTGCATAAAAATAAATGGTTCTTTCTAGGATCTCCATGTCCAAATATTTGTTTTCATATAAAATTAGTAAGATACTTAAAGTTTTTGTAAGGAACTCAGCTCTCTGGTTAGATCCCTGAAGGATATAAGAAAGGGGGAAAAAGGAAACCTATAGTTAGTTCCTCTTGTGTGTCAGGCACTGAATGAGATACTTTGCTCACCACAAATCTGTAAGGTAGAGACTGTCATTTCCCAATTTACAGATGGAAAAATGGAGGCCCTGAGCATTTAAGTGACTTGCTCAGGGTTATCTGGCAGAGCCATCTTTTATGTTTTATCCCCAAGCCTATACTCCTACATTTCCCAGGAGTTTTCTGTGTTGTCCAGAGCCCTGGGGACAGCTGCAGAGGGGAGGGCGGTGAGTAGGTCCCGGGATCCTCATCCCTCCACTGGAGCAGCACCTATTCCGCTGTTTTCTGTATTAGTTTTTCTACTGACTTTTGGAAAGGGATCTGCTGCTTTCAATAGGACAGGACAAAGGGCTTTAGACAGTGGGTGTGTCTTTATTGAGTACCAAATATGTGCCAGACCCTAGTTCAGTGATTCTCAGCTGGAGATGACTTTGCCCCCAGGAGACATTTAGCAATGTCTGGAGGCATTTTGGGTTTTCACACCTTGGGGGTGGCTACTGGCATCTAGTGGGTGGAGGCCAGGCCTGCTGCTGCTAATCCTACAATGCACAAGACAGCCCCGTAGCCCCCAACAAAGAATTATCTGACCCAAAAATGTCAATCGTGCTGAGGTTGGGGACCCCTGATCACACAAAGTCTCAGGTATTCAGAGGCGAGCAAAAACAAACAGGGAACCTGCCCCTGCAGAGTGCTGAGTGGGGTAGGCAGGTATTAGGTCACTCACAATAGAGTCTTTTGTTATAAACTGAAGAGGTGCTCTGAAGGGGAAGTGTGTTGTGTAAGGAGAAGTAATAACAGGGGGGACCCCTTGTCTGGGAAGTTGGGGGAGGCTGAGGTCTAATGGCTGCAGAAGGTGGGTAGAGCCAGGAGTGTTCTAGGCAGAAGTCACTGCAGATGCAGAGACTCCGGGGAGGGAGGGTGAGTGGCTATTTGAAGACCTGGGGGCTAGAACAGAGAATGCCAAGGATGTGATGCATGACAAGGGAAGGAGGAAGCAGACCAGGCAGAACCCTCGGCCTTCTTAAGGATTCTGGACTTTATCCCAAGAACTGTGCTTTCCACTGAAATCTTCGGCAGAGAAGGACATGATTCCATCTGGGTTGGAAAAGACCACTCTGACCGTTGTGTGGAAAACAGAATGGCATGACCAAGCGGCCACAGGAAACCAGGAGACACTTAATACCAGGAGCTTTCTCCAGGTGGAGGGATGGGATGAGGATCAGGCCCCTCCAGAATAGAGCCCCACTTCTCTGCAGCTGCCTGTTTCAGCGTGTGCTTAACGGCAGGGTCTCTGTGCAACAGGAACTCTGTCGCCCATAAATGTCAAGCCCCATCCTTTCCCCCAATTTAAAAATATGCACCATTCGAAAATAAAACTCTACCATATCATTTGGGCTTCACATCTGCTCTACAGTTGCAAAATAATAATTTCACTGCTGCCGCTTGCGTGAAGGGGGGAAGTTTGACATGGGAAGGATGTGGGCCTGTCTCTGATTTCATTTTTCTTTATTGACATTTTGCAAAGTGTCAGAGAGCAGATTCTCTCATTAAGATGTTGACATCTGAGAAAGTCTGTAGTACATCTTATTTATGGCAGTGTGTGTATAGGTGACAGACAAGGGAGTTAAAAAAAATCAACTGCCAAGGCAAGAAAAATCTTATTTTTCTTGGTCTGTTCTCCCTCCCCAGTGACTTCTGGCTACTCTGAATCATGGAAGAGTACCCATGCCTCTCCCGTGGTCTAATTAACTTAGAGGGAGACTGAGCAAGAACTGAAAATTCTAAAAACACAAGAAACATGGGTCTGTGGAGCCGGCACGATTCATTTCTGGTTAGCAACAGGTCACGCACTCACCCATGAACCACACAGATGTTCAAGTGGGATGTCTGGAGGTACTGGGAAATTATCATAAATTTGAACTTATTTGTAAGCATCTATTTCCATATTTTACAGAAAACTGTAATTTTCTTTCCCAAGTTGCCTCTCCAGTGAGGAGGAGGAATTTGTTGCCAAGATGGCGCTGGGTCCTCCGGCTGCAGCTTTTATGCCTGGAGGATACAAGGCAGGCAGGGTCTGACCTTGGCCCTGTAAGGGGAACAGAGAAATAGAGGACATAGTCTCTGCCCTCTGCATAAGGGAGACCAGGTGGGCTCAGGAACCAGTGAAACCACCAGCCAGCCTACTGGAAGGTTAACTGTCTTTGATGTTTCCAAGCCCTGGTGTGAGCTCTTCCCCCATCACTGACCCCTGCAGGTGCCCTGGGTGTAGGTTTGCTTGCTAGGCTGAAGTACAGGGTTGATAACACTTTTTCACAACGTTGTTAGCGTTGAATGAGACGCCATATGTAAAATATCTGACGAATCACATACAGGCATCAAACGTTGTTGATATCAATCTCCAGAAGAGAGGCGTAAATACAGGAATGCTCCAGAATGAGCTGGATGAGCCCACACAGCTGTGGGATGCCCTCCGCAACATCTCTCTATTCCATCAAGTGGAGGGTGACGTTGAGTTTCCTCCACATCCAGATCAAATGTTCCTGTTTTGTAATGTACACAGATGAACTTAAGTTTCAGCTTTGGAGTAGGCGTGGGGAATGTGAATGGGATCAACAGATTAAAATTTTTTCACTGGTACCTTCCCTCTTGGGGTATAACCCACAATTTCTGGATTAGATTCCTCTTGCAGAGAAAGAAACACCAGCTTTCTGTAGGGCTGGTTCTGCCCTCGAATCCAGGCCCCGGGGACAGGGCAACACCGAGGTCCCAAACTTGGGGCCCGTGGGCCACATTCAACACATGGATGTGATTTATTGGTCGGAACAGTTTTTAAAAATGGGAAATAGTTGCTAACATTTGAATGCTAGGAGTTTTCACATAAAAAGACAGATTTATGGCTTCTCCTGAGAAAACAGAAGGTCTGGAAACACAGGACCCACATTTCCGCACAGCACCATCCTGTGATGATGAGTAGCAGCTGTTCCCACAAGACCTGGCATGATCTTCAATCACCCTTTAGTTCCCAGCTCGCCTGGTACAGTAACCTAGCCACCTGGCTCCACCAGAGTACTTAGAGTTTGCAGACCCTGTGGCAGTGCCTCTCAAGGCGGGGTCCTGGGACGTGCAGAATTGGCATCACCCGGGAGCTTGATGGAAATGCACATTATGGGGTCCCAGCCCCGACCCAGTGAATCAGAAGGTCAGGAGTGGGGCCTGATGCTCTTTGTTTCAGCCCAGCCTGCAGGTGACCCTGATGCTGGTTATGTCTGAGAACCCCTGCCCTGGAACACCTGCTTGGGAATGAGGGGAACTGGTTCTCATGTCCTCTCCGCTACTTGCTGTGAAATAATAGAAATGTCACTTTACTTTTGGGGGGCCTTATTTACCTTCTCTGTAAAGCGAGAGGGTTGGGGGCTAACTAGTTTCCAAGGGCCTTCTGGCCTTAGCACAGTGTGGTCGTGGTCCCTTTTGAGGACCCATTTTATCGAGGAGAAAAGAGAGGCACAGAGGCACAGAGAAGTGAGATGACATGCCAAAGTGCCTGCCACAGATCATGCTGATTTTTATGTCACCCAGAGAGCTGGCGAGCCCTTGACTCCCTGTGGTCTGCCTGCCTGGAGAGGTGTCTGAAAGGTAATGTCGGCAACGCGCCTGTCAGCAACCTCAGAGCAAAGCTGAGTGGCCCTTCAAGGCAGGCAGAGGCATGTTTTGCAGAGCAAGGAGAATTATCAAAAATAGAGTGCGGCAGCAGTGGCCTTCCCCTGCCCCAGTTAAAGGAACAGGCAGTGACACCAGGAGTGATGCTGGAGGGAACACTCCTTGTAAGGAGCTCGGGAGGGAGGGAGAGCAAACAACCCTGTGCAGTGAGCACCAGCCAGGCTTTGGACCCCCCTCCCCATCCTCAGTGGAATCCCAGCTCCACCCCTTAAAGTATGACCCTGGGAGAGCATGTTGCCACCCTGGTCCTCAGTTTCCTTGTCTGTGAAATGGGGACAGTGATGCCCGCTTCCCAATGGTCGAGAGGATTAAATGAGCAAACAGGTTTAAAAACGCACTGGGTGGCAATCCTCCATACTAGCAACCTTTCCCTTTCTGAGCAGCTCTAGAAGCACCCCGTGGTATTGGCTGTGATGATGGAGAAGCTGAGCAGTCTCCAACTGCGGGAAGAAACCTCTGCCCTCAGTTAGCCCCGTGGGCTCCAGTCGCTCAGAGCACTTCAGTTCCCAGACGTCTTGTCTCACTCCTCTGTCTCCATCAGTCCAACGTCCTAATTGTTTTTTCCTTTCAGACCTCCTCTCTGGGGTCTGTCTTCCCTGAGAATGTCTGAGAAATAACTATAGGAGGATTTAGACCCTTATTATAACTTCAGAGTTATCTTCTTGACATAACCAAGACAAAAGACATTGACCTCCATGGGGACCCTCCATTCCCAGATCAGGGAACACAGTGTAGTCCCCGTCACTTTCTCCTGACCCGGGAAGAACGCTTTGGCATTGTTCAAAGTCTGTGGGTTTCAAACCAAACAGCTCTTTCTCTGCTACTTACTAGCTGTGTGACCTTGGGAAAGTCACTTCATCTCTCTGGGGCTGTATTATCATCCATATAATGGATCAGTAATCCCCTAGTAATGCCGTAGCAGGTGCATAACGAGTGGTAGTTCCCTTCCCTCCTGCAGTTAGAGGAGACATGTCATTTTGTGCAGAAAGATCAGGAGGATAGAGTGGAACCCATTTGAACTCTTTTGTGTCTTAGTGTGAAAAATTAATGGGGATAAATTCAACGGAAATGACAATAATTAGTACCATTAATTGAGTTGTTACTCTGTGCCCAGCACGGTGCTAAGCATTTTGTACGTATTGTCTCATTTAATCATCCCAAGAGTTCTTATTGGATTAGGGGGGTATTATTTCTCCATTTCATAGGTGAGAAAATCGAGGCTCAGGGAAGTGAAGTAGGTTGCCCAAGGTCCTCAGATAATAACCTGCTGGGCTGTGTCAGCAGGTCAGTAGCAGCCTCTTTACAGGTACACTAAGAAGGAGTAGAAAGGACGCAGGGCATTCTCCTCCCACTTGAAAATCACTCATTCTTCCAGCCTGCAGAAAACTTCCCTCTGGAAGCATTAGCCTCAAGTTTTTTCTCCAGCAGCCAGTACCTCTGGTTTTCGCTCATTATTTTGATGTGTCCATAGCCTCAGTCCTTTGTGTGGCCTATTTTTTTTCCTGGCTCCCGGCCCCAAGATTTGTCCTTATTTGCATAAGAGTCACCCAGAATATTGATGTGGTTCTTTTCCAGAAAAGTGAGCATCCCCCTCCTTGCCGGCTCCAGGAAGCCACGTGGGCCAGGCAGGCAGGCAGGCTCCAGCCCTGGTGCAGCACCGACGCCCTCCCCTCCCCGCTGCTGCCCACCATCCATTCACCAACCATCAGCTGAGTGAGGCTCCTCAGAGCCAAATCGGTGTTTACCCAAGAGGACCCGGCTCATTCCACAGGCAGTCGCAGCAGCAGTAAATGTGAGGAAGGCATAATTTTATGGTCTTTCTGCTCTTGAGGGAGAAAGGGGCCCAAACTCTTGTCGCTTGACGAGAAGAGCAGTCTCCAGCCCCATAGAGCCATTCTGGAAGGCAGCAGTGGGGAGAGTCATGTTCCAGCCCCGCCCCCCGCCTCCCCCCACCCCCCCCCCGCCATCCAGCCTGGCACCAAGAGGCAGAATCTGAGGGATGGGGTACGTTAGCTCCTCTAACTGGGTGACTGAGGGTGATTAGTCACAGGAAGTCCCAGAGGGCTCTCCCGGGAGCTATCCTTAGGCTTTAGCAAGTGCATCATTAGCTAGTTTTCCTATTTGGAGGGGAGTACAGAGGAGTTCTGGAAACTTCCCTGCACCTCCTGTGTGGGGCACCAGGTGGGCAGAACCTCAGGCAAACGCTGTGAAGAGTCAGGTGCTCCAGCGCACTTTCCCTCCTGGAGGCACAGTCATTCATTCATTCACTGTCAGCCATTCACTCACTTGGTTGCCCCACCGATCTACTGAGGACCCACCATCATCAGATGCTGTTTCAAGGCATAAGACAGCTACGTTGTAGGGGGGTGAGGAAAGGTGGTAAAGAAGCAAACCAAATAGGAAACATAAGTTCATGTGGTAAAAAGTGCTCTGAAAAATCACACAAGAGGAGCTTGTCATAGAGAATGCCAGGGTGGAGGGAGGCTGACTGAGGCTGAGTGGGCAGTAAAGACCTCCCCGTGGAGAGGGCCTTCAGGCCGGGCCCTGAATACTGAGAAGGAGTCAGCTGGTGAAGACCTGGGGACACGGTATTCCAGGCAGAGGGAATAATAGCGCGGGCAAAGGCCCTCAGTCAGGAAGGAGTTTTGTCATGTTACCGGGACAGGACGAAGGCCAGAAGGGTTGCAGGGGAGCACTGAGCACACGCGCACTGGAGGGCACTTATCGTGGACCTAGCGCAGTTCTGAACGTCTCACCTGCAACATCCGCTGAATTGTCACACAACCCACGAGGCCCTGTTCCCACTTAGGGCTGCAGAAGCTGAAGTTCAGAGAGATGACCAGCCCTCCAAGGTCACACCCCAGATGAGTGGTGGAGCCATGATTTGAACGTAGGCCGTCTCATGGTGGAGCCCAGATTCTAGCTGCCACATAAGACAGTCACCGTGCACCCACTTGGACTAATGAACTGAGCCAAGATTGGGAAGAGGAGATGGATCTTGGACTAGGACTGAGCGTTTCCCAAGGGGAATGAGGAGGGAATTGGCATTCACTGATAGTGCCCAGACGGAGTGCCAAGCACCAGGCTGCACGCTTCCTCGTCCATTATCCTCTCCACAACCCTCCCAGGTAGACTTCAGTACCCCCTTTGCATGGATGGGAAGGCAGGGCTCAGAGAAGTGGTGCAGCTTCCCAGGGTCCCTCAACTAATACAAGCGTGTCCTGATTAGGGTTCAGTCTCTCTGCCCTGGAACCTGGGCTTTTCCAACCCTCCATGTTAAACGGCCTCTCTTTGGTTTCATTGTTTCTTATTCACCCCCTCTAAAAATGGAGATGAAAATCCCCAACTATGATAAAACCTTAACAATAGGTGCATTTGTTTCGTGGGGAGGGAATGACCGGCTGGCAGCATGAGTGCCTTGTCCTTCAAATTGCCTGTTACCTGGAGGAGAGGAGGGGGAATGGGTCCTCCTGTGTCATGGTGCCTGTTGGCTTGGCATGAGCACACAAGCAATCCCATAAATAAAAAGTAAGTGCCACACCATGCAGCATGCTGAAAAGGTACGCCCAGTTTCAGAGGGAGTGGGGAGTCCTTGCGATTGTGAGAAGCAGGGTCAGCAGCTGCCATTCTTATTCCCTCGGGTTTCTCCCCCTGGGGCTAACCCTGCTCTGGGGGAAGCCTGGAGAGCTCCTCTTGTAAGGCACCAAGAGAGGAGCCAGGCCACCATTAGATACTCACCCTCTTTACTTCCTGGTCTAAATTCTAGGTGTGAAAATTCCATCCGACAGCTTCTTTTGTTCACTCACTTAACAAATGGTCATTTGTCTGTTATGGCCAGGGCTCCGGGAGAGACGGTGAGGGACAGTACAGATAAGACCCCTCGTCTCACAGAGCTTACATTTTAATAGGGGGATTCAGAATGTTTTTTATAAAGGGTAAACAAACATGCAAATAAATTAATTTCAGATTGTGATTAGTGCCATGAAAAAAGATAAAATAGGATAATGTTACAGAGAGACTTAAGGTGGAGGGGGAGAATGGTTATTTGCAACTCTCTTCATTTTTTTCATATCCATCCATCCATCATCTACATCATCTATCATCTATCTAGCTGCCTATTTATCATTTACCTACACACACGTACAGACAACCATACATTGATATCTTCTTTCTAGGTCTCTCTCCCTCCCTCCTCCTTCCCTCTCCCTTATTCCTTCCTTCTACAGATTATTTTGGCCACCCACTCAGGGCAAGATCCTCAGGGCGCTTTCTCTGTTTCCTTTGCTGACAAGGAAAGTGACTGGCCCGGGTTATTTCTCCATGTCTCCTCCATACTGAACACACTGGTCAGCATAAGGCAGGCGTTACAAGTGTTCGCTAAGTTACCAAATTAAAAGATTATTCCCACACTGTTTTTATATGCATCCAGTTCCAGAGGTATCATGGAAGCCCCTGAGTGCCCTCCCTACCTCAGGATTACAGTTTCCAAACGAAGGAGTGTCACTCAGTGAAAACCAGAGCATGCAGATAAAGGTTTATAGCCCTATAGTAGTTTCCTTGGCATCTTTTTGAATGTAAACACAAAAGCCCAAGACTGTTCCATTCATGAACCAATTTCCCAGATGATAAATTCAGCTTTAGAAACATCTGCTGAATACCTCCTATGTGTGAAATGTGACAGGGAATCATTGACAGTACAGTCCTTGCCCTTCTGTTTCTTGTTTTGTTGCTTACTTCCCAGGAGGGAGATCATGGCAGTGCAGATTCGGACATGAGCAGAATTATAAATTTAGGTGTCTGGGAAGCCTCATGGAGACCCATGAGAGGAGAGAACCCATTCCTCCTGCCGGAGGACTGCATGAAGGGTTGGTTTTTGAAATATTCTTCGAAGGGTATCATGACCAGCAGCCCAGTTTAGCTAAAGGGGAGGAGAATTAGTCAATGAAAAGTGGGCAATAACTTGGAAAGGTGGCTGGAGCCTGGAACTGCAGACTGAATTCACACTTAATTCGGAGGCAGTGTTAAGTGAGGGTGGGGGACCTGGCAGCTTTTTAATGACTGGGGCCACATGGAAAGGAATGCTGTGATCAGGTTAGAATTTGATTTCTCTGGGTTTTTTCACAGAGCAAATCACATGTTCAGTGAGCTTTTTAAAATAAATTACAGAGCTCAGAAGGGAACAGAGTAGGAGAGCTTCTGAGTGTACACGGAGGTGTGTACACGGAGATGTAACGTTTTAGAGTTCATTAATTAAAGGAGCGGATGGAGGAGGATACCGCCCTGTCATTTAAGACTTCTTGATAAAAGAGCCGGAGGTGTCAGTTTTGAAGTGGGGAATGCAAATAGACCTTTGAACCTCTATCCATCCTTACATCAGTTAGCAAGTTACCCTCCTTTCTCAACTTTCTTCTAGAGCAAATGGTCGTTTAGATTATCCTCTAAAAGTCACAGGGGAGGAGGGTCTGTCCCTTTGGGGATCACAGATACTGTTCACTAAGGGATCTGGTGTCTTCTGTTGCCAACAGTGTTCAAGCTGGAGACACACCGAATCCTACTGCCTATCTTGCAATGTTCTCAGTAGGTGGTGGTGCCCTTCCCGCCCTCTCTCTGTCCTGGTATCGTAAGATTAGGCAGGCACCAGCATGGGCAGTGGCTAAAAGCTTGGACTCTGGAGTCAGCCTGTCTGGGTTTAAACCCCAGAGCTGCTGTTTTCTAGCTCTGAGCCCTTGGGAATGTTATTAACCTTTCTGGGCCTCAATATCCTCATAGGGGAACTAGTAAGCCTTCCTCATAGGGTTTTTTTGAGGATTAAGTGCACTGATGTATGCAAAGAGCTTAGGCGGCACTGGGCATGTACTAAGAGCTCAGTAAATATTAGTATTATCTCAGCACAACAGCCTTTTCAGACTTTCAAACAACAGAGGCTTTAAGACAAAGCTGAGTAATCAGGAGTGGAAATTGCTGTGTGACCAGGATTGAGAGGCTTGAGTTTGGGAGCACGCAGCATGGCTCTGTCTTGTAGCAGAGGAATTGTTCACCGAAGGTTACGTAATAGCCTTCAAAATAGGTTTCTGTGTTGGTTTTGGTTCACGCACCTGGAGTCTGCTGTGGATTTTCTATGACAGGAAGCCTCGGGTGTACTATTTTCACCTATGAAGTATTTTGTCTAGTGTTGAGTTATGCTGGGCATTTTGTTGTTATTCCTTATAACAGCCACATTCCGCCACGGCATTACTTGATCTCTTAAGATTGGCTGGAGTATTGGGACCAGATCCCATCCCTGACTCTGTGTGACTAACCACCAGCCTCAGCAGGCCCCTTCCGTGATATGGGTTTCAGGTTCCTACCTCACTTTGTAGGCTGAGCCTGTTGGACTGCATTACAGTTAGGGTTAGCAGTCATTTACCCCTGGGATAAATCTGGCCCACAGTGTTTTAATTGTCCCTCACGGTGCTGGCCCACTCAAAGTTATAAAATTAATTTTGAGTTAGATGGACACAAACAAAATTTGGCAGGTTTCACAGGATTGCCCAGATTTCCAGCTGCTCAGCTGGCTTGGCTTGGTGGTGATTGGCTAAAGCTGATGAGAGCTGCCTGCTTTAGATGGGCACAGTCCCCACCACTCCCTCTTGCATCCCCAACTTTGCTCATTTATTGTCACTCTTGCAGGGATAGAGTAGAAGTATGAGGAAAGTAGAGTGTTTATTATACCCATTTCTTCATCAAAAATGGGAAGACTTTGGGTCTTATCACCCCTATTTGAGACAATATTAGAGGCCCTTGTGGATTGTATTCTTTGAGTTTCTTGTTTGTTCTGTGGACTTCCCTTCTGAAGCTGCATATTTGGCCCCAGACAGAGAGAGGTGTTCTTAATGATTCCACATAAGGTGACAAATGGCAGACTTGGGACTTGAATCCAGATTTTCTGGGTAAAAATTCAGAGCCCTTGCACCCTGCACTACTCAGTCTTCTGAATTAGGAACATTCGGCTAACTCATGTGGAAAGATTGCTCTGTGCCACCTGCTCAACTCTGGGGATTCAGGGGTGGTTTAGGGGGAACACCTGCTCCAGCATCTCACCCTGGTCAGTATAGTGCATTCATTCATTCATTCATTCAACAAATGGTTGTCAATAGAAATCAAGTTTTTAGATATTTAGAGTAGCATTATGATGAAGGTCCAGAGTTTATTATTAACAATACTAGTATAATTTTGAGCTCCTATTATACACACACACACACAGACACACACATGCACACGTGCATGCACATGTATATATATAGCAAGCACTGTGTTCAATATTTTACTTATGTCCGCTAATCCTCTTCCACACACTGCATGAGGTAGGTGCCATTATTATCCCCATTTTACAGATGATGAAACTGAGAAACAGAAGATCACACAGCCAAGAAGCAGGCACCAGGACCAGAGCTCACAGACTACCCAGCCTCCACTCTTAGGCACAGGTTATTCTGACCGTCTGTCAGCCAGGAAGTCACACCTTTTACACAGAAGACATTGTTGGTACAATTATTAAATATCCCCATCTTTGCACCATGTGAAAGAGGGAGCCTTGTAGTTTAAGTTACCCAAACCCCCTCGGTTTCTCCTATTCTTTCAGAGACAGGAAAGCTTTTCTTTGCCCCTGAACTGTGACTATGAAAATAAAAGGAAAAAAATCCACCAGAGGACTAAAAATCGCTCATCTTTGCAAACAAAAAATTGACTGTAACAGAGCTTTTCCACACGTAACAGTGGGAGGAGACCCTGTTCTTACTGTACCAACTTCTTCATTTGATAATTTTGTGAGTACCTACTGTGCACTAGATTTTGGCATCGGGGATGCAAAAACCAATGCAGCATGGTCCGTTCCCAAGTCATTCAGTCTATCATCTGATTCTCTCTTCTGGATAAACTAATTAAGATTCCCCTTTAAGCAAAGGACAGAGAAGTAGCAGTGAGTCAGATTTTTGCTGCTAGCCTTATGCAGATAGCCCGTTCTTCTCGAAGCTCCCCAGATGTGGGGTCTGGGCCACCTGAGCCCAGACACCTCCCAGGCTGAGAATGAAGTGTGCCATTTCAGCACATGAGACGTGCAGGAGTAGACAAAACTGCTGTGTGAGCCAGAGGAGCCATGCAAAGGCCTAGGGAGACAGGAGGGGTGAGAAGCACCCCACCTGCGTTTCCTGATCCCATGGATATTTATCATGGTCAGCCTTGCCCTTGGGATTTCTGCATCTCTGTTAAGGGGTTGTCACTGCCTTTTCCACCCTGGGAGCTGCCACATGTAGATAATGAAGCCATGGGAATAAATAAATGAGGAAGGAATGGATAGATGAATAGATACCTACGTAGGTATGTAATTAAGTAGCAAAAGTCTGGAAGAATGCCCGCCAAACTATTAACAGAGGAACACAGGGAGAGGGGACCAGATAGGGGAAGAGGAGTAGTTGGTTGTGGGAAAGGGAGGGCTTTACTTTTTTTATTCACTATGCTTCTTATTAATCAAATTGCTTAAACAATACACATATATTCCTAACATAAAAGAGAGTTCAGGCTTTAGAATAAAACCAGAGTATAAATCCTAGCTTCCACTACTTCTGAAAGCCATATGACCAAGGACAAAAGTATTTCAAGTCTCTAAACCCCAAATCCCTTGTTTATAAGATGGAGTTTGTTGTGAGGATTGAATGAAATTAAGTGCTCTATAAAATACCGACTGAGCTGTCAATGGCTCTCAGCTCTTTTTTAAAAAAATATTCTTTTGCATTATTAACAGCATGTAGGTGGGGCTGAGAGTTAGCTGGAAGGAAGACTTCTGTGGACAGAGGAGAACTACAGAAGCGGTAGCAGTGCCAGCAGGGCCAAGCGAGTGATAAATTCTATTTCTTGCCGCATACGTTACACTCCTGATTTGTGGAGATGCGCAGCCCTTCCTTCTTGCCCTGCCAGCACTTGTTTTCTCCTCCTGGAAAAGCCCAGGGATGCCTAGCATTTTGTATGGTAGAGTGGCTAAGAGCACAAGCCCTGGAGCTGTTGGTTTCCCATCCTGTCTGCGCTGATAACCAACTTGTGTCCTTGGAAAGATTACTTACCTCTGTGTCAGTTTCCTCACCTGTAAAACGGGGACAGTTTCTGCCTCAAAGATGGTCTCGGGGATTAAATGAGCTAATGCATGCAAAAGGCTAGAAAGAGAGTCTGGCACAGAGTAAATGCTTAGTAATATTAGTTCTTAGTATTATACCCTGTGGTTCTAGAACAACATTGAAGTTTTCAAAGGCCTAGGCATTCTCACTTTTGGAGATTTCACGTCACATCTTTTTTTTTTTTTTTTTTTTTTTTGCGGTACGCGGGCCTCTCACTGTCGTGGCCTCTCCCGTTACGGAGCACAGGCTCCGGACGCGCAGGCTCAGTGGCCATGGCTCACGGGCCCAGCCGCTCCGCGGCGTGTGGGATCTTCCCGGACCGGGGCACGAACCCGTGTCCCCTGCATCGGCAGGCGGACTCTCAACCACTGCGCCACCAGGGAAGCCCTCACGTCACATCTTATCACACACATTGAAAGTTACCTACATTCTACATTAATATTTTTTGCTATAACATATTTAAAAGGGTTTTTAAAAAAAATAATTTGGCTGTTGAAAGCATTTGGCTGGGAGTTAACTCACGGCTATAAGCCCTCAGCAATCACCAGGCACAGTATTCGAGAATTCTTTCAAAGTGAGAAATTCTAAGAAACAAATTGTTTTAAAAATGTAATGAAATGTTTATGATATCAAATTTAATAATTAATGGCATTTACATAATGTTACATTATATAGACATTTAATTAAATATTTGCTCATTTTGATTTTTCAGTTTTCTATTTTTGTATTTTGAAGCAAAAAATAATATATTTCAGGCCTCAGGCAAGGCAATTATGACAGGCTGTCAGCTCATGGGCAAAAAGACTCCTCCAACCTGCCCGCTCACGGCTGTGGCTCAGCAGTTGGGTGGGGCCTGGATGCAGGAGGGACCCATGAACACATTCATCCCTGTTCTCCCATATTATGAATGAGGAACATGAGATCCGAGGAGGGGAGTGACTTGCCCAAACGCAGAGTCCTGCGCCTTCCCGAGCTGATTTTTTTTAACACATCTTCAAGGGGCAGCTCCCAAAGTTGAGGGGAGCTACTTCATGAGTGGTCAAGGTCGCCGACGCCTGAGAAGGCTCAGACGGGTCCAGCTGGGCTGCACATGTGTGCAACCCAACGAGTAAATCAATATCAACTTGAACCACCAGCCAGAAGAGTGCCCATGAAATATGAGCAGGTATTTTCACCAGTTGTTAAAACTTAGCAGGGGCATCAGTCATAGACAGTGACTTGGCAAAACCTCCAAGCGGAGAGCCCCAGGGAGTGGAAGAGCAGTAGCAGGACCCCACCCTACAAGGGCAAACCCCAGGCGGCGCTAAGCGCTTTTGTGCCATCCTGAGCCACACAGCCTGTAACCTTGCTGAGATTCAGGAATGATGGAAAGCTGAGGAGCTTCAAGGCTGTTCCCAAGGGAGGGAAGAATGCCAGGCTTCTGCCATCTAACTAGAGCTTGGGGTGGTCCTGGAGGAGAGGAAGGGGGGGAACCCCTGCCCAGGACCACTAGGGGCAGAAGGTCATCTGGCTCGAGAGCAAGGGGCCTTTCTTTCCAATAGGAAGGTTCTGGGCTCAGACACCTACTGAGCATATTCAAAAAGTATGTAAAGAAGGAATGGAGGGAGACCCCATCTGCCCTCTTCTTCTCTGGAGAGATTCAGCCAGGGACCTTCACTTTGAAAACTTGGCTAAACAAAGTCTATATTTACAGACAGGTACAGAGGCTCCATAGATTCAGTTCCCCATCATGTCTCACGGCCAAATTGGTCTTGTCTGAACCCACTCAAGTCAAAGCAAGCCACATCTACTTCAGGCAACTAATATGCCCAAATCTGGGCTGTGAGGTCCTAGAAAAGAATGAGACGCAGCTCTGGGCCTTAGGGAAACAAAGAGTTAGCTGAGGGGAGGAGACTCAGATTTGTGAAGGAAAGGTCTGGGGTCTGGAGACTGGATGATCTTCTCAGTTTTGCCACAGATTTGCTGCACATCCTGGATCAAGTCACTCTGGTCCCTGAAGCCTCAAGTTCCTCCTCTGTCCAGCAAGGGCAGGACTTGGTGGTCTCTAAGAGCCATCCTGGTTGATCAAGTACTAAGCTGCATGGCACAAATTATAGATGATCCTTTAAGTGTCTCCAAGAAAAGGATTTTCAGAGATGGACTGATTTTCTGGGAGCAGCTAGAACAGAATTAGGAAAATGATGCCAAGATGTAGCCACAAATGATGCTCTTAATCCAAGAGGCTGTCCCAGATTTCCCGGGAGTCCTCAATGCAAGGCTATGATCCACTCCAGATCCACCATCTTCACTCAAATCCCTCTCTCTTGGGTTGGTATTAGAAAGATCACTCAAGTGACCTTAATCATCCCAGGTAGGATTCAGCTAAGATTTAAGGAAGGACTTCCATACAAATGCTTTTAGTGGTTTGAGCATGTACCCAAAGGGGAAGAAAGGCATCATCTATCTTTTAGAAGCCTTAAGATGCTGGGCACAGGTGTGTTTTGCATTCCTGAACGGCTGTGTGCTAAGAAAATGCATTGAATCAATCCTATTTAAAATGCTCACTATTTAAAGGTACTAGAATGCCCTTAAATTCACCTGTTTGTAAATACAGACTTTGTTTAACCAGGTTTGTTTTTTGGTTTTGTTTTTTTTTTAATTTATTTATTTTTGGCTGTGTTCAGTCTTCGTTGCTGTGCGCAGGCTCTCTCTAGTTGCGGTGTGCGGGGGCTACTCTTCGTTGCGGTGCGAGGGCTTCTCACTGTGGTGGCTTCTCTTGTTGCGGAGCACGGACTTCAGTAGTTGTGGCACGGGGGCTTCAATAGTAGTGGCATGCAGGCTCAGTAGTTGTGGCTCATGGGCTCTAGAGCACAGGCTCAGTAGTTGTGGCACACGGGCTTAGTTGCTCCGCGGCACGTGGGATCTTCCCGGACCAGGGCTCGAACCCGGGCCCCCTGTTTGGCAGGTGGATTCTTAACCACTGCGCCACCAGGGAAGCCCTAACCAGGTTTTTAAATAAGCGAGTTTCCCTAGCTGAAACTCTCTGGCAAAGAAGAGTACAAATGCAGTCTTTCTCAGAGGCAGAGAAATGGATTCAATTCATTCTCAAGGTTCCTTTCAGACCTGTAATTCTGGGCTTGTGTCAAACATAAGGAAAATGTACAAGACCTTTCTGCCTTGGTCAGTATGCCTGGTTTGTGTCCCTGGAGGATCTGTAGAACCAGCACTGTCTCCTTGAGCACGTCTCAGTCATCAGCACCAGGCAGGGCTTGTCCCACATCCCACTGGGGTTTGAGTAGAACTTGGAGTTCTAGTCCACTTCCATTTACTCTGAAGTTTGTTCATTCTGGTCACAAGACTAAGAACCATGAGGGCAGGGACTGCCTGTGGTTTTGCTTCTCACTGCCTGGTGTGGAGCAAGCAAGCAGTAAATAGTGGTGAATGAATGAGTGAAAACGGCTGCCATCCATACTGGTTGGCTGTGTGACCTTTAGCCACTAACTTAACTGCTCTGAGCCTCAGTTTCTACCTCCATATCATGGGGATAGTAAGAGTTGCTACCTTGTAGATTGTTGTGAGGCTTAAGTAAGACAAAATATAGAAAACGCAGCACATTGACCGACACGTAGTAGGTACTTTACCAATGTTAGCTATTATTATTGTTTCAGTGTAATGCTCTTATTTTGTCCTTTCCACAGCCCTGTGAGGATAAGTATAACCATCCCCACTGAGTAGATGAGAAAACTGAGGCTCAGAGGTGTCAGGTGCCTGCCCAAGGTCACAGGTAGAACTGGGTCTCTTTCCACTGCTGAATGGTCAGTCAGTGAAAACTGCAGAAGGCTCTTAATCCTGCTGATGGAAGGCTGAGGACCATATGGAAACCTTTTGGGTTTTCCAGGCTCCCAGAGTGACCTGGCCTTGTGGGGTGAAGGGCTGGCCCTGTTAGCTCCAGGTTTGGTTGGACTCCAGTTAGTCCCATTGTCCTCTTTGCCCCCTTGACTCCCCCTGCTCACAACCATTTATTATTTCCTTAAACAAGCCAGCTTACAGAGACACACTGAGTTAAGCAGTGGAAGGGAAGCTTTCCACTGCAACGACCACCCTGAGTGAGCACAGCACCAGGGGAGGCCCTGCCAGCTCACCTCAACCGAGACGCTGTGTGCTGTGCTCTTGAAAATTAAAGCAGTGCAGGGCTTCCCTGGCAGTGCAGTGGTTGAGAGTCCGCCTGCCGATGCAGGGGACACGGGTTCGTGCCCCGGTCTGGGAAGATCCCACATGCCGCAGAGCGGCTGGGCCCGTGAGCCATGGCCGCTGAGCCTGCGCGTCCAGAGCCTGTGCTCCACAGAAGGAGAGGCCACAACAGTGAGAGAGGCCCGCGTACCACACACACACACACACAAAAAGCAGTGCAGGCACATTTAAAACTCACCTGGTGGATGCTCTCTCCCTGAACATAGTGGACGGTGTGCACGTGGGAAACGTGGTGTCCACACGCACATAGATGGACAAAGCACGGTCTTTAGTCAGCTTGATTATCTGCCTTCACAGCGGGGAAGAAGGAGTCCTGACTCAGTGGACATAAAGGTAGATAATCCGGAAACTTTGCTTGGCAGGAAAAGACACCTGCCCCGTTCACACCTTGCTGCGCTGGTGTTAATGAGGAGCTTATGAGACTGTCAGGTACCATGTTTGCCTGCCTTCCCCAGGCTGGATTTGTGGGGACAATGAAGAGCCCCAGAGGTGGGCAAACAAGAGCAGGGCAAACAGGGAGTCTGAACAACCCACCACCCGAATAACAGGGCTGATGGCTTAGAATGTTCTCGTTGAAATCCTGGCGTGTGTATTTAAATTGTAGCTTTCCATACACACACAGGGTGGCTGTTCTCTTCATCCGTCCCCCCTACCCCTTCCTTCTTATTATTAAACTAGAGGACAAAGCAAGTATTTTTCCCTTTTTTTGTATGAATTTGCAGCATGTGGTTTAAATATTCATTTTATAAGAACAGTGTCACATTTTAAGATTCAGTGTTAGGCAGAGAGCTCTCTTAAAGATTGTTAAATAAGTACTAAGGCCAGGAAAAAAGCTGGTGTGCCAGTAATGCCCAGCAATAGAGAAGCCATTCACACAGAAGAGGCTGTCATTTATCAGCCACCCAGTCACCCTCATAATTGATTCAGGGTAAAAGGCTTGCACCATTTCACACTTCTCTGTTTTGTCAAAAATACTTAAGACAGTGGGAAAAATATATAGCATGCTTCATGTCCCTCAAATGATCGAGTTTTATCAGCATGACCAGCTCATCGTAGGTTTGGTAAGGAATGACACAGGTTCCTAGAATACACATCAAATAGATTCCATTAATAAAATACTGACTTTCAAAGTATTTAAGCCTCGGACTGGGCAGAAACAACATGTGAAAATTTAAGTAGTATCGCAGAATATTCCAGTGAGCAGGGGTGGATCTGTATGAAAACATTAACTTCTCAGAATCCTGGTTCAATGTCTTGAGGTTATAAGAAAGAAGTTTACATCCCAACATAAGAAAGAAGTTTCTAACAGTTGTAACTATCCACAAGGGGAGAGATACCTGATTAGGTGGACATTTCTCTCTTTCTGGAGTTATTTAAGCAGAGGTCATTGGATCCCTTGTTGGGGTTGCTACAGAGGGAATTATGCACGAGGGTGAGTGTTGGACTAAATGATCTTTGAGTCCTTCCAGTTCTGAGATCCTCTGACTTTATATTTTTTATTTTCAGTCAGATATTTATTAACAAATACTCTCCTAGTTGTGCCTTCCCCATCTTACGAGTCATCATAGATCTAGAAAGATCAAGAAAGAGTAGTGTGGAGATTAGGTAGAATACTCAGAGAGGAAAATAAGAAGCAAAAAGACAGGATGGAAAAGAAGATTTGGCCTAGAAAAGAGGAAACAGAAACATCTCAGGGAGCCAAGTCTGCCAACACTTGGAAGGAGGGCAAATAGTTGTTTGGTTTCTATCGAGGTCCAGATAAGAGTAAGAGAGGCTGAATTAACTTAATCCAGTATAAAGCTAGATCATCAGAAGACAGAGTGTTGGATCCCATGCTATCAGTCTGTCAAAGACTAGCCTTTATTTAGTGTGTATATAAGAATAGTCAGGTTGAACTGCATTTGTTGCTTCAGTGAAACTGATTAAGGTAAGGTCTACTCTGCTTCTCTGAGTCCTTTCATAATGACCTATGACAAATTCCTGCCAGTGTATAGTTACAGAGGAGAAAACAATGTGGTCCCTGCAGAAAGGTGTACTTACCTTCCGTGTCGGAAAATTAAAACTGTGTAAATTGACATATTTCCTTTTATTTCTACCTTAACTGCCAGAGAACTCAGAGCCAGATCCTCGAGTATTTACATCTGCTTAGTGGTGGTGCCTTGAAAGTCACTATTTCTGCTTCTTGTAATAGATGAACTCACTTCACAGCACTGATAATATATCTTGTGTTTTAATTGGTCATTCATCTCACATCTTTTGGGAAGTGAGTAGGCTAAAATCTCATATATTCAAGATGAAATAGAATAAAAGGAAGACATTATCAATTGGAAAGGAAGATGAAGTTCTAGGATAAGTTGTCAAGATGAATTGGAGAATTTCTGTCACTGCAGATGACCAGTGATGGAGGGTGAGTCGTTGTACTCAGCATTCTTGGTCATCGTCTCATTATTCACTTCCACTAGTCTTGTGCAATATCTAAACCTCTGTAACTGATATCGGATACCCCAATACATTGCATTGGTAGATGACGGCAGGCAATGAGAGGCAGTTTAGGTCGATCAGTAGTCTATTTGTGACTTCATCATGGTAAGTCCAGTCCTATGTCCTACAATTGTCATTGGCCATAAGATGCGGATCAATAAATGGGAAGCCCCCTGAGGGCAGGGAATGAATAATTTTCATCACTGATTTCTCTCCTCCTAGCATAAAGCCTGTCAGATTTCTGGTGTCTGTGAAGGTTTGTTGAATTAAATTAAAATGAATTGAGTATAATTGAAATGACTTGAACTGCACTGAACAGGATTAAATTGAATTGCCTAGTCTTGCCTTACATCAGGGGAATGTCTCACCTTTGCTAGCTAATCAACTCTAACAACAGAGCAAGAGGAAGCATAGCATGCTGAGCATAATGTTTAGAATTTAAACATGTGTTCATCCAGAAAGTATTTATTGTGCACATCTTGTATTCAGGTACTGTGTTGGTCCTGGAAAGACAATGGTGAACTAGGCAGACATTGTCCCTGCCCTCAAGAAGCTCCACCTTAGGAAAGGAAATAGGCATTAAACAAGTCAGTGCATCCATAAATACCTAATTAAGAATTGTGACAAGTGCTGAGAAGGAAAAATGTTAATTTTTGTAAGAAGAATAAAGTAAGGAGCAAGCTAGTTTGTCTAACTTAGAGAAAGCCAGTGTGTCTGAACAGAGCAGTGGGAGATGAACCCAGAGAAAGGACTTTAGGCTTTATTGTGGCTAAGTAGAGACATGAGTAATGAGACTTGGATTTTTTTAAATCAACTCTGGTAGCTCCCTGAAGGGGAGAAAGCAAGATTGGAAGCAGAAACCAGTTAGGAGGCTACGCTATAGCGCAGGGAGATGTGGTGGTGGATTGAACTGGGGTAGAGAGAAATGGAGAGTCTAGCCATATTTCATAGGTAGAATTGGAAAGAACTTGGCCAACAATTGGATGTGGCCAGGAAGAGAAGGAGTCAGAGATGCCTGAAGCTTTCCATATAGGCAACTGGGAGGGGGTTATTTCCTGAAATAAGGAAGAGGATCAGACTTAAGGTGAGTGAAGAGGTTAAGATCAAGCAACCCAGTTGAGCATCTTGAGTTTGAGATGCCTGTAAAATATCCATCTGAGGTTGTCAAATAGGTAATTGTGTATACAGAGTCATTCTGTAAATATTCACTGAAAACCTAATCTGGGTCAGGCACTGGGGTGGGTATAATACAAAGATGTATGTAAGTCACAGTCTCTGACCTCTAGGAACTTAATGACAACGACTTAGATGACATATTAGAAAATATTGCAATAAAAGGTTGGAACTGATTTTTAAAAACATTAGAGAAAGAAAGAAATAGGGCTGTATGAGCTGACAAGAGGAGGAAAGAGCTTCCTGCTGAGGTGGTAGACGGTGGATATCAAGGTAGAAGTCAGAGTGAAGAGAGAGGGCACGGAGGCCAGACGCAAGATGCGGCAGAGTTCTCATTGCCCAGGACAGAGGCAGCTTCAGCACCACACCTGCCTGGGCAGTGCTCCGTAACCATTACCTGGCCAGGTGTGGGCTGGGAGGTAGAAGGGTGCTAGATCCTGAACTCCTGATGGGTTAAACCCAAGGGTGTGAGACTTGACATTGTGACGGTTCAAATGAGGGTCTGGAGAGAACCTACCCACCGTGAAGAAGCCAAGTAACCGGAGGGATATTGGCCAGGTCTGCGCTAGAGAAACTGCTTCTCTAGAAGCAAGGAGAACAGAAGCAGGGCTTTGAGCTGTCCCAGTCTCTGCCCCTGGATTTCCACTGGGTGCCCCTGCAACATCTGTATTGGGAAGTACAACATCCCACCCCTCTGTTCTCTGTTCATGAGACACTGTTGCCTCTGCCTAAAGAGAGTTTGGGAAGGACCGAGAATGTTCTTCCAAGAAGGGCCTCTTTAAAGTTGTCCAGGTGTAGTGGGTATAAATGTACACCCATGCACTGTTGTGAGATAGAAGACGACCAACCCCTGGTTTTCTCTAAATCAACTTAAATCTAACCCGGAGTAGCCCTGACCTGACTTACCTGGCATTCACAAGGACTCAGACTCAGTTTCCTCCCTCCCCACCCAGAGAGTCAGTGAAAAGTCCCTGGGGTCTTATGCCTCGCTGAGCACCCATGGAGACCCCACTGGTCCTAGGTGCACCCTGCTCACTGCTGATGTAGCCATTGGTCAAGCACATACCTAAGGGGGGGAAGCTTTTCTGGTTCAGTACTGCTGGGGCCAGGGGTCCAGCCACCCTAGGGGCACAGCCAAGGGCAGGAGTTACGGATCTTTGTTATTCAGGACCCCAATTCACCTCTCCCCTCCTAGTCCTAGGAATCTTTTTTCACCCTTGTTTCCCTCTGTTTCTGCCTTCTCATCCCTCTCAGCACCGAGTGTCCCTCTTCCTTTCTCCTGACATCACTCACTGGAGCTGCTTTGCCCCAAAGCTGTCGAAGGCAGCCGTTCTCCCATCAGAGCCCCCTGGAAGGCTCGTTAAACACAGATCCCTGGGCCCACTCCCAAGGTTCTGATTCATCAGGTCTGGAGTGGGGCCTGAGAATGTGCATTTCAAACAAGGTCCCAGGTGATGCCCCTGAGGCTGGTCCACATTGTGAGAACACCGCTGCAAGTGGAGGGAACAAAATTCCTGGCTCCCCCTGGAGCCAGTGTATAGTTACAGAGATGTGCAAAAGATACATTTTTACCCAGCAGCACTGTGTGCTAGAGCAGTGCTTCTCAACCTTCAGTTGGGCCTACGACCCACCCGGGAACCTTCCTAGAGTCAGAGTCAGAAATGGCAGGGATATGGGAGGGAGAAGGGAACGAAAATTACAGGACGGTTGAAGCACAGGTAAACATTTCAGTTAATTACCATGCCATCCACCACCTCCTGTTGAACGATAAAATTATATTGACCAAAACATGATTTAGATGCAGATTTTGGGGAGCTCTTCTGGTTGGTGAGGAAGACCAAGGGGAATTACTTTATATCTTGTATCCCTGGTGACCACAGGCCTGTCCTTGTTCATGGCTCCACCTTAGCCTGGAGCTCAGGACCCCTGGTTTGGGACTCCCAGCCTCTATTCCTCATCAGGCGATTTTCAGAAAATTGCTTCCTCCTACCCACAAGCCCAGACAATGATTTTTTTTTCTGCTGCCTGGACTTGTCGTTGAGAAGCCTGGCGTCGTCTGCAGAGTGTATTTGCAAGTAAAATGTCCAAGTGGCAGGAGAGAGGCCCGGCAGAGGGGCAGCTAGATGTGGCGAACTGTGTCAAATAAGCAGCCTGCAGGAGCTCTCAGCCCTCTGGCCAGCTCTTCTGCTGGGAATAACAACCCTGCAGCATCCCTGCCTGCAGGGCCTCCCGCTGCCTCTCCCCACAGCACCTGGGGATGGAGCTGCCCTTGAAAGGGCCTAGTCAAAGCTGTTAAGGCAGAAATTGCCCCTAGTGCTTCATCTTGCAGTGACAGTCGTGCAGAGTGGTCAGGCTAGGGCTGCCCTGCTTTCACATCTTGTCAGTGCCACATACTAGCTGAGTGTAGTTTGGGACAAGCCACTTTTCCTCTCTGTGCCAGTTTCCTCATTTGCATAAGGCAGATAACAATAACATCTACCCCCAAAATTGTCGTGAGCATTCAATGAGATAATACCTGCAAATTGTTTAGCATGTATCTGCCACATAGGAAGTGTGCAAATAAAGGGTGCATCATTCATCACTATTGCTCTGTCCTGGATATTGGGGTTCATGTCTTAATTTTCCTCCTGGACTGTGAGCTCCCTGAGACCAATAGCCAGGTCTGGTTCCTTTTTGTATCTATTCATTCAATCACCACACATCTGTTGAAGCCCTACTACGTGCCAGTCACTGGGCTAAGGGCCCAGCGTCTGGCCCTGCACATGGTGTACAAGTGTTGATGAATGGTTACTGAATGAAAGGGGAGGATTGATGAAAGGTAAATACAAATGTGCAAAAGATACATTTTTACCCAGCAGCACTGTGTGCTAGAGCAGTGTTTCTCAACCTTCAGTTGGGCCTACGACCCACCCGGGAACCTTCCTAGAATCAGATGCTGATTCATCAAGTTTGGACTGGGATCTGAGATTCTTCATTTCTTAACCAGTCCCCAGGTGACCATGATGCTGCTGGCCTATGGACCACCCTTTGAGCAGCAAGGCGCTAGGTGCCCATGCATTATCTCGTATTGCTTGTAAAACCCTTGTGAGTTTAGAAATGAGGAAACGTAGGTTCACAGGAGTTGAGTAGTTGTTTACGACAGCTGGCCAGCCTGCAGTCGGGGTGGCCTGCCTCATGTTTGTCTTTTGAGCTACACTGGCTCCCTAAGAGCAGTCGTTCCCAAAGTTAACTGCACATTTGGATTTGCCCAAGGAACGTTAAAAATCCTAAGGTGTGGGGAAGTAGATAGCAGGTAATTCTAATGTGCAGTGAAGTTTGGGAACCACAACTTCCAGGCCAAAACGTCATCCGAGGAATAAGAAAGGAAGGGGCTTAATTTTGCAATCTCTCTAATTTCAGGTACCAATCATAGACTTTCAGAATTTAGAGCTATAGGCCTCATTATTTTACAGATGAGAAATTGAGGCCCATAGAGGTTAAGAGATTCATCCAAGATCACCAGACTCATTGATGGCAAAATTAGGACTAGAGTTCAGGCCTCTTGGCTCCCACTTTCCATGTGCCCCCTTGTTCTAACCAGCTGCAAAGGCGACAACCTACATGTTTCCTGTGCCAGAGGAGGATTCCAGGAACACAGGGTATTCATTGGAAGGCCATCTTCATGCCCCTCTACCAGCCAGAACCTTGGAGACTCGAGTAAGACCTGGGAGCCCTCAGGGGAACCTCATCTGACATCACAAGGGCAGGGAAGTTTTCCTTTACAATATCCTACCAATCTTTAAATGATAACATGTGACAGATCGTGTTTTGAAGTTGTAAGGGCTTTCAAATTCCAAAATGAAGTATATAATCCTATTATGGTATGGGTGTAACTGTGGCTTGATTCAATGTAGTAAGCATTTATTGTCTTAATTGTGACATAATGTCAGTTTTGTTGGATGCTTCGTCTGAAAGATATAGGGGCTGTAAATATGTACAATCGGCACTTTATGGGGGGCTGTGGGGGAGGGAGTGTTACATGACTTAGAATTGAAGAGCCAAATCTTAGCTGTTTCTGTGTAGCTTTACCTTGTAACCATTGATAAATTAGCCATATGAGGATGCCTGTACTCTTAATTGTAATCATTTATTGAGCACTTACGCTGTGAGCAGTACTGCAATACCCACTTAAGGAATGTAATTACACTTAATCTACATAACACTCTGAGAAGTCAGCATTACTTAGAGGCCTACACAGCTAGGAATTGGGGAGCCAGGATGTAAATTCAGCTGTGGCTCACTCTAAGTCACCACCGCATGCAGAGTAGAAGGAGCTGGTTCCTTAGTCTTGTTTTGTAGATGAAGACCTGAGAGAGGGAAAGAAACCTGCCCTGGGGCACACAGGAAGCAAATGACAGGACTGGACCTGAGACCAAGGTCTCCTAACGCTGGGCCCAGTGTTGTTTCCTACTATGTCTGTGGACATGAGGCCAGAAAGAAGAGCCAGGACTCCAAAATCTTCCAACTCAGGCTCAAGCCATCACACAACGAGGAAACTATGTTCCATGACAGACAAGACTTTAGTCCAACTCCCATTTGATTCGAAGAGAGCCTTTTACCAATCTGTGTGTCCCCTCAGAGCAGACCTAAATTAGCACACACCATTTAGGTACCTTCCCAATCTGCATCTCATTTACTCTTCCATCTGAGACCACATATCCATTCATTGAGCAGATATCTCTTGGTTACCTGTATGTACCAGGCACTATATTGCAGATGAAGAGATAAGAAGAAAGTAGGACCCTAACCCAGTCTCTGACTTCACAGTCTTACAGCGGAGGTAGACAGATGAGGAGAGAGCTCCCGAAAACCATGCCATCAGAGTGATGATTCCAGGGGCATGAGAGCTCAGAGAGGGACCTCCAACCCAGCTGGGGGTGGAGAGAATCCCAAAAGCCTTTCTGGGGGAAGTGATTTCAAATATGAGACCTGAAGTTCAGTAGAGATGATGAGGCAAATTGTTTAAAGGTACGTGTGTATGTGTGTGGGGGCACACGCACGCGCATGCTGAGGCTGGAATCAGGACCAATTCTGTGTGGCCTGATGGTAGAGTTTAAAGGAGCGAGTGGGAAGCGGGGAAGAAAGGAAGTTGAAAAGGGGCCTGCAGGGAATCATGCCCTGTACTAAGAGGTGGATTTTTTTATTCCAAGAGTCAGTAGGATCTGCTGAAGATTTTAAGCAGGAGTGAGAGTTGGTCTCATTTCCATTTCAGTAAGCTCACACTCTGACTGCAACATGGAGATTAAAGGGGGCAGCGCTGGAGGCAGGGGACCCCTTAGCAGGCTGCAGCAGTAATCCAGGTAGTGAAGACGGTAGCTTCAGTACGGGTGGTGAGACCAGGGGCAGAGGAATGAACACGTTCAAGACAAATGTCTAATCTCCAGGGCTCGGTGACTCATGGAGTCGGCCTGGGGCTTGGGGGGTGGGGGGCTGGAGTGTTGTGTTGAGGTAGCGGGTGGCTCGGAGAAGGAGCGCACGGGGAGGAGAAAGAGGGGTCTGAGTGGGGAAAGGTGGTGTTGGCATGTTTATTACAAGCTGCCTACAGAGTGTCCCAGGGGAAATGCTCAGTACAAAGCTAGAGGGCTGGCATTCTCTTTATTTATCAGAAAAGACCCTAAAGCTGTCAACACCTTGTAATCTTATGATCTTATGAGAAATGACCAGAAGAATGACAGCTTGACCCCAATCATAGACTGGTTGGTCTAGCTTGTAATATGGCTCAGGGTGATCAGCTAACATAACAGGGGCCCTCTGGGCACTGGGACAGCTAAGGAGACCTTTTTTCTTTAAAATCACGGCAAGTGGGACAGTCCTCCTGGTCTCCTCGATGGGAGTCCACTCACTCACTCACTCACCCATTTGGGAAGCCTTTAACTGAGCAATTTCCATGTGCCAGGTAGAGAGGATACAGGATGTGGAAGAAAGTCGCTGCCTTTGAGTGTCTCCAGGGCTAGTGGAGAACACAGACGCCAGGGCATGTGATTACAATTCCATGTTACAGGCAGAAGGAGAGTTGGATGTCAATGTTCAGGAGACCCAGATGTTCTTAGACTTTGGAATGCTAAGTATCGCCATGGAGTAGGTGCAGATACTTATGGGATGGTTTTCAGTTTTCATTTTGGTGACTTGTGCAAAACTCACAACCACAGAGAGACTGGGACTTCAAATTAAGTTTCACAATTTTTATGTTTTTTGATTTTATCACAATTCTGATTCTCTCTGAGTCCTTAGGAAGGCCACCCCCAGGGTCTACTCACTTGATGCTGTATTAATGGTGATGAGGACAATGAAAGGAGAAAGATTTGAGTGTCACTGGAGCAGAGGGAGGGAGGGAGTGCCTAGCTCTGTCTGGACAGAAGAGCATCAGGCAAAATCAGAGAAGCCTTCCTGGAAGAGGGGATGGCACCTGCATGCGTCTTTAAAAATGAATTAGACTTCATGTTGTGTAAAAGAAGGCATCTTTGGCTTGTGCAAATGCCAAGGGAGTGAAGAGAAGTCTAGAGTAGATAGCATGTAGGTGGGAAGAGGGGGCTGGGAGAGAAACAGGATTGACATGGCGAGAAGCCTTGAATGTCATTCTCGGGAGGCATGTGGGCATGAAGGAAGCAGTGAGGAAGAGGCCTTACCTGCAGGTGCCCACAGGAACCAACCAGGGACATAAAAGAAGAACTACGTAGGGTGTTTGCCAGGGATTGAGGGGTTTCCTGGGACACAGGATTTTCCGTGCTAAAACTGGTAAAGTCCCAGGCAGACCAGGACAAGTTGATCACTCTTGGATGAGGCCAGGCTCTGGCTACTTGGAAAATGCGTGCCTACCCCCCACCCAAGCCCCTACCTACTTCAGGAGGCAGCTCCCAGTGCTGCCATAGGGGAGTGCAAAATGCAGAATGGTTATCTCTGACTCTGCCGAATACCCCAGAGAAGCTGAAACTCCAAAATTGATGCAATGGCTTCTAGTTTTAAAATGTTGACAAAAATGTCAATTGTTCTTAAAACACTGTTCCGATGAAACAAAGCATTTCTGTGAACTACATGAGGCCTGTGGGCTGCGGGTTTGAGGATCTTTGGGCAAAGTGACATAAGCAAAGCCCCCATATCCCACCCTGCTCCTGCCCTGAGGCCCCGTAAATGCACATTCAGACAATTTTCATTACACAGAGTGACTTCAGTGATCAGTCTTTTGGTTTTTAATTTGATGTTCTTAACCATATTTGGATGCTGGGCACAGAATGTAATAGATCAAAGCACGGATGAATAGTGGTAATAGAGACACCCATTCAATTTTTTTGAAAGGTGAAATTAGTGCTCAGTGGCTTGTTCTTTCCCAAATCTAGAAACCTATGTGGTGAGGAAGTTAAAGGAGAATGCACATCTCAAACATCATCCTTAGTTGAGGTCTATTTTTCTGGGATCAGGGCAACCCTCTGGCTGAGATAAGAGTGGGAAAGAACAGTCGTTTTGCTTTTGGGGAGCTTGGAGGTTCAGGGGCCAGTGTTTGGAGATGGTAGATGATGGTACAGTTGATTCAGCACTGTGGTCAGAACCAGCTCTGCCGCTTCCAGAGGCTGTGTGGCCCTGGGGAAACCACCTAACCTCTCTGGTCCATGGCTTCCCCATTTGTGCTGCAAGGAAGCTGTCTTGCAAGGACTCCCAAGGATCACCCTCCCCCATCAACTGTCTAATTCTAAGCTTTAACTTCAGTTAGACTTTTACTAGGATTTCTCCAGGCCTGCCAGGGTGAAGAAGTCAGCAGGGGTTTTTAAGAACAAATCAGTCCAGACAACTGTGACATCTTTTTTCTTTTCTAGATGGAATTAGTAGATATGGAGCTGTAGTAGGTTGATCTGATACCTGGGTGCCACCAGAACAGCTCTCTGGATGGCATTTTTCATTGTGTCACTTGATTTTTCTTTAGCTGACTGTGGATCAGAACATAGGGATGGGAACTGTGCAGGACGAAAGTGTCAAAGGCAGGGGGCTCTCTGGCCAGGGAGCCTCCTGCTCCCAGAGAGAGGACAGTGGGGCATGTGGGGGAGGACCTGCATTCACGCCAAGCTGCAGTGTCACCTGTATTAATGATGGCAGGGAGAGGGAGTCTGCAGGCAGCTAATGCAGACTGCAGAGGATGGTAATTGGAAGTTGTTACCATTCCAAAGGACAGGGAAGTGGAAGTGGGACAAATGGGAATTTAAGAGGAGGGAGGTGAGCAGAGGGAAAGAATGAAAAAAAAAAAAGTGTGATGTCATTTGGAAAATTGCAAACCAATAAATCAATGAGGTATCATTCCCAGGACAGAGAGGAAACTGCCTAAGAAGGAGCCAGCCAGGCAGGGAGCTGGGGGCTGACAGGAAGCCCAAGATCAGTAGGCAGTGCAGTGTCCTCGTCAGGGGTCAGCTGGAACGTGAGCCCCAGCAATGGAATAATGGACTTGTACTCCCTTCTCTCCCCTCCTCCTCGAGGGTTTTTTGTTTTGTTTTGTTTTCTGCGTGAATGACATCAGAAGGACTTCTTTATCCCAAAGGGCTTTACAGGAGCTCGTTAATGTGGACCCTTGGAGTCAGCTTTTCAAACACTTATCTCTGAGTTCAGCTTCATAGGATTTTTTTCATCACTGGGATCAGCTTCATAAAAGCCAGAGCATGATAATTCTGCCAGTTTTTACTGTTAACAGATGAAATAGTACTCCCTTTATAGAAATGAAGAGCAAGGACTTTGGGTAGCTTTCTTTAGTTCCCAAGACCTTGTCAACAGAGCTGGCCTGAAGGCAACCCGGTAGGCAGATGCCTGCATGACATCCAATTATCAACAGATTGAGATTCAAAGCCCTCAGCCTGGCATTCAAGGTCCTTCCGTCTGCGCCTCCAAATATCTCTTGTGATCTCCCTCTGTGAACCTCTGTTGTACCAAAACACTTTGCTCATTTTCACCTCTGCTTCTTTCCTCACTGTGTTCCATATAAAAGTGGGACAGGAATTTCTCAGCACATGTATTATCCCTCTCTCCCTTGCCTGTAGCAGACATCACTAATTGATTGCCACACTCTTTCCTGCTGAGGTAGGACTTGGCAATCATTCCCCACACAGCTCTTTCGGCAGTTACTACCAATCAATCAGATTATAAAATGAAATGTTTTTCCTATTATAGATGTCCTTTCCCACTCTTAGCTTAATCTCTTTCACTCTTCTCATTCCTCAAATCCCACATGCTCCATGAAATTTCCCCTGAACATTCCTAACTACAGAGGTCATTCCCACTTCTTAAAAGCCTAGAGGAAACTATAACATTCATGTTGCACCCGTCATTCAGCATCATAAGGTATATATCTCTCTACGATGCGAGTTTCTCACTTCAGCACTAGTGACGTTTTGGCCTGGATCATTCTTTGCTGTTAGGCTGAACTGTGAATTACAGGATGTTTAGCAGCATTTCTAGCCTCTACCCAATAGATGTCAGCCTCCCCCTCTCCCTGTATGTGACAGACAGAAATGTTTCCAGTTTCCAGACATTGTTAAATACCCTCTGGGGGAGAAAATTGCCTCCAGATTAGAACTACTGTATTGAGAGTATTGAGAGAGAGAGGGAGGGAAGGGGAGGGGAGGGGAGGGGAGGGGAGGGGAAGAAAGGGAAGGGGAGGGGAGGGGAGGGGAGGGGAGGGGAGGGGAGGGAAGGGAAGGGGAGGGGAGGGGAAGAAAGGGAAGGGAAGGGGAGGGGAGGGGAGGGGAGGGGAAGAAAGGGAAGGGAAGGGGAGGGGAGGGGAGGGGAGGGGAAGAAAGGGAAGGGAAGGGGAGGGGAGGGGAGGGGAAGAAAGGGAAGGGAAGGGGAGGGGAGGGGAGGGGAGGGGAAGAAAGGGAAGGGAAGGGGAGGGGAGGGGAGGGGAGGGGAAGAAAGGGAAGGGGAGGGGAGGGGAGGGGAGGGGAGGGGAGGGGAGAGGAGGGAAGGGAAGGGGAGGGGAGGGGAGGGGAGGGGAGAGGAGGGAAGGGAAGGGGAGGGGAGGGGAGGGGAGGGGAGGGGAGGGGAGGGAAGAGGAGGGAAGGGAAGAATCTTCCTTATGAGTCTGAGACTTGCAGGTATGGACCATGATCATATCTGATATAGTTCCTTACACATAATAGGTGCTGAGTAAATATTTGCTAATTGGTTGATTAATTGGGAGTGAGGAATTGTCTGGGAAGGGGGAAAACCCTTCCCTAGTGTGGACTGAGAGTTACACCATCAGTGTGTCATTGCTTCAGTTAAGCCCTGCTGAGTTGAGCAATGCAGAGAGCTTGCAAAGAGGCCACCTCCACACACACCCGATAAGCTGTTACCAGACCCCATACCTGAGTGTGCTGGGATTAGCAGATCATTTGCAGCAGGGACATCTAGACCTATTTGGGGGCGGTGGGAGGAGGTGCTAGGAGAGGGCTGGTTGAAGAGTTAGGCTTGAAGTTTAGAACACGATGTGGGGGACCTTCCTCACTCTTCTTCACTTGTCTTCAGTCCTCATGGAGGAAACAGGAGGGCTCAACTGAAGACATCCTTTTATCCACAAAATAATCATCCCTCCTGAAAACTCTCTCTTACCTGGCCGCCTGGCTGTCTGTGAACATATTTATCTGCCTGCCCCACCCGCCCCCCCCCCGCGCCTCTTGAAACATGGAGTCTCTGTAAAGGGAAACCAAGGGCCGGGAGAGCTTGTATAAATCATTATCCGCAGTGCAGCTCTCCAGGTCCACAGAGAGGTTTAAATCATCCTTCACGAGTCAACCAAAAGCTAACTCCACACTTCCCCAGCTGATCAACTAACTGTTCCTGGTGAACTGGAAAGAGAGCTGAGGCTGAGCATTGCCAGAAGGCTTTTTGAGTGCCCGTGGTGTTGCCAGGCTCTACAGGGACCCTCTGCACCCAGCTTCTGCTTTGTCCTTACAACAGTCCTATAGTCACCACTGTTATCCCCATTTCAGAGACCAGAGAACTGAGGCTCAGAGAGGTAAAGTAACTTGTCCAAAGATCCAGAGCATATTGAAGAGAGCTGGGATTCGATCCCAGTACTTAGTATGCCCTGCTCAGTGCCTTCCAGGAAAACTGCTTCTATGCAAAACCAGATATATTTCCTAATATGTGGTGTTGGTGTCCGTCACTTAACCCTTCTTGGCCTTCAAAACCCCAAGCAATGCAGAAAATGGAGGGGTTATCCTCAGCTGAGCCTAAAATCATGGAGACTCATAAGCCACAGAGCATAGTCATTAAGAGGGCTGGTCTTATTTACGTAGCTAGGTATCAACCCTGACCTACCTACCTATGTAATCTGCCAACCTAGCTCCATCCATCCATCTCTCCATCTCTCCGTCCATCCTTCCATCTCTATTTAGGCACAATAGATGTCTAGAATGTCCTTAACATTCTAGAGGCTTATTAGATTGAAATGAAAAATGAATATTCTTAATATTCAAGGTTAGGCAGGAGGCATGGTGGAGTGAAATATGATGCACTTTTCCTTTCTTCATTATACTTTGAGGTATTGCTTAATTTTCATATCAGTAAGATGATGTCATGATTACAAAACAATATTCTGGAATCCAGCTGAGCTAGGCAAGTCGTGTCACCTCCCTGCTCCTTGATTTCCTCATCTGTAAAGTGCGTGTGGTTTACCAACATCGACTGACTGTTGGGAGGATTAATTGAGATGAAGCCTACACAGTGCTTGGCCCATAGTAAGTGCTCAGTAACTGGTAGCTGTTGGGACCATTGGCATACTTTTCTGCACGGTGTCCGACACATAAATGTCCGACTGATACTAACTTCTCTCTCCTCCAGCTGCTTCCTTGCTTGGCCACAACTTATAAAACGTCCTTATTGATGGATAAGCAGAGGGTTTAGCACATTGCACGACACACTCTTAGCCCTTTAAATGGCAGTTATTATTGTTACCCTGCGGCCCACGCTACCTCCTTCCTGAGTCATAATATCCTTTCGTGACACTTTTTCCTGTTGAAAGTTGACCTTGGTGTCTTATACAACCTGGATGAAAATGTTTGCAGGAGAAGGTGAGGGGCTGTGTAGGATACTCCTGCAGAGCGCACATCCTAGTGATGCTCCTGGCTTTGATTTTTCTCAGGAATACGTGAGCCGAGGACAATACTGTATTCTCCAGGACTCTGAACAAACGTTTCTGCACAGCCCTTCCTGAGGCATTCGGTGCAAAGCTAGGAAGACCACCATCGGTGTGTGTGTTCATTTGTGCACTTCCCCACCCACACCTCCCCAGATGTAATTGGAAACATTTAGCAAAATCATCTTCTGTTCAGTTAAAAACTGGGGTGTCCTAAATGATAGCCCGTCTCCTGGCAAGCAGCCTTCTCAAGTCCCACAGGCTCGAATGGCTTTAGTCAGAGGCTGAGAGCCGCTGTAGCAGGCTCCCTCCCCTTCATTCGGCTCTGAACAACAGGGAGACAAACCACTGAACTTGAAGACAAGGGGGATCCACGTAAAACTAGAGTCCATGTCCACACCTGCCGGAGGAGGGTCAGAGTCTGCTATAGAATGGTCAGTTAGTGAGAAAAGCTTGCTGAGGAGTGGTGACGCTGCCACAAACAGGAAGGGTCAACACTGAGCACATGGTTGCACTTTTCACGCACCCACCACCCTGGGAACAACTCCAGCGTAGCGTCTTGGAGAAGGGTGGCAAGACATGGAAACCACTTCTTTAAAGAGGGGTTCTTGAAACACACAGCAGCCAGAGCGAGCTTCTTAAAACCCAAATTAATGGCCTCCCTTTGCACTTGGAAGTAAACCTAAACCCTTGCCCCGACCTTCGAGGGCCTGCAGGATCTGGTCCCAACCTGTCACTCCGACCTCATCTTATATGCGCTTTTCCTCATTTTGTACGTCTTTTCGATCCTCCAGCACTCCAAGCACATCTGACCTCAGGGCCTTTGTATCTGCTACTCAATTGCCCTGGAATGCTGTTCTGCCAGATTTTTGCATGACCAACTCTCACCATTAGATCTCCACCCAAATATCAGCCCTCTAAGAGGCCACCTCAGTCTCCCCTATTGAAAATCGGTCTCCTCCCATCTCAACCTCATTGCTCTGTACTATTCCACTAGTAGCGGATATCACTGCCTAAAATGATCTTACTTATGTATTCACTTGCTTATGGTGTTTCCCCATCCCTGGCCCTAATGAGGGTGTGAGTTCCTTAAGAACAAATCCCTTGTTAATCTCATTCATGACTGTCCAGAGCACCTAGAACCATGCCTGGAACATAGTAGGTGCTCAAGAAATATTTGTTACATTAAGCCATGTGTGAAAGCATGATCTCACTCTGGCTTGATCAAATGTAACTTTAGCTGGAGTAAGCTCAGAAGTAGAACAAAAATTCTTTCATTTCTGTCCTCTCCTAAGGCAAAGGTTTTCTACACATGACCCTAACTTTTCAGTGTTTGGGGGAGTAGTCCCTGTAACATTCTTTTAAAGATGGGGAATACTATAAGAAGTTCAATCTGTCATCTAAAAAATATTTATTGAGCTCATACTATGTGCAAGTTCAATTCCAGATTCTGGTGATACAGCAATGAATAAAGGACAAAAATCTCTGCCCAGGTGGAGCTGACAGTACTGACATGAGAGACATCATGGATTTTGAAAAGAACACAGGTTTTCGAGTCAGAAAGACCCAGATTCTAATTGCTGCCCCACCATATACTAAATGTCTGTCTAGGCAAGCTTCGTGACCTCTATGCATCTCACTTTCCTCATCCGTGAAATGGGCATAAAGTTGACCTAATGAGGTTGTTGAGAGGACTCAGTGAGATGATAAAGGTGGAGTCCTAAGCACAAGGAATGATTGAACAGAATTTGCTTGCCTTTCACATCCCTTTGCGATTAAACACCTCATTGTGTCCTTTGGAAGATTTAAAGCGACCCCACACTACAGAGCCACATTCACAGGCTCCAGCCAAGATCAGAAAGTGTTCGTTTCAAAGGAAGAGTGTGTGGCCACTTTAGTCTCCCCTTCCAGCCTGGGTTCAAAGCAGCCTTGTTACCACACCCTCCCACCCCCACCCCGCTCTTTGACAGTGAGAATAGCTCTCTGAGGAGACGCCTTGCCTGCGATTCTGGCCCTGGTGATGCTGGTGAGCTGATCATTAATGCCCACAGTTCCAGATAGCGGTGCACACAGCTAACTCTAAAGAGTTGCTGTGTTGTACAGATGGAACATGTCTAGGTGCATCCAGAGTACATAGCATCCAAGAGGCACATTCCCGTCTTCCTGTGATGTTATGCTTTGACATGGATCAGGCTACACAAAACCCCTGGATCTGTGCCCATCAAGGATCGTCTCCCTGAAGGAAGGTGACTTGGTTTACTCTGTCATACAGCAGGGTCCCTGGGTAACCAAAGAATGTCACTGCACACAAAGACAGGCACTTCCTAAAGCCAAACAGCTGGAAGACTAAGCTTTCGATGATGACAGTTACATTTCAGGCTTTTGAACAATCTGGGCACCGTTGTCATTCATCCTACCTGCCAGCAACTGTCCCCAAATAAAAGAAACCTCCCAACATGCCCTGCTCGAAGAGGCACACACGCGGTTTACTAAACAGCTTTATTTGGGGCGTGCTGTTAACCAGAGGCATGTTCAGAGTCAAAGGACACTTAGCTCTTTGTCCAAAGCTGTGATTGGGAGTGCTTGATGCATCCACAGACGGTCAGGGGTAGGTGGGGTCATCATATCCTCTGTCCAGGTCAGGAACTTCAGTTAGCCAATCTGCATGGTTTCTCTGGACCAGAGTCAGCAACAGCAACTCTAATACTAATAGCCGGTCATATTGAGGGTTTTCTATGTTCTAAGTGCTGTATACAAACTGATTTAATTCTCACCAAAACTGTACGCAGTAAGAACTATTTCCGTTCCCTTTTACTCTGGGGCACAAGACACTGCCCAAGGCCACATGCCTAGTAAGAGGTAGAGCTGAGATTTGAACTCAGGCTGTCTGGCTCCTAGGTCTCCACCTGACGTTCGTTCTTTGGAGCACAACCTCATCCATCCGGCTCACTGCTGCACCCGGGCGCCCAGCACAGTGCCCAGAACTTGAGAGACCGCACACACTACTTTGCCCAAAGATTGCTGCAAACTACAACTCTGAGCTTCCTGACAAAGCTCTAAGATGAACGGGTTTTAGAGTCCCTGATTTCCTCACACCATAGCCTCCTACCTCCGGTCCTGGATCTGTCACAAAGACAGCACCAATTCCGTCCAGGAATAAAATCTGTTATATAACCGCATGGCAGACATGGGGGTGAATGGAAAAGCAACCTGAGAGTGGCCTTTGGCTACTCTTAGTCTTCAAAAGAATTGGATGGCCCCATAGATAAAACTTCTCATCTCCCTCGGCATGCAAAGTTTCCTCGCTCATCTCCTCTCCTTGGCGCTCTCTGTATTTTATTTTATTTTGGTCGAGCACATTATTTGAAGTTACTATGGCAACGTGTCACCAGCTGGCATCGCATAGTAATGCTGGCATTTAGGTAGCAAGCTCCCGAAGTCGGCTCTTTCCCTCCCTCTGCGATCTCATCACTCCCACTGATCTCAGGTGAGCCGGGGGACGCATTGCAGCAACCATGCCCCTCTCCCCTTGTTTGGTTAGCTCTTCAAGGCAGGGCAAACTGGTCACCTCTTTCCGGCTCACTCAGCACTGCAGGGTCCTGACCGTGTGTGTAGGGGTGTTTGCTTTAGAGGTGGTTAAATAGATACGTTCGAGTGTTGTGCACCAAAACTATTGGCCTTATCAGTAAGATGATGGTGATCATCATGATGATGATTTTTTATGCAAAGGAGTAGATTGATTTGGAGAGGGCTCCTCTCCTGATCGCAGTCACCCAGTATCCCAGCTAATTAATATTAATGACACAATAGTGGGTTTCTCTTTTTCCTCTCTTGCCATCACACAGTGAAGAGACCCTGATTGTTTTCCTTTGGAGCTTCAGCTCTCTCCCAGGTGTGCAAGAGCTCCCTACATACTGACGGGCTGAATTGTCTGGATCCATTGATTGTCACGGATCCCTGAAGAGGGTTCTATATGGCAAATAAGCCCTGCCACTCCAGGCGTTAAGTAGCCCCTCATCAGCCAAGTGCCTGCAATGACTGCATTTATTTTTACACGTTTGACCTAGTTTCAAACCATGTCTCTTCATGCTGCGATTCATTAGCTACATTTTAAACCACCCCGGCTGGAGCCGAGGTGACTCTGCCTGGTTTGTGACAGTGCCTCAGATACAGTTTCTCCCCGGAATTTAATATCCAGGTCCCCCTGGTATTCTCTTTTAAGGAGCAGTTTCCTTTCTGGGCACCTGGAATGCTGCTCGGGTATGGATGAGTGGCTGCCTCACGCCTTGGTAGTAAATATATGTTGACCACAAAATTTCCACCAAGGATGGAAGGCAGGGCATTCTCACTAGCCTGAATTGCAAGGGATCCCTCTAACCCTCTGTCCCCCATGCAGTATTCAGGCTTTTCCGTGTTGCTGACAGGGCTGGGAGCTTGGGGTCCGACACCATAAAGTTGGAGCAATGTCAACATCAGGAGTGTCTGAGTTGCTAGGGCAAATGCAGTCTGATCATCACCCCCACTCCCAATCCCTACAGCTCTTTCTAAACACTTAAGACGTGGTGGATGTAGAAGGTCTCAAACTTGTAAAAGGGAAAAGGGGCAGGAAGCAAAGAGGTGGATTGCTGTGCTGAGGACGCTACTGAAAAAGGGATAAACGTCAGAGAAACACAATGTGATTCCACCATTCTATCATTGCATGACAGAGAGGGGTTTTTGGGTTTTAATTTAAATGACAGAGAGGAGCCTTTAATGAATTCGAACCTGCTGCTGGTATATCATGCCATTTCAGAAATCAGTCAGTCACACTGGTGCGATTTCTGACAGATTTGATACTAAAGTGGGCTAGACACCATAGCAGACAAAAAGGGAAGCTTTCAGTGGGAAGTAAAGCACTGTCATTTCTCATTAACAGCCAAATGCAGGTAACTTGTCCAAACTTCAGTCACATCACACTACAGATCGTACTGGAAGGCACTCAGCTGGGTTTTTCTGTGGGGCAGTTAGAACGAAGAAATGAACAAGCTGGTAAAAGTAATTTTGATTGATCGATGAACTGTACACCCTGAGCAAGTCCTTATAAAAAGATAATGGTTTCTTTCGTAAAATGGTCACTCTCTCTAGACGGGCACTGAAATCCCCTTCCCCTTTTATTTTCATTTAAAATGAAGCATGGAAGTTTCTCTAAACAATGCTTAAGACAATGCAGCCTTTTCAAGGTAATTTCCAGGCAACTTGAGCTTTGAGGTTTGTTGTTTGCTTTTCCCCCCTTCAAATTCAAATCAAGCCTTTGGAAATACCAAGCATTCCGTATCTGTATCTATGCGTTTGGGGCAGCCTGCAGTTCTGACAATGGTGGATTTTCCAACACAGACAGACAGACACACACACACACACACACACACACACACACACACGCTCACAATCCCAGGACTCATTTAAGCCAAAGCTTTAAAAGTAAACTGTTGTCCAAGAGACGATAGCCTTTCCTCTGAGAGGATGATCGATCACAAAAAATAAAACCTACCCAGATCTCTTACCTTTTGAAGCAGTGGAATTACCTGCAGAGAATATCCTTCCTTTCTTTGCAAAATGAGCCAGGCTTTGGCCAGCAGCAGAATTACTCCAAAAGAAGAAATAATAAGTCCTTTATATTGTAATTTTCACTGTTTATATGCAAGAAGTGTAGTGGGTCTGCTCACGTAGGAATAAATAAAAAGCCGAAAAAACTGCACGGCAGCTACCATGTGAAAAGGAAAGACCTCTAGTGGCCACCGGCTGAATTCTTGGAGGAAGCCCCTCACAGAAGAGATGGAGGGAGTACAGGAGACACACGCGTGTGTGTGTGCTCTCTCTCTCTTTCACGCACACACACACACACACACACACACACACAAACTCAGAAGATTTCTCCCCTCTTGCGTCCAGCCTGGATGGAGGGATAAAAAATAATACGCTTGTTTCTTGGTTTCAGTGGGACCTGGTTAAATTAGCAGTGATGGTGGCATTCTGTCTGGTTTGAAAGGGACAGATAATTTCACAGACTCACCATCACCCCCTGAGGGCATGAGCCGGAGAGAGGATTTGACTCCCTGGGCGGCCAAGGCGGTTGGCCCCCATATAGAGGTTCCAGGTCCCCAGCAACACAGTGTCATTGACGTTACCCCTGAGAGTCCCAGTTTTGTGCCCCCTGCCAGCTCTGCATGTTTTCTGAACATTTATGGTGCATGCGTGTGGTGGTCACTGGCAGACAGAGCTGGCTTCCCAGGCGTGTGACCTGGCCCGGTGCTCAGAAGGATCCTGTGGCTGCCTTGAAAATCTGAAGAATTTTTACAAGGACTCTTCAATTTTCATTTTGTTCTGAGCCCCACAAATTGCACAGCTGGTCCTGCTGACTGAGAAAGCATTTTATCCCTAACGTCCTAATTGAAAAGAACCTAGAAGCAAATGAGAATCTGTATCTTTGGGAGTTACTTTTGGGGATGTGAACTTGAAGAACATTCAATTACCCAAAAGACTTCCTGTGGAGGAATGCAGAAGGAGCTTCCTGGGGACAGCAAGGCTGTTCCTTCCACCACTGTCACTGAACTGTAACCCTGTAATCTGGGAGGATTTTTTTTTTTTCACACTATATTTTTTTTTGGTCTTTTGGTTTTTTTTTTTTTTTAACAAAGACAGCAGTTTGTGATACAAATATAATACTTGGTTCAAACATAACACATCCAGGCCCACCTCTCTGGTGTGTGTTACGTCTGACACCCTTTAGAAGTGGGGTTTCCTGGAGACACCTGCATCACACCAAGCTGCCCATCTTCCACAGGCCTGCCCTTGACAGTGGGACTTCCTTTGGTTAAGATGGCAGCCCAGTGGAGTCTTGTGGGAGACACTCTTGAGTGGCTTCTCCCAGCGGGTGGATTTACGGTCAGCACTTCCTTTACCAGGTTCCCAGAGTAGATCTCTCTAAATTCTGCTTTCAGACACTAGCCCTGACAGAAAGTGCCACCCTGGTACAGTCTTATAAAATCTGGGAGAGAAAAAGCAGAAAAGGGTGTGGTGATGTATTCTGGTGCATGAAAGGATGTGGTTCTTGCTCCTCTGATCCCATGGATCCTTTCAGACCCACTTCCTCTCCAAGTCCTTGCGTTGATTTCCCTCTTGTCGGAATCCCTCTGGCACTGGATCTGCTTCACTGATCAAAGTCTTCTACTTTTTTCCTCATGGTTGTTCATCTTGCTTTCCCAGCTAGATCATGAACTCCTGAGAGCAAGGACTACCTCTTCTCATTTTTTTTATCGTCCATGGCCCTTAGCAAGTACTTGTCCCCGGTAGCTGCTGGCTTCTCACTGACTGATTCATGGTCCAACAATTGATACTCTTGTAGGGAACTTCAGTGTATTCAGGGCACCATAGGAGCCATTTGATCCTTCTGATACACCTCTCAGGGTAGATACAGATGGATTATTGTCCCACTTTACAGATGGAACAGTTGGAGATTAGACATGTAAAATTATTTACCAGGAAATCAAACTGTCTCCAGAATCTTGATACACGCTGGATCTCCTGACATTAATACAGTGTTCTTTTCCCAGTGCACAAGCAGCTGGAGAGATAATGAATAGGGCCCTTATTGTCTGTATCTGGAGCTCCTGTTATAGTCCTAGTCATGTAATAGGTGTTCAGCAAATGCTTTTTGGATGAATGAGCTGATGAATGAGCCATAAGGAGACATTTACTCTTAGGGAAATTTCACATGCTTATCTGCTAAGGAGAAATTCTCCATCCCTGGGGGACCTTTTTATACTCACCTGGGATAGAGAGGTGTTTTCCGGTCTGAAGTCAAGTAATTGAAGAAGATGAAATTCATGGTCCTCTCTCCACTGTTTCATGGCATTTTTCTTTATTTCTTGCAGAGTCACTTTGTGGCATGTATGACAGCCATCTTAAACCAGATGGGTGACCAGCACTATTCCTTCTATATTGAGACATTCCAGACGAGCTCTGAACTTGTGGTGAGTCTGTAGGATGCTCTGGGGCAGTGTTGGGGAGATGCGTTACACAAAAGATTCTTGAGAGTTTAGGGCACGAAGGTCTTCCTGTGCACCTGGAGTATGTGTGGGTCTAAGTTTGCAGGCATGTTCGTGTGATTCCCTGTTTCTCACCCCCATTTAGGCTTGTAAATATCACTTCTGGGACACATCTTCTGTCCACGTCATACATGAGCCCTGAGTGCCTAGTCTACATATGCCTTAAAACCAGTATTTGCTGATGAATCATGGACATTTTGAGGCTTAAGAGCATGAGTGTTGGAGTCACACGGTCTTGGGTTTGAATCCAGGGTTTGTCGCCAGCTAGCTGAGGAAGTTAACTTTAACATTTCTTCAGCCTCCGTTGACCCATCTGTAAAGTAGGGATCATATCATGTCACAGGGCTGTGACGGGATTAAATGAGATCACAGTAGCTCTCACACTGTAGGAGTCCACTAAAAGTTAGCTATTATTACATTATAATAACGAATGCATAGAGAAAGTTGGCCTCTGAGCCCCTTTCTTCTTCTAACCTCTCAGGGCTCGTTTGCTAGGACTGTCTCCCTGCGGTGGGTGGCCTGTGGGCCCGTACCTCTGCAGCAGATGATATCATCAACGTAAAGCCCAGCCCGGGCTGTCCCAGGGTGTAGTCGTCCCTTTGCCCTCAGTATGGTCAGCTTTGTCATTGTCTCCTTACTATTGCCAGATTCAGGGGTTCTGCTACCAGGGGCTCACTTTTAACTCTCCTTGAAGGAAGCAAGGGCACCAGAATTGGACCAACCTCAGAGAGTGGCCCACAAAAAGAATCAATAGGGAGCCAATGTCCTGCTCCTTCATCCATTTAGCTTTGAGAAGGTCTCCTAACTGGAGTAGGATTGGCAAGCAATGGAACCTCTTTCTGGATATACAAAAGAATGAAACAAAAGGAAACCTAAACAACCCAAGATTTCTCCCCCTCACGTTCTCTATGTTATGTGACATGGAAATAGAAAGACTGGATTCCTAATTTTTGATCCTCAGTGGAAGGAAAGGTGGGAAGGATGGTAGGAAAGGGAATTGTTATGTATTAAATTATACACTTCTTGTGTAATCCTCCAACGGTATGGCATAGGTGTTAGTAGTCACATTTTACAAGTCTACATTCTACTTGCTCAAGGCCACACAACAGTATGTAGCAGAGAGAGGATTTGAACCTCTGCTCCAGCCCTTACACCGTGCTGCATCTTCTCATTCAGAAGCCATGCTTTCCATCTGTGAGGCAGAGGTCTTGTCTTCTCCATTCCCACAGGAAGGGAGTGTGCCTGTGACGATATCCACACCTCCCCAGGTGACGTCAAGGATGAACGATCATACTCACCATCGTCATCCTCGAGCACTTAGTGAACACTTACAGTGGGCCAGACTCTGTGTGGAGCATCTCATAGATAGTGTGCACTTAATCAACCCTTTGAGGTAGATGTTATCCCCATTCTGCGAATGCGGAAACTGGGACTTAAAGCATTGAGGTAATTTTCCCTAGAAGCAATGATTGCTGGAAAGGAACGAATCTCATTTCCAGAATTTTGCAATTTAGCTTAAAGCAGTGATTTTCAAATTATATTTCTCCTAGCCTCACTATCTTCTACCATAAACACACACACACACAGGCGTGCATGCATGCATGCATGCACACTTCAACCAGAGCTGTTTTCTACTTTTATCTATTTTATATATTAGGTTCCAGGTAAGATTTTCTCTGAACAAAGAATTCTGCTATTAAAATAATCTAAAAACCGCTGGCTTAAGGAAAGAACTCTGAACGGGTTTCCTATGGATTTTAATTTTACCTTAAGCAGATAGGCTGGATGCCTTCATTTCCTCTAGCTCAGGAGGGCGCCAGTGGTTCTGGTCTTTGCTATCTAGATTCGTCTTGAATTTGTGTTCTCCAAAGGTAGAGAACAAGTTTGATCCACTGAAAAATCTGATGGGGCATGTTGAGGTCCACTTTGAACCTCTTCAAAGGAGAGGGAGAGAATCCCTGTCGTGTTTCCTCTAAGCTGCTTGTTCATGTGCCTATGACATATGAATTAGCTGTGTTTACAGTACAGTAATTAGATGTTCATTTTAATAATAGTTTGTTTGCTCAATGACCTGAGATGCATTCATATAGTGTAGATTATTTCCTCCTCAAATACATATTTGGAAAGATGATTATAAAACTGCCACATCAATGAATGCATTTACTTCTTTACTTCCAAAGACGGAACTAATAATGCTTTATTTTGAGAGTGTTTTCACATTCCATGTTCACGTTCCACTTATATTTGTGAAACAGTCTCCCAGTAACAAACCATTAAGATTTCATTAAAAAATCCACTCTACTGGTTTCATTGGATTTACTTAATAAAAGGCTGTACCCCTTCCCTTTCTGCACCTCCAAAAAACAATAAAGAAAAAAATGGAACAGCCAACAAGATCTGGGCCCTTCCAGTCATTTCCTATAAAGCAAAATGACAGGTGTGTTTTGCTTTACTATTGCAGGACTTCTTGATGGAGACATTCATCATGTTCAAGGACCTCATTGGGAAAAATGTGTATCCTGTAGACTGGATGGCCATGAGTATGGTTCAGAACAGGTGAGCTGCCACTTGCTTCCTAACAGCCCCATCATCTCAGCACTCACTTTACAGTGCACTGGTAGAGACAGAAGGTGGGGATAGTTTCTCCGTGGTGAAAATAAGTCGAAGTGCCACAGATCCTTTCTTTCTACATTTAAACCCCAGGGAATTGCTTACCGATCTTGAGCTGTTTATTTATTTACTATTATTTATTCCTTTTTATATACTGAACTGGCTACTCCCTACCTTCTCCATTCTTCAAATACTAGTTAAAATATACTTTGTCTATGAAGCCTTCCCTAAACTCTTGAGACAGGAGAGCTTAAGGTCAGTCTTATTAAAATTGTATTATTTTAAATTTATTCAAAACAATAAAATATATTCTGTGACATGCAGTAGAATAAGTTTAGGAAGCACTGGATTACACAGCTTTGAACAGCTTTCTGTGCTGCAGGACTTCTCAGAGCCTTTAGTATGCTAATGGAATTCTCTAAGAGAAAGATTTAGGATACAGCATTTCACAGATTTACTTGCCCATTGAAACATTTGGTGTGAATATATTTATGTCTCCGTGTGTATATATAATACTTATTAGCATCTCATAGAATACCAGAGTAACCCAAGTATAGCTCACATACCACATGGCCCAGTACAACAATAGATAAGAGTAACTGTGAGCAATTTCAGTCTTTAATGCTTTCTCTCAAATCATGTCATTTCATCAAAATGAAGTTCAAGTCATAACACTCAGCAATATTATCTAATATTCCCTTTCTCCATTCTTCTATCTCTCAATATCTCTCCTATCCCACGGTTTACCCAAGTCTCGCTCAGAACCTTATCCTCAATTCCTGTCCACAGACTCCTTTAAAACTGGGGTCTTCGGCTTCCCTGGTGGCGCAGTGGTTGAGAGTCCGCCTACCGATGCAGGGGACGCGGATTCGTGCCCCGGTCCGGGAGGATCCCACATGCCGCGGAGCGGCTGGGCCCGTGAGCCATGGCCGCTGAGCCTGCGCGTCCGGAGCCTGTGCTCCGCAACGGGAGAGGCCGCAACAGTGAGAGGCCCGCGTACCGTAAAAAACAAACAAACAAAAAAAAAAAACCCTGGCGTCTTCTACGCTCCTTTCTTTCCTTTCTCTCTCACTTTCCTTTGGCTTCTTGTATTTGTTTTAGGTCCTTCCCATGGAAACCCCTTCACTTGACACTGGCTGGAAGTTTTATCTCTCTCTACCGATTGTCCTTGTTTTGTATCACAAGAGCCAAGAATTGACTGGCAAAGACAGAAATATCCTGAGAGGTTAGAAGAAGAGAAGTTGAAGAGGCAAAGGCGGGATCCTCTTTAGTGGGAGGCAAAGAGGGAAAACTATAAATATTAATAAGTTTGTCATTGGATACAGTCTGGGAATTTCTGTCTCATCTATGCCTAGGATCTTACTTGAGTCCCAGATGGCCTCCATCCCTTACTCTTCTGTCCTCTGAAAAGCTGCTCTGCCACTCCTGGGATGCCTAAGTGCCTAGCCAAGTGACTTTACAGACACACTTGCTCTTGGGGCCAGCTTTAGGGGCTGGTGAAGGGGAGGAGAGGCTTGTCAAGGCAGAAAGAGATAGCTATCTGGACATTGTTGCTTATGGTGGGAGGTGGATAATCAGCACAGCAACAAAAATGTAAGAATTCTTAGCTTGGGCTTACATTGCCCTGATTCTCCCTGTTCACATCACTCAGGTGGGAGGCTGGCTTTTACAATGCTTAAAGCATTGGTGGGAATTAGGCCAGGCCACGTTATAGGTGAGAGGCAGGTATCTCCCTAGCCCTTCTGTCAGGACCGGCTTCCTGAGTATGCAACCTGTGTAGTTGTATAGGACCTTGCACTCTGAAGGATCCTGCGGTCACCATCTTGAATTCTTAATAATGTTTGGACTAGGAGACTTGCATTTTCACTGTGCACTGAACTCAACAAATTATGTAGTCGGTTGTACCTCACATCAATGTCCAGTCACCTGTGTTTGGAAGAAGCCAGCTCCCAAACTGCATGCGAATCCCTTCACTGTTTGCCAGCTGGTCAGTAATGTCTTGGGGTTTTGCCAAATTACATGAAGCACCCAGGTGAGTCATCTTCGACTCACCCTACATTTCAGATACAGTCACTATTGCCTGCTGTTTCATACTTCTCATGACTTTGCATAAACTATGACTCTCCTCCTTTCTAGACCAAACTCAACATGAAAGCATCCTTCAAATTCTTGTCCATGTAATTTCTTCTTTGTGGATCCTTCTAGGACTCCTTTATGGTAGGAGAATATATTCCCTCCTCTTTGTTTACATACACACCCATATTATAGCACTTACCCCACTGTACTATAATTATCTCTTCATATGACTGTTTCTGCCACTAGAGAATGGGCTTCCTGAAGGCAAGCACTATGTCCAATTTATCTCTGTGTTTCTAACTCCTGGCACAGAACCTGACATTCATAAACATGTGTAATGAACTCTGTGTATCCAATGGGTACTTATTTTTTAAAGTTTTTACAAATATCTTAATTTTATTGGAGTACAGTTGATTTACAATGTTGTGTTAGTTTCAGGTGTACAGCAAAGTGATTCAGTTATACATACACATATATTCATTCTTTTTTAGACTCTTTTCTCATATAGGTTATCACAGAATATTGACTAGAGTTCCCTGAGCTATACAGTAGGTCTTTGTTGGTTATCTATCTTATATATTGTAGTGTGTGTGTTTGTTCATCCCAAGCTCCTGATTTAGCCCTCCCCGCTACATTTCCCCTGTGGTAACAATGGGTACTTATTGATTAGGGTTTTTTTTTTTTAAGAAATTCAATTCAATTTTGCCTAAACAGAAAGTATTGGCTCAGACAACTGAAAGAGCCCAGAGTTATGGCTGCAGGCATGGATGTATCTAGGTGCTCAAACAGCGTTGTAGGGAATCTGTATCTCTACCTCTGCTCTTTCCTCTGTTGGCTTCATTCTTAGGCAGATGCTCTCTTTGCAGTGGAAACCTGGCTATAGAAGTTTCAGAAATATGTCTTGTTGGATTAGCAGCCCCAGTAGAAAGAAAAAGCCTCTTCTTCAATAGGTACAGCAAAATTTCCCAGACAAATCTTGAGCTACATGCCCATCCATAACCTCTGTGGCCAGAAGAATGAAATACGCTGTTTCCTCAGGCTTGGGCCATGTGACCCACCTTTGGAACTGGGGAGGCTGTGGTTAGTTCTACCCAAACCACAAAGTCTGGGAGCAAAGGGGAAGGCTGGGGGAGTAATTCTTCAAAGGAAAATCTGAGAGTTATTACCAGAAGGAGAAATGGATGATGGGCAGGCAAATAAATGCACAGACATCTACTACTGATACAGGGTCAGGAGGATGGAAGCCCAGAGAGGCTGGAGCCCTGACCAGGGCAACCCCCCCTTCTGAGCTGCCGACAGTCATCCTGGAGAAAATACGTAGGAGTGCTTTGAGGGTCTGTCCCTCCCTGACATCCCACAGACTTTAGTCTTTTGTGGGGGGACTGGCCCCTAGAGATGATGCAATAATCCTTGTTTCTTTAGACCTACAAAATCAGAATATAATTTTCTAAGGGACCTAAGAAAATGGAATTGTCTCCTAAATAGAAACATCTGTATCTCTAAAGGAGCTGCTGAGTACTTAAAGTCTTTACATTTAAAATAAGTTAGACTCAGAAACACAGCCTGGGTTTCTGCCACCTTCTCTTTCTTGGGAAGTCATTTAACCTCTTGGAACCTCGGTTTTCTGATCTGCAAAATGGGGAGAATTATATCCATTTCGTGGTATTTTTTTGTGAGGGTAGAATGAGTTACTCCTTAGCCCAGTGCTGGTACCTGGGAAGAGCTCAGTGAATGGGAGCATTGCAGACAACAGATGTAGCCTTGGAGTAGAGAAGCATGTGCCTAGTGTCGACCAGAAAAGATGACTGTTTTTCTCCTTGCTGGCATATAGCTTAGGTTGTAGACTTCCTTCATCTTCTGGCCACAGTGATCCCTTCCATTTACAGAGGACCTGAAATTTTTTTCACGATTGTTGCATCTTGTGTGGTGTTATGATAGCTAACATGTGTTACGCACCTAGATCCACCCCTATTGTAAATACTTTACATGTATTCGCTCATTTAATCTTTGCAGCAACTTTATGATGTAGAACTGTTATAATCCACATTTTATACCTGGGGAAACTGAAGCACAGAATAGATGAATAACTTGCTCAGTGTTGTATTACTAGCAAAAGAACAGAGAAGTCAGGCAATCAGAGCCCATGTTCTTCATCTCTACTGCTTCATCCTGTAAAATAGTGAGGCTTGTATTTTTTTTTTTTTTTTTTTTTTTTTTGTGGTACGCGGGCCTCTCACTGTTGTGGCCTCTCCCGTTGCGGAGCACAGGCTCCGGACGCGCAGGCTCAGCGGCCATGGCTCACGGGCCCAGCCGCTCCGCGGCACGTGGGATCTTCCCAGACTGGGGCACGAACCCACGTCCCCTGCATCAGCAGGCGGACTCTCAACCACTGCGCCACCAGGGAAGCCCTGAGGCTTGTATTATTAAGTGCATTGTAAAGATGTGCAAACTGCATATTTATTGTCTCAGATGCCTTAAAGAGGCCCAAAGAGGTAACCTGCACAAGGTCATGCAGCTAGTTAATGAAAGATTTCAACATAAATTGGACAAACGGAACATACACCATGGTTGAGCCCAGATCACTGTTCCCCAGAATGTCATTTTCTCTCCTCTAAAAATATGCATCCTAAGCTCCATTCATTCACGTGGACGAGGTGAACTCCGTATGTTGGTTAGTCTGTATGTTACAACATCTTTCTTCCTTTCTTTTCTTGTCTCCTTTTCTTCCTTCCTTCTTTCCCTACCTATTACTTACATTTTTATGATTTTCTGTTTTTATAATTTCCCAATTATCGCTTGTTATTTGTGCACGTATGTATGTATGTATTAGTCATATATAATTTATCTATCTGCTTGTTGGAGGAGGGAATGGAGTTTTGCAGATTCGAATGTCTCCTCAGCTGTGTACTGTTTGTGTATGCAAACGTGGTGACATGTCTACTGCAAGAAATACCTCCTGTTAGAGCATTCTTCTTATTGGTAAGATGCAACGTTCAGTAAGATCTGATGTACGCGACGTGGTTAATTTTTAAATGATCAAGTTCTTTGTAATATTGTAAATGAACAAAATATGCCTATAGGAGCCTCTTTCCCTCTCCTCCATCTGCACCTCAATCTGGAAATTCAACATTTTGGGCAGGGGGCAAGTGGTGGCCGTTGGGGATTTATACGCATCCCTGAAGCTTCTCTAAATGGAATCAATCAACACATACATATTGAGTGTCCCGGGCATCCGGAGCCCATCTACGCCATGGCCCCAGAAGGCAGGGTGCTTACAGTCTTGCTGGTGAGACAGTAAATATGCCCATGGAAATAGGACCAAGCGCCGCAGCCACTGTAGTGAGTTCAGAGCACAGAGAAGTTAGGATTTATGACTGCCTAGGTTCGAACCATCTTATAGTTACGTTACCTCTGGTAAAGTTACTTAACCACTCTGGACTCTGTTTTTCTCGCTGTAAAATGGGGTACTAATAAGACCTATCACAAAGGATTTTTGTGAGGATCAAAATGAAATAATATGCATAAAGTAGTTAGAATAGTGTTTAGCAAGCATTTCATAACGTGAGCTATGATTTTTGTTCTCACATTCCTGTGATCTGGGAATATCCAAAATATTTCACAGAAGAGGCACATCCGGGCTGGATCTTGTCTACCTTACTGGTGACATATTTCAAGGTCTAATATTGTCTCCAGCACACACTAGGCACAGAGTAGGGTCACAATAGTTGACCCTAGGAAGTTGAGCAAGGCAGTGCTCAGCAACCTGCTGGCGGCTCCATCAGTGTGCCGACAATCGTTGACGCCCGCTTCCCCTTTCTCCTACCGACATTAATTTGTACCGCCTACTTCCTTTTTGTAGACCTCATCTCCTCCAAAACGTATCATCCAGAAGAAGGACTCTCCATGGGTTTTATAGCCAGCAGGGCACATCTAATCCTGATGTCCAGCTGGCCCTGGAATTCCAGTCCCAGGAGTCTGCTGCACCCCTAACTAGAATCCAGAATCACTCAAGATGGGTCGGGGGCACTTGGGGTGGGCCGTGCCCTGACCCTGAGCTGGAATCCTCTGATACACTCTAGCCTCTTGGTGCGTGGAGCCCTTGTGTGTTGTGAGGGAAGCAGCTTAAAGGCTCTGGGAGAATGGCTTTTTCACTGCTTCTAGGGGAGGAATAAGGACTCCCTTCTTCTGGCCACCTCTTTTATCTCCATCTTCAAGTTTTGACCAGTAGAATCAACTACATCCCATAAATCACAGCCCAAAGGGGAATGGGATTCAGGGAGGCCCTCTCTCTACCTTCGGCATTCTCACTGGAAAGGGCATGTCCACCTCCAGTTCCCTCTTTCATTCACATCATACAACCTGTGGGCATGGGTTGGTTGTCACACTGGCGTGTTCTCAGCTTCGGATCCTCCTGCCGCAGAGCTACAAGGTGGCTGGGCAGTCAGGATAATGATAACCACACAACTGACATTTATTAAGGACTCCTGTGGACTGAGGCCCTGGGCCACCAGCTTCATGCACTGCATCTCATTTCATCTTCACACACGGCTCATCATACCGATGGGGCAGCTAAGAGTACCAGAGGCAAAGCAACAAGCTCAAGACCACAGCAAGGAAGAGTAGCAGAGTGGGAATGTGCCCCCAGGCAGGCTTGCTCTAGCTTCTGCAGGAGTCTGTGTGCACCTTCCATTACTGCATCCAGTCCAAGGACTGATGCATAGGGTGCATAGGTTTATTCAGGACACGAAACATAGGAACTCTCAGTTGCCTCCAGTAATGAGGATTTGTTCTGTTACATGAAGAGAAGTAGGAAACTGGGAACCTGGTCCAGTGGCTGCAGTGAGCTTCATGTGGAGCAGTTCTCAGGGTACCAACCTCGGGTATCCTCGGGTACCAAGCTCCCTTTCTGCCAGCTTCTTCCTACTCACAGCAGCTGACTTCTCTTGCAGTATGGCTTTTGCTTCCTCACAGAATTATCTGCTCATGGCTTCTACTCAGGGCAGGGTTCGTTGCATTCTCCCTGGTTGTCCTGCTTTTGAACTGTCTAAAAGGGTTTGATTTACTACTATCCAGGCTTGGGTGCCCCCACTGGTAGCCATATGATTACCCGTGGGCTTCTAGTCAGCCCATGGAAGACTGCCTCAGTCGAGTGTTGCTTCTGGGCCCTCTCAGCTGTGGGCAGGGCAGCAGGATAATGGGGACTAAGTGGGAAGGGGCTCTGTGCCTTGTGGGCATGAGTAGGAGCATGCCCAGTGCCAAAACACCATGCAGGCTGGCCTTCAGGGGAGCCCGTATATCTTTCTGATTAATTGCAAAGGCTTTAAAGAAAGACAGACCTGAGATTGGGTGGACTCTGCTGCTTATTAGCTGTGTGAATGTGGGGAAATTTTTTTATCTTTCCAGTGCTCAGTTTCCTCTTCTGTTAAATGGGTGCAACAGTAACACCTCCTTCAGTTTGTAGGATTAAATGAAACAAAGTCTGTAGAGCATTTGGCACAGGATATATGCATGAAAACATGAGACTCCCATCATTGTCATTATTAACAAGGTGAGCTCACAGCTTGGGTTGAACAGAATTACAGACATTTCTTTGTGAACAGAATAGCATGGCAGTTAAATACCAAGGTTCTGAAGACAGCATAACTTTGTTTAAATCCTGGTTGCACATGTATTGGCTGGGTTCTTGGGAAAGTTACCTAAACTCACATCTCTAAAAGTCAAACAATATCTAACTCGGAGAGTTAATGTGAGAATTTAAAAAGGTGGGAAAAAAACACGGAAGAAATCCATGCAGAGTACTTAGCACAGAGCCTGGCACATCGTTGGTAACCATGACTGTGATTATTATTAATTTTTTTAGAGGCTGCTAAGCATCACAGATGACATGCAGGAAATGTTAGGTTGATATTTGATCATGAACTTTGTTTTCAACACTTAAAGATCATTTTTGAAAGTAACAGAAAAAGTTGAGTGTGTTTTCATTCTAACCCACTTCAACATATTAGTGCTTAGGCTTTAAGTACAATTATTTTTTTTAAAGAATACAGAAGACATACTTTTCCAAACCCATACGTGGGAAACCAAAGTTAAGTGATATTCTGATTTCCAGAGGGTGGCTGCAGAAGAATCCAGAGAGAGGGAGGAACCTTGATTTCTTCAGCCCCTATCTGCCACCAGTCCCCCCATCAGCACAGGGAGCTAATCATTCCTGGTTATTGGGCTGGCCTTTGTGAGCCAGAGGCAGGTTTAGGTTGACAATCAAAATAATAACTGTTATGGAAACTACTGAGAATGTGTAAAACCCCTCATTTTGGTATCTCATTAGATTGTCTGAGATGTTTATACATAATATGACAGCCACTCAGTGCATTTCCATCTGGGGAATTAGATATTAATCTTTAAGAAGAAAATATAGATTTTTTTTCAAAGACATATTAGCAAATGACAGAATGACAAAACGAAAGAAATCTCACCTTGTGGCAGCCTAATGGGGTGGAGGGTTTTGTGGGATTTGTATTTAGTGTCTTTACATGGTCCTGCTGGCTGCAGCTTGTCCTCTGACTGTCCATTTTGCTGTCGGTACCTGCCTTTGGAAGAAGAATTAAGCAACCCAAAGGGGTCTGGGCGGCCATAGCTACCATGTTACTATTGTCACCATGTGGCAGGCACTGTGCTCAGCACTTACCATACATTTGCCGTTACACCCTGCGGGGACCCTGCGAAAGGGGTTACATTGCTGCTGTTTCACAGAAAAGGAAACTTAGGTGTCAAACATGATATTAACATGTCCCAAATCCACACAGCTGGGAATTGGCAAAGCCAGAAATCACATCCAGTTGTGTGTGTGTGTGTGTGTGTGTGTGTGTGTGTGTACAAATCTTGTGATCCTGATAACAGGATGCACTGCCTTCTTCGTTTAACAAATATTTATAGGTGGGCTTCCCTGGTGGCGCAGTGGTTGAGAGTCCGCCTGCCGATGCAGGGGACACGGGTTCATGCCCTGGTCCAGGAAGATCCCACATGCCACGGAGCAGCTGGGCACGTGAGCCATGGCCACTGAGCCTGCGCGTCCGGAGCCTGTGCTCTGCAACGGGAGAGGCCACAACAGTGAGAGGCCCGCGTACCGCAAAAAAAAATAAAATAAATAAAAATGTATAGGTGAGGTTTTCAGAGGTGATGAAGAAGAGAGCCCAGTGCTACTGAAAATTAGTCCTTGGGCCACCTTTATCTATATGTCTTAGGTCTGTTTGCTACTTTACATTTAAACAAGGTTTTGTAACTTTCAAAGCTTTTTTATGTACATTTTCTCTTTCTGGCTTCTTAACAGATGGATGTTATACAAGGTCGAATAATGAAGTGCTCATCTTAAAAACAAAGAAACCCCCCCCAAAAAAACCCCAAATATTTAGTGTTTAACGGAACACCTAGCCCAGCTTCCTAACAAGCAACGCCTGATGTAGCACGTGCTATAGTCGCCCTTCCCACACTCGTGGCCGACCCAAAATATACCTGCAGCTTCGGTGGACATTTCCTGTGCATCCTGAGAGCTGCCTACTTCTTTGATTCTCTGGGCTTTCTCTGGCTACAGGAGAGTTCTCAGCCCACCTGCAGGGCAGGCCAGAAGTGCTAGGGACTTAATGTCCGTAACAGCGACTTTCAACCAGGGAGGGGCTGGTATTAATGGGTAAATAGTCCAGGACACTTCTGATGCTCAAGTATGTTCGATACAGTCTAAACTCAGAAGGTCCCATGCAGAATTGAGTACCAGCTATTACCCAAAACAATAACCTGCTGATAAAAACTTCCTTTTACTGGCTTCCCACAGGTAGCCAAATAGACATTTTCCCTGGACCGGCCACTCAATAGAGAAATTATTGATTGTCCACTGTTAATCAAAGATTATAGACAGTAGTACAGGGAAGATCTGGCCCCTGCCCTTTTAGATTTTACAAACACACACACACAGTGGAGACTTGCCCACAGTTGGGCATGTAGCAGTTTGGGAGGTGACTGCAAAAATCCAGGACAGAAATGATGGTGACTTGGTTCAGGTCAGTGGCAGTGAGTGACGAGAAGTAGTTGCATTTGGATATATTTTGAAAGTAATGCTAAGAGGTTTTGCTGAGAGGTCAGGTGTAGGATGTGAGAGAAAGAGGAAAGTCGAGGCTGCTAAGTCCCCCTACCCCTTGAGCAACTGGAAGAATGGAGTTGTTTTCAGCTTAGATGGGAAGACGACAGAAAGAGGGCAGGTAATAGGAGTCAAGCTTTTGACATGTACGCTTGAAATGCCTATTAGTCATCTAAGTGAAGATACAGAGCAGAGAGCGGGAATGCAAGCTGGAGCTCAGGGCAAAGGCCAGGGATGAAGATATAAAATTTGGGAGTCAAAGGCATGTAGACTGGAGAGTAGATGATATCATGGAGGGAGTCTCTCATTTCAAGGAAAGTACAGTCTAGTTGGAGGAGACAGTCGTTACTGAGTCACACAAATAACTCATTCGCAGACCATGATGAAGTCTGGAAAGGCAGTTGTACTGACTGTCCTCTGGGGGCCTGAAAGATGCAGCAGACCCTGCCCTGAAACGATCAGAAGGAGGGGGCATTCTATACAAAGGAAGAATACAGCTATGAACTCAGAAAACAACCAAAAGCACAAAGTAATAGTGAGAAATGATCCTAGCAAAGAAGGTGGGGTCCAATCATGGAGAGCATTGACGGTCAAGAGAAAGAATTTAGATTTCTCCTGTGGGCAGTGGGGAGCCACTGAGGTGGGTGATCGACAGGATCAGAATTGTTCCATAGGGCGACTCACTCTAGGGGTTGAAAGGGCGAGAGATAAGAGGCTGTAAGACCAGAGAGTAGGAAGGAAGGAGAGGAAGGGCTGGATGGGAAGCCATTCAAGAAGAAACACAATTTGACAACAGGTAACAAAATGTTCAATATGTGTAAGATTTGATCAGCATTACCATCTCGAGAGGAAGAGTGGAGAAGAGGTATATATGGAAGGTGCAAGGCATACATAGAAGAGTGATCATTGAAACACTGTTTATAACAGAAAATGCTGAGAAGCAACGTAAAGGTCCATCAATAAAAGACTGATGCAATACACTGTGATACATCTATACAATAGAATGCTCTTCAGTGATTAAAAGGGATGATATATATCTGAATTCACTGGCATGAAAGGAACACACAATTTATTGTTGAGTAAAAGAGGCTGTGGAACAGAACTTATCATTTAACCCCATTTATCAAAATGCTATCTTTATAATATCGTTTGTGTATATACGTCTAGGGAGACCTTTGAAATTATGTTTGTCAAAATGTCAGTGATGGTTTTCCCCAGATGATAGGATTGCTGGTGTGTCGTTTGTTCGTTTATTTATTTGATTTGGGAGGGGGCAATTTTTCTGTCTTCCTGCATGGCATGAATTTTCTGCCACAAGCTTGTAACAGTTTAAACAAGAGACAATACAGATTTTCTAAAGGAAGTCAAACAGACAGGGCAGGGCAAACATGGCCCCAGGTCTACAGTGAGAGCAGGTGTTAATGTGGGTCAACGAACCTCTTCCTCGGGTCTTTGGAACTAAAGGAACTTCAGTCTGAAGCATGGGGGAGGGATGTCTGGGGTAGCGTTCTCAGATGGCCTGGTGACCTTCTGCCTTCTTCCAGGGTCTTCCTGAGAGCTATCAACAAGTTTGCAGAAACCATGAACCAGAAGTTCCTGGAAAACATGAACTTTGAGTTTCAGGTGAGTGTGAGGTGCCAGACTTGCCCTTGGAGTGTCCTGGCCGGGCTGCTCCAGCAATCTGGGCTAACTGCTCCATCAGACACATCCCAAAATACTCGGAAGCTATGCCTGTGTCTCTGGGTGTTTCCACAGAGCGGTGGTGGGGAGAGGGGAGGGAGGGAAGTACTCAGCGTTTGGAACCAGGCCTTTGATTAAATAGTCATCAACTGAGCAGCATATGCAAATGTGACCGTATGATGTATCTTGTGCTGAAAAGGAGACTTGCATTCATTTATTGTCAAAGTGGGTGCCACCTTTTAAAAATGTATTACTTTTTTTTTCACTCTTTTATTCACTGGAGCCTAGAAAAGCAGCCATTCTCAGATACTGAAAGATAAAGCTCACTAGTACATTTCTGTGACTTTGTGATTCCTCCAGAAATCACTTTTAGTGCTCAGACAAGACCTGGGAACTCTGAGATTCAGGGGCTTCAAAGCATGCCCCTGGGGCAGACAGGGCGACACATCTGTTCAGGGCCCAGGCAAGAAGAACCAACTCTTCAAAGCCTTGAGGACAAGTTCAGGTTGCTACCTCTGGCTGCAGGTGTGAGAGAGGAGACCCTTAAAGGGGGATCCCCCCTCCAGGGAAGCCTCTGACCCCCAGGATCTCTCACAGCTTAGGGAGTGGCCAGCAAACTGGGGCGATGACTTTTCCTGCCTGCTTGTCTGGGGTTTCAGTTCCTGTCTGGGCTCTGGCCTCTGACCAGCCGAGGAACCTCAGGCAAGGCCTGGACTGCATCTGTGCCTCAGCTGACTCATCTGTAAAATGCTCAACAACACCTCCCCTCGCTACTTCGTAGGGTTTTTCCAGAATGGGACGTGCCAAGGCACTTGCTAGGGGAACTCACTTGTAAGGAGGGTCCCAACAGTTTCCGATCAAACACTTCCTCCTCCAAGAGGCCTCCCCTGCCTGATTCCTCTCTGAAGGTCCCCTAACAACTCCATGGCCACTGTGTATCACCACTTAGCCTGCTGTAGTCTCTTCATAGAACTCCATGCTGTCTTTCTTATTTGCCTACAGGCCCGTTCTCTTTCTTTCCTCTGGTAGAAGTTAAGCTTCGGGAGTGGGGAGTGTGAAGACCTGTACTCACAGGGAATCTGTGCTGTGTTCCTGGCACATAGTAGGTCTCCTTGGGGAGGTGATGCCTGGGCTGAGGTCTGTGAGATCCGCTCTGCTAGACAGCACCGGCCTATAAATACTTAATAAATGTTATCTTTGAATAAGGTTCTCTCCCACTACCTTGCATTTAAATCAGGCAACTGAACTATAATGATAATGATGATGAAAAGAATAGCTGCCATTTTCTGACAGCATTGTATGTGCAGATCTCACAAGAAGCACTTTATGCGTTATCTTTCTCAGTCCTTACAACTACCCTACAAGGTAGTTACTGTGACTATTATTTTCTCTACTGGAGGGATGTGGACACTAAGACTCCCAGGCGATGAGCAGATAGCCTGAAGTCACACAGCGTGTCAGTGCAGAGGTGGGACGAAAGCACAGCAGTGGCTGGCACCAGAGCCTGCAGATCACTGTAGCCACATGCTACAGATAGAGTTTCACCACCACATTGGGTTGACTGCTTGGCAGGGTCTGGGTGAGAGTTATAAATCTTTGACATGGAAACAAAACATGTCACTTTGGCTGTTTGAATCAGAAGTGTTTGATCCCCTTCCAAATGTGGCCCAGGTGCCTGCAGGCTCTGGTTACGAGTACGATCATGGAAGTTAATAAGGCCACTGCTTTTTTGGAGGGGCAGCTTGGAACAACACAGCTAGAGGCCAGTGGCAAGGCAGTGTTTGGGCCATAAAACTGTTGGCTGGTTTGTTCATCTCTTTCCGTGGGCTTTGGTAATTATAGCCTCGGACCTGATTTCCTGACTCTGGCTCTCCTCCATGGTCTTAGGGTGGTACTTTCCAAGAGAAGCTCAGCTTTAGTCCTTCATGCCATTCTTTTAGGTTTTATCCAGTTTCCCTGAAAGAAAATCTGCATCTGAGAGTGGCCCAGAGAAGTGGGGGTTTCATACATGGAAGGTTTGAGCTTATGAGCTGTGTGGCTTTAGGCAAATTACTTCACCTCTCTGTGCCTCGGTGTCCTCAACATCAAATTATGACACTAATAGTAACTACTTCACTGGATTGTTGAGACGATTCAGTGAATTAATTCGTGTAAAATACCTAGAAGAATGCCAGGAACATGGTAGTTAATAAATGGTTAATAAATGTTAGCTCATTATAATTACAATAATTATCATTTTGATGTGATGATGATGATGATGGTGGTGGTCCTAAGTGTGTCAGGTCTGGGAACCCGTATGTCAGTCCTCAGCAAACAGGACAGTAGGGAGACATCTTTCTGGTCACCACAACACTGCCTAGGGCTGTCACACCCACAATTTGTAAAACGGGAAAGTGGCCAACATTACAAAATGAAATAAGTCTGCTTTTCGAATGAGACTTACACAGATATTTAGTGGGAAGCACTCAAGAACAGGATCATTCTTCAAACTTATCTTTGTTCTCCTACCTTCTCCTCACTTGTGTGAGAATGGATTTGTTCTCTGTACCCTGCCTGGAACACTCCTTGTTTTCTTCTTACGGTTTCATTAATTATGCATTTAATATCAGCAGGAACAGCATCCACCACTAAGCACAGCTGGCCTTGCCAGCTGCTGCCCAGAGGAGGGGCAAGTACAATGAGATTAGCCCTAATATCTTTTCCAGAACTGTGGTTTTATGACTCAAAGGGCAAAAAGCAAGAAGCTCTGTGGGTGCCATTCTGTAGGTGACAAGACCTGGGAATTAGAAAAATGATGTTTCCTGCTTGGGGCTAAAAAAATTTGCATTCCCAGGCCCTATTCAAGATGCTGGGCCTTGAGATTCACATCTTGTGTGCATGGTCAGGGAAGACCAAGAGAGGATTTCAAGTTTAACTCAGTGAGAATTTTTGTTTAAGAGCAATTCTCATGAGTCCAGGCTGTTGCAACATGCCTTGAGAAATTCAGAAGCAAAACAGAACACTGCCCTGCCTTCAAGGATCTTGGGTTGGGGTCTCAATAGCAGACTATAAATCCATCTTCTAGCATCCAAGCTTTTGAAGAAGGTGACTAACCTTTATTAGGCATCGACTTAGGGCATTTTGATCCTTATCATAACCCCGTTAGGTTGGGATATACCCATTTTACTGGTGAAGAAACTGAGCTTCAGAGAAGTGGTTGACTTTCCTGTTAAAGGTCATCTAACTATTAAGTAGGTCTTCTGGGATTCAACCCCAGGCCTGTCTGCAATACCCAATCTCTTTTCACTCTTCTGCACTGTCTCTTAGGAACAGGATGCCTTTCGGATCTAGGAGATAGCTCTATGTAGCTCCAGAAACAGTCTGCCCTTGTTAGCTTTTGCTGGCTGTGGGACAGGGAGCTCTTCAATGATTGGCTGCAGAATTAGACTCTCCATGTTGGAAACTCTGATTGGTCCAGAAATCAGTAGTTGCACTTCAGATGTGTTCTTTGGCTCCAAATAATTTTTTTCCATCTTAGGTGGCTGTCTGATTGCTACCAAGACCATTCTCTCTACTTGGGAAGCTATAATTGGCTCTGCCTTTGGTAATTCCAGCCTTAGTCTTGAGGCATTTCTGGATCAGCTTCTGGGCACCAGACCACCTTGGGATCATTTTTAAACCTGTACTGGAGACCCTGTGAAATGAAAAGCTTCCAGAATATTTCCAGCCATTGGTGGAGGAATGAGGGCAGGCTTGGTCTTTATAATGGGAAATGTAACCAGTGATGGCAAAAAACATGAGAGAGGGAGCACAGACACAGAGGGAGCACTCATTGACGCCTTGAAGAGGCCCACAGCACCACCCACAGGGAGGTCATGGCAGGACGCCTCTACCAGGCAGGAAGATGGTCACATGCTTGGGGACAGCTTCTGCGGCCCTGCCTGCTTCAGCTTGAGGACCCTAGACCACCTCTGGACTGATGTTCCCAACCTGAATCTGTAGTTGGAAACTTTTACTCCCAGAATGAATGGCATCTTCAGAATGGCCATGGCAGCTGGGCCTTTGCTCCACAGAGGTGGTGGGTATGCTGACTGCATTTCAGCAACCCTGGGTGTTGGGTCTTTTTTTTTTAAAATAAGAATTTGGGATAAATAATAATTCAAGGCCATGGAGAAAGAAACTTACAGGATCAGACATTCTTGATGTCTCTGCTGTAAAGATATCTGATGAACCAGTGGAAAACTCAACCAACGACAAAGGCTAACAAGAACCAAGAAAGAAGAAGAGCAATTTTAGCAGAAGAGCAGAGTGGTTAAAGAATGCCAGTTCTGGGGGCTTCCCTGGTGGCGCAGTGGTTGAGAGTCCGCCTGCCGATGCAGGGGACACGGGTTCGTGCCCCGGTCCAGGAAGATCCCACATGCCACGGAGCGGCTGGGCCCGTGAGCCATGGCCGCTGAGCCTGCGTGTCCGGAGCCTGTGCTCCGCAATGGGAGAGGCCACGACAGTGAGAGGCCCACGTACAGCAAAAAAAAAAAAAAAAAAAAAAAAAGAATGCAAGTTCTGGAGACAGATACACTTGGATTCAAATGCCAGCTTCATCATTTTGTAACCATGTGACCTTGGGCAAGTTATTCAACCTCTCTGGGCCTCAGTTCCCTGTTCTCTAAAATGGGGAGAATCATAATACCAATCGCATAGCTTCTGGGGAGGATTTAACAAGAACACATGCGGCATGCTGGGCTCATTAATGAACTCATTCAACAAATATTTCCTGAGTACACGTTGGGTTAGACATGATCCTAGACAGTGGATATACAACAGGGAATAAAAAGATGAGTTTCTTGCTTGCATGATGCTTACATCCGGTAGAGGAGACAGAAAATAAATTACTTCTGCTTAAAATATGTCATGAACCCTGTGAACAGGGTGTAATGAGGGCAAATAATGGATGGATCTAGTTTAGTCCAGGCGGGCTGGGAAGGCTTCCCCTGGAAGTGATTTTTGAACTGAGATCAAAAGGCTGAGTAGGCGTTTACTAGGTAGCAATTTCCTCATTTTGTCCTTATAAGTACCCCCTTTAGATACTATCTAAAGTCTCAGAGAGGTAGGGTAACTTGCCCCTAACAATGGAGCTTGTAATTGGATTGGAATTCTGGAAGGCGACCTGACAGTATCTATGAAAACAGACATCAAAGACAACACAAAGAATAACAATATTTGCATAGACCCTGTGCCTCGGCAGTTCCAGGTCTAGGAATGTATACTGCATAACAGTCTCTCATGCATAAAGATATATAAACAAGGATGTTGACTACAGCACCAATGCTAAAGAAAAAAAAAGTTGGAGTCAAGCTAAATGTCTATGAATAGGAAATTGCTTACAATTAAAGTACATTCTTAGAGCAGAAGACCATGCAGCAATAAGAGAGAATGAAGCAGATCTGTATATGCTAATGTGGAAACATCTGCAAGAAATATTGATGAGAGAAAAAAGCAAAGTATAGCAGACTATTAAGAAAAGATGTCTATACATACGTTTGTTTATACACAAAAATTTTTGGAAGGATATCCAGGAAATTGTTAGCAACATTTTCTTCTGGGGAATTAGACTAGGGTCCAAGGTAGGATGGAAAATAACTTTCTATTATTTAATCTTTTCAATCATTTAATTTTTTTAGTGTGTATGTATTACGTTTATAATTTTCTGAGAGTTAATTAAAAATAGCTGAATTCTAATTACACCCACGAGCGGTAGGACTGGGTGGTTGTTTAATTTATCTGGCTCTCACTGTTTATATCTGTGAAGTAATAGATTTGGACCAGATGACCCTTAAATTGATTCCAGCTTTAACCTTCTATTGTCCTACGATTTCAAAATATGAAATTCCCAATCGGAAATCACCTTACTCCTTCCCCAGGGAGAAGGAGCCCGTGTGTTTTGCCAAAGATTCTGTGGCTTCTCTGAGCCATCCAGGCTGGACTCTTAATAAAATGCCACCAGGCAGCTTGGGCCAGGGAGGAAAGAAAAATCTGGGATCTTTTGAAACAACTGGAGAATCTCTCTAACAAAAGGGTGATCAATAAATAAATATTTTCTGGAGCACAACTGTATTCAAGCCATCGTACTGAATTTAGCATTAGGGATACAAATAAGTAGAAGCCAGAACCCTTGGTACTGGTGGAACTTACAATCGGAAAAGACAGGGCTCACAAATGCTGTATGACCAGCACTTACAACAATCCCTTATGGTAGTTACCATTATTTTTTCCATTTTACAAGTAAGAAAAATGAGGCTCAGAAAGGTCAAGTAGCTAGCCAAAGACAGCTCAGCTAGTAAGAGAGAGACTGGTATCCTTTCCCTAGTCTGTGAGACACTGATGCATGTGCTCTTAACCACTGGAGGATCCTGTCACGAGAAGTGAGTGGAGCACAAGGTCAGGTGCGGAACGATGGACCCACGTCTGTGGTTGCACCTACTAAGTGCTCCTCAAATCCGGAAGGGCTGAGCAGACCTGATGTGCTCTGCCTTCTGGGAAGGCCTCATGAAGGAAGTGGGTCTCGAACTGGGCTTTGATGAAAGGATGGAAGTTAGATGCTGCAGGTGTGAGAACCACTGTGAGCAAAGCCACGGAGGCCAAGATGCTTGTGTTCTATCTGTGAGCCTGAGCAGATCAGCCCCTCCCCCTCCCCTGGAATAGGCAGTTTGCTGAGGGAGAAAACACTGGAAATTGCCCGAAAAGCCAGGTTAGTTCATTTGGTTCTGATCCTTCAGGAGCAAGAGTCAAGGAAGGTTTAGGCAAGAAGTATCACGAGTGCCCAGCGTGTCTAGTTGTGGCCACTGCTCAGCTCTCAGGCACTGCACAGAGCCACTGACCATGATGGCCTCCCCTCAGTTCCAGAGTTGGACCCACAGAGCCTCATGGTCAGAACTGGGCAGGGGCTGTGGGTGTGATACTTAGGGGCACCATTTCTGATCCACTAAGAAGAAGAAGCACTGGATCTATGGTCTCATGGTCCATGAAGATCTTCAAGGAGAGAAGTCAAAAGAAAATCAGGTGCACTCCTAAGTATATACCCAAGAGAACTGAAAACATACATCCACACAAAAACTCATATGTAGATGTTCATAGCAGCATTATCCATAATCACCAAAAGATGGAAACAAACCAAATGTCCATCAGGGATAAACAAAATGTGGTACATCCATATATATTTATACCCAGACTAGTATTCAGCAATAAACAGAAATGAAGTACTGACACCTGTGACAACGTGGATGAACCTTGAAAACGTCATGCTTAGTGAAAGGAGCCAGACACTAAAGAAAGGTCACGTATTTTCTGATTCCACTTCTATGAAATGTCAAATCCACAGAGACAGAAGTAGCTTTGTGGTTGCCAGGGGCTGAGGAGGAAGGAAGAATGGAAGTGACTGCTAATGGGTGGATGGTTTCTTTTTGGGGCAATGAAAATGTTCTAAAATTTGGTAATAGTGAAGATTGTAGTACCTTGTGAGTATACTCAAACCCACTGAATGATGTACTTTAAAAAGTTAATGTTATGATATGTGAATTATATCTCAACTTTAAAAAAGAAAATCAGGAATGTGTGACAGAAGACATTTTTGAGGGACCAAGTCAGGTAGAATAGAGGCTAGCAAGAAGCTTAATTAGATTTGACAGTGTCTAGGTATTCTCAAACATGGTTGGGAGAGGGGGATTTCTGGAATTATTCTCAAAAGCGATACCAATTCAACTTACTTTATCACATACCTATTTCCTGTTGTAACCTGATTATTCTTATGAAATCCCCTAAATTCAGGAATTTCTCACCCTAGAAATAACCCATTCCATGTCCTACGACCAAGTTTTCCCGTTCCTTGGCTTGTGGTTTCATATCCTGGTCTTAAACGGGAGGAGGTGTGAGCTCTGGGCTTACGCAGACCAAAACAGTACATTTTCAGAACCTGCAAGTCATGGGGACGCCAGGAGGAAGGACAGTCAGAGTGGCTGAGAGACCCCAGGAGGAAGGACAGTCAGAGTGGCTGAGAGACACCCTGACCTTTACTGTGTTTGGATAAGCGAGGTTACTACGGAAACAGAAGAGCCTGAGATCTGATGCTCAGGGTGATGGGCAGTCTTTGGAGGACTTTGAGGAAGGGAGTGATACGATCTGATCCTCCCGGGTTCTGTGTGCAGAGTTGACTTTACGGGGGCCACAAGCCAGGAGGTCACTTCACTGCACCCCTGGAGAGACTTGGTCTTTTTGGACTCTGGGAGATAAAATTTCAAGTAAAAGAAGGAAAGCTCATTTCCTCAACAGAGTATGAGCTGCACAAGGGCAGGGACTGCTGTCTGTATAACCATTGCCCTATCCCCACATGATGACAATTCCTGGCCCATTGAAGATGTTCAATAAATACGTGTTAATGCATCCTCAGCTAAAGACTGATCACAGCGTGTAGAAAGAGACTTGAACGTCAATCAGAAGGCTTGGGTTTAAATCCCAGCTCTGCTGTATGTTTAACAAGCTGTGTGACCTTAGGCAAAATACATAAGCCCTCTAAGCCTCAGTCTCCTCAACTGTAAAATGGGCCTAATAATGGCTACCAAGTTTTGAGAGATGAAAGGAGGGATGCGTGGGAAAGTGCCTGGCCCATGGTAAAATGAAGGGCTTGTTTTGCTCCTTTCCGAAACTGGAACCACAAGCCCATGTGAAAGTAATACTCTGGGCAGCAATAGGGGCTTTATCAAGCGTAGAGCTGCCTTTCACTTAGTCTTGGCCATCTGAAACTTCCGATGAACATTTCTGAGTGAAGGATGAAGGTCTCCATTGGCAGGTGATTTCCCCAGCTGGTGTTAACCCTCCCCTTGCTAGTCAATGTTTAGAGGAGGCTGGAAGTGTGTGGGCTTTGTCCAGCAAAGCTGCCCCCCACCTGGTCCTTGCAGGGCCATGGCATCTTGTAATAATTGCCCCTGAGCACCGAAGGCACCAGGTTGTACTATTTGCTTTGGTACCAAAGGAGTCACTAGAATAATGAAAAGAATAATAGGGCAAACCAGTGCTTTGGAGCTCTTACTGAGATTCATGCCCTTTAAACACATCATCTTTATCATAGCCCTCTGCAGTGGATACACAGGTACCGCTTTTGCAGATGGGTTCACTGAGGCTCAACCATACCTTGGTTTGGGTCTCCATGTCTCGGTTCCATAGCCTGTGTCAATGTCACTGTCACTGCTGCTGATCTTTGGAGCCCCTGCCCTGAGCAGCACACTGTACCTGATCTCTTTCACCATGAGCAGTGGAGTGGGTTCTAGTATTAGTCTCTCCATTTAGCACCAAGAGATCATGTAAATGCGACGGTTATGACAAGCTTACCTGTAAACTTGGCCCTCGGTGGTTCTTGAGCTCAAATTAGCACCGCGATCACTCAGAGTACTTGTGCACACACGTATTTCTGGGGTCCGATGCAGTAGGTCAGGGGTGGGTCCAGAGAATTTGCATTTCTAATGAGTTCCCAGGTGCTGCTGGTGCCGCTGGCCAGAGCCACACTTCAAAACCATTGAACTAAAGAGAAGGAAAAGGCAAAATATTCTAAGATGGAATAGCTTGCAGGCTGGCCCTCTGAGCTGTCGGGTGAATTAGGGAGGACTTCCAGAGAGGCTGAGAGTCTCAGAAATACTTAATCCCTCATCACCCTCCACTTCTAGGGCAGAGAACCAGCTCACCAGGGCACCCAGCTGGGGCGACTTATTTGTCTTTCAAAAAAACAAAATGAAGCAAAACAACAACAATAAAAAAGCAGCCCTAAAATCTTCCTCCTTGCCCAAATCCTGTTGTCAGAGAGAGGATGTGGTCGGCACCTAGAGAAACCCATCAGTTATCCTCGCTTTGGCCGGGATGTTAAGTTCAGAGTCAGTGCCAGTTAGAAAATTGCAGCACACAGAATTAAACTGGTTCTGCCTCTGTCTTCTGCCATCTTCATAAATTATTCACATTACCCAGCGTTTAATATGCTTTCCCACTTCAGACCCTCTCCATGACTGTTCTCCACTCTTTCATTTACAGCTGTGGAACAACTATTTTCATCTGGCAGTGGCTTTTATCACTCAGGATTCTCTGCAGCTGGAGCAGTTCTCCCACGCCAAATACAACAAAATCCTGAATAAGTAGGTTGCATTTGGATCTCTTGAAAGGGGGGTAGGGGTTCATGAGAATCTCTGAGATGGTGACTGAAGCAGACATTTTTTGTTCCTCCTAGGTACGGGGACATGAGACGGCTAATTGGCTTCTCCATCCGTGATATGTGGTACAAACTTGGTGAGTAGGCACACACATCCAGACAGACACCATCTGCACAGGCCAGGCTCCTTCTTGAAGACCATCCGTTAGAGGGCCATGGGGGCTTCAGCAGTGGGAGCTTGAAATAATAGTTTATCAACTGTATGCACCCCAGGTCCTTAATAAGTGCCTGATGAGAGAGGGTGTCCATCCCCCAAATCCCATCCCCCCAAAACAGCTGTGGATCTGCTTCTCCTTGATGCCCCTGAGGGGTTAAGAACCCAAACTGGAATTTACAAGAAGGAGAAAGAGCACGACTGCTGTGGGAGTACACGTCACACATGTGCTTTCTGTTGACTGGTGGGCGTTCTGCATCCTGCTTCCTATGTGATGTAGTGATCTACAAAAGACCCTCCGACCGCACGGGGGAGAATTGTTTCCATGGAGGACAAAGGTCTTTTGCGGTATGTTTGAGCTGAAACGTGACCCCAGAAGCTGTCCCTGCTTCAGTGAGCTGCCGGAATCCTGTGTGAGCTGAGTGGCATCTGTGGGAAGAAAGAAGGGGAGATGGAGTCCGCCAGGCATTTAGGGAGGGTCTGAGTCAGACCAGGGCTAAGGAGATCTTTATTTAGTCTTCACATCACCTCCTGCACGATGGAAACATTACCTGCCCCTTTTACGGATCAGAAAACTCAGAGAGGGAAGCAACTTGCTTGAGATGAAACAGTGGCAAATCCCAGAGCTTGGTTTTGATTCCACGAGGCTGGGGGCCACATACCTTGCCCAAGGCCTGAATCCTGCTCCATAAATAGGTGTGGAAAGGATGAATGGGTAGGTGGGTGGATGAATAAATAGTGACACGTAATGAAGCATTTTCACCTCCGAGTTTTGTACACCCTCCTTGACTCTCTGCTGCCGAATTGCTCTGCCCTGGGCCTGGATGTGGGCCCTCTTCAGTCGAGCACTTGCAGTGTGTGCCCACCCCTTAGATTCCACCTATATCACCTCCCCTGACTTTGCTTCTTGCCTCCCCAGACATCTTAGTGTCTTTCAGTTCCCATCTGATTTCCTGGACAGCCGTTCCTCGCCCTTTCCAACAAGGCCCATTCGTTGTGGGGAAAGCACAGTGGATATCAGCCTGGGTTTTGTGTTTGCTGGCAGCAACTCAACTCAGGCCAAGAGCACATACTGGTAACAGGAGGGTTGTGGACTGGCTCACAAAATCAAAGGGGAGAGCTGGGGAAGCAGGCCCAGAACAGACTCCACATCTCTGCCTGGGGCCTTGCCCCGTCATTTACATGCTATGAGGCCCAAAGCCAGGGGACTGAGTGACACTGGGCCTAACCTGGGGAAACGGCATCTTCTCCCAGGGTGCTTATGAGGATCATAAGAGCAAATACTGGGAGAGTGAGGCCATGGAGGCCACACCCATGTCAGAGTTTTTAATCATTATTTTCACCCTTGCGCCATCAGGAGGGAGCCTAATTTTCCTGTTCTGGCTCAGTAGTCATCAAAGCCAGGTCTGTGTCACTAAGGCCTGAAGGGCAGGGCCCGGGCAGTGCCCAGGCAGGTAACGTAAAAGAGTGACGGGGCTGATGTATGTTAAACCCACAGAAATCCATAAAGCAGGGTACTGTCTACATTTGGGGTTGGATAATTCTTTGTTGTGGTGGCTGCCCTATGTATTGTAGGATATTTAGTAGCATCCCTGACCTCTGGCCACCAGATGCCTACCCACCAGATCCTCCTTAGTTGCGATAACCAAAAAAAGTCTCTAGACATTGCCAAATGTCGTGTGTGTGTGTGTGCGTGTGCGTGTGTGTATACAGAATTACCCCCATTTGTAAGCCACTATCATAAATAAATACCATCTCTGCCCTGTTTTTCTAGAACAGCATACCTTTCTCAGTCTATCTTTTGTTTTTCCACTTTGGGTAATGACGGGGATGTAAGAAATATTTTATGTTTCACTCACCATTTACCCTGCAATAGGAAAAAACAAAAAAGCATAGTGCAAGTGAAGGCCTACCTGGTAGCCAGCATCTGGCCTCAGGGGTCAGGATTATAGGAAGGAGTAGGTGGGCCTGCAGCAGAGTGAAGCAGATGTGCCCCAGCTAAAAGGGACAGTTGCTGTCCTGCTCTGGTTGACTGCCATCCTTTTACAATGCAAGGCCGACATTGTCACATCTTCTGCTTTTTCAAGGCCGACATTGTCACATCTTCTGCTTTTTCAAAAGAAGCCAGGAAACATAATTTTTAAATGCATTTTCCAATTTATGACTATTGGTGATAACTAATTGAAAGTTTTTAAAACATTGAATGTGTCCAGTGAAACATGGGGCCCAGATTCGGTTGCATGTGAGTCTGCATTCTTTGCTTTACAACAGCAAAGAGGAGGTAAAGCCGTGGTGGGCTTCCTTTCCCAGATCTACATATCAAGCTTTGACAGAATTGCAGAACAGGGATCTGTGCTTTGTTTGTTTCTAGTTCTTCCAGACAGCCTGCTCTTTTCTGAATGTCCTTCATTGCCGTTGTTTTGCACACAGAAGATTTTATTTAGGTATAGATTATGTTTTGGCAGGCATTCCTGTGTTCCCAATTATGCTGATGAATGAAAAGATGTTACCAAATATTCCACCTGCTTAGAATCACAGAACATCAGAACTGGAAGGGCCCTTTAGAGATCATATTGTCCAGCATTTTTCAAATGTTTATTTTTAGCTGAGGACCAATAAGAAAATACCCTGCTCAACACAGAAATTGGATGAAAGCCAAGCTATTCTAATTGAAGTCTAGTCGGGGGCCCAGAGCCCATTATAATGGGCCTCTCCTGAGCTCCCATGTAGACCCCTGTGGATTTTCTGGGGAGAAATCCTGAAGTACTTCAGAGAATAGTTTGAAGCTACAGGTCTGGTCCAACCCACCATTTTACCGATGAGGAAACTAAGGCATAGAGAGGCAAAGAGGTGTGTACGAGATCCTGGAGTGGATTAGAGTTAGATTCAGGACAAGTACCCTGGCACGAGTGTTTGTCCAGAAGCATCACAAACTCCTTGATGTATTCAAGTACCTGTAGGATGAATTAATGTAATTAAAAGATATACTTGTTAGGGTTTGGGGGTTGCAAGAAAGAGATGCTGACTGTGGCTGCCTTAATCAGGGAAGGTACTTATCGGAAGGGGAAGGGGAAATGGGCTACGAAGGGTAGTGCCAGAGACACGCAAGGATCCATGGCAGGTGGTGTGACATTGCCTTCAGGATGTTCCATCCCAGCATCACTCTGCTAAAGGTCCAGTCTCCAGGGGACACCATTCTATTGGCCTTCCTTGGATGACCTCTCCATCAATGCCCCCACCAAGCCTACATCCATCAAGGGAGGCAGAATTTCCCAAAGTAAAATGTTCATAGAGTTATGAGAGGTCAAACAAAGGCACAGATGTCCGCAGCAGAAAACAAAAAGTAAAGGATGTTGCTGGCAAGGATGGCGGAGGCTCCAAGGAGAGGAAGTTATATCAGCCTGAAGGGGTTTTCCTGCTGCTCAATAGTTACATGGCTGCCTTCTCTTTGCCTGTCTCCTTCAGGGATAAGGGGAGGCAGAGTGAATGGATGGTTCCCCATCCCCGCCCTACTCTGCGTTCTGCCAGATGATGTCATTAGCATACTTTCTCTAACATGCTAATGAGGTTAATCTGCTAATCCAAACCCGGACTAAGCACTGCATACATGAGGGCCCAATGTAGTGAGAACACTGCCTTGGGTAATGATGGATTTTAAAGTGCAATTCGTGGAATATACAAGAGAGAGTGAAACTTAGAAGCTATCTGTGACAGACGAGGCTGAGTGCCCACACAATAGCCATTCCATCCTTCTGGCTCACTGATCCCTGATTTTTTTTTTCATGATCACAGTTTGCTCAGTTAACAATGACTTGTAGCAGGTGATGGCCATGTGACCCTGCTCTAGCCAATGAGAATCGGAAGAAATAAACTTCCTGGGGCTTCAGGAAAACATGTTTTCCCAATTACAGTAAAAGGAAGGGGGACAAATTCAAGGGGGACAAATTCAAGGAGCACAACACAGTTTTTGCCCATAGTCTTTCCCCCTCTTCCTTTCTGGGAAACAATAAGATGCCTGGAGGTGTGGTAGCCACCTTGAAGCCATGAAGACGAGTCACACCCTAAGGATGGAGGAGCAGCTCTGGACTGACCATCTTTGGCTTCTTGTTAAGGAAGAAAACTAAAGCAGGACTTATTCAGTTTAGCCATGGTGATCAGATTTCTGCTACATCCCTATCTGATACATACATCATCTAATTCAATGCCTTGATTTTACAGGTGAGGTCACTGAGGCCCAGAGAGGCACAAGGACATTCCCAAGGTCAACAACAAATCAGTGACTCAGCTGAGGCAAAAGAGCCAGACTCTTGACCTGAAGTCCAATGTCCTTACTAATAATTTGTTTCAGAATATGCAAATTATTTTCAAAGAGTATGAAATAGCCAACTACGTTTTTCAAAGACTGCTGATAATGAGTAAATCACAATGCATGTTAAGTTTTAAAATTTTGTTTTAATGCCCAGTGCAATCAGGGCATCATCACCATGATCATCAGTATCATCATCTTTTTCTCATCTGGAGAGATTTGAGCAACCCTGTGATTATAAGATAGCTAATTGCAAAGATAATCTCAGGCTGGAAGATCATTCAGGGAAAAGTCTAGACATCTGTGTGTGTGTGTGTGTGTGTGTGAGCGTGCTTTTGTGAGAGAGGGTACATGCAGGGAGGTCTTTATGGAGAGAAGGACCATATGTTGGTACTAGGACCCAGCCACTAAAGGGTTAATGCCATTTGTGTCTTTGAATCCTGGGATGATGCCAAATATAATGTACTTTTCCTGATAATGTAGCATCATAACATTTGATTTCTGCTTAGAGTGAAGCAATGCACGTTTTGCCAAAATAACTGTACTTAACCATCCCACATTCACTTGGGTTAATGCCTGTCTGCTGTGTTAACAGTCTTCATGGGAAAGAAAGACAAATTCCAGCGGCTGGCATCATGGCCTCACACGTGGGGAGGTCACTCCCAGCAGAGCTGTGAGAGCAACTGCACCATTACTTTTTAAGCATCTATGGGGTGCCCAGCTTGGTGCTAAGCTCCAGGGGAGGGCGGGAGAGTTGGGAAAGTATAAGGCACAGTCTCTGCCCTGCCTGGAAGAGCCTACCATCCAGCTCTGAGAGTAGAACAAACTAAGAGTTTAAAGAACAAAGTAAGAGCATGTTCTTTAATGTGACATGTGTGGTGGAGACTCAGGAGTTCAGGCAAACAGGAGGATGGCTCTTTTGAGTAAATGGCTCTTGAATTAGACCCAGGGTGGTCAGAACTGAAACAGATGGGAATGGGGGAGGGGCAACTATTCCAGGAGAGCAACCAGCCTAAGCAAGCATGGCTTCTTAGAGTTGGGGAGAAGCTGCTGGGAAGAAATAGAAAATGGGATTAGAAAGGCATCCATCCATCCACCCATTCATTGATTCATTTAACAACAAATATTGAGCACTGTGATAGGCAGAATAATAGCTCCCCCAAAATGTCCAAGTCCTAACCCCTAGAACCTGTGTATAAATTTCCTTACATGGCAAAGTAGACTTTTTAGGTGCAATTAAGGATCTTGAAGATGGTAAGAGTATCCTGGACTATCCACATGGACCCAATGCAGTTACAGTGTCCTTATAAGTGAGGAAAGGAGGCAGGGGAGTCGGAGAAAGATGAGAAAAAGCAACACCGTTGGCTTGAAGATGGAGGAAGGGGCCATGAGCCAAGAAATGTGGGCGACCTCTAGGAGCTGGAGAAGGGAAGGAAACAATTTCCTCCTTAGACCCTCCAGAAAGAACTCAGCCCTGCTCACACTTGACTTTAGCCCAGCGAAACCCATTTCAGACTTCTGACCTCCAGAAGCATAAGATTAATCTGTGCTGCATTAAGCCACTGTCTGTGGTGATTTTTAATAGCAGCAACAGGAAATGAAGACAGGTACCCTGTAAGTGCCAGGCACTATGCCTGTAGCTGAGGCTACAGCTGAAAACAGTTGTAGTTAGAGACATAGCCCCCAACCTCATGGACTTTGCACTGAATAGTAGCAAACTAATTGCAGAGCTATTTAATTATGATTGCAAGGGGACATAGCTGTAGAGCAGAAGCTGGGGGCATCCAGAGAGTGTGTAAAGAACTCCTACCTAGTGAGTGAGCTGAGGTGGCCTTCATGAGGAGCGGGGGGCGCCCTGAGCTCCAAAGCAGTGCTGTCCTAAGGAGCTAGCATGTGAGCCACCTGTCTAAATTTAAATTCTCTAGTGTCCGAATTTTTTTTAAAAAAACTATTTAAAAAGCAGTGAAATTCATGTTAACAGTATGTTTTATTTAACCCCATATTCCAAAGTGTTATCATTTCAGCATGTAACCAATATAAAACATGACTGAGATATGTTACCTCCTTTTGGTTTGTTTTCCAGAACTCTTTCTTTGAAATCTAGTGGGGTTTTTTTTTTACACGTACAGCACACCTCAGCTCGGAGTAGCCTTATTTCAAGTGCTCAAAGACACATGTAGCCAAGTAGCTTCCACACTGGCTAGAGAACGAGTAAGATTTACTTGCGGAGGCGGCGGTGATAGGACTCAGGGTGGTGATGGGGTCAGGGAGAGGGAGGGAAGAGCATGGTGGGCAGAAGGGGGCAGTGTGCAGGCCTGAGGAGGGGGGAGCAGGGCGAACCGGAGGAACAGGAGGCAGGCCAGTGGAGGGAGGCTGAGGTCTGGAGACGGAGCATCGGGCCAAATGGGCCTGCAGAGCGCTGGGACCCGTGGAAGGACTGTAAGCTGTGGACCAACATAATCAGACTGGGGCTCTTCAAACACCTTTGAGAACAGATAAGAACCTGTTTCCATAGGATAGAGAAGGGTGCAGAGGGTGGTGAATGTCAGCCATGGGAGATAAGATACGTATAATCTCACCTACTTCCCATGCCAGCCCTTTACTCTAGAGGTGAACAAACAAACTGACTGGACTGAGAAGTTCCATGAAAAGCCCCAGGGGGCTCCGTGAGGTCGGACCCGGTCTTCTCACGTTGCTTTTTCCAGAACCCACCCTAGGCTGAGCTTGTACTGCTCAGCATCGTCATCATCATAATCAGCATCAACACCTCCTGAGCCTTTCTAATGAGCCAGACCCTGTACAAAGCCCTCTGTTTTAAGCTGCTCAGCAGTTCTTCCAGGCAGGGATTATGATGATTATCTCCATTTAACAGATGAGATAACAGAGGCTCAGGGACATTAAGTGACAGGCACAAAGCCACACGGCCTGGAGTGGCAGTGGGGGGGACTTGACCCAGGTTCTCAGGCTCAGAGATTCTACAGGGCCCGGAGGGAAGCCGGGGCCGGGTACGTTCTGGGTAACCAGGAGAAAAACAACCACCTGTCTTAGAGCAGTGCTGGGAGGGAGATTTTCTAAGCCTGGGAAGGAGGAGCAGAGACCTGTGTTCTTTCTTCCTCTTTTGAAGTGAATGAGTGGTCTTTTCTGAGCAGCCCAGCTTTATTTCAGAGTCTCCAGGAGGCTTGCGGGATGCTGAAATCCAGGGGGTGGTACCTTGCCCTCATCCCATTCATTTCAGGGTCTGTGCCAGCCCTCGCAGGGCCTCACGCTCTCAGCTCGAGTGCCCCTGGTGCCCTGTCAGCCCCCTGAGGTCAGCGACTTGCCCACCTTCATTCTCAGCCTGGTTCATGGGATTGTCTCCTTCCTTCCTCCTTCCCTACCCTCCTCCCTTCCTTCTTCGTTTCTTTTTTGCCAGGTCATCTTCTTAGCGCCCTCAGACCCTTGGCCTGCAATCTCACGGTCTCTTCCTGAGAGGTGTGATAGACAAGGCCGTTGCACAGACTGGAAACTGAGGCTGGAGAGCACAGGGGACTGCTTTCCACCCGCACACCTAAGCTCTTCCCTGTGCTCTCATTACCACCAGATCCTTTCCTGAAGCCTGTGTAATTCGGCATTTGGATTTATCCTGCTGGCTTATCGGCACTTCGTATCTGTTCCCAGTGAGAGTCAGCTTCCATTACGTGAAAAAGACCCTCTCGCCCATTCCCTTCCTTGCCTTTTTTTGAAAACAGCAGCAGACGTGTCTCTTGAATGAGGAATTTTTTTTTCCCAAATGAGTTTGCATTCACTTAGCCACAAATATGTTCTCTGTGTTTGTGTGCATGTGTGGGCATCTGTGATTATAAAGGTACACATTCACATTCAGATTACTTGAACACAAAATCCAATGTGCTGGGGCTTCCCTGGTGGCGCAGTGGTTGAGGGTCCGCCTGCCAATGCAGGGGACACGGGTTCGTGCCCTGGTCCGGGAGGATCCCACATGCCACGGAGCGGCTGGGCCCGTGAGCCATGGCTGCTGGGCCTGCACATCCGGAGCCTGTGCTCCGCAATGGGAGAGGCCACAACAGTGAGAGGCCCGCGTACCGCAAAAAAAAAAAAAATCCAATGTGCTGAAATTCCATTTTTGATGTAAATGAATACAATTTCTTTCTGGAGCATTGTAAGTGCCATTGAAATCACACTGCATTTAGAGAGCAGCATCTCTTTCTCTCCCCTTTCCCTATTCTTCCAAACATCTCTTCCACTGAATGCAGGTCAAAAGTGTCTAAGAAGCCCCTGGTCTATGGCATGTCTCCTCTTTATTTTAAACCATCTTAAATACATCCTTATCAGACCCAATGCCCTCCAGTATTCTAAAGGCCTTTGTCGTATAAGCAATTTCTCCATTCCATGGTGGCTTATCTGACAGTTTCTCATTTACCTTCTACTTATTATTGCAGTCGACTTTGAATTTTAAAACCCCACTGAGGGTTTAAAAGATCTTGAAGGACAAAATCAGAAACCTAGATTAGCAGTTACTATAAACCTGCAGGAAAGCTAGTTTTGTTTTTTTTTTCCTTTTTTTCTGTTTGGACCAATGTGAAGTATAATCCAAATACATCATATAATGAAGCTGATATCCTGGTAAAGTGTCTTTCTATTTCACTCAACTCTCTGCCAGCCTTCATCATTTCATTCTCACTAGCCAAAGATATTCCTAGGATGATGCCTTTTTTATCCGAATCTGGGGAAATACTCACTCCAACCGTAAGCCTCATTTAGGCTGAATTAAAATTCATTTTCTTGCTGCCTTCCCTCTTGGCTCCTTTTCTCAGCTTTATTCGAAAGCAGCAGCGCCAGGCTATACTCCATACCGCCTGAGTTTCTGCACCCCAGGAGCTCTCTCCCCCAGGCGGAGACCACCAATGTGCATCCTGACAATGGGGAAAACCAGGATGGGCTTCTTAGGTTCTGAAACTCAGGAAAAGAAAGAGGCAGCTGCTGATGAAACACCTGGGTGTCAGCTCAGTGACAGGGTTGCTGGGATAGCCTTGCCCACGCTCCCTAGGAAATCCCCGCAATTCTTAAGTGCCCCTCTCTTTTCCCCTCCTCTACCACATCTGATGTGTGTATTCTGAGGAGTCTGATCCATTCTGCTCAACAAGGCTGCTCTTCATGGTTCGTTTTGGCCAAACGAACATAGCTAACACTATATGAAGTGTGCCATGTGCCAAGCAGTGTCCAGGGTGCTTGATAAATAATAATTCATCTATTCTTCACAACCCTATGAAATAAATACTGTTATTCTCTCACGTTACAGATGAGGATACGGAGGCCTCAGGGGTCAACTTGCCCAACATCACATAGCTAGTTGATGGCAGAATCCATTTCCATAATTCAGGCAATCTACATCCAGAATCAGTGCCCTTAACCACTGGGCCACGCTACCCCTTCCTCTCGGTGCTGATTCTCCCGGGCCCTGGGCTGAGTATACACAGACATATTTTCACACGGTCTTCTCAACAGGTGGGCATTTTGATTGCATTTTTATAAGACACATATCCAAGTCACATAGCCAGTGAATGTAGGAGCTAGACACATTTATTTCCTCATTCAGCAGACATTTCCTGAGGATCTAACATGTTCTATGCTCAGATACAACAGTAAGAACAGACATGATCTCTCCTCTCACAAAGCTCTCTGTTGGGGGGAGGCAGACGTTTATCAAATGAAGCCATCATTGCCAAGCTGACTAAGAAGACAGACCACCAACCAGTGCAGTATCTGACATAGCTGGCAGTGGGGTGGACATGCAGTAGGGCTTTTCTCAGCCTGTCCATCCATGAGAAGCCAGGTGGTAATGGGCAGGTGTTGGGGAAAAGGCAGGGAAAAATATTACCAACCAAGGAGCCGTGTGTGCATGGGTCTGGCAGTGAGGAAGCAATGTGAGCTTGTGACAGTGGAACCAGGCCAGTGTGGCAAGAATGCCAAGAGCCAGGGGAGGGGACGTAGGAATGTCTTGAAATGAGGCAGAAGAAACAAGAAGTTGTAGTTTATCTGACCATAAGCGATGTTTTAACTCCCGCTATTACACTTTTATAGCATACTTTTATAGCAGGTTCTTGGCAGCAAAGTTCGCTTTTCTTGTTTTCATGAAACAGTTGGTAAAAGCATGTATTCCAAATCTCAGAAACATGGCTTGTGTTGCAGACAGATATAATTTCAAGTGTCCCTGTGATTTGCCATCACTAGCATATTCCATCAGGGCCCTATTTGCAAAGGAGATGATGCAGGTGAAAACCCTTATAAACAGCAGCGTGCTTTCCACACGCCTGGGTTATTATCCTTAGCAACGGAGATTGTTTTGGAAGATGCACATGTCTCTTACAAGAGTGGATGTACGTGAAGTGTCCAAAATGGTGCCTGGATCCTGGTAAACAACTATATCAGTGTTAACTATTGCTTTTACAATTTTGCCTCCCTTTTTTTCTTTCCCCAGGCATGGTCTGAGAACCTGTGCATCATGAAAACTGTCTCATGGGTCCATGTCCCTCTTCTCTTTCAGGCCAGAACAAAATCTGCTTCATCCCAGGCATGGTGGGACCTATATTAGAGATGACACTTATCCCTGAGGCTGAGCTCCGGAAAGCCACCATCCCAATCTTCTTCGACATGATGCTGTGTGAATATCAAAGGATTGGGGATTTCAAAAAGGTAAAAAATGAGGCTGGAAACTCATGCCAGCATCCCTAATCCTCAGCCCATTTTTCCATAATGATATCCTTGTTCCATCTGCCTGGGCTTCATTCAGAGGCTTGACGGTAGGCTGGGGACGTTTATTCTTGTGCCCTGAATGAGCTGGCAGATCGGATTTGGTCAGTATTCTATCACTTTCCTGCCCAAGGCCGAGATTAAAATGCACTTTCTTGCTTTGTATCAGCGTGGTCCCTTTCTCAACAGGAAATAGTAAGGATTCTATTTCTGTACCGAAGAGCCCCCTCAAGGTGTGTCCAAAGGCCCCCTCCCTCCCACCTGCCCCAACCTGACACCCACCTCTGTCCAGCACTTCTGCTTCTGGGATGACTCGGAAGATCTGAATAGCTGAGAGAGAGCCTACCCCGCCAAGTGTCAGACTCGGCCATGCATCAGGGTTGACAGCAAGTAGAGCCCAAGGCCCATACTTAGGGAGGCCCCGCAGACCTGCCTTGGGGATGGAATGGGAGGCTTTCCCCAGCATGCAGGGAGTGAGCCACCTGTGTCAAACGCGAGGGCCACTGACCAAGCATTTTCATTGAAAACCCCATCAAACTGGAAGGATAAGGACTGTTTTCTGGGCCCAGTCACTGCAGATGCTTCTGCCAGTGGAATAAACACTGGTTTCCACAACGGGTTCCTGGCAACATTCAGGAGTCACTCCCAGTTTAGGAAGGTGTGTCTTTAAGTCCTGCCAAGTTTGCCTTAGCAGTACCTCCAGGTCTCGCCCTCCTGTCCGCTCAGCCCCCTTCTCACCTGGTGCTCCCCCTAACTGGGCTCCGTGCCCTCCCCCCGGCCTTGCCGCATTTCTGCCTCTCATTCTATACCACGTCTGGCTGCCAAACAGTTTTCCTTAAAACAGGTACCTAAGTGCCTTCTAAAAGGCAGCAGATTCCAAAGTGCTTTTCCTTAAAATCCTTGCAGACCTTACCCTCCCGTTGTTCACTGGTTCTCTAATCCTCACCAAATACAGTCCAAACCCTGTCTTGTGCATTCCAGGCCCTCCTTGCTCTGGCCTTCCATCAAATGTTCCAGCCATTTCCTCCAACTCCTTCCTCCCCCTCACCTATTCTCCAGGCAACCCCCCCCCCCGCCCCCGCCAGCTCACCTGAATTGCGTTGCCTTGGTGAGCATCCTCCTTCGTGTTTCCACTTCCTCGGGTTCTCTGCCACATTCACAGTGCTTCCTGCCGACATCATCTACGCTCCTACCAATCCTGCAAAGCCCACTCCAACGCTCATCCTTTAAGAGATCTTTGCCCTCTATTCCTATGTCATTCCAGCTGTCTGAGGTATCCTTATTATACACTGCCTTGCACTAAACTCATTTCTGCATCTTCCTCATCTTCGTGTCCTAAAAGTGATGATGATGATGATGACAATGACTGCCATTAACTAGGCGTTTACTCTGTGTCAAGCACGGTAAATAACTTCCATACAGTAGTTCATGGGATGAACTGTTTATTACAACCCTGTGAGGTAGGCAGCATTACCACCCAATTTTAAGATGGAAGTGCTGAGGCTCAGAGAGGTGAAGTCACTTACCGAAGTCACACATCAAGACAGAGGCAGAGCAGAGGTTGCAACACACAGATCACGACAATCCCAAGCCCAGGCTGTACCCACCGCACTCTCCAGCCATGGGCCTCATCGCAGTAAGTGCTGGCTGAATGAAAGAATGAGCGGCGTCCTTTCAAGCAGTGCCTTCTCAAAAAATGTTCCGTGGAGCTCTAATCCCACCAGATGCTCTAGGGAAGAGGGTTTGGAGGTTAAATACCTTGGGAAGCCCCTGCGTGCCATAACCCCTGTTGGAGACTTCCAATGCACATTAACGTAGCCAAGGCACTGAGCTGTTCCACAGTAAACAGACCTGTTGAATTTCTCAAATTTATTTCTTGAAGAAACATCTATTGGATGTGCCAATCACTTTGGAAAAGGTGGTTCTAAGAGGAAAGAGACTAGTTAGCTGTGATGATCTCAGTGTGAGAGGGTACACTCCCCGCCCAGGGACTGGTGGGAGCTCTCTAGTCCCAGGAAGGCTGGTGACCAGCTGCCCCTCTGCAAGGAGCCTGTAAAGAAATTAGGTGAGGAGTTCAGATGGAGAAAGACACCATATCCAACCAGCTGGGGTCGGGGAGTAGAAGGCGCAGCCCTGGATCGAGTGTTTGATGGTTGTCTGGAATCTGCTGCCTTTTAAGGGGGAAGAAAAGTCTGTGAAGCTTGGGAACCTGTGCAGGGCACAGTACATGGGATGAGGGGCATCGTGCTTCCCCTCAGGTCAGCACTCCCCACCATGGTATGGGCACCAGCTGGCTCAGAAGACGTCCTGGGAGCAGGTGTGCAAAAGATACACTCTCAGTACTGATGGCATACCGTGTCCGAAGGAGAAGTGCACCCAGGTCCTTTCTGGATCACAACCTGACGGTTGTGTCTGGTGGCCTCATGTCTTCCGAGGCTCGCCTGTCGTGTGATTTTCCTGCCCTAGTGGATTCCCTTCTTGAGGCCTCCCTGTGGCATGCACCCACCTATTCCCCATGAATGGGGTCATCCCCGGGCTCCTCGCTCCAGGCATGTGTTCATCATTAGCTCCTTCCCCAGTTGCTTCTCTTCATTGCTACCTTATCAAAAGGGATGGGACAGTCAGGCTGACTAATGGGGCAGCTTCCCGTGTGAACACAAGCTGCATGCTTGGTGGGAGCCCAGCTGTGGGGTGAGCAGACCCAGGTGTTACCGCTTGGTTCGGAGTAAGCAGCCATGGATGGTGTCCCCAGGAAAGGGAGGAAGCAAGGCCCCCATGAGCCCCAAGCTGCCCTGATGGCCAGATCCAGAATGAACCGCAGAACTGGGGTTTGAGACCCCAGAGGCCTCATGTGCAAACTGGTATTAGTGCACGATGCCAAATAGTGAGATAAGGGAAGAACCACGTGCCCAGAAGATGACAGGGTTCCCTTTCTAAAATGTGGGTTTTAATGGAAATAGCAGAGCTCACAGGAGAACTTAGCAGGGCCTTTGCTCCTGGCTCACACCAGGCCCTCTGGCCTGATACCCAGTGTCTTGTAGTTCCTTTGCTGTCATCCCTTTGCCGGGCTCTTCCTTTGATTTCTTCACCTGAAGAATCGTAGTCATCCTTCAGCTGTGGCCTCACACTTTGGGAAAGCCTTTCCTGCTTCTTGGGGCAGTGGAGCATCTGGATGCAAGAGACCAAGATTTGTTCCAGCAGGATGAGCTGGAGCAAATGGAACTGGGACAGGAAGAGGGCAGACTCTGAGTGGCTGGGGTGGGGAGAAGGAGGCCCCAGGGCAGTGTCTCTGCTCTAAGTTTCTTACGCAACCTCATCACCAGATTTCCCTCCCTCCCCCTCTAGCCCCAATTAAATGCCCGATGCATTTGACTGAGAGCCGTTACCCCTCAGGAGTACATCACTTCACCCCAGGCCGTCTCTGTCTGTAACTGGGACTGGATTTCATGTCCCTGGTATACTCCATGATTCCCGTGGTGGGGCTGTGGACAGCAAGAGGGACCTTGAGTTGGCCACGCTGTGGCTGGCGTGGCCATGCCCCAGTTAAAGTGAAATGCATCTAGTCCTACCTGCGTGGCGCTCGGGCATGTCACCTGTGCCCCATAGCATGACAACCTGCTCATAGGTCTGCCTCCATCACAAGACTGTGAGCTCCTCTTTGAGGGCCACAGCGGTTCCCTCAGGCCTGAACTCCCAGCCCCTGTCAAGTGCCTGACGTGAATGTGACGTGAACCGTGTCAGTGTTCTCAGTATGAATGGAGGCATTTAGACCTCCATCCCACCACTGCCTTGGTACAGAGAGGAACGTTCCAGTGAATGCTTTTATAATGTAGGATAATGAGGGTGGCTGACCACTGCCTGAGTAACCCCATAGGAGGCTGGGTAGACCAGTTGTCTTGGTGGCCAATTCTTTGTGGAGGGAGGGACGGTGGGCTTTCTAGATGATGTTGGTGGGAAGGAATGGAGGTCCTGGGATGTAGGGAGGTTACCTATGAGGCAGATTGTAGACCAGGATTAGGTACTAATCAGCTGGAGGGTCTGAGCTCCCAGCAGGCAGGAGATCCAGAGAGAATCCCTTTCTCAGAGAAGGAAGAGATAGTAGCATTTGACAGCAGCACTTAACACAGTGCCTGGAACACAGCAGGAACTCAATAAGTGCTTGTTGAATGAATTCATGGACAAAGATACCAGTGTGGCAGACTCCACTGAGACCGAGTCTTGGCATGGAGTGAATTGGTGATTCAAACAGCTTAGAACATAATGTGGAAAAGTGCAAATCAATTCACTAAATGTGTACTGAGCACCTACTGTCTCTGGACACTGTGCTTTGGAGTCAGATAGACTTGCTGCTTATAAGCTGAATAAATTTGGATAGGTTATTTAACCTTTCTCAGTCTCAGTTTTTCATCCATAAAGTGTGTATCATAATACCATTATAGGTTCCCAGACTCAGGCTCCGTGGATGATGAAATGAAACAGGAAGAGATGAGATAACTCAAAATTAGGAAGCTGCGCTAACTTGCATCAGCATCCCTCCTCACGTGACACCGTCTCCACCAGCTTCCTCCCATGTCGGCTTCCGCCCACCCCAGGACAACCAGCATTTAGTTAACAAAGGAGACCACAGGCTGACTTACTGGTGCCAGTTTCATCTTTGTTATCTCTCTGCCATCCTGGCCTGTCACACTATCTCTGCCCCCTCCCATGTCATAGTCAGCACTTTACCTTTGAAGGTAGCTGAGGAAGAGCTCTTGATCCCTACATTTCACACTTCGGAGGGGCCCGGCTCCTATCAAAAAAATGTTCTAGGCAAACAAGAGGATGAAAATAGCCAAGAGGTTCTAAAGCAGGCAAGAGAGGCAGAGGAAACAGTGCAGGGAGGGCATGATGCAAATGTGAGACCCACGTGATGTCATTCTGCTTCAAGAGGAGGTCTCCTAGAGCTCACCCCCGTTTTCCTGAGTGTTTAAGATTGGTATCGGGCCTTGCGGCATGTAACTTCTGTGAAAGCAACCTGAGGATGCTCCTTAACAAATATCCATCTTGCAGGGGTGGGGGAAGGAGTCACTGATGTGATGCAGTCTTGTAGTGTGGATGAAATGGGATTAATTTGGAGAAGCCAGAGCTGCGCCCTAAGCTCTGCATAGTGACAATGTTGGGGGGTAAGGCCTGTCATGGTGACGTAATGTAGTGTATGTTTGGGAGTGTATGGGACCCTTGGGAGTACCCTAAGTCAAGTCCATCCATCCTTTGAAACCCAAGACAAAGGTCCCACTTCGCCTCAGTTTCCTGATTTATAAGTGAGGCTGATGATATCCATTTCCCTTGACTGTTGTAATATGATGCTAATGAAGAGGATAGTGTCAGCAATGTCATGATGATGATTGCTAACAAATATGAAGCACCTACTATGTGCTAAGCGCCAGGCCAGGCCTTTGACATGTGTTTTCCCATTAACTTCTTGCCACAGCACTATAAAGTCGGTGCTGTTTTAAATGTCCATTTAATAGATGAGAAAACTGAGCCTCAGAAAGGCTTAGTAACTTGCCCAACATCACATGGTGGGGAAAACAGTCAAAGCAAGACTCACACTAAGTCTGTTTGTTGTCAAAGCCTGTGGTCATAGCCACTCCTGAGCAGAGCACAGCACTGGCCCCAGCAACCCAGAGGGCCAGAGTCTACCCTGGGACATGCTTGACTGAGGCCTTCCCTCTCTAGCCCACTCCGGAGGGTTCAGGCATGGCTGGGGTCATCAGCTCTGCATATTCCTGGAACCCTGTAACTTCCCTCCCTGTGGGCTCTTTTGTGACCCTGAGACAAGTGCTTATTTAGCCCATCCACTTCTCGGCTCTAAAGGAAAGTTCATCTCACGAGGAGGAATCGTGCCAGCATTTACCATTGAACAATTTAGACAAAAAAGCTGGTTTTCTCCCCCAAGAACTGCTTTCCAGTAACATTCAGCAGTAAGAACAATAACATTAGCAGCAGTCGACAAGCAAACCCAGTGCATACTTGAGCCTACGCACTCCCCTAGTGCTTTATAAATAAAATTTCCCCAGCCCCCCTAACTACCCCATGAGGTAGGTACCACTGTTATTCCTATCATATTGATCAGGATCAACAAACTATGGCCCCAGGCCACATCTGTCCTGCCACCTGTTTTTGTAAATAAAGTTCTACTGGGCTGGAGTCACGCCAATTTGCTTTCGTATTAGCTACGGCTGTTTTGGCGCTGTAACAGCAGAGGTGAGTCGTTGACACAGAGACTGACCCACGACGCCTGAAATATTTACTATCTGGCCCTTAAAGAAAATGTCTACTGAGCCCTGATATAAACGGTGACACTGAGGAGTAGAAACACCTACTAGCTTTCCCAAGGTGGTGGAGGGGATGGAGGAGACATTTAAAGCCAGTGCTTATTTACCCCAACCGTGGCCTAACATCAGCACCTACTCTTGTAGTCCCTTGGGTATATTTCTTCCTGGCCTAGGCTTGACACAGTATACATGTCTAATCATGCTAGCCCCCAGTCCCCGACTTTGGATGACCCTTGACATGCTTAACAAAACGCTTAACAAAATGCATCATATAAGGGGCGTGATGGACGTGTAGAGTGGCAGCCCAGACCCTCTCCGTATTGGCCTCTGTCTAGGTCTCCGCTCTTACTTCCATCCTTTCTTGCTTGAGCTCTCCTCCAGCTGAATGCTCTCCTCATTTTTCTCCACATTCCAAGCTCCACACCTTTGCTCAGTCCATCCACCCCCCCCACACACACACACATAGAATGCCTTTCCTTTCCCTATTTATCACAATCCTACCCATCTTTCCAGGCCTGTGTATCTCCTTCCATAAATCTTCCTCAACTGTGGAAACTCACAGGAAATTCTTTCTCAGCACAAGCTATATCAGCACAAGCTTCTGGTCCTTACCTTTGGCCCTTAGCCCACAAAAGTGAGGGAACAACGGCTCCACGGATGATATGTGAAGCAGAGGAAAAGTGAATCTGGTCTCTGCCTTCCGTCACCGAAAGATTCCAGCCAACTCGACTGGGCTTGATCCTTTGTGCACTGGAAAGAGCCTGCCAAAATGTCTCTGCCATTCATCTGAGACTTCAGACAAGCCACTTAAACTCTCTGGGCCTCTATTTCATCTGTCATAAGAACTGACACTTACTGAGGGTGGTGCTAAGCAGGGGCTGGCTGTTTTTCATGCATTATAGCATTTAAAGGTGATCCTTGACTTCCAGACCTCATGGAGTTATTGTGAGGACTGAGGGTAAAGGGGCTGAGTTAAGATCCAGGAGCCCCCAAGGGCTCCCTGGACCTTGTTGAGCTTTGCCAAGAACCTCCCTCCCTTCTCTAAGTGCCAGTTTCTTATCTAGTGGTAAAAAGGGAGATGGGTAGACTGCATGATTTGGATGGACTCATCAAGGCATGATATGAAAACAGTATACAAACCATTTTTGCGTTACAACCATGTAAGAGAGATAACAAACGGCTCTTCAAAATGTTGAACTCAACTGGATGAAACGCTTCTTGACATTAAAAGTAGGAAGACAAAATACTCTCTGGCTTCAGTGTTACAAGATTTGGTGTGTAGGTGCATACTTACTTTCAGGTCACTTAGCTAGTCGGATCTCTGACCATTACAGTTGTCACCAGACTTGACTCTCTGAGGCATTAATTCATGTAAATATGACAGCTTCAGATGTGGCTGGATTCAGGAGCTCAAAATGGCACCAGGTTTCAGTCTCTCTCCATCCCCTCCTCTCTGCTTTCCACTACATTGGTGTCATTCTCAGGCAGGCTCTTTCATTGTGGTCCTTTCCAGCAGCACCGGGCTTAAAACCTTCCATCTTCAAGTTAAGCAGAAAGACTTCTTTTTCCTAAGAGTGTCAACAGAACCTCAGATTTCAGTCTCACTGGCTTGATCTGCACCTTAATTGTAGGGTCTGGATAATGGAAGATACTGATCAGGAGCTTGGCCTGATCATGTACCCACACCTAGACCTAGGGAGGTATGGTCAGCCCACCTGAGTCTCACAAACTGAGATCAGGGTTGATGTGATCACCAAAGTATAGAGAAAGGACTGCTAGGCAGGCAGAAATAATAGCTGTTCATGACAACATGCCATTCCCTGAAGATCTGTGCTCTGTCATATCCCTCAGTGCCTTTGCACATGTTATACCCTCGGCTAGGAATGCCCTTTCTCTTAACATTCTCCTGTAAAATTTCAAGATAAACTTGAGAACAAGGTCAAATGACATGGGCTGTGAGCCTTCCCTGTAGACTCTCCTCTCTCTCTCTCTCCTATGCCCATCTCTCTGCTCCAGCACTTACCACCTATGGCTCTTCCCCACTCTCCAGGAACTCCTAAAAGGCAACTGTAGTGTCCTGTTCCATTTTGCACTCCCAGTACTCAGCACTGAACCTGGGAGATGATATAAGCTCCCTAAGCTTTGGTTAGAAAAATGAATTGACTCATTTCAGCATTCAGCCTTCGAACGTTATTGTTGATTTTCATCTCCTGCTTCTTCAGTTTGAAAATGAAATCATCCTCAAGCTGGACCACGAGGTGGAAGGAGGCCGAGGGGACGAACAGTACATGCAGCTGCTGGAGTCCATGTAAGTTCAGTGCCCAGCATGGGAGGAGCCGGGAAGGTGGGCCCGAGGCCGGAGGGCTTAGGACTCCGGGGGGCTCCAGTGGCTCTGTCCTCCCCTGGAGATAGGCTCATGGGTATGGGAGAGGCTCCATTTTTGGAAGAAATCTCACATCTCTCTCTGCAGTGGCTGTTTCTTTGATATTGATGGGACGGGTCAGATAAAAAGAAACTTTGCTGTGTTGGGGAGAGGGAAATAATCCACCAAAATGTTCACTTTTGTTATCTCTTAGCTGTGGAATAATTTTTGCTGTCTTTTCCTTTTTCCTTTCTCAATCTTTGGCAGATATTGGTCACAACCAACATTTATGGAAACCACGCTAAGTGCTCTCCCAGTATTGTCTCATTTAGTTACGTTTTCTCTGTTTGATCCCATTTCACATAGGTGGCCCCCAAAGCTCAGGGAAATGTCTTGTCTGAGGAAACTAGGCCAAACTAGTCAAGTGGACAAGCTGGGACTGAACCCAGCTCTGCTGGACTCCAGCGCACAGGCCTGGTGAGGCAGTGGGCAGTGGGTAGCACCCAGGAGCACTGGCCTTGGACTCAGGACACTGTGTTGTTTTAACAGCTCATTGAGATGTAATTCACCTACCATACAGTTCACCTAAAGTGTACAATTCAGTGGCTTTCAGTATATTCACAGAGCTGTGCAACCATTACCACAGTCAATTGTAGAACATTTTTGTTACCTCCCGAAAGAAAGCCCATACCCCTTAGCCATCATCCCCTCCCCTTCTCTGGGGTTTCTATGGATGTGCCTATTCTGGACATTACATACAAATAGAATCATAAGATATATGGTCCTTTGTGACTGGCTTCTTTCTCATAACATGTTCTCAGGGTTCACCCATGCTGTAACACGTGTCAGTATTTCACTTATTTTTATTGCCGAATAATATTTCACTGTTTGGAAATACCCCATTTTGTTTATTCATTCATCAGCAGTTGGATTTTTAGACTGTCTCCATTTTGGGCTATCAGGAATGATGCTACTTTGAGCGTTCATATACAAATTTTTGTGTGGACACATGTTTACAGTCCTCTCGGGTGTATTAACTAGGAGTGGGATTGCTGGGTCACATGGCAACTCTGTATGTAACCTTTTGAGGAACCATCAGACTGTTTTCCAAAGTGACTATACCAGTTACCTTCCTACCAGCAATGTACAAGGGTTCCAATTTCTCCACATCCTTCTGAGCACTTGTTAATATCCATCTTACTGATTATAGCCATCCTATAATCAGTGTGAAATGAAATCTCATTGTCACTTCAGTTTGCATTTCCTACATGGCTAATGATGTTGAGCATCTTTTCATGTGCATATTGGCCATTAATATATCGTTGGAGGAAGACACTGGATTTCCATCTTGATTCCAGCACTTAGCAGCTGCACAACTTTGGACCAATCATGCAACATCTTTGGCTTCAATGTGCCCATCTGTAAATGGGGATAATAAGCCTCCTATGGTTATACTGAAGAGTGAATAACTATAAAATATGTGCACACAGCAGGTAGAAGCTCAGGAAATGTCCTTTGATCCCTCACCTAACTCCCAGTTTCTATCTTTGACACCATGATAAGAGTGAGGACTTCTCGCAAGGTTCAGGAATGTGACTCACACATCCCAAATTCCCTCTTAATTGTAGGTTCCCTGATTTGTATGATTCTCTGATATATATCTGATCTTGAATTCTTTCCCCAGTCCTCTTGGAATATTTTAACTTTAACAACAAAAAGCAGACTGAAGGTCTTGCTCTGACCCTCACAATGACCCTCTCTCCCCTGCCCAGCGGGCAGAGCCCAGTGGACAGAGTTGAGTCCCAGGCAGCACCGTCCCAGCTGCCCTCGCCCCCTCCCGTCACTGTGCACAACCATCACTAAACACCTAGAAAGCAAAGGCCACTGGGCTAGCCGAGAAACCCATCATCTGCTCCTCGGGTAGGTATCGAGACGGATTGTCCAGTGGGGAGATGACATTTTGCCTGAGTTAATGTTTTTCTTAAAGCTCAAGAAAGGAAAAATCTAAATATTGACCAGAAGCGAAACCAGGGCTGGTGCTGGCAGTTTCCATTTTTATAAGCGGATGGGGCCCTGCGGCCAGTCTTCAGATGATCAGCAGGATTTTCAAATCCTTCCTGAGCGATTATTTATAAAAGGAGTCCTTAGAGGTCCAGGAAATTAAAAACAGCTCCTTATTTTTCTCCTGAAACAGAGGCGTGAATGATTTTTGCAAAATGAATCAAGCCCACCCAACCTGAAGAGTCAGGACCCCGTCAGAACATCCAGGGGCCAAGTCCCTGCTCCTTCCTTCCTTCTGACTTCCTGAGCCTCAGTTTCCTTATCTGCAAATTGAGGATAAAAATACCATCCAACTCCTAGAGTTTTTATTGAGAATAAACAAGACACATCATGAAAAGTGCTTAGCACAGTTTGTGACACCTTGTAGGTAATCTGGAAATAGTAGTTATTATTATCGTTGATCAGGTGGATATTGATGTGATTATTTGAAGCCATGAGCCTACCTATCATTCCTCTTCCAGACTGGTGAACCTCAGCTCCTCTAACCCTCTTCCCAGCCCCTCATTCAGGGCCTCCACTGATACATAGGGCCCACTCTGGGCAGACCCAGTTCTGTGGGCACATGGCTTGGTAACTGGATGGTGTTTTTGTGAATCGAGCAGGGCTTCCCTTCTGGTGGCAGCTGAAGCCCTGCATCGAGGCACGAGGGTTAGGGCATGAAGTGGTGCTGCACTGCAGTATTCACGTGCTCTCATGCAGTGCACAGCCTTACACGGCATCCCGCCCCTCCCCATCCTTAGAACTCTCCTTGGAGCCCGCTCGCATTAGTCCACACCTGTCTTAAAGTGAGAGTCCCATACTGAATGGAGTAATGAGTCACATTCTACCCTCCTGTATTCCATCTGCCTGGGAACATTTCTAAAAGTGGCACGGGGGCTGGAAACCTGAAAGGGACAGAGAAGGTGTGTTCTGGAGCCCAGATCCCACTCAGACCAGTTCAGTTGAAAGGGAACCTGTCATAAGTAGCCCACAATACATAGTTTTTAAAGGAATGAATGAAAAGTCCAGTTCCATAAGCACTGACAAAGGTGTGGGTCAGGGATCCCTCCCTCTGAAGGCCTCCCATACTGAATGCAGGTCTATTCGAGGGAGGTGTGACCTCCCTCCAGCCCCACCAAGGCAGGAGCATAGATGCGGAGTGGCCAGTGTTCTGACATCCCTCCTTCGACCGAGTGAGGGACTATTGAATCACTTTGAGAGCCTCCCAGCTCTTTTTCATTGCCACTTCCATTCCATTGTTGGGCTCAAAGGAGAGGAACAGCTGTGTGACCTTGGCAGGATGGAGATTAGAACTCAGCCCCATGGGCCTCGAGCCTAGCCTACAAATTGAGGGTGATAACACTGCCTACCTCAAGAAGATTATGTGAGTGTTAAACAAGATAATCAGTAAAACCAGCTTAGCACAACATCTGGAACACAGGTACTCAATAAATGATAGTATCATGTATTACAGTTAGTTTTTACTTCTATATCCACTTCCACTGCTAGACGGTGAACTCCTGGAGGTCAGTGAATTGCTAGTTCTGAGATCTCTGAATCCCTAGTTCCCAGAAGAGTACATGTTGAGTGCACAGATAGATGGATAGATAGATGGTGGATGGATGGGTGATTTCAAACCAATCTGCCCATCTACCTCTCCAACCCTAGACCATAGGAGCAGTTTTCTTACCTTACGGCTAAAAAATAGATTAAGAAAGCCAAGACTTTGTTTTTCTAAACACTTGCTTCTCAAAGGACCAACCATATAGCATCACCTGGGAGCCTGTTAAAATGTAGAATCTCAGGCCTTACCCCAAACCTGCTGAATCAGAATCAATGAACGCAGTGCCCAGGTGATTCCCATGCACACTGAAGTCTGCAAAGCAGCAGACAAAACCAATTGTTCTTAATATTGGCTGTACATTGGAATCACCTGGAGAACTGAAACGATAAAATACTGCTTCCTGGCTCCCATCCCCAAAGATACAAAGACATTGACCTAGAGTGGAGATTGAGCTTTGGAAAAGCTCCCCTTGTGATTCTACCATGTGACCAGGGCAGAGAGCCACTGGTCTGGCCACGCTTGGGCCCTCAGATGCCTTCTACCTGGGAGACTGTGAGAAATCACACCCCAAACGCTGGGACAAAGTTTCATTGCATTGTCATTAAGACGGAAAGCAAGGCTGGAAGTGACCATCGCAGAAGGAGTTAGGCACAGCTGATGACTGAGCCAGACAGGCCTAAATCACAGGGCAGTTTGCATCTCTCCTTGAGAGCCGGGAACAGGTGCTTCTCCCATGGCGAAGATGGATTTGTCTGATCACAGCCACAGTTTGAGACATCGCGTCCTTGCAGCATGGCTTGGCTTCTGGGCAGAATGACCCTCCAGACTCCTTGCCTTCCTCACCTTCCCCCTCTTAGGAGCTCTTGGGACTTATAAACTGCTATGGGCAGAGTAGGCAGAAACAGACGCAGCCTGGGAAATGCTTGTCTACTCAAGATGCCTGAGAACACACCACAGTGTTTCTCTGCAGAAAATACTGACCCGTGATTGTCTTGATTCCCAAGGTCACCGCTGACTATCGGAATGATGCTGGGAAGGACATTTAACTTCTCTGGGCCTTGATTACCTCATGTGCAAAATGAGGGGAATAATTTTTACTTACCAGAATGACTGTGATCATTTCTTTAGAAAAAGTGATTAGACAATGTCTGGTGGAGAATAAGTGATTAAGAAGTAGTCATTAACTAAAATTTTAATCCATCTGTCTCTCCCTACCTAGCCTGTGGGCTGCTTGAGGGTAGGCATGATCCTTTTTATATTTCTGTTTCTTTTTTTTTTATCTTTCTCCCCATCCCCGCCCTACACAATGCCTGGAATAGTGCCTAGCAACTGATAGGTACTTAAGGAATGTCACTATTTTCATTTTTGTTTTTAAAATTTAGAATATTATTATTACAACAAATGTTGTAAATTGTTCAAATACTATATGCACATTTCAGTTGAAAAATGAACATTGTCCTCCTCTATTCCCCCACCTAGACCCCTTGCCAGAAGCAACGTGCATTTAGTTTGGTGTTTATCCTTCCTGACCATATCTGTCACATTCATAAACACACAGAGGCACATAAAAGTAGACACACACAGGGACTTCCCTGGCAATGCAGTGGTTAAGAATCCGCCTGCCAATGCAGGGGACACAGGTTCGATCCCTGGTCCGGGAAGATCCCACATGCCGCGGAGCAACTACTGAGCCTGTGCTCTAGAGCCCGCGAGCCACAACTACTGAAGCCTGCTCGCCTAGAGCCTGTGCTCCACAACAAGAGAAGCCCCTGCTCGCCACAACTAGAGAAAGCCCGCGTGCAGCAATGAAGACCCAACACAGCCAAAAATAAATAACTAAATAAAATAAAATTCTTTAAAAGTAGGCATGAACTTCCACTCACATATAGCATTTGGTGGTTGAGAGCAGATGCTGGAGCCAGACTGTTGTTATTTACCAACCGTGTGACCTTGGACAAGTTAGTTGACCTCTCTGTGCATTAATTTCACCATCTGCAAACATCTTATATCTTATCTCATAAGACTGTGATGGGAGATTAAATGAGGTAACATTTCTAAGACGTTTAGAATAATGCCTGGGACGTGGTAGGTTCTTTGTGAGTTGGTTAAATAGAACATAAGTATTGTTCTGAGACTCACTTTTCTCAACTGTACATTTTACAGAGCTTTTTGTTTCAAAACATATTGATCTCATACTTTTTAATGACTTCGTAGAGTCACATTTTGTGAATATGCTTTAATTGGACATTTAAGATAGTTCCAACTATTTCACTATTAGACACAATTTGTACGTACTGTAAATACATCCTTACATACTTCTGGGATTATTTCTGTAAAATAGATTCCCCAAAGTAGAATTATTGGATCAAAGGATATGTACTTTTACAATTTTTACAGATATTGTGAAAATTGCTGCCCCCAAAAGTTGTACTGATTTACTCCCAATGTGGGTCTGTAAAGGTGACCATTTCTCCACACCATCGCCCGCACTAGAAATTTATTTTTATTTTTTCTCATTTTGATGGTGGGGAAAAAGTTACTTTCTACACTATATGGGCAAATCAGTGTATAAATGAGTTAAGTGATTGAATAAAGGAACAAAATGAGCCAATGAACCAGGGGAACTTGGATACACCGGTTTGTTTGGCTTGTTCTCCACCCTTCCCGAGCCCCGCCCCCGACTCGCAGCCCCGCCCCCAACCCCCAGCCCCGTCCCCAACCCCCGACCCCGAGCACGCTCTTTCTCCCTTGGCCTGGAGCTCACTGCCCTCCCGTCTGTGCCGCAGCCTGATGGAGTGTGCTGCAGAACACCCAACTATCTACAAGTCCGTGGAGAACTTTGTGAACCTGGTCAAAGGCCTCCTGGAGAAGCTGCTGGATTACCGGGGCGTGATGACGGACGAGAGCAAAGACAACCGCATGAGCTGCACCGTGAACCTGCTGGTATGTGCGCGGCTCTCCCCATTTTGAGTCAGATCGGAGTCTTGGGAGCAGGTCTGGCTTTGGGTTCCACTATGGCTCTGGATAGGGAAGCAGCACTAAGGGCTTTAGAAATCAGACAAACGTGAGAGTGTCCTTGCCCTGACATCTGCTAGCTCTGTGTCTTGAAGTCAATCATTTCACGTTCCCTGTGCCTCAGTTTATCATATATATGAAATGGGAATGACTATAGTTGGCTCTCCCCATCCAAGGGTTCGGCATTTGCTGATCCAACTAAAGGTTGAAAATAATCAGGAAAAAAAATTCCACAAAGTTCCAAAAAGCAAAACTTGAATTTGCCGCATGCTGGCCACTATTTACATAGCATTTACATTGGATTTACAGCTCTTTACATAGCATTTACATTGTTTAAGTAATTATAAGTAATCTAGAGGTGATTTAAAGTATATGGATGTGCGTAGGTTATATGCAAATTCTACGCCATTGTATTTAAGGCACTTGAGCATTCTCAGACTTTGGTGTCTGTGGGGGTCCTGGGACCAACCCCCTGCAGCTGCCAGGGGATGACAGTATTTCCTTTAGCACTTAATACACAAAGAAGGAAGGTGGCAGTATAAAGAAGTTAAGAGTATGAGCTTTAGAGTCACACAGGCTATGGGTTCTCATCCTACCTCTGATAATTAATAGACTACACTAGTCAAGAAAGTTTTCTGAAGGTTTAGTTTGCTTATCTGTTCCATGGTGAAAATAATAGTACCTATTTCGTAGGTTGCGCCGTCCTGACCCATGGTTAAATGCTCACTGTGTGTTTGTTTCCTTCTCTTACAGAACGAAGTAATACTGATAACTAGTATTTATAGAAAATTACTATGGGATAGGCTAACCAGAGCAGCTAGTTCCAAACCCAGACTCTTCACCCCTGTACCACACGACCTGCCATTGGCCAGCTCCCAAATAGTCTCCCTTCAGATGTACCGTGAGGTGGTTATGAGACAGCTAGTAGCAGCCACAGTGCTTTATACTCACCATGCCAGCCCACCCTAAAGTGGTTAAGATGAATAAAGTTGACCAAAAGACCGTGTGGCATCTATCACACCAATCCCCCCTGCCATTCCCAGTGTTCCAGAAATATAAATCCTGTCCCCAAAGTTCTGTTGTGTGTCTTCTGTTTACCCTAAGTGGACTCTTTTTTTTTTTTAATTCTATAGTTAAAATACACTTCCTCTTCAGTGATTTGAAAATGACTAACATATCTGTAATGAATGCTGAAGTCATTACAATTCAGCAACATTATGTTAAAATGTATTATTATTGGGCTTCCCTGGTGGCGCAGTGGTTGAGAGTCCACCTGCCGGTGCAGGGGACACGGGTTCGTGCCCCAGTCCGGGAAGATCCCACATGCCGCAGAGCTGCTGGGCCCGTGAGCCATGGCCGCTGAGCCTGCGCGTCCGGAGCCTGTGCTCCGCAACGGGAGAGGCCACAACAGTGAGAGGCCCGTGTACAGCAAAAAAATATATATATATTATTATTTATTTTTTTTGAATTTTTGAATTTTATTTTATCTTTTTATACAGCGGGTTCTCATTAGTGATCCATTTTATACATATTAGTGTATACATGTCAATCCCAGTCTCCCAATTCATCACACCACCACCACCACCCCCGCCACTTTGCCCCCTTGGTGTCCGTATGCTTGTTCTCTACATCTGTGTCTTTTCAATGTCTGCCCTGCAAACCGGTTCATCTGTACCATTTTTCTAGGTTCCCTAAGTGGACTCTTTTTAAACAGCCCAGATATTGCCACTGATTTTCTGAAATGCTAAGGGGAGTTTAAAACTCCTGATTACAGGGCTTCCCTGGTGGCACAGTGGTTGAGAGTCCGCCTGCCGATGCAGGGGACACGGGTTCGTGCCCCAGTCTGGGAAGATCCCACATGCCGCAGAGCGGCTGGGCCTGTGAGCCATGGCCGCTGAGCCTGCGCGTCCGGAGCCTGTTGCTCCGCAACGGGAGAGGCCACAACGGTGAGATGCCCGCGTACCACAAAAACAAACAAACAACAAAAAAAAACCCTCCTGATTACAGCAGAAAGGAATTCATTGCTAATAACTCCACAAGGCCCAATTTACATAAAGAGCACGGAGAGGGGTTTTCCAGGAGTATAGCAGTTTCTCTCTTTGGAGAGGTAGAAGTTGGTTGAAGAAACTGACCTTCAACTGTCAGAATCTGACCTGGGAGAAAGTTGGGACAGGCAGGTCTCTAAGCAGTTAGACTCTGCTAGATTTTGGTGTGTGGCTTAAACATGGTATCAGGGAGAAGAACAGGATGGGGTGGGTGTGTCTGGAGGTCTAGTATGGCTCTGCCACCCACTGACTATGCCCTGGAACACCTGGAACACATCACCTCGCCCTCTCGGAGCCTCAGGTGCACATGAGTGCCTTGAATTAAACCTGGGTTTTCTCAAAGTGTGGCTCAAGGATTGGGTCCTGACCTCCTGGCTCAAAATCTGTAAGGACTTGTTTTAAAATGCACAGGATTCCAGGACAACTACTGGTCTACATGAGCCCTGAGCTGGAATAGGTATTGCCAGGCTTAAATGTTTTTGACTGTGGAATCTCAGCATAACTTCGGATAGTTCTACACTATCAGAAGTTATGATCTGTTATCATCACTGGGATCTGTTGTGATTACTATTACTCTATTGCTATTACTCTGATTCCAACTCAGTTCTGCCTGAGTGCAAGATCTGGGCTTTTAAAGATCAAGCTGGACTGCCTTTCATAGTAGACTTTGTCAAAGTAAACGGCCTCAATCTTGGCATCCCTCAGTGCAGCAAATAGCTGGATTGCACCCCCCGATGTGATGGCTGAGATACTTCCTCTGTCCCTTTATAGTCTAAGGATCAGGGGAGTGACTTTCAAGGCAGAATAAGCTGTTTGATGCATTCAGGAAAGTAAATTTCTTGCTCCCATCTCGCCCAGATAGTACATAGCAATTTCCTCTCATCTTCATCACAGTGCCCTCCACCCCTGCTGCTCTGCAAAGAAAAAAACCTCATCACTGTTTTTCCTCCCTTATCTAGAATTTCTACAAAGATAATAATCGGGAAGAGATGTACATAAGGTAAGATTTTTGTTTTCTGAAACCCAGGCCTGCTGTGTCACTCTCCTGCTCAATATCCATCGATGGCTCCCCGCTGCCTTTAGCATAGAGTTTAAGCATATCTTGTTGACATTCAGACCCTCTTTGTTCTGATTCCTAACAATCTCCCCAGATTCAACTCCTTCTATCTCCTACAATCAGCCCCCCAAATCCACTTGGAGTTCTCTGACCTGCCATGCTGTTTTGCTGTGGATTGAGCTGGTGAATTGCATGTGCGTTTGTTACAAGAATGGCATGTGAAGCCCTAGTCCAGGGTTGGTAGTTAGAACATCCGCCAGCCCAGCTTTGAAGGGAAAAAAATACCAAGATGCATGATGCCCGCTTCTTTGTAGGCATTTAAAAGATATGTATTTGAACATCATATGAAGGATTTGGGGGGGACATTCGGCTGAAGCAAAGAACCCCCTTGCCAGTGTGTCTCAGACTCTCATTTTTTTCCTCCAAAGTTTTTTTTTTATTGGTACTTTTACTCATTACAAAAATAATACATACTGGGCTTCCCTGGTGGCGCAGTGGTTGAGAGTCCGCCTGCTGATGCAGGGCACACGGGTTCGTGCCCCGGTCCAGGAAGATCCCACATGCCATGGAGCAGCTAGGCCTGTGAGCCATGGCCGCTGAGCCTGCGCGTCCAGAGCCCGTGCTCCGCAACGGGAGAGGCCACAACTGTGAGAGGCCCGCATACGGCAAACAAACAAACAAACAAAAACAAAAAACATAGTTATTACCAAAAATACCTCATAAAATACAGACAGGCAAAACAAAAAATGAAATAAACTCCCATAATCTATACATATTCCCAGACCTTTTTATATTTATGCTTATATATAGATCAAATTCTATGCATGCCTAGTTTCTGCAAAAATGGGATCATATTGCTCACAATTTATTCTTTGCTTGACAAGAATTCCATGTCAACAGAAGTATTTCAACTTAATTTTTTTTTTTTTTTGGTACGCGGACCTCTCACTGTTCTGGCCTCTCCCATTGTGGAGCACAGGCTCCGTACGCGCAGGCTCAGCAGCCATGGCTCACGGGCCCAGCCGCTCCGCGGCATGTGGGATCTTCCCAGACCGGGGCACGAACCCGTGTGCCCTGCATCGGCAGGCGGACTCTCAACCACTGCGCCATCAGGGAAGCCCTCAACTTAATTTTTAATGAAACTATAAAATTCCCTTTCCAGAATATACCATAATTTATATAGCCAATCCTATGTTGTTGAATATTTAGGTTGTTTCCAACTTTTTTCTATCATAAATAGCACAATGACAAAATTCTTGGACATCTATATATCTTTATGCATCTCCTTATGAGACGAAAGCCTGCAAAGTGGCGTTGACTGTAAGGTTAACGACCAAGGCCCTTTCAAGGCTTTTGACAGATTCTGTCAAAGACCAGAGACTCCAAGTCCAAATTCACTCTGCAAAATACTGCAAATATTTTTTTTTTTTTTTTTTTTTCTTTTTGCGGTATGCGGGCCTCTCACTGTTGTGGCCTCTCCCGTTGCGGAGCACAGGCTCCGGATGCGCAGGCCCAGCGGCCATGGCTCACGGGCCCAGCCGCTCCGCGGCATATGGGATCCTCCCAGACCGGGGCACAAACCCGTATCCCCTGCATCGGCAGGCGGACTCTCAACCACTGCGCCACCAGGGAGGCCCAACTGCAAATATTTTGAGGTACTTTGTTTAGCATTATTCCAGAAATAAGAACTATCATTTGGAAAAAAGATAATTCCATAGGTTGTCCTGAGCTTGGTTAGTATTTATAACATCACTAGACGTGACTTATTGTAGTAGCATGGGGCTTTGGATCCAAAGGGCCTGGGAGGCTTTACCTTTTTTCCTCTGTGACCCTGGATAAATCACTCAGTATCTTCGGGCTGAGGTTTCCCCATGTAGAATGTTTCCATTCTGTTCTGAGGATTAAATGAGATGCTACAGGTAAAGTGCCTGGCACATGGTTCTCTCCCCCAACATCTTTTCTTTTCTTCCCATTTTAGAAACACAGATGGGGAATCCCAGATTTCCATAAGTTTTGGAGTTGTGAATCCTATAGTAATCTAGGAAGCTTCCACATTTGCCTAAACCAGACGTTGTAAACAGAATATAGTATGAAAATCTGTCCTATTTGGCAGGCATAGTATTTAAAAACATTTTTAATTGGTTGCCAAATTTTAAAATTCTAGAGATGTTACATAAAAATCAAAATTTCCCTCTTCTGAAAAACTCAGAAGGTATGGCAACACTGGGCCCTCATCCTGTCCTGACGACCACTGCCTAGGCTAGGTGGTAGTGGCCCCTTTAGATGGGGGCAGGAGTGCTCTGGTCATGACATCGTTTCCATTCCCCATTGAACTTCATCCCATCCACCTCACTCAAGCTGCCCTCCTGGCATCTGTTTGCATTCAAATCCCTAGTCGGGCCCATCAGGGTGTCTTCCATTGGGCTCTGTAGTTGAGCACCAAACCCTTGAGTTGACAAAGGATAGGAGGGGGTGCCTTGTCCAATTAAGGAGTTGAAAGCAGCAGGGAAGCTCTCCCTCTGACTACTCTCTTCAAGTTTTTTGGACCCAGTCATCAGGAATCTAAGAGACCAAGGCCAGGCAGGTGGAGATAAGACAGGATTTGACCATGTACGCAGGGGGTTTTAAAGGTTGACCGCAGGCTCAACACTTCTTACACACACACCACGTGGAGTTTTCCTGAAAGCTCTATTGATCAGCAGAAAGTTAAGGCAGCAAGAGTGACTGTAGAGGCAGAAATAGCCGGTGTCAGAACCTGGTTCTAGGGCTTCCCTGGTGGCACAGTGGTTGAGAGTCCGCCTGCTGATGCAGGGGACACGGGTTCGTGCCCCGGTCTGGGAGGATCCCACATGCCACGGAGTGGCTGGGCCCGTGAGCCATGGCCGCTGAGCCTGCGCGTCCGGAGCCTGTGCTCCGCAATGGGAGAGGCCGCAGCAGTGAGAGGCCCATGTACTGCATAAAACAAACAAACAAACAAACAAAAACCTGGTTCTGTTTATTTCTAGCTCTATCTACTCTAGTGTAGGTCTCAGTTTTCTTACCTATAAAAAAATTGTTGGGAGGATGAATTGATATAATATATAAAGCACCCATTAGTAGAATGAATAAATGAATGAAGAATCTCTCTGGGATGCTCCCCCACTCATCCTCTTACCTTGGGATCCCAGCCCAACTGTCACACTAGGGGAACCTTTCTAGAAGCCCTACCTGGATGAGTCCTGCTCTCATAGTACCATAGACCCCTCCTTCACAGCATTGATCACAGCTGTATTTTTGCAATTACTTAATTGATTGATGCCTGTCCCTTTTCCTAAATTATAAATCCCAAACCCTGAGAATGGCATCTGCTTTTGCCACCATTTATCTGTAATGCCTGGTACAGCCTGTGTGCCCAGTACAACTTTGCTGATTGAATAAATAAATGAGCAAAAGGTCACTAGCTCATTAGTTATCAGAAACCACTAATTGAACTTTCTTCCCCTTAAAATCTTTGGCAGTCCCTACCCTGAGTTCAGGCAGCCTCCATTTGGCCCTCTGGCCATGTTTTATGAGCCAGGGACATTAAGCTCTAGCTCCTTCTTGGGTGACATTCTAAGCAGAAAGCTTTCTTGTAAAAGGAATCTAAGCCTGAGCATTGAGACTTGCTTTGAGTACAGATGCGTGAGAAGCCCTTTGTTCCCTGTAGTTAGATAGCCAAGGCAGCATATTGGCACGGTTACAGACAGCGCCTTTCCTCTTGGAGGAAGGACCAAGGGCATCACATCACAGCCTCTTCCCTTCACCACATTACTAAGAGCTGGGTTTAAATAAACGCTCCCGATGACATGCAAGTCACCAAAGCAGTGGGGTTTTTTTTGGCTCTGGATTCTGTTTCCAGCAGTGGCAGGAGGGAATGTTTTGTAGAAGAACGTGGTTCACAAGGATAATAGATAATAGCTGTCACTGCTCAGCACTGGCTACGGGCTAATCACTTTCGGTGCATACTCACATTTATTAGCAGCAGTGCAGGCTGTCATTGACAGAGCCTTTTATACATGATCTGCTTGTCCCTTTATAGGCCCAGCAACTCTATAGGTAGGTTCTGTGAGCACTGCCATTTTACAGATGAGCAAACTAAGGCACAGAAAAGTGAATTCACTGCCCCTTAATACTTACTATGTATCAGCTAACTGACCTAAGCTCCCTTCCTTTGTTCTTGTCCTGTTCTTAACACCTTTCAACTGTAGACTCATTCTACGATTCAGCACTGGATTGTCACATTGGAAAAGTGTGGGAGATGGGAATGTGATTACAGTAGAATAGTAGGTTCTCTCTGCTGACAGCTCCAGGCCTCCACGTGAATATCCAGTCTCTAGCCCCTGGTCCACTTCCTTTTCTTATCAGAAAATTCAGTTCCTTTACATCTAGAGAGCATTGAAGAGAGGGTAGGAGTTGCCCTTTACAGTGCTGTGGCTTGTCCATGCCCTTGGAGTCGTACAATGATTAGAGCATAGGCTCTGAAGGCAGTTAGACTGGGATCACGTTCCAGTTCTTCATTAGCACGTGACCTCTGACAAGCTATTCATTTCTCCTTCCCTGATTTCCCTTACTTGTTGTATTGCACGGGGTAGAGTCTTCAGTATCAAGTTGAATACTGGCTGGAATGTTACCTAACTTCTCCAGGCCAGAATTTTCTTATCTGTAAATGAGAATTCTCAATGGACCTATTTTACAGGATTGTCAGACAGATTAAATAATCTGAGGCATTTAAAATACTTAGCATGATTCCCGTCATACACAAAATGCCCCACGAGTGCTAGGTGCTATCATCGTCATCCATGCGAGTCTGGATAGAGGGAATGGAGGACTCCCTTGTGACTCCAAGAGGTACCCAGTTGTTCTTTCTGGCCTGGCCCTACCACCTGCCTGCTTATTATTGCACCTGGTGATTTAGCATATTTCCCCAAACAGGTACCTGTACAAACTCCGCGACCTTCACCTGGACTGTGACAATTACACAGAGGCTGCCTATACACTCCTTCTCCACACCTGGCTTCTCAAGGTACTGCCTTTCCAGCAAAGGGGATTCATGCTGGGATCCCCATGGAGCCCTCACAGCAAGTTGAAGAGTTAAAAAGAAAAAGAAAAAGAGTTAGCCAAATAAATTTTGTTTTGTTCTGTGTCCCCAAATTCTTAACCTGGCAGGTTACTTTTCTGCACTGCTTTGTCTGGTCACATAAGGTTTCTAGTGACCTTCACGTTCAGCAGCAACAACACCCGAGATACGTCTTGCAGTTTTACATAACATTCCAACTGTTTTATATAACATCCAGACATCAACTGTAAATCATTAGCATGCCCTGTGAGCTGTTGTTCTTCTCTTGAAAGTGCTGCTGGAGCAGGACAAAGTCTGAAAGATTTCCTTTGGCTTTTGAAGTGCTGAGACCGTGTCTTGCAGGGTTTCAGAGAAAAATCCTACAAGCCATTCACATGAGCCAATGGAGAGTCAAATAAGTGTAACTCCACAGAAATGAGGAGGCGCTTCCCGTGGAAACTGCAGACCAGCATCTCTCTGATGGACACTCAGGGCGACAAGGAGGCCGGCAGGGGTGTTTGCAGGGCTTCCTCCCACTCCTCAGCAGTAGGGGAGACACCTGCCCCAGGTGACTGTGTGTGTCCTCTCTCCGCAGTGGTCAGATGAACAGTGTGCGTCGCAGGTCATGCAGACAGGCCAGCAGCACTCCCAGACCCACCGACAGCTGAAGGAGACGCTCTATGAGATCATCATAGGCTACTTTGACAAAGGAAAGGTAATTGGTCCCTGCCCTTCCTCTCTCCGTGGAAACCCTAGCTACGAGAAAGGACCGTTCTCCCCCATATTTTACACCCAATCCATCTGCAGGTCTGGTCAGCTCTCCCGCCCGACCCTAAGTCTGGTCACTTCTCTCCATCTCCATTCCTTCCACCTCCATTCAAGGCACCAACACTGCTCACCTGGATACTCAGTGAATCCTAAGCAATCTCCCTGCATCCTCTGTTCCCCCCAACAGATCATCCTGCATATGGGAAACGGTGATCATAAAACATGCATTGGATCACGCCATCGTCCTGCTTACAGTCATCTCAAATGGCTCTCCCAGTCCACATAGAACAAATTACACAATCCCTCCCATGACCCAGGAGGCCCCACATGAGCTGTCCCCTGACTACTTCTCTCATTTCATCTCTGCCAGGCTCCCTTTTGCTCACATGCTCTATGCCAAGCTCTTTTCCATCTCAGGGCCTTTGCACTTGCTTTTCACAGCTTAGAACATTTCTCCTCCATATCTTACCATGGCCAGCTCCCTCTCACAGCTCAGGGTTTTGCCCAAGCAAAGGATGTCATGTCCTGAAGGAGGCCTTCCCAGACCACCTGAGACACAGCAGCACTCCTGCCCCGAGTCACTCTTATTGACTTATCTTCAAAGTACTTACCACTATCAGACATGACCTTGATCATTTTGTTTTTACTTGCTCATGTCTGGCTCCCCACTTTAGAAGGCCATGAGCACAGAGACTTGCCTTGTCCACTGCTCAGTGCCCCGTAGCTAGCACAGAGCCTTACATATGGGGCCCAGTAGATATATATTGAATAACTTAATTAACTGAATGTATGAATGACATCATGGTACCATCATTGATCTCTAAACAGCAAGAACAGGGTGTTTTGTTAGGTTAGGTCTGGAGGTTGGCCAGACCTGCTACTGCCCATCGTCCAGTCTCCAGCAGACCTTCAGGAAACACCAACCCAAATGCTGTAGGAAACGTAGCATGGTGGTTAAGTGCTCAGGCTCTGGGTTTCAAGCCTCGTTCCTCTACCACCCACAATCTCCTTGGCCTTTCAGAGATTCCAACTCCCCATCCATAATAGTGGGACATTAACAGTACGTACTTCCTAGTTGCATCGTGAAAATTAGGTGAGAAAATGCATGTAGAGCACCTAACAGAGGACCTGGTACGTAGTAGCAGCTTGTTAAATTTTAATTGTCATCATTATTACCTACTCTGCCCTCAAGGCCCCAGTTGACTGGCCGCTTCCTCTGTCAAGTTTTTCTTGAGTCCTCCAGCTTCCGTACACCTCTGCCTCTGCTCTGAACGGCAAGGCCTCTTACAGTTCATCAAGACACAATTTAATACTTAATTTTGGCCTGATCTGTCACTGCAGTTCATTGCATCTGTCTTAGTCTGATCTTCCCCCCATCCCTGGAAAGATAAAATGAGGTAATGTCTGTGGAAGGGCTTATAAATTCCCAGGAGTTGAGCAGTTGGAGAACACTGTCTTCATAATTTACAATTATAAGCCTCTTGAGGGCAGAGGCTCTGCCATCCCTGGAACCTCCTGTCCTGCTGACTTGATGTCAGAGCTTACTCTTGGTTTATGAGCTGACTAAGTCGGTCACAGTGTGAAAGCCCCAAAAGGACATGTCAAGCCTTGTCCTCTGCCAGCTATCCAGTTCAACCCACTCTGCGCTGAGCAGAGAGGAAAAAGGCATGATCCCCAGTGTCAAGGGGCTTATTATCTAGTGGGCAAAGCAGACATACCGATTATCATCTTTTTTTGCACACAACCCTTTGGTGTTGTGCAATAACGGGGGAAGGAGGCGGGAACAGGGTGGTATTAAAGTACTTTGGGAGCAGAGAGGAGGGGGCGGATGGGTATAGCTCACCCTGAAAGCCACTGCTGTCGTAGCTTCCAGAATGAAGCCCAAACTCTTTAGCATCCCTTTAACTTCCTTTCCGCATATCTCCCCTCATGGAGACTCACTGATCTAGACACACACAATGACTTTCTACTCCATAAGTCCATCTGTCATTACCTGGTGGACTCCTCTATATCCCTCAAAACCCAACTAGTACATCTGTTTATGTGTGTTCTTTACCCACTTCTATTTCATGAAAGCAGAGACTGTGTCTTGGCCATTTTTATCACTGTTCCGTCAGTGTATACCATGCCCAGAAGCCAGCAGATGCTCAGTAACTAATGTATGAGACTCAAGGATCAGGGACTGTCAGAGGTCTTAGTGACCACATGGACAGACCTGAAGGAAATTCCAGGTATCTGACTCCCTGCCTGTCCCCCTCCTTGGTCCCTTAGTGATCTCTTAACACTTGGGGAGAGTATTTCTGGCATATTATGGTGGGAAGTTGGCAAAGACCTCCACTTGAGCTAAACAGTCCCCTGGCCCGGCCTGGGGGTTTTAAAGAAAGCCCCAGGGACTTTCCTGGTGGCACAGTGGTTGAGAATCTGCCTGCCAGTGCAGGGTACACGGGTTCAATCCTGCCTGCCAGTGCAGGGTACACGGGTTCGATCCCGCCTGCCAGTGCAGGGTACACGGGAAGATCCCACATGCGGTGGAGCAGCTAAGCCCGTGTGCCACAACTACCGAGCCTGCGCTCTAGAGCCCTTGAGCCACGACTACTGAGCCCACGCACCACAACTACTGAAGCCCACATGCCTAGAGCCTGTGCTCCGCAACAAGAGAAGCCACCGCAGTGAGAAGCCCGCGCACTGCAACAAAGAGTAGCCCCCTCTCACCGCAATTAGGGAAAACCCACGCGCAGCAACAAAGACACAACGCAGCCAAAAATAAAATAAAAAAAAAAAGCCTCAGCCCAGCCTGGTCTGTGGACTTGATTCCTCTTGGCACATAAAGCATTTTTATGCTGCTCACTAAGCTGTCCATGGGTTTACAGCCATGGCTCCTCCACCCAGCACTTGCCTTTATTTATTTTTATGCTTGGATGCAGAGAGAGCACTTTTGCGACAAAGCACACACTGTGTTTTGGCAACCTCGCCTCTCTCCTCCCCCACCTCCCCCAGCTTTTCCATTAAGGTGCATCTTCCATTTTAAACCAAATGTGAAATGTAATGGGTGTCCCTTGAGATTGCCAGATCTCCAGCCCACCCAGCACCTCCCTCTGCCTCTCTGCAGAGGTTGCTGACCCTTTGATCAAGGATGGAATGATAATCTATTGGTTTCAGTCAAAACGGAGCAGATGAAAAGGATCCCCTCTGTCCAGAGTTTGTTTTTCAGAATTTTTTTTTAAGATGGAAAAGACCTATTTAAAAAAAGTTTTCATCACTCTTTTTCATGCTGCCCCCTGCACACTCACCCTAAATGACACCGTTAAGAAGTGATGGGTATAAAGTTCCATTTACGCAAGATGAATAAATTCTAGACATCTTCTGTACAACATTGAGCCTATAGTTAACAATTCTGTACTGTGCATTTAAAAATCTGTTAAGTGGGTAGATCTCAGGTTGTGTCCTCACCACAATTTTCTTAAAAAGTGAGAGAAAGAGAGGGAGGGAGGGAGGGAGGGAGGGAAGAAAGTTGGCCAAAGGAAAAAAGAAAGTGACGGACTGGCAGAGTGGAAAGATCCTAAGAGCAAACATCAGGAGAACTGGATCTGGCCTCAACGCTGTCCCTGGAAACTCGCTGCCCTCTTACTTCTTTGTGAACCATTTCTCTTTGGAAAATGGGGTTACCACCTCCCTGCCCCACCTGCACACAGGGAGCTGAGGCAGTCAAATGTTCATTTACTGAACACTTCTAAGGGAGGGAATTAAGCACAAGGTCGAGGGTCACACTCAGGTGTGCATCCTGGCCCTGCTTTTGGTTGGGCATTTGACCTGGGGCAGATGCTCTGCTGATCTGAACCTCCATTTCTCACCTGGGAAATGCAGATGCTACTAGTCACCTCTCAGGGTGGTTGTGAAGATCCCGAGAGCATGTAAATAAGTACTCAGCCTCGTCTGTGGGTGTTCCATTATTTATCACGAAACTAGGGTGAGAGGCAGAGGGTAGGTCTGCTTCCTGGGAAATGCTCAGCTCCCTGGGTGTGGGACTGGGTCCGGGCCGGAGTAAGGCCCGTGGCTCAGTCCCAGGAGAGAGCTGCCCTGGTCCCTTCCTTAGCAAGGGCTCTGCAAGCCTGGAGGTCCCCCTAACCGTTGTCTCCACGACCTTCCTCGTAGATGTGGGAAGAGGCCATCAGTCTGTGCAAGGAGCTGGCGGAACAGTATGAGATGGAAATCTTTGACTATGAGCTGCTGAGCCAGAACCTGGTAAGCTGTCCCCAGGGGGAGCTGACTGCCCTGGAGGCTGGGTGCTCAGGGCCTCGGCTCAGCAGAGAGGCTGGGGAGAGGGTGAGGCGGGGTGGGAAGCCACATGGGGTTAGGACACCAGGAAAGGAATGGAAGTAGGGCCTGAGCTGAGCCAGGCTGTGCTGAGCTTCTCCCTCCCAGTTAGGAATCTTTCCAAAGGGAGGTCTTCTGGGAAAACTCATCAGTTTCTCAGATGGAGCGTTAAGTACCTGCTTGGCGCTGGGGCTGCTGCTGTTGCCCACCCAGTAAACACCGTGCTACATTTGCAGGAAAATTCCCACAAATCGATAGGCCAATTAAATAAAAACGCAAATGCGTGCTTTCTGATTAACAGGTAAATCACATTAAAATGCTCCCCATCTGGCCATCCCCATTAGCTCCTCGAAGCTTGTGATTTGCTGGTGCCAGTGGAAAGGGGGGGGAAGCCAGCCTATCCTGCTTATGCTGCAGAGGCCAGGGCTTGGGGGTGGGAGTGACCCATGCAGGGAAAATGCAGAACTTTTTGGCTGCATCCCCCACTCTCTTCCCGCTGGCCTGAGAGCCAGGACCCCAGGGCCCCATCTGAGGCCATTTTGAGATGCCAGTCCAGCTGTTTGTAGGGAACAGTAAAACGAGAGTCAGAATGTTGGAAGAAGATTGATAGCTTTTTCTGGTGGGGGGATGGGCAAGGATTATAGTGTTCTAAGGTATGATGCAAACACACACGCTACTTGCACCAAGAAGCACTTATATCTACCTGAGTCTGTCCACGTAGTTGTTTGTGGGTGTGGAGGCACGCACGCCTTCTAGATGTGTGCAGTGCACAGGCACACACAGAGCACACATCCACGCACACACACGTACCCAGTATACATTCATGCACATGCTGATGGTCATGCACATCCGTGCACCAAGCCCACATCGCACAGGCTTCATGTCCAGGGCCTCACACATTTATCTTCCATGTTGTGTCCAGTTTAAGATGCACCATTCTATTTTACATGCCCCATCATGATTTCTCTCCAGTTAATAGCAATTGGGAGATGCCATTAGGTGTAAAGTAAAACACAAACTATTTTCAAAGACGTTAAAGTATGAAAAACACACACCTCTTGGAATTGATGAAATATGTTAGGTGTGCATACACAGGAAGACATCTATATCCGGAAACACTTACCCATCCATAGGCCGTCACAAACACACTTCCAGTGAGAGTGGAGTGACGATGCTGCTGGGGGCTCTGAACAGCTGGCTGGATTCAGTTCTGTACTTCCTGGCTGCGCTGTGAGATACCATTTCTTTATCTGCAAAACAGAGATACCATTCCATGGGATTGTCATGAGGGCAATGCAAGTAAATGTGCTGGTGCAGGTAGAGTGATTAACAGGGTATCTGGTTACAGCTTTTACTGTTATGATTACAGACAGTTCCATGACTCTGCACACATGTGCACTCAGCACATTGGTTCTGGTGGAATGATCCCATCTTAACTGTGGCCTCTTGGAGTTGAATATGCCTTTAATACACGTCTGTGTTGTCACAAGCTATGAGTTTTCTTCTTTCAGGTCCAGCAGGCAAAATTCTACGAAAACATCATGAAAATCCTCAGACCCAAGCCAGACTACTTTGCTGTGGGATACTACGGCCAGGGTTTCCCCTCCTTTCTCCGGGTAAGTCTGTGGGTGATGCAGACACAGGCCAGGGACCCGCGGCCTTGGCATCCCGGCTCTCCCTCTGTGCTTTGAGACTCTGCTTGTGCTCAGAACCTGTGCCCTTCTCTGTCTGAACGCTGTCCCCACCTTCACACACTCCCCAATCCCCCTCCGTCATCAGCGCCTCAGCCACCCACCCCCCGTGTTTCTCTACATACACAGCAACCAGAGCTGCCTTGTGAGGTAGTGAGCACCCCGTACTGGGAATGAGGTGCTCAGAGAGGCTGGGGGAGCTCTGCTACCCAGCAGGCCCTGCAGAGCACTGGTTCTCAGACCTTTTGGTCTCAGGGCCATTTTCTCTCTGAAAAATGGTCAAGGCCCCTGAAGAACTTCTGTATTTGTAGACTTTATCTGTCTACATTGACGATACTCAAAATTAAAGCTAAGAAGATTTTTAAAAGCAGTTGTCCCTTGGTATCCACCAGGAATTGGTTTCAGGACCCTCTGCAGGTACCAAAATCCAGTACTCAAGTCCCTTGTATAAAATAGTGTAGTATTTGCATATAACCTCCTAAGTGCTTTAAATCACCTCTAGACTACTTACAATACCAAATACAATGTAAATGCTATGTAAATAGTTGCTGGAGTGCAGCAAGTTCAAGTTTTGCCTTTTGGAACTTTCTGGATTTTTTTTTCAAATATTTTTGATACACGGTTGAATCCATGGATTAAGAACCTGAAGACACGGAGGATAAACTGTATCAATTTATTTAAAAATAAGAAGAAGAAACCCATCATATGTTAACATAAATTAGATCTTTAGGAAAATGGTTATATTTTCCAATAAAAAATTAGTGCAAAGAGTGAGATTGTTTCATATTTTTGCAAATCTCTTAAATATCTAGATTAAGAGAAGGCAGCTTAGATTCTTATATCTGCTTCTGCATTCAATCTGTTGTGATACCACACATCATGCAGCCTTAAATGTATACTCATGAGAGAATGAGAGTGAAAAGGGAAAATGGCTGTTGTGATGAAAAGAGTTTTAATCTTGTGAGGCCCTGACGGGGTCTTGGGGACCCTTAGGGATCCCTGGAGCACAGTGTCACTGCTGTTTTCCTGGATTATTGATTCATCATGGAGAGAGTTGCGTTAGGTCAGCAGAAGGCTTCCCTTCTGGTCTTTGAGTCTGTGGTTCAATCCTGAGGTCAGGGAGATACAAAAGAAACCTGACCTCACCTGATTGAGCCTCGTCAAGGAGATAAACCACTCACCATTACCAATTGGTGTGGCAGTCAGGGTGGCCCTCTGGAGAGAGCTGCAGGCGGGGAGCTAGTGAAGTTTTCCTGTGTGGAATAGAGATGACTTCCCACACCTGATCCTGCATCACACACCCCTAGGGAACTTGTTAAAAGTTCATGTTCCTGGGTCCCACTCCCACAGACTCCATTTCAGCAGGGCTGGAGTGAGGCCCGAGAATCTGAACTTCTAGAAGGCTCCTAGGCTTTTGTGATGAGAGGCCAGGTTTGGAAACACTGATATATAAAGGTCAGTGGCAGACATGGGTTTGGACAGAAGAATTTAGGGGCCATTAGAGGCAGCACAGTGGCACAGATATGGTCTAAAACAGGGTTTCTCACCTTCAGCTTTCTGGACATTTTAGACCAGCTAACTCTTAGCTGTGAGGGCCTGTCCTGTGCATTGAAGGATGTTTAGCAGCATCCTGGGCCTCTACCCACTAGGTTCCAGTAGTGGCCCTCTCTGGAGCTGTGACAACCAAAAAATGTTTCCAGGCATAGCCAGCATCCCTTAGGAGGCAAAGTCACCCCCTGTTTGAAAACTACCAGTCTAAAAGAAGCTAACATGGTCAAGGAACAATAAAGAGTGTGTTTCCATGGATCCAAGTGATGAAGGACCTGAATGCTGGTCCCTTCCAGCCCACAGGTCCAGCCCACATGGTCCATTAAAGGCAGGAGGGAAACTTGATGGTCATGTAAATGGGAGAGTGGGTGTGACACAGTGAAAGCTGAGTGAGGAATTACTCTGGAAGCTGCACATAAGATTGTTTGAAGAAAAAGTTCTCAGCATGCATGATCTCCTCTCCCTTTAGAACCCATCTTTTTAAAGAAGTGGTGCGACTAGCTAGAAGGTCAGTGACTTGAGCTCTTCCTTTCTTTCCCTTGGGGAGAAACAGAGAGTGGAGAGATCTATAGAAGGTCACCACCGCCCTGTGCTCATGACAAGCCTCCCAGCTTTGCTTGAACCATCTCCTCCAAGCCTGGGCCCTGGGATCTCTGATGGGTGTCATTTCTCTTCAGAACAAAGTGTTCATCTACCGAGGGAAGGAGTATGAGCGAAGAGAAGATTTCCAGATGCAGCTGATGAGCCAGTTCCCCAACGCAGAGAAGATGAACACAACCTCTGCCCCCGGGGATGATGTGAAGAATGCCGCAGGCCAGTGTATCCTTAAAGAATGCCCCAGCCAAGGGCCAGGGGTGGGCAGCAGCCCTGCCGGGACTTCAGTCCACAGAGCCCCGTCTTAGAGCTCAGAACTCCTGCCAGAATCATTGCAGTGGTGCCAATATTAGTGTCCAGTGTGGGATCCAAAAAGAACCCATCTCAGGAAACTCTAAATGTTGCGTTCATTGATAAATTCACTCACTCACTCATTCCTTCATTCTTGTGATGAGTACTACCAGCCCTGACTCTGCCAAGCCTTGTGCAAGGCATTGGAGACTACACTCACAAAGTGGTTCTACCTCCAGGGAGCTTTCAGTCTAGCAAGCAAAAGACGTTGAACAGCTAATTGCATTGTTAAATATGCATTTAGAAAAATGTGATCAATGCTAAAAGAAAGCCCTTCAGCTTGCCGTGATTGGGAGGGCAGGGAACGCTTCCTTGAGGAAGGCGATGTTGAAGGTGAGTAATGAGCCAGAGGTTAGTGGGAGGTGGGAAGAATGTCCCAGACAGAGGGAAGAACCATCATCTGCAAAAGCAAAGGTTCCAAGAACTGAAATGGTGCCCCATTGCCCTTATAATAAAATCAAAACTGACCAAGGCCTGCAAGGCTGTCTGTCCATCATCTGACCCCTTTCTGTGTCTCCCATGTCATCGCCCCCGACTCTTCCTTCCCTTTCTCTCTGGCCACACAGATCTTGTCTCTGTTCCTTAAACACACCCAGCTTGTTCCAGCCTCTGGGCCTGTGCATTTTCTCTTCCCTCTGCTTGGAATGCCTTTCCCCCAGCTCCTTTGTCACCCATCAGATCCTAACTCAGTGTCTCCTCCCACAAGAGGCCTTCCCTGGTCACCCTATCGGAAGGCTTCTGGACTCTGTTTATCTCAAACCCTGTTTGTTTGCTTTAGAGAATTGATCTCAATCTGTCGTTATCTGTTGTGCTTTCAAAGATAGAACTAGAACAGAAGCTCTGGGAGGGCAGAGACCTGCACTGCCTTGCTCACTGCAGTAATCCCCAAAGCCAACTCTCAGAAAATACTTGCTGGTTAACAGAAAGAGAAAGAAAACAAGAGAGAAGGAAAAAGAAAGAGGAGATAGATAGAGAAAGGAAGGAGGGAGGGAGGCACCGATGGAGCCAGCTCTCTGGAGCACACAGAAGGCCAAGGTGACAGGAGACGGTGCTAGTGAGGTTGAGTAGAGCCTGCTGGAAATGGGCTCCGTTGCAGCAAAGCATAATGTTCATAAGGCCGGTTCTGATGCTGGGCTGGGTCAAGGCTCGGGGGGTCAGAGAGGGTACAGACCCAAGGATAAGGCAGACAGCTGAGCGATGGGGGAGGGGGTACGTTAACCTAGCCTGGCTCCTGTGTTGCACCCTGTAGCACAAATTAAGTTACATCCTTTAAAACGGGGCTGACAGATCGCATGGCCGGTCTGCTAAGTCTGCCCAACCTTAATCCACATATTCTCCCCTCGGGTGATAAATATGCATCTGTAACCTTTTCGTTGTGCTCGCCTGCCTTTCAGGCCTGCTCGACTGTGGTTGTTTGCAGGAGGAAATGCAACCGGTGGTGGGCCTGGCTGGTTACAAATGGGAGTTTGGTTATAGGCGAGACATGGGATTAGTACTAAGGCCCTTCTAAGTGGATATCCTGGTGTTGAACAACTCTGTGACCTTTTTTTTTTTTTTTGCGGTACGCGGGCCTCTCACTGTTGTGGCCTCTCCCGTTGCGGAGCACAGGCTCCGGATGCGCAGGCTCAGCGGCCATGGCTCACGGGCCCAGCTGCTCTGCGGCATGTGGGATCTTCCTGGACCGGGGCACGAACCCGTGTCCCCTGCATCGGCAGGCAGACTCTCAACCACTGTGACACCAGGGAAGCCCCTCTGTGACCTTTTAACTCGTGGTGGGAGGGGAGAGCCCGTGTGACTGGGCCACGTCATTATACACAGGCTTGATGCAGCTCCAGGAACCAGGTAGAAAAGGGAAAGCGGGAGGGCTGACATCTGCTAAATACCCTCTTCATGCCACACATGAGACTGAGTGTCCTGTAACTACTTTTTCTAATCCCCATACCACCCTCTTAGGTGGGTATTGATTTTCCCTATTTCTTAGGGAAGGAACATACAGAGCAGAGAGGTAAGGTGGTTTGCCTAGGGTTACCAAGCTAGTTAATGACGGAGTTGAGATTTGAACCCCAAGATCTGTCTCAAAGTCTGCATTCTTTCTGTAATGCCCTTGTTTTGTTTAAGATGAATGAACAGAATGTTCTTTATTAACTATTGTAACATGATAGCGTACCAGGCATTTTCATGCCTTGTTTCATCTTTATCCTCATAGTAATCCTGTGAGTTGGGTAGTATTACTCTGCATTTTGCAAATAAGAAAACTGAGGCTCAAGAAAATGTAAGCAGCTTACACCAGGTCCCAGGAATTGATGGAACTAGGATTTGAACTCGGGTCGAATTTTTGCCAAAATCTAAGCTCTTAAGGCTCTGTTCTCTTGCCTTTACGTGTTGCAAAGCTGACAAGCAGTTTGAAAAGGGGACAGATCTCATGTCTTCTCACTTAGGTATCCAAGTAGTGGAAGACATTTGAAAGCAAAGGTCTCTTTGTTGGGTGTCTCCTGTCCCCCGCCCTCTCCTCTGCCTAGACCTTGGGGCTACAGTTCCATGTATAGATTCAACATGGTTCCATGCATACATTCAACACATGGTGAGAGAGTCAAGCCATGCATCCTGCTGGATGTGATCGGAGGGCTCTGATGTCACTGGCTTCTCCAGGACAGGTTTGGATTCTTCTCTTGGTCCAAGTCCAATTGCTAAGATCAGTAGACATGGTTTAGAACCTACTTTAAAACAGGGGTTGGCAGACTTCTCTGTAAAGGACCAGATAGGACATATTTTAGTCTCTGTGGGCCATGTGTCTCTGTCACAATTACTCAACTCTGCTGTGGTGGGAGAGCAGCCGTAGGTAGTACATAAATGGACGGGTATGACTGTGCCCCGATAAAACTATATTTATGAACACCGAAATTTGAATTTAATATATTTTCACACGTCACATAATACTCTTTTTTTCAAATATTTTAAAATATAAAAAGTATTCTTAGCTGTGAGCCATACAAGAACAGGCAGTGAGCAGGATTTGACCCGAGGGCCATAGTTTGCCAGTCCTGCTCTAGACTTAATCCAGGGTGATTTCCCTCCCAGAGGAGGCTGTTTGCTATTTGACTTGAGAAGGAAGGTAGTTCTCCTGATTATGGAAATCCTTCCAGTGAGGTTTATTCATTTGTGTTAAGTATTGCTTGCTCTTGCCCTCTCCTCTGTGTGTGTGTGTGTGTGTGTGTGTGTGTGTGTCTGTCTGTCTGTGTCTCTCTGTCTCTCTCTGAGGCACTCTCATTTAATGTGGAAATACTCTTAAAAGATAAAACAGTTAAAGCCCCAAGACATTAGTATGAAGTGAACTTATTGGGGGAGGGGAATTAAATTTAACTTGGAATTATATTTTGGCCATTTCTTATGTGTGAAAGAGCCCTAGCCTCTGCATCAGAAAGCTCACAGTCTGGTGGGGAAGCAACAGAAGGGAGAAGAGAGGGAGCTGGAGAGATAAGAGTCCTAAGTACATATGCATTGCTTTGGAGGGTCAGGAAGGAAAAGGACACCTGGATGAGGATAGATTGAATGTTCATGGAGCTATGGGGAAATAGTCCAAACAAAGGGAACAGTATAGTCTGTTGGATACTCAGAGATAACGGTGGGAAATGAGTTGGAATCATATTAGAATATCTGAATACTCCATATTCAAATATTGGCATTTTTGAATTCCAACAAGAGGAGTCTGTGTTTCCTTAGTTGGCAGAAGTGTCAGGCTTAGGGGAAGAGTGTTTGGAGTTATGGTGGTCATCAGGTAGAATAGAGGGATGAGAGTACTTGGATACCTGAAGAAGAGAGATGGGTAAAGAAGCCATGGAAGGTAGGGAAAGGGAAGTAAGGTCCAGGGATGGGACCAGTGACTACTGACCTTGTTTATTTGGCTTGCCATATTATTGATTTACAATGAATAAAGGTCTAGAATAGGCATGACAAAGATCTGGCACACGTGGTGCCTCTTCTGTATCCTGTGCCCATGGCAGGCATCACTAATCGATCATGGAGCTCTTTCCCACTGAGCCTGGACATGGCCTTACATTCCTGCCCCAGACAGTTACTCTCAAACTTTCAGAGTTGGAGTACAAAATGAATGTATTTGCCTTCTCTAAATCAGTGCTTCTCAAACTGGAGCGTGCATATGAATCACCTGAGCATCTTATAAAATACAGACTCTGATTCAGCAGGTCTGAGGTGGGACCTGAGATTCACCAGTTCTAACAAGCTCTCAAGTGATGGTGATGCTGCTGGTCAGAGGGCTGCACTGAATAGAAGTCTGGAATCAAAGAACCCTGAGCTCAGGGTTAAAAGACCCCAATACAGGCCCTTGCTCTGTGCTCACAAGCTGTGTGACCTTCAACAGGTTGTCCAGCTTCTTTAACCTTGATGTCCTTGTCTCTGGAAAGTATGATTTACGTTAACGACGCTGCTCAGCAAAACCGGAGAGATGAAAGGAGACCGTGGGGAGATGAGCGCTGCAGTTGATGGACAGCTATAAATGCATTAGGCCTTATTCTTGCTAATGATAGTAATATAGCAATGATAATTAGAATTAAGGACTACTAACCAACTGTTAGCAGAGGCTGAGCCCTGGCATGGGTTGCAAGTGACAGGTAGCTCTGATAAGGACCACGGTGACTGCTAACTGGTCACTAGGACCTAGTTGGCAGCCAGCACCCTGAGGTTGGTCACTCACTAAAAACTTGGGCCCAGAAGGACTGTCCTGGGGGGTCTCACCTGGGACCTGCTGTGCTTGGAACTGTCCCCCCGACCGAGACGTTGTGAACTCTTAACTGCAGGAATCACAGACATCCAGTGTTTCACTGTCCAGCCCGTCTTGGATGAACACCCAAGGTTCAAGAATAAGCCGGTGCCTGACCAGATTATGAAGTAAGCCCCACAGCTCAGGGGAGGGAGAGTTGGGGAGGAGCATCCCATGGGGCTGCCAAGCCGAGCTGGTGGCAGGACAGGCCGTGGTGTCTTCTAGTTCCTTCCCTATCTTAGCCAGCCTGTCCTCCCTTTTCCTCTTGGGAGAAGCATCGCCTCTCCCATGACCCCTCTGGGCTCTGCCCCTGAAAAGGCTGACACCAGAGATGGCCGGGGGGAGCGACTCGCCTTGTGGCAGAGCGAGTCCTCAGGAAGCAGCGCTGGGCTTCGCTGAAGTGGACGTGGAGAGCCGGTTGCTCAGGTTGATCCCAGAGTGGCTCCAGAAATCCACAGCCAGAGAGCATGGGCAGACAGGCGACAGGCAGGTGGGAGACAGAGGGACGGTGCTCAGGCCGAGCACTTTCTCCAGAGGGACGTCTTTTAGGAGTTTGTTAAGGTCGTGCATTGACAATGGTTGTGTTCAGGTTACGATGTAAAAAGGGGACATTAGAGGAATTCCCTGGCCGTCCAGTGGTTAGGACTCAGCGCTTTCACTGCTGAGGGCCCGGGTTTAATCCCTGGCCTCACAACCCACAAGTTGTGAGGCACAACCAAAAATCCCACAAGTTGTGAGGCACAGCCAAAACATAAAATAAAATAAAATAAATAATAAAATTAAATAGGGGACATTAGAGGAAGCAGCATGAAGGCAGGTGTGATCTGTTTAATACCAGATCGCAAGGTCAGGGATGAGGCAACAAAGCAGGGCATCTGTGGGATCTGTGGGGCACCACGCTGCCCCCCCTCCAAGCTGTCTGGCTCACCCCACTCAGGCCCAGGCACCCAGTTTAGCACCTTGAGTAGCTTAGGAAAAGACCTCTCCTCTGGGAAGACCCGTTGGAAGCAGGAGCTCCTTTGTGAGAGGAAAGGCCTGTTCCTGCGGGGAGAAGCAGCCTCACGCCAGTGCAGGCGGCTGAGCAGATACTCAGGCTCAGCTTGGAGCTCAGCCTCCCGTCACCTCTCGGTCAGGCACCCTTGGGCAGGGGATGACCACCATACAGCTAGCAACATGCTCTGCTGGTCCTGATGTTAGAACCGCCCTAGAGGTTCAAGGGAGAGTGATTTGGGGGATGGCTGGGACACCTTAAGAGATCCTTGGAAGATACCCCTGAGACATTAGCCTAGGACCTTAGATGTATCCAGACCCTTCATTGAGATCACAAGAAACAATAACCCAGGCACCACTATGTGCGTTAATGATAGAATTCCAACTTTGGGGGTACCCTAAGGGGTGCTGTGTTCTCATGAGGGCATAAGACCGACTGGCTTCTAAATCATCTTACAAGGAAAGCCTGGATTTAAATGTTGCAGCGAGGACTCTGCCAGACCTGGAGTTTACTGTAGTGGGCCTCCCTGGACAGTACAGGGTCAGGTCAGGTCAGGTTTTGCTATCAGGAGCCTCAGCCTCTTCCTGTCTTGCAGCTTTTATAAGTCCAACTACGTGCAGAAGTTCCACTACTCCCGGCCAGTGCGCAGGGGGACCGTTGATCCTGAGAATGAGTTTGCCGTAAGTATCCCCTCCCCTACCCTTTGGCAGCCTTGATCGTTGCCCAGGGCCTCCTTTACCAACCAGAGCCTGCACCTGCCAGAATCAGAATTGGGAGGGCATCTGATCCAAAGCCAAAGGAAGGAGCACTAACTTCCACTGGTACAATGACACGCATTCTCCAGGCTCTTCCGTTGGGTTTGTTTTCTCATTTCTTGATTGAGCCTCTCCACTCTCAAGATAACGACCCAGGCCTGGCGTGAGATGCACCTTTCAACCACAGGGAGTGCACAGTCCCCAGTGCCACTGTGTGTTTCCCAGCCAGGACCTACCTGTCTTCTATTCCCGAGGGCCGAGGCTGGCACGAGGAGACAGCCCTAAGTCTCTCTCAGCTCCTTCCCTTGGACTGTGATTCTTTGCACTGGGGGGGTCACTGCCCCTTGAAGAGTCTGATGAACACCGTAGACCTCCCCCCAGAAAATGCAGGTGGATGCATTCAATATTCGATATGCATTCAAACTTCTGCCTGTTCAGAGACCCAGGTTAAAACTTACTGGACCTAAATCCAGGGAAAACTTAAACTTCACCTTGGGAAAGAATTCTTCAGGGTAAGGTGGGAGCGTATTTCTGAGTCTTGTCATTTTTATTCTGATTCCGGGTGGATAGGAGGCCTGGGGGCCTGGCTGGGTTCCCACCAAACTCTGATGGTCAGGTTTCATGTGTGTTACTTTCCTGCCCTTGCCACCCCTGCCCACGGGACAGTCGATGTGGATCGAGAGGACCTCCTTTGTGACCGCGTACAAGCTTCCGGGCATCCTGCGCTGGTTTGAGGTGACTCACATGTCCCAGGTGAGTCTGTGGGGCTCAGGAAGCTCCTGAGACTGGAAAAAGGGAAATGCTTTTGTTCAAAGCCACTGTAGGAGTCCAGGAACTCTGGTGCAGGAAGGGACCTAAGGCAGCATCCAGTTTACCTGCTTTGAATTTTTTTTTTTTAAGCATCAGATAACGTTTTTTCCCTGCAAATGAAAGGTACCATAGAATCCGGTAATAAAGCTGATGAATGGGGAGCTTCTGTGGTTGGGTGCAGGGGGAGGAAGAGGGCCTGGAATTCGATCGACACAACCACCCTCTCATATCCTCCCCTCCCAACAGCCCTTTGGGGACCCCTCTGCAGAATCTCACTATGAATCCATCTTATACTTGGATAAACTGAAGCTCAGAGAAAGGAAATTACACAGAGGCAAAGCTCTGGCTAGAATGCAAGTATTTGAACTCCATGGTGCAGATAGCATGTATTTTGCTTCTCAGCACACTTCAGGGTCTCCGTGTCCTCAAACAGCTGGGGATCTTGCAGCCCTCAGGATGCAAAGGACAATCCGGTGACATCTGAGAAGAAGGGACCTATTCAGGATGTCTTATTCACTTATTCATTCAACAAATATTTAATGAGTACCTAACACGTGTCAAGCACCTAGAGATTCTGCAATGAAGCTTACATTCTAGTGGCAAAGACGCACTAAAAAGCCTAAGAAAATATATACTATGTTAGGTGGAGATAACCACTATGGAGAAAAATAAAAGAGAAAGGTGATGAAGGAGTCGTGGGTCTTTTAAGTAGGATGGTCGTGGAAAGCCTTCCTGCTAAATGGCTTTTGATCAGAGGCCTGGAGGAAGTGAGGACGTGGTCCTTGCAGATCCCGAAGAGAAGGACATTGTAGCAGGGAAATAGCAAGTGCAAGGGCCCTGGGACAGAACAGGCTTATGTCTGAATCAGAACAAGTGACGGGGGAGTAGCAGTAGTCTGATAGCCGGTCATATAGGACCTTGTAGGCACCGTAAGGACCTGGGCTTTTCCACTGGGTGAATTTGAGTCACAAGCAGAGGAGGGACATTGTCTGACTGACGCTTTCAAGCTACTGTACGATCAACATGGAGACCATCCCCCTTCAGCCCTTAAGGGCCCCCAGCAGCCAGGTGGTCCTCCAATCTCCTTTTCACAGTCATGGCGTAGACCTTAGGGGACATATAATAACAATGATGACATCAACAGACATTACTGAGCTTGTGCCAGACGGTTCATATGCATGACCTCATTTAAACCCCTCAACAAGGCTGCGAGGTAGATATTAGTATTCTCCCGTTTTACAGATGAGGAAACCGAATGAGTTAGTGGGTTGCTCAAGGTTAGTAAAAGAGGTGAGGTTTGACTGTAACCTCTCATACCAGGCACCTGGATGGACCCACTCTCTCCTCTTTCCTTAACATGTCCCCAGCCCACCCCAATAATTAGTGCCCTGGAGAGGAAGAAACTACTCATGCCCTTTATTCATGGGACACATCGGTGCATGATAAGCTTGATAAGTGTCCCAGGAGCTGTGTCAAGGACTTTGTAACATTATCCTGTTTAATCCCACAAAACCGTGTGAAGTACATCATATTATGAATCCCATTTTTGAGGTGAGAAATCAGAAACTTTCTACTAAGCCGTAGTCTCTACCCATTGGCCCTGGCTGTGCCCTTTCCTCTGGTGGTGCTCAGTAAGGTGCCTTTCCACCTTCGCTGTCCCCACGGGACTGTAGGCAAACTGAAGGAATTCCCGCCTGCACTCTCTGAACGCCCCATCTCCCGCCATGGTATCTTGCCTCCTAATAGACTACATAATTTACCTGTGTGTTTATTTTTAATATCTAGAATTTTAAATATAATAACATTATAATATAAGCTCCACTAGACTGTGAGCTCCAGGAAGACAGATTTTTGTCCATTTTGTTCCCTGCCATATCTCTGAGTGCAAGGAATAGTCCTAGACACATAATTGGTGTTCAAGAATAGTTATTAAGGGACTTCCCTGATGGTGCAGTGGTTGGGAATCTGCCTGCCAGTGCAGGGGACACGGGTTCGATCCCTGGTCCAGGAAGATCCCACATGCCATGGAACAGCTAAGCCAGTGCGCCACAACTACTGAGGCTGTGCCCTAGAGCCCACGAGCCACAACTACTGAGCCTGCGTGCCACAACTACTGAAGCCCGCGTGCCTAGAGACTGTGCTCCGCAACAAGAGAAGCCACTGCAATGAGAAGCCCACGCACTGCAACAAAGGGTAGCCCCTGCTCGCCACAACTAGAGAAAGCCCACGCACAGCAATGAAGACCCAACGCAGCCAAAAATAAATAAATAAATTTATATTAAAAAAATAATAGTTATTAAGTAAATCCATCAACCAATCACTCAGTTAATATGCAGAAGCCCATAATATATGAAGTGCTTACCTTGTTTTATGAACTCAGGATTCTGAAATTAGGAAAGAAATAGTCAACATTTTTGTTTCACTTCTTTTATCCTGATACCCTCTGATAGAAGGGATTGGGAAAACCTCCAAAAAGTTGACCAGAGTGACTTTATCTCTGATAGCCTCCCTCATTGGAGTTACCAAGAATTTCAGGATGTCTCAGACACAGAAGTTTCATGGGTGCTGAGTGAATTCCTCTCCAAGCATTTGCTTTTGTGGTATAGAATTTGTATCTTGTTCTTGGTTGTTTCTTTTATGAAATGTCATGACTACAGTACTGTTTGTACAGAGAGGTGTTTTCTGATGGGATTCAAGTGTAAGTTCTGCTTATTGAGGGTCCTTTTTCTTGACCCTGAGAATATGTAATCTTTACAAGAAGTCCTGAGCTGGGGGTCAGAGAACCAAATTCAACTTGGTTATTAACAAGCTGTATGATGTTGGACAAACACAGTGTACCTCTGGCCTTAGTTTTCATCATCTGTAAAATAGACATGAAAAAACTATGTAATTTCAGAGCTGAAAGACACTCTGAAGGTCATTTAATCCAAGAGCTACAAATTCCAATACCTTCAGAGCCCAGGAGGATAACTGTAAATATGTTAACTCGTCCCATTAAGACAACGGGGAGTGGTAGAAGCTGTGGCATACTCCTTCCAGCTGAATTAGTTTTTTAAAAAATTAGAACTTATGTGCTGGCTAAATGACAGACCCAGGCCCAGTTTGGCCTACACACCTCCAATGTGCAACCCCATTCCTAGTCCTTGTCCATTTAAATTATTTTGCATATGAGAAAACTGAAGCTCAAAGATGGGACTTGAACTGCCAAAGTGATCAGTGGTAGAAGTAGGTTGTAATAATAATATCTATCTTACACAGTTCAGAGGTTTCCTAAGAGGATTTATGAAGGTGATAATGTGGGAGATGCCTTTGAGGAATATGAAACACCACTCGATTGCAAGGGATTATCACCACTTTCCCGAGTGCCTTTAAAATTGTTTCCAAAGTACAGTTATTCCTCAGTATCTGAGGGTGTTGGTTCTAGGAGCCTCCTCGGATACCAAAATCTGCAGTTGTTTAAGTCCCTTACATAAAAGGGCGTAAGTACAGTGAATACAGTTGGGCCTCTGTATCAGTGGTTGGTTGAATTCGAGGTTGGTTAAATCCAAGGATGCAAAACCCAAGGGTATGGAGGGCTGACTGTATTTTCCAGGATAATTCATTTTCCCTGCACAGCAAGCTGGGCAAGGGCTATACACCTGTGCTGCCGGTAAGGAAAATGAGGCTCAGCTTAGGAAAGAGACCAGAGATTTGAGGGCTTGACCAAGTCCTAACTACCAGTGTATGGCAAGTTTGGTAGCAGAGTGTGGTCTGTATGTGGGGGAGAAGCTCGCCTTTGGAATTCGGACACTGGCGCTCTCACCCCAGCGCTGCCCCATCTACCCTTAGGTGAAGGACTTACCTGTTGTTGGGGGAATTGAATGAGAGCACGTGTGGGACACACCCAGCATGGGCTGGCCCAGAGGAGGCAGTCCACAAATGGCGCCATCTCTTTTACCGTGATCAGTGCTTTTATAACTGTTACCAGCTCCAGACCTCCAGGTCTTCCACCAAATATGTAACCCCCATCGCTCTGCCCTGAGAGTGATGTACTTATCTACACAAAGGTCCAGAGGTGAGAATCCAAAGGAGTGTTCATTCTCATTCTCTGTCCTGTTGTCTGTAACGAGGTTAAAGACGTAGGGATACAAAAATAGCTTCAGAAATGAGGAAGAAAGTCAATCAACAGGACTTTCCATTTTTAATAACTCACCATAAAGCATGAGTCTCTCAGACAGGCTATTATTGAAATCCAGGTGTGGTACTGGGCTCAGTCCAAGTGGTTGTGATAGATTTTCCTTTAGAACTCAGTCTAGACCTCAGCTTGGAGAAGCCCCTGCAGGGTTGGTCTGTGTGCTTGACAGAAACTGGACCATGAGTTGCAGCTTGTGGAACATGGGCTGCCACCTCTACCAGGCCGAGCAGCCTTCCCTCCCAGCTCTGTGTGTGTGTGTGTGTGTGTGTGTGTGTGTGCGCACGTGTGCGCGCACTTGAGTGTGTGTGTGTGTGTGTGTGTGTGAGACGGAAAGAGGATGACATTGTGTATCACTGTGTCTTGTATCACAGAGAGAGAGAGGAGAGGGCCTACTCCCAGGGCCTTCTCACTGCAGAGACAGCCATTTTCAAAAATGTCCAGAAACAAGGAAGGGGGGCGAGGAGGCTAAGATTTCACAGGGATTTAAGGAGATGGTTTAAGAAGATGACCAAGAGCATGGCTGTAGAGGCTGGTTCTCCCCTTCACATACACTCAGCAGTTAAAAATAACTAGCAGGTGCACTTTTTAAAGAACTCTGCTGTAAGTCAAGTGTCATATTATCTCAACTAATCTTTGCTAAGTCAAGTGTCATATTATCTCAACTAATCTTTGCTATGTCCCCACTGAAGCAGGCCCTGTAGGACCACCACTGAACAGATGGTAACACTTAGGGTTCCCTCCATGAAGTTTTCCCGGATTACTTCACCCTTCCCTCCAGCCCCACCCACCCTGCCAGGGAGGCTTCCCTTCTCAGGACAGCGGCTAGTCCCTGTCCTGACACCTACAAGAGTTAATAACAATAACTACCAGTTACTTTTTGAAGTAGGTTTTCTTATCCTCATTTTACCAGTAAGTCAACTGAGGCTCAGAACGTTTAGGAAACTTGCCCAAGATCACACAGAAAAAATGGCTGAGATTTGCACTCATTTTTATTTGCTTAGTTTAGTTCAGGTGTCAGGAAACTATGGCCTATGAGCCAGAGCCCACCTGCGCCTAATTTGTAGATAGTTTTATTGGAACCACCATGCTCATTGATGTACATATTGCCTGTAACTGATTTCTTCCTACAATAACAGAGTTGTTGCCACACACAACAACACAACATCTGGCCCTTGCACAGAAAAAGTTTGCGGACTTCTTGCTTAGTGTTTTACTCTCGATCCCATGCTCTTGGGAACCTCTGTTATGCCAGTTAGCACCTGATGGCCCTGTGTTTATCTTGCTTTCTAAGAGGTGTTGAAGATGTGGTTAGTTTATCTTCCCAACTAAACCGAATCTACCTTGGAGCAGTGACCCCTCATATAACAAGTCTTGGGACCTACTGTGGGCCAGGCCAGGTGATCACATCGTCAGCTGCTCTCATCCCTCCAGCTAAGTGCTCACACATAGTAGGTGCACAACCAATACCAGATGGGTTGAATTGGAGCATCCTTCACCAGGTAATAAGAAGAAAAACCCTCCCTGGAGCACACCCAGCCTCTGAAACCCCAGCGAGTGCCTGACACTTCCTGCCTTCATCTCCCCAGGGAGATCCCTCTCTTGCTAAGCACAAATTCAGCCTGTCTCTCCCCAGACAGCCAACAACCCCCAGGGCTCAGTAATTACCACAAGAGCCTGCTACGGCCCCTTGGGGAGCATTGTCTCATTTGAATTCCAACCCCAAATGAAAGCAATACCAATAATTTTATCTGTTTTTAAAGCGACCTGCTGAGGCCCTTTCTTCTTGGTGATCTCGTTTTCAACAGACCACAATTAGCCCTCTGGAGAACGCCATCGAAACCATGTCCGTGGCCAACGAGAAGATCCTGATGATGATAAACCAGTACCAGAGTGACGAGAGCCTCCCGATCAACCCACTCTCCATGCTCCTGAACGGAATCGTGGACCCTGCTGTCATGGGAGGGTTCGCCAAGTATGAGACGGTGAGGGCTCCCCTCTCCAGGCCCTGGTGGGGACAGAGCAGCAGCAGGAGGGCCCAGAGCAGACACAGCTGCGTGTCACGCCTCTTACTGTGGCTGTTTGTCCCTCAAAAGGGCACTTCAGCTTGTTTGGACCTCATACACCTTCCAGAGTTTCTATAGCCTCACTCTCATCTCCTTCCCACCCTCAATGCCGTGCTCTGTCAGGGGTCATAGAGGTCCCTTATCCCACTGGGCACATCGAGATACCTCTGTCAAGAGGAGGCTCTGGGATGTCCACGAGCCAGACCATAAAAGTCAAGCGCCACAAATCAAAGTACATGCTACTTGTGTAAAGCCATCTCTTCTATAGATGATGGAAATGACCTCCAGAAATGGGAAGGAATGAAACACGGAATCTGTGAAAATACAGAAGGGATGGGAGATCGACTCTCAAGTGAGAGTTATAATCTAGATATTCAGGTCACAAGGACCCTCCAGAAATCCCCACACATTTCAGCCACAGATTTCATTTCTGAGGCTCCTGGTGTCTGTGGCAAAAAGGGAAAAGCCATCAGTTATTGAGTCACATTTTCCACTGGGGGAAAATAATTACTCAATAAGGAGACATAACTTTTCCCAGAGCTGAAATAGAATAGAAAGTCCTTATTTGGCTTTCACCTGGGCCATACGTTAATGGGACGCTGAGGGAAAAATGGACTCTTCATTCTCATAAATCTCACGATGGACTCTTTATTATCTTTTCTATGTCATCCATTGATGTAAAACTAGGAATACATGGGGCTTCCCTGGTGGCGCGGTGGTTGGGAGTCCGCCTGCCGATGCAGGGGACGCGGGTTCGTGCCCCGGTCCGGGAGGATCCCACATGCCGCGGAGCGGCTGGGCCCGTGAGCCATGGCCGCTGAGCCTGCGCGTCCAGAGCCTGTGCTCCGCAACGGGAGAGGCCACAACAGTGAGAGGCCCACGTACCGCAAAAAAAAAAAAAAAAAAAAAAACCTAGGAATACGGCACAATAGTATAACTCATGGACAGTAGTTCCAGTTAGTCCTTCCAGCTACCCTTGGACACCCCGTGGAGTCGTCCATTGGTAATCCTTTGTTCAGCCTTGAGGGGTGATATGTCTGTGTATATATGTGCACACACTGAGAACAGGAGCCGAGAAGGAGCTGGGGCTGCCAAGGTCACACACGATGAGGGAGGTGAGCTGGGAAGCCCACGAGGTGAACTTCCTTACTGAGTTTTCTCGCCTGGGACGGTGCCTTGACTGTGCAGCAGAATCCCCGGCAGGGCTTCTTCACACACAGCTGCCTCCACCCCACCTCCGACCCCAGAGGTTCTGATTCAGCACGTCCGGGTGGGGCCTGAGAATTTGCATCTCTGGCAAGTTCCCAGGTGATGCTGCTGCTGCGGGTCCAGAGACCCCTCTTCAAGAACAATTTCCCTGGGGTCTGTGACCCTTTCTCAGTGGATACCGATCTGAGCCCCGGGAGGAGGAAACGTCAGTCCCTACACGTCCCTGACTGTTGCCCATCCACGTAGGAAAGGCCTCATTCCTGCCCCTGTCAAGTGGAACTCTCTCCCGGTGCCAGAGAGGTGGGTCGTGGGGTCCACAGCAAAGGACCAGGAAACCCCCAACGTCTGTTTGTCCTGCTAGGCCTTCTTCACTGAAGAGTACGCCAGGGACCACCCCGAGGACCAGGACAAGCTGAGCTGCCTCAAGGACCTGATTGCGTGGCAGGTAAAGCAGAGGTGGACTGGGGGTAGGCCAGCCCTGTGTCCATCCTTTCCCCTCCCCGGTTCGCCTGCCCTCTGCTAGCCTCTGGCTGGTATGGCCGACTTTCATACTGCTCTCCTGCCCTCTGGCTTTTGGCCTTTCTTCTGACTCTGTCTTCACCTGAGCAGGTGCATTGTGGAAGCGGGATTTGGGGCACTGCACCCTTGGGGTACTGCACCGGCTCTGGGCAGTGATGCTATGCTGCGTGTTGCTAAGACTGCCCTGTTGGATGTTGAATTCAGGAGGTGGCTTCTCCCAGGGGGACTGACGTGAAAGCCAGGGTCCCGCGCGCCTCCCACCGCCTCCCACCACACCCAGCACCCGCCAGTCAGATAATGGAAGACTTCGGCCCCTACCCTACCTCCCGTCCTACTAAGGCTGACCCAGTTTGTTGCAGACAGTGCTCAGATAGATATCAGGTTTCGAAAATAATCGAGGCCTCGGTTTGGTTGGTTTTCAGGCAAAGGGTCTGCACTCTGCGCAAGCTGCTCAGCCCTCCGGAGCCCAGCCCGGCACCTGGGAAGGACCGTCCTTCCCGCCTGCTTCCTCCTGCTCTCTGCTTACCTGCCCTCTCCTTGCATCCTTGTCCCTTCCCTCCAGGATCTCCTTCTCTCTGACTGCTGCTGTGCATGCGTCTCCGTCTTCTTCCTCTCCTCAGAAGTGCTTTGCTTCTCCCCGTCCCCTCTCTGACCTTGGCCTGTCTCTGCTGCCCCCCTCACACCTCCCTCCTGGCTCTGCTTCCCTCATCTCTCTCCACTGCCCTCCCTCCTGCTCTGCTTTTTCCCTGGCTCCCTCTCCCGTGTTTTCTCTCCTTCCTGCCCTCTCCTGCTCTCTGCCACCCTCTAGAGAAGAAACAATCCACAGACCCCTCGCCCAGAGGCATTCACAGGACCAGGCTCCTGGTCTAGGCCTGCAGCAGCCCCTCCTCAAACATCTCCCTGCTTTCCACGGACCACCCAGCACCCAGGACGCAGGGTGGGCTCTGGAGGGTGCGCTGGGGGGAGGCTGGGGAGGTGGGCAGGACAGCAGGGGGCAGCGTCTGCAGCTGCTGGCCCTCCCTCCTCCCTCGTTGCCAGTCCCAGTGCAAAGAAAAGCGAGCTACTGCGGTAGGGAGTTTTTGTTACTCTAGGGGAATTAGGGAGTGAGAAGCATTGGGTGCAGCCTCTTTTCTTAAAATAAGGATTCCTAATTCAGGTCCTTCTCTGCCTCTGCCAATTTATGCAAAGTTAGAGGCCTTAAAAATAAAACGCCAGGCGCTGCACAGATACACTCTCCTGAATGCATTTTGTGAGTGTGGAATTTTCTCTCCCTTCTTACCTTGTGCCACCTGTGACACCCAGACATCCCCAAGAGCCCCAGCCTTCCGAGGTCATCGTGTCCTTTAATACTCAAATAATGATACTCCCCCTCCCCCTCCCCCTCCCCAGCTTGGGAAGCAGGAAGACTCAGCTTTGGTTGGTTTCCTTCCTCAACTCTTTCTGGGGTGCCCCAGGGAGGGCTAACATGTCACACAAATGTGTTTGGTTGCTGGGTGTCATTCTCAATCCATATCACTGTCCTGGGCCTCTCTACTGCGCATGTCTTATCACCTGGTAATGGACTCTCTGGGCTGTATTCACTGCACCCAAAGCATGGACCAGACTGTGTGGCCTCAGAGCACAGCTGATACCAGGCAGTGCCTTCTAAGGAAATTCTTCCAAAGTCTTGCAGTTAATAGAGGGGCACCACAAGCAAAGAAAGGAGACTTTGAAAGCATATGTTTGATGTTACAGCTTCTAAGAGCCTGCAAAGGCGATTGCCTTGGGCCGCATTCCTCCCCCTCAGAGTCCAGCGTCCTAAATACTCAAAAGATGCTGCCCTGTTCAGGGTGAAGGTGACCTTTTTTACTTTACACACAGCAGATTAGCTCTTCCATTTTACTCCATTCATTCTTGCAACTTATATATATTTGAGTCCCAACTGAGTGCCAGGCCACAGAAAGAAAGCGCTGGATCAAACTGGGGGCCTGCTCCCTCCCTGCCTTCTTGGAGCTTAATTATAGATTGGATCTTGGTTTGCCAAAGCCAGATTCACTTTGGCTTTTCTCAAAACACGAGACCCTTAGATTTCAAAGGGAGATGGACTCGCACCGCTAGCAAACCCCACAGAAGCTGGAAGTGCCAAGTACAGTCTGTGTTCAAGATTTCATGGATTTCAAGAGTGATCGCTTCTGAATTGTGTTCTTTGTAAAGATTTTCTCTCTATTCATTGGCATGGGAAGATGTCTACAGTACATTCTTCTTGTAAACATGTCACGAAATATTACATACAGAGAACTACACCTAACAAAAATACACAGCCCACCGAGTTGTCACAGTGTACACGTGTGGCCACCACCAGATGCAGAAGCAGAATTCCTCTAGCACCCAGAAGCCTCTCTTGTGCCTTCTTTTAGTCATTGCCAGCCCTCCCCAAGGTTGACCCCTCTCCTGCTTTTACAGTAACCACTTACTTGCTTTTTAAAAATACTTTTTAACCACCCAAGCACTATATAAACGGAATCACACCGTGTGCATTCTTTTGTGTCTAACTTATTTTGTTTATTGTCATGTTTTAAAATGGATTTATTTTGTTGTACATAGCAATCATTTATTCATTTTCATTGATGTATAATCGTCTATGCAGCTGGACTGTATAACTCTGCCAAAACATATTTATTTCTTTTTCAACTGGTGGAGATTTGGGTTGATTTCAGTTTGACGGTATTACAAGGCATGCTGTTCTGAACATTTTTGTGTGTGTCTTTTTGGCACACACATGCACAAATTCTGTTGGATGTATACCTAGGTGTGGAATTGCTCAGTTATAGTATGTTAGAATATCTGGCTTTAACAGATAACTGCCAAACTTCTATCACTATAGATTAGTTTTGTCAGTTCTTGAACGTCATAAAAGTGGTATTATACAGTATGTGTTACTGTGTGTCTGGCTTCTTCTTTTCACCGTAATGCCTTTGTGATTCATCCAGGCTTTTACATGCAAGAGAAGTTTTTCTTTTTTTGTTCTAAGTGTTATCCATTGTGTGACTATACAATATACCAATAATATACCAATGTATTTATCCATTCTCCTGTTGATGGTGAGTTGTTTTCAGGTTTTGGATAGTGTGGAAAGAGTTGTATGAACATTCTTGTTCATGTTTTTTGATGGGCATAAGCGCTCAGTGTCCTCACTATCTATCTAGTAGTGGGAGTGCTGGGTCATACGTTTATCTTTAGCCTTACTGGATACCAAGAAGCAGTTTTCCAAAGTGGCTGAGCCAATTTACACTCCCACCAAGAACGTCTGTGAGTCTGGGTTGCTCCACATTCTCGCTGACGCATGATACTGTGAGTCTTTAATTTTAGTCTTTCTGGTGGTTGTGAGGTGTCAGTTTAATTTTAATTTGCATTTCCTTTGCGAGCAGCGGTGTTCATCGCCTTTTCATGTGTTTATTGGCTAATTGAATAACCTTTCTGTGAAACGTTTGTTCAAATCTTTTACTTATTTTATTAACTGAATTGTCTTTTTATTAATAATTCATAGGAGTTTATATATATTCTAGATATGAGTCCTCTGTCAAATATATGTATTGCAAATATCTTCATTCAGTCTGTGGCTTGTCTGTTTACTTTCTAATGGTGTATTTTTGAAGAACAGAAGTTTGTAATTTTAATGAGGCCCAATTTATCCATTTTTTTAATGATTATTACTTTTGTCTTCACTTTATGAAATCTCTGGCTATCCCAAGATCATGACGATATTTCCTGTGTTTTATTGGGAAGTTTTATTGTTTTGTCCTATACTCTTAAGTATATGATCCATTTTGACTGACATGAAGTAAGGGGTAAATTATTTTTCTATACAGATTTCTAATTATTCCAGCATCATTTGTTGAAAAGACTATTACTTCTCCCAACTTTGCCATAAAGTGATCATATAGATGTCAGTCTATTTCTGGACTTCCTACTCTATTCCATTGTTCTGTTTGTCCAATGCCATACTGTTCCTAATTACTGTAGCTTTATAGTAACTCTTGAGATCTGATAGTGACAGTACTGCAATTTTTTTTTCAAATTTGTCTTGGTCCTTCTAGTCCTTTGTATTTCCATATAAATTTTTAAATCAGCTTGCCAATTTCCACACACCCCCAAAACACATTGAGATTTTGAATAGGAATATATTAGGCATGTAGATTAATTTAGGAAGAACTTCTGTTTTAATGATAATTGATTCTTCCAGTACATGAATATGGAATCTCTCTCCCTTTCTTTAGTTCTTTAATTTCACTCAGCAAAGTTTTGTAGTTTTCACTGGGAAGGTCTTTCACAAATTTTATTAGATTTGTTTTAAGGTATTTGATATTTTTAACTATTATAAATGGTATTTTTTAAATTTCTCTTTTTGTTTGTCAATATCATCACAATTTTTTTTTTTTGGTATGTTCACCTTGTACCCAGCAACCTTACTAAATTCACTTAATAAGTCAAATTGTTTGTACATTCTTTTGGATGTTCTACAGACAAACATATCATCTGCTAATATAAAAAGTTTTACTTCTTCTGTTCCAATCTTATGCTGTTTACTTATTGTTCTTCCCTCATTGCACTGATGAGTATAAGAAGAGAGAGAGTACATCTTGCCCTGATGTCTCCCACATCAGGGCAAGAGTCAGTATTTCACAGAGTGGGATGTTTTAAAGATGATGTCCCATTCTATGCCTAGTTTGCTAGTTTATCATGAATGGGTTTTTAATTTGTCAAATGCCTTTTATGCATCTATTGAGATACTCATATTGTTTTTCTTCATTATTATGCTAATTCAGTGAATTATATTAGTTGATTTTGGACTATCAAACCAACCTTGCATGTATGACATAAATCCCACTTAGTCATAATGTATTATCATTTTTATATATTTCTGGATTCTATTTGAAAATATGCTCTTCAAGATTTTTGTGTCTATGCTCAAAAGAGATATTAACCTATAATTTTCCTTTTTTATAATATCCTTGTTCAGTTCTTGTAAGAAAGTTACTCTGGTCTCAAAAAGTGGGTTGAAAATTACTCCCTATTTAAAAATTCTTTAAGAGTTTGTATAAAGTTGGCATTTATTTATCCCTTAAATGTTTGCTAAAATTTGTCTGTGAAGCCATATGGGCCAGGAATATTTTAAAGTATGTATTTAATTTAATAGTTTTCAGATTTCCTATTTCTTTCGGCCCCTTTTTGGTAAGTTGTATTTTTCTAGCAATTTGTCCCTTTTATCTAAATATTAAATTTATTGACATAAACTTTTTTATAATATCTTCTTATGATCTTTTATAATGCTTGTACTTCCTATAGTGATACTCCTTTTTAAATTCTGATATTGGTTATTGGTACCTTCTATTTTTTTTATTAGCCCTTTAAGGTGTTTATCAATGTTTTTGTCTTTTCAAAGAACCAACTTTTGGATTTGTCAATCCTCTGTGTTGTCAGTTTGTTTTCTTTTTCATTCATGTCCACTCTTACTTTTATTATTTCCTTCCTTTTACTCTCTTTGGGTTTAGTTTGCTATTCTTCTACTAATATCTTGAGATGGATACTTAGCTAATTGATTTTCTGTCTTTTCTAATATGTAAAACTAAAGCTATACATTTATCTTCCATTAGCAACTTTATATCTCACTAGTTTTTGTATGTAGTATTTCCATTATCATTCCCTTCTCTCTTTTTTAATACATTTATTTATTTATTTGTTTGTTTTTGGCTGTGCTGTGTCTCCATTGCTGCGCACGAGCTTTCTCTAGTTGTGAGCGGGATCTACTCTCTCATTGCGGTGGCTTCTCTTGTCGCGGAACGCGGGCTCTGGGCACTCGAGCTTCAGTAGTTGTGGCTCACAGGCTCTAGAGCGCAGGCTCAGTAGTTATGGCACATGGGCTTAGTTGCTCCGTGGCATGTAGGATCTTCCTGGACCGGGGCTCAAACCTGTGTCCCCTGCATTGGCAGGCGATTTCTTAACCACTGTGCCACCAGGGAAGTCCCATTCCTTTCTTTTTTTTAAAATTTATTAATCTATTCATTTATGGCTGCGTTGGGTCTTCATTTCTGTGCGAGGGCTTTCTCTAGTTGTGGCAAGTGGGGGCCACTCCTCATCACAGTGCGCGGACCTCTCTCTATCGCGGCCTCTCTTGTTGCGGAGCACAGGCTCCAGATGCTCAGGCTCAGTAACTGTGGCTCACGGGCCCAGTTGCTCCTCAGCATGTGGGATCTTCCCAGACCAGGGCTCGAACCCGTGTCCCCTGCATTGGCAGGCAGATTCTCAACCACTGCGCCACCAGGGAAGCCCCTTTTCTTTTTTAAATAAAATCTTTGTCTTGTTTCATGGATAGAAAATTTTTTCTTTTTCTATATATTAGTTATTTTAAAAAATATAAAGTTTTCTTAAGTTCTCTTCATTCTCTGTTTCTTCCACGTTAGTCCATTTGTTCTTTTCTTCCTCTCTCCCTTCCTCCCTTCCTCCCTCCCTCCCTTTTTGCTTTTCTTCCTATCTGTTGGTTCTGATCTCTGTCTTTCACACTGGAGAATTTCCTTCAATGCCTGGTGATCCTTGGCAGTCTGTCCATAGTAAAGAGTGGGGCACTAAAAAAGCTGAATGAATTTCTGTGCACGTGAGAGAAGGTATTGTCACCTGGATGGCATTACATATGGTAACTGAGTGATCCACAGACGTCTGTATAACATGCACCATTCACTTTCTCCAGAACAGACCCTTGAAGCTATTGCATAGGAAGGTCCCCCTGACTCCTGCACTGCTGGCAATCTGGGGACTGGAAAGTGGAGGTCTCACTGTCTATTAATGTGCAGGCTTTCCCTCAACCCCCTGTTTCCTGTTTGGTTCCTCATCCCTGCCCTCTGTTGTGCCTGGTACCCCTCAGCCCATAGCTGTTTGTTCTAATTGTTCTAGAGGATAAGCTCCTGCTTCTTGGGGCAATGGGAAAATATGACACTTGGCTACCAGGTAAAGCAGTAAGAACCTGGCTATCTAACTGCTCCTGTCACAGAATTTCAACCCATCCCTCTGTTTTCAGCCTCTCAACTCACTCTAGCTTTTCTAGGATACCTGGTGCCTCTAATCCCTGAGCCCCTCCTGGCTTCCCAGAGGCAGATTGGCCTCTTACCACCAACTCCTCCTCTGCCCTGGAAGGTCAGTTACCATCCACCTTCCACCTGATGTATCGTGGGCCAAGTTCACAGATGTTTCCTAGTCTCACGGAATTTCAGTTTCTCCTTCACTTTGTCATTTTGGGGAGCCCTCCAAGAGAAGGAGGCAGAAATGTCTTTATGTCACCATCATGGAAACATTTTTTTCTTCAAAATGATCTGTATTCTACTCTTTGCAGCCCTCATTATGTTTCCCTGAGGCCACACTATGAACTTCCTCAGCTGTTGCTGCTCATCGTAGCCACCGTGGCTTGGCTACTGTCCTCGTATCTACCATTTAGCCAGTGTTTATTGACCTCCTCTGTTGATAAATAAGAGCTTAACTGTCTCACATCAATTATCTCTTCCCCTCTCATCTTCCCAAGGCTTTTCACATCACTTTTTAAAAACTCCCTATTGGCTGGTTAACTCCACGCTGTTAACATTTGGGTATCTTTCTTCAGCAACATGAGGTCGTATCACTGGATCTCCTGTGTTGTGAGACCAGGCTGTGCCCACTCCTCCTTCTCTGTTCAGCCCTTCCCTTCTCCTGTCTCCCAGCCTCTGACAATCATACTTTCCCTTTTGCATTGCCAAGAACTTCTTGGGCAAGGCTTTAAGTCAAAGCAACAGAGAGTCCTCTCCTCTGGTCTCACACTCTGCCCCTCAGTAGATTCTGTAAGGTGCAGACTTTCCCTAACACGTGGCTTCTCATGGGGGTGGGGGGTGTCCAGCCCTCCTGTGGGGCAAGGGCAGCTGGAGGTCTTTCTCCTAGAGGTCTTGTTTTCAGAGCAAACCCCAAGGATGCAGCTTTCCCATTTCTCAGGGTTGGTGACCCCACTTGAAGGTTTCCAAGACCCTAAAGCCCTCAACAAATTCTCAGCAGGCAGACTTGCTTCCACCACCTCCATGGGGCCAGGTGGCCAACCTTCGGCTCATCATTTACCACCTTCTCTCCAGATACCCTTCCTGGGAGCTGGGATTAAGATCCACGAGAAAAGGGTGTCAGAAAATCTGCGGCCCTTCCACGACCGGATGGAGGAATGTTTCAAGAACCTGAAAGTGAAGGTGGAGAAGGAGTATGGTGTCAGAGAGATGGTACTGGTGGTCCCTGTGGCTGGGAGGGGTGGGCAGGGAGGAGGATGAGATTGGAGCCGAGGAACCTGCCCTTGAGGAGAAGGACCTGAGAGCCAGCAGTGCCAGGGCCAATCCAGGGAACCTTTCTGGAAACTTGGTCCCTCAAAAGCCACCCCAGATAAATGCCAGTTACAAATTGAGGCCTTAGCACTCAAGGGACCATGCTAATAATAAAAGCATTATTGATGAAGCACCTGTTATGTGCCAGTCTAATCTAAGCACTTAGGTCATTTCGTCTTCACAACAAGCCTGGGAGTGATTTTTAACCCCTTGTGTCTCTTCTGGAGGTTCCTAGGTGTAAGTGACTTGCCAGAGGCTACATGACAAGTGAGTGCAGGTCACTGCCCCTGGCTCTTTTGGCCTGCAAAGCCAGCGCTTTGGGCCACTCATAAGCTCCGTGTCCTCAAGAGGCCATAAGTCTGGTGCTCACGAGACGTCTTCTTTATCCTCTTCCCCAGAAAGTAGCATCATAAAACGTCAAGGCTGCGTGGTCCTTCAGAGGCCATCTGGCACAACCCTCTGATTTTACAGATGGGAAAACTGAGGCCCAGAGACAAGAAGTGAGTTAATGAAAGCATGGAGGTGAACTCAGGTCTCTTATCTTCTGGCACAACAGTTTTTCCATGAGACAGGTTGCCTCTTCCAGCACTCCATGTGTGACACCCCAATTCAGTTCTCACCCAGAGTTAGGTGACATTGCATAGGTTAAGGGCAAAGTCCTCCACAAGACTCTCCTCACTTCAGACACCAGGGTTCCCAGGCCACCTGCACCTCTGACCAACTGTTTACAAATTTGGAGATTCCCACCACCCCTTCAGGTCTGATAATTTCACAGAAGTCAAGGAGTCGGCCCTCCCTCCAGATCCATGAGTTCCCTATTCACAGATTCAACCAATGGAGGATCAGAAATACTTGGGGAAAAAAATCGAGAAAGTTCCAAAAAGCAAAACTTGAATTTGCTGTGCTGGCAACTATTTACCTCACATTTACATTATAGTTACAACTATTTACATAGCATTTACATTGTATTAGGTATTAAAGTAATCTAGAGAGGATTTAAATTATACTGGAGGATATGTATAGGCTGCATGCAAATACAAGCCACTTTATGTAAGGGACTTGAGCATCGCTGGATTTTGGTATCCTCGGAGGTCCTAGATCCTGAAGGATGACTGTACTTACGATTACAGTTTTATTATCAAGGAAACAAATCAGGACCAGCCAAATGAGGAGAAGCATAGGGTGAAGTCTGGGAGGGTCCCAAACACACAGCTTCTGTGTCCTCAGGACATGTCACCGTATCTATCCTACTGGCACATCCATGTGTGATTACCAGCCAGGAAAGCTCACCTTAGCCTAAGCGTCTGGAGTGTTAATTGGGGTTTATAGGCATGATTGAATGAATCGTTGGCCCCGTGGCTGACATCAGTCTCCAGCCCCCCTTCCTCCCCAGAGGCTGAGCTGATATTATCTGGCCCAGAGTCCCAGCCCTGTAATCACAAGGTTGGTCTTTCTGGCCAGCCCCCATCCTGAGTCTTCCCATCAGTGTAAAGGGGCCACCATGAAACACAAAGACACTCCTACCAGTGGGGAAATCGCAAGGATTTAGACCTCACCTCCCAGGACCCAGGAATAAAGGCCTGACACATCCTTTCTTAAACAGCTGTGCGTAACCTCACCGGCGGGGGAGTGTCTGCTCTGCCCTACGCAGGGGCAGGAGGAAGGCAGCAGTAATGCGGAGGCCACGTCACCCCATCCGCCCCCCACCCCGGCCCCGCCTTGACATCAGACCTGGCTTCTAACCACACCCTCCTCCCCGCCCACAGCCCGACTTCGAGGACAGGCGAGTGGGCCGGCCCCGGTCCATGCTGCGCTCCTACAGGCAGATGTCCATCATCTCCATGACTTCCACGAACTCTGACTGCAGCACGCCCAGCAGAGTCACCTCCGAGAGGTCAGTCCACCCCGGGCAGCCCCCTGCACCCCTGCACCAGCCCGGCCCTCAGCAAAGCCTCGCTGCTTGCCCCTCTGCCCTTGGCCCTCCTTCTACATCTCCGGGCCCTTCTGTTTGAAAGCCCTTCCCCACCTGGCACCTCATTAAAGCCCTCACAACTACCCTGTGCGGCTTAGTGCCGTTGTTAGGGGGTCAGTCGAGGCCCAGAGAGGTGTGGTGGCTTTTCCTGAGGACCCAGCAGGGCACCGCACGGCCCACAGGCTCCCCGTCCAGCCACCTCCATCAGCCAGCCTGAGCTCCTCATCTTCTTGCCTCTGCCGGGGCTCCCGTCCCCACCAACTCCCCATCCCAGAGCTCCTCCTCCTGTACCTACCTATACCTCTGTCAGGGTTCCCCTCCTCGGCCAAGAAGAGCCTCTCCGCTTCCACTTTCTTGGAGCCATCTGCGCGACCCGGCCCGGCTCAACTAATGTAATAGCAGATCCTGTGATGGAGAACTCTCTCTGGGAGAATGTGCTAAGGGGTCCTTGACCTCCTCTCTTGGCTACTCTGCAAGGTTGCTGCCAACACCCCCGTTTACTGAAAAGGAAATCGTGGCTCAGAGAGGTTGAGTGATTTGCCCAAAGTCATTCGGCTAAAAAGTGGCATAGATTTGAATCCAGATCCATAATTTTAACCAGTTGTCTCTTCCTATCACCAGTCTTATGGCTCACTGCCTTCAATTTTATTTTACCCTGTATTTTGAGTGTTTGCAAATTAAGCAAGTGGCTCCCCAAACTCTGCCAGGTGAGCTGATCTACCCCCCGACCCCGTGGTGACAGCTCCGTCAGCCTGGGTCCCCGCAAGACAGTTCCACTGAAGCTCTAACTGCAGTGTTTACTGCTGTCCTTCTTGCCATTCAGCTTCGACCAGGAATTAGCACCTCCCAAGGCTCCCAAAGTGGAACAAGAGGAGCCGATCTTCCTAGGGAGCACTCTGCCAGAGGTCAAGCTGCGGCGGTCCAAGAAGAGGAGCAAGAGAAGCAGTGTGGTGTTCGCGGACGAGAAGGCCACGGCAGACCTGAAGCGGGTGAGTGGCCAAGGCAGCATCTCCTCTGACACCATCGGCAGATCTCCACTGCATGCCCGGCACACTGCCTGGGGCTCCGAGACGTGGACCGCTCAAGCCTCACCCTCACAGTGAAGTGGGGTTACCGAGGTGGCCTCTCAGGGGCAGGGAGGTGAAGTGATTGCTGGCGCCCCTGCAGCCTGGATGTGACAGAGTGGGATATGACCCAGGCTGTCACTGTGTCCTTTCTACCATCGCACAGGACTCTGAGGCTGGGGAGAGGCTTCCCAGTCCACCACTGAGCGGGAGAGCCGCCCTCCCAGGGCTGGGCCAGGTGTTTCCACCTCGGCCCTCTATCCCCACCCCAGGGCCATTCTAACCACGGACATCTCAGACTCTGCTAAGCTCTTCCAGTGGACCGGGAGCCCAGCTGGGGATGCAGAGATGAAATTCTCACTGCCCTGACTTTAAGAGTTACTGTCTTATAAACTAATAACTATTTAATATTGAGACTTGATACCAGACAGCCCTGGATTCAACCCCAGCTTCCCCCTGAAAGAGAGGTTTCTTGAAAGCATTCTGGGAGCCTGGAAGCGGGAGAGGGATTTACTCTCCTGGGAAGGGAGGGCTGCCGGATGAAAGGGCAAGGGCCCAGCTGAGATGCAAAAGAATCCCCCACAAACTTCCCAGTAGGCCTCAGAGGCTATTCTTTTCAGGGGGGAAGGCTAGAAACAAGACTGCTTCACAATTCTAGGGGGCATCATTCACACAGTCTAAATGTATGCCCCCCCCCGCCCCGCCCCACATACACACAGCAGAGTTGTATAGTATACAACCTGTGCAACCATGCATGGCACTCTGGCATAAAGTGACACAAAACAGAATAAATGAACTTGGGGCTGGGTCCATAGAAGCCATGGCAAACCCTTATCGCTGACTTTTCAGGGCCTAGAACTGCCTCATGCTAAGCCTCTGTGGGGTGTGTGTGTGTGTGTGTGAGTGTCTGTATGCACATGTGGGCATGATATATTCATCCAGCTTTCCAGGAAGCACGAGTTCATGAGTGATACCAACCTTTCGGAGCATGTGGCTGTCGCCCCCAGGGCATCCGTCCTCTCTCAGATGAGTTTCGCCAGCCAGTCCATGCCCACCATCCCAGGTATGCACCCTGCCACCACCAGCACGGGGGGTATAGAGGTGTCTGGGGGTGGAGGAGGGTGGGAACCCTATCTACATAGCAAAGTGAGCTGAGCACCATGGGGGTAAGAGGCTCCGCTCATGGCCCCCCTGTCCTCTGAGCTCTCCCCACACCCACCCACTTCTGTGGCCCTACCAGGGCTGGGGTGGAGGGCTGCTATCACTCTGGAGCTCAGGACCCACTGGGAATGTGGTATGTCCCACCAGGTGGTCCTGGGTTCTCAGTTAGCCAGGCCCTCCAGGGATCGGGAGTCTGCCCCTGGTAAACCTCTCAGCCTGTGTTTCCCTCTGGGGCCTGGAGGGCTATTTCCGGAACTTACAGAAATTGCTGCCACATCTTACAGCTGCAGAGTGTTTGATGCACAGATACTTCCATTTCCCCCATCACTCATTCATTGTCCAGTGAGGAGGTCTGCAGCTTACAGATGACCTTTGCTAATTCACAGAGGGGGACCTGGGGCTCTAACTGGGGATGTAGCCTGCCCAAGAGGGCTCCATCTGGCACGTGGCAAGTCTCTAGTGTCCACCACTCTGTGCTGGGTGACAAATGTTCCTCCTTCATTGTTTCATTTAAGCCTCAGCACAAACCTATGAAGTAGATCATGTGACCAGCCCCATGGTATGGATGAGGAAACTGAGGCACTGAGAATGTCAATCTCCTGACTGTCCCAGCCACTAAGTAGTGGAGGCCCCTGGAACTGTATCCCTAACCACTGCCCAGCCTCCCCAAGCAGGACACCCCCATGCGGCCGTTTCACTCTTGTCCTCGCAGCAGGCCTCACAATGCCCTTGAGGTCTGTGCTCTTACCCCCAGGTACCCAAAGTCAAAACCGAGGGTCAGAGTCGTCTGTGTGACTCTGAGCTGGGGGCCATAATCACCAGATGACACCTTGGTTGGAGATGCTCTCCTCCCGGGACCTCTGGGTTCTCCATGTTGGAAGACAAGAGTGAGCCCACACAACCTCCCCGACCTGGGCAAAAGGCCCTGTTCCCTGAGGAAGTCAGGGCCCCAGTGGCCAGGGCCTTCCCCCACCGTGGACCCGTGTTTCCAGCCCAGAAGCCCTTGGAGGAGGCCTCGATCGGGTCCCGTTGCAGGCTGCTGTGTGCGGGGCTGGGCAGGCCTCAGTGCAGTGGACGGACAGGCTCGACAGTCCCGGCACGGCAGCACTCGGGCCTCCAGCCTCCTGCCTGGCCCCCTGCCTGTTCTCCCTGAAGGCTATCTCTGTCCCCCGCGTGTCTCCCATCTGCCCCCCGAAGTCACCCTCTCTCCGCCCACCGCTCACGGCGGCTCTCGGCTCTCCCGCAGCCCTCACGCTCTCCGTGGCCGGCGTGCCCGCGACGGAAGAGGCCACCTCATCCCCCCGCTTCAGCCAGACCTTCCTCCCTCTGTCAGAAGGCGACAAGAAGACGCTCAAGCGGAAGAAAGTAAATCAGTTCTTCAAGACGATGGTGAGCTCCCAGACAGTGCAAGGAAGGGGGGGTGTGGGGAGGAGGAAGGGAAGAGGGGGAGGCGGAGAGAGGAGAAAATGGGGGCGTGTGTGTATATGCGCGTGTGCACGGTGTGGTCACCCTCAGGGAGGTATGGGCAGGGCCCCCTAGGGTGGGGACGGTGGCCAGAAATGCCCAGAGTGCAGTTCTCCTCTTGGTCCCCAGGTGGCTGCCCTGAGCAGGATGGACCCCAGCTGGGCTGCAGGAATGTGCCAGAGGGGTGTGCAGGGCCCCTGGGACCTGAGAAACCATAGCTGTCCTTTGCTGCACCTGGGCAGCTAAAAGTGCTTTTTAATTCTTTTGGAAGAACTTTCCTATTCAACTTATATTACAGAATCCCACTATTTAAAAGTTTTGTTTCCAAGCCCTGACTTCTCAAGTCCCGTCTCCTATTGTTACTTGTCAGTCTTTGCTCAAGATGAAGGTACCACTGACCTTCACCACCTTGACCCTCAGGGTGCTGTTAAAGCAGAACTCTGCTGCCGTAATAACTGCAAGTTCACCATGAGCGTGCAGTGAGTCAGGCACCATGCTAAGTCCTTTGCAAACATGATCCCATTTGACCTTCCACTGTGAGGATTTTATCAGGCTCACAGAGTTAGGTAAGCGACTTGCCCCGTGCCACGGTCCACGAAACAGCAAAGCCTGTGTTCTAACCACTGCATGGCACAGCCTTTCTGGTCACATCAATCAAAGTCATGGCAGCTCAGGCTCACTGGGTTAAGGGAGGGGTCAGCTCAGCGGCCCTTGTGAGTGGGACAGGAAGCCCCGCTTTGGGCTACCGAGAACCCCATTTTGGGTTGTGTCTCTTTATCCTCTTCTCCCACGCAGCTGGCTGGCAAACCTGCCGAAGAAGGCAAGCAGACCTCCGACCTAGTGTCCACCGACCTGTGAGATGCTGCTGGCCAGGGCTGCACCTGGGGAGACAAGGATGGGAGTTTCCAGAAGAGGAGACACACAGTGGGACATTGATGCCTCTAAGAGTGGGGAGACCATCCATCGGTTGCCTGCACTCAGACAGAGGGAATGGGCTGACCTAAGCCCCAGAACTGTCAGTGGTGACAGACCCAGTATAACCAGGGCCAGTGACCCAGGTGCTGGATGACGATGCCCCATCTGGATCCTTAGCCCCACGAGGATCCATCAGGAATGCCTTCTCCCAGTATGCTCTCCCAGCATCCTGGGCACACCTTTTTATAGCCCAGTTTCTTAGGTATAAGGAGCTATATTTTTGTATCATTTTCTAAGCTTAACAGAAAAGCTTTTTTTTTTTTTTTTTTTGCCGTACGCGGGCCTGTCACTGTTGTGGCCTCTCCCGTTGTGGAGCACAGGCTCCGGACGCGCAGGCTCAGTGGCCATGGCTCACGGGCCCAGCCGCTCCGCGGCATGTGGGATCTTCCCGGACCGGGGCACGAACCTGTGTCCCCTGCATCGGCAGGCGGACTCCCAACCACTGTGCCACCAGGGAAGCCCCCCAGAAAAGCTTTTAAATATTCTTTTATTTTATTTTTGGTTAACAGTTTTGTACTTTACATTTTTTAATACAACCAACCCATCTTTTTTCTAGCTGATCATCTCCAAAGTGTTGCTATTTCTTACTGACAATAAAAACGATTCCGTGGCTCAAGCAAGCCTCATTGCATAATTCCATCAGCTGAATCCCTAAGGCCCAGGACTGGACAGGTTGCTCCTGGGGATGGTCGGGAGGACAGGCAGGCCCAGGGCCTCCAGTGATGTTAAGAAACCTGGCTCCAGCCCATCCCAGTGCAAACGCGCCCACCTTGTTCGCGCCACCCCCACGAATCTTCTCTGCGACTTCAATTCGTTTAAATATTCATTTTAATTTGGGTTAACAGTTTCGTACTTTACATTATTTCCCAGATGAAGACACCGAGGCACAGAGGCACGACGTGAGCTAAGATCAGACACGTGATACGTGGAAAGGCTGGGATCAAACTGGCAGGAGCTGGACAGGAAACTTGGCTTTAACTCTGTGCTGCCTCTTGCACGCCTTCACGCATGGGCTGTCTTATCGCCTTTGTCCGCCCCAGTCTCTTCCTGTAGCCACCACGCCCCCTCACCAAGCCCCAGCCCTGTTGCCCGGTCCAGCTTCCACTCTCTCCTCAACAGTCCCGTGAGTTCTGTTTCGGTGGTAGTTGGGGCTTTGGCTGCATCATGGATGCTCTCAGGTGAGGCGACAGTGCCCAGAGGCTCGGAATCTGGCTGAGTTCACTTTCCAAAGGGCAGGGAAGTGCACCTGCACAAAGGAGTGTCCCCAGGGAACAGAGGGGCTGGACCCACCAGGGCATCTTCGTGGCTTCACGGCTGGCGCTGTGAGCAGTGGGTGACATTTATTTATTTGTTTATTTATTTTAAAGTTTTTTTTTTCATGTGGACCATTTTTAAAGTCTTTTTATTGAATTTGTTACAATATTGCTTCTGTTTTATATTTCGGGTTTTTTTTTTTTTTTTTTTTTTTTGGCCACAAGGCATGTGGAATCTTAACTCCCCGACCAGGGATCGAACCCGCACCCCCTGCATTGGAAGGCAAAGTCTTAACCTCTGGACTGCCAGGGAAGTACCGTGGGTGAACTTTAAATACTGCTTAGAGGAAGATCTTTGGAACGGTGAGGCCCAGAATGAGAGACGTTTCAGGGTGTGACAACGAGGGTATCAGGAGAGGCAAGGAACAGCCCTAAAGCTAACTTTTCTCTTCATAGGATTTTGCCAGAGGTGGACTCTGGAAGAAAGAGTGGGTCAGGTGAAGAACAGAGGCGTTGGAGGTAAAGGAATTGTCCCCTGTGAAGGGGGTAGGGCAGCGAGGTTAGCGTGGGTTTCTCCTGCCCAAAAAGAGTCAGGACAGAGCACAGATAAGGCAAGAGCTGTTATTCACCAAACCCGCAGTGCAAGTACCATGCAGAAGACTTCCATAGCTATTTATAAAATATTAATGTCTTCTGTTTACTGAGAGGTTTATAATAAATAACCCTTACAACAATCAGGGCTGCTAACCCAACTCTTATAATGATAAGCACAATTGACCATATTGTTTTTCTTAGATTTAACTCTTAATGACTCCAATGAGAAAATTCTTAAGAGAGTTGGATGCAGTTATTTTTGACTGTTTATAAAACTGGGGGGAGGGCTTCCCTGGTGGCGCAGTGGTTGAGAGTCCGCCTGCCGATGCAGAGAACGTGGGTTCGTGCCCCGGTCCGGGAAGATCCCACATGCCACGGAGCGGCTGGGCCCGTGAGCCATGGCCGCTGAGCCTGCGCGTCCCGAGCCTGTGCTCCGCAACGGGAGAGGCCCAACAGTGAGAGGCCCATGTACCACAAAAAAAAAAAAAAAAAAAAACTGGGGGGAAAGGAAGTAGATTTTATGAAAAATATGTCCCAATGGCAGACTCCCAGAATTCACACAGATCTTAAAAGGAGTTTAAAATTAAACACAAATAACATATTTTGTGTTAAACGTTTAAATCAATGAACACTCGGGAAAATACTAGGTTCTCATAAACAGTGGCTGCCTGAATTTTAGTGTTAAATGACCACATTTACAAATGAGTAGGTGTGGTTTCCAGGAATCTTAGGATTTGCCGTTAGGGCAGGTCACATGAAGATCCACCCAGCTGGACCCTGGGTAATCATAGCGACCCTGACCGTGAGACACAGAGGTAAGAGCAGGTGATACCTGGGCCAGGCATAGAAGCATCAACTCATTTCTGATTTACAGGGACACATGGGGTAGTCACCACTGTGGCCCCAATTTCTACAGTACAAACCACAGTAAAGAGGAGAGCTCACAGCCCGTTCTCCTCCCTCATGAATGTGATGAGAACTGTCCAAAGCCCTGGAGAAAGCACCATCCCTGCCCTCAAGGTGCTGCGGGTCCTACAGTGAAGCAAAGTGTGCCAGGTACGGAGGGACCCAGCGGGGGGAGGAAGGCCTCCCTGTCAGGAAGGGAAGGTGAGTCAGGGTCGTCCAGGTAGAGAGGCGGAAAGGCAGGCACATGCTGAGCAATTGTGAGAAGCTCACATGGCCACGGCTGGAGGCAGGTCCTCAGAAAGGGGGTGGGGTGCGTGGGATGGGAGAGGTCAGGTGTGTGCAGGATCTTGAATGCCATGGTGGGCAACACACATAAGTGCCTACTGTGTGCCAGCCACTGCTCTTGGCAATTTGCACTTTAGTAACTGTTGAATCCTCACAACCACCCTCTGAAGCATAGACTATTATTAGTTCCAATTTACAGTGAGGAAACAGGTCCAGGAAGGCACAGGCACTTGTCCTGGGGAACACAGCTTGGAGATGGCAGACCAGGGACTTTATGCTTTGGGGTCCAAGGAGCAGGCTGTTGAGCAGCATGTTTCCAAGGGATAACATTGGGGACACAGCCTGGATCCCCAGATCACTTGCTCTCTAAGCTGGGTGTGCACTGGGGCTCCCTAAAAGCACTATGCCCAGCCCCACCTGGGCCTCACAAGTCAGAATCTCTGGGGCACAAGCCCGGGAGAGTGGTTTTGATCAGTTCTGTAGGTGGGTCCTATATATGAGACCTGCTGGGCAGGACCTTGAAATCCACACAGCTTTGCTTCCCATTTGCTAGATGAGGAAACTGAGGCCCAGAGGGGCCAACACAGCCCACCAAGTCCCAGAGTGAAAAAAGGAATAAGTGACCAAGCCCAGCTAGAGCGACTGCCTCTAACCAGTGTTCTTTACCCAGAGATGGAGGAAGGGGGAGGGAGGGGGAGGGACAGAGAGGGAGGGGAACTACTTGTTGAGCAGACTGTTTCTCTAGGTGCAGCACAAAGGCCACTGGTGGTATAGCAGGGATCTTCAGTGGACGTGGTCACAGCTTCACATAACGTGGAATCCAATTACATTAGCTTCCTATTGCTAGTGTCACAAATTATCACAAGCTTAGTGGCTTAAAACAACACAAACTTATCTACTACTGTCCTTGAGGTCAGAAGTCCTAAATTAGTCTTACGGATGAAAATCAAGATGACAGCATGGCTGGTTCCTTCTGGAGATTCCACTGGACTGTTTCCTTGCCTCTTCCAACTTCTAAAGGTGGCAATGCATTCAGCATTCCCTGGCTTGTGGCTACATTGCTCCAATCTCTGCTTCCATTGTTACGTCTCCCCCTCTGTTATTAAATCTCCCCTGTCTCCCTCTTAGAAGGACAATTCTGATTACACTGGGCCCACCTGGATTATGCAGGATAATCACTCTATCTGATCTTTACTTAATCACTTCTGCAAAGTCCCTTTTACCTTGGAAGATGACAAATTCACAGATTCTGGGGATTTGGAAGTGGACTTCTTGGGGAGGGGTCATTATTCTGTCTGTCACACACATGATGAGAAGAATCGCTCCCTTTTCAATTCTCTTCAGTGCTTTTGCCTTCTCCAAGGAGAAAGTCCTTGGCTGGTGTGTTTCATCACCTCTCTAACACTTGGCTGATCTCACATCCTAGCACAGAGTGAGCAAGCTCAGGCCAGTGCTGCCTCAGTTTCCTCATCTATAAAATGGTGATAATTATAGTACCTCCTATAATTGCTGTGAGGACTGGATGAGATAACAAGGTAGGGATTCAGGCTGTGCCCAGCATGGTGTAAACTCTAAATAAATGCTCATTCTCCCTATTTTATTTATGGCAAATGATGCTGGTACTGATGATCCATTCCCAGAAATCGTATGGAATTTATCTTTAAAATAAATTCATTAAGTAAAAAAACAATAACAACAAAGGAAAAGAAATGTGAGAACCGATTAAAAAATTGTAAGTAAATCAAAACTACAGGCACTGCACAAAGATGGCAAAATGAGAAGGGGTGTGAGCCTCAACACTGTGTGACTCTGACAGTGGCCTGCACACGCACGCCCAGACTACTGCTGTGGAGAGACTCGATTAGCATTTTCTGAATAAGTGAAGGAACGAGCTATTGCCAAGCATCGCTTCAGAGGCATTTCCTGTATTGTCTCGTTCAGTTCTTGCAACAGTCCTTTGAGGGAGGTGACCCTGGTTAACCTCATTTTCCATATGAGCAAACAGAGGTTCAGAGATTAAACAACAGCAGGGCACTCAGAAAATATAACTGGAGGAGCCCAATTTGAATCCAGACCAGTCCAACTGTCCCCCTTGGCTGCCTTCTAAGGCATTTTGCCCCATTGCCAACCCAGTTCCCACTATTTCCATCACAGTGGCGTTAAGGTGTTTTTCTCCAGGGGGCATGTTTCCTCGAAGCTGCTGCTGGTCCTGGGAACCCTTCTCTTTATTAAAGGGGCTCAGAAACCCTGGGCCATTGACCAGAGATGTCACCCAGTCTCTGCACTCTGCTTCCTGCCTTTAAAGAGTTCGCCACCAGAGGGCAGTGTTGGCCTATGTTTCTCCAGCCTCAAAATCACCCAGAAACCAGAGCAGCAGAGAGGGGACCAGGATCAGCTCCAGCCTGGTTAAAGCCTGGGCCAGACTCCTAGAAGCCCGCACTTGGGGACAGAGAAGCCAGCCCCATGGCAAGCCCCCAGAGCACACTGAGACAGCGCTGGTGAGCACGGCTACCCTGGCAGAACGGGAGGCCCAGATGACAGCTCATTGCCACTCGCAGAGAACGGATCTCTTGTCACCATTTTACAGATAAGGAAACTGTGGCACAGATAGTTTAGGCTAGAAGCCAACTAGTCCCAGATCCCCCCATTCCCCATCCCAACCAATCCTCACCCTGTCAGGCTTCCAGAAACCTTGAAACTCAGGAGCTATTGTGTTTCATGTGTACTAAGGAACAGAGCCCGAGCAGCCAAGCCTACAAAAGGGGAATCCAGGGAAGGCAGGTAAGTGCACAAGCTCAGGGACGTGTAGCCCCAGCTGGCAGCCCTCTCCCCAGAGGCCTCTCCCCTTGCCCTCAGGCTCCCAGCCCCTGACAAGCGCTCACATTCACGGAGCACGTGCTACGTACGTACCTGGCACTTAGTCCTCAGAGAAGCACTGGGAGGGAGTTGCCTTTCCCCATTTTACAGATGAGGAGACTGAGGCCCAGGACAGTTGATTGCTCTCTGAGGTATTACCTTACCAAGGAGTAGAGTCAGGACTGAGACCCGGAAGTTTCGCTCCAGAGCTTGACCTGACCTGCCCTGTGATGCAGCCGCAGCCAGTTCAGACCCCACCTGCCTCCTTGGCCTCTGGTTATTCATCCTCCTCGGCCTGTTTCTTCACACAGTCCTCCAACCCATGGAAGTCAAGATCAGAGGTGGTGGCCCCGGTGGGGTGGGGCCTGTGCACATTCACCCTTTCTGCAGGCCTTGAGCCCGTGTGGGCTCCTAGAGCCCTATGGGCTCCAGTGCCTATGGCCGACTGCTGGGCACATGCTCCAGAAGAGTGGCAAAGCCTTCCCTCCTCCCCCGGCATTGCCCCCAACTGGCGAGATTGTCCCAAGGTGAGAGCAAAAACACTGTGTGGAGGAGGATAGATGCTGGGCCTCCTGCCCAAGCCTCCCTGTCAATATCCGTCCTCTGGTACCCAGGCATTCAACAATCACCCTCCTCCTCATCAGCAGTGTCTGCCACATCCTGGGCTCTACGCCTGATACATATCACATCATTTTTCATGCAAAATTCACACGAGACAGGTTCTATTTGCAGCTCCATTTAAGAGAGAAACAAACTGAGGCTTTGTGAGGTCAAGAAACATGGCCAAGATCGTACAGCTACCAAACAGCAAAGGAAGGGTTTGAACCCAGCTCCACCCCAGCCCCAGAGTGCATGCTTTTCATGTTCTATTGCCTTGTCCCAAACATCTTAATCTGGGGCTCAGAACATATGGTCTTTTCTCATTCAAGCAGTCCTCCCTCTGGACTGCAATATGCAAACTGCTGCCCCGCATCTCTGGCTGGCTCAGGCCCCACCTGTCCAACCTTTTACTGTTTCCCCTGAAGCTGGGCAGGCCATCCCTTCTCAGGTTTGGATTTCCACCTCTGGGAAATCTCAAAAAAGGCTAAAATAATTTCATCTCTAAAAGGACCCTAGTTTATAGAGACACTTGACTCTTTTCGCAGAGGCCCTGGGACGGATCAGGGGGGCTTCCGGGACATAGCGCCCAAACCACCCCTGGGGGTAGGACAGGCAGCTCCTGTTACCCACCCCAAGGGCCGCAGCAGTGCTCCTGAAATCAGGAGTGGGGATTCTGGGGATGAGTTGGGTGCCCCTGGCCTGAAGGCCTGGCCCAGTTGCGAGGTGTGGGGAGGGCATGAGAGGCTGGGATCCCTGGCCACTGGACTCCTGGGCCAGAGCCTCTGTGTGGGCAAGGCCTCCAGACAGGCTGGACTCTCTCTGATCTCCAGGGGAAGGAACCGGGGCCCAGGTGCGATGGGAGGGTTAGGTGAGTATTCCTCAAAAACACCTCTAAGGAAGGAGACCCCGGCAATAGGCAAAAGGCGGAACAAGGGGTCGGGAGACGGGGTCCAAACCCAGCCCAGCCGTGAACCTGTCATGTAACTCGGGGCCCCTCTGACCCTCACCTGCAGATGATGGGGTCCAGCTGTACAGTTGGTGTCTGCACTAAGTATTTCTCCCTTTGTTCCTTCATTGTAAATCCCCACCTGCCATACCATCCCCCTGCCCACATGCTGCTGAAAAAAACAATTAACTGGAAAGGTAGCAAACTCAGTGATGAACTGTATGTATCAAATGTATACTGACTCTTCTATATAGTAAGTAAAATTTGAGGGTGTCTCTAACCACCATGTTAAATGACTTACATTGATTATATCATTGAATGCTCACAGCATCCACAGAATTCATAGCATTATTTCCATTTTCACCTGAAAAAACTGAGGCCAAGAAAACTTAAATCACTCATCAAGCTTGCACAGTTGTTTGGCGGCAAAGCTGGGATTTGAACCCAGGTCCACCTGATCTCAGGGCCTGTGTCTGCTGTATCTCTTCTACAGTTCCTCTTGCTGGCCTTTTATATTTAACCCCCAAAGAAAATCACATGTGTATTTGCCTTTCTCTAATCATTTAAATCAGAAACTATAGAAAGCAACAACAAAATAACATCTAATTCTCTATCTTGAAATAATAATCGACAGTTTTATATTTACATTTACATAGTTCACATACATGGGTGAATATGTATTTTTACCAAAAAAATCATGCTATTTTGCAGCCTGTTTCTTCAAATATTATTAGAACATAATATTTTTTCATATCACTAAATATTCTACAATCTATTTTTCATAGCTGCATAATATTTCATCATTTGCATGATACTAATTTTTTTTAAAACCAGTCCCCTATGGTTGGACATTCGGGTGAGTTACAGTTTGTTACAACTATAAATAATGCTATGGTGGATACCCCTGTAGCTAATTCTTGCTCTATTTAATTCTGCAGTATAAATGATCAGAACTGACATTGCCAGGTTCATTGTCAGGCTTTGGATCTGTACTGGTGAGCTCCAGTGTGACTGTCCTTTGAAAAGTCAGTGCCCTTCCCTCAGCAAGTCAGGCCTGGTAGAAAAACTCTAAACGAAAATGCAGCCTCTTTCACTTTGCTCTTCGGAAAGAAAGTGCAAAGGGTGCTGACCCCAAGCCTCACCTGGGCAATCATGCCCTTTCTGAGCCACTTTTCATTCACTGGTTCTATGGTGAGGATAAGGGGTTCCTCAGGGCCTGGGAAGACACCTCCCACCGAGGTGCCCGAACCCATCCTCTGGGCACCCAGACGCTGTTAATGAGATCCATTTGATGGCATTTAGGTTTTCCATGTGTACCTGATGTGGAGGAGAACAGAGACACAAGCAGGGAAGGATTTCTGGGAAGCATCTCCTCCAGCTGGGACAGAAAGCAGCCTCCTTTTTCGGCCTTGAAGACACATGAGGTCTGGAGGAGGTGAGAGGAAGTTGAATGGGGAGCAAGAAGGAAGGAGAGGCAGGAGGGCCAGAGGGAGGTGGTGACCAGAGAGGCTGGCTCAAACTTTTCTCCAATCTGCTGGTTCCAAAGAGAAGTCTCCAGCTGCTGCTAAAACCTGCTCAGGGGCAGCTGCCTGCCCTCTAAGAAAGGGGACCCACCCGCTCCGCAAGCTGAGGGCCTGCCCTGGGATGGAGGAGCGGCTGGGATAAGTCATCTCCAAGCCCACAGATGGAGAATGGAGCCCAGGGAGGGGATGGACTGGCCACAGGCAGAGAGAAGCCAGACTGGGCTGGGGCACCTGCTTCTGGAGCCTGGGGCAGAGATGGGGTGAGGGGAATGGGCTGTGGTGGATTCTGCTCCTGGCCTCAGCTCCTGGGTCCCTGGGCGACTCTGCAAGCTGAAACATGGAGGGACTGTGATCAGATAAGGAACCAGAGCCTGCTTTGTTCCTGCAGCCAGAAAGAAACCTGGAGAGTACAAGTTCTCTCTCATTTTCCCCTGGAGTCCCATTCACATCCTCTTCCTTTTGTTGTTAGTTTTAGGAGCTCCACTGCCCCTTTGGGAGAATCCCCAGGCCTTTCTCTGCCTGCCTGCAGAGAGAGAGAGAGAGAGAGAGAGAGAGAGAGAGAGAGAGTGTGTGTGTGTGTGTGTGGCCTATAACTGGCTGTCCTTTTGAAACTGACCAGAGGTGCTTCTGATTCTCCAGGACCAGCTTCTCTCCTGGAAACTCCAGAAGATGTGTCTTCACTGCAAAAGACCCAAAACTGTGGCTTCTCATAAAGTGTCCCCTCCAATCTGGGCGAGGTGTCAGGGTGAGAAAGAAGAGGGAGACAGAGGGGCTGGGGAAGAGACACAGAGATAACGTGAGACAGAGAGAGAGAGACCACGAGTGAAAGGAAGAGGGAGAGAAGCAGAGGTAGCGAGGACGTGAGTGAGAGGAGACAGAGGTAGGAAGACCTGGAAACAAGCTCAGGGAGAGACAGAGAGACTGTAAGAAGGGAGACGCAAATAGCTCAGTGCACAGAGAGAAGGGAGGAGACCAAGAGTGGGCTGCAGAGAGGATGGGAGGAGAGAGAAGGAGGGTGAGAGGGTAGAAAGCTCAGAAGGAGAGGAAGGGGAAGGCAAGCTGAGACAGAATGAAGGGGGAACGGGGGAACGTGCCGAGGAGAAAGAGGGGAGACAGGGAGGAGGGAGGAAAGGCAAAGCAGAGGAGGAGAAGACAGCGCCCTTGTCCTTGTGAATATCCGCGAGGAAGCTGGCCGAGCATGTCCTTACGGGCCCTGCCGTGGCCATGGCCGGCAGGGAAGTGCCCCTCCGGTGACATGGGTGGCAGTCGAAGGAGGGAGGGGCAGGTCTGCAGCAGGTGGCCGCCCCTGGGTGGGGCCGCCAGCCGAGCCCTGGGGTATAAGTGGGAGGCCCGGCCGGCTGAGCACCTGTCAGGGCCAGCTTCCCTGCGCAGGTGCCAGGCAGGTGGCTCCGGCCGAACCCGGCCCCAGCATGAGCTCCTTCGACCTCCCAGCGCCCTCCCCGCCCCGCTGCAGCCCCCAGTTCCCCAGCATCGGCCAGGAGCCCCCCGAGATGAACCTCTACTATGAGAACTTCTTCCACCCCCAGGGCGTGCCCAGCCCTCAGCGGCCCCCCTCCTTCGAGGGCGGCGGCGAGTACGGGGCCACCCCCAACCCCTACCTCTGGCTCAACGGGCCGGCCATGACCCCCCCGCCTTACCTGCCGGGCGCCAGCGCCAGCCCCTTCCTGCCCCAGACCTACGGGGTGCAGAGGCAGCTGCTGCCCGGCATGTCCGGGCTGGGGGGCGGCGACCTGGGCTGGCTGCCTATCCCCTCGCAGGAGGAGCTGATGAAGCTGGTGCGGCCCCCCTACTCCTACTCGGCGCTCATTGCCATGGCCATCCACGGGGCACCCGACAGGCGCCTCACCCTCAGCCAGATCTACCAGTATGTGGCGGACAACTTCCCCTTCTACAACAAGAGCAAGGCCGGCTGGCAGAACTCCATCCGCCACAACCTGTCTCTCAACGACTGCTTCAAGAAGGTGCCCCGCGACGAGGACGACCCAGGTGAGGGGTCTGCAGGCTCGTGCCCCCGACACCCCATTCTAGAAAGTCCTGGATACGGCCGTGCCCCCGAGACTGGGGGCCAAAGGGAGTCATCTGTAAACATGGACCCCGGAGGCAGATTTGGGTTTGGATCCTGGCTGAGCCGCCGACCAGTCAGTGACCTGCGAGCCTCAGTTTCCCCATCTGAAAAATAGGAATGTAAGAGTGGATCCTTTGCAGGCTTGTGGGTGGCGGGGTCATGAGATGATGTATGTGAGGTGTTTGGTGCTAATGAGTGCTCGATGGACTGCAGTGGTTGTGACAAGTAACCTGAATCCCCAGAATCCAGCATGTAGAAAGCCCTTTGCCGGCAGGGGATGGGAAATGAGTGCTTGGACTAGATAAAGGCAAGTGTATCCTAGGCCTGATGGGAAGGGACCGGTGTTTGTGAAACCACCAGTAAGGGCCACGTTATGCTGCCTGCCCTAGTTACATCATCTCTTTTAATCCAGCCCTGTGGGGCGGCTCTTATGAAACCCATTTTACAGATGAGGAAAATAACACCTAGAGGTAAGGCAGCCTGCCTCGGGTGACACAGAATGATGTGACAGTGACAGAGAATGAATCTGAATGGAGGTGACTAACACCACAGTGTGAACTTTTTAATGAGCAATTTCTAAAATATAGAGACGTACACAGAGTAATATATTAAATACTCATGTGTCCATTTCCCAGAATTAAAGTCCACTCTTGTCCCAGCATAGGAATCCAGGGTACCTCTCAGAGGAACCCCACCTCCACCCTCTTTGAGGCTTGTGAGGGCAGGACTGTTTGTCCCCCAGAAGAGGGTGAGCATCCCATCCAAAGACTGGCCTCACCCTCAGGCCGAGAGACGCAGGCAGGCAGGGTTCAGATTGTCCTTCCTGGTTACAAAGCCCCTTTTATACATCTAGCATTAGCCCTCTCTCACAGCCAGCCTGAGGAAGAAAGGACAGGTCCAATGGGCCCACTTCTCCTGCTAGGAAATTGAGGCTCACCGAAAGCCCCTCAGTCCGAAGCGGGGACTCAAGTCCATCCTTGGAGTTCACCCCGAGACTTTCAGGGAGCCCTGAATTGCTCCCTGAGTTTTCTTTCACATCAGCAATGGAAGAAGCCCCGCCCTCACCTTTCCCCAGTACTTGAACTTCTTAAAGAGACGACACTGTAAACTCCTTCATGGCTTAGGCCTCTCTTGCTTTGTGCTCCCAGGGTGTCTTGGTGTGAGGTGGGTGCTTAAATAAAGATCCGTGTGCTGTGGCCTTGGCGGGGGGTTTTGTGGAATTCCTGTTTTGTCCTCCGCCTTTCTGCATTTGTTACCTTCGATGTTAGTTTATGAGGAGGAGCAGAAACAAAGCACTGGATCCATCTCTCTACTTACCTTCTCCTGCTTCTATGCCAGGCAAGGGGAATTACTGGACCCTGGACCCCAACTGTGAGAAGATGTTCGACAATGGAAATTTCCGCAGGAAGAGGAAGAGAAAATCGGATGTTTCCTCCAGCACGGGCTCCTTGGCCTCGGAGAAAACGGAGCCCGGTCTCCTGGCAGGCAGCCCCAAGACCACGGAGGCCCAGGACATCTTGGATGGTGCTTCGCCAGGTACCACCAGCTCCCCAGAGAAGCAGCCCTCGCCGCCCCCGCCGGGAACCCCGTGCCTCAACAGCTTCCTCTCCACCATGTCAGCCTATGTGAGTGGGCCAAGCCCCATGGGCCGCCCTGTGGCCACGCCGGGACTGAGCCCGGAGCCCGCTGACAAGGTGGGGCAGACCTTGCTGAACTTCAGCTCCTACACCCCACTCACCAACATCAGTGGCCACGCGGGCGGGGGTGAGTGGGCCAGCCCCACACCCAGCAATGCTCTGGGCTACGGAGGCTCCGTCCTCAACCAGGTCAGCCCTCACTTCTACAACAGCGTCAACACAAACAGCGTCCTCTACCCCAGGGAGGGCACCGAGATCTAGAAACACAACAGCTCCCGAGCCAGATGGACACGCTCGGGGTCCTCCAGGTCAGCATCCAAGTGGTCCAAGACCTCCAAACTGCCCAGACATACACAGGAGGCTCAGAGGAATTCATCGTTTTTCTAGAACATTGTGTAAACCTTGTGTTTATCACATATCCATCCACAGACCCACAACCAGCTTTGCAGTAGAAATACTGGTGCCTGCATGACAGTAATCAACTTGGCCATTTATTGAGCACTTACTATGTGCTGGGTGCTGCGCTAAGCTCTTTGAAGGCGTGATCGTACTTTCTATTTACAGCCACCTTGTGAGGGTCATATAAACCTCCCCATTTTACAGATGAGAAAACTGAGGCTTGAGGAAGTTAAGTAACTTTCCCAGGGTCATACAAACTAGGAAGCGGCAGAGCCAGGAGTCAAGTCCAGGTCTCTATGACTCCCAAAGTTTGGGCCAATGAAGGCTGGGATGGAGGAATTGGTTGAGCAGCCAGGGAAGGTCAGTGTGGAGAGCTGATGAGGGCAAGCATATGCAAATCTCCCCACTGCCTTCTGGCCATCCATCCAATTTAGCACCAGCCCTAGGCACATCTCATCTTGGTCCAAGTCCTCATTCTACGGCCCCCAACTTACCTGCCGACACTCCTTTTGCTACTACTCGAGGGGGAAGCCCAGATCTGTGCCCCTGCAGGACGATGCGTCCAGCCTCTCCCCACAGAAGGATGTTGCTTCCCCGGCCCTGCAGACCATGAGCAGAGCAGGGAGAGGAGCAGTGTGCACCCCAAACCCCACCCACCCCCTCACTGCCCACTGACAAAATCTTGTAAAGCCCAGCTTCCTGTGTGCACGTCATGGACCAGTGAGCTGGAGGTGGCTGAGTCTGCCAAGAGAAACAAGGCTGAATAAGTGCTTCCTTTTTTACAGCCCGGGAGGGGCTGCAGACGGCCACAGAGGGGTCCATGCGTGCTGCTCCTGGAATCTTTTTCTTGTTTTGTATGTACTTTACGTGCCTGTGATGTTGCATCACAGCACACCCTGGGAAGTATGTTTTGTTTTCTTATGTTCTTTTTAATTAAAAAAAGAAAAGAAAAATCTATGTGTGTCCCTTCCTTGTGAGTTTTCCTGTCACTTGGCTGCTGGTTGACTCAATATGGGGCCAAGTGCAGCCTGGAGCTGAAGGTTCTTGGGACAAGAGGCAGAGAAAGAATGGGTGTCAGGCTCTTTCCCTCTGCCACATTGGCATGCGGACAGGACAAAGGTCCCCCCCAAAAGAGGAGAGCTTGTGGGACACAAAATATGGCCCGGATTACGGCTCATGCAGTTGTCATTCCTGTGTTATGATCATGTGATCCCCCAACAACCCTGTGCAGGACGTGGTACTAATCCCATCATTATACAGATGAGAAAAACGAGGTTCAGAGTGCTTGAGCAAATATCCTGAAGTCCCCAGGCAGTCCCTGCCCACATCTGACTCTGCAGCTCATCACGCTGTAGTACAGCCTCAGATGTGGCTGACTCTGGTGGCAGTGTCAGCAGTCCTATTGGCTACAGTTCGCCGAGGACTGTGGGCAGGCCCTGGGCCAAGTGCTGTGCAGCAGGAGCTCTTTTATCCTCACAACAGCCCACAAGTGTGGACGCTGGCGAGTGACTGGGGTCCTGGCACAAGGCCTGCTGGATGACTTGTGCGTGGAAGCTGGAGGTCTTCTAGTTGGAGAGCCCTCCTCAGACGCCCATACCGAGGGCTCAAGCCATACCAAGCTGTCCCCGCAGACTCGGGGGGCTCTCTTTCCCTGGAGTAAGAGAGGAGGTGGTAAATAGCGATGATGATGGTGATGATGATGACATTCTTTGTAGGTTTACTACGTGCCAGGCACTGTGTTAGGACTTGACCTGCCTTATTGCATTTAATCCTCCAAATAATCCAGTGCAGTCAATACTATCTCCACTGTATAGATGAGAAAACTGTAACTTACAGAGAGATTCTGTAACTTGATCAAGGACACACAGCCAGGATTCAAATGCAGATCCATTGATGCCATGGCTAAAACTCTTCTCCGCTGCACCTGGCACTGGGGAGCCCTGGCCTCACCATGAGAGAGCAAAACCAGGAAAACCGAGATGAGAAAAAGCGGGCCTCCTTAAAAACCCCTCAGATTGTTTCCTGGGGAACTCCGTTCCACAGAGACCCAGACTTCCCCTGGCGGTAGATGCAGATGCAGTGCTGGCTGAGGAGGTAAAGGGAAGGGATACAGTCTCAGACCATAAAAAAAAAAAAACCTTAGAAAACTTGGAGCAAGCTGACCTCTTGCTGCACAGAATGGAAACCTGAGGCTGGAAGGGGAAGGGACCCCACAAATGTCTCCAGTGAGATGGAGTCAGAGGCAGAGTTGGAATGTGGGTCCCTGAAGGCTGGACCAGGATTCTTTGTCACCCTAGATCCCACTTGCCACCAAATTTGCCCAAACAGACACCCCTCTCCATGAATAATCTCCGCGCCCGCTCTTTGAGCCCCACTACTTTCCCACGACGGGTCTGCCGGGGGTGCAGTCTGGACAAGGCACCCGGTGTGAAGGGGCCCAAACAGAGACCAGCCTAGCCCCCTGGGAGGGAGGTGGCAATTTAGAACCCAGGTCCACAACACAAAGTCCCCACTCTCCTTCAGCCCAGAATGTAATGGGCACAGCAGTAAAAGGATTGTCTGCAGGGCTCTGACAACTCTTGTCGGTGGCTGCGATGTTCTGGGTAGCAACGCTAGGAGCTCACGGGCGGAGGGTGGGGGAGTGCACACTGCTGGGAGGGGGACCCGGGTCAAGAAGGGGGTCTCCCCGGTCAGCTTCTGCAGGCCGCTTCTTGCCCTCTTTTGGTCCTCTTCCCCTGAGAAGAAATGGGATCTGAAGAGAGAGAGGGAAGGGAGAAAGGGAAGGAGAGAGGGAAGGATGGATGAAAGAGGACTGGTCGTCCACAAGCCTTCAATTCTGTGGATGGCCTTTGGGCTTACTAACCTCCTACAATGTGGCTCTACCTTAAAGACACATCCTCCAACACCAATAAAGTGTCTGAGAAGAGGGCCTCCTGTGTTTTGGGAGCCCAGGAAGGCTGCGTGGAGGAGGTGAGACGGGACCTGAAGGACGGTGGAAATGAACTAATGCAAAGAATTTTCAAATAAAAGGAAACTAAGAGAATTAATCACCTGCAGACCTAAACTAAAGGAAATTGCTCAGTCTGAAGGGACATGGTAGTACATGGAAGCTCAAATCTTTCAAAAGGAATGAGGAACAACAGAAATGTTAAAATTCTGGGTAAATATTATTAAAGTCTTTTTTTCTTCCTAATTTTTTTTAAAAAAGGCTGCTTGAAAAAAAAAACTGTAACATTGTCTTGTAGAGTCTATAATGTATGTAGGTGTATATAGATTTTCAAATGGCAACTTTGCTATAAGGGATAAGGTTTTGTGGTAAATGGATCTATATGATTGCAAGATTTTTTTCTGCATATTTTGTAAAGTGGTACAAACTTAACTCTAAATAGACTGCTAAGAAAAGCTGAGGAAGTCATTATAATCTCTAGAGCAAATAATGCAAAATCATGCAAAGAAGTGGAACTAAAAAGCCAATAGATAAGCTGAAATGGAACCTTTAAAATATTCAAATAATTCTTTAAAAGACAGAAACAAGGAATAGAGAAACTGCAAAACAACTAAAAAACTTAAGAGAAACAAACAGAAGAGAAGTGATAAAATAGTAGCTCTAAATCCAACCACATCATTAACTACATTAATTGTTAATGAACTGAACACTACAGTTAAATAGCAGAGATTTTGAGGGTGAGTAAAAGAGGACAACTCAACTATATGCTACCTATAGGAGACAAGCTTTAAACAGAGAGGAGCCAGGTGGGTTAAAAGCCGATGGATGGGGCTTCCCTGGTGGCGCAGTGGTTGAGAGTCCGCCTGCCGATGCAGGGGACACGGGTTTGTGCCCCGGTCTGGGAAGATCCCACATGCCGCGGAGCGGCTAGGCTCGTGAACCATGGCCGCTGAGCCTGCGTGTCCGGAGCCTGTGCTCCGCAACGGGAGAGGCCACAACAGTGAGAGGCCCGCGTACCGCAAAAAAAAAAAAAAAGTCAATGGATGCAAATAGTAAGCCCAAGAAGCAGGAGCTGGCCCTATTAACATTAGATAAAATAGACCAGGAATATTATCAGAGCAAAATGGGGACTTTTAAAGCAATGAAACAGTCAAATCATTAGGTAGACAAATATTCATAAATGGAAGGACTTTAAATATGTGAAGCAAAATTGACAGAATGAAAGGGAGAAGTAAACAATTCCACAATCTTGGTTGGAGGTTTTAACACTTCTCTCTCAATAACTGATGGAATAAATAGTCAAAACAATCAGTAAAGACATAGAGGATCTGAACAACACTAGCAACCCCCTTGACTAAATTGATATTTCCAGAACATTACATCCAACAATGTAGTATACATATTATTTTCTAGGGCCTATGATATGTTTACCATATTCTGGGCTATAAAACAAGCCTCACAAAATTCAAAAGGATTTTAAAACACTGTGCTATGTGAAAGACGCCAGACACAAAGAGTAAATACTTATATAAATATTTATATAAAATTCTAGAAGAGTCAATCTGTAGTGACAGAAAGCAGATCAGGGGCTTCCCTGGTGGCGCAGTGGTTAAGAATCTGCCTGCCAATGCAGGGGACACGGGTTCGAGCCCTGGTCTGGGAGGATCCCACGTGCCGCGGAGCAACTAAGCCCGTGAGCCACAACTACTGAGCCTGCGCGTCTGGAGCCTGTGCTCCACAATGGGAGAGGCCGTGACAGTGAGAGGCCCGCGCACCGCGATGAAGAGTGGCCTCCGCTCGCTGCAACTGGAGAAAGCCCTCGCACAGAAACGAAGACCCAACACAGCCAAAAATAAATAAATAAGTTAAAAAAAAGAAAGAAAACTCTTAAAAAAAAAAAAAAAGAAAGCAGATCAATACAGGTATAACTCAGATACTGTGGGTTTGATTCCAGACCACCCCAATAAAGCAGATATAGCAATAATTTTTTGGTCCCATGAATTTTTTGATTTCCCAGTACATATAAGAGTTATGTTAACATTACACTATAGTCTATTAAGGATGAAATAGCATTATGTCTAAAAAAAACAATGTTTACACCTTAATTTTAAAATATATTATTGCTTTAAAATGCTAACCATTATCTGAGCCTTCAGTAAGTCATCATCTTTTTGCTGGTGGAGGGTTTGAAATACTGTGAGAATTACAATATGACATGCAACACAGAGGCATGCATTGATCAAATGCAGCTGGAAAAATGGTACCGACAGACTTGCTTGATGCAGGGTTACCCCAAACCTTCAGTGTATAAAAATGTCTGCAAAGTGCAATAAAATGAATTACAATAAAGCAAGGGTGGCCTGTAGTTGTCTAGGGCTGTGGTGCAGGCAGAGGTGAAGATTGATTGGGAAGGAACCCCAGGGAACTTTCTGGGATGATGGAAACATTCTGTACCTTGATTATTGTGGTGATTACATGTATGCATCTATTTGTCAAAACTCATGGATCTGTACACTTAAAATAGGAACATTTTACTGCAGGTAAATTATACCTCAATGAAGTTGATGGAAATTAAAAGAGACTTTTGGAATGTATACCAGGAAGTTACAAAGCTGGTTAGAACCTTAGCAGAGGCTGGTTCCAGAACACTGAATTAATTATTTGCCAATACTTAAAGCCTGTGAGATTTCAGGCAAATATGAAGACTTAGGCTTCTCTGAAAAGCAGGAAGCTCTGGCAATACTGAGCCTAGATTCGCCCACCTGCCATCTCCCCCACCAAACCATGCCTGGGGCAGGGGAGCAGTCACTCCCTTTAGATGGAGCACGGCCTTTCTAGCCGCCACCCTGCCTGCTTCACTCATTTAAGTGATCCGTCCAGCCCTGGTTGCCTTGGAGTTTGTGACCCATTGACTGAAACGATAGTAGTGATTATCACTTCGTGTCTGGTTTAGCCCCTATAGCTTCTATATGGATCTCTCAGCATCTGACTTACCCTATCAGGCATAGATATATAGTTTCATTGTTATATTCAAGCACTTTGTGTATATTATTGTGTTAAATCCTTACAGCGACCCTACCAAGCAGGTTCTGTCATCACCCCCAGTATGTAGCTGAGGAAGCCAAGACACAGAGACTTTAAATACATGCCCAGGTTTACACAAGCAGTAAGTGATGGAGCCAGAATCCAAACCCAGAGCTGTCTGATGTCAGGGATTGTGCACGTCCGAGAAAGCCCAGCTGGGCAACTCCAGGAAGCAGGCTTCACGTGGAATTCCACAGTGCTGTGTGGGCTCCAGGGGGCCCCACTCACACAGGACACAATGCCAATGGTGCCTTCTTGGCTCTTGTAAAACTGAAGGGTGGGGTAGCCAATGGAAGGGGGGAACTCCCTCTAGCTTTGGGAACGTAATTCAGTCAACAAGATTTTCTTTAGCACCTACTATGTACCAGGTGCTGATCTAGGTGTTGGTCTAGGAGACACAGCGGTGAGCAAAGTCCCTACCCTAACAGACCTTACCTTCTAATGGGAGAAATGGCCAAGAAAACATAAGCAGGTTATATAATTTTATTAACATTTAATACCATGCCAGTTAATGATCAATTGCTGTGAAGTGAACTGCAGCAGAGACAGGGCTCAGCAGTGACTGGGGACACTATTTAAGATCGGAAGGGGTGAGAAGGCTCTCTGAAGAGGTGACATTTGAGCAGAGACTTGCAGATGTGAAGCAGCCCTGCCAAGATCTGTAAGAAGGCCACTCCAGCAGGACAATGGGAACAGCCAAGTGCAAAGGCCCTGGAGTGGGAATGAGCTCTTGGCACGTTAGATGTTAAGGACGAGATACTTGTAGGACCTCCCAGGCCTTGGCAACAGTGTGGGTCTCATTACATCTATAGGGGAGAACACGGGGGCAAGAATTTGCATGGAGGGAGAGGTGGAAGAGAGTAAGTTCAGGGCACTCTGAAGGGTGATCGAAGGGCTTAGCGCCCACCCCAGGGACAGCCCGCAGCCCTCCTGAACATGTCTGTCAAAGTGTGCCCAGCAGTTCTTCTAATTGTGATTGTTTTTTCCAAAATACAGGTGTGGAGAGCCTGGTTTCCAGCAGGATGGCAATGACACCTGGTCTGGTTTCAGTAAATCTTTCTTATGGAAAATTCCATCTCCATCTCAATCACCGAAGGCTCTGACGCATTCCACCTGAGCCTCTGGCTGCAGGATGTGCTAGACAAAGAGGGAAACAATGTCCCTGAGTGACAAAGTGGACAAACTCCAGTGAACAACCACTCACCAGCTAGGTGACCTGGGGTGAGTGACTTCTCCTCTCTGAGCCTCAGTCCCCTCCTCTGTAAAATGGGGCTACCCATGCATCATTTCCAGCGTGGCTCATGGTAATTAATCAAGATCGGGTTTTTGAGAACACTTTGTGCAGGACCAGTTCATTTATTTACTAATTTATTTTCTGTCTCCCCAACCAGGATGTAGATGCCTTGAGAGTAGGGTCTTGTCTGCTGGTTCATCTCAGCGACGCCAGGACAGAGCACAGAGCCTGCCACACAGGTAGTGCACGATAATATTTGCTCAATTAATGAATAGTATAGGCTCATTAATTACCTGCAGATATAATGTTCATGTGGCTTCAGATCCTTTAGCTTCTGAATATTACACAACAGGATTTTCTCTTTCGGGTCCAAATGAGCACTGCATGATTTGTATTGTGTTAAGGTTAGTAGTGATGGTTATTTCCATGTAAATGTCTCTCTGAGTGAGCAGATATGCCTGTGAGTCTGTTAACACACCCTAACTACCGTTGGATTTTCTACCTAATCTGTTGATTCGGGTAGAATATATGACATAACCAGTGTCTACCCCAACTTCTACCATACAGAAAAGGAATTTAAATTAATATCTATATTTAATGCATTTGTTCATTCATTCTTTTTTCACTAAATATCTATTGAGAAACTTCCATTGAACTGTGGGACTCAGCATGGAAGTACATCACTCATAGACCCTGCCCTCGAGGAACTTACATTCTAGCAGGAGACAGGCATAAAGCAACTCATTATACAAATAAGTAACTGCAATTGAAGTTAGAGCTAAGAAGGCCAAGTCCAGGTGCTATGAGTGTGTCTATCAGGATTCCTGGCTTGGACCAGGGTGTCAGGGAAGGCTTCTTTGAGGAGGTGAGGTTTGTGCTGAGCCTGAGAGGTGAGAAGTGAGGGGAGAGAGCCTTGAGCCAGCCAGAGGGATCAGCAGGCACGAGGGCCTGTCCTGGGAGAGGTCTTATACTTCTGAGGATCAGAAGGGAGACGGATAGGTGACAATGTTGGAGGTTTGGCAGGGGGCAGGTCAGGCAGGGCTCTGTGGACCCGAGAAAGGATTTGGATTCAGTCTACAAACAAGCAACACCACCAAAGTGGTTTAAATCCGGTAGAGACATGAACACATTTTCTTTCTTTCTTTCTTTTTGTAAATTCTATTGAAGTATAGTTGATTTGCAATGTTGTGTTAATTTCTTCTGTACAGCAAAGCGAATGTATTTATACATATATCTGAAATCACTTCAGCTGATGTTTCCATGAGACTTTGTACATTTCAGTGTATTCAAAACTGGAAACTCATGTTTGATGACCTTGTAATCTTGCAAGGTCAATAGTGCAGTTCAAACTCTCTCATGTTACAGTGGAGGAAACTGAGGCACAAGGACGTGGGAGGGCTTGATAAAAGCTGCTTGACAAGCAGGGCAAGGTCTTTGGAGCAACATCAATCTATCAACGAATAAATGGAGTGTGGGACGGAGTATAAGGAATTGGATATTAGAAATGGTCCTGTGTTCTCTGGCTCTGGCTCTCCCTGATAATATTAAAAATGGTGAATCGGCAGTGAGGCGATCGGAATATGTGTGAGCAGAAAGTCAGCTGATGGCCAACCTCAGAGCCCTGTCCTCCCTCCAGTACTGAGATCTTAGCACTAACCCCCACTGGGGAAGGTGCATCCTAAACCTGGTCCAAGCTTATCAACGGTCTGCTCCTTCTCCAGGGTCCCTTATTTCTTAACAAAGCCACACTTCCTTAGCTTCAAAATTAATAAGATAAAAATGATGATAACCAGTGTCTATTAAGACTACTGTGCTTGTCTGCTCAGCACCTATTCCCCACCTCCTCCTTCTGGTAACAGCACCCTGATTTTTTCCTTGGGCAACAGCTCTGTGGTGAGCAAACTACCCAGAGCTAGCCGGTAAGGCGCAGCACTCATCTCCACTTAAGCCTGACCTGTAATAGGCGTTCAGTAAATGTTTTCTAAGTTTAACAAAATTTATTACTTAACGACTGCGACAGTCAAGACTCTCTTGGCTGCAAGTGACAGAAACGCCCACCCAAGAGAGTTTTATTGGCTCCCGTAACAGAAAGTTCTGTGATAGGGCTGACTGCTCTCCCACCACCACCAGCAGGTGCAAATGTGTAGCGACATGAAAGAGCGTGGCCAGAGCCTTGAGATCAAGGAGGAGAGGGGACGTGGATGTCATGGACTCAGGGCAGCAGTTGGGCATCTTATTTGCAGCCACAGAAACTCACTCTGGATAACGATAGTGGAAAAGCACACAGGGGAAGGATCTTGAGTGGCTCATGGATCAAAGATAAGACTGGGGAACCAGGTGCAGGAGAAAGATGAGGCCAAGGAAGACCAGGTGCAGGAATGACAGTGCAGGTCAGCCACCGGCCCCCCCCACCCCGTGGTGAGAACCACAGTGCTGAGGCCTCACCACTCCTCCAGCAGTAATTCTTACCTGGGCCACTCCTCAAGGTTGAAAGCCCAAGGGCAACATGCAAATGGCCCAGCTGAGGTCCTGTAGCTCCACTCTGCCTGAGTAGGGAGAGGTGGCATCTGGGCTCTGCCTTCTTCCAAGACTAACACAAAATTCTTCCCTAATAAAAAGGGGCTTGGATGCCAATCTGGAGAAAGCATAACATTTGAAGAGATGAGCTGAGGAAGAACCTCATGGGAACTCACATTCTGATGCTTTGGGGGCCAGCTGATCACATGTCCCTACTAAAGACATCCAATTTCAGTTTTAGAAATGACTCTTTTGGGCAGACTGTGTCAGATTCAGCTATGAGCCACCAATATGGAAGGAAACTTAACCTTTATCTTTTGGGTGATGGGGAGCCATAGGAAGATTTAAGCCAGAGGCGGGGGGGACGTGGAAACAGAGAGAGATGGTAGGGCCAGCGAACCACGCCATGGCTGTGGGGTTCGGATGGAGGGGATGGACTTGAGACCTTCTTAAGAGAAAAAGGCAGCAGGATCTGGCGACTGAAGCTACAAGGGACGTGTTGGGAGAGGGAGAAGTAAGATCAAGAACTCACCAAATTACTGGCGTAGGGGATCGAACATCATCAAACGCCTCCTCTCAAGTGCTTCATTTCTGTTAGCAAGGAAAGGATATTGTAAAGGCCAAATTGCACAACCAAAGAGGAAATCCAAAGGCAGACGGAGAGAATAATAGAAAGGCCTCTGCATTGACAGTGTGATTCATTATTATTCTTTAAGTTGAGAAGGAAAAAAATAATGGATCCTGGATGAAGAAATTGGGCTTGGCTGAGCCTGGGGCTATGGGAGGTACGTCTGCTCCAGAATTCCCTGGGGGCGTGTAGCTGATAGGTGAGAAGGGAGGAGGGGAGGAATGGGGCTGCAAATGCTTAAAGAGACATTTTGTCCAGGACTGGAGCCGGGAAAATCAAGGGGACTGGGTTTTATTGCTTGGAAGGGAGGAGGACGTTGGCAACACTCAGCACTGTCCCTGTAGATGTGCCTTCTTGCCAACTTACTTGGTTTTGAATAAATCTTCAGGCTAGCCTGGAGGGAACCCAACCTGAGCCCCATCTTTTGCAGATGAGGAAACGCAGACCACGAAAGCTGGGGCAGCTAAAGTAGGTCACACGCTTAGGAAGTGGTGGAGCACAAGCTAAATCTGGCTCAAGATTCCTGACTGCCAGTAGAATCCAGGGCCCCTGAGCCACCCCGGTCCCGGGAGTAGCGATTTATGTCACATAGAATCTCCCACTGATTTAGCCACTTGCACAGTGTTTGATAAATATTCATAGAAGGGAATTTATTTTCCATTGGTTTGCTATCAGTTGATCTATCAAGCAACCAGGATGAATTGAGGTTCTCCTATGGGGATTCCGAGCAGAGGAGAGGAAAATCAATGAGGCCTTGATGAGTCAGAGAGTCTTCCCTAAGAGTAGGAAAGGAAGGGCTGGATATGCCAGGAGAAGAGAAGAGAGCCATCCAGGAGGCCAGGACAAGGGATACATTTTAACAGATCTTCCCATTAATTTTTAATGCCCCCCTTAAGGGTGGTGAGAACCCAAATTTGACTATGGTCTGTAAAGGATTCCTAGGCTCTATATGGATGTAAGAAAACCTAAGACATGGAATTGGGAGACCAAAATAATGAAATTTCTGGCACAGTCCAATGGTCTAGGTCAGAGTTCAGCAAACTTTTTATGTTAAGCTCTACAAGCCAAGTGACAAAACCTAGGATACTATGAAGGTACAAGAGAGAAAAATTCTCTGAACTTTTTATTAATGAAAAAATACAATAAAAATAAAATAACTGAGTGCAATGTTTTGGAATACAGTTCTACTAATGAGAAGATGGGATTCTCTGGGAGGGATAGCATTTCATTTAGCTGAGATTCAAAGTGGGTGTCACCTATCCTCAAAATCAATTGCAGGGCCTCCCTGGTGGCGCAGTGGTTGAGAGTCTGCCTGCCGATGCAGGGGATGCGGGTTCGTGCCCCGGTCTGGGAGGATCCCATATGCCGCGGAGCGGCTGGGCCCGTGAGCCATGGCCGCTGGGCCTGCGCGTCCGGAGCCTGTGCTCCGCAACGGGAGAGGCCACGACAGTGAGAGGCCCGCATACCGCAAAAAAAAAAAAAAAAAAAAAAAAAAATCAATTGCAAATGTTCATCTGTTAGTGCTGATCTGTAGTGAATTTTATATGCTTCCTATTTGACAGTGTTTTTTACACAGAGAGGTGACACTCGTGGCATCCCTGTGATTGGCAGTGCACCAAGCAACAAGGCTAAGGTCTGAGAGACCAGCAACTACTCAGCTCTGCGCAGCACAAAAGGCTCCGTGGATGGGAGGTAAAACAATGAGCGGGTCTTGTTCCAATAAGACTTTATTTATGGACACTAAAATTTAGCTTTCTTATAATTTTCACATGTCACAAAATAATCTTCTTTTGATTTTTTTTCAACTGTTTAGGAATACAATAACCTTTCTTAGCTCAAGGGTGCCCTACAAAAACAAGCGGTAGGCCAGATTTAGCTCACGAGTCGCAGCCTAGCATGACAAGTTAAGCTATTCATAACCAGAATGGCCAAGGGACATCTCTGATGTTATCCCTGATATCTGACCGGCAGGAAAGAAGTATATGGGAGAAACTAGAAATAAGGAGTTATGGAAGCTTCTGGAGCCTTGGGAAGATACCAGCCTCAGTTCTGGAATGAGGGTCCCTGACTTGGTGGGTTTGGTGGGACCCACCAGTGTTCTCCTGGCCCAAGACTCCTTTAATTCTGGAAGTCTGATCATGGATTCTACTTGTCTATGTGGCCATTCTGGGCCCCCAGAGTCTTAATACTTAACACAAGGGTTTCTTAAGGACGGAGCGGAGCTGCCTGAAAAGGATAACCTCCCAGACAGCTGAGGCCAAGGCGGATGGGGCACAGAGAGCAGTAGTGCTGGGGCTTGGAAATGGCCCTTATCTCTAGCTGCTCAGGGGGAGCGTGGCAACTGTTTACGGGTAAACTCAGAGCCTAACCTCAGCTGGAGGCAAGGTAATGGGGCAAGACAGGGTTGGAGAGCACCCAGGCCAGGCCGCCGAGGTTTAACCCTTTCTAGGCGGCAGTGGGTGAAGGTATAACACTGCCCCAAATGAAGGACCAGCCCTAACCCGCCACCCTGTTTTCAGCTGGTTCCTACAGGAGTGGGGAGAGCCCTGCCATGGTCCAGCCGACGTCAAGTTGCTTCTGCAGATTTTAGTAACTGAAATGGCTGAGAAAAGCACTGAGTCATTTACTCCTGCAGCAAATAACCACGACACCTGCTGTATGCTGGGCATTCTTGGGGCTATACTGTGAACAAAATCAGCATCATCCAGCTATGTTCAAGCTCAAGGGTTCTTTAATGACCCCTTGGACCCACCTCCAGGTCAAGGCAGAGAATACATGATTATCCCCATTTTACAAAAGAAATAACTGACACACACAGGGTCACCCAGGATATAAGGGTAGAAGGTAGACGATAACTCAGTTCTCCTTCATTGGAGCATAAAGTTTCCACTTTGTTAAAACACAAGACGGTTTTTCCAAACCCTCCACTATTCGTGTATCTATTCACTCAGTAGATTTGTCTGACATGCTTAGTGATTGTGACCCTACCCCAGACTCAGCGTGGAGTGCCTGGGACGTAAAAACAAAGGAGCTTGTTCCCTTTCCTCAAAGAGTCTGTGGTCTACGGGGACCACAGGGGTCATGGGCTCCACAGCCACCCCAGGCACAGTGAAGGAGCGCATGGAGGCGCCCTCAGTGAGGAGGCTGAGACATAGGATGGCTTGGAGACAGACCTTCCATTTGCTGTGTCACCTTCGTCAAGCCACTCTCCTCTCTGAGCCTCAGTTTCCTCATCACTTAAGTGGGCATAGCAATAGTACCTACCTCAGTGGGCTGGTGTGAGGGCTGAATAAGGTGATATGGTGCCTGACACAGTCAGCACTCAATGAATGATGATCATTTAAAGGTCCAGGAAAGGAAACCCAGAAGGACAGGTAAAAGGGTCCAGAATTCAGTAGGACAACCAATTTTGTGTGTCTGTCACAATGTTTTGTTTTTAAACAGTTTTGAGCAGTTATTAAGTGTATGTACTGAGCACAAATCAACACCTTGAAGCAACCCCTTGAAGCAGGTAGGGTTGTTTTCTTCCCATTTTGCAGATGAGGAAATTGAGGACCAGTGATAGAAAGTTCTCCAAGATCACACGGCAAGAAAGAATAAAAGACCGTGTCCCCCAACGCTTGTCCCCGCACTGGCCCGCCCCACTGTTAAATGGAGGAGGGAGTTTGGCTGTCATTTTGCTGTGGACAGGACAGGAAAACTAAGGTTTAAATGGTCGCATGAAGGGCACAAAGGTGACGGGGAGGTACTGACAGGAAGGACTCTGAGGCCCAGAAAGGGGGACTCCAGCAAAAGCAGAACCGCACCCAGGATGACCTCCTCCGCAACATCAGGCCTATCTTCTCTGCATGATGCTCTGTGGTCCTACCGAGAGGAGGCATGAGGAGGTGGAAAAAGATGACCAGCTGTGGGACGCCTTCACTTCCCCAAGTTTCCAAAAGGTTTTCCACCTTCACAATGATCTTATCCAGCCAATGACAATGAAGCTACCGATGCTGCTATTGCTCCCCACACCTCCCTGCTCCTCCCTTCAGCCAAAGGAGAGAAATCCTGATGGATTTCTGTACCATTTAGTGCTGAGTCACCATGATAGGAATATCTGGTATCAGCTCACACAGAGGAAGCCCCCAACCAGAAGATCTGGTTGATCTAAGTCAACGTTGGCTGATACTTAGCATGCGCCTGCCACTCCGTCCTCCCTCGCCCATGCAGACATCAGAAATCGATCATGGCATTCCTTCCGCTGAGCTCTGAGAAGGCCAGTGTATTCATTGCCTAGTGCTGCCTTAACAAATTGCCACACGCTGGGTGGCTTAAAATGGCAGAAATATATTCTCTCAGAGTTCTGGAGGCCAGAAATCCAAAACTAAGGTGTCAACAGGGCACACTCCCTCTGAAGGTTCTAGGAGAGAATCTTTGCTTGCCCCTTCCAGTTTCTAGCATGTCCAGGCTTCCCTTGGCTTGTGGCTGCATCACTCCAATCTCTGTCTCAGTCTTCACGTGGCTTTCTCCCCTTCTGTGTGTCTGTGCTTCCGCTCTTCTCCTTCCTATAAGGATACTTGTCAACGATTTTAGGACCCACTGGGTAATCCAGGATAAACTCATTGCAAGACCCTTAACTTAATTACATCAGCAAATGCAATTTTCCAAATTTTCTAATCCTTATTTTCTAATAAAATCTCATTCACATGCTCCAGGGGTTAAGTTGTAGAACTTTTGGGGTAGAGGGAGGGAGCCACCATTCAAACCACTACAGTCACAGAATCTTTCCCAGTATAGTGTTCAAATGAATTGACCCACACAAGGTAATGTTGGCCCATGAAATGAAATCGTTTTACAATCTCTGGTCTAAATCAAACCTGGTGATTTGATCGAACTATAAATGTTTGTGGAGTGCCATTTATGTAAGAGCCTCAATGCTCTCAGCTGTGCAAGGGGCCATGGTGAAAACTAAGAGAGATACATATCAAAAAACACGTGGCTGGCACAGGATGGGCCTTTAGTAAATGTTCATTGGCCTATCCAGGCACCTTGCTGCGTCCCATAAAATATAGTCTCTGCCCTGAGGGAAAAACCCTGGTAGGAACTAAACCTCAGGAGATCCTAAAGGGATGAAGTTTCCCGTGAAGTTTCCTTTCCTCCCACTGCAATCACATTTAACAGCTGTCTTCCCCAGTCCTTACTTTGATTCAACAAATATATGTTAGCTGCTACTCTGGGTCAGCTCTGTGCCAGGTTCGGGAATAAAATGTCTGACGAGCCCTCATGGGACAGAGCCCACCGAAGGGGACAGGCTGGGAGGTGGGCTCTGAAAGACTACTGGGGCTCTACTTTAGACAGGAGGTCAGGGAAGCCTCTCTGAGGAAGAAAGAGGAAAGACAACAGGGTTTAGCCAAGCCATGAACTGAGGAACGATAGACCGAGAACTTGGTGGAGCCGAGGCTGCACCTGTGCTGGTCACCTCTGTACCCCCAGGAGCCCAATAAGGAGGTGTGAAATCACATTTAATAGAAAGGGGATTGTCTAACCCATTTTACAGATGGGAACAGCAAGGCAGAACACCTAAGCTTGCACTGAGGGTATGGATTTCTGTGGATGAGGAAGGCCTGGCACGTGCTGACAGCCAGCTTGCAGAGGTGGCCCCTGCTGTCCTACCTGCCTCCCCCAGTATCCCTCAGCCAGGCTCCTCCCCATTGGCTCAGTCTCTCTGAAGGAGCTCCATGCCAAGCCAGGGTGAAGGGAAGAGCAGGAGGAGGACAGGGAGGCCTCATTTCAACCTGGTACAAAGTGAATTCTTTATGGAAAGAACCAGATGAGCACGTGGCCTGGGATGCTGAAAAGCTGGAAGAAATATGCCCAATTCCCAGCAAGAACGCCAAAGAATCATTCTATTGGGAGATCTCTCCCCTGCTGTACACTGGCCCTACCAGACAGACCCTTTCCTTGGGGCGATTTCTCCCCATCAGCCCTCACTCTGTTCTCTACCTTGATGACTCTTACACATCACTCAGGCTCAGCTCCCCCACTGGGTTAGGCTCTCTTAATACCCTGTGATTAACTCTCCTACACTGCCTTCAAGATGCACTGTCTTGTCATTTTCCTGGTGAAACTCCCCTGGCCAGATGGTGACCTTGTTGAGATCAGGGATTCTAGCCCTCTGTTGTATGAACCCAGCACCTGAATCTGGCTTACAAAGATACCCAACATAAGTTTGATGAATAGGCATGTGAAGAAAAAAAAAAAAAAGAATCAATCAACTAATCAATCAATCAAAATTTATTTGTAAACAGGTTACATGTAAATGTCAAAACCACAATTCAGCCCCAGGCCTGCTTCCTCCTGAACCACACAACCCGTAAGCACCTCTGTCCTGCAGGGATGTGTGGGCTACCGGAGTGTCCAGTAGGTCCAGAGGGAGAGGAGGAGAGTAGGGGGTGAAGAGAGATGCACATGACACAGGGATGGGTTCTGGGTGGAAATGCACTCGTTCTTTCATATTTATTGAGCACCTCCTCTGTGCCAGGCACTGTGTTAATGCAGTGGACCCTGATGTAAGACATGGCCTCTGCCCTCAAGGACTTCACAGTCAGACTGGACAGGTACACTGACGGGTGCTGGGAGGGGTGAGGGGGAGATTTGATGCAGAAGACAAGCCCAGACCAAGGTCAGCTTTGGGTAGAAACTATCCCACAGCTCAGGGGCGTGACCTACCCTAGATCCCCCAGAGGCTTCTGGGTGCCAATCATAGTGTGCAGGTGACGTCTCCCTGCCCAAGACTACAGCACCAACTCCTGCCTGAGTTTCCAGCCTCCCAAGTCTGCAGATTGCAGACTTGCCATGTGAGGCAAGTCCTCAAAACAAAACTTTCTCTACCTCTCTTTGGATATGTATAAATCTTAGGATATATGTATATTATATATACATTATACATATAGATCTAATTAGTTCTATCTCTCTGGAGAACCCTGACTGATACTGATTTTGGTATCCATATCCACACTGCCCCAGAGATCTTTCTAGAACACAAGCTGCGTGGTGTCCCACTCCTGCTTAAACCTACCTTTAATTCCCCAAGCTCTGGGATAAAATCCAGGCCTTCCCAGGTGACTTCTAAGGGTGGAAGCCTGGTTGATTTTCAGCCTCCGTTTCCCCAGTTCCCAGGAACTTCCTCTCCCCTCCCCTCCTGGTACCCTAGTCTTCAGCCAGCTGAGCAGTGGGGAGATACTGTGAGGACAAGAGCCCAGGGAAAGGCTCTCAGAGGCAGACCTCTCTCTCTACACCCCTACCATTCCTCTACCCACCACCAAGCAGGCCTTCTAGAACTTTCTAGGACACAGCTGCAATGAGGGTCTGGGCCTGGACCCTCTGGATCCAGTCTGAGGGCACAAGTGTACAGAGCTCAGGAGAAGGCAGAGGGAGCCCTGTTTCTGCCATTCCCTCCCCGTGGGCAGAGTTGGAGCCAAGTTTGGCAGAGCTCCTTGGCTTGGCTTCCTTGACTCTTGCAGGTGGAAGGCCCCTGAGCAACTGTGGTTCCTTCTGGATGTCTCAACCAACCCAGAACCCCAGCCTCAGCCCCAGTACCGGATGGGCACCCACTGGTGGTGATTGTGAAAAAATAAAATACAGGGATATCACACAGGGCTCAGGCTGGGGCCTGTGTAAACCCCACACCCTGGTGCCAGGGAACGTGGCCTTTGGTGACTGCCAGAGGAAACCCCTGTCCCACTGAAGCCCAGCCTCTCACCATGGCTTAGGGGTTGCTGACTTCCCCCAGGGACGTGGATGGCGCCCCAGAGCTCATCCCCAGGTGGGGGTGTTTGGGTAGCAGACTGCTTGAGCACACAGGATTGGCTATGAAAGTCCCTGCAGCATGAGACACACCTCCCAAGAAAAGCTTTTCCCTTTGGAATCTCCTGGCCACGAGCACTCTTGCTGGCGTGGTAGCAAGAGGTACATGAGAGGTGAGAATCCATGCATTCAGTCAGTCAGTCCTGATCCCCTGCTATGCCCAGGTACCGTGGACCTCAAAATAAAACACAGCACCTTCCTCAAGTAGACTTCCGAGACAGACGCTGGTGCTCTAAGGCCTCTATCCACAGCACCGTGAAGCTCGCAGGAGACCATCTGCCGCAGTTTTCAGAGCTCCCCAGTGCCTCTGGGGACTCACCACGTACCACATCTGTGATGTCTCCAATTCGCCTTACACACCGCCCAGACGATCTTTCTCTAGCATTGTTTTCTGGATTAAATCAAACTCCTTCAGTGCCCACTAAGGCTGGTCTCTGGACGCCTCTCCCTCCTCCTCTCTCGCACCTCCCACCCAGCTCCTCATTTTCCCCTGGGCTTCAGCCAAGCAGGGCTCTGGGCAGACACTTGAACAAGCACTCTTGCTTCATACCATGGGGCCTTTGGACTCACAGTGTCCTGCCTGGAATGCCCTTTCCCTGCCTTGCCCACCTGGCAGTTGGAAGTTATCCCCTTGTGAAGTGTTCTCTGATGTCTCAGTCACAAAACCAGTACACCTAGATGGTAGGTCTCTGTCCATAAAAGCAACTTCCAATTCCTCACCATGTTTGGCTGGTTGGTGAGGCCTTGTAACTGAGCAGGACCCTATGGGGCCTTCCCCGGACAGACACCTCCCCTATATCCTCTGCTGTAGCTCTTCTCTGAAGTACTTAGATAACAGTATCTGATGCATACTTCCTGAGTTGATTTACAGATGCTAAAACCAACACCAAATGGAAGAAATTAGCTACTTGATGATCATGAGCCCCCAGACCTACTGGTGCCTATGGATTGATAACGTCAGCCACCCTGTTACCTCACCATCAACCAATCAGAGAATTGTGCATAAACTGATCACCTACCCTATGAGCACCCTCCCTCACCTGGCTTCTAAAAGTACTTTGCTGCAACCCTTCGGGGAGTTTGGGGTTTTGAGCACAAGCCACACGTTCTCCTTGCTTGGCCCTGCAATAAGCCTTTCTCTGCTCCAAACTCTGACGTTTCATTTTGTTTGGCCTCACTGTGTATTGGGCATTTGGTAACAGCCTGGCAAGTCTTGGCCCATGCCCACCCCTCCCCATCACCCACATCTAACCAGTTACCCTGGTCCTTTTTTTTTTAGAAGGTTTTTTTGTTGTTGTTCTTTTAAAATTTTTTAGAAGGTTTTTTTTTTGTTTTTTGTTTTAATTTTTGGGCTGTGCCACGTGGTTTGCGGGATCTTAGTTCCCCGACCAGGGATCAAACGCGTGCCCCCTGCAGTGGAAGCATGGAGTCTTAACCACTGGACCACCAGGGAAGTCCCACCCTGGTCTTCTTAAATGCCAGCTCTTTGTTATCTCATGGACTCCACATTTTCTGTTTTCTCTGCCTGTAACGTTTTACCCCAGGAGCCACAAACTTTAATTTTTCAGGTTCCAGCTTCCAGACCCGCAAAAGAGAGATTCTCCCCCACCTCCCTATTGAAATGGAGTCTCTTCCTCTTTCTTCTTTATCTTCGCACACTACTTGGTTTTCTCATAATACAAACACAATTGCAATAATTTTGTGGACTTCTTCCTTTGTCGACCCAGTTATCGCCTTCCTGTCTGCTGGACTTTCGATTTCATGAATGGAGGAGGTCTTGCTGATGATCCTCACCATTGTATACGCAGCCTTCAAAAAAATCGTGCTTAATAAATATTCATTGAAGGACTAGTGGTTATGTGAGTGTACACATATGAAGGACTTCACCTAATATGTGTGCATCTTACCATACGTAAATTACACTTTAATAAAAATATATACAAAGTGTACTGAATACTTATAAATGCATTAAAAATGATAAGTGAGAATGCACAAATTTGCCTATGTATCTTATTAATTGTATTTGCATCACTGGTGTTTAACACAGAGCCTGGCCCAATATTTCCTCCATTCCCGTGACGTAAAGTGGCCAAATTCAGAGCACATTACATTAATGTGATATCCCTTTATACTTCCTCTTGGAAAGTCATCATTAAACCAGTGATGCATCTTAAAATAGATGATTTGTCTTAGAACACTGAACATAGAAAACTCAGTTTGTTGAAGTCACTCACTAAATGTTGAACAAATTTGACTTGAAACGCAATGGGATAAACTCTTAAGGGAGCTTGAAAAAGAGGTTTATAGGGTATGCCTCTTACTTTATTCACCTGTGTAAGAGAAACAGACCCGTGAAAAGGCTGCAGAGAGTGTACTAGTTAAGGCCTTGGGATTGGATCACCTGCCGATGAATCTGGGCTCCACTGCTTGCCAGCTGTGTGACCTTAAGCATAGTGCTTAACCACTCTGAACCTTGTTTCCCTCATGAAACAGGAAGTGTGATCCCTACGCCACAGAGCCCTGGTAAGGATTCAATGAGATGATGACTGGGAAGCTTGTAGCTCAGTGCCTGGCAGACAGCAAGCCCTTGATAAATAGTGGCAATTATTAGCAGTGTTGTGCTCCAGCCCAGGCCCTACCCTGGTCCTCTGAGCCCACAATCAGTCCCCTGTGAGCGTCACATAATTGTGCGTGTTTGCAGGGACGGACCAGAGCACAGGGGAGGAAGAGAAGGTACCTGCCCCCGGGGAGATTCTCATCCCAGAATTCTCTTCCTTCCCAGCCCAGCGAAAGTGTTTCCTCCACTCTGTAGAACTTTACTCCTCTGGGATCTCAGCTCTGGGCCCCAGGGGTGCTGGGAACAGAGAGGCACAGTCAACAACCTTTTCAGTTGTGTCAACATCTCTTGTACCTTCAAGTCCCTGGACTTCAGAAACCAGGGGAGGATATCAGACTCAAAACTGGAGCCAGCCCACGTGGCAGCCTCAGCTCTCATGAACACCCTCCGTGCATCCCTGTCTGAGCATCGCCGACTCCCTGGAATCCCAAACCAGCCAAGGCCATTCACACTAGTGAGCCTTTGCACACGCTATCCACAACACCTGATGCTCCCAGTGCATTCCACCAATGGCCCTTGGCTCTGAAGTGGGATTTTATCATTTCCCTTATTTTTTTTACAGGTGAACCAGCTGAGTCCCAGAGAGGTTTGGTCACCTGACGCAGGTGACCCAGGGGCTCCTAACTCCCAAGGGCTGCAGGTGACCCCCCTCCCCACATCTTCCACCAAAATAGTAATCAAGTGTCCCCAGAGAGTCCCATGTGCCAGGCTTCACGTTCACCATCTCACTCTGAGGTCAGTTTTATTCTCTCCAGCTTACAGGTAAGGAAGCCCAAGTTTAGTCACTTGCCTGGGAGCACGTGGTGTCAGGTGGCAGAGATGCCCTGCAACCCTAGCCCCTCAGGATCCAACTGACTTGCTAAACTGATTCCTGGGGTGATACCATGGACTAGCATCCTGAATTGGAGACATGCTCTTTTGGGGTAAAAATATCAAAGAATTAGGACCTCAGGAGGAGCCCCGAGGAAGGTGGACTTCCCTGACCACCATGGCCAAGTACACTTTCCTCCCTGTCAACACTTCCATTGTCATTTATAGGGTGTAGTAAGATTCCCAGGGCCCAGGAGACATGGAAGGACTGGGAGTTCTCAGCCTCCTCCAGAGCTCCTCCCATCTCGCCCACCCAGCGGACACTCAAAGCCAAGACCTCCTGTCCCAGTTTTCAGCCCCAGTGACCCCAGACAACTTGGCCACTTTGCCATCCAAGCTCAGTTCCTTAGAGCATCAGCTCTGGAAACGGCTGCCTACATTCAAATCCCAGCAACACCACTTGCCAGCTGTGACCCCCTGGGCAAGGGACTTAATCTCTCTGTACCTCAACACCGTCACCTGTAAAATGGAATTAACAATAGTATCATGGTTGTGATAATACACGAGACAGTAAACCCTCAAAAAATGTTAGTTTGGATGTGGAGGTGTGTTTTGTTTTGTCTCTCCTGAAATGAAGCCAAACACTCATAAGGATTCTTGCTTTCTTCAGGCGGCAGGAGCTGCAGCCAGGCAGCTGGAAGCGGGGATATGGAAACAGGCCCAGGGCCAAGTGGGGACAGCGAATCCCATCCAAGTGTCCCGGCCCAGCAGGGGAGGGCCAGCCTGAGATGGGGAGGCTGCCCGCGCAGACCTCTGTGCCAGGCCAGTGAGTGAGCCAGACACCTATTTTCATTATCAGGCCCACATTCTTGGGATTCCTGGGTGAACCAGGCACTTATTACAAGAGACTCAAAGCGCCAAAGGAAAATACTCATTTGAGGCCCAGACATGGATTTTTCATTTTCATAATTGGCCGTTGGGTCTGCACATCCCGGGGCGGCAGGCGGAAGCTAGCTGCTGGACAAAGTGTCTCTGTGGGAGCCCAGTCGCCCGTGGGGGAGGGCGGGGCCGGCACCGCCCACAAGGCCCTCCAGAGGACATGGCATCCATCCCCCTGCCTCTCAGCCTGACTCATCAGCACCCGGGCCAGAGGGAGAGGTATCTACTCTGCTTTGCAGAAGGGGCCAGGAGGCTTGTGAGATTCCCTCCAGATGCTCACACACTAGCCGTCTGTCTAACTCAGCGTCTCAACTAGAAGGTGATTTGTGCTCCCAGGGGAGACGTTTTTGTCTGGAGACATTTTTGGTTGTCACAACTGGAGGAGGAGGAAGAACGGATGCTCCTGACCAAGGATGCTGCCCGGCATCCCACAAGGCACAGGACAGCCCTGTTCCAACAACAAAGAACGACCCAGCAGCCCTGATGACAAGTGTCAATCCATTGCGCTGCAGCTCTTGTCCACTTTTTCCCAATTAGAGTTCACGGAGGTGTAACAAGGGGAGAAGGGGAAGTCACCCAGGTGCATCTTTTAGGAAGGAGAGACAGGTGTAGGGTGGGGAATAAAGACCAATATACATGGCTGCCTACCCAATGGGTGCAAGGTGGAGATAGACTACGGGGGATTTGGAATCCAGCGGACCTGGATCGGCGCACAGCCTCCATTCCCCAGCTGTGGGGCTCTGGGCAAGTCACTTCGTGAGTTTCATTCAGCCTGACCTGGGAAATGAGGTCAGCATTGCCACCTCACAGGGTGGGTGTGAAAATGAGTGGTGGTGACGTTGGCCGAGTACCTCATGTCTGCCTGGAGCATGGAAGTTCCCCACATATGCCGACCTCCTCCCCTGACTCTATTTCCCCTTTCCACAGCCTTCCCGTTGGCACCTTCTTTCCCCTGTGGCCTCTGCCTCCTTCTCTCTGCCTCTCCAAACCCTGCCAGTGCCCAGGTCACTGTACGTCCGGAGCACCTATTCCGCCCTCACCCTCTGGCCACCCTCCTAAGCCAGCAGAGATGCCTGCCTTGGCCACGCACTGGCTTCTACGGGTCGTTCCTGGTTCTAGGGTTATGGGGGCATATTTGGGAGTATGTGGTATGTGTGAATGACATGTATCTATAGATTTGCACATGTACTGAGCATTTTTGTGTGTATGTTGGTGTGTGAGTGTGCGTTTCTGTGTCTTGTGTGGATGCATATGTCCTGGGACTGCCTCTTTCTTCTTTCGTTGTCTCCCAGTCTCTGCAGGATACTTTGCAATATGCTGGACTCATTAGCTGTAGAGGGTCCTTAGGGGAAAGCTGGAGAGATGGATGTCTCCAGATTTCAGAGCAGGCTCTTTATTCCCTCTCCCCTGAGAAGCATGCCCAGAACCCAGGTTGTCATACACCATCCTGCCTTTCCCCACACCTTTCCATCCTCCTTTTCTGAGCACGGACTCCCGGCCAAGCCCTGTCCTGGACACCTGGATGGAGAGATGGTCACACCCAGTCCCTGCTGAAAGTCAGCTCTTGTTCCAGTGGGAGCTCTCAGGGCTGCTGGTCAGCCAGGATGTACCTGGACATCAGTAACCTACTTTTTTTTTTTTTTTTTTAGTAACCTACTTTTAAAAGGTTGAAATACTCCTTAACGTTTGGCAAACAGCCTCTGCCCTGAGTCCCAAAGGCCCCCTGATTCCCACGATCCAGGAAGTGACGGGCTAACCCAGGCCCTGCAGGGAGCCTCCAGGGACCCTGCTCCTGGGCTGTGCCAGCCTCCCTCCATCAGCTCTGATCAGTTGGTGCCTCTGCCATACCAGCTGTTAAATATTTTCAGACACTCCCAGGAGACAGAGGCCTCATCATGCTGCAAATCACTAAGAGCACCGAAGCAGATGTTGAGCAGCTCTGAGAACACTGAGGGCAGAGCCACTAACGGCCGGCAGGATTTCAAAGAAATCTTCAGAGGAAAAAAAAAAAAGATTCTTCTCCAGGATCTTGAAGGATGAATAGGAGTCTGCAGGAAGATGAAGAGAGGGAAAGCCTTACTAGGTGCAGGGAACAAGAAGTACAAAGGCAGAGAGGTGTGTGGAAGAATCTCAGGCTAAAGGCAACCAGTTCCTCAGAACGCGGAATGTGCGGATGATTGGAAAAGGCAATGAGGAGACTAAATCGGAAGAGGCCTTGAATGCTGAGCTAAGGAGCTGTAGCTATGCTTGGCAATCTTCAGGCCTAGGACCAGCTACACAGTTTGGGGGTCCAATACACACTGAAAATGGGGGGGGGGCTTGTTCAAAAATTATTAAGAATTTCAAGACAGTTACAACTCAACATTAGAGGAGGGTCCTTCTAAGCCCAGGGCACCACATGACTGCCCGTGAAGGTGGCAATGCCCAAGGCCACTGGTCTGAGCTGATGTCCTGCCTGGGATTTAGGAGATGACAGCCTGAGCCCACCAGGCCTGAGAGAGGAAGCAGGAAATACCTCTGCAAAATTCTCCTGGCCTCATGGGAGATTAGCCCCTTCCCTTTGCAGAGATCAGGTTACCATTCCAGATGCACTGTTTTCAGAGCCTTAATTAATCAGAGAGGTTTGTGCAGCACTTTTCTCTTTGTGCACTAATTTCTCACCCAGCTGACCCTGCCGCTGTATAAACACACGAGGCGGGTGCCCCCGGAGGACCCAAAAGCCTGCTTCCCATAAGCACTGGCTCCAACCACTGCCCAGCGGCTTGGGGACGTGCCCAGAGTCACCCAGGCTCCATCTCACACAGGGCCCCGCTGGAGGGCTCAGAGGGCCTTCAGTGGCCACCTCACTAGGAACCAAGGAGCCCAGTGACTTGGGGCAAGTCACTGGAACACTTTGCTAATTTCACCTTCCCAGAGATGAGATAAGCCACCAGATGGGAGAAGGAATCAACAGGGGTCTAACTGCACTTTGGATGCAAATAGAGGCCAAAATCAAAAGCTCCTCTTCTTGAAGTTAATAGATTCATTTGGTTAAAAGCTGAGAAGCATTTCACCACAACCTCTGTCCCCAGCAATCTGCCCTCAGTATTTGCATATGTTTTGAATGAAAATTGTCAGGACCATGCAAACTAGACAGCTAAATGCATCTTATCTGATGGCTGTCGGGGAACTTGGGGGGAACAGGCAGGGCTTAAACATGAATCGGGGCTGAGGCTCTTGTGTGGGTCTGAGCCTCAGTGATAGTATCTGTCTCACCCTGGGCTGGGGCTTATGATAAACTGCCCTCTCCATTTCACAGGCCTCTCGGTGACTAACAAGCCACCTGCTTGTGGTGGGACCTGGGAGAAGGAGAAACGATTCTTTATTGTTCCTTCTGGTTCCATTGAGGTCAAGGGCAAGGAGCAGGGTTAGGGTACCACTGCCCCTAAAGAGGGTTTCCATGCCTTGATCCGTTACTCCATTAATCCTGAAGTACTTCATTCAGCCATTTCATCCTTCACCCTGTGAATCTTTCAACTGTATTCACAAATAATACCTATCTTTAGGGGGGAAATCCGAAAGGAAATATATTCATTTTTTCAATTGATCACATCATATACATCACGTAAGTTCTCTGCAGGAAAAAGAAATTAAAATGCTGATACACAATGTGAAAGCAAGGACATGTGATCCTAAAGCTCCCAACATTCCCCTGCCCAGAGCATCACCACTATTAGCTCCTGGAGGGGTTGTATGTTCTCTCAGACTCACTCTGCGCATTGCTGCACAGAGAACTCTGTCTTCCTGGCACTTGGGTGTCCCTGACCTCCCTAGCTCCCGTCCACTGACTGCCAGTGTCCCACTCAGGTTCTTGTGACAGCCAGAAGCTCCCAGTCCCCACCATTCCTGCACATACCCTAGGCAGGGAAATCGGCAGTCCCAAGCTCAGACGTTTTTACCAAGCATCTCTCTTGCACTGTGCTAGGCCCGGGGCAGGCTGCAATGGGCAAGATGCAGCTGAGAGCCAATACGCTATGTGTCACAGCTTGCTGGGGTTTGGCTGAGAAAGCAGCCACCCTCCCATCTTCCAGTTTCCAGATTGGGATTTGCATTTTGCTTTCTAAAGACCCTTACGTCCCTTAGCATTCCCCACGGCCCTTCTTCTTCTTGCCCACCTGCAGTTCCCAAGTTTATCATCACAAGCGTAAATTGCTTTTGTAACGGGGAAACACAGCACACTTTTTTTTTTTTCTTTTTTTTTTGCTGTACGCGGGCCTCTCACTGTTGTGGCCTCTCCCGTTGCAGAGCACAGGCTCCAACGCGCAGGCTCAGCGGTCATGGCTCACGGGCCCAGCCGCTCCGCGGCATGTGGGATCCTCCCGGACCGGGGCACGAACCCGTGTCCCCTGCATCGGCAGGCATACTCTCAACCACTGCACCACCAGGGAAGCCCCACACTTATTTTTTAACAAAATTTATTTAGCAGGTATTACATGCCCGGTACTTGGGCAAGCACTATGTGAGAGGTAATAGATGTAAAAGAAACATCTTCACATCTACTTATAAAAAAAGACTATCTATTTTCATTTCAAGCTACTTAATACACTCAAGGGTTAGAGGAGAAGGACAAGAAATGCTGCATATATTTTAGAGGATGATTCTCACGTGGCAGGATTGCATAGGGAAGTTTTCCTGGGGCATCGATAATATGATTTAGAGAAGTTACCTCCCGCCCTGGACCAGGAGGTTGTACATGGCCTGTAATAAAAATAATGACAATGAGATAAATGGCACCATTACACTTACCACGGGCTTACACATATGCAGACAACAATGATGATGGCAAGGCTGTTGAAGTAATGAGGTTAAGTGATATGATCTATGCCTGACACACAGCAAGCGTTCAGGAGTTGGAAGCTGCCATGTTTATCTTCCTTCTTTCTAGTAAGGTATTATATTTCCCCTTTTATCTACGAGAGCCCTGAAACTCAGTGAGGTCCACATCCCTACTTTAGCTCACAGCATCTAGCAAGTGGGGGAGCTGAGATTTGAACCCAGGTCCCCCGAGAACCAAGATGAGTTAGTGATACAGCTTTGCCAGAGTTTCTTGGCTAAATTATAGAGAAGAAGACATCAGCCCAGCTCCTCCTCTTAATTTCCAAATTGCTTTGATAGGCTTGTTTCTATAGACCTGTTACTCAGCATTTTCCAGAAATGATCTGATTGCTATTTCTCACCCCCTTTATTACAGTTTGAGAGGAAAGTCCTCAGATGGTGACCCTATCCTATCTTGCTTTAATCCAACCCTAAACACGGTCAGGCCTACTAACTTTCCCCTGATTTGTTTTTTTCCCAAGCTCTCCCTGTTCCCATCTAGATCAAAGCCCAAATATTGTAGCCTAAATATTTGTATTTAAGTATGCAGCCTAAATATTGAAAGATGTCACTTGGGTGTATCCAGCATTGCTCAATTTGTTTCAACCGAAATCTTTGAATATTAGTTTAAGAGAAGGAGAAGCCAATATTTACTTTGGTCTGAAGGTCCTTCAATTATTGAGCTCATCATACTCTTCAAGAACTTTCATTTAACTCTCCAGCATAATTCAAAAATCTCTCCTAGTTTTCAGAAGAAGACACCCTAAGGTATGATGGCAGACCCCTGACTGAGTTTGACCCGTGAAGTGCTTTAAATATAATCAATGAACCGCCATCACTCAAAAACTGAGACATTTCATGTAACAACGTGCATTTCCTGCTTCCATTTGAAAAAGATCTGGGGAGATTTGGAAGGTCTAGAAATGCTAGGCCAGAATTCTGAGCCTCTGGCTAACAGCTGCCCTCTGTAGACAGACATGTGTTCCCCACAAGGTCTGCTTATGTCATACATGTTACCTCCTAGGCCCTGCTACAGTGGCAGGCCCGGCTCTGCCACCTACCTCACCATGTGACTTAGGACAAGTCACCCAAGCTCCTCATGTGATGCTGCACAGACAACTGAGTCATTTTCTGCTTTCCAGCCCTGAACTTCTAAAAGGAGCTTTGACTGTTTGCATTGAACAACTCATCCAGCTCTCTCTTGGCCAGAACGCAGTGCCCTGAGACCAGACATGTCTGTCCCCTGTGACACTGAGTCCCCTGGAGTGGAGAGAAGGGTGTCATCTGTGACCTCTGTGTTGCCTGGATTCATATTTTCAGGCTTATTTCTTCCTCCTAAACAAGAGGCTCTCGTTTTCTTAGTTGAAAAGCCACCAGAACCAAGCTTTTCCAGACATAGCCCCAGGCTCAGAAGGGTTCTCGGGTTAGTTCCTTGCTTCCAGGCAGGCCACCAGAACCCTTTCAGAGAAGACTTTTGGCTTTGCTCCTATTAAAAAAAAAAAAGAAAGGAAAGAAAGAAGGAAAGAAAGGTGGGAGGGAGGGAGAAAGGGAGGGACGGGGGAAAAAGGGACTGTTTTGATTTAAAATAAAACATTTTTTGCAACATCGACATAATTTAAATGTTAATAAAAACTACAAAAATGTTTACCTGCAATTCCATCACAACAGCAAATAAACCCTCTTTAATCTTTGTCTGTATACACATAAAATTTCACCATAAAAATAGTTTACTGGGCTTCCCTGGTGGTGCAGTGGTTGAGAGTCCGCCTGCCGATGCAGGGGATACGGGTTCGTGCCCCGGTCCGGGAAGATCCCACATGCCGCGGAGCGGCTGGGCCCGTGAGCCATGGCCGCTGAGCCTGCGCGTCCGGAGCCTGTGCTCCGCAACGGGAGAGGCCACAACAGTGAGAGGCCCGCGTACCGCAAAAAAAAAAAAAAAAAATAGTTTACTTTTGCTGAATGCCTGTTAGATAGATTGTGCCTTTGGTGTCGCATCTAAAAAGTCAGCACCAAACCCAAGGTCATGTAGATTTTCTCCTATATTATCTTCTAGAAGTATTGTAGCTTTGCATTTTACATTTAGTACTATAATATATTTTGAGTTAATTCTTGTCAAAGATATAAGGCCTGTATCTAGATTCTTTTTTGGCATGTGGTTATTAGGTTTTTCTAGCACCATTTGTTGAAAAGAATTTTTCCATTGTGTTGTCTGGGGTCCTTTGTCAATAAATCAGTTAACTATGTTTATGTGGGTTTATCTCTGGGCTGTCTATTCTGTTCCATGGATTTGTGTGTGTGTGTGTGTGCTTTCATTTGCATTAATGTGTAAAGTTATTTATTTATTTTTAAGTTTTTATGGGGGTATAATTGATTTACAGTGTTGTATTAGTTTCAGGTGTACAGCAAAGTGACTCTGTTATACAAATATATATATTCACTCTTTTTTAGATTCTTTTCCCATATAGGCCATTACAGAGTATTGAGTAGAGTTCCCTGTGTTTATTTTATTTTATTTTATTTATTTATTTTTTGCAATACGCGGGCCTCTCACTGTTGTGGCCTCTCCCGTTGTGGAGCACAGGCTCCGGACGCGCAGGCTCAGCAGCCATGGCTCACGGGCCCAGCCGCTCCGCGGCATGTGGGATCTTCCCAGACTGGGGCACGAACCCGTGTCCCCTGCCTCGGCAGGCGGACTCGCAACCACTGCGCCACCAGGGAAGCCCAGTTATCTATTTTATACATAGTAATGTGTATGTGTCAATCCCAATTTTCTGATTCATCCCTTCCCCCCCAACCCCCTGGTAACTATACGTTTATTTTTTACATCTGTAACTCTATTTCAGTTTTGTAGATAAATTCATTTGCAGTCTTTTTTTTAGATTCCACATATAAGAGATATCATATGATATTTGTCTTTCTCCGTCTGACTTACTTCACTCAGTATGAGAATCTCTAGGTCCATCCATGTTACTGCACATGGCATTATTTTGTTCTTTTTTAACGGCTGAGTAATATTCCTTTGTATATATATACCACATCTTCTCTATCCATTCCTCTGTTGATAGACATTTAGGTTGCTCTATGTCCTGGCTATAGTGAATAGAGCTGCCATGAACTGTTCAATGGATTTATTTGTCTGTTCATTCACCAGTACCACACTGTCTTGCTAACTGTAGCTTTCTAATAATTCTTGGAAACAGATAGTGTCAGCCTCTGACTTTGTTCTTCTCTGATATTGTGGCAGGTATTTGGGGTCTTTTGCTTCTCCATGTAACTTTAGAATCAGTTGTTGTTGTTGTTATTTACAAAATATTTACAAAATATTTTACAAAATAACTTTTTAGAAAATATTTACAAAATAACTTATTTTATTTACAAAATAACTTGCTGGGATTTTGATTGGGGTGACATTGAATCTACACAGTAAGTTGGAAAGAATTGACATCTTGACAATATTGAGTCCTCCTATCCTTGAATATGGAATATCTGTCTATTTATTCAATACTTTTTTTATCCTGAAGAACCAGAATCCAAATTAAAACAAATGCAAACAGAATTGATATGATGCACATGGTTAAGGTGGGGGAAGAAAAGGACTCCACACAAAACTGATCAAGGGTCTCTCCTTGACCAAACTTTAGATGGACTCCTCTGAGCCCTCTTTTTTGACAAGGCCTCATCCTTGGACCTTGTCATTGGCCTGCCTAACAATTCTGCTGAGTCAGTTTAGCAAGAATTCCCACACAGATATCTGATTACCTCTGATATCTGATCAAATTCCTCAACTCCCACCCTTGATGTCTAAGTCTTTGGCCTGCCTTCAGTACGAATCCTATGAAGTCATTTTAGGAGGAATTCTCCTACCCTTGATGTCTTCTCTTAGCAATTTTCCATCCTCTGTCCCCCTACTCTGTTGGTTGGCTATACATCTCCAGCGGTCTTCATTGTATTCAGAGTAGAGCCCGATCTCCCTCCTCTATTGCAGTAGTCTTGACACCTAACCCAGGAGATATGTGGTGAGCACTGCACAGTCCAGTCTTTGTTAACTTCCAGAAGCCAGCAGGCTCAAAGTCCTAAATGTCAGGGTTTGGCGGTGATGGGGGTGGGAGTATTATTGGTACCCAAGGGGTTTTAATTTATGGAGGTGACTGAGTGGCAGCACAGAGAGGTCTATGCCATTGAAAGAAGATTTTTATTATTTACATTTCCTGAAAGGAGGGCCCATGCCATGCCAGCCACAGGGGAAGAATCAGGTTTGGGTCAGGAGGTAAGCAGGAACAAGGGGAAAGCCTGAACCACAGCCTTTATTGGGGTTTCCACAGAAAAGGCAAGGCAGAGCTAGATAAACAGTTTAAGGTGGGCCAGTGTCAATGATTCGGGTGGGCTTTGGGCTCAAGGGGTGATCTTAGTTGTGATACCTGGCCCTGGGATGATTTAGGGCAGAGGAAATATCAGCTTGGTGTGTGAGAGAGAAGATTGTGGATGAGAACTCAGTCTTGGATCAGCCAGCCTGCAAGAAAGGCCAGTTCCACCCAAAAATATGGCCCCGTGTTGAATGGATGCTGAGTAGATGTACAGAATAAATGCAAGAAAGCACAGAACTGCGGCATGTGGGAGATGGTAGGAAAAGGATTATAAAACAAAAGTAAAAGGCAAGCTAAAATGCCCAAATCAGAGCGACCTCCCCTGTATGTTCCTTAATTCGCTCATTTGCTGAATGGGAGTAGAAGTAACACCTCCCTCAACGTTTGTGGTGAAGAGTCCCTAAGGCCAAGCGTGTTGAATGTTTGGTACAGCTCCTAGTACCACAGACAGCTCACCAAATGCAAACTCTGCAGCAGGCGTGAGCGTGTTGGATGGACAGTTATGCTTTAGCTTAAGTTCGGTTAATAAGAAAAAGAATACAAACTTCCTAAGGGAAGTTGCGACGCTTCACATCACAGAGCAAGGCAGCCACGCTTCTTGTTGTCAGTGCTGCTGTTTTGTTTTAACTCGCTAATTCCTTTGGTGGGTTTCCAACAGATGTGCAGAAAAACGTTGGACACCAAATATCTCACAGTCCATCCTAATACATCAACAAGGCCAATTGGCTTTGCTGCAGAATCAATCGCGCGGGCTTATTTCATGCTACACCGTGGCAGGTAACAGTGCGCCTCAGACTTCGATGCGTATAGGAATCACCCCCCTTCCCCCCTCCCGCCCCGGGGTTAAAATATAGATTCTGATTCAGCAGGTGTGGTGCAGGGCCTGAGATTCTGCACTTCTACAAGCTTTTGGGGTGGTGCCACTGGTCTAGGGCTCATCCTTTGAGCAGCAAGAGATTGAAACGCAGTAACTTTGTCTTACTGGGAGGTCAGGCTTCCCTAGAACCTGAAAAGGCTAAAGGAGGAGGGAAAGACATCGACAAGGACTCTATGGCTGTCGTTAGTTCCTCCATGTTGGTGGGTGCTTTTAGCCCTCACTCAGAGCCAGGGGACTCTTACTTGACACACAGTTGGTACCAGTGCAGAGGGCTGGGTCTGGACCTTCACCCTGCTCCTACGTTCTGAACATTTAAAAAGGCACGGGGAGGCCTGTGTTCTTTTCAGCTTTCAGTCAGCACTCCAGGCCCTGCTGGGATTAAACAGTCCAGGCCCCGAGAGACAGAAACCCAGCATTGTTTACTCTGGGTTTACCCTGGGTCCTGGCCTCAGCCACTGACTTGGTGTGTGAAGCCCCTTTCCTCCTCAGTCCTCAGTCACTCCACCCATAAAATACAGAGTTTTGAATGAGGTCCGTTGTCTCCAAATGTGGGGTGTCATGAGAATCACCCGGGAAGTCTGATAAAATCCTGACTCCCACCCCAACCCAGATCTAGATCTTTGAATATTGGTGGCAAAGTGGGTAGGGAGAGCTCAGAACAGGGTCTGCTGGAATGCCGGGGGTGGGGGGTGCAAGGGGAAACGCAGGTGCTGGAAGAAACCAGAGTCATGGGGTGGAGGGGCGACAACCCTGGGGATTATGACAGCCCCTCCCTTCTACACGCCTCCACACTCCCCACCCATCACCCCCACCCCTGTTTATACCCGTTCCCTCCCCTCTGAGGTCTGGGGGGCGCTGGGCCACTCATCTTCTGTTTGCTGTAAACACCAGGCACTGCTGCTCAGGCTTCCACTAAACCTGTCTTCCACACCTCCCTTCTGCACCCTCCCCTCCCCAACCTGCAGCCTCCCTCTTGCCCTAAATCTCTCTTCTCTGACAGACTCTGGAGGCTGCATTCTAGCCCTTGATCCACAGCAAGAGAAGCCCAGAGGCCTTAGGGTCTGTTGTACCAGAAATAGCACATGCTGCTGTGCACAATCCCTGCACATTGCAGACATACCTCCCTCCCTCCCTCCCCCCCTCCCTCTCTCTTTACTTCATCCCCGCTTCTGCGTTAGTCAGGATCCTTAGTTACAAGTGATGGATACCTCACGCACACTAGCTTTGGGGGTAAAAAGTAAATAAAAGAGCAAAACAGAAAACCATTGACTCATATATCCAGGAAGTGCCTTCAGGTCTGGCTGGATTCAGGGTCTCAAATGATATTGTCAAGGCTTGCTTTCTCTATCCCTCTGGGTCACAACAATTTTCTCCCATCAGATTGCTTCTGACGATCTACAGCTCCTACTTGATATTTTCTCAGCCTATTTAGCTTGTAGAAAAAGAGGTTCTACCAGGCCAACAGAAACGATGACGCACACACGCCTTCTCTTTTCTCTCCTCCTTCCATCCCTCTCTCCATCGCTTATTCCAAGATGAATAAAACAGGGTTGCTATCCTCTGTCCTCAAAGGCCTTACAATCCAGTGGGGAAGAAACTGGCCATATACCAATAGCTATGACATTTTATTATTAGGGCCACGGCAAAAGTATGTACAGATTCTGAATAATTTTATTGGGTGCCTGGTAAATGCCAGTCCTGCATTCCCCACTTCCATTTCTGTAACCTGAGCTGGCTCAATACCGTGTGCAGTGCCCAAAGCAGGAATTGTTGCCAGGATGTAAATCATGACATGGGAATTCAGCCTGGGCCACTTGGGTCCACCCAAGCAGAGTCCCATGCAGTGTCCCAAGCAGGGGACAGGGAAAGGTGGGAAACCGGGGAACCCCAGTGGTTCAACCTTTCAAGCAGGTCCTAGCAAGGGAGAGAAGGGACAGTGAGAGGGGAGGGAGGGTCAGAGGGACTATGGCAAAGCTGGCCATAAACAGGGGTGGGCCAGGACTCACATGCTGCACCCATGCAATATCCGAAAATCAAGAGCCTCCTTTGTGCACAGACCAAGGATATGCAACAGGTTGTATGGGATGGGGTGGGTGCAGTTTTGGGGGGAGATGGTTGCCAACTTCCATCAGATTCTCCAAGAAGCTAGCTATAGCTTCACGATAGATCCAGAATCTCACAGCCACACCCCAATGCTGCTAACACCCAAGTTCAAGGTCAGGTCCTGGGTAACAGTCCTACCTCTTCACCTTATCTCCAGGCCTCAAATCCAAATGTCTTCTCTCAGCCCTCACCTGACTCTAAAGCCCCCACCCCAGCCTGAGTTCAATCCAACCCTGCCTCCTAGCTGTGTGATCTTTCTAAGCCTCAGTTTCCTCATCTGTCAAATGGCCTGGTAATAATATCAGTTCACATGTAGGAAGTGCTCACGGTGATCTAGGCACCTTTACCCAGCATATCTTATGTCATCCTCACAATGACCCTGTGGGGTGGGTACTTCTGGGACCCAGGTTCACAGCTGAGGAAATTCAGGCCTGGAAAAGTAGCTGTCCTGAGGTCACAGAACAGGATGGGACCAGGGCGAGGTGAGACCTCTGACCCCCACAATCCCCATCTCCGCCCCCCGCACCACCATTTAAGGAGGCCCTCACTCTCAGATGCCAACCCTGCACCTTCACGACCCTGAGAGTGGTAGCCTCCTTAAACGGAGCGCCCCATGTACCTACCTTGCCTCTCCCTAGTGCCGGCCCATCACAGAGCAATACATTCAGGTGTATCTGCTATCACAGTGCATGCTCTCAACTCCTAGGGCTGCTGTATAGCTTGAAGAGGATGCATTTATTAAAGCACCCTGCACAAAACCTGGCAAGAGACAATGCTATGTAGTGTGGAGCTAAACTAGGATTAAAATCCCAGTTTTACCTTCTAGCTCTTTCTCTTCTCATCTGACTCCTATTTTGCAAACTGGGTTTCTGAGTCTTCCAGCCCAGCGGAGCCCATGGAAGTTTTACAGGGAGTCCCTTCCCCCAAACAGGCATTAGACACTGAGGCCCCAGGAGTTGGGGCCAGTGGGAATCACTCCCTTGTTGAGCCAGGTCTCTAACTGCCACCAGCGTTTCCATTAAAACCGGTTCACCTGGCTCCCAATAAGACAAGCAGTCCCTTTCAGGAGCTAGCACTTGGGAAGGATTTCAATTTTATTTTTCCAAGTTTTTATTACCTTACCTTTAAAACATTTATTGCCTTGCTAGTTTCCGGCCGCAGTGCCCAGGCACAGAGCTATGAGAAATAGGACTGCTGAATCCTTAAATGCTTGGCTGAGGGAAATTTCCACCCTCCCCGCACCCTCCCTGCAGGGTGGGCACCCCCAGGACACACGCACCAGAGGTCTGGGCCTGGACACCACAACTCAGCTGTCGTAGATGCCCCCAGAGGGTCAGGAATAGGTGGTCTGAGGGCTGATGGGGCTAATTTTCAGGAACAGAGCTAAGCCTTGCCTGGTTCTACAGGAAGTCACAGCCCAGAACACTGAGAACCAAGACAGGGCAGAAGAATTGAAGTATACTAAAGGCATCTACAGACCAGACCCTCCGGGAACATTTAAACCCCACTGCCGCTGTGGGTTAGGGATCATCACAGCCATTTTGCACATGAGAAAACCAAGGTTTGTGAAGTGATCACTTTGCAGTCACACAGATGAAGATGGCAGAACCAGGATTTGACCTAAGTCAGCCTACTGGCTGTGCAACCTTGAGCAACGACCTTGCCCTCTCTGGGCTTCAGCTTCCGTATATGTACAATGTGGCATGAATAGTACCTACCTCAGGGAGGTGCTATGAAGCTTAAATGAGATCACACTGTAAAGCCAGTGGCACAGTGCCAGGCATACAATAAATATCTCTTGAACGAACAAGTGAGGAGAAGAATCAGGGATTGGAGAGCAACTCAGCTCTAGCCCTATTTAAAGCCCTGTTTTTCATCTGTCATTTGTGAGGCTTATATTGAGTCTGGAACATGGCAAGTTTTCCAATTTATCTTCATGATTGGTTGAAAACGTTTGTCCGAGACTGTTTTTCTGCACTGAAAGGGTTTCTCCAACCCCACTTGTGAACATTCTGTCTGGTCAGCGGCCACCACCTCTGAGAGGCCTCTGGGGTCCCCCAGATGGATGTGGAGGCCGCCTGACACACTCATGTCAGAACATCGCACGTTCTAGTTAGCTGTGCCTGTTCTCCACTCCTCTAGAGAGACTGTCTGTTGCTGGAGACAGGAAACCACACCCCCAGCCATGACAGTGGCCCTGGCAACAGCTTGCATCCCACGTGCCCTTGAGGACAGGCCATATCTGCTTGGCTCACCACCGGGACATCCATTTACATCCTGACTTTCAGATGCTACTGCCTGGCCTCTTAGAGAACCTCAGTGATAGTTGTGGGATAAATGGAACCAAAAAAGATTTGGCCATAAACGTGCACCTTACTGGTTGTTCAGTGTGCAGGCAATGACAGGGCTCCAGCTGGTATACTGTTACCCTACAGTAACTGCAGGTACCTCCAGGATCTGTGCCCAGAAGAGGGGACTCCACTGACCTGCATTTTGTCAGGGTGTGAGGTCCCTGGAGCCATTTGATTGGGTTCCATTGAAGGAAACTTGGAAAGGAAACTAGGGAAGACCTATGACCCTCCCCTGGGTCTCTGCAGGGAGCCCCTTTTATGAGATGTCCCCTCAGGGTGCCTCTTCCTCTTCCTTGAATACACACGTGCCCACAGCCTCTCTGAGAGAACAGGCTGAGCCTATATTTTCCTGGTCACATCAGTGCAAGGAGATCCTGTCTGGTGAGTAAGAAGTGCCCTCAGGAGGCTGTCTGAGGTCTGGTGGTGCCCTAGGACTGCTCTGCTTTGTCTATTGCTGTCTGGGCTCCATAGGAACAAGCTTCAGGCTGCCACTGTTCAGGATCCCACCACCTTGAAACTATGAATGGGCTCTTCCCCCAGAGCTGAGCAAGCCCAGGCTGACTGCAGATCACTTCCAAAAGGGTGAAGTTCAAAGGGATGTCTGGGGCAAACGGACAGAGAATGTGGTGGGAACCAGGTGCCAGATACGAGCAGGTGGAACCTATAAACACGGGATCCATCTGAGTGGTTAAGACTTGAGCTCTGGGGTTAGAAAGACAAGGGCTCCCCCACTTGGCTCCACCACAAACCAACTATAATATTTTGGGTAAGTTCTTTAATAATCTTTCAAAACCTCAGTCCCCAAACTGTAAAATGAGGATAGCAATAATACCTTGCCATGACACATTTTAAGGTTGAATGGGCCAAAGCGTGTTAGTACCTGGCACTAGAAAAATGCCAAGTCATATGGATGCTGGTAAATCTGCAGAGCTTGTGTTAGTCTGTCATCTGTCTCACTGATAGACTGGACATATTACGGGGCAGGAACCCAGGTGACTGAGACAGGGCCAGGCTTATGGTAGATGCTCATCAATTAGTTGCTGGATACATGGCAGATGAGGCAGAGTGGAAATTGCACTTTCTGTTGTTTGGTTATAGTGTCGATTTATTCTCCTGTCTCCCTAACTAAACTGAAGTCCTAGAGGTTACAGATAAACCCTATTCCTCTAGTATTCCCAGTGCCTAGCACACAACCTCTCTGAGTCTCAGTTTTCTCACCTGTATAATGGGAATTAAATCCCTACTTGATAGGGTTTTCTGAGGGTGACATGAGCTGATGCATGTAAAACACTTTGCATGGTGCCTGGCATCATGTAAGAGCCCAACTGTGATCATCACCAGCTTACACAAAGGTGTCACAGCCAGTGTCCAGAGCTGAGCAGGTGCAGGAAAAGGTCAGCTCCCTGACACTCCCAGGGTGGCGCCATCTGAGGTGACTGGTGGACAGGCTTAGAGACTACTCCCTTTTTACTAAATGCTCATCTCCTAGACACTAGGCACCATGCAAAATGCCTGACAAGCAGGCGCAGAGCAGCTAAGTAACTTGCCCGTGACCAGAGAGGCACTAAGTGATAGAGCTGAGATTTGAACCTGAGCATCTGGCTCCATGGCTGCCATGACTGAACTTCACTATTCAGCTTCTCCAAGGAGGGGTTTCATGACCTCAACACTATGGGCATATAGGGCCAGATCATTCTTCATTATGGCGCTGCCCTGTGCATTGCATGATGTTTAGCATTATCCCTTCCTCTACCCACTAGATGCCACGTTGGGACAAATGAAATTGTCTCCTGATATTGATAAATGTCCCTTGGGTTGAGAATACCCATTTGAAACCACTGCTGTAAGGGCACAGCACCTTTCCCCTCTCCTCAGCCCAAAGCAGCCCTCTCCCCTTCGGCACCCCAAGGCCATGTCTCCTGGATGTAGCGCCTTGACCGGAAGCGGAGAGCCGTTCCAGCTCCACAGACCTGTGGGTGACCTGGTGAGTCAGCCCCTCCTCTGAACATTTCTTTGTCATCAAAAAAGACCCCCAGGCTACCCTGGTGGCGCAGTGGTTGAGAGTCCGCCTGCCGATGCAGGGGACACGGGTTCATGCCCTGGTCCAGGAGGATCCCACATGCCACGGAGCGGTTGGGCCCGTGAGCCATGGCCGCTGAGCCTGTGCGTCCGGAGCCTGTGCTCCACAACGGGAGAGGCCACAACAGTGAGAGGCCCGCGTACCGAAAAAAAAAAAAAAAAAGACCCCCAACATCCACCCAATTGCCCAGTGCAGAAGTGTGGGCATCACCTTTGACCCTCTCTTCCTCCCCACCGCCGTTTCATCCCTCTTCCAGTCTTAGTGGCACCATCTCTTAACTAGTTCAACTGCTTCCCTATCCATCCCTTCCCCTTCCTCTCCATCCCCTCCTCAGCTGCTTCAGGGCCATCCTCTCACCTCTGGGTCAACTTCCCCGCCTGTGTCTGCCTCCTATCCCACCCTCTCAAATCCATGGTGATCTTCCTTAAACATAAATCTGATCACTTCCCGCCTTAAGTGTTTCCTGAGAGCATCTTCTGCTCCTGAAAGAGATGAAGCGAGCACAAAGCCCAGTGAAACTGAGAGCTTTGGGGTGAGGCAGAGATGGGCTCCTATCAAGACATGTAGCTCCCTGCATGTGACCACATCACAGGGGTGACCTGTCTGTCTCCCACACCACACGGTAAGCTCTGCACAGGCAGGATATCTCGCGTTCCCTGGTCCTCAGGACCTGCCACACAGCCGGCACTCAGCAAATGCTTGTTGGATGGACGAGCGAATGGATGGACAGAAACAGGCAGATCCATGTACAGTGCTCTAAGCTGGGGAGCGCAGCGTGAGCCCATGGCAGGGGCTCCAGAAATATTGGTGGGGTGACCAACTTCCTGCCCCCAAGTAGGACTCCATTGTACAAAGATGAGCGCCCTTCTTATAAAGTCATTGCAGATCCAGAGAAGAAGATGGGAGAGTGAGATGGACAAGATGCAGCAGGTCGTTGGCCATGTGTCTGGCAGTTCTCCCTTGAGCCAGAATTTTCTTACAGGGACTCGTTACAGGAGGGGGTGACTTCCCAAAGAGCCTGGCCCTGGAGACTGGGGGCATCTGATGGTCTTTATTTTGGGGAAAACGCACGATAAGCTTAACTGTGTTTATCTGGCCGGCACAACCTCACTCTGTCCCGTGGGTTTTCTTGACGGGCTGGGGAACAGGTTTGTTCTAGCAGAGGAGCTGCTGGGGCCGGCAAGGGCGTGTCTATGTGGAGCACACCCGGCACCCTACTCCCTAGTACTCCTGCAGCACCCTCGCCCTCCCCTGCCTTTGCCTGTGACCCAGGGAGGGGGCCAGCCAGCCAGAACTTGGGGCTGGGGACAGTGACAGCTGCACCTGCCCAGAGCCAACAAGATCTGTTCCCCTGGATTTTCCATGTCAGTGATTCCAAGATCAGGTCTGATTGCCCATGAGCCTTCTGAGGCCTGTCGGGGCAGAGCGGGGGGCTCAGAGTAGCCGTGGGCCTGAGCTGCCTGGAAAGAGGCGCTCCTGAAGGTGGCAGGTAGACGTGACCCTCCCACCCCGCCCATGCACGCACCAAGAAAGTAAGTAGTAGGAGCAAAGGAGCCTGTCAGGAGACAGAACCTAGATTAGGGATCAACTGAGGCCAGGCCAGGTGGGGAAAGGGGGACACTTCCTGCTTGTTCTTAAGCCAGGGAGATGCTAACAGAATGGAAATTCATGCTCCAGCCCATAGCCTCTAGAGTTGGAGCCCAGAACCTTTAGGTCAAGGCAATTTAATAATAGTTCCCAAGAGGACAGGTCTGGAGTCAGAGAACTGGGTTCAACTCTAATTTCTTCTCATACCACCTGCGTGACCTTGGACAAGTCCCTTTACCTCTATGAGCCTGCCCTTCCTCATCTGTGAAATGGGGATTTCTGTGAGGACAAATGAAACAATAGATTAGGTGCTCAGCACAGAACCTGGCATATTGTGGATGCTCAAGGCAACCGGTTTTTGTAGTAAGAGATTCTCCGTGCCCATGTCCCCCATCCTTACACAGGGAGGGGACGTGGATGAAGTACGCAGTCTGGGATGAGGAGAAAGGGGAGAGGCTGGAGAACAAGCCTCTGCTGGGACAGCGACTGCAGCAGGAGCTTCCCTTGGCTACATGAGTCCATCTCTCACGTGGAAGACAGCTGCAGAACCATATTGGTGGAGTGGTATTCTTCTTTGCCAGTTGTGGCAATTTCTATTGATTACCCTCCCAACAGACATTCTCCTGAAACCCACACCCATTTCTTCATTGCAGGCAGAGCCACCTTCTGTTGTAGAAACTAGAAATGCTAGACATTGTCTTTCCCAGGCTTCCTTGCATATGAGCATATAATCTGTTCATGGAAGGAAGCCCACTTCTTTGGCTGGCCATTGATGTGGGTATCTGTGATGCTGGGAGCTGCAGCTGCCATGTGGCAACCATGTGGGGACAGTCCCAAGACCAATGTGCAAAGGATCAGAAAGATGGGAGGAATTTCTGGAACTCTCATGGCTCCAGAGTTCTTATAATGAGAGAATAAATGAAGTCACTGCTCAAGCCACTTTTGCCAGGTTTTTTATTATTTGAAGCAAAAAACATCCCAGCACCAGACTTTTTAAGCTTGAGAAAAGCATCTGGACCCACAGTGAGTCTGGGACTATACACCAGCTGTTCCTCCTACTGGAGGGCCTCCTACTGCCGTTCTCTGGCCTGAATGAAAATGGCAGACACTGAGACATCAAGGAAGGCTGCTGGATCTGAGGCCACACCACAGCCCCGCATCCCAGGCCTCCAGACAGAATTTGGTGAGTTACTAAGATCTCTCGTGTCCCTCAGTGTGCTCACTCCTTCCACCAACAAAGCAGACGCCAGGGCCTACAAAGTGGCCGGCCCCGGAGGAGGTGATGAAGATGCACAGCTGAAAATACATGTCTCTACTCATCTGTTCATTCATGCGTTTAATAAACGTATCCAAACCTTCAATATCCCTCAAACGTATTTTTATAAAATTTGGTGTTTGCTTTGCGATTCTTTGGAGTATGCCCCTCAAATTCCAATATTCCAAAGTAGCCCATGAACACGGGAATTTTGGGAACTACCGTATTGCACAAGTCACTGACCCTTCTGGGCTTGTTTCCTTCTCTAAAAGAGAAGCTAATACAACTTTCTCACTGGAAAGAGAAAGTTATATTAGCCTCCCTGGCTCTGACCAAGGATCAATGAGCAGTCGTGATTTTTAGAAGCCTTCAAAGGCAGGAGGGTGTAGATTGCGGTCTAGCTTCATCATTAGATCAGGTGCTTCATCATTAAGATCATACTTCATCGTTAAGTATGTTATACCGAGCAGACCTGGTGTAGAATACTGGCTCTGCCAATTATTGATGGTAAAGTCCTGGAAAAGTTATTTTACCTCTCCTGGCCTCAGTGTTCACATCTGTAAATGGGGACACACGGTGCCTACCTTACCTCTCAGAATTCATTGCACTTAGTTATGTAAGTTCTTGCCACAAGCAAATGCTCCACAAATAAGAGCTATTTCTGTTGCCAGTGGTGTTCTTGTTACTGTTAGGAGATCGCCAGCCCTCTCTCTTGTTTTTTTTTTTTTTGCGGTACGCGGACCTCTCACTGCTGTGGCCTCTCCCGTTGCGGAGCACAGGCTCCGGACGCGCAGGCTCAGTGGCCATGGCTCACGGGTTCAGCCGCTCCGCGGCATGTGGGATCCTCCCGGACCGGGGCACGAACCCGTGTCCCCTGCATCGGCAGGCGGACTCTCAACCACTGCGCCACCAGGGAAGCCCTCTCCAGCCCTCTTGAAACCTTTTCCATAAAAGCCTCAGAAAACTCTTCTGATAAAGTTCATTTTAACTTAAGAGTTAGACACACCTTCAGGTAAGGGAGGAAAGACTATCTCCGCAAACCAAAGAAACTACAGGAGAATTGGAATGTCAGAGCAGAGGATACTGTAAACATCACCCTGATCACCACCTCATGGAGTTCTGGGGAGGATGAAGAGAGGTGATGCAAGTCAGATGGTGGGTGGTTAGTGGCCAGAAGGGGCACATGAGAACTTTGTCAGGAGTGCTGGGGATATTCCCCTTCTTGATCTGAGTGCTAATTGCACACGTATGGTCAGCGTGTGAACATTCATTGAGGGGAACATTTATAATTAGCACACTTTTCTGAAAGTATGTTATACTTTCAATGACAGGTTTTCAAGATTTAGTCCAATGCCAGTGTTGAATACTTCTAACTATAATAAATGTTAAATATTGGTGCTCTTGTCCCACTGCCATGCCCTCAGCAGATGCCTCATCAGAATCTTCTGAGTTCATGCATTTGTTGCTTTCCAGAGTTCTGGAAGGGCAGACGCTGATAGGGAAACTGAGGCATCAGGCCCCAGAGGCTCAAGGTCACGGGGCTCCCAAGGAACTGAGTCAGGCAGAGCCCAGCAGCACCTCCCTTCCCACAGCCCCTCCCCTCCTCCTTCCGTGGCTGCCTCCCCGCCCGCCGGGCTCGTGTCTGCACCTAGAGAGGGTGTGGGGACCCATTAATTCCTAGGCAAATGGGCCCTGGGCGTGTGTGTAGGCGGGGGTCCAGGGACAGCTCAAACAGGCCTGGGCCGCCTAGTGCCCTGAGGCAGCCACCCGCTGGCCTCTAAATGACAGTGTGGAGCGTTTGGCTGTTTGCAGGGTAAACAGGAGGGCTGGAGCGATGACTGGGCAGGAGGGTATGCACCTCTGCCAATCCAAAACAGAGAGCGAGTGCCGCCGGGTTCCTCCTGCACCCGGGGGGTCGCCGAGGGCCAGCTGGGGGCCAGCCTGGGCCAGGGGCTGCTGTTAGGGTCAGCACCAGTCGTCAGGAGAAGGGGAGGCTTGGCTTCATCCGCCTCCACTGCACCCTCCATCCTGGCAGCCTCTGGCTGGGCTGAGACAAGCAGTGTAGGGTTAAGCCTTGCCTTCCCAGGAAAGAAAAGGGGTGGGAGAACCTGCTGAGAGAACCCTGGGGGTCTCACTCTGCCTCCGTCTGTCTCCCCAGCGTCTGGCACAGTTCTTGGCTTTCCGGCTGAGTGGCAACATGAGCAAATAAATACAGGTGCAAAACCAGACTGCGTGGGTTCAAGTCCCGGCTCTCCCATTCATCTTTCTATGGCCTGGGGCTAGTTATTTAACCTCTCTGTGCCTCAGTTTCCTCAACTCTAAACAACAGTTGTGAATATTCAACGCCCAGTAACTTCAATAGCAGGACAGTGCACTGGGATGCCAGACTGTCTCAGGAAAGTCTTCGTTATTATTATTAAACAACATATAAATATTTTCTCATTATTAAAAAAAAAAACAGATGACAAAAAAGACAGAGTTTGTCTCCCCTAATATCACTCCCCTTCTCAGGGGCAGTATTACCTGTTAAAGGTAATGTCACATTTTTCCAGACCTTTTCCTGGGGAGACTCTCAAAGCAGCCCCATGGGCCGGCTGAGGGCCCCAGGCTGGTCTGAGGGACAGAGGTCTTGGGCTGGCCATCACTGTGCAAGACAGATCCTCTGGCCAAGAGCATTTCCCCAGAGGCCGATGAGCATGGAGGTCCTTAGAGCAGTTTTGAAAGCTTCATGGAAAACACCTGGGCAACAAGGAGGACGAGCACATCCAAGGCGATGCTTCCCAGTAGCAGCTGCCCCCCCCCGCCGCCCCCCGAGTCAGAGCCGCCAGCTCCCAGGCACAGGGGGTGGTGCCTCCAGTTCTCCCTCAAGCCTTCACAGGGTGTCAAGGAGAAAGTCTTGGTGGTAGGTCTGACTGTCTCTCCAATGCTTGTTCTGCTTTTATCATCTTCACTTTACAGTAACCTATTTACGGTAAGCCTTGCTGGTTTACCATATGTAACATACGTGATATAGGTTTACCATACCAAATATAGATTTCCTCTTAAAGTTTGTTTTGCTTTTGGTTTTTTTCTTCTAATTTTAAACAGCAAGAGGATTTTAATTGAAATATTAAATAAATAATGTTTTGGGTGATTGGCAGAAATGGCAAAACTCATTCTGATGGGAAGGAAAGGGTTGAACTCTGGCATACACTGTCTTAGATAAGTGAGGATGGCCTTCTCCTGAGCAAAGCCCTGAAGAGAGTTGCCCAGCCACAGTGGAGGCTTGCACCAAGGCCTGGGCAGCCCAGGGCAGGACTTCTGGGGAGCGGGCAGCCTGACATCCACCGGGATGTTGGAACCGAGATGTTCTAAGTTGACCCAGAGAAGGCCTGAGTTAAAGTTAGCCCTGGAAGCCTCACTTAGACCTGTCAGGGTGAGCCAGAGGAAAACCAGAGCAACACCTAGGTTTTCTCTCTTTGAGCAGTGCCTGGGGACTGAGGTCAGCCTGGCTCAGTGGAAAGAGCACGGAAAGCAGAGTTCCAGCGTCAGCAGTATCGCATCAAATTGCTGTTTCCCCGGGGAGCCAAAGGGGCAGGCCCTAGAATTAGACTGTCTGGGCTCAAATTTCTTCTCTTCACTTTCTGAGTTTGTATCCTTCCACAATTTACTTGTGGCTCAGTTTCCTCATCTGTTAAATGGGAATAATAATGGTTCCTATCGGTCTTTGTGAAGATTGAGATACCTAAAGTACTTGACAGGGTCTAGCAAGGGTAAAGCTAAAACTCAATAAATGCTAAGTGTCTTACTATTTCTATTCTTATCATTTGTATTGTTTTAAAGCAGAAGTTTCCTAGCGTGTTAGGGCCTTTGGAACCATCCTGCTTTGCCTTGGAGTCAGATGGCCTGCGTCTGCATCCAGCTCAGACTTTGGGGATGTAATCTTAGGCAAGACCATCACAAAGCATTTAAGCTTAGGTTCCTTGTTCATAAAATGAGGTTGATCCCTGCACTGCAGTGTTGTATCTGGATTCAATGAACTGGAGTCTGTGTATGAAGATACCTAGCACGTTGCTGGACACGCAGCAGATATCTGACAGGTGATACTTTTCTCTCCTCATTCCCCCAGACACACGGGAGCATGCATGCTCACATACACACACACACACACACACACACACACACACACCCCCTCCTATTTTAGTCTTGGCCTGAGGCTGACAAGCCCCAGATTAGTGCTCAGTGACAACTTTGGCTTTACCAGCCCCCTTAGGGGTATTTGCATATTGGTAGAGACATGAAAACACTTCCCATTTCCAAAGAGTGAAATGGTAGGATTACCAGACCTCCTTCGAGGATTCATTTCATTCACTGAGGACATAAGTACCTCCTAACAACTTTATTTCATTACAAAATAAATAAATAAATAAATGACACCCGTTTAGAAAAAAGCAAACAATTCAGAGATGAATAGAAGTGAATTTAATAGACTCTTAAGCCTTTTTTCTCCCCCTCAAGTCTCCCTTCTGTACCCCACTTGCAGTGTTGACAGCTGGTGTGCATTAGGTTCATAGAAATATGTATGTTCACCCATAGGAGTGAGAGAAAAGGAAGGAAGTTTAAAAAAAAATCATACTATACATATGTCCCTGCATACATTTTTCACTGAATGTATCATAGCCATCTCTCCAGACGAATAGAAAGAAAAAAAGTTCATTATTTATCATAGACGCTTAATCCAATACTGTGAATGTACCATACTTAATTCAGCCTCTCCCCTATGGACGTATATTAGTTTTGTAGGATTTTTCTAGTTTCCTCTCTACAAATTCAACCAATGTAGCAATAATCATCTATGTCCGTGTATCCTTAGGAGTTTTCATTTCTACTGGTTAGAGACCCAGAAGTGCAATTTCTAGTCAAAGTGAAAGTACTACTTGTACCCTTATTTGTGGGTACAGAAATTTGTTGACTAAAAAGCAACAACATTCTAGAAAGCCTGGAGATTTGGTGGGAGGGTAGGGTCCACATCTACTAAATACCAAACACTTGCCTCTATGAATTATCTCAAAGTCCTCCCATTAATCCTCGACTGGGGGAGTATACGTAGGGAGTACCCATCACAAGGATGTGGAAACAGAGGCTAAGAGAGAAGAAAGCACTTGCCCAGACTGGGGGCTTCTGAGATCTCAGCCCCACTCCAGGGAGCTGAAGACCTGTTACCTCCTCTTAGTTGACCCTGTGGGTTGAGCCATAAGCAGAAGTTATCTGGTGCAGGAAGACCTGAAAGTTCCCAAAGGTGAGAGGGGTCTGCTGTTGGGGTATCTTTCTGCTCAGGAACAATCAGTGTTATTAACTGTCTCTGTCTTTCCTTCTCCCTGTTTCCAATCCATCAACCTCCTGGCTAAGCATCACCTTTGACGGAAAGACAGAAGAAATCTGCCTATCTAGAACACCTAAGGATGCTTTTCTTATCTCTGCAGGCTGGGGAGGAAGCTGATGCTTTGCTGATGACCTGTGGGCCCCACCACGTTGAACTGGTAGGAAGCTCAGGTGGCAGAAGGAATGGCTGGATCATAGTGGGAACCTTGGCATTTCTGAATCTACGGAAGCCTGAGGGAGGAGAATCCTTCAGTCTGGGCCATGGGGCCTGGAAAGAAACTTCTGGCTTCTAGACATTCAGATAACTAATTTGAATAGTGAAGAAACGGAGGCAGACAGATTAGAGACAGAATAAGGCGAGGAGACACAAATGACAGAGAGAGACCATCTGATTTACCGGAGCTGGAGTCAAAACATTTAAGGGGTCATCACAGGGATCATTCAAATGGACTATTTGAATCTTATTTGACTAGTGGGATAGTCAGTGTGGTCAGAGGGTCACCCCACACTGCCCAGGACAGCACACAGCAGTTGTCCTAAGTAATGATTGACATCTGTACTGCATATTCGGGTTCCCAGAGCCTTCCTCTCATGATCTCATGGAATTCTTGCAAATTTCCAGTGAGGCCACAAGCAGGAGATCCATTTTTCATACAAAGAAACTGAGGTTGAAAATCCAAGGGCAATAGGAAGCAGAGCTGGAAGGACCTGCTTCCAGGAAGCTGGAGGAGTCTGAAAACAGATTGGCAGGGAGCCTCAGACTCAGACCCTCCTCCCACCCTACCCCTTTTCCTGCCAAAATGCACAGAGTTCAAGCTTAGAACCACACGGACTCTGGTCTGATCAGGGGGATGAGCCATCTCTGGCAGAGGCCAGGGTGAAGAAAAGAATGAAAGGCTTAGTTCTCCTGTATCACCAAATGTTTTTTAAAAAAATCTTAAGTGTTTCAGTGTTTGATATAGCCAGGCCCCGTGGTGCAGAGTCCAAGGCATGCACCCCTCTTGAAGGCCAGGGACATCTTGGCTCCTTTCCTTAACTATGGGCTAGGCACAGACTAATTCCTTCTCCAACACATGCCTGGTTACCTGGAGAGTAAAAGGGCTCATGCTTTAGAACCAGGCAGCTCTGAGTTCTGATTCTGCCTCAGGCACTGGCTGCTGTGTGCCATTGGGCACGTCACTTCACCTCTCTGAGCCTCAGTCTGGGTCATCATCTGTAAAGAACAGACGAAGGAAATATTGTGAAGGGGAAAATACATAGAAAGATATCCCAGAGCGTTTAGCTCAGGGCCTGGCAAGGGGGTGAGCAATAAACAGCTGTATTCATTCTTTCTGTGGCTCTTTTATGAGGTTTCCCTCTTGCCAGCACAGAGCAGAGGCTGTCAGATGTGAGCCTGCACAGAGATCCCCTGGACAGCGGGCCCAAACAGCAGATCTTCTGACTCAGAGGCCTGAGGGAGGCCCAGGAATCTGGCTGTTAGGGGACCCTAGAACTACACACTGATGGCAATTCCCTTAGGCAAAGGCCAGAGGGGTCCAAGCACAGTCCTAAGAAATGTCCTGGGCTCTGCGTGGTCCCTGGTGGCTTGAGAAAGGCTCCTTCTGATGGCCTCCAGCCTGATGCATCCCCAAGCACCCCCGATCCCTGGTCCTGCCACTCCCCAGGCTATACTGGCCTCCCTCACTGCCTGGAGGGCTGAGGTGTGCCACGTTTGATCCCTGTGGCTCGCTGGGAAGAGGGGATCACAGAAGGAGGCCAAGCATCCTAACAAAGCACCCCTCTGCTTCCCCCTCTCTTGCCCCCCTCAGCCCTCACTCCAGCTCCCAGCACAGGCAGTGTGGGCCTCAGCAGGTCAGCCTCCTCCCCAGGGTCCCCTGGATCGCCTCTTGTGTGCCCTTCCCAGCTGGCCACCAGCACAGTCCAGCCTTGCACCCAGCCTGGGGTTTCCACGGCTCCTGCTGCCCCCTTGAGGCCAGTTCCTGCAGCGTTGCTCCTGAGCCCTGACCATACTTTGAGGAGGCTGGGAAAAGTCAGCCAGGGACAGACAATCCCCAAGGAGTGAGGGAGGTCAAGAGGGTAGTACTGCTCCTGCCCATGGCATCACTCATTGACTGGGTACCCAGAGCCCAGCCAGAGCCCACCTGGATGGCCATGGGGTACAAGAGAAAGGATCTACATCTTGGGGTGGTTCTGCACTTCCCTTGACCTCCCTATCTGTAAAATGGGAATAATGATGCTGGCACCCCTACATGGCCTTTGAGAGACCTTGACCAGTAGGAGATAATAATGATTGTGAATATGGCTAAGTTTTATGCCCTGCCTCCCAGCAAGTTCAAGGTAGCCTCCACCATCACCTCTGCATCTCTCTCCCATCTCTTTCCTCGTTCTTCTCTCTCAGGCTTTCTCGGTTCTCTGTTGCCTTGAGTCGAGTCACTTGTCAGCTTCTCCAGGTCAGCTGTCCAGCATCGTTATCCTGGCACAGGGTGCATCCAGGTCTTTGCACGGAGGAGGTGTGCCGCTCCCCAGATTGAAAAGGATGGGGTGCTGACCCACAGAGAGCTGCTCTGGACCTAGCCAGGGCTAGAACAATAGCCCGGTCTTACAGACTGCTCCAGACTCTGCGTGAGGCAGAAATAGAATATTTCAGGTTTATGGCTAAAGGAGACTCCTAGAGCCTCACCTGTCAAGTAGCAAGAATGGCAGCTCTCAATTATTAAGCATCTACTGTCTTCCAGGCATCAGACAATGTCTTCTCTCACCAGATCATCTGAAGTAACACTGAGGTAGGGTATCCTGGTCCCATTTTACAGGTGAGAAAACCAAGGCTTGAAGAGATGAGAAGCCTTGCTCAAGTTCATACAGCTACAAGATGGGAGAATGCGGGTCAGCCTCCCCATCTGCCTGGCTCACAAACTTCTGTGTTCTTGCCCTCATGGGTCATGTGACCCAAACTGCCCAGCTATGGGAGGCCTGTGTTCCGCTGTGGAAGCAGTCACCATGCACAACGCTGAGGAGTCCCTCATGCCTCAGTCCAGGCTTCCTCGATGGCTGGGGTCCTTCTGGATCTTACGTCACCCTCTACAGCTCCTCAGCCACCCCAAATCCTGGAAAGGCCTCCCGGATGGAGTAGGTCCACCCTGTCAGGACCCACAGAGGCAGTCAAGGGCTCTAGGTTCAAAGTGCCTGAGTGCTTGCTCTTCTGGCCTCAGTCAGTTACACAGACTACTGGAGGATCCTTCCCAGCACAGCTCAGGGCCTCCGATTTCCCGGCTCTGCCACCTCCTAGCAGCATGGACTTCCTGAACACTGGTGCCTGCACTTGGGAAATGGGGATCATAAGGGTACTGACCTCCAAGCGTTGGCAGGGGGATCCAGTGAGCTAAGACCATCAGGTGCTTACCCAGCATAACCTCTGACAGGAGGTGGGTGCCCCCTCAGGGGCAGCTGTCATCAGTACTGTCAATTCGCTGATCATCTCATGCTGATCTGGAGTTTCTGTTTTTGCCAAAGATAGAATGGAGGGACTTCCCTGGTGGCGCAGTGGTTAAGAATCTGCCTGCTAATGCAGGGGACACGGGTTAGAGCCCTGGTCTGGGAAAATCCCACATGCTGCAGAGCAACTAAGCCCGTGCACCTACAACTACTGAGCCTGCGCTCTAGAGCCCGTGAGCCACAACTACTGAGTCCGCGTGCCCAGAGCCTGTGCTCCACAACAAGAGAAGCCACCGCAGTGAGAAGCCCGAGCACCACAACGAAGAGTAGCCCCCGCTCGCCGCAACTAGAGAAAGCCCACACGCAGCAATGAAGACCCAAAGCAGCCAAAAATAAATAAATAAATATATTAAAAACCATAGAATGGAAAAAATAATTTGTGATGGAGTAATAAAGATAACTTCGTAGTTAGCCAAGATTTTTCAAAGCAAAGGGCACGTGAGGTCAAATAGTAAACAAAGTCTTTGCTCTTAGAAAGGAAACTGCTGCTCTGAAGTATCTGGGTCTTAACACAGAAGTGAGGATCTTTCCGAAATGGCTGTTCTGAAATTTGTCCTTGAGTCTGCCAGAGGTCACAGGAAAGGGACAGGGCATTGTGCTATTTGAAGGGTGGTTATGAAACCATCTCTTGTGACTGGTTCCCAGAACTCTGCTCTTTACTTTGAACTCTGCAGACTGCAGGTGATGTGGAAATAGCCTTGCTCCTAATTCTCCATTTCCTTGTTTCTGCAGCAGTCCCCACTCTGCCCTTGGGCACGCTGCAGCCGGGAAAGCTGTCCTCTGGGCCTGGGTAACAGCTCCTGTGCACAGCCAGCCAGCCGTGTCACCCTGGGCAAGTCAGATCACATCTCTGGACCTCCTTCTCTTCATCAGTAAAACAAGGCAGTTGAACTAGGTGGTAAGTTACTGACACCTTGAAATTCTTGGATTTCTCTTTAGTAAATATTAAACTATTGCCTTCTCTTCCTAGCCACAAAGAATTCAAATGTATCTGGATCATCTCTGCCCAATCCAGGGCCTATTACAACAGAAAGGACTTAGTAGCCCCAAGTTGGTAATTAACTGACTGAAAGAACATGGCAAGCCACATCTCACTGACCCTATTTCTCCACCTTAAAATGATCTAAAACCTCCATCATAGGGCTGTTGAGAGTGACAGTACATACAAAGCCCCTAACACATAGTAGGCCCTCAGGAATCCTCTGTTGAAGGACAGGGCCCCTGTAGAGGTGGTTTGAATGAAGCTACTGGCACACACAATGGAACGCTGCTCCTGCTACCCCAGCAAGTTGGGGACATGTCTGTCCCCATCAAAGATCCAGGTTCCAGCAAGACATGCTTCATAGCACCAGCCAGCACACCCAGAAGGAAGGAGCTCTATTATTTTCTGTGATGAGCTTGGACATAGCTACAGATTTAAGCCTATTGATGCAAAAAATGGCTTGTTCTTGAAATTAGAGTTGAATTCTTTACCCAGGAAGAGAATCTTCAGAGAAGCCAGTTGTCCTCTAAAAAAAAAAAAAAAAAAAAAACACACCACATATATTTTTTTCAAGGCTGGATCATGAGGTAGGCCCTTTCTCTAGTGTTCCAGCACCATCAAATCCAAGAAGGTTCAAGATAGAAGGCACCTTAGAGAACTCAAGCTCAACCCCTCATCTGACGAGTAAAGAAATTGAAGATCCAGAGAGAGAGAGAGAGTCCCAGGTAATGCAGACAGTTGTTAATACCGGATGGGGTGAAATTAAATGAGCAAATTAACTGTCACTGCACAGTACCGTATTTTCTGCTTTGAACAGCACTTTCACGCCCATGTGCACACTTAACAACCCCATGAGGTAGATATCAGTATCTCTGTTTGACAAATGAGGAAATTAAACTTCACAGTATTGCAGCGATCTGCTCGTGATCACCTGGCCTTTTCCCCTAAGTCCCTGTGGCTGAACCAGAACTTCTCTCCATGGCTGTGGGAAGTGTTGGAATGATTCTGAAGGGAGGGAGACATGCTTGGGCTCCCAGGGCCCAGCATGTCAGCCTGTAGGATTCGAGGGGAAGGCTGTGTGTGTCGGGGCAACTGTCGAGTGTGGGTACAGAGTGGTTACTCCCATGCCCTGGGTCAGGAAAGACGGACTACGCCACTCCCGAGTTTTGTCCACAGGCCCAGGCTCATAGCACGTACCAGAGGTGTCAGAGAACGTGGCCTCTGGCTTATCTGAGGAGACAGAGCTAACGCCCATGAACCAACTGGAAAGAGTGTCATTGAGCAATAAAAAGGAACAAACGACTAACACAGCAATGGGGAAGACACTCAGGAACAGTATGTTGAGTAGAGGAAACCATGCTCAAAAGAATGCTTGTTGTATGATTCCATTTATACGAAACTCTAGAAAACACTCATCTATAGAGACCTGGCACAGAGGGAGCGAATGGAATAGAAAGGAATGAGGTGGGAAGAGATACAGTTGGGTTTACATAGATTCCTTGACCAGAGGGACAGGGAGAGATGATCAGGATTAAGCCTCTCCCAAGGAACTACCCAGTTTTGGAATGAGTGGAGGCCCTTAGACAGAATTCCTCTGCTCTCCGCTTTTCTTGTTCCTCTTCCTGAACTTCCATTGCTTTCCTCTCGGCTCCCCCAGACTTCTGACCTTGGCCTGCAGGCAGTCAGTCTGCCCACACCTCTTGGCTTTCACTGCAGAGGTCCTTGGGCCTCTCCCAGACCCCACTGCCCTGCTCTATGTGTCCTGACCCTCTTCCCTCCAGCCGGAACAAACTAGCCCCCCTCTGTCACACTCACAGCCAGGGAGGAATCCTGCAGCAAGAGACGTGAACTGCAAACTGGTGGACGAAGTTGCAAGATCCTGCACGAAAGGATGAGTCTATGTTTCTCTGATGTTCTTTCAAACAGATTCGTTTCTCCTTTGATGTTCTCATGAAAATTCAGATTTTTCTTTCTGGCAAGACCATATGCTGAAGTTTAGAAGAAATTTAGATTAAGCTTAGAAGGGAAATGAAGCGGCTTGTTGGGGTAAGATCATTGGCTTTGAGATGACATAAATGTGAGTTCAAATCCCAACTCGGCCACGTCTGTAAAAGCCTGACTTTCAAATAGCAGCCCTGGCACACAAGAACCGAAGTGATGACCACAGCAATTCATGCCGAGGATGTTTGCAAAGCACCTTCCTGTGCAGGCTTCATTTAATCTTCACAACGACCCCATGAGGCAGGAAACGTTTACAGAAGAGGAAACTCAGGCTCAGACCCAACATGATTAGAAATGGAGGTGAGTTTCTCCCCAGAGGAGGAGGTGGCTTTAAAGCTAAAATTCACAGCCCCTCTGCCATATCATTGTGTTTTCATTACTTTTGATAGCCTAACCTCTAGGAAATTACTTTGCATCTTGTATCATGAAGGGTCTATCTCCTCAACTGGGCTGCCATTTATTTGATTAAAGGATTTGCATCTCCTTCACCTCTGTATCATCACCCCCTCCCCACATTTGAGCAGTTCATGAAATAGCAACCGATTGACATGAACAGGCTTTGGAGAAATTTTTCAACAGCCCAGCTATCTTTCCCTCTCCACCCATTAAAAAAAGTCATCTTAAATATGAATGTTCCATTATAAAAGTAAACATATCAAATGCAGAAAATTCAGAAAACTATAAAAATAAGGAGAAAAAAATAATTTATGATCTAACCGCGCAAAAGTATTATTTTGTCCTATTTCCAATCTCCCTGTGCAGAGATTTTTATTATTGCTGTTTATCTAAGAGACTATTCATTATAAATGTTTATTTTTTTTACAATAAAAAAGTATATTTGCGCATTGGAAAAGGGAAAAGAATCCTGAAAAATAATACAAGTTACTCAAAAGATTACAACCAAGAGATAGTTAATGTTAAAATCTTTGGCATATTTTGACTTGACTTCTCCACATTTCATTCTGAGGACCCCAAATTGCAGAACGGGGGGCTCCCAGGCCTGGCTGAGGTTCAGATCAGCCAAAGAACATCTCTGCAATCCATGAAACCAGAGTGCATAAAGCAGAGGTGTTTGTTCAGCTGTTTTAATCTAATGTTGAATGTGTAGGATTATATAGGAAAGTATAGGATTTCTTATTTACTATTTTTTTATATATACACAACAGGTTCTTATTAGTTATCCATTTTATACATATTAGTGTATATATGTCAGTCCCAATCTCCCATTAATGACTACTTGATAATTCTATCATATGGCTGAACCCAAAGTCATTTAACCAGTTCCGAGTGGTTGGGCATGTTGGTGGTTTTCGACCAGTCATGTTTGTAAGCACCAGTGAAACCAACATCTCTGCTGCCACCTCTGCTAACAGGCTCTCTGGTCATTGACTCAGAGGTAACCAGGACAGCCACATGGGTGCTTGGATTCCAAAGGCTGAGTTTCACCTACCTTCTGTTATTTTCGGTATAAGCCTGAGTGCCCATGGATCTGAGAGAGCCGATGGATTTGATTCATCTGGAGGAGCAAGTTTCTGATGAGGAAATGACTTTGTGGGTTCCCCCTAGGAACCTCCAGCAATTTTTCTAGAGTGTCAGCTTCTGATCTCCCTTATAGATGGATGCACAGGGATAGAGAGGGCAAAAATGTAGAAAAGGAACTTTTAAAAAGGAATATGTTAAATACACTACCATGTGTAAAATAGATAGCTAGTGGGAACATGTGGTATAGCACAGGGAGCTCGGTGCTCGGTGCTGACCTAGATGGGTGGGATGGGGGGGAGGTTCAAGAGGGAGGGGATATATGTATACGCCGAGCTGATTCACTTCACTGTACAACAGAAACTAACACGACATTGTAAAGCAATTATACTCCAATGAAAAAAATGAATATTTGCACATGAAAAACATTCCAACATTTCAGAGGAAGAAAAGGAAAAAGGCCACAAAAAGTAATCTCTCTCTCACACCCAGATTCCCTATTACTTTTCCACAGGCAAATATTGTCCATGGTTTCTCATGTCTTCAGGAACTGTCTACACTTACACAATCATTTCTCTATCTTTCCACCTATCTATTCACTTGTCCAGCTATCTTTGTTCCATGTACCTATATAGCTAGCTACTCATCCACCCACCCACCCATCCATCCATCCATCCACTCATCCATCCATCTATCCATCCATTCATCTATCCATCCAACCATCCATCCACCCACCCATCCATCCATCCATCCACTCATCCATCCATCTATCCATCCATTCATCTATCCATCCATCCACCCACCCATCCATCCATCCATCCACCCATCCATCCATCTATCCATCCATTCATCAATCCATCCATCCATCCATCCATCCATATAAAAAATCAGGAATCTTTAAATGAATGTTAACCACAAATAGAGCAGTTTAGAATGGACTTTAAGAGGTAGCACCCTGGTTCCCCAGCCCAGCTACCCACCTGCTTTGTAACATTAGCCAAGATACCTTACTTCTCTCTGCCTCGATTTCCTAATATGAAAAGATGAGTTCCCTAATACCTCCCAAGGGGACTGTGAATGTGCCTTGGAATATGGAGACAGGAAGGCCAATGCGAGAGTGGATGGAGAGTCTTGCTCTCCCAAGACCTGCAGGGAGGAAGGACATCAGTGAGGTTTTCCACCCAAATGAGTGCACAGAAGAAGAAAGGTGAAGCAAGGTGGCCAAGGGGAGTTCACCCTTGGGCACAGGTTGGTCACATTGGCACCCCTGCCTGGTGGAAGGGGACAGAGTGATCTTTCATAAACATTACCTCACCTGCTTTGTGGGAGATAAGGTGTTTGCTAAACTTTGTGGGAAGAGCAGGACCTTCCGCGTGACCACAACCAGGACGGTTGCCTGCTCAGACCGGCTGCCGGGACCTCCAGCTCAGCTTGCCCAAAATACAGGAACCAGCAAACATCACTGGGTCTATTTAGTGTAAATAGAGGCAAATGCTCGGGAGATAAAGGACAAAGAGGTCACGGCTGGGAGAGGGACAGTGGCCTCCTCATGAGCCAGTGTCTGTGAACACCTTTGCAATGTGGGGTTCAGTCTCCTGGTGCAGCATTAGCTGCCTCTGGGGTTTGCATCAGGGCCTCTATGTGGCCTAACCCCGTGAAGGGTGCCCCCTGGAGTTGTGTGTTGGGGCAGACTGGCATGTACACATCAACGCGCTCATTGGTCCTTGACTATTTGGAAATTCTATTGATTTGAGAAGTCTGCCACTGTCCATGCTGGCACTGGGCCCATCCATGTTTGGCTTTCGCATTCTGTGCTTCCTAATGTCATTTCTTAATTATGATTACACAGCTTTAGTACATAGATTTGATGTTAAGTAATGACCCTAAGTAAGAGTGAATTTTAATTAAGCTTCATTCAGAGCCTGCCTCTGATTGCCAAAGATTTGCAGCCTGAGAAGGGGAAAGCCTGCCTGTGCACAAAACTTTGACCTTTGTGCTCCTGAGCTGTCTCGACCAGATGGGTTTGCTTGATTTTCTGGCCTCAGGAGCACATTTCTTCACCATGCTGCAGGGGATATTAACTACATTCCCACCTTCCCTCCCAGCCAACCGCAAACTCAGAGTCCAGGCAACAAGAAAACAGAACAAAACTATCCCGAGTGTAGGGGGACTGCAATGCCTGAGGCTCAACCCAGAGGTCAGCAACTCTTGGGGGAATATCACCCACTTTGCCCACCTTGTCTGAGGAAATAAAGCTCACTCACTGTTCTCCAATTCTCATGATACCCACTCTACAGATGAGAAAACCAAAGCTCTCAGAGGCTAAGGCTCACGGCTAGTGGGGGTAGAGGGAAAACTAGAAATCAGATCTGGTCTCAACGCCCGTGCCCTCCTCTGGTTAGAACACAGCCTTCCAGTAAATGGCGAACATCTATGAGTTTGGGAGAAACCAACTTCCTTTTATTTCCTATCGGGACACTTAAACCAGTGTTTCCCAAACTTTAGGGTACGTACGCCATACAGGTGAGTTTTACCACATCCGTAAACACAATCATGTACTTAACAGTGAAAAACAAACTCATTTGTTTTAAAACAAAACTTTATATATTACCATAGAAACTGCTATCAAGCAAAAGTTCTCATAAAAATACAACAATGAAAAATGAAACAATATTATTAAATCCGAAGCAGAAACTGTTACCTTCTAAAAGTCGAAGACTCAGGCCTGGTTTTTATCTAAAAAAAAAAGATGAGAAAAATGTCAAAGACATGAGCATGAAACGGAGACTTTGTCCTTGAGATAAACAGAAGGCTTGAAAGGGAGTTGGAAAGATAATCGTTATGTCACAATGTGACTCAGTCCTATCCAGGTGCCACCTAAGAAGGACTCAACTGCCCCCACACTTTCCAAGACACTGATCTAGGCCTTTAGCACATGGTTCCAGGCTTTGCCTCTGAGTAATATTGCCCCTCAGCTGCTCCACGGATGACAAAATTCTGGCCGGAATTTTCACTCTCCTATGCCCCAGCCCTGGCCCAAGGATGAGGTATGGATATTCCTTTGGTGTTTCAAATGCAAACACAGTGAAATCAAAATGCTCTCCAGGCCGGCTGGCGGGGTGGGCTCAGCTGCAGAGGACAAGCCTGACTGCCCTGTCCTGAAGGTCAGCGCCAGACCAGTCTCTTTCAGGATACTGAAGTTCCCACCTTATCAAATCACCCACTGAAGCTAAGTTCTAAAACCATTTTGATTTTTCTAGAAGGAAAAGGTAAGTGAAAAATTGGATTCAATTACCTTGAAAAAAAAAAGGGGGCAATTTCACTCACAAATTACATACTTAGAAGTTCAGTTTGAAAACAGCAATTCAAATGAATCCCAGGCCAAGTTAAAAGGGGGAAAAAAAAAGGAAATCATTTATTAATCCCCTTCCATCCACTCCTTCTGACTGATTGAATCTTCCTTAGACTCAAAAAAAATGATAAATGGGCTTGAAACAATTAAATAAGCACTTTATGACTTTAATAATCCAAGCTGCAGAACTTTTCCATTAAAAGTTGGGTATTTAGAAGACCTAACCAGTCTAGTGACCCCAAAACCACCGTGTTTCAGGTGTTCTTCTAAATGGAGCTGGAGAAGGACTCTCTGCTCTTCTCCAAGGGATTTGAGGTGAAGTTTCAACCAAACCCTTTAACAGAGCCAAAGACTCTTAGATAAACCTGCCCCAATCTGTTCCCACTTCCTACACCAGGAAAATTTCACTAGAAAAGAAGATACCTTGCTTGAAGTAGAAAAACAATATGGAAATTAACTTATGCCAGACAACCATCATTCTCTCATGAAAACCACTACCCAATCTTTTTTTCTTTATGTTTTTAATGCCTGGCATTGGAGTGACGGTTGATGGTTTCTTAAGGCATACTTAGCATATTTTCTCCTGCCATGAGTAACGACAGCTGGAGCCAGACTGCTCAGGGGTTGAATTTCTCCTCTGCAAGTTACCAGCTGTGGAACTTGGAACCTCAGTTTCCCCATCTGTAAAATGGGGATAATAATAGCACCTACCTTATATCGGATTGTTGTAAGGATTAAATGAGAGCATGCTTAGCACAATGCGTGGCACATAGTCAGTGCTCAGTGGACAGTCGACAGTTGACATTAACCCTGGCTCAAGCTTGTGTTGTGGTTTATCTCAGCAACTACTGACTTGCCTGTTGGGAGAAGACGCTCCTACGCTCAGAAGTATTCAGAAGACCTGCAGGAAGGTGGTGAGCAACTCAACTCCTCTGTGAGTCTCTGAGATGCTTCTCTGTCCTCATTTCAGTTTTCTGCCCACCACGTGGGCCAAAAAGCACTGGCCAGAAGCAGGCGCGATCATTTTCCTGAGGACCTGGCTGGAGGGATGGGGCCATATGTAGCACATGAAAAAGGCATGTGCTCAGACCAGCACTGTCTTGGAAATCCATTTTGACTGTGGATCCAAAGAAAATCCTTCCAGGCTTCGTGCAACACACCAAATCCTGCACACACGTATGCATTTCTCTCTCCCTATGCACATATCTTATGCACATAGCTGTCCAGCCCTTTGATAAAATGCGCTGTGTCTCCCCAAGTGAAGCTTAATGTGCCTCAGCCTTGGGATTTATACCAAGCAATAAAATCCGCAGAATAGAGAAATGCAAATAGATTGTATAATATAATATTATCATTGTCAACACAAAAGACTTTTATTTACAGCCCCCCAAAAGAAAATACACTGTAGTGTCATTTGTTTCAGGGAATGCAAAAAAGGTTTCAACAACTAACAGGGCATGTTTCTGAGCAAAATATGCCCCATATATGATGTCGGAACACATATTGTCAGTGGCCGCTCGTGTGTCTGTGTTCTTGCAAACAAACCCGTGGAGTCGAGTTAGAGAAGGTCACTTCCAGCCTCTTTGAACCACAGGCCGCCTGCCTTGTCCACACACAAACCAAGCAGCGCAGATTTATGTGGCGAGAGAGGGCCTCTGAGGCCAGCCACACTCGATGAGCGCATCTCAGGACGAGGTGTCTGAAGTGTTGCTAACTTGGCTTCCTGAGAAACTAAAGGGGGATGTGAGAGAGGCCAAGTGAACGGGGTTCATGCCTCGAGCCAAGGGAGGCAGTAAAGAGGAAATACAGGAGAGCAGACAGAGGCAGTGACTCCATCTTTTCTCTGGGCTGCATCCCTACCAGCTGAATCCCCACATTCCCAAAAGCTAGAGATCCTTCCATCATCGCTTTTGTTGCACATGTTACTGACCTCTAATAAGACCAATTTTTTTCATGGATTTGGTTAAAAAATAAATCTATTATTTTATTTAGGGATTTGGGTGTCCTGTGAGACCTGGTCACAGTGATGGTTTCATTTCTGTCTGAGAGGGAAGGGTGTCAATTTATAAAGATTTAAACAGTAATAATTACCTGAAAGACATTTTATGCAAAAAAATATATATTCTAGCTGTTTCACCCAATAGCGCTAAGAAATATGCAGGTATCATTAGAGCCACTTTATAGATGAGAAAACAGAGGCTTGAGAGAAGTAAAGTGCATTATCCATGGTCACCCAGCTTGTAAGAGGAAGAATTGAGACACACATTCAGATCTGTTTGACTCCAGAGGTCATGATCCTGAACTTTACCCTAACCTGCCTGACCACCCATTACGAAAGCCTCAGCCTGTGCTGGGTGCCCCAACAAGGGTACGTCATTCAATCCTCCCAGGTGAGGTAGGCATTATGGTTCCAACACACGGATGAGCAAAGTGAGGCTCCAGAGAGGAAAAGCATTTTCCCAAGTCACTCAAATGTTATGGAGCTTGACTGGGATTCAGACCCCAAGCCCTGATTCCAAATCCTGTGGGATATAAAATGAGAGTTTGAAGGTGTAGTGATTATACCTTCCCCAACCCACCATGCTCCCTATCAGTCCTACATGTTGGGTGACTTTCATGGGTAATCAAATCAGTAACCTCATTTTGCAATCTACGATTCCTATTTTTTTACTTGCAGCTCATTTGGACAAGGAAGGTCCCCACGTTTGAGAAAACAGTTCAGTAAAGCACTCTTGACCATCCCCAGGGTTTCTGCATCCAGGGTGGGTTGGATGGGTCATAACAACCGACTCCAGTTAAAGAAGGAAGGGAGGAAACCCCACCCCAGAGAGCAAGCTGATCTCCCAGGGGTTAAATGCCACGACCCTTCTAACTCAGTCCTGACCCATCCATCACAGATCCCCTGGTGACCTTCCACCATGTGCCCCAAAGTCAAGACAGAACTCAAAGAATGGTGAGTTCTGTCAACCTGCTTTCACTGGACCCCATCATCACAGGGAGGCCAGAATAGAGAGGACCCACTTATTCAGGCAACAGATATTGGTGACCATGAAATTGGTGGCACCATGTCAGGGGCTGGGGATTTGGTGGAGAGGAGCACAGACACATTCTCCGGTATCTGGGACTTATATCCTAGTCAGGGAAAGAGATAAGAATCAGGGAAACAGATAAACCAGACCAGCTATCAGATGGTGCTAAGTGTAAGAAGACAATAAAACAAGGGGTGTGATACTGGGGAGTTTGGGGCCTAACATTAGATGCAGAGGCCAGAGAAGGCTTCCCTGAGGAGCTAACACTGACTGGGACCTGACTGATGGGAAGGGGCCGCCCTAGGAAGACCTGGGCGTCCCGAGCAGCCCTGGGGAACTCTGTTTGGGGCAGTCACCCGTCAGAGTGTCCATGATGACAGGAAGGTCACAAGAATCCCCAGACTCTAATTTCAGTCCACAACGAATCACATCCCTCTGCGAGCACCACGGCCCCAAACCCACACTCCAGCCACACACCCACAGCAGCAGCTTGTTTGACCAACAGAGTAGTGTTCCAAAACACACTCAGCGAAAACCTCCCTGGGGAGGTGAGGTCTCCAGTTTCTTTCTTTCCTTCTTTCTTCCTTCCTTCCTTTCTTCCTCCCTTCCTTCCTTCCATCTCGGCCATGCCTCATGGCTTGCGGAATTTCAGTTCCTGGACCAGGGATTGAACCCGGGCCAAGGCAGTGAAAGTGCCGAGTCCTAACCACTGGACCGCCAGGGAATTCCATCCAGTTTCTCCTTTAAACAGTAAACATTTTGGGAATTCAGAGCTTCTCACAGGATGTCACCTGCTGTAAGGGCCTGCAGTTAATTTCCACACCTGCCTTACTCAGGATTCTGCATGAAATCATAAGGGAAAATGGAGGCATAAGTTTTCATTGCTGATAGAGGCTAGCTGGCATTTGCAAAGGGAAAAGCTACTGGCATTAACTGAACACCTTGAGCACCAGCCTTGAGCTGGATACTTCACCTGTGTTGTCTCCTTCATTCCCAGGTGGAAGATATTAAAAGATGCAATTTTACAGCCCAGGATACTGAGTTTTCTGAGAGGCAAAACAACTTCTTGAAGGTCACATAGCAAGGAAGTGTCAGAGCCAGAAAAAATTACCCTATATTACATTAATTACTAATGCGTTACTGATTACATTATGTTAATTGCATTAGTCCAATGTATTGATCATTAATCCAGTGTATTGATCAATCATACTAGGTTCCAGGCTCCTTGTTAGATGCCTAGGCTCACAGATGATTTCACTGAAATCTCACCATATGTGATTACTATTTCCATTTGGCAGATGAGAAGATTGAGACTCAGGGAGCTGGTAGCTTGCCCGGGTCACTCAGCTCCTAAGTGAAAAGCCAGGATTCAAACCCAGGTATCTCTGATTGACACCCTCTCCCTTTTTTTTTTTTTTTTTTTTTTTTTTCCAGAAAGAGAGACTAAAGAGACTCAAGTGAGGGAAAGATAGAAATGTTCCATATTAAAGAGACCAAAGAGATATGACAACCAAATGCAAAGTCTGATTCTAGACTGGTAACTGTACCGAGGGGAAAGTGTTATTTTGTGGTCAACTGACAAAACTGGAATGTGGATGGTAGATGAGATAAAAATTCGATATTGAATTTATGATGCTGGTGACTCTGCTATAATTATGTAAGAGAATATCTTCATCTTTAGTAAACATACAGTACAGTATTCAGAGGTGAAAGGCCATGATATACGCAACTTGTTTATACGGTTCAGAAAAAAAAATTGTGTATGTGAGTACACGCATGTGTGTGTGTGTGTGCGCACACGCATACAGAGAGAAAAAGCAAATGAGGCGAAATGTTAACAGTAGATGAATCTAATAGGTTTATTTACTTTTCTGTAAGTTTGAAATAATTTCCAAATAAAAAGTTAAAAAGAGAGAGAAAGAACTGCCAGATGTCTTAATGAGTTTGTGGTTTTTTCCTGAGTCCTTCTCCAAGGATTTTCGACCCTTTTCTGTATCCTAATTCTTCGCCTCTGTCTGAAATGCCACCATTACTAATTCATTCCTTCAGCTTTACATGTCCAATTTAAAAATGCACGTATCTTTGAGTTATGTGTCATTCAGATCTTAAGGAGATTGAGCTGGAAATGTTAATACGCACCATCATTTGTTGAGTGTTACATGCCAGGGATGGTGATAAGGACTTTCTCTGTGTTGTCTCACCTAATCAACTTAATAGTCCCAGACGCCATAAAAGGTAGGCACTCTTACTCTCCTCATTTTAGAGACCCAGAAACCTGGGCACAGAGAGTGTTGTAACTGGCCTCAAGCCCCTCAGCAAATAAGCAACAAAGCTGAGGTTTGAACTGAGACATCTTTAAAAGCGCAGTCTTCCAAACAGGTGAACAGTTTGCTTTCACAGCAGAAGAAACTAGATACCAATTAATACAGGAGCTTGCATTCTTCCCAAGATGCACAGCTGCTTTCCTAATCTCTACTCAGTGTCCCAGGCACTGCTCTTATGCGCTGGGACAGTAATCTTCGTTTTCTGGAGAAGCATCTTTAGAAAGGTATCATGAATGGTTCCCTGCCATAGGACATCAGCTGGCTTCTGAGCAACCACAGGGGATTTAGAAATCACTGGCAACTCACCAGGTGGTGTCATTACCATCTCCAGGCATTCTGACTTTCCCAGGGTGATCTCCTTGTCAAATGGCTGGTCCCACGGTCAGACCACAGCTCTTCATGAGTGAGTTGGGAAAGGCTGACTTCTGCGGCTGATAGCTCAAGAGAATTCCCCTTTGGAAGGCTCTCCACCAACCCAGGAATCAAGTATTAACTCTTACAGAGCGTATAAGTTCTTGAAAAGTCAGTCCTTTACTTTCCAGTTTCATGTCTTACTGTGCCCTCCTTCATTCCCTGTTCAGGTCATACTAAGTTTCTTCCACTTCCCTGAAAGTGTCTGATTTTTCTCACCTTTGGGCAAATGCTCTTTCCTATGTCCAGAATGCCCCTTGTCCTAACTCCAACTTTTCCTACAAAATTCTGGTTTGTTCTTTTTGTCACAGCCTAGATACCACTTCCTCCAGGAAGCCTTCCCTGAATTCTAGACTAGAGTAGGTGCCCCTCCTTTGGGGTCTCCAGGCACCAAGGTATTAGCTTTTTTTTGTTCCCTATGAATCTCTTTGTAAAGGCCCATCTCTCTCCCTATATAGGCTCTTTATAGTCCCATGAAACAGGGGCTATGTTTTGTTCCCCCAATTTATTGGCCATAGCTTAATACAAAGTAATGACTCAGGAAATATTTGGTCCATGAGTAAATAAAGGAAGGAGAACTTTAATCTTAACCTGAATTTCCATATGCATTGATGAGGGTTTTGAGTTAAGGCCATGATTCTATAATGCGAGAAGTAGTTTGGAAAACTAACTCAGGTCCTGGTCAAGCAGACCTGCTTTTGGGGCCCAGATCTCTGTGCCTTTAAGTGAGTTACCTAACATCTCTAGGTCCGTTTCCTCATCTGTAAAATGCACGTCAGCTCTGCATCTGCCTCATAGTTCTATTATGAGCATCAAACTTACACCCATGGAGCTTGTCATCACTGTCTCTGACCCTGGCAAACCCTGGGTAAGTGTAGGCCATTAGGATTGTGATTTGTTATGTTATTATAAGTATTATCATGATTATTATTGTTAAAGCCATATTAGAAATAAAAGAAGCAGACATAGACATTCAGCTGGCTGCTACCATGGAAACCTGGATAAACACCCAGAAGTGTAATTGACTCTTCCTCCAGATGTTGGATGTACCGCAGCATTGGGGGGTCTTGCCTCAAGCAGGATCTACCTCTGCAAACAAGATTTCTGTTTCCTTTGTCAAACTCAAACCTGATTAGGGAAAAATAAAGCACATCGTTTCAAATTCCCAGTCTCTGGTATCCACAACCAAGACAGATGTGTTTTGCTAAATCTGGTCTGCAACCTTGAGTCAGGCAAGATAATTCTTGGGTCCTGAAAGTACATTTTTTCAGGTACATATACCAATAAAAACTGGGCTACCAGCTCCAGAGACTTTAGTCCTATGAGCATGAATGTTGCAGCTGGAGAGACTGAGACTCGAGAGGCAGCAATGCACTGTGGTTAGGCACGCAGACATCAGACCCCAGCCCCACAGCTTACTAACTGCACCATCTGAGGCAAAAATTACTTTACCTCTGTGCCTCAGTTTCTTCATCTGTAAAATTAGGCTAATCAGAATATCTATCTCAGAGGGTTTCGTAAGAGGATTAAATGAGTAGTTATTTGTAAAGGGATTTGAACAAGGTCTCATACTAAGTGTTTGTTAAATAAATGCCAGTACTTTGTGGTCAATTCAAACAAGAGAGAAAATTACAGATTGTAACCTCAGAGCCTTGGAGACTATGGATGTCTGTATTTATTTCTGCATTTTTGTTTCAAAGGTGTCTGCTCAGGAGGGCAGGAAAGAGTCAGGAAGAAAATCCTTTTTGTTCTGCCTGTATAGTTGGCAATTCCTATGGGGGAGAAATCAATGAGAACTTGATAAACAGTGTGCAACCCTCTCTGGCGAATCCCTATAATTGATTCCACTAAGATCCTTGACTTTCAAGTCCTCTATAAAGGAGGCAAAAATAAACACAGACTTTTCTCTAAGCTAGGAGGTAAAATTTTATTTCCAATTAAAAAAAAAACTTTAAAAAAAGACCAGTTACATCCAAGTCAAAGGTAATTTATTTTATTACCTTTGGGGTAAAATAAATATTACCTTTGAGGGGTTGTTCAAGTATAGAATAAGATAGCACTACTCATAATAACCAGCAACAAGTGTACATTTAAAGGGCATTTTAAACATCTCAAAACATATTTGCACATCTTACCTGCCCTCCACATAAGCCCCATTCCTTCTGTATTGCAGAGTAAAGAGCACACGGCCCAGAATTACATGACTTACATTATTCTGTGTGAGCTTCTATTCATAAGCAAGTGATTTTGTGTTTCTAGGCCTCAGTTTTCCTGTCTATGTAATGAAGATAATGTTCCTTACCTCGTGGTGTGTATTAAGCAAGTTTTAAGTGAGTAAGCTATGTGAAGCCCCTGGCATGGTGACCGGCATATATTGTTAGTATTTATTGCATCACACAATAAAATGTGAAGGTTAGATTATGAGAATAGAATGTAAAAGTTAAGAGAAAGTGCCTCGAAACTTTCACATGAAGGGTATTATTTTAAATGGGATTCATATTTTAAGGAACAATGGTTAAGTTTCTAGGTATGATAGTGACATTAGGGTTATGTTTTTAAAAGAGACCTTTCCAGATTGTAGCCTCTAAATACCACTAACTATTAAAAAGAACCAGGGCTTTGTGGGAAAAATGATAAGGACTGATTCCAGGTCTGGGAGGAAGTGTACAAGATAAGCCTGGGACATCTTGTCAGCCAGGGAGCCATCAAAGACCACCAGGGCTGTGGCAATAGGACTCAGGAGCCAGCTTGAAGAGGCTCCCACTGGCCAAAAAATGGGACAACTGGAACATCAGTAAAGGCTATAACAGCAAAGGATTGAGAAATATCAACTATGCTCAAAGGTGAGTTTGTAAATGATACTGGGAAAATGACCACTTTGGGAAGATACTAGAGAGCCAACTTTTTTATTTTCAAAACTGATTCACTTTTGAGTGTATTTGGAATTTTTCCAAAATAAAGTTTTTAAAATGGGATTCATAATTCTTTACCTAAGATTATACTTGGCAATATTGAGATCTTTCCAAACAATGACAAGAGGAGGAAGGCTAGAGAATAGCATTGGCAGGTGATGTTTATTATTCTCAAAAGGCTGAAAACATCAGATCTGGATAAATGGGATATGGCAGGTGAGTATGTTTAAGCAATCCTTCCAGAAGAGGAAGGAAGGTAATATTTGATTGGGCCTTGAAGAACGAGTGTAAGTTTGTCAAGCAGATAGGAACAGGAAGGGTGGTCTAGGCAGAGACCCTGGGGAGGGAGAAAGCTTGAAATATTTGAGAGGGTTAAGCAGCTGGGTGTAGGTAGAGCCCAAGAGGCTAGGCAAGAGACAATTAATGATGGCCTTTGAATGTCATCCTAAGGATGGACTTTCAAGTAAGCCAGAGTTGAACCCTGATGGCCCATGGACCAATGGAAAGTCTTTGAATTGTTAATGTGTTTTAATTGAGCCAACATTGAAAGAAAAAAATTCAAGAGACTTCACCTAAATGTCTAAATTTCTTGAAAAATTGGAAGATCTGGCAACATCATATCCATATTCTCCCATACAACAGTTGCCTGGCATTGAGGGGTGGTTGCTGTCTTTAAACAGGCCATGCTTTCAAGTCACTAAGTCTCTCCCATCCTCTGTCTCATACCCCATAAAAGGCCTATTATCACTGTAGTTTAACTGGAGATTTTTTCCCACAATAGGGAATATTTATCTGTAACTCCTTTTGTCGTCATCAAAAGTGAGAAAATGAAATGTAGACACAGAGGTCTGTGCATTTCAGTAAAACATCTGAGAGAGTGCATTCCTCTGTGGCAGTGAAGACAACTCTATTCCTGATCTAATATGCAGAGTGTAGCGGTAAGTAGCGGTAATGAACGAACATAACTCTGGATGCCAGAGTAACAACAACAATGTCATCAATAATAATAACACCAACTAACACAGTATTATCATGAACACCCACATGCATAAGATGCTCTTCTACTGCTCTTCAGGCATTGCATCATTTCTTCCTTATGAAGACCTTTCATCCCCATTTACAAGGAAGGGAACTGGCCCAAGGTTATAGTGTTTTGTTCAGAGCTGGGAGGTTATTATTCAAGGCAGTCAGACCCCAGAGCTCCAGACCATCATGCCGAGCACTGGCAAGAAACTTATGACTGATAATTCAATAAAATTAGTTCTTGAATGTGAGTTGGAAGGTACTCACCCCCATCCCCTGCCCCTGCACACACTGACATGACCCACTGGGCATTACAGTTTGTTGCCTTGACCTAAAGTCTTCAAGGGTTTTGAGCACAGAAGAGGGAAGAGTAGAGGGGGGTACACTGGGAGGTTGAGGAGAAACCTGGAAGCAGGGAGAACATGTACAGCTAATTTCTACCCAATGCAGGAATCTCTCCCCCCTCCTCTCAGCTTTGATTGGATACCTTTGAAATAGTGCTCACCAAGTTTGGAGTCAGCCCAGCTCTGTGCCTTCATTGAAGGCAGTGACACTGTCCTGCTCATTTTATAATAATAATAATTATTATTATTATATATTTTTTTGGCTGAGTTGGGTCTTCTTTGCTGTCTGTGGGCTTTCTCTAGTTGCAGCGAGTGAGGGCTACTCTTCGTTGCGGTGCGTGGGCTTCTTATTGCGGTGGCTTCTCTTGTTGCAGAGCACAGGCTCTAGGCACGCGGGCTTCAGTAGTTGTGGCTCACGGACTCTAGAGCGCAGGCTCAGTAGTTGTGGCGCACAGGCTTAGTTGCTCCGCGGCATGTGGGATCTTCCTGGACCAGGGCTCTAACCCGTGTCCCCTGCATTGGCAGGAGGATTCTTAACCACTGAGCCACCAGGGAAGCCCTATCCTGCTCATTTTTGTATCGAAGACCCTTCTCCAATGTCTAGCAGAGTGCTTTGTATTACAAAGTGGGTATCCAACAAATACTTGTTTAATTAACGAACTAATTGTTGTGATCAGATCCCCATGGAGTTGTCTCTTCTCCGGGTAAACATCCCTCGCACATTCAACCACTTTCACTTCTCAGAGCTTTCTCGATGATCCCCAGGGTCAGGACCAGCGTGAAGAAGAGAGATGCCCAAGTTGCAATGTTGAAGAAGCCCCAACTCTCATGTGCCCATCCTGCACTTGCACGAGCCTGGGAGTGAGGACTTCTTTATACATTGCACCCTGGGCACCTCTCCTGCCTCATCCTACACCCTCTCCAGAAAGGTAACTCCCTCTTTCATACCCCTGAACTCCAGATGAGGTCAAACCAGAAGACACGGTGGAAAAGGCTGTCATCTTCCAAGCTGTGCACACTGTACTGTTAATTCTAAGATTTCACTTCTTGTCTCTTAACACCTCTCCTCTTCACCCTAGATCTGCCTCTGCCCCTCCATCCCCTCCCACATACACACAGGGGCTCTGTCAAGCCAGCACTGGCCCATCCTACCCTTGCGCAGTTGATGTCTTAAGACTGGGAGCAGAACTTTACAGTTAATCTGAGTAAATTTTGTCTTGTTTCTTTCAGCAAGTCCTCCCGTTGTGTATCATCTTTTCTTAGGTCCTTATTTATTATTCAGCCGATTAGCTATTTTCCTGAGCCTTGTTTCCATTCATTCATTCATTCATTCATTCACTCATCATATATTCCCTGAGCACCTTTTCTGAGTCAAGCTCTGTGCTGAGGGCACAGAAATGAGTGACCTGTCTCTACCCTTAAGAATCTCTGGCAAAGGAGGAAGCATGCAGGTAAATAGCTGATGACAGCTCAATGGGCTGAGTGTGACTGTAGAGAAGAATGGCGGTGCTCAGCTCATAGAGTGGCACTTAGACCAGACAAGAGGGCCAGGGAAGGCTTCTGGAGGAGGTGACATGGCGTGAGATCATAGGGGCTGACCAGATGATTGCATCATTGGATCTGACACATGAGCTGTCCACATCTTCCTCCAAGTTGTTAGTGATCATGGGGACAAGACCAAGGCTAAGCCTCGTTGCAACCAAGAAACCACTCCCATCTGAAAGAGAAAGTCACCCTGATGAATACCTGCGTGCTCTAAAAGACTGCTGAGAGCTCAGATGGGGCCTTAGTGCAAGTGGAAATTCGAAAAGGGCAGCCCTCAGCAGCCTCAGTACTGCTCCCTCTCTCCACCCACCCCCAGTGTGGTCTGGTGAGAGAAGCACAACCCAAACACGGCGGGAAGGGCCCCTCGAGGTGTGAGGCTCCTAGTCCGCTGCCTCTCTTCCTCTTTCATCCATACGCATTGATGCCTCCCTTTAAACTGGTGACGGAGGAGAGGGCGTGTGACTAGCCTGCAGTCCCCAAGCCAGCCAAAGATAAAAAGAGGCTGACATTCAGGGCTCTGGGTTTGGGAGTATCGGGCAACAGATTTCTGTTCAGAACCTACGCAATTCCTGCCACAAGGAACTTACCCCTCCTCAAGCTTCCAACTAAACTCAGTTCTCAAGCTCTGTATCGAAGCTGCAGTTAAGTCGGCCGGCTCTTTATAAAGGAAACAGCAGCCCCTTCTGTCACTCCGGACTACAGGCCGACTTGCTTTAGAGCTTATGACCTGAGCTGTGCTCCGAACAGGAGGAGGATTTTATTTATACCTCCACCACAACATTTCTGGGAAGGAGTCCAGCCAGACCACTGTCCACTGTCTTTGTTTACTCATCTGCTTTATTTCAAAGGAACTTGGGCTGAGGATTTGGGGATACCATCTGATCTATTATTATTAATTATGATAACAGCAATGACCAATTACTGAACACTTATTATGTGTTAAGCACTTACATGCATTATTATTATTATTTTATTATTATTTTTTTTTGCGGTACGCGGGCCTCTCACTGTTGTGGCCTCTCCCGTTGCGGAGCACAGGCTCCGGACACGCAGGCTCAGCAGCCATGGCTCACGGGCCCAGCCGCTCCGCAGCATGTGGGATCCTCCCGGACCGGGGCACGAACCCATGTCCCCTGCATCGGCAGGCAGACTCTCAACCACTGTGCCACCAGGGAAGCCCTTACATGCATTATTTTGTTTAATTTTCTCAACAATAAAGGTTATTATTCCCACTTTGCAGATTAAGAAGCTGAAAACATTGATCACTTGGTATAATTATTTTTTTAGTTAACAATTTAATAAGAATAATTTAATAAGTATTTATTCATTTATTCACTCCACACATTTGTATTTAGCATCTATTTAGTACCATGAGGAATAAGGCACTGCCTATGCCTTCATGAAGTAATGACAGAGTAAGGAGGGGGAACAAGAGGAGAAAAGAACTAATATTGATTGGTCATCCACTCTGTGCCACTCCGCTCAATGCTTTTAATTGCACTATCTCATCAAATCTTCCAACAATCCTGTGAGGTAAGTGTTTATATATCCATTTTACAGATGAGAAAAACTGAGTCTCAGGGAGTTCAAATGACTTGACTATGTCTGTACAGCTGGTTGGTGGAGGAGCTAGGATTTAAACTCATTTCTTCCTGATGCCAAAGCCCTACTTCTTGTGAGTATATATTCAAAGAAATGCTGTTTTTTTTTTTAAAGTTCATTAAGGCATAAGAAGGGGTCAGGAAGGTGAAATGAACAACTCTGCCCAAGGGCAGGCAGATAATTCACTAAAACAGTTGGTGATCTTTGAGTTCCATTGAGCATTCATTTCCTCAGTTGTCCAAAGAGCCAGAAAATGTTTACTGAGCACCTAGTTGTGCCAGACATTTTACGGAAACCAGGGAGATGATGGACAAGCTAGTATGATGTTACCTGCCTTCATAGGGATGCGATATCAGGGGATAAGGGAGGTCTAGCATTAAACAATGCAACTCCCAGCAAACTCTCCAGTTGGGATCAGGTGCTAGGAAGAAAGAGAAATAACAGGTGTCACAGAAGTACAAGGGGTGCCCTAAGTGAGACTGAGGTGTGTTGGGAAGCCTGGATGAGGAATTCACATTTGAGCTGCCCCAGAAGGCCATGAGCAGAGGCTAAATAGAGAGAGAGGATGTAAGAGCTGCCAGGCAGAAGGGAGAGCACACGGGAAGATTCAAGGCAGGGAGCAGCTAGGAGCACAAAATTTGTGAAAAGGAGAGATGGGAAGGAAGGTGAGGCTGGGGAGGGGAGGAGGATCACAGGAAATCAAGCCAAGTTAAGGGTTGGGCACGTATGTCTGGAGCAGGGCTTCTCAAACTAGGTGCAGGAAACAAAAGTTCTGTTTTTGTTTCTCTGGTCTCTCGTATACCAACACTTTTGTAAAATACAATAAAAATGAAAATTAAAAAAGCAAACATATATAAAATAATAGCATAAACTTATGATTACCAGATTCAATGGACATAAAATGTCTCTGTCAAATTGCTGTTTTTTTTTTTTTTTTTTTTTCTTTTTTTGCGGTATGCGGGCCTCTCACTGTTGTGGCCTCTCCCGTTGCGGAGCACAGGCTCCGGATGCGCAGGCCCAGCGGCCATGGCTCACGGGCCCAGCCGCTCCGCGGCATATGGGATCCTCCCAGACCGGGGCACGAACCCGTATCCCCTGCATCGGCAGGCGGACTCTCAACCACTGCGCCACCAGGGAGGCCCCAAATTGCTGTTTTTGTACTTATCTCACTGTGGACCAGTTACAGTTTGCAAACTGGCACCTGTTGAGGATCCTTCCCATGAGAAGCACTGCTTAGAGCCTCAGGGAGCCATTTTCTGGAAATGTTTCTGGAAGAATAAGTAACATTCAGCCAGGGGATAATGAGAAAGCTACAGGAGAGGAGGACCTTGAGGGCAGAGGCAGAGCCATGGAGAGCAAACTGACGTGTTTGGGGAACGGCAGAGTATGGGGTAGGTGGGCCAAAAGGGTGAGAGGCGAGGTTGGCAAGCAGGCTCAGGTCTGGGAGGCTTCCTTAGCTCTGGTGAAGAGACGAGCAGTTAGAACTGCACTGAGCAGACCCTAAATAGCAAAAGGAGCTGCCAGGGTCATTGCTCTCTTTTGAGTGGTGTAAAGCAGCCATGGGCAGTTCTATGTGCATGAATCAGCATGGTTTGCACACCTGATCGCCAACCTCAGCATTCTCCCTCCACACACACAAAAAAAAAGTAAGAAAGAAAAACAAAGCACCTGATTAGATCAATGCTTAAGTCAAAGGCAACCACTTATAATTTGATTAGAATGCTTAGAAATGCCATCACTGAAGATCTTTAACCAGTAGGAGTGGCCTATACTTCATAGTAACTATTTGACTCAATCTCGGGTATTAGAATTATTCATTTAATCATTCCAAAAAAGAAAAAAAAGAAAAGAAAATTCTAAGTGTAATAGAAATAGCTTCCATTTCCAAGCCCTGGGTACAAATGTTTTTCACACTATATTCACAAACATAGTGAAGCTCAGGGAAATTCCATAGGGTCCCGAAATTCACACAACTAAGTAAATGGCAGATGTAGGATTCCAGCCCGGAATGTGCACTTCTTCCCACTGGTTCACACAGCCCTGTGCTCAGTCACAATGCCATGCTGGTCAAGTGGGAGACAAGGGACCTGGTGGGTAGGATGGGTGGTTCAAGGGCCCCAGGGTAGGACTGGGAGGGCTGTTGGGGAAATATTCCATATCTTAACACATTTTCCTTTGCTGGGCCACCGGGGTTGGCGGGGGTATTCAAAAGCAATGATAAACAGTCTTTTAAAATGTTTGGTTGGAGTAGAAATAGAAAACAACTTAAATGACTGCTTTAGGGAAACACTGAAATGCAAAGGAGATATGATACAGAAGGGGTGTAAGGGCTGCAAAACTGGTTGTTTAAACATTACCCAGCAGACCTTTCAGATGGAAAATCTGATATCTCCTTAAAATTGCTAGAGTGACCCTTCACTGAACGTGTGCTCAGTGCCTTACCTGTATTATCTCATTCAATCTTCACCATGACCCTAGGAAGTAGGTTTGAGTACAGTCATCCCTTGGTATCCAGGGAGGACTGGTTCCAGGACCCCCTGCAGATACCAAAAATCCAAAGATGTTCAAGTCCCTTATATGAAAATGTGTAGTACAATCTGCCCTCCGTATCTCCGGGTTCCATGTGTGTAGATTCAGAAGGCTGACGGTATTCCCGTTATACAGATGAAAAACCTGAGGTTCAGGGAAGTTAAGGGAGTTGCTCAGCGACCCAGAGCTAGTAAGTGGAGAATCCAGCATTTGAACCAAGTCACCAGACTCCAGAGGCTGAACTCACAAACTCAGTGAGGCCTGTCTCTCATGCTGATGAGAGACTGCACGCTTTGGCCAGTGAAGTGGAGGTGAGACTATCTTTGGAAGGCAGCTGGAGGATTCCCTGGGACCCCTGATGTTGGGAGTGCTGGTCCCTGTGGGTCTGAAGTGGGGGCCCTCCTTCTGGCACCAAATAAATGGAGGTCCCGTGGCTCCTCCTGAATGGCCTTTGATAAATTATCTGGATGGACTCATGGGTGAAGTTTTCATTTCTTTGCACGTGATTCCTCAAACAGTTCTCACCCAGACATTGAATGTCCGAGGACAGCGGCTGAAGTCAGGACATGTTTTGCACACGTGGGTTTCCCTTTCTAGCGGGTACAGGCCACAGCACCACAGCCCTATTCAATGCACATAGCAAGTGGAATCCACTTGTTGGTTGAGATGAATATGAACTCAGCACGATGATAATAATACTCCTGATAGACAGCACCATGGCAGTGGGAATCATCCAGGACAAATCCAAAGAAGAAAATAGCAAGCAGGGTCAGACAGAGCTGTGAAGTGCCACCTCTGCTCTCACCCTAAAAAAAGAGTCTCAGAGGGAACTTTTCAATTGATGTGGCCACCAACATTACACTCAATTGCAATCAATCATTCCAGAGGTCTCTCTGCAAACTTCCTACAGAACTGACAGCTGGGCTGAGAAGATGGCCATCCTGACATTAGGAGAAAATGTTTGATAATAAATCAACAAAGTCTTGGTCTTCTTGAAGCTGACATTGTAGAAGGGAGAAAGGCATTAAGAAACCAAATTCATAATAAATAAAACAATTACTGACTGTGGTAAGTTTGGGGAAGGAAATAAACTGCGTGATGAGTCAGAGAATAACTGGGGGAGTGAATCATTCAGGGTCCCAGCGGGAAACATTCAAACTGGGTGACTGGAGAGAGTTTTTAAAGAGACAGTTTACAAAGGTGTGGGAAAGATTGGATAAAGAAGAAAGCTATGGGGCAGTAACACCATGGCTAAAAATGGCACCATTTCTATCCATAGCCTGAAGGGGCAAGGGGAGAAAGCAGTTACCAGAACCTGGAACCAGAGGTCATTTGAGAGGATGATCGACAGCAGTTGTGACCTTTGGAAGCAGAAGTGACACCACCACCTTCAATGACCCAGCACACAGGGAGCAGAAGTAATAAGTAGGACCTAACATCAGAAATATCATTTGATGAAGCAACTGACAAAGGATTAATCTCCAAAATTTACAAGCAGCCCATGCAGCTCAATATCAAAAAAACAAACAACCCAATCCAAAAATAGGCAGAAGGGCTAAACAGACATTTCTCCAAAGAAGACATACAGATTGCCAACAAACACATGAAAGGATGCTCAACATCACTAATCATTAGACAAATGCAAATCAAAACTACAGTGAGGTATCACCTCACACCGGCCAGAATGGCCATCATCAAAAAATCTAGAAACAATAAATGCTGGAAAGGGTGTGGAGAAAAGGGAACCCTCTTGCACTGTTGGTGGGAATGTAAATTGATACAGCCACTATGGAGAACAGTATGGAGGTTCCTTAAAAAACTAAAAGTAGAATTACCATACGACCCAGCAATCCCACCACTGGGCATATACCCTGAGAAAACCATAATTCAAAAAGACACATGCACCACAATGTTCACTGCAGCTCTATTTACAATAGCCAGGACATGGAAGCAACCTCAGTGTCCACTGACAGATGAATGGATAAAGAAGATGTGGCACATATATACAATGGAATATTACTCAGCCATAAAAAGAAACGAAATTGAGTTATTTGTAGTGAGGTGGATGGACCTAGAGTCTATCATACAGAGTGAAGTAAGTCAGAAAGAGAAAAACAAATACGTTATGCTAACACATATATATGGAATCTAAAAAACTGGTTCTGAAGAACCTAGGGGCAGGATAGGAATAAAGACTCAGACATAGAGAATGGACTTGAGGACACAGGGAGGGGGAAGGGTAAGCTGGGACGAAGTGAGAGAGTGGCATGGACATATATACACTACCAAATGTAAAATAGAAAGCTAGTGGGAAAGAGCTGCATAGCACAGGGAGATCAACTCGGTGCTTTGTGACCACCTAGAGGGGTGGGATAGGGAGGGTGGGAGGCAGGGAGATGCAAGAGGGAGGAGATATGGGGAGATATGTGTACGTAGAGCTGATTCACTTTGTTATACAGCAGAAACTAACACAACATTGTAAAACAATTATACTCCAATAAAGATGTTAAAGAAAAAAAAAGAAATAAATATCATTTGAGGGGACTTCCCTGGCTGTCCAGTGGTTAAGATTTCGCCTTCCAGTGCAGAGGGTGCTGATTTGATCCCTGGTCAAGGAGCTAGGAGCTAAGATCCCACATGCCTCTCTGCCAAAAAACATAAAAGAGAAGCAATATTGTAACAAATTCAATAAAGATTAAAAAAAAAAAAAAGAAATATCATTCGGAGGAAACACTTTGATTCTTCACTTCTAGGATGGATTTCCCTGGATGTGAGGTTTGACAATGGCAGGTTAGGAAGAAGAGATGGCCAAGCACAGCGCAGCAATGGCTCAAGACCCCACTGTAATCCCACAGTAAATCACACTCTTCAAGTGCAGTTGCTTTGCACACACCCTGGGATTTGGCCATTGAAAAGGGGCTATTTGCATACCAGGTCAGCAAAGGAAATCTTGTCAGCCTGGAGGGAGGTGGTCTCTGGACCTTGAGCGATGACGTTGGGCTAGCCACTTAGTATTTCCAGGCCTCAGTTTCCTCATTTGTATACAGAGGGCAGTAGGCTCAATGATTTCTAGATACCAGGCAAAGCTGTACAGAGGAAGAAGCACAGACTTTGAAGCCCAGCAGCATGAGTTCAAGTCCCTCTATACTACTGGCTGGACGACCTTGGACACACCATATCTCTGGGCCTCAGCTTTGCTACCTGGCAAATGGGGATGACAGTGTCCACCCAGGCCAATCACAACGTTTAAACAATGTATGTAAAACCTCTAGCATTTTGTGCAAAGAATAGGAGCTCCATGCATGTCTATTCCTGTCCTTCAAGGCAACATGTCATAAGTGCCAAGAGAGCAGCCTCTGAGGTAGATTGGGTTTGAATCTGGCTCTACCACTTTCTGGTCAGGGACCTTGGGCAAGTCATTTAATCTTTTTAAGCCTCTGCATCCTCATCTTTTTTTTTTTTTTGCAGTACGTGGGCCTCTCACTGCTGTGGCCTCTCCCGTTGTGGAGCACAGGCTCCGGACGCGCAGGCTCAGCGGCCATGGCTCACGGGCCCAGCCGCTCCATGGCATGTGGGATCTTCCCGGACCGCGGCACGAACCCATGCCCCCCGCATCGGCAGGCAGACTCTCAACCACTGTGCCACCAGGGAAGCCCTGCATCCTCATCTTTAAAACAGGAAAGAAAAGATACTACCTGCCTTTATAGGGTTGTTGTCAGAATCAAATGAAATAATGTATATTCTGCACTTTGAATATCTTCCCTCATCACCAACCCTCATCCCTTCAGCTGTAATATTCTGCAGCTGTACATAACATTACAAAGAGCTTTCCAGAATGTTCTGTGTGAGATTTTTCTCAGTACTTTTAGTTCAAAAAAGTTACATAGGGTTGGTGGTACTGTCAGAATTTTTGCTATAATTGGATTGAAGCCATATGCTGAAGTCTACCTTGCTTTGCCCTGAGTGACATGCATCCAAGATGATAGTCGGTGTGCCCAGCAAAGATGGCACCAGAAGAAAAGAATCTGCATTTACCTCAGATCCCCAGAAGGCCACCAACCAAAGGGGAGCTGCTGCCAACCCTCCACATCTCAACTTATTGCCCTAACTGCTTTCTCAGACCCCTGGTGTGGCATGGTATGAAGCAAAAGAAATTGTAGCCACTAAGAAGGGAGCTGCTAATTTAAATGTATAGTTTGGCAAAGTGAGCGCCTCTGAAGAGCTCTGAGGGAGATAATGGCGGCTTCTGTTTGGAGGCTGGAGTCAGGAAGGTTGTTAACTGCACTTTAGGGCCAAGCATTGCTATAGCAACAAAGGACTTAGGGACATTTTTGAACAGACTGTTTATTTGGAAGAGTTTACATGATAAGAATAACTTGGGTTCTTTCTGGAAGGGATAACATAAGGACTTTTTTTCCTCTTAAACATAAGGACATTTGAAGGAAAATTCTTTTTCCAAAGCTGCAGAATAAGTGGGGGGAAAAGATTGGTAGGTTTTGTGCAAAAATATTAGTAGTTATAGTCTCTATGTGGAGAGAGTACAGGTGATTTTTTGTTTTACTTTTGGGGCACTTTTCTGAGTCTTCCACAATGGTTTTGGTTTTGTAACTAGGAAAATTTTACATTAAAAATAATATATTGACTATGATAAGACATAAGCCTGGAAATATGAGAAAGCTCAGGATCAAAATGGGAATGGGTGCTTGTGGACGGAAAGAGGGCTGAGCCTGGACTTGGGGGAGGAATGGCCCACAGGGACTTTACAATACTACTGACCCTTGGCCTGGGGTTCCCTGGCTTTGACTCTGGGCAAGCACCCCAGGGGTAAGTGAGTGACAGGTTGACATTTTGCTGAGGGGAGAATTCAAATCCTGCTGTCCTGGGGATGGAATAAGGGAGCCCCGCTCTCCCTTCATCACGTTCATCACCGCTTGACTTTGAAGCGCTTATGAGGCAATTCTCCTAAGATAAAAACCATATTTCATTGCGAAAAGTGGCCATCAAGTAATGGGGGAAAAAAGTCAGTGGTCAATGTGTGACGTGAGAGTTTACCCAGGAACGTCATGACTGGAGGGAAATGAGATTTGAAAGACATACTGTGCAGATATTTATTTTTATATTGTATATTAGGCAATTTGTGAAGATCTTGAGACGTTTTTCTCTAAGTCTCTTTTTCCAGGGAATGATGTAATTGTTTGTGAGGTGAGAGTGGGGTATTGAGGGGGCAGGGAATTTCAGGGGAGAAAAATCTAAGACAGCAAAACTTTCGGCATGCATTTATTGAGCTCCTTATGTATACCAGGCATTTATTTTAAGGAACTCATAGTTATGCAGTAAATATTTAAGCAACAATAATATACTATACTATGTTCATAAACAATATAACATGATTGTGAAGGGTAGCAGAATATACCACTCCAAAATATGCCTTTTTGGTATAAGGATTATTTTGAGCTGATTATTTTTGAGAAACTGCAGGCACAAGAGAAGCTCTTAAACAGAGTAGAAGTTACCCTTGTGTAAGGGACATTTACATTTATAAAGGACATATCTATTTGTAGGCATCTCCGACCCTGTACCAGGAAGAGGAGGATAACTCTAAATCAGAAGAAACTGTGGTCAATGGAAAAGACACTGACTTAAATCTGTATAGCAAACCTTACCCCTGTTTGCTGTGTCTTCCCTGGGAACTTCTCATAAACAGCCTCTCCTCCTCTCCCCATCTTTTTTTTTGTCTGTAGGGGAAGCTGGTATTTAAGGTGAAGGCTTGGGCCATCTCAGGGAGTTACTCAGTTTCTCTGGGTATCATCTCCCATGTATACAAAAGGCACACATGTTAAAAGCAAGACAACAGGCTTAAAATGGAGTTGCTTATGCTAAGCCCTGAGTCCACAAAGCTGAGGCTTGACTTAGTGAAATTACAGTTTCGGCTCCCTCAGAAAAGGAATCTTAAACCAGTCGATCAGGAATCACCTGATCGGCACTAGTGAGGTCATCTGCCCGATAGACCCCTGCCAACTCCTAAAGGAAAGTAACCTTACAGTAACCAACCCACTTCTTTGCCTAGTATAACGTTCTTGTTCCTGCTCCCTTCTGCCTATAAAAGTCTTTCATTTTGTACAGCTACTCAGAGCGCCTTTCTCTCTGCTGGCTTGGAAGCTGCCTGATTCATGAATTGTTGCATAAAGCCAGTAAGATCTTTAAACTTTACTCCGTCAAATTTTGTTTTTTAACAATTTTAATAAACTTCTGTTTGTTTTTCTCTTGTAATAAAATCTGTCTTTTATTACAGGGAGTTGTAGCCAAGAACTTAGAAGGGTAGAGAGAAAAGTATTTTTCCTCTCCCACAGTGAATAAAAACCACAGGTTTGGATTCAGATTTACATCTTAATCTGGTTCTGCAAATAACCAGCTGTGTGACCTTAGCCATTTGCTCAGCTAACAGAAATAAGCCACATAGCCAGGATCTGAACCCATGCATATATGATCCCAGAGTCCTGGGTTCCTTAAATCAAAAGGTTTCAATTGGAAAGACTTGTTGCTTTCTGGCATGTCCTCAGGTTCCTCTGTTCCATCTGGATATCTGTCTGGCTCCAGCTGCAGTTCTGGCTAGGCGACATTCTTCCCGCAGCCTCCTCTGCCCCAGAATCCAGGCTTTGGGACACTGTTTGCTTGGGTTCTCCTACTTGTCTCCATTTTTAATTTTCAGAGCCGTGAATTAAGCAGGAACCAGATACGATTTATTAATTCCATTCCTACCCCATGATCATGCCCAGAGGCTTGTAGGCACACACTGTAAATCACAAAGAATAATAATAATAATAATAAAAGAGCTCTCTGTTGAAAGCTGCCTTAAGGGACATCTGTCAGCTTGTCAGGGACCCCCAGAGAGCCAGCTTCCTCTTTCCTTATTCCAGAATAAACCACAGGAAGAGGAGTCTGTAAGCGACAGGAATTTTGAGGCCAAATGGAGAGACATTCCCAGCCCCATCTGCCTTCTTGGCTAGCCATGAAAGCTTGCCCCTTCTTTTCTACAAAAACAGGGAATTATAAACTAATGTGCCAAGCCCTTTGTAAAGATGTTCAGATGCAACCTTCACAACAGCCCAATTAAGTAAATACTTAAATTATCCTCATTTTACATATGAGGACATGAATACTCAGAAAGGATAAGTAACTCTAGGATGTGCAGCTTATAAACTGAGGAGCTAAGATTTAAATTCAAAGACACATGATTCCAAAGCCTATGCTTTTTTAACCACACTAGACCACTAGAAACTTCTAGATCCTTCTTGAATGTCCTTTTGGAGCCTCCCAACAAAAAAACCCAAACTGTGGTCCTAATGCAAGAGAGAATTAGGTCAGTGAGAATGTTGTTTAAAAATACACAGTGACCTCCAGCTGGCTCCCTTCCATGAGAGACTGGTGAAAGTTTCTTATTCACTCAGCAAACTCTCCCTGGTCCCCACTCTGAGCCAGGCACTGGACTAATTACTGACAATACAGGGACAAATAAGGCCCAGGCCTCAACAAGCTAGCAGGAAAGACAGACAAGGAAACAAATACAGTAAGCATTTTAGGGTGTTCTCAACAAGTAGGGGATACATTGAGAGTACATGGGAGAGATGAGTTCCTGGGTAAATATCCCCATGGGCTCTCAGAGACACTGCAGGGGAGTAGTAGGCATATGGCCCTACCGCTTCCCAGCTGAATGATCTCTAGCCCAAGACTAAACTGCTCTGAGCCCATTTTTTTCCTCATGTGTACAATGGGGACAATGCTATTTTGCAAGGCTCTAACAATAATGAGATAATGCAGGCCATGCTTAATGCTCCTGACCTTCCATCACCATGTATCACTCATCACCAAGTCCATGTTAATTCTATCCCCTAAACATTCTCTGATTTCACTTCCATCTCTCTGCACACCATTTTAAACAAGGTATTGCCAACTTTCACACAGACTATTCAACTAGACTCTTAACTGGACTTCCTGAGCCTATTCTTTCCCTCTTTCAATCTGTTCTCCATCATGAAGCCAGGGCCATCTTTCCAAACCACAAATATGATCTTATCAACCACCACCATTCCCAGTCTTTACCTGTTTAAGAGCCCTTAGTAGCTTCCCATGGGTCTCAGGAGCGACTGCATTCCTCCACACAACCTCCATGGTCTGGCCTTTGCCCCTTCTCCCATCTCTTCTTGCCCTAGGCATCCCCTTGCTCCCTGCTCTTTAGCCTTGCTGGACATTCTTTCAAGCCCTCTCATACACTAAGCTGTCTTCTGATGCAGGGCCCATGAACAGGCTGTTTCCTCAGCCTGGAATGTCCTTCTCTCCTGATCTCAGCCTGAATGTCCCTACCTCAGGGACACTCTTCCTGAAAGCTGCCCCCAACACATGGCACGCCCCTAATTAAATTGAGCTGTTTGTGGATTCCAGTCTGTTTCTTCCTCCAGACCAAGAGCTATCCATGTCGACCTGCAGACCAGCAAGAGACCTGTCAGTTTGGGCTCACCCCTATATGCCTAAAACTTGGTGACTGACACACAAGAGATACTCAAGAAAGAATTGTCGCATGAATACATGCACGGTACTCGATAAGTTTACAAAAATGTGTTTCTTTTCCCTTGCCTAGGGCTTCTTATACATGCAGTTCAAAAAAAGTTGCTCTTGTTTTGTGGCTCCTTTAAAGAAATAAACGATTTGTCAAGAGTCCTCAACAGTTGCCGACTCGTAGAATTTCCCTCTGTACAAGAGATGGTCGGCAGAGGGCCCCACAGGAGCAATTACTGAAGTCAGGTCAGTGAAAATAGCTGCTGCTGGGAGACAACAGACCCTGCCCCCAAATCTGTCTCTCCTTGAACCACTCAGACAGAACCCCACCATCAGGCTGCATACTGCTGTGGGCTCTGGCCCGCCGTGTCCAAAATCCTTTTGATCTAGCCTCAAGAAACATAGGGCAAGTGATCAGAGGCCAATGTAAATTATTTGAACACAAATTCACTACTTGCTGCTTGATTTGTCGGTTTCACGGTAAAGAATCTGTAATCAAGAGCTTGCCCTGTTGGGTAGAATCATGCATGAGTGTTAGGGGAGATCTGCTTTCTATGGGGGCCACTTTTCACTTGCCAGTCAGTAGTTTTATTTCCATTTTAATTTTCAGAGCATCTGCCCCCCAGCAACAGCCTGCGATTTGGAATTCATGGCTCTGTTGTGTGTTTATGCACTGTGCTTGCTTGTAATTGACAAATTTAAATTCTGGTCATATTTCATTTATTACACAGACCCCGGGAAAAATCTTCCGTGAAAACCTGATTACAGCGAAAGTGCCACAAGGTAATTGCTATGAAAGAACTCCTGCAGCAGCGGGGCTGAATATTTCATCCACCCATAAAATGATTATGCTGACAAGGTTCTGAAAAATAATAAAATCTGTTTAATAAAAAAGAAGCAAAATATCGGTGTTTTTACGCACAAAGTATTAAAACATCCTTCATTTTGGACAGATCCTAAGTCATTTGATTTTTATTCAAATGATGACCCACAGCCAAGAGAGTTCTTTTATCAGAGTTTCATAATTCTTCCCACACCACACGAGGCTGCTTTGAAGCTTTCAGGCCTGTTGTTGCCTTCTAGGACAGCCATGAGTGTGCTTTTCATCGCTGTCTTGGATCTTTGGTCTGTGTGCCAGGATGAATCAGAAAGCAGAAAAAACTATGAATATTCAGTGTTTAGATTCTGTGGTTCATCCACTTTCTCCTTGGCCACCATGGGAACTGTCCCTCCATCAGAGGGCTTTTTAGAAGCCACGAAGGTATGACTTCCACTGTCAGAACTTTGCTGAGGGCCCAGCAGAGTGATGGACGCTGATGCACACCCTGGTTTCTCTGACTCTTCGGGATACTACTGTAGCAGGCCAACCCCTTCATTCAGTCACTGGACCAAGATTTATTGAGCACTAACTATGTTCCATGAATTGTGCTAGGCACAGAGTACAATCATAAGCAGTGAGTAGACAAGGGTGAGCACAATGATAGTTTCTTGCCCTTATAAAAGATATGTAGTAATAGTGAAAGAGACCAACCCAAACAAAACTAAAAAGTAAAGAGAAACATACATTTTAAAAGTACAATTTAAATCAAGTATTATATGGAAACATAAGGGGCTGGGAGAGAGGATGGGATGATATTAGAGGATGGCCTCTCTGAACCCTAAAGCATAAAAAGAAACCAGTTTGGGAGGATCAGAAGGAAACAACTGCAAAACAGTTGTCAGCATGTTCTAGGACTGAAAGCTGTGTGAGACAAACAGAAACCAGAGCTCATAAGGCCTTATAGACCAGGGTCAGGAGCTTTGTGCTTCTTCCAAAGTGGACTGTAGGAAACCACTGGAGGATTTTGAGCAGGAGATGACATGATCTAATTTACCTTTTAAAAAGCACATCCACCTGTAGTGTGCAGAGCAAGCAGATCATGGGGGCAAGAGCAGCAGTGGGAAGCCAGTAGGGATTCTATAGCAAGCAGCACAGGCCGGGCTGGGGGTCGGGCGGGGGGATGGTTTCCAAGACCAGGGGAATGGCAGCAGGGCTAGCAGTAGGGAGTGTTTTAGCACAAAAAGTTACATATAAAAATGTAAATATTAAAGAAAATCATGTAAAATCTCAGACCTTAGCACTGGAGTTTACATTATGTTGGCAAGTGAAACTGGAAGCAGACAAACAAAAAGCCTAGGAAATAGAAGAAATAAAGACCTGAATTAGGAAGCACCTGAAGCTGGAATATCCATCTCCTTCCTCCCCACTCCCAGAATCAAGCAGACATTGTGAGTCTCTGTTTGCTGCTATGCCCAGGGAGCGGGGGAGCTTCTGCCCCAAACACTTAATTAGAAATTAAGTGGACCTGATATAGGCCTGAAAATTATATACATACATATATACATATAAGATCTTACGGAAAAACCCAAACAAACTTTTTGGCCAACCCAATATATATATATATATTATTTTATATACATTTATATATACTTTATATACATATATACACATAAAATTTTCAAAAATGACTGAATTCTGGCATCAGTAACCAAAATAAATTTCAACTATGGTCACACATTTAATTTATGTAGAAAATGCTCAATGAAGCCATAAGTCAATATTCCTCAAAATATGGTCCATAGCTCCCCTAGGTTAAACTGGAAGAGGAGGGATTTAAAATGCAGATTCAGGGGGCCCCAACTTAGATTTACTAAATCCGAGTCATTGGGGTGAGCCTTGGAATCTGCATTTTCACTAGCTCCCTAAGTACTTTTTCTACACTGTAAAGTCTGGGAAGCTCTACCTCAAAGTGACTGATATCTTACCATGGTGAGAAATGCCCTGGAGAGTTTAAACTATAGAGAAGCTGGGTTGGGACTAAAGTTACAGCTAGGCTAAATAAATAAATGCAAAAAAGTGAAATCACCCATAAATCTCACTACCCAGGGATAACCATTAACATTTTGGTGTTTATTCTTCCAAACTTGTTTTTATGCACATATACATTTTTTTCATTTTAAAAAAGTGAGTGCACACTTAGATTCTATTGTAATTGACTTCATGAACATAATACATTTTTTTTTCATAAAGGCACAAATTTTTCATTGCATGGCTGGCTGATGAGAGTGAGGTGTGGGCATGGGGGGCAATGCCCAGAGGGAGAAACACCTGATCAGGATCTATGTCTTTAATAAACATGGGAAGTATTGTTGGGAGATGGAGGGCTGACATGATAGAATTAGAAACACATTTTATTTAGGGACAGAGAAGATTTTCCCTGATTGATGGATCTCTGAAAATAAACCCAACTTGTGTCATGAATATGCCTTGCTGGATGAAGGCATTTTCTGAAAAGCCAAGTGCAAAGAGTTTTCAGGCAAACAGGCATAGCAAGCAACTGTCAAAAACAGCACCATGTTGAATACTGTCGGCTTTTGTCCATCTGCTTTTTCAAAGACCTAGCTTCTTTCTTGGGTTACAAGAATGTTGAAGGAAGGAGGGAGCCAAATTCTGGCACAGTAAGTGTCTGCATTTTATTATTTTAGACATCAAGTTGGAAAACCTCAATATTTTCTTGGCTTCCATACCTACTGAATCTACAAGCCTTCAGACTGTTTGTTTTTCTTTTCATGGTTGAAGTGTTTTGGGCATAGGATTGCCAGATTGAGCAAATAAAAGTACAGAATTCCCAGTTAAATCTGATCCTTAGATAAACAAATTTTTAATATAATTATGTGCCATACAATATTTATAGTAACAGGACATATTTATAGTAAGTACCTATTTATAGTAACAAAATTATCTGTCGCTTACTTGCAATTCAGATTTAACTGGATGTCCCATATTTTATTGGCAACTCTATTTGGGTAGCTTCCTATTTCAGAGGGAAACGTTGGCGCAGAACTTAATCTTTTGCCCAGCTTTATTGAGATGTAACTGAAATATAACCTAAGTTTAAAGTGTACAGTGTGATGATTTGATACATGGATATATTGTGAAATGTTTACCGCAATAAGGTTAGTTCACCCACCCTTCAGTTCACACAATTACCACGCTGTTGCTGTGATGGGGAGAATAGTAAAGCTCTACTCTCTTAGCAACTTTCAAGTATACAATACAGTCTTGTTAACTAGAGCGCCAAGCTGTACATTACATCCTTGGAACTTATTCATCTTATGACTTAAAATTTGTACCGCTTGACCAGATTTTCCCATTTTCCCCACCACTCAGCCGCTGGTAACCACCATTCTACATTCTGTTTCTGTGAGGTCAGTGTTTTTAGGTTCCACATATAAGGGATAACATACGGTATTCATCTTTCTCTGTCTGAAAGGCGAATTACGCTCAGTTCACTTAGCATAATATCCTCAAGGTCCATTCCTGCTGTCACAAATGGCAGGATTTGTACATAAAGTAATTTCTTAATTAGAAATCAAAATATTTTAGTTAATGCAGTGATCCATGTGGATTTCTGTTAATAACCTCCTTCTAAAGTTCAGAAGTGTTTCTTTCAGAGAAAAAGAAAATGACTCGGTCCAATGTAATCTCAGCTGCTATGGAAGACAGAAGGCAGCTAATCCAACTTCCACTTCAGACTAGAGGCAGAAGCCATGCGCTGTCTTCCTTTATGTGATTGGCTATGGCGAAAGCATTGGCTGTTCTTTTCTTTTTTTTTTTTTTGAATTTTTGAATTTTATTTTATTTATTTTTTATACAGCAGGTTCTTATTAGTTATCTATATTATAATATTAGTGTATATATGTCAATCTCAATCTCCCAATCCATTGGCTGTTCTAATGAGCGAGGACACTGGTCATGCTCCTCAGGGAATGATCCAAGCATATGCTCATTACCTCCCAAATCTGTGTACACAGGAGTTGTACAAAGCAATATTCAAAAAGGAGTTGATGCTCCAGCAGGAAGCCAGCCCTAGGCACAGAGACCAGCACTTGTAATTTACAATGAGCTATGGGAGGATGGGAATGGGAACTCTGAGAACAAGGGGAAGATGTGAGATAATTTACTCAATTTGTTTTCCTGGAAATGAAGACTTTATGTCAAGAATTTGTAATAAAACTAACTGAGACACTCAGCTCCATAAAATGCTTAATCACCTTGTTGTTCTCTAACAGCTTTTTTCTTTATGGGAGAATTTACCAGCTTTTTAATCTCCTTTATTTGATTAACATTAGAATCAACAAAAGCAACCAGTCTTGGGTTTCTGTAGTGTTGTATTTGCAAACTTATTAAGGAAGATAGATTTGTTTTAACATCTTTATAGGAGTATAATTGCTTTACAATGGTGTGTTAGTTTCTGCTTTATAACAAAGTGAATCAGTTATACATATACATATATCCCCATATCTCCTCCCTCTTGCATCTCCCTCCCTCCCACCCTCCTTATGCCACCCCTCTAGGTGGTCACAAAGCACCGAGCTGATCTCCCTGTGCTATGTGGCTGCTTCCCACTAGCTATCTATTTTACATTTGGTAGGAAAATAGATTTTTTTAGGGCCTCATCTATAACAGTCTCAAGCCTTAAGTAGCAGATCATGCTTTTAAAGTTTTATGTTCTTAGGGAAAAAAAGACAGAATCTATAGTAACTTGAGGAGGAAAAGCACTACAATAAGTAGTCATCATTGTTCTAAGACATTTTTATGGAGGAAAATACATTATTACAATCTATCTTTTTCTGACTTCAGATCTCTTTTTCCCTCTTATAACATTAATTTAGAAGAAGCACAAAGTTAATTCTTTTTTTTAAAAGGCTCATTAATTCATTTTTCCCAAGTACAGTAGTTTGAACATACTCATAAGAAGTGATCAGAACTGTGGATGGGTAGAAGGTCTTTAGATTTAATCAAAAATCCTGTGAACAGACTCTCCGCAGGTATTTGAGCTGAAGCAGGTCCTGCAAACACTTGCTGGACCCTGCGGATGAATGGATTCAGTGTTTTGGGGACAATGGGGCCCCAGAGACACCACATCCTACTCAGCCCCAGCCCCCATCGTCACTTGGTTTTCAGAATTCTCAGCCTCAATGCTATCTCAGCCCACCTACCTTTTTCACCCTACTTCTCTTAAACACCTTCTTTTCTCCTGCTGTTATCTATGGGGAGTTTCCAAACACACATCCAGAATCATGCAGATCTGAGGTGAAGTTTTCACTAGTCTGCATCAGTGAAGGAGAGGCAGAGACACATCCAGTAGGATTTTTGTTAAGGTAGTCTTTTATTCCAAAATTATTATGATCTTCATCTTTTTCTGTTTTCCTTCCTTTTCTTTCTTCCTTCCTTTTTGATTTTAAATTATCTCTGCTCATATAAAACAGTAGTGGCAGTTATTTTTGTTTTGTTTATGATATCCTTAATTCAGAGAATAAATGCTGCTCACCCTATGTTGGTCACTCCATATTTATATGCTCCTTTGTATATTAGTGTGTGTGTGTTCAAATTTAATAATCTGTGAATCTCAAATCATTTCAAAGCCATGGTGTACTTGTTTCCATCATGTTTCAAGAGATGGTGTCCTGGACTGGCAGACAACTTGGTAAATTGAAAAGCACAGAAGGTTCTGGAGTCTCACAGACAAGATCTGTGCTTGGAACTGAATCTGGTTCTTGTGGCCCCTGAGCAGGCACTAAGCTCTCTGAGCTCAAGCTTCACTTTCTATACAACTAGGGTGATAACAGTTACCTCAGAGAGTTGTCAGAAGATGAACACTTCTAACATAATGTATAATATAGTGCATGCTGAAAGAATGTTGATTCCCTGGACTTCTGTGCCTCTTTTTGTCCCCCCTACTCAGCACTTGGAGAAATAGATCAAAAAACGCTCAGTACACAAATCAGAAATAAGAAAATGCAAGACTCTGACACTATCAAGTGTCCACAATTAAAATAGTGAGTGAAGGAAGCATTGGCAGAGAGACTAGTTGGAAATTGCAGAGTTGGGTAGGGTTAATTCTGGAAGACTCTTTCCAGGATTGAGGTGAGTTTTGAAGTCTGTTGAGTATGAAGAAGTCTTTTTTTTTAATGGAAATATAGTTGATTTACAATATTATATTAGTTTCAGGTGTACAACGTAGTGATTCAGATTTGTTATAGATTGTACTCTAATTAATAACTTAAGTTATTACAAAGTAATGGCTATATTTCTCTGTGCTGTATTCTTGTTGCTTATTTACTTTATGCATAGTAGTTTGTATCTCTTAATCCCCTACCCCTATCTTACACCACCCCTCCTCCCCTTTCCCCACTGGTAACCACTAATTTGTTCTCTGTTTCTGTGAGTCTCTTTCTGTTTTGTTTTATACATTTGTTTGCTTTCTCTTTTTAGATTCCACAAGCATGAAGAAATCTTACACAGGGATGGTGTATTGGACAGCAGCTAATCCTATGTTCAGCAACGTGTGGGACATATCTCACTAAAGATATGTGATGTTTTATATGGTACAGAGGCATTAAACAATGTGTAGTCACACTGTTAGAGTTATTCCGCATCCAACTCTTTCAATTCTTCTGACTACATCAAGAAGAAAGTCTCAGTTTGTACTAGACTATCTTTAACATTTCTCTAATACTTAATAACCCATTTTAACAAAGAGTTTCAGGCTTCAGGATCACAGCCATTGAGAAGCAAGAAATATCTAAATGATTAAAAATGTTTTATTTTCATTGTCTTTATTTTTCCCAGTCCCTTCTGCTTAAATTTTATTTCATTCACATCAATGATATAAAAAATTTTAAGTATATTTAAATGTTAAAGGGAAGTAAATTTAAAACATTAAGGTAATAATGTAGGTTGTACGCAGCAAGGGCAACCAATCATAACAGTGGCCCAATAATGAGCGAAATTTAGAAAACACTGATCAGGCCCGTCTCTCTCATAAGGAAATGGATGAGTAAAATGAGATTCAGAGAAAAGAAGTTACTCTTTTCCAAGATCACATAGCTAGTTATCCTTAGGACTGAAGCTCAGTCCTTCTGTGCCCCTCTTCATTTATCTAACTCTGCATCAGACAACAAATTCTAGTGTTAAACTGAAGGTAATTGGATATAAAATAAAAACAGATTATGTGTTGGAGGTTGTTGGGAAGGGACTGGTTGAAGAGGCTGATGAGTGTTATAAGGGAGACTTAGTGAAGGCAGACTTGTATAGAACCTGATGCTGGAGTTCATCAAGTCTAAGGCAATTCCCGAGGGTGTCATGACAGCGATTCCTCTTGGAATCCAGCAGAGATGGCTTGAATCCCAACTTTTCTACTTGGCAAGAGACCAGTGTACACCTCTCAGCTCATCTGTACAGATTTATAGGAATGATAATAGCTAACATTTATGGGGCACATCATCTGCCAAGCCCAATGTGATGCATTATCTCACTTAACCTTCAAAAGAAGACAGAAAGCAGCTATTATTACCCTCATAAAATAGCTGAGGACATCTACAGCTAAAGCAGCAACGGAGTAGAATTCAAGCCCAAGCAGTTTCAGTCCAGAGTCTGACCTTAACCACAATCCTATTCTGTGAAAATTAAACACAAACAAGGGCTGCAAAGCACCTAGCCCGGTGCCTGGCACATAGGCCGCAAAATGCCTTTCAACCCTCCCTCTCTGCCCACGCAGTAGTGCTAGTCACATCCTGCTTGGCATCCAGAACCTTCTCTGCAGGGGCCTAGCCAGGGACTACAACTCCCAGGATGCACCAGGCAGAGAAACTGGCCAATCAGGAAGCCCGGTCTCACTTCCACTGCCGGGTCTCCCCACTTAGCAGCCAGAACTTCGGTGACGGCTGGCGCGCTGGGAACCGAGAGGGTTAGTGTTGTGGGCTGCCCAGGGTTACCAGATTTTAAATAATCTTAATCCAGTTTTGGTGTGTGGGCTGGAGGTGAAGACCGTTTACATGTCCAGGCTGCCTCAGGTTCCATCTTCAGGCGCCAAGCGGGGCGGGTCGCCAGGTCTCTTAGCCCGTGGCTAAGAGCCCGGTTTCCTCAAAGGCATCGTCATCTGTTGGGTCGAGAAGGAGCGGTTGTCTGGGCGGCTCCAGGGAGGGCCGGTGGTCAAGGCTGCTGAGCACGTTTTGCGTTGTCCTGATCAGGTTTGGGAGCCTGAGGACTGCAGAAACTTCGAGGTTGCCTCTGGCTCCATCTTCAGGCCCCAGCCTGTGGCCGCCGAAGGCCTGGGGCTCCTCACGCGTGTCACGCCAAGGAGGAGGATTTGGCCTTTAGAAGGAAAACTTAAGGGATAGTAATCGCTCCTCAGGGGGAGGGCCTGGCCTCTGGCCCCGTGTTAGTGCCTAAGCTGCATTCCTGCCTTCAGTCTGTGGTATCGTGGCGTCCGACCCCCTATTCCCTTGGCCCTCGAGCCTGGTCTCCACTTCCCACCTCCTGGGGAAGCACTGTTTCACCAGCTTCTCCTTTCTCTGAGTGATATCCTGACCGAGCTCCCTGGGGAAGGCTTGACCAGCTCTGGCCTCGCTCTGGTCGACTAGGGTCCCCTTGCCACTCTGGCCTCTGACCCCACCCCACCTACGGGCACCTGAGGGCCCTGGATAACCTGACCCCAGAGTGGAGAGGGTCAACTTTCTTGGGCATTTCTCCATCCATTTCGTTTCTACTTACCTCTTGGTTTTTACTTGTATTTTATTTTTACCTTCTTATCTTTAAGGTTCTTTAATTGTACCATCCCCACCCTACCTCCTTTTTTTTTTTTATCATCTTTGCTTTCTCTTCAAGCCTGGGTCTTTGGCTTTGTCATACCCAAGTAAGAGAGCTGCCATTCCATTTTCACTGCCTAGGGGCTTGTAGGTGGATGCAAAGTGTAGTTTATTCATTGTCTGGAGATGAAAAAAATTTATTTCCTTTACAGTGGCTCTGAAGTGAGTGAAATAGGATAAATTCCCCCGACTCAGGAAAAGGCAGAGGCAAGGAATTGATTTCAAGGTTAGTTTGTTTTCAATTTTTGGACAGCAGCCTCACACGTAACTGCCCACCTTCTGGAGCTGTGTGCACTAACTGTGGTTTATTCAAGTTATTTTGAGATATTTGAATGGCTAAGGTTAGTTTCTAGTGAATCACCTAGAACACCTCTATATATTTATATCTGACACAATTGGCTAAATATATGTACTTTATATATAACATAGTAACACGTTGATTTACACATTTCAGCTAAATTAAAATGTGTGTTGCCCTAAATCCCAAAGCTAAAATAGAAGTGGCCATGTTGCCATCTTTGTAGTCAAGGACTTATAATCAAATCTTATTTTAAGCTTTACTATGTACTTAAAGAAACCATGTATGGACCCTGTCATTCAAGCATAAGTTAGAAAAAGATGCTGACTTACATAAAATTAGAGAAGATCTTATATGAGATTGCTAAATTGTAAGGTAGTTTATAAGTGCTGAGGCTTTCTGAAACGGGGACATCTGCATTTCCATTGTAAGGGCCCCATCTTGTGGATATGGTTTGATTAAAGAAGACACCTCATCCTAAGAATTCCAGTTACAGGTGTTTTCAGTTGGAAAAATATTAAGTTGATTCCTTCATATGTTGGAATTCTAGCCATTATAGTCTCTCTAAAGAGACTATAATTTCACAAATATTTTAGTTCTGAAATAACAGATTTTTCCTTTCAGAAATGTTGAAAATTTAAGTATTTTTAAAGTATACACAAATACTCCTGATTTATACATTGTTTTTGTTTCTCTTTTAAAATCAGATGTCTGACAATAATGTTACCAACCATAAGCTAAATGTGGAAGCCATAATTAAAAATATTAACACAATTTCTTTGGAGTTGAAGAAAATGAAAGGTAAGTATGGAATCACCGAATTAAAATGTTTGCATGTCATTGTTATAAAATAAATAGTAGAGTCAATTTGTGCTTCTGCTGGGGTGAAACTGAATTTTGCGTACTAATTAGGATTTTTCTATTTCTTAAGAAATGCTTACACTGTAATATGAACTAGATCTCTGAAGATGCATTATGTTTGAGCATTGACCTGGAGGTTAGCAGACTTGAATTTTCATCCCTGAATCCATTAATCATTACTAAGCCCCTAAAGTTCCCTCCAAGTCAAAACTTGTAAGTTTGCTTGATTGTGTGAATTAATGGTTCTAGTAGGATTAGATCTTATAGGTTATGATGTTTAGTCACTCAGCTTAGAGACATATTCTGTAATTTTATCCCAGGCATGTAAAATTTCCGTGATTGAATATTTCACCTATTCTTGACCAAACATTTCCTATGTTGGGAAACTCTCTATATCACCAGTCAATCTATTCCATCTTAGACAGTTCTTCTTCATGGACTAGCTGAAATCTTTTTCCCTATTTCTTTCATCCATTGGTCCTATTTCTAACCATTGAAACCACTGACTGTGTAGTGGTTATTCTTATGAAAACCTTTGGTATTTGAAGACAGTCTCTGTGTCAGTTATGAGACCTTCCTACAAGTAACAAAATACCAATTTAACATGGCTTATACAATATGGAAGATAATAAGAAGATCCAAGGTTTGGCAGCCCTAAAGCTAACTCAGAGTTTTAAAGACTTCATCAGGTACTAGGTTCTTTCCATATTTCTGTTCTGTTATGTTCACTCTGTTTGTCACTTCTCATGGTCATTACCTGCAGACATGACCGTATACAGACACTGTCTCTGCCTGTATCTCTCTTTTTTTTTTTTTTTTTTTTGCGGTACGCAGGCCTCTCACTGTTGTGGCCTCTCCCGTTGCGGAGCACAGGCTCCAGACGCGCAGGCTCAGCGGCCATGGCTCACGGGCCCAGCCACTCAGCGGCATGTGGGATCTTCCCGGACCGGGGCACTAACCCGCGTCCCCTGCATTGGCAGACGGACTCCCAACCACTGCGTCACCAGGAAAGCCCTCTTCTACCTTTTCATATTACCTATCACACTGTATTGTAATTGCATGTCTACTTACTTTTCCTATCCCTGCTCATCTGTAAACTCCTTAAGGGTATTCCTAGCACTTAACACAGTGCCTTCATATAATAGGCTCTTGAAAAACACTGATTAAATGAATAATTGGTTCCGGATGCTTGCACTCATGTAAAACAATTAGAGAAGCTTTAGATTCTTCTCAAACTTTATTATCTAACTGTTCTGGTTTGGGGATTATTCTTTCATGAAGTAAAATAAAATAATTATGATCAATGTGTTTCTGAAAAGTTGTGGGGTAGGGCAGGCAGTGAAGATACAAGACTTGTAGAGCTAGACTAGGAAGGTAGACTTCTGGTAAACAGGGAAGATTAAACGAACACTGTTACCCCCACTTTCTCCCAAAAGTAATAATATCAATAGCTAACGCTTATAGCATTTACCATAATCCAGATACTCTTCCAAGAGCTCTACATAAATGGGCTCAATCGTCATAACAACGTTATGAGGTAGGAAATAATACCATTGGCATTTACAGATACAGAAACAGATATAGAGAGGTTAACTAACTTTCCCAGAGTTACCCAACTAGTCACTGATAGACCTGAGATTTAAATTTAAAGTCCTACAAGTTGAGGGAAAGAGTAGTACTAAAAACAAGGGTCTTAAGACAAAGTTTACATATTGAGTTACAAGACCCACAGCGGGGAAACCCACTTGGCTACAAGACATTGGCAGCCAGATTTATACCCTCAAGCAGATTTTTCTTTCAGGAATCTGACCAGCCTAAGAGAAAAGACCTAAAGATACTGATAGCAGAGGTTCCTCCAACAAAATACCCAACCAGATCACCCCACAATATAGACCACCATGGGCAAAGAACTTCCAATTGTCTTTTTAGTACCATAGTCTTAAATATGAGCAGACAAGTATGGAAAACAGATATTTGAGGAAAGCATCTAATGTGAAAAGCAGAGACAAAACCAATAAATAGATTCAATCAATGGGGAAGAAACAGATTAAACTCCAAGAAACTATCATTAATATCCACAGAGAAGTAAGAGAAGATGCTATGTTCCTGAAAAAGGAACAGGATACTATAAAAAATATTTAGAGAACAAAGTTAAAAGTGTGACATAGAAATAAACTCTGGAGAAGGGTTTAAAGATAAAATGAAGAAAATTCGAGTGTGGAGCAAAAACACAGACAAGGAAGTCCAACATCCAATAAATAGGAGTTCTAGAAAGAAAGAACATAGACAATGGCTGGGGAAGAAGTCATCAAAGAAATAATCTGAGAAAATTTTCCAGAGCTGAAGGATATGACTTTTTACAATGAAAGACCCCATCACAGTAGATTGAAAATAGACCCATACTAGAAAACAATACTACAAAATTTCAGAACACTGGAAGAAAAAAAGATTCTTAAATCTTCTAAAGAGAAACAATGATTAAGAATTAGAATTGTATGAAAATTCTCCATAGAAACACTGGAAGCTAAAAGAAAATGCAGCAATGCCTTTGGAAATCTGAAGAAACATGATGTCCAACCTAGATTTCTATAGCCAGTCAATGTATTAAGCATTGGTGTAGAGAGAGAAATTTTCAGACATAAATTTCCCCACCTCAGGAAGTTACCTAGGTTGCATTCCACCAAACAAAGGAGTAAACCAAAGAAAGAGAGACCTGAGATTCTGGAAAAAAGATATTCCACATAAGGGAGGGGTGAAAGGAGACCCTAGGATAATGGTGAAGGGAGTTCCCAAGATGTGAGCTGTACAGCAGTCCTAGAGAGCTGTCAGTCCAGACTAGAGCTGATCAGACAGCTCTAGGAGAGGAGAGGCTTTCAACAATAGAATAGTCAAGGCACTTGACTATACTGAGAGGAGATTTACCCAACTGCAGAAATTTGGGATATATCCATGATAATTAAGCAATGAATAAAGGAAACAATTATTAACTGTGGTTGGGTGGTAGCTTGCAGGAAGGGAAACAGCATGTAGGACTCAGCTGTAAAGATTATATAATCAAGAAAAATTTAAACATTAAATATTGAGCTAAGAAAAATTGTCCTCAAGTACCGTGGGGGAATGGGTATAAGTGAAAAGAGCTATATCTTAATCTTCTGTGATCAGAAGCAAATAGATAATACCTAAAATTGAAAAAAAATATGCATGCCATTTAGAGATATGGAGGTTAAATGCCACCCCTCCCAAAACAAACAAACAAAAAAACACAGAAGAGAACCACAAAAGCAACAAAAACAAAATGGGCTCCAAAAAAGTTAAAAGTGGTTGCCTCTAGGAGAATAGGAACTGCTATTTTTTGCAACATGCTTTATTTGATTCTTTATACTATGTGCGTGTATAACAGATAAAAATAGTAATTTTAAAAATACATAAATTTGCATAAATCAAATTGCAATTTAGTAAGATAACTGACAATTTGAGCTAAAGAGCCCTTCTAGTAAGTTTCTATATCACGCTTATTTTGTAGTATATAAATTTGACTCTAAGTCAAAATTGGGCACATCTAAATTGTGGTTTGAGCAATAATCACTTAAAAGAAAGCTAAATTAAGAATTAGGAAATAGCTCCTTAAAGTAATAATAGTTGCCTATGACATATGTGCTACGATATAATGTCTTCTATTATTTTGTTTTACACAGAGCTCTCCCAGTTACTGCTTTGTGACCTTACCCTATGTTTTGGTCATCCTATGAAGACGGATGATTTAAAGGAAACAGAAAGAAACAACCCCCTCTTTGAAGAGTCTAAAATGTCAGATGTATGTCTTGCTTCTAACAGTTTTTTAATCTGATTTTTTATGTATTTGTTGTGAATTTATAACTTTTTATTGTTGAATTAACACATACCTAGGAGAATTGAGTTTACTAATATATTTAATATAATAAAAAACAAACTAAAAATATGTTGAGTTGTAAAGAATCATTTCATACTCTTGAAGGCTGTTATTTTCTTGTTTTAATGTTTCAAGGAATGACTAATTTATTTCATTAATGCCAAGAGTATGACATAGGAAATTGGCCATGAGGCACTGCTTATCCTTTACCCTATGCTTGAATTTGGCTTAGGTTGAAAGAGAGTCACTAAATTATAAATGTACGGTATGAGTTTATATTAATCAGATCTCTCCTGGTAGCAAGTGCCAAAAGCAACTCAAGCTAGCTGAAGCATTTATTGGGTCATGTGACTTGAAAGTCCATGGTTGGGATAGATTTCAGGGCCTCCACTAATTCATCAGATGTCTGTATCCTGGTTCTGTTTCTGTACATTGGCTTCATCCTCTCCTATTAAAAGCTGAATTCCTCCATATGCCAGGTAGAAGGGGGTAGAGGTAGGGTAGACAACTCCAGGTGTACAGCATTATCTTTTGGGGATCCCAGAGAAAAGAGATCTTCTCTGTCTCAGTGTTTAACATTCCAGAGAAAGATCCTGATTGGCCCAGCTTTGATTAAGATGGGTCCTGAGCAACTGTGTTTGGTGAGGCTGGTATCATATGCCAGGGTCTGTAGCAAAGGAGAGACCCCACGAAAAGAACAGAGTTGCCATGGCCTGAAGAAGGGGAGAAAGAATGCTAGTCATAAAAGCATCAGATACCACTCATTTCAGTCACTGAAGTGGAATGGGTTTTAGTTTTAGGATACCTTTATTCTAAAACTTCCTAATTTCTGTCCCTTTCCACCAACGAAAACTTAATAAGCGTTTACCTTGTAAACATAATTCACTACTATATAGTTGCTTTGAAATCTACCATGTCCTTCATTTTAGATGTTTTTGAACATAAAGTACAGAATACCATGAAGCGAGACACAAGGTCAGCAGAGCTTGCAGTGTTTTCTATCCTCATTACGCAGCACCTAGCTCAGTGCACAGAATAGGCATGACATCGCTTGTTGAATAGCCTGTTGAATAAACAGGTAAATGACTACACGATTTTCAGCTTTAGAATTCCTGAGTTCTGGACCCTAATTTGAGAATTTCCAGTTTCTAAGGATGAAGTTTTGTGAAGCATCCTTTTTATCAGCATTGATTAGAAGTCTCCACATGCTCATTATCTTAGCAAATCGTGCCAGTGGTCTTTCTGTTAGCTCAAGATGCAAGATATTCTTTGTGACTCAGAAAACTCGCAGATTAAACAGAGAAGCCAAAAATTTTTGTTAGTAAAAGTTGTGGGGACTTCCCTGGTGGCGCAGTGGTTAAGAATCCTGCCAATGCAGGGGACATGGGTTCAAGCCCTGGTCCGGGAAGATCCCACATGCCGCGGAGCAACTAAGCCCGTGTGCCACAACTACTGAGCCTGTGCTCTAAAGCATTCACGCCACAACTACTGAAGCCTGCGTGACACAGCTACTGAAGCCCGTGTGCCTAGAGCCCATGCTTCACAACAAGAGAAGCCACCGCAATGAGAAGCCCGCGCACCGCAACGAAGAGAAGCCCCCGCTCACCTCAACTAGAGGAAGGTGGCACGCAGCAACGAAGACCCAATGCAGCCAAAAATAAATAAATAAATAAATTTTTTAAAAAGTTGTGGAATAACAACCAAGGCCTCAAAGGGGAGAACTTAACTAAATGCGAGGTTTTCATTTTGTGAAATGCCTACTACTTTTTGTTAAATGAGATATGTAGGTTGAAGGAAAGAAGTGAATTGCTTTAAAGAATTTATAAAGCCTTTTGGGGAAGGGTGAAGAGAGGGCTTTATGACAGTTGTCAGGGGGATAAAAATAGAAAAATGGTATCTAATTGGAAAGTCTGATCAAATTTTTCCATGTATCTATACATGGCTTTTTCATCTTCCCGGGAAGACTTTGATAAAAATCTACATCACTTGATGATGCTTTTGGAGTTGGGTAGGGGTGGAGGAGGTAGGGTGTGGGTGTCAGTTGTGATGAAATTAAATCTGGGTGTACATGACACCAAAGCCTCATCTCTAAATTTAAAATGTTTTCTTTTGGTATTTGTTGCTTCAGTTTGCTTTAAAACAGAAAAATAATAGTGTGAATGAAATAAAGTCAATAAAGTTGTTTTAGGAACCAAAAAGTGAAGCAAAAGGCAAATTAATTTTAATTCCAAGAAGTTATCCCAACTGCATTTATCTTTTTCATTAAAAAAGTATACAAAAATCCCCCCAGCAAAAGCACCAAATAAGTATGAAACACTTTTGAAGCCTCTTAAATTATTGCTCTTGAGAAATTAAATTTTCAAATTATACATATAAAACTGGTGATTGCTTTGAATGGTAAAGGATTGGCTATTTAAAAAATCAGTTTTACGTGTTATCAAAAGCTATTACCATTTCAGCATTTTGAAACTTACCCCAAATTATTTCTGTAGGTATGTAAACTACTGTACTTGGAAATGGGTGTTCAAATACACATCTTTTTAAAATGAATTATTACAGTTCACTACTAGACTTTAGGTGTGAACATTATTACTCATGCACTTTGCACATACTGAAGAGGAATAAATAAATTATGGGATCTTTGACAGTCTTCATTTCAAACACTTTCTTAAGGGAAAGAACAAAACCCTTGTGTTCATGTTGAGGGGTTCAAATCAGTCCTGAGTGTTTGACGGTTTACCAAGATTGATTGATCTTCCCAGGCTGGGACAGAGGCAGGAGGAAGGTTCATTTGCTTGGCTAACTTGCTAGGGATAACCTGCAGAATACGTTAATGTGCACTGGTATCTGGAACCTCGGTTCTTCCCATCAATGAGCAGAAGTGGCATTTTCCTGAAGTAGTCGATAATATCTGACACAGACAGAAAGTCCTGAAAGATTCAAAATAGGGAGATAAATCAACATTGGAATAGGTAGTGTGAATTTCACTCTCAGTTTTTTTTTTATCTGCATAATATCCTACCTCTTGAAGTATGAGGATTATGGGAAAAAAACGTGTAAAATTTGGCAAATATTGTAATGATTTCTGCTATAGAACTTTGAAAAAAATAATTCCTCACCAATATCCAGCAAACCTTGGACAAAAGACAAATATGTATTTAGGTATATATATTTTTAACCTCATAGGGAATTATATATATTATAGAGATAGAGAGAGGGAGAGAGGGAGAGTCTAATTATGATAGCCTTACCTTAGGATCGTTCTATCTGTGTGGTTCGGTTTTGGTTTTTGTAGCCCTACTTTACTCTAAATCACGAGCAATGCTAGGAGGTATAAGGAATCAGGAGGTCAGACGGCATTGCCGGTGTCTGAAGATGCATAATAGTTCCTTCATGATCTCCGCCGTGTCCCCACTGCCACCTCCACACTCACTTGCTCTGTAGCAAGTCTTTGCATTCATTACCTGGATCACCCTATCCCTGATGGTCAGACTGGGAAACCCCCATCCATCCATCTAGATATGGGTCAGAGGTCATTTGGTACCCCAGACAGAGTTATGCACTTCCTCCAAGACTACTCTGCTAGGTGCCTCCCTCCAGGGCAACTGCAATGAGTGGTTTGTATTTGTGTGTTTCCACACTAGACCAGTAGAAGTCCTGGAGGGCAGACATCTCTGCTTCTGTAGGACCTATGCAGCTCTACCCATGCTGAACCAGTGATTCAAACGTGACCAAAATCATGTGGGTTTTTTTTTCTACTGGTTTACATTACCATAACTTAAAAATATTTGGAGTGAAGTGGAAGTTATGGGTAAGTTGTTTCTCATTCTGGAAATGTTTGATTCAGCTGATCCTCCTCCTGGAAATTTGAACTTAAAGAACATGTTTGGGGCATTAAAGCGACTAGCATAAACCTTGGAAAAATAGAGGAAAAGGTCTTTGGCAATCTGGCCACCTTCATTGGCCTTACTTCCATTTTTAGTAAGCAATGACCCAAGTCATTTTTCCAGATATCCATTTAAGATACAGACCTATAAATACACTGTAATCTTACGTTAAAATTATGTTATAGAGGTGACTTAATTCACCTCTGTGTCACAGAAGGGACTTGCCTTTGGCACCATCTAACCGGATTTTTAAAAATTTAAATGCTAACATATATTTTTTAAGTTACACATGTGACTTTAGACTATTTGGAATAAAAGATATAAGTAGCAGAGGTAGATACTGTTACCATTTTATTTCCTTCCAGTAAATGAAGGGCTTCACTAATGTGACTTAACTCTAAAGTTGCCAGGCAGTATGGACCCCAAAAGAATGCTACAGCAAGGTTCCATGTAGGTAGGTATGCAGAGAGGCATAAATAGAGAATTGGGGGAAATTTTACAACTAGAAGTCCTTACCTCTTTCCCTCGGAGTCCAGTTCCCAACAAGTAAACTTGGCTTTCCTCCTGATAACGGATCTGGATGTTGTAAACTTTATCTTTGTACAACACCATGAGGACGTATGGATTGGTTATTGTTTTTCTAGAGCTGTCTCTAACCAGGAAAGTGCCATCCTAAAAGGATAGATTCTTGTTATTATGGGAGCAGCAAAAGTCAATACTCCTGTTGCCTGTGAGAGCAGTAGACAAGCCTCTAGGGATCTGGGAACCTACCAGTTGGCAATTCAGTGAACATTTAGTTCCCCAAACAACTGCAGTCCCATGTGGCATGGATTTCTTGGTTGTCAAGAAAGAGGCAGCAGAGATTATGTTAGAGCAATTTCCAAATTTCAAAGAGACCTCTTTGAAGTCTCTTGATGAAAAAGGAATCTCTTTTTCAGTAATAACAAATGATAGATGGTTGAGTGGATAAAGGGCCAGCAAAATAAGGACTTTATTGGTTAAGTAAAGATATATCTTCCTACTGCTGAGAGCTATTTCCCTAACTCTTTCTTTCCACAGTCAAAGTCAGAAAACACCCAAATTCCTAAGAAATTTACCCATTTTAAAACCTCATGGTATCCAGGTACAGTGTTTCATCATCAAGCACCTGAACAAAATCCAGTGTGGACCATCTGTGTTCTTATCTCCCTTTTTTTTCTGATATTTACCAAAATAGTATTGTGATTTGTCCTGTACTTTAAAATTTCATTCCATAAATAAGCTACATAATATTAATACTATAAAGATCTAATATTAAAATAAAATGAATTAGGAAGGACTCATTTAAATTACTCCCTCCTCTGTGTATTGAATCAGGATGGTTCTAAATAGCCACCAATCTGCAATTATGGCTTTCCTTTGTTTTTTTTATTCCAGGTTGATTGAGTAACTTCTAGTTGGAACATCTCTGTTGAACAAATATACGTGTGGACCAGCGATTCATAGCCCTGGCTTCACTTTAGAATTTCAAGTTCTGAAGACTCCCAGAGCCCACACAGCACCCCTGACTAATTGAATCAGAATCTCTCCAAGTGAGACCAGAATCAGAATTTTTTAAGGCTTCCCAGGTGATTTAAATGTGCAGCCAAGCTTGAGAACTACTCTTGCAGTCTCGAGATGTGAAAGAAAGATGAAGGATCTTTGCTTTCCTGTCTCTGATATATAGATTTAAGGTTAATGTTCAGCACTGGAAGACAGGAAATCTGGTTTAAGACCTTTCATATTAAATGACAGCTAGAAATTTCTAGCAGAAAGGACAAAAAATCGCTGTTGTCTCTCTCAATACGGGGTCCCTTCACATTGATGTGGATGGCAACTGTGTATCAAGAGGAAGATGGAACCGATAAGACATTGGAAATTTGGGGGAAAGAGAGTCTCCTTTTGATGCTGTGTGATTCCTGTGAAAAGATGAACCATTTTACTTAAGAAAATCTCCTAAGATTCTGCCAGCCAAATGACCACCTTAATTTAGATTTTTTTTTCCCCAGGGTCCTAAGAGTCTGGTAGGACACTGGTAGGTGGAAAGCTGGCACTAATTGGCCCCCTTGGTATAACAGCATGAATGGCACCCAGCAGAATTCCTAGCCCACAATTGATACTCAGTAAAAGTCAGTTCCATTTCTTTTCTTCCATTAATATTTATAACTACTTAAAAAATAAACTTTAGCACAGTACCTGGTTTATCTTTCTAAGAGCCGCTTCTGCCTCTAATCGGGTAATATAAGAAACGTACCAGTCTTCATTTAATGAATTCTGAAAATGTAAATTTTTAAAAATGGTATAAATTTTGCAGTTACATATGTAAGTGAAAAGAAAAGCCTCCAAGTAATCATTACCATAAATCACCACCTCAGTTCCATGAAGTTTGAAGCATTTATTTTCTTAATTTGAATATAGAATCATTCAGGTGGGAATAAATAGAAGATATTTTGTGTGAACTGCTGTTTTCCAGGACACTAGTTACAAAGGTAGCAATGAATAAGCGTTTCATATATAATTAAGCCTCTAATCAGGAACGATATAGATGTAATAATTTCTTCAATGTAGTATAATGATATATTTAATGAAAAAAACTAGGTTAACGAGCAGTTAAGTGACTTATGCAATGTCACAAACCAAGAAACAGATGAAAAACAGCATTATTTTTCTCATTGTTTAATGCAAAACACACATTTGCCATTGGAAGAGGAACACCAAGGAAAAAAGAACATATTATTTTTCATCTGAGTCCTCCTCTTGATTTTTTTCACTAAAAAAATTAAGACTAACAGAAGATAAAAGAACAAGAGAGTATTCATTGGGAGTTTCTGATGATTCGTTTACTGGAGTAGAAATAAAATACAAACATATGCTTTATATTACCTCTTCTTCTGAACGGGATGGTAGCTGAGGTTTGTTTGGAGCTGGCGAGGGAAAGCTCCTGCCTTCACCTCTGGGAGGTGGCCTGTTGGTAGGGCCTTCAAAAGTAGAGCATTTTGAAAGTTCATTTACTTTAAGCAATTTTTCACTTGTCATAACACATTTCCCCCCCAAAATGCCCTTGCACTTATTCCCAGCAGTTAACATTTCAAGACACCACAGCTTCAAATATAATTTTCGGGACTTCCCTGGCAGTCCAGTGGTTAAGACTCGACTCCGTGCCCCCAATGCAGGGGGCACGGGTTCGATCCCTGGTCGGGATCCTGCATGCCACACAGCCAAAAAAAAAAAAAAAAAAAGCCAGTTGTTCGAAACCACAAGGGCTGTTCAGGCCCTATCCTGTAGCCAGGCCAGTGAAATTTTGAGACACTACCACACATTTGAGTGATTGCTTCATTGTGCACGTTACATATATACCACCCATGTGATGACAATGTGGTGATAAAATAATTATGTTCTCATTGTTTTCACAAAAAGAAATTTAAGTTACCCAAGATGAGGTGAAGTTACCTTAAGAATATTTTTAGCTTTTAGAACCAGAGTTTACTACCTGCTGTTCTTTACCAAATTTTCTACAGAGTTCAACTTCCATAGAAAGCCCTGCCAACTATCTGATCAACCAGGAAGTCTGTATTGGGTTCTATAAATTACCCGGCACTTGTGCTTCGCCTTCTCTAACACCTTTTTTTCTTGTTGCCAGTTCCCTGAAACTTTCCAAGAGAATGTGTTTCAGGAAAGGTTTGATTTTGTTGATTTATAATTGCCAAGGCTGTCTCCTGTGTGCCAGAACAGCTGTTAAAGGCTGGGAGATTCTGTGAGTTGAATGTTCTCTTAATAATTCATGCATCATTCATTTGTTCATTCAACAGACATTTATTCAGCACTACTCCGTCCAGGCCCTGAGTAAGGCACCCATGTATGCTACCTTTCATTCTCACAGCAACCCCGCAAGGTGGGTATTATCTTCTTTTTTGAATATCAGGAAACAAAGGCTCAGAGAGCCTAAATAAAGCATGTGCTCTTAGTGGCAGTGCCAAGACTTGAACTTTACTGTGCATAAATGAGAATTCCAGGGGGACCCAGTATCACCCAGGCTCAGGAATATGCATTTAACAAGCACTCCAGGTGGTTCTGCACCAGGGCTGTTACTCCATCTACAATACACCACAAGGGGCAAACTGCCTGCCCCTGGGCCACTGAGAGAGGAGAGTTACTTGGGAAGAGCCAGAGTCTTCCCAGCCATGTCACCTGGATTACTTGAGATGATGTTCCCTGTTTCTAAATAAGCAGATCAGGCTAGCCTGAGCTGCTGATCTTCCTTCTTAAGGCTCCAAGTACCTGAACAGACCTTCCCCATGCCCACCTTTGCAGTCCAACACGGCAGGCACTTTTATAATGTTTGTTGAATGAATGAAATCTAGCTACATGGGAAAGTAATATAATCAAGGCTTATAGTGCATGGCTGTTTTAGAGTTGAGGAATTATTCTCTTTCTGCTTCTGCATCTGCAGGCTAGCACTACTAAGTCATTATTCATGACAGACAATTTACTACTTTTCATTGCAGTCACCCACCACCCTTAACATCTAGATCCTCAAGGGTTTTGGACAATATACAGCACATCCTTTATCTTCCTGACCTTGGGACAGCCAGTGGAGGATTAGACTGAGGACCAGGTGTCCTGGTACTCTTAGGAGAAAAGGGTTCAATTTTGATGAAGGTAGTAAAGTAAGCCCTCTGCATCCACAGGTTCCACATCTGTGAATTCAACCAACTGCAGATTGGTTCAGCCAGTGGGTTGGTTGAATCTGTGGATGTGGAGCCCGTGGATGTGAAGTTCTGATGGTGCTATGCCATTTTACACAAAGAACTTGAACATCCTTGGATTTTGGTATCTGTGGGGTCCTGAAACCAACCCCCCTCCCATATTAGAGGGATGACTCTATTCCAAAAAAATTAACTGACTGTTTATATTAATAATCCCCATCACCAACTCATAAAAGCAGGAGTCTGTGGAATTCACTTTGTGAGATACTGCTGTAAGTGAAGTGTCTGAAGCTCAGATGCCTGCAGGGGCCAGGCAAGGAACACAAAGTAGGTTCACAAAATAATGAGTTGTGGACACTGGAAAATTGAGGGGTGTGTGTGGAGGAACTGTGGAAGCCATATAGTGAATATGGACACTATATCCTCAAATGCCTAGGAAACATTGAAAACGTAGTGGATTTCATTGGTGTCAGCAGTAGGGTCTCACACATACGTGGGATGATGTACCCAATTGAATGTAATAGATGTGCTCCTGAAAAAAGTTCTACTCTTGAGTTATAATTTAAACTTACTAAAGTAGTTTCCTATTTATGACACATACAGTGTACTGGTGTTCCTGTATGTGTACCATGAGTGCCAAAAAGAAAAGAGTGTTTTGTTTTTTCCTCACAGGATTTTTAAAAGTCTTAAGTCAACCTTTAAAAATGGGGTAATTTCACATTAAAAGCCATATTTCCAGTTTTTCTTGAAAAAAAATCAGAAAATCTGGTAACACTAGGTGAGTTTCCTAGCATGAGAAAAAAATCTGTTTACTAGAGTTGGGTGACTTTCCATAGTCATCTGTCAGTCATTCAACAAATATTTTTAAAGTGGCTACCATGTGCTAGTTACTTGCAAGTCTTTAAGGATAAAAAATAAACACGGTCTAGTCCTACCTTTTAGGTCTTTGCTTCTATTCAGGGTGGTCCATAGACCAGCAATACCATCACCACACAGGAACTTGCTAGAAATGCAGAACCTCGGGTCCCATCCAAGACCCACCGAACTAGAATATGCCTTTTACCACAACTCCCAGGTGATTTGTATGCATTTTAAAGTCTGAGGACACTCTCAGCAAATACTTATCATGGACACCCAGAGGAGGTACTACTGAAAATGCAGGTCCTCACCCAGACTTACTGTATCAGAATCTTGGGGCCTGGGGTCTCTTAAACTGTATTTTAAACCTGTTCCTCAACTAGCAACTCCAGGTTAGATTCATTATAGAAACCAAAACTACAGAAAAAGCCAGCACTATCCTAAGTACCATATAAAAACAGCAGGGAGGAAAAGCTCTATGTGGGAAGATGAAGGCCAAGGCTGCCTTCCTGAGGAAGTGTGTGTGTGTGTGTGTGTGTACGCGCGTGTGTCTGTGGTGGTCTGTGTAGTATCCTATCACTCCAACAGCCTTTGGCACACTGCAGAAACTGAGTTAAGGGCTGAATGATGAAGTCAGATACTTTTAGGAAACAACAAAACCGTTGCCAAAAGGCTTTGGGACAGGTTGGCCGTCCAGTCATGATGGCATATTGGCTGGAGTAAACCACTAGAGCCCAGAGTACAAACCGTGAGAGAAGTATGGCGGCAGGGAGGCACTCTGCGAAAAACCACTGTTGCTGTGGAGACAGAAAAAGAACGGATTTTAAGTTGGGTTAGGTTTAAGGGGCCAGAGGGGGAGCCTGGACTGGGGAAATGCTACTTCTTTTGCTATCACTTCCCACTCCCTCCCTGAAACCATGGAAGGCAGGGCAAAGAGAAGGAACTTGTTGGACATACTTCACTGCTGTCCCAAGATGGACCATCCCAAAGTCTAACAAGCTTCTCAAGCCCAAAAGCAAAAGCAACAAAAGAACTGTGTAAAGGGCTTTAAAAGCTACTTTAAAAAGTCAGCTGCAGTTTGAGGACTTTGAGTTTGGAGCATGACAGAAGTCCTCTGGGGAGAGGACTTCCCTTTCAGTTAGGAAAATATATTAAATGGGCATGTTATTGGGGAATGGTGCATCCCCAGGGCCTAGGGGTTTAGAAGGAGAGGGTAGGGAGGCGAGAAACACAGAGAGGGCTCGGTGGTGCTGCAGCTGACAGAAGCAGCATCTCTGGGGGCTGGGGTGGTGGTGAGGAAGGCCCGAGGGAGGCCCCGAAATGCTGTCTGCTCCACGCTGAGCAGCAATTTCCCTAGCCTTTAGCCCAAACCTTCTGTAAAAGCGTGCTCTGCTCAGAAATCTCGCGTGAGTGTTATTTTGTAAGAATGAAGCATAGGGCTGGGGCCCCAGGTGTGATGAGATGGCATGAGAACATGGCAGACATGGCAGAAGAAGGAAAACAGCTGGAAGAATGAGAGGAAGCAGCAGAAAATCAGAGCAAGAGGCGCCCAGGGAAAATGAAACAAAATTGAGACTCCTTCCAGATATCTGGCAGGGGTGGAGGGGTCTTGCTGGTGGGTGAGTTTTCTCCCATAATGAGGGTGGGGACTGAGCCTCTCCCATTGGATAGTGAAGGAGAAGATGCGCCCAACGTGCTGGTGGATGAACCCTCGGGGGCACTACAAGGCAGCCCGACGGCTTATTTATGAGAAACGACCTGAGTCTTCCTCCTGTCCGTGCCTCTGCCTCTGACAGCCTGCCTAATCATGGACCCTGAGAAACACTCTTGCTACTGAGAAAACAGACCTGCTGGGGACAGAGCCTGTGCAGTGACTTCTCCCCATCTGCTAGGTACAAGCTGCGTTTTCTCAGCCTTCCCATCCAAGATGCAGGGTGAACTCCAGCTAATTAAATTAATTGGGTTTCTTGAGTGTTTGTTTCTTTGTTTTAACTCACAGAGTGAAAACATTCCCTATTTCCCACCCAAGAGTCCATTCTGTCTGGGGCCATGACAGGGCAGTCAATTCTGTACCCCTCTGACCCCAAAGCACAGAGACTCAGAGGACAGCAGTGAGTTAACATATGCGATTCTTTAGGCTCAGCTTGGTTTTGTTTCTTAAGACCCAAAATGTTCTGACCCTATGACCGGTGGCTCATTTCTTTCTTTCTCAATCCACCCGACATTCGCTCAGTATCAGTGGCCCCAGACATAATGCTAGGTTAGAACTGAATGATGTCAGCACAAACCTTTCTGAGAAGGCTCCGGGCAGGTGAGCTGATGGGAAGGAGTGCTTGGGCAATGGCTTGGTAGATCTGGAAGGGAAGGTGTTGGAGCTCATGGGGAGCAGTGCTGGCTGGGGCAGAGATCTCTGATGTACTTCGGGGGGAAAAGAAAAAAGAAAGCAGATTGTCGGGATCCAAGTGTCACAGGAACATCCCAGAACTGCTCCCCAGTTAGAAATAGCTAGTCTAAAGGGAGATACAAAAATCCAAAAGATCAAATGTCATTAGGAAGTGATAGGTTTGAAGCCCACCCCCCAAGGTTTTTCTAGATGATTTACTGCCATAGAATGCAGTTTCAAATGCTGCCATTCTATATCATTCTCCATAATACACATTTATTTTATGTTTTTTTTTCATTTTTGAAATGTTAACTTGGCAGAAAATTGTCAGTTGGAAACCATATGAATTTCAGAAAAGATTCACAAGTTTTGTTTTATGAAAGCCAAATTTTATGCTATGTCATTCATCTGCAGTTAGTGATCCTTTAGCCACATGTCTTAGAGAGCATAAATACTAGAATGTTTTCTATCAAACTGTACATGCAATTTTCAATTTTGCTGTACTAGTAATTTGCCCTGTTATGCATGAACTTAACAGTTCTCTTTGGTAACCCAGCCAAATAACTCCATTTTATTATAACTATGCAGTATACCAACTGACATACATCTACTTAATACTAATTTTACAATTATAATGGACTCTATGGAGTTTCTGTACTAAATAATTCCATCTGAATGCCTGAGCAGAAAAATGAAGGAATGGGTTATTAGTTGTAAGAAAGTCTTTCTGAACATACCATCATCTTCATCCTGGTAAGGGGAAGAAAAAAAAGACATTAACCTATCATCAAAACACAGTTTCTCAAAGAGTAACTCTATTTCTGTATTTCTCAATCATAGAAATGTCTCTGTTTTCTTCCTTTAGCAGTTGTGTGTCTCCATAATAAAGATACTGTGGAGGACAGTAAAACTTGCTAAGTAATTTATGATTTCTTAATACAAACGATCATTTAAAGACACTCCAATCTGAGACACTCTTTATATATTTAACATAAAATAGCTTCTGAGGTGTCTAAAAGGGCCCAAAGATCCACTCATAATGATGATATCTACTATGTGCCCCAAAGACTCATATACAATATTTCATCCAGTTCTTCAAGCAACCCTTCAAGAATTTAACATTCCCATTTTACAAATGGAAACATGCTACCCAAGAGGGATTCCTAACTTGCCAAGAGTTACAGAAATTGATTCAAACCTAATCTGCCTGACCCAAAGCTTAACCTTCTTTTGCAATGGTCACTCCTCTTAAAAGCGATGCAACCCTACTGATTCGTGAATAGCTTCCAAGGTGTGTCCGCTTGGTTCAGCACATTTATCTTTAGGACAACCTCCTGAAATAGATAAGGGAGGGGCTCTTCCCTCTACTCCGCAGATAGGAAATGATGTTCAGAGAGGCAAGAATGATTCTGCCATTGACTAGGAGGCCAAAATTGCCAACCTGGACTTGTTCTGTTAGGCGAGCACAGTGGTGGTGAAAGAGCACCTTCCTCAAGTGTTGTTGTGAGGGTCAAATTAGTTACTACTTGTGCCTGGTATATGGGGAGTGCTCAATAAAGTTTGCTGTCCCTAGTCCTACCACTGAGATGAGGCAAGAAGGATCATAGCCAGAATCACTCATCCCAGTTGGCCAACTGGGAAGGAGTCCCAGCAAAGGGCTGCGTAGATAAATACACATGGACTCAGGGAATCCCCAGAATGAAATTGGTCTTTGACACTTCTGCAACCATGTTTCCTCTGGTCCAAAATATAAGACTTCTGGGTTCTCATGACACCAAGTGTCAATCCTTCCAGAGATAGGGAACCTCAGGAATGTGACGTTACCCTCATTTTCAACCTTATCTCCTCTTTGTCCCTATGGCTCTGCAGCCCGACTGCTGTCCTCACCATCCCCACAGGCTCCATGGGCATCGCCACTCACCTGCCTTTGCTGAGGACATTCCTGGGGCTGGAATGCACTGAGCTTTCTCTTGGGGTGTCTATCCTGTGTCCTTCCCAGCATTCAATGGTCACATCTCTAAAACTCACCCTTGTCTCCTCAACCCCCATACATCACTTTCATCCCTTTGCCTCTGTAGCTCATTCTGTGATCATATGCTCCTTAGCATGTGGTCCGTGGGTTTGCCTGTCTCCATCATATCTTAGCACAGCATCTAGCACAGAGCTCTGAAACACCAGGCACCTGTGGGCTGAACCCTTGAACATGGCAGGGGTGCGATGGCCTTCAGACAGCTTACGGTATAGAGGAGATCAGACAGACCTGGATTTCGATCCTGGCTATTTACTAGCTGTGCAACTTACAGTGAGTATCTTACTCCTCTAAGCTCCCATTTCCTCTTTGTGAAAAAGAAACAGTGACTCTTCACAGGGACATTAAATGCAAAGCATATGTAAATCTGGGATGACCAACTGTCCTGGTCCTTGTTTGCCTGAAACTGATGGGGTTCCTGGGATGTGAGACTTTCATTGCTAAAACTGGGCAAGTCCCAGGCAAACAGCTTGTCCAAAGTAGCTAGGTTGGTAACATGTACATAGTAGTAGGCATTCAGTAAATGCTGTTTCCCCTCTTTCTCAGGCCATGGAGGTATTAAAGGGGAAAACAGAGGCCTAGGAAACTTTGCTGTGAGGCCCAGACTCTCCCTTTCTTCTCCCTTCTACCTACTTCCCCTTCATGTTGCTAATTACCACCTGGTAATAGGGCTGAGACTAACCCATCCTCCCTAGGAAGCTTCAGAGGGATAGGAGTTAAGCAATGCAGCATGGTGGGCAGGAGGGAAAGATGGAGGCCCCACCAGGCAGCGGTATTCAGGAGCCTACTGTGTGCAGGCCTCAGAGCAGAGGTAGCCTCGACCTCCTCAGAGCCTACACCGGTTTCCCTGTGCCAAGCATTCACCACATGACATTGTGTACTTACATTCTCTCTTCTGTCTGATCCCCATCCATGCCTGAAATGAATCAGGGCAAAGGAAAAGAACTGAGCATAAATACTTTCAAAGAATATAGATAGTTTCACTTAATCTAATAACGAGAAATGAAACCCATGAGCTGTGATAAAATGGGAAGCAAAATCACCAGCAGAAAAGCAAGGGAGAGGGAGGTTTGGTGACTGAATGTTCTGTCATCATTGTGAGCTGAGCTAGACAACCTTTATTCTGTTTAGCTACTGCTGCAAATCATTACATTAAAGAAAAAAATGTTTAATCAACAAACTAACTCTTAGTAGCTATTAAATTTCACTGAGTAGATGTTTCTCCAAGCAAATAAAAACATTTTAGGAAACATTCTCCTTTGCTGATATTTTAAAACAGCCATCTTGGGGCTCACCCTTCTTGTGAAGTGAAGATAATTGGGAAATGCTGCTGCTTTGGGACTTTTCCCTGATGCACGAGCTGGTCAAACAGATTTGATGACAGCGGCCTTAGGCTGTGGTGGGCAATTGTCTGCCTGGGCTGGCTTCATGTTCTCCTTAGAGAGAGGGACATGAGGAGGACGCTTTGTTGAACGCCTCCTGTCCGATGCCTCACGTCATCGCATCCTGCGTTTATTTAAAACTTTGATATTTTGTTCATTATGATATTTTTGACATTCACTTTGATTTTTTAGAATATTCCATTAAAATATTAACTCAGTTACTGAGGTTTTATTGATGCACCCTGACCCTGGCCGTGATTTAGTCCTCACACTGGCCAAGCAAGGGCCATAGTTATGAATGCTGACTGCACAGGTGAGGTCAACGGAAGCTTTGCTTTTGTCTTTAGTACGGAGCAGAGTTGGGCCCGACCCCAGATATGTTTGTGCCATTGGCTAAATAGGCCCCAAAAGACTGTATAGTAAAGTTAGAAATATTAGAACTGACTTTGGTATTCTGTCACCATAAAACGTGGTTGAGTAGTGAGGAAGACACTAACAGTGACCTAAAACTTCCCACAGGGATTTCCTCTCTGCTGCCTATATGGAAATACAGAGTGGTAGGTATAGTTCCTACACCTTGTGATGGAAGGAAAATGCAACCAAAAATCTGACTGGTTGAGGAGAAGTTCTCCACAAATGGCAGTCACTCCTGTGCTCCCAAGGAAGCATCTCTCTACGCCTCTCTGTGCTAGATGGCCACGTCCTTCCAAGTGACCCAGGCACTCTACATCCAACCTGAGAAGCCTGAACCCTCCTCAAGCCCCAGCAGCAAAATGAGCCCACTCCCACCTGGGAACACCATGGTCTTGGGTCCCTATGCAGAGCTATTTCTACAAGGCAGGAGCTCACGTCACCCCCTCTGCACGACAAGCTCAAGCGACAGAAGACAATTACTTTGGCACAGGTGGCTTCTTCCCTGGCAGGGGGCTGCTTCTGTCGTGCCTTTCCATGGCTGGTGGCAACGGGGGCTTTTGTATCTTGGGTAAATGCTCCCCGAGAGGCCTGCAGAGTTGAGAGAAAGGATGTGTGGGAAACAAACTATCGTCTTACAACACGTGCCACATACCCTCACGCAGGTGTCCAGAACCACTCACCTTCCTGCTGGGGCGGAGAGCTGCAAGGCAGGAGGGAAGATGTGTGAGTGTCCTCAGCACTTTCCACAGGATAAAGACAAGGTACAAAACAGAACAAAAATGAAAACAAACGAAACAAAACAAGGAGAAAGCTTACCTTGTCAGAAATCGCTGGTTTCTTTCCTGTAAGTGACAAACAGCAGGTAAGCCTTGAGTTTAAAAGCTAAGCATTAAAACATTGTTTGATGAACCTGAATCGGAGCCCCTTGGAGGGCTGCTTGGGTTTTTAGCATTGAGGAATCATAGACTTTGGACCTGGAGGTGTCCCTTACAGAGCACCTAATTTTAGAGGCTCAGACAAATTAAATGACTTTACCCAAGGGTCACACAGTGTTGTGTACATACAAACAGTACCGTGGGTTCTGTGCTTCTTTCCAATTTTTTTTAATATAACTGATGATGAAAAGGATTAATGCCCTCTTGAGATTTTATGCCTCTTTCATTTGTCCAGAACTTCTTTGTACAGCCTAAGTTTATTTTCATATCTGAAATAAACCCATTTGCCATGGAGGGGTTAACTTTCCTTCAGTCCTCTGGTACATTTGCCATTATGTAAGGTATTACACTTAGTTTCTGGAAAATTTTTTAACTTGGGGTACAGGGTTTCAGGAGATTCTCCTGGTGGGCTGCAAATCATTTTGTTTTGGTTTTTGTTTTTCTTTCTTTCTTCCTTCCTTTCCTTTCCTTTCCTTTCCTTTCCCTTCCTTTCCTTTCCTTTCCTTTCCTTTTCTTTTCTTTTCCCCTCTCTCTCTTTCTCTCTCTCTCCCCCTCTCCCCGTCCTTCCTTCTTTCCTTCCTTCCTTTTTTCCTTTTCCTTTTCTCTTGGAACAGATGACATGCAGGCTCCCTGAAGAAATACTAGGCCTACCTGAGAACTCTGCATTGCAAAGTTATTCAAAGCAATGTATTTTTTTTTATTCTGTCTGAAGTCCCCTTGAGTAGATACCCTATGCCTTCAATGTAATAAAAGCATTAATTAATTGGATTCAACCAGGTTTAGAAGCAAATCCTGTATGATTTTGAGCTAGTTAAAGTCTTTGAGTTTCAATTTCCTCACCTGTAAAATGGGAATTATAGGTTAAGACTGCATAGGTTTGCTATAAGAATTATAGTTTAAAACTGCATAGATTTGCTATAAGGATCAGGTGACAATTTATATGCAGGGCCAGGCAATGACCCATGGGTGCTGACAATTGTTAGATAGCTTCTCTTTCTTCCCCTCCCTCCAACCCCAGCTCAGTTAACACCCTAAGGTGAATGGTGATACATCCATCTGGAGTTGCATTTTCGCAACACGATTTATTCCCTAAAGACTGAATACATCCCTGGCCCATGATAAGCCCTAAGAATCTTGTTCCACTGTGAAGAGCTCACTGCCTAGTGGGAGAGAGTTGGATGGTATAAAAAATGTTCATTATTTATAAAATTTTGGTTTGAGGTGGAAACCCTACTTCAGAGGGGTACCCAGAAAACTTAAATTTATATCATTAGATATAATGATATAAATTATATCATTATAATGAATAGGTTTTCTTTTAAAAACATCTGCTGATTTATGCATATTCCCTGGGCATGTTAGGAGTCTCCCGATAAGAGTCTCAGCATTGTGAGAGGTTAATTCTCCCAAAACATCACGGATAAGGGAGTAATTCAAGGGTAGAGCTGGTACTGTCAAGAAAAGGTGTCTTTAAAAAAAATAATAAATAAAAATAAAAATATTTTAAAAGGGTAACTTTTGTTTAGGAAGTGACCCTGAAGGTTTTGACATCAGTGTTCCATTTTTCTGATGCTTTGACTCATGGTAGTAAGCAGGGCTGGAGTCTGAAGTCGAATCTCTCAGTCTTCATTTTCACGTAATTTGTCCAGCCCTCTGCAGCAGGCCATTTTAAACTCAGATAGCCAACATAGCTTTGCATGAGTCGGCAGCGTTGTGATATAGTTCAGAGAAACAGCAGCAAGCAGTGGCATCAAATCCAAGAACTGAAAGTTGTTTTGCCAACAAAAGAGGAAACTGAGGCCACAAAGGCTAAATGCCTTGCTCACTGGGAAGCTAAGGAAGGTCTGGGGTGGGCCGGGGGTTCCAGGCTCCTTATCCCTCAAGGCCCAGGGCTCCTTGCCCAGAACTCCCTAGTCCACAGCAAGGAAAATCCAGTGTCTCCAACTGCAGCATTATGTGGTGGAAAAGGGCACCCACTGTGAAGTCAGAAACACTTGGGTTCAAATCCTGCAATTCCTTAATTATGCAAATTTGGGAAATTTATTCAACCTCTCGGAACCTCAGCTTTATCATCTGCAAAGTGAGGATGATAATACTCCCTCTTTGTTGGGCTGGGGTGAGGACTAGAGATAATGTAGAGGTAACTCTCCATATCCATGGGTTCCACACCCATGAATCAACCAACCTCAGATCAACAATATTTGGAAAAATAATTCCAGAAAGTTCTAAAAAGCAACACTTGAATTTGCCATGCACTGGCAACTATGTACATGTATTTATGTTGCATTTACAGCTATTTACTTAGCATTTATATTGTATTAGGTATTATAAGTAATCTAGAGATGATCTAAAGTCCACGGGAGGATGTACATAAGTTATATGCAAATACGGCACCATTTTTATATAAGAGACTTGAGTATCCTTGGATTTTGATATCCACAGGGATCCTGGATCCAGGGATTCCCCCCTACGGATACTGAGAGACAACTGTAACTTATTTGTGGTAGGTAAAGCACTTGACCCATAGTAGGTGCTCAATAAATTGTAGCTCAGTTTTAGAATTGGATTAAAAATAGCTTTATGTAGAGGTAACTGCAATCCAAGAATACTCTGGGCCAACTCTGGAGGAAAGAACTGTAGTATACCTACAGTTTGGTCAACCACCCATACAACAAAAGACAACTCTGACATTTGAATAGCACCTTGGAGTTTTATAAAATATTTTCTCATTACGGAGCACCCACCTTACAAATAAGGAGACCGCTCTGAAAAAGCAACATCCCTGTGGTCAGTGAGCTGCTAAGTTGGCAGCCAAGGCAGCCGACAACAGCTCTCCCAGGCCTCTTGCCTCTTAGCCCAGATGCCTCCCCATCCTCCTTCAGGAGGACATGGGACGGATGTGTGCACACAGATGGCATCCATGGAGAAGCAGGCACAGCACAGGGCTAAGGACAGGAGCTCTGCATCAGGCTTCTCTGAGTCTGGGTTTCCACCCCCATCACTTGGTAGCTAAGTAAATTTGGTAAGTTACCTCTTCATGCCTCAGCTTCCTCATCTGTACAATGAGGATGATTCTAATAGTCCCCACTTCATAGGATTGTGGGGATGGTTAAGCGAGATGGTCTCTGTGAAAAGCATGCAGGAGGCACTCTATAAATGTTGGCCACTGTTACTATGCATCAAATATAAAAGATACCAACCTAGTGCGAAGGGCTCTCTGTCAAACGGAGCTAAGGAACGATCTAGGGGCGGTTTCGTGCTTCTGTCTATGGAAGGAGCAGGGACTGAAAGGGAAACACTGAAGTCAGTTCAAAGAAGAGAGCAGTTGGCTGGGGGAGGGGTGTGGGTGGACTGGTGGGCAAGAAAGGGCAGCCCCTATACTTACGCTTTGCTGTTTTGTGGTTCCTGCTTCTGCCAGGCTCTTCGTGGTTGGGCTGGGGTGGCGGTAGTGGCTGCTTTAAAAGATATCCACGTATTAGGAAGTATTTCCAACCCATCAGCAAGCCCTGAGGGCTTTATCCCCCTAAATAGGTGTGAAGCTGTTCACTTTTCTCCATCCCCATGTTCCACTCACACATATACCTGTCCATTTCTCACCTGAACTGAGCTCCCTGTTCCACACACTGTGAGAGTGTTTTCTGCATGTCACTCCCCTGCCAAGCTTTTTAGTTGCTCCTATCACATTAGGAACAAAACTAAAACTCACCATGGCCTGCAAAGCTCTGCCTGAGCTGTCCCCTCCCCACCCGTCCAACACGTTTGTACGCTCCTCTCTCCAGTGCCCACTGGACTCTCACCGTAAGTATCTTCCTGCAGTTCCTGCAAAATCCCAAGCTTATGCACTCTTTGGCATCTCTGTACTTGTGTTTTCTTCTGCCTGGGATGTTGTTTTCCCAACTCTCGCCACAACTGGCTCATCCTGTCCAGCTCAATGTCACCTCCCCACCTACCATCATGTTCCCCGGTCTTCCCTAACCACAAGTTACTACTCAAATTACCTTGTTTATACATCTCTATACGTGTTTATCATCCATCTACCCCTAACCCAAATAAAAATTTTATGAAAGCAGGGATCTTATTTGTCTTGTTCACACTCTATTCCCAGCAGCTAGAACACTGCTGGGCACTGCAGCTCAATAAATGTCTGTAGATTGAATGAATGAATTCTGCACCCCAAGAGTGAGGTGAAGCGCTACAGATTTCAAGAGCAAAATGCATGTGTAGATAAATTCAGCTCCATGAGCCCCCTTTGTAATAAAACTGCAAAAGCAGGAGGAAGCCATCCGTTCTTAGATGAGGTGTCCCAACTGTGGTGTGATCTGGATTTTGAGCTTTGGGGAACATATGTCCTCTCCCTCCTTCTAGCCCTGACACTTAGCATTCACCACAGCTGTCAAAGTACTCTGGTCCTTTGTGAAGAGAGCACATTTCCAACTATTGACTTCTGATCCTGAACTTCTCCGGGCCTCTCTGGATACAAGCCTACGTCGGAGATACTGCGGGTTCGGTTCCAGACCACCACAATAAAGCAAAAATCAAAAGAAGCCTAGTGATGAGGAAAAATCATAAATTTCTCTATGACAGGACAATCAAACTAAGTCAGAACTGAAACACATATCATATGCCCCCATTGGTGATGGGCCTTTCCTAATGTGCAATGTGCATTTGTATGATACATTAACCAGACCTCCTCAAGGCAGGAGGATATAAACAAACTTTGAGAAAAATGTTACCTTTCTTCTGAAACCACCATTGTGACTTTGAAGGTTAGTATTTCTTTCTCATCCTGTCAGGGAGTCACACTGACCTAAAGGCTCACTCTGTAGGTACACCCCTGACCAAAACATCTCTGATGAACTTTGTGTTTAATACTAACCTGTCAATATGATACATGATTCTTTGTCTCAAAAATGTATGAAACTGAATCTCTAGCTCCTGACCAGTGGAGCAGTTCTCAGAGCTTCTGAGAGTCTGTCTCTCAGGTTATAATCCTCAGTTTGGCTCAAATAAAATTCTCTTTTTTTCTTCTTAGTTCGATTGTTAATTGAATTTTCATTAACACTAGTCACACAAATTTTTTTATTGCCCACTGAATATAAAAGTTACATTTACACTATACTGAAGTCTATTAAGTGTGTGATAGCATTATGTCTAATACAACAATGTGCATATCTTACTTTTAAAATATTGCTAAAAATGCTAACCATCATCTGACACGGCAGACTTGCCACAAATCTTCAATTTGTAAAAAAAATGCCGTACCTGTGAAATGCAATAAAGCAAAATGCAATAAAACTAGGTGTGCCTGTTAGTTAAGCAGAACCACGGGATCTGAGACTGTAAGCTTGAAGAAAGAGGAAAAGGAGTTTGCTGCCTCTCTCTCCCTGGGTTCATGGCATTGCACGTTTTGGTCTCAAACCTTTTGTCCGTGGAATTTCAGATGTTGGCCAGCAGGTGGCGCAAGTCTTTTTGCAGGAGGGAAGGTTGGGGACCCAAATACTAGTAGGTGCCATTAGTTTATTTTACAGTTTTCACTTATTTCAAAAGTCAGAAAAAATAGCACAATGAATACTAGAAGGAGACTTTTTATTATACAAATAGCTTATATTGTTTATGGTAAAGAGAAAATACCGATGATAAAAGCATTATGATGTGTATAAAAATCACTAGTATTTCATCCTCCAAAAAGCCCACTGTGAGTACTTGGGAATGCATTTTCCTGGCCTACATATAACTTTTTCTTACCGGCTAGAATTGGATAAAGATGTCTATAGTTTTTTCTCTCTGCAGAGGAAATCATCGAGTGGACACAAAGTGGCATAACAGAAAGTATGGAGCCTACCGAGTGAGCCCGGCCACCGGAGGGCAAAGGAGGGATGGCGGCCATCGGCCTCTGCGGGGGCACGGGTGGCTGCTGCACTTTCCCGGAGTGGGGCCGGTCTGTGGAAATGCAAAGGCATTAAAATGAAAGGAGAAATGCTACATCTAGGCGAGTGTGGGCCACACCCAGGGCTCTGCAGGAACCCATCCAGCGCCGGCTGGGGGCATCTCTGCATCGCTGGATCCCACAGACTCCCCCCAGCACCAAGGCCAGCCCCAGCCAGCTTGGCAGGGATGTGTCCACACCTGAGTCGTACAGGGTGGGGAGTCCTTGGCCCCTTGCCTTCTCTGTACCTGCCCAGTTTGTCTTACTCTTATACTTCGGAGCAATATTCACCTGACCTCTGGGGAACAGGTATTCATCAGAGGTTTTGTTGATGAAGGCATGAAAAAAGGCCTCTTAAGTAATTAACTCAGCCAGTACTAAGAGGGTGTGTTTTCAGACAAAATTGTACAGAAGTAAACATGTACAGACACACAAATGCCCATATGCATATGTACACACATGCACACGCAGACACACACAGAGACACTTACACTCAGGCACACCCAGCTGCCTGGGCAAGGTGAAATCCACTGTCGTGGCGTATGAGGAACCTGTTCTAGGTCCCCTTCCTTCCCCTCACAAATGCTCTGGGTTGTCCTCCCCGCTCCCACTTCCTCCTTTCTTAAAGGGAGGAGCCAGTCACGGACTCCTGTAACCAAACCACAGACTCTTAACAAAAACTCACATTCTTCTGGTCATCACAGAAGTGTCCCCAGGCCAGGTTGATAGTCTGGCAGTGTTCCATCCCTTTGACAGGGAAAGACCAGGCCAGGACTGTGAGGAGGCGACAGCATTCTTACATTTTGTGCCCTGGGTGCCTATTTTGCCTCACCCTAGTCCCAGTCCTGGGGAAGCAACACTCTTCCGCAGAGAATGGGGCTCAGAACCCAGCAAGCCTGGTCTAATCTCATACCAATGCACCCACTCTGGCCATCTGTCAGCTCCTCTGACCTGTCATGCTCCTTTCAGCCTCAGGGCTTTTGCACGGCCATTTCTACTGCTTAGAATGCTCTTTCCTTCCCACATCTATGCTCACTTAGCCAACTCCTGTTCACCCTTTAAGTTTCTGATTAAATCATATCCTCAGGGAAGCAAGTCCAGATCAGGCATATGTCCCAGCCTCATCTCCCGCGCTTGTCTTCCTGAGTATATATCATGGTTTAATTAAGTCATTTTGCGACTCATTTGTTTGATGTTGCCTGGACTATGAATTCTTTAGGGTGAGGACTGTCTACCATCTCGTTCATTCTGTGTGCTCATAACTGGTATGTATGAGGCACTCAGCGACTTAGTTACCTGTTTCTTCTCAGGGTCTTAATTTCCCTATATATGAAACAGGCTTGATCATTGTTGCCTGTATCATGCAGGGTGCTTCAAAACACAAAATTAAATGTCGACAAAGCGTGAAAGGGCTTTAAAATTGCCCAGTGTTATACAGCCTAAAGGATTAGTGGTATTAATTTTTGTGATATGGATCATAAACTTTCTAGCTCACTCCTTGATATTATGCAAGTGTGTACGTGCCTACTTTCTGTTACCACCACTGCTAGAGTGTGAGCCCTGTGAGGCAAGGGCTGTGTCTTCTTTCCGGATGATTTTGAATTTCAGCATTTAGAATGATGCCTGGCTCATAATCGAAGACCAATAATTTTTGTTGAATGGATGAATGAATAAATGAATGAGGGAGAAATGGGCTGACAGGAGCAGACAGACAATGAAAATCTTGAATGCTGTTTAAAGATTTTAAAGTTATGGCCAAACCACATTCAATATTGTTATATTTACTCGGACAGTCTGTGGGTAGTGGTGCCACCTAATCATGAATTGGTCAAAGATGGGGAGGAGCAGGAAAGTCCTCTTGAGTACCAAAGTCACACTCAAAATAAGCTATTACTTCCAAATACCCTTAACTGGCAGTTCAATATCATCCACCATCAGCAATGATGTGTCTGCAATCATAAATATTTGTCTGCAAATCATAAATATTATGGATCCTCACAGCGAACCTATGTGGTCTGTATTGTTATTGTCTATTTCAAAGATGAGGAAATTGAGGCCCAGAGAGGTGGAGTCACTTGCCCAAAGCCACACAGCTGGTTAGCTGGCATCAGCATGCCAAGCTTTCTGCTACATGGGCGTTGGCCTCCTCCCATACATCGGTGGGGGCTGGGGGCTGGGCTGCCAGGGCCCTTACCTATGTACATGGGGCTGGGGCTGGAGAAAGGCTTGGCAGGCAGGATGGAGTTCTGCAAAGCCTCCTCATCATTGGAGGGTGGCGGCTCATAATCGGCGTCATCTTCCGTGGGAGCCTCTTCCTCTTCATTGGGGGACTCATAGTCACCGTCATCCTCCCCATACTGATCATCATCGGGACTTTCATAGTCATCGTCCTGCCAACACAGTGATGGGGTCAACGCGGTGTGTAGAGGTCCCTTGGCAGTAGGCGTGTCCGCATCTACTCTCTCTCTCTGCCAAGCCTCACAGTGGTCCTCTCTTGGGGGCAGTCAACACTAGCATGGCCCTCCCACTACACATGAGGATACTGAGCTCAGGGAGTACAAAATCACAGGGCCAGCAAGATGTACACTTGGGATCCCCCGTCAAGGTCTTCAGACCACTAGGCAAGTGCATTTTTCTCTACATTTTTTTTGCATAACAGAGAAAAGCAGAACAAATGAGGAGGATACAGGAACAGAGGGATGGGAGAGCCCGCTCTTTCGAGTCAACACGTTTTTGACTCCAAACCTTGCCAAGAGGAAGACTAAACATCAGGAGTGCTTGTGATGCCCCTAGTTAATTGTCAGTTCTGTTCTTAGGGTGCCTATGCTCAAAACTTTCTTCCCTAATGGGGAAACCAGATAACCAAAGCCTGTTAACTAGAAGGCAGGTTAAATTGTGCCTGAGAGGGGATAGTCAGGGCTGGGCTAGTCCCTTTGCTGAGAGCTGAGTGTATAAAAACAACAGCTTATTATTCATGACATCTGACACCGAGTGTGAAGCTGCTCTCTTGGAAGAGACTCTTCCTAAATTTTAAATTATTTATTGTATTTTACATATGCTTCTCTGTGGGTCTCAGGGAAATTAAGCCCCAGGGGCTGGGTGATTGCCTTTGAAGCAACCCATGAAAGTGGACAGTTACAGTAATGATTTCCCAGGCAGAAGTGGCACCATCAGCTGCCAAGCAATGACTGGCTTATCACTCTCAGGTCAAGGTCAAGTGGGTCCTAAATGAGCCCAGGGCATTTCTCTAAAGTCAAGGGCAGAGTGGAAAGAAGCAACAGGAGGTTGCAACTTGGCAAGGAAAGGTGCGCGCCGAGAACCTAGAAATCCTGACAACCTTCCTAGGTGTCTTAAGGAAGCCTGTCTAAGGTGCTCAAGTGAAAGAGGCATGTGTTAATTTTTTGACTTGCGGAATATGTATATTTCTAATATTGGAAGACGAGGTTGAGTACCTTCCTGAACTCCAAAAACAGACTTCATCCTGCCATCAGTGTTCCTATAACTTGAGAACAGAGGATGGAGCCCCTGATGAACGGGAGGGACTTCAGAACCACGGCCTCAGCGCCTCTGCAGCCCTTGCCGACTGCCGCCTAGACCTACAGGGGCTCCCTGCAATCTCTCAGCCTGCACACCCCAGCCCTGTGGCTCCTGACTTTCCACCAGGCCTTTACCCCATAAGCCCTTCTCAACAATAGACTTTTCCTCTCTGCTTCTAGAAAAATTATTTTCTCCCAGTGATTTGGCTTGAATATTTCTATGCGTGTTTTGTTCCTAATCATATTCTGCCCTGTGTATGTGTTATCTAAGCTATAAAATGCTCATAGAATTGGGTTCTTCATCTCCACCACCTCCCAGTGCCCTGTGCAGTGCTGGGCTCTTCATGGAATCCCAAATGTTGTAGCCAGTGGCTAGTGGAGACTCCCTGTTTACAGAGAAGATGGAGGTGGCTAGCCTCAGGCTGAGCTCACAGGAGGGACTGAGTGGCAAGCAGCGGCAAAGATGCAGCTTCTGCCTAAAAATGTAAACATTTGCGGGGAAACTGGTCTATTTTCCCTTTGGAACAGTCATATTCCTTTGTTCTCATGTAGAAAACACAGACTTAGCTAGCACTTTTTTTTTTTTTTTGAAATTCAATGCTTTCTTTTACCAGAATCCCAGCAGGACAAGGGATGTTTAGTGCCTGCTTCCTAAAGGCACTAGAGGCAGCCGCTTACCAGAAAGACCACTGGACGGAGGGTGGGCGACCTGGGTCCTTGGCCTGCCTCTAACTAGACGTGTGGCTCTACATAAGTCACGTTCTCCAGCGGGCTCGGCTGCTTCATCTATAAAATGAGCAGACTGGGCTACGAGCCGTAATGGAGTTCTTAGCCTGAGTCTGGCTTCAAGCGTGGTGACTACATATGCAGTTTCCTGGGGACAAGATGTGCAGAATTCATCAGACTCTCAAAGGCGTCATCATGACCCCTCAAATATAAAACCCAGTTGGATCGGCCCACCCCTGAGATCTTTCCAGGGCTGATAGTTAATTCTGAACTCCCTTTCCCTCTGGGTCACCGGTGGGGACTTAAGCCTATGAGAAAGGCTACTTTAAATCTACTTTAGTGTAGACCATGTGGAGGAGGGGTTTGGGGGAGGGCCCTGCTGTGGAGGTGTGCACAGTGGATAAAGGCGTGGTCAGCACCCCACAGCCCGTGGCCAAGTCCAGCCCACCGTCTGTTGTTTGTCAGTGAAGGGCTGGTGGCACAAAACCAAGCCCATTCATTCAGGTGTCGTCTACAGCTGCTCTCGTGCTACAAGGGTAGAGGGGAGTAGGTGAGGCCAGAGACCCCATGGATCGCAAAGCCAGAAAGTTACTAGAAGGCTCTGGCCTTCACAGAGCACATCATCTGACCCCTGGGTGGCTCTATCAGGGCTTTGCTCCTTTCAGCATCGTGCTGGTTCCTTATGACAAAGGCACTCTGGAAACAGCTGTAAGGTGGAAGAACGGCCCACCCCATACTCACAAAGGATGACCAGCCTCCATTGTCTTCTTCATGGCTTTCTGTGGAAGAGGATAACACCAGCATCGGTACCAAAAGAAGCCGCAAGAAGGAAAGTCAGAGCCGCTCCCCACTCCAGGATCCTTCCCCACCACTGCCCCATTCCAGGCCTTCATGCTACATACCTGGGGGTTAACAATCCAGTATCAGCTCTAGAATTTCTGCTTGAGGGGCTCATTCTGCCAGACAGAGGCAGTGGTTCTTAACCTTTCACATGCATAAAAGTCACTTGAGAGTGCTTTAAAATATGCAGATACCCTGGGCCCTATCCCTAGAGCTTCTGATTCAGCAGGACTGAGTGGGACCCAGGAATCTGCATTTTAACAGGATGTGCAATTTAACAACTGAATAATTGCTTTAAAGACTCAGAAGCAGGAGGGCTGGCTCTGCTTAGGTGCTCAGTTCAAAGCCCGGCCAGGGTCATTCCATGCACCCCACAGAGTCCCTCACTGTGCCTCTGCAGAAGGTCCCAGCTGAAAAGGGGCCATAGCCAGGTGCCCCGGCATAGTGACATCTCTCCTCCCCTCAATCTGGACCAGCAGACAGAAGAACCAAAGCGCCTGTCACCTCCTAAAGCCCTTGCTCTCACCCCTGAGACCTTTACCTGTTTCCTCAGGAAACCGCTGGACTTGGGGTCTATAAAGACAAACAGCATTGCATTAATGGCCCTCCTGACTCAGCGAGATCTCCTTCTTTCCTCAGTCCAGCCCTGCAAGGGGAGCCCCCCGGGGGAGGGTATGTCTCACCACCCAGGACCGCTGTCCTTGTTGCTCTGAAACCAGGGCCAGCCAACCCGAAAATTCTGGAAACCACCAAAGCCATGTTGGTGGTACAACTGGGAGCTTGTGACTGTCTGACTCTCTAGGGGAAGTTCCCCTGATGTCCCAGACAGAGGGCAGGATGCAGGGCAGAGAGGGGGGACCCCAGGACTGAAGGATCACTGCAGATCAGAAATGGGGGCAAAACCAGTCCCGTGACTCCCATTTAAAGTTAGACTTGGGTTTGAAAATTCCATGCATTTCATTAAAGTGACACCAGGCCCTCCACTGCCCAACTCACTTGCGTGTGAAAATGCTCCTTCTCTCTTCATTCTTGTTGATTTCTTGACTTAACTTACTGAGAATCCTACAAGATAAAGGGACAGGGGAAGTGACAAAACAATCATCTCCCCGCTGCCCCAAACTTCCTCCCACTGAGCCCTGAAGTTCCCTGATCTGTGTGACCTCAGGTACCTGGGCCAGTATCGGCCAGCCTGTTCCTTTGGCCTCCAGCCAGTCCCCTCCCCGTGGGGCCTCTGCTTCTCGCTTCCTGAAGAACTTGTCACCTCCATCCCCCTACCAGTCCCTGCTCAGGAAGCTCTCTGCTGGGGCCTTGGTCTAGCTCAGAGCCCCTCTGTGGAGACTGGTCAGCTCACACCTGGCTCCTCTTCCTCTGAAATCCTGCAGCCTTATGATCTGGATATGACCGCTGCGTATTTTATTGCATTAGTATTCCCTGGGGCTGAGGTCCCCTGACTCTGGGTTTGGCATCCCTGTAGTGATATCTAACTTCTAAGAATCTTCAAACCATCTCCGAGACCTGGAGGAATCAGCTGCTTGCTGCATAACTCTTGACAAGAGCTCCCGTGCGCTTCTTGGGTCTGAAATCTCCTTCCATTCTCCGCTCCCTGACTCCTTCTTGGTGACATGGATTTTTAGAAACACTTGGTGAAGTGTTCCCGATCTTGGCACAGCCTGCGGAGTGGGAGACTCCCTGAATCACCCATGCCCAGAGGCCACCCTTGGCCAGGACCCTCTTATTCCTTGGATGTTGTAAACTAGCAAATCCCCCAACCCAGGACAGGAAGGGCCTTTGTGAGTGGGACGGCACCTCTGGCACGCCCTAGCAGTAAGCTCCAGCCTCCCTTTGCACCGTTGCTGTGACCAAGGGAGCCCTCATCAGTAAACAGGCTCATGTTCCCTAGAGATCTGGGACAGCTGGAGGAGCCTGAGAGGTGATCTAGTCCAACATCATTTTACAGATGGCACCCCAGAGACCCAGACGGAGGAAGGGACCAGCCTGCACCGCGGGTTAGTGATGAAGGCCACCCTCTCCCCCCGACATGCACCAGCCCCAGAAGCCAGGCTCCCTAGTTTCCAGAGCAGCACACTTTCAACACACCACATCTGTGTTCATGCCTCTGATGCCAGAAGCCCCCTGGGAGTGAACGAGCCTGCAGCCCCTCTGGAAATGACCCGGGGTCTACACTGCTTCTGCTGAAGAGACCACCTCAAGGTAATAAGTTTGGCCTAAAATAAAATTGCTAAGTTAGCAGAAGTAGTCTTGGCATCTACCACTTCTTGCTTCCCCCATCACCCCCCAGGCCCCCAGGCCCCCCACTTCTCCTTGCTCCCCGGGACCTGCTGCTTGGAACCGTCCAACTCATTAGAGTGACAGGATAAATGAATTGTTAATAAATCCACTGGGAACTTTAGAGGACAGAGAAGGAGAGAGGGCAGCCTTTACTCCTCCATCATCATGTCACTGTTGGGATTTCACACTTCACTGGGAGATGCTTGGGGATGGGGCTTCCCAGTGGCCTCCTGATCACACCTCCAGAACGCTTATTCCTGGTTCTTCTGTTTCCTTTAAGCGATGGTTTTGAGAAGCTGGTGGGAGTCCCTCTCCTCCCTCCTCTGACCTGCGGTGTCCCACACCCTGGCCAGGTGCGTCTGTGATGGCTGCAGCAGCCATCCCCATTCAGTCACACCTTCATTCAACAGCACGCACTCAAGGGCTTCTACGTGCCAGGAGCTCTGCTGGGGCTCAAGGTGCCTCAGTGAACAAAACAGAGATCCCTGCTCTCGAGGAGCTTACTTGCTAGCGGAGAGAGACAGACAATAAACAACGAACATTTAAGGAAGTGAAATTCTAGGTGAGAGTTGTGTGTACACACATGCAGCAGAGGCGCTGGTTGGGTGAGGGGGGAAGGAGTGCATAGGTGGGGTGTGGTTGCAATCGAAAATGAGCAAGCCTCTGGGAGGAGGTGACTTTTCAGCAAGACCTGAACTGGGGGATGCTGAGCAGCACATCCCTGCAGAATGTTGGTGGGGGGGGTGGGGGCTGGGGAGTTGGGGAGGGGGAGGCCCTGAAGGGCTCACACAGCTGCTTTGATCCTGAAAAGACCTCCTGCTCTCTGCAGCTCCTCTGCTTACTGGTATCTTCAGCAGCCAGGCTGGAAGCTGCTGGGCTCCTAACTGGTGAAGGAAGGAAATGTCAAACCACAGAACACACAGAGAAGCAGCACAGAGCTGAGAGCAAGCAGAGCCAGAGAGGGGCTGGCAGCCCAGCCTGCAGCAAACACGGGCGCCCAGGGCCTCCTGCTTTGGGGGGCCTCAGGGCAACCTTCCCAGCCAGCTGGGACCACTGCTGGGGGTGAGTGCAGAGGGTAGCGGTGCTGCTGGACAGAGCAGGAGGTTGTTGCCACCTCTGTATGCAAACCTTCAAGGTTGTCCCCGACTCCCACATCCCCAGAGGACCAAGTGACAGTGAGTGGCCAGAGGTGACTCATTCCCCCCCTCTTCCCCACAAACCCCAGGCCACACTCAGCACCAGAGAGAAAGGCAGAGGGGGCTGAGCAGCTGGTAGACACAGTTCTCTCTGCTTCGTCTGTATTAGCCCCAGAAGTGGAGCGAAATTTTCCACAGGAAGTCAGGCCATGGCAGGAGACAGAATCCTGCCATGACCTGGGTTGCAGTCGGGTTGCAGTCGGGTTGCAGTCCTGTTGCAGCCCTTAGCTTGCTGTGTGATGGGGGCCGGTCTTTGACTTCTCAGTTGAAGGCCTCTTCTGGTGACGTTAGAAGGTACGGAGGGTGGGATGGTGGGTCCTTGCTGAGTTTGACTGCAGCATCCTGCCCAAGGGCAGTGTGACCTCAGGCAAGGCATTTGCCTCCCACCCCCTTGGCCTGAATTCCTCCTCATCAGCAAAACAAGAGGGTTGGCCCTACTTAGAGAATCCCTGACCGGCCTGACCATAGAGATTACATGTTACAGACACTGAGCCCACTGGTGACTTAACCCATCGGAGCCTCCAGGAGAGATGCCTCGGGGTGCGCGTGGGGTGTGGTAGTAACACAAGCACCCTGGTAACATGGGTGATTCCTACCGTCTGCAAAGGTTGTGAAATCACTCCTGTCATTCTGGTATTCTTGGAATTGTTTTTTTTTTCTTTTTTTTTCTTTTTTTTTGCAGTACACGGGCCTCTCACTGTTGTGGCCTCTCCCATTGCGGAGCACAGGCTCCGGACACGCAGGCTCAGCGGCCATGGCTCACGGGCCCAGCCGCTCCGTGGCATGTGGGATCTTCCCGGACCGGGGCACGAACCCGTGTCCCCTGCATCGGCAGGCGGACTCTCAACCACTGCGCCACCAGGGAAGCCCCTGGAATTGTTTTTTAAAAACAAAAAAACTGGAGGAGGAGGACAAGGAAAAGGAGACGGAGGAAGAGGAGGGGGAGCGGGGTAGGGCAGCAGGAGCAGAACACGGGGTCTCGGTCTGTCTTGACATGGTCCCTGTAGGATTCTCCCAGGAGACCTGGGGCTCCCTTTCAATGGTCCCTGTACTTCACCAGCTGTGGATAGAGGGTCTTGAAGTGGGTCTTGAAGTCAACTTTGCTGGTCACACAGACGTAAGAAGGAAGCTATGAAAGAAAGACAGGCAGGCGGAAAGGAAGCCAGGGAGGAAGGAGGGAGAGACGAAGGAAACAGAGCAGATAGAAACTATCAGGGTCCACAGCACACAGTAAGAGTCGATGTTATTTCATGAACACTCCATTTTTGTTCCCTGTGTTGCCACACGTACCAGCACACAACTTAAATGCATTTATTACCAAAGCTTGCATAGCCTGAGCTTTAGATGAGCTTCCCCTGTCTCCCACGAGGCCGGGGGCTTTGGGGGAGGCGGGGAGTTGCTCCCCTGACTCTGTTTCAGGGGCGCGCTGGTCTCTCCCACGCCCAGAATTGGGCAGAAGTCTGCGTTTGCTCCACGCTGCCCTCTCCGGCTCCTCAAAGCCTCTCTGTCCTCTGGCACCACCTCTGTGACCCCTGGCCCGCCTCCTAGCCCACGTTCTCAGTCCTAAACTTGCTCTCACTCTGCGTGTCACCCTTCTTTAAAGGAACAAAACTCTTCCCTTAAAAGTCAGCCAAAGTGAGAGAGTGGCACGGACATATATACTCTACCAAATGTAAAATAGAGAGCTAGTGGGAAGCAGCCGCATAGCACAGGGAGATCAGCTCGGTGCTTTGTGACCACCTAGAGGGGTGGGATAGGGAGGGTGGGAGGGAGACGCAAGAGGGAGGAGATATGGGGATATATGTATACGTATAGCTGATTCACTGCGTTGTACAGCAGCTACTAACACAACAATGTAAAGCAATTACACTCCAATAAAGATGGTAAAAAAAAAAAAAAGTCAGCCTCCTTGAACCAAGAGCCAAACCTCCCAAAGGTCTGTCCTGTCACCTGAGAAGCCAGGGCGACGCCAGGACATGGGCCTCAGGACTCAGGCCTCCGTGTAGAGCCAGGCATGTGAGGGGGAAACAAGAATTTGAGGGCACAGCAGGGTCTCCCCGCTTCTCAGGCATGTCCTCCGCCTGACGGCTTTGCAAGTTCTAGTTTACTTGTACTTCACGGTCCTTTTGGGTAGTAGCCAAGAAGAATTATCCCCACTTTTACCAACAAGGAAAGCAAGGCGCTGGGGAAGTGTTTGTCAAAGGTACCATGATGGTTTTTACATGGAGCTGAGCCAGAAGTCAAGTGTCCTGGTTTCACACTGGGGAGGAGGAGTGTCAGTCGGTGGAGAGGAAGCACTTTTCATATGGGGAGGACTGGGCAGCTGGACAGGGAGTAGCCAGTGAATGGGAGCGGGGAGGCGTGTGTGAGAGGGACCGTGTCACTGTCTCCATCCTGCTGGGGGCTGGGCACATTCTTTCATGGGCACAAGAATGTCATGTTCAGCCCTGGGGCCCTCCTCCATCCTTCCCCCCACATCATCTGCTGTCTTTCTATGTTAGGTAGGCACTGAGTAGATGAGACAGGAGGCTATCCCTGAGGTTAGGAGACCGACAGCCTTATCAGAAGACAGACAAATCAACAGGCATGACTGCATTACCTCTCTGATTGGATCTTAGCTTTTCCCAGCCTAACTTCACTATCGGTAAATGGGTACAGTGTGCATTCATGTTATAAACAGAATCATCCAATGTCTATCTGCTGCCTACACCACCACCGCATTGCTGCTCTCTCCTTATTTTTTAAGTTACACTATATTATTTTAAATATAAAACTTATAGCATTTAAAAAAAAACCTCCAAATGGTCATCAGCAGATGTTGTTTTTTTTTTGCGGTACGCGGGTCTCTCACTGCTGTGGCCTCTCCCGTTGCAGAGCACAGGCTCCGGACGCGCAGGCTTAGCGGCCATGGCTCACGGGCCCAGCCGCTCTGCGGCATGTGGGATCTTCCCAGACCGGGGCACGAACCCGCGTCCTCTGCATCGGCAGGCGGACTCTCAACCACTGCGCCACCGGGGAAGCCCCATCAGCAGATTTTATCACGTGTTCTATCGATTTAACCAGAGCACGCTCAGCTATACCATTGGTGTTAGGCTAGGGCCTCTAAAAGGAAGTTAACATTGCTTGATTTTAAAACCCTCCTCCATTACATTGTCCTTGATGTCTGTGGGAGAAACTATGTCCTGAGAGAGTGACTATATCTTCAGACAGAGAATGCTTCCTCGCCTGTAACCTGCCTGCTTACAAAATCTATTTAGTACTGACTTTTTAAGCATCAGGGAAGGAAATGGAGGTATTCAGAGGAGAGTAATCTTGTTTTGGTCTGCTGTACCTAAACACAATTTCTTTTCTGTAACCCTTTAGGGTAATGATCCAGGGCCAACGAACCTGTGTACAAGGGAATGGAACAAATAAGCACTGGACGGCGCCAGGCAACTTATGTGGGCTGTCTCCTTCATATACACCGTTCCCTGAGAGTTCCTTCTTTTCTCGTCTATCGATGAGGAAACGGAGGCTCAGTGTGTTGAAGCAACTTGACTGAGTCCCACAGCTGGTAGGAGGCAGAGCCCGCCTTAGAACCTGGATCTCCCTTGCTCCAAAGCCCACCCTCCCCAGTGAGCAGGATAAAATAATTAGTAAACATCTGAAATTGTGCTCATTGGGATTTTGCATAAAATGGTTAGAATAGCTAACACATCTTCAGTACATATTATTTCCCCATTATTTCCTCTAACTTTCCCACTGGCCCTTTGAGATATGTTCTATTATTGTCCCCATTTTACAGATGAGGAAGCTGAGGCTCAGGGAACTCAGATGACTTGTCCACAGACTCACAGCTAGTGAATGGAAAAATTTAGTCTCAAGTTGTCTGACCTCAGAGCCTGTATTTTACTCACTAAGCTCTCCTGTGTGCCTGTTCAGATCTTAAATAATATCCTTTAAAAGAATGAGCCCATGCAGTTCATGTAACCCATTCCTTCCTTTTATAGACTTGGAAACTGAGGGTGGTCTAGGACTCATCCCAGGCACAGAGCTCACAGAAGTAGAGATGGAATTGGTATTTATTATACATTTATGCCAGGGACGGTCACTATCAGAGTCACCTAATCAGGGCAGCCCGGACCTTCCCCAGATGCCTTCCCCATCACTCCCCACGTTCACCCTTCGTGTTCCGTGGGCAGGCCCCATAGCTTGTCTGGGGCACACATTCAAGGACATCAGAGGGGGATTTTACTGCAGGCCGAGTTGTTTAAGTTTTCAAATAACTGAAGAAATATCCCACACCTCTACCTCACCAATGTGAGTGTTTAAAATCGTTCTTCTGCAGTAACTAGCAGTTGCTTCTCACGCCACCTCCTTCTCCTGGCTCTCAAACATACAGAGGTCAGCTGAGCTCAGCCTTAAGACGAAAAAGGATCTTCCCAGTTAAAAGTGCCTGCCTCATCTCTTTTCTTCTACTGCTCTGATTAAATCCCCTCCTTCCAGCATCTTCATAGCCACAGCCTAGGAGAAGCTCCCATCTCATCGTGGGATCATAGCCGTCATCTCCTAACTGGGTTCCATGCCTCCAGCTGAGCCCTCCTCTGGATCATCTTTTACATGCCCCGGGAAGAGTCACGATGCAGGTTTTACCTAGTGTTCTCCCTGGTGAACTCACTTCACCAAAACTCTCAGACTCCTTAGAACGGCTCAAAGCATCCTTCGGAATTGCGACCAGTCCCTGTGGTCCTTTTCCTTTTTCCTTCCCCATGTATGTGCCACAGCTGCCTGACCTACTTGCAGTCCCAGTACATGCACGGGTGCCAGGCCTTCGCAATACAGTCCCCGTTTCTAGAATATTCTCTAACCATGTTTCATCTGATCACACCGAATGCATTTCGAGATCCAAGTTAAGTTCCCTTCTTCCCCAAAGTCTTTCCTAATGCCATTTCTTGATTTTAAAACTCTGTGTGAACCAAACTTAACACGGCTGCAGGCTGACTCTGGCCCACCAGCCACTAATTCTCACTCCTGTATGTTAAGGTCTCTCCTTTACGTGGAACTATGGTCTTTTTCTAGAGCATCACATTTCTGTAGTTACAGAAATGTTCGACATCTGTACTCTCCAATAGAGTAGTCACCACTATATCTGGCTTTTGAGCCCTTGAAATGTGGCTAGTGCCTCTGAGGAACTGAAGTTTTAATTTAATTTAGATTTAAATAGCCATTTGTTGCTAGAAAAAACTCTAGAGAAGAACAAGGATTCTTCAACAATAGTTGCCCCTGGAGCTAGGTGGCACCAAAGGCAAATCCTTATTCCTTTCTTCTTCTTCACCCTTCCCGATGAGGGAAACTGGAGAGTCATATTTTCCTTATTTGAGATACTCTGGCAGTCTACCTACACGTGCGACTTTTCAACCTCCTACTTCATTGACCTACTTCCCTTTTATCATTGTGAGCTCTGAGACTTTTAGAGCGAGAGAAAGGACCTCAGACGATGTCTAGAGTAGAGATCTCAAACTGATGGCCCCCAGACTAAATGTAGCCCAGAGATATGTTCACTTTGGCATTTTCAATATTTGAAAATATTTGAGCAACATTTAAAAATTGAGATACATTGCATAAAACGGATATTTCTTGCTACTTTAAGTTTGAAGACTGGGCATCACTGGGTCTATGTTGACTAGAGCTGAGTAGCTGCTGCTCCTTTTGGATGGAGACTATGATTCCAATTTGCCACAGTCTCCACCACTCCCTGTTATTCGCCAATAATGAGGCTTTGTGTTGATGACCTCTTTTATCATCATAATCGTGCTACTATTTTTCTTACAGTGGAGAAATAGTTCTCCATATCCATGCTTTATTCAAAGGTGGAAAAATGATAGGGCTTTGTATTTTTCAACCTGACCCATTTCACCCATTTCTATCAGCTGTCGGCTCCTATAAGCATTTACATGTAGGGGTCCTCCTAGAGGGACAGAAAACACATGGTACAATAGACACACTGCAGCTTCCCGTTTTAGCACCCATGTCACACATAAGAAATGGCCCCCCTTTCCCCAGAATTCTTCTCAACACGATGCCCATGACAGCCATTCCAAGCAGTCAGTACTGACAGACAAAAGGAAATTCATTGCCATCCTTCATCGAGTCCAACTCTCTCATTTTACTGAGGTCCAGAAAACTTGAGCAATGACTGAGTTGGTGATGACACCATGATGATATCTCAGATCATTGATTCTAGTGCTATTTTCAAAGGCCAACCCACCCCACTGGGAAGAGAGAAAATGAAAACGTGGTCCAGAGTCGGACTTATCTTTGGTAAGAGCAGCCAATATACCAGCTGGGCTAGACCTGTTATTTCTTTTTCTCAAGTCATCTTGTAACTTCTCTTCCCTATACCCTGTCCTTGCCTTCACCCTTCATCCTCATTTTCCTATTTCAAACCAACAGTGGTAGATAACTGACTCAGCTCCCCCTGGACTACTCCCCATTCTACCCAAGGAAAGAGGGGGTGTACTTACGGCACCCGGAGTTTAGGGAACTTCTGGATGTCATTCTCTGCCAGGTTCTGAAATGAAGACAGCAGTAGGTTACAACCCACAGGAAAGGGTTCTGGGCCTGGTGAGTGGAGTATGGTATGAAACAATAGGGAACAGTGGGGACTGCAGCAAACTACAGAGTACGCCCCACTCACCCATCCAAAGCGGGCAGCTTCTAGATGGTGCATAAAAGCCTGTGGGCCTGGTGTTGCCAGATCTTTTTCAAAGGGAATCCCGAAACCGGGATCTTATATGAAATGTCCTGAGTTCTAAATATTGACAAATAATTTTAACTGAAGCAAACAGCAAACACTATGAGAGCCAAATGTGTGGGGCCACACAGGACTTGTTCTGTGGGTTGAACTTGGCCATGTCATGACATCTTTCTTAGACTCTCACCCCAGACTTCAGGGCCCCTCTCAGCAGCCGTATGGAGCGGTTATGAGAAGCCAGGCTGGAGAAGGAATCTGTGCCCTTAGGACATCATCACACCCCAACTGCCTCTTTCACCAGGGTTATTAGTAGAATTCTCTAGATGTAAGGATGCAATAAAGAGGCTGTCCAGAGGGAACCAAGAGGGGAAAGGAGAAAGAAACTCATATTTGTGAAGAACTGACTTTGGGCCTCTCCTTACAGCATCTTGATTAATCCTCACATCAACCCTGTGATGTAGAAACTACCAGCATCCTTCCCATTTTAGTGAGAAAGCTGTGGCCCGGGGATGTAAGGGGATTCCAGCTTGTAGGTGACGGAGCTGGCGCTGGGACCCTGCTCTATGGTATCCATTGTCTATTTTCTTCCTGCAAGCTTCACTCTTATCATGTCCAAGCCCTTTGAGGGTCCCAGTGGCCTGTGCTGGGGGCAGGTGGTGAGAGAAGAAGGCACCTGAAAGGGAGGAGGAAGAAAAGAGGGGGGCACACTCTCCATAGAGCCAATGCCGAGGCAAAGAAGGGGCCTCCATAACATTCTAATTGAGGCCAGAAGCCCAGTGGTTAGAGTGAGAGCTCTGGAGTCAGACAGCCTGGTTTGGAATCTTGGTTCCTTCCCTTAGCAGCTGTCTGATTTAGGACAGACGCTTAGTCTCTCTAAGCCTCAGTTTCCTTATCTGTATAATGGGAAGCATAATAATATTAATAGCCCCGTTTCAGGGGTTGTGAGGATTGAATGAGATGACGTATGTCCTGTGCTGGGCTCAGTGCCTGACATACATTTTGTGAGTGATAAATGGAGGTTAGGTGAGTAATTTCTGTCCCGGGGGAGGGAGCAGCTGGGGTCTGGCTGTCTCTTGGATGTTAGTGTCTTTGTTTCTACTTCTGCTCTGGGCTGGGAGCTGCCTGGCAGGTTGTTGGCTGCCTCCTGAGATGAGCTGGGCAAGCTTCCTTTTAAGCACAGGGCCTGGGGCATCTTAGCAACGTGCTTCTGGCCTTGTCTGCTCCAGCTCTTAGGAGCAGTGTCCGACCCAGCTCTCATATCAGACCCTGCGGCAGGGTTGGGGAGGGAGTTTGCCAAGAGTCCTGAGATAATCAGGCTTTTGGTCAAAATTCTTAACTTCTTTTTTTTTTTTTTTTTTTTTGCATCACTGAGCCATGGCATCCCCTCCCTCCAAAGCCACCTCCTTCTCAGGGAGGATACCAAGACTCTTGTTCAGAATGTGGTATGATGAGTGGAGGGCTTCCTGGGAGTTGCCAGAGGGATGGATGCTGAGAACTGGGCAGTCTCTGTTCTGCTGAGTCAAGGACATAAGCTGAGGGAATTTCAGGAAGCATGTGAAGGAGAAGGTGAGCGTGTGAGCATGGCTGGAGACATAGAGGCAGAGGATATTAGGAAAGAGAAAGGCCTTTAGCAAAGTCTGGAAACTCTGGGTTACTTGCACAATGACTTGGAGTTAGACTTGTGGCCTTGCAGGAGTATGCTTATACGCTGAGTGTGTCCTCAAGAGGGACACGAGAGAAAGGAAAGCTGAGAACTGGACCACACCTGGAGAGGCAATGTGGCAGGTGCTGCTGCTTGCCTACCCAATATCCACTCTCTTTCTCCCTTACTGATGGGACCTGGATTTTGTTCAGGGCAGTAAATGTGTCCAGTTCAAAATACTTAACACCCTAGACTCCCTTGCATATGGCCGAGGTCACGGGACTCTGTTGCAGCCAGTGAGATATAACCTGAAGTCTAACTGGATAAAGCTTTTGGGAAAATCTCCCTGAAAATAAGGGGGAATGCATTCCCCATGCACTTCTGCATTTTTTATTCTTTGCCCTTCCCCCCTTCCTCCTGCCTGGAATGCAGATGTGATGCCTGGAGATGGAGTAGCCATCTTGTAACCATTAGGACAGAAGCCACCAGCGGTTTCCATTGGCTGGGGGGCGGGGGCTGAGTTCTTGATGACTTCCTTTAGCAGCTCACCAGCCTCGAGTGCGTAACTCTAGATTTCTTATCACTTGAGAAAGACAAGCCCCTATTTGGTTAAGCCACTGTGCTTCAGTTTCTGTTTCATGCAGCCACACACCTTTCTAACTGACACAGCTTCCAAGCACATGGCCTCCTCTTCTTCAACCTTCTGGAAGCGCAGCACCCCTATCCCCTCACCAGACTTCTCAATGGAAAACAAAATGGCAGCAAAACAGATTCAAAGGGCCTGCTAGATATTACTGAAGAAAGGAGGAAGGAAGGAAGGGAGGGAGGGAGGGAGGGAGGGAGGGAGGAGGGGAGGGAGGGAGGGAGGGAGGAGGGGAGGAGGGAGGGGGAGGAGGGGAGGGAGGGAGGGAGGAAGGGAGGGAGGAGGGGAGGGAGGAGAGGAGAGAGGAGGGGAGGGAGCGAGGGAGGGAATCAAAGAAAGAAAGAGGTAGGGAGGGTTAGAGGGAAAAAGACTGGGGTCTTCCACTTCTGCTTCTAATAGCAGAATGGTCCTGGATATTATAAAGCTGGAAAGGGTGAGATATAACCTGAAGTCTAACATCTCATACAGATGAGATATTACAGCTCAGATCAGAGCCCAAGTTGTACCCAGAGCACCTGGGGCGGAGAGTGGTCTCAGCAGAAGCTGCCGGGTCAGGCCTGGGTTCTGCTGCCCACTCTCCTGGCTCCTCGAGCCCCTCTTTCCACTTCTTCCTGTTCACACAGTGATTAGAGCATGCAGCATATTCTCTTAGGGCCTGACAGGTCCCAGATATTGGGGCAGAGGAGGCAAAGCTCCTTAACCAAGGCAACAACCCTGTCCTAACAGGCCTGAAGCTCACAAGGGGCGCACTGGGGGGACTCCCAGAGCTGGGAGGGACTGTCACCCGCTACCACCCAGTCCAATGTGCTCTGTTAACAGAGGAGGGAACAAGGAGAAGCTCAAGGAGGGCAAGTGCATATTCAAGGTGACCCAGGGCATCAGGACCACAACTGGGACCATCCTCAAGAAAGATGTCTTACTCTCTTTCGACTCAGCCCTGAGAAGTCTCTGTTCTCAGTGCTGAAGGCATCAGAAGGAAATACTCAGATTTAGCAGTAATTTGCAAGAAGAAGAACAATAAAACTCCCAGAACTCTATTGGCTCAAAGCTCAGTATAAAGAAATAACATTGTTAAAAACTTATGCATGGTTAGATTAAATTAAATGTGTGCTTTAGTCCAATTACTAGGTGTGTGACTTAGAATAAGTCACATCACACCTCTCTACATGTTTCTTCAATTGCAACTGAGGTGGTTGGAGCCTTCCTGAAGATAACTTCCTGCTATAAAACAAGCTTCTGGGAGGCAGAAAACACATCTTAATCATCTCTGTATTCCCAGGACATGGCATGGTCTGGTATGTAAAAGGAGCTCAGGAACATGCTTGTCAAGTGAATGACTGAATGATTTAGGTGGGACAGTGAATAAACATGTCTTACATGGCACATGAAAACAAAACTCAGGCCAAAAGGGGCACAGGTTTGGTCTCGGCATGAGACTTAAGAACTGACCAGAAAGGAACATATGACTATGGGTGGTAGTGAGCTCACCATCACTGAAGGAATTCAAGAAGCTCCTGGTGACAGAGATGCAATACAGGAAATGGATTGGTGTGCTGGGTGGAAAATTAGAACATGCACCCTCTCTGGCCCCTTCCAACCCTGAAGTCTCATGGTCAGTTCCCTCACAGCTGCTGACTAGGTCTTACAAGGAAACACAGCTTAACTTGCCCCCCGACTCCAAATCCAATTTGGGAACATCTACCCCATGAGACCTTTGAAGTCTTTTTCCTACTTCTTTTTTAAATGATGAAGGAACATGACCAGAAGGGATAGATTGGTGCAGTCAGGGTCTCTCTTACCCATTGGCAAAGGTGTCATTTTAGGGGAAATGCTCAGACCACCGCCCCAGCCACTACCCAGTGCCTTTAACTCCACCAATTAGAGCTGCATCCCTTTCTATGTAATGGCTTAGTCCTTAATACACAGCTGCATCTTAGTCTTACACTTGAAGCTTTTCGCAATATAATGGAGTGGAGAAAGCCATACCACATGTGTGTTTAATTGGCACAAAACCAACTATGTGAATTTAGTAGAGAAAGAGGGACATATTGAAATAAGGAGGGTGATTCTACCCTTTATTCTAGTCAGTGAGTATGTACCCCAGAGTGAGAAATAGAAAAAGAGAAACTTCTATTCTCCCATACGATCTTTTTTCCCCTTGGCCTTCTCAAAGTATGAGTGGTATTTGAATAGATTTTCAAGAGGTGTGTGTGTGTTAACTATAATTGGATTCCTCCTTATACCTTGACTTTAGAATGTACCTTGGTATGAGTGAAAAATCTGGGAGGTATCCTAAATAGAAGGATCCTGAGAGGTGATGAGAGAGGCGTTCATACAAAACTGAAGAAGGCCACGGGCTGTGTGGCCATCCTGAAGACAGGCATTGCCCCTGGGCATCCCCAGGGACAGGGTAGCCCAGTTGGCCCTGCGGCCATTGATTAAAGTACAGGACTGCTTTGGTCTCAATGTGTCGGACTAGCCAGCGCTCACCAAAAACCGCAGCCCGTCGATGTGGTATGTCTTCACAGTCTTCTCACAGTCCTTGTAGTTCAGCTGAAAAAGAGGAGGGGAGGTGCTGTCAGTGAGGGCAGGTTCCCATCCCTTGCCTGCCCCAGAAGCTTAGCAATTTGTGGTACTTGTGGCTAGCCAGGTCCCCCCGTCCCTTCCCCTGTCTAACAGAGGGGCCCCACCCCTACCTCAGCCCTGCTTTCACTAACTAACCCCTTGGGACGCTCTGAAATGCAGAAATTGCCTGTCTAAGGCCTTGGGGCCAACCCCTAAGGGTTGTGGCACAGAAAGAGCGCCTTCAGAGCTTCAAAGGGCTGGCCATACGCTTCTCTGGCAAGCAGAAAAGAGCTGAAAGAAGAAAATATAAATAGCATCCGTCACCTCGCTACCCAAAGACAACCTCGGTGAAAATGGCGGGGTCTTTCCTTCAGTGGTTTTTCCTAAGCATCTTTCTAAACATAATTGAGGTTATCATTCGTATTCAATCTTATTATCTTGACTTTTCCTCCTGAAAAATATAGGCACTGCCTCATGTTATTACAAACTGATTTTGAAGATTATTTGAGTTTGCTCCCTATTGCTGACCATTTAAGTTGTTTCCCAAACTGCTGCTCCAATAATAATAGAAACTTCTAGCAATTACTGAACACTTGCTATATGGCAGGCACTGTTCTAAGTATTTAAACCAATTTTAAGTCATTTAAGCCTTACATTTTTCAAATGGAGAGTCAAAGGCACAAAGGGTCAAGTAATTCGTATAAGGTTCCATGGGTAGGCAGGTGATAGAGGTGACAACGGGGCTTCAGAGTAAGGAATGTTCTCTTTTCGTTAATAACAGTAAAACTTACATACAGTAAGTGAACAGATTTAAGTGCAGCTTAACATACCAGATCAAAAAACATCAGGGATATTCTTTTACATACAGCTTTTTCTTCTATGTTATGTAGTTGAAGTTAGATTCTCAAAATAGAATTATAGAATCAACAGGAATGATCATTTTTAGGGCCTGGTTGCTTTCCTAGAATCACATCAATTGACAATTGAAGCAGGTGTCTGTTTCACCTCGCCCTCAACAACATAAGCATTTCTATCTGAAATATCTCTAAATTTGATGTTTCTAGATAGAGTATTTAAGGTAAAATATTTGTCCTTGAGAATTCTAGCTTCTCCTCTCAAGTATGGGTCTCACAGTTTGTGGCAGCCTTCTTTGGGGGCAAACTTAAAATCATGACCTTTTCTTATGGCCAACAAATCTAAAGAATGAGAGCAATTGTTGTTACCTCATGGCTTGACAGGGTAGGATGAATATTAGAAAGCTCAGAAAAAGCGATTTAGCAGTCATATAGAAAGCAAGCAGTCTCTGCAGGGCCCCAAACACCCCTTTTATGCATATGCCATGAGGTGACATGGTTCTTGGAATTTTCAACTGCCTTTAATTCATCATTTTAACTGTCCTCTTTATCAGCTGAATCTCTGATTTTTCAGAGTGCTGACTTGGACCCTAGATAGACAGTTCTGCAGACTGGGGCCTGCCTGGGAGTTTGATTCTGAGCCAGTAATGTCCAGGTCGGAGGGTGAGACTCTGTTCTTTTAGCATATACTTAGACGATTCTTATGAGTGCCCAGCTTTGGTTGGCGCTGGTCTAGAGCAGGTACCTGGTGTTGCAGATGGGACCACTGAGGCCCAGAGAGGAGAAGGGACTGGCCTAAGGTCACACAGTGAGTCAGGGACACAGCTAGGATTCGAATTTATGCCTCTGAGCCAGAGTCTTCTCCACTGCATGGCCCAGGGATGCCTTCTTGCCAAGTCAAAAGGAATTGGAGGAGTTAAAGAAATAGAAAACATGACCTCAGTCCTCAGGGTCTTACATTCCAGACAGAGGATGAGCTGCACGTATTTGAGACAGAAAGACACAAAGGCCCACTGCTCTGCATGGAGTCCCCAGCTAGGGTCTAGTGAATAGAGCAGGAGAAAGGGAAGACTGAGCATGAACTGGCCCCCTGTCTCTGCTGGAGGCCTCACACACGTATTTCCTTTATTTCTCCCAGCAATCCCATGAGGTTAGTCACCGTCACTATCTCTGGTTTACTGACGAGGAAGCCGAGGCACAGAGATGAAGTAAAAAAAGGAGGGTCACCCAGCTAGCAGGTGGCAGAGCCAGGATTCAAACCAAGGTGTGTCTGACTCCAGAGCTGGCTGGGGAAGTGCCTCCAAGGGGGACCTGGCCCCAGTGCTTCATTAGAAATTACACCTGCTAATAGGACTTTTGCTGGCTAAGATCCATCCCCAAATGACTCTGCGGTCAGTCCTCTGTGTTTTCTCTCTGGGGGAATTGAGATGCTCAGGTTTGAGGGATGTCTACCTGGGTCTGTGTGTTCCTGGATCCCAGGTGCCCCTCAGTCTCCTCGTTCCTGCTTTCAGTCCCTTCATGCTGGGAAGGGAAAGCTGTCCAGGTTCTGTGGACTTGACCTGGAGTCTGGGCTCTCCAAGAAGAAAATTCTCCCGTCCTCCAACTCAGGCAGAGAGCCGTCCTCCTGAGTCATCCCTGATCTATAGTCCAGCTCTCTCTACTAAAGGGAACTTTACCCTTGGATTCTGCAGCTGCTGTACCATTTGTGTAGTTCTCCTTCCCACATTGGAGATGGGGCCTATCTGTGCCTCTCAGCCCATCCCCAGGTATGCCTTGTTAATTCTCAATTCTTTTGTCCTTTCTTTATTGAGGTAATATGCTGCTTTATAGCATCTTAGCAAATTTCACTTGTGGCCCTAATTTAGTTGGTCTACATTTAAGAAAAGTATTTAGAAACCTCTTTCAAAAGTCAGTTACCTCAATGATCTTTGCGCCCACCATGCTGAAACCTAAGTTTATTATGACCTTTTCAGGAGGGAAAAATAAGAGAAAAGAGATGCACAGAAAGCAGAAAATAACAGGATCTGTGGGCTGTGCCTCTATCATGCCACACCCAATTCAACATTTTCACATTTTTCTTAGGGAAGAACAGTTGTGACAGGAAATACCTTGGTACCATATGGACCCCAAGTTAGACTAGGTGTCCCTGGGAGCCTACTCCACCCCAGGAGAAACAAGAAGTTGACTTAGATAACCTCTAAGGTCTTAACCTAAAATCTTACGCTTGTGATCATCTGGAGTAACAACTGAATCTGATGCCAGCCTCCAGAGGTGGGGGTGTTAGAAGCCCAATTGTCCCTCACAAGACATTTTATCCCTTGGACAGGGATAGAGGGTCCCTGAGTCATGTGACTTGGGATCTGCCCAAGCAGACATGTGACCTGTGGTCCCACCAGCAGAGGAACAAACACAGGGATCCTTGAGCACCTTCAAGGCTGAAAGGCAGGACAGCAACACTCAGCTCTGCCACAGCTTGGCCCCTGACCCTTCCTGGCCAACCTTCTCCTCTTCAGGGGCCTCAGTTTCGCCAGCTATAGTCTGAGGCTCATGTCAGTTTCCCAGCCTGCCTCATAAGACCCTCATAAAGCTCCAGTGACACTCTGTCCAGGTAAGGGCTTGAACAGCCCTCTTTCAAGGTCATGAGCAATGACTTGCCGTGACGCCATCTCCAGCATCATTCATCACAGCCTCCAACCTTTCCTTTATTCTCTCCTACCCCCAGGACTCCATGTCTCCCCTTTCTAACAAGTAGCCTTGATCTCACTAGTTGTTACAGCAGTTCTGAGTCTCAGAGCAAGGACTTTGAAACCAGACAGGTGTGACTAGAATCCCATCTCTGTCACATGTAGTCCCTGGGGCTTTGGGCCAGTTAGCCTCCTTGAGCTTATGTTGCAGCTGAGCCGGGAGGACAGCAATCTTGGAGAGGGTTAGATGGGGCTGTGCTTGAAGAACACAAACTCGAGCCCTGGCACATAGTAGATATTTGTCCCTTTGAGGGCCTCCCATCTCCCCAGAACGCATTGCTGGAGCACTCAGTGGTGCTCACTCAACTGGCGAGGTTGCACGGGGTTGGAAGTTCCACTGCTATCTTTCACACCTCTCATGTTTCACATATTCTGCCCAGACTCCATGTTCAAGCCTCTGCCCAGCCCTACCACCCACAAAACAGCAAGGCTCACCTTCTTGAAATAGTCTGCAAGCATGTCAGGGTCCCAGGCCAGGACCTCAGAGCGAAAGGGCACGTTTCTGAATGCCATGGTTGCTCTCCTCGGATGAAGCTCACAAACTGAGCGTGGGTGTTGCACCCATGGACAGAGAACCCCAAATCCAGAGCGTGGGGGTGTCTTCAGCTCTTCCAACTCCCAGGTACCCTCTAGAAAAGCTCTGCTGGAGCCGATGTCCTTTCTGCTATAGCCAGATCCCAGAAAGCAACAGCTTCCTCTGTGAACAAATATGGTCTCTTCTCAGAAAACGACTCAGCAAGTTTCCTTTACCACTTCCTCTACTGGGCTCTAAATAAGTAAACAAGGAAGCCCAGCTCTGGGGGCTTGAGAGGCAGAGAGAGCTACAGGCTGGTACTTCCCCACTGGCTCCATCTATCCCAGCCCAGTGGGAGGGGTGATGAAGAGAACTTAGACTCCAGTGGGAGTCCAACTATGTTTCAATTAAAATCCCTGGCATCCATATGTCTAAACCACATTCCTTCTTGGCTGGGTCTTTGCAGATGAAAATCTAATTTGATGGTTGACCTAAAATATAGACAATCTCCCACATCAGTGAAGGGGAAGGAGCATGACCTTTTAGTGCTTTCCAACCACCCCTCAGTTTCTCTCAAATGGATAAACTTGAGCTTCTTTCGCTGCTTCCTTATAGTTATTACAAACTCTGTGAGCCAGTGAGTTGGGCACCCAGGACCGAGAAAGGGGATCCACTGGGCAGAGCCAGGCTTAATTTCTGCTATGACTCTTTCCATGCTGGGCAACCTCATGCAAGGGCTGAAACTCTAGGAATCTCAGTTTCCACATCTGAAATACAGGAACAGAAGAATTGCTTCATATGTACATAAAACTTAGATGCATTTAACTAGACAAACTTAAGGGAAAAAAGCTAAAAGAAAAAAATACTGATTGCTATTGATGCTGCCGTATATTCTAGTCACTATTGTTCCCACAGTATATTCTACTCACTATTTATTCCTCCACATATTCTATCTAAAGAGCATAACCCTGGAGACGGGAGATGGGAATCTGGGTTCTCTCAGTCGGTTTCTTAGACCCTGTGCGCTTCCTATATCTGAGCATCTCCTTGACTGAGGGTGATTCCAGTGTCAAAAGCAAACTTATTCGTACAACTTCACAGCCTCCAAACACAAGTTCACCACTCATCTAGTGCCGCATGCACAGGCACACACAGATGACCGTCTGTCCCAATGCTTAAAGAAAGAACAAAGCTCTGTTGCACTTACCAAGTGACGTTAGGTTGGTCCCTGAGGTGATGCCTTCCTGATGCTTTTTCAAGGATAGCTTTGGCCATGCAGTTTTCATCTTACGCACAATCTAAGGACCCTCACTGTAATGTACCAGCCTCGCAAGGTCGTTGTGTAAATGAGATCTGCACGTTGTCCCAGGCCAAGCACCTTTATGGAAGTGGTTCATGAACCTGAGCTGATGTCATCCTCACCTCAGAGGGTGCCAGGGGCATCGACTGAGGCAGCCTAGGCCGAGCACTCCTCAATGGGCTGGTACCTAAGAGCTCTCAGCAACTGACTGTGCTCTAGAAAGCATGGCCTGCTGTTCAAAACTCCGCCGCTGGTGGGAGAGGTCACTTCACTTTTCCAATCCCCAGAAGAGCAGCAAATGATAAAAAACCATTTGAAAAGATAGGAAGAGAGAGTAATCACCTCCAAGTAGGGCAATCAAAGAAAATATGGAATTAGCTGGAATTTAAGCAGGACCTTGGAAGATGCAGCTGAGGGAGGGCATTCTGAACCTGTGTGTGATATATGGTGTGTGTGTGTGTGTGTGTGTGTGTGTGTGTGTGTGTTGGGTTGTACTTCATGAGCAAAAAAACACACCACGCCTGTGGAAAGGAAGATTCAAGATCATCCTTGGAAGGAGAAGCCATTTCTTTTAATGATGTTCACCCACACTCACAAGAATGCAAATCTAGGGGCTTCCCTGGTGGCGCAGTGGTTGAGAATCTGCCTGCTAATGCCGGGGACACGGGTTCGAGCCCTGGTCTGGGAGGATCCCACATGCCGCGGAGCAACTAGGCCCATGAGCCACAACTACTGAGCCTGCGCGTCTGGAGCCTGTGCCCCACAACAAGAGAGGCCGCCATAGCGAGAGGCCCGCGCACCGCGATGAAGAGTGGCCCCCGCTTGCCACAACTAGAGAAAGTCCTCGCACAGAAACGAAGACCCAACACAGCAAAAATAAGAAATTAATTAATAAAACTCACTCCAAATTTCATACACAATAAAAACTACTATTAAAAAAAGAAGAATGCAAATCTATAGAAAAGCAGAAGTTGGAATTAAGGTATAGTTAAATATGAGGCTCTTTTGGAAGAATCATCCAATAAATGTGGCCAAGATGGACAATTTGTAGAGCCCATTTGGAAGAGAGACACAACAGTTAAGAAACCTGGATGACAGTGATGATGACTATGAGAACATCACGACTCAATGTGTGGAATCCTTCACGTGTGCCAAGGAGTGGGCTAAGGACTCTGCACTAATTGACATTTAATTTTTGGCACTATTATCACTCCTACTTTACAGAAGAGAAAACTGAGGCTCAGAGAGGTGAAGCTCCTTGCCCCCCTTGCACCCAGCAAGTAGGTTGTGCGGCCAGGTCTTGTCTGGAACTCTGAGTCTAGAGCCCCTGTCCTTCACCTCTCTGCCACCTCGGGGCTCTGAGATGTTACGTAAGTTGCACAAGGTGGAGCAGGGGTTCAAACCCAGCTCTGTCTCCAGTCTGTGTCATTTCCTCTCTATCAGTCTGTCTTCCACAAAGAGCAGGTGAGGCTGGCGATTAGGAGCAGTTAGGAAGAGGATACAGCCGGGAGACCAGGTGGCACAAGGGGAAGCAGCTCGCTTCAGCTTAGAACCTTTACGATTCCCCAGTCCTCGGTAATTTCCCAACACTCATGAGTTTCACATCTCCTGTCTCCAGCTGGAGGGTTCCAGAAATTCCAGGGGCAGGGCTAATTGACCCCCAAGAGAGGCTCAGGACACCAGAGTGACCCTCGACAGGCTGGCTCACTTGGCCCAGCCTCAGTCTCCACATCTGTAAAATGGGCGGTCATGAGAGCAGCCTCGGGGAATGGCCCACAGCAGAGGGTATGCCATGGCGAGGAAGGCTGGGGCCAACTCACAACGATCCTCCAAAGAGCATCGGTCTTGGCTTCAAGCACAAGGCAGAGCAGAGAGTGGGGAGCAGGTAAGGCACAGTGATGTAGAGCAATGGCCTCGGGGGCGGATACCCTCTCTCATCTCTGTCTCCCCCAGGCAGGTGGGGAAACCCAGAACTCATGAAGAAGTAAATTAAAGGGTTTAGTGGAGGTCTTCTCAGGCTTTGTAATCTCTGTCTGCAGGTTAGGAAGGGGGCAGTTTGTGCACAGTAAGAACAATGTGGTATCAGTACACGGGGACAGGGGCTCGTGGCGTAGAGAATCTTAAATGTGCATCCAACAGAGCCTGTGGGTAAGAGAGCAAATCTTGCAGGGAGTAACATGTCAGATTTTTTGATCTTAGAGACAAAGGATGGATATGGGAACAGCACACTGCACCCCAGAGTTGGGGGGGAGGATCTCCCAATATCCCCCCTGCCGCACCCCATACCGTCCAGACTTGAAGCTCTCTCTTTTTCCTGCTAACCCGCAGAAGAATTAGATGAGAAGATAACTGCTTTTCTTCACAGCTAATCGTAGAGCTGAGAAAAATATGCAGTTTATTAGAGGAGTCTTGTGGGTTGCAGCCTCTGGGGGCAGGGGAAGGAGATGTCACTTAGAGACCAGGAGAGAATGGCAAGTAGGGACTTTGGAGGAGAGACTGTGTTGACCTTCTCAGGAGAGGTACCTACAAAGCTAGAAGGTGGAAGGCAGGATGTGCTTATTTGGATGTGATCTGGACAGAGGGTGTTGCCTGGGGGAGAGAGACAAGGGTGGTGGCATGTGGTTCAGAGAAGGTGGCATCTAGGGACACCGCGAACCGTGGAGAGAATGCCCTCATGTGGGTTCACTCCAGTCTCACCTCCGCCAAACTTATATCACCTGAGGCCGAGATGAATCTCTACTGGAACTTTCCTTAGGGCCTCTGTGGGTTTGTCTATAGTGGGGACCAGAGCTGCAGCCGTCACCTTCACAGGGAGGGGACCATTTCCCCCTCCGCTCTCAGAGGCTGGCAGTGGAACCACCATCTGTGTGGAATCCTTCTGGATGACCAATGGCTCCACCCACACAGGAGGGTCCAGCCAGGAGAGCCAGGAAGGGGCCCTGACCGTTCGGCTGAGCGGGGACAGCTCCATGCACCTGGCAGCCATACACTAAGACAGAATTTGGGGACCCTGCCTGGGAATGCGTGTGTCAGGAGGGACCGGCCTGCCACACAGCCATCCCAGATGTGCAGGGGCCGTCCTCACCATCACTCCTGGAGGCTGGGGGAGGGGGGGAGGGACAGGGGGAGGCACTCAGGCAAGCCCCGGGCAACCCTTCTCCAGACTGCAATGCACTCTGTGTCCTGAGAGCCACCCCAGTCTGGACACGGTCCCCACCCCCCCCACACACGCAGCCTGGGATATGCAGGAGGAAAGCATGAACCAGCTGCTGCATGTGAGACAACGAAGAGCAATATTTTCCACTTCCTCAGACCTGACAATTTCATTCGTTTCAAAAATACATATATATTTTTTTCATCCACTCTCTGTGTCTCTCTTTCTCTGCCGTTTGGGCTGAGATGCGTCAGAAGTTCGAAGGTGGGTGGGAGGAACTGCTTACTAGGACTTCCTGTCAAGCCTCTCTTCCTTGTCTGGCCGATTGTTCACTCGGGCAGCCTATCCCCAGATAGCTCCGCTGTGAAGAGAAACTCCCCAGGTGCCCGCAAGGGTGAGTGGGTTGTGGGCAGGGGACCAGAGAGGGGAAGACAAGCTTCTCTGCTTGATAGAGGAGAAAAAACCTTGCCCCCCTCCCCCCTCCCCCTCCCCCCTCTCCCCCTCCCCCTCCCCCTCTTCCTTGGGCAAGCTGGAGAAAGGCAGTGGAGGAGTGGGTGGAGTGGGTGCCAGAAAGGCAAAAGCAATTTTACCCATAGCCCAGCAAAGGTGACCGTGGCCTACTCCGGCTGCACTCTCCCAGGGAGAGCTGTGGGCCCAGGAAGCCCATACCTGCCCCTAAGAGGAAGAGAAAATTTGTGAGCAACAAGGCCAGCAGCCCAGCATGGCTCAAATCCATTATAGCTCTCAGCTCATTTCACTCTCTCTCACAAGAGACCTATGAGTAAGTAGATGGCAATTTTATAGAAGCTGAGAGACCAGAATTCACTTGCCCAAGTTCCCATGGCGAGTCAGTATGGAGCAGGAATGCCAACTCAGGGCCAGGTGGGTTTCCATCTGTTCTACTTTCACCACTTTTCCCTCAGTCTTGGCAAGTCACTTAGCTGTTGACTTTCAGTCTGGACGTTCCTACCTCAACTGTGGCCCTAGTGCTTGTGGCTGCCACACTATTTCTGGAGCCCCTGATGTTGGCTGCATTACCTGTCTTAATAATATCAGTGCCCTGACCACCAGTTTATATATGACCTTCCAGATTTTTGATGCAGTCAGAGCGCATCTTCCAATACTCTGTCCTGGGAGAGTCACCTTGTTTGGCCTCTTCAGTCCTTTACACCTTCCTGGGAGTGAGTGTCAGAGCTTTCCTGTGAGCATGTTCCTGGAACAGAGGATGGATCCCTTAGAAAGAGGGGGTTAGGGGTTTGGGGAAAAGAGGATGCATCTAGAAAACTGGTAGTTTGTCTATCTAGCCCTTCCGTGAGACCTCAAGGGTTTGGAGAAAAGAAATGCTAGAATCTTATATGTATAATATCATGTGATCCTTATGACTGCTCTTTGTGAAAGGGAGATAGGGGCATATACACCCATTTTACAGATTGCAGAGAAAGAACAAATGTTTGTCCAAGGCCTCACAGATAACTGGAGGGATTTGAAACCAAACCTGCCTGATGCTAAGACTGTTTCCACTGAGAGATGTCGTTTCCATAGATGGAAACTTTACTAGGTGAATAACCAATATTTACCTAGAACAGTTTGTACCAACCATATTTATTAGGCTTTGAAAGAAAGGGTATTTTGTCTTTGAGTTCTTCTAAAATAATGATTCTTGGTTTGCCTACACTTTTTTCTAATTAAAAATAAAACAGGCTTAGCAATGTGAATGCTGAGTTAGTGGTTCGGGCTCATCGAATCCCCTGACTGTACCCTGCAGGTAAGGAGACATTTACTTGGGGTGACAGGCTTGGCTGTCTCAGGCTGTGTAGGGATGGGAGAGGGGGGTGGCCAAGGAGAAGAGTAAAGTAAGGGAGGGAAATGACCGGCCCTCATTCATTTCATCCTTGGACCCTGAAGAAGTCTGCATCGCTCTGCTGTGGAGACCCCTGGAGTTGTCTGGCATCCTCGTGTTCAAGTGTGGTTCTTAAACCATCCTTTTGAATAATGTAAGTTCCCCTGTACTCTGTTGCTCAGGTAGCACAAAGTTGGGTTGTGTTGCTTGTAACCTGTGTTAGTTCAGGCTGCTAAAACAAAACACTGCAGACTGAGTGGCTTAAAACAACAGAAATTTTCTCTCACAGTTCTGGAGGCTGGAAGTCCAAGATCAAGGCGCCAGCATGGTTGTGTTCTGGTGAACAGAACCTTCCCGGCTCATAGCCAGCACCTTCTCACTGTGTCCTCATGTGGTAGAAGGGGCGAGGGAGCTTTCTGAAGTCTCTTTTATCAGGGCACTAATCCCATTCGCAAGGGCTCCACCCCATGATCTAAGCCTCTCCTAAAGGCCTCACCTCCTAATACCATAACACTGGGGGTTAGGATTTGAATACATCAACTTTGGGGGGGACACAAACATTCAGACCACAGTACAACAAAAAAAATCCATTAACTCTCTCTCTCTCTAAAGGCAGAATTTATAGGAATCGAGATTCAGACTCTGGAGTCAGAATAACATGTTTGAATTCCAGCTTTGTTACACACTAGCTGTGTGACCTTGGCCCACTTACTTAACTTCTCTGTGCCACAATTTCCAGAGGGGGATGGGGAAAGCTAAATAATAACATTGACCTCATTAAGTGGTTGTGAGGATTCAATGAAATAAAATTTCAGGCAATGACTACAGCCCCTGGCACACCATAGATGGTGGTTCTCGCTGGCATTGTTCACTGTTGTGAACATATCTGACTCATCCGTTCTTCCCCAGAGACCCGCAGTTAGCTCTATATTTCTGTGGGTTCCTGGGCTGCATACAACACTCAGCTCCCCTTTCCTGTATCATATGTGGGTAGGGTCCATTCCATACACTACTGTGTGATTCTTCTGATGTAGACAGATAGCAAGAGTGGTAGAGTTGAGATTTCCTAAGAATTAAGAAGAGATGCTGCACGCTCAAAGGCCGATGAGGCCAGGGGGAAATGCAGGTGAGAGAAGCTATCTTGGTAGGAAAAATGATAACCCAATGCAATGACAAATGGCAACTTAATCTGGGCATTAGTCAGGAAGATAATAAGGAGGGGTGGGGACTAGGGCAAACAAGGAGCAGCTCAGTCCAAGCCCATTGCTTGCTGTATTGTAAGGAGAGTCTGCTAGTGTAAGAAAGGGGCCCAGTGTTGCCAGATCCTTGATTAAGAAAATCTAGAAACCTGTTACAAAAAGAAAAAGGAAATGCAATCTACTGTGCTAGGCAGAATATAATCAACTACCCTTAAGACAGTGAGATTACCCTGGAAACTTGGGTGGGCCCACAGGGGTCCTTACAAGTGGAAGAGGGAGGCAGAAGAGGAAAGAATCAGTGGGACATGTGATTATAGGAGAAAGACACAGAGAGATGAGACACTACTAGTTTTGAAAATGGAGGAAGGTAGCCACAAACCAAGGAATGTGAGTGGCCTCTAGCTACAGGGAAAGGTGAGGAAAAGAATTCTCTCCTAGACCCTTCAAGAAGGAACAAAGCCCCAAAGTTTAGCCCAGTGAGACCTATGTCAGACTTTCAACCTCCAGACTGTAAGATAATGAATTTATGTTGTTCTGAGTCACTAAATTTGTGGTAATTTGTTATCGCAGCAGTAGAAAACTAATACATCAACTAATTAAAAAAAAAAAAAAAAAAAACACGTGGGCCCAGCAAATCACACCTGATATCTGTTCCTGCAAGCCACTTCTGATTTAGAATCACTGAATGACATAGAATTCATTGGAATAACTCATTGACCTAATCATTGCTCAGAGGTGCCCCAGATCATACAGCTGCGACTCACACTAGGGATGCTGATTCTTAGGGCAGGCTCATGTCACTACCCAGGGCATTGACGGAAAGCAAACGGAGGTGAGCTAATGTCTATGAAGTCCCGGCCGTCGTGACATTCACATCATGTGCGCTGTGCCTTATGTAAATACACCTGTACATGGCTGGGAAGAGAGCAAGAAATAGCAGTTTCAATGGTGTGGGTCACTTGGCCTACTGATCTCTTTAAGAAAACAAATGAATGGACCAGGGTGAGCTCACAAAGTCTGACTACAGGCTCTGTCTTCAGAACACGAGTCCTCTCTAAGAAATGACTTCCTTCTAGACACAGGGCATTGTGCGGGGCCCTTTCCCTGTCACTGCTGTCAACGCAGCTACAACTTCGTAGACTAATGTTCCTGTGTCTCAAGCCAGTCACATGTTATTCTTTGTGTGTGTGTGTGCATGTAATTTCTGAGGCACCATTCCGTTTCCCCGGAGAGGTCTGCGCTGAGTGGCAGCATGAATGACTGTGTTCATTCAGTACCAGCAGCATCTATGGCATTGGTTTTCTAAGCTCTGGGTCCTGTGATGCTTTACACTCAGAGGACGCCTATCAGGGCTGTGGAATGTCTCAAGTTGAACTTCTGGAAAATGGAACCAGAGACTGGTAACTATAGAGCAATAAAGTCCCCCACAGTGGCCGCCCGTAGGTGTCTTTTAGCTATGTGGGTAATCTGCTTGGACCACAGTGCTTCTCCCCACTGCCCCACTCCCAGAAAAGGACTTTGAATACTTTTACCTGGGACATGTTCTCTTCAGTCTGCTGTAGCCCCCAATCCTCCCCCTTTATCTTATACCATCACCCTTCACTCATTCACATTCCCTGCCAAGCCTCCAAAAGAGTTTGAGTTTGGGACAGTTGATGCTTATCCAAGTCCCACATTCAATTCAATTCACTTATTTATTCATCCAAGAAATATTTGTTGAGCACCTACTACATGCCAAAATGTTCCAGGTAATGGGGATTCACCAGAGAACAAAGTCTTTTGTCTTATGGGGCCTTATAACAAAAATAGCAATGGCAAGATGGCGATGATGATGATGATGATGGTAATTAACAAGCACTGAGTATTTACTTTGTGCCAGGCTATGTTCTAAGCCATATATGTATATATATATATATATATTTGCTCAGTGCATATATATATATGTTTATTTCCTCCTCACAACAGCCCTATAAACTATTTCCCTCACTATAAGATAAGGAAACTGAGGCCCAGAGAAATTCCCTGCATATGTGGGAGATAAACATTAACAAGGAACAAATAAGAGACTCTAGGGTTCAACTCTCCAATATGGTAGCCGCTAGCCACATCTGGCTGTTTAAATTAAAAGTAATTAACATGAAATGAAATAAAATTAAAATTTCAGTTCCTCAGCTACATGCATTTCAAGCACTCAATAGTCACCTGTGGCCAGTGGCTACCATTTTGGACACAGAGCATTTCCATCATTGCCAAGCTCTTTTGGGCAGTGCTAGTCTAGAGTATTGTCATCAATAATGGAAGCTCCAGGGACTGAATCTTCTCTGACACTCACCAGTTGGGAGGCCTTGAACAAATGTCTTAAGCTCTCTGAATCTCAGGTTATTGATCTATAAAATGTAGTTAATAATAACACCATTCTCAAGGAGTTTGGGGGAATATGAATTATTTCTTGGCTGTTTAGAACACTGTTCAGCACCTAGTAAACATCTGATCCATTATAGCTATTATTATAAATATATAAAACGATGGGAGGGAGTGATAAATATTATGAAGACAAATAAAGCAGAGGCAGGGGACAGAAGGTGAGGGGCACTTGCTTGGACAGGTCAGTCAAGGAGGTCCTCCTGAGGAGGTGGCATCTGCATGAAGTCAGGAAGCCAGACTTGAGTAACCAGGAAGGACATCCAGGCAGAGGCTGTGGATGAAGACTGTGAGGCTGCAACTTGCTTGGTGTGGTCCAGAAACAGCATCCTGGCAGAGAAGCTGGGAAGGAGTGAGCCAGGGAGAGAGGAGAGAGAGCAGGGCTGGGGAGATACCGAAGGACCATGGGGAGAACTTTGGCGCTTGTTCTGAGAGTGGTAGGGGCACCCGGTGGGTTTGGAGCAGGGAAGTGATGGGATCTGACTTTTATTTTAAAAAGTCACCCTAGCCATGTATGGAGGGAGGGCCAAGGGGGCAGGAGTAGGGGCAGGCAGCTGGTGGCATGGAAAAGAGTGAAGATGAGAAGGTTTCATATTCAGAGCAGCCCTTCACACTGCTGTCCCCTCCGTCTGGAACCCTCTTTGCCCTGATGTCCTCCTGGCTCGCTCCCTCACCTCCTCAGGTCTTGACTCAGAAGTTACCCTTTCAGAAGAGGCTCCTTGTCCCCTTTCCCCCACCCCTTTTACTCCTTACCACTTATCCTGATCTAAGATACAGCATATTTTCTTGGTTTTGTTTACTAAGGAAAGAAAACACGAGGGTGGGGATTTTATCAGCTTTGCTCATGACTGAATACCCAGCACATAAGCAGTGCCCAGCACAAACTAAGTGCTTGAGAAATATCATTGAATGAATGAATCGGTGTATGAATTATAGAGAAGGAGGAGTGTAGGTGATAACTGAGAAAACTGAAGCCCAGACAGGGTAAGTCACCGGCCTAAATCCACAGAGCAGTTGAGGGCAGAGATGGTACTGGAACCCAGGCCTCCCAACCCTGGTCCTGTCCTGTCCCTGCTCCCCCACCACCTCACGTAAGTTTTTCCTTTATTCTTGGAGCTCTCAATAAACATTTTTCTCTCCATGTTTAGTTGTCACTTTTCTCTTGAACCAGCTGTGTCTTGACTCCCTTTCTCCATATTTTCCAGAATATATTCTTCTGTTCAGCTGAACTTTCACTTTTTCTGCAAGCCTGACCCAACTGCAATATCCAGATCGTCATCTGCATCACATGAAAGAGACGAAACAGGAAGCCACGATGCCCAATCTGGTTTCCCTGCCAGGGCAGTCTGCCCAGGAAGATGCAGAGACACTGCCCCATGGCAGCGGGTGGAGGTGCTGAGCTGAGCTGAGCATCCTCCCCCCAAACATACAGCTGCTGAGCCAAAATGGAGGTCATGCCGTTTGCTCTGGTACAACGAGCCCAGGGATTGCCCCAAGAAACCTCATTCAATTTGCCCTCACGGGCAGAGTCCCGACAGCTCAGCCTTCCCTTCCCTTCCCTCTGTGTGATGGCAGAGAGGTCCTCAGAGCTGGTCACTCCATCATGCCCCTTCCCGCTTCCCCTTCCTGACCCATGCAGGAGGGAGGTAATTCTCCAGCTCGCCTGATGGCAAATCTGAACTCTTGCTCTATCCCACCTCTGGTAAAACAGTAAACTTCTCTGTTTTATTCTTTATCATAATATTAAAAATTAAAAGCTACCTTTTAGAACCCTTATTCTATATTAGGCACTTTGCAAATCCACAATCCTTGCATAGCCCATCTTACAAACGAAGACTCAAATGTTACCCCGTGGGTAAGTGGTGGAGTTGGGCTCAGTCCTCGGGTCTGTCTGTGTCTGAATCTGGAGCTTGTTTTCTTCCCTGAGACGCAATCGCCTTTCACTCATTCAGCAATTTTTTATCAAGCCATGTTATGTGCCAGGCACTGTTCTAAGCATCAGGTTATGATGATCAACAAGACAAGGTCCAGCCCTGGAAGAACAAGTGGGAGAGAAAACAATGAACAAGAAGTAAACAGTGGGGCTTCCCTAGTGGCGCAGTGGTTGAGAGTCAGCCTGCCGATGCAGGGGACACAGGTTCATGCCCCGGTCCGGGAAGATCCCACATGCCGTGGAGCGGCTGGGCCCGTGAGCCATGGTCGCTGAGCCTGAGCATTTGGAGCCTGTGCTCCACAACAGGAGAGGCCACAACATTGAGAGGCCCGCGTACCGCAAAAAAAAAAAAAAAAAAAGAAGTAAACAATGAACCCAGAGGTCATGTTCAATAGACGTATTGGTCATGGACACATTGAAACAAGCCCGTGTGAGAGAACAAGCACAGGACAGGGGCTTCTTGGTTTGGTGGTTGGGAAAGGTTCCTTCATGCTGATGGATGCCAAAGACAGCAGGAAGGAGACACTTTACCAGAAGGCCGTGGTCCACCTCGAGAGGGGGCCATGGATTGAGGCAAGCTGTCAGGAGGGGGTGGGGTGCATGGCTGACCTTGGGGAAATTCATGGGGTGGTGTGTCTCTATTTAACCACTAACCATGTAGGGGCATCTTTGTTCTTCACCTCCAGCCTTGTTGATTAAGTAGTGTTTATCATTTCCCCTGTTAGGTTTAATGTCAAACATCTCTTCCTCTGTCCTGGTCCCTCTCTTCTTTTCATGCCTGGCTGGGTCTCCTAATGGGTTTTTCTCCTCCTGACACCAAAGGCTGAGGAACCTTAAAGCCACCATCACAAGGGAAGAAGCTGCAGCAGCAACAGCTACCTCGAGCTCCCCCTGGTGGCCTCTCTCCAAGCTGCACATCCCTCGCCCTCCGCGGCTCCTTGAGCCTCTGGCTCCCCGCCGCCTCCCCGCCGCTGTCCACAGCCACACGCGCCTCCACACGCGCCTCCACTCCCCCTCTCGGTCCGGCCCCCTTTACCGGAGACTTGGTCAGACCTGATGCCTGGCGCCCTCCCCCCACACCCCCATGCTTATCACCCCTCCTGGCTCTTCTTAGCTCTTGTCTGGTCACCTGACAAGGGGTCTAAGAGCCCCATGATTAGACTCAGAGCCCCCGGACCCCACTTACCCAGAAAGTGACTGCAGAGTCACTTCAGATGACTGGATGCAGATCGAGAACATTATCCTGTCCCTTCTAGGAGAACGTGTACAGGACCCGCTCCCTAATTCCCTTCCCTATCGATGCTGAGTATCACCTCCTTGGGAAAGCTTCCCTGAGCCTCCAAATATGGGTCAGGGTCCCTCCGCAGTGCTTCCAGCGGGTGCTGCACCTACCCCTCAGGTAGCCCCACCCACGAGTGGCCATCTGACCCCTCATTGCTCCCACTGGAAGGGGGTCTTCTTGAGGGCAGGTCAACACAATATCTCTAGGAGTGACAGGGTTCCTGGCACAGGTGAGCCTTATGAGGCCCAACTGGCCCGAGTCTGAGGCTGCTGCAGCCCTGCTGTCGGGACCCTGGGAAACCAGAGCATGTGATTGTTTCCGTTTCTAACTGTCCAGGATGTGGGAATCCTTCCAGACGGTAGTGCCTCTTCAGCTTCCTCTTTGGTTTCTCTTAAAAAGCACAACTGGGGGATGTGTAGGCTCAGCCAGGGTTGGAGGGTCAGAAGCACATAAGTCGAGAGCACCCTCTGACCGCAAGCAGGGAGATCAGACTTTCTATGACATAACTGAAAGGGCATATGGGGATTTTTGTATCTCCAGGAAGACTCCAAGACACCCCTGTTTAGAGTGCAGTGACTCCTTAGATTCCATATATATGTGTTAGCATACGGTATTTGTTTTTCTCTTTCTGACTTACTTCACTCTGTATGACAGACTCTAGGTCCATCCACCTCACCACAAATATCTCAATTTCGTTTCTTTTTATGGTTGAGTAATATTCCATTGTATATATGTGCCACATCTTCTTTATCCATTCATCTGACATATATATGGAATCTAAGAAAAAAAAAAGGTCATGAAGAACCTAGGGGTAAGACGGGAATAAAGACACAGACCTACTAGAGAATGGACTTGAGGATATGGGGAGGGGGAAGGGTAAGCTGTGACAAAGTGAGAAAGTGGCATGGACATATATACACTACCAAACGTAAAAGAGATAGATAGCAGGAAGCAGCCGCATAGCACAGGGAGATCAGCTCAGTGCTTTGTGACCGCCTGGAGGGGTGGGATAGGGAGGGTGGGAGGGAGGGAGACACAAGAGGGAAGGGATGTGGGAACAGATGTATATGTATGACTGATTCACTTTGTTATAAAGCAGAAACTAACACACCATTGTAAAGCAATTATACTCCAATAAAGATGTTAAAAAAAGAATGCAGTGACTCCCCGGCACTGTCTAGGGTGCTGAGCTGGTCAGATGGCAGAGATCTGGAAGATACCCAGAGGGGGAGGGGGTGGGGATGGGGACAATGGCGTCACGCCCTTGCAGCCCCCAAAGCCCTTCAAGTTGTCTGCTACCCTCATATTTTATATTGTTTGAACAAAGTTTTGATTTTTTTCTTCCTACAAAGGTAAAACAGGCATTATGGAAACTTGAATAAAATATAAGCAAGAAACAAGAATAATAAAAATTAAACACTTCAAATTTACTGTTTCCTTTTTAAAAAGGAAATTAACATTTTTTTTCCTTTTGCACTGTCAAAATATGATCACATTCTTCTTACAAATCTTCATAACCTCTTTTTAAAAAATATATGCAACATATTGTGAACAGCTTTCCATATGGCTGAACGTCATTCTGGAGCAGCTTTTTAGATGGCTATAGAGCGCCCTGTAGTATGCAGGTACTAGAATTTATTTCAAAACCTCCCTACGGTTGTATATTTCGGTTGGTTCCAAATTTCACTGCTATAAACAACTCAGAAATGAGCCTTCTTTTATCCATGATTATGTCTAGGATAAGTTGTTAGATGTAGACTTGCTGGTCAAGGATATGAACTTTTATAATCTCCTACATCTCACCCTGCTGTTCTCTACTAAGAAAGCTTTCATTTTGGCTCCAGCCAGCAGGGCTCGAGGGTGTGTATTGTCCTTCTGTGACATTTTCTCCTGCCAAGGCTGCCTTTGGTGTTCACTTAACCTGTATTCACTGGGACAGTAGATGGCAGGCCATGCAGTTGGCTCCAATACCCACCTGGGAAAAGTCCTAGAGAAACCTCAATAACCTGGTTTATACCAAGGATGGCTGGTGAGAATATCAGTATCACATTTGGAACAATGATTTAAAATGCCATGAATGTCCTATCAAATACAGCACAGAGGTTAATAGACTCTGGGGTCACACAGACTTGGGTTTGAATCCTTACCTTGACTTGGGCAAGACCTTACTGAGCCTCAGGTTTCTCAGCTATGAAATGGACTCATAATATCACATCCTGATGGAGTATCTTGGGAATTAAATGTAATCAGGTGTGTAAAATCCATAGCACAGAGTACCAAGTGAACTCTCAGCACACAGTAGCTAGAACCGTTATTAAATAGGCACAATAATTTGAGCCAATATAACAACTTGTTTATCTAGTTGAGGCCTTTAAGAGGCCTGTTAAACTAAAAATGATTTCCAACTAGCATAACAACTGTTCTCATGGGAATTGATATCCATATGATTTAATTTCCTTAAACATTTACTATATTCTGTGTTTTGTAATTCAGTGTTTCTTAACATTCTCTGTGAAATTTTATTTGGCTTAACAGGCCCCATTTTGTGTGTGTGTGTGTGTGTGTGTGTGTGTGTGTGTGTGTGTGTATGGTATGTGGGCCTCTCACTGTTGTGGCTTCTCCCGTTGTGGAGCACAGGCTCCGGACGCTCAGGCTCAGCGGCCATGGCTCACGGGCCCAGCCACTCTGCGGCATGTGGGATCTTCCCGGACCAGGGCACAAACCCGTGTTCCCCGCATCAGCAGGCGTACTCTCAACCACTGCGCCACCAGGGAAGCCCTCAGGCCCCATTTTTATAAAGCTTGTTCTAGCAAACTTTCTCCATGGCAAGGCAAGGTAAACTCCCTGGATGGTGAGACTGGGGAAAATGTAGATCCTTGGCTCTCACTGAGTCCCCCTAGTTCAGATCTCCAGGTGGGTCCCAGGGGTCTGTCCCATTAGCAAACTTGTAGCTAAGCGATATAGCTATATCTATTCTTGGCATTGGAACTGGCATTGGAAATTCTAGACGGTAACCATAATCTGGATATCTGTGGACTTCTAGAAAAAAGTATGCTATTTTTGTTTCGTTCTAGTAAAAACACTAACTGATGCATCATTTCTACTCTATCCAGAAGGGAACATTGTCTAGGGTCTTTTAACAGGGTTAACCCTTAGTTTTAAACCTTCTGCTGTGACATTTTATTTTTCTTTCCATCTTAGACCAACCTCTCAGGGGGCCCATGAGGTGTGTCTTCTGGTCACAGTGTTGGCTGGGCCGTATAGCCCAGAGTTCCACATCCTTCCCTGAAGACACAGTCATTCTGGAAGGTGTGTTATTTTCCATCTAAATGTCCTTTGACAATATAAGTGCTGTCTGTGACCTCTGGCCAAGGCGCTGGCTCTGTCTGCAGAAGCCACGTGTTAGAAACCGCTTTGTTCGTAATGGGCGGCTTGGTCTAGAAAAGAGGGAGCCTTTAAAGCGCAGTTTTACACCAGCCCTTTCAAGTCCCTCCAGGAAGACAACTGCTATTTCATTTTATTTTAAGTTAGAGTTCCTCTTTGTCCCTCTCCTTAAAGGTTCTCTTATATCTGCCAAGGCCATGGAATTATCTAATTGGATAACAGGCACTCTATAAGGCACTTGTGCAAATTATTTCAAATTCTCAGAACAGCTTGGGAAGGTCAGTGTAGGGCTCACTCACCTCTTCTGGCTCTCCAGCCTCAGCAACCTCCTTCCACTTAGCACCGTCCTTCCAGTTAGCGCCAGGCACATCCCTTGGGGGGGATGCTCCTAACAGCGCAGCCGTGGGGGAAGGAGTGTGTATTACACAGCAGAACCAAAGCGGTTAATTTTCCCTATTCCTCTCCTCTATTGACACAGCCCATCGGACACTCTGTGCCAGGATTTTGAGATTTGAGCTGGTGACGCAAAGAGAGATGTGCATTCAGCTGGAACATCTGGAGCACTTACGTATGCCTCACCTGGCTCCCGCGGTGCGACCTGCTGTGTGGGTCCCGCAGCCTGACCCTCCGAGGTCTCATAGCTGCTTCCCGCTTTCCAACCTGTTCTCATTCCTTCAGTTCTTTGAGCCTCGAGCCCCCAAACTACACAAGGCATGCCATTTGTCATTTAATGTAGAGTCAGTTTCTACTGCCTGTAACTAAGAACCTAGTCTGATCACTAGGGATTTTGGACCCAAGTTTACAGGTAAGGAAGTCAAGCTCTGGGTTGTAGCTCTTAAGCAAAAAGCTCTCCTCCTAGAAAACTCATGTATCAAGAAATATAGGGCTTCCCTGGTGGTGCAGTGGTTGAGAATCTGCCTGCTGATGCAGGGGACACGGGTTCGAGCCCTGGTCTGGGAGGATCCCACATGCCGCTGAGCAACTAGGCCCGTGAGCCACAACTACTGAGCCTGCACGTCTGGAGCCTGTGCTCTGCAACAAGAGAGGCCGCGACAGTGAGAGGCCCACGCACCATGATGAAGAGTGGCCCCCGCTTGCCACAACTAGAGAAAGCCCTCGCACAGAAACGAAGACGCAACACAGCAAAAATAAATAAATTAATTAATAAACTCCTACCCCCAACATCTTCTTAAAAAAAAAAATCTGAAGCTAAGGGACAAAATATGAATTTGTCAAATTGAAGTAAGGGGTGAATTGGGATTCATCATTATTTATTGTGTTTGAAATATTTAACAATAATAATTAAGAATAAGACTGTGCTCAGCAAAGTGCTTGCCATAGAAAAGGGCAAAAAGTGTCAGCCAAACAACAAATCGAAACACAAATCCCGTGCAGAAGTCCAGAAGAAGCCCAGAAGTAAGAGAGAGCGTGCTGTGCTTCTAGAAGAGCTTAGGCATCCATGAAGTTGGGGAAGGAAGTGGGGGTCAGATCCCAAAGAGCTCTCCTATGCTGAAGGCCAGCTTCAGTCCTGGAGACCCACCCCGCTGGTTTAGCATGGAGAGAAATGAAGTCCCGGCTCCAACTCTATGCCCCTCATAATCCAGGACTATATAGCAAAGCCACTGGAACTCTCCCCGTTGGTGAGAATGCAAAATGGTGCAACCACTTTTGAAACCAGTCTGGTCATTTGTGATCCAGTGAAATTTTCACTTACTGTATGAATATTTATCATAGCATTCCCATTGTTAGGTATTTGCCCTGAAGAAATGAAAACATGTGTTGACACAAACCTGTACATGAATGCTTATAGCAGTTCTATTCATAACTGTCAAGAAATGAAAATAACCCAGATACCTTTCAACTGGCAAATGGACAAAAGGATGGTGTGGTACATCTATACCACAGAAAGCCACTCAGCAATAAAAAAGAATGAACTCTTGACCCATGCAACAACTTGGATGCATCTCAAAGGTATCATTTGGAGTGAAAGAAGTCAGTCTCAAGAGATGACGTACTATGAGGTTCCATATATATGACATTCTCAAAGAGACAAAACTGTAATGATAGAGAACTCATGGGAGATTGCCAGGGACTAGGGATAGGGGAGAGGATGACTACAAAGAGATAGCAGAAGGGAACTTTTTTGGGTATTAGAACCTGTTCTGTAACCTGATGGTGGTGGTGGTTCCACGAACCTAGACATTAAAACTCGCAGAACTGTGCACACAGAAAGTCAATTTTACTGTATGTTAATTTAAAAAAACAAACCTTTTTAAATCCTGGAAGTAGCAGTATACTTTGAAGGTAGTCAGCCGTCCAAGATAATACCTGTGAATTGAGTAAGAAAGATGAGATGGTACAAGTAAAAGATTAGACATTTCTTATAAAACATTTAGAACTTATATTCATCCATCCATCCAGGCATCCATCCAACCAGCCAATCATTATGGGTGGTTCTGTCCAGTGCACATCCAGGGCTCATGGAATACACAATATGATGCAGTCGGAAGATACGGAAAAATGACAAAATGTGATGAGTATCAACAAAGAAGTACTTTGATTACTGAAAGACAGAAACGCTTCTGAAGCAGTTTCCACTTAGGAAAGAATCTGTCAGATGCATACCAAGTCCAACAGCTTTCAATTATTTTCCCAGGTGGGCTATATCCATGCAGCTGTTTTCACATTGGCACAAAATATCTAATCTGGTGCATTTGCAAAATGTGTAGTAGTTACGTTGTTTTGTATATATCTTATAAAACACACCATATCTGTCTTCAACCCCAAGTTCATTTTATGTGAAATGAAAGTCTAAATGTATGCATATGTATTGGGAAATGGAGAGTTTCCCTTCAGTATGTGAACTTTGTGTCCCTCTTGATGGGGATAATGAGCAAAAGAGAGAACTGGGAGCTGAGAATGGAGACAAGGTCAGCAGAAGAAGAGGAGCAGTGTGGATTTATGTCTTCTTTTTATTTATGTGTCATTTACATTTGCCTTGAAGCCCTAAAAGAGATAGCGGAACAGACCAGAGAGACTGGCCTTCAGGCAGCGTGTGTGGAGAGCGCTGCCCACACATGCGGGGCGAGGTGTTGCCACGGCAGCACCAAGACCTATAACCTCAGAGACCAGCAAGGGGCTTTGAGAAATGTCTGCTCGGTAGGCAAACAAATGGATTAATTACCCCAGGCTTACTTCCTTTTCATGATTGAGACTCTTTCATGATTTGAAGATCCAGAGGCAGAACCCAGAAGTTGCATACAATCAAAACTTGGGATGTGGACCAGACAAGGCACAGAAAAAATGTCCCTTCACATGTGTGTTACTTGCAACAAAATAAAATAAATTTGCAAATTAATTTTGAGATGTATAAAAAAGAAAATACGGATAGATGGATGGGCAGAAGGGTGGCTCACTGGTGGATAGATATAGGATAAAAACAAATTTAGGTCCTCAAGGAGGCGGCGCGTAACTTCCCGCTCTGTATGTGTGGGCTACACATAGTGGCTTTCTTCTAATGAGGACACGTGGAAATGGGGGGAAAAAACCTGATAAACGCTACCTCAGCCAGTGATCAAGACCACCTTCAATAGTGGTAAGACACGTACCCCTTGATATGATGTGATGTGAATGGCACTTTACCTCTGTGGTCTTTCTTCCAAAAACCCATAATGCCGGTATGATCATGAGAAAGTCGTCATGTTCACATATAGGCAAGATATGGATACAATCTAAGTGTCCCTCTACAAATGGATGGATAAAGAGATGGGGTATATACAATGGAATATTATTTAACCAGGAGAAAGAAGGAAATCCTGCCATTTGCAACAACATGGGTGGAACCTGAGGGCCTTATGCTAAGAGATAAGTCAGACAGAGAAAGACACATACTGTATGATATTCTTTATATGTGGATTCTAAGAAAGCCCAACTCATAGAAACAGAGAGTAGAATGGTGAGAGATGGGGAAATGGGGAGATGTCAGTCAAAAGTCACAAACTTTCAGTTATAAGATGAATAAGTTCTGGAGATCTAATGCAAAACATGGCGATAATGGATAACAATATTGTATTTCTATGCTTGAAAATTGCTAACAGAGTAGGTCTTTTTTTTTTTTTTCTCTCTCTCTCTCTTGCGGTACGCAGGCCTCTTAGTGTTGTGGCCTCTCCCGTTGCGGAGCACAGGCTCCGGATGCGCAGGCCCAGCGGCCATGGCTCACGGGCCCAGCCGCTCCGCAGCATGTAGGATCTTCCCAGATCAGGGCACGAATCCGTGTCCCCTGCATCGGCAGGCGGACTCCCAACCACTACGCCACCAGGGAAGCCCCAGAGTAGATCTTAAATATTCTCATCACAAAAAAAGAAATGATAATTATGTGAGGTGATGGAGGTTTAACCAACCCTACTGTGGTGATCATTTCACAAAGTATAAGTTTATCAAATCATCACATTGTGCACCTTAAATTTAACACACTTTTATATGTCAATTATATCTCAATAAAGCTGGAAAAATAAATTATCATTTTTTTAAAAAAGAAAGAAAATCATCAGATAATTCCCGATTGAGGGACACTCCACAAAGTACCAGATCATTATTCCTCAAACTGTCAAGGTGATCAAAAACAGGGGGAGTCTAAGAAATCGTCACAGCAAAGAGGAACTTAAGGAGAGAGGACAGTAAGATGTAATGTGGTATCCTGAATGGGAGCCTAGAACAGAAAAAGGACATTAGGCAAAAAGAAAGGAAACCTGAAAACTGTGTGGACTTCAGCTAATAATAATACATCAATATTAGCTCTTTAATGGGAATTCCCTGGAGGTCCAGTGGTTAGGACTCCTTGCTTTCACTGCCGAGGGCGTGGGTCCAATCCCTGGTGGGGAGCTAATATCCCTCAAGCCTTGTGGAGTGGCCAAAGGGAAAAAAAAATTAGGTCATTAATTATGACAAATGTACTATACTAATGTATGATGTTAATAAACAGAAGATATTGAGTACAAGGGACCTCTGCACTATCTTCACAATCTTTCTCTAAATCTAAAACAATTCTAACATTCAAAGTTTGTTTAAATAAACAAGCTTAGTAAAATGTTCATGGTAGAACCAAGGTGGTGGATAATATTGGTGTGCACTATAAAATTCTTCCAACTTTGTTGTGTGTTTGAAATTATTTATAATTTTAAAAATTATTTAAAAAATTAATGTGTGAGCATTTTGTTTAAACTGCAGGGTAGGAAAATCCTGAAATGCTTCAAGCACCTAGCAAGCAAACAAAGGATTGTAAATTAAAATGAACCGTATAGCGCTAATAAAGATGTGCAAATTGCCTCCGAGGTCTCGTCCTCACTTGGTGTGCCATGTTCATTGCTTTATATTACTCAATGTAAAGTAATTTATAAGGATATTAATAACTTTCCCATCAACTTTGGTTTCCCCAACCCTGGACCCCCTCTTGAGATTTTAAGATGCTTAATGACAGTTTCTCCTGAATGCCCCACAGTTGGAGAGATGCTACATATTTACATATTTCTGAAGATGACCTAGTATCTTACTTCAAAGACAAAAACTGAGGCTACTAGGCCTAACTCCCCCACTTCCTGTCCTCCTACCTACAAACATATTTATAACCTTTCTACCCTAGCCCCTTCCTTCCAGACTCAGAGGGCTATTTAGAGTTGACTCCTCCCCCTGTCCTCCATCCCCCGCTTTCTAATTCTACCAGGACAGTCATACCTTCCATCCATTATTTTATCGCTTTTCCAAATCTTCATATCTTCTCTACCAACTCTCTTCACAGCACCCCCAAGCCTGTGAATTTCATCTTTTGAACAATGAACTGAGTCCTCCAGAAGCAAAGCAAACCAACCACAAAAAGTCTTTTCCCTCTGCCTCCGTTCCCCTCTTTTTCTCATAGCCAGGGTTCTCAGGAGGGCGTGGTCTACACTTGCCGTCTGCACACACATTCATTCCCCAGTGCCTAACTCTGCATCGAAGCCTCTTCCCATCTCACTGTTGGCTTCCCCAAGGCCCACAACAGCAGCCTGGACTGTCAGCAGCAGGGGACCCTCAGGACCCAGTGCCTGCTGGGCATTCTCCCCTCCCCTGGCTTCTAGGACTCGCTTTCCTCCCACCACCACTTTGGCTGATCCTTGTCAGCCTCTCTTGCTGGTTCCTCTTTCTCTGGTCACCCTGATAGGTATTAGAGCTCTGTCCTTGACCTTCTTATCATGCCTTAACACACTCTTCCTGCACGATCCTGCTCCTCTCAAGGTCTCCATCATTCTGATGACGCCCAGATCTTCACTTCCCCACACAATACAAAGGGCTGACATGTAACTTGTTTTGAGGACCTACTACTCACTGGGCACCGTTTAAGCACTTTCCATGCATTGTCTCATCTGATTTTTACAACAAGCCTAGGGGATGGTACTATGATTGTCATCCTATTTTACACAGAGAGATCAAACAATTTGCCCAAGTTCACACAGCCTGAAGTCAGGATTTGAATGCTGACCCATGCTGTAACCACCACACTACTCTTCTCGCAGAACATCTCCACCTGGAGTTTCTTCATTTGCCTCAAACTCAACATGCCACAAATGGAGCTCATATTCTTTCCCCACCTTGTATTTTTAGAGGAGGCTCTAGACTTGCTTTTACAATTGGGCAGGGAGGAACTCTTTAAGAAAAAGAAAAGCAAAAGAAAATAGTGACTACAAAATCAGGTTCAGAGTCCTGAAGCTTCAGCCTGGACTTTCCCCAACACATTTCCGGTGCCGCAGCAGGGTGACCATCAGAAACACCCATCTCTTCAACCCTGCTATGACTCCCCATTTTCCTCCAGCTAAAGTCTAAATTCCTTCGCCTAGCATTTCCCAACTCTGGTCAGCCTTGCCAGGCTTACTTCTCACTGTGCTCTCCTTTTGTTCCTTTGTTCAAGAAATAATTCTTGAGTACTAAGGGTTCTAGACCCAATTCCAATGTGTGTGTGTGTGTGTGTGTGTGTGTGTGTGGTAAGGAGGTTTTCCCACACCACGAAGCAATGCTCAGGGCATCATCAAGGTGTCCTATAACCCAGTTCAAATTCTGATACTATCTTCCTGAAATTAGCATCAGATCCCATAAGTTAAGGGCTCACTCTCACAAGACTGCCCCCTGCCCCCAACTTCAGAGGCCAATCTCAGGTCCAGGTTGCCCCTTGTTCTTCTGACCTACCGGCTATGGGTCAGAAATATCCACAGCCCTCTCCTTAGGTTCTATTAACTTGCTAGAGTGGCTCACAGAAACATTTTACTTACTAGATCATCAGTTTATCATAAAAAGATGTAACCAGGAACAGCCAGATGGAAGAAACAAATAAGCAAGATGGGTGAGTGAGAAGAGTACTATAAATCAACCAAAATCACGTCACTGAGGGTGCTACTTTAGAAGAAATGGTCAAGTCACTTTACGAGAAGGTGACATTTGTGTGAAACCCAAATGGCGAGAAAGGGACAGCCAAGCACAGAGGAGTAGAAAGTCCTGATGTGAACGACTTGAGCGTGTTTGAGGATCAGGAAAGGGTAGGAAGAGTAAACAGGGAGAAGGGCTGGGACACGAGGGTGGAGAGGTTCGCAGGGACAAGACCATGCAGCGTCTTGCAGGCCATGGAAAGGAGTCTGGACTTCATTGGAAGTGAGTTAGAGGCATACGTAATTGTTGAGTGGGCGAAGGAGTGAGTGAACACATAAACACGATGCATGTGCACTGTTTCAAATGTAGTTTGTCTCTGGTGTGTCTCTGCCTTGAGCCCTCGGCGACACCTTTACTTGGACCCTCTTCTGACCACCTGGTTGGTGTCAGGTAAAACAACCTTTGTCCTGAACGCCAGGCACGTTGCTGTTGGACAAACTGAGGTGGCCACATTTGCCCCAGGTCCCATCTCAGAATCAAGGCAGAGGGACCGTAATCAGCCTTGCCTGGAAACAGCCCGGGGCTAGCCCTTACCTCCTGGTCCAGGGCTGATTTCCTTGCAACCCCTCAGGGCTCCTGGGTGAAGAGCGAGGTCATAGACTAGGGTGACGGGAAGGGCCAGGGGCAGTGCAAGAACTGGGAAAATCCAGGAACTTTGGCAACAGAGCAGATTTTGGATCCTTTCAACCTACTGTATAGCACAGGGAACTATACTCAGCATCTCATAATAACCTACATGGAAAAAAAATCTGAAAAAGAATATATATATATATATGTATAACTGAATCACTTTGCTGTACACTTGAAACTAACACAACATTGTAAATCGACTATACATCAATAAAATTTTTTAAAAAAGATTTTGGATCTTTCTTGAGCATTCACCTCTACATGAATGACCTTGGACAGGCCTCTCAGGCTCAGTTTCCCCACCGTGACATGGGGACACAAGTACCATGTCATTGGGTTTGGGGGGAAGAGTAAATAAGACCGTTCAGTAAAATAATAGGTTTAGACAAACATTATTTGCTCTTCCTTCCTTTAAACAAATAATGACCCCATTGCCTAAAAGTTAAACTGCACCGTCAGAAAGCACCTTTCTTCTTTGCTCCTGTTCTATCAAACTGAGAAAACAGCAAAAATCATGTGGTGAGTCTCAGTTCCCCATTTTGTTTATATCCAAGTTGATATTTCCCTTTTGCCACAATAGAAAAAAAAAAAAAAGAAAGAAAAAGAAAAATTGAAACAGCTTCACTTCCCCTTCCCTCAAGATCCAGCATGACAATCCCTCCAGAGGCACAGCTGCAAACCAAAAGAAGCAGCAGAGTCTTCAGAAAGCAAGGTGGCATCACTCCAAGGCTTAGAAATCGAGGACAAGAGCTGGGAAGCCGGGGGGAGTTGGCATTAGACCAAGCCTCCGAGGGCCTCCGTGAACTTGGCTTGTACAATACCCTCCCCTTGCCCCACATCACGTGGGAGCAGATCATTCAGATTATTGTGGGAGCAACAATTCATGTGGCCGAATTATTTTTCTTTCTCATTTAGTTCTCTTTGTCTTGCTCTTTAAAACAATGTCCAAACAGACTGTGGGCCACACCGGATCATCTAGGGTTCAGTGTTTTGGGAGCTGGTTTTCTGAAAGCCCTAGTCTCAGGAAAGCTCAGCAAGTTGCCGCATTTCACTAGGGGGCCAATGTGGAGCATGTACGTACACACACACACACACACGCACACCCCTCCCCTGGCCCCAGTTCCACACCACTCCCCTACCCTCAACCCCAGGAAGTAGATTTCTCAACCAGCAGGGCTGGGTATGAGTCACAGGCAATTCCGTTTTCTTTGGGGGCATAAGACTTCCCTCTCGCTCTTGGGGCCACAAGGGGTTGCTGAGAAGGAGATGTGGTCCTGACCTTGAAGGAAATTCCCACGTCTGTACTGTGGCTGGGGAAGAGCACAGTTTCTTTTCTCAGCCATCTCAAGGGTCAAGGGTGCCCTTGTTCCTGGTAAAGGACTGATGTCTGCAGGGGTTGGTGTGTGGATGCCAGGGAGAGGGTGTAGGAATGGAGGGCTAATATGAACTGTGGGCTCCTCAGGAGAGTCTGCCCAAGGTCACATGATGATGGGGAGGGTGTATGTACGTGTGTGTGTGTGCCCACACTTATGTGCAGCTGGTGACTGAGGCTTTCAAACTTTCCTCCAGGAGCTGCTGCCTTTGCGGAGGGAATAAAGGAGAAGTCCCTCTCCCCTCTCCCTCCACCTTGGTTGATCCATGAGGAAGGGTGGTCAGGTCCATTGCTCACACAATGTTCTCCTTTTCCTCAAATCAGCTCAGACTAAGCAAAGAAACAGGGTGGTGGCCCTCCCCCATAGTGCATCATGGTGGCAGGAGAGGAAGGGCCCTACTTGGGGGGACAAGACTCTCCCTGAATCCATGAGAGTTGTCCCGACGGCTCCCTGGGGATGGTCAAGATGAGTCTTCAGGAAGACTCATACCAGGCATCTTCTGTTTCCTTTCCTTTCTCAAGTGGAAATGATGCATCCCTGTCCTTGTGATCCACCTGCAGGCTGCCCACCATCCTTGAAAGGGACAGAGAGGAGAGAGACAAACCAAGCAAAGCCAGTGGGCTTTGAAAGCAGCCTTAGGTCTGATTGCCAGCGCTACCCCAGGGGCCAGCCCTGCCTGAAGCCCTTTGAGTCCAGGTCATTGGAAGGCTGCTATGGGGCCATTTGGTGATCAGAGGGGCCTGTGCCTGTCTCAGGACACAGAGGGCTTCTGTTGGCCACTGACGCCCAGCGTGGGCAGGTGGGAGGGTACCAATCCCAGACAACAAGTTGATGCAAGATGGCACTGACCAGCCAAACCACAGGAAGAAGAGAAATTCAGTAAACAGAAGACACTTCACTGAACCCAAATGAGGTAAATGCCTATGTGTCTGACTTTTAGAAGAAAGGGGAACATGAAAAGCATATTCTTAGCAAGTTTTCTTCAGGAAAGAAAATGTTTCACAACATGTGTCCTGGCGTGGGTACATTTCGGGCCATTCTGAGTCCAGAGTCCTGGTCACTGGCTTCTCCAAGTTCAGTGCCAAGAGTCCACGATGGCCTCTGCTCTGCCAGCCAGGCTGCGGTCTCAGAAAGATCCTTCCCCTCTCAAGGTGGGGAGCTAAAGAGGGTTTCCACTCAGATAACCTGAAACCCAAGAGACGGGTTAAGCTCCTCAACCCCTGGATTAAGTGCTGTTTTGCTGTGCTTACCCCAGCAGAGGGCAGGGCAACATTGCTCTCTTCTCTCCCCACCCCAGCGTCAGGTCCAAGGCCAGAGGAGGTGAGCATTAGCAAAAATGTGGCTTTTTTTCCTTGGTTGGAAAGGCTGAAAGCCTGATATGCTTCTGGGCCTTCGGCTGGCCTAGGTGTTACGAAGATGCTGATGTTACTGCTTTGAGCATCAGCGCTGTGGATTGTGCCAGGAGTGTGGGTGTGTGCATGGGGGCTGAAGCCTCTTTCACCCTGGGTTCGCCTCCATCCCTTACATGGTGAGGCTGGAAAAAAAGCCTGTGGCTTCTCCCGAGGCCTTAAGCAACACCCTTGCCCCCATTTAAATCCTATCTGGCGGCTGTTTCCTGCTAAGGTTATGACATCACTGCACGACGTTTCCTCTTTAGCAAAGCGGGGTCCAGGTGATGTTCAAAGGTTGGCCCCCAAAACTGAAAAGAACAAGAATCAAGGATAGTGTTTACTCCCTAGGAAAGGTGCTGTTTCTCAGGAAAACTGCAGAAGCCCCAGATGCATTTGCCAGACAGAGCTAGATCAGCAGAACAGCGGGTTTGGAGCTGGAGGCCAGTTCAGTTCCGCCAGTGAGAAGAAAAACAATGCAGAATGTGGTTTTCTAGTTCCTGGGGTTTAGGGAGCTCAGCAACTCTCTCTCTCTCTCTCTCTCTCTCTCTCTCTCTGCCCTTGCTGCATCGTTGTTAATTGTGGAGGAAACTCTGCCCTCTCTTAGTATTGACATTGAGTTTCCAGCAGCCTCAGTTTATCTGGCAGTGAAATGGGAAACCTCATTTTAAACTCATCACCTATGGTATGAGAGAGGTGGGTGTGACTCCCATGGGCCTTTCCATATCATCTCCTCCCCCTCAATCGCCCTTTCTCTTTCTCCCCTGACTTCTGCTTGTTCTTTCTCTTTTCCTCCTACTCTCGAGGTCCTCTGTCCTCTGTCCCCTCTCTGCCCCCTCCAGGCAGCAAGATGAAGAGCGTGCCACATTCTGGTTAAGGAGTTTTGCTTTGCAGAAACACAGCCCATTTATGATCCTGCCCTTCCCTTCTAGGGACTTGTGTATTTACATTTAGCAACATGAGGAGAGAGGCTTAGCTGGGAGTTTCTGAGGCCGGGGAAAATTACAGTGATACTTAAAAGTGATGCCCTCACCCAGGTGCTGAGCTGGTGCTGTGCCCAAGCGGCCACTGAGCTCTGAACAGAGGGGCTTGTGGAGGGGGGGGTGTCGGAAAGGAGGGGGCTAAGGTTCCCCCTTGGAGTCATGGTTAACTTTCTCCATGTTCCCAAGCCAAGAGACAGAGACAGAAGCAGAGAGGGAAAGAGGGAGACACAGCAAGACACAGAGAGACCAGAGAGACCAAGAGAGACCAGAGAGGGGAGAGACAAAACATCCAAAGGCTAAAGAGAAAGAAGGAGGTGTGGCAGTTCTTGAATATGTTTAAAAATCACAAATAAGATTTGAAGAGAGGGGAAAGGGTTTAAAAGGGATGTTTTCCCCTTATTTACTACTAAATGAAGGAGCCCCTGCAGCAGGTGACTGGCGACCAGGGGAGGTTCCATAAGAACCAGGACCAGTTAAGTGGCAAGGTCCCCGAGCCTTTGTTCCTGGCCTGCAGGGCAACTTGTACCTTCTGCAGTTTTCTGTGGAGCAGGGTGGTTGAAAAGTACGGTAGACCAGGCACTGAAGCTTGTCCTGAAGAGCCAGGTCATGGGTTGATCTGTCTGGGGTGTCTCAAGTCCCCCATCCCATTAGATATCCCTGTCCGACTAACACTTCTCCCCCGCAAGCTGTAGATGACGTGTTAAAGCAGGGACTGCAGGCCCAGGATCACACATATCCCAGCTGGAACCCAGGACCAGCCACTTACTAGCTATGTGTTTGAACCAAATTCCCTAATCTCTGCGAGCCTTGGTTTTCCCATCTGGAAAATGGGGGTATTAATATCCCACAGTGTTATTGTAAGAATTATTAATAATATTAGTACACTATTAAACAAGGAAACAAGTAATGGTCTTGGCGCTTAACCAACACATACTGAACACCACACTGTGGGTGTGTGTCATACATTCATGACCCCAAGTCGATCTCACATCACCTCCACCAGGTACGGACCACAAACATTCTCACTTTTTTTTGGCGGTACGTGGGCCTCTCACTGTTGTGGCCTCTCCCGTTGCGGAGCACAGGCTCCGGACGTGCAGCCTCAGCGGCCATGGCTCACGGGCCCAGCTGCTCTGCGGCATGTGGGATCTTCCTGGACTGGGGCACGAACCCGTGTCCCCTGCGTCGGCAGGTGGACTCTCAACCACTGCGCCACCAGGGAAGCCCAACATTCTCACTTTTTACATGACACTGAGAAAGGCAAAACCAAAAGTTCCCGCTGACAGGGTGGCTCCAACACCCTTCCCTCTCGCAGCCAACACATCATAGGCGACCAAGATACGTGAGCTTCCTTTCCTTCCCCACCTACCGATGGTTTGGCTTTCTGTTTGGACAGGCCCATTCCCTGCAGCTGGAGTCTAGCCCTGCAGAGCTGCAGAACCCTGGAGAAGCAGCCCAGCCTTGGAGGGCGTCGGGAAGCACCTCGTCCCAAATCCATCAGCCAATAGCTGGTGGAGGTATCCTGGGCAAAATTATTTTCTCTCTCTGAGGCCTCTGATTCCTCATCAGAGGAATGGAAGTAGAGGTAATGCTAAGGGTCTTCCTGCCCAGACAAGCTGTTTCGAAGACCCAGGGTAGGGAGGCAAGTGTTATCAGTGCAGAGAGAAGCCACAGCTCACAGGACGGGCAGAATTCTCTTCCTCTCTCTCAGCCCCACCAAGAGCCTCTGTTAGACCTATAGACCCTCGGGGCATAGGCCGGGCTGTGGCTGCACCCAGACTTTAGAAGGGGAAAAAGGAGGACCACACAACCTGAACTTTGACCTGGGGTTTAGGCCCCCAGTCCATTGAGAGCAGTCAAATTTCAGGATAAAACACATAGGTTGAGAGATCAGACATGTGAGGCTTCAAGTCCATCTTAAGAGTCTCTTCCTAGCTGTGTGACCTTGACAAGTCACAGTCTCTCTGAGCCTTAGTTTCCTCATCTATGTAATGGGAATAAAACTAGTGCTACCTCCAAGGGTAGATGTAACAAAGCAAGGCTTAGAAAGCACCTGGCCCAGCCTCCAGGGCACGGCAAATGCTCATCCACGCTGCTGCCCCTGCACCTGTGCTGAGAGCCGAGGGGCTGTGCTCCCAGGCTTCCCATCCCCACCTGACTCAGGGCCTCGTCCTGCCACCGCTGTCCATACCGGGTACGAGTGCCACTCGCAGGGTACGTGAAATGGCCTTTGAAAGATGAAGGCTCTGTGCTGCTCATGGATTTTCTGTTTAAATTTACTGATTCCCTAATTATAATCTCAGCAAGAAAGAAAGGACCGAGACCAGCAGGGGCTGTCGAAGAGCAATTACTTGGCAATTTTCTTTTCTCCAGTGGAAGCGAAGGGAGGTGTAGGAGCGCGACACAGGGAGCTCAGACTCCCTCCTCCTTCCCTTTCCCTGGGCTCAGTGTGCTCTGCCCTGTTGGCAGGGCTGGGTGGCTGCCTGGGAGCCGACTCAGCGCTTCCTTGGAGGGCAGCCACGGGGATGGTGCTTGGGGGGCAACCAGGGAGGGGGAGCTGGCGGGTGGAGGGGGACTTACCCATAAGGTGACATCTCTTTGTCATCCCCCTTTCTTGCAAAGCTGAAACAGAGCCTGCTCTCCCCTTTCTTCCTGGCTAACAGATAACTGTAGGGCACATACCTAATTGACAGATCTTTCTTTTTCTTTCCTAATTTCCAAAAGTAGAAAGAACACTTGCATAGAATTATCCAGGGTGCTTGTCAAAGATTCAGGCCCCAAAGTCTCACCTCAGGCCTGTAGAATCAGCCTCTGCCGCCTGGGGGTGGGCACTGACATCTGCACGTGGCTAGTGGTCTGGGAGATGCTCACAGATGCTGAAGGCCGCAAGCCCCCCACGGTGGGCTGTAAACTCCTTGAGCCCATCCTGTTTCCACGTGGCAGCAAGATGCAAGGCTGGGCCCAGTGTCTGATACCTGACGATCCATCACTGCATCTTTGGGCAACTCAGCTCATCACCTCTTGGGTGCCTGGGGTCACCAGCTTTGGAATTGTCAGATGCAGAAAAGGATGGCTGAAGACTTGCCTTGTCCTCTGCGCAGAGTGACCCAAGCCAGTACATTGTTGTTTGCAGAGTGTCAGATCCAGAAGGACTCTAAGCAAGCAATTTCTGAGCGTGAGAACAAAGATGCCTGGGCTTCAAAATCTGGTTCCACCACCACTTACCAGCAAGACAACTTTGGACATGTTGCAGCACCTCTCTGTGCTTCAGCTTCCTCAACTGTAAAAATAAGACAATAACAGAACCATCTTCCTGGGAGGATAACTTACGATTACATGGGACACACGCACACTAATGCACATGTACGCCCATGCATGCGCATACACAAACACGTGTGCGTGAACACACGGTACCTCACAAAGTGTCGGGCACATGCGAACTGCGAATTAACTGCTGTTGCTGGAGGCTTACTACACACTAAGCACAGTGCTGAGTGCCATAGCTGGATTTTCTCACCACCTGGTAAGTAGGTTTTTGTCCCATTTTACAGAGGAGGGAACTGAGACTCAAAGAGATGAAGTAACTGGTGCCAGGTTAAAGATGCAGTAAGGTTGGAGCCATTGGTTTATTCATAAAATATTGACTGCTCTGTGTGTGCCAGGCTCTATTCAAGGCATGGGGGATTTTGTGGAAAACAAGGTAGACAAGGTTCCTGGTCCCTTGGCAATCACATCTATTTGGGGGAGATTTGGAGACTGACTCTAAATTGTCTGACTCCAGAGCCCACATGTCTGCCCACCACTCATACTGCCTTCTTCATAGGCCATGGGTCTTATGATCATCGTCAAGCACACGGCCAAGCCTCTCCCATCTCCTGTCGCTGTGTCTGGGTCCTGGGACTCTTTACTTGGAACAGAGTGGGACTTGCTGAGAAGAGCTCTGATCCTGGGATGGGGAAGCAGGTTGAGGGTAGAATACAGACCACCAGGTTCCGAGTGAGGATTGGAGGGTCTCAAAAACTGTGAGTAGAAACAGCACTCATTTTACAGTCAGACCTAGCCTTTGCTGCCTGTTATTCCTGGAAACGTTGTCCAAAGTGCATTGAGATCTCCCCATCACTAGGAAGGATACCTGCTCCTCCACCAAGTCCCCTGACCTACATCTTCTCAGGATCAGAAGGGCGGTCACCCCTAGCCAGGTGGGCTGCAGGTCGGGGAGCAGGAACTTGGGCTCCCTCTACTGAGACAGTGGGGGACTTGCGTTCTAGGCGCAGAACAGCCTCTCTGTAGGACTTCCTCCCTGTCAAGAAGGTGGTGGGGTTGAGAGAGTCCTGGTCAAAAATAGCCCCTCCTGTGGCTGCCAAGGACGGCAACAGCTCCCCGGCAGAGCTGTCAGGAATGCTCGCTCTTCTGAGGTCCTTGCCTCTGCACCTAAACTTTCCCCAGCTGTGCACACACAGATCCCTGGGTTCTGGCCCCAGGTAGCTCCCTCAGCCTCCGCACCATACTCTTAGCCACACCAAACAAGCACTGCTTCCCCTGCTGGGCCCGTTGGGCTGGGCTTGCCCCTGGCCGCTTCCTGCTCACCCCACTGCTCCCTACCGACTGGGGGTGGGCCATGACAGAGAGTGGCCCTGAGCCCCATTTCCAGGCTCAGCTTTGCCTCCTGGAAGCCACCCCATAGTGTTTTTGGAGTCACTTAACATCCTAACGATTAGCAAACTCTTGCAACCAGATGCCTGGGCTCTGCTGAGTCAGCAGAGGTCCCAACAGCAGTGGAGAACAGACCGTGGGCAGTGTCACTTCGAATGAGTCTCGTGACCTCTCAGGGCTGCAGTCTCCTTGTCTGAAAACTGAAACAAAAGGCTGAGGTTAAAAGGGACAAAATATGGGAAAGCACTTTGGAAAGTATAATGCACAAGTCGCTGTTAGTATTTCTATTATGTTTGAAACCGGGAAATCAGCTGAGATGCCTTATTCTTTAGGATTCCAGCGGCTTTTCTTGGATGTCCCCCCACCACGACCATGTAGTGGGCCCCTTCCGTTCTCAGTCTCTCTGCTATTATGTAGATGTTGGGGGGGAGTGTACGGAGGGCAGGGTACTCCCAGTCACCTGGACTTCTGAGCACCTGCTAACACTGAATTAGGCCAGCTTAGGGACCTGCTTGGTTTCATAGGTACCCTGATTCTATTCCACATCAAATCCATCTGAATTTGTAATTCAATCCCTTCTCCTAATTTTCACTTTAAAAATCTGACAAATCCTTTGTATGTAGCCAACTTCACGGGAAGTTCGGGGAGACAGACGGAGCTTACCTCACGGCCACACAGACAACTTAAAGGTGAGTTTCGACATCTCCCTAAACATCCCTTGGTTATTGCCAATACCTGGAGGCCAGCCTCCATCTCCACTTTCCTAAGCCCTCTTCAGCTCTCTCCCATCCCAAATTCCTACCACAAGAAGTTTAGGTCTTTCTTCCTTCAAGGACCCACACCTCTATCTACAAAGGCCATCCCTTCCCTGAGAGGAGCTTAGGTGTCCGTTGAGGGGATAATAACTTCTTTCTCTCCACTACACTTTAATTGATCTCTGGACTCCCCATCATGTGGGTAAGAGATAGGAAAGAAGGAGGGCTGATGGGATGCTACCGCAGGGGCAGAGAGTGAGGATGTCGCAGAGAGGAGCTCCAAGGCTGCACAGAGTTCTGCCCCATAGTTATTTTGGAGGGGGTCTTAGCCCCTCAAGTCAGAGAATCAAACTCAAGCCTTTTCTCCTCTACACGGCAGAGTCTTAATAAAGGTTTGTCCTGAGCTGACCTAGTTCACTAACATATTAAGGAAGGCAGGACCCATACGCTTTCCAACCGAAGCTGAAGCCACAGGAGCAAAAGGGCCCTGGAAACGCCTCCAGGCCCATTGTGTCTGGTCCTTTGTCCTCCTGCTCTGGAACCTCTGAAGCCCAAGGACACCCAGCTCTCAGACTCGTGGCCAGAGACAGAGACAAGAGATGTGACTGAAGCTTCTGAGTAAGGAGGAGAGACGCACAGTCATTCCAGACTCCAGATAATTCCATGTGGGATCAGCACACCCTGGAGGGGCGGCCGTGGGTCTCAGGTTCTTCATCTGAAGAACCTGAGTGGGGGCTTCCCTGGTGGCGCAGTGGTTGAGAGTCCGCCTGCTGATGCAGGGGACGCGGGTTCGTGCCCCGGTCCGGGAAGATCCCACATGCCGTGGAGTGGCTGGGCCCGTGAGCCATGGCCGCTGAGCCTGCACGTCTGGAGCCTGTGCTCCGCAATGGGAGAGGCCACAACAGTGAGAGGCCCGCGTACCGCAAAAAAAAAACCCAAAAAAGGAACCTGAGTGGTCAACATCATAACAATAACAAGAGCAGCAACTGCAAATAATAATAGCTGCCCTTACTTGAGCGCTTATTATGTGCCACGTCCTTACACACATTTATCATTGAGTACGGTAATCATATGATGTAACTACCCTCATTTTACAGAGTGAGGAACGGAAGAACTGAGGCTTAAGAGGTTTCGTTTGTCTAGAGGTGACACAGCAAGAGGTGTAGGAACTGGGCTTTTAACCATCACATGGCCCTGCCTTCTAACCAGTATACCATTTAACACTTGTATCAATTCTCAACTTAGAAATGAACTTCTCAGGTATTATTTTATTTACCCCTCACCTCGATATACCCAACCTGGAAGCTATGTTACAACCACATCACAGACAAGGAAATGAGGCTTAGACAAATGACAAGGCTCGTCCGCCTCTCCTTTGCTCACTGGAATTCGAGGGCGATGCCAAGGTAAAAGGTATTGACATTCTGCAGTGGAAAGATAACCTGGTGGGGGGGAGTGTATATTAAAGGGGTGAGCCTCTCCCTCCCCATCATGAGCAAGCTTACGGACTAGATGGAGAAAAACAACACAAACCACCCAAAAAGCTTTCACATCCCCTTTGGTATGCCATTGCTTCCTGCCCTTCTGGGAACATGCCAGCTTGGCGCTGAGCTTGAATTCCTCTAAGAGTTGAGTTGGTTTCACTATTTGAGGCTCTGGGCACAGTGACAAGGGCGGGTTTTCTCGGATGTGCAGTGAGCATTACACCAGAGTTTGGGAAATAGCCCCTACTCAGCACTGCACCGATTCAAATGCCCCCGTGTCTCCCTACTGCCTACTAGCCACCCAGGACTCTGCCAGCCCCACTGGGCGCTGATGTAATTACCAATATGAGGATGAATATTTAAAGGGACTTTTATTTCACCGGTAATGCCTCCTCTCCAAGTTCCCTCCGTCACTGCCTCTAGATGGATTTCTAGAAGGATTATTCTGACTTAGACCTGGAGCTGCCTGTGGTTTGGCCTTGGTCATGTGACCATTCTTCCTGCTTTCTTGGTGGGTGGCCTTAAAGGTAGAAGGGACTAGTCAGTCTGGCCTGGCTGTGAATGTCAGGGTCAGCCCTTCTATTCTCCATGACCGGATCTGGGGAAACAGGACTGTGGCTAGTACAGAGAAAGGGAGACAACCATAGAAGCAAAGGGGACTGGCCACCCATGACGAATTACCTCTTTACTATTTCTTACACCTGCCTTGGTACCACAAGGGATTTGGGTCATTTGTGACAATATATGTAGTAAAATATAAAATGCAAGTGACCCAAAATCTGAAGACAGTGTAGAATTTGGGTTAAAAACGGAGGCTCTCCACTCTCATTGTCATTGCTGTGGGAGAGGCCACCTCTCTATCTGTGCAGGGGTCTCTAGAGTGACCCAGGACTGTTGTGATTTTAGCAACTGAAAGTAGCTGCATCCCCGGAAGCTCCTCAGTCCTGGGAAACCAGGACAGTTGGTCACCCTGCCCGTTGAACACCAGAATCAATTCTGACAGTTGGGAGGTCTTATCCCCATTTTAAAGATAAGGAAATAGAGGCTCAGGAAGCTGGAATACCTGGCTTATGGGCACACACCTAATGAGTGGTTATGGTGGCAACTTAAGTTGAAGTCTCACGGGCTCCAAAACCCACGTTATCCATGGTGCTCTAAATCAGGCAAGATCCTGACCAGAGCAAAATTTCAAGCCTGTTTTGGTGAATTTATTCAAAAGAGCTTGGTGGCTGGAGGAACCCAGCTTGTATCCATGAACGGTGGGGAGGTGGGCATTCTTCCTTGGGCTGCCCTTGGCACTGGGGATGGAGCAGAAGAAAACAGACCTGGTCCCATTGTCTGGGAGCTTGCAGACTGGGGGGACAGATATCAGGCCGATACATATATAAAATAGAGGCAGGGAAGGCCAAGTGCCCTAAAGAAAGATACACGCACACACACCTGTCCCCGCCGGGTAAGGGAATCGGTGGTCAGAGGGGTGCTTTCCTGATGGAGTTGTTGGAGGGACCTCTCTGCGGAGGTGACATGTGAGCAAAAACCTGAATAAGGTGAGAACAACTTTGTGTGAGTAACGTTCCAGACCGAAGAAGCGCAGTGCAAAGGCTCTGAGTCCAGAACGTGCTTGGCCTGTGTGAGGAACAGCCAGGGGGCCCGCGAGGCTGGAAGGGAGTGAGCGAGGCAGAGGCTGCCAGGACCTTAACCCAGAGCCTTGCAGGGAGGCTGCTGGAGGGTTCAGGACAGGATAAAGACAGGACTGTGAGCTGGAGGTGACAGAGATCAGCCCCTGCCCCCCACCGCAGTCTCAGCCACTGCAGCCATGTCCTCATGGGCCCCAGGGCTGTGGTCTCCTCTGGCCAGGTGGCTCAGGGTCAGGGCCACCGAAGTGGGAGATGAGGGTGGGGTGATGAGGAGTACCTTTCCCTGTGTCCCTGGTCGAGTGGCTCAGCTCCCTTGGTCTGCCTTCCTCCTTGTCTCAGCATCACTCCAGGGTCAGAGTCCTTTGTCTAGGCATCAGAGTTCTCAAGAAGCTCTCCATGCCCAGCACAGTGCTGGGATCTGAGGGAGCATGGAGTCCATGTCAGGCCTGGGATAGAAATGTGAACAAAAGAGACACACTCTCCCTGTTCTCCGGGCAGCTTACACGCAGGGAGAGAGGCTGTCACTAAACCAACAGACACACAAAGGGGTCCACATTTATATGCGAATCAATACAATTGTGTATCCTAGGTGAGATGAAGTTGGAGAGATAAACAGTGGTGGGGATCACAAGGGCCTTGAAAGCACTGCCAAGCAACGTGGGTGTGATTTTGAAGGCAATGGGGAGTCATTGATGGAATGTAAATGAGGGGCTGACTAAGCAGATTCACTGTGAGAAATGGGCCAATCAGAGAGGTACTAAGGAAGCAGAAGTGACAAGAGCGGGTGATAGCTTGGGTGGAACTAATGATGACATGGAAAGAGGGGAAACTTGGGTCGTTTTCCCCCCAAATGGATGTCCACCAGGAACCTCAGAATGTGACCTTATTTGGAAATAGGGTCTTTGCAGTTGCAATTAGTTAAATTAAGTTGAGGTCATAGTGGATTGGGACCATTGTCCAATGACTATTGTCCTTATAAGAAGAGAAAGCAGAGACACAGGAAGAAGTCCACGTGAAGATCAAGGCGAGGTTGAGAGGGATGTATCTACAAGCCATGAAATGCCCAGGATTGTTGGCAATCACTGGAAGCTAGGAGAGAGGCAAGGAACGGATTCCCCCCTGTGCCTCCAGAAGGAACCAACTCTACCAACACCTTGATATCAAACTTCTGGGCTCCAGAACTAAACTTTAGTGAGTGACTAAACTTCTGTTGTTTTAAGCCACCCAGTAGGAGGTAATTTGTTATAGCAGCCACAGCAAACTAATACCGAGGGGAAAGAGGATGAGGGAGAAATCAAGAATGACTCCCAGTTTTGTGACCTGGGTATCCTGGGAGGCTATGATGTGGTTTGCTGAGCTAAAGAATATGGGAAAAGCCATCTGGGCTATTTGCAAAGAGCACGGCCCTGCAGACCCAGAAACAGGACAGGTATATTTTGATGGGAACATAAGAATTAAAGAAGAATCCAGAATCACTTGTATCTAGGAATTGGGACCCCAGCCCTAAAACGTGCATTTTGTGAGGCTGTGTCCTGCTTTCAGGGCCTCTGGGACGCAGTGGTGAGACACAAGGAGCCTGACTTGTAGGGCTCTCTGTTGGTCAGCCTGGGGCAGCCAGACCACACCTGTGACCTTTGGTATCCAGCTGAAGCTGGCTCTTCTCTTTCCACGCTTACATAACACAGGGGGTCCGAGTCCAGTTCTGAGCATAGTACACAAGGGTGGGGGTCAGGAGAAGACAACATTGGGCCGGACGTGTCGATGGGTAGCAATGGGGTAGCATCTGGGGCCACCAGACGGGGAAGGGGAGGTTTCAAGGACCCCCTTGGTCTCTCCCCATCTTTTCCCTGGACGCCTCTGCAGCTGCACAATCCCCCTTCTCGCCAGCTGCATAGCAAAACAGTGGTTCCTCCAGCTCCGAGCCAGGCCCTGCAGACGTACTGACACAGCTGAGGGCAAAGGGCATCAAGACCCCAACACGAGGTGCCCCGCCCTCAACACAAATGAGCCTGAGCAACTCCAGCCAACAGCGCGCATGAATCTCCATCAGCTCTTAGGCATCATTTCTCATAATGATAATGGGGAGAGGACACGGAGCCCCACTGAGAACATGGAGGCCCTAAAGAAAGGTGAATCCCTCTCTGAGGACCACACTTGCACGGAATGGATTTTTCTGAGATTCAGAGGGAAAAAAAACACAACTGATTTAATTCTGAGGAAATTGCCTTTTTTACCCACCTGTGTAAGCCTGTATTTAAATGCTAATATTTTTGGCCTGCTGGGATGCCACATTTATTTTCTTCCTAAGCAGCAACAAAAATCATTTATTTATGAGAATTCTAGCTCCAACCCTCTCTCCTGAGTTCCTTACTTTCATTTCCATCAACGAGCTAGACTTTTCTCTCCCTAAGACAAATGGTATCTGTAACCATTTCATTCCCCAGACCTGATCCTCTTTGTACCCTTCCTGTTTCTGTTTCTAGGAATGCTGGTGGCTTTTGACTCCCTCCCGTCCCTGAGACTTTCCTCTGATCAGTCACCAGTCCCATTGACTCCACCTCCTCCCCTGGAGTGAATCACCAAGTCGGCCTGAGCCTCCACTTCCCCATCTGTATAATGGGTAAAATTAAATCATAATATCAACCTCATGAGTTTGTGACAAGACTCAGATAATCCAAATACAACCCCCAGCACAGAGTAACAAGTCATGGTGATTGTAATGATCCTGACCCCCGTGGAATCTGCCCTTTTCCTCTTGGAGGTTGTTCTATTATGAGCTGTTCAGTGAGCTCTGAGAAGACTCAGTCCTTCTGATCAGAAAAACACACACTGGTCACTATTTGCATCAGAGTATTTTCACGCTCTGAAATTCTCTACCTTATAAATTTGTTTGTTTATGGTCTGAGCACCCCTCCCCCACTCCACCTGGAAAATGCAATTTCCGCAAGGGAAGGGATTTTGTCTTTTTGGCTGGCGCATCCCCAGTGCCTGGCACATAGTGGGATTCTAGAATTGTAGAAGGGAAGACACCTAGACTGTGCCGGTTATTAAGCTACTGACCCCCAGCTTCAAGGGCTCCCTTCCCTGTCCTGCTCTGTGATGCTGGGCTGGGACTCTGCAAGCCACCTCTCTGCTTTGCCAGCAGTGCCAGAACAGGCTGTGCCATGGCGGAGAGGGAGGCTGCAGGCTGGAGAGGGGGCCTTGTCCCTTCCAGGCAGCTTCCTGCTCCTGCCCGTGTCCCCACGGCCACAGTGCTTTAGCCTAGCAGTGGCGGCAGCTTCCAGTGTCTGATAGATACTTTTTTGAACTCCCAGAATCAACCTCATAACTCTGCCTCAGAGATGCTAGTAGAGTCCCTCCTCCAGGCTTCTAGGTCCTGAGGACCCCAGTTCTTTATGTTGTCACCCCTACCCCCAGCCCCAGAACTAGAGCAGGCAGCCGATTCCTGCAGTTACCACCTCTGTGATGCCTCCTCACTGTCCCCCTTTGCCTTTCCGGTCCTCCAATACCTGCTTAACACGTCCTTATATGAAATTCTCTCTGTTAAAATAGCTGGTGTGGCTTGTGTCTCCTGGCTGCTCTGTGACTGAATCTGTGCCTACTCTCCACCTCCCTCCCATCCCCACAGCAATGGCCGTGGAGGGAATTCCCTCCAGGATAAATGTCTCCATTCTCTCTCCACGATGTTTTAGGGATGGGGAGTTTATGATTTTAAGGGACAGCTACTTTTTTCTTTTAATAGCGAGGCAAAACGCGTCTCCCTCACACTGCCAGTGGCTTTAACTTTGAACCCTGATGAGATAGATACTAAATAAGTTTCCATGAATTTTCAAGTCAAATGTCAAATGGTCTTGACTCAAGATGGCTGTGTGATCATCAATAAGTTACTTTCCTTCTCTGAGTCTTTCCTCACCTATAGAGTTGGTAACATAATAGTACCTTCCTCACAGAGTTATAAGGATTAGATCTGGGCAAAGTGAGTATTTAGAGCAGTCACCTGCACGTAGAAGGCATTCAATGAATCCTGCTGTCATCGTTATCATTGTGAGGACAGCCTCTCCACCCTCTAAAGAATAGCATGTTTGTCCTGTCTTAGCCTTGCACTCAGAGAGGTCAGTGCACTCTCCTGGGCCCAGACGCCATCTGGAACCCCCATTTGCCCCTCCTCCTTCCCCCCGGAACTAGTTTGTGAAGATTCCCATAAACAGTTTCAGGTGGAGAGATAACTGTCTTCCCAAGTTCCTTTGGCTAACGCACACTGGTACAAGGAGGCTGACTAATTATAAGCCTGCTGACGGCTTAATTTCCCTGGAGACCCCTGGATATCGTGTGGCCTCTTCTGTTCTTTGTTTTCAGAATACCGTGTTTCTTGAGCAGAGAAGGATCCTCTCCTATACTCTCCTATCATGAATTTAATATAGGCACAACCTGCCTTCCTTCGCTGGGAATTTTCTTGGCACACTAAACACCTTGCCCACATTCCTGGGCGTTTTGCTGTGTGATATTTTGGATGCTGTCGACCCTCTCTGGGCCTGAGTCATTTATTTAAGATTGAGGGTTCAGATACTTGATGCCTTGCTGTGTTCAGAGGAGGATCTGAAATGCTTAGTGTTTGGGTTACTACTAGGGGAGATTAAAACTTGGAGCCTGGCTCCACGATTTCCAGTGACCATGAAGCTTCACCTACACAGCATGAATTCTTTTAGGGGACGGGGCAGGAGTGGTGGCACCAACAAAAACAGTGGCAGTAGCAGGAGCAGCAGTAATGACCTTTGCCCCTGACAAAGTGGTTTCTATGCCAGAAGCTAAATTAATCGCACTGGTTTCATTTAAATCTCCCCCAAACTTTAGGAGGTAAGAATTGTTCTTCCCATTTTACAGATGAAAAAACTGAGGCTCTTTGGCTTGCTCCAACAATTGCTAAATTGCAGACCTTAGGATCTCAGGTCTGTCGTTGGCTTTTGTACTTGCTGTTCCTCAGCCCTAACAGTTATTACCTCAGGGAGCTGTATGGCTGGTTTGGAACCTCTGCTTAAGTGTCATTTTAATAGAGAGAAGACTTCCTCGATAACCCTATAAAATAGGAGCTCCTGTCACTCTTATCCACTTAGTCAGCTTTCTTTTTCTTCGAAGCACAATCGATATATGCACATATTGCTTGACTGCGTCTGTCCTTCCACCACATGAATGTGAACTTGACAAGCACAGGACTTTTTCTGTTTTGTCCATCACTGTATATTCAGTGGCTGGAGCAGAGGTCATGGTAACAGTGTTTTCAGCATATATGGGTGTAGAATGAATGAGTGATTAAATACCAGGTGCAAAGATCCATGGTCTTAACCATTATCTGTCTTGCTTGGAGGAGTTATGAGATACTTGTTTATAAGATTGGCCCGATCCTTCAAACAGTAGGTGCCGTTGTTTCTTTACCCCTGTGTGTTCAAATGTTGGGATTCCAGATTCCTGAGCTGGAGCCCAAATACGAATCCCCTCCGGACATCTCTCGTCATCCCCAAATAGACGCTGCTGACAGCCTTCCAGAAGTTCCTCCTCCAGCAATATTCCTGGCCAGGTTTCCAGCCGAAAGACCAAGTTCAGGGTCAGCTCACGTCACTAAAGTCACAGCCTTTGTTTTTTTTTGGCTTCTCAATTTTCAGTGTCCTTCCCTTGTGTGGGATGGAAGCAACTGGGTGTAGCTGAGAGTTCCATGTCCTACGAAGTGTATTCTCCATTCAGAGGGCAGTACTCTCCTTGGCAAAACGGTCAGGTGGGTACCACATGCTCTTTTAATCTTTCTCTAATCTTTCTCCTCCTCCCTGGTGCCCAGGTAGTGCTGCCCTTGGCCGGCTGCTTGCCTACCCGGTGATGTTTCACACCCCAGTTCTTTCCTCTTTCCTCTCCACCTCTACCTGCCCTGCGTCTCCATCCCACTAAGATTCTGCAAATTGAGCAAAGTTCATTGGATAAACGATTCTTGACAAGGGCTTCACATCTGATGATGAGTTCACTCCACCGTTAGGTCCAGGAGGGCACCGACCATGTCTATCTAGTGTGCCCGGCTCAGCATTTTCTACATCCGGGGCCCTCAGTGCTTCCTGCACCCAGGCTGCTCAGCCCTTTTCTACAGACTGTGAGCTCAGTAAGCACTGGATATATGAGCAAGTGTACAAAAGAACAAGTGCCATTAACATTCCCAGATACCATATGCATTTTAACTGGGACCTTCAATACCTTAAGACAAAGAGTGAATAACATGGCAGTTGCAAACCTTAAGACATCAAACGCAATGGGGTATTTTCCTCCAGGGCTCCTTTCTGTTGTATGTGTTGTGACTCATACCAAGCCGGTGAGTCAGGGAGTGCAGGCCGCTTTAGGGCTTGGAGAAAGGCTCTGTGCTAGCGGGCTGTCTCCAGGGTCTGTTCGTGGAATTGAAATTTGTTGGTGACCTGAGGGCTGAGGTTCCTTTCAAGATTCATTTCCACATGATTCGCAGAAGATGGGGAAGAAGCTAGACACGGAGCATGAGTTCTGGCATATGTGGCATTTTATCAACGGGTGGTCTCCCTTCTCTGGCTCTTAAGCAATCTGGTGCTCTCAAACATCCCAGAGAAACAGATAATAGACAAGCCGATGGAGAGAAAGAGAAAGACATTCCCAGGGCATGGCTTAGTTCAATGCCAGGTGGATTTCATATCTGCTGTTCAAATGGAACCACGGTGCATTGGTGGGTGGTACCCATGGTGATGGCCCACGGGGACCCTTTAAATCACCAGGGAAAGTAAAGTGGGGATGTCATGGGGGAGGTTCACGGCCCTGTGTAGAGGGTGGGATGAGATGTCTCCCTGACGTTCCATGCAACCCACACAGTTTATGGTACTGAACAGCAGCCAGACTTTTTATTAAGCAATAGTTGGGGTTCATATTTGCATACTACCATGCAGTTTTACTTCTAAGAGTATTGTACTGTAGTCAGATTGTTTGAATTTCTGTCATTCCTTTATGGCATCTCCGAGGAGTACTTTCTTCATCAAGAAAAGCCCTAATTGCACTCCTCTGCTATCCTGATGAGAGAGCACAGACTCTTAGCTGCTCTGTAGGGTGGGAGCTGGAGCTGAACAGCCGACTTTGAGTGGGTGTGTGTTGGGGTGGAGGGCCGGGCACCTGGAGCCAGGAAGCAGCAGAGTCACTGACTTTCCGAATCAACGGAGGCAGACAGCCTCTGCTGCTGGTGCCAGGGAGCCGCACAAGCCAGCTCCCCCAGGGCTCCCCACTCAGCCCAACTTCTCCGTGATGCAAACCAGGCCGCTCAGAAGCTGCCTGCAAACTCTCCACTGAGCGCAAAGCAGTGGTCTCCTGCTCTGGAGGGAAGTCCTCCCAGATCCCAATCAAGGCACGGCACAGAAAATTGATCTATTAGATTAACCAGGAAGGAAAGAGCGGGAGAGCGAACCGGGAGGCTGTGGAGTGGAGTGTTTTTGCGTAGCAGTCCCCTCCCTTCTGACTCGAGTATTAATTGCTACATTACCACTGCCATGTAAGAAAGGCAGTCAGCAAAGCCTGGGAAAGCTCCAGCTTCTCCCTCCCTGCGCTGCTCAGCTTCACCCTCCTCCTCCGTCCCCTCAGAGCGCCCTGTGCCCTGGCAGTGAGGCCCCAGCCCTGACATCCTGAGATCCTCCTGTGGTGAGGACTTGGGTGGACAGCGGGAGTGGGTGGAGGGAGGGAGGAAGGAAGGGAGCAGATATCGTGCCCTGCAGGCTCTCTGGATGCAGAAGCCGGACTCACTGCAGAGGCAGCTGTGCTGTTCCCGTAGCTTTTGGGGTACGTCCTTCTCTCAGGGTTCGCCCAGACAGGCTCCACTTTCCAGGGGCACGCAAGGTGGGTGCCTTCCCTTCTGGGTGCTGACAACAGAGCCTGTCTTCCCTCTGCCATCATGAGCGGCTGCTCCAAAAGATGCAAGCTTGGGTTCGTGAAATTTGCCCAGACCATCTTTAAGCTCATCACTGGGACCCTCAGCAAAGGTAGGGAGCCTGGCCTTGACCCTCGTTTTCTGTATTGGTGCGGTCTGGCTGGTCGGAGTGCCTTGGTGCGGTTAAGTGTGGCCATTCCCGTGCGCCTGGGTCTCTGAGGAAGCTGGGGAGAAATCGGGGGCTGGATTTCAGGGTTGCTGACAACCTGGGTCCTGGCTCCGAGCCGACGGGCACCAGGCCAGGGAGCTCAGCCGGCTGTAATTGCCTGGAACTTTGGAAATGGGTTTGGCGATATATGGCTGATTGGTTACAGGCGGGCAGAGGGACAGAACCCTTCCCAGAGCACTAGAAGCAGCCTAGCATGACTAGAGTTTCAAGAAGTTATCCACGGAGTGTTGTGCCTTGTTGATAAAAGAGAGATTTGATGCAGTGGGCTGTGAGTAACTCTGCAGAACAGAGAGGCTGGAGGGGGCCAGCAGGAGGTGGCCCGGGACTGGAATCCACCGTGCACTGGTGAATACAGGATCTATATCAGCTCTGGGTCTGATATCAGGAGCCAAGAGCTTCCTCTCATGGGGTTCCAGGGTCTTGCGTTTCTGGGGCTTTGCTCATCATTTCTTTGCTTTTTTTGGATCCCTGTCCCTCTGCATCTCCTACCTATGCCCATTCCCCCAAAACAGGCGTGTCAGGGAGTTTTCAGGTCTGACTGCCTGCGTAGCCCAGAAGGTATGGTTATGGACCAGAACTAGGACTGCATGTGTGCAATTCAACCCCAGGATGCAGAGGGGAGGCTAACTTCTCAGGGGTGTCCCTGTCTCTGGGGCCCCGTGTTACGCTCTGTACCAAGGAGTGTGAGGGACTCAGAGACACTCTGGCAAACTTTCTGGAGATAAAATTTAAAGAGGGAGCAGCAGTATGATGTGGCTGCACTGGCTGAAAAAGTGTCTTTAAATATTCATGACCTTTGTTCAGGAGGAAAGAGTCTTTGGGGGAGATGCACTGGAAGCGGCAGGCAGGGTATTTGGGGAAGGAGGGAGGCCCACATACCCTTGATCGGGGATTTTTTTAAATGACAATGAGAGAAGATAAAGGCTGTGTATGGCCATCTCTAATGCCCTGGTTCAGGTCCCCGGCTGCCCGGCAGGTCCAGCATGGTGAAATTGTAAGGTGCGTATGGGAGAAGGAATGGTGAGATTCTGCTTATCTCCTTTCTCTGGCCTTGTCATAGCTCCTGTTCTGTCCCCATTGCACTTCTGAAACAGGGCACTGTCCCTCCAGGAAGCTCAGGTGGGTTGAATGCCCAATGCTAAGGGTCAGGCTGCCAGGCAGAATTACTAGGGGTTCCAAGTGGGATAGACTGAGGTGAGGTGGAGAGAGCAGTGGGCTTAGGGGATTGTGCAGGGTTCCCCCATTCAACCCTCTCATCAAGGATCCCAGGGTCTCAGGGGGTGATGGGTGACGGGCAGCATCCTATCCCAGTCTCTGCTTCCCAGAAATGCAATGGGAAGAGCTTTGGCCTGAACTTAGGAAACCTAGGTCTCAACTCCAGCTTCGCTCCCTGTGCAAGTCACAGCCTTGCTGAGCCTCGGTTTCCTCATCTGTAAAATGAAGCTAACCTATCTACCTCCCAGCCCCGTTTCAAGGATCTAGGGAAGCTGAGACACGGGATCCCTTTATGGAGTGTGTTGCAGTGACCCCACATGAAGGAGAGGTCAGGGACTGAGATGGGCATGGGTCTGGAGAGGGTGACCAAGGCCATCCCCTCTGCCTGCCCAGGGTCAAAATCTCTTTAACATAGCTGACTGCAGGCAGGTCTGTACACTCCAGGCAGCATCAGAGGGGGAGAGAGATCACAGAAGGACATAATGCCTCAAGAGGGGGTGAGTGTGAGTAGGTGAGGTCAGTCAGGGAGAGAGAGTGTATGCAAAAGGGTGTGTGTGTGTGTGTGTGTGTGTGTGTGTGTGTAAGAGAGAGACAGAGAGATTCAGAGAAAGAGTGGATGGCTATTGGAATAAATGAGGAGGATGATATTTTCATCTGCATATTTGCCCACAACCATCCACTTGACATTTATTTACTGAGCACCTGCTCTGTGCCACACTCATTAGACACTGGACATATGGATGAATAGGACTCGAGCCCTCCGTCAAGAAACGTGCATTCCGGTGAGAGCACAGACCAAAGACACAGACCCCACAGGGACATCACTCTGAGTGCTGCGAAGGAGGGAGGCATGGGGGCCAAAGGGCACGGAGAAGAATAGCCTGAGCAGGTGAAGAGGCTCCTCCAAAAGTGGCCTCTAAACTGAGCCGAGCAGGAGGGCCAGGCTGGGCAGTGGAAGGAGGTTGGTGCTCCAGAGGGAGCAGCGTTGGAGCGTTAGCCTTTGCAGAGAAACCAGCCAGTGGGTCAGGACGGCCCCCTCTCTCTGCTCAGAATCCTGGAGACTAAGATCCATGTGACACAGAAAGGGCTCCACAGGGACCGGTAGTGGGGACCGAGTGGCCGCCTGGACTCCTTCTGACCTGCTTCACTACTGAGTTTTCTCAGACTCATGTGAGAGGCGACCCACGGCAGGCATCAGGGCACGATCATGCCTCCTGGCTCCACCAAGAGTTTACACACCCCTGGCTCTGTGCCAGGCACAGGCTAGGAAGCCAGTCTTTTGCCCAACCCAGGAGTTCAGTAAAGATTTTTAAAATAAATGACCAAGAGAGCAAAGCCAAGCCTAGAGCAGGAGAGTGGAGAGAACAGTCTTTCTAATGTATAGACCGGCCCTAGGTGGATTTAGATTACACTCTACATGGACACATGACATTTGCCTAACGATTTCTGGTTTCCATTGTGATTTCACTTATTCATTATTCATCACACTGAGTCCGAGGTTTGCAATAATCCAACCTTTAGAAGAAGTATTATTTCTCTTTGCTCCCTTCAGGATTGAGGAATGTAAAGATTCTATAGGACCAGGTACCTCCTGCTGGTCCTGGGGGCAATTTATTGTTTCTTACGTGCCTTGGGAATAACTGGGGAACAGGGAGGGCCCATGACCACCCCCTCTGTGCCCTGCCTGCTCCTGTCCCGGCCACCTCCCCCTGATGCCCGCAATGCCCCGTTCCACGGGTCTCCGCTGCCAGTGGCCCAGATTTCTCATGGAGGTCCTTTTCAGAGATCAGGTCCTCCCTCTTGACTTGGACCTTTTCCTTCAGAGCTCTGATCACAATATGTGATCCATGTCTCTTTTAGGAACATGTTTGCCTAAGGCCGTCTTCCCCGCTTGACTGAAGCTCTATGAGGGCAGGGCCCACGCGCATTTTTACTCACCACTGTAGCCGGAGCTACGCATCCAGTGCCCAGCCCAGAGTGAGTGCTCTACCAGGAGCATTAAATGAACGAAGCAGCGCTACGTGGCAGCCTGAGATGACGCTTGTAGTAGCCTGAGCTTCTAGGAAGCACCGTGTACACACCTGTCCCAGAGGTGCTCAGTCTATGGTCAGAGGGTGAGCCTCCAGCTAGACAAATCATTCAGAACCGTGCCTGAGCTTCTTAGGGTCTTGGGAAGGGCATTCAAATTGTCAGAAGAGGGGAGGTTGTGTGTGTTTTGGGGGTGGGGGAGTGTCCTAGCACCCTCACTCCTGCCCCTTCAGCTCTACTTTGATTTGTTTCGCATACTGGACTTCTCTGAAATTTAACAAACGAGTTTTAAAAAGGTTAAAAATAAAAGTTTGCAAACAAATTATGCAGTGGCAAAGGCAACTGGTTGCCAGACTAGGACATCTTGGCTTCTCTGCATACTGGCTGGGGAGCCTCGTGACAGGTCCCTTACCTCTCTCTGGCCTCAGGTACCTCATCTATAAAATGGAATCGTAAATAGCCTCCTTACGGGACTTAATGAGATTGTGTATGTAAAGCTTCCTGCACTACTAAGGACCTACTGTGTAGCACAGGGAAATCTACTCCATACTCTGTGATGGCCCACATGGGAAAAGCATCTAAAAAAGAGTGGATATATGTATTTGTACAACTGATTCACTTTGTTGTACAGTGGAAAGTAACACAACATTGTAAGTCAACTATACTCCAATAAAAATTAAAAACAAAAAAGATACCCGCATAGTAAGTCCTGAGGCAATGCTCCGTGGGGCTGCTACAGTGATTAGCTGGTACTCTCGGGGCTGTGAGCATCTTAAGGCAGAGACTTCTCACTCACTGCTTGTTCCTTGAGCCCCTGACACAGACTCTGAGAGCAGCTTCTTGTCTCTAGCACTTTTGCTGTTTCCCCTCTGCTGAACTTGCTTTCCTATGGCTCCACCCGGTGCCGAGACTGACACACGAGCCACTTCCCACACCTGATTCCCTGATTAGGAGTTAGGAGTGTGACTCCCAGAGCCAGGCCCTCCCCTGCTCTAAAGAAGAACTTACCAGAAGCTCAGCTCCTGCCTTGGATGCCCAGTTACACCGGGCTCTGAGGAACGTGTCTCTTCCTGAACAGCTAGCTCCCCAGCCCTGGCAGAGACCCCGGGGCTGGCGGCGGGAGCCAGAAGTTGTGCAGGCCCCACTCTGGCTGGGGAGGTTTAAGCCCATTTCCTTTTGCATTTGGGGGAACCCATCCATCACCCCAGGCGCAGATGGCAAAGCCAACGCAAAGCAGGAGGGAGAAATCCAATCCAGGAGAGTTTCTAGTTGTCCTGGCCACCCACAGAGCTGCGGGGTCAGAAGGGGGGGTTGGAAGGGGGGCGGTGCTGACCATGTAAGATTTATCTCAAGAACCTTGCCCTGGAGCCCCAGCTCTCCCTCCCTTCCGGCCCAGGTCGGTTCTCTGTGTGCTAGGCAAGACCTCAGCTTCAGACCCATCGGAGACAAGCCTTTCCTCTTGCCTCACCCCCACTGCTGTTCAGGAGCCTCAAGAAACTGACCTTGAACGTGGGGAGGGTTCCGCCCTCAGGCAGACTGGGCTGGAGTCCCAGCCCTGTGGTCCACCAGCTGTGTGAGCTTGGGTGAGTTGCACAACCTCCCAAAACCAAGGTTCTTCCCTGATCGTTGGCAATAATAGCAATATCGACCACGCAAGGCTGTTTTCTAATTTCACAAGGATAATACAAGTCACAGGCTGGCAGCCAGCAGGTCAAGAGGGGACCCTGAACTTGCTGGGAGCTGAGCTCCTTAAACGGCATGCCCTAGGCACCTCTCTTGCCTTGCCCCATCCTGACCCTGGAAGTAGGCATTGCAATCTCCATTTTAACTGTTTTAAGGAAACGGACCTTTAGCTTAGCCAGGTCACCCAGCTGGCAATGAGTGGCAGGACTGGAAAAGAACCTGAGTTCTACTGGGGTCAAGACCAGGTGCTCACCTCTCCACGGGGCTGGAGAGGATGCCCCTGCGGGCTTTGCTCCCCACCTTGTCACCGGCAGAGTGCCACCAGCTTCCCACTCATTTTGTAGGTGGGTTTGTCAGAAATGGTTGTACCTGCTGGGACGCTTCAAGGCAGCCACCTATCTTGCAAGGGGTTGGGACAAATTCCGTTATGTGGCATGACCTGGGTTAAGGAATAAGCTTGATGGGGAAAGGGAACACCCCACAGGCCAAGGTCAGCAAGACAGACCCCGTGCGTGCTCTCCTGGCGGCACCATCACCTCTGGGACAGGTGCGCTGGGGCCCAGACACCTGCTGTCTCAAGCTCCTCACCTATGAGGGGCCCTCCCTCACTGCTCTCCATTCTTATAGGACAAGTGTGAGACGTTGTCTTGCCAGTGGAGAAATACACAAGTTTTAGGGCACCAGGCAGTCTGGAATTACTAGAATTGTCTAAAAAAAGCAATGACCTTGACTCTGGGGATCTTGGAACCTGTGAGATGTGACAGTGCCCTCTGCCAGAAGGAGGGCACCTCCTGCCTCCTGAGAAGCTCAGCTTGTGTGCACTTGCCTTTGCTGGGGAAGTTAGAGTCCCCACCTACCCGGGTCCCAGCTGGCTTGCTATCCTGGCCATTCAGGCGAGCACCGGGCTCATGTTAGCTCAGCCCCCTCCCTGGTTGCAACTGGGAACCTCTGAGTGCTTGCACCTTGTCCTAGGCAGAAAGTTCCAATATTCTGGTCCATTCCTGCCTTTCCAGTCCCAAGCCAGAACCTGCCAGGGTGGGCAGTGTGCTCGCTTTGGCTCTCCCATGTCCAGTAGCCCTCATCCCTGCCTACAGGTCTCTTGTCCTTGCCCCTCTGTAGCAAACCCATCACCCCATGATTCATTTTGCTGACCAGGAGCTCTCTGGGGTCCCTGTAGTCCCATAGCAGAGGAGAGAGAGGAAGGTGGGACCTCTGCCACCTGCCAAGACTGTCCCTCTCTGGGGCCACTGGTCCTTTCTTCCAAATGACACCAATACCAGGCAGGAATAATTTGTTCGGCTGCTTATCCTAGCCCTGCTGCACAGACATCCTATTAACTCTAGGACCACGGGGGACTGGCTGGTTTGTTCCAAATTAAAAGTAGCAGGAAATGGGCCCCTCTGGCAGGCGGGAGGGCTGCAGTACAAAGACACAGGGTGGAGTGGATCAAATCAGGTCTTAGTCAGCCTTTGGAGGCCCAGAGGTCCCTGGCCCTGCCAGTGTGACCCTCACCTTCCCCATCCTTCTTAGGATTTCAGAATCTTCCAGGCCACAGAATCTTCCCCAGACCACCTATCTCATCAGACCACAAGTCCCAAGTCCCAGACAGCTGTTGATTCATGAGAGTAGACGTGGTCATGTGAGGCAGCCATGGACAGCAGGAAGATGCAGGGCAAGCAAGGGCGCAGCTCTGGAGCCAGACAGTCCTGGGTTCAAATCCTGCCACTTTCTGGCAGGATAGCCAGGGACAAGCCATGTCCCACGTTGAGTCTGTGTCCTCCCCTGGGAAATGGGGCCAGTAATTCCCTCCTCATGGGGTTACGAGGAGATGGTGCACATGGCCTACCCAGCACCCAGCACATAACCGCTGCCCAGGAAAAGTCAGCTTCCCACCCTTCTCTTCTTTTCCTGCAATTAAACCACAGACTCATAGCCAACAGACAGGAGGCAGAGCTGAAAGAAGCAAGGCTCTGAGTCAAGCCTTCTTCCGGCTCTTCTCTAGACGTGCAGCTCCTCCAGCGTTGCCCCCTCCACGCCCAGTCACTCTCAACTACATCTTCGGCAATCAGGAACTTGTCAACAGCCGAAATTATCCTTTTCATTTACTGGGTTTTGTTTTTATTGGCCAACCCCTTGCCCCTGTGAGAACATGAGCACTCACTGCATGGGGCTTATTGGTGACGCCTTGAGCACCAGACGGATGTTGAATAAATGATGACTAATCACTTTTCCTGACCAGCGACATCAGGCTGTGAGACTGGAGTCCCTTTTTGAGGCCTGGGCTTTGTCAGGCTGATACAGAGACCTCCACACCCCATCTCCCTGTTCTGAATTTCTATGCAGGAGTTTGACAGGAGCCACCAGCCACAGTGACCTTGATGAGATGAGGGATCAGTGCAAGCAAGACCCGGGGCCTGGCCATTCTTCCATCCCAGTTCTCCAGTGCTCTGTGGGATGGCCCTCGCTGCTCGTCCACTACAGCTGGCCAGATGCGCAGAGGGGAGGTCGGTTTCCCCCTCAGTGTCCATCTGCTCCCCAACTGGAAGGGCAGGAGGGAGGACCGAGGCTCTGAGGGCCCCAGAGGAGGGCAGGAGTTGTGCTGAAGAAGCAGAGATGAGAAACTTGTACAGGCACCTCAGGCCATCTGGATGCAGTGGAAGCCAGGACCCCAGGAAGAGACATGAGGAAGAACGTTTACCACTGCCAGTGATTCCAATCCCTGTACTCCTGAGTCTGGAGGCGGAAGGAAGCCTTCCTCCTGTTGGGATGAGGGCAGGAGGACCATGAACTTAAAGCAAACCATGGTCCTCTCTTCTTGAAGCCATTGTGTTCCTTCTTGTGGTCTTAGAACTACAAAGAGCAGCAGATTGGGAGTTGGGCCTTCGATTCCAGATCCTTCCCTTCTCTGGGCCTCCGTTTCTTCATCACTAAAATGAGGGAGTTTTGGAATTTTAAGATTTTATAATAATCATTGCGACACTACGCATGGCACCTGCTCTGTGCCTGACATTGCTCTAAGCACCACACACACAATTTTATTTAATACACACAAGAACCCTAGAAGGTGGAGAGCTCTCGTTAACCCAATTTATAGATAAAAAGTTCTGAGCTTCAGGACGGGAAGGGCCTGGCTCTGGGTCACACAGCCAGCTCGGGACAAAGCCAGAATTGGAAGTCAGTCTGTCTGTCTCCAAGTTCCAGTTTTACTTCCTATATGACGCTCTCTTCATTTCTAAAACTCAGATCCAGCATAGGAAAGTAATAAAGACAAAACTGGTTCTTCCCCAGCTTGACACAGAGGCGACACATGCTCTTATTTGAGAAATCAAGGTTTCAAGGCCTCCATTCTGACTGAAGCAGCACAGCTTGGAGGATTCTGCTGAGACCTGTGCCCCCCAGATTACACCCCAGACCATCATCCACATACTCCCCTTCTCCAGTCAAACCACAAAAAATGATGGGAGAACTAGCCTGACAGCTGAGACTGCATGGAGGGGAAAGAAATGAAATACCGCCCAGCAAGCATGGCCATTGTAATTCCAGTCTAGCCAATTTTCACTTCTTGCTGGCATGAGCTGGTTTAGAAGCAGAGGCAGATAATCGGGAAGGAATCAGGGAGGGAGATGTGATTCTGAGGCTTGTGTCTGAGAGGCTGGGGTTAGCCTACCCCAATTTTCTTTCTGTAATCTTTTGATTAACCCTGAGCCAGTTTGGGTGTCATTTTTCAAACCATCTGTGCTTGACAGGCAGAGCCAAGCCCAGGCTTGCAGCTTGCTATCTGTAAACATCAGCTGGGAACCCGCTGTGCCTTGGAGCCTGGGATACTCCTAAGCCACCAGGCATATTGGACGCTCCTACCATCCTTGGGCTGATTAACCCTGTCCTTGCTTCACGAGTCTAGAAACAGCAGCCTGTCATGCCAAACTCACAGGCCCCATAGGAGGAATAACAATTGCCACCGTCCCTGGAGTGCTATTGGTTTGCTGGGGCTTTACAAGGATCCCTGCAGTCAATCCAGCCCTGGCTCTGTAAGTTACCTACTTTTGTTATTCCCAGACTGGAGCTGGGAGAGGTTGAATAACTTGCCCAAGATCCCAAAGCCAGAGCTGTGACTCTGAAGATCCCATACAGTACCAAAGAAACACTGTGTGTCAAATCCTTCAGCATCATCACCCCTGTAATGGACTGAATTGTGTCCCCCCAGATTCATAAGTTGAAGTGCTAATTTCGATGTCACTGTATTTGGAGGTAAGATTTTTAAAAGGAAATTAAGGTTAAATGAAGTCATCAGGGTGGAGGCCTGATCCAATAGGACCGATGTCCTTATAAGAAGAGGAAGAGACACACACATAGAGAAAAGGCCATGTGAGGACACAGCAAAAAGGACCGAGTGGCCACCTACAAGCAGAGGAGAGAGGCCTCACCAGAAACCAAACTTCCCAGCACCTTGGTCTTGGACTTGCAGCCTCCAGAACCACGAAAAACATAAATTTCTGTTGTTTAAGTCGCCCAGTCTGTGTATTTTGTAAGGCAGCCCTAGGAAAGTAATACCCCCGAGACAATTCTTTGCATAGCATCCTTTCACATATCTTTTTATTGTCATAAATATACATAGCATAAAATTTACCATTTTAACCATTTTGAGGTGTACAATTCAGTGGCATTGATTACATTTCACATTGTTGTGTAACCCTCATCACCACCATCCACCTACAGAACTTTTCATCTTCCCAGACTGAAACCCTGTCCCCATTAAACAATAATCGCCCATTCACTCCACCCTCACCCGCCCAGCCCCTGTCCACCATTCTACATTCTGTCTCTATGAACTTGACTATTCTAGGTACCTCATATAAGTAGGATCCACACCGTATTTGCTCTTTTGCGTCTGACATATTTTAATTAGCATAATATTTTCAAGGTTTATCCATGTTGTAGCATGTGTCAGAATTTCATTCCTTTCTAAGGCTGAATAATGTTCCAGAGTAGGGATATACCATCATTTTTTTAAAATCCATTCAACCGTTGCTATTCATCCACTCCCATCTTTTTAAAAGACATAATCCCCTTGCTCACAACTCTGTCTCCAGTGGTTTCTTGCCACATTCAGAGTCAAATGCAGACTTTCATCTATGGTCTGCAGCCTTTGCGTGATCTGTCCCTGCATTTCTGGCCTCCTGCTCTGGTGGCATTCTCCTCCAGGAGTGCACCCCGGCCACCAGGCCATGTTGTTTTTGCTGGAACCCCAGCTCCTCCAGCCTCTGGGTCCTGACGGTTACTGTGTCTCCGTCTGGACACCCTCTGCCAGCTCTCCTCTGGCTCTCTCCCACACTTCATTCAGATCCCCTCCTGTCTACAGTCGCCCCTGCTGTGCACAGTGGCATTTCCTCCCACCTAACACTGCCTCATTTTCCCGCATAGCCCTCCTGCAATTACATCACACATTTACTCATTTGTTTCTGGTCTGGCTTGTGCCCTGAGAGTCCAGCTTCACAAGGGCAGGGACTGTCCTGGCCGTTGCAGCTTCCCCAGCACCTGGCACAGGTCCCAGCACATAGTAGGTCCTCAGGGGAAGCTGAGAGGTCCACCAGGCAGACGAGAAGCCCAGGGGGAGACCACCTGGTGGGTGGCAAAGCTGGCCCTTGAACCTGGGCCTCTGAATCCTTTCCTGAAAGTCTCTGCCCTGCGTGCCCGTTAAAGGCCCCGGGTCTGTATTCTGCCTCCCCAAATCCATCTTTCCAACCACACTTACCCCCTTAGCAAGGTGTCGATGATCCTGACTCAATGGAGGAATGAATGGAGAAAGGAAGAAAGGGAGGGAGGGAGGAAGGATCATAAGTCCTTCGATTTGAGTGTCTTCTTGTGCCCTCTACTCAACCTTCATAAAAGCAAAGCAGACCTCTCTCTCCTGACTTCACTGTTTCTCTGCATGTGTCCCCAGTTTGCACCTTCCGTTATCTTGCTCACTGAGTTCTATTGATTATTTCTCCCTGGTGTTTCTCTTGTCTGTCTCTCTTTCCATTCTCAGCGCTGTCCCCAAAGTCCAAACTCTCATCACGTCTCACTGCTTTGCTGCAGCAAGAGAAATGCAGCAGACTGCATTTCTTTCCACTTCTCCCCCTCGTCTCCTCCACACCAGGGCCGAACAAAGAGATAGTCCATGCAACCCTTTGACCAGAGAGCCCTACTTCTAGAAGTCTGTTCTAAGCAGATCATCAGAGATGTACACAAAGACTTTTATTCAGCAGTGTTCATCATGGTACTACATTATAACAGTGAAAAACTGAAGACAATCTCAACTTCAGTCAAAAAATAGTGGGTTAACTGAATTTTGGTTCATCCATCTGATGCAATAATATTAAACCTTTGAAATATTATTTTGAGGACTACTTAATAGCAAGCAGAAATGCTATTGACATAATATTAGGTGAAAAATCAGGATACAAAACTATAAGTACAATGAGGTCCCAATCTGTGAATAGATAGGTGGGCAGAAAAAGTAAAACAGAAAAGAAATAAACTGAAATATCCTGAGTTTTAGTTAAGATCAATGGTTAGTTTTTAAAGTTCTTCTTGATAGAAGAACTGTATTGTCTGCCTTGCCTTCAATAAGCATGTATATTTAATCAGACCATAAAAATACCATTCCCTGAATACACATCTTTAATTTTTTAATTCTTCCCAATACCTTCCATAAAATTTATGCTTTTGCTGCACTGTATCACTGCCTGTCCTCTCCATGTTAGAGCACACCCCAAACTTCCAGACCTGGCTGTCACAGCCAGCATCTCATGGTCTCAGCCTGCTTCCTGCTCGTGTCTCCCCAGCTACAAACACATTCTCCAGCCAAACTCGTCCCCATGTGGTTTCCAAACCAGACTTGTGTTTTATGTCCCTGAACCTAGCCTCAAGTGATTCAGAAAAACAAATACACACACACACACACACACACACACACACACACACAGAGAGAAGGAGTACAAATATGGCAAAATATTGATAATAATTTGTGAACCAAGGTGAAGGGTATGCGTCTCCTAGATACTAATTTTGCAACTCTTCTATAGTTGGACATTTTTAGAACTAAAAAGTTGGGGGAGCTAAAAGTTGGGGGAAATAAAGGAGCAGTATAATCTGGCATTTAAAGGCATTGGCTCTGCTATGAAATGACCTTAGTTTAAATCCCAGCTCTACCACCTATTAATTGGGTGACAATGACCTCAGGCAAGTTACGTACTTCGTAGGTCTCAATTTCTTCATCAGTAAAATGGGGATAATGAAAATCATCATGTATTTATTTCCCACCATTGCCTGGAGAATGGAATACATGAGTGTAAAGGGCTTGGTGAACAGTCTGGCCACCCTTGTTCGTTGTGAACGACTAGTATCAGTGTTCAAAATAGAGATCAGATTCTTAACCATGAAGTTATCCGTAATGTTCTCTACCTTCCTAAACAACTCAACCCTGCATAACTAAGTAAAGTGCTGTGGCTTGGGAATCTTTTGCTTATGGGATTCTCTTTCTGCCACTGGCACAGAGCAGGGAGAATGCAGTGCCGTTTCCCGCCAGCATCCACATCTCCAGAACCTGGCACAGTGCCCGGCACAGAGGAGGCAACCAGTAAGTGCAAAAACCCCAAAATAAGGAACTTGAAGGGCTCAAGTTGTGCTTTAAAGAAAGTTCATCTCATCAGACACAAACTTGTAACCTTGCTGATGCAGCCACTCTATTCCCATGGGCTTCCTGGATGAGGCATCCCCTTGATAAATTAGCTGTGGATATAAGCATCCTGCAGTTGGCATGGAAATGCAATTTAATTTCCAATTAAGCCTGATTTCTGGGCCGAGGGATTTGCCTGCCTCACACTGAGAGAATTATTCCAGGCAGACCTATTGCTGTCAATGTTGGTGGTTCTCCCATGAAGTGGACTATCATGGAAACTGGTCCTTTGGCCCTTGGATGGTTCAACCAGGTACTGCTTTTCTCCAGAACTGAGTTTATACAAGTAGATTCAAGAAAGTTCAAAGCAAAGACAGTCTCTCTGTGGCAGAAATTCTTAAGACAGAACACAGCTAGAAACAGATTGAAAGGGAGAGAGATGCAAGATGGTCCTCAATGATGCTCACAAGAAAGAGAAGTGAGAAGTTGTGCATGAGAAAAGAGGGGTGCTGGGAAGTTCTCGGAGCTCAAACAGAGAAGAATCTGTATAATCAGAGGAATGAGATACTCAAATGGAGAGTGAACATTTGCAGAGGATCTTTTATACACCCGATACTGTGCTAAGCGCTTCACATTCAGTATTGCACTGAGTCATCACAAGCACCCTATAAAACAAAAGATGTTATGCTCATTTTCCAGTTGAGGAAACGGAGTCTCAGGGAGATTAAATAAACTGCCCAGGGTCATAGACAAGCCAGATTCGAACTCTCATTTTTCTGAGCTTTCCTCCCTGCAGGCTCCCTCTCCAAACACAAATGAAACATGTAGTTTAGAACCAGAAGAAAAAGGTTACACTAAGCTGAAACTTACCTTTCGCAAAATTTAATAATAAGAAAAAGGCTTTTAAAACATGTTCTGAGAGAGAGAGTAAAAACAACAGACCCAGTAAAAATAACCGAGTTTGCTGGGGCACGTGATCTGATGGAGGGGAAAACAACACCTATTTCTGCTTGGGTTTCCCATCTTCCCTACAAGGTGAAAGGCTGGACGTGATGGTCCAGCATGGTTAAGAGGCTCACAGGTGCTCAGAGGGCTCAGGCTACTCCAAACCAATGAGGTTCTGGCTTGGGGCTCAGAAAATTTCAGTTCCCCAAGTTGGAAAGAACCAACGGAGGGCATATAAAACGATGTTTAAAGACACATATATATGAGATGTTTCCAAGACTACCGCTTGCATGGCCAACAGGGTCACAGAAAAATTATTTAGAGACCAAGAAAGGGTAACATAGCTCAATTTTTATTAATGATTGCAAAAGAAAATTCTAAAGCTAGGTATAAATAAGCATGCTGTCAACTCCTGGACACGTCCTAGAATGGACTATTGAACCAGTGATTTGGGAACACTTGGGAAAAAAAAAGCAGGGTTGACTGAGAGAAGTGTGGGATCCCCGAGAAAGGGACAAGTCAGCCCAGCCTCTCTTCCATTCTGCTTTTTAATAGAGGTCAGGGGTTGCTGTGGCCACAGCATGCCTGGTTGGTGCCAGGTATTTCATGGGCTGTGGGCTGGGTGATCACAGAGTCAGGCAGATTGTAGCCAAACTCATCTGCCTGTCCATCTTGGCAGTTTCCCCATCAGAATCTTTGCAGACCTTTTTCAGATGCATATGGTTGGGCCTCACTCCACATCTGTGGACTCTTCAGAGGTGTGGCTCCAGGGAACCATTTGAGAGCCTCGGCTCCATGGGAATGTATATAGAGGCACTTAAAAACTCTAAGTGCTGAACTTGCCCTGCTGGGAATTTTCCATTTTTGACATGGGGCAGAGATTAAGGGGCAGGGTGCACAGTGGTTAGAGAGTAAAGCCTGAAGCCATACTGTTCAGGTTTGAATCCCAGCTCTGCTATTTACTAACTGCTATTTACTGACTTCTGACCTGCGGTGAGTTAAATCTCTGTGCCTTCATTGCCTCATCTATGAAGTGGAGATAGTAATAATAGCCTAAAGGATATTGTTAGGGTTAAATGGACCTTACATGTAAGGGTTTAGCCCGGATCCTGGCCTACAGTGCTCAACAGATGTTAACTCTTCTTATTATTACGGATGATAGATTCTTGTTCCGGATGTAATTTGCTAAATACATCCCCAAATGGAAGTAGCTACCTCCCAGTACAGTGAGTTATTTGTCAAAAGAGATGTTGACGTAGGTTGTTGCTAAAGGGGAATGTTATATCAGAAAGTGAAGAAGCACTAGATGATCTTTAAAGAAATACTGACCCTCAGAGAATATGAGTTTGCATATGAATATGAGAAATCAAAGGAGTGTCGAAAAGTAGAGGCCCCAGATTGACAGACAAGGGCTCAGGGCAACAGTCTCACTGGGAGTGGAGAGAGAAGATGAGTCCTAAAGCTGCAGATGCTAAGTAAACCCCTGTTTTTCTTTTATGTATATCGAGGGAGGTTGGTGTGAGATGCGGGAGATTATGGGAGATGGAAGTCTCTCTAACTGAGGCAGAAGGTGCAAGCTTTGGGGTGAATCACCACCTTGGTCCAACATTCAGTTGGAGTTGACTGCTTTGCATTTATATACATCTCTTCCCCAACCTCCTTAGCATTTAAGGAAGTTGGCTGATGAGCACAGGCTTGATATGAGTGGGAAGGGAGAGTTGTGGAAATCTAGGAAGACACTGGATTCTGTATTTGAACTGACATGACGAAGTTCCAGGAAAGCACCTGTGGATAGGAAGATAGTCCATAAACTAACCCACATGTAGAAGAGACAACCGGGAACCAGGAGAGTTGGGGAAAATGGACACTCTCCTCCTGGCCCCCAGTGGGAATCTGATGAAACTTAGAGGAGGGTTTTGGATGTGCACAGGGCATGGCTGGGAAGAGCAGGGGAACCCTGTCTGTCTCTGGACTCACCAGCCCAGCAGTTCTGAAACTATCTGGTCTCAGAATCCTTCTCCAATCTTAAAATATTTTGGGACTCCAAAGAGATTTGGTTTATATGGGTTATATTAACTAATGTTTACCATTTAGAAATGAAAACTCAGAATGTTTCATTTAAATGAATTTATTTTAAAATAACAATGATATACCCATTACATGTTAACAAAAGACCATATTTTTATGAGAAATAATTACATTTTCAAAAAAATTATTGAGAAAAGTAGCACTGTTTTCCCTGTTTGCAAATCTCTTTAATGTCTGGCTCAGTAGAAGACTGCTGGATTCTCATGTCTGCATTCAGTCTTTTGTGATATCACATGTCACATAAGCTATGAAAAATTCCACGTACGCTGGTGAGAGAATGAGAGCAAAAAAAGCAAATAGTATCTAAATCATATTATAAAAAGAGTTCTCACCTTGCAGTCCTCCGTTTTGAAAACCATTACCCTAGTCTGTAGTGAATTTCTTCATGTCTTCCTGATTTTCCTTTGGTCTTACTCTTTTCCCTACGTGTGAAAGGGCAGTGGCTGGTGAGGTATAAGACAGCTGCACTTTGTTCAAACAGTATCTTTGCAAATATTTCATATAATTCAAATTCCCCCAAATGCAAAAGACATTGGCTATTCTTATGCACCAGCCTGTACTGCCAATTAGTAATAGAGCGAATGCAGTCTACAATCCACACACCCGAGGAGTTTTGAAATTAGGAGGAATTTTAGATGAATTGTTGATGGCAGTTGGGGAGGCTGGCGTCATTTCAGGAAGTCACAAACACTGAGATTTTTTAAATATTTTTACATTGCATTATTTTGAATTTGCATAAATTACGTTCTTCGCTGTGGAGAAGGAAGCCCTTGATAACGGTAGGGGAGGAGGGAGATGGAGCGTCAAGAAGATGGTCAGCTCCTTGAAGGCAGGCACTCTCTGCCCCTCCTCCTCCCCTTGATGCTGACCTCCACCAGGCGATCTGAGTTGGGGGGCTTGCAGGGAGCGATCCATGTGCACCTCTTCAGGTGTGAGTCACTGGCTCAGGAGAGAAAAAGCAAAAACAGTGGAAGCACTAGACTTCATTAGCAGAGTGATTTTTTAAAGAACTGATGAGGGCTTTCTGCTCCCAGGCAGCCATTATTCCAAAACCATTTTCCTCTGTGTCTAACTCCATCATGGTTAAATGCCCATTATGTCACTCTCGTCTTGGCCATGAAGTTCTGTGAGCAACAGGCAGGTATGGGATTTGATAGAAGTGGGCCAAATTCATTGACAGGAGGACGGCATTGTCTCAAGCAAATGAAGATCATTGTTAATGATGCATGGAGCAGTGGGGCTGGGCATCCCCAGGTACTTTTTGCTAGAAGGTCATGGCCTTTTCTCCTGCAGGGGCTGTTTGGATAATCTGAGTTTCTGTGTATTTCAGTCCCAAATGCAGGTGCATGGAAAGCATATGCAAAGGAAGCCCTATAAATAAGACTCATGATGGGGACTTTTTTCTTCTTGTAGATTCCCATGCAGTTGTAAGAAATAACACAGACACGTCCCATGTACCCTTTACCTAATTTCCCCCAAAGAACTATAGGACAGTATCACAACTGGGAATTTCTAGACTCACAGGGCTCTTGAGAAGTCCCTGACCTCGGAAGGAAGAAACTCCAGGGAATAGTGTGCTACCTCCCCTTGGAAGGATTGTCTTCAGTAAGAACCTGGAGGATGTGAAGCTTCATCAGGGATCCCTGGTTGCAAGTGACAGAAGTTGGTGCAGATTCCAGGTGCTCCCCCAGATCTCTGACTTACATGAGGACACCATGGGGTTCCCAGGATGCAAAACTCTTCCTTACCTGGCCCCCGGGTCTTTGGGTGGATGGGTCCCTCAGACCTTCAGCTGAATCAGCTCAGATACTGTGGTTGACAGGTCAGGCTCTGGAATCACCCAGCCCAAGGCTTGATTCCCAGTTCCTCACTTACTATGTGGTTGACCTTGGCCAATGATCTCTTAGAGCCTCAGTTTCTCATAATATCTTATATAGCACTTACCATGTGTCAGTCATTATTCTAGGAACATTATACAATAACTCATTTAATACCAACAACCCCCAAAAGGGAAATATTATTATTAGTTCCTATTTTGAAAGTGAGGAAACTGAGGCACAGAGAGGTTATTTGCCCAAAGTCGCCCAGCTAGAGAATAACAGGTTTGGGTATTTGAAGCCAGGCAGTATGCATCACAAGTCCACATATATAAACCACTGTCTTATTTTGCTTCTCCTTATCTGTGAGCTGGGTTCAGTAGTGCCTCACTGAATTTTTACAAGGCAAACTGCTTAGCACTCTGCCTGGCATGGAATAAATAAACACCAATAAATGCTAGTTAACATTATTGTTGGTATAATTTCTTCTGGAAGTTTCTGAGTATTCATTACTTGTTGCTGTTATAACAACAGCTTCCATTTTGACCACCTACTATGTGTCAAACCTTCATTAGCCCTCCCAACTACCCAAAAGGGGGAGTCTCTCTTTTATAGATGAAACAAGTGAGAATCAGGGGGATGCAATCTGGCGGAAGTGGAGATAGGATTCACCCCCAGGGGCTGCACCTGGAATCACAGCTCCGGGAGGAGCTTCAGGGACACCAGCCTAACTTCATGTCCAGCTCAGGACTGGAGCTGACAAAAAGTCATTGATTCATTCCAAAAAGCCCAGTGACAGACCCCTGGTTCTGTACACCAGTGGTTCTCATGCTCCAGCACAGGTCCCCTGCAGCCATTGTTAAAACACAAAGTGCTGTCCATCTCCTCGGGACCCCATGCAACCACTCCCCACCACACCGCCTTGGGGTTTCTGGTTCAGTAGGGCTGGGCTGAGGGCCTGAGAATGTGCATTTCTCACAAGCCTCCAGAGAATGCTGATATTGCTGGTCCAGGGACCACACTTTGAGGATGACTGCTCTAGGCCAAGTTTTTGGAGTGGTAATGGTAGAGATGACAACTTCCCCCAATTATCCCCTTTCCAAGACTGAGACGGACTTCCCCTGCAGGGCCAGTGCCTTGTATTTATCTGCATTGTAAATCATAAATCCCCATCTCTGCGGTTACCTTCCCTCCATACAGGGTTCTTAAACTTGTGTGTTCTCAGAAACCTGTCTCTGATTGGAGCTGAACCCCTTCCCTAGGCCACTTGCATCTGCTTGGTGATGGGGAGCTCACCCTTTCAAACTTCCTTCGAAAGTAACATCTACTGTTACTTTTCTGATTAAAAACAAACACAATGAAACCAAACCTTCCTAGCGTTGAAAATTTAGAAAAGTACCAAAAATAAAAAGAGGGAAGAAAGTTACAGTTAACCACCATCCCACTGTTACTACTTTGATGTATTTTGGTATTATTTCCTTATAGTCTCTTGTTATTTTTTATATATTTGGTTTTTTTAAGTTGAGGTATAATTGATATATAAGATTATATTAGTTTTCAAGTGTGTAACATAATGATTCGATACCTGTAGTATGTATTGCAAAATCATCGCCACAATAAGCCTAGTTTATATCCATCTCCCCACAGTGACAATTTTTTTTCCTGTGATGAGAGCTTTTAAGATCTACTCTTTTAGCAACTTTCAAATACGCAATAAAGTATTATTAACTATGGTCACCGCGCTGTACGTTATATCCCCATGGCTTTAAGACCAGAAGTTTGTACTTATATCTGTTAATATTGGTATAAAAATGTATACAGCTCTGAGAACCCGGAAAACAAACAATGTTCTAAGTGTGCTCTGCCCATGAGGGCTGCTGTTGTTTTCAGAGTGGAATTCAAAGAAGGAACAGAGGTTTCCCAGGGATGGCTTCCTGGGTGGGACCAGCAGGTCTTTGATCCAACTGGCAGGACACAGGCACAGAAGTCAGAATCACCGTCATTGGTGCAGTGGACAGTGGAACAGCAGGAAAGAAGTTTGTGTCAGTTGAGTGGGGACAGGGAAAGGAGAGCTATCACTGGTTGGCCTCGCATTCTCCTGGGCCCGGGGAAGCCCTTGTACATTCTTGAGCAGGAAATGACTTAACAAAGAGATTTCCCAAAGACCATCCATGCAGCAGAAGACAGAATGTATTGGAAGGGGGAGAGTGGGAAGGCAGGGGGAGGAGGCATGGGGACACAAGTGAGGAGCAGCCCGGGGACCCATCCAGTCCCTGGTGGCCCGAGCAGTGATGTGGTGTGGATGGGGCTACTTCTGGGCTGCCAGGATGGAGAGGGACTGGTTGATCTTCACCATGACGATAATGAGGAGGCCACCGGTCAGCAGGAAGGTGGGCCAGAAGAGGGAGAAGAGGAGGGTCTGGGGACCGTAGAGGCGCTGATACAGGACGCTCGTCTCATTCTCCCGAGTCGTGGAGAAGCAGTCGAAAACCTGGCGCTCGTGGAGTTTGGCTCTAACCTTCTCCACATCGGCCCGGGCCATCTGGTAGTTGTCCAGGCTGCCTGGGATGTAGGAGCACTGTAGGGAGAAGCGAGAGCACCCGTGGGATTGGAAATCCCTGTTTCTTAGGGCCTGGCATGGAATAAAGAAAAGCGTCAGCTTTGGAGTCAGGCCCCTGGGTGGGAGTCAAGACTGACCAAAGCTTGGCAGGCTGCACGTTGTGTGGTTCTAGAAGGTGTGTACACAGTGTCGTTTGGGAGGGTGGTGGCCTTGGAGCTGCTCAGGGTACACGCTGCACACCTGGAGATAGGGAACCCAGCTGGAGCCCTGCCTCTGCTCCCATTGGCTTCAGAACCTTAGGCAAATCGCTTTCCATTCTGAGCCTTGATGTCTTCATCACTTAAATGGGTTAATAGCAATACCTTTTTCAAAGGACTTTCTTAAAGAACTTCAAACTTATCTAAGGAGACCAATGGGGGACACAGGCTGAGTGGGCTCTATATTTCGATTCAGGGCAGAAGTCATATACTCAATCGCCTACAAAGCTCAGGCAGGTAACGTCCACAGGTGAAGTAGGTGAGGGAATAGTTGACACATGCCAGCTGACACTTGGTGTCAGGGGATGGGTGGTCCTGGTGAGATGGAGAGAGCCAGGTGCATCTAGACTGGCAGGCATCACTCCATCTGGACAACTGATGCCATGCCATCCAGAAGACCTACTGTAGCCAGACCTGCAATATTTTAAGAGAAGCCAGAAAACCAGATTTTAATGTGGACTCTCACAATTTTAAAATATTGGTGAAAATTTGAAGTGAAAACCCTTTGAGGTCTAACTCTGCGTGAGCCAAGCGACTGATGTTGGCCAGCTGGTATTTGACACCGAGATTCAAAGGAAAGAGAGAATGCATTTAAAAGAGCTTTGTGCAGGCAGAGCCTGGGACACGTTTAATTCTGACACTGATCATTGTGATTAGGAAGCTTCTGGCCTGGGCAGATGAGGTCCAGATGGAAAGCTCAACAGAGAAGGCACAAAGTGGAGACCCTGGTTTTATCTCTGTTCCATGCTGGGAGGTCTGAATGTTGCTTAGGTGAGCCTCCAGCAGATGTTCTGCGAGCGTGGTCCCCCGCACGGCCTCCGCAGCAGACTACCTGGAAGGCTGGCCATAAGCACAGCCTCCCTACTCACTCTGAATGGCTGAGGGTGGGGCTCAACAATCGGGTGATTCCTCCATGCACTAAAGTTCGAGGGCCACTGCCCTCGTCCAATCACGTCCAAGATCAAAAACGAGTGACAGTGTTGAGCCAGCTTCTCCCCAGGCCTGGGTTGCTCCCTGTATTTAAATGAGGTCCTGCCCCAAAGCTGCCTGCCTGGACTGCATTCAGTCCAGCAGTACAGAGAATGGTTGCATCACAGTTCTGACAGCCTGGAAAGTGGGAGAGCTGCATCCAGATGTAGATTCACGTCCCCAGCCAGTCAGGGAGCAGCTGAGGCTGGGGAGAAGCTGGCTCCTGAGGAATCTGGCATTCAGATTTGTTGGGTACGATAGGGTCCCAGTAGCAGGTGGATCCAGAATCCTGAGCTCAGAGGGCCTAGTCCTATCTCCCCAGAGTCTCTGACGGTGACCTTGGGTAACCTAGCCCACTGAGCAAAGGTGTGGCGATGGAACCAGACGGGCCTGAGTTCAACCACAAGTTCCAAGTTGTGTGACCTTGGCAAATGTCTCAACCTCGCTGAGCGTTATAGATTGGGTTTGGGAGGGTGCCTGCCTAGCAGAATTGTCACGGCGGTTAAACAAGATGATTCACGTTAAGTGCTTAGCGCAGAGCCCAGGACATAGTACGTGCTCAATAAATGGAAGATGCTGTTAATAACAATAATAATATTGTGACTTAACTATGAAATTAAAACAATATCCCTTCTTCTTTCCCTTAAGGAGGGGCCTATGGACAAGCTCCGAAGTGGGGACTTGTGCCCATCCTGGGGTCCCACTGTATCCTTTGCCAGCTTGGGATTACTCTAGATCCTTTATGTTCTCTAGACACTGGACAGGAGTTTACTCTGCAGAGCCAACCTCAGAGGCCTGGGGCCCACTTGCATCCTCTCTCCCCTGCCCTGGGTCCAGCTAACCATGAGTTGTCTAAAGGATCTTAAATGATCTAGCCTCTCCCCCAAGGCCTGCAGTGTCACTGTCCCCAGCATAGACCGTGGGAAGGGGCTTAGAATCCCCCCAGGCTAAGTCTCATGGAAGAATCCAAGAGTGGGCTGGCGACACCCTTCCTCGTAGTAGGGGTTGGGGGAGACAGCCTTGCCAGGCCTTTCACATGTGATTCCAGAAGACACCCAGCTGGCCTGGAGCACTGGCTCCTTGCACGGCAAGGAGCTGAACAAAGGTGGGAGGAACAGCTGGTGCACCAACCAAGCTGTTTGGCAAAACCGTGAAGGCCACTTCCACCGTCATGCCAGAGTGGCAACCTACCATTGGCACCACTCCTGGTGGTGCCTGGATGCTATGGGATAAAAGATAGAACATCCAGTGGCTGCCAGGGCTGTCCTTCCAAGGCCAGACAGAGGCATGTCTCACAGGCTGCTGACAGCCCATTAGGGAGAAGATCTGGCCTTTCGCTCCTCTGGCAGCCTCAGGACCGGGGTGGCAGCCTGCAAACCAGCCAGTTCCCAGCCCCCATTGCACCAGTGATCACTTCTGCTTGTCTTTGAAAATGTGCTTCTTGATCCTTGAATAAATCAGGGGCCCCTGGATGCCAAAGAAGAGGCAGGGGTCCTGGGAGGAGCTGATTCAGGTGGGTTTGGAGGCTCTAGCTCCATCTGGCATGGCCGAGCCATGCTAGTGATGACAGAACAACTCAGATCACCTTGCGCTGCGCAGACCCACTTCTCCATGAGTCCCTAGCACTGTCAGCGATCCCACTGTCCCCCCAGGCACCCTTCCCCTTCCCATCCCATCAGCTGCCCAATTCTGACTGTCAGCATCCATCCCTGCCCAAGCCGTCCTGGGTGTTTGCTGTGGCCCTCACCTCCCTCCCCAGTACCTGAGCCCCACAGTCCTCCACATCACTCTGATCATGCTGCCAGGACCCCAAATCCTTTAAAGACCCCCAACTGCTCACAGCAGTAATTCCCAAGGAACCTTGGAATCACCTGAAGAGCCCAGAGATTCTGCTTCAGTGGGTCTGGGGTGGGACCCTGGTTCTAAGTCCCCCAGATGGATCTAACCCACAGACAGAGGTGAGGAACCCCAGCTTCCCTGATCACATTTTAATTCCACAGTTTGGTAGTCCTTGGCAGGGAAGACAGGCACACAGCTTATACAGTGCCAGAATATCATTAGTATTTCCCTTCTTTACAGTTTGCTTGAATTTAAATCCCTGGTAATCAGTAGAACCTCCCCCCGGGAAATGGTGGAGTCTATTAGGAGTTGCAGATGACTTTACTCCCTGTTAAAGCCAGCGCCACGAGCATTATTTGGTGTGAGGTTTTTCCAGGCAAAGCTCTGGCCTTTTGATGCAAATGAAAAGGAACTTCATGTGTTCCCAGCCCAGGTTGATGAGAGACCAGCCCTGGTGGAATCAGAGTCTCTTTCAAACTGTGTACCCAGTACGTCAACCCCGAGTCCAGATGACCTTGGCATTTGCTCTACGTATTTCCAGGGCTACACGGGGAAGACTAACCTGCACATCTCATATGGTTGAACCAGTGTGTTTTTCTGTAAAATGGCAATTGTGGATAAGCTTAACCCTTCCTCCATCTTTCCTTCCCAGTTTTCTTCCTTATGCTGAACTGTTAAAGCTCAAAAAAAAAAAAAAAAAAACAAATCCTGATGGAATATAAATGCCTAATCCCATTCTCTGTAAAATGGTTGCTTCATGTGCTTGCCTAACTGTGCTGTGTCAGGGAATGCTGGAATTCAACCTCCCCTCCTTCTCTCCTACTGTGTTGTGCTTGCTATCACTCTCAGACACCCTTGAAGACTGTCCTTTTAGCAAAAAAAAAGAAAAAAATTTGAGGAAAGTGTTTTCTGTCATATTCTTTTAATATGGGAGCTAATTACCTTCTATAACATGTAGCATTCTTCATTAAAGTTTTTCTTCTCTCAAAAAACAAAGAAAAAGCTACAAAAAAACCCACCCCAGTTTAATTGTCCACTTGGGTACTGTGGGGGGCTTCTGAGAACAGACCCTAGGCTACCTCTGAAACCTTTTCCTGCTGCATCCCATCCTGTGGCATGGTCTGTGCCGGTGTTGGAATCTCTCTCTTACCCAGCCTTCCCTCCCCGTGTCTTCTTCTCTGCCTCCCCTTGATATGTATGTCCCCCACCCCGTATTTCTGTGTAACCTGTATGTGCCTGATTTTTAACCCAAATGCTTTTCTAATACCCTCACCTCAATGTGCTAGGAAATGTCACTCCCTCCTTTAATGCCCATACTTTTTTTGGTTCCTCCCTAGGGCACTAGGTATTATTTCATGTATGAGCTCTCTCCTCTTGAACCCAAAGCCCCTAACACAGGAAGTGCTCAGCGATGGCTGAATGAAAGAGCGAGTGAATGAGGGAATAAAAATGGGCCAACTTGTGTTTCTTATAGAAAGGGAAACAATGGTGGATTTGGGGTTGGGGGCTGTTGAGAGTCAGTGATGGGAACATCTCCCAAGTGTTGGCCTCCAAAGGTTGCTCTAAATCTGGGCCTCTGGCTTCCTAGAGTTGCAGGTGGGAGTCACAGGGGTTCCTCTCTGTGGGGTCAGCTCTGGGTCTGGCCTCTCATGTGACTCACTTTACAGGATGAAGCAAGACCATTAACAGCTTCTTTGTTGTGGCTGCTATCCACCCAGCATCGAGCTTGGTACATCATATACAGTCCCTGACATAACATTGCTTCAACACATGTAGAAACTGAGGCTTAGAGGGGCCACGTTGGCTGCTCCCACCACACAGCTGGTTAGTGGCATGTCTCTCTGACTCCAATGCAGAAGAGCTAAGTCTGTCTGGACCTCACACCAGCTGTGGTCCCTGGTCAAGTGGGTGTATCTTTCCCGGCCTCTGCTCTCCAGAGCGGGGATAGGGAACCAGCTAGGGACAGGCGCGCACGCCTGCCAGGGGTAAGGGGATGTGGACCTCGCCCCCCCAGTCAGTACCTTCTGGTTCCGGTCCCGAGTGTCCTCCGTGTGGTACAGCACGGCCCACCGGCCCACGGATGACACGTTGACCCACAGGCACGGGTACTGGGGCACTCTCTTGCCCTCCAGTTGCTCCTGGTCCCTGATGTTGGTCTCAATCAGGTGACACATGGATTCCTGGGTCCACACGCTGGGGAGACGATGCACACACATACACATCTCAGAACCTGGATGGCACAGATTGCCCAGTGTGAACCCCTTTAGAGAGACCCAGGGCCGAGACCCTCAGCATCTGGCACTAAAGGAGCGTGACCCCAGAGTCTCTGGGCTCAGGGGAGGAATCGTAGAATCGGAGTATCAATGCTTTGGGGCCTTTTGGACAACATCTGCATAAGTGGCTCCGGCCCTGACTGCTCACCCAATACCCTGGGGAGCTTGTAAAGATTGTCGTGGCCAAACCACACCCCAGAACAAGTGAAGCAGAATTTCTAAGGTTGGTGGGCTCCAGGCCCTGGTGTGTTTTTAAAACTCCTCACAGTGATTCTGATGGGCAGCCCGACCTCAGACACCTTATCCACATCCATCTTCGTCTTGTAGAGGGTGGCAGAGAAGTTCAGAAAGGTCGAATGACTTTTCCAAGGCCACACAGGACCTGAAGCCAGGTATGGATGGCTTCAGAATCTGTGCCCTTTCCTTTAAAATGAGTAGATGAAGGAGGGGATTGATTTGTTTCCCGAGTGGGAAAGATGAGGGGGATGGTGCTTAACCCGGAGAAAACATGTTGGAGGCACATGGTTGCTCTGAGCGGTGCCTTACTTTGTAAGATTCCAGCCTGGAATGGCTCCAGTGCTGTTAAAAGTGGGGCAGGAGCAGGCCCGGAAGAGGACAACAGGCTCATCAACACACCAGTGAATCAATTGTGACTCATCTCCCATTTACCAGGCAGGAAACACATTGCCAGACCGAGGGGGCTGTCAGCCACTGGCAAGCGACCAGAGGCAAGGGTCTGAGACTTATCCCAAGATCAGGCTGAGAGAACTAAGCATATTTGTTCCCATTAGAACATGGATCAGGGACGTCACAGCTTTTCCTTTAAAAGCTCAAGTGGTTGACATGTCAGGCAGCAAAGGCATGGGACATTCTCTGAGATTCCAGAACAGAGCTCCAGGGGAACAGTTTTTGGTTCAGTGTAGACACTCCCTACTTATCAGAAGGGCCCCCACATGAAATGGTGTATACAGTTGAGGTAGTGAGCTCCCCATCACTTGAGATATTCAACAGGAAGATAGATGCCCACTTGACTCAGAGGTTTGTGAAAGAGAGCCAAAATGCAGATGAGCTACAAAATTCTGTGACTCTCTGATTCCTCCTGGGATCAGACTCACACTGGGACATTTGCTCTGATCCTTGGCTCTTTCTTTCTTTTTATTTTTGGCTGCGTCAGGTCATAGTTGTGGCATGCGGGCTTCTCTCTAGTTGAGACACGTGGCATTCTCTCTAGTTGTGGTGCGTGGGCTTTTCTCTAGCTGTGGCGTGTGGGATTTCTCTCTCTAGTTGTGGCATGCAGGCTCCAGAGCGCATGGGCTCTGTAGTTTGCAGCACGCAGGCTCATCAGTTGAGGCATGTGGGCTCAGTAGTTGTGGCGTGTGGGCTTAGTTGCCCTGCCATATGTGGGATCTTAGTTCCCCGACCAGGGATCAAACCCACGTCCCCTGTATTGGAAGGCAGATTCTTAACCACTGGACCACCAGGGAAGAGGTGTTGGCCTCCTTGGCTGTTTCTTGTGAGAAGGGCCTCCTGCATCTGTTACGCCCAAGTTCCAGAATTCCAGACATGCAGGGCCCAGGCCGGCCTACCCTCCCTGCACTTGAACCCTTGACCCTAAGAATGAGGATTGTCCAGACCTTCCTGCCTGGTGTGAGGGTCAAGGGGAACGGTAAGAAGAAGCCTGGGGTTCCTTGCAGACCAGACCCTTAGGGGAGAGGCCGGAGGATGGGGTCAGGCCGGGAGGGTTCAGTACCTTTTCTGGTAGAGTGGCAGCATGGTCGTGCCGAGGATGTAGTAGGTGATGACGGCGCACACCACCATGGCCACACCCAGGCAAAGGGCTCGGGTCTCTCCCCGCTTCTGGGCCATCACCAACTTCTTCCCCATGTCCACAAGGGACAGCAGTCATTTCTAGGACCACAGAGGCAAACAGACGTGAGATCAGCACAGGTGACAGGTAAACCACAGAAGGGAGGACAGGTGGGAGAAGGTGCTCAAATATCAACATCATCTTTACTTTTATATGGAGCTTGGCAACCTCAGAGGGTTCTTTTGACCCCATGTAAGCCTCCCCCCAGCTCTGAGAGGCAAGTACTATCATCCCCATTCTACAGATGAAGGACCTGTGGCTCAGAGAGGTAAAGTGACTGGCCCAAGGTCACACAGTGTGTGACAGGCTCAGTAGTGGCCCCCAAGATACACATGTTCTCAGCCCCAGGATCTGTGACCATTACTTTACATGGCAAAGATTTTTAATTAAGGATCTTGAGATGGGGAGATTATCCTAGACTATCCATGTAGACCTAAATGTAATTGCAAGGATCCTTATAGGAAGGAGGTGGAGGGAGATTAGACACTAAAGAGGAGAGGGCGCTATGACCAGGGCGGCTGAGATTGGAGTGATGTGGCCACATGCCACGGAGTGCAGGCAGCCACCAGAAGCTGGAAGAGGCAAGGAATTACGTATTGTCCCCTACAGTCTCTGAAGGAAGTACAGCCCCACTGACACCTTGATTTAGCCTTGCCAACGTCTTGCTGATTTTAAACTTCTGGCTTCCGGAACTGTGTGTAAGTAAATTTCTATTGTTTAGGGCCACCAAGTTTGTGGTACTTTGTTACAGCACCGATAGGAAACTAATACTGGAGATAAACTAATATCCTCCCTGCAGAGTGGGCCATCCGTGCTCTTCCTCCTAGGATACTTGTCTCAGAACAGCTTGGAGCATTTCACAGTTCTGCCAAAACAGTCCCACAGCAGGGCCGGCTGGGCGGGGGCAGCATGCAGAGAAGGGCCAGCGGGGCCCCCAGAGGGCAGCCACAGGCATTGGGGTGGCCGGAGGTGTCTCCACTACTGGGATCCTGTAAGAGCCTCCTCCTTGCTCCAAGCAAGGGCAGGAGGCATTATGTGGCCTCAGCAACTGCTCTCTTGTACGGGGACTTGAGGCACCCTGGGCCAAAGCAGATTGTATGGGAGTGACTGGCAGCTTCCTTCCTTCCCCCTTCTTGGGCCAGAAGCCCCTCGTTTTTCTTCTGGGAATCTGCTTCTCCCCAGGGCAAGCAGGGCCCCTCCCTTCCCTGCTGGGTACACTGGACACCCTCCAGCAGTGTCACCCTTGCCACCCGTGTGCCCCCTGGAGCCAGAGGTGCCTGGCTTCTGTCCTTGTATGGATTTCCCATCCCTCTGTGCATTGCCTCACAGCCTGTGGTAAATTCCTTTGCTGGTGTTTTGTTTGTTGTTGAAGGTAGCAGTTCTACCAAGGATACAGGGGCCATGGGGCCTTTCTCTGTAATTCCTGTTGTAGGGGAAATTTTAGCCAGATATCAGGAAGGAATTTATTCTCCCCACCAGGTCCCTAACGTAATAAACCTAATATTTTTATAAATTAGTGAGTATCCAGGAGATAGGCATTATTAGTCCAAAGGGATTTTCAGCAAAGTGCTTCATTTTCTACTCAGGCTTCTCTTCTAACTATTGGACTGTTTCAAGTGTCCAATCAGAGATGCTTGACCCCCTTTCCTCCCCACTCCAGCTGTTCCCCCTCCCCTAGTGTCCTAAAGAGGAGATTCCAGGGTCAGATACCAAGGTTACAGCCCTGTCACCCCTTCCAAGATGATTGACTCCCTCACCCAATGATGACTTTTCCTTCCACATTTGGGGCACTGAGAAGTGGGGTTTCCCCACATTCTAACAGATCTTACGAACTCACAAGGGAAAAAAATGTTCCCTTGACAAAGAAAGACGTTCTGTTCAATTCTCTTCCGTCCTATGACTTCTGTCTTTCTGTCTCTGCGTCTTGTGGGAGTGGGACAGCCCACATCATTGTTTACCTGGGGCCAGTTTAACAAGCCCATCCACGTTTTTGCAGGTAAAGGAATGCAGCCACCTGAGGATGGGCTAAAAGCCCACATGGCCTGCTTCCCCAGGACTGTCTGTGGTCACTGGCGCCTGGCCCCAGCCCCAGGACTGTGGAACACAAGTCTCTGGGTCCAACAAGGAATCTTGCCTTGGAGGGAGGACCTAGGCTGCGTGCTCACAACAAAACCAGTCCTTTCCTGGGAGAGTCGGGGCATCCTTGAAGAGGGGAGGCCTGCCCTGCCTTCCTGGCTAATCAGCCCCCAGGGGCACTGGCCCTTCTGCTGCACAGCTTCTTGTATCTTCCCAGCCCCTGGGCACTCCCAAGGCTGGGGAAGGCAGGACCCTGTGCTACCGGGTCTGAGAACTCAGGAGGAAAAGAGATGGGAGGCTCCCTGTCACAGAACAGTCTGGAATCTGCCATTCGTTCAGATCCCACCTGTCTGCAATGCTCTGGTGAGACTGTGGCCCACACTCCTCTCCCTGAAGGAGTAGGCTTCAGAGTTTTGATAAATCCTCCTAAGACCACACAGGATAAAAGAATGGGGAGAGGATATGGATGCGGACATGGTCATAGGATACAACATCCAGGGAGAGCCTTCAGACAGGAGGAAGGTTGGGAGCTGCTGACATCCCCTGAGATCTGGACAAGAAGAAATGGGTTGCAGCTGTAAAAGGAGGTATTTCAGTTAGACTCTAAGAAGAATATCTCAGTTTTAAGAATTGCTAAATATCTCTGGACTTTGGGGATACAGCTTCCCATTTAGAAAAGTCACTAGAGGTCTGGGGTGGATTTAGGAAAGATGAAGAGAAAGGCCAAGCAAGACGGGAGTTTGGAGGGTCCTGTGTGACCTGGTATTTGGGTTGGCCTCCTTTTCCTTAAGAGGATAGGGCATAGAGGACAGTGTTTAAGGGTCGGGTGAAGGGAGGGACAGGGGGTGTTTTGAGGTCATCAGACATGGGATCAAATCCTGGCTTTGCTACTTAGCAACCTTGTGACTGTAAAACGAGTATGATAGTACCTGCTTCCAAGAGTTCTGACAAAGAGCAAATGATGTATAGAACATCATATTTATCACAGTGCCTGGCCCAACGCAAGCCCTCGATAAATATTAACTCTTACTATTCACGAAGAAAACCCTGAAGGTTTGGATCAGAAGTCCCCAGTGCTCTTGCTGGGCCTGTTTCTGTCCTACCCCCTCCCCTGGTGACAAGTGCCAGGACTGGTCTTGATCTCCAGGCTGCTGCCCTCTGGCTGCTCTGAGAGCTGAGACCTGAGGGCCAGAGCACAGAGTTACTACAGTGACTGAGCCATGGAGCGCCCACCCCTACCCTTGGCCCCCCGAAGGCCACCAGACCACGGGTCCAGCAGTTCTAGTCCCGAGTGACACAACATCAGCTCCTCTGGAGCCCAGAATCCGGATGGACAGCCCCTCGAGGGAGGGAGTTCCCACTGCCAGCCTCCCTCCATGAAGATCTCCCCTCCAGCCCCAGGCTCTGGAGAAACCACTTCCCCAGTGCCCTTGAACTTGGTACTCACAGTCTCCCCGGTGCCCTGTGAGTCTTCGGCAGACACTTTTCTGCCTGGCCCCCAGCCCCCACCCCAAAAGAGGCCGCCTGAGCTCCAGCAGGAAGTTTGGATTCCCAGTCCGTCTCTGGGAAAGCGGCCTTTGGTTCCCATCTGAGACGAGCCTCCATGCCCAAACATGGTCAAGTCTGAGCACACAGCCCCAAGACACAAACTCGGGAGAGCAGGTACCCAGCCCAGAGGAGGGCAGCTGTTACCCAGGCCCCTGCACCTGCAGTTGCCAGAGTCTAGTGGAAAACAGATGTCGCAAAACAGACAGCAAAACTGAGAAGTCAGGAAAGACCATCTGGGTATATTTGGAGACATTTCTTCTTCACTCAATCTCTTCTCTGAGCTGGCAGAGAAGCCAGGAATAGAAAATGAGTTTCTTTTTGTTGACATGGGAGAAGGAGGAGGAGTTGAAGCTCTGAGGGGTTGGGCTTGTCAGCCGCTGAGGAGCTGGCATTTCCCCGCTAGAGCAACCAAAAACCCTTAGCCTTTGGCGTTTGTGTGCTGTGTGACCCTGGGCAGGTCACAGCACCTCTCTGAACCTTAATTTTCCCATCTGTGCTCTTGGGATTTTTAAATCTTACTTTGTTCAGGATAGTGATGAGGGTTAGAGATGGTGGAGATTTGGGGCAGGGGAAAAGAAACTCACCTTTTTTTTTTTTTTTTTTTGTGGTACGCGGGCCTCTCACTGTTGTGGCCTCTCCCATTGCGGAGCACAGGCTCCAGACGTGCAGGCTCAGTGGCCATGGCTCACGGGCCCAGCCGCTCCGCGGCATGTGGAATCCTCCCGGACCGGGGCACGAACCCATGTCCCCTGCATCAGCAGGCGGAATCTCAACCACTGTGCCACCAGGGAAGCCCGAAACTCACCTTTTAAAGACCAACCAAGCAGAAGCTGGGAGCAGTGAGAGATTGACCGCTGCTTCCAGCCAGCCATGTCCAGGAATAGCCTTCTTGGCCCTATGGCCTCCCAGAGACTGTCAAACTGTACATTTTGGGCTCATGGGCAGAGACTTGTTCCCATCAATAGGAAACACAAGCAGCAGCGTTTGCAGGCAAAACCATGCTTCCCTCCGCTTCTTCATCCTTAAAGTGGTTCTTGTAAGGATTAAAAAGCAGCGACCAAAACAAACCCTGTGTATTGGGCCTCCCCTAAGTATCAGGCATGATGCGGGTAGTTAGCATGTCTCTGCCCCACGCTTTACTCGATGGTCAGTTGAAGAAACTGAATCTGAGGCTCAGAGGCCTTAAGTTACTGATCCACAGTTATCCTGCTCTAAAGGCAGGAGCCAGATTCAAAGCTGGCCCTTCCAGATTGCAGAGCCGGGGCTCTGTCTGCTGAGCCTGGTGTTTCTCTAAAATATAAAAGCTCAGCTCGGTTATACAGACACCGGCCAGCTGAGGTTCTGGCGGTCCCCTGAGTGCCCCCAGCTCCTGGGGAGGCGAGCACAGCCCAGCCATTCTGCTGAACGTGTTCTAACCCTTCCCTCGCTCCTGCCTCGGCTGCTATGAGACAGCCAGCCCAGCAGGCCATGAAATGAGAGCGCTACATACCCTCCAGCACTTAGCTCCCTTCCCCTGCCCCTTTCCTAATTGAATCCTATTAACAGTAGAGTACATCGTCTACATAACGGGCATCATAGCAAAGGGGGTCTCTTAAGACCTCAGACCTTACAGATACTGCATTGTCAATGAAGGCCATAGGGCCTGGAATGCATCCCCTAGGAATGATTTTCCAAGATGGTCCTTGCCCGCACCGCCCCCTCCCGGGAGCCAGAAAATTCCTGCCCATGAACTCATGCAAAAATGCCGGTCCTTCCTTCTGCTCCCCTGGGGGAGAGACACACACTACAACAGATGGCCTTTCATATGACTAAAGGGCTACATTTAACCAACTAAATGAGGTATTAAGGGTTATACATTTGGAATTTATAAATGAACACTAGCATTCTTCCCAAGGTACTTTCCCCCCTGGAAGATAGGAACGGGCAGGGAAGGAGGGTGCGATCCTTCTGCTGCATCCACGCTAACCCCTGCCAAAAGGCTTGGACACCCTCGCTCTTCATGGTATGTGGGTGGAAACCCTGTCCCTGGTTGGCTGTGGGGTTTGTGTGGGACAGATGATTGTACGTGGAAGGCAAGGAAATAATGATGCTACAGCAGTGAAGACTGGTACTTTGCACTGGCACAAAGGCTAAGAGATCACAAAACCACTTCCCCAACTTCAACCTTCCAACAACCTCATAAGGTGATAAGCACGGCAGGCTCACAGTAATCCATTCATGTAGAGAATTTTCTACCCATTTTATAGAGGGGGCTCACTGAGGTTCAAAGATGTTAAATACACTGCCCAAGGCAGGTTACTTTGCCTCTCTGCGCTTCAGTTTGTCCATCTCTAGAATGGAGATACGTATAGGTAGCCCCTCAGTGTTTTTTGAGGAATAAGAGATCATCTGAGCTACCTGACACATAATGTGGCAGATTGCATTTTCCCAGGATGGCTACACCGACACACATCCCATCCCATGTGCTCTTCTTTCATTGTGACATCGACATTCCTCCATCAAGAGGGGGCATCTTTGTCCCCTCCCCCTCAGCCTGGCAGAGCACTGTCATTGTCTTGCGGATCAAATGTGGCAGAAGTGACACTGTGATTCCCAAGGCTAAGTCGTAAACCGTGGTACAGCTTTCACTGGGCACTCTCTCGCCGGACACTGTCCTTGGAGCCAGCCACCGTATTGTGAAGAAGCCAAGAGGCCCCATGTAGGTGTTCCACCTGACAGCCCCAGCTCAGTTCTCAGTCAGCAAACAGCACCTCCCAGGTATATAAGTGAAGGAGCCTGCAGACGACTCCAGCCCCCAGCCTTCAATTCCCCCAGCTGAGGCCTCACACCAGCCACCATTCTGCACCCTCTATGAATCCCCCATCCACAGAACACATGAGCAAATTAAATGGTTGTTTTATGCCCCTATGTTCTGGGGGCGATTTGTTATGCAGCCATAGTAACGGGCACATGTTGCAAGTGATTTGGAAGGGGAACTGTTATCGTTGCTGGTGACGGTAGCAGTACAGAACCAGGGTTACAATGCCCGAGGTTGCTGTATGACATGCGATGGGGGGGCTTTAGAAATGCTCTGTGGAGTCTTCTATCAGGTTGTTCACTGCTGCACAAAAGGAGTTGAAGGGTAGTGATATAAGAGGGCTTTTCATTTATCAAGCATCTACTGTGTGCCAGCGCGTGATCCACATACGTATGCAAATACACATACACATGCATATGTGTATGCATACACATATACACACAAACACACATATGCATACACATATGCATGATATGCATATGCACATGCATACATATGTGTGCACATACACTGGTACGTGTGTACACATATACTTACATGTGTGCATTCACACGCATGCACACATACACACATATGCATAAACATAATGCAAACACATCCATGTGTATATACACACATATCCATATGTACATATATATGCACGTGTGCATTGTGTGCATACACATGCGCATATACTATGCAATACACATATGCACATATATACATATCCACATGCACACACACATATGCATATACAAACACATATATGTATGCATATGCAGATAGACATAGACACACGCACACATACATATGCACATGTATGCATACACGTACACAAATACATACACACATACATTCCTCTGGGCAGTCCTCACAAGAGGTCTTCTTGTTTCTGTTATTTGCCCAAGGTCACTCCCCTGGCATGTGATGTGATGGAGCCGGATGTGCACCTGTGCTTGCTGGCTCCACAGCCCATCCTTGTCCCTCCATGACTCCCCCAGATGCTGTTTTCAAGAGGACCAACATTTCTTTATGACATCTGCTTCAGCTGCTTTACAAACCCCTTCTACTCGGTCTATAGCCCTTTCTGGATTGTGTATCCACTTACTTATGTAAACCCTTTGAATCAACATCTATTCTGTGCCGCCACTTGGGATAGGAAGTCTCATAAATCAAACTGGCAACCCGTGTCCTGAGCCCCTGCTGAGGGTGTGTCACTGGCTGAGTGCTGCCGGGGGGAGGGTGTGAGTAGCTCTCAGCCCTAGATAAGCCATTTGCTCACAGACATTTGAGGGCCTGCTGTGCAGAGGCTGTGAATCTGTCACTGTGCTGACCTGTGGGTCAGATGTGGCCCCTTCCCCGCAGGGGAGCAAGGATGGATTTTTAACGCTGCGAAAAGTCACAACAGAAAAGATAAAATGACATGTTTTAAGGGAGAGAGAGTAATGAGGAGCAGAATAAATCACAACAAAAGATTTTTCAATAGAGTTGAGAAGACACAGTATCAGTACAAAAACAAGACAATGAAATGCCAATATTCGAATCAAATGACAAGGCGAGCCCTGCCGGGGAGCAGGACAAGCTCTCTCCCTGTGAGCGAGGGGCTATCTCGCTCCTTTTTCCTGACTCTTCTAGACACTTTTTCCCCTCGTTGCATTTTTCTTACTTAACAACAAGGCATTTTAGCCTGCTGTATTGTAAACATAATTGTAAGCAGCTTGAAGTCCTCTTTGAAACAAGGAGGAACATAAGTCAAGAGCCCTGCAGTCCATCTGTGTAGTAAGGTGGGAATTTTTTTTTTAATGCCTTTTCCTTTCTGCAAAATCATCTAAGCTCACTGTGGAAAAGGTGGACGACAGAGAAGGGCAGGAGGAAGATGAAGGCACAGTGATAACCTCACCACGCCATTCAGAGGGAGTTGCTGACCCACTACTGGGCATATACCCAGAGAAAACCATAATTCAAAAAGACATATGCACCCCAATGTTCATTGAAGCACTATTTACAATAGCCAGGTCATGGAAGCAACCTAAATGCCCATCGACAGATGAATGAATAAAGAAGATGTGGTACATATATACAATGGAATATTACTCAGCCATAAAAAGGAACGAAATTGGAACATTTGTAGAGACATGGATGTATCTAGAGACTGTCATACAGAGTGTAGTATGTCAGAAAGAGAAAAACAAATATTGTATAGTAACGCATATATGTGGAACCTAGAAAATGGTACAGATGAACCGGTTTGCAGAGCAGAAATTGAGACACAGAAGTAGAGAAAAAACCTATGGACACCAAAAGGAGAAAGCGGTGGGGGGGTGTGTGGTTGTGGTGTGATGAATTGGGAGATTGGGATTGACATATGCACACTGATGTGTATAAAATTGATGACTAACAAGAAAAATAAATAAATTAAAAAACAAAAAAGTAAAAATACAGAGGGAGTTGCTGGTGAGGGGAGGGGGCATGCATCCTTCCAGACACTCATAAAAGGGTGCAGGTGCTCTCCCTCCAGAGAGCATGCCCCCTCTGGCCCCAGCTGCTAGTGAGCTCTTCCCTTCCAGCGGGACTCATTCCTGGGGTCCTCACCTCACCTCCTGTGCCCTTAGCCACCCCCCTCAGCTACTGGGCCAGGTCAGTGCTCTGATTTAACATGCTCAGAGCACTGCGTGCACCACCTCCATGGCACTTCCCTTCTGTAGTTTTACATTTATTCGCGTACATTCTCCATTAACAGATCACCCATGGGGATGTAGGCTTCCTGAGATCCGGAGCAAGAGCTGTTCCTGCTCACTGCCACATCTCTAACACCCAAAGGAATCAATAGAGAATCTTGGGGTTTTGTTGTTGTTTGCTGTTTGGCTTGGAAAAAAAAAATCTCTTACTTGAAACATTTTGTTTATCCTCTTAACCATGTTTTTAGTGGATGGTTCAGTGGAGGAACTAATTCTCATGGTTGTGCAACTGATCTCTAGAACGTTTTCATCTTGCAAAATTGAAACGCGGTACCCATTGAACAACTGCCCGCTTTCGGCTTCCCCCAGGCCCTGGCAAACATCATTCTACATTCTGTTTCTATGAGTCTGACTCCTTTAGATACCTCATATAAATAGAATCATACAGTCATTGTCCTTCTGTGTCTGGCTTATTTCATTTAGCATAATGTCCTCAAGTTTCTTCCATACTGTAGCATTTGCCCAGGGGGAAAAAAAATCTTGCTTTTTACTATAACACAATATTATAATCATTTTCCCATCCCATAAGACTTTTTATTTTTTTATTTTTTTTAGCCGTACGCGGGCCTCTCACTGTTGTGGCCTCTCCCGTTGTGGAGCACAGGCTCTGGACGCACAGGCTCAGCGGCCATGGCTCACGGGCCCAGCCGCTCCACGGCATGTGGGATCCTCCCGGACCGGGGCACGAACCCGTGTCCCCTGCATCGGCAGGCGGACTCTCAACCACTGCGCCACCAGGGAAGCCCCCATAAGACATTTTCTAAAGGTTGTATGATATTCCATTTTATGGGTAAACCATAATATATTTGATCATGCCATTGTGGGATATTTAAGAATGGTGCTCGGGCTTCCCTGGTGGAAGGAGTGCTGCTTTGCCTTCAAGGGCAAAGATGAGTGAGATTTTCAGCAGCCACCTGGATGCAAGCCTTCCTGCAGGGCCTCCCAGCTTCCCGTGGCTCCTCTTCCTTTCCGGTTGGCCAGGCCGGGAGCTGGAATGAAGCACCGGCTGGGCAGGCCCTTCCTTGGGCTACAGTGTTAGCTCTGTGGCCGGTGGCTGAGGGTCAGCCTTGTGGTGCACACCAACTGACTCAGGCCCCTGCAATCTCTTACCTCTTGTCTGTCAGGATAGTGTGTCTCCTGGACCAGTGACATTAACCACCTACACCCTGAGCGGGAGAGCAGGGGGGACTGCCAATAACCTCCCATACCAACCGGCTCTGCCAACCCCTCCCACGTGCATATGAGGCCCCTGCTCATCCATGATTCCAAGTGATCCTCATGGAAACCCCACGCGCTTAGCAACACTGAGGTTGGTCCCACATCCAGATGGAGTCTCGGGGCTCAAAGTGCCCCCACCTCCCGTGGGGGGAAGTTGCTGGGTTCTGAAGGTGTGCCTGGTGGTCTGAGGGTCGCACCACAGACCAGCTAAGAGAGGCAGAACCCGTACGTGATAGAATGTTGCTAATGGGGGCCCAGCAGGCCCTGTGGTTAAGGACCCCAGGCTGGATCTCTTTCTCTATCACGTTGTGTGATGAGAGAGATGGATTTACAGGTGTTTCCCCACAACTAAGGAGGGAGCAGTTGATGTAAAGGAGAGGAACATTTATAGATCTAAGGAAGGGCAGGAATTTAGAAAGAAAGATAAAGGTAATAACTGTGCTGACTGGCACTTTAATTTTTCTCCTATTAATGAGGGTAACCAAAAAAAAAAATTCTTTTTAAAACATACCATGGGGCTTCCCTGGTGGCGCAGTGGTTGAGAGTCCGCCTCCAGATGCAGGGGACACGGGTTCGTGCCCCGGTCTGGGAGGATCCCATATGCCGCGGAGCGGCTGGGCCCGTGAGCCATGGCCGCTGGGCCTGCGCGTCCGGAGCCTGTGCTCCGCAACGGGAGAGGCCACAACAGTGAGAGGCCCGCGTACCACAAAAAAAAAAAAAAGTCTTATGGGATGGGAAAATGATTATAATATTGTGTTATAGTAAAAAGCAAGATTTTTTTTCCCCCTGGGCAAATGCTACCACACACACACACACAAAACATACCATGGAAAGAAAGAGGTTAAACAATCATCCACAATCCCACTCCTCGATCACAGCAACTATCGTTAGGTTTGTGAGTTCTCTTCTAGGTTGCTTCCTGCCCCCCGCCTGGCCTTTTTTCTCTTGTAATGCATCTTTTTCAAAGCTCTTTCCCACACTCTGATTTTCTGTACCCAGTGTGGGAGGTTGGACAGGTAACATCGTCTCCTTTGAACAGGTGGAAAACGGAGGTCCAGGGAGGCGGCAAGGCCCCCAGCTAACATGTGAAGGAACCAGACTGCACCTGTCCAACTCCAGGGCCGGGACCAATGCCCTTTAATAATAATAGTCTGCTGCAGCCCAGGCACTTGGCATTCACTTTCCTATATAATCCTCACAACAAGTGTGCAATAGGTACTGTTGTCATTCCCATTTTACAGATGATAAAACTGAGGCTTAGTGCTGGAAAATAACTTGCCCAAGGTCACACAGTTAGGATGTCTGTAGCAGGGATTTGGACAGGGCGTGGCCTGTCTCCAGAGCCCATGGTCTTAAACCTATGCCCACCATGTCTGCCTGCACGGTGAGACTCATATGTCCTCTCATGGTCTTCGGCGTCCTGCACGACCTGGCTTTTGTTCAGCTTTTCCCTTATTGCTCCCTGCTTCCCACCAGGCCCCTCCGCTCCCACTAAACTGAACTGCTCTCAGTTCCTCCAGTGCTCCGTGCTCTACCCCAACATCTAGGCTACTATTGCTAATAATGTGCACCTCCCCCCATCCTTCAGGTGGCTTAAAAGCTACCTCCTCCAGGAAGCCGTCTCTGACCACTTCCCAGACAGGAGGGGCACCCTCCTCTGGGCTCTCACAGAGGCCGCATTTCCCCTGCCACAGCACCTGGCCTGGGCTGAAACAGCTGGCTGCACTGTCTCCATAACAGACTGTGAGGTGTGGAGTCTTGCTCCCTGGACTGTCTTCAGCATTTAGCCAGATGCTGTGGGGAAAGCCTGTCCTGAGAATGTCCTCTTCTTCCCCCTTCATGATGGGGTGCTAGGTGGGACCCGGTCCTGAGGGCAGGATGCAGCCCTTTAATGGTCTCCAGCACCCATCCTTCTCTGCCTTCTCTCTTCCCCTCAGCCTCTCCTGTCCTCTCAATTACAGGCTGCTCCTGCCCCCACCATGTCCCTTTGGCTTCCCCAGGTCTGAAGCAGCTTTCTCCTCCAACCAATGGTTTACAAAGATTTTTCTGAGGAGCACCAGTCCTGCATAAGATGGTTCCTTGGTCCAAAGTTTTGTGAAGCCCTGCCTAAAAACTGATTTCTTTGATATCCACCTATTAATGCTTTGGAAATCAGCACCTGTTTCATTTGATACATATGAAATGTGAAAATGTTTATTTCCTGGGAAAGTTATTATGAAATAAATGGGGCATCTTACAACCAATGGCATCTTGTAATGAAGGAAATGCGGTATGGAAGGTGTCAGGCAGGTTAGGAGAGTAAAGGTCCTGACAAGTCCTGCAGCAGAGAAGCAAAATTAACAGTGCTGAGCCCAATGCTTCACAAATGAACTCTAACTCCTGAATATTTTTTAAAAGACATAGTAACACTCCAACAAACTACATTTCTAGAAAATGCACTTTGGAAAGCATTCCCCACAATATTTATCATTTATGGAGCATATTTTAGGATCCACCTTGTGTTGTTTCTCTGATCGTTTCACATTTGCTAATCTTACCTTCTTGCCTAGACCACATGCTTCCTGAGGGCAGGGCAAGCTTCATAGAAATCACTGATACATCGGAAAAGTGAGGCCCCAGAATTACACTGCTGCTCAGAATACGGCCTCATCCTCCGCAGGGTAGTGAGAGTGACCTTCACCAGGAAGGAAGTAGACCTTCAAAGGTGAGGGCCTTGTTGAATCACGTCTCGTTTGGCTGCTTGACTTAAGGCAAGTTCCTTAATCATTCTGAGCCTCAGTTTTCCCATCTGTAAACTGGAAGAATAACAGTTTCTAGCTTCCAGAATAGATTAGGGGAGATAAATATGGGTAGAACCCTTGGAACCACTCAAGAGATAAGAGCTCCTATCAAGAGATAAGAGCTCTGATGCTAGCTGTTGCTGTCATTTTGTTGTTATTGTCATCATGAAATCCCCCAGTAGTCAGTGGTGGACGGTATTAATTGGAGGAGGAAATTGTTAGATGAAAGAGGGTCACTGGATAACAGAAGGAGATTAGAATTATTGGCCGGCAGACAGCTGCTTATGGAAGGGTCTCTGGCTGGAGGTGACTCTTTGAATAGGCCGCCACTGCAGGGAGAGAGTCACTGGCTGTGAGCTCACTCATTATTCCTCAGGGCATCTGCAGGGCTCAGCCAGACCCTCATCTGTAATCTGCTCTTGCCCAAAGCTGACCGAATGAGCTCTTTGTCATGTAACACAACAGGAGCAAGGGTGTGAGCCGAATTATTCTGCGCCCAAACTCCTAGAGTAGAAGAGGCCCTGTCAGCACTACATTTGTCCCTAGTGGTGACCCCAGGAACTGCAATGTGGACCAGTCAAGGAAAAAGTGGTAAAATTCCAAATGTTTCATTTTGGTTTGGTCTGGTTTGGTAGTTCTTACTGGGGCAAAGGAAAAATTGTATTTTCAATGCCCCATGGCTTCTTGAAGAAAGCATTCACCGCTGTCACCGCAGCCCTTGTCAAAAAGTCTCCATTGAAAAGAAACAAGAGAACAGAGAGAGAGAGAAGCAGAGTGAAGCTTCGTTCAGCCTGTAGGTCTCTGTGTGTGAGAAACTTAAATAGAAATGAAGGCATTAGGGGGAGAGTCTGGCTGCTCTGAAGCATTTCACTCCTGGAGCAGCTGGGCTCTGGAAGGCGGGCAAGCCTGGCCTCACTAACAGCGCACACTGCCCTGGGCGCTTAGGTGAGGGCCTGCGGGCCTGGGGAGCGGGGGCACAAGGGGTGGCTGGTGAGGTAGGTAGGTTTGGAGGTGTGAGCTGCCCACATAGCTGAAGAGCTGGAGGAGCAGAGTGGGGGTAGACTCTGTTCCAGGCAGCCAGCGATCACAGCTGCTCATCTTCAGACTCAGCGGTGTTACTAACGCACCCAGCTCACCCAGGCATTGAGAAGCAGGATGGAAACTCTGGTCCATCTGGTGCTCAAGACCATGCCTTTCCATTTCCACTGTGTCGTCTGCTGGAGTTGACATCTCAAACCGGACGGCATCATTCAGTGGCCTCCTTGGCAGGGAACAGGCTCCTAGCCTACACTAATCCATATGGAGACTCTCCGAGGACCTGCCTTCAGGATCTTGAGACCCCAAAGAGTCGCCCTCAGGATTTAGAACCTGGGTTCTCGAGGTGTGCATGAACTTGCCTGCCCTGTTGCTCTTAGCAAACCTACAAGAATGAGTCAGTCTCCGTCCCCCGATTTGCTCACGGCTCCAGTGATGCAGGAGCAAAAGAGCCCTGAGCAAGCTCGGCAGAGGCAGGGTTGTACAGGAGTTGTGCACACAGAATCTGGAGCCAGTGTGGGTTCAGATCCCCCCTCTGCCACCGGGGCCACCATGCAGGGTTGGGTAGGTTATGACCAGAGCAAGGGCTCCCGGCCAAGAGAGCGCCGACGCCCGGTGCTCCTGTCGCCACGCTGAGGTCCCCGGGCCTCTACCCAAAGAACAGGGGGTCTTACATCAGTTCCAGAAAAGACCCACGTGCACCAGCCATGACCATCTGCTGCTGGGAGCGAGGTTATTTGGCTGAGTTGTGCTCCCTCGTTGTGCCTCAATATCTTCAGCTGAAAAATGGAAAAAATAATATATTTCTCAAATGTGTTGTTGTGAGGCGTCAAGGGCTGGGTGCCCAGAAAGCATTGAGAACAGTGTCTAAAGCGTAGGACATGCTCAAAGAGCGTGGTAAGTATCTGAAGGATTAGCCATTGTACCTGACCAGCATTTTTAAAGGCTAGTTTTGCTGGTGGCTAACTTTGAACCCACAGTATTACATTTTTTGTTCTAATCTCCAAGGTAGCCATCAGAATCCCAGAGAAACCATCAGCAGGCCCATGAACCCCAGCAGCCAGCCTGCCTCGTCAGCCTGCCCTGTGCAGGTCGGTCGAGTCCTTCACACAGGGCACCACCGGCAACACAGGGGCACCTACGTGTCCTTCCTACACCCTGAGATGGAAACGGAAAGCTGGCTTTTTTTTTTTTTTTTTTTAAGCTCATCTTCTGTTTTGGACCAATTAAAAGAAAGGCATTTTAATAGCCCTGTGGAAAGGGAACTGACGTTGTTTCCCCAGGCTGCTCGCTGAGCCCAGAGGTCTGGGAGGGATTAATAAAGATGCTATAAATGCAGCAGTGGCCCATATGTCTGAGGGCAAAGTGCTCTGGTTTGGGAGGAAGGGAGAAAATTAAATTAAAATGGGAAAATATACGTTATTCAAATGAGGATAGCAAGGAAGAACCCAATGGAGTCTAAAGGAATCTGAGGAAATCTGTCAGCAGGATGTTGAGGTTAGCTCAGCACTGCTGCACAAAGACGTCTGGCAGGTGGTGAACTGGGGCCCCAAACAGAGTCAACTCTTGAGTTTGGTCTCATTCCTCTTACCGATGTCCTATCCATGGGCTTTTAGTGCTGTGGTCCAGGGATGACAGATAGTTGTATTTATCAGACTTTCTCTCAAGGCAATGTACACGGTCACCCACCCAGCAAATGTTAATGAGGCATCTTCTCTGTCCCTGACCTCGATAAGCACTGGTGACTCAGGGATGAGCAGAGCCAGCTCCGGGCCACCCTCGGGGAGCACTCAGACTCACCATGTGGCCAGTGAGAGGATGAGACTGATTTCCTGTGCCCTCCGTGGGCCGCGGTGCTGGCTCTGGGCAGCATTTGCTCACTTCTTCTCCCAACATCGCCCTCCACCCCTGCCAGGAGGCAGACGTGATTATGATGCCTATTTTACAGATGAGGCAGCTGAGGCGCAAAGAGGTGAGGGATCCGCCACACAGCCAGCTGTGGCAGAGCCAGGGTTAGTTCTGACTTTGAAGACTAAGTTCTCACCCACCTTGCAGGCAGCTGTTCTGATAGAAGAGAGCAGAGGAGGAATGTCTGTCTGTCTGCCTGTCTGTCTGTGTCTGTGTGTCTATGTACACGTGTGCATGTGTGTATGGCAATGGTTCTGAGTCTACCTGAGATAAGCATTCCTGGGAGACTTCCTGGAGGAGGTGAGGTCTGGTGGAGTCCTAAAGGAAAGGTCTTGAGTGCCAGGCTGGGGGATTTAGATTTTATCAAGTGTTTTTTGAGCAGAGGTGAGGCATGATCATATCCTCAACAAACCGATATTTAATTAGCAAGTGCTATGTGCCAGATAATCTATTAGACACAGAGAGGGTTGCAGAAATCTAAAATGAGATGTAGTCCCTGCCCTCTCTTAGTTTCAGTCTAGCTGGAGAGATGAAACACTGAAATATTAAAAAAAAAAAAAAGGACTAGTGACAGAGTTGATAAACTCATGCCAAGTGCCAAACAGCAGGCAGAGACCAAGTGCTGAGGGAGGTCAGAGGGGGCAGCTGACTGGGCTCTGGGCCGATTAAGGAGCCTCCACGTGTAGGTGGAATCCCAGCAGGGTTAGAGGAGTTCGGAGGGAGAGATGGGAATGACACCAGAGCCAGGGCCCCGCTTTTCCCATTTTGGGGTCCCAGGCGCTTAGGAGACAGTCTGCCTCTAGCAGGTGCTGATAAGTGCTTGTTGAATGAATCAGTGTTGTGTCCACTGAAAATAAAGGGTATGTGGCTGAGAAGTAAGGTGTGACTCTATCAGGGACAGCGGGCCACTGAGCCTCTAACTGCCCACCAAGTGCAGTTTAACTAACCTGTGACCCTACCCATCAGATTAACATCCTTCAGTTTTCAATTTTTCGGTTTTTCCAGGGCCAGACACACATGAGGCCCTCAGGCAATGTGTGCTGAAGAGGTGAGTAGACTCTGTGCCAGGAGCAGCAGGAAATGTGGGAGAAGTCTGTGGGGGCAGATGGAGGAAGCCTGGAATGCCGGGGCTTTCCTGTGAGCAAGTGGTAGCCACCGAGGTCTCCCAACATTCAAGAAGCGGAAGGTAAAAAATCAGGGGAAGATTCCTCTGGCTCTAAGCAAAATGCACTGAGTGGTGGAAAGGAAAGGGGGAAATTCTGTGAGAGAGGGCTTCAGAAAGTGACTGCTACCACTGAAACTCTGCAAACCCTTTGATCCAGAAATTTGATTTCCGGACATTTGTCCCAAGATCACTGAACAAGCGTGGAAGAAAGCAGTTTCCGGAGATCCTTGCTGTGGAGGACAGAGAACATTGGCATGTAGCGCCCTCTAGGGGTGCAGTGGGAGAGCTGGCGTCCGCAACAGTCTCCTTGCTTTTTCTCTTCCCCTCTCGTCTCAGGGCCTGTGCACCAGCCGTTCCCTCTGCCTGGAATGCTTTTCCTACATCTAGTGATGTAACTCCCTCCTTCCCATCTCTGCTCAAACACCCCTTTCTCAGTGACACCATCCCTGACCAACCTATTCTATTTTCCTCCAACCCATAGTACCTGCCACCCCATGCCCCCTGCTTTGTTTTCCTCCCATCACCTATTGCCATCTGACATACTCTGTATTTTACTTATTTTCTCTGTTGCCACCATCCCCTACTCACATGCCCACTAGCATGTAAAATGCACCAAGCGGAATTGTTATCTCTTTGGCCCACTGCTCTCCTCCAGTGCAGAACAGCACCTGGCACAGAGTAAGTGCTCAATAAAGATTTGTGAATGAATGAAGGAATGATGGGTAGGTAGACATGTGAGTGTGCGGCTTACACATGAGTTCACCTTGGACACCAGGGAGGGGGCCAGGGCAGCACCTTGCTACTTCAGGGCTGCAGGGTCACAGCAGAGGGAGGCTGACCCGGGTACCTCAGGGCCCTACTGGCGGGGGGTCAGAAGGCAGAGTTGTGACGGACACTTTCAAACTAATCAGACCTGACGGGCACCCAGTGGGTCATTTCCTCTCCTAATGAAACCTTTCTAAACGTAGCCACATGCAATTAAAATGTGACAGCACTTACACTGCAGCTGTGTTGTGCTACAAAAGACTTCCTGGCCCTAAGTCAGAAGAGATGGACTCACATCCCAAATACCTGCCCATGTCTCTCTCCTGGGCAAGGCCCTTCACTTCTCTGAACCTCAGTCTTCTCCTCTGTGAAAGGGGAATAACACTAGGAGCTATGTTTCAGGGTGTCGTGAAGATCAAGGAATTAACCGAAATGAGGGATTTTTATAGATTTGAAAAGCACCACACAAATATAACCCGACCGTATGTGATTATTATATGAATGAGGCCAGGTTGTACCATAATTAATTTATGAGTGAGGGTGTGTCTGAGGCCAGTGAGGTTGAGGCGAGAGTGGTGTGCGGGACAGACAGCGGACGCTTCCTGGACTTCCGCTACTCAGCCTCAGTCCAGAATTACCAATGCGAGTGGTCTTTCTGTAGCCTCATTTTCTTTGCCTTCGGGGTCTGCGTGCACGCAGAGATCTGAGCTGTTTCAGAGTTTCCCGGGGGAGTAAAACCTCTTGATGTTTTGTTTTCCTTTATTTTGTTTTGTACTTATGCCTGGGAAACGATGAGGAAGAGATAGAAGGAAGGAGATCGGGCTGAGGGACTGAGCCCCTTTAAAGGGAATAATTTATTTAAAGCACGAGGACGGTGACAGTTTGAGCTGGGCAAAGGACGGTGAAGAGGCAGGACAGTGGTCTACAGAAGGAAGTTTCTAGCCCTACTTGGGTGGCTTTGGGCCATGAGACCCATCCTGTGCAGGAGCCGGGAACTGGTCCTGAAAAGGGGTGGGGAGATTGGGAGGGGGTCTCCACATCACTCAGGGTCTAGTCCTAGGGCCCGACTCATTCCTCATGTCTGGTCTGCCCTCAGCTCCAGGACTCCCAGTCCTGCCTTGCCCAGCTCTTTGGATGTGACTTTGTAAACAGAAATATATAAAAATGGTCTGGCTGTGCCCTTGAGCTCCTTGGTCCAGCCTCCCCCTGGGACCTGCCCTCACAGTAAGAAGGAGTCAAAAGCCATCAACCAATTCAGAGCCAGTCACCTCTCTCTCTTGTGGGAAAACCAACAAACCGCAACATTTACGCATCCGGAATGTTCCCCTAATCTTGTCTAATGTATCTGCAGCCATTCTTGAGCTGAGGTTTTATAAAGACAGTTGCACAAGTTGAGGATGGGGAATAAAGGGTCTAATGCGAAGAAGAGCCAGAAGGCAAAAAGGTTTCATCCTCGTGGTAACTAAGATCTGCTGGCTCCAAGTGCCTGGAGCTCTGCACTGGGAAGAACTGTGAGGCTGGGTCTGGAATTCTGCTCATCCAGTCAAGAGTGCTGCAATCAATTAGCAATGTCTGCCCGAGGCATGGGGGGGGGGACTGAGGTGTATATGTCCTCTATAATAGACCCTCCTTATATCTCCCAATCTATTGTGAGGCCTGCAATCAACCTAATGACAGTTTTTCCCAAAAGAGTCCATATTCAATATTAAATGTAGATGTTGGTTATTGGATGGATCCAGGTTTCAAACTTAAAAACACAAAATGTGTGTGCGTGTTTGAAAGAAGAAAAGTATTATTTGCTATCCCTTCTGTACGAATATTGCCTTGAGCATTTCAACCAGAAATTCAATGAGCATTCTTTTTTTTTTTTTTTTTTTTTTTTGCGGTACGCGGGCCTCTCACTGTTGTGGCCTCTCCCGTTGCGGAGCACAGGCTCCGGACGCGCAGGCTCAGCGGCCATGGCTCATGGGCCCAGCCACTCCGCGGCATGTGGGATCTTCCCAGACCGGGGCACGAACCCGTGTCCCCTGCATCTGGAGGCGGACTCTCAACCACTGCGCCACCAGGGAAGCCCCAGCGAGCATTCTTTGGAGTATACATAAATATGTTGAATCTACCCATGCTTTCTCACTCTGGCTGTTTCTTGCTTCTGTATGCAGCAAAAACAGGAAGAGGTGGAAGTGGGGAGGAGTTTCTCCGACGTGTTGGTAAGGTCGCTAATGTCTGGCACATAGTAGGTGCTCAGCAAATACCTGTAGAATGGATTTTGAATGATGAACTCAGTCTCCGTGTATTTTTCCATGATTCATAAATGTTGTCACTTTAGCTGAATTTCAGTGTAATATGTTATCTACTGTCATATTTTTTCTCTGTGAGCAGACATGAAGCTTGTTAATTGGGATAACGCATGTGGACATCGGTTCGTTGTTTTTCTGAGTGAGGGGATGGACTGGAAAGATGGAGGGATTTTACGTTAATTATTCCACTTGTTTGTTCATTGTTTGTCTCTTTCTCATATTTCCCCTCAGAGGTTCCTCATCCTTGGATCCCTAATCCCATAGCCCAGGATTCTCAACCTCAACTCTATGACATTTGGGGCGAGATAATTCTTTGTCATGGGGGCCTATCCTGTGCCTTATGTGACGTTTAGCAGTATCACTCACCCCTACCTACTAGGTACCAGTAGCAACCATCCCAAGTCGTGACAACCAAAAGTGTCCCCAGACATTGCAAAACGGTCCCTGGGGGACAAAATTTCCCAGATCAAGAACTACTGCTTTAGCCTCTCCAGGAACATGGCTAATTTCTTCTTTTTTGAGCAATTTCAGCATTAATGTCACCCTCTCAGAGAGCCTCTGACCACTTGGTCCAACCACAGCCTCAGGGCTCAGCATCCTACCACCAGGTCTAGCTTCTCTGCAGAGCACCTGTGTCTCCCTGTAATTTCCTGGCATAGATGTTGTCTGCTGTTGTCCGCCTGTCCCCACCGGAATATGAGCTCCATCAGGGGCTTTTCTATTGACCGTCTCTCCATCCCAGGGCCCAGAAGTACCTAACACTTAGTAGGTTCTTGATAATCGTGTTGGATGGATAAAGGCAAGGAGGAAGTAATCAAGGAAGGCTCACTTTGGAGGCGACATCTCTATGGCATGAGGTTGTCATCCATGGGAAGTTTGAGGAACAGCATTCCAGACAGAGGGAACAGCCATTGCAAAGCTCTTAGGTTGGAATGGGTTTGGCATGTGGAAGGTTGCTAGAGAGGAGAGGTGGAGGGGGATAGGAGGAGTTGGGCCAAGAGCTAAGAAACAGCCTGGGGTTTCCCTGGTGGCACAGTGGTTGAGAGTCTGCCTGCCGATGCAGGGGACATGGGTTCGTGTCCCGGTCCGGGAAGATCCCACATGCCGCGGAGCAGCTGGGCCCGTGAGCCATGGCCGCTGAGCCTGTGCGTCCGGAGCCTGTGCTCCGCAACGGGAGAGGCCACAACAGTGAGAGGCCCGCATACCACAAAAAAAAAAAAAAAAAAAAAAGAAACAGCCTGATTAGGGGGCCCGGGAGGCCAGGATGAGAAGTGCAGACAACTAGCAACTTCTCTTCTCTCCCTATCCTCCATCCTCAGTATGGACAGGTTGGGGAGGATTCATAAATCTGGTCTGCACTCTTAAGACTAAAGTAAGAGCTGATATGGCCCCCAAGCCATATCTCACAATGGGAGAGAGTCCTTCTGTCCAAGAGGCTCAGATGCTTGGGCCACTCTGCTCTCAGCTGAAGCTGGCCCCTCTTTGAAACTGCATTGACCTGTCCTTAGTCAGCTACGTAGAAATCACAAATCCAGGAATTGGCAAGGAAGGCCAGGGATTCTCTGCTCCAGCTCCTCAAATATCAGCTTAAAGAAGTGATATGTAGGAAAGAGCATTGAAGAGACTCATTATTCCCAGGTAAGCCGTCCTGGAGCTCTCAGGTCATGTTGATTCTGCCCTGTCAGAGCTGCCTGCCCGGCTTTGTACTGCAATGTTGTGTCTGGGCTAGTATTGAAGGGCTTTAAGAAAAAAGCTGCATTTCTGCATTTAGTGGGCCACTCAGTATCTCCTGCATAAGAAGACTTTTGATGATAATAATAACAGCTAACTTTGTTAGGAATAGTTACCAGGCCCCAGGCCCTATTCTAAATATGTCACTCAATAAGCACTGAGGACTTCCCTGGTGGCTCAGTGGTTAAGAATCCGCCTCCCAATGCAGGGGACATGGGTTTGAGCCCTGGCCCGGGAAGATCCCACATGCCTCAGAACACCTAAGCCCATGCACCACAGCTACTGAGCCTGTGCTCTAGAGCCCATGGGCCACAACTCCTGAGCCCGTGCGCCACAACTACTGAAGCCCACGTGCCCTAGACCCTGTGCACTGCGACGAGAAGCCACCGTAATGAGAAGCCCATGCACCCCAACGAAGTAGCCCCTGCTCGCCACAACTAGAGAAAAAGACTGCACGCAGGAAGACCCAACGCAGCCAAAAATAAACAAAATTTAAAAAATAATCATAATAATTCACTGAATCCTCACAGCAAACATGTAAGGATCATACTATCATCATCATCCCCATTTTACAGATGAGGAAACTGAGGCCCAAAGAGGTTAAGTAATTTGCCCAGATTCACTAAGGAGGCTAAACCAGGTTTGGCCAAAAAATCCACATTCTAACATTTAAATTATATTCTCTTTTTTAAATTAATTCCAAAATATGTCACAACATCTTTTTAAATGAATATGCCTTTTGCCTCGTCAATGCCACTTCTAGGAACTGAGCCTAAGGAGGTATAAATATTTAGCTACAGAGATGCAGTATTGTTTAGAATATAGAACACAAAACACATCTTTATTAAAGGGGGTTATTTAGGTAAACTGTGGTGCCTCCATATAAAAGAAGCAGTTCAAAATGACATCTATCCATATGTACCAACCTATAAAGACATCTACACTATATATTTTAACAGGAAAATCCAGAAAAATTGCATTTTTGTAAAGAGCGATTTTGTCTGTGCAGTGGGACTCCTAATGATTTTTAATTTCTTCTTTTTGCTGGTCTATAGTTTCTAATTTTCCTACAATGAACATGTACTACATTTGTAATAAGAAAGAAACCCAATAAAAGTTATTGAATAAAGGAATAAACATCCAGAAAGCATTCTCTCCTGAGGAATTAGTGAACATCTTCCCTGACAATAAGGGCTGTGGTTGCTTTTCTGGAAACTTCATTTGTTTCCCAGGGTCTGTTCTCAGCCAATGGGGAGATGACGCAGGTGGTCAGAGTAGGGGAGAGCATGAGGTCGCCTGGACAGGTGATCGCTTTCAAGGTGTCTGGTTCCACACACCCTTTTGTTTTCTGGGTTCCAGTGACCTCCCCTTCCCAGTGTAGGAGGTAAAGTTCTGCCTCTCTGGCCCAGGTCCTGAACTCTCCCTTGTGTTTTCTCTACGCATCACTGACACCTTTGTCATTAGTCCTTTTGTGAATAAACCCTCCTCAAATTACTCAAATTTAGTGCAGCATGTTTCCTGTTGAGAATCTGGTTGATACTTTTACCCTATTTCACTCTTTCTTCCTGTCCTTAGTCCTCTCAATCTGATCTGTCCATCTTGACCTTGTCTCCTGACATCTGGTCTTGCCCACAAGACATCTTCATTTGGACAACGTGGGAACTCAGAAAATTCATCCTGCATAACAGGACTTTTTAATCTATTCCCCAAATGAGTTCTCTCTTCCTTTCCATGAGCACCTCTCGACCCACTCCCAACCTCAAAAGCATCTCTGTCTGTCCCTCCTTCACATACTTTCAGTGTCCAAAGCTTATGAAATCAACTTCAGCTCTGTCTTTTCCAAACAACGCTTCACACCATTTCTCCAGCCCCCGCCGTCCTCCAGGCCTCCTGACAGGGCTGCCTTGCCGGCTGTCTCCTCTCCACCTCCTGCCTCGGTCTTTGGTCTGTGTTATGTGTGACTTCTGTCAAAGAGTCCTTAAAAGACAGCTCAGATCCTATCCACTCCCCTACTCAGAAAACAGTGCCAGTGAGACCAAACCCAAACACCTCAACCTTCCATCCAGAGGCTTCAAGAACACTTTTTCAGCCAGATGTCTCTCTCTCTCACATGCACACCCTCATTAACAATCTTTCCTGAGATCAAACCACTGAGTCTTTTTTTAAATGTTATGCAATATTTATTTTATATTATGCGGTAAAATTTACTTTTTGGCATCCAGTTCTGTGAATTTTAGTAGATGTGTAACTTTGCATAACTATCTGCACAGTCAGGATACAAAACAATTCCATAACCCCAATAACGTCCTTCACACTATTGCTTCATTGTCACACCCTCTTCCCAACCTAAACCTCTAGCAACTACTAATCTGTTCTCCATCTCTATAGTTTTGTCTTTTCAAGAATGTCATATAGGGACTTCCCTGGTGGCGCAGTAGTTAAGAATCTGCCTGCCAATGCAGGGGACATGGGTTCGAGCCCTGGTCCGGGAAGATCCCACATGCCGTGGAGCAACTAAGCCCGTGTGCCTCAGCTCCTGAGCCCACGTGACGCAGCTACTGAAGCCCACATGCTTTGGGGCTTGTGTGCCGCAACTGCTGAGCCTGTGTGCTGCAACTACGGAAGCCCACGCGCATAGAGCCCGTGTTCCACAGCAAGAGAAGCCACCGCAATAAGAAGCCTGTGCGTTGCAATGAAGAGTAGCCCCTCCCTGCTCCCCGCAACCAGAGAAAGCCCACGTGCAGCAGCAAAGACCCAACACAGCCAAAAAAAAAAAAAGAAAAAAAAGAGTGTCATATAAAGGAAATGATACAGTAATGTTTTGAAACTGGCTTTTTCACTTGGCATAATGCTTTGAGACTTATCTGAGTTGTTGCATGTATAAATAGTGCAGTCCTTTTTATTTCTGAGCAGGACTCCATTGTGTGGATGGACCAATATTTGCTGAATCTCTGAGCCTTTGCACAAAAAGGCAAAACCTTTGTTCATGCTGGGTCCTCCGCTGGATCACTGCCCTCCACATTTCCAGGTGTCCCTCAAAGACTGTTCAACACCAGCTCGTCCACACACGGTCCCCGACCCTGGTTTTCTTTCCCACAAGGAACCAGTTCCTCCTTCCCCATCCCATAGCCCTTCATGTGCACGTCTTTCCTGGAAGAGATCATCGTTTGGGTGAGTGTCTTGGTTGAGACTATGCTCTCCTTGAGGCCAGTGGCCTTGCTTTTTTGTCTTTGTATCCCATGAACTCAGCCAAGTGCCTGGGTCAGAGCCAGTACAAAATCTATGTAGTTATGGAAACAATGGATCTTCCCATTCTACAGTGTAGAGTCATTGTCTGAGCAAATGGAAGAAAAGGAGCTGACACAGACACAGGACGGCAGAGACAGACCCGGTGCCAACCTCTGCAAAGGCAAATCACGGCCAGTCCCCAAGAGGGTATGGAGGCAGAGGCCCCAGAGAGGTACGGAGGTTCCACAGAAGGTAAGGAGCTGTAGATATGATGTCATCAACCGTAGAGGCAGTAACCAGAGAGGCAGAGGAATAAAGTCAGGTGGAAAAGCAAGTAAATGGCCAATATCCCCTCCCTGCTTGATGTCATCGACCTTCATGGCCTCCCCAACTTAAATGCTACACTTGGAAGAAAGAAGGAGCTGGATTGGAACATAATTCTGAAATAACCGAATTTACCTGAAAATGACTAGCCTGAGTTTTTTCTTCAAGCAGAACTTTGTCTCAGGGTCGGAAAGCACATGGAATTATAGAAAAGAAAGTGATCATCTTGCATATCTGAGTTGTCTGATCTTTTTGTATATAAAATTGTGCACGTACAGTGTATCGGGGGCCAATTATGCATGATCTCTTTTAACTAGAGAGACCATAAAATGTATTGCTTTAACTGGGACCATTCTGAAATAGAAGGGGGTGCTATTAATAGCTGCATAGTGATGCAGGCCTGAGCAAACCATGACTTCTGGTTAGACTACAGCAAACCCTCTCAACATTCATATGAGAAGGTGACATTCGTATGCCCATTTGCAAAGCTTAAATGATTAAATCATGAGTCCAGAATTAACAAGGCAGCCCCAATTCAAGCCAAGTGGTCCTTTTCCAAACCCCATATTTTGCATAGAACCTCAGGCTGGCTCTACCCAGCTCTATCGCCACCCTCCCCTCCACTTTGTTCTCTCTTCTCTGGCAACAGAAATATGATGAGACCACATACATCATTTAAAATTTTCTAGTAGCCACATTAAAAAATAAACAGAAACAGTTGAAATCAGTTTTAATGGTATGTTTTATTTAACCAAATATATCCCAAATAGTATCATTCAACTGTAATCAACAGAAAATAATTATTCATGAGATATATTACTTACTTTTTTGCCATTAAGCCTTTGAAATCAGGGGCGTCTTACTCTTACAGCATATCTCAATTTGGAGGGCTTCGTAGCCACAAGTAGCTGGATCTGAGGGGCAGGCCAGGCAAGAGCAGGTCGCAGACACACTGCCATCTAGTGGACAAGTGCTTCTCGCCTGGAAAGCACCTGGAACAAAACAATCCGCATTCAGGGTGACCATAGAGTCAGCCTCGGGATTAGCTCCCCTGAAGGAATTTACTGAGGTAGGGGTTGTTGCTGAGTTTGTCCCAGGGCAGACACACAGCCACGGAGCAAACTCAGTAAACCTTGGCCGTGGCTCATTCTCATTTTGTAGGCACATAAAGATGAGCAGAAATGATGGTTTTTCAGAACGCATGTTTAAAATAATCCTTCAAAAAGTCAGAGTTTCGAGGGCTTCCCTGGTGGTGCAGTGGTTGAGAGTCTGCCTGATGATGCAGGGGATGCGGGTTCGTGCCCCGGTCCAGGAAGATCCCACATGCCAGGGAGTGGCTAGGCCCGTGAGCCATGGCCGCTGAGCCTGCGTGTCCGGAGTCTGTGCTCCGCAACGGGAGAGACCACAACAGTGAGAGGCCTGCATACCGCAAAAAAAAAAAAAAAAAAAAAAAAAAATCAGAGTTTCTTTCTTTCGCACCCAATTTCCCTGTATGGTGATTGTGAGAAGGGCTTCTCCCTAGTCTCTCTTTTAATCTTCTGTGAAATCTTGGTTTCTTCCAAGTGTTACCTTTCTTGCTCAAATTGGGTGTGGTTATTTGAGGATTCCAGTTAACCAAAGGTTTTCTTTTTTTCCAATATGAATAATTGATCAAGAATCTGTGATGTGGGCTAATGTGATTCTAGACTCCTGCCTTATCCGCAATTGAAGGAGAGCTTTAAACGCGGCTCTGTTTGAATAGAATGATGTAACTATGTCCCTCAGGAGAGGAGTGTCTGGCGCTGAGATGGCTTGGTAAGGAGAGTAAGAAGCCAGTGGGGCATTCTCTGACTTGGCATTGAGTGTTTTCAGCACTGTGCTGTCCTCAGGATAGTGCTGGATTTTGTGCAGAAATGTTGCTTCCACCTTTAAGGAGACATAATCTTCCCAGGAGAGATATGAAAACCATCCTAGACAATAACAAGAAAAACAAACAGCATCATGATAACATACAAGGACATATGTGCTTAAATTGCAGCATGGGGCAGAGTGCAAATTGGATGTAAAGCAAAGGAGAGAGAGTGAAAAGAATGAGAAGGGAAGTAGGTTCTAGTCACAACCCTCCACCCCACCCCACCCCAACCCTGGCTGTGTGACCATGTCTCAGTCACACAGCCTCTCTGGTCCTCAGTGTTATCATCTCATACTAAGCTATAGACAGTTTGGACAATTTATACTTCTAGGGTTGGGAGCCAAAAAGAAAAGAAAGATAGACATCCAAGAATTCCAATGATTGTCTCAGGAAGAGTTTTTAAGCTGTGGGAAGGCATGAGCCAAGATACAGAAAGAGGGGAACTTGGAGCAGGAAGGGAGGATGCTTACCTGGAAAACCTAGAGGAAAGTGATGGGCTGGGATGTCTAGTTTCTCTGTTTTCAGGAATGGTTACAGATTTTCCTGTTCAGAGGCAGAAAACTGGCCTAAATTTTTGACTTATAGAATCTAGAATTGAAAGGGATCTTTGAGACCTGTTACCAGAGTAACAGGTCCCAAAGACTATTTTACAGAATGCTAGTACCTTGTGATGTTAATAGATATTTAACAAAACGGATTTCTTTGCCACAGGACTTTTCAGAACCTTTAACATTCTATGATTTTCCCAGAGGGCAGAGAGCATTTCCCAGACTTATTTAACTATGGAACAGCTTATTTTGAAGGGACCTCACTTGGGAGGTGTTTCAGGGAGCACACTTTGAGAAACACTGCTCTAGTCCAGCTCTGCTTTTTTACAGATAGGAAAACTGAGGCCCAGAAAAAACAGGAGGCAAGGTCAAGGTTCACAAAGATAATGGTAGAGCCAAGAGTGGGATTTTGGTTTTTTGACTCCAATACCCAGTGAATCTCTTTTTCTTTTTTCTTTTTCCATTTGTATTATACACTATTTAAGACATGCAAAAAGACCTACAGAATTATACAAGATATTCATGTGCCACCACCCTAAGAAATAAAACATTGCCAATGCAGTAAAACCCCCTTATGTATGCTTCCCAAATCTCTCCCCAGGAGAGCTCCTATCCTAAATTTGGTGACTTCATTCTTGGAAATTGTGGTTGAATTTCAAATAAATCACATCATATTCAGAGAATCCTCTTACATCTTTCATGGTTTGTGAGTTGTGATGGTCTTAGAATTAAAAACAAAAATAAAATATCCCCCTCAACCTGGAACAGCAAAGATTAAAAATACACCTCAAGAATCCTCGGATTACCTACCTACAGCTCCCACCGTATCAGAGAAATGTATTTTTTTATTCTCAAATGGGCTCTTCATATGGTTTATTAATTCTGTTAAATATAGGGGTGCTTCTTGCTTCATTCCATGGGAGACTTTCATGACGTGACTTCACGGCACCTCCCCTCCTACCTGCAGGCCAGATGGGGAGCCGGGTGTTGTATAAATGTTTAATTGTGGCACAGTAAAAATATTTGCCTTCAGTAGCTGGAAGCTACCGAACGGAGGTAGGGCTGTCTACTAGAGTTGCCAGACTTCATTCTAATGAGAACAGAAATAAAAGCTGATTAAATCAAATTCCCCATAGTGTAGAACCACTTAAATAAATGTTTCATATCGTTTGCATGACGCTTTTAAAATGTAACAGCTGCTTATGTAACTGTTACCCTGGACATAAATCATTCATTGCCATCACTGCCTTCAGAGCAGCACAGGGTCCTTTTCTTCTGCTGCTGACATTTCCATTACAGTGGTACTTTTCAGACAAGCCGTTTGGGTTCCCCCCTGTACTCACGTGCAGGGTAGGAGGAGCGTGAGTGACAGGATATGGAATGAGAGGCAGGCATTAATGAAGGGCCTGAATTGCATGTATACTGTTGGGCTGGCATTTTCCCGAGAAGGCATTATTGTTCCCATTTTGTAGATGTGAATACTGAGGCCAATGGAAATAACTCACCTGAGGTCCCATAGTAAGTAATAGAGCCTGTCTTTGAAGCCAGGTCTGTCTGAGCCTTGGCACATGATACCAGGCTGTCTAAGAACAAAGGACACATCACCTCCTCCCCTCAACTCCACACACCTCATGCCTTTGGGCAATGATGAGACCAAAGAAGGCCAGAGCAGGTCTCAGAGACCCAGGGAATCCTTTGGGCTGGGGCTGGGGGGTGGGAAAGGAAAGAGTCTGATCTGAACTCCATTTCCTGGGCCCGCACCTTAGTCCCCATCATCTTTCACCTGTTCACTATAACAGCCTCCTTCAGGCCTCCCTGCCTTAATTGTTGCCCACCTCAATCCATCATTCACCCAGTAGCCTGAGTCATCATTTAAAAGTGTAAATCAGGTCATGCCATTCTCCCGTTTAAAAGCCTCCAATGGCGTCCCACCACTCTTAGCATAAAGCCTAATCTCCCCCCATGGCCCTCAAGGCCCTGAATGAAATGACACACGCTGACATTTGCTTGTTCTTCTCTACCACTCTCCTTTGTCCAGACATCCTGGTTTCTGTCTGATCCTCAGACACTCTAAGCACATGCCTGCCTCAGGACCTTTGCACATGCTGGCATCTTCCTCCCCCACATCTTCCTATGGCTGACTCCAGCCTATCATCCAGACCTCAGCTCAAAGTCACCTCCCCAGAAAGGCCCTCACTATGCCCTCCAATGAAAGCTGCTCTCCCCTAGACACTCTGTGTCACATAGCTCTCTTTCATTTACTTTGAAATACGTATCCCTTTCTCAGCTTCTTGACTTGCTTATTATTTTCTGCTTCACTAGAATGTAAGCTCCATGAAAAATGTCTGAGCTATTCACCACTGTTTCCCCAGTCCTAGAATAGTGTTTAGAACAGAGCAGGTATCCAATAAATATTAATTGAATAAGTAAATTAACTTGCCACATCCATTTCCCCTGCATCCAGACTAGGCTACCCTTAACCTAGCCCCTAGAAAGTGAGAATTTGTTTCTGAAAACCAATTGCCACCTCCAGACCCAGGCTCCCAGCAGGTATCCCAGCCATGAAGGGGATGTCAGACATGGGGCAAGGCAGAGAGCTGGTAAAGAAAATCCAGAAGATCTTTTGAGATTTCTTATATTCACAGAGAGGAGGGACAAACAGTGTCCCCTAAATCCATGCTTTCCCAGGTCTGCAGGCTGAATCTAAATAAGAAATTGAACATGAGGACTTGCCGGTACTGTTAAGGCCCCAGACACCCCATTTTGGCTGGAGAGAAACTCGGCCATGGCCCCCAAATTGGCTCAAACTCTACCCTCCCTGCTGCAAGTGTCCTTTCCTCTGCAATGGAGGCTGGACAGCTAAGCCCAGACCTCTTGGAGCTGGGGGTCTGGATGTCAATCAGATATTCTCAGGCAAGATTTAGAAGGCAGAAGCCATCTTCCCACTCTTTTTGTTAGCCTTCTGCTAGCAGGTGAGGTCCTGGAGACACAGGTGTGCTGTGGCTCTGTGCTGCTGCTACTGTCTGTCCTAGAGCTTCTAGGTGACTAGAGGAAGTCGCTATGCTGGCAGCAGTGGTGACAGCTGCCTTGTTCCTGAACTGCAGCTCCAGCAGTGTGCTCCTGATATCAGTGGCAGTCTCAGGGTGCCCCCTGGCAGGTCAGTTCTGCAGTGTTCTGAAGGTCATCCCTGGAGGCTACTTCTCCAGCCCTTCTAGTAATTTCATAGACACTCGATTCCTTTCAGTAAGTCCCTTCCTCCGTAAAACATCCAGGTGGTTGCTCTTTCTTGCACTGAGTCTGACACAGAGCTCTTCCGTGGTAAGGACTATCTTATTCATTTCTTGTCTTTGTATCCTCAAAGGGCCTAGCATGCTGGATAAGGAGTTTGTTAATGCTTTGTGATTGAAAAGCCACCACCACCACACACACACACACACACACAGAGCCCAGTGAGGCAGCTGCTGTGTCCCTGACATACCCTGTTAATAACACACGTGTCCTATTTGTTTGATTTTCCAGCTCAGGGTGAAAGTACCACCTTCTCTTGTTTTGCTTCTTGCTGGGAGCTGATACTGGGACACAGCAAAGGGCATGGACTTAAGTCACAAAGTCAAGTCAATTACCACTCTGAGGCTCAGTTTACTAATCTGTAAAATGGAGCTATGAACTGCAGCTAGCACAGGGAGCATTGTGAGCATGGAGGGAAGTGTGCACACACGGTCTTTAACACAGCACCTGCGCACACACACCCTCAATAAATGGCAGTTTGGGTCAGCACTGCCTGATTTACCCAAAGAAATATTTCACACTTGGCCTGAATTTCCACTGCAGGAGCCAAGAGAGAGCTCCTGGGGAGGCATCTTCTCTCAGGCTCCCAGGAGAGCTGGTAGAAGGTTGAGCCAAGAGCCCGTCTCTCTCACAAGCCAGCCTTGCATAAAAGAAAGCAATGATTTGGCCTCAGGAGGAGGAAGCTGGCAAGAAGCCATCCTATCTGCAGCCCTTGTACTGACTGCGGGACCATCTCCACAGTGAGAGGAAGAAGATGAGAGCTGAATCAGGACAGCGCGTTCCGTGCCTCCTGTTGCAGTGAGGGTGGTGGACACAGGCAGGGGCCTCCTAGAATTTCCGTGGGGTCACCTGCAAAACGGAGGCAAAACACCTTTCTCCCCAAGGCCATGTCCTTAATGAGGTGTTGAGAGCCACCCGGGGGACACATCCAAGGCACATATTTCTGGGGCATTAGGACCGCCAGCCAGGGCCCCACCACTCTCAGCTGCTTCTGCAGCCTCCAAAGGCTGGGAAAGAAAGACATCAGGTTAAGTCCCCAGGCCAGGTGTTAGTGGTTCATGGTCACCCTCTTCTTGAGCCCAAACATGAGTGCTTTAGCCACAACCTCCTCTCTGAATCCTCAACACTGGCCCTATGAGGTGGACATTCTTATTTTCCCAGTTTTAAGAAAGACACAAAGGTGAAATGATTTCTCAGGCTCACACAGCCTCTAACTGGTAAGATCTGGCCCCTAATCAGCACAGCCTACCATGTAGGGTCTGGAAGGGAATCCTCCCCAGCTCAGGACCCTTGACCCAAGCCCCCGAGTTCCCAGCCAGTGCAGACAGCGATGCAAGTGGGCTCCCTCTGTGCCAGGTCCTCGGTCTCCACCTCGCCAGCCTGCTTAGGCTGCGCCCATGGGGTCTGTCATCCCCTCACCCCACGCCCCGTGTTCCTGCTGAGAAGCAGCTCCCACCCCTCACTTCCTTTCTGGGGAAAGCATGCTGCCAGGCTGCTGGGGTCAGATGGCCAGGGACAGCTCTTCCCTTCCCACTCCCGGCGGCATCTGGACCCATTCCCCATCCCTGGAGCTAGCAAGCTGTCAAGAGCCTCTCCAGTCTATGGGTTGACTTCAAATTTAGCATTTTCAGTGCATGATAGAAAGGAGATAGTTTTGTTATATTTACAAAGGCAGTCCCCTCTTTCCAGAATGCCTTTCTCCCTCCTCCACCTAGCGAACTCTTGTTCATGCTTCAAAGCCATGCTCAGATGTTCCCTTCCCACCAATTTCCTCCCATACCCACCTTCTAATGTGGGTGTGTCCCGGGGAGAACCTTTGTTTTCCTCAGTGGAGAAGTCTGAATTACTCGTATAGAAAAAAATTTTTTAATGAAAAGGAAATCCAGAAATAGAAGAAGGCTGGGAAAGATGACGTGCCAGTCACCTGAACTCAAGAGAAAGGGCAGAAATAGTTAAGGGTTTTTTCCAAAGTGCAAAATGTAGGTTGTAATGCCCTCCTCAGTCTCCCCATGAAAATGCCATAGATGAAAGTCTATATTTCTCACCAATGCTTTTGGAGCTGAATCTGTGTTTAATTTCATCTTGTTGTTTTTTATAAAAATAATATTCCCACCCAACTGAAATTTAGCAATAAGGAACATAATATCTGACTTAACAATGGCGTAGGCCCTGATATTTACTGTCCTGTGGAGAAGGGGTCTGAGTGCAGGCAACTTTAGGGCAGCTCCATCATGTCAAAGGCTCTGGAGTGGCTTCTCTGACACTCTCTGCTGTGCTGCCAACAGTCACAGGACAGCTGAGTGTGCTGCAGGCATCCCATCGCACACAACCCACTCCATCCAAAGCCAGACAGGGAGAAAGGTGTCTATCTCCCTCAACTTCCCCCCTGTATATGGGGAAGAAAATATTTCCTCTTCTTAGTTTCCCTTTCATCAGACTTTGGTCCTTTGCCCCTGCTGGGAGTGTGGAAAAGTGATTTGGGGCAGTGGGCTGGTGGTTGCCAGCTCTAACGTGGAAGCTAGATTCCGCCAACAAGGGGGCAGGGGATGGCCTTTGTGCAAGGAACCGGTAGCAGGGCAGCCTGAGGGGGTCAGGCATCCTCCGGTGACTGGGCAGGGGTGGTGTGGGAGGGGGCATGGAGGGCCCTTCTCTACTGCGCTTAAGCCACATCCAGTCAGTTATGGTGTCTCAGGATGAGAAGGAGATGAAAGAGGGCTCCCCTCTGCCTGGACCCCTCCACTGACGGGGAGTTTGTTAATTCTGGACACCACCGTTTCCTGTCCTGTGTTAGCTTGAAGTGTTAGGAATTTCCTTCCATTGAGCCCTAGGTGATTTCCTGGTAACTTCCCTCCTCGTTCTGGTCCTGCCACCCACATCTTCCTTCAACAGCCCATATTCCACACTAGCCACCAGAGGGAACATTTTAAAACACAGGGCTGGATTGGATATGTCACTCTCCCAGCTAAAACCCTTCAGAGAGTCCCTGATGTCTATAGGATAAAGTCCCACTTCATGGCATAGCATCAGAGGCTCAGCACAATCCAACTCCAGCCAGGTCTCTCTTCCTTATTCTTCTCCCTCCAACACATATGTTCTTATACCTTAGGTAAGAGCACATGGCAGTGATTGTTATTCCCCCAGTGCATCTATGATTTTGTTCAAGTTGCTCTATTTACCCACTATTCTCTTCCCTCCTCTGCAGTTGGCAAACTCCTCCACACCCCTCAAAGCCCAGTTCATTTGGCCCCTCCCTGGCACTACTCCTCCTGAAGATTACATAGTTGCATCCTTGGTTTCTATCATACCTGGTGCAGTTGATACAACACTTAGCATTATTTGGTGCTTCACGTCTTTCCAAAAAATATTCACCCGAGGACCAGAAGATCCTATAAGGCAAGCACCTTTGTAGCCTTGTGCCTAAATCAAGCACTCAGTAAAAGCTTGCCTAAAGCAAAGGCTCACCTTGGGAGCCCCAGCACCCTGTTAAGGATGGAGCTTGAAAAGAGTTGTTGTAGGGAACTTGTGACATGATGTGCAGTTTCCGGGTCAGTGAGAAGCGGCCCAGAAATAGTAGGTGTAGTTGATATTGTTACCATTGCTGTTGTTGTGTTGTTACTGGATCACAGCCCTTCCTTTAACTGACCTTTAACTGGCCAGCTGCCTCCTGGTTCCCAGAATTTGCTCACTGACCATCTTCCTCCCATGACTGAGAGCATCCAGGCAGGATCCTGTCCCCCTGGTGGAGGGATGGAAAAGCATCCTGCCCTCCCCTCCTGCAGGACAGATTCCCCATAGTCTCACTCCATCAATAGATGCTGGCCAAGCAGTTTCAGCCCCTGAGTTAGAGAAATGTATTCCAATTAAGGGACCTGCTGAAAGTGGCCTCATTTTACAGACAATTGGGTTGTGAATCGAAGCGGGCATTGAAGTTTACAAGCTCCACAGGAACCATCCGGCCTCGCTGCTCATTGCTGCTTCTCCATTTTTTACTCCATGGCTGTTTGTGGAGGGAGTGAGCAGTGTGGACAAATCATAGTCTCCACGGTCCGCAGTGGGAGAAATGGCCACCCATCTGCTTGTCATCCATTCATTCATTTGTTTATTATTTTTTCTTGAAAGACCCAGCCTCTGGGCAGGTGCAAAACCTCCTCTCTTGTTATTTGTGCTCCCTCTTCTCTGGCATTATATAAGAATCTGGGAGACTTTAGATGGTGCTAGAAAAGCAGGAAAAGGGCTCCAATCCACAGCTGAGATCACACTGTCCAAACCCCCAGGGTCCCTGAAAGTCCAAGGCTCTGGTATTTGGGGTGCACGGGGCACCAAGTCTCTGCTGAAACTGGGCTCCCCAGACCTGGTGCACAGGGAGTCAGGCCCTCCCACTGGGTTGGTCAGGATTCTCCAGAGAAAAAGACCAAATAGGATATAAAGAGTGACACATAGAAGAGGAAATTTATTATAAGAATTGGCTCACGTGATTATGGAGGCCAAAAAGTCCCATGCCCTGCCATCCTTAAGCTGGAGAACCAGGAAAGCTTGGTGGTGTGATTCAACCTGAGTTCTAAGGCCCTAGATAGAATTGAGGGGCTAATGGTGTTAGTTCCAGTCTGAGTCTGAAAGTCCAAGGACCAGGAGCACTAATGTCCGAAGGCAGGAAAAGATAGATATCCCAGCTCAAGCAGAGAGAGTGAATTCACCCTGCTTCTGCCTGTTTGTTCTATTCAGGTACTTAAGGGGTTGGATGAAACCCACTCACACTTGTGAAATACCCAGTCCAAGCTCCTCTGGGAACGCCCTCACAGACATACCCAGAAATGATGTTTATTTGTTGTTATTTTGTTGTTGTTGTTGCGGTACGCCGGCCTCTCACTGTTGTGGCCTCTCACGCTGCGGAGCACAGGCTCCAGACATGCAGGCCCAGCGGCCATGGCTCACGGGCCCAGCCGCTCCGCGGCACGTGGGATCTTCCCGGACCGGGGCACGAACCCGTGTCCCCTGCATCGGCAGGCGGACTCTCAACCACTGCGCCACCAAGGAAGCCCCAGAAATGATGTTTTACCAGGTATCTGGGCATCTCTTAGCCCAGCCAAGTCAGCATGTGAAATTAACCACCACACCCACCAAGGCTCTGCCACCAGCCCTGCAGTACCCACAGGCTCCACACCTTTCTGGACATGAGGACTCAGTCTCCGTTTTCTCTCTTTTGGCCCCCAAGCTTCCTGCCGCTTCCGCGCCTGCCTACGCTCCAAAACACTTTCTTCTCAGGGGCTCAAGGCTGCTCCAGGCCAAATCCCATCTCACAGTTGAGTTTTATTTCCTCTCAACAGTGCTTTGTCTTTTTGGTTTTGTTTTTCAAATTGAACCATTTTTTTAAAAACTGAGGTTTCCATAGAAAAATGCAGGCTGCTACTTTCTCTTTATAAGTAGGGTAATCTGGCAGTTCTGGACTTGTGTAGAAACGATTAGGTGGAACTGAAGAGCAGAGTCTTTCAATAAGGCCTGAGCTTCCAGCAATCAAAGGACCATCTCTCCTACCCATCCCCTCCAAAAAAAAAAAAAAAAAAAAAAACAACCCTCCCTGCGCTCATTTATATCACCTCTTGTCCTTACACATTTATTTTAGGTTTTAACTAGGAAGACTGGCCTTATTTAAACAGCAAAACTGCTTAAATGAGATATATGTAAAGCATTTGGAATGGTGCCTGCCACCTAACTGGGCCTTAGTTAAATATTTGTTGAGCAAATAATCTGATAATTAAAAAGATAGACCAGCTGGACACATAAAATAAGAATACTAGCTCCAAGCTGACACTAGAGGGCTCAGTCATTTGCAGAATTTCACAGCTTAGAGGCTATGATATAAGGACACATCATGAAGGAAGTTCAGATGATATGAGAACCACCTTGTGTCCAGAATCCAGAAGGACCGTGCCAGGTCCATGCTTTGAAGCTGGCAAGTGTTCATTTTAGGAAATTAGAAGATGACAGTGCGTTACCCCAAGGGACTCCTGGGATTCACAGGGACCACCTAGAAGACCACCAAGCTCTTTACCTGCTTTCTGTTATTAGGTCCTCACAAGAACCCTGTGAGGTAGGAATTAATCTCCCCATTTTACAGATGGGAAAACTTTCTAGTGAAGGATCTCCTAGACATTGTTGAAATGGCCACGTAAATAAGTATAAATGAGATAAATTCTCTCTGAAGGAAAGGAATAAGGATTTACAGTGGTATAGAACAAAGAAAACAGGCCTGGTCTTGGTGGTCAGCGGATGTTTCTTTAAAGAGGTGATAGCCAAGCTGAGATCTGAACGCTAAGTGGTAAATGGGAGAGCGGGCAGGAGGGAAATATTCTCAGGGGCTCTCAATCCCAGATGCACAATGTGAACCTCTTGGGGAGCCATACCTGGTCTTGTGCCAGTCCAGTTAAATCAGTAGGGCCTGAGTACCAGAGTTTTTAAAAGCTTCATGTGTGAACCATTGAGATGAAGCAAAAAGTCGTACTCTCACTGACAATAACCATTCATAGCTATTGGGTAAACATAGTAGATGCTCAATAATCCTGAGCAAGTGGGATCTGCAGCATCCCCATCATCATTATCACCTCTGCTTCCTCCAGATGGCTCAGTACCCTAAGTCCAATTTCAAAGGCAGGAGAGAAACCTGCCTCTGTTGAGGGCTTGCTGTGCATCATGTACTATGCTAAATCCTTCACATTATTCCATTTAGCGTTTATCCAAACCCTCAGAGAAAGAAATGCTATTATTATTTTACAGATGAGGTCCTTGAAGCCTTATAGCAGGGCACCAATTTGCCCGGGACTCTCAGCTCATCAAGGGCAGTGCTGGGACTGTAGACTTCTGGCTTTAGGGGCCACACTCCTTACTCTGACGTCTGCATCTCCATCCATCCAGAGGTGCTTCCTGCTTCCCTCAACCATCACTTCCTAACCTCTCTCAATAAATGGATAGATAGATAGACAGAGATATAAATATACATATAGATAGAGATAGATAGAGATATAGAGTTACAGATAGAGAATAAGATATAGATATATCTATTGTTATATTTAGAAAAGTACCTGGAATATAGTCAGCACTCAGTTAACATCAGGTGTTTTTAATATTTTCCAAGGGCTGGAGTAAGAGTGCTCCTGGGGCTTTTGCTCCCTACCCCCCAAATCAGAGGGCATCCTGGGTAGGGTGCTCTCAAGCCCCTCCCCAGGAAACCAGGATGGATAACTTTAGGGGGGCCTAGGAATTCTGGCTCATGTAAGATGTGCGCCACAGCAGCTCATCAGGCACCTGCTGAGTTTGCCAGCCCCTGCGGAGAGGGGGAGCAGCAGCCAGGAACCTGGGTCAACGAGGAGGGTGAAATGACAGTCAGCCTCCTCTAAGAACAAGATGGAAGGGAGCTCTCATCTCCCAGATAGCTGCCAACTCATGGCCTTGCATGCCGCTGAGGAGGGTCTGTCTGAGCTGGGGTGGAACTGGCCATGGTCAGGTCTCAGACAATCTCCCCCTGTGCCCTGGCCTGAGGCGCCCCCAGCCTGGGGAACTGGCCCTGGCCAGCTGCGGTTAGTATCACTGATGACCAGCAGAGGGCAGCACAGGCCACAGGCTCCCGCCCACCACAGCCTGCCTTTTTCCCAGCAAGGTTTTACTACCAAGTCCAGCTTCTTGGGTTCAGTGTCTCTCTGGTCTTCCCAGCCGGCTGGAGAAGTCCTGAACATTCCTCATAGGCCGAAGACATCCTGCCTTCCTCATCCCAGCATCCGAAGTCTTTCTGGACTCTGTTAGCTTGCTTAGAAATTTCACAGCAAATAGGGAGTGAGTCTGAATTCTTCCAGAGCAGAGTGTCCCAGAGCCTATAGGTCCAGACAATTCATCCCTCAGTTCCAGCTTCCTTGTCTATAAAGGGGGTTGCTTTTTTTTTTTTTTTTTTTTTTTTTTTTGCAAGCTGACTCTGTGCAGGGTACTGAGCTACATCCTTGACGTTCTCAAGGAGGTGCATGTGTGAAATGGTGCTGAAGGCTGGGCACGGGACAGGGCTTTGCTTAACTCTGATGAGTGATGTGATTTGGACAAGCCACTTAAATTCTGTGAAATCAGAGATAAAATCCCTACCCCGCCCTACAAATTACAGGAGAATTTGATGGGAAACCACGTGCACAGATCCCTACACAGTGCTGAGGAAACAACACTGCTATTCTTCAGGCAACATCCGGCAGAGCTGCCCCCCAGGGATGCTCCTTCAGGGAGCAGTTCCCTAATCTCTCTCTCTTCCCTCCACCACCTTCCCATTGCCACCTCCAGGGAGCCCACCACTACCTGATGCGCCCCAAGCACCTGCAGGCTGCTGTAAGGCTGCTCCATGCATCTCAGTTAGACACACCCCATGCCAATGCCACCCCAGTACTCCCTCACACCCCTTCATTGGCCAAGACCATGGCCTTGTCTCAATTTTATATACAGTGCATCATTCCAGCTACACTACAGGATTCTGGAGCTAGAAGGGGGTGGGGCAAGCATCTGCATTTTCACAAGCTGCCCCAGTGATTTTGAGACCCACAGTGAAAGAACCAATGCTCTATGCAAACATATTGGGGCAATGGTATTCCAAAACAATTAATTCAGGCTAGTGAAGGGGACGGGAGAGCCATTATGCAAATATGCGGCCATTCGAGGCTATTCATTTGTAGGAGAGAACGTGGAGCCAGGGAAAGAATTCCAGCAATACCAGGCAGAGTGGGGTGGCTGGTCCCAGAGGGCCAATTCCTGCTCTGCCTGATGAACTAAAAGGTCTCAGTAGCTACTTCAGAGGGTGACAGGCCTCATGCTGGGCGACAGGGGACAGCTGCTAGGCCTGAGCCAGAACTGGAAAGGGCCAACTGTCCTACTCAGCGGTTCTCTATCATGAGGAAACATCAGCATTCCCTGGGAAGGCCCACTGGTCCCCAGATGGCTGGGCCACCCCAGAGCTTCTGATTCAGGAAGTCAGGGGTAGGGCCTGAGAATGTGCATTTCTGACAAGTTCCCGTGTGTGTGGTGTGTGTGTGTGTGTGTGTGTGTTCCCCTGTTTTCTGCAGTGTCTCAGCTCAGACTTCCTGATGGGAAACCTGCCCATAGGCCTCATTCTCACTCACAGAGGCCAAGACTAGACCAAAAAGAATATCAACTGCTGGCCCAGGTCCTTAGGATCCTCCAAGGCTGTTGTCTGACAATGAGCCCACTAGACTGGTTAAGAAATGCACCTATGTGTTCTCTGTATGCCAACCACTGCCCTCATAACACACCTAGGAACCCATGCTCACCACTAGCGGAGAGGTCAGAGATGAAGTAACTGCCCAAGGAAGCACAACAAGCCTGGAACGGGGCAGTCCGGCCCAAGCGAGAAGGCTGGGAACCCAGCACAGGACAGGTGTCCTCGGCAAGTGCAGCAAGAGGACGTGGGATGATGAGCAGAATCGAACCCTCCCTTCTAGTCCAAGCTGGGCTCTGACACAGCCCAGCAGCCACTCTGGACGGTGTCCATGGCAGGCAGGCGGTCACGACCCCACCATCCCGTGCTCTTGACCCTTCCCACTCTTAGATGGAACTACATGCAGAGCTAAAAACATCTGGTTTTTCCCCACCTCTGGTCTCTGCCCAAAGTCTTTGGAGCCTCCCTGCTCCAGAATGCGTTTCCTGGGCCCTCAGCCCTGGGCTGAGCTGGGGACTAGGCCGACCTCATGCTGCTGAAAGAAGCCCCTTCCCCAGAGCTGGTCTCGAGCCTGAGGTCCGGCTTCATGCCATTGTCATTCCTGGCCTCCTCGGTCTCTCCACAAAGCTTCTGCTGTCCTTTCCGCCACCAGCCTCTGTATTTCCAGGGTTTTCCTTCCAGCCCCTTTGGGCACAGGACACAAGACTCTCGTGTTCAAATTCTGGGTCTGCTTTTTGGCAACAGACCAAGGCTCCCCTCCTGCCGTTCATTAGTCCCATCAAGCCCATCGCTGTCACACCCTTCCGAGGTCTGTCCCCAGGCTGCTGGCATTGCTTTCTCCCTTGCCCGGAGCCTGAAGTGCCCGGGAGTGTGTCTCCCACTCTCCCCCATCCTCCCCCAGCACCTTGCTCCAAGGAGAGACGGGGAAGCCCAGCTCCCCTGCCTGGAGCACATGTGGTCCTCCTGAGTCCCGCCGGGACCAGGCCTGGGATAGCAGCCTTGCTTAGCGTCTCACCTTCCTCTCTGGTTTCTTCTTCTGCATCCTTTGCCGATTTCTCATGGAAGCACTTCCTTGATAATTCTCTGGCACACAAATTCTCATCTCTGGGTCTGCTTCTGGAAACCTGGTCTAAGACAAAGGGGGCATCATGGCTGAATCTGCCCCCGGCCAGCCGCGTAAGACAGACGGAGGGCAGCAGAACTCGAGCCGTGGGGAGGGGTTTGCGGTGGTTAGTTGTGCCGGGCCTCTTCCCACCCTCACCCCAACCCCTGCCGCCAGTGCTCCTGGCCCCCTGCCCTCACCTATGTCTGTCCCCTGCCTCCGTACCTTGGTGGAGTGGAGCCTCTCGGTCCATGCGTGCCCCCTGTCGCTAGAGTCAGGTGGGCAGGAGTGGTCCATGGCATTTAGCATCTCTACTCTAGGCCCAGGGACCAAGCAGAAGCCTTTAGCCCCCAACTATCCCTTCTTCTGCTCCCTGCCACCATGCTGCAAGAAGCAGATAAAAACCGGCCTCTCAGCTCCAGCCTCACATCCCATCACGTGAGTCCCACGGGGAAGAGGCAGTCTTTGGCAGTAGCTCCTGAAAAACTCCTGGACTTCTTGCCGATCAAACAGCTTATGTCATGTGTCCACCCCTGGACTAATCACTGAGGCCAGGGACATGAGACACACAAGTGACTCGGCCTAGGCCATGTGGCCTCCCCTGGAATGGTGGTGAAGCCTGGCCCACATAATGGGGGAGGGGAAGACACCGGCACATAAACATTCAGGGCTGCTACAGTAAGAAGGAGCGTGGATACCTAGGAGACACACACATGGTCAGCCCAGAAGTGTCAATGCAGAACCTACTTCTGTGGCTCAGGGCTGAGATCAGAGGACCCTAGTATGGGGTCCCAATCCATGACAGGGGTCTTTGGAAAGGAGCTACTTGTGTGGAGCCAGGCTGTATCATTGGAAGCTCAACTAGAAAAGTGCATTTAAATATCTCTCATGAAAAACTCAGACGTTCCACTACCTAAAGTAATTCTGACCAAGTTTCCTTCTCCAATCAATCATTTAGGTTCTTTCTCTATGAGAATGTCTTTTCCTTTGTCTCCAAGTGGAAAACTCCTATACATCCTTAAAAGCCCAGTACAGTATAAACAATACTACTTATGGCTGTTAGTAAAGGGCTAGTAGAATAGGCCTTTTGCTCTCTGCTCCAGTCATTCATTCATCTATCCCTTCATTCGTTCAACAAATATTGAGTTCCTACTATGTGCCAGACACTGTGCTGGGTGATGGGCTTACAGAGATGAATAAACAAGGCAGATGGGCCCCTACCCTCTTAGACTTTACATAGTAGGTGGGGAAACAGATATTCATGAAACATACAAATAAGTGTAAAACTAAAACCGTAATAAGCGGTACAGTGTCACTGGTCAGGGAGCTCAGAGAAGCTGTTTGAGGCTGTGACCGTGGAGCTGAGGGTGTTAGGATGAGTAGAAGTTAAGGAATTGAAGAGGGCAGGGGGGTGAGATACAACGCATGTAGATGCTGCTGTGGAGGGAGGGTGCCTATGAGTATGAGGGATGGGTTACAGACCACTCTTCCTGGAGGGGGAGAGATCGAGGGCAAATAAGGCACAGGACACTGGAGAGGGTGGCAGCGACAGACCATGCAAGATCTAAGGGCACCCGGGAGCCACTGAAGTCTCTAAGCAGTGGAGTGGTGTGATACAGTTTGCACTGTGGAAAGATCTCCCTGACTATATTGCAAAGAGTAGCTCAGAGAGTGGGGAGAAACAACAAGACTGTGGGTAGACCAAGCACCAAGGTAAAATCTGATGGTCATCTGGACTAGGTTCTGTGAGAGCAGTCGAGAGAAGTGGATGGAATTTGGTGATGGACTGAGTGTAGGAGGGGAGCGGGAGGGCGGGGTCAGGGATGATTTCTGGGTTGCCAGCTTGCACAACTAGGTCAATGGCGGCCTCATTCATTAAGAGATGTTCAGTTTAAGATGCCTTGGGGTACGTCAAGGAGGCAGTTGGATTATCCAGGCTGGAGCTCAGAAAAACCTGGACTAGAGAGAGGCCTTGATGAGTCATTTGGGTGGGTGGCAATTGCATCTCTGGGGGCAGATGAGATCACCCAGGTTGATGGTGTGGATTGACAAGAGAAGAGCATCTTGGACCAGTCCTTGAGGATCATCAGTGTTTAATTGTCAGAAAAAGGATGTGAGCCTTAAAAGAAGGCAGAGCAGGAAACTGGGAAGTAGAAGGAAACTGGAAGAGTGTTGTACGGTTCAGAGTGCCTGCAGGAAAGAGATGGCACACTCAGCAGGTCTGAGGGAAGAGGGTTTAATGAGGGACTATGGGTAGAGGCATGGGCGGCGTTGAGAGAAACACCAGGTGCTGATGTACCCTAGGCCGAGCAACTGAGGGAGTCGTTAGCATCCCTGGGCCTGATGCGTCAAGGAAGGGGAGTGATGCTGGAGCCCAGTGGGGGTTGGGGCTGTAACCTCAGGGATGCAGCCACCACCAGAACTGCAGCTGGACAGGGAGGGAGTTGGGGTAACAAAGGCCTGCCCTCCCCTCCTTCCACTCCCCAACCTGCTGGTGCCTCTCTCTCCTTGGCCAACCCAGCCAGAAGTTAGAGGGCAGGGCAGCCAGGGTGGCACAGGCCATGGGGACAGAGCGGGGCAGAGAACGGATCCGAGAGAGGATGGGGTGTGGGGGGGAACGGAGAGAAGAACAGCCCAAGTGTGGTGTCGAGGAAGCCAAAGAGGAGAGTGTTTGGAGGAACAGGAAGCAACCCGGAGTGTCTCGCACAGTTGAGAGGCCAACAGAATGAGGACCATGTTAGCCTGCTGTGTTGAGGGCCATGGGGGTCATCTGTGCCTTTAGAAAGAGTTTATCTGGGGCTTCCTTGGTGGCGCAGTGGTTGAGAGTCTGCCTGCCGATGCAGGGGACACGGGTTCGTGCCCCGGTCCGGGAAGATCCCACATGCCGTGGAGCGGCTGGGTCCGTGAGCCATGGCCGCTGAGCCTGCGCGTCCAGAGCCTGTGCTCCACAACGGGAGAGGCCACAACAGTGAGAGGCCCGCGTACCGCAAAAAAAAAAAAAAAAGAAAGAAAGAAAGAAAGAGTTTATCTGGTTGAGTAATGGGGGTAGAAGCCAGACTGGAATTTGATACGTGAGACCTCTTGATGGCGGTATTAAAAGAAGAACATAGATGTAGTTCAAGTATGCCACACCACAGGTTTGTGGTGTTAACTTGGGCCTCACCTTGCTCATCTCTAAGGTGAAGAAATTAGCAGTACCTGCCTCAAAGGAGAGTTGGCAGGATCAAATGCTATCATGACACACACCCCTCCGTGAACTCTAAGACAATGGACAAGAGAAGAGCTTGTCCCTGATAAAGCCCCTGCCTAGGACGGCACAGAGGACCCAAGGGTCAGGTGACTGGGGCTTAGTTAGACATTAGGAGGCGTGGACACCTTGGCATCTCTCCCCATCCACCTCCAGCCAAGACCTGTCTCTCCCTGGATTGGGGCTCAGTGGGGACTCCAGGGGGGTTGGCAATGGCTTTCCCCCTGAGTTGGGGCAGAGATGGGACTGCTTAGAAATGTGAATGGAACTTTAACCCAAGAACATCTGGTGGCTTGAAAAAGTGTGGCAACCATGAAGACAGCAAGATCAGGCGGACATCTGTAGCTGAGGACACTCGCCCGCCAGGCTGAGGCTGGACCCGCAGGCGTTCTCTCCCTCTCTCCCCACTGCAGAATCTGTCCCAGCCCAGCACCCTGTCCGTGCCTTTGCTCTCTCTTCCCTCTCTCCATCTGCATCAGTAATCAGTTTGAGCATGTGTGACTGGTGTGAATTTCAGTCTGCAACCTCAGGTGTGCCAGAAATGTGACATCCTGTATATCCGGTGAGTAAACTTTATTTTCAGTTTGCATTAATGTTCCTGCAGGTGCCGGTCCAGGCCAGCAGGATATATACAGTGATGGGATCAGACCTTGAAGCCGCTATTATTCATCTGAGGCCAATTACATACCTGAAATCTTGCTGGTAGGAAGCAGAGAGAACATGGCACCTTTGTAGCGAGGTTTTGTGATTCAGATAACAGGGCTAGCTCCAGGGAGCATGGAACAAAGAGCCCCCTGAGGCGACAGACACCTCAGAGGCTGCACCTACAGGGCCACGCTGGGCGGGGCTCCCTGCCTGTGAGCGGCAGGTGCAGGTGTGCCCTGTGTGTGGGTTTCTGTGCACGCACTTTGCACTTCTGTGTGTTTCTGTCCCAGCCAGGGACTCAGGTCAGAGATGGAGGAGCACAGGAGGCAAGAGACATCTGTAGCCGCAGAGCCTGCTCTGGCCCTGCCCCGGGGCTGTATCCCCGGGACCCATTACAGTGCTTGGTTCTTGGGAGAAAATGAGAAGATCTTTAATGAATGAACAAGCACTGACACTGTTTACTACCGTAAGCACAGCTGCTACTCTACAAGCGGAAGCAATTGATCAGATCTGGGGCCACAGTTGGTTCTCAAGTGTCATCCATTCCCTGAACCTTTATGAAGCCCCGGCCCCTGCAGGCTTGTACAGTGGGGTGGATGCTGAAATCACAACCCAGCTGGGCCTCTGATGAGCTCTGTGACTTTTGGTTAGTCACTTTCCCTTTCTGGCAGCTCCTTGCAGAGGAGATGGCATTGCAAAGACTCTGAGGGTTGAGTAAGCAGGGTCCTTTTGGGGACCCGAAAGGAGGCCATGTGGTTGAGAGCCTCTGTGAAGCCGGAGGGGCTGGCAGGACCAGATCCTGAGGAGCCCTGTAGCCTTGATAAGGAGTCGGTACCAATTAGACAGTGCCTGAGGTCAAGTTCCTCCTCTAGTCTCAGCTGCTGTTTGCTCATCGGCAAGGGCTCTGGACTTGGCCTTCTAGGGTCCAGCCTGACCTTGGACCTCTGCCTTGGTTAGAGATGAGTCCTCACTCAGTGTGCACGATGAGTGTCTCCGAGGAAAACCCATCCCACTGGCCCTGGGGACTCTGAATGCATGGACCGCAGGCAACTCTCAAGACACTTCATCCCTGTACTCAGGATGGTGCCCCGTTTCTGCCAGATGAATCTGGAGATGACAACACCATCACCTGATGCCTTCTAGGTGGAGGCCTTTTTGGCTTTGTGACAGAGGGACATACATAGAATGATGCCATCAACCCAGACATGTTTCATAAGAGAGGAGAACCCAGAACATGGGAGGGGGTGGAGGCCGGGACTCAGTCAAGTTTTCTGATGTGATTATGCTCCAGGGAACATACAATCCTGTGCCTTTTTGTGCAGGAATCCCGTCTACAAAACCCAGAGAAATAGCCATTTGACCTGCTCTTGAATATTCCCTTCCATGGGAGGTTCACTTCTTTACACAGCAGGCTCTCAGATAGTGAAGGGTTGAGACCAGTCCTGTTTTCTTCCCACTACCAGAGATGGGTCCCTAACCTTGGACTCTGCAGTCCTCCTTGGTTTTTAGGCCTCATCCTGGATTTGAAGGTAGGCTTCTCACCTAATGTGAAACAGCAGACTTTGGTTCAGTGGGGTTTACCCCATTGGTAAAGGAAATGCCAACCCAGAAAGCGCTGTTTAGGGGTAAAAACGAGGTGTTCTTATGTGGCAACAAAACCCAGCTGCCCATCAACTTACCACTCAACTTCCCCTGGGCTTACAAAGGTTTATTGATATGAGGATCACCTTGAGGTCTGGACAAGAGGGGTACCTGGTGTGGGACTCCTGCTTTAGAGGACCCCACTCTGATTCTCCTCTAGCCATGCCCCACCCCACAGGGTTAGGAAGGGTGGAGAGAGAAAGGGTCATGGAATTTTTGTCCACCAGGACCCCACTCTGGTCACCAGGACCCCAAATTCCCTCTCCAAATACCCCTGAGACTGCTTCTGGGGCCTCAGAGGCCCATTTTCTGGGTTTGCCTTTCTGAGAGAAGCTGTTTGTGGGAGCCGTGGATGGGCTTGGACGGCAGGCTGGTGTGCCAAAGCTCGCGCTGAGTACCAGTGAGAATTGAAAAGGAGAGAAAGAGGGTCAGGCCATGGGCCAGGAGTGGGACCTGGGGTCTGCATTCCCTGCACTGCCATGTTCCAGGGAGGACTTCCACCGGGTCTCAAAATCTGCAAACCCAAGTGGTTAAGAAGATAGCTCTGTTAATGTAGGAAGAAAGAACCTATTTTGTTTCACAAGTAACTGACTTGATTTATAGCTTTGAATATTTAGACATAAGGTAAGTGGGCCTCTACACTTGTTTCCTGTTGCTATTGCAACAAATTACCACAAACATCATGCTTAAAACAATGCAAATTTCTTCTTTTACAGTTCTGGAGGTTAGAAGCCCAAAATGGGCCTCACTGGGCTAAAATCAAGGCATCAGCAGGGCTATATTCTTTCTGGAAGCTCTAGGGGAGAATTTGTTTCCTTGCCTTTTCCAATTCCTAGAGGCTGCCTGCAGTCCTTGGCCTGTGGTCTTTTCCCCAGGTCTTCTTCACACTGCCATCTCTCTGGTTCTCTCTTCTGCCCCCGTCTTCCACTTACAAGGCCCCTTGGGATTCTTGGGCCCATTCAGATACTCCAGTATAATCTCCCTACTTGAAGTCAGCTGATTAGCAACCTTAATTCTATCTGCAACCTGATACCCTGCTGTCAGGGTCCAGGGATTGGGATGTGGCCATCTTTGGAGGGAGGGCTGTTACTGTGTCCACACATCCTCCATTTGTATTCTTGTCACAAGTCCTACAAAAGTTAGGGGTATGATTTGTTGAATCCTGAAAGAATAGTATTAGTGCCTGAGAATTGCTTTTCCTTTAAAAAAAAAAAAAAAAAGCCTTACTCCTCAGCGTCTTATTTCCTTTAGGCATCAGTTTTATACACCTGACCTGATTTGCAGGCCTGGGCATGAGCACCACCATTTCTGAACGACATTATTATGTTACTTTGGCTCCTGATGCAATGTCCAAGAGTAGAGATAAAAGCCTCTCCAACCCTCTCAGCCCACCCTTTATAGAGGGAGAAGGGAATTGGGGCCACACAGTGGAAAGTACTAACCTTACCCCTCCATACAGGCACTTACCACCCAATTATTTGGGGGCAGGCCATAAAAAGGGCACTAGACTAGGAGTTATTGATTCAGGTACTCATCAGTTCAGCAAATATTGATGTATCATCTAGTCTTGCCAGGCCTAATACTTGGAGTTGGAGAACCTGAAGTGGTAAATACACACGGGTCCCACCCTCATAGCTCTGTCACTGTGGACAGGGGCCTTCCTCCCTCTGTGCCTCTATTTTCTTATCAATTTCAAGAACACCTAGATGGCCAGTAAAGAGTCCCATTATGAGGGCAACACCCTCACCTTTCTCGTTCACTGTTGTCTCTCCCAAAGCCTCGAACACATAGTAGATGCTCAGTAAACGTTTGTTGAATGAATGGACGGATGGATGGCCTTTCCTGATCTGACAGCTAATGACTGTATCAGATCAACCAGAAGAGAATGTAGGAGGGCTGTCGAGGAGGAGGAATCCTGGGGTGGATTCCTGCTGCTGCTTACAAAACATTTGCTAGATCTCATTCATCCCCACAGCCGCCTTATGAGTTGACTCCTATTATCATTCCCACTTAACAAATGAAAAAGCTGAGGTACTAAGAAGAAACTTACTTAAGGCCACACAGCTAGTAAGAGTTGGAGCTGGGATTTGAACCTGAACTCTCCCCAAGAAGAGCAGCTTCCCTCCCTCACTCACAGGGACAGGTATGCTCTCCCCAGGTCCCATCCAGCAGCTATTAACCTCTCCCTTTCCACTACTCTCTGCTCCCTTCCTGTCTCCAGAGATCTCCCTGGGTCTGAATTATTAGGGCCTCAAGGCCAGGTTACGCCGCCGGTGGGAACTAAAGAAGGTGATGGGGCTTAGCTGGGGTGAGACCATTCGTGTCCTTTATTCCTAACTCAGTCCCCTCAATCACTCTCGGTAACTTCCCTTGAACAAAGATAGAAGGGCTTGATTTGTGCAGTTCCCAGTGAGTTTGCACCAACCCCGGGGAGATCGCCACCCACCATCTGTTCTGCTCCATCTTTGACAAGCAAGCGGCATGACCTAGAGAGACGGGCAGTTTAAAGTATACCGAGAGCTCCTGCCTCTCCCCCCATTACCCCGAATGTGCTCCGAGTGGGAGCGGCTGTTACAGTATCCCCAGCAAATATCCCTACGGCACAGCCATCACTAGATACCTTTACTGGCAGTGAGGGGATGGGAACAGGGGTTTTCTCCCTTTCTGTTTCATTGGATAAGGCTTGGAAAACTCTGGCTGGACTAGTCTATTTCTGACAGCCGCTGCTGTGGAGTGATTCAGAGCACCAGGTTTGGAGTTAGTAGCTCCCCCATTGGCTGTGTAACTGGGCAAGTACATCCTCCCTCTGAGAGCTCAAGTCTTGCTGTGAGTTATCAGTGTTCTAGTCTTTGACCTGACTGCCCGGAAATCGTGGGGTCACGGCTCCCAACATCCCACCTCTCCCCCTTCTATCTTATCCCTGGTTCCAGGTGAGGTAGGACCTGTGACACATCCGGATCTCCATTTCTCATCCTCAGCACTCTACCAGGTGGTCCAGCTGGGCCCTCATATCCCTCCCCTGGGATCCTGTGATAAGTCATGTGAACCCCTCCAGATCCTGACTGAATTCAGTCTCCTTTCTCTAGATGCCCAAGGCATAATATGGGTTCCAATGGTGTGATTTAGATTTAGTTTTATTCTTTAGATGTCTGTATCTTCTATTTGTTGTTTCACTCCTTGAAATCCAGGTGAAGCCCCATCTTCTAATTCATCTGAATATTCCTCCATGCCTAGCACAGTGCCTTGCACCCAGAGAAGGAACTGTGTGTTGAATTCCTGTCTGAGCTTCAAACTGAGAGAGCTCTTCTGACTGTAAGAGGGATGGACCCCCCTCCACCTGGACTAAGGGAAGGATATTTATTGACCCAAATGACTGAGTAGACAGGGCTCCAGGGGTAGCTAGAGCTAGACGTTCAAGTAATGTCTTCAAGAATCTTTCCCTTCCCTTTGGCTGCTTTCCACTGTGTTGGCTTCACTGTCCGGAAGGCTCTCCTCTCGGTGGTAACAAGATGGTCATTAGCAATACTTAAGTTACCTTCTGTCCATTTAATAATCCCAACCATCAGGAGGAGAGCTTTCATTGGCCAGCTTGGGTCACGTGCCCAATGATGAACCAATCACTGTGACCAGAGGAATGGAACTCTGTGATTGGCCAGTTCTAGGTCATGTGGCCCCTGGAGTGAGGGGATGTATTTAACTCCATCTTAGCCAAAAAGAATGAGTAGGAGAGGGGTAGTTTCTCAAAGGGGGATGGGGAAAATACTGCTTAGCAGAAGGGGGAATAATGGACGTTTGACATGCAAGAACGAGATTATCTGCTCTAGTCTCTTGGGTTCAGTAAAAGCAGCCACATTTACTACCAATTCGGTTCTCACCAAATGCCTAAGAATGGGTTCCTTACTCCAAATTTTCCTGCATTTTCACGTAAGGTCTATATTAACCTTTGAATCCTGCCCTCTTCTATTCTCAGACTACAGGACCAAGCTAAGAGGAGCCCTCTAATAGCAGGAGCCACACCCCCCAGGCTGCAGATCACCCAAGTATTCCATTAAGATGCAGAGAAGTCCTGCCTCCCCCTCAACTCACTTTATCTTCCAGGGCCCCTCCGCTCTGTCACCACCTCCAGCAGACATGACCCCTCCAGAACAGAAAACAGAAACCCAGCTGGCTGACAACCTCAGGGAATGTTTTGATTTCATGATGGCTAACAAGGATGCAGCATCTCAGGAGCAATTCAAAGGACCATATTTTTTAAGATTAATCTGCCCACACAGTGAAAATAGCTCCTTTCAGCTCAGACTAACTTCTTCCCATGGCCATAACAGTCGAATAGCCCATGACAAGAAATTGGGATCATTATTTATCAGGAGGAACAAGTCTACAAATATGGCTTCTGTTCCCTATTCAGAACTCTATGTCCTCAAGAGTCTTGGTCCTAACATCTTCTTGGTGGCTTCTCGCCTGATAGTGAAGCCCTGACAGTAAGCACTGTAGCCGTTACCTATTGCTGCTCTAACAAACTAACACTCACTCAGTAGCTCAAAACAATACAAATTTATTATCTTAGAGTTCGGAAGGTTAGAAGCCCAAAGTGGATCTCACTTGGCTAAAATGAAGGTTTCAGTAGGACTGGGTTCTTTCTGGAAGCTCTAAGGAAGAATCCATTCCCTTGCGTTTCCCATCTTTAGAGGTTACCTTCATTCCTTGGCTTATGGCTGCCTTCCTCCCTCTTCAAAAGCCAGCATAAAATGTTCAAGTCTCTCTTAGAGTCTCACTCTTCTGGCTCTCTCTTCTATATTTAAAGAACCCTTGTGATTACATTGGGTCCTCCTGGATAATCCAGAATAATCTCATTTTAAAGCCAGTTGATCAGCAGCCATAATTCCATCTGCAGTCTTAATTCCTCCTTGCCATGTAACATAAAATAATCATAGGTTCCAGAGATTGGGACATGGATATATTGGGGGTGACCATTATTCCACTGACCACAAACACTGAGAGAATTCTAGGTGAACGTGGACTTTCTCATCAACCCCTGTTTGGTATCAGCAAGTCAGAAGAACGGCAGAAATACATAAATACATAATAGTACAAATTACAACTAAAAGGAGCAAGGTAAGGTGGAATGAAAACATTCTAGAACAAAAAGAAATACAGATGCCCCTCAGTGGTCCTATTTGAGAAATAAGGGACTTGAAGAGATTTGGTGTATCCAGTTCTGGAGAACAGAGATCCTGTCCAAAGAGGTAGGAATATAGATGCTCCATCCTTTTATAAGTGGAGCTCCATTATAGCTCCCCAATTCTATTGAGGTACTAAGGTTTGCCTTCTCAGCCTCTCTCAGCACTTTCTCCTATCCTCAGAGGGCTGAAGGGCTCCCATATCCATCAGGACTTTGGAAGAGTTCTGCCACCTTCATTAGGCAATAACCCAAAAGATTTGAGTGGATGTTTTGGGGGGAACTCAGGTGTGAAATTGCAGCCCTGCAGGTTCAAGCATCCAACATGTCATTACAAAAATATGAAGCAGAAATTGATTGTTTCTGGAAGAGTTAGATTAATGGCTGATGAAGGGAACCAGATGTTTGGAGGACAACCCTCTTTGGAGGACGATTATGTTTTCCTGGTCCCACTTACTTAGACAGACCATGGGGGCAGAATGGTTCAAGGTCAGCATTATTCATGTGGGGCATCAACAGCGGTTCCCACCGCCTCACAATCACAAGATTCCAGTTTGGAACCTTGACGCTGACTCATTCTATTCCTCGCCCAAATTCAGCACTGCTCTCTCCTTGCATTTTCTCCAGTCTCTTGAGTAATTTATGGAAAGGACTGTCACTTCCATTACATTGAAGGCAAATATCATGTCTTACTCACCTCTGTGGGCCCAGTGTCTCCCATGATGAAGCTGTCCTTGTTAGTTCACTGGCATTGCTCCTCTCTCCACACTGTATTTGGAAACCCCCCCATACGAGGCAGAACCCACCTCCCACCATAAAGCTGGGAATGCCAAATACCCTCTGTCTCAGCCTCCTTTGCAGCTACGGTGAATACAAAATGTCCTGCCCAGTAAACCAAACCCTCCTGACCCAAGCTTTCCACTGGAAGTTGTGACTTGAAGAATCCGGAACCAAGTAGGACCCGTTTGTGAAGGAGGTGGCAGGGGAGCCACCACATCTGGTTTCCAGGGGCAGCATCCAGAATTGAGCCTCAGTGATACTGGCCAAGCAAGCCACCACATCAATGCAGGCTGCCAGTGGGGCGTCTTCCTAGGACCAGTTCTTCAGTGCTATTTAAGGGGTTGTTCCTGGCACACAGCCTCCAGGTTGACTTTAGTGTTTCTCGGTGAGCCAACTAATCCCCCTTCCCCTCAGATCATCCAGGCTTAGTGCTTATTGCTTACAAATGAGACCCTGACTGACTCAGAAGGCCTTGAGTGTTTGACTGGAGTCATCACATTCCCTCTCACCCTGGGGCCTTTGCATATGTCATTTCTTCCACCGGGAGCGGGCTTCCACAGCCCTTTCCTCCTGGATGACTCGTGCTCATCCATCCAAGTGCCCAGACTTAACAACTCTTCCTCTGAGAAACCCTCCCAGATCACCCCAAGTCTGGGCTCCCACAATCCCCACACGTTCCTCTTGGTAGCACTTGCTGGGCTGGATTTGTCTATTTCTGTGTCCCTAACTACTCTGTGAGCTATATGAGGATAAAAACTGTATTTCATCATATAAGTGCCTAGCCTATTAATATTCTTGAATGAATGAATGAATGAATGAAACTATCCCAGGCCAGAATAATTCTTAGTGGAGACCCCACCATCACTTTCTGGCAGCATGAGGCATCTTCAGTTTTTGGACTCAGGGCAATTGCCCTGTTCCAGAAACCCCTCCCACAAATAATATTACCTCATTCCCCTTCCACCAGCATTTCTTGTGTATCTACTGTGTGCCAGGCCCTGTGCCCTCTTCCGCCCACATTTCTGATCCCGCAGGTAGAAGCACTTACAGCACGGCTCTCCCTCCTCCTCTGCCCAGTCGTGGAAGCCCCAGGCACTTGGAGAAGTGACCACATGATCCCTGGGAGAAGCGTGGGCCAGCTGCAAGCCTCTTAAGTGGGCAGGCTGCCATGGTGACTTCTTAATGGAGAGAGTTGCTTGAGGAACAATGACCACGAAAGGGAACAATTACCAATGAAGCATCCATTTATATCTAACAGTTTTCAAGAATGGGCAAGATATAAAGCCACAAGTGAAAAGACACTGCAAGCAAATAATAGCGCATGAGCTGGTCTGGACCCAATTCAAGGCCTGTTCCTCACTCCTCCTCCGCTCTCATCACAGAGAAATAAAGCTGTACTTTTCAGTGATCTATAGCACTGTTTAAAATTACTGTTTTTAATACTTACTGTCATTTACCCAGCACCCATTATGTGCCACATACCCTAAAAGACACAGAATGTGTTCTCCAATCTTGGAAACAACCCCACAAAGTGAGTGTCATTATTCCCATCTTACAGATGAGGCAACTGAGGCTCATAGGGTTTAAGACCTATGGAGGGTTGCACAGCTGGGAAGGGCAGAGGCAGCATTTCATGCTTTATTCAGTGCAGCAAATTCTCCCTGTGCTGTTAACTTTGTCACAGTATCTCCATGAGAAAGCTTCCTCAGAAATGAGAATCCAGCCCTCTCCTGCCTTATCTCCACCATGTTCTATTGCCATCTATTTCAAAGACAGGCAGTCGGTTGTTTCATTCATTCATTTATCAATATATATACATTTATGTGTACATAAGAATTTCCAGCTGTTAGTGTCAAACCAGCACGCCCTGTGCTGGGCATTCTGGACCCAAAGCTAGCACACTTGTAAGTTTAAAAAGCTTCTCCAGAACTACTGAGCTTCCAGTCCTTTCCTCCACTCCCGAAAGTAGCCGTCCCTTTCCAAACTGCACTCTGGGCCCCGGTTTGCCACCCAGAGCTACACACACACTTCGTCCACAGTTCTGTGAAGTCCAGATGAGCCACAGCTTGCGAAGAGCCCAGAGCAGAGCCCAGCACTTGGAGGGCTTGGTGGAGCCCCCAGGAAAGTAACACACATCCTGAAACAGGCTACTCAGGGTGGAATTTTTGCTCCACTACTTAGTAACTGGATGATCTTGAGCAAATTGCTTAACCTCTCTATGCTTCAGTTTCCTCACCTATGACTTAGGGCTAAAAAAAAAAAATGTAGCATCTCCACTGGGTCATTGTGAGGATAAAATAAAATAATCCATGTAAGGGGCTTGGAACAGTGCTGGGGGTTTATTAAGTGCCAAGGGTGCATCAGCTAGTATCAGAAGTAGCCGAGGGGCAGGTACTCAGTCATGGGTCAGTTCTCTCAACTCTACCTTCAGGCCCACCTCCTCATGTGGTTTATTCTCCTGCTTTGATAACTAGAAGCAGTTGTATGGAGCCTGGGGCCTCTTCTCACAAATGCCCTGTTCAGCCATTGAAGCCTGTCTTCCTTTCTCCCAGGTACTCTCAGCATCTCAGGAAAAACATGTCAGACCAAGTGTCTTCCAAGACCCTCCATCACTCACCATAAGGCTAATTTCCACCCAGACTCCTCTGAAGGGCTGGTGAGGCCTCTCCTGGCCTAGCCCATGCCTACCATCCAGCCTCACTCCTGCCCCACTGAACTCAGCAGCTCTGGCACAGCTGTTCCCCCCCCCACTGGGACAGCTGCTCCTTTCTCTTTCCCTGGCCAACTCCTATTTGTTTGTAAGGTTCCTCTAAGGCTCAGGAAGAGGAAGTATCTCCTGGCCATGCAGTGTGCCTCACATTTTATAGCTGATAACATCCTTGTGAATCTCAAGCAGGGCACTCACCCCACTGCATTGGAATTGTCGCCTCTGCAGGACCAGGGAGGGCTGAGCTGTGGCTGACTTGTGTGTTTCTACGGTCCCGGCACCTGACACTTGCAATAGAGGAGGTGTTTGATAACATTTAGAAGAATGCGTGAAATTACTGAGAACACTGGTATGAAGAAAGTGTCCATGACCCTGGAGAAGTTTATCATTCAGAACAAGATAAGCACCCCTATAGGCAGAAGCTGGCCTGGCACTCACAGCTGGGTCCTGGTGTTTACCTGTATGAGCATAAATGATTTCCCAGAATATAGACATCAGGCAAAGCTACACTGACCAGGATGGAGCAAGATACAAATAAGACCACTTCATAATCATGTCACATAAACGTATAACATGAATGCAGACAAAAATAAGAACATTATCCGAACCACAAAAATGACCGATATCTTCCCTTTTCTGGCTAATGTGAGTCAATACTTGCTGCTTGTTTACCAATAACGATATCATTCCTTTTGCCTTACAGATAAGACTTATACAGATCCCCAGTGATGGAGTCACCCTTGCTACCTGAGAGCATCCAATCCAGAGCAAATCCCCTCTTCCTTGAACCCTCCCTAAAATCACCCAGCCCAAGACTCAAATCCTTTCCTGTCTTTCCTTAGCACCTTCTTGCCAAGGTACCTCACTGTTGCCTCTAGTGGACATTCCTCCTCACTGCAATGAGCCAACCAACCCAACTCTGTTCAACCACACTGTGTCTGTCCCTGGACATCTCTGGCTAAAGGGCATTGATGTCATTTAGTTCCCATCACCCCAAATTTACTTTTAAAAACTTATCTTAATTTAAAAATATCTGCAAACTAATTGATGGTGATAAATATATTTCTGGTAGGAGCCACATGCCAGAGTAGAGAACCTTGAATATACTATTGTTTTGTACAGGATCGCCTTAGCTTCCCCTCCACCGTGTAAGTGGAGAGGAGGAGGAAGGAAGCTTTGCTGTCCTGGGCATCTGTGACTGGGTATGTCTCCTCTGGAAGAACATCAGCTAACATTCCCTGAAAAAAAAAAAAGAAGGTTATCCTTGGATGATTACATCTGCTTCCAGGAGAGCACAGAGCATGCATTGTCTGTCCCAGGAGCTGCCCTGCTCCTGGGATAGGGCCTAAGCTGGTGGCAGTTGTCATAGGTTAGTGGTAACCGTCTGCAAGGCCAGCCTCAAAAATGCCTAGTGAGGGAATTCCCTGGCGGTCCAGTGGTTAGGACTCTGCCCTTTCACTGCCAAGAGTGCGGGTTCAATCCCGAGTCAAGGAGCTAAGATCCCACAAGTCGTGCAGTGAGGCCGAAAAACAAAAACCCAGCAAAAAAATTATTTTTAAAAAATGCCTAGTGCTCTCACTACAATGGACACCACTGTGGCTCCATTTCCATCCCCTACTCCTGCTTCCCATGGGAATATCTAGAGGAATGCCTGGTTGGTAGCACCTGGGACTGAGAATAAAACAGAGTTAGGCTCTGAGTGCAAATGAGAGACATACTGTGTGATGACTGGCCGAGTGCCTCCAACAAAGGCAGAAGGCCAACAGATGCTAGTCTGCCTTGTGGATGATGATCATTTTCTTCTTGGAGACTCAGAGAATCTTGATGTGTAAGATTAAAGTCAAGGTAAGGCTCTTCCTCTGCAGCCAGAAAGCAGCTGGAGTGTGTGGCAATAGAAATCCAATACGAAACTCAGATGACAAAGGTGGCAATGAGATCACAAATGTAAATGTCCCGTCATAAATTTCTACCTGGAATGAGGGCCAGGGTATCAAAACTGTCGGCAAAAGCCAGTGATGGCTCCAGAGAGGGACGTTAAGCCAGGCTTGATCTATGGGGAGGCTTCATGCAGGGGCTCCTGTCAAATCCCATCCACAGGCCAAGCTGATGTCTGCAGCTGTAAAATCACCACACTTCCCATTCGCCTCTCAGGAAAGCTGAACTTCTTTATGATGCTTTTTATCAAATTTGTCTTTTGTCATTTCTTCTCTCTGCCCCCTCTCCCTTTTGCTTCGTGCCTGACAAATAAGTGAACTGTTTTTCTGTCAGTTATTTATCTGAGTAATTTCTTGATGAAATTTCAAATTTCATTGAATTTTCTGAAAACCATGAATTCTAATGAGGTGGCAATAGAGGAAGCAGCGTGATTAAGGAATTGTTATTCACTGGTTGTACATCATTACCACCCAGAATTTATCGCCGGATCGCTCCCGGATGGAGTCACTGAACTATGATTATATTTTAGAAAATGAAAGGGGACAAATCTAAAAAGGCAATAAAGCAAATTAGGAGCCTTCTTGAGGGACACGCTTATTACTGATTAAGTATATTTGGCATCGAAAATGTGGGAGCACTTTGGCGGTTTAAATTATACATTTGTGCAGGCAACATGTTTGCTGGTCTCAAAATTCTTTGTTATTTTGGTCTCCTAATCACATTCCCCTTCATCCTCCAAACTGACAATTTGAAAGAACATTAGAAATGGTCTTTTCTGAAGGAGTATTTGCACTCAAAATGCATTTACACTCAGCAGCTATTAAAAGGATATCATCCAGTCACTTAGTTTCTCAATTTAAGTTTAAAGGAAAGTTACTGTATTAGAGGAAGCAGCCCCTATTTCAATCTAATGGTCTTTGTTGTGTCTTTCAAGATGCTAGACTAGAGCTAAAGGATTGCGGAAGGCAGTCTGCAAATATCCGTGGCTTCCATACCACGGATTTGTTGTGGTACCAACAAAGCAGGTACCCTACCAGGCACCAGATAGGAAGGGATCCATATTCCTGGTTCCGGTTTGCTTTTTAAAGGCTCTAAAAGTAACTTTGGGGCATATCTCTTGAAGGGTGCTCTAACAGAAGTTGAAATAATTTCTTTGCAGTCCTGGCTCAGCCTCCTGTCAACTGTGTGACCTGGGGCCTATTATTTCACCTCTCTGAGACTTTGTGTCTTCATTTCTACAAGTTCACAGTACCTGCCCCAAGGCGCTGCTGGGATGGTGACATGAGATGAATGCCTACGATATACCAACGATGTGCCTGGCGCACAAACGATGTCCAATAAATGTTTCTTTCTGCCACCGTCCTCACCCTCTGCAACCGCTATCTAGCCCTGTCTGGATCACACAGAAGGTCTATCTGTTTCACCAACAGATAGAGTATCTATGAATTTTCTCCCCTGATGCTCATTAGCCAACAGAATTCTACTGAGCATCATTTTCAGCTCAGCTTACTGTCTCTAGTTCCCAGGGTGGAGCGGAGCTTAAAATCCCTGCCCAGATGCCAGCCCCATGCCAAGCAGCTTAGGCTAAAACCCAGCCACCTGCACCCTTGGTGTTCAGGGAGAGGCCTGGCTCAGGGCCTCAGGCTCTAGTCTGGGGGTGGTATGGAAGGTGAAGGCAGGAAGTAAGCAGAGGAAGTCATAGTGTGCGGGGCACCATGTATGCACCCGTGTCAGGCAGGGCCTGGGGCCCTCCTCCTCCAAGGTGGGTGTGGCAGACTATATTTCCCAGCATGACTGCATTCATCCCATGTGCTCCATCTACAATGCCATTTGGACAGTCTTCCTATTGAGACTGGGGTTTGTGTATTCTCTCTTGAAACCTGGGTGGTACTTGACTGTTTAACCAATAGAGTTCAGCAGAAATGACACCATGTGATCCCAAGGCTACATCATCAAAGGTGACTCAGCTTCCACCTTGCTCACTGGAATGCTTCGTCTTGAGGCCTTCAGCTGACTTATAAGCAGTCAGCCTGCCCAGAGGCCACCAGGCTATGAGGAGACCAAAACCTGTCCATGAACAGGGACCACGTGAGAGTCCCTGATGCTACCTGAAGAGAGAAGGAGCTCAACTAGCCCCAGCTCCAGCCATCTGGCTGCAATTGTATGAGACACTGAACCAGCATCTAGCCAAGCCTTTCCTGAAAGAGAAAGTCAGAAGAGAAAAACAAATACCGTATGCTAACACATATATATGGAATCTAAAAAAAAAAAAAAAAGAAAAATGGTTCTGATGAACCTAAGGGCAGGACAGGAATAAAGATGCAGACGTAGAGAATGGACTTGAGGACATGGGGAGGGGAAGGGTAAGCTGGGACGAAGTGAGAGAGTGGCATGGACATATATACACTACCAAATGTAAAACAGATGGCTAGTGGGAAGCAGCTGCATAGCACAGGGAGATCAGCTCAGTGCTCTGTGACCACCTAGAGGGGTGGGATAGGGATGGTGGGAGGGAGACGCAAGAGGGAGGAGATATGGGGACATATGTATATGTATAGCTGATTCACTTTGTTATAAAGCAGAAACTAACACACCATTGTAAAGCAATTATACTCCAATAAAGATGTTAGAAAAAAAGTGATTGTGTTAATGATTGCAGAACTCTGTAATTACACTAAAAAGCATTGAATTGTAGCTTTAAATGGGTAAACAGTACAGAATGGGAACTATGTTTCAATAAATCTGTTACATTAAAAACATATATTAGGGCTTCCCTGGTGGCGCAGTGGTTGAGAGTCCGCCTGCCGATGCAGGGGACACGGGTTCATGCCCCGGTCCGGGAAGATCCCACATGCCGTGGAGCGGCTGGGCCCGTGAGCCATGGCCGCTGAGCCTGCGCGTCTGGAGCCTGTGCTCCGCAGCGTGAGAGACCATAACAGTGAGAGGCCCGCGTACCGCAAAAAAACAAACAAACAAACAAAAAAAAACCATATATTAGAGCTATCCCTAGGATCCCGGCTGATCACTCTGCCTCCAGCTGCCCACCCTCAATCTCCTTCCTGGACACACCAGAATAATTAAAACATTGGTGAATAAATAAATAAATAAATAAAGCAGATCATGTCCCTCCTCTGCTCAAAAGCCCCCAATCCTTCTCCACTTCATCCAAAGTCAATGTCATTACAATGGCGAAGCATGATCTGGCCCTGTTACCTCTAACCTCATCTCTCTCCCCACTCCTTTTTGCTTTTGCTTCACTCCAGCCACACCGGGCTCCTTGCTCTTCCTCCAAATGCCAGGCATGTTCCTGCCTCAGGACAGCTGCCTCAACTCTTCCCTCGGCCTGGACCGCCCCTTCCTCAAATAACTATGTGCCTCACTCCCTTACTCTTTCAAGTTTTTCCTCAAAAGTTGACTTCTCAACAAGGACTCACCCTGAAGACACTATTTTAAATATAACTCGTACTCATCTCCCCCACCCCACCCCAGGAACTCTCAATTTCCCTTTTCTTATTCTATTCATACTTTTTCCATCGCACTTATCTCTTTCAATGGTCCCTTTAGTTAACTTATTTATTGGGTCTATGCCCTTCTATTAGAATATAACCTCCACAGGAAAAGGAATTTTTAAATCTATTTTGTTCACTGATTTATCCCAAATAGTTGGCACATAGTAGGCACTCAATAAACATCTTTTGCATTTTTGGACTAGATCAGACCACGTCACTCCCTTACTCCTCCTTGATCTCAAGATAAAGCCCAGCTTGATATGCTTCTGCATGACCCGCTGGGCTTACCTGACCCCAGCTACCCCCACTTGGTCACTCATTCTCTTCATAAAACAGATTTCCTACCATTTCCTGCATTCCCACCTCTGTGTCTCAACCCATGCCACTCCCTCTGTCTAGAATTCCCCTCTCCAACATGTATTCTTATATCCATTGTACAGATGAGGAAATGGAGGCTTAGAAAGTTAAGTCACTTGTCCAGGGTCTCTGAGCTAGGCAGTGGAAGGTACAGAATTTACTACTAGGTCTGTCTGGCTCCAAAATCTATACTCTCCTAATATAGGATATGAATTTGTGAGGTAGCTGTCAGCTTTAGTTTGCGAGTGTTCAGAGTCAGAAGAGGGGAGAGAATAACATGGAGGTCAGCCTGAAAGAAGGAAAAGAAGAGAAGGTGCAGAAAACAGCTCTGCACACCTTCAAGGCGGGCAGTCAAGTTGACAAGGATGGCGTGATATGCAGGGCTTGGGCAGCCTGATCTTCAGGAAGACACAACTTCCATTAACGTGACAGACATTGATCTGAGCACAGTGTATTTATCGCCTCAGAACGTCACAATGATGCAGTCAGGTCCAATCACTGTCTTGTTGTATCAGGTGCAGGGCCCAGGTTCATAGAAGTTTGGGGGAGTTATCCAAGGTCGGAGAGCTGGGAAGCCACAAATGCAAGTACACACTCGTGTCTGCCCTATGTATAAAGCCCTATCATGCTCTTAGCCACCACCCACGCCACTCCTAAGTTTCTCGAACATAGGATCTGCAGACAGACAGCCTGCAAGGCTTGAGAGTCATGGACTCCTAACCCCCAAAGGGGCTGTGGAATGGTCTCCATCTCAGCCCTGCCCCTCTGCAGGAACCTCATTCAGTCACCTGAAATTATATGTCATACTTGTCCCCATTCCTGAGGTGTCACCCAATAGATAGTCTCCTTTCTTGTCTCTGTCCCCGTGGCCCAGGTGGTCAGGAGGCAAGCCCCAGGGCTCACACCTTTGCATCACCTGTGTGCTCGTGAGTGCTCTGTACATATGCTCCACCCCCTCTGGTGATTCTCATGCAGTTGTCTAACTGCTAAGCCACGGGAGTGACCTCTGTAATGCATGAGTATTGGGGTCTGCTGGCATTAGAGAGAGAAGCAGCCACCCAGAACTGGCTGAGCCAACGTGCTACAGATTCTTGGGAGGAGGACAAAGGATGACATTGTTCTGGGCAATAAAACCTCACTATAGAGCCAACACACTCGTTAGTTCTCATTAGGATGTTAACGTGATTTTGCGAAATCCTAGGGAAAAAAACCATCCTGACTCTGGTATGAGTCTGTGACCCAACCCAAACATTTTCCTCCTCCTCTTCCCCTTCTCTTTCCCTTGCTTCCTTTTCATGTATCAGTTCCTCAGAGGAAATGGGGCTTCTCCAAGCTTTTATTTCTCAAATAAATTTCTACATCCAGGGACACCAGAGGACATGAAGAACATTAGCCTCCACAGAAGTTGCCATTCAACAGCTATTTATTGGGTACCTGCTGTGTACCCAGCACTGTGCCAGGTTCTAGAGACACTGAAGTAAAAAGAAATATATGGTTCTTGACCTCGAGGCTTACAGGGCACTGGAGAGACAGACTGATCAAACCACCATACTAGTACATGTATAATTAGAAATGGAGATACTACTCTGAATCTCTTCCGGGCTGGAAGGGCAGAGAAGGCTTTTCAGAACTGGGATCTGAGAAATGAGAGGAATTTGATAGTCAGCAGGTGTGAGGGCGCATTGAAAGAGCATTCTAGAACATGTGCAATGTCCCAAGAGGGAGAGAGATGATCCATTCCTGCCATTGAAAGAAGACCAGTGTCTCTGGGGCACAAGGAGTAGGCTGACAAAACAGGAGAATCAGGCAGGTCTCTATGAATTTCAGGAAAGTCACATTATGAATTTCAGATTTTTTTACCCTAAAGTTCACATTTAACCACTGAAGTGTCTTAGAAGGTATGGATAGAATGATAAGCCTTGCATTTTGTGGACTGTGGTTTGGAGGCCAAGTGACAGGATTTGCAGGACGGATGTGGGAGACCAGTGAGAGGCTCTCGTAGTGGTCCAGGAAAGAATGTCAGCTGTGAATACTAGGGTGGTTCAAATTGAGATGGAGACAAGTGGGAAAGGTTAAGAGATATTTATGAGTTAAACATGAACAGGACATGGTGACAGATGAGGTGTGGAGTGGAAGAGGGAAGGCAGTGTCAAGAATGATACCCCAATCTGGCTTGCATAACAGCATGAATAGTGGTGTCATTCACTGAAGGAGGACACCCAAGAGGAGGATGTAATCAGCAGAGGACGGGGCATGAGTTCAAGCTGGGATATATATCGAAGTGATATGTTCAGTCAGAAGGTAGGTACGTAGGGCTGGAGCTTAGAAGACAGGTTTGGAGTGAAGATAAAAACCTGCGCATCCTCTGCAAAGAGATGGGACTGAAATCCAAAGAATGGATGAAATTGCCCAGGGAGACAGTCAAGGGTGAGAAGAGTAAATGATCTACTGCCAAGTCTTAAAATGATCCAACACTGGAAGCAGAGAAGGAGTAGCCAGGAAGGATGGGTGGAAACCAGACAAGGCAGATGTCATGGAAGGGAAGAGAGTACAATGTCTCGAATAAAGACAATCTTTTTTTTTTTTTTTTCGGTACACGGGCCTCTCACTGTTGTGGCCTCTCCCGTTGTGGAGCACAGGCTCCGGACGCGCAGGCTCAGCAACCATGGCTCACGGGCCCAGCTGCTCCGCGGCACGTGGGATCTTCCCGGACCGGGGCACGAACCCGTGTCCCCTGCATTGACAGGGGGACTCTCAACCACTGCGCCACCAGGGAAGCCCTACTTCCATATCATAGATAAGTTCATTTGTGTCATATTTTAGATTCCACATGTAAGAGTTAGCATATGCTATTTGTCCTTCTCTTTCTGACTTACTTCACTTATTATGATAATCTCTGGGTCCATCAGATGAATTGATCTTGAGCATAAGTCTAAGTTTTCATAGTCTTGTTAACAAGGCAACCAGCAAAAGACAGAAAGAACAAGCTGATTTGTACTTCTTAGGAGAATGTGTCTACCTGGGCAGGAATACACAGGGGAGGTTTTTATGGGCCAGATTTGAAAGATGCTTAGCTGACTTCCTCTTCCATTTAAATTGGTTAGAACTCAGTCACATGGCCACCCCTAACTGCAAAGGAGGCTGGGAAATACAGTCCAGCTGTACGCCCTCGGAAGAAGGGTTTTGTGGTCAGCTAGGAGCTTCAGCCCACGGTAGGTGAGCATCTTTGTTTTTTTTTTCTTTTTGACTGCGTCAGGTCTTAGTTGCAGCAAGCAGGATCTTCCTTGAGGCATTCGGGATCTTTCACTGCTTCTCTCTAGTTGTGGCGCATGGGCTCCAGAGTGCGTAATTTCTGTAGTTTTGTGTCATGCAGGCTCTCTCGTTGAGACAGGCGAGCTCAGTAGTTGTGGCACATGGGCTTAGTTGCCCCGCGGCATATGGGATCTTAGTTCCCCAACCAGGGATCGAACCCACGTCCCCTGCTTTGGAAGGCAGATTCTTTACCGCTGGAGCACCAGGGAAGTCCCGGTGAGCAGTTTTTAATACTGGGAAAATTCAGAATTAAGTACAGAAATGTAGAAGAGAATCAAGTCCTTTGCATTAAAATATTTGTGCTTTGAAATAAGTTGTGTCTACATACTTGCAATGTTTAAGAAAATGTGACCTTTTAGAGTTCTGGATGAACTGTTTTCATTCTAATATAAAATGCTTAACTGAGCAATTGATTTAGAATTCAGATTTTAAGTTGAAAGCTTACTCAATTTAAATAACTATTGAAACCTATAAAAGAAAATAAGCTTTGCCCTATGTATAAGTTTAATGAATCGGATTTACAGCTGTAACTTGAATACTTGAGAAGGTTTCGTAGACAGTTGAAGTACTTAAGAGAATCAAATATATTAAATCTAAAAATGCAGCTTACAATGTTTCGAGCAATTTAATTAAACACATTTGTAAATGAGAAAAAACATTTCTCAAAGTTCCCCTTAAAAGTGATTTTAGGGGCTTCCCTGGTGGCGTAGTGGTTAAGAATCCACCTGCCAATGCAGGGGACACGGGTTCAAGCCCTGGTCTGGGAAGATCCCACATGCCACGGAACAACTAAGCCCATGCACCACAACTACTGAGCCTGTGCTCTCGAGCCCGTGAGACACAACTACTGAAGCCCACGTGCCTAGAGCCCATGCTCCACAACAAGAGAAGCCACCGCAATGAGAAGCCCGAGCACCGCAACAAAGAGTAGCCCCTGCTCACTGCAACTAGAGAAAGCCCAAGCGCAGCAGCAAAGACCCAACGCAGCCAAAAAAAAAAAAAAAAAAAGTTAAAAAAAAGTGATTGTTAAAATTTGCTAAACTTATAAATAAATAATAAAATCGGTAAACTGAACTTTAAAGCTTATGGAAGAACCTGGATCTGTATGAATTTGTAACTTTAATAAATTGAATATTAATTTTGACAACCAACAAAACCTTTGAGTAGTGTGTTCAGTGCCCAAGAGCTTCCTTTGAGGACATCAAATTAATAGTTTTTTACTATTAGAAAAATGATTATGATAAAAAAATTCAACTGATATAGAAGGGAAGAGGTGAAGTCCCTAGGCCCATCCCCCAGGTAACCATATTCACTGGTTTCTTGTGTATCCTCCCAGAAATTTTCTTTGCATACGCGTATAATCTTCCTTCCCTCCTACCCACCCACCACTGTTTTTACACAAAGAGGTTTATTCTGTCTAATATACTATATTGTCTTTTTGCTGAATGATATACCTTAGAAACGTGTTCGGGTCTCTCATGAAAACAAAGATAAAAATTACTCCCTTCACCCCTCACCCCTTTATGGGGATATGGCTTTATCTCTCTCCTCCAGGTCATGGCCAAATTTCTCTCCAGAGCTGGTGCTCTCATTGTCTCCACTCTCCTTCCCACTCACTCCACAAACCCCTTCGTTGCACAAAAATGATACTTACCTGGGACACCTATGTCTTCCATGTTACCAAATCCACCAGAGAGGCCTCAGTTCTGCTTTGCCCTGATCTGTGGCTTTTGAGGCTTTGCTCTCTTTCTTCTCCCTTCCTGGGCTTCCCATATTCTCCCGCCTTCTCTTGATGCTCCATCACCTTCTATTCTTATATCCTCTCCTACCTAGACATTACATCTACGAGGACGTCAAAACCCAGACCTTACATATCCTCTTGTCATCCTAGACCTTTTCCTTAAGTTACTGCCTCCCTGCCCAGGGCTTCCGTTCCCTGCTATATGCAGACAACCCACACATTTATATGTCCAGCCCAGAAGCCTCCTCCAAGCTCTCGATAGATCTGGACACCTGCTTAAACAACACCTGGTCCTAGATGGCTCAAAGGCAAGTCTGGCTACATAATTTGTTGGGCCAGTGCAAAATGAAGACGCAGGTCCCCTTGTCAAAAAACTTATTATGGATTTCAAGGTGGTGACAGAAGAGCATTAAAGCAAGTGTGGGTCCATAAGTGACCATTCAGGTCACGCACACATGAAGTTGGCCCTGCTCAAAGGTATCTCAAACCCAAACCTGAAAAAACACACATGTCCCACCTCACCACCTAATGCACTCTTTCTTGTCTTTGCTGTCTCAGTAGATGGCACCACCACCATCCAGTTATGTGAGCCTGGAAACCGGGAGTCACCCTTGACACACCCTCTCCTGTACGGCCCCTTTATCCAGGGTACCACCAAGCCCCCATGTAGATTTCCACCCCCCCAGGAGTGGCCCCCAAGGGCCATCATCTCTTATCTGGCCTATTGCAATAGGCTTCTCTCTGATCCCTACACCGCCTTCCTCTCCACATCATTCTATGATCCCCACTATGGCCAGAGAGATGATTTTTTTCAAAATATGAAGCTAACCGTGACAACCCATCCCCCATTCCATAACAATCCTTTGCTTAAAACCCTTTAGCTGCTGCCCATTGAAAGTCTCTTTCCCATGTAATCTTTTTTCCTTGACTCTTTGCATGTTACTTCTGACATACGAAAGCTTTCATGTTTTTGTCATCAAACTGGTCAATCTTTTCTTTTGTGGCTTTTGAAGTTGGTGTTCTTAGAATGATTTTATAGAAACAACGTCCATGTTTTCTTCGTATGTTTCATAGTCTCTCTCTCTTTTTTTTTTTTTACATGTAAATGTTTGATCAATGTTTGGGTGTGAGGCTCTAGCTTTGTTTTATTCCAAACACCTCATCAGCATCCCCTGGCTGAGCCATCTTTTCCTCTCTGAGTTGCAAACCCACCTTGATCTGGCCTTGAATTCCCATTTGTGTCAGGGTTTATTTCTGGCCTCTCCATTTTGTTTCATTGATCTCTTTTTCCTTGGGTACAAGTTTTCTGATGGCCTGACTTGATTCAAGGATAAAACCTAGACTCTTCCAGGGCATGAATGCATTTTACACAATCCTCCATAAACCACAATTCCTTCCACAGAGCTTTTCTCTTTTGTTCTTAATGAGAGGTGAGGAGGGGCTTCCCTGGTGGTGCAGTGGTTAAGAATCCACCTGCCAATGCCGGGGACACGGGTTCCAGCCCTGGTCCGGGAAGATCCCACGTGCCACAACCACTGAAGCCCGAGCGCCTAGAGCCCCGTGCTCTGCAACAAGAGATGCCACCACAATGAGAAGCCCGCGCACCGCAACGAAGAGTAGCCCCCACTCGCCGCAACTGGAGAAAGCACACACGCAGCAACGAAGACCCAACACAGCCAAAAATAAATAAATAAATTTATTTTTTAAAAAAGAGAGAGATGAGAATAACAGAGGTTCGGGACTCTATTTTCTGGTGAGGTCCAGAAGGCCATTACTCTGGGCTATTGATTGAGGGCAGAGTTTTCAGCCAGGGAGATGGTAGAATTGATATCGCTGTACAGAAACCGAAGAGCCCAGCAGAGACGCAACCCCTCTCCTCACAGAACGAGCTGCAAGTCTTTGGATTCCCGGCGCTTGCTCATGCCTCTGGGCTTTTGCGTGGGGTCTTCTTTTCCTTTCTTCTACTAAATAGTCCAAGCCTTCAAACCTTAGCTCAGGTGTGCCTTTACCCAGGGAACCTCTGCTGAGGCTCCTCTCTGCACTGCTCACCTGGGTTCAGCTCTGCCGTAGCCCCTAGCACGTGTACACAGTAAGTGAAATCCTGTCTTGCCCCTAAACCACCCCTTGAGACCACCGTGGTCTTCCCCAGGGCAGGACGCAGGTCTGGGTTGACTTGCACCCTCCATCCTGCACTGATCCTCAGCCCAGCCTTCTGGGATGTATGTGGGATGGAGGTGTTCATTGGTTTTCTGTATAAAAACAATACATGCTCATTGTAGAAGATCCAGATTACAGAATTGCTCTAAATAACCCCATTCCCCAGTCCCAGGGCCTTTTCCAGAGGAAACCACACAGTGTGATGGGTATCTTGGTAAATGTCTGCTGAAGAGTTGTCCAACTTTCCCACAATGGCTGGCTGCTCACCTCCCTTTAGATGAGAGTAGTTAACTCATATCCCTCTTTTACAGCTCAGGGAGGGAGGAAGGGAGGCTCAGAGAGGCAAACTACCCCAGGTAGTAGAGGCCCAGCGGGGCTCTGAAGACTGTTCTGACGAGGAGGCTCCGCTCACCATGCCACTCAGCAAGCCCACCCTCGGCCTGGGCAGGAATCCTGGCCAAAGCAGGAACGCAGCAGGCCTGGCCCTGCACTGCTGGGGCAGAGGCACTCCGGCCTCCTTCCTCCTGTTCCTCCATTCCGAGGCCTCTCTCTGTGTCTCCGCTTCCCCCTCCACATATCTCTTTCTCTAGAACCCACTCATTTATCACCTTCTGATGAGCCCCGCCAGGCAGGCCATGTCAGGAAATTTCTTGGTGTTCATTTTAATAAAATTTAATTATTAAGACAGCCTCACAAGTCATAATACATTTAGTGGCTCATTTTTCACTTCTGCGTTGGAGGTCTCCTGGCAGCCAGGTGGGAGGAGTGGAGATTGTGGGGCAGGAAGTGTCAGAGCCCGTTCAGGCCCCCAAGGGAGCTGGGGTGCAGGAAGCAAGTCCCTGAAACTTTCTCCACCAGCACAGCCTTGACCCTTCATACCCCGGGGGCTGAGGTTGAAAGAGCACCAAACGTGGAGTCAGGAGACCTAGGATTAAGTCCTGCTTCTGCCTCAGACTGCCAGGCAGATCTCTGGGAAGGTATCCAGTCTCTCTGGGCCTCAGCTTCCTCACCTGTAAAATGGGAATGGTTTTGGTCCAAAACTGAGAGACACATTGTGAGTGTCAGAAGCAAGATCACAGAATGAGAGGACTCCCGTGCAGGCTGATGGCGGCAGAAGCGCAGGTGTGGCAGTTGGCTGTGGTGACATCTGCCCTGCTGGCCTTTGAGTCAGCTCACCCGGGTAAGGAATGGGGTGAGATTGTAGGGTCCCCAATAGTCACTGTGACAACTGACATTTATTAAGTGTTTTGTATTTTCCAAGGCCTTTATGTGCACAAGTTCACTAAATTTTCACAATACATGTTACTATACTATAAGGTTGGTACTAGTATTATCCCTGTTTTACATATGAGAAAACAGAGGCACAGGAAGCGAAAGCACTGTGTCCAAAGTTATTGAGTTAGTTCATGGTGGAGCCAGATTTGAGCTCTGGCTGACTCTAGAGTCCATCTTCCTACGGATGAGGTCAGTGTCCTGGGGGAAATCACGGAGGGACCAGGAATTTTTATAATCAGGGTGACCTCTCCCAGAAGTCGAGGGGAATGCAGAAATTCAGCTGAGCACCAGGGTCCCTGGCAGCTTGGTGTGGGACATGAGGGCACACCTCTGGCGCTTCCAAGTGAGATGGATTCCACACTTGTCACTTCATCCACAAATCCCTTGATGGCAACCTGGTCCTGGCACCTTGGCCGAGGCTCTGCCTCCAACCCCACATCAGGGGGTGAGCAAGGAGACAGGCTCGTGCTGGTCTGGCTGACACAGGGCTAGGATATGTCGCATTAATTTTGAAAATAATAACAGTGCACTTGTCCAAAAGGAGGGAAGTCAGCTTCCATTCATGGAACATCTATCAAGTGCCAGGCCCCATCCTGCTGTATGCTTCATATACATCATTTCCAATTCTCACAAGCCTCCTCTGGGGTCAGTGGTATTACCTCTATTTTGCTGATGAAGAGACTGAGGCTCAGAGAGCATACGTGACTTACCCAAGATCACACAACCGGGCGATAGCAGTCCTGGGAGCTGAACCCAGCTCCGACCAACCTCAAAGCCTTTCTCCTCCACTGCTCTGCTTTCCTCTGTATCATATCCTTTTCCACACATTCACCCCAGCTTCACATTCACCGCCTATTGTTTGCCAGGCAGTGGCCTAAGTGCTCTTTGTACATGCTGGTCTGCTCACTTCTGTCTGGGAAGAGGAGGGTCTGCAGAGATGATCTTCCTGGATTCCCATCTCAGACCCAGAGAGGTGGTCTCCCACACTGCTGTCCCGGGAACAAGCAGGCAGCTTTTCTTAGGTTTTTCTAAGTTAAGAGTCCTCATTGCTGGTAAGACTAGGACACAAAGGAGATAAAAATAACAAAACAAAAGGAGAAAGTCACAAAGTTCCAAAAAGTCTCAAAATATCTTTCTGTTCTCAATACTTCTCTTAACACAACCGGTGCAAAGGCCCCTTGGCAGAGGTCCTTAATCTGCAGCGTTTCAAGGGCCCTAAAAGACACATGATTATCTACCCCACTTCCATTTCCTCCCTCCCTTTCCTGCTACTTCCTTGCTAACAGACCCAATTTCATTCAGGAATCCACCCCCCAGGAAAGCTGACCCTCCACTCAGCTCAGGATGAAATTCTGAATGATTCAGTATCACCCCTACTTCAATGATAGGTTTAGGGGTGGCATGTGGCTGATGCTTTCTGGGGTCTAGGGGATGATTTCATTATTATCGGACTGTTTTTGGTTCAAACTTGTTTATAATTTACAGTTCCAAATTTTTAGATGCTCATATTTCTGATTAATTATACTAACAGATGATGAAATATCAAAGTGTAGAGCTGCCTTCTCAATCCCCACAGGAATGAACAAATTCTGTTTCTCTAGATTTTGACTTAATTGTCTTAGTGTCATACATTCGATGGCAGACTTCTTTCTGTTCCAATCTGGGTTTTTAATCCCCTCTTCATGGTTAATTAGTTAAAGGCGTACTGTCAATAAACAATGAATAGAAAAGATTCTTGTTTAGCTTTAAAAAATAAGCATGTTGCAATTTGACCTTTCATCAGTGGCTTGTTTCTAAGTTATTGTCTTGGGATAGTGATAGGACTCACTGAAATGGTTACTAGCCTGAAATTTTGATTGTAGAGCAAATTTTGGTAAATAAAATAACCTGTTTCTGCTGACTTCTACCTTTGGAAATCCGTTCTCAGGGACAAGCATTGTTATCCTACAAATTAACACATCCCTTCCTACTATGTAGCAAAGAGTCTCAAATTCTTCAGATTCAGGAAGTATTCTCAGCATGTCCTAGCAGTAATGCTCAACATAAATTACAAAACACAAAGACAGTTTTGAAATGCAAAGTATTTTATTATAAATGGCACTCCCTCGGGCTCAGAGATGAAGACATTTCCTATATGTTATGAGGACCTGTAAATTTACTCAGGGATTTTATACCTATCAGAAAGTAAATCTTTCTTTTCATAAGTTTAAGATATAACCACCTTTGAAAGCTATTTATTTCATGGGCTGGCTCTTAACTGTTTACCTAATAGCCTGGTTTAGAGTCATCAGTGGCTATTGGTCACTGTTCATTCATTGAACAGATGCGTTTGAGTGCCACCATGCACAGTCTCCCTGCAGGCACTGGAGAGATAGCGATGAATCCAGCACAGCTCTGTCCTCAGAGTTTACATCTTCAGAGAACTGTGAATTAATATTTGCAATAGAGTGTTGACCTAAAACAAATAGACTGTCAGATATTTCTCCAGCAAACATGGGTTTATTCAGGATCAGCAGAGAATTGCAATTTGGGCTCTGCAACCATGGCAAGCAATGTGTAAGTTCCCGCCTGTCAAGGGAAGAAGAGTGCTTTTACAGAGGGGAAAAGGAAGTCGGGAGGGTTATAAAAAACAGAGTCCACGGCTTTTCGTTGGCTAAGTCCTTGCCAAGAAAGAGGTGGAGCCTTTCTTTTTCTCATTGTGCTCAGCTATCATCACAGGACGTGAGAGTTCCCCGTTCCGGTCTCCCAATTATTTAATTGAGCTTTCTGCTTACTAATTTTTACAAGAGTTATGTCCAAAACTCCAATGGACATGCATCCAAGGGTGGTAACATGGCAATCTGTGGTGGGGAGGTGTCAGGGAGAACTTCAGAGAAGGGTCAGAGAGGCGGATCTTAACTCTTCATGCTTCCAGGAAGTTTGGAGTACCAGGTTGAATTCAAGACATCTATTTCAAGGCCTGATGGGCCAGGTAATGACTGGGGATTTATCCAAATAGATATGATGGTAGTTATATTTGTTTGATACCTTTTGTAAGTTCCTTTCTTAATTTTTACATAATTGTCATAAAGTTTGGCAGCGCGATGGCCAGAAAGATATCACAGATATAGGCAGAGGATACGAGATCCTTTCATTTGACTCCTTCAATGGACCAGGAAATGCAGCCGCACTCATGGTGGGAGGAAAAACTTCCCCGGCCTTCAAGTCCCACGAGGGCACATGCTGCTAATGACGGTCCTGATGAGGGTGTGGATCCCTCAGGCCTCTGGGATGCTCCGTTAGACATTCTCACGAGGGTGTCTTACCTCCTGGGCGCTCATAATGACCCCAGAAACTCCAATCTCAGCCCGTGTCTGAGGGTTTACTGCAAGATCGTGTAACTCCAAGTTCAATTTCCCATTCTCAGTTTCTCCCCATCAAGCCCAGTTTTCCATTGTCAGAACAATCAACTACCTGTCTAAGTTTCTACGTGAGAATTTTGGCATCTTGGGTTCCTTTTAACTAGTACACGCTGTGAGCTCTAAAGTGAAAAAGAAAAGGTTCTTGCGAGGTGTTTGCTTTCAAGATTACTCTTCAGTGGGACTTGCAAGGTGAATACAATGACACTGACAACTGAACACTTCCTCCAAATGAAATAGCAGTATGGATCTGAGTCCCATGCATGACTCTCGAGGCAATTAATGAAAAAGAAAGGAAAACAAAGGGTCAGCAGGATATCCAGGGTGTTTGCCCCCAGGTGTTTAATCCTGTTTTCTTTGGATTTTGAAAACCAAGATTGCAAGTAACCTGTCAAGGAGGCATCAAACCAGGGGATTCCAAAAATGTGTCATACAGGAGGTGGGCCTTCTGAGAGGATCTCTGGTTTCAAGAGACCTGGGGGCTTGTTGCCCATAGGCATTTTGAAGAGGTTACCAGCTGGAGGCACTGAACAAGAAATGGCCTAGGGCTTCCCTGGTGGCGCAGTGGTTGAGAGTCCGCCTGCCGATGCAGGGGACATGGGTTTGTGCCCCGGTCCGGGAAGATCCCACATGCCGCGGAGCGGCTGGGTCCGTGAGCCATGGCCGCTGAGCCTGCGCGTCCGGAGCCTGTGCTCCACAACGGGAGAGGCCACAACAGTGAGAGGCCCGCGTACCGCAAAAAAAAAAAAAAAAAAAAAAAAAAAGGCCTATTGCTTCCTATTGGATAAAATACTGCTTTTCTGGGTTAAAAATACTAGTAGTAATAACACCAGAATGCTGAGGAAAGAAAGAAGTGACTCTTAGGCTCGGTAGGAGGGAGCCGGCAGAGAGCACTGGAAGCAGTTGGGTGAGAGGTTAGGAACCCTGCCTCAAAGACCCCACTCATCTTCTACATAGGACTTGGAAAAGCTCCATTTGATCAATTCCTATTGGGCATGAAGATGTCTCCATTTCCAAGCATCTCCATATTAAAATGCAAACAGCACAGCACGTTTTACCAAGGCAAAAATAATCATCAGTCCCTTCCATTCTTAGTACGGTTCCATAAGGATAACATCTCGTTTTCTGGCCCACTCAGGGGCTCAGGAATTTTGGCTGTGATGCATTGGTAAGTCCTTTAATGCCTGTGGGACATTTGTCACCAGGAAGAACACACACACTTCTTGGTGCTTTGTTTAATATTCAACTTACCAACCCTGTGAATCTATTAAACAATTTTTCTCTTGATGTTCAAATACTATTTGCATAATTGGTAACTAAAAACTTATTAAAAATTGAACCAATTACAATTACTCTAACTTATAAACCTTGGTGGGCTTCCCTGGTGGCGCAGTGGTTGAGAGTCTGCCTGCCGATTCAGGGGACACGGGTTCGTGCCCCTGTCCGGGAAGATCCCACATGCCACGGAGCGGCTGGGCCCGTGAGCCATGGCTGCTGAGCCTGCGCGTCCGGAGCCTGTGCTCCGCAACGGGAGAGGCCCGCGTACCAAAAAAAAAACAAAAAAAACATTGGTTACAAAGTTATTTACCACACTCTCCAAAACTGTTAATTAAAACGCTTATTTTAATGTGCAGACTCTCCTAAACATTTCAAACACCTAAAAAGTCAGCCAAAATGCACACAGAACATCAAGATGATTGAAAAATATATGCTTACACTTACCCTTAAACTAATCGAAAGTATATAGGTAATGGATATATATCAGATTTTTCATTAGTTTTATACTTATGCTTTCTAGAGTTACTTTCTTAGAATTACAATGATAGCTTCCTAGGATTAGGTTTTTTAAAAAATCCAATTTCTTCTAGGATTACAGATTTCCTCCAGAGCCAAAAGAAAAATAATATCATCTCAGGCCAGCAGTTTGGGGGTTACTGATTATTATTTGGGACCTCAATAAAGAGTCTTCTAAGGTTTTTGTACTTAAGACTATAAAAGTCCATGCCTTTACTCATAGATCTTCTTTTCCGAACCAGAGGGTTTTCCCAAAGTGTTTCATTTCTTAAGAAACCAGGAATAAACATTAGCAGTTTGGTGTCTTCATGAAGACATTTGCCCAGTTCAGCGTCTCCTACACATTACTGGTTCCCTCTTTTTATCATGCGTGACTACTAATTTCTATTTTTTCCCCCAAGGCTATTAAAAGTATTCAGAATCCACTCTTTCTTCCTTACAAGGATAGAGAAAAGTGCCTATTGATACTTAATAAACCAGCATGTACTTAATAGAAGTAATAACATCACCCATGTATAATACAAGGCAGCTATTGCAAATAATGTAAAATGAAACTCTATCATGTTCACCCTTTTTGTACAATTTATATCAACTTCTCTCTTTCGAGCTTCATTAGGAACTTATGGCCCTTCACAGATTCCATGTATTCCCATTAATTACAGTTATCAGTCTCATTTTATACTCCAAGTGTCAGAGCTGGATCACTGGAAGCCTCTCTAATCCACCTTCTTGGTCCTTTCAGAACTGTCTCCTGTTACTATAGTGAGCATCCTTGCTTTCTCCTCACAAAAGGAACTTCCTTCCTACCTAAGGCCACCCTCCCAAGAGCCCTTGTTTCCTTCAGTGGAGAAAAGTATTAAAGACAAAATCTGGGTATTAGGGGGCACATGAGAGTTGGTGGTTGAACATAAGTTCTGCTGCTGCTGCAGTCACTCTTAGTGACGGAGGCAGCAAAATATTTCAAGTCGAGTCCACATTAGTGTTTCCAACTTAACTCTAGCATTGCTTAGTTGTGTTGTCCTGATGTAAAAATTTCAAACATATTTTCTCAGTGACAAACTTACTTAACAGTTTAACCTCTCATCCAGGCTGTAAATTGCACCTCACTTTTATTTTGTTTTATATTTGTAAAATAAATATATAAAAAATACTCGATATTTCTCCTTCCATCTGTAGTCAGTTGATTGAAGAACGTAGAAGTAAGATCAAGTTAAGTAAGACCCTTAAGGAAGGGTCTACATCTAATCACGTCTAAAGGAGCTTATTTATTTTACTTAAGATTTATTACCACAACAGAAAGACACGTGGAGAAGAACCCCGCCCACCTACTATAATGATAGGAGTTTATAGTTTATTTTATAGTGAAAAGAAGGGCCTGTTCTGTGATGGGTTCTTTTCTGAGGGGTCCATGTGGTCATATCTGAACTGCAATGGACATTTCTTGCTTCTGAGCCCATATTTCTAAATCTTTTTCTTTGCTTATGTATAGTAAAGTGACTTTTTGAATCCTAGTCCTTTATCAACTGCTAAAGCATTTTGCTTCCCTCCGACTTGGTTAACAGAATGTTGGTTGTGGTTATGGGATGGTTTGCAATCCATATCTTCCACCGAGTGTGATGTATTAGCATTCTCTCTGGCAATGGTGTTATTAGGCCAATTGAGAATACAGGAGGTATTAACATTTTTAAAAGGGTTGTTAGCAGGAAACACTGCCTGTTTGGAATCCACTCTGGGAAAAAAATCTACCACTTAGATAGCACAAGACACTTCCTGTGTAACACCATTCATCTTCCTTCAACAGTGCCCCACCTACTGTAACTCTGATGTTTCAGGTCAAGTTCATGTCTTTTCCCAGGAGGTTCAAGGAAGGGTAGACTTTTTGCCAGGGACTAGTCAATATTTACTAATAGGAATAACAACGATAATTACAATGATGGCCAACTTTTGAATCCCTATTTTGTGTCAGGCACAATATGAGCCTCTTTCCAGCTATTATATCATAAAATCCTTATAACTGTCACATGAAATCTATACAATTACCTGCTTCAGTTTACCTCTGAAGAAACCAAGGATCAGTTAACTGAAGTAATTTCTCAAGGACTTACAGTTGATAGATGGCAGAGCCCAGAAGCAGGTATATGTGACCTTGGTGTTTTGAAGCATCATGCCCCCTGCCCAAAGCCACAGACTACAAAGATTCTGATGGAATTTGTTTTTGCTGGCACTTGAGCATTGGTATGTTAAAAGTCCACAGAAACCTGGCAGAGTTATGGAAGATTTTATCTAGTATGTTATGAAAGTGAAGAATGCCCAAGGCTAAGTCCGTCAGAGAGAGGGAGAGGGAGACCAACACTGTAAGTCCAACATTGTAATAACTTGCAAAGCCCTCTCCACCGATTCCTTTCTCCACCAATAGAGCCCTGGTGACATTCACAGCCATATATGTGGGATACTTGTCAGGAGAAACATTTTGCTACTATTGTCCCAGTCCCTTTGTCCTGAGAAATTTTATCTAGTCTTACAGTATTTCAAGTAGGTCGTAACTAGATTCCCTGTGTCTCTTAGCAGACTTAAGCTTAAATTCTAAATTTAAAATATCAGATGGGAGAAATAGCATTTTCTTCACTTTTATCTACTCTAGTCTTCTTTCCAAGCATGAATGGGGTCAAAAGTGGGTCTTCTGGGCCTCCCTGGTGGCGCAGTGGTTGAGAGTCCGCCTGCCGATGCAGGGGATACGGGTTCGTGCCCCGGTCTGGGAGGATCCCATATGCCGCGGAGCGGCTGGGCCCGTGAGCCATGGCCGCTGAGCCTGTGCGTCCGGAGCCTGTGCTCCGCAACGGGAGAGGCCACAACAGTGAGAGGCCCGCGTACAGCAAAAAAAAAAAAAAAGTGGGTCTTCTGCTTGAAAATCTGGACAGCGAGGGATCTCATTTGCAGGCTCTTGAGATGGATATTTATTTGGAGCTACACCTACCCAGGCCCAGAAATTACAGGTGACTGTAGAGCACGAGCTACCTGGGCTGTGATGGGGATAATCTAGGGTGATCCATGTCTGGGAGCCTTCTGACTAAAAGGATGAAAGCCAAAATCCCCTCCCCAGGAGGAAATGCAACCGTGGGGCTCTCTTGTGACCATCACTGGGATATTGCTCAGATCTGCATCAGGTAAGCTTCTGAGCCCCCTTAAAATGGGCTGAGCCAGCCTCCCCATTTTAAGACCACGTCTCCTATCTGCCACAGTCCCTCTTGCTTCTCTTTATTTAGAGACATCAAACTTGTTTTATGGAATTAGCATGCAAGGGGAGAGTACAAATCACCGTATAACTCGTGCAAGTGTCTGTCGATGATGATTTGCGTGGGGCTGCAAGGTTCCAGAGTGATGGTTAGGATGACTCTGGAATCAGATGGTCTTGAGGTAAAGCCCCCATCTTCCTCTTTCTAGCTTTGTCCCTCAGGTCAGTTCCTATATGTCTCTGAGCTTCACCTTCTTTATTTGCAGAAGAACTGTTCAAATACCTCTGTGGACTAAAGTCTCAGCATCACTAGACTCCAAAATGGCACATTTGTGTTTGTTCATTCTGTAAATGCTTCTTGAGAGGGTACCATGATGCTGAGGACACAACACTGACCCAAACCCATCACCATCCTTCAGTCGACCGGGCGTGACAGATGTTAATGATGATGAGAATACCTCACCAATAAATGTAATATTATGCCTCTGGGAATGCAGTGAAGTAAAGGTAGGTGGTACTAAGACAGTTTGCAATGGGGTTTGAGTTGTGACCAGAAGGAAGAGCAGCCATTTTCCACCTCATCTCTTTGCTTCCAAGAGAAACGTAAGTTCTTAGACAAGTCTCTGGTCCTTCGGGGAGACGGATCCTGAAAGAGGCAACAGGGGAGCACTGATGTCAAGCCATCCACAGACGAGTCAGCACTCTTCCACCCTCACTCCACTGCCCTGCCAGGTCATTGGATGAACACCACTCGGATGGGACTGACAAACTCACTCATCTGAATCCCTCCTTCCACAAACACTCACCTCCTCTAGGCCTGTCCCCACTGTCCCTGTGGCCTTTGGAAGGTGAATTAACAACGAGCCTTCTGCCTCGGATTCCCACGGGTTGTGGCATCAGGGTGAGTCACCTTATAACGTATATAGTACATTTCCCCAGGAGGCGGCAGTGGGTGGAGGTATTTGTAGAACTCTGCTCTGCTCTGATAGATCATTTAGAGGATGTCATTTATCAGAGAGCGAAAACAAGCTAACCAGGCATGCGGGTCCTCCTTGAGCCTTGGTGGGCGACCCCCAGCTAGCACACGCCGCCACCACACACCTTTGGGGGAGGCTGGTAAGAACCAGGCGGTCACAGAGTGTCAGTGTCACTCCCCTCCATCTCCACCTCCAAGGCTCACACACTCATTCTCTCGTCCCTCCCCGCCCCTCTGTCTCTCCCTCCTTCATTCCATCTCTCAGTTCTGTTTTTGTCTGCCTGTTTCTCTCCCCCTTTCCTCTTTCTGTCTCCCTTGCTGTCCCTCCCTCTCTCCCCCCTTCACGCCATCTCTCAGTTCTGTTCTTGTCTGCCTGTTTCTCTCCCCCTTTCCTCTTTCTGTCTCCCTTGCTGTCCCTCCCTCTCTCCCCCCTTCACGCCATCTCTCAGTTCTGTTCTTGTCTGCCTGTTTCTCTCCCCCTTTCCTCTTTCTGTCTCCCTTGCTGTCCCTCCCTCTCTCCCCCCTTCATTCCATCTCTCAGTTCTGTTCTTGTCTGCCTGCTTCTCTCCCCCTTTCCTCTTTCTGTCTCCCTTGCTGTCCCTCCCTCTCTCCCCCCTTCATTCCATCTCTCAGTTCTGTTCGTCTGCCTGTTTCTCTCCCCCTTTCCTCTTTCTGTCTCCCTTGCTGTCTCTCCCTCTCTCCCCTCCTTCTTTCCCTCCTCTCTTCCTCTCTCAAATATCTCAGCTGGCCTCCTCCCTCTGCCCGTCTCCTCCATCTCTCCACCTTCTCTCGGCGTTCTGATCCTCTCTCTTTCTCTCAATCCCATCCTCTGCCCATCTCTCTGGCTCTGTCTCCCCTTTCTGCTTCTTCCCTATTTACCCTCCATCTCCAGCCATACCCAAGGGGGGTCAGAGCTGATTCTTCACACCCTTACATAAATCCTGCCCTGGGTGGGTCTAGAGAAGAATCCCCGCTTCCTTCCAGCAGGTGGCTTTGTCCCCTCTCTCACCACACCTCTTTCTCCATATTCCAAACTCAGGCACACAGAGCCCAGCCCTGAGCCCAGGGTCTGGACAAAGAGGGTGTCTGATGGCCCAGAGCTGAGACCTGTGGGGCAACAGCATCCCCCCCGCACTCACAGTCCACCTTCAGTGTCGTGTGGAGTTGCAGGGACTATTCTGGAAACTGCCTCCGGGAATCTGCGGAGCAGCTGGGGCAGGTCTGAGTCTCCACAGGACCCACCTTCCGCCTCTCAGGGGCTGAGCCTCTGTTCCCTTCCCGAAGGGGCTGGGGAGAGGGGACTGCTGAAGACACAGCCTCAGAGGAAGGCAGGCAGCCTCTAGACAGGGCCTGGCACATGACAGTGGAGAAATCGGGGAACCCAAAGATAAAAGAACTGATTCCTGTCCCAAGACCCACATCCTTGGCCCCAGGCCCAGCCTCAGATCACGACTAGTCTCAATTGAATTGAAAATCAACTTGACAAGGCCCCTACGTCCTTCTGCTAGACTCAGCATCATCGTCAAGATTAGAGACGGTCCCTGAAGGAAAGAAGAACAGAGCCCTTGGAATTTGTCAGACCCTGGACCAGGCTTTGTCCCATGTGTCTCCTCATTTAATCCTCCTAGGAAGCCTAGAAGATGTATACAATGGCCTGCCCCAGACAGATGAGGATACTGAGTTTGAGAGAGGCTAAGTGACCTGACCAAGGCCACACAGCTAGAAGCCCTGAGCAGCTCCAGTTTTCCCGCTAAATAGTTGTGTTCCCTGGCAAGAGGAGGTCTGTGGTCCTGACACAGCCCGGGGTGTAGGGGCCCTGTCATGGCTGGAATGAAGACTCAGCAATACAATTCAGTGAACATCAGGCCCCTGCTCATGTTCATTGGCTGGGCAAGGGTCCCAGTGTTTTCTGCACCATGCACTCCTGCTGGTCCACCTGCCAGCACCTTGTCATCGTTTTCCCGGCAGCAGCATCCTGACTATGCTTCCCAGGTACCACCCAACTGGCAGGAAAGTTGTGCAAGGGGTCTTGCCTTGCCCTCTCTGTTTAAGCGTTGGGCACAGGGACTCAAGTGTGGCCAATCAGATTCTCTTTCCTGAGACTGAGCACAGTAAGCTAGAACAAAAAGTAGTGGTAATTGATTTATCCTAAAGAAACCCTACTTATGAGTTCCTGTCTCCAAGACTTCTGGAAAAGTCCTGGTTCCTGGCAGGTCCTGGATTTGATTGTTAAGCATTTTCTGTATGTGTGAGCCCCCATATTCTTCTCATAATTTCTTTCTTCTGTTGAAGTTAGCCAATGTCAGTTTCTGTTGCTTACAACCAAAAATAATCCTAACACCTCACTATCCTGCAGGCAATAGAGCCCTGGCATGATAATCAAGGCTATGCAAGGCTGTGCCTGCCCCAGGTTGCCCTGACCAATTTCCTGTTGCCTGAGCCAGTCATGCTGAGCTGTCTTGCTACACCCTGAGTGCTCCAACCTGCTTCATGCTTGTGTGCTTGTGTTTTATGGTTTTACCATCAATTATGTAATGAACATTTTAAGATTGAGATATAATTAAGATATTAGTCAGAGGTCTCCAGAGAAAGAGAACCAATAGGACATGTTTATATTGAGAGAGAGAGAGAGAGAGAGAGAGAGAGAGAGAGAGAGAGAACGAGAACGAGGGGGAGAGAGAGAGAGATTTTCACATGTCTATGGGAGCTGGTAGGTCTGAAATCTGTCTTCAGGGTAGGTGGGCAGGCTGGAGACCTAGGGAAGCATGGATGTTGCAACTTGACAGTCTGGAGGTAGAACCCCCTCTTCCCCAAGGGACTTCAGTCTTCTTCTCTTACAGTCTTCAACTGATTGGATGAGGCCCACCCACACTATAGGGGGTAATCAGCTTTACTCAAAGTTTACTGATTTAAATGTTAATCTCATCTTAAAAATGCCTTCACAGCAACATCTAGACTGGTGTTTGACCAAACAACTGGGCACCATGACTTTGCCAATTTGGTGCATAAAATTAACCACCACAATTCACATACCGTAAAATTAACCCCTTTAAAGTATACGATTCAGGGATTTTTAGCTTATTCACAAAGTTGTGAAACCATCACCCCTATCTAACCACAGAGCATTTTCATCACCCTGGAAAGAAACTCCAGTGCTTTAGCAGCCACTCCCCATTCTTCCCTCCTCAGCTCCTGGCAATCACTAAAGGCTTCTGTATTTTGCACGTGCTGGTTCACCTTCCTCCTCCTCTCTCTTTGCCTGCCTGGTAAATTTCTACTCTGTGCTCAAGATCCAGCCCTTCTCAGATCTCTTCCTTGATTCCAGCCTCCCTGAGACACATCATCCTACTCAAAGTGGTTAATCACTCTGTCTTATCTGACCCCCAATAAGAAGCTGGCCGTGCCTCCTGGCATAGCCCTTAGCAAAAGATATTAACATTGTCTATTAAGGTGTTTCTCTTTCTTACCAGGCAAGGGGCTTTTAAACTGTGGCCAGGGATTTCAGGAGTTCTTGAAATTGACCCATGTTTTACCTGAGTGTGTGTGTGTGTGTGTGTGTGTGTGTGTGTGTATGTTTCTTAGGAGAGGTCCACAGATTCTATAACATTTTTAAGAGGGTCCCAAGAAGTCAGGAGCCATGATATTGGACAGAGCTTCTTAAGGGCAGAAGCATACTTTACTAGTTCTTCTATGGCCTCACGCCTAGTGCAGAGTATGAGGCTTACTGAATGTGCCTGGGCGATGAATGAATAACATTTAGGAAAAGGTCCCTTCCTTCAAGGTTTTCCATCATCTTTCTCTGTGAAGCAGTTAAAAAGCAAAACCAAATAACATATGGTTAAGAGTTGGAGGAGGAAGATAGATATATAAGTACACACTCTTTCATTCATCCACCCATTCACCCATTTACCCATTCATCAGTTTGTCCATTCATGATTCATTTTATACACATACAAGAAACCACGCTCAGTGCTGGCTGTTTGGGGGCTCAGAGAAGCAAGGAGTCACTGTGCGTATCAGAGCTCCCTGAATATAGAAGGAGGTGATGTGGTAAAATCTAGGAGGGTTTCCTGAGGGAGGTGTGACATGAGTGAAGCCAAGAATGAGGACTAGTATTCAGCCAGATGGACAGAAACCTGGGCAGGGTGTCCTGCATATGTGTGTTGGGGGAGGGGCATCAGTGTGAGCAGATGCCTGGCCTACCAAGACCTGAAGAGGGAGAGAATTCACATACCAACAGTCCCTGCAGCCCAGAGAGGACTTTTTAAGTCTCCAGGAGGTGATGGCTCAGAAAGGCCAGGCCTGTGGGCTGAGCTGGGCCTGTCTGGGAGGCTACTAGCGCTAAAGGAACAGGGAGGGAGAAAAAGAGTCCATCCGTTACCTTGGCATTTACACCAAGAAATGGAAGACGGCTGCCAGAAAGAGGCAGAAATTCCCCTTGAGAAAGGAGAAGCCATGCTACTGGAAATCAAGATTTCGCCATCATGGGCAGAGAAGGAATGAGATTGTCTGGTAGCTGCCAGACGCTGGGCCAGGGTAGACTTGGCGGGTGCTGACCTGGGCTAATGGCCTCATGCAGGGAGACCCCAGGGCAGGGGCTGACCCTTCCGATCTCCCTCAGTGCCCTGTGAAGCCCCCGGAGCTGCCCAACTCCAACCTCTCTCTTTTTTCCTCCACCTTCCTTGACCCTTCTTTTTATCCCCTGCCCTCCCCACTCCCAAACACACCGCCACATCTCTGAGCAGTTCTGAGCAAATCACTCCAAACAAAACTGTGGCAGTATTTAGGGCAGGGATTCCGGGCCCAGAACTGTGCTTGGTTTTGGAATTTAAAGGTAATCATCAATCCCACTCCTTTCCTGTGGACCACTTGAGAAAATAGGTGGAGATGTTGAATGTGGATGAAGGTACCTCCTTTATTACTGCTGGGAGCTGCATCGGAGGAGGGGGCCTGAAGCCAAAACTTCTAGCCCTGAAGTAAACTCAGCCTAGGGTTCCAAGCAGAGCCACTGGAGAGCTGGGGGACTCCTGTATGTCCCCCTCACCCCATAGCCATGCGGGCGGGTCCTGGGATGTGTGACACGTGTGGGAACCATGAGCTGAGGCAGCTATAAGAAGGGGCTGAGCTATAGATCTGAGGGCCATTGGCCATTCTCCCACTGAGATGATCTCTACCTTCCCCACTGAGACAGGAGTGGAAGGGGTAAGGAGGGACAGCAATTTCTCTCCAGTACTTTTGGGTCATTGTTGGCATTTGGGGAACAAAAATGTCTTTTTCCTTATGCTTGGCACTTTGCAAGTATTTTCTAATCAATTCTTCACTGTGACTATTTGAGGTAGGTGAGAAGCCACTTCACCCATGGGGATAGGGAAGTACAAAGAGATTAAGGGATGAGGCCTTGATGTGGTAGGGCCAGGTTCTGCATAGCTTCCTGGCCTCTTCTCCAGGACACATGGTCAACACACCAAGCTCTGCAGAAAGCTGTTGGAATCATCTAAACTGAGACAGCCAGTAAGCCATGAGAAGGCTGTGTGACCTTGTTTAAGTTACTTAACCTTTCTATTCTTGCTCCTCAACTGCAAAGTGCGGGCATTTAAAGCAATCTATATTCAGGGCGAACCTGCTTTGTTGAGAGGCCCCTAGGGCATCCAGAGGGGAGAGGCTATGTCCTTGACCCAGCTGATGGCGCTCAGATCCTTTCCCTCCTCCTCCCCCGTCCTTAAAATTCTTTTCTGATGACAAGGGTGCAGGGCGATGGGGCAGTTATAAAGGGTGAGCACAAGGGAGTTAGTTCCTTTGTTGTGATAGAACAGCTGGGGACCTTGACTGTGTTGGTAGTTACACCAATGTACACACATGTGATAGAATAGCATAGAAATAGGCACGTACACACACAGGAACATGTGTACACACACACAAGTGAGTGCATGTGAAACTGGTGAAATCTGAACAAGGTCTGTGGATTTCACCAGTGTCAATCCACAAATGACAATTATACTTGTCAATTGTACAACTATGGTTACGGCAGCTATTACCATTGGGAGGCACTGGATAAAGGGTACACAGGACTTTTCTGTACTATTTTTGCAGCTTCTTGTGAGTCTATCATCTTTTCAAAATAAAAAGTGAAAAAAAATTCTCCCATGGCCCCTCATTGCTCTCAGCATAAAATCCAAACTGCACCAAGGACCACAGACCCTGCACAAACGGGCCCCCTGGCCTCCTCTGGAACCTCTCCCCCTCCCTCCTCTCGGTGCCTGGAGCTCCCAGCGCGTTCCTTCTGCAGGGCTTGGGCCTTGCTCCTTCCTTCAACTCAGGTTCTCTCGCCCCGATTCTCTGCTTCTGGGAGAACTATGAGTCAAAGCTCTTCAGTTGAGCAGACATCGGCGAGACATTGGCGAGTCTAGCTCTGGGTAAATGGTAAAATGCTAGATCAGGCTGCACACAGAAGCCAGGAAGTTTCCAACCCTGGAGATCTTCAGGAAGATCTGATTGTTTCTGGATGAGTGTCGCTCACTTCAGTCATCTATCACATGTTTTATCACAGCCAGTCACCCATGGTGACAGGACCTGCGTTCTCCAAAGTCCGTCCAGCTGTAGGTTCAGGAAATCCATAAATGGGGTTGGTGAGGCATTGTTGCTCTGCCCATCGGGGCACCACCGTGAGAGTGAGCTTCCTTAGGGCCAGGAGTGAGCCACTTCAACTCTCTCTGCATCTCTGGCACCATCGTGAGACAGGTGGGGCAGAGGAGGGCCTCAGTGGACGCCGGCCAAATCATTGGAGGGATGGCTGGGAGCTCATACATGGTAGACAGCAGGCTCCGGGTCTGGCAGTGTGGGAAGCAGGCGAGGAGCCCTGGTGTTGTCTGCAGCCTTCCTCAGCTTCCTCTTACTCGGCGGCCTAGATTTTAGCAAACTGCATCAAGTCCTTATGGCACACCACTCATCTGCACAGCATCCTCCATCCAGAACAGCCCTGAGCTGCGGGCACGAATACTAATGTACCATGCAAATGCCAGCCCAGAGAAAGAGAGCCCTGGATTGTCAATTAGCTCCCCCAGTACTAGCTGGAGCACCCAACCCCCTCAGTCACTAGGGCCAGCCCAGGGCAAGAAAGGACAACAGAAACAGAAATCATCTTGAAAAGCCGATGTTGTCACGCCAGTGTCTTGTGGCAGCCCGGGGAAGGGAGCTGCAATACAGGGGGAGGAGAGGGCCAGCCTGGCTGCTCCGGAAGGGGGCTCCCAGGGGTGCTTGGGAGAAAGGGTAGGTCCCTGCTCTTGGACGTGCTGCATCTACCTTCCCCTTTACCTGGCCACCTGCAGGACAGGTCACCTGGGTGCCAGCTTCAAGTGCACATGCCCCGTGGTGTCCTCTAAGCCAAGACAAGGCTCTTTGCAGATACTCTCCTCTGACCCGGGATAGTCACCATAGGAGGAAGGACAAGTGGTCCCCATCACCCCACTTTTCCTCTGTTTCCTCTAACTTCCTTCTGTTCCCTTGCCCATTCCTCTGCTTTCTTTCCTTGGTGGGTAAAAGCATGAGTTTTGATGACAGATAGAACTGGGTTCAAACCCTGATGCTACAGCTCACTCCACCTATGTGGCCTTAGGCAAATCACATCACCTCTCTGATCCTCAGTTTGTTAATCTGTAAAATGGAGAGGAGAGCAGAGGCATCGAGGTATTGCGAGGATCGATTTTTGAGTAGTTAAGAATTTCAGGCAACATCCTCTGGTGTGCTAGAAATGTTACTCTGCTTATTTCTTAAATTCTGAACTTAGGGCTTCCCTGGTGGCGCAGTGGTTGAGAGTCCGCCTGCCGATGCAGGGGATACGGGTTCGTGCCCCAGTCCGGGAAGATCCCTCATGCCACGGAGCGGCTGGGCCCGTGAGCCATGGCCGCTGGGCCTGCGCGTCCGGAGCCTGTGCTCTGCAACGGGAGAGGCCACAATGGTGAGAGGCCCGTGTACCGCAAAAAAAAAAAAAAAAAATTCTGAACTTAATTTCTATTCCACGTTCCCATTCTTGGGGGGCAGAAATGAAATCTCAATAAACTCAGGATGCCCCATCCCCCATAAGGTTGCCTGGGGGTTATGAAGCATTGAGTTGGGGAGTGGGCTCAACCATCAGTGTGCAGCCTATCACCTCTCCAGGCAGGCAGCCTCCAGATGTCCTGGTTCCTGTACATTCTGTGGTCACAGCACCATCCAGGTCAGAGGTGGGCCCCCCAGCCTAGAACCAAGGTTTGCTGGTTCTCTGGGGCTTTCTGGGCCTCACCCCTCCCGATCGCAGGGGAAAGGGTCTTCTCCTTGCCAGACTCGACAGGAAGAGACAGGTCAGGACCTCGCTCCCAGAAAAGATGCACAGGCCAGTGGAGTGTGCAACACTCCACATAGAGGGCTGGTGGGGCTGGAAGGGGGTCTCAGGGCCATGTCCTCTCACCCCCCATCCCCCCACCCCCCTCTCTACTTAGGAAAGGGGCGGGGCATCCTCTACCCCCAGATTCCACCACAGTCTGGGGTTTTAGAGCTGAATGTTCCGCTGGAGGTGGGTCAAGGACACACTCCTCTATCCGGTCTCCAACTGGCCTTTCATCTTAAGCCAGAGCCTTTGTAAGTTAAAATCCAAGAAGGTGACTCCATTGATTCTGTGTCATCTTTGCCCCAGGCAGTAAATGCCACAGGTCTCAATGTGGAGGAGGGGATGTGGTCACAGGACAAAACACAAGAAATACCTCCCAATATCTTGTAGTTTTAAGTTGCCTCAATTCTGCAGCCCTGTCCCAGAGTCAACCCTCCATCTAACAGCAGCCACGATTCTTTTCCACGTTCCTTCCTCCCTCTTCAGGCTCCAGTTGCTGAAGCGGTGCTGGGAAGCTGGGAGCCGGTGCTGACCGGTTCAGCCAGCTGTGCAGGGCCAGGAGTGTTCATCGCTGGCATTATTACTAATCATCACTCAGCTTGGTTGCTGCTCCCTCCTCCCCTCCCAGCTCACTTCCTCCAGGGTCTCCAGTCTGTAGAAGCCCTGGAGGGAAAAGAGACCCAGTGTGCATCCCTGAAGGCTGGTGGCCACCGCTGCAGCTCCCAGGCACTAAGAGTGTGGGTGAGAGCAGCACCTGCCAGTCAGAGGGCCAGACTCCCCTCCGTATCTGTCCCTCAGCTCTAAGATGCTACACCATTCCTATGAATCCCCAGAGAAACAGTGCTAGAAGAAATCAGTTGCAACAGCAGCTGGAGGACTTGGGGCTAGACAGGGAGTGTGGGCTCTGGAGTCAGATCACCTGAGTTCAAGGCCAGTCTACTACTTCCTTGCTGTGTGACATTGATCAGGTCGCTTAGCCTCTCTGTGCTTTGGTTGCCTCATATATAAAATGGGGCATAATGAAAGTACCTACCTTATGGGGTATCAAAATCATTAAATGGGACTAGGTATGTGACTGGCACATAGTAAGAATGGTATAGACGGTGCCTGGCATTGTTACTGTAATTGGTATATAACCTAAGGAGAATAAAGAAAGGCAGTGAACGCAATTGACTCCTGGACATTTACCCAAAATTATGGATCCAAATTTTGCACACACTTTAAAAAGATAAGAAATTCTGCCCGTGGTTTCTGTGCCCGTTGCCCCAGCCATTTCAGCATCACCTGTCCACCCTGCCACACCACTACGGCAATTATCCAGGGCACCCCTGCCCCACTTCAGCCCTGCTCTGCCCCTTGCTCTCACCCCCACCCCCTCGAGCTCCATCCCTTTCTACCTAGTTCCATCCTTGATTTCTCCATCCTGCCTCCACCCTGAATTTTGCCCTCCTAAGCTGCCCTAAGCCCCTGATCTTGCTGAGTCCAAACTTTTGGATAGGGACTTTGGGTGGAACGGACCAGCCTGGCCAGGGTCAAGGGCCAGTTTTCTCACTGGCAGAGCTAGAGAGGTCATTCCCACTGTTTCTTTCTTTTTTTTTTTTTTTTGCGGTACGCGGGCCTCTCACTGCTGTGGCCTCTCCCGTTGCGGAGCACAGGCTCCGGACGCGCAGGCTCAGCGGCCATGGCTCACGGGCCCAGCCGCTCCGTGGCATGTGGGATCCTCCCGGACCGGGGCACGAACCCGTGTCCCCTGCATCGGCAGGCGGACTCTCAACCACTGCGCCACCAGGGAAGCCCCCCCCCGCACTGTTTCTTGATGAAGTCTGGGATGTTATAGGGAGTTGTTTATCTGCCCTTTGCCCCTTGGTCTGTGGCTGTCCAAGCCAGTGAACATAAACTTCTGCAACCCCAGAGACCCACTCAGGGTGTGATAAACAGGAGGCACTCACTAAATGCACTCATCAAATTGTGACTGAATGAATGAGTGAGTGAACGAAGCTTAATGATGATGTTAATGATGACCGGTGTCCTTCCTGGAGCCTTGCAACCTGCCAGGTACTACTATGCTAAAGCGCCTGAATGCTTCTTCTCCTTTAACCCTCATAGCAACCCTAAGAAACTGGCATAATTATTACCCCCATTTTACAGAAGTTGAAATTGAGGCTCAGAGAACTTAAAGTCACACAGCTAAGAAATGACTGGATCAAATCTCTTCATATAATTTTCCACCTTAGGAAAGAGTTTCTTAACCAGGTGTCCATAGATGTGCTTCAGTGGGGAGAGTCGTGAATGCCATAAAACTTTATGCAAAGTGTGAGTGCAGGCAAGCACAGTTATTTTGGGGAAGCAGTTTCACAGGTTTCATCGGACACTTAAATGTTTGAACATATTTGACTCCAGTCTCCAACCCTTCCTCCTTCCAGCCATCCTTCTGTCCACCTCCGAGAGCCATTTGATCAATTTCATGAAGCACCTGCCTTGTGTCGGATCTAGCGCGGCACCCATGGCTTCCCTGGCCTCCATAACACGTAATGTTTCAGATAATGCAAGCTGAGGTGCTCTGGAATGTCATTCCCACCTCCCTGGATCTCGGTAATTCAGAAGGGCTTTGCTGCCAATGTCTGGGCTGCGTGGGTGGCTGCACTCTGTCTGAACTCATCTCAGCACCTGGTGGAGACTGTTCCAACGCTGAAGCATGAAAAGGAAACAATTGAGACAGTGCAGCGGTCAGGACATAAAGGGCAGAGCCTGTGTCCTGGCTTCCCCTGCATCCCCTGCAGCCCACATCAGCCCCACTCCCTCAAGGGGCGTGATCAGCCTCGACAGATGAGGCCATGCTTGATGCATGAGGACATGGCCCAGGAGAGGCGCTTCCCAGGCCCAAGTCCTATTCCAAGGTCTTTTCTTGCTCCTGGGAAGATGGGGAAGAAGGTGCTTGCAAAGGAGACCCAAAGGGGAAACTGAGGAATGGAGTTAGCATTTTCTGAGCCAGGACTGTGTTCCAGCCAGGGAAATCCTGTGCTGGGTGCTTTTGCAATCATGACCGCTTTCAGCCTCACCTTGCCACTGACATTGGTGGGATGGTTCCTCTTGCAGATGTGCAGAGAGTGAGGCTTTCAAAGGTCAAATAACATGCTCAAGGTCACAAAACAAGCACCACATATGAAGCCTGAAGCTCTCTTCTTCCCTGCCCTCTGGAGAGCTCCTCATCCCCCTTCCCCTCTCCCTCCCCTCCCCTTCCCCCTCCCCCACCCTCTCCTCCTCCTCCTCCTTAAGACATCACCAGTAGTTTGCAAACAATTATCCTACCTGGCTTCTCTGAGCATCCCCCGCCACCTTATCCCATACTAACCTGCCCCCTCCCGATGGCAGTTTGTAATTATGAGAGCATCTGGTTGTCTTCAGCCCTAGATCACCAGCTCCCTGAGGGGCAGGGACTCTTGCCTCTTCTTGTTCATTACTGATCCGTGTATTTAAAATAGTGCCTGGAAGGTAGACGGTGCTTAATAAATATATGTTGAATGAATGAATGAATAACTAAATGAGCCCCAGAGCAAATAATAATAAATGACATTTGCAGAGTGCTTTACAGAGAGTTAAAACACTTTCCCTTTACTTTATCCAACCCAATCCTCACACCAACACCCTTGAAGGGGGCCTGTTCAGGTTTTACAGATGAAGCAGCCCAGGCCAAATTCACATGTAGGAAGAGAAGTAGGATTTGATCCCAGGTCTAAAGGATGGGGCCCTTTCCCTGCCCTGAATGACCTCAGTGTGAGTATCTGTGGAACACTTAGGATGTCCTGGGCCAGGCTGAGCTGTGCTGGAGGGGGACAGGGGAAGAGAGTGTATGCTTTGCTTTCTAACAGCTCACAGTCTATTGGAGGAGGCCAGACATGCATGTGGAACATTTGGGAAATGGTACAAGACAGCAGCTAGCAGAGTGCTGAATTGCACATAATCAGGTGCCAACCACTTTCCCTTCCTTAACTAATCTGAGTCTTTTAATACCAGATGGGGACCCTGAGAATAGATTTCCTCTGAAATAGATGAAGAGCAAAGATGGAAGCCAAGGGGAAGGCTGTGACTTACTCATTTTCACACGGCTCTAGCCCGGCACGATGTCCGGCCCTCAGCAGTCCACTCTCCCTAACTGGCCACACTAAGTACCAGACGCCTACTCAGGACCTCGCACACATGACCTCACCACTCTTCATGGCAGTACTGCAAGGTAGGTACTAATGCAGTCCATTGAAGGGGAACGTAGGGTTCAGAGGAAGGACTCATCAGGCCCAAAGTCACACAGGTAATAAGAGACAAAATCGGGATTTGAACCCAGACCTAGCAGCCCCCCAGATTCATGCTCTTAATCTGACACTGCTGCCTGTGTGGTGGGAACTCAGCGAACTGCCCTTGTCCACAAGGATGGGAAGAGACATGGCTGAGGGAGCAGTGAGGAGAGAGGGAAGCAAGGAACACAGCTTGTGTGTTTCATAAACAGACAAGCAGGTGTCTGCTTCAACAGGATCTCTGAGGGTCTCTGACAATCTCACCCTTTCCCCCTGTAAGCACCCTCCCAGGGGTACCCTAAGGAATCCTATATGGGTGCTCATGTCAGAGGAAAGGCAAGGCCTTGCCTCCAGAGACTTCTGAGGGCATGCACAGGCCCTGTGAGTGTGTATGTATCTGCTCAGGCTGCTATAACAAGATGCCACAGACTGGGTGGCTTAAACAACAGAAATTTATTTTCTCACACTTCTGGAGACTAGAAGTCCAAGATCAAGGTGAGGTGCCAGCAGGGTTGGCTTCCGGGGAAAGCTCTCCCCCGGGGTTGTGGACGGCTGCCTTCTCCATGCTGTGTGTGCACATGGTCTTTCGTTGATCACACGGTGGTGGTGGGAGTGGGGGCCCTCTGATATCTGTTCTTATAAGAGCATTAAGGACACTAATCTCATGGGGTCAGGGCCCCACACTTATGACCTCGTTTAAACCTTAATTACTTTCTTAAAGGCTCCATTTCCAAATATAGCCACTCTGGAGGTTAGGCCTCCAACATATGAATTTGGGAAGTACACATACATTTCGCCCACAACAGGGTGAATGAGGGAGCGGTCAAAGCCAGAGATGGTGCATGAGCTGGCTCACATTCCAGGGTAGAGGGAGTCACAGCCATTGAAACCCATGTTGGTTGGGACTGGCAAGATCACTTAAGCGAGTACTCTACATCAGGACAGCAGGACAAATGGTCCCTACAGCCAGGTGAGTGATGGGAGCCTCCCTCTCTCTCCATGTAGTTCTCTCTTGCAAGTCTCCAAGAGGCAGGGATCCAGGCTGTTGTTTTCTCCTTCTCTTGTCCCTCACACTTGTCGTGTATTCCTACTTAGACATATTCTTTGTGAGCATCTCATGGGTGATGCCTGCTGCATTGTACTGTGTGTGTGTATTTATCTGTAGATAATACCTACCACACAGGGCATCATCAGGAATAAATGAGCTCTTATGCATGTATAATAAATATCTGGTACATGGTAGGTGTATGAATGAACAAATATTTGTTGAATGAATGAATCTTCACTTGGGAGAGTGTGCTTCTTCCTTTGAAAGGCAAGGATGATCTGGTAATCATCAGTTGTTACTTACTAATTGGGTCACTGAGCAAAGAAAATTATTAGTTCATTCCTTTCTTCATTCATTTATTGAACATAGACTGACTGCACCCTTGTCAGAAACCAAGGGTTAAGCAGACCGTGTAGAGCTAAATCAGTAGCAGTCCCTGCTCTTAAAGACCTTGCAGTCCAGAGGGAGAGACAGACAGGGAAAGGGACAATGAGAACCAAGGTAGTGAGTGCTCTGATGGGAAAGAGTCCCCAAGTGCCATAGGAACCCCAAGAGGGATACCACTGGGGCCCAGAGAGGGATTCCTGGAGAAACTGACACCTGAAGTAGATCTTCAAGGGTGAGCTCAGTTTGTCAGATGGAGAAAGGGTTGAGGGACATTCTAGGCAGAGGGAACAGCCCTGAAGCACAACCATGGAGGGCACACTGGGGACTAGTGAGGGTCTGTGTGGCTAGAGCCCCAAAGAGAGCAGGGGGCTTGGGAAATGAAGCCAGACCACTAAAGCCAGACCTCATAATTCATGCTTAGCAGTTTGAACTTTGTCTCGGTGACTTCACTTTATTCCCAGTGCTCAGATACAGCCTGTTGTGAACTCCTCTAGATGACCTTACTGTTTCTATCTGTACAATGGAGCAATTCATCTGCTTCTTCAGAGGGCCTTGGGGGCGAAGGAAATGAGAGAATGGCATCCTAGCCTTTTGTAAACTCTCAAGTGCAGGTCCTGGTCACTCAGGTAGTGTGGAGCTGAGCACAGGCCTGAAGGTGAAATGGCTTGGTGCTCCGTCCAGAGATTTTTGAGAAAACTGGGGGCTGTACCAGCACCGTCTCCCCAGCAAAGATCCCTCTGTTCCTTAAGTCCTGGCCATCCTAGTGGGTCCCGTTGTGACCCCGGGCTTCAGCCCCACCCCCACTCTTCTTCCCCAGCAGGGAGGGCAGGAGGAAGGCAGGGCCGGCCCCCACCTGTCCTGCTTCATCATCCGGGATTCCAGGCCTCATGGACACAGATAAGCCCTGAACTGGCAGTTAGGAGAGCTGAGGCTTTAAATCTGGTGGGAGAGCTCCTCAGCTCAGTGGCCCACAGTATCCTCAACTGCCAACAGGAGTGTCCCCACCACACAGTGATGACAGAGACCTGGGCTCCAAGTTCTAATCCCCTATCCTGGCTGGGTAACTTCGGGCAAATTTCTTGCCCTCGGTAAGCCTCAGTTTCTCTCTGTGGTGATGATTAGTCACGACCTGACTAATAATCACAGGGTGTGGGGTGATGTGAGCTATATAGCAACAGGCCATGCGAATGAAAGGGATGGGTGTTATTAAGTGCACCTTCCCTGTTGCACCAAATAGGACAAGTGCTGGCATTTGAGAAAGCGTGAAGTGCTGAATAGATGAATAAAACCAGTCAGGGTCCCTGGCCAAGTCGCAGACCACCTGTGTCCCACAGAATGGCAGCTAATGGGCTGGAACGAAAGGGGGCTCTGTATCCTTGGGGTAGGGCTGTATGCCTGTATGGCTTCGAGTCAGTGTAAACATGGGTGACCGTGATGCTCTTTTGCACTGAACGTGTGTGCGTGTGCATACCTGCGTGTTTGTGTGTCTACGTCTTGTGTGGAGTCCTAGGGATGCACCTGTGGGTGTTATGGACTATGAGTCTGTGTGTACAACAGCAACATCTGTGTGGACTTGTGGAACCTGTGCACATATGTTTGTGTGACTATGTGTATGAGGCCATACGTCGGGAAACCCTATGACCTGCAATCACTGCTTATAGTGGGAACCCAGGCAGCTCAGGAAAGGCAGCTCCTCCTCAGGCTTCCGGGGAGCAAACCTTGCATTTCAGCACCAACCGGGGGGCTGAGGAGAATCCAAACGGGTAGACCGAAACTTTGTCTTTTTGCATGAGAAGTCAAGATAGGGTTTGGGGTCCCGTCCCCTAAAGATAGCTTGTAAGTTCTTGGGGGTCAAGGAGGTAGAAGGATGAAGGAGGGAGAGAGGGAAGAAACAAAAGAGAGTAAGGAAGTGTCCAAAGGGGCCGAGGGCTCCTTTCCCCTTCCCAATTCCCTGTCATTCAAAGGTGGCCCTGGCGCTGGAGGAGCAGGAGGGCACCTTCCTCCTAAGACATCCCATCCCGTGGGTGGAGCAGACTTTGCCCCACCCCATAAAGATTTCCCTTGAAGTCAAATGAAACAACGCACCCCACGCAGGGACACACACACACACACACACACGCACACACACACGCACACACATTCTCCCGGCTGCCCCCTGAGCCCCACCCATCGGCCAGGCGTCCGCACCCCGCGCCCCTCGTGCGCCCCGGCCCCGCCCCGCCCCCCCGGGGTTACCCGTCGGCCGCTCTCCGCGCGCCTCAGACTCGCCTCGAGCGCGGCAGGCAGGCAGGCAGGCGCGCGCGGCTCCGCTCCACGCCGTCCCCGCTCTGTTCATTCATGATTGGTACTCGGCCCCCCGAGACCCAGCCCGAGCTCCGGGAGGGGAGCCGAGCGTGCGGCAGGAGGGGCGGGCGAGCGCGGCTCCCGCAGCGCACGCGGCGCTGCCTCAGGAGCCTCGGCCGGGCGGGCGCGCCGGCCCGGTGTCCAGCGCCAGGCAGGCTTCGGGGCATCGTCCTCGGTCCTCGGCGAGGGAAGCGGCCGGGCCCGGGTCCGAAGGCTCGCCAGGAACGGCTAGCCCTGTGAGTCAGTGCATGTGCGGGGCTGAAGAAGGATAGAAAAGGCTCCCAGCGCCCCAGCCCCACGCTCGCTGAATATCAAGCTGCGGCGAGCTGCGGGGGCTTTTTTTTTCCCTCCTCCAATTCGGTGGAAGATCCACACCGATTTCCTTTCAGTGGAGGGGAGGGGCAGGGCCCGAGGTCCCAAGTCGCACAGAAGTCTTCGCTGCCATGGGGGCCGTCATGGGCACCTTCTCGTCTCTGCAAACCAAACAAAGACGACCCTCGAAAGGTAAGCCACCTCCTTCTTCCTTTTGTTCCCCTGGCTGGGTTTGGGGGTGCTCGGTGCTGGGTTGGGGTGTGCCACCTGCCCTCCTTGGCCCGGACCCCCCTCCCCATGAGGAGGGGGTTCAGGTTCCTGTAACCAAAGGAGTGAGAAACCGGCGGGAGGATTGGTGTGAATACCCGTGAGCTGGCAGAGGAGGGACCCAGAGTGGGCTGCGGCCTCAGGGGCCACGGAACCTCTCCGGGGCACCAGGTGCCAGGACCCTACTCCTGGAGGAATCTCTGGGCACAGAAGGCAGAGACAAATTCACAGGTGGGAGGTGGGGACGAAATTGTCTGAACGTAAATGTCGGGAAGCTCTTCCCGTTCCCATGACCATTGGTGTTAGTGCGCCTGTGGGCACCCAGCGAGGGTGCTCACGTATTCACTCACTGCCCCCGCCCCCCAGCAGCGATGCTGTGCAGACCTGGGGGTCCTTCGTCGGGGAGAGAGTGCCTTCTGCAAGCCAAAAGGAATCAGCTGCTGGCAGGTGATCAAACTCTCAGGACTCGTGTCCCTGGTGGCTTTAGGGAGTTGGGAGCCAGGGCATCGCACGAGGGTGCTGCCGTGCTCTGGGAACCGCCTGAGAGCTGAGAGCACTGTCAAGGTCTGGTGTAGAGGTGAGCTAACATCAGGGATTAGAAAGCATAATATCCCTGGGTCCCTCCTGCCTGGACTCCAGCTGAGATAAGCCCAATCTCACCAGCGGGACAGTCATGAAAGGGGTCCATGTGAAGTTGGGGGAAACGTGTTGCACCGCGGGGGACTGTGCAGGCCTCCCATCCAGCTGTTTGAAAGTTGGTTGTTGGAATAGAGACACTGGATGCAGTTAGGAAAAAGAATATGACGGGTTTGGTTTGTTTGGTTTTTATGCTCATATACTACTGTGAGTGGTAGAAGGATTTTAAGTAACCTGACAGTTAAACCTTTAAGTTCTGCCATTGGAGCCCAGGTTCTGGTGACAGGTGAGGTTACAGTTCCTACCCCGTACGCTGGCTAGTGATTAGATCAGCGTTAGGATAATGGTGGACCCCAGGGTGCACAATGAGTCCACTCTCAGGACTTGGTTGGTCTTTCCTGATTCAGTAGGAAGGTCTGCATCGCAGAGATAGCGTCCCATGAATAACTTGTCTTTGAGGGATCTCGACATCTGGCCCAGTCCCCAGAGACATCAGGCTGGCTGAATCCTGAGGAATAAGATCTCTGGGTGAAGATCTCAGGTGATGAAGCTGGGTTGGCATTCAGAGCCTAGAACATGGGAAGAGGCTTCGACCCATTCGTCCAGCTGCATTGTACATCCTCCTGGCAGGGAAGAGACTGGGTGCCATTTTACCAGTCCTAGGCAGGACAGGTCTGCAAGCCTTGGCCCAGGACCTTGACGTTAACAGCCCCACTTCTCACGGATCCTCAGATACTGCTTGACTGGGGACGACATTCAGCAGCAAATCCTGGTCTCCTTTCCCACCCTCTGACCACCAGAGGCCAGGGGACTGTGGGAATAAGAAACTCAGGGATTTGTTTTAATATATTTTCAATGCCTGTGGCACTCCTGGGAGGCAGCTAGGTGTCACAGAAAGATCTTGGACCCTAGAGTCCAACAGATTCTGGGTGCAAATCTCAGCTCCATAGCTTGTTCCTTACGTGACCTCAGGCAGATCCCTTCACCTGTCTAAGCCTCAGTTTCTTATCCATAAAATGGACAGGATACTATCTCCTGGCAGGAAACAGGGTGTGGAGGGAGTGGAGAGAGGGAGGACCCTGCCTCATCTACTGTGTCAGCTGCAGCTACCAGGGACCCAGAGGAGATTGCTGAAAGATGCCAAGATCAACTGAATGATGGATATGGAGTTCCTCACCTAGGGCTGGGCAAAGATTATGAGCTGAGACATTACTCAGACGTTTCCTGTCTACCATTCCCTTTTCCTACACAAAACTGCAGGTCACCCCAGATGGATTCCCAAAGGATTCCAAGAGGCCAGAGCTCTTTGCTTCTCTCTCCTAGGAGTCTAAGAAAAGAGAGGAGGGGGCACAGCATTCAGTGAGCCTCTACTGTGTGCCTGACACAGTGCTAGGTGCCTTATCTGTGCATTCTCACTTAACTGTCCCAACAACACTTGTTTGAAGCTCATTGCGGGTCCAGGGCTAGTGGATGGGCTGCCATGACAAGCTGCCCCGAGCCTGAGGTGTCTGGTCAGCCCCATTTGCACAAAGTCACACCACACTGGCTGGAATTGTCCAGGGCTCCAGCTACGTACATTCCCCCAGGCCTTTGTCCTGGAGCAGAGTCTTATCTTCCTGTCTAGCTCAGTGGAATGCTGATCAACAGAAGACCCTTTCTGCAAAGAAAAGTGGCTTGGAAACTGGCTGGAAAGGCTAGTGCTCAGGGATTACTTCCTGGTCAGGTCCCTTCCCTCATGGAGACCTAGGTTTCACCTTTGTAAAAGGCGGAAGTTACATTAGACATTTTCTCAGGTTCCATCCAGTTCTCAAATTTGAAGATTTCTATTGCTGATGCTCTTACCAGAGCTGCCACTATGATGTCTGGGACACCAGCCTCAGATCTAATTGCAAACAGTCAGAAGAGAGTGGTGGAGATTTTCAACTCGGGAATCGGTCTTCCTGCTGGGTTCAAATCCAGGCTCCACCACTTACTAGCTGCATGATTAAGCCTTATTTTCCTCAACTAGAAAACAGGGACAGTAGTAGTTACCATCTTAAAATAGCTGTTGTGCTGTGTGGATTTCAGGGATAATGCAAATCGAATGCTTAGCACGAGCTCTGCTACATAAGTAGTCAGCAAATTTTAACTACTATTCAATTTATGGCTCTAGTGTTTAGGGCTTCCAAATGCCTAGAGTAAGCCATCCTGGAAGTAGTCCATGCCTGTGGGAATCCTCACAGCTCAGTTCTGGAGCGTTCCTTCTGCCGTGTCCAGGAAACCAGGACCCACACCTCACGTGCTCAGATGCTGGTCCTGTTGCTGCAGCCCCTGCTGACCTCTGCTTTGTGGCTGGTCCTGAAAACATTGTATCTTGTTTAACAAATACCCTGCATGTTTTGAAAATATAATTTGGAATCACATACATATAAAGCTCCACATGATTTAGTGGCGAGGGACATGCCTAGCCCAACCTGATTGTTCACGGAGAGCTTCCAGAAGGCAACAGAAATCTAAAGTAATTTAAGAGCTATGTCACTGAATAAAAAGGTTTCCAATTAATTTCCTATCCTTCTCTCTGTTTGGGACCTTTGTTTGTCGTTAGGTAAGAATGAGAAAAGTCCTGCTCCAGGGATTCAGCCTCTGCATCCCAGTCCCAGGTAGGGTTTCTGGCTCCAACAGTTTTGTATGTGTTTATCATATGAAGGACACGGCTCTGGGCTTAAAGTGTCGAGATATCAGGGGTGATCAGATAAGGATCACTCGCAGGTGCAGTGGCTGGGCCTGTGAGAGGGTCAGGGGGCAAGAGAATTTAGGGAGAACGTCACTAGCCCAAGGGCATCTCAATGGAAATTTGCCTATAAGCAAATAAGCCTACTTTGCAGGGGTGGCTGGGTTATCAATCCTCCGTGACCGAGGGAAAGCATTCAGAACCTTCAGGAAGGACTGAACTTGGGATCTCCAGAGTGTTCATTGAATAGATGAGCCAACAAAATCTCACAGCTTTTAGATGCTTTTTCCAAGGCTACATGGCAAGTTAGAGACAAATATGGGACTGGTCCCCTCACTTCTAGACCAGTGAGCATCTCGGAACCTTCGAGACCTTATGGAAGCACAATATTCCTGATGAGGCCAGGTTTGGGGTTTATTGCTCCGGGCAGCATGTTCTCCCAGCATATTCTCCCAGGAAAAATCTGGGAGACCAATGGGAGGCAGCCAGGCATAGAGAAGCAGTAGCCCTGCCTTCACACTGTCCTGGGCTCAAGGGACCTTTGGCAAGTCATTTCACCTTGGAAATATCAGTGTTCTTATGTCTAAAAGAGGAATACTGATTTACAGAGGTGTCCATGCCCTGAGCATTACCCGTTTCTGCATCTTTGTCCATCCTTTTAACTCTGTATTACCCTTCCCCCCACTTCCTTGTCTAATAGTTAAAATTCTACCCACATTCCAAGACCTCACTCAGATATTTCCACATTCAGGAAGGCTCCCCCAAGCCCTGGAAAGAAGCAACTTCTCCCATCTAAATTCCTTAATCTTTTAAGGTGTACATTCTCATGACTCGCAAGTCATTCTTTGAATTAGGCAACTGATGGAGGTGTTAACCCCTCACCCCATCCCCAGAGCGTCAGCTTCTCAGGGGAGCTACTCTGAATCATCCTTCATAGTCCCCAGCTTGGTTCCTTGCACATAGTAGGTACTCCATAAATCTTTTCTGGAGGAACTTATAAATAATGGACTGCTTGGCCACTTTCTGTTATTTCCTGGAATTGCCCACCCTGAAGCAAAAGTTAGCTTCCCACTGGAATTTCAGTTACCAGCCCTCTGCCGGGAATGAATTCTTTTCTTTGGTCTGCTGGCTTTGAATTGGCTTTGTCCACAGAATGTACTGAGTCTGTTTACCATTAATCAGGGAAGTGATGAGAACAGTGTTCCTGCTCCCCAGCCCCCTGAGAGTCACGAAAGTACAGGGAGACCATACCCAGTGTCAGGCACGGTTCTGGTCCCTTCATCCCAGAAGAAAGTCAAGGAAGCTCAAAGCGAATGGGGAGAGGGAGATGGTAAAGCCTGAAAGATGGAAGTGAAAGGACTACTGTTTGAGGTTTTTTTGGCCTGGTCCCTGGAAAAGGATCGTGTCTTGGACTTCTTTATATGCCTAGAAGGGTTTTGCTCAATAAATGGTTTGTAAATGTACAAATGAGCAAGTGAATACATACATTAGCAAGTGAGTGAAAGAATGAATAATTGAATGAGTGAGGGGATAAATAAATGAGTGAATGAATAAGGAAGCAGATGAAATGACAGAAGGAATGATTGAAGAAATGAGTGCATGAGTGAGTAAATGAATCCATAAATTAATGAATGATTAATGAAGCCCCAGAAAGGCTATGATAGGAGGCTGTCTTTGCATGAAGAGCATTGATAGTCATGCTACCCAAATCCTGGACCTAAGCCCCCCACTGTGAAACTTGGAAGGAGTCAGTGGTACAGGAGGCCCTGGTACAGATGATTAATAGTAAACTGGGGCTTCCCTGGTGACGCAGTGGTTGAGAGTCCGCCTGCCGATGCAGGGGACACGGGTTCGTGCCCCGATCCGGGAGGATCCCACATGCCGCGGAGCGGCTGGGCCCGTGAGCCATGGCCGCTGAGCCTGTGCGTCCGGAGCCTGTGCTCCGCAACGGGAGAGGCCACAACAGTGAGAGGCCCGCGTACCAAAAAAAAAAAAAAAAAAAAAAAAAAAAGAAGAGTTCTGGTAATTTTTTGGATACCTGTAGGTGTGTGGTACGTTTGGGGAAGGTAGGAAGATGGGAAAGTATCTCTAGGCACTCACTGTTTTGTTGATTCATTCAAAAAACTAAAGTGAGGACCGACCCCCGACGCCCTCCCTTGTATTTCAGGTTCCCCTTTGTCTTGTCTAGGTGAGATCAAGAATCTGTGTATCTGTCCACTCAGTTATTTGGTCACTAAGTAATCCCGTAAGTGTCCTTTAACTTTGCTTCCCTGATGTTGTTTCTACCCAAGATCCCCCTTGGCTTCCCCACTCTCCCTCCACTTCCACCTCCCAAGGTGAACTCCTGCACACCCTTCAAGATCTCGTTCAATGTCACCTCCTCCCAAGCTCTTGTGGGCAGAGCACGTTACTCCCTCTCCTGCTCCCCTACAGCTGTCGCTCCTTCCCTTGGCTACAGTCGTGAACAATATGTGATTATGGATTTATGCATTTGTCTCTCGGACTAGCTCTCAGGGAATGAGTCTTATCCCAGGGCCTCTGTCAAGGCCTGATGCTGATGGATGTTGTCTGCATGGAGATAAGGATGGATAGACCAGGTTGTGAGTTCTTGATGGCTCCAAGGAGTGCAGGAATGTGGCCTCGCTGATGAGAAATCCGGGTCCGCTCATGGGGAGAAGTGCTGCAAAGTTCTGCATCATGGCCCTGGAGCTGATGTTCCCATTCATCAGGCAGAGGCCGGGCAGTTTTGGGGGGCGGGGGGAGAGAAAGAGAGAGAGAGAGATACTGTGTGTGTGTGTGTGTGTGTGTGAGCGAGAGAGAGAGAGAGAGAGAGAGAGAGAGAGAGAGAGAGAGAGAGACAGAGAGAGAGAGAGAGAGAGACTGAGAGAGTCCTGAGACTTTCAGACAATTTGACTTACCTTTAAATGCTTCCCCCTCCCTCCAGGTAGTGTTTTAAATAGGTCACCTTTGGGGAATAGCTGTGATCAGTTGGGCTATCACTAGAGTCCCATACCCTAGCCGTGGGAGCGGAGCATTGGATTAATTCTTCTTATTCCAGGCCAAACTGAAAGCTTCACTGGGGCAGTTGGGGGATGGGGCGGTGGCAGTGGGAGCTACAGTCAAATCAGAGAGTTAGGAATAGGGTGTGCAATGGTTAGGACCACTGGGTTAAAGTAAGAGACTTGGGTTCAGACTCCAACTCTCTGACTTCTTAGCTGAACCTCTCTGAGCCTCTGTTTCCGCCTCTCTAAAATGAGGACAATGATGGTGTCTCCCTTATCTCCTTAAGGCTGTGGGAGGGGCCCAGGAGGTGGTGAGCACAGTGGTTCACAGAAGGTGAGATGATTCTAGCAACTCGGGGCAGTAGTGGCTTTGCTTTTATCCCATCTCAGGGCAGGTCCATTCCTCCTCTGTTGCTCCATCTGCACTGTGACTGGGTAGTCCTTGGTGATCTCTGTGCCTTCGAGCTGTGGCCTCTGAGTCCACCCCGTGGGCCCCAGAGCCATCACAACTATGGCCACTGGAATCCCAAGCAGTTTCTCCGGTGACTTCTGTGGGAAGCCCTCAGTTTCAGATGATGATGAAATTCCCAACGGTGAGATAGGAGAACATGGATCATCAGTAGGGTTAATAATAATAATCATAGTAATAGCTAACATTGACCTGGCCTCGCTCTGTGCCAGCCACCTTGCTCTGCCCTTTTCCTGTGTTATTTTATTAACCTCCTCCCAGCCCTGGAGAACAGACCCTATTACAGTTTCCATTTTGCAGATGAAGAAACTGAGGTTCCAAGAAGGGCAGTGCTTTGCCCAGAGTCTCACAGCGTACGGATAGCAGGACCTGGTTCTGGCTGACCCCAGAGCCTGAGCTTTTAACCTCACCAGCCTCCTCCCCTCCTGGCCTCCCCTCGAGGAAGAACAGCCAAAACAGGTGTGCGGAGATGGGGGAGAAGACATCCAGGGATAGACAAAGCACCTCATTAGCATATGGAACTACTGAGCCATCTGCAGGCCTTGAGCAAAATGCTTTTCACCCCATCTCCAACAACCCCTGGATCTGCTTCCATTTAATCTGACACTCCAAAAGCCTGAATATGAAATGATTGGGGGCAGAAGGTCAATTAGCAAATTCATTAACAGGATTAAACATCTCTCCTCTGTGCTAATCATTTCTGTGAACTAAATTCTTCTCCCTTTGTTACAGCCATGTTGCCTGTCACAGAAGGATGGAGCGCTTAAATACCTCCAAGGCTGTTAGGATTTCAAACCATCAGAATCGGACACCAGAATCAGTCTGTGTTTTCACAGGGTCCAGAGAGGCAGGGAGGGATCAGTGGGTGGATGAGTGGTCATCCTTGCAAAGGAAACAAACGCAAGAATTTGCTGGTGCATTTGCCTTCTGCTTTCTCATTAGTTCCTTTCCTGTCCTTAGCCACACATTGGCCTAAATCTGTATTACACATATATATGTGGTATAGCAGGTACAGACACATGCTCTTGATTAGACAGACCTGGATTCAAAACCTAGCTGTGCAACTTATTAGCTATGTGACCTCAGGCAGGTCCCCTTGCCTCTGTGAACTTTCGTTTCCACATCTAGAGAATTAAGATATTGATAGTAATTACCTCCAAGGTCGTTATGAGAATTAAATGCAATAATGCATGTAAGATACTGTGGTCAGAACATAGCAAGGGTGAATTAGAGGCAAGTTACTGCTGTTTGGAGCCATGCCACTCAAAGTGTGGTCCTCACACCAGCAACCTCTGCATCACCTGGGAGCTTATTAGGAATGCAGAGTCGCAGGCCCCTACTGAATCTTGCTTTTTTTTTTTTTTTTTGCGGTACGCGGGGCCCTCACTGCTGTGGCCTCTCCCGTTGCGGAGCACAGGCTCCGGACGCGCAGGCTCAGCGGCCATGGCTCACGGGCCCAGCTGCTCCGCAGCATGTGGGATCCTCCCGGACTGGGGCACGAACCCGTGTCCCCTGCATCGGCAGGCGGACTCTCAACCACTGCGCCACCAGGGAAGCCCCCTGAATCTTGCATTTTTAACAAGATCTCCTGGTGGCTTGGATGCCCACTGCAGTTGGAGAAACATTGACTTAGAGCACAGATTATAGTGTGCATGTGTGTGTATATATTGATATATATGTATATATGTAATTATAGGATTATATATCAAACTGGCAGGGACCTTTGAAGCCTTCTGGTTTAAGTATCATTTTAGGATAACCAAACAAGTCCAGAGAAGGTGAGTTGTCTGCCCACAGTCACACAGCTTGAGCGTCAGCCCTGCGATCTGAACCCCAGGCTTCCCCAGCACTGCTTGTTTTTATATGAATTGCCAGGAAGTCAGATTTCCCCAGATCACCGTTTCTGCAATTGATCCTTTTTTCTTTTTTTTCCTTAAATGAAACAGAAGGGTAGGACTATGTATGCCCATTAAGTTTTCATCTGCTAATTTAAAATGTTATTACAGCCAAATGACATCCTGAATCTTGATTTTACCAGCCATCACCTTAGCTTTACCTCCAAGATCTATGCTACCTGAAGGTGTGACAAGGGGGCATTCTAGGTCTTCATCTAGTTGGCTTCCAAGATCGTAGGCCAGGACAGGGTGCAGGACAGACTGGTGTGAACTACTGACATCTCTCCACAAGGGATTTCCTTGACAATGCTCAGTATGGCAGAGTAGGCTGGCTGCCTGGATTCTGAGCAAAAGCCTTTGTGTGGGATTTGAAGCCAGAAGACTTGACAGAAGTTAATAGGAGTCTAATGGACAAAGGAAGGGCCTGAAGCATGCAAGTCAAATGCCTTTTCCAGGGGGCCTAGTAGGATGTCTCTGTTGGAAAACAAACGAACAATCCTAGTTATGGTAGGAAGCTTTCTGCACCAAGCAATTAATCAGGACTCCTCCAGGGTAAATAGGCTTGTTTACGGTAGAAATTGGAGAGATGGGGAAGCATTGCTTGAAGAGGAGGAATTCTCACTTTTGAAGGCCTGCCATGTCCCAGAGCCTTCTGCATGCCTAATCTTCTTTCATTTCTGTAGTAGTCCTATGATGGATGTTTTGTTATCCTCTTTTTGCAAATTGGGAAACTGAGGCTCAGGGAGGTTCTATGATCATCCAGTATTAGAGAGCAAGGATTTGAAGCATGTCTGATTCCAAGTTACCTCCTCCGGCCTGAGGGCACATCCAGGGCAAGCAGGCCTCTGACCCCCAAGAAGAGGTTGAACAACTGTGGCTGCTCCCGAGCTTTTAGAGACAGGAAATGACAGCCACTGGCCTCCTCACCCATCCGACCCTGGAGCCAGAAGAAGAGGAGGGCTCGGCTGGTGGCCAAGAGAGGGCTCTGGAGGCCACAGGGCGCCCAGCTGCCTTTGGGAAGCCAGTGCATTAGCATTCATGTGATGGAGGCTGCACTTCAATCCCTCCCCCCACCCCCGGTCCTGGGAGGGATTATGGAAGTGGCTTCAAGTCCAGTATATCCATAGCCCACCTTTTACCCTGGGCAAGTTAGAGTCACCTGTAGGGCCTCTGTTCATCTTGGAAAAGGAATAATCACACGCCGACATTGTAGGGTTCTTGTGGCTTTTAGGTATGTGGCACATAGTAAGGGCTCAATGCATGGTAATGGTTCTTAATATTGGTAGCATTTATTATTCCTGTCACTAATGGAGAGATTAATATAATAGGTGATGAATAACGATAGACCAGAAATTTTGTGTGTCCCTCTTTGGTGGAACCTATATGGCTTGGATTCACCTTGAATCCCCTGGTCCTGGAACTCTGAGCCTGAGGGGGTCCCCTGAATGGATCACATATTGTTGGTGGGGTTGTTTAGCAAAATGGGGATAACCTGTCAGCACTGGGGGCTAGGTGCTATTCTGTCAAATAAGGAATTCAGTTTGAAGACCAAATAGTCTTAGATTTAAATCCCAGGCTTGCCTCTTATTGGCTGTGTGGCTGGAGGTAAGTTACTAGGTGAACCTTAGTTTCTTTGTGTGTCCAGTGAGGTTTATAATACTGACCACATCAGCTCCTTAGAAGAGTATGAAAAATCAAGTGTAAATGGAGCTAAGGATGAGGATTTGTCTCCCAGGCAGCTCAGGACAGGAGGTAATGGAACAACTAAAGTGGTTTTGGGATTAGAGCTGCCTGCAGCTTTATCTGTTATGGAGTTGATTTATTGTCCCCCAAAACCCTGGAACAGAATCAAGAAGGGGATGAAGGGAGGGAGAGGGGTGATACGAGTGTGGAAGAAAAGGTAAACATGTAGAGTGCAGGTATCAATAGTAGGCTGCCTACCCATAGCAAGCACCGGATACAGAGAGAATTCCTTCACTGTTGCCATTTTTACTGTTGCGACTGTTATTATTGTTCAAAGGTGTGTATGGGAATCCAGGTAGAAAGGAGAACTCAAGCAAAGACACCGAGGGAGGGGATAGAGTGATGGACGGAAGCTAGGCTGAATCTATTCAAGGTTACAAAGCACCGAGTGCAATCTGGAAAGGATGGAAACTGAGGCAGGCTCCCCCGCTTCCCCAGACTTCTCATATCACCCAGTGACTCTTTAAAGGGTGTTTGGTGCATGTGCATTTGTGTAGAGAGAGATAAAGGGTGCTACCTTGAATGGGACATCAGACACTGGGCTGGGCACGTCCCCTAAATTTTCTCATTTAATTGTCACACAATCCCTTGAGGTAGATACTGTTACTATTTCTATTTTAGAACTGTGAAAACTGAAGCTCAGAGAGAACTGACTTGCCCAAGGCCGAAGGCCAAAGTGCAGGGACAGCGTTGAAGCCAGGCCCATCTGTCCCTTAGGTCTCTGTAGTGCCATCGCTCAGAGACTTTACACCTACTACCTGGCATTAGCTCCATTTGACACTTGAGGACGTTGAGGCTCAGGAAAGCTGCTTCTGTGGGAGCTCAAAGCGACGCAAGACTAATCCCAGTTCTCCTGGCTGCCAGCTCTGTGATCTCTCCCCGGTAGCTCGAACATCATTGGAACTGACAACATAAAAGTCTCCCATCCCTTCTCTCCTTCTCTTCCTGCCTTTCTTGGCCTTCTTCCAAAACTTTGGAAGAGCAGTAAACTAGCTCAAGGGACAGAAAGGCTGTAGGAAGCTCAAACCCAAAACCAATTTGGTCTTCACACAACTTCCATCTGAGCTGCCTGGGAGACAAGCCCTTCTCCCGCCACCGTTGCTCTCATGTCAGTGGGCAGCAGCCAGACGAAAAGACTGACATATATTGTTCCTCTTAGTCCAGACCCCACTGAATGCAGAGAGCGTTCCATGTAATGGTGAAATGCACACACTTAGCAGCCAGGCACTTCTTGTGTAGAACCTGGCTCTGTCTTTCTTGAGCTGTGTGATCTTGGGTAAGTCACCTACTCTCTCTGAACCTCAGATTGGTCTTCTGTAAAATAGGGCTAACAGCTCCCTCCAAGGTTGTTGTAAGGATTAACTGAAAAGGTGTATATAAAACACTTGCCTCGTAATAGGCACTCATTTGAGGGTTAACAATGGTTTTGGTTGTTATGGTTTGACCCAGTGAGTTCTGGGCTATAGACTTAATAAATATAGGCTTCTCTGCAACCGCAATCCTAGTCCCTAGCACAAGTATGATGGTCCCTGGTATGTGCTGTCATTCTCTTATCTATTACCCATGGCAGAAATTGATCATCCATCATAGTACTTTTTCCTTCTGAGCTGGAATGTGACTCAGAATCCTTCTTAACACAGCATTCCAAGCAGTCACTACCAATTGATTACAGTTGACATGGAGATAGGTGAAATTTCTTTGCATCCCAGTTCTGATCAAGTTCACATTCTCTGCTCCCTCTGTACAACCCAGGCTATCTCTCTGCTCTGTCTCCATTCTGCTCCCGTGAGTGCTTTTCTGTGTGTGTGTGTGTGTGTGTGTGCGCGCACGCGTGCATTTAAACTCTTCTTCCAGGCTGAAAGACCATTCCAGTCATTTGTGTGTTGCCGTATATGTACAAATCTCTATACTTTCAGAATCCCATTTGCCATGTCATGCCTGTGGCTTGGGATCTGCAAGTAACATCAGCTCGTATCTGGGAAGGATGGCAGGTGGGAATCAAGTTAGAACTTGGGAAAGCAAATCCATGCACAGCACGCACCATCAGCCACCTTTAGGAGTGACACAAGAGATGGTGGTTGGGTATGAATTTGAAGTTTCAGAAGGTTTAACACTCCATTGGCTGATGACTGTATTCTCAGGGAGGCAGGCCTAGAATAGAAAAATGTATTCTCTAGGGTAATGCTAGCTGCTATAACAAATAGACCCCAATATTTCAATGGCTTAACACATAGAATTTTATTTATCATTCATAGAGCTGTTCAATGTGGGTGTTCCTGGTGGGCTAGTAGCTTTCTTCCACGTGGTCACTCAGGGATCCAGCTTCCTTCCATCTTGTCACTCCACCAACCCTAGGGCCTCCTTTACATCTAGGTAAAGGGGGTAGAGATAACACACTGCTTCTTAACCACTGTGACCCAGCCATGACCGACATCACTTATACACAGATTTCACCGGGAGAGTTTGTGCCTAACCCCAGCCAGATGTGGTGGGGAGGTGGGGTAGGGGAAGGAGGCAGAAAATGCGGTCGCTGGTTGGCTCCCCAGCAAGTTTGTACTCTTGGGGAAGCTAAGATGGAGGTAGTGTGAAGACCACAGCCAGGCCTGCCACAGACAGCAGTTCAGGGATGGGCACCCAATCAGCTGGGTAGGGTCCTACCTGGGGAAGGAGTCTGAGTCCAGATGCTCTTGGGTCCTCTTGGGCATAGAAAAGGGCAGATCACTTGTGTGATCCTAGGGTCAACTATCTCCCTCCTGGGGAAAGGATGCAGCAAACAGTCAGAGTCTGATGCTATGAAACCTTCTTGTGGTTCAGCCAGCATCCCAGATGATTCTAGGTTCATCAGGAAACTTTATGATTATTATAACATGCCTTCCCAGGCAGCTCTGCCTCTAGGGAGAGACAGAACTGGTCACGACAGCTTCAGCAGTCCTGCTTTGCACGGCAGTTCCTTTTCTCAGTGTGGTTTATATTTTGGTCTCATGATCTGGGTTAACGGGAGTGTTCTCCTGACAGATGGGTCCCTTCTGGGTGTTCCAGGAAAAGCAGGTTTCCGAACCTCCAAGGCTGGGGGCCAGGGGCTGGGGAGTTCACCAAAGTAAATGCCACCTTGTGAGGTCTCTGGGAAGCAGCCAGCAGCCTCTCCTGGGCACCACTCCTGCCTCATCACGAGGCATCTTTCACTGGCCCATGAGCATATAAGAGCCACATTCACAGACCCGTAGGCCTGGGTCTGTTTCCAGCTGCACGTGGGACATTCTGGCAGCTTCTCCCCGATCTCTATATGGAAGGAAACAGGAAGGAGAGGAGATGAGAGAAAAAAAAATTAAAAAAACATGCTCAGTTTTCCCTCCAAAGCATACCTTGTGAGCCTCATCTGTACAGGATTTGGAACAAAGGAATCCTGGTGCTTTGATGATCGTGTCTGCAGTGGTTGTTGAAATGAGCCTGACACCGGTGGCTTAGTAGGAATTATAATTACATCAGAAGACCTGAGGCAACCGAATAAACTGATTAGTTGCTTGCTCCTAGTTGATAGATTTCCCCCCCCCTCTGGGTCATAAATAGGGCCGTAGGAGATGGTGGAAGCTTGCTGGGTGGCAGTACTCAGAGATGGGGCTGTGTACATCCAGGAAGCCAAACCAAGTGATACTGACAGGTGCCCCTGTCAGGCTGACAGGTGTCCACCTGCTCCTGCACAGGAGGTCTCCCCCAGGCCAGGAACTGCGCTCAGAGGAAGGGAGTCGGACTGTGGCGAGCATCCTCGGAGCAGGCTGATGGTGATTGGATTGCTAGGCAGTGCTCTGGGAAGCCCTCCCCCAGGAAAGCTGAAGCCTTCTGCCAGGCATAATTATTGCATGGATAATTACACAATTCAGAGCCTGCTGGAGAATCCTGGGCTGGTGCCAGAGCAGAGAGGCAGGGTTTTGGGACTGTGACCGATCACTGCTTCTCAGGGCCGAGTTTTAAAGAAGAGGGTAATCTTTTGGCCTCCTAAGAATCCCAGCTGGCAGGGCTAGGACTTGGCACATGTAAAGTCGATAGAGGTAGGAAGTTGATGAGTTTGCTCTTCTTCTGTCTACCCTCCTCAAGGAAGGATCCCAGAGTTCTAACCTAAGCCCTCTTGTGTACTCCCTCCCTGGGAGAGCCCATCCCCTCCCACAAGCACCTAGATACTATTGACGCCAAGTACTCCAGCACCCACGTTGCCCTCTGAGCTTCAGCCATGCATCTCCAAGTGCATGCTGGGCATCATCCTTCGGATATCTCCTGCCACTCACCACGCCCCACACTGAGCTCCACTCCTCTTACCCCAATCTGCTGCTCAGCCATATTCTCTTCTCGGCCAACAACACCCCATCCTCCCAGACCAGACCCCCACCTGCCACCCTCATGACAACCACCCCTATCGGATGCCACTGTGCCCTTCCCCTAGTTCCTCAAACGTGGCCTTGCCCTGCTTGAAAATGTAAGTGTGGAATGGAAGGATGGAAGGGTGGATGCTCCAGGCTCTGAAGCTGGACTGTGGTTTGAATCTTGACTCCATCACCTGCTAGCTGGGTGACCTTGGGCAAATCACTTGACCCCACTGTCCTTCTTTCTTCCCATCTACAACGTACAAATAACAGTAACCAGAGAACCTACCCCGTGGGATTGTTGGGAGGATTCAATGAAATAATTCACGTAAAGCACTCAACCGAATTAGTACACAGTAGCTCTTTTATCGAATGTTTGCTGCATGTCCCATGGTGGATACTCACAAAACAGCAAATCCAAAAAGAAAAAACAGATTTGAACCGGTCCACCTTTTCATTTTAGAGGGAGAAACTGAGGTCCTGAGAGGAGAAGGGCCCTACCCCTTTCCACCCCAGAAGCCTGACTCCTGAACCCCAGCCTGGAGCTCTCTCTTCCGAGGCCCAGCCCACCAAGTGTGGAGTCGGACGGCTTCCCTCTGGATGGTCATGTGCTCTGAGTTCTCCAAGGGCTCACCAGGCATGAGAGGGCTGTCACCCCTACAAAACCCCTGCCTCTGAGAAGTGGGTTGGGGCCGGGGAGGAAAAACATGCAACTTGGTTTTGTTCCAGATTGAATGAAATAAGGGGGCAGGTGCAAGGCTTGGGGAACTGTGTCTGAGACATTCTAGTCTTAGGGAGGCCCTGGGCTCAGTCTGAGGTGCCCCATTTACTGGGTCCCTGCTGTGTGCCTGGGCTTGGGAAACCGCTGCCTCTGTGGGCCTGTCCCTGTCTCTGGTCTCTGAGGGGCTGAGCCCACACTTTGCAAATTGCCTGGGTCCTAACCCGGCTCCAGCACTTACCATTTGGATGTCCTTGGGCAAGTGGCTTAACCTCCCTGAGCCTGTTGGCTCTTCTGTGAAATGGGGGATCAAAATCCCCCATAGGGGTGTTGTGAGGATAAAGGAAGTAACCTGCGGAAAAGCCCCGAGGTAGTGCCTGAGACTTAACAAAGTCTAACAAGGGAATAACCAAGCACTCCAGTGTCTGGAGCGTGCCCTTCATCAACGTGCATTCCCTTCCTGGAATGCGGAGGAAGGAAGACCTCCGTGAAAACCCGACATAGATCTTTGCCGATCGGCAGTTTTTCCGTGAGTTAATTTGGGAGCCTTGACCTTTCCTGCCATGTGTCTCTGACTCAGACTGCAGTATCGCAGTGCCAGCCAAATGTGGTGACAAGCCCCTTTCCTAGGCAACTAAGCAGAGGCAGGAGTGCTCTGGATGCTTCTCCTCGGGTGGGAGGGAGGGGAGGGTGGAGGGAGCCATCTGACTCCCCAGGGTCCGCCTGGTGAAGGGAGTAATTCCAGTACTTGTGTCTCTGTCGTCCCCCTCAGCAAGGGGTGAGGGTTAGTTCGTGCCCCGTGCTCAGAAGCCTCACGCCTGCACAGCCTCATCTCTGCCAATCACCAGGGAAACGGTGCCACAGCCCAGAAATGCCAGAGCTGACCAGGCTGCTCTCCTGGGGTGACTCTGTACTCCATGCAATTCCATCTCACAACCACCCTTGGCATTTCTCCCAGGCGCCAGGCCCCGGCTCAGCCCTGCCGAGTCTCCCAGTACTAGCACCCACGATCTGCCCTGGATCATCAGGCACTTTCACCTACAGCTGGGTTCAAAACCCGGCTCTTCCACCTTCCAGCTGTGTGACCTTGCCGAGCTCATGTCACATTCTTGGGACCCAGTTTCCTCATTTGTAAAAGTCAGTTGTGACTATGAAGCTGGCACCAAGTCTGCAGTGCTTAGCACAGGGCCTGACCCACAGCACACTCTCAATAAAAGTCAGCTTTTTTTTTTTTTTTTTGGTCCTCATCAAAGGACCTACATGGTAGCCCATTTCTGAAGAGAGGTCCATGCAGTCAAGGGACACGGTCTGGGTCGGGGGGTGGGTGTGGAGAGGTTCATTCATTCTCCTGCATATCGAGTGTGTGCTGCACCCAGATCATGCCCCTCCAATTGGAGATCTGTCCTTCTGGGCCTTGCAAATTTGCTGGAATTGGAGAGTCACCAATGAAATCCAGGTAGTGACATGTGGGAGGGGAAGACTGAGACAGTGTCAGCTGCTTTCATCCCATCCTCACTGTTTGGGACACCTCCGCCCAGCCTCGCACCCACACCCTTCATCTGACGACCTACTTCCTATCCTCTGGGGCTTGGTATAGGCATCACCTCCTCCAGGAAGCCTTCCCGTGTCTCTCCTCCATCCCAAAGCTGGCTTAGGTGATCCTTCTCCAGGTTCCAGGACACCGTTGCTCTCCAGGAGCCCAGCATGAAGCTCCAGACCATGAAGCCTGAAGGTCTGAGTTCAAGGTGTCTTCAACTTACAGTGCCTGACATATGGCAGGAGGCAAATAAAGCTACGTGTTCACTTAGTTATTTGCTAATATTCTGTCCTGTTACAAAGGAGATTTGAGGCAACTGAATGAATGAATGTTTGCAGAGCTGAATTAAACTGAGGAGGCAGGGGTGCTGGCCCAGGAAACCACATGGGCATGGCATCAAGAAGACCTGGGGGAGAATTCTGATCGTGGCCCTGTGGCTTCTATAGTCCTTTGGAAAAGTCATTTTCCTCCTTAGAACCTCAGTGAGCTCATAACCCATGAAATGGGGCTGTGAAGGTTCTGAGGACCCAGTGTGAGGCCACACGCCAAAGTCAGCAGCTCAGAGCTGATGCAGAGCCAGGCATATGAGTTTGGCCTTTCAAACTATTCAGGAATGACCCAAAGACCCACAGCAGGTGGTCACTAGTTATTTTGCAAAGGTACACACTTGAAGGGTGCTCCTTGGACGCCTGAAGGTGAGGGAGGGTCACTGAGCTGGAGGTTTGCACATGTGCTTACACACTCACATACCCTCCCCCAGCATGCACGTCTTAAGACAACTTCATTTTCTTCTGTCTGTCTTTGGGTTCCTGGTAACAGTGAAAGCATTAAATAAATAAATAAAACACGTATGTTTTTGAGAATAATGATCTAATCTAATGCCACATAGTATTTGTTTGGGGGGCAAAATTTATTTTAATAGTTTCAAAAATGATTATCGCCCTGTATTTATAGAAACACAGTGGTTCTTAAGGGGTCATTTTACTTTTGTTATCTTTCACTGCACATCAGGGAGAGGGCAAGCTGCAGTGGTATTTGTGAGCTGGAGGATCCAGGAAGGCTTCAGGAGCTCACCCTGGAGTTTTAAGGATTGACTGCATGAGAAATTCTGCCCGGGGCCTGCCCTCGGGGGGAACTTGTGTCTCAGCAGCCAATCCCACCCAGGCTGCTCTGACTCAGCCTCCCAGCTGCTCTGGAACCAGAGGCTGCAGTGGCTCCCTGGCAACCCCTCATCCCCACTCACCCCGCTACCTGGCCCTTCACCTCTCCCAGTACCCTGCTGCAGTCAGCAGGCCCTTTTTTCAGGAGTGAGCTACAAGTGATCTCTGGGTAGCTGGATAGCTGTTTTGAAGGCCTGTTAGACCTTCCCAGCACCATATGGGCTTGTGCGAAGAGCTGCAGGCCAGACTTCAGTTCCACCGTGGTATTTGCTAGCTGGATGGCCTTCCTTATCTGTAGAATGGGCCATCCTGCACAGCTGGCATGAGGAATTCATGAGAAGTGTTAATGTCTAGTGCCTGGGGCACAGCAGGAGTTCAGAAAATGTAGTCGGTCTTCCTAAGGAATCTGGAAGATAGTTGGAAACACATGTCCAAGGGCGTATGGTTGCTGATGTGGCAAGAGCCAGGCTTATTTGGAGAGCGGAGGCCTTTGTGGGATGTCAGAGTAAATCGGGCCCCTTACCCTTTATTCCGCCCTCTCTGCCTGTTGGCAGGAAATCTTGGACTCATTCTGAGACCTCAAGATGTCACAGGGTCATGGACACCCAATCAGAGAAATCCAAGGGTCTAAAAGGACTTGGGGCTATTTTTCATTTGGAAAGGAGGAGACTTCGTGCAGGGATTTGTGCTGATACCGCCTCTGAATGCACATGCACGTGGGGAATGTCATTCCAGACAGGGTGATGCTCTGAATTTGAGAATGGAACCCACTGGCCTCCCTTCAACAATTCAGCGGAGCTGGCAGTTATTGAATAGGAGACAATTGTTAGCCTCAAAGATGGGCCCTTGGCCCATTTGCAGAATGAAGGGTGAATGGGCATCCCATCTGCATTAGTCAGGACCTTTTCAGTTCCAAACAACAGAAAGCCAACTCTTACTCTTTAAGAAAAAAATAAGGACTTGTTGGTTCATGTATTAAGAAGGCCAGGGTAGGGTAAACTTCAGTCGCAGCTGAATCCAGGTACTCAAAGACAGTGTCAACAGGAGTCTGTGGATTTCCATTTCTCAGGTCTGCTCTCCTTTCTTTTGGCTTCATTCTCAGGAGAGCTGTAGCTCTGGGGTTCTGAGAGCAGCCACCAGCAGCCCTAGACTCACGCTCTGCCAGCTCAGCAACCTCATTGGGAAAGAGCTTCTCAGTAGTTCCAGGAAAATCCCAGGGCTGGCTCTCATTGGCCTACATTGGCCACACACTGCACTCTGATTGGCCAGGATGTAGGAGGAAGGACAATTCTGCCTTAACAACCAAGTGGACTGTATTTGGAGGAAGAGTGGGAAAACCCAGGAGCTCATCCTAGAAGAAGAGCAATGGCCGCTGGGCTGGTGGAAGCAAAAGATGTTGCTGCCTTGTTAAAAGATGCAAGGTTTCTGGCAAGGACTAATCTCACGCCGAGGCACTACTCACTCTAACTTCCAGCCTAAATAATCATAAATCATCCTCTCTTGCATTTGCTGGACACCTGCTTCATGTTAGGCACTGTGCTTACTGTTGAACACTCATCTTCTTGGGAGCTTCTGAGATTGGTTCTGTTATCATTATTCCCATTTGACAGATGGCAAACCATAGACTTACAGAGTAGAATACCAAAGTTGCCCAGGGTTAGAGCTTATAAAGGGCAGAGTTGGGATTTGAACCCACATTAGATAGTCTGACTGCAGAGTGCAGACTCTTAGTCACCAGGTCATAGAGTCTTCCCCCAAATTGCCTCACAGCTCTCCCCTTCTATGCCTTTGCTCTTGTCGGTCTCTAGACTTTCAATGCCTTCCTTCCCATCCTTACTCCCTTGCCAAGCCTATCCTTTTTTTAAGTCTATATTTTAAACTTTTATTTATTTATTTATTTTCTTTATTTTTTTGGCTGCGTTGGGTCTTGATTGTGGGGCGCGGGATCTTCGTTGTGGCGCTCGGGCTTCTCACTAGTTGTGGCGTGCAGGCTTCAGAGCACGTAGGCTCTGTAGTTTGCGGCACGCAGGCTCTCTCACTGAGGCGCATGAGCTCAGTAGTTGTGGCGCACCAGCTTAGTTGCCCCGCGGCATGTGGGATCTTAGTTCCCCGACCAGGGATCTAATCCGCGTACCCTGCATTGGAAGGCGGATTCTTTACTACTGGACCACCAGGGAATTCCCACCAAACCTATCCTTGAATATTGTCTCATCTGAATAGTTTTCTTGGGGATTCATGCTTTCTACGCCACCATGGTCACCAACCCATTACAGAATGCTGTGGGTGTATTTATTTCTCCTGGATGGCCAGCTCTTGGCAAGCGGGCACCGTATCTCTCATTTACCGTTCCAGCACCTAGTACAGTGCCCGGCACATGTAGGTGCTCATTGCTCATGAGATATTGGTTGATTGTTTAGATGGCAGCATAAATAGAATCAAAGCACAGATGGTTGCCAGGACTCCAGGATAGGACTATATTGGTGGTGATGATCTCACAACTATGAGTATTATGTTAATGATAGCATACGTGTCAGGTACAACATTAGGGGCTTTGCAAACTGCTCCTTTTAATCCTCCCAACAATGCTGCGGGTATTACTCTTCTCATTTTGTAGGTGAGGAAATTGGGGCTCAAGTTGACTTGCCCAAAGAATAGCATATCGTGTAGCTGGGTTTCAAGGACAATGATGGGGCTGCCTGACGCTTTCATACCCTTCTGCCTCTCATACCTAGAGAGCTGCCCACAAGGTTGGCCCTTCAGCAGTTTTTGGCGCCCCAGGATCTATAGAACACTTTCCCTGTGTTTGGAAAATTCCTGACATTAGAAACTCTCCCTCCCCAAGGTGGGAACTCACACTCAGACTTTCTGCTGCCCTTGCGTCTAGGGCTAAGATAGCAGAGGGACCCACATGAGGCTTTATTTGGAAGAGATTCACCTAAGGAAGTATGGACTCCATTTTTGGCGAGGGTAGCAGCAGAGGCAAACAGCTTTGTAGAGGCAGTGGTGGGGATATTCTGGTGTCTAGTTCCTAGTGTGGCCATGGTGCCTATACCGAGCAATGGGAATGTGGGTGGCGTCTCTCCTAGAGAGGGCTTGAACATTGTTCCAGGTAGGATGGCTTCCAAACCTAACACCTTGACCCTCTTGGAGATTCTCTGAATTCCCAAATATCTTCTAATAACTTCTTTCTCTGTGTAAACCAAGTAGAGTGGATACTGTAGTTTGCAACCAAGACCCTTACCTGATAGGTGCATCCTCGTAGGACAGAGTGTGTGGGTTTAAGACTTGACCCTGTGTGAAGGCAGCATGAGCCCTAGACGATCAGTAGAATCAGGCGAGGACAAGGCAGTATCTGTAGAAAATTAAAGAGGGGAATTGTGCTGATGGGTCTTTGGAAACGTTTGCCTCCTACCTTAGTACTTTCAAACTTTTGTGCACACAGATCACCTGGGAGTGTTGTTAAAATGCAAATTCTGATTCTGGAGGTCTGGGCTGGGACCTAGAATCCTGTGCTCCCAATGCCTAGCTACCCTGGGTTTTGTTGAAGCTGGTAGTCTGAGGGTCACCAGTGAGGTGGTGAGGTTCCGGTGGCCTCAGGCGAAACTTTGCACATGACATAAATACCGACTTCAATTTCATGAAATAATGAGATCAAGTCCTCCTCTGGCAAGTCCACCACTAACAATTATTCCTATCTTTGGTAACATCACTTCTATGGCACTGGGAGTTTCAAATCTCATAATGAGCATGCTTTGTTATGCCACTCCTGCTCCTAATGAAGACATTTTAATAATTTGCTTTGTTGAAGAAACAGGATAGGTTCCTTTACCCCACAGTGCAGCATGAGAGGAATGTGGTTTGCTATTTTTACCTCTGACTCAATCGAGGGCAGGCCAAAATGTGTGAGGCACTGCAGGAGCCCCAGTACCCCAACCCAGGGGGAAGAGGCCCTTGAAGCAGCCATATGGCCTCTGAAATCATCAAGTCCTGGCCCCATGTGTTTCCAGACCCAGCTCACACTATTTCCCATGGTCACCTGGCCTCAGGCCACTCTCAGCTCCCTAAGCAGGACAGCCCTTTCTCTCCGCCAAGCCTGTGCATAGGCAATTCCCAAACCTGGAACGTCATCACCACTGCCATTCTTATCCATCTGGCCAACTCCTCCATGATCTTCAAAACCCAGTTCCTGGGTCACCTCCTCTAGGAAGTCTTCCTTGACCTTCCTTCTTTCTAGCCCTTAGACTGACCTAAATCTTAGAGATCAGTACTTCATATTAAAAATTCTTCTTGGCTTATAGCCTGCAGCCAACTCAGACCACAGACTTGGGTATGTAAGAAACGTTGCTTTCTTTATTGTTTGGTAACCGAGCTTAATTTCAACTTCAGGCCTTCATTCTGCCAAATGAAAGAAACAAAATCTTAGTCAATTTAGGTTCCTCCCCCACTTCTCTGGAGTTGCATTTTTGTGTCAGGAAGTTTCTGCCATCACAGGCAGGCAGGGGTACCAAAGCATGGGGCGGTGCGGGGGGGGCATTTGGTCCTCAGTCTTCTCTCTGTGCTCGCATCCACTCTGATGTCCTTGACCCATCTTGCTTCAGGTCACAGGTCCATGCGGATCCCTGGGGTATTCTCCATATCTGAGCCTCAAGGCCTCCTGAGTCTAGTTCATGCTCTCTCTCTCTCATATTCCTGAGACCCTCTTGGGCATAAGGAGATAGTGGGCTTTCTGGGATAAGGTCCTCTGACACCACCTCAGACACGTTGTCCAGGACGCCCCATGAGGCCGTCTTGGTATCCAGATCACAAGCCACAAGGCTGTGTGGCTGCCCTCTGCTCTCAGACCCGCCCCTCATGCTGCCTTAGGGACTCGGCTGGAGGGGAGGGTCACAGTCCCTTTTCAGGTGACCACCAACAAACACTTAGTCTTCCTTCCCCTCAGATTGTCCTCCTTCTCCTTGCCCCAGTTCGGGCAAATTTTAGATACAGGGCAGGGGAGGGGGTGGTGAGGCAGAGGTTTCTCTGACCAAGAAGGTAGCTTTCAGATCCGTTGTTTTTTCCAGGAGTCCTTCACAGCTCTGGGCTTGTGGAATTCAGAGAGTCCACAGAATCAAAAGCCTTTTCTCTGACAACTGTAGGTTGTCAGATTCTGTTTAGAGACTCAGAAGTCAAGCAGGGCCTTCTTTGTTCTCTGCTTTCTGGGGGCAGTCAGTGTGGAACGCCCTGCCTGCACCCCGAATTGGGGAGGGGTCTCTGGATGTTGAGAATAACAAGACAGGAGAACACAACAGACTCAGAGAGCTCAGAGAGGGGAAAGGCAGCACCTCCCTCATCTCTACATTTCCAGAACCAGGCATAGCGTAACAAGGGTTAAAACCAGCCAACATTTATGGAGAGTTTCTGATGAGCATGGCACTGCTCTCCCTACACCGTCTCACAATCCTATGCAGCAGGTACTATTTCTATCCTGATTCTTCAGCCAAGGAAACTAATGTACAGAAGGTTGGATAGCTTGCCCAAGGCCGTGCTGCCAGAGTTCACAGTCCCCCCAGGCAGTGTAAGCTCAGAGCCTTAACCACTGGGTTCCACTGCCTCCTATGCCCAGCGCTTGGCACAGTGCCTGGAATTCGACTCTGTAATTTCGTAGTTGTGTGGCATCGGATCAGTGTCTCAACCCCTCTAAGTGTCACTTTCCTCATCTTTAGAATGGGGGTCGTACATGTGGGGAAGATGTGAACCCAGAGAGACTCAGGTTCAAGTTGTTTGACGGACAGAGCTCCAGCGTTGAATCCCAAGACTTGAGTGCACAAAGTTCACATTTCATCTTTTAGATTGCAGTCCTTGGGAAGTCACAGCTCCTCTCCCAATGCCTGTCTCCTGACCTGCAAAATGGGTACAACCAACATCTCTGGTAAACAGTAAATTATAAGCCTTGGTTCCAGCAGGGAGTGGGGTCAGGAGGGCAATGGGCTAGACCGGGTGGGCTGGCTGGGCTCAGGCCCTCAAGTGTTTTCCTAGGCAGTTGTTCGTTCATTGGCTCAGTGTCACCCCAGCCTCACCCTGCAGTCAGTCTCTGCCCAATAGAAGCTCCAGACAGGACTAACTGCCCAGCCCAGAAGGGAGGCCCAGGAGTCGTGAGCCTGCGGGGTGACACGCGGGGCCTCACGGGACTCGGGCTATGGCAGCTGCCTCCCGGCCCAGGATGGATCATTTAGCAGCCGAAGCCCCCTCCTGTGTGCAGTGGTCTGTGCTGGCTGCCTCAGTTTCTCAGAGAGTCTGATGAACGTGTTTCTCCCACAGCAGTGGCTGCTTCATTTGTTTGTTCTCGTAGTTTCCATTTCTCATTAGAGGCTAAATCGTCCCATGGCTGCAGATCCTGTTGTCCCTGACTCAGCCAGCGGGGGCTCTGTGGGTTTCAGGGGCTGTGGTCCCAGTACCATCCCAGTGACCCAGGGGGAGGTCAGGAGCAGTGGTACCTGCCAGGGTCTGTCTCAGAGGATGCAAATTAGGTTAGCTCCTGTCCTCAGAGACTTCATGGGGGTAGGTAGGGGCGGAAAGTTCTGCCTGACCCCTGGCCTAGTAACTCAGTGGAACATGATGGGATGCCCTTGGAGTGGGGGAAGAGGAGTGAAGATATGAGCTTTCGTCAATGTTGTTACTCTGTGCTAGAGGCCACAAGGAAAGGCTGGCAGTTTTCTTGGGACAGAAAAAGCCAGAAGACAGTTGTCTTCATTATGGTTGCTATAACAAATGCTTATAAATAACAAGCAGTCACTTCTCACAGTTCTGGAGGCTGGGAAGTCCAAGGTCAAGGTTCTGGCAGATTCAGTGTGTGGTGAGAGCCCACCTCCTGATTCATAAGTTCATAAACATCTGTCTTCTCACTGTGTCCCCAGGTGGTAGAAGAGGCAAGAGAGCCCTCTGGGGCCTCTTTTATCGGGGCACTAATCCCATTCATGAAGACCACATCCTCATGACCTAATCACCCACCAAAGGCCCCACCTCCTAATACCATCACGCTGGGGGTTAGGTTTCAACATATGAATTTTCGGGGGACACAAACATTCGGACCATGGCACCAGGGAACTGGGGATTGTACATCTCTCTGCTTCCCCAGCAACATCTAGTAGGTATACAATGAACACCTACCTCCTACGGATAAAGGACCAGAGAAAAGAGGGGAGGGGACTGCCTTCAGAAGCCCCTCTCCCACTTAGCCCCCAACTTTTTGTAAATCCAGCACCCCTACCCCAGCTGCTCTCCTGTGTGAATGATCACCCTCTGAAAACCTGCAGGAAATGCTAAAATCCCAGCCCGCCCATCCCCACCCCTCGCCTCTCATACTTCTTGAGGCTTTTCCCTGAGCATACACTGGCCTCCCATGTTTATTCAGGGAGTGGGAATTAATAGCATTGTAAATCTACCTCAAACATAATTAAGAAGGTAAATCTACTTTTGAAAAAAAAAGATTTGATCGCACATGTCCAGACCAAATAAAGAAGATTTTAAGTATCTGAGGTGTGCAGCATCATGGGAACTGGGTTCTGCTTCTCCCTGCCAGGAGAACATTGAGGGGTGGGGATGGAGGTGGGAGGGAGTCTTCCAAGGAAGTGGCTCCTCCTGTCCCACCGGTGTAGAGATGGCGCTCAGTCTTCTCACCTGTGAAGCGATATTAATAATACCAGTCTTTGGTGGTTGTCTCGAGGATTGGAAATGATGCCCACTGAGTGCCCAGCTGAGGGTCTCCTCCTGAATATAAGCTCCATAAAGGCAGGATTTTGCTTGTTCCTTGAAGAATCCCAGTGCCTCACACATGGTAGGTGCTTGATTAAAAAAAACAAAACAAAAACAAAACCGTCAAACTCTGAAACCCAGAAACTGGCAGTGGCTTGCCTGGGGTCACACAGCAAGTCAGAGCAGAGTCTGGATTCACACTAAGGACCCCTGCGGTCCTAACCTGGGAGCTCCTTCCACTCACCCAGGAGAGGTGTGCTTTGCTGCATTCCACCAATTACTACTGCCTATGACCTTGAAAACCGCCTTTCTTTCCCTGGACCTCAGTTTTCCCATCAGTAGAATGGGAGTATTGTTAGCGAGAGTCTCATACCTCCACCTTAGTAAACAGGCCAAGCCCTGCCCCACCTTTACCAAGAGCTGACCATTTTCTGTCCAGGCTGTGGCCCACAACCTTTTCTCTACCATCATCAAAACCACCCTCTCCTCCACTTTTCTCTCTACCCTCCCCAAGGATGAAAGAATGGAAATAATGGAAGGCAAACGTTCCCCTGCTGCCAGCCCGGTTCCACCGGTCAAGCTAGAGTGAGGAGAGGAAAGGGACCAGAGCCTCCCCCTCCCCTGCCCCACACCTGCTGAGACCTTAAGGAAAGCGGGGTGGCCCTGGGCTGATTCTCGGTGATTTAACTCTCCCTCACTCCCGCAGCGCACCTGAGTTAAAGATGACCTTGGCAAACAGCCTTATGTATTATTCGTCTGGTGCAGAGAACAGAGTCAAAGAAAACCCATTCGGAAGTCTGCAGAGCTGCTAGTGGGGTTGGGAAGGGCAGGAAAGGAAGGAGGCAGGATGGCAGGACATGTCCCCAAGGTGTTAGGCAAGATGGATTAAGGAGAGGAGAGTCGCACTTGTGAAGCTCTGCTCTGGAAAAATCGTTGCTGAGGAGAGATTACACACCAGAGCTTCACCAGAACGGGGCTTCGCACGAGAGATGGGGCAACAACCAGCTCTCCCCAGACACCCACCCTCACAGCCATCCTTTGGCACTTCAGGCTGGCAGCTCAGAAAGGTAGCAGCTCCGGTCTAAACATCTCCTCCTGCCAAGGCAGGATTGTACCGAGTGAGGAAAGCAGCCTGGCACTGGGGCCACCAGGCCTGGTTTCTACCATCCTGATTCTGCTGTGTGACCTTGGATGAGTCACGTTACCCGCCTGAGCACACGTTCCCTTAACTGTAAATAAGGAAAATAACACCCAGCTCAGGGTACGGATGGGTGGAGCCATGTGGGACAATGGTTAAGGGCAAGGATAAGGGAGTCAGGCGGCCCAAGTTTAGTGATTCAATCACCCCTCTGAGCCTGTTTCTCCATCTGTAACATGGGCCTGGGTAGGTGTCTGTTTCCACCTTTCCTGCTTGTACTAACCCTTGGGCTGGATAGTCTTTGTTTCTGCCTCGTCCTCCACGTGTGCCGGGGAGGCTGACCTGGGAGGACGCTAGCAAGGAGGGCCTACCTCTGGCTTCTGGCTGTTCTAAATGGAGGCATCAGCAGGAGACTAAGGGCAGGAGAGTGAGATCAAGGTACCTGCCCCCAGGCTCCTTCCCCTGGCGTTGTAGCAGGCTGCCTGGCGGGCCCTCAGAAAAGGGCCAGGTCCCTCTCAGGCAGCCCTCTCCACCCAGATCTTTCTGTCTCTGGGTACTGACAGCTGCCCTGCACTCTGTGGATCGGGGTGTTGAAGGCGCCCACTGTTCCCTGTCTGGAGTACTGCACCATCCGGGCAGTACTGCCCTCACCACTGGAGACAGTCCCTTTGTCATGCTGCCTCAGTTTACTCTATTTGAGTGGGCCTTTGTGTCCTGCTGAGACTGTGACTGAAGCAGCTGCCCCTTTGGCCCCAGACCTGGCTCCATTGCCCTTTAGGTGTTTAAAGCAAGAAGAATCCCCACAGCTGAGTTCAGCTCTATGCTATGCCCTGTACACCCCGACACCTCACAACCTCACCTAATCTTTCAAATAGCCCTGGGGGGAAGCTACTATGGTTCTTCCCATTTTGCAGATGAGGAAACTGAGGCTCCAAGAATTGTTCTCAGCCAGGGCTCTAACTATCTGTCCTGCACTCCTTCCCCAGCATGGGCAGAGGAGCTTCTGAGTGCATGTGGTGCAGACTTCCAAGGCACGTTCTCAGGTGGACGTGTCCTCCCCGCAACCACTTTGAGGAACATGTCAGTCTGCAGTCAGGAGAATGATTAAGCAGGGTGATCTGATGAAGCCCACATAGCCTGACATAGCAGATGCGCCATAGATGCTAAACACTCTATTATGATTATTATTATTCCAAAACCCTTTTACCGTAGGGCGGGCGTGGGAAGTCCCCCTAAGGCCAGTTCCTTCCTCACAGCCTCACCAGCCCCTGTTCTTCTGATCACCTTGACTTTGGACTCTGCTGGGTCGGGAGCCACAGGGAGGGTCTGTCCACACACACAGTTGTTCCTCCTCCTTCACTCCTAGCCCCTTCCTTCCTCATCCCCAAGCCTGCCTCTAGGGCCCTCCATCACCTGCTTCTCTCCTTCTCTGCACGGAGCCTAGGGAGATGGGAGAAAACACGCCATTACGTCTGGGATGTGAAATGTAACTAGAGTCACGGCTTCAGCTCAGAGTGAAAGATTCAGGCCTGGCGTGAGTCAAGGTGGAATTTCGCTACTGGGTGTGAGGGGAGTTGAGGAGGTGAGGGGTGAGGGACCCTAGGGTAGGCACCCCCCGGGCACTTCTCCGGCCCCATGACATACATGGTGTGTCATCCAGTCCTCCTTCCAGAAGTCTCCTTTGCACCAAGCTGCGTCCTTGGCACCGGAGATGCATAAATGACGCCCAGGCCCTGCTCAGAAGCTCTCAGTCCATGGGGGGGACGGTCCTGAAGTAATGACTACAGTGTGCTTGGTGCTCCAGCAGACGGGAGTCCCCCTACCTACAAGCCCAGAGAAAGACCCCTTCGCCATATTTCCTCTAAGGCAAACACCTGGCCCCTGGCGCTCACGCATTCATTCAATGAACAGTATTACTCAATGGATCCATTTTTGGCCACTTCTCAGCCTCCTTCATTGGGTTCCCCTCCAATGGTACCCACTAAACAGTGGCTGGCCCCAGGACTCTGGACTGCCTTCCTGTCCCTCCCTCCGTGGTTTCATCCATTCTCCTCCCAGGCTTATAAACCATCCGTATACAATTGGCAGGACCTGAAGCCATGTGACTTCCAAAATATACCTCGACTCTCCCAATTCTTTTCACCTCCTCCATGGTCTCCCTAGCCCAAGCCAACCTCATGTCTAACCTGGGCTGTTGCAATAGCTTCCGGACTGCGGCCTACAAGTCACAGTCAATTCATATATCAGGTTGTCACTCCCCAGCGTAAAACCCTCCATTGGTTTTCCTTGGCACTTGGAGTAAAATCCACATTCTTGACCGTGACCCTGAAGGCCACCCCAGCTGCTGACCTCCCTGAACCCACCCCCCGACCCCTCCCTCTCTGTGGCTTCCTGGTGCTTCTGCAAACACCAGGCTCTTCCTGCCTCTGGCCCCTTGACCTTCCCACGGCTGGCGGCTCCTTCTCAGCTTTCCGGTCTCAGCAAAACTGCCCCCCTCCTCATATTTCTGACCATTCTAGCCAAAGTGGGCCTTGCCTCCACCAGATGTCTCATCTCATCGCCCCGTTTTATTTTCCCAGGAGTGCTTATCTCAACCTAATTGTATCTTGTGAATGTGTTCGCTTGCCTGTTGTCTGTCGCCGCCACTAGACATCGAACCCCAGGAGAGCAGGGACCTGGTTGGCCTGTTCACCGCTGTGCCCTAGCACCTGGCCCTGAGCCTGGCACAGCATAGGTGCTCAGCAAGTAATTTGTTAAGGAGCCGATGCCAAGCGTGCCGCCAGGGTGTTGATGAACAGCCCAGGCACCTCTACAAGTTTTATCTTCTGAACCCAGACCTCCCCTTTCTCAGGGCAAGTACGTTGCGTATCAAGAACACAGGGTGGATACAGATTTATCCTCCCCAGTGACTTCATGCCCAACGGGAAGTGAGAAGAGATTGGTTTTTTAAAATAATAATTGTCTCAACCTGGATTCTGGCTTCAGCAGCCCCACCAGCCTGCTGTGTGGACATGACCTGTTCACATTCCCTCTCTGGGCCTGAGTTCTTTCATTGTACAACGGGGCTCCCAATACATGCTGCTTCCCTTTTAGATCCTAGGGAAACTTCTTCCCACTACCCACCCAGGAAAACTCAAATGTGAGGAAACCAGGATTTCTAGGCAAGGAAATCAGCCCAGGAGCTTTCCTGGGGCATGGCTCCCACAGCCCCCGTCCTGCAGAGAGACCAGCTGGGCTTCCTAGAGGGCATGCCTGCCCAGAAGCCATCCCCATTCCACCCTGCAAAAGTCTCTAAAGGTTTATGTTGAGGCCCAGTGAGGTGGCTGCTAGAGCCCAGGCATCAGTACAGCCCCGGGACTGGCAAATACAAAATGAATCCCCATTCCTCATGCAGCGTCCCGGCGGTGAGTTAGGGCAGCAGTAGCTGCCGTCCGGCACTGCTACACGGATCACGGGGACTATAATTTATCCACGGTTATGCTGGCAACCACGGTGCTTTTCAGGTAACAGGTGGAAAGTTCACAGAGCCCACCACGTGATGAAGACGTGCCCTTCCCTTAGCACAGCACAGTGACTAGAGGTTGAGAACCGTGAGCAGTGCCCCTACCTCAGTAATGAGATCTTGATAGTGACCCACCCCTAGCAGGGCCTTGAGGCTTCTGAAAGGTCAGGAACACTGACAAGTTTACCAAGTTCCCACGCCTGCCCTAATGGTTGCAGGACAGCAGCTGTTTATTCAAGCTAACCCTCCTCCAACTGCAGAAGGTGGGGTCGGAAAAACACTCTAGCTAGATGGGCAGGCAACAGGGGTAAAGTGTACCATCAGAGAGATAAGAACCCCAAGCGCATCTCGCTGTCCCTGGTGGAGAAGGTCTTTGTGGTGACACCAAAAGATGGGCAGAAGCTGACAGATCTGTTGCCTCTGACTATGCCATTCTCTGCTGGACCTGGGATGTGTCGTCTCTGCCTCAGTGGTCCCATTTATAGAATGGGGATGCTAGGTGATCTCATAGGGTGACCTTAGGTGAGTGACTTCTTTATGAACCCCAGTTTCCCCAGCTATGAGATACTGTATGGGAGAGCTATAAAAACAAAATACACTATGTATATTCCATCTTGCTCAAAACTAGAATATTCTAGTATCAATCCTCTTTCCATTCCCTTTCCCATCTATTAAAAATTTTTTTATTATACAGCAGGTTCTTATTAGTCATCAATTTTATACACATCAGTGTATACATGTCAATCCCAATCTCCCAATTCATCACACCACCACTACCCCCACCACTTTCCCCCCTTGGTGTCCATACGTTTGTTCTCTACATCTGCATCTCTATTTCTGCCTTGCAAACCAGTTCATCTGTACCATTTTTCTAGATTCCACATATATGCGTTAATATATGGTATTTGTTTTACTCTTTTTGACTTACTTCACTCTGTATGACAGTCTCTAGATCCATCCACGTCTCTACAAATGACCCAATTTCGTTCCTTTTTATGGCTGAGTAATATTCCATTGTATACATGTACCACATCTTCTTTATCCATTCGTCTGTTGATGGTCATTTAGAATGCTTCCATGACCTGGCTATTGTAAATAGTGCTGCAATGAACACTGGGGTGCATGTGTCTTTTTGAATTATGGTTTTCTCTGGGTATATGCCCAGTAGTGGGATTGCTGGGTCATATGGTAGTTCTATTTTTAGTTTTTTAAGGAACCTCCATACTCTTCTCCATATGACTGTATCAATTTACATTCCCACCAGCAGTGCAAGAGGGTTCCCTTTTCTCCACACCCTCTCCAGCATTTGTTGTTTGTAGATTTTCTGATGATGCCCATTCTAACTGGTGTGAGGTGATACCTCATTGTAGTTTTGATTTGCATTTCTCTAATAATTAGTGATGTTGAGCAGCTTTTCATGTGCTTCTTGGCCATCTGTATGTTTTCTTTGGAGAAATGTCTATTTAGGTCTTCTGCCCATTTTTGGACTGGGTTGTTTGTTTTTTTAATATTGAGCTACATGAGCTGTTTATATATTTTGGAGATTAATCCTTTGTCCATTGATTCGTTTGCAAATACTTTTTCCCATTCTGAGGGTTGTCTTTTGGTCTTGTTTATGGTTTCCTTTGCTGTGCAAAAGCTTTTAAGTTTCATTAGGTCCCATTTGTTTATTTTTGTTTTTATTTCCATTACTCTAGGAGGTGGATCAAAAAAGATTTTGCTGTGATTTATGTCAAAGAGTGTTCTTCCTATGTTTTCCTCTAAGAGTTTTATAGTGTCTGGTCTTACATTTAGGTCTCTAATCCATTTTGAGTTTATTTTTGTGTATGGTGTTAGGGAGTGTTCTAATTTCATTCTTTTACATGTAGCTGTCCAGTTTTCCCAGCACCACTTACTGAAGAGACTGTCTTTTATCCATTGTATATCCTTGCTTCCTTTGTCATAGATTAGTTGACCATAGGTGTGTGGGTTTATCTCTGGGCTTTCTATCTTGTTCCATTGATCTATATTTCTATTTTTGTGCCAGTACCATATTGTCTTGATTACTGTAGCTTTGTAGTATAGTCTGAAGTCAGGGAGTCTGATTCCTCCAGCTCCGCTTTTTTCCCTCAAGACTGCTTTGGCTATTCAGGGTCTTTTGTGTCTGCATACAAATTTTAAGATTTTTTGTTCTAGCTCTGTAAAAACTTTCCCATCTATTTTCCTCTTTGTTATTCTTCTTAATTTTACCATTTATGGACATATCCATAAATAATACATTTGAAAAATATTGCATTTAATTTGAAATTTAAATAAATGGAATCACACCAAAAACTCACACAAAAAAACCCCATAAGCTTGATCATCTTGGCTCTGTGACTTGGGACAAGTCCCTTCCCCTCTCTGGGGATTGGTTTCCTGTCTCTAAAATGGGCTGAATGTGGGGGGTGGAAGAAGGCTGACCTCTGAGGCCCCTTTCTATATACAGCTCTACACTGCAAGTGACCTGACGCTCCACACGTCCCCATTGGCCTCTCTGTCCTGTGTGCCAGGCCTGAGGCACTCCTCTTGGATGGGTCAGTTCTCACCCTGACCCTCTCGAGTCTGCTGCAGTTGTTTCTCAGTTCCCCTGAATGTGAGGCTTCTCTCTGAACTCAAACAAGCTTTTAGCCAGTCCTGGATGGCAAATACTATCGTCTCCATTAATCCTACTGGGAGGGCTTCACCTTTCTCGGCTGAATGAGTGATGCTTTGAGCCTTGCTCCAGAAATGTGGGCTGGACTATGCAGTACTTGTCACCAGCAAGCTCTCTTCCTGAAACCTCACCCTCTGGCCACCCAGGTGACTGAGTACCTTACCCTCCTTCTTCTCAGCAGTGGCAGAACCACCAAGTAAAGCTCCCCACCTCCACTTTCTGATCTTGTTCGGATGCTCCAAACAATAGTGATAAGTAATGTTGTGAAGAGGCAAAGAGGTTTACAGTTAGACAGCTTGAACCCTGGCTCTGCTGCTTGTAGTCCATGCAGCCTTGCCAAGTGACTTCACCTCTCTGAGGTTCAGTTTGTGCATCTACAAAAATGAGATCGTAACACCTCCTGGAGGGTTCTTAGGAGATGCAGAGAACAAATTGGGAACACCTCAGACAACACCTGGCACATTGTAGAAGCTCAGGACCTGCTGGTTCCCTTTCAGTTCTCCCGTCCCCGTAATATCATCTATAAAGCCAGGTGGGAAAAAGATGCTCCATTATCAGCTCCTATTCCAAAAAGGCATCCCCATCTATAGATTTATAGCACCTGGGCTCCTAGCCATACACCAAAAGTCAAACTGAGCAGTGGTAATAATAGTTATTCAGCCATATCACACTGAACCGGGGACCTGAGTTAACTCACAGTTCAGACCTGCCAACATTCACTAAGCACCTACTATGTGGCAGGCTCTGTGATAACCCCTGGGGAGAGAAAGATGGATAAGAAAGTGTAGCATTGAAATCAAAAGCTTGGTTTGGAAGTCAGACACTTCTGGATTGAGTCATAAACTCCTTGTGTGGCACTGGGCAAGTTCATCACTTAAACTCTCCAGACCTCAGCTTCTAAATCTAAGATGCCTCAGAACTGCTGGAAGCATTACGTGAGAGGTACTTAGCAAGTGCCTGACTCATAGCAACTATTAAAACGCAGAAAGTGCCAAGACTCAATCCAGTGTGGAAAAGAAAATAAGACACACATACATATATCAACGCACAGAGAGATGCTTCTCAGGTCAAAGAAAGTAGACACAGGCAGTCTTCGTTTTTTCTAAGGATAATTGGTACCAGTAAAATACCGCTTAAAGAGAATTTTGTTAAAACCGGGGTCAAAATATCCATTATAAATGGTGAAGGAAAAAGGTTTGAATGGGGGCCATACCTTGAAAAACTGAACCTGAAAGCATGGAAACAAGTCTTTTTTTTAAATCTTCTGTTAACAAAATGTAGGTTATAGTGTCAAATGTGTAAATTTTTTTCCATTGAAAATAGAAATTGTTCAGTGTTGATATTTTTGGGGGAGGGGGATGAAATTTTTCAGAGAGAATCATGTCTTAGCACAAGGTAACATTCTTCACTTTGTGTTTGATTTTCACAGCATGATAATAGTGTCATTTTGTGCAGATATTTTAGAGATTTATCAGTTTTCCCAAGAGTATCTTCCAATCATTAGATGGTAAAATTTTCTTTTGAAATATCTGGCATCTTTATCTGTTTTCTCTTCTTCGATTGTTAACTAGTTCAACTCTGCCCATTAGTAAATCTTTTACTGTTAGGAAGAGTTTTACTTCTCTACCAAACCTTGTAACTGTACAATAATAATTGTCAAATTCAGAGTAACTGACTAGGATTTCTAAAGGAATTCAGAATAGAGAGCTTACTGGGTTGATTCTTTTAAGTAGGTATCCTATTTTAACATGCACACTTAACAAGGTCTAAATCTTACTGATATCTTTACTCTTCTCCTGAATAATAATACCTTTACAATGTTTGGACTCTAATTATCTCTGTTGGGACTCAGAGCAGGCTACCCCAAAATACGCCATTGATTCTTCCGCATTCAAGTTACTTGAGAGACAGCTGGTGAAAAATATATATATATATTGAAAAAAAAAGATATTAAAAAAAGAAAACCACTCTGATCCATCTCTTTCCCCATGAAAGTGGGAGATAAATCTCCCATTTGAATGTATCCTCCCTGTACTAGGAGGAGTGAAAGCATCCTTATCACCAGAGTTAGGGAATTCAAAGCTAAGAAAACTATATAAACCAACCTGGTTACTTCTTCATTAGTCTGCTACCCTCAGCACAAACTCTTTTGTTTTGTTAAATCTCTACAAAGAATTGTTTCTTGGTCTAAAACTGATCTATAAACAGCCTGCTTTGGTCACTTTGGGGTCTCATTTCTATGGAACCTCTATGCGTATGAGTTTTTTTCCCTGTTAATCTGTCTTGTGTCAATTTCATTATTAGATCAGCCAAAATAACTCAAGCAGGGTAGGGAAGAAATTTTGCCCTCCCAACACCTCCCTCCCAACTTAAATGCTGTGGTTCATTATTTTAGTTCTATCTTGTCATTTATAGTCCATTTATACTTAATACACTTACTGATATAGTTGGGTTTAATTCTACCACTTTGCTATTTGTTTTCTTTGTCATTTCTTCTTTCTTGTCTTTTTTTGGAAATCAAACAACTATTTTTATTATTCTATGTTTTTCTTGTATTGGCTTTTTGTTTCACATTCTGCAATTATTTTTCACTGATTATTCTAGAAGTTTCAATGTACATCCTTAGCCTGTGACAGTTTATTTTTAAGTTAGGACTTTTGCTACTTCCTGAACAATGTAAGAATTTTACAACCATTAAGCTCCATTATTTCCCTTCTTACTTTTTGTGCTATTGTTAAAAATTTGACTTCTGCATATGATATAAATCCCACAAGACATTATTTATATTATGATTTTTAAGGTCAATATTCTTGCATATTAGCCTAAGTATTTCCTTTGTAGTGTTCATTCCTTCTTACAATTTTGTGTTTCTGGCTGGAATCATTTTTCTTCAATCTGAAGAATTTTCTTTGGTATATCTTCTAGGGCTGGTCTGATGACATTACATTTTTGTTAATTTTTAGTTTCCATTTGTCTGAAAATATCTTTATTTTGTTCCTTTTTCTGCAGGATTTTTTTTTTGCTATTTATATAATACTAGGGGTAGTTTTGTTATTTTTAAAATTTCAGCATTTTAAAGATGTTTTCTAAAAGTTCATCCATTTTTGTTGAAAAGTCAGCTAACAGACTCATTCATGTTTCTTTGAAGATTTTGTCTCTTTTTCTTTGTGACTGCTGTGAAGAATTTGTCTTTGGTTTTTAACAGTTTGACTGTGAAGTGTGATTTTTTTAAATCTTTTTGGGGGTTCACTGAGCTTCTTGAATTAGTGAGTTGGTGTCTTTCATCAGTTTGGAAACTCTTGACTATTATCTTTCCAAATACTGCTTCTACCCAATTTCTCTCCTTGCTTCTGGGACTCCAAATATGTGTATGTTGGACCTTTGACATGAGCCACATGGTGCTTATACTCTGCTGTTTTTTTTAATGTTCTTTTCTTTTTTCTTTCTGGTTTTAGTTTGGCTGTTTCCTATTGTTCTATCTTTAAATCACTGATCCTGTAGTCTGTTGTGTTTTGTCTGCTGTTAAATCCATCTAGTAAGTTTGTACTTTTTTACTGATTCCAAGTAACTGTTGAAAGATAGGAGACTTCAGAAGGCTCATATTTTCATCCATTTCATCCATCATTTTCATTTCTCTTTAACACAGGAATTGTAGTTAATGTTTTTATCTGATGACTAAAATATCCAGATCATCTGTGAATCTGTTTCCATTGTTTGCTTCCTTTTCTCTTCCTCTTCTTGCCTCTTCACATGTTTTAAGATTTTGACTGTATGCTGGACATTGTGTATTAAAGAACTGTGGAGGCTCCAGATGATTTATTCTATCAGAGAAGCTTCTTCCTTTCCTCTGTTAGGGGACAGGGTAAAAGGCTGAGTCCCTCAGCCCAGTCAGGAATTGAGATGGGTCATTGATGGGTTGTAGTTTTTAACAGACTAAGTCCACCACCTCTGGTTTGTCCCTGTTCCTTGAGTGTGGCCCTCCAAGACTGTTGAATAAAAACCACACTGGTTTCTGTCTCCTCATTCCCAAAAGGGGGAAAAGAGTCAGGCGTTTATGTCATGTCCTCTCCCTCTAGTGGAACTCTGTCTCCTAAGTACCATGAGATCATAAGAGATTTTATTCCAACTTTCCACCTCAGCTTCCATGTTACCTGTGCTGCATCAGCACTCATCAATGTCCTATAGAGAAAATTAGCCTTATATTTCTGGCTTTTATAGGTTCCAGTCTATCATACCAGCCCTGCCTTAAAGTTCTGCTAGATTCCGTTTCCCCCAGCAGACAGACCTCTGCTTGGGCCAAGGTTTAAGCCTCAGTTAATGTCCAGAATCACAAATGCCCCCAGGGAAGAAAGCTGTCAGCAGTTATCAGCTTATTTAGGAAGAGCACTTCCTTTTTTGCAACTTAGGTCCATTTACTTCTCATTTCCACAGCTCTTTGATATCCTCAAAATTTCTATTTTTGCAGCTTTTTTTTCCCTTTATAGCTCTTGCAGTGGGAGAGTTGGCCTGCTATGAAATACTACATCCTACCTGAAGTCAGTATTTTATCTTGTTATTTTAAGTCAACAAATTAAACATTATTATTATTAATTCATATATTAGTTTAAATTTACCCTCATATTGGTCACATATTTGCTTAGTATTCCTTAGACCCTCTATCTAGATTTATTTTCCTTCTAACTAGGTGAACTTCTTTGATGAGGATCTGTTGGTGATTAAACTCTCAGTTTTTATTAGTCAAAAAATGTCTTTAGTTTGCTTTCATTCTTGAAACATAATTCTCTGGGTGTACATTAGCAAGTGGTCAATATTTTTCTCTTGACTCACCCAAAACATTATTCTACTACATTCTGGCTTCCATTGTTGTTGAGAAGATAGCTGTTAGCCTAATTGCTGTTTATTTGTAGATGGTCTAACTTTTCTCTCTGACTGCTTTTAATATTTCTCTGTCATAGATTGTGTTTCCTGCACCTTCTAGAATTGAGCTGTTTACTATCTGAATGATCATAAGCAGTGACCCTGTGTTAGACTTTCTCACTCTATCCTCCACATCTTTTAACATCTTTCATTTTTTCCATCTTTGTCTTTCTAGCCTACATTCTAGATACTTTTACTTTATAACTACCTAATTGTTTACTAATTCTCTTTAGTTGTTTCTAATTTGCTCTTTAACCTATCCATAACCATCCATTGTGGCTTTTACATTTTTTTAATAAACATATTTTTATTTCTAGATGTTTTATATGATTCTTTTTCAAATCTGCCAAGACATTTTTACAGTATCTTATTATTTGCTTATATTTTGAAGCCTCTCTTATTTCTTTAAACATGTAAACATTGTCATCTTGTATTCTGTATCTAATGAAAATTCTAATATCTAAAGCTTTGCTGATCTGATTTTGGTATCTGTTCTTCCTGCTGGTTCTCTCTCATAGTGCCTTATACCCTTGTATGTTTTGTAATTTCTGACAATGAATTTTCCTTGGAACTTTATCTTTGAGAATTTTTTGAGGACTGAGTTAAAGTTTCACTTCTCCAGAAAGGACTGTGCTTGCTTCTTGCAGTCACCTGGGGAAGCTACCAATCCTAAACCATTTTTTTAAGACATTTTAAAAATTTACTTATTACTTATTTATATTGGCTACACTGGGTCTTAGTTGTGGCACTTGGGATCTTTAGTTGCGGCATGCTAGCTTCTTAGTTGCGCCATGCATGCAGGATCTAGTTCCCTGACCAGGGCTCAAACCCAGGCCCCCTGCATTGGGAGTGTGGAGTCTTACCCACTGGACCACCAGGGAAGTCCCAATCCTAAACCATTTAAAATTAAATTTTCTACTTGAGATTTTTCAGACCACAAACCCAAGTGAGGGCTAGCATAGGGTTACAAATTCTCAAGGAACATGAGTCCCTTCCCTTCCCCACTTCCCCAGTCTTCATCAAAGTCAGGTCAGGCAGGTTTTCCGTGTGAATTAATTTCTCATTCACCTTTATATTAAAGGTCTAACCCTTTGAGATCTAAGATTTAAGTGGAGGGCTTTACCCACTTGGTGGAGCCTAGGTTTTACCTACTGGTTTCCAAGCCAGATTTTCAGTGGCTTTGAGTGGCCCCTGAGTACATAACTAATTCTTTATAAATCGTTATTTAAAGGCAGTAGACTTGCTTTCAGAATCACTGATTTCATGATTGCCCCAGGCTAAACCATCCTGTCCCTCTTTAGATGGGAGAATCCTGATGCTGGGACCTCCAGCATGGGGACTGGGCTAGAGAAGACAGGCAATGCACTAGCAAACTCATGGTCACTATTAGAGCTGGGGTCCCTGCTTGCCTTCTGCACACCCAAGGGTAAGCCCTTTTGTATCCACTCCAATCCACCAGATCCAGGGGTCCTGTTGTCAGAAGCTGTAGTCACACTAAGGGAACAGATTCTCACCTGGCCTGAAAAAGTATATGCCATAAATCAGCCTTTTTGATATCCTGGGTTCTTTTTAATACAAAAAGATTTTAGTCCCAACCTTAGACCATGATCATGTTCTTGGCTAAGAAAACCTGCTCTGATTTGAGGAACTGACATTTATACAACTAACTGATAATATTGATTGTCTGTCTCTTAACCATGTTAAGAATATAATTAAGGAAAACCGCAATAATGATAGCTGTTTTACCGCTGATGAAATCACCAAACACTTGATTTAACTCCAGCATTTCTGAAACTGTGTTCCTTGAACATTAGATCATGCAAAGGGTCTCTATGTTTAAATAAGCTTAAGGAATGTTATATACTTGAACCTTCTCTTAGAGATTCACAACATGCATTAGAACATTCATGGCTCTGAGAAGTCCTATTATTAAAAAAAAAAGTCTGTTTGATTCATTGTTTTCAAATCATATTTAACCACAGAAATATAAGGAACTTGGAACAGTGATAACTCATCTTTTAGGACAGAATTCACTTCTGTCACAGAGATTGGTCAACCCTCAACGAACATTGAAAAGTGGGTTATAGAGATAAGAAACATTTATTCAGCAAATATTTTTTGAATGCCCGCTATGCCTACCACTGTGGGTATACATTGATGAATAGAACAGACAATGGTTTCTGTCTTGTGTAGCTTATAGGAGCATTGGACTGTCATGGGAAGCATTAAGAAAGAAACATCAAGTGGTTAGAACCTAGATGCTCCTCAAGTTATGGAACAGGCCCACGAGTTGGGCAGTTGGCCAGGTATTTGCACCCAGCCTAGAAGCTACAAAACTTACTGATATAATTGTACCACTCAAGAGAACCATAAGGAAGACTAAGCACAATCACATTTGTTTCTGGAACAGCAGAGTTTATCTAGGAAAAGAAGTTCAGGAAAGACAGGTAAGGAAGTAGGTCATTTTAAGGCTTACAGAATCTCTGATGGATCTGAGGATTCTTTCTAAGTTAAGCTCTGTAACAGTGTCTGAGTCATAGTCCAAGTTCAGTAAATGTTAGCTGGAATGGCGATGGTGGTGATGGTGATGATGCTGATGGTGATGACTGTAGTAATAAAGATGATGGTGTTGGATGGTGATGAAGGCGATGATGGTGATGACAATGATAATAATGATGGTGACAATGATGGTGATGATAAAGATGGTGATGACGATAGTAATGATGATGGTGATGATAAAGGTGGTGATGAGGATAGTAATGATGATGGTGATGGTGATGATGGTGTTGGATGGTGATGATGATGGCAGTGGTGATTCTGATGACAGTGATGGTGATATGATTGTGATGAGGATGGTGATGACAGTGATAGTAATAATGATGGTGATGATGATTGTGTTGGCGATGATGATGATGAGAGTAGTAGGAATCTTCAACTCCCTCCTTTCTTTCAATGCTGCTTTCAGTTGATCACCAAGAACTGTGAGTCTACTTCTTAAGTTACTCTTAAATCCATCCTCTCATTTCTGTCTGCAATTCCATTTCCTTGGAATAGGCCTTGATCTTTTCTTAATGGCCACCTTGTCTCATTTCCCTGCCTCTAACTCCCATTCTTCCGATCCATACCCCACACTGTGCTAATGTAATCTTCCTAAAGTTTGTCTGACCACAACTCTGCCTTGTCAAACAGCCTCTGAGGTTTCCCCAAGGCCTGTGCTGAAGGTGCCTGGGTGGATTAGCAGGGATTAAAGACTCTCCACAGCTTCCCTCCCCAGCCATATCTCTTCCCGTCTCATCATGTATCCTCAACTCAACTACACTCAGCCCACTGCACCCCAGTCACGCCATGCACACACACACTTCCATGCCTCTTTCGTGCTCTTCTCTTTATTTGTCTGTTCTCCTTCTTGTCTTTTAGCAAAACCTACACTTATCCTTCAGCTCAACAGTCAGAGACTCTCTGGGGCTTTGCCTCATCCTCAGCCCTGGAATAGACTGTAATGTTCCTTTGCCTGGCCTCCTGTAATGCTTTCTGCATGTATCTGTGTGGGCTTCGCCACATGCAAGGTCATGTTATTGTCTGTGTCCACCCTGGGTGGGAGGTGCTGCTTGAGGGCATGTGCCACATCTGGACTCACAGACCACTGTAGATCCCACACAGTGTAGAATCCCAGAGACATTTGTGTAACCATCACCATAGTGCTGGGTAATTGCACCCCCATAGAGTAATAGCTATGCAGAGCCAGACCCCTGTTCTTATGGGATCTGTGTTGCCCACACTTTCTTTCCTGACAATCCTGGGTCAGGGCTTCACCAGGTTTGTAATCCAGGGGAGCCTGAGACCAAACTCCATCCTCTTTTCCTTCATCGACACAGTTTCACTTGTTCTCACAAAGATGTGTGTGTAGGTGGTTGTGTGTGCCTGTTCATGGTGAAGTCTGGATGGGCTGGAGGGAGACTCAGTCCTCTGTGCTATAGATCAAAGACACTGCATTCTCCTTAGCCTTTAGCAAGTTATTAAAATTAGAACCATTTGTCACAGGAGGGCTCAGTGCAGCATCAGGCCCTGGGGGGGACCAGGATACATCTCTTGGCCTCTGAAAGGAATGAATCCGTTCATTCACACATTGATTTCACGAATATTTATTGAGTCAGTTGTGTGCCAGGCACCGTGCCAGGGACTGGGGATACAGAGCTGAGCAAAAAAGAGCAGAACTAAGTGCTCGTTTTCATGGGTTTTATGATCAGCTGCCCTACTAGTGGGGGTGGGGGCAGACAACAATCAGGGTAACAAATCAACAAGATAACTGGGGGCAATGATCAGAGCTACAAAGGAAATAACACAGGGGGGCATGGGCAGGTAATGCAGGGAGACTGGAGAGCTGCTTTGATGGGGGAAATCCAAGAGGGCTTCCCAGTGGAGGTGGCATTTGTGCTCAGGCTTCTGTAACAGGAAGGGGCCAAATGTGTAAACCTCTGGGGGAAGATGGAAGGCCACTCCAGACCAGGCCGAAAGAAGAGAAGGAAGGCAGTCATGGTTGGACCACAATAAATGAGAGGGAGGGTTCTAGAAGAAGCAGTTAAAAGGCTAGCAAGAGCCAGGCCAGGCAGGGCCTTGTGGGCCACGCCAAGGAGTTGGGGTTTTATTCTAAGTGCAATGGGAGGCTGCTGGATGGTTTTAAGCAGGAATGACAAGCTCCCATGGATGCTTTTCGAAGCTCAGCTGTGTGGGGACGGAATTGCAGAGGGGACAGAGTGGACCGGAGAGGCAGTCGGGAGCTGTCCAGGCCAGGGCTGGTGCTGACGAGGAGCAGGGGTTAGCGCTCGGAGCCTCAGAGTGGTGAGATGCAGCCTTTCCCTCCCTCCTCCCTCCTTCCTTCCTCGGGAACCCAGCTGGCCCTGGAGGGCTCCCAACGAATGACATCATCTTCAGCTCTGGGGTGCTTGATATGCAGGGAACACATCCCAAGGGTGTGCTGAGGCCATACACCAAAGCACGAAGCTGCCAGCATGTGTCGGAGGGAGAGATGAAGGGAGAAAACCCCAGTGAGCCCCTCCTGTGGCCCAGACACTGGGTCCAGCACCATTATCCAGCACATTCTGGATAATACAATAGCCCTGTGAGGGACAGCTCTGTTTTGCAGATGAATCCTATAACCCTGATCAGGAAAGGATGCTTGGAAATCACATGCCCCTTCTCCTGTCTCAGGGCTTGTGTGTATCCCTGGTTCTCGTTTATTTATCAACCATATCCTTAAGTAGAACTTTTACTATGTCCTAATCACATTTCAAATATTATTTTTCATAACCGCTTCATAAGGTAGGAATTATCATTGTCCCAATTTAACAGGAGAGGAAAACTGAGGCCCAGAGAGGCTAAGTAACTTGCCCGAGGTAGCACTGAGCCAAGATTTAAACCCAAGCATATGGAATCCACATTCTTTCTAACTCTACCTGTTGCCCTCTCCCCTCTATTGTTCGTGAGCTAGAATAATGAAAAGATCTCCACCCCACCCTACCCCTCAGAGGGCTAACACATCTCTTGTACACACAGTGGTATTGCCGAGTTGTTCAGTGCCACAGTTATCATCTTGGGAGAGTAAGGACTCCTCCTAGGAAGGCTGGCCTGTCTTAAAAAGGAGTTCATTTCCAGTTACAATTCCTTACAGGTAACGAGAAGGTCTCAGACTGGAAACTCAGAGTGAGAAGGCGGACCTAGGTTGTCAATTTTATTTAACCTTCTGTCTCTAGGTTTAGCGGAGTACCTGGAACAGAGGAAGTGCTCAATAACGTGCTGAGTGAGTGGATGGATGGATAAAAGGGTGAACATGGGCTTATCCTTCCTGCGAGATTTTTACAGCTGATCCAACAATACCTGGTACAATGGGGCAGGCAGTGTGGGGGGGCCATGTCATGGCTCTTGCCCTCACAGTCCAGGGTCTAGTCCAGTGTGCCAGTGTCAAATGCTTGCAAGGCCGTCGCCTGTCCTCTGTTCCAGCTGACCACTGAGGCCTGTGGGAATGTGGCCATGTCTTCTGATTTTTCATGAGAATCTGGATATACAGATGTCATACAAAATTATCTGATTTTTAGAAGGCTGTGTGTCCCCAAGAAAATATATCTAAGCACTAGCTAGATCAAGTCTCTGGGCCATTACATTGAGACACCCAGTCTAGAATCAGTAGGAGGTGGGCCAGAATGGGGTCTGGATTGTTAACCGCTAAGAAAGATGGGAAGGTCCCAGGAGCCTCTAAGAGGAAGTTTCATTTTGCACACTGGCTTATCCAGATTCAGGATATGATCAGTGTTAATTTTCCGGTTGTCATCTCAGGATTTCAGTTGTCTTGTCTAATGCTGCAGCCAAGCTCAGTTCTGTCGAGGGATTAGAGGATGGCTCTTATGTACAGAACTGGGCCAAGGTGGTAAAGAGAGGGCAGTGGCTTTTGAGGCCTGAGGAATGGGGAAGGTGGCTTGATGAATGAACCTAATGAAGCTGCAGCATCTTAGAAACCAGGGCTGAGCAGCCCAGCCATCCTTCTCCAAATGGAGATTCACCACCCGTGGCCAGACTCAAGAATGTGAGCTTTATTTTCTTAATCAAGAGAGAAAATTTCTTTGCAGGCACGATTCCCAGCTGGGAAATTCTTTTTATGTTCCATTTAATCCCTTCTGCTGCTGCCAGAGCTTCCTTTGGTTCTATTTCTTTCCCATGTTTGTCATCCTCTCCTTCCCCTTCTCCCCTCCTTTTTCTTGTCCCCCACCCGCTTCCCCAGCACCAGCCAGAGCCTGTGAGAAGGGGAGGGGGAATGTGCTTATCCTGGCTCCGTTTGGGGTGGACTTTTAATCCAGGCATGTTGCTGCATTGCCAACATCCAGCACTGAGCGCGAGCGTTTGCACCAGGTATTTAATTAAACCAGGGATTCCCAGGGGATTTGAGAAACTGACTGGCAGGGGAACGGGCTCTATCTCCACATCTTATTTTGACAAGAGCTGTAATTATCCCTCGTCGCTGGCAGGCGAAGCAGAATCGCTTTCCTTCCAGCCCCATCTTCTTAGAACAAGAGTACTCAGGCTCTTCTTTGCTCCAGCAATAAACAGTCTGCAGACCTAGTTTCGCCAGTTAGGCTAAGACTGAGCTCAGCCATTACTTAAGTTAATGCAGATGTGCTGCTCAGCTTGATTGTCAACAGTGTCAGTGGGGGTGACTTTGGAGCACCTGATCCGTGCACTAGGGATACTGCTCCCCAAGGAAGATCTTTGTGGGCAGAAGGATGGAGGTGGGAACCACATCCTCCAAAAGGACACAGGTTACTCCTCCAGGAGCCAACATGTATGGGGCACCTTCTGTGCCTGTCTAATGTTTAACCTTCTCAGCCACCCTGCCAGGTTGACATCACCATCCCATATTACAGATGGGAAAACAGAGGCTCTGAGAGGCAAAGCCACACTGTCAGCTGCAGTGGCCTCAGGACTTTCCCCAAGGGCCAGCAGGCCCCACAGCTTCTGCTCTTTCTACTTTATGGCACTGTGTCCCAGGGATGCCACCTCCCGCCACCTGGGCTCTGCCCCAAACAATTCTTGGGTAGATGCTGGGAAACGCCACCATGTCAGGAGCAAATATTCCTCCTGAGTCATGCTGCCCAGTGGTTCTGTAGTGAGACTGTCCTCATCTGTCAACAGGGGTATCCCTGCCTGTCTCACAGAATCCTTACAAAATGAACTTGGATGGCATCTTTGAAAGTCTTGGGGAAATTGAGGAGGTCTTAGGAATTGGGAAGAATCAAGTTATTGGGACTGTCGCATAATTCGGGGGCCACAGGGATACAAGGCAGGGCAGAAAGTCACTGAGGAAAGGCTAATGGGGATGGAAACACTATTCAGACCCAGCTCAGCTAGCTGGCTTCCTTTGATCTGACATCCTGCCCCAGCACTGGGCAAGGCTGAGCCAGTGTAGACCAGCCCGCTCGCAACTGTCCACCACATACTCCAACAATGCCGATAGTAACTACTTGACTGTTCATTGAACACAGAATACATCCTAGGCACAGCATTACCCACATGAAACACAGCAGAGCACTTAATTCTCAAGAACCCATAAAGCAGGTGTTGTTATCCCCTGTTGACGGATGAGCAAAGTGAGCCTTATGAGGCCACTTTCAGGTCAGACAGCAAATGGTTGGCCTGAAAGTTCGTCTAAACCATTGCGCTATAAAACCTCCCTCCATACTGCTTGTGTCCCGGGGTCCCCAAACTCTAGAGTTCTTCTTGGAGGAGCTACAAGAAACAGTCTGGGAGTGAGGATGGGGGAAAATGCCTCTGAGCTGCCAGCCTTGCGAGATTACTGGAGTCCTGCTCTGTGTGCTGCTCCAGGTGCTTCACTGCCAGGGGGCCCACCCTCTTCAGCACCTTCAGGTGCTGTCAACCCTCCCCTTCCCTATGGTTGGGCTCTCCTCTCCAGACCAGGGCAGAGGTGGTGGGGAAGGGCCTGCTGTCAGCCGGGAGGAGAGACAGAGGGACGGACGGGGAGGGGAGGGGAGGGGTGGGGCATGAGGCAGATGGGTCCAGAAGCAGGATGGAGCCAGCTGCCCAGCTCTGACAATTTGAAGTGTTTCTTCCGATTGTCTCCTTTCAGCCCCATCTGTGAGGGAGGCCCTGGGCGTTTGTTCCAGAACTTGAGCTGTGATTAGGAAAGGCAGGAGCACTTGGGGGTGGGGGGAGGCACCCCTTAATGCACCAGGATATTTCTCGACCCTCATCTTGCAGTCGGCTTCCAGCTGCCACATCAGGGAATTCCTGCTGGTCTGCAACCTGGATTCCAGTTGCTGATGCTGCCTGTTAAAGATTTCTTGGGCTGTCCTGCCTTAGGATTTGTACAGACCTGGGTTTATATCCTATAGTTTCCATATCCCAGCTGTTGTGACCTTGGACAGGTCCCTCAGCCTCCCTTGAGAGGCAGTGCGATATAGAGGTTAAATACGTGGACTTCAGAGCCAAGCCTGCCGAGGCTCCAATCCCCACTCTCTGTGCAACCCCCTTGCTAGCTGTGCAACCCTGGCCAAGTGACTCAACATCCCTGGGCCTCTCTTCTGAGCTGTAAAATAGGATTCTACAAGTATCCACCGTGTGGGGTTGTCAAAAGGATGAAACATATTCATGCATTGAAAGGACTTGGCACATAGGAAGTACTCAAATGTGTTAGCCACTATTAAGGCGTGGTGAATATTTTCTGGAATGAATATGGATAAACTTAAATCAACAATTTTCTTTCCTGAAAATTGTCCATTGTGAAGCCATCTCAAACAGATGTGGCCTGGAGGAGTGAAAATACATAGGAAGTTCTGGTACCTCATGCTTTTCCCCTACCTCCTCTCTCCTGCCCCACCCTGGCATTCTTCACGCAGCTCATGCTGTAAGCATTTCCTGAGGCCCCTTATGTGCCAAGCTTTGCCCCTGGGGTTAGGTCCCCGGCAGTGAACAACGTGGGTCCTGTCCTCTGAGGGACGAACAGTCGCAGGATTGTGATATAGTGCTGGTGGAGATCAGGAAAGGCCACTTTAAGAGTGTAATATTTGAGCCATATGACCATTATTAAGAAGAGCATTTCTAGGCAGAGGAAACAGCTTGTGCAAAGGTCCTGAGGTGGGAACATGTGTGAGGAACAGGAAGAAGATCAGAGTGGCCAGACTGGAGTGAGCAAGAGACGATGCGTAGGAATAAGTTTGGAGTCATAGCCAGGGGTCAAATCATAGAGCCACGGTGACAAATTGGGCCTTAATCTGAGTTTTCTAGCACAAAGTTGTTAGGAAGTTTAAGTGAGAGGAGAGTGGTAAAGTGCTTGGAACAGCATCTGGCATATTGGAGCCCTAAATAATAGTCATATTATGGCTTCTCCTCCTCTTTCCATGCTCAGCACTGAGGCTTTCTCTTGTCTATTAGCAAACTACAGACATTCTGGTTTAGGAAAGTGCACTGTACTTAAAGGTACACAGACTTGGGCAACAAGTCTCAGCTCTGTGTGTTTATAAATCCCCTTCCTCCCTGGAGTGTTTATAAAATGGCTACATCACATCCCCTGCCCAGGTGGTTGGGACGATGAACTTGAAAGTAAAGTGCCACAGTCAAAGATGCTTATTATTTAAACTGCTCTTGCAATCTAAGATCAGAAGACTGAAGCTGGCTGGGACCTCAGGGGAAAAGTCCCCTTCAGCTGCATCATCGGACAGGTGGGACACCAAGCTCACCTGTAGAGAAAGGTCAGAGCACACTGGGAGTGGATAGAGTGACTCCATTCAAGGTCATAGGAAGACTCTCAGAGTGACCTTGACAGCTGTCAGAGAAGCTGTCAGCTTGTGCAGCCCCTGGGGCTGGTTGGGAATGACCCTGGGTGCTGCCATCCAACCCACCTGCGCATTTCTCTGAAAGAGGCAGCCAAGTGCTGATTCAGGGAATTAAAACCCTAATGGTCCCCAAGGCTATTATTATGTTTTAATGAGCTAGAAAAGCACAAACTGAAATCCTTAAGGGCATCAGCCATGACACACAAGTCTAATAAAATAAAGTGCTTATAAATCCAAGAGTTGTTTAAAACCTAGAAATTGCAGATCACCATATGGAGCTATATCTTGTTAGCCCCTAACAAGCTGAATGGCTTTGAACCAGTCCTTTCTCTTCCCAGGGCCTCAGTTTCTCCATCTGTAAAATACAAGGATTAAAAAAAAGACAGGGGACTTCCCTGGTGGCACAGTGGTTGAGAGTCCGCCTGCTGATGCGGGGGACACGGGTTCGTGCCCCGGTCCAGGAAGATCCCACATGCTGCGGAGCTGCTGGGCCCGTGAGCCATGGCCGCTGAGCCTGCACATCTGGAGCCTGTGCTCCACAACGGGAGAGGCCACAACAGTGAGAGGCCCGCGTAACGCAAAAAAAAAAAAAAAAAAAAAAAGACAGGAATCCCTGTGTTCTCTTCTATCCCAGACAGGCTTTGATTCTAAGTATTTCTTAGGGAAAGTCTACCCTGGGCTATGCAATATCTTTATTTGACACCTTGTCTGATCTGCTCTTGAGAATCTTCTTCCCAATCCCAGCTTAAACATCACTCCTCAAGGTAGCATCCATCATCACCCTAGATAGAATCACCTCCTCTCTATTAAACTAAACTCCCTTTGCAAATTTGATAGAAGTAAAGATAAATGCATTGTCTTCAAAATTCTACTCCTGTAGCCCCAAAGGGCTAATATTGTTTATATTACTCTAATTCAAGCTATCACAATAAACCCACAATTAGTTATTTGCATATATGTCCAATTATCTACAAAGCAGCAAATATATTATTCATTTTTGGCTCCCTCCCCAGTACCTAGCACAGGAACTATTTACAACATAGTAGATAGTTCCCCAAACTTTATAACATTACACCTTATCTGTCTACTGCTTGGGATGGCCCTCCCCAACCTTGGCCTTGAGGCAGGCTGCTATTCATCCTTCAAAGTCCAACCTCCAAATCCCCTCCTCTGTTAAACTTTTCCTCCTTTGGCTAAGTGAGTCTTACTTTGGGCTCCTTCATATCTATATGCCTTCTGTTGTCAGGGGGCACTGCATGCTGCCAGGGTCTGTTTACTGTCAGTACCCTCCTCTAGGCTGGGGCTCCTTGAAGAAGCAAGTCTGGACAGTTCTCCTCTGCATCCATCCCCAGTGCTCTTGGCCAGGGGCCTTGATGCAAGTTAGGGAAACTGAACTTAATTGCCAGACAATGGTGGGGCTATTAAACAGACGTGTCAGAGCTCTGACACATAAACCCAGACAGATGCCCACAACTCAGCAAGCCCCCAAAGCTCTAGGCTCCTCAGCCCGAGCCCTAGAGAGCATCTTGATTGCCATTCCAGCCCCTGACCACCTTTCCTACTCTCCCAGTTCCCTCCTGCTTTTCCCTCATCCATGTAAATAAGGCTGACAGGATTTCCAAGGAAACATTCAGCTACTTGGTCACTGTTTTGTTTCTGAAGTTGGAAAAGTAGGGCTTTCATAGGTAATGCTCAATAGTATGCTTTGCAACATAGGCATGCGTTATATACTATGTTCATTTCATGTAAATCAACTGCTTTGTAAAGAGAAGGTTTATGTGACAACATTTTTAAATTGATAAAGCTTATGCTCAGTGTAACACAGGTTCCAGAAGTTTCCTAAAGTCCTCCTGTGGAGCCCACACTGAGCAGCAGCAGGAAGAGCCAAGTTCTCAGGGTAGCAAGCTCGCTGTGGGGCAGGCAGAGCTCATAAACTAACCCTTCACCGCCCTCCAGTTCTCCCTCGTCACTTCTGGGTTTCCAGCCGGAAGCCCCACGAGGGAATTCTCTGTGCTCTTCCCCATGACCTGACCCGGCGAGCTGTGCACGCCCCAGTACTTATTACTCCCAGTCTAGATCTGGGCTAAAAGCATGGGTCAGGCTTCAGAGCTGATCAGGGGGAGAACCAGAGTGTCTGGACAAGTGTGCTGCCTCATGGCAAAAGCCTTGGAAAAGATGAGACCTGGGCCTTAGGCTTAATTCTGCCTATGACCTTGGGTGTCTCACCCTGTGGCCTTGGGCCTCAGTTCTCAGCTGCCCCACGGGGGCAGTGAGACTTCCATGTCACACGAGTTCTCTGACCCTCTCCCTCCCAGGACCACCTCATGTTTACCAGTATTTCTGTCTCCCCCTACCCTTCCCCTGTGGATTAGGGTGGTCCGAACTTGGGAAGGGGGCAGGCAGCTTGTGGGTATCCCAGAGATTTGAGTTTCCAGGACTCTCTAGTAAGAATCATTTTCATTTGCAGGTCATTGCTTCTCAGTCACTGTCTTTCTTTCTTTGAATCATTTTTTTTCTTTATGTAAATTGAAGTATCGTTGATTTACAATATTGTGTTAGTTTCAGGTGTACAGCAGAGTGATTCAGTTATGTATATATATTTTTCAGATTATATACCATTATAGATTATTACAAGATATTGAATATTGTTCCCTGTGTTAAATACAGTAAATCCTTGTTGCTTATCTATTTTATTTATAGTAGTTTGTATCTGTTAATCTCACGCTCCCAATTTACCCCTCTCCCCCTCCCTTTCCCCTTTGCTAACCATAAGTTTGTTTTCTATGTCTGTGAGTCTGTTTCTGTTTTGTATGTAGATCCATTTGTATTATTTTTTATATTCCACATATAAGTTATATCATATGATATTTGTCTTTCTCTGTCTGACTTACTCACTTAGTATGATATTCTCTAGGTCCATCCATGTTGCTGCAAGTGGCAGTATTTCGTTCCTTTTTATGGCTGAGTAATATTTCACTGTATACTGCATATACATACATACATTGTATGCCACATATATACCACATCTTCTTAAATCAGTCACCTGTGGATAGGCTTTTGGGTTGTTTCCATGTCTTGGCTATTATAAATAGACAGTCGCTGTCTCTTTTTCTCCATCTCTGTTAGTTTCCCTGTCCTCCTCTGTGAATCTTTGTGTCTTTTTCTGTCTCTGTCTGCCTTTCTCTTTGTCTGTCTCTTTCTGTCCTATACTATCTCTTCATCCTGTCCCCCACCCCCTTCCAGTCCCTAATGTCTTTCTCTCTGGGTTTTCCGCTGCATATTTCTTCCTCTCCACCTCCTTCTACCTCTCACCTATCTCCCTTCCTCTCCCTTCCTCTCCCTGCTTCTCCCTCTGTACAGGTCTCTCTCTAGTTCTCTCTCTAACTGTCCATCCTTCTCATAAGAAGAGGTCCCCTTTGGGGCCCAGCAGCCAGGCCAAGCATCCTACATGCGATGGACATACCTGCTGTCCACCTCCTGACTGGAGTGTAACATCTGCCCTGGGTTTGTTTCCACTACAAAGGGCATCTGTAATTAATGTGGGCAGTGATTAAGGAGGCAGAGACGTGTTTATGCTCCTCTCGGGCTGCAGTGAAACACCCATAACATTTAATGTGGTACACTGACATTTAAATGTCAATTAAAAAGTCCCCGTTCTGCTTGGCTGGCCCCTAGATCCTCAGATGAATGTTGCCGTCCTGCCTGCCTCGCCAACCCCACTGAGGGCCACTGGCGTGTAGATGACATGGCAGCCACAGTGACCGTGACAGGAGGGGTGGGCAGAGTCTGAATGGGCTGAGAGCATTCCAGGCGTGGAAGACAGCGTGAAAAGAGGCAGGGAGGGGGGCTTCCCTGGTGGCACAGTGGTTGAGAGTCCGCCTCCAGATGCAGGGGACACGGGTTCGTGCCCCGGTCCGGGAAGATCCCACATGCTGCAGAGCGGCTGGGCCCGTGAGCCATGGCCGCTGAGCCTGCGCGTCCGGAGCCTGTGCTCCGCAACGGGAGAGGCCACAACAGTGAGAGGCCCGCGTACCGCAAAAAAAAAAAAAAAAAAAAAAAAAAGAGGCAGGGAGGGAGTTGTTGCTTGGCTGGAGCAGGAACATGCAGGAAGTTAGCTGGAGCGAGTGTATGAAGGGGATACATGGGAAGCAAGACTAGAGGCAGCGTTTGCCTGCTTCCCCTCTTGTCCCTGTCCCTTCAGGGCATCGCCTAAAGCTCATCTGTTACTTATCACTTAGGTGCAAAGTCTGCCTCTGATCACCCTCCACTAGACTGAGAGCATCTTAAGGCCCCGGTCCATGTTTCATTCACCTCTCCACCGCCCGTGATGCTTAGTGCACGCAGTGCCTGGCACACAGTAGGTACACAGGAGTGGTCCATTCAGTTTCATGCAATACTTATTTCCTGAGTTCCCACTATGTAGCAGGACATATCTTAGGAACTGAGGTTACAAAAATGATTAAGACTCAGACTTAACCTCCAAGGCTGTATTATGTTTTGAAAGACAAGCAGAAAAGGCAAATGCTAAGACAAATGGAAGCAAAGAGAACAGGCAGCTGGCCCAGCAGGGATGACAGGGAAGGCTTCCTGGGGGAGCTCAAATGAAGCTGAGACCCAAAGAACAAATATGTGTTTGCCAGGCAGATAAGAGGCAGGGGAGATTCTAGGCAGTGGGCCCAGCACATGTGTGGAGGGAGAGGTGAGCCCAGGAGTGTTCAGTGACAAGGATTAAGGAATAGACAGCAACAGGACACAAAGCTTCACTGTGAAATCCATGCCCAGGGACCACGTGACTGTACCTGAGCTCTGTGAGGGCAGGGACCTCGGCTGCCTTGTTCACAGCTGCTCCCCAGAGGCAGGAAGAGTGCCTGACACACTGCAGGCATTTGATAAACATGTGCTGCATGAATAAATAAATGCTCTCTTCTCTGGCCTCTCTTCCCTTGTCCAGTTCCCAAAGCCCAGTGGGTCCCTGTAAGTGCATTTATTTTGCAAGAGCCTTTCTCAAAGCCTGGCACCCTGTGGGTACCCCATCCCCTCATCCCTTGCATGTCATCTCCCAGCCCCTGAGCTGCCATGTCTGAGAACGACATGCTCTATTTTCTCAAGAAAGTCTGTACAACAAGAGGCAAGTTTTCATCTAAAGTTTCCTGGAATTGCCGTACAGAGAAATCTGTCTTCCTGAGCCCAGGGCTCTAAGCTGCAGCTGAAGAATGAAACACAGCAAGTGGAACATCTGTCCAGAATGGGGTTCAGGCCCTGGAATAACACATGGGACCAGGTCTAGTCCTGTGGCCCCTTGCGGTCCCCGGTCCTAATGCAGGTGTTCATTTTCCCCTCCACTCTGGGAAGGGAGCCCAGGGCCAGGGCACCAAGTTCCTAGACTGTTGGTTTGCTACCCAGAGCCATTTTTCACCCCCACTCACAACCCTCCACACCCAGATCTAGTTCCCCCCATAATCTGCCTTTTCAGTCTTGGATACTACAGTACTGGAAACTCCCTAGGAGAGCCTACAAAACCCAGAGCTTCCCCATCCTCCATCCATCAACCTATCATTTACTTATCCTCACTCTCGGTTAGAAGCCTCCCCAGAGTGCAAGGTCCTATCTTGCCTATTGATTTGGCACTCCCCGACCATGCAGGCACAGTGGTGAAGGGAACGAATCTAGTGATTGTGCTGACTTTGGTTCAGTCAGTTGCTCAGTTTCCTGGAATTACATCCCAGTGGCTGCTATTGATGGAACTCTATGGAGTGGTACCCGGAGCCTGCTGGACACAGGTTCATGGTCCTAAATTCAATTTGATGATATCACGTGCCCATGCACAGGGCTTCCTTACCTGTCCTTCCCCCGACACCTCACACTCCGGCCTGAGTTTTCTGAGGCAAAGGGATCTGTGCTAAATATTTGGTGTAAGCGATGCAGTAAAAGTCTTCCTTTGTCTCCCTCTTTCTTATATCTTACCTGTAGAGGAATGGGAAGGTATACTATATAGTTTAGAAGTGGAGGTTTTATGATGTTGGACATATTCAGGAAGGTTCCAGTCCCAACACATCCCTGCTCTCAAACATTGTTCTTACACACACACACACACACACACACACAATCCCCCACGACCCTCCATCCTTCTTCCTCCTTTGCCATGTCACAGCACATTGTGAATACGTCAAGGAGTGGACGCACAAGAAAGGTCTTCTGAATCTTCGAGAGGAGTTGTCATCAAATAGAGGAGCCCACACACCAGAGGTACACAAATGTTCATCAGAGATGCAGGAAGAAACCATTGACCTTCTGTTGACAGTCTTTTATTTTATCATGCCTGATTTCTATAATTATGCATGTTTGCTAAGTACATTGCTTATTAGCACAGTAGCCGGTGCTAATAATATATTAACTATACTTATGTTCTGGGGGAGTTCAAAAAGTGTAGCTCCATATTTTTCTTATAATCATATTCTCTCACCCCTGCTCATATGTCCTTCAAATTTCCCTAAGGGTTCTGGAGGGTAAATTGAGAGTAACAACACTTATTTGAACAGCATCTTTCCTATGATACTTCATTGGGAATTCCCAGTGATGGATGGTGTTGGTGGCAGGAGAAAAGGCTGCGGGGCGGGCGGGGGGTGGAGCTGACCATGGTCCTGAATTAGCATTGCCTCTACGGTGAATTGCTAGGGGGCACCAATAGAAATTAAGATTCCTGCATTCTCTCTACCCTCCCAAGACCTATTGAACCACACTCTCTTTGGAGATGTAGCCTACGAATCTGGGGAGATCAGCTCGGTGCTTTGTGACCACCTAGAGGGGTGGGATAGGGAGGGAGGCAGGGAGGGAGACGCAAGAGGGAAGAGATATGGGAACATATGTATATGTATAACTGATTCACTTTGTTATAAAGCAGAAACTAACACACCACTGTAAAGCAATTATACTCCAATAAAGATGTAAAAAAAAAAAAAAAGCACCTCAAATAATTGCCCAACCAGACACGGGCACCACTGGGCTAGGACATGGTGTCGCTCTTCACCACAGGAGGCAAGAGAGTCTTGGCCAACCTCACCCAGAAGCTTGCATGTGGTTTGTCATTATTTTCTATTTTTATGAGACTTTTTCCTCTTCATGCTCTTGCAGAACAAACAGACTATTTATATTGCAGATGTCGCATCCCTTTGAAAAACACATCAGGTTTCACTCATTCATCCAACAAACGTTTTTACCAGTTACATTTGTTATCATTTTATTTTCACCTGACAGATACAGAAACTGAGGCCCAGAGAGACCAAGGGATTTGTTTCTTACTTAGCTTGTAAGAAATAGATTCAGAAACGTAACCCAAGTTACCTGGCCCCACATCCTATGCCCTTTTAATTTTTATTTCAGGACATTTTAATGAAATGGCCACAAGACCAGAGCTCTGCCTGTGGAGTGTATTGTACCCCTCAGCCCTCTTCCTCTCCCCCTCTCGCCCCCCACCCCCAAGTGCAGGCTGCAGAGGAAATTAACATTCAGGGCACGTTCTTTTCCCTTCTGATCCCATAGAGGAAACACAGCCTCTGCCTGCCAATTAGTTATGTTCAGATCTTTATTAGAGATGGGGACAGCACGTTCCAGTTATGCAAACGCCCTTGTCTGAGAGCAGCCATGGGCCAGTACACCGGCCCCACCTCTCCCCACAGAGTCACCATGGAGGTGACTTGGTACCCCCAGTGCTGCTTTAATCAATGGTTCAGTCAATAACTGTTTATTAAAGCTTGTCCAAGGTGCTGAAGGAAGCATGGGGGACACGTAATACCTCTGCCTAAAAGAACCTAGAGCCCCATGGAGAGTGTGGCCAGGGAGAGGGAAGGACTTAAAAGGCCCTCTGCTCTTTTTGAAACAATTAACAGTTTCTATTTATTACCCCCCAAAATAGGTAAGGAAAGGAATTAACATTTGATAAGTACCCACTGTGTGCACTGTTAGGCACTTTATTTATTTACTTTAAAAATAGATTTATTTACTTATTTATTTATTTATTTTTGGCTGCGTTGGGTCTTTGTTGCTGGGCACGGGCTTTCTCTAGTTGCGGCGAGCGGGGGCTGCTCTTCATTGCGATGCGTGGGCTTCTCATTGCGGTGGCCTCTCTCGTTGTGGAGCACGGGCTCTAGGCGCGCGGGCTTCAATAGTTGTGGCACGTGGGCTCGGTAGTTGTGGCTCGTGGGCTCTAGAGCGCAGGCTAAGTAGTTGTGGCACATGGGCTTAGTTGCTCCGCGGCATGTGGGATCTTCCCGGACCAGGGCTCGAACCTACCCTCCCAAGACCTACTGAACCACACTCTCTTCGGAGATGTAGCCTACGAATCTGTATCTTTAAAAGCACCTCAAATAATTGCCCAACCAGGGAAGCCCTAGGCACTTTATATACATCATCTCATTCCAATCCATTAATTTTATAATGAGAAACAATGTGCTTTATTTTTCAAAGCATGTGCTTTAAGTTGGAAAAACTAGGATTGTAATCCTGGCGCTGCCACTTTCTCCCTAGGAGACTTTGTGACCTCAAATTCTTCATCCATAAAATGGGAGGAAATAATACCTGTCTCCTAGGATTGTTGGGAGGAGTAACTAGGTAGTGTGTTTAAGTCCAATGCCTCATCTCCACATGACACAGAAAATGAGAAAAATGCAAAATCATAAACCAGGAGAAGGGGGAAAACGAAGAATCAAGAAGAAGGAAACTATGGCATGGAGTATGGAGAACAGAAAGTCTGTGGCAAGCAGCCAGATATTCAGAAAAAGAATCTGATTCAGGATTCTGGAGGTCAGGAGTCTGTAGCCTGGGAGGTGGTAATAGTTGTTACCTAGGAGAGCTGGAAACAGAAATACATCAGGTCCAGTTGTGGAAGAGAATGGAATACAGGTCAGTGTCTGAAGTGCAGGGGTAGGCACATGGGTGAGAGACGGTGATTCTCAACATAAAGGGAGAATGCCCCTGAGAATGTTTGAGAATTTCTGGAGGTATGTTTGACTGACACAACTAGAAGAAGGTGTTACTGGTCTCTATAGAGTAGAGAGCAGGTGTGCTGCTAAAATTCGTGCTGCTAAAATTCCTACAACGCACAGGAAAGCCCCCTCACAACAGAGAGTTATACAGTCCCAAGTGCCTCAAGTGTCACTGTGGACACACCCGGTCTAGGGGATGAGTTGGAGTGGGAGACAGGAAGTGAAGGAGTTGAAGATGAGACCAAACATCGGATGGAAAGTCAGGAGGAAAAGAGGTCAGACCAAGGGTGAAGAGTTAAGAGGACAAAAGGAGGTGAAGTGATGAATCAGATTAGGATCTCATATGGGTCAGGCAACAAGTCAGGGATGGAAATGGGCTTCAGAGCTCAGACAGAAGGTCAGGATTGAATCACTGAAGAAGCAAAGATTAAGAAGGAATGAGTGGCTTCCCTGGTGGCGCAGTGGTTGAGAGTCCGCCTGCCGATGCAGGGGACACGGGTTCGTGCCCCGGTCCGGGAAGATCCCACATGCCGCGGAGTGGCTGGGCCCGTGAGCCATGGCCGCTGAGCCTGCGCGTCCGGAGCCTGTGCTCCGCAATGGGAGAGGCCACAGCAGTGAGAGGCCCGCGTACCGCAAAAAAAAAAAAAAAAAAAAAAAAAAAAGAAGAAACAATGAGGAAGACAGTTGAGGCCAGAGCCAGGAAGAAAGGGGGCTGATTGGGCCATGCTGGTTGGAGTTTGGATGGAGAGTAAGCATGGTGGATGCGGGTCAAGGTGATGATGCCCTGGACAGTAGCTTGAACAAAACCCAGGAGTCAGCAATGGACTATGGGATCTAAACAAGGGTCAGGGGCCCCAAGAGTCCAGGCAGGTCGCTGGTTGGAGGTGAGTTAGTGGCCGAGAGGAGGAGTAGCAGGGGGAGCCCCGCGGGGGATGAAGATGCCGCCAATGCTGGGTGTATTGGTAGTGCTCTCAGGAGGGCAGAGACCTGACCAAGAATCTCCAAGCAGAAAAATGGAAACCAGATGGAAAACCTGACTATGGAGGCAGCTGCTCACTGCACATCTCCTGTTCTGGCCCTAGAAACACTCCCCACTGCCGGCAGAGTCTCAGTGAAGAGCTGCGCTGGGTCCAGGCTACATCCTCAGCAAAGGGTGAGGTTTGTAGCCATAGTCTGGGCAGCCCTAGTGTGTAGACCATGGCTAAGAAGTCAGACGCCGGCAGCTCTGAATCCCTGCTCTGCCACCTTCTACACGTGTGACCTTTGACTCTGAAGCTCACTTCCCTGACTTATAACATGGGAACAACAAAGGAGATTATCCATGTGAACTACCTGAACTGTAGAGGACTTTGTGGCTTTTATTACTATTGGAACATAGTTCCCTCATTGGTGTTTCTGACCACTTTGGTGCATATCTATTGCAGCAGATTATTCATCCATTCAACAAACATTTCCTGGTTATCTAGTATGTCCCAAACACGTGCCGACTGCTAAAATGACTTGGAGGAACAGAGATTGATTTCGGTTCTGTGTTTACTGCACTCCCGAGGTTGAAAGAGATCTTAAAGTTCATAAACTGTCTCCTAGGCTTAAGTACCCTCTACGACATCCCCCATATGTGTGCAGCCTTGGCTCACACACTTCTGGCGGTGACCGGCTCACATCTCCTTTCACAGGCTGCTCTATGAGGACATTCATACCTGTGTTGAGCTGAAATCTTCCTGGTCCTGGCTCTCTCTCTGAAACTGCCTAGACTTGTTTATTCCCTCTCCCACATTGTATCCCATTCAGAATTCTCAATGGCTAATGTACTCTGTCAGACAGGATGGATTTTAGGTCCCTCACCACTGAGTGACTCTCCCCAGAATGGGCTCAGGTGTATCTCTGCCCTCTCCAAGTGGACAGCAGCCAATGGCTGTAACCCTGGGACCCTTCCCTCAACAGACGTAGCCTCCAGGGGACTCAGAGTGACCTCAGAAAGAAAGAGACATAGCTCTTTCCCAGTCATCTGAAACATTCTCTTACCTTCCCAAGATCAAGAGAACAAAGCAACTTCTTGAGCTCTCTCTTAAAGGAGTCCATTTGCAGTTTGTTTGAGCTCCACATAATTGGCCCCAGATGCACAGCAGAGGAAAGACATTCTCTGACTAGCTTTTCTAGAACCACAAACTCTTTGACACTGTTGATGGACATTCCGTGACCCTCCCAGACCTTGATTTGGGAAGCCTCATGCTGTCGTTTCCATGCCGGAGGGCAGTCCAGATTCCTACTGGGGTTATTTGAATAAACTTCCCAACACCTCTGAGCCTCAGTTTCCTCATCCGTCAAATAAAGATAATAATACTACTTAACTCGTCAGGTTGTTGTGCATAACAAGATAACAGGTGAGGAAAAGAGATAGAACGGTGCCCGGCACTTAGTAAAGTGCTCAACCCCGTGCTAAGCTTTGTTAGGGTTATTTGAATCAAGACAGGGAAGCTGTCCTAGGTGACCTGACATTCCAGCAGAGTCATCAAGATCAGGATGAAAGGAAGGATATTAGCATGGAGAGAGGCTAGGAGCTACAGGAACAGAAAGAGCAAAACATTCAGGCATTGATATCTGACCATTGGAGTTGGTCTCTCCAAAGAAAGCTGACTGTCATGCTTATGGATGGGGAGAGGAGAGAGATCTAAAGTCTCCTGCTTTTCTGCAGCATTTCCCTGTTTCTGCTCTGACGTTCTACAGTGCTGTACTTGGTGGAGTGTGGGGTCCGATCGACCCAAATGTGGATTTCAGTTCTCCCAGTAACTGGCCGAGTGATACCAGAAAAAAGTCACTTCACCTCTCTGAGCCTCTATTTTCTATAAAATTAAGAAGAAATCTATTCCCTTATAAGATCGTTGGGAAAATTAAAGGAGATCTATTCCTTACACACATGCCTGGCATATATTGGGTACCTGATAAACGATAGCTGCTATTGTCTTCTTCTTATCATTATTTTCATGATAATAATCTAAATTATTACTGGCATGCAAAACCGCAAAGAACCTGAAAGAATGAGGATCTCCTCCCCTTTTCTTTCTGTGCTTTCCCTCTTTGGAGAATGCATGCTAGTTAACCCTTCCCCATATTCATTCTCTCTCTCTCTCTCTGTCTCTGTCTCTGGCTCTCTCCCTCTCTCTGGCTCTCTCCCTCTGGCTCTGGCTCTGGCTCTCGTTCTCTCTCTCCCCTTTTTCAGTGCCCTGATAGGTTCCTGAGAGGGCTGGAAGCAGGGATTGTAAACTGCCAGATTTCATGCCCTGCTCTCATCCCTCTCTCCAAAAGCTTATCAAATATTAAAAGCTGTGAAATAGGAGGCAGGTTTTTAATCATTTTAATCACAGCCTTCCTCAGCCCGCTCAAAAGGGCTCGAAGGAATCGATTCAGAAGTGGTAATTATGCTTGCGGCCCCGTGCCAGGCTCCAGGTCAGCACTGGAGCGAGCACCAGTGACAGATGGCAGGCACCGGGGAGGGCTCCTCCCAGGTGGGGGCCCCCGAACAGGAGATGCCTCATGGGAGGAAATGAAGCTAAGTAATCCCAGGTTAGGCATCAGGTTTTTAAATGCACACCAAAATCAATTGCAAATCAACTTACTTTTATTAAGGCCTCCTTAAGTGCCAGATGTTTTTAGCCTCATTTAACCTGCTATAAGCAAGTCAGGGAGGTATTTATCATTATCCAATTTATACGTGAGGAAACTGAGGCTAAAAAATGTTACGTAATGTCCCAAGGCCCATTAGAAAGTGGCACGGCCAGATATGTGCTGTTCTGGAGCCTCACTTTGTCCTCTGGGCCTCCGTCACCCTTGGGTTCGGGGCGCCTGCTGCAGGGATGTCGGAGGGACTGCTACCCTGGACGCCCTGCCTCCCTCTTGCAGCCTCACTGTCTGTCCAGCTTTGCTCACCTCCCTCCCCCTCCCCCACTGCAATATCTTATTCCCTCTGGCTTACTCTTGCCCTCCTCTGGCTCCTGGGATTTATCCATGCACTTCAGGCCCCCAGTGAGCCATTAATCCTTTCCAACAGCTTACACATCACAGCCCAGCTGCTCACCCCACTAGACTCATTTCTGGACAATCCTCCACCCCGTCCACCTCCATGCTGCATACTCCCATGGGACCTAGCTTCGTGCAGTTCTCGAACACCTTTCTCTCTTGCCTTCTTGCCTTTGCACATGCTCTTCCCCTGCCTGGAACAATGCACTGTGCCTCCCCCTCCAGGTCTCAGCCGAAACATCAGTTCTTCCTGGAAAGATGGCTGACTCACTAGGCATTTCCCACCACGGTGATACTGCTATAGCTTTCTCCCTATGAAGGCAACCAGTCTTTTTGGCGGGGTGGGGGTGGGGTGGGGGGTGGGGGGTGGAGATGGCTTGTTTGCATTGCTGGGATTCCTCTGGCTGGCCAGTCTGAGAGGGCAGAGGGCACGTCTGCCTGATTTGCCACTGCAGTCCAGGGCCAAGCAGGGTAGACATCGGGTAGAGCACGCAGAGCACATAGAGCACGCATCGGGTAGACATTGGCTGAGTGCGTTACATGAATAAGGAGACTGGGCTTACAGGTGGGGATTTCTGGAGGCTTAGAAAATAGGGCAGAGTCGTAGCTCTGGGCCAGATGAGGCATGCAAGTGAGCAGGGATGGCCATTTGCATACAAAGGACCAAGGAATATTCTTCAGTATCACAAGAAAATATGTTTTCCATCATTTTTCCTTGAAAAATGCATCCCTCTTGATCTATCTTTCATTTCCCCACATTTAATAGAGATGTGAATACAGAGAACTGTGTCTCTACTATAAGACAAATAGCACCCCACGCACAGTAATAAATGACGACCCAAGTAGTCTACTTGTCAGAAAAGATGAAAGGGAGTGGGGCAGGGGATGCTGAGTAGAGGCACACGGACCCTGTCTAAAGGGATAGCTGCTTCTCAACCCCAGCCTGCTGTTACCCAGGGGAATGTGGCCAGATTTCCTGACTTTTCAAAAGAAGCTGGAAATAGACTATATGTATAATGTCCCAATTTTTAAGAGTTGCCTCAATTAAACAAACACATGCACACGCAGACACACATGCACGCACACACAAAAGCAAAACGAGCCCAATAAAACATCTGCTGAGAGGTTTTGGATCTTAGATTGGAACTTCTGCACACATTTTCCTGCTGAGTAGAGAAATGCTCCTTGCAGATGGACCCACGTGGGGCCCCCCCAACACCCGGAATCCACCAAATGCCTAGGGTTGTGTGCACCCCAAACACTCCCTTCTTATGTTCACAATGCTTTCTTGAGGCTCCTGCAAAGTCCCCACACCAAAGGAGAAATGTTTCTAACCGAACCAAGCAGCACTTAAAAGATCAAGGCGTACATGGCATGCTGAAATCACTGGCACATTGTTCCCGTTTCCTCTCTGCTGTAGGATCAAATGCTTCCAGTTTCAATGATTAATTGCCTCTCAGTTTTCACCACAAGTTGTACAGTATTATTGACTGGGACAGAAATATTCTCTGGAACAAATGCAAGTCTTGGGAGGGGCAGCTGCTGGCCTGTGGCACCTGATTCAACCCACCCCTGAGACTGGGTGAGACTACCCCGGGCCCCCCATTTACGGATGGGGCTCTGGGAAGCTCAAACAACCTACCCAACAACTCTCATTACTGTGACTTTATTAATGGCTCCTATCTCTTGAATGCTTACTATATTCTGGGTATTGTGCCCAGCACGTTACATCTGCTATCTCACTTAAGCCTCATCACGCCCCGTATATATTTGGGGAGAAAGAGGACAAAGAACCTTGGCGGCAACATGACTATTTTACACACGAAGGAAAGGAAGCAAAGAGAGGTTAAGTCCAAGGTCACACAGCTAATAAGCAGTAAAGGAGAGAGGCCAGCTTGGTGATCAGGGCTCCTGCCTGAGCTCAGGCATCATTCTCTTACCTAAGCCCAGACACAGACCCCCAGAGTCTTTTCCAAGCTGGCTGGGCAAGGAACCTATTTTTGCAAAAGCTGCAGTTCCTACAGTGCTTCTGCGGATGGTCTCGGGGTACCGCCCGCCCGAACTGTTCTTATGCACCTACTGTGTCACCTATGCTTGGGGGTTGGGGAGGGAGACACTATGGAGGACTGAGGAAATCTACTCCAGCCGCCCTTGCATTTTTCTTTTTCCAGTTAAACATGGTGAGCTTGCTCTCTGGGAATTTTCCAAGGCTCTGCCTCTCAATTCAAGTCCTTGGAGATATTCTCCAGGGTCTACGAATTCTCAAGGGTAACATCTTTTTAAAACTTTTAATTAAATAGTAAATTATTTAAACATCAATTTAATACTCTAGATCATAGGTTGTAACCACCTTGTCACAATCTATGCCAAGAATCCGCCAAATACAGCTCATGGACCAAATCAACGCCCAACCTGTTTTTGTACGTCCTACAAGCCAAGAATTATTTCTACAGTTTTAAATCACTGGGGGGGAAAATCAAAAGAATAATAATGTTTCATGACACTTGAAAATTTTATAAAATTCCAATTTCGATGTCCATACCTAAAGTTTTATTGAAACACAACAGCGCTCATTTGTTGGCCTGTTATCCAGAGCTACTTTTGCAATAAGACAGCAGAGTAGAGTAGTCTCAACAGAGACCATCTGGCCCCCAAAGCCAAAAATATTTACTATTTGGCTATTGACAGAATAAGTCTGGTGATCCCTGATTTATGCAATGTGATTTTAGTGTCCATATTTTCATTTATGCTTTTAACTGAGTTAGGCATCTGTTTATTTTGGAGTTTGTTTTGTTTTGTTTTCATTTTTATTGTTACGAGCTAGTAAGGAAAAAAATAGAGAGAAGGGCTTAGGTACCTTCTAGAGTGTCCTCATGTGATCGAGTACAATTTTCTGATAGTTCCAGGAGAAAGCCAAGAGAGAGTTGAGCCAGTATAGCATGAGGTAGACCAGCAGACTGAAGTAAAATGTAAAAAAATGTCAACTCCACACCATAGTCACACTGCAAGCAGAAGTTCACTTTCAACCAAACCACCTCACATTAAACGAATGTTGTTAACCTGACGTTTACTAGTTTTGCAGTCTTATTTGTGCTTAATTTGGAAATTTGTTTCTGTTTTATAGCTCAATAAGAGCTATAAGTGTAAGGATTTTATACCTAGCTTTATGTTTGCCTATGTTAAGTAACATTATGATAAGAATAATTTGAGTCAACACTTACTGAAATGTTTTCCCCTTTAATAGGGCATATGTTACTCAAGTTATAAGCAGGAAAAATGGATGCAAGAAGGGTCAATTACATTATATCTCTGAATCAGTATAATCTAGTGTAAATTGCTACCTGCCACCCTGGCAGAAAATTCAGTCTCAGTTATTTTGGGAGGTCCCCTCCCCAGTTTGAGGAGAGTGGGGAGTGTCAAATAAAAACTCTAAGCTTAAGTTGGGACCAGGTTCTCCTTTTAGGGTGGTGACCATTTTTTGCTATTGCTCCTGTGTCTACACTGCATTTGTATGTGCTGATCCCCACCATTCATCCCTTAGGCTCTGTTGCTGAGTGGCTCAAAATTGCCCCTCACTTAGTGCTCCCACTTGCTTCCTTTCCACCCACTCAGCCCACTTTCCCTTTATTCTCTCTCCTTCTGGACAAAGGGAGCACAGTTTTTCTCAATAAGCCTTTAGAAGCATAGTGCTAGCTTGACTTTCCTGTGTGGGGCTGGGCAGAGGAGTCAGAGAGGACTGCTAACAGTGGGCCTTTCTTCTTAAAAATTCACTTTATTACAACTGTTATATAAAAAACATAGTTTTCCTTCACTGAAAAGTTATACCCAGGCATTAACGATCAGAATGAATGGAGCTCTTTTAACCCTCTTCTGAGTTCCCCAGTGTATCAGTTAGCTATTGCTGTGTAACAAATCACTCCATATGTAATACCTTAAAACAATACAAATTCTTTATTCTGTTCACAAGTCTGCAATTTGTGCAGGGCTTGGCAGGGGTGGTTTGTCTCTGTTCCATGTGGAGTCAGCTGAGGTAATTTAATTGGGACCTGGAGGATCCACTTTCAAGATGACTCACTCATGTGGCTGGCAAGTTGGTACTGGCTGTCATCTGAGAGCTACAGTCAGGGGCCTGTTTCCTCTTTACATAAGCTTCTTGTTTGGGCCTCACAGTAGATAGTGACCTCAGGGCAGCCAGACTGCTTACAGGGTAGCTAAAGATTTCAAGAACAAGTATTCCAGCAAGCAAGGTAGAAGCCATAATGCCTTCTATGATCTAGCCTCAGAAATCACATAGCATCACCTCCACCACACCTGTTGGCTGGTATTGTTGCAAAAGCCCACTCAGTTTCAGAGGCAGGGGCCATAGACTCTGTCTCTCAATGGAGAAGTGGCAAGGTGCTAAAAGAGTATGTGGGATGGAAGCTATTGTTACAAGCATCTTCGGAAAACACAGTCAGTCACATCCAATTTAGCATAGGATTGACCTTCCACCCTGTCACAATTCCCTATCATATGTTAGCTGCTTGGGCAAGTGACTTCAACTCTCCAAGCTTCTATCTCCTCCACTAAAGAGAGGACGAGTGAGTATTGCTTCGGGGTTGTGTTATAATCATTAAATGAGATAATATATAAAAAGTTAGCCTGATACCTGGCACAGAATACATGCCTGACAAAGGTTAGCTTCTTGCTCTCTTCCCCGACTTCGTCTCAGCCAACCGGCACTGACTCAAAATGACATTCTTCTTGGCTGCCACCTTGGAAGCATTTCCCCTTAGAAAATGTGTCCGTGTATTCATAAATTTACAGGTTACACAAAGGTGTTATTCAAACATTGCTGGGTGCTTGGTCTTTTCAAAGTAGACTCTTGTTCTCAAAGCTGCTGGCCGTGGGAAGGAGCCCTGCAGGAGTCCTTTTGCCCAGGAAGTGGAAGGACCACCATATGTCTTTCCCAGAAGGGTGACTGAGCCCCGCTTCCATCCCAGTTCCCCTGAGATTTTCCTGAAAACCCCCGCGGCTAGCCCAGTTGGGAGTGTTAGCACATCAGATCCATGCTTTGGTGAAAACTGTAAACACAGACCTGATTTTTCATTTTAAATGAAGCCAAGCATATTGCTCCCAGCAGATGCCGAGTGACTGAATCTGTCCTCTCGGTTTTGAAGGGAACTGAAGAACAACATGGTAAAATAAAGCCAACGGCACATTTATTGGTTGATAAAATGCTGTTTTAGTCTACCCTGGCATTATATGGTGACTGCTATGCAGCGAACATCTGTTATTAAATCCAGACTTCTGTTGCCTGGATACATTGAGTCAAAAGCTGGAACAAGGGAGAAATCCATTTGTGTGTCTGTTGCATGTGAATGTCAGAGCCCATATGATGCTTTTGTCTTCATTCTAACTGAATCTTTTAATATGGAATGTCTCGCTTGTTAATTCTGACTCTGGGCCAATACTGTTTTCATTTGATTAAAAACAGTTAAAGAAACCAAGGAACAGTATTCTCTCAGGTGCTCTAAGTAACTTTGTTGATTAATTTTTGGAGATGGCATGGTGTATTTGGAAAAAGTAGGATGCTTTTAAAGAGAGTTCATACCAAATAACCCAGTAATTCAACTTCTAGGTCTCTATCCCAAGGACACAGGGGAGATGAGCCTATGTTTTTGAGGGCAAGGATGTTCAATGCAGTGTTACCTATAACAGAAAAAAAAAAATAAAGAAAGAAAAAGTTAAAAGTCACCTAAATGCACATATGTCAAGAGCTTCATTTATATTGGCTGCAAATTCCATGTTCTTCCACATCACAACGTATTGTCAGTCCCCTGATAGACTTTACATTATTTACAACTTTATGCTATTCTAAACAATGTTTCAGTGAATGACTTGGTGCAGGTGGGATTACCTCCTAAGGATAGATCGCTAGGTGTGGAATTGTTAGGACAAAGTGCATCTTGTATTGTTTATTCGTTCAGTCAACACGTGTGTCTTGAGTGACACTGTGTGCTAGGCAGCAGTGCTCTATACTGGGGCCCAATGGGGGAGAAAAGGTCCCCACCTTCATGGAGCCAACAGAGGGAGAAGGGAGGAATGAAAACTAGAGGGATCTCAAAGACAGAAGTGAGTGCTAAGGAGGGGGCTGAGAATGGTGGAGAAGCTAGACAGGCATCTCTGAGTGCCACAGATCACAGGGCATTGGAAGAACCACTCAGAGCTAGCAGTGGTTCCCCAAAATGTGGTGCTGGGAAATGTGGTGCATTCACTCCGTCACCAAATATTTGTCGAATGCCTACTAATGCCAGGCTATGTTCCAGGCAATGAGAACCCAGCACTGACCATAACCAATAAGGTATCTTAAAGCAGAAAGAGATGGACAATAAAACAAACAAATTTCAAAAAATGGTAAATGCCATGGAGAAATTAAAGAGAGTTGGGGAGGGGAGAGGTCTGCTTAGATAGACTGGGCAAAGAGAATCTCTCTGAGGAAGGATGTTTGAGCTAAAAAATGAACATTGAGAGAGGGATAGTCATGAATAGACTGGTAGAATGAGATTCTAGGCAGAAGGACCAGAAAGAGCAAAAACACTGAGGTGGGAATGAGGTTGGTATGTTTGAGGAGCAGAAAGATGGCCATGAGTGAAGCCTAGTGAGCTAATTTGAAAATGGCTTAAGTCTATCTGTCAGTAACTGTCACTATAATGCTGTGTAACAAGCCACCCCAAAACTCAGCAGCATACAATAAACTGGGACTAGAGCCCAGGTATGAATCTCTCCAAACTATATTCGCTTCCATCCATATTCACCACCTCTCTATGTACAACCTATCTGCTGTGAAAACCACAAGAGCCTCAGAATGTATTAAGTACATAAGAACTAGTCCTGCATCTAGATGCAATGGCTCTCAAACCCTAAGGAACATGAAAAATACCTATTAAAACCCTCCTGTACTGTTGGTGGGCATGTAAATTGATACAGCCACTATGGAGAACAGTAAGAAGGTTCCTTAAAAAACTAAAAATAGAACTACCATATGACCCAGCAATCCCACTACTGGGCATATACCCTGAGAAAACCATAATTCAAAAAGAGTCATGTATCACAACGTTCATTGCAGCTCTATTTACAATAGCCAGGACATGGAAGCAACCTAAGTGTCCGTCAACAGATGAATGGATAAAGAAGTTGTGGCACATGTGTACAATGGAATATTACTCAGCCATAAAAAGGAACTTGAGTTGTTTGTAATGAGGTAGTTGGACCTAGAGTCTGTCATACAGAAAGAGAAAAACAAATACCGTATGCTAACGCATATATATGGAATCTAAAAAAAAAATGGTACTGATGAACCTAGTGGCAGGGCAGGAATAAAGACGCAGAGGTAGAGAACGGACTTGAGGACACAGCGTGGGAGAGGGAGAAGGGTAAGCTGGGACGAAGTGAGAGAGTGGCATGGACATATATACACTACCAAACGTAAAATAGATAGCTAGTGGGAAGCAGCCACATAGCACAGAGAGATCAGCTCAATGCTTTGTGACCACCTAGAGGGGTGGGATAGGGAGGGTGGGAGGGAGGGAGACGCAAGAGGGAGGAGATATGGGGATGTATGTATACATATAGCTGATTCACTTTGTTATACAGCAGAAACTAACACACCATTGTAAAGCAATTATACTCCAATAAAGATGAAAAAAATACCTATTAAGCTGGTTAAGTATATAATATCCTAGGCCTTGCCCCCAAGAGTCTGATTTAGAAGGACTGCTGAAGCCCCAGGAATCTGCATTTTCAAAAGTAACTGCAGCTAGTTATGATGAAGGTGGTTGATGTACCACTTTTGGAGAATCAACGATGAAAAATTCACCAAAGACAGCCTTAGGCAGGCCAGAAAGATGACCCTGCCTATTCCCCCTCAGGGTTAAGCAGAAGCTGACCCTGACCCCACCAGTTGCCAGTGTCATGAAGTGCCCTTGGGCATTTTTAGCGAGCACATCTCTTCACTGTGATGCCATCTTCCTGGCCCAGCGGGGAAAGCCATGAGTTAATGGCATCTCCTGGGTATAATAAACCTCCCCTAGGGCTCTGGTCCCCGCTGAGCTCTGCTGGATCCTCTAGCATTTCAAAGTGAAGTTAGAGGTTCTTCAAACAGCTCGAGAGATTTCTTGGAAATCCAAGGCTCCTCATCCCCTGCTCAGAGCTGGATTTGGCTCTTAGCTTGGAGGTGGGAAGACCTCCTGGGCCAGGACTTAAGAGTGGCTCACAAGGAATCAAAGCCAGCTTTCTCCACCTTCCTCTGACAGCCCTGTGTGCTTCTCCTCTGATCCCCTGCCAGAGTGGGGAAAGGCATCCCAAAAGCTCATTAACAGCTCACATACTTTGCCCTGAATCAGCTCTTAAACACCATGGGATGAACAGCCCTAAACGGGAAAGAAAAGAAATAAAATAATGAGTTTCTTACAAGCTCATAAATATCCCTGGTGCTTTCTGTCAGGCCAGGGTTTAGCCTTCTCTGCTCGAAATTTGATTTTCTGAGCCTCTAAGGAGAGTTGGCTATTGGTCCCTTGGCCATTAATTGCTTGGGTGTGCTGACCCCCTCCAAACCCCTCCACCACAACACACTGGTCCATGTCCCACTCCAAAAGTGGCAGAACTGCTCCCAGGGATCTGCACCTTAGAAACACTACTGGATAATTACTTCTTTAGTCTATACTAACAGAAATACCATCTCTATGAAGACAGAGTGGAGGGCTTCCCTGGTGGCGCAGTGGTTGAGAGTCCGCCTGCCGATGCAGGGGACACGGGTTCGTGCCCCAGTCTGGGAAGATCCCACATGCCGCGGAGCGGCTAGGCCCGTGAGCCACGGCCACTGAGCCTGCACGTCCGGAGCCTGTGCTCCGCAATGGGAGAGGCCACAACAGTGAGAGGCCCGCATACCACAAAAACAAAGCAAAACAAAACAAAAAAGACAGAGTGGGAATAACTAACATTACTTGAGCATTTTCTGCGTGTATTTTGCATGCATTAGCCAACTTAATCTTTGTAATAACCCCATGAGGCAAGTACTGTTTTCACTCTCATTTCCAGACAGAGCATTTGAGGTTCTGAAAAGTCCCTCATGCAAGGTCACACAGAGCTGAGGTCCGAATCCAAGTCATTTGACCCTAGGACCCCTCACCAGCTACCTCACCAGTTCCCACTTCACCTTGCCTTGAGCAGACCATGCCTACATGACTCCATTCAAGTTGGATGTTGACATAGACAACCCCAGGCATATCCAGCTCATGGATACTCAGAACCACATCGCGTAAGGAATAGTGGCAGGACGTGAAGATGTTTTAACGTGAAATCAAGGTGGTCTCATGGCAGGGGTTGAGCAGGGGTATAGAGGCATAAGACATGAAAAGTAACTGCAGATACCTGATGATCTATTAAGAGACAAAAGGATTAGATGGCCCTGTATGAGCCCAAGAGTTACAATGTCCAATGAGGTGAAGTAATGCCGGGATATAAGAAAAAGCTTTCGTGTATTCAGAAGTGTCCAAGAAAGTGTTGGGCTGCCTTGGGAAGTCTTGGGAATCTCCCTGTCACAGGAGGCATACAAGCAGAGACTTGGCAATGTCGTGTATAGAGGGGTCTCAATGTCAGATGACACAAATAACTTTTGAGGCACTTTGATCCTGAGTATATGTGATTCGGTTGTGATTCACTGGAGCCTCATCTCAAACAGCATTTTATGTTGTCATTAAAATGCCTAACACAGACTCCTTAATAAGCCTAAAGATAGGCATCATCACTCCTAGATGATGTCTTCTTGGCCTGGGATGCAAAATTTTGTGGGCTTACTTCATATCCAATCCTTATCAGGTGATGTGTCATGAATCACAGATTATTGGAACTACATGAGACCACAGAGCTAATGATACAGATGAAGAAACTGAGGCCTGGAGACAGCAACTAACTTGTCCCAGGTCACAAAGCTAGCAAGTGCCATGTTGGTCTGAATTCAGGGCTCCAGATCCCAAGCTCACTGCTACACTTCCCACACCACAAGGCCTCATAGAGTATCAGAGTATGAAGGGCCCTTAGCAATCTTCTCAATCTGCAATGACAAATAGGATTCACTTCCCTGTGCCAACTTGTAATTCATTGGTCGTGATTTCCTGAAGAGCTGTTTCAGAAGGATTCTGGGGCCACATCTGGGGTCAGTGGAAATGAGATCTGTGAATCATTTATGATGGCTGCCTTGGGCATAGGTGGGAAAGTAGCGACCTGTGTGCCAAGGCTCCTTGAGCTCATTCATCTCAGTGACTTTCTGGGTGTGCAAGCTGAGCTCTCGAGAAGTGATATGAACATTGCAGAAGAGATTATGAGGTGAGATGAGGCCTTAGCCACCTCATTTATGAAAATGATTTAAGGATCCTTGTATGATGATTAAACCCATCTATGGAATGAGAAAGATACACAGCTGCCTTAAGCCCCAACAATATAGAACAGATGACAGGTGATATGTAGATGGTTTGAATAACAATTTCTAGTTCATCTTGGCTAAGGAGCTTTGCCCTGGGTGGCAGGTGGCTCCACCCCTTACTTGTTGGGAAGTCATAAGCAGGTACTTCTCCCGGATCCTTTTGCTAATTGGTGAAGTGAGGGATAAGGTTTTTCTCACAGGGTTGCCATGAAGAATAGAGAAAATATAAGTACTTAGCACAGCCTAACACTCAGCAGTTGCTCAATAAATAGTAGCAAGTGCTAGCAATGTAATATTGCGTCTACCCTTCTCTCTGTGTTAGCATCTTTCCAGGCTGTTAAAGGGTTAGCAGCAATGGCCACCCAAAAACAGATTGCCACGGGACACATAGGTCATCAACTCCAGATTATTGGTCTGGGGCAGATTTTTGGAGTCCCTTGTTTCCAAAGAGATGGGGACTAGCTTTCCAGCTGACTGAGAAGGGGAAAGCCAGGAGGGAAGACCAGAAAATCCAAGGGTAGACCTCCTAGCCCCATAACACCTTTCACCTTCCAGTCCTCCTTGGGGATTCTCAAAGTCTACACTCCTGGTCCTAAATTAGAGGAAGAGCCAGGGACAATGAATGTGAAGTTGACTGCAGGCTCGATGTTGAAAGATTACACATTTCCTTGAATTACAAGGGAGCAGTCTGCCTCCCAAGCCTGCTATTCCCAAATTTATCAAAGCACAAAGCATTTTTTAAAGACCACTTCATGAACTGATCAAATGTACTTGACAACAGAGCCAGCAGGCCAGTCAGATCAAGTCTTCACAGCCCCTGAGAAGTTGCCTACACGATGGAAATGACAGTTCTCGGAATCTGTGGGTAGGAGGGATTTAACTCCACGAATGGGGAAGGGAAAACAGGAAAGCTAATATCTACCAAGCACCTACTGTGTGTCAGAGGGTTTACAGAACATTAGTTCATTTAATCCTCACAACGAAAACACTTAATAATACTTCCGTTTAGCAATAATAATTAGCTGTGGAATGGCTGAGATTTGCAATACTAATAGACACCAGCTACTTTGCATATGTGGTGACAAACAGCAGCCCTCAAATTCAGGGGAGGAAGAAATGTAGTTTTTATATCACTCAATTTCGTATCCATTTTGAGCCCCCAGCCCTTTAGGTAGTAGGACCTTAACCTCTGTCCTTTCAGTTTCTCTCCCAACTTCTTTCCCAAAAGCTGCATCTAAGTTTGGGGCCGGAGCTGAGAGCGGGGAAAGAGGAGGTCATTCTGGGTCAGTGCATCAGCGGGGGTTCAGGACACCCAGCTCTGTTGTCCTCATCTACCTCAGCAAATGCAGAGACGTCCTCATTCCCATCCAGTCCTGGGCAGTCATCAGTGCCTCCTCTCTGTCCCACCCCAAAGGTGGGCTCATCAGGGCTACCCAGCCGCCTGCCAGCACCTCCAGGCAACGCTTGAGAACTGTCCACTGCTCTGGGCACCGTGCCAGGGCATGTGCGTGCTTGGAGGCTGCCTCAGCCTGTCTTCTTAGGATCTCCGCTGCTCCCGTGCCAGGCTGTTTGCAGAAACCCCAGCGCCCAGCCTGTTTTTCAGTTGCATTCTTATCTCCAAACTGACTTAGGGGTTCTCTTTCCTCCCCTCCCTTCTCAGTGACCACAGACATCTTAGTTTTCTTCTTCCCTCTCCTCCTTGCCTTGGTTTAATAGAAGCTTTATTGAACTTGAGGGCAGAAGAGGCTGCCTCTTCCTCTGTTCTTCAAAATCTATTGTTTTGGGCACAAAATGATCTTCAGGGCTCAGGCACCTAAGGCTTAATAAACTGAAAATCTTTCTCACCTTTCCAGTTGCATCTCCCACCCCCGTGGCAGGGAATGCTGCTGAGCAAATGGGGGGAAAGCAATGAGAAAACCCCAAAATGTTATCTCGCAGTATTCATGAGCTCTAATCCTCCAGTAGCCCTGTGAGGTCAAAATAATTGTCCTTATTTAACCTTGAGGATATGGATACTCAGAATGGACATTTGCCTTGTCTGAGGTCTCACAGGGTAAGCAGTGGCACTGGGGTGGGCCCAGAGTCCCCATCTGTCTGACTCTATTACCTGAAGATGGAATCTGGGTTGTGCCAGCTCAGTTGATGAGTAGAGGCTGCCTGAGGAATTGCTTTGAGAATTTTGAGGCTGCATCTGAACTCGGCGAGTAAAAAAGTGCTGTGATCCATTAGTAAAGTCTGCCATGGGCACTGGACTGGACAGCAGCCTCCCATGGGCTGCCAGTGCCAAGCCACACTCCCTAGACTCTGTGCGTCTTAGAAATTCTATTCGCATCTGTTGGCTAGATAAATTAATGAATGCATGAACTACTTCATTAGTGCTAGATTTAGAGAAGGGGCTTGAGGCAGGAAGTGAGAGAGGCTGCTCACGGTCGAGTCACAGCGGTCTTGGGAGGCCAGGCTGGACTGTGAGAGATAAGAATGGCAGGAGGGATTGGGACTTGAACTTGGAAGAGCTTGGAATTCCAAACTCAGAAGCCTGTGAGTTGCGAAAGGTTTGGGCTCAGGGGAATAACGTAAGAAAAGCAGCACTTAACAGCAGGATCTGGCAGCGAACAGTTAAGGCTGAAGGACCAGCCTGGAGAGCTCTGTAATCTGTGTGAGGTGTGGGGGAGAGGCCCAGCCCATGGGAGAGGAAGGTCACGGTGACAAGGACAGGAACACGTGGAGGGACAGCTCACAGGTCTCAGAGGCTGGCGGAGGGCTCTTTTCCCTAGTGACTCACATGTTCCTTCTTTCTAGCTGAATTTCAGTTTTATTTTCAGCTCTAATCAGTGGTAAGAGAGAGATCCAGGTGCTTTCTTTCCCTTGCTCCACATTTCCCTCTGCAACCTCCCGGAGCCTAACATTCCCCCATCCTCCCAAAGAAAAGAAGTTGACAGCCTGCAGCAGAGCGGCTGTGGCTTCATGACTGTCATCACGGGGGCCCCCATTTACTGAGTGCCCTCAGCGTCCAGCACAGGGTCAACCCTTCATAGGCATTATCCCCTTTAATCCCCAGCAGCCCTAGGAGGTAGGAACTACTGGTATCTATATTTTGCAGATGAGAAAACCGAGATTCAGAAAGGCATAGTGACTTGCCTAAGGTCACATCACCAATAAGTAGTAAATCCAGAAACAAAAATCATTTTTGAAAATAAAATCTGGGGCTTCCCTGGTGGCGCAGTGGTTGAGAGTCCGCCTGCCGATGCGGGGGACACGGGTTCGTGCCCCGGTCCGGGAAGATCCCACATGCCGCGGAGCGGCTGGGCCTGTGAGCCATGGCCGCTGAACCTGCGTGTCCGGAGCCTGTGCTCCGCAGCGCGAGAGGCCACAACAGTGAGAGGCCCGCGTACCGCAAAAAAATAATAATAATAAAATAAAATAAAATATGAGTTCAAAGCTAGCTTTCTTAACAATATGCCTCTGGCCTAATTAAGCAATAACATTTCACAGGTGGAAGTGTCCTTAGAGACTATCTAATCTGACTCTCTCACTTTCCAGAGGGGAAATCTGAGGCTCAGAGAGGGGATGGGAGTTGTCCAAGGTCACCAGTGAGTTAGAGGATGAGCTGGGACTTGAACCCAATAGAGGAAGGAAGCATGACTCTGCAGCCTGTTGGTTGTTGATATCCTCTCCCACATTTCACCACCTTCTTCCCACCCCCAGCCCCCACTGGGTGTTGACCAGGTGCATCCTGACGTCCTGACACCTAGCTCCCTGGCAAGGCCTTAACAAGGACTGAATTCATGACATCTCCCCAGCCTTTCCGCCCCTGAGCTCCCCATCCTCCTTGCTCAGAGATGTTCAACTCCACCAGCATGTTTCCCAGGCACACCCTTCCTGCCTGTTACCTGTAACATGTCAGCCCCTGCCTCTCATTCCTGCGGCAGAGATGGTTCTGTTGTCACTAGAGCAGTGGTGCACCCAGCGACATCTAGAACTCAGCTCATAATGGCATGGTGAATGGAGGAAATTAGAGCTGAATGCATCCATGGCGAATATTCCTCCCAGGGTAGATGGGGCCACTGGCTGAGTGGCCCATGACAGATGTCCACATGGGACCCACTTGCAGGGCCACCTTCACTCCTTTAAGGAGCAGGCCTGTCTCTCAGGCTGGCCGTGCTTCAGACCGCTCTCCATCCTAGACCATGGACCTCCTGAGCCCTGTCTTGAAGGAGCTGGTGTTTCCACATGTCTCCGACAGTACCTCTCAAGCAAACAGCCTTGACCCTGCAGTTAGGGAGGCTGGAGAGCATAGCGGTTGATTGCACAGCCTCTGATGTCAAATGAATCTGCTTTCAAGTTCCAGCTTTCCTCCTCACTGCTGGTCAAGCTGGTCAATGTCCCTGAGTCTCAGCGCCCTCATCTGTAAAAGGGGAAGAAGTAATTCCTATCCCATGGCGTGGTCATGTGAATTAAATGGGATCATGTGTGTGTTTGGCATGGTTCCTGGTACACAGTAGGTGTTTAATAAACAATTGCAATAATAATAACAATAATAATAGTTACTTCTTTACAACCTTCACAGCACTTTGCGTATATTAGGTGCTGTAGTAAGGTGTTGAGATTAAGATGCTGCTTCTGTTGCTGTTACTGATGATCATGATGACGGTGGTGGGGAGGAGAATAGATGAGAATGTGAAAGCCCTAATGGGCCTTAGAAATCACAGGGCAGCAGTTTGTTGCAATAGAAATTGCATGAACTTTGCAGCCAGACAGTTGAACTTAAATTTATTGCCCATCTGTGTGACCAGGGGAAGTAACCTCATCTCTCTTAGTCTGTGCCTCAGTCCCTCATCTTCTATAGGGCTGCTGGCAGGAGTAAATGAAGCCATGCTTCTAAAGTGCTTAGCCCAGTACCTGGCCTAGTAGACATTCAATTTCGAGTAGGCATTGCTATTATTTTTGTCAGTACATTTCTGGTCTCCCCAACCCAGGGGTCAGCACTCCCCTTGAGAGCAGGTTGTACACTGCTTTGTACTTGGTCCTTGAGGACGGGGCAGGACAGTTATCCAACAGCTATTCATGGAGCCGTGTCTGTGTGCCGGCCACTATGCTCAGCACTGGCCACGCGGTGGGAACGAGAACAGACAGGATCTTGGCCTTCATGCGGCTCACAATTCAGTGGGGAAGACAGATGAACGACAAGTCTGTAATTACAAGTGGATGCTCTGAGGGAAACCAAAAAGTTGCATGATACAGAATAATGTGGGATGGGGCGGTGGGTGTTAGTTTCCTGTCACTGCTGTAACAAATTGCCACAACTTTCGTAGCTTAAAACAACACACATTTATTATTTTACAGTTGTAGAGGTCAGAAATCAGAAATGAGTCTTAAGGGGCTAAAGTCAAGGTGTTGCAGGGCTGTGTTCCTTCTGGAGTCTCTGGGGGAGAGGGCATTTCCTTGCCTTTTCCAGCTTCTAGATGCTGCCTGCATTCCTCATCTCATGGCTTCTTCCTCTGTCTTCAAAGGGCATCACTCCAACCTCTGCCTCTGTCATCACATTGCCTTCCTCTGACTCTCATCCTCTTGCCTCTGAGAAGGACCATTCTGATTACATTGAGCCTACCTGGATAATTCCAGGAGCTCTCCCCATCTCAGGATCCTTAATTTAATCACACTGCAAGGTCTCTTGACGACGTAAGTAACAGGTTCCAGGGATTAGGACATGGACATCCTTAGGGGGCCATTATTTAGCCTAGCACAGGGGGTATCTACTTTAGGTAGGTCCTGTTCTGGACATCACCAAGTTCAGCACATAGCAGAGGCCATGAATGAATGAATGAATGAATTCGTGAATGAATGAATGGACAAATGACAGAGAAAGAGAGAGGGAGAGAGACTGCCTGTTCCAAGCAGTCCAGACTTGAAATGGGCTCTCATGGGTCCCCTGAGAACCTGTTGCTGTGCTCATAGATCTGCCCTTGGGCATCAAGGGTCAGACCCACTGGAGAATTAAACCTTTTAAGTTCATAATATAAACAATTCAATGCCCTGGAGCTGAAAGTCAGGGAGGGACCTAAGAAACCAGCCATGTACTGAGCCCTCATCTGGGTGTTTCATAGAATTCATGGTCCTCTGTTTCAACAGCCACTGTTGTCTCCATTTCTCAGATGAGGGACTGAGGCACAGAGAGGTGCAGTCACTCACCCAAGGCCACACAGCCAGTGAGTGGCAGATCCACTGAGGCTTGATGCCAGCTGCCTGGCTGCAGGGCCAGTGCTCTTATTTCCATCCCACACATTTAATAAACCCACTCCTGGGGCCACCCAGCATTATCCTCAAGGGGATATTTCCCTGCTGGATTCTATGTATGATTTGTTTCTTGCAAGATTTTAAAAAGCAAGTATCGGCTTGTGATGGTGCTTACGGCAATGCCCTCTATTGTTTTACTAGGTGGTGTCAGGAGGAAGGCAGCCTCAGACCAGGACCGAGGGGGACACACACACACACACACACACACACACACACACACACACCTGCCTTCCTTCCTAAACCCTCAGCTCCCTGAATGAGGCTCCTGGCACAGCTCCCCTAGGGAAGGAAATACAAGAGGTCACCAAGGGAGCCCAGTAGCTTTGCAGAGCAAACCACTCCCTGTTCCATGTCCATATCTAGACTGTTTCCTGTGACTGACTCTGACTACAAATGGCCACAGGTCGAGGACCAAGGTCAGCCCAAGGAGAGAAGGGATGTATAGAGCAGAGAGGCTCAGCATCCAGGCCTGGGAGTTAGACCAGGGCTCTTTTACCTCCTCTGCTTCTTGCTGATGGCCTCAAGTATATTGTTTCTCCTCTCTGACCCTCAGTTTTCCCATCTGATAAACTGGGTATAATAATGGTGTCTACCTCTTCAATTAAAATTAGATGATACTTTCACATCAGCATTAGTGCAGTTCCTAACACCTAAAAGGTACCATATAAGTGGTATTTGTTATTACCTAATTTAATTAGGTATTCAGAGTCTCAAATTAATTAACTTACATATTTACCGAGTACCTACTCTGTACATACCCTACACTGGGGATGATGGGGGCTGTTTATTTTAGACAGGGGTCCAGGGAAGGCCCCTCAGAAGAGATGACGTGAGAGCACAGACCAGAATGAGAGGAGTATATGCAGGTACTTGATGACTGTACTTAAATTAGTCTTTTTTGTGGGCTGAGGATGGCCTGGGAGCCCATTGACCTTCAACGTAAGTCGTGAGGCCTGGCCCAGAGCAGAAGCCTCTGCAGTCAGACAGTCGAGGGTTCAAATCTCAGCTCTGCTACTCTCTAGATGCATGGCTTCGAGTGGCTGGCTTTATCTCTCTGAGCGTCTGTTTCCTCCTCTGCAACATGGGGTCGGGGATGGGTACTGGCATCCAGTACATGCTCTATAATTGGTGAGTGCTGGTATTCATATTATGCGATGCAACTCTGGCAACTTGGAGCAAGTAGTGATGACCTTGAGTGTGGATAAGAGGCAGCTGGAAACCTTCACACTTCCCTTGGCCAGCCTGGGAGAGACCAGGGGAGCTGCCGTCCCAGAGCACCCTGATCCCGGCTTTGGCCTGAGTTACTCTCCTCCCGGCACTTATCAACCACTGTGATAGTTGCCAGATGCAGCTCCTGAAGGGAAGGCTTGGGGACCAGGGAGCCACATCCTGCAGATTCAACTTAAGTGCTAGGAGGCAAAGCAAAAGGAGTGTGGGCAAGCAAGTCTGACTCAGAAATGAGATCCCCAGTGACGGGATGGCTGACTGCAGCTGAAATGTTCTCATCCAATTGCCGAGGCTTAGTGGCTGGGCTCTGGTTTATGGTTTGGTGATGGTCAGTGTTGGGGGACACTGGGTTCAAGGGTGATGGGAGGGATGGGAGAGGTTCCAGTTTCACTCCAGACTGCCTCCACCCCCAGCTCATCACCAACCTGACGGGGCAGGATTTACTATTATCACGACCACTCCTAAGACTATCTGTACTTTAAATGATAGGGTCCCCTGCAGGACGGTATTAGTCCTATTATTTTAACAGTACATATGCTGTAACAAACAGCCCCAGAGTTTCAGTGGCTGAAGATGGTAACAGTTTACTTCTCACCAGTGCAGCTCAGAGTGGAGGGGGCAGTGCATCTATGCCTCTGCTCCATTCAGGCTCCTTCCATCTGTGGTCCCTCCCTCTTCTGTGTCTTCTAAGCCCTCTCCCTTATGCTGCTGGATGGGGAAAGGGAGGCTGGATTAGCCTGAGAGGTTTGTATGGAGCAGGCCTGGAGGAGAAGACAACACGGATACAGAGGAGCTTTTCTAGGTTCTGTCAAGCTGACCACCACATTCACGGAGCATGTGCTGGGGTGTCACCCCCTTTAGGTAGCATTCTCTGCCCCCCTCCACCTTCCCAAAGCACCCCGAGGTGTGTGCGTGCACACACACATACACACACACACATCAGGCATGCTTTGTGCTTCCCCCACGCCCTAGGCTGAACTGCAGCATAGCACATATCACAGGGAGTGGTCATCACCTGCTATATGTCCTTCTTCTCATTAAAGTCTGAGCCACAGGGAGGCAGGAGCTGTGTTCCCAGAACCGGGACTGTGGTGGACGCTCGGTTTAGTTTGTTTGAGAAGAAGGGAGGGGCTTCCCTGGTGGTCCAATGGTAAAGAATCCACCTTCCAATCACATGGGTGATGCCTGGTCGGGGAACTAAGATCCCACATGCTGCAGGACAGCTAAGCCTGTGAGCCACAACTACAGAGCCCACGCGCCCTGGAGCCTGCACACCACAAGTAGGGAGAGAAAACCCTCACACCACAACTAGAGAGAAACCCTGCACTGCAACGCAGCCAAAGAAATAAAGAAAATAAATAAATAAAATCTTAAAAAAAAAAGAAGAAGAAGGAGAAGGGAAAGAAAAGAGAGAGAAGTAGCACTTGTCGAGATCTCTCAAATCTTTTTTTTCAATAGTGGTAAAATATACATCACAGGAAATTTACCATCTTAACCATTTCAAAGGGTACAGTTCAGTACCACTGAATACATTCACACTGTACAACCATCACCACCAACCATCTCCAGAAGGTTTTCATCTTGCAAAACTGAAACTGAAACCCATTAAACAGTAACTCCCCATTCCCCCTCCCTCCAGCCCCAGGAAACCCATTCTACTCTCTGTCACTGTAAGTTGCACTACTCTAAGGACCTCATGTAAGTGGAATCATACAGTATTTGTCTTCTTGTGAGTGGCTTATTCACTCAGCATAATGTCTTCAAGGTTCATCCAGAGTATAGCATGGGTCAGAATTTCCTTCTTTTTTGATTAATATTCCATTGTATGTATATACCACATTTTGTTTATCCATTCATCCCTGAATGGACACTTGGGTTGCTTCTGCCTATTGGCTATTGTGAATAATGCTGCTATGAACATGGATATACAAATATCTGTTTGAGTTCCTACTTTCAATTCTTTTGCATATATACCCAGAAGTGGCATTGCTGGATTATATGATAATTCTATTTTTGATGTTTTGAGGAACCGCCATACTGTTTTCCATAGCAGCTGCACCATTTTACATTCCCACCAGTGGTGCACGAGGGTTCCAATTTTACCACATCCTAACCAACACTAGTTATTTTATGTTGTTTGACAATAATTATCTTAATGGGTGTGAGGTAGTGTCTCATTGTGGTTTTGCTTTGCATTCCCCTGATGATTAGTGATGTTGAGCATCTTTTCATGTGCTTATCGGCCATTTGGGTATCTTTTTTGGAAAAATTCTAGTCCCTTCAATTCTTTATAAATATTATCCCTATTGCTTGTAACAGCCCAATGAGATGGGTATTATTATGCCCATTTTACATTTAAGCAAACTAAGCCCTCAAAAAATACCAAGTGACGTATCCAAGGTCATGTGTGACGTAGAAAGTGACAGGGCTTATAGTTAAACATCAACCCTCCTCTTTCCAAACACTAAGCACATTCTATGAAGGCGACCATTATTACACCATTAATAACGTGTTAACGTCCCACCCACATGTGGACTGTGCATGCCTGGAGATCAGAGACCGTTTCTTAATTGTCTTTGATGCAGTGGCGGGCACATGTAAGAATACATGAAATGGGCTTCCCTGGTGGCGCAGTGGTTGAGAGTCCGCCTGCCGATGCAGGGGACGCGGGTTCGTGCCCCAGTCCGGGAAGATCCCACATGCCACGGAGTGGCTGGGCCCGTGAGCCATGGCCGCTGAGCCTGCGCGTCCGGAGCCTGTGCTCCGCAACGGGAGAGGCCACAACAGTGAGAGGCCCGCGTACCGCAAAAAAAAAAAAAAAAAAAAAAAATATATATATATATATATATATATATATGAAATATTGAACGAGTAGATGCAGGCCCAGTGCTACACCCAAAAACTGCATGTCATGACTTGGAAAGCTTGACTGAGCCACTCCAAATCTAGGTTTCCTTATCTACAAAATGGGGATAGAAACTCAACTCTCCGTGGCCTGTTGGAAGGTTGGAACTAATACCTCTGCCAAGTGCTAAGCATGGTGCCTGGTGTGTCTCGGGTGCTGACTAAGTAGGTGGTAGAAACCAAAAACAGTGCCATGCTATGGGGTGTCGGTGAATGCCAGACAAAACATAATTTGCCTCCTGCTTGCTTTCCTTCTAGTTAGGGAGGTAACACAGCCCAGCAATAACTAAAGGAGAAAATGGAAGCCAGCACAGACTACAAACATGCTTGTGTGTGTGTAGATGATCTCAGGACCAATTCAGGAGAATCTGCACACACTGGATGCCTCAGAGGAGGGGACCCAGGAGTCAGGGAGGTTAAGGAAATTAGTTCATTTACTTCAAGTGGCTTAATCTTTGCTGTATACACTTCTGCATGGTTGGAATTTATTAGGCAGATATCTCTTCTTCTAGAAGAGAGCGGGACACAAGGATAGTGTGGGCAAGTGGTCTGGTCCACGATCAGGTGGGGAGGAGAGCCCCCTGAAAGCAGAAGGAGTCTCTTCTGAATCCATCTGGCTTCTGCCTACCGACCCCACGTGTCCCGGAGACCCTCCCACGTCCCAGCGCGAAGCAGAACCCCTCACATCACACCAACTCCCACAGATGTGTACTGGAAAGAACCTGCCATGTGCTCCCTGCGGCCCCAGCACCTAATGGAGTTATCGTGAAGAGGGGAGCATTTTTCTTTTTTCTTTTTTCTTTTTTTTTTTTTTTGCGGTACGCGGGCCTCTCAGTGCTGTGGCCTCTCCCGTTGCGGAGCACAGGGGCATGTGGGATCTTCCCGGACCGGGGCACGAACCCGCGTCCCCTGCATCGGCAGGCAGACTCTCAACCACTGCGCCACCAGGGAAGCCCGAGGGGACCATTTTTAATTTACTCTGGAGAGGTGTGTGGAGGCCTGGTACCACCACCTTCCATCTCGGTGACAACAAACTCATTCTTCACTATAATTAAAATGTCACTTTGATAAATAATTCCATCAGCCCTCTTCCACCTATGAATAGCTTCCCACTATAATTGTTCACATTCTGCTGAATTAGAAGTGTTTGAGGGAGAATTTAAGAGGTATTTAGGGAACAAAGATAAATCGGGTATGTTTTCCACCCTCCCACGGTCCCTCATTAAACAGATATCATCCCTCGCTGGGGGTCCCTCTTCCCAGTGCTCTCTCAGTCACTCTTCCCAAGTAGAGGGAGTTGAAGGGGCTGTCACCTCACGAGGGGCCTCACAGAGGGCTGGAGTTTGGGAACATGTGTCGGGGGGCCTCCCTCCCCAGCCATTACTGTAGAGAAGGGAGAGTGGGCTCTAGCTTCAAGAGGGATATAAGCTTGGAAAAGTCCATTAGCCCTTCCGGACCTCGGTATAATGGAGTACAAGGTTACCCTTAAGAGATTGAGTCAAGATATAACTCTTGCTCAATGAGGAGTCATTTGATATTGTTTGAGGGGGGCTTCTCATTTTACAGATGACAGGCCCAGGGCTCCCAAAGGGCAATTTCTCCTACATGACACAACTAGAAATGGGCAAGGCCCAGATTTCTGAGTACTCAACATGGTATAAAGCACGTGGTAGGAGCTCCACAAATGTTCCTGTCTTTCCTTATTTTTGTTGGTGCCTCCTTCCTGATAAGTCACATCCATTGGGATTATATAGGACACACAGAGCCAGCCACAGGGTGCTGGACACCTTGGGGAGCATCCTGGATCAGCATTGCCTTGGGTTTCAGAAAGAGATGGCATTTGGGTCTTCCTCCTCCAAGAGATGGATGTATCTACATGGCTAAGAGCACAGTACTTTCTAGTCAGAAAGCCAGTGTTCGAGGACAGCCTTTCCCACTATGGTGCTGGGTGTTACAGACTCTAATTATGGTTTCCTTCTCTATAAATGTAAATAACAATTCTAAAGTCTTCTCAGTGAGTTGTGAAAGGCAGTACCACAAGGTCCACATGTGGTAAACATTAGCCGTTGTTCCTACTGGGTTTCTCATGAAGAGTGTAGCAGGTACCACTCGGCCATGTGGTTTTAAGTGCTGTGTGCACAACTGGATGGGATGGAGCATCAGGTCAATCTAACTAGGCCACCCCCTCTTCAGACAAGCCCCCCAGTCCACGTGCGAGAGTCCACTTCAAGGCCACCAAAATCCTGCCAAGTGGCTCCCTGGGCCTGGCTTCTTCCAAGAGTTCTGAATGACAGGTATTCATTGGTTGTGGTAGATGCTGAGGCTGGGGATGGGAAGGGTGAAGGATGGAGGTGGGGGTAGGCGATGGAGTGTAGGAGGGGTGCAGACAAAGGGGACGCAGTGGTGCAACCTAGTTGTGAGTCAGCTCTGAAGCAGAGCCCAGGAGGACAGCCCTCAGGTCAGGGAGCTGTGTCTGCGAGGGCCACGCCTTGTGTCGTCAGTAGGGGAATCTGTGAAAATAACTCACAGCAAGTGTCACTGGCCAGAGAATGAGAGGACCCTGCATGAGGCCCACCTTCCCCAGGCTCCATCCCAAGCATTTCAGAAGATGAGCCCTCCCCTGAGGGTAAGGTTGCGATCTACTGAGCAAGGGGGCGTTGTATTTGCACCGAGCAGTTTGCCTGGAAGATCTGTGGTAGAGACCCCAAAATGATGGAAGGAAGGGACCCCGTGTCTCTCCCCTGCAGGCCCCTCAGGGCTGATTCCCTGTCCATCTCCAGGACTAACTCTCTGGGGTGTAGCCTGTAGTGGGCCAGAGTGCTCAGGTTCTAGAATGTAGGAGGAAGGGGAGAGGAGAAGGAACTACCACCTGTGTTAGCTCATTCGATCTTCCTAAGAACTCCACAGGATAAGTATTTTACCCCACTTTACTGAAGGGAAGCTGAGACTTAGAGACAAAGGATAATTTTGCCAAGATCACACTTCTAACAAATGGCTGGATTTGAACTCAAGGCCCTGACTCCAAAGAGCCAGGCTCTTTACAACTGATCCATCATCCCCCTACATTATGCAAGTTTGCACCATGGGTGTAGACCAAGCAGTTGACAGGCAGTGCTCTCTTGTAGCCTTAAGGAAGGCCTGTGTGGGGAAAATGGGGCAGGGGAGTGTCAGGGTGGTGGCCTTCATCCAAGCTCATTCCACACCTGCCTGGATAACAGGGCTGCCAGTGATGTGCGTACCAGGCTAGCTGACATTCCTTCCAACATAAAGATGCAGGGACCCAAAAAAGTTGTTTCTGAAGCTCCAAGGTTTTAAGAACATGGCTTTGAAAACAGAGAAAGGAAGCACATGCAAAGGGTTTGCTTATTCTCTTGTACACAATAAAAAGACAGTAATTCAAACAACTTGTTCTAGAACGTTGGAATCCCCCACCCCCATACAAGGAAGCTCATCTGTCCATTTATTAAAAAAAAAAAAAAAGCATATTTCTCTGCAAATGCTGACGCCCTCTTTCACACCCACCCAGCCCACCCACTGCACCTGTTTTGAGGCCACGGCTGCCATGTGGAGATCTTGTCATAGTTTGCAGCCGCCTCTTGGATGGAGAACTGAGGGACCCTACCTTTGAGACCCGTGCCAGACTGGGTGTCACCTGAGAGACTCAGGTGTGTTCCAGAGCAGGGTCCATGAGCCAGGACTCCTGCCTGAGGCACAGTCAAGGAAAAGAGAAGTGGCATCACTAAGAAAGCACCTTCTAAAGCATCGTGGGACAGTGGAGAGAGCATTAGACTTGGAGCTGGGATGCCAGCTCCAGGGGTCACTGGTGAGCGCCCCTGGGCAAGTGCCTTCCTTTCTCTGGGCCTCAGCTGTGCAAACACTGGACAGCGGTCCCAAAGCTCTCATCCTGTCTGAACACCCCTCCAGTTTGGGGCCTGCTTAGTAGGTGGCATTCTGGTGGATCAGAGCTGGAGCTGTGACCAAGGCCAAAATGTATACAGGAAGTGAAGATGCTAGAAGCCAAAGGGGGTTGCCCAGGGAGTTCCCAAATCAATGGGGCTGGAAGCAGACGTCAGAGTCAAGGGCAGAGCTTCTAGGAAGCCGGCGGGCCAAGCACGGGAGAGCGTGTGGGGTTAGCCAACACCGACTGAGCGCTAGCTGTGTGCCAGGCAGCGCTCCGTGTTTACTATAGATTCACTCCTTTCAGCCACACAATCGGGCCACGGGTGAGTTTTGTGGGGAAACTGAGACACGGAGAATTTAAGTGACATGCTCACGTTCATGCAGCAGCCACCAAAATGAAAAGCCAGGGTTTGAACACAGCTGACCTGGCTCCAACGTCTGTGTGTGTTCCTCACAGCTGGTCATCCTGCCTCTGTTGGGGTTGGTCAGGGCCATGATCCCTGAACAAGCATTTGGACCCCGGAGAGTTCACGAATGGTGGGTGGCTGGCTCAGTCCGGTTTAAAGGGCAGGAGCAGGACAGTCGCTTGCAGCTGCAGCAACCCTATGACTCAAACCAAGGCAGAAGTGACAAATGGGCGCGGGGGGGTGGGGCAGGGGGGTGTCTTCCTCTGTCATCCTCTCCTGGTGAGGAAGGAGCTGTCCAGCCTTCTTGCGGGGCTGAGTCAGGCATCTCGCAAACTGTCTAATTGAAACATCTTCACTGAGCCGCATTTCCCGTCACGCAGAGGAGCCGCCAGGGTCCCCCTTCGTCTCTGCTGGCGGAGAGGCTTGTCTCTCACACGTCGCACTCCCTCTGCCACCTCCTGCTGGAATGGACGATCATGGATTTTGGAATGAGATCAATCTGGATGATGAATGTATTCATGGGCCCATAAAGGGGTCATGAATCACTGGCCTGAATTACTGCCTTCAACCCTGACAGGATGAATTCTCTCAAGCAGATTCTCCTTGTCAGACAGACGTGGAAGGCAGTGGCATGACAAATCTCGGGCCACGTATAACATCATTATTCCACACCGGGCTGGTTTCCATTCCCCAAGCCGCCTTCACTTAATTTGCGGCTCACTTCTGATGCTGGAGAGGACAAAAAAATAATAAAATAAAATACATACGTATAAAAGGAAGAAAGGAAAGAAAGCGAGAGACAGAAAATGGGGAAGCTTTCATGCCCCATGGAAAGGAGACAAGACAAATGTACCAAATCTGATTTCAAAAACTGTTTGAAAACCCTGTCCAGGGTTGTCAGAAATGGCCCTGGCGTCCTCAGGAAATGTGTCACTGCCAAAGGCCTGCAACGCTGAACTCTGCAGCCCCCGCTCCTACCTCCTGGTGACTTGTTTAGAACTACTTCAAACCAGAACAAATCAGAGACAACTGCAGTCTCTCCTAGCCCCTCAATCACTCATAATCAGACCGTGTATTTTAGCAACAAAATCTTCCCTGGCTGAAGAGCTCATTCATCTGCCTTCTGCAAGCTCAATGCCCTTTGAATGGGAGATGAGAGGAAGCCACCTGCCTCTCTGGCAGCCAGGGAAGCTGAGAGAAGGAAGGAATTGCCAGCCCACCCCCTGCCCCATACATCACCAGTGGGAGCCCAGACCAGCAGGGACCTCCAGGCGAGGAGGCGACCAGCCAGCGAGGGGCTGAGAAGGGTTGTCATCCAGTTCCACACGTCCTGCACCGGATACCTGTCCGTGGTCTCTCGGTTTCAATTCTGTCGCTACCATCTTTCAGCCATGTGACCCCAGACAAGTTACCTAGCCCTGTGGGTATAGAAGCAGACCAATGGAAACAATGAATGAAAGAAGCAGAGAACCAGGACTCGGGTGGGCCTGACTTTGATTTTTTACTCCAACTCTTGGGAAGCAATCACTTCACTTCTCCAACCTTCATTTTTTAATCTGTAAAATGGGGACAATAATACCTATCTGTAAGGTGGAGACAATAATACCTACTTGGCCTCTCTCACAGGGTTTTATGAGGGTCAAAGAAGCAAGAGAGATGGACGGACATGCTTGAGATTTTACAAGTGGGAGGTAGAGGTGTTATTTCAGCGTTAGGAACCTTGTGCGAACATGTGCACCCTGGGATCAGGTGAGCTTGTCTGACCACAGCTGCACACACTCAGAGCCAGGGCAGGGCTTCTCTCTGCTGCCTGCCCAAGCACTGCCCATTACCAAGGACACCCACAGATCAGAGGCTCCGAGCTTGCAGAAGAGGAGACCTTGGTCTTGTGCAGGGAGGGGAGGCTTGGGAGATGCCCACGGGGGCCCTGTCACACCTCTGCAGGAACAGGGCTCTGTCCTGCTCTGCATGGGACCAGGGGACAGAAGTCAGCTGAGACCGGAGGGGAAGAGGCTTCCTGCCATCTCAGATGCTGAAGCTGAAAGCGGATATTGAGAGCGCAGAGGGGCCCTGAACCACATCGGAAATGCTCCCTCCTGTACCCCTACCTGTGTGTGTGCAGGGGGTCGGGTGGGAGGGAAGAGAGGGCAGAGAACGCAAGGCTGAGGCCCTGGACCATAAGTAAGGCAGTTTCTAGATCCCATAGTCCTCCGTAGACCTACAAGCTGCCCTGGAGTTGAGGTCCACTGACACTGCCTTAGCCAGAACCAGAGACCAGAAGGGGCACTAGAGCAGGAGCCAGACAGAACCAATTCACTCCTCCTTCCTCTAGCAAATGTCGCCTTTAAAAATTTGACATCAGTCTGTGGGTAAAAGTGGAAGCAGCAATTAAAATGAGCTAGTAAACAATGCCAGGCATACGGTCAGTGCTCAATAAATGCTATTGTGATTACACTGGAGAGCGAAGTTGTTGCAGGATACAATGCATTCATCTTTGACCTGTGACCTCTCACCCAGATACAGCTAAGAAGGCCCTTTTCTCCCCGAGAAATCCTGTGCAATCTAATGGTGGCACCTGCTTAGTTTTCTCACGTCTCAAATGAGATCAGGGCAGCTAATGTCCAACCACTGCCCGACTTGTCAGAGTTACAGGCCCTTTATCTCATATAGTGAGTTGCCCATCATTGGAGGCAATCAAGGAGAACATTTCTGGTCACATGTGGAAGAGGAGGCAATAGCCAGGAGGAATGCAGAGGTGCTTTCCCACCCCAAGATTTTGTGATGCTCAGGACTGTGGGGTGGACATAAGCATGTGATGGGTCTGGGAGGGAGGAGTGAGAAGTTAGAACACTGTGAGTGGGGGAAGGAGAAGAAACTGGAGAATCCAAGAGCCAGCATATGAATTTCACCTGAATATCTTCTTCTTCACTTCCTCCTTCCTCCAGCACTGACCTGAATGAGGTATTTAAATAAGGACAAACATGGAAGCAACCTAGGTGTCCATCAAGAGATGAATGGATGTAAAAGACGTGATATATATATCACATATATATGTGTGTGTGTGTGTATATATATATATAATGGAATATTATTCAGCCATAAAAAAAGAATGAAATTCTGCCATTTGTAACAACATGGATGGACTTGGGGGTCCTGAAACCATACAACTCCTTTAATCCATTTTGAGTTTATTTTTGTATATGGTGTGAGGAAATGTTCTAATTTCATTCTTTTCCATGTAGCTGTCCAGTTTTCTCAGCACCACTTATCGAAGAGACTGTCTTTTCTCCCTCGTATATCCTTGCCTCCTTTGTCATAGATTAATTGACCATAAGATTGCACCGCTGCTCGTAACCTCATACTTTACTCAACCTGGCCTTGGCCTGCCTCTTAAGTTGCTCACCACCTGGAACTCTTGGCCAGAGCCACATGGAATGACCTGTGTTTCCCTGAGAACATCATGCTCTATTTCGCTTCTGGGCCTTAGCACAGGCTGTTCCGTCTGCCTGGAATTCCCTTCTTCCTTTTCTTTTCCCACCCAAATCCTGCTTGTCCTTAAAAATCCACATTAAGCTTCCTCTACCCTTGGGAGCCACTTTTGGCCCCTGTGCATCCATGGCCACCCCTTCTCCACCTCCCCCACCCTGGACAGACTCCTCAGCCCACCCTTCTCACATTGCAGTGTGACTGAGGACTTTCCCGTCATCCTCCCCTGGAATACGTCTCATTGACTGCTGCCTCCCAAGAGCCTAGCTTGGTGCCCTGCATTTTGATAGACATGTCCTATTGCAGGGGTAGGACAGCAAATGCTTAGAGTTTAACCTCTGGAACCAAAAGGGCCTGATTCAAACCTCCATTCCACTATTCTTTAGCTGTGCAACCCTGGGCAAGTCAACCAGATGCTCAGAGCCTCAGTTTCCCCTTTTATAAATATGATTTAATAATAGATAGTCCAGTGCCACTTGCTGATTCAATGAGAGAGCTCATACAAATTGAGTAGCACCGTGCCTATCACGCAGCGAGCAGAAGGCCAATTAATGTTTGGAAATACTGCGCTTCAGAATTGGGCTGGAGTTAGACAGACTTAGTTTTGAACTTGAGCTCCACCACTTCCCATCTTTGTGACCTTGGGCAAGTTAGTCAGCCTCCTTGAGCTTGTTTTCTCATCTAGAAAATGGGCTTTCTATTGGGGCTTAAATCAGAAGACTGTTGTGAGCCTACTTACTGTCCAAATAAATAAGTGCATGTTTACTAAATTAGGCCTGCCATGAACTTGGCAATGTGTGCACACCTGACTCACAATGCTGGGGGTCAGGAGAGGAGAGAGAGCTCATGAGCTGTGACCTGGTACAGACCCAGAGACCACGCACTCTGAAATCAGATGTGTGGCAGTGTGTGCACACATCTACATTTAGTGACAGGAAGTTTCACCAGGAAAGCTGACCTGGGGCCAGCCCAGAGCAAGACTGTGGAGTCGGACTCCCAGCTGCAGGCTCTGTGGAGACAGAGAGAGAGGACAGAGCTTCCTGGACAAGAAAGGGCCTCTTTTGAGTTTACACGTGCACCTTTCCCAAGAGGTGATCCTGGGTCACCTCTGGCATTTCTGAACGGGACATGGGAGGAGTTGTGGGCAGGGGATGGAGCACAGACTCGGGAGCAGACAGCCCTGCTGTGAGCCCACGTTCTGCCATGGACGGCCTGCGTGGCCTTGGGCAAGTTGCATCCCCTCTCAGGTTCCTCAGTCTTTAAAGCAGGGATTATAAATGCAGTACCAACCCCTCAGGTCATTGCAAAGAGCACACGTGCCATTGGCAAGTTCAAGACACCTTGTAGGTGTTCGATAAACATCTGTTCCTGCCCTCTCTCTCCAGAGCAGCCCTGTCCCAGTTCATATGCAGGGCTATGAACTGGGCTGCGGTGCCCTTTAAATACACCAGCTCCAGGTTTGAAACTAATGGGGCACGTGGCAGGGACGGCTGGGAGTCACAGTGGTGTGGAGGAGAATATGGCTTCAGGAAAATAACATTTGGAGGTAATTATGGGAGCAATGGATCAGAACCACAGTCAGCTGCCAGCCACCCCCAGAGATAGAGCAAGAGATGGAAGCAGAAGGTGGAACCTTGCCTGGGAGCCAGACTAGAGCATCCCGTGAAACCTCAGCCTGGCTTCAGCTCTGCCCTGAGAATCCTGGGCTCTGGCTCCATCACCCATGAGGCAGGTTAGCTGTTCAGGACTTCTCTTAGTTTTTAATCCCAATAGGATACAAGTGGTATTAAAAAGCTGTGCAAGATAGAAGAAAGAAATGGAATGAAATCTGAGGGCAGGGAGAGGCAGAAACAATAAATGCATTAGCAGTGGAGAAACCAGAAAAAGAGATTGAGTTCATTCCACCTCTTACCTGTTGTAATAGACACATGCTCTTTCCCACCCTGTGCTTGGGCTGCAGACCAAACGTGGACCAGACCTGGCTCCTGTGCTCGGTCACAAGAACGAAGTTGGAACGTGTGTTTCCTGCTATAATGGAGGCATCGCAGCACAGTAAGGGACCACCATGCAGCCTTCAGGCATCCAGTAAGGTGTCCTTGAAGAGGCACAGCCTGCCTGGAGTCTAACCTGGGTCTTGACCCTGGCAAAGAGCAGTGAAGCAGCAGCAGGGGCCAGAAGGTGCCACTGAGATGGGATAGTGCCAGAGGGACCAAGCTGAGGCCAGCATGAAATGACCTCACCCTGGATTCTCACCACTTGGGTGAGGCAGGCAGCTCCCTCCATGTATGATTCGGAGACCCTACAAGCCCAAGGGCCGCCACTCTGCACCACACTCAAAGCTTCCTCTGATGCCTTTAATTTTCAGGGCTCTGAAAGGTTAAGATCAGATCCTGCACAATGCATGGATTTCCTTTGCTTTTAAGGCCAGTCCATCAGCAAATACTTACCACGGGACTCTGTGCCCTGGCCCCGGTCCAGCCCACAGAAGTGGCCTTCCCTCTTGGCCTCACAGCTCTCCACCTCTCACCACCTCCCCGTCTGCTCCTTGGCCGCAGGAACTTGCAGACTAGGTAGGCATGCATCTGCCGGTCTGCCATATAGGCTGTGACATCTAGGGTAGGTGACAGGACTTTCCCAAATGGCCACAATGGTGGCTTCAATTTCGTTTCCCTCTGGTGGCTCGGTGCTAGGCACAAGTAGGGACTCTTGCTCCAGGCCTGACCACACAAGGCTGTGGTTTCCACTACTCAGGGTGCAAGCAGGCCTCCTAGATAAACAACAGCAGCCATTCGCCTGCTGCTACTCACTGCCAGGTGTCACTGCGGGATTCACATCATCTCATCTAATCCTCCCCCGGCCCTGGCGAGGGGTCTTACTGTCTGTACTGACCAGATGAGCAAACCAGACCCAGCAAGGAGAAGCGCAGTCAAGGGCACATGGCTGGGTGCCAGTTCTGGGCTGCAAACCCCAAGCTTCCTGATTTCAGAGTGCGTGGTCTCTGGGTCTGCACCAGGTCACAGCTCATGAGCTCTCTCTCCTCTCCTGACCCCCAGCATTGTGAGCCAGTCAGCACAGAAGCTCAGAAGGAGACTGTCTCAGGCGCCCCCAACGTGGCCAGCTCCTTTCAGGGCCAGGGACGAGACTGTGGCTGCGGAGCCCAGCAGGGCAGAGGGGCTGAGGGAGTGGGGTTCTGCCCGCCCCCGACCTGCACGCTAGGACACCTTCCGAGTGCATAATGTGCGGATAAGGCCCTTTGATAAGGACCAGAGCCCCTCTCGTTGCTTGGCAACCCAGCTTACAAGTCATAGCAGGAAAGTAATTTACAGGAATTCAGAGTGTCCCTGGAGGTTCTGCTGAGCCGACTTGGTGCAGAGAGGGGCCTCAACGGTCCAAATCACACCTTTGGAGGGAAGGAGGGGCGGGAGGAAAAGCTTCCACTTTCCTCACCTGAGAGTCAAGAGCCTTGAGCTCAGACTCACTGATCATTTTTTATTAACTTATTTACTGATTCCTTAATGAGCCCCTACTATGTGGCAGGCCCTGTGCTGGGAGCCAGGCACATGATGACAGATGAGACAGATGCCCCAGAGACACAAAAGTAAACAGAGGGTCATGGACATGTGACTGGATAGGGCGTGCACAGGAGTCTGGGTAGGCGGCCCAAGGAGAGCAAGTGACACAGATGGGGGGCATGTGAAGGCAGGGGTCATGGAGGTGACCAGTTAGCCAAACAGAGGAGGACGGAGGATGCCCCAGAAAGGGGCCAGCATGAGCAAGGGGTGAGGGTGAGAGAGCTCAGCACATTCTCGAATCCTATGTGGTTGGTGGCTCGGGGGTGGGGGTGGGGCTTCTGCTGGGGCTATAGGATAAGTGGCACTCAGGCCGGGCAGGGCCTTGAATGCCAGGCCAAAGTCTGTATTTTAGCACATAGACAATAAATGTTACTGATAGCAGAGGTGGGGCATGAGATTTGGGTTTCAGAAAAATCACTCTGGTTTTACTTACTACTGGAGAGTGGTCTGGGAGAGAAGCAGAAGTTGGAAGGAAAGACACTGTGGGTATGGAAGTCAGTTGAGAAACTACTAAGGAAAACTGCTAAAGGCAAGAGATGATGAGGCCCAAACTAAGGTGGAGAGTAAGGGACAAGTCCGAGAGGTAGGAAATAAAATCAACTGGGCATGGAGACTGATCCGTGGTGAGGGTGAGGGACAATAAGAGCCTCGTGGGTGTCTGATTTGACCGACGGGTGGTACCACTTACTGAAATGGGGAGGGCAGGTCTGATTTTCGGGGAATTTCCTCCTGTCCTATCCATCAGGATTCTCTTGGTTGCCAGTGACAGAAAGCCAACTGGAAAGGGCTCGGGGGAGTGTACTGAGTCATGCCATGTAGGGCGGGTGGGGCAGGGATGCATCAGAGTCTGAGTAGTCCTCTCTAGTGCCAAAGGCCATAGGGGCAGCAGTTATGTCAGACAAAGTAGGTTCAGTGGAGGGGATCTGGAGAAGCAGAGGAAAGAAACCTCAGGTGTCACGCTGAGGCCAAGCAGGATACTTAGGACCCTTGGCCCAGAGCCCATCTTGACCTTCACTGTGGCCCATGCCACACTTCTAGGGAGAAGCCAAATGGCAGTTGGGAATGGCAAGGCTTTGTGCACATGGGGGCAGTTTGGTCTCCAAGAAGCCTGGGGAGGGGGATGGAGGTCAGCCAGATGGCGGATGAAGGCAAGAAAACCACGGAAAAATCAGTCCCTGTTCTCTGCTCACGGCTGGTACTTGATAGAGGTTGGCGAGCCCTCTTGCAGGGGCTGAGTGCGGGAGCCTTCCACGGAGGGCTGCTCAGGCATTTCCCAGACCTGCCCTTCCCTAGGAATGGACTCGGTGGCCTCCTCTGGCCAGAATGACTGAGAATGGCACTGAGACAGGTTCAGCCCCCAAGAGCGGATGGGCTGGGGCATCCACATACACCACACAGGCCGGGAAGGTCTCTGCAAGCAACTTCTCAGCAAAGAGAAAGGCCATTTGCACTGGGCTGCCTGCAGTGCCTCTTTTCTGAGCAGATCTGGTTCTCTGAGCCAGTGGGTCTCCTTCTCTCCCTCCTCCAGCTCAGAAAATGCCTTGGGCAGGATATCCACCCAGCCTGGGGTGCAGTATGGAACAGCAGTCAAAGGCCCGTGTTTGATTCTTGCCCCGTGTCAGTGGGCAACGTGGGTGGGCTCGCCTTTCTGAGGCTCGGTTCCCCCAGGTTGTAAGTTGAGGTGAGTCCCCACCGGAGGGAGCGCTCATAGGTCGTCCCAGATGCTCCGCCCCAGCTGCCTGCCCTCTTCCCTCTGTCTGGTCTCTGCTCAGCCGTCTCCCTGCGTCCTCATCCCTGCAGCGGATCCAGGATTTCTGGGTCTATGCTTCCTCAAGGGCTTTTAGTCTCTGCTCCAACTTCCACATTTTCTTGGCATCCTCCAGTGACAATTTCTGCGAGAGACGGGGGAGAATCATATCCATCAGCCCATCTTTATATTTTTATTGTTACAAAAGACACATCACATAAAATTGACGACTTTAACCACTTTTTGGACCTCTGGGGTTAGCTTTTCTTTTCTTTTTTTAACTTTTTATTTTATATTGGAGGGCAGTTGATTCACAATGCTGTGTTCGTTTCAGGTGTACGGGAGAGTGACTCAGTTATACATATACGTGTATCTATTCTTTTTCAAATTCTTTTCCCATTTGGTTTACTACAGAGTATGGAGCAGCGTTCCTCGCGCTATACAGACAGCAGTTTCACCCCACCAGACCGTTGGTTATCCACTCTAAATATCGCAGTGTGTGCCCGTCAATCCCAACACCCCCCAATCCATCCCCTGCCCCCAGCAACCACAAGTTTCATTCTCCAAGTCTGCGAGTCTGCTTCTGTGTTGCAAAGAAGTCCATTTGTATCATTGTTTTAACCGTTTTAAAGCGTACAGTTTAGTGTACACTTCAGTACATACATTAAGTATATTCACAGTGTTGTGCCACCATCACCACTGTCTCATTTCCCAACTTTTCACCAACCCAAACGGAAACCCAGTAACCACTGTTCCCCTTCCCCCAGCCCCTGGCAGCCACTAGTCTGCTTTCTGTCTCTATGGATTTGCCTCCTTTGGATATCTCACACTAGTGGAATAATACAATATGTGGCCTTTTGTGTCTGGCATAGCATCATGTTCTCAAGGGTCATGCATGCTGTAACATGAGTCAGTGCTTCATTCCTTTTTATGGCTAAATAATATTCCATTGTATGGGTATGGCATCATGTTTTGTTTACCCATTCATCATTTGATGAACATTTAGGATTTTTCCACCTTTTGGCTACTATGACTAGTGTGCTGCTACAAACTTTCATGTATAGGTTTTTTTTTTTTTTGAACACTTGTTTTCAGTTCTTTTGAGTACATGCCAGGAGTGGAATTGCCAGGTCATAGGATAATTCTATGTTTAACTTATTGGGGAACTGCCAAACTGCTTTCCATAGCAGCTACACCATTTTACATTCCCACCAGCCATGTATCAGTACACGGGTTCCAATTCACCACACCCTTGCCAACACTTGTTATTTTCCTATTTTTAAAAAATTATGGTCATCCTAGTGGGGATGAAGCCTATCTTATTTTAACCTCAGCAGGCAGCAGTCTCTCTGCAGCCTATAAAATGACTGACAGCTTTTCGTGGCCATTCAGCTTGCTGGGGAACAGGAGAGTGGGAGGAGCCTGGAGTCCCATGGCCCTGAACTTGGCCATCTCAGTTTTTTTCCTTTCTTCTGGGGCTGTGGGTGGGGCAGTGTAGAGACCTGGGCCTGGCAGGCTGTGCAACACGTCTAGAACACATGCATGATGTCCTGTCGTCCTCATAACAACACTTGGTTCATAGTCCCCCTCGTTCTGTGCAGAACCTCAGCTACAGATGCAGCATCAGCTGGTTCTGCCTCCTGCTGCTCTACTTCTGCTCCCCTGGAGCACTGCTTGGTCCGAGAAACTGCTCCCTCCCACCCGGCTGCGCCCTCGGCTGGGGCCAGATGCCACTGTCGGCCACTAAGCTGCCCTCTCACTGCACAGCTGCTCCTGTCAGCTCCTTTCCCCGGGATGTGTTCTCTTGCAGGAAACACTCGGGTCCCCTCGCTGAGGCAGGTGGAGGGGCCACCCCGGGTTCGCCAGCACGCCCAGACACAGCCATGCCCCAGCTTAGATTCTTGACGGGATGCCCCCATCTCGTTCAAGACTACAAATGTGGCTCTGGAGTGGTATCGCCCTGGTTTGGATCCACATATCAGCCACAGTCACTTTCAGTAGCAGCCTACACTTTCACTGTAGTTAGCCTCTTGTGCCTCTCATGCCAACTTCATAGAGCAGAGGTGAGGGATAAATGAACTCATCCCTGTAAAAAGTTTAGAGTGATGTCTGACCCAAAGTAACTGCTCAGTTAATCCAAGCATCATTATCTAATAAAAATGATCATTGAGTGATGACTCTATGCCAAACCCAAGGCTGGGTGCCTCTCCTATTTTTACCATGACCCCAAGAGGTAGGTATTCAAACCCCATTTAACAGATGAGATCACGGGGCACCTGCCGAGAGGTCACTGTCTCCCAGCAGTGAGTGACAGAGCCTGGAGGAGGACTCTGGATCTGTCCGACTCTGAAGTCCCTGCTCGGTCCACTCATGGCAAAGAAAATAGTGTCTTCTTATGCGGGGTCCATTCCGGCTTGCTGCGTGCTCTGTTTCAAGGAGGCTCTTTTGTGTGCCCGAGACTGGCAGTAGATAAATTGCCCCGGACACTCTGGGGTCACGGAAGGATTGTATGGAGACAAGATGAGGGTCTCAGCTGAGGGGAGGGCTCCTGGAGGACAGAGATCTCCATGTGGAGCCTGGTTAATTTCCAGCTATATCTTGTTCAATGTGAATTCCTTTCTCATCTCCCCATGTAACCTTCAGTAAAACCTGTATGACTCGCCAATGCTTTTAGCATTGAATTTGTATGGGGGTGTACTAGCTTCCTATGGCTGGTAACAAATTACCACAGGTTAGATGGGCCGAAAACAACAGAAATGTATGCTCTCACCATTCTGAAGGGCTGAATTCTGAAATCAGTATCACTGGGCCCAAATCGAGGTGCTGTCATGGCCACACTCCCTGTCGGGGAGAATGGGTTCCTTGTTGCTCCCAGATTTGGGTGGCTGCCAGCGTTCCTTGGCTTGTGGCCATGTCCCTCCAATCTCTGCCCCCTCTCTCCTTCTGTATGTGTCGTCTCCTTCTGCCTTCCTATTATAAGGATAAACGGGATTTCATTTAGGGCCCACCTGGATAATCCTGGATGATGTCCGCATTGCAAGATCTTTAACTTAATCACATTGCAAAGTCTTTGCCAGATAAGAGCATTCACAGAGGTTTCAGGGCTTAGGATATGGCCATCCTGGGGGCCATTATTCAGTATACTATAGGAGAGAGGATAGCGTGAAGGAGAACGGCCTCAGGATGAGTGTAAAGCTGGAGGCCAGGCTGTTTGGAGGGGCCGCATCACTCTCAGCTCACACACAAGATCTTACTACCTCTAGCAAACGGCAGAGCTAGGGCTAGAACTCGGGCCTCTTGACCCCGGGTCCAAGGCTCCCGTCACCATAACATACCACTCCTGCCTCTTGTTTTGCTGGGTCTTCCGTAGTCATGTCCCCTGATGTGGGTCTGTCTGGGTCACCAGGATACCATCTGGAAGGTTTTCACCTCAAGGCTGTACTAGGGCCAGGGAGTCAGGCAGGAAAAGAGTGGGCACCAAAACTTGACACAGGGGCCTGTTTGACACACCCCGCATATCCTGCCCTCTTTCCCTGTCTTCCACCACTGTTGCCCAGGCCTCAGGCCCTCCTGGGAATGAGGCCACCATTAAATTCATTCCAGATAAGACCCCATTTCAGCCAGCTGTCATCCATATTGGTAAGCAAACACAAGAGGGGAGAGAAGAATGTGAAAGAGCTTTGAACCCTGAGGCAGCCGATCTGCTGGGTTTCACACTGTAGTCACACAAGAATGGTTGCTGAAGTCAGATAACATCAATTGTGTGACCTCAGCAACTCACTTTGCTTCTCCAAGCCTCAGTTTACTCATGCATAAAGTGGGGAGAACTATGTCTACCTGACTGACTCATAATGAAAATGAAATTAGCATGAAGGTGAAATTTCTTCATTCAGAGAAATTACAAAGCCATACAGCTCCTTCCATGCTCTGTAAAATCTTCTCTGCTGGAGGAAAAGTTAAAAACTCAGGATCGGGGCTTCCCTGGTGGCGCAGTGGTTGAGAGTCCACCTGCCGATGCAGGGGACACGGGTTCGTGCCCCGGTCCGGGAGGATCCCACATGCCGTGGAGCGGCTGGGCCTGTGAGCCATGGCCACTGAGCCTGCGCGTCCGGAGCCTGTGCTCCGCAACGGGAGAGGCCACAGCAGTGAGAGGCCCACGTACTGCGAAAAAAAAAAAAAACAACAACTCAGGATCAAGGTCCTAGTGGGAAGAATGATCCTGGGTGGAGGCAGGGAAGGCTACTCTGGCTCTGATCAGGCTCTGAATACTTGGATTTGGTGTTTTAACGTTACTTGTCATCACTCTCCAACAGGGAGACGTCTGTTTTCCCCTGGTGTGATAGTAATATAATGGGGCCTCCCGCTGTGCCCCACAATGTCATGCTCTGGGCAGGAAAAAGTTGTTCACCGGCTCCACACTCCAGTGTGTGGAGTTCACTCTGTCTCCTGCAGAATCATACATAGCAAAGACCGGAGAAGAAAAAGCCGTCTTTGCGGCGGCTTCTTATCACACAGAATGAGAAAGCTTTTCCTCACTTCCTTCCAGTGAGAGAGCCAGTGGAGAGCAACGGCAGCCACATGGCTATTTATTTATGTTTCTGGCAGATTATAATTATCATGATCACTAGCATTTATCGAGCTAGCTATGTCAGGCACCATGCTGCATGCATTGTCACATGCAAAATCTTTCCAAAGGGCTTAGGAAGCAGGAAGTATTGTTTTACAGAGGAGGAAACTGAGGCACAGAGAGGTTGAATGTGAATCCCATGTCAGCCTAATGCTGGAATCTAAGCACTTAGCCATTTCACTGAATCTTTTTTTTTTTGTGGTACGCGGGCCTCTCACTGTTATGGCCTCTCCCGTTGCGGAGCACAGGCTCCGGACGCGCAGGCCCAGCGGCCATGGCTCACGGGCCCAGCCGCTCCGCGGCATATGGGATCCTCCCAGACAGGGGCACGAACCCGTTTCCCCTGCATCGGCAGGCGGACTCCCAACCACTGCGCCACCAGGGAGGCCCTCACTGAATCTTTTGATTAATTGTGTGTGTGTGTGTGTGTGTGTGCACATGCGTGCTTGAATTTCACAGGGGTTTTTGGTGATGTGTACTGTTGAACAAAAATGGTTAAATGCTAACTTGCTTATTTATGTGAGTCAGGAAGTTGTGACAAATAGGAAAATACAAGTTAAAAAAAATAATGAAGCTGCATGTAAAGTTAGAACAGAAAGCACATGATCTTTTGCTGGTGTGGTTCCTAATCTGTCTCTGAGCTTCCCAGCGGCCCCTGCAAAGAACAAAACATGATCTGTTATGCAAACCTCCACAGCAGTGGTTTTCAGTACGTGATCCCTAGACCAGTGGCCTCAGCATCACCTGGAAATTTGTGAGATATACAAATTCTCAAGCCCCAGCTCAGAATTTCAGAGTGAGACCCGGCCATTAGTGTCTTAACAAGCCTCCAAGTAATGGTGATGCACGTTTAAGTTTGAGAACCACTTACCTTCAAATGAGAACATTACCAGTTATTAACATTGATGTTTGAGAGAAATTTCTCCCCTGAGCCCTGTGTGATGCACTGAGCTAGTGTTTTAACCAAATCCCTATTGTAAACACCATCATTAGTTTTGTAGGGTGCTTCTTAAGTTTCCCCTCAGCATAGACCCATGTGCCTTAAGGCACAGTTTAATAAAAGCAGTTCCAGGCAGTCAAGCAGTATTGTCAGGCACAGCATGCTGGCCAGGCTTCCTATTCTCACATGGTTCCAAGTAGTGTGAAGCCTGGAGAGTGTCCTTGCATAGCTATCAGGAGGCAGGACTCTGGAGCCAGGCTGATCCAGATTTGAATCCTGGCTGTGCATTTCAGTCACTGAGTGACCTTGGCCAATTCTATTAATCCCCTCCTGATGCCTCAGTTTCATCAATAGGTAACATTAGAGTAACTATTCTACCTATTTCATTGAGTTGTTCTAAAAACACAGTGAGCTCATGGGTAATGTGCTTAGTAGGACCACTCATATACTAATAAGTCCTTAATAAATGGTCCAATGGTTATAAACTAGTAGAACGTATTTCCTGTAGGTGATTAGAGCAAACCAGCAGCCTGCTTCCATCAGCCTTCATCAACAGTAATATATACCCTTTCCCACCTCCCCCAGAGGATTACTCTAGAGTTGTATATTCCAAACTTATTGGGTACCTAATACAGAGTTCTTTCACATGTATTATACCCTTTCATCTTTTAAACAGCTCTACACGGTAGCTATTATTACCCATTTTCTGCATCAGGAAACTGAGGTCTCCCCAGACGAGCTGACTTTTCTAAAGTCACATAGGTAAGAAGTGCCAAAGGTGCGATTTGATTTCAGGTCTTCTGGCTTGACAGTGAGACTAAGATTCATCAATCATTTCTTGAGGATCTCTGAGATGCCTTCTCAGATCCCAATTCTAGTCAACTTTGGTTCTGAGAAAGATGGTTCTCAGCCCCAGCTGGGGGTGGGGGAGGAAGGCAGCTTTTAGAATTGGAGCAGGACAGGTCAATGGAGCTTACCTGGTTCAAGCCCCTGGTTTCCAGTTGTCCAGGCTCTAGAGGGCCTTGACTTGCCTGGGTCCTATAGTGAGAGCTCTGCAGAGCCCATGCTCCAGCTGTCCACATCCGGTACTCAATTCTCTGCCCCATGCCTCAGGGCATCTTTGAAAGGCAAGGTTAATTCCCATGAAAAGCACAGCACAACAAAGTTAGCATGAGACCGAGGGGCAGGGCAGAGAGTTAGAGCCGGTTGCTGGGAGTAAGAAAATGTCAGAAAATGTGGAATCATCCACATAGTGCTTGTGGGAGGTATCATATACTCTGTGGTCAAAGCCACAGAGACAGCTATCTGGCAAGGCTTCTTTCTCCCCTGGAGTTCATGGCCACGGCTGCTTTCCTAGAACCTGGGACCACCACGTCCCAAGCCCACTCTTCTTCCCAGGAACGGTTTTCACAGCAAAGAGCAGCAATTTTGGAATCAGGCCCAGGTTCCCAGTTGTTATATTGGTCAAAACAAGTCACACTTCCAAGCCCAATGCCAGTGGGGCTGGGAAGCGCAGGGAGGGAGGGAGGACTTATGACCTAGTGATGCAGCCTTCCACACCCACCTTGCAGGGTTTCTGGGAGGGAGGATTTGTTCACTCATTCATTAAATGTGTATTTATTGAACACTTGCCAGGCACTGTGCTAAGTGCCGGCTACGTAGCAGTGAACAAGACAGACACAAGTCCTTGCCCTCCTGGAGCCTGCATTCTAGTGAATAAACCCCCTGATTTATCCACAAACATTTATGAGTGGTTTGGACAGGCGTTGGAGACAAAGATGTCCACAGCAGCATCTCTGCCCTCAGAGAGCTCCTGGCCCATGAGAAAACCAGACATATAGACACCCAATTACAACACAGATGGGACAGGCGGCAACAAGCATGTGTGAGCTCCAGAAACACCTGGCACAGAGCACATTCCCTCTCGGAGCCTCTCTCCCCTCCCTTCCCTGTGCCAGACCTCCTGCCCAGACACGGGCCAGGTTTTCAAGGGACCCAGGCCAGCCAGCTTTGCAGAAAGTCGATCAAGAGCTCTCAGCAGGCCCCTGCCGGGCACAGTGCAGAGGAATTAAGTGCAATGAGCGAAACTGAGCCATCACGAGTGAGCACTTGCTCTCCCTTCCCGAGACTGATGGGGTGACTGGAGAGGAGGATACACATCCCACGGCTGAATCACACGTCCTGGGAACCTCGATAACAGCGTGGATGAGTGACAGCAAACAGGCCTTCTGCCTACAGGGCTGAAAACGCACTGCTTCTCGGGGTGAGCCGGAGGTCAGGAATCAGACAGCGCTCCCCAGAGATCGCTACCGTTTTCCTGAGTCTAAGGAGATGCAGTAAATTGGTTTAATGGAGTGGAGTCTCGTTGTCATGGTGGCAGGAAGAGAGCAGACTGATCACCCTGCCCCTGACTAACGATGTTAGCTTTGGCTTGGAGTGAATGTGGCCAGCATAATTCAGGGGAACTCGATTTGGCCCACGGTGTATATCCTCTTTCTGTTAATGGCTGTGTGCCCTGTCCTACTCCCCTCGGGCAGGCTAGAAACCGATGGCTGACGCCTCCCCCCACCCCTAAGGGCCAATCAGTCTGTAGGTTCTGCTGGTTCCTCCTCCCAAATGTCTCTCCTGTCTCTCTCTTGATTGTCTCAACAGTCCCCACCTGGTCTCATCCGCTTTTCACACGGCGGAGATTTTGCTAGAAGTCACACTTGATCACGACTGTCTCCCGAGGAACACCCACACCCCGGCACACCCTGAGCTGTGCTGATTCCTCCCACTGCTGTGACTGTAGTGTGTGATCTTCTTTTCCTTGTTGCTCTTCCCCTTGTCTCCACTTGGCAAACACCTGCCTCTCCCTGAAATCCCAGCTCCAATCTCCTTTTCTGTCAGGGCTTCTCTGTCAATTTTACCCCCTACCTCCCTTCCCACCCAATTAGTGTGGACCACTACCACCCCCTGTATGCATCCAGCATCCATCTCCCATCCATCAGGACTGTGAGAGTGTTCACACAGTCTTCATTTTTTGACTCCTTTCTAAAGAGTCATAATAATATAGCTAGTAATTAGACAAAACACTGAGCATTTCTGTTATGTTCAGCATGGTTTGACAACTTTACATGCACTAATTCACTTAATTTCTCGACATTCCATTAAATGGGCACTATGGTTACCTCCTGCTTGAAAGATTAGGGAATTGAGGCATTAAAAAAAATCTAAGTAACATGCCCAAAGCTACATAGCTAGTAAGTAAGAGAGCCAAGATTTTGAACCCAAAGGAGCAGGAGGGAGAGAGAAATGGATGGAGAAGACAGGAACAGGAGAAAGAAGAGAAAGGGGGCTTCCGTGGTGGTGCAGTGGTTGAGAGTCCGCCTGCCGATGCAGGGGACGCAGGTTCGTGCCCCGGTCCGGGAAGATCGCACATGCCATGGAGCGGCCGGGCCCGTGAGCCATGACCGCTGAGCCTGCGCGTCTGGAGCCTGTGCTCCGCAATGGAGAGGCCACAACAGTGAGAGGCCCGTGTAGCGCAAAAAAAAAAAAAAAAAAAAAGAGAGAAAGGACGAAGGGAGGGAGGGAGGGAGGGAGGGAGGGAGGGAGGGGAAAGAGCTAGAAATGAATCTTTGCTATTTTTAGTCATTGAGATTTGGGGGATGTTTGTTACTGTGGCAGATCCTAGCTTGTCCTGACTGATAGAATGAATAACAATGTGTAGACACGTTAGAAGAAAGACTATTTGATCAGGAAAGACAACAAAGAGCTTCCATAAAAGAGAAAGCAGGGGCTTGCCTGGTCAGTCCTCAGCAGGGGCTGGTTGGTTTCTGTGTGGCTGGCTCTTTGTGACCCAGGAGAGGAAACATCGTGAATGCGCCAGGAGCTTGCAGCCTGAACAGAATGAGGGGACTAAGTGTGTTCAGCAGGAAGTCATCCAGCTCTGGCTGCCCACGAGAGAAGTGATGACTTGAAATGCCTGATTCCCAAATAACCATCAAGTACCAGAGAGCACCTGAGGTGGAATGGTTAAGTGTGTGTTCTCAGGGAAGACCTGCTTCATCTGGCTGTGTCACAAAGCAGATGGAGACAGCTGACTGGGAAGGACCGTCAGTCCCTGGGAATTGCCTTCATCTGCTTCCCAAACATTGCCACAGCCAAGAGGAAAGCCAGAGACCCTGCTGGTGGGGCCATTGACAGGATTCCACTGGGCACGACTGCAGAAAAGGAGTGAAGTAAAGCTGTCAGTTCGTTTGGCCAGCGTCTAGGCTAGCCAAAGCCCTGGTCCCACCTCCTCACTGTGGGCTATAACGCATGCAGTTTACTATCAGCCAGATGGCCTGGAGGGCACACTCACCCCATCTATGTGCTGGGAGCCATAGTCCAAGTGCTGGTTGCATACCAGCTTCTCAATTTTTCCTTCATTAACATGTCTTTAGGCATTTCTTCCCCCTGCTCTTCTTCCCCCAACCCTGAAATTTTAATACCAAAAATATGCTCTGTACTGGTTTGTGTACTATATGCATACCTGTGCTTTAAAGATAAAAAGAGTTAAGTTTTTTTCACACATACCCCACCCAGAAGAACCAATTTTTACCCCTGTGGAGATGCTATGCTTCCCGTTGAGGACACATGTACACTAAACCCTCAGATAACCAATTTCTGCTCTCAGTCCCGTCGGACTTTAGGGGAGAGAAGCAACTTATTAGGAAAGAAATTCTTTTTGCATAGTGACACCTCCTCCAGGAAGCCTCCCATCCACCTGGAGCCGGAATTGAGCTTTCTAATGTCACTGCATGTGCTGTTTTCCTGCACGTTCACGTGGCCGTCTTTACATACATGTTTCCCTCCTGAGTTTACAAGTTCCTTGAGGGCAGAGCCTGTGTCTCTGTGCTTTACTTCCTGTCTCAGTGCCTGGCACACAGTAGGAGCTTCACTGACCATTAAAGCAAGACGAAACATGAAAGCTGCTTTGTCCGGGCCTGGGGACCCGATGCAGGGTGCAGCTGTGGTACAGTCACTGTCGCAGGCACAGTACACCCTGGCATAGTCAGCTCCTAGTCAGGAGCATCAGACAATTTCACTGAGGCATGGAGAGCTGACTGACAAGCCTGTAATAACATTTTAATGGCCTGAGTCCAATTCCTAATACATTACTTAAGTTTCTGCAGTAATGGAGCTGGCATTTTCATTAATACTCCTGATTAATTGTCTGCCCTAGAAAAAAAAAAACCATCACCATCACAATCATGATCTCACTAGTTCCTTGCAGAGAGAATCCCAGCGGCCTGAGGTTTTCCACTGGATGGCAGTTGGCGAAGGTCAAAGGTAGAATTCTCTGCCCCCTGTAACTCCACATGGCTGTGGGAACCGAGGAGTGCCGGCTCTGAGCCCGGCTGCCCGTACTTGAATCCAGACCTCACCACTTACTGCCAGGGCCTTGAGCTACTTCAACTGCTTCAGTATCTTTATCTGTCAAATGGGGATAATAATAATCCTTATCTCATAGGTTGATGGGAAGATTAAATGAGTTGATACAAGTAATGTCCTTAGCACAGCAACTGGCACATAGTAAGCATGCAGTAAATAATGCCTATTATTATCTCATTTTGGTTGCTGTTCTATTCTTTTTCCTCCAGAAAGCTCAGGGAGCTGCATCGCCTTGGAAGACGCAGAACTGCATGTTTGGGAGCAGGGCTACTTTAGTAGGGGAAGGCAGCCTTAGGAGAACTATAATGTCCACTTAACAGGGCTTTATTAAGTTGAGAGTAGTGAAAATCTGCACATTTGGATTCACACCCTGGCTCCACCAGTGGCTGACTTGGGGACCGACCCTACACAACTGCCTTCCCCTATTGAGCCTTCCCAAAAAATGAGGGTGATATTTTTTATGCTCTGGGGTAGTTTTGAGAATCTGATGAGACAATACAAATGGAAGCATCTGGTGCTCATAACTGGTCTTTTGTTTATTTATTCAATCAACAGCTTTTATTGAGCACCTATTGTGGGCCAGGCACTGAGCTAGGCACTGGATTAATTGGTGCCATCTCCATGGAGCCTTCCATCGCAGTAGTTAAGATGGACAATGACCAAGTGGACAGATGAATGTGTCATGAACGTCAGGAGGCAGTAAGTGCAGTGGAGGAAAGATAAAGCATGGTGGGGAACAGAGAAGGCTGGGGCTGCTTCTAGAACAGCTGTTCAGAGAGGCTCTTTTGCCAGAGGTGATGACTGAGCATCTGAGGAGAGGTTTTAATAAATCGAGAGAGCAAGCCATGTGGCCATCAGGGGGAAGAGTTTTAGGGGGAGGGAACAGCACAAACAAAAGCTGGAACATGCTTCTGCCACTAACATTTTCTTTTTCTTTCTTTCTTTCTTTCTTTCTTTCTTTCTTTCTTTCTTTCTTTCTTTCCTTCCTTCCTTCCTCTCTCTCTCTTTCTCTCTCTCTCTCTTTCTTTCTTTCTTTCTTTCTTCTTTTTTTTTTTGGTAATTTCAAATAATTTCCTCCCCAGAGCCAATAAGACAGGGGTGTGGGCAGGAGCTCACAGGGCCTAGGTATTCAGATAGGGGCTGGGTAAGGGCGCAGGTCTTTGTTTTCATGTCTGCTCATTTGATTAGCTGTGAAAGCCGGCGCTGCCTCTGCCTGAGGCTCCCCTCCGCATGTGAAAGAGGCAGGGTTTGGAGCTCCCTCTTCAGCATCCTCTTGCTTAGAGACCCCATCTGACATTTATCAGTCTCTGCATCTCTCATGCTCCGCCCAGAGCCACACGGACCTTCATCCAGTTTCTTAATCCAGCATGCCCTCTCCTGCCTCTGGACCTTAGCCCAGGCTGTTCCATCTGCCTGGAACACACTTCCGTACACCCATCGTCACTTGCCTAACTTTTACTTATCCCTTATGTCACTGCTTGTCCTCTGGAATCCAACCTTCCCGGATGTCCCCAGGCTGGGTAGGAAGACTCTGGGTTAACCTTAGTAGCCCTGTTTCCCAAACTTAATTGAATGAGGAGTCCTCCGAAGGTCCTGCAGACCTACTCCAGGCAAAGCAGATCTCACTCTTCTCTGTGCAGGCAACAACAGAGAAAGTTAAAAGAATTACATTTATTGTGCTATTACTTTTCCTTCGAGGTGGATGAGAGGGTAAATGAGACGAAGGAGAGAATTACAACCAGAGATGTCAAGCGGCTGTCTTACAAGGAATATTCTATTTGCCCAGGGAGAAGTTTTGCAGAATATAAAGGACCATTTCTTCCCTACAACATCCCTGGAGAGAAAGGAGGGGAAAAGTGAAAGAAGCCCTCCATTGACCACTAGAGATGGGAGCATTTCTGTTGGTTTCATTTACATAAGTGTCCTTGGCAATTTGTCCCAATTTGTCTCATTACAAATGATGTAAACATCCGGCGAAATCACAGACAAAATGGGACAGTTTAAATGCTGCCTGATTAAAAGCCCCGGGTTGCCTGCAATAACTTGCACGCATGCTAATAGTTTCCCTGCAAGGACCTTGGTTCCAAAGCTCTGGGAACTCAGGGAGGGTCCCCAGGCCTAGTGTCCCCCATGACTGCAGCTCTCCACATAGAGCCTTGTAAGAACACACTGTCACACTCTCTGTATTTTTATGCCAAGAGAGAAAAGAAGGGAGGGAGGAAAGGAGGGAGAGAGGAAGGAGGAAAGAAGGAAGAGAGGAAGGAAGAAAGAAAGAAAGCTGCCATTTTCTCCTTTGACATCTCATTGGTGTACAGGGCATTGTAACTGAGCGGGTTGGAAAACCAAAGTTCAAATCCTAGTAATGTTACTGGCTTAATGTGTGTGACCTTGGACCAGTCACATCACTTGGCTAAGCGTCAGTTTCCTAGTCTGTCAAATGGGGATGACAGTTCAACATCTGGCCTGCCTCACGCTGTTGTGAGACATCACATAACTAGAAGCCTCCTAAGGACGGAGACCCTGTCCTGTCCATCACTGGATGCTCAGAACCCAAACAGTGCTGACAAGTGGTGGGTGCTCAATAAATAACTACTGAAGGGATGGTTGGATGAGTGAGTAAGTTGGCGATTCTATGGGCAATATCACTCGAGTCTGAAAAGCACTGTACCAGTGAGGGAACTCTTTTACCTTTCAGAACACCTTTCAGAACACCTCCCCTTCAGATCCTTTCCCAGTACCTCCATTAGAAGTGGCACAGTCGGGCACTGGTATCTGACGGACCCGGCTCATAGCCTGGCTCATAATCTTGGGCAAGTGGCTAGACTCTCTGAGGTCCAGCTTACCCCTCTGTATGACTGGAGAGTGAGCCCTGCCTCTCACAGGGTGGCTGTGGTGTTTAAAGAGATGATGGATGCAAATGACCTGGGAGCCTATAGGCAGGAGGCTCGTAAGAAGGTCTGTTAGCTTAGAGTGAGTTTCTAGCAGGACCTGAGGAGCTCAAAATCAGACCGGGAGTGAAGGGGACTTGGCCAAGGGGCTTCTCACCCCTGAAGCCTGGCGGGGGGTGCCAGCAGGGTCCACCAGTTCCAAGTGCAGAAACACTGCATGTACTGCTTTAACCCAAAACACCGGGAGCAATTGAAAGCAACTGAGAGAAGAGATGATTAGAATACAGGCCTTCCAGCTCTTGCTGTTCTTGCCCCTTCATTAGTTGCTGTGTGATCTTAATAAAACGTCTTGCCCTCTCTGTACCTTTATGTAACAATCTGATAAGAAGAATGTTGATCCATGGCACCAGGGAAAATTAGAGGATCCTGCCAGTCCCTGACACTGAGTTCTATCCAGTGGATAGAACTCTGGATTCTATCCACCTTTCAGTCAGGGGTCTTCAGACCTCTGTGCTGCCATCCCCAATCACAGAGTTCCAACTGGGAGGAAGGGTAAGGGGTCTGAAGAAGGAGATAGAGGAAAGGGAGGAAACAGGGCCAGAACCCCCTCAGCAGATGGCAGGAGCAGGGGCAAGTGGGCCAAGATTCAGACCCAAAGTCCACCACTTACTAATGTCAAGAGTGTCCTGAACCTCAATTTACTCACCTTGAAAATGGAAATAAAAACACCTACCATACAGTGTGTTGTAAAAACTAAAAAAGGGTCTGGTTCATAGCAGATGTTCAAAGGATGTCAGTTCCATTTTCCTTTCCCTTAGAGATCTTAGTAGTAGATGTTGGGGTGTCTTCCCAACACCCATTCCACACTTTCCCTGTCCTGTAGCAGCTGAGATGTAATCCTCCCACCTCCAGCACTGGGATTGGTCTCTCATGGGCTTGAACCCAGCCGTTTAATCCCATTAGTTCCCTTGGCCTTAATCATTGATGCAGGGAAGGCACGTGGCCTAAGTTGGTTCAGTAAGATTTAAGCTCAGAAATCTGGTTTATTGATTAGAAAGAGAAAAGCTTTCTCTAGAAGGAGTTTGGTCCGAGAGTGAGAGCTAGAGCTGCTATCGCCATTTTGCTACTGTGAAGAAACTAGCTATGAGAACAAAACTAACTTGAGGAGGGGGCAAGCATCATAGAAAATGATGCTGAAGTCCTGATCAAACTGTGCCTGAAGCATCTGGACTTCCTAGATCCACGAGCCAGTGAATTCTCTATTTTTCAAGCCAGGTGAAGTTAAATTTTAGGAGACATCAAACAAACAAACAAACTAACCTAACTAACACAAAACTCTTCATTATTCAACACGCCTGAACCCACCCCCGAGTCCACTGGGAGCTTGTTTTTCATGAACCAATTTAGATATGCAAATTCACTTGCATTAATTGGCTCTTCAGGGAATGGTGTTTGTTCTCTGTGAAGTCATTTAAAACTCAGAGCAGTGTAGGGGCCCTCCCCATGGACCTAGGAATCCTCTTGACTCACAACCTTTACACTGCTTTCTGGACCCTCCCACTCCCTCCCTTTGCCCAGGGGATCTGCTGTGGTATACAAAGGTGTCCTTCTCTTGGTCGTACTAGGAGGCAGTGGCAGGGAAGCTGGAAAGAAGCAAGATAGGGCTGCAGAAATACCAGCTTCAGAGTCAGGGAGACTCAGGTCAGCATCCAGCCTCTATTTCTTCCAAGCTTCCGAAGTTACATCACCTCTCTGAGCCTCCATCTTCCCATCTGCAAAACAAGGATAATAATACCTATATGGGCTGTTATGAAGATTTTAAGACATCACATGTATAAAATACCTGGCTGAGAGCCTGTGGGGTAGTAGGCATTTCACAACTTGTAGCTGTTGTTTAGATTTTATCATTATCATGGTTGCCCTTCCTGTTTTCCAGGGGTAGCACGGATCTAAGGTTGTAGGGGCTGCAGATTTCTCGGTGGAGCAGAAGCAGCTAGGTAATAAGAGACGGTGTCACTTGTCAACACAGAGCATTGTTTGGGGGAGGTGTGGGGGGATGGTCCGCACACACCCAGCAGCCACATAAGGTTTAGCATCCAAGTCAGTGACACGCCTGTTCCAGGTCTTTCTCAAGGTCAGTGGTGCCTTTCTTTTTATCAGTTTTCAGAGCTATCAATGTGCAGAGGACTGGCTCCAGAAATGATGGGAGAAGAGAGATGAAAAGATGAATAAGACCAAAAGCCCTGTCCTCAAGCTGCTCATAAACCAGGGTAGATGGTTTTGGAGTCTAACAGCCCTGAGCTCAACCCTGGTTCCCCGGCTGAGCAGCCATGTGGCTTACGGCAAGTCAGGGCCATTTTCTGAGCCTCCGTTTCCTCCTCTGGGGAAAAAAAAAACACAAGGAAATAATAACATATGTCTCCCAATTTGTTGAAACATAATGAAAAGTAGAGGATGCAGGTGGCTTGCACAGGCCCTGGGGCAAAGTAGGTGCTCAATCAAGAGTCCTTTGGGGTTGGGTTGAGTAGTGTCCCCTCAAAATTCATGTCCACTCAGAACCTCAAATTGTGACCTTATTTGGGAATAGGGTCTTCGGAGATTTAACCAGTTAAGGATCTCGAGATGAAATCGTCCTAGATACAGTGGCTGGTGTTCTTATAAAAAGAAGAGAAGTCACAGAGACACAGAGAAGACAGCCCTGTGAAGACAGAGGCAGAGATGAAGTTCTGCTGCGACAAGCCAAGGAATGTCAGGGCCACCGGAAGCTAGAAGAGGCAAAGAAGGATTCTCCCCTAGATCCTTCAAGGGGACGTGGCCCAGCTGGCCCTTGGTTTCAGACTTCTGCCCTCCAGCACTGGGAGGGAGCCAGTTTCTGTTGTTTTCAGCCACCCCAGTTTGTGGTACTTTGTTACGGCAGCCCTAAGAAACTAAAATACCCCTTCTGCCTCAACCCTCTCCCCTTAAACAAAGCAGATATGAAAACCACCTCATAAGCCTCCAGGTTAAAGAAGTGTGGGATGCAAGGGGCTGTAAGGATGCGCAGGAGGGGTTGAATCTGGACATGGGGGTGATAGCATCGCCCTCTGGTGGTGGCTTGCAGACTAACAGGATGGGCATGCCAAGCGCCGGGCCCACAGAAGTGCTCTGGGGAGAGTTCTTAATCCAGCCTCAGGAGTGTTCTGTTGGGGACTCTGAGCCCCCGCACAGCCATTTTTAGCAGGAGCTCAGCGACACCCGCATCCCAGGCGGGAAGCCAGGCCCAGCCTTCACTCCAAGCCCAGGCTCTCCGAGGCTCTGGGCCTCCTGCCCCTGATGGCTGGTCTCTGGGGGAAAGGGCCCCTGCCTCATGCACTGACCTGGGCAATCAGCTGCTCAGCCCACCTTTCAGCCCCTGGGGCTGGGGATTCCAAGTCTCTTTAACTGGGGGCAAACTCAGTAGAATGATACTATGCGCCAGCCATTGTTCTAGGTACTGGGGGCGCAGCAGTGACCTTGAAGGAGAAGATTTCTGATCTGGTGGAACATAGAGCCAAGTGGGGGCTGGAGAGGCAGGAAATGAATTAATAAGTAAGGGAACCAGAAGGTAACAGATCCATGGATTGGTCTAAACGCAATGGGGTACACAGACGACAGAGAGATTCATTTTCTCCAAACTGTTTACAATCCTCTTGTCTCTCATATCCCTCCGTCTTTATTTTATAATGTCTCTGGCTGTTCTCCTAGCTTTGCAATCACTTCAGCTCTCGTCTCAGGAATAATTTCAGTTTTCAAGTGTCTGAAAGTCCCATCCGCTTAGAACTTCAGTCTCACGTGCAACTTTAAATTTCTCTCCTGTCTCAACACTCAGACCTGGGGGGGTTGGGGGAGGCACAGCCAGCCTGCACTTCCAAACTTTTCCCTCCCTTCCTAACCTTCCTGCTTCTGGCGCAGGGCAGCGGGGAGGCTTGGCTGAGGAGAGACAAGGGTCTTTGGTCTTGGCTGGAGCTGCTGCTGATTTTCTCCCAGCCAGCATGGCTGTTCTATCACGTGGCGTGCTGTCAGCTTCCAAATGCTGGCTCTTTCGTGGGGCTCCTTGGTGGAGGGCTTTCTTTCTCCCAGCCTGTTGTAGATAGATGCCCTTGTCAGCTGAGCTTCTGTAAGCATCCTTGTGTCCCCAGCTGCTGGGCCACCTTCACCCCATTAGTCACAGCCTCTCTCTGCCTGGGGGTCCTCTTGTCCAGGCAGCAGCCCTCTTGGTAGGGGGAGGGGGAGGGTATCTTGTGCAAATGCCTCAAGCCTGCTTACCTTCCTCAGCCCCCTTGGCCGCAAGAAACTGGCAAACTTCCGCTTTACCAAAGGGCAGCGCCCAGCTGCCCTCTCTCTGTAGGAGGCCACCTGAGGCTGCTCCAGCACAGCCCCCCACCTCCTGAATTCTCCAGGGGGATTCAGCCTCCAATCTTACATTCATATACACCCCCCAGACCCCAGGGACTCAGGAAGCTCTCCCAAGGGCTCTGTCGCCAAGCTTCAGGCCTGAGGCTGCACTAGGTGTCTGCCGCTCAGGACCCCCTACTATGGCCTGAAATGCCAGCTCCCTTTCACATGGGCACCCTCACCTCTGGGAGGAGTTCTGGCTCCCCATCACTGGGCTGTGCCCCCGGGGAGAGCCCCCTCATGGAAAGGAACGACGAAAATCGAAAGTGCACTTACTCCTACAAATTCCCTTCCCCCCATCTCCTTGGGAATGTCTTTCGTCTTGTACACTGGCTTGGGATTGTTAGTCACAAAACCCATCGCACTTTCTCTCAGCAAGTCTAACATGCATCCAACAACTCTGTTCTATTTATGTATCTAGGGTTACTTCCCAGCCGTTGTCCCCAGATTGTAAGCTTTAGCCAAAATCCTGGGCAGCAAGATGTCTTCATCCACCTCCTGTTACAATGATTACAGAGGCGCAAAGGTTTTGAAGGTCAGGAAAGCAATATAATGCGTTACCGCGTAACTGGGTTGGGAACTGGGCAGCAGTGCTGCTTTGGACCCAGGGATCAGGTCTCACTGAGGAGCCACAGGGCCACGAATGGGGTGCAAGCATCACAGACCTGGGGAAGAGCTTGGGCAAAGCCCCAAGGTAGGAACCACATCACTGGGCGTAACGAAACGAAAGCTTCCCAAAGCGTAGTGAGCGATGGAGTGAGTGGCCGGGGAGGAGGCTGGACCTGCCCTGCGGGCCTTGCAGGCCATGACGAGGAGTTTGGAAGTCGCTGGAAGGTCTGAAGCAGAGGAGGGTATGACCACACTCCCTTGTGGAGACCGGACTGTATGCGTGCCAGGCGTTATGCTAAGCGTGTTTGAGTCATTGTTTCCTTTAACTCTTAGAATCACCCTGCCGTCCAGGTCTGAGTACTTGCATTCAACAAACGGGAAAACTGAGGCTCGGCCACTTGTCCAAGCTTCCCCAGCTGTTAGATGCGAAGGCTGCAGTTCAAGCCCAGGACTCTTAGGCTCCCAGCACTTAGCTCTCCCAATCAGAGCATGCTGGCTTTCCAAGAGGGGTGCAGAAGGCACCCCGTCCGCTTTCACCTCAGCCACCCTGAGCTGGTGTCACTGCTTCTGACAGTAAGCCAGGAAACCAACCAACCAACCAACCAACGGGTGCTGCTGGGAGGGAGGGTCTGGGGTGAGTGCTTCAAGTTGACTAGAAGTTCCCTGTGCAGCTAACCATGCTGGACCAGGGGCAGGGACACTAACACGGGGGTGGGCAGGGGTGGGAATGGTCTTCTGTTGCTGTCCCTGACTCTGGAGCCCCAAGGCACCCTGCCTCGCCCTCCTGCTGCCCAGGCAGGAGTCAGAAGCTGGACCTTTCAGGGCTGCAGCCTGAGACATGGGCGGGTGAGGGGCACATTACAGCGAGGCTGTCACACAAGTTCCGTGTAGTGACATTTATCTTTGGGGGGGCGGAGGGATTGGCATGGTTACTTCAGCATTTGAAAATGTCTCCTAGATTTGAGAAACTCCCCCATCTAACAAGTTTTGGTGGGAGGCAGGGTCCACCTCCCTCTCGAGAAGCCCGGAAGAACAGATACTCACTTTCCCAGCCTCCCTTGCAGCGAGGGTGTGTGTGTGTGTCCTAAGCCCAGTGGGCTGGGGAGTCCGAGACAGGCAGGTGACCTTTCAGGGAGAAGGTGACCTGGTGGCTGCAGCAGGAGCTGTAGCCAGTGTCCTCCTTGGGGGCCGATGTGGGCTGTGGTCCTGGCTGTCCCCCCTCCTTTTTGGGGGGTGTGTGTGTGTGTGTGTGTGTGTGTGCGTGTGTGTGTGGGCTTTGCGGGGAAGACAGGAAGAGGACCCCAAGCTCTGGCATAGGGCACTCTGCCCAGTGGCTCTCAAAGAATGCTCCTGTGACAAAGCTGTTAATGGCCCTGAACAATATGAGAAAACAAAAATTATTATGTAATAGAGAATATCTATATCTCCAGGCTTGGCTCTCTGGCCTCCCAGGGCTGGTCATTAATCCCTTTTCTGCGTCAGCAGCCCGAGGCACAGTCCTTGCATCAAAAACCACCTTGGGATGGAACCCTCAGAAGGCAGCCCTGCTGGGTCACGTGCCTCCTGAATTGTGAGCAGGCTCTGCTTCTCGAGCGCCTTCAAGCAGATTTCCTCTGCCCCCTTAGCAAGCCCCCTGCACTCCCCACTGGAACCAGCACCAGGCCGGCCTGGCCCATACTAGTCTGGGCTGCTACCCTCCACCCTCAAGGAGTTGGTTCTTGCTTCTCATGATGCCAAGCTGCGCTGGGAAGGGGCTGAGATGACTTCAAGTCCCAGAAAAATCGCAAAACTCAAGGTCCTCCTGCCAATGCCCAAGGGCCTGGCTGACCCCATGGACCCCGGTGTCCTAGCTTCAGGGCAGCTCCTGGCCCTCAGGCATCCACCAAAGCCTGGAGTACTTTGAGTTGACGTGCAGAGCTTGGAGGGTCTGTTTCGAGCCAGCCTGTGGTGTTTAGCTCTCCCCAAGTGATGTACAAAAAGGCTGAGACTTGCCAGGGCCGAGGTGGGAGCTCTGCTCGCACCTGCCCTCAGCCCCGCCCAGCACCGAGGCTGGGGACAGGCTCGTGCTTTAAGGGACCAGCTGGAGAGGAGAGGGGCCTGGGCCTTCCCTTGATTCCAGGGTCCAGGGGCCCCTGAGGAAACGTATCAGCAGCATGAGGAGGTCAGGTATCCTCCCTCTCCAGTACATGTCAGAGCTTTTTTTTTTTTTTTTTTTTTTGCGGTACGCGGCCTCTCACTGTTGTGGCCTCTCCCATTGCGGAGCACAGGCTCCGGACGCGCAGGCCCAGCGGCTATGGCTCATGGGCCCAGCCACTCTGCGACATGTGGGATCCTCCCGGACCGGGGCACGAACCCGTGTCCCCTGCATCGGCAGGCAGACTGTCAACCACTGCACCACCAGGGAAGCCCCATGTCAGAGCTTTTAATGAAAAGTCTTCATTCCCGAAGCCATGCCTGGTGTCATTCTGACAGTGTCGAGGATTCCGGCCTGGCCCACCCTTTCTTCCTCCCCAGCTTTGTGGAGAAGCACATGGGGATTTTCTCCTTTGGGATCACCTCCGCCCCCTATGCGCGCGCACACACACACACACACACACACAGATGGCATTCGAAAAAGAGAATGCAGCCAAAAGGGTCTCTCCTGTGGCATTTGGCCCAGATGGGGAACTGTTGGGCCCAGGGCCTTCCCAGGCGAGCACGAATCACGCCCATGGCCGGCTGACCCCTGCCCCCCGTCAGACATGCACACAGCCTCCTCCATCACCTAGAGGCCAGACAAATCATCCCCAGGGCTCCTGTGAGCCCAAATCTCTTTATTCAAGCCAGGGCCTTTCACCCTCACAACAGCATGTGCATATCACGAGCCCCATTACTACAAGTGGGGAAACTGAGGCTCAGAGAGGTTGAGATCCTTAAAATTGCACAATAGGTATTAGAGCTAGAATTTCAACTTCAGTCTCTCTGGCTCCGAAGGGTTTGGGTTTGCTTTCTTCCCTGGCTCTAATGCCCCCCACCAGACCCTATGAGAAAACTGCCAGGAACACTGTTTGCAGGGCAAAAAATCAATAACACATGTAATAAAGAAGAAGGCACTTATTTCTTCATAACTGTCACAAAAAGCAACATGGGGGTATTTTCCGTGCCCAGGATCTGGGCTCTAAAGCCATGATTTAAAGATCTCACTCCAGGTCTGGTTGTCCCGCTAAGACGCCCATCAATATGCTAATATTTACACACACACAGCGCTGTAGTACATACATTTCTGGTAATGGGGTGTCTCTTGGAGGGGAGCTCAGGGTTAATTTGCAGGATTCACGTCTGGGGTTTGTGAGCAGCACAGGTTTGGCCCCCAGTCCCCTGGCGGGGACCTCCGGCCATGCACGGAGGGGTCAGATAGAAAATCCGCACCCTTGGCCTTCTGGCCTCCTTCCAGCCTGCAGCCCGTGTCACTGAGAGCAGCTCTGGACCGGAGCCCACCCGGCGCTTCCCACAGACTCCCCGCCCCCCCCCCCGGCCCCGCTGAGCACTTCCATCCATCAGGCCCCAGGCTGACTCCAGAATGCAAAATCACTTTGTCCCTCCTTCTCATCTCCTCCCGCCTCCTGCATCTATGGATTTGCTGTTCAGAAAACATCTGTTCCCTCCTTCACCCCTGACATAAGCATCAATCTCATGCTAGCCCAGCTGCTTAAACTGGGAAACAGACACTACTTCCTGACCTGGCACAGGTCTGGGGACTCTAAAGCAGGCCTGAGGGTCTCACAAGGGGAGTCATGGGGGTGGGGAAGGGGGACTTGTCCACACAGGGACTTCCAGGCTAAGGTCCTAGGTCAGGGCCAGAAGGAAAGAGATAGATCAGAGGGGTAAGGCTGAAACTCAGGGGTCCAAGGGGAACATGACCTGCCCTGAGAGGGGCCCTGGACAGTCAAGGCCCCACCAAGTCAGTCAGAGACCCATCTGCCCAATGTTGGGTAGGAGTGACGAAGGGCCTCAGGCAGCCAACAGAAGGCCCTGCAGCTGCGAAGCTACTGCAGCCCAGAGGTGGCAGTCAGATGCCTTGGTTCTGCTGCACTCTCCCTCTGCCTGCTCTGGCAGCCCTGGCCTCTTTGCCAGTGCTCAGTTATGTCAGGCTCACCCCACCCTGGCGCCCCGGCTGGCCCTCCTCTGGATGGCTGGCCCCTCTGCATGCAGGATTGCCTCAGCATTCAGGGCTGCCACCCCCGGTCGCCCCCAGCCTCTGCATCCCCAGCACAAGCACGCCTAGTAGGGACACCAAATGCACCCCCAAACATATTTGGGAAATGGATTAAACCTGAACCTGAAAAAGGGAAACCAGACAGGCCAGAATCCCCATAAACAATGGGTTTTGTGAAAGGAGATGATCCCCTCTCCCACTGGCCCCAAGGAAAGGACTTGGACCTGTCTGTCTGTCTGTCCGAACGGGGCTGGTGCTGAGGAGGGGAGAGCGGGCAAGTGCTGAGCAGACCCTGCCCAGGCTGCTAGGTATTCTGGGGACACCTGATCCACTTCCTGGGCCAGTCTGGGCCTGTGGAGGGAGGGCAGGGAGCTGGGGTCAGAGGTTAGCTGGGCTCCTCTGGTAAAGAGCAGAAATGAGTGCGATGTGAACAGTAGGTAAATAATCTGTGAGAATTTTGAGGGCAGATGCTGACTCTGGGGATACAGGGGTGATCCAGGCACGGTCCCTCCCCTCAGGAAACTCACAGCCATATCAGAAAAAGAGGCTAAAGATAGATGGCCCGTAGTAAGGCTCAATAAGTATTTACTTAATGACTGCCAGGTGGATGAGACAGAACAGACAGACACTGATAACTCAATGTGCTGAATGCTGTGACTCGATCAACGTATGATTATTGTTTCTACGATGCGCTGGTGAACACAAGTAATGAAGCAAGCGTGTGGTCTCAATTGCCTCTACCCAAGGTGGGCCAAAGGACCAAGAAAGACTTCCCAAAGGAGGGAACATTTGGGCTGGGTCTTAACGAATGAGTAGGAGTTCACCCAGTGCACAAGGGGAGAAGAGCGTCCCAGCAGAGGGGCAGCAAGTGCCAAGGCAGAGAAGCAAGAGAGAGCCTGTCCTGTTGGGGAAATCTAGAGTGTAGTTCTGTGACTGGAATGGGGAGGGGTGCCTTGGGACTTGGCGGAGGGCAGGAGAAAAGGCCCTTGCTAACTAATTTGGAGCCACTGTAAATTTTGAAACAAGGGAGGGATGTAAAGCAAAAAAAAAGAGAAAAGCGCACTCTCAGCAGAGGAATCAGCCTGGGCACCACGTGGGGGTGTGAATGAGCACAGCACATTCAAGGAACAGTGAGACCAGGTGTGGAGGGAGTCTTCTAGGAAACGATGATACCCCAAGGGAACAAGCGTGGCCTTGTGATCTAGAAGGAAATGTCCGAAGAAGAAGGTTGGAAGAAAAGAAACAAATTGTGAGACTGTGTCTTAAAGATATAATTCCAGAGTGCAGCATCACTCCCATTTCACAGGTCCAGAAACTGAGGCTCAGAGGGAGCCCTTCTGATTGGTGCTGGGTCCAGATAATCACATCTCCAAGGCTACCTCCTTCCCCCATTCATACCAGGTATAAGCAACTGAGAACAGCTTGAGTGTGGGACAGTGGAGGGAACACTGGGTTAGGAATTAGGAGACAGGGCTACAGATTGTCAGTGACTTGCTGTGTGACCTTGCCCAGGTGATTCCCTCTCTGAGCTTCTGTTCCCTCTTCTATGAACGGGGCAGTCAGCTCTGTGAGAGCGTGTCTGCAGAGTTGCCTGGTGCAGGAAAGAGCAGCTCCTGTCTGGAGCGCACTGGACAGGCATCTTCCTCATCTGTGAAATGGGCATTAGAATTCCTCCCTCCCAGGGCAGCTGTGAGGATGGAAGCAGAAAATGTCTGTGAGAGCCTCAGCACTGTGCCTGGCACATAGTAGGTGCTGAGGAAATGCTGAGGGTATCTACCTGCATGGCCTCCAGGAGTCACGAATGGGCTTCAGGAATCCGGGACAAGTCTGAGCCTTGGTGACTCGTCTCTGCCATTCTCCATATCAAAGACTTTTCAAAAGCAGCTGGAGACCCAAAGAAAAGCTGTCCTGGACAGAATTTATTTGAAAAAACAAAAACAGAAAACAGATTTATCTTCCTGCATAGAGGGAGAGCCATCTTCCCAACCATGGGGCCACCAGGCCCCAAACTACTGATTTTTCCTTCTTCATCAGAAGCCGAGGAAAAGGCTCTCTACTGGTGATACAATCTCTTGCATCTCCCCCAGATGCTGGGCTGGAGCTGGGGCTGCCGTGTGCTCCCAGCCTCTCCTTGTGGGCCTCTGGCTCCCCTCTTCCCACCTTTAAGCCCTGGGGGCCAGTGAGACCACAGACCTGGGAGGTACCCCAGCTCAGCCACTGACGAGCTGGTGACCAGGGCCAGGCCTGTCAGCTCGCAGCCCCAGTCCTGACCAGAGAAAGGATAGCGCTGCACACACAGCTCAGTGATGGCAGCTGCCACGATGGCAGTGACAGGCCACACGGCCACACCCACCAACCCCGCTGGGGACATCCCCAGTGTGTCAGGGCTGTGCCTCCCCTGGGGGCCCGGACAGCTGGACAGCAGTCTGCCCTCAGCGCTGAGCCCTCCCCACAGCAGAGGCCCGTCGTTCCTGTCCCGTCCTCCTGCCTGTTTCACAGCGCAGACTCATCTGGACCCGTGGGGCAGGAGAACAAGCATCTGAATCAATATTTAAAGTAGTGAGGGAAATAAATACTCGAGGTGACAGGACAGGGAAGAGACTCAGAAAGCCCTAGAACAGCGGTCCCCAACCTTTTTGGCACCAGGGACCGGTTTCGTGGAAGACAGTTTTTCCAGGGATTGGGGGGGCGGTTTAGGTGGTAATGCGAGCTATGGGGAGAGATGGTGGGCAACGATGGGGGCGGCAGAGGAAGCTTCACTCGCTCACCCCTGCTGCGTGGCCAGGTTCCTAACGGGCCGCAGTCTGGTACCAGTACCGGTCCGTGGCCCGGGGGTTGGGGACCCCTGCCCTAGAAGAACCCTGAGATCAGACCCTGTCCAACCAAAGCCTCCTGGATCATTAATTCTTCTGTAATTCCTATTCTCTCTCCAAATCCTATATCTCTTTCAACCTCACGTGGCCCCCTCTGAGGCCCCCCCCCATTGGTGCTGTCTTGCAAGGCTTTGAAGAGCATCCATCCATCCCTCTCTGCACATGGCCTCCTTGGGCACAGGCTGCAGAGGCTCTGCCTCTCCACCTCAGCATCTCTGCACAGACCCTGAGGCAGGGAGGTGGGGAGAAAGAACACAGCTCTGCTGTGTGACCTTGGGTGAGTGCCGGAACCTCTCTGGGCTCAGTTTACACATCCTTATTGTCAGGGACATGGGCAGAAAATGGCCGGCACAAACAAGTGTCATTTCCCCTCCCTGATTCCTGAAATGTGATAACCTAAGGATGGACCAGCTTCCGACTTTGCCTTCTCTGCAGGCCATTCTCTGCTCAGGGGTGAGTCTGGCGGGGGGGACATTTGATACAGTGGAAGAGCCTTGACTTTGAGTCAAGGGAGCCTGGGTTGGAATCCCAGCTCTGCACTTACCAGCTGTATGACCTCAGGCAAGCAGCCTGGCCTCTGAACGCCAATTTCCACATCTACAATGTCTACAAATGGGAACAGAGCTATGGTGAGGATTGAGTGGGCCAACCGGAGAAAAGCACCCAGCACAGCACCCAGCACACAGTCGGCTGTCCGCAGGGTTCCCTGGCATGGGTTGGGGGTAGGGAACTTGGAGTCCAGAGTAAACCAGGAAGAGGCCTCCAAGAGAGGCCTCCTTCTCTTCCACGGGGAAGAATTGTGAATCCCCAGGTCTGAGAGAAGCCAGTCCTCATCGTGGGGTCAGAAAAAGCATCCTCTTTTCGAGGGGTGGTGTCTGGGGGGGGATCAGACCACCGGCCTCTCCTGGACAGATTCTCAGGGTCTCATTCCTTCAAGGGCCCTGGAAGCCAGGAGTTTGGCGTGGTATGGACGCCACCTGGTGTCCAAAGGGGGCTAGACAGACCTGACCTGAAATCTGTGCTGAGTGGTACAGGAAGCCAGGAGCAGTTTAGGGGAGAGGGGTACCCAGGGAGCCACACCCAGGGGAGCAGACACCTTATTAAATATGTAGACAACAAACAAGATAAGAAAAATAAATAGGACACCTCATCATAAGAGCAAAGAAAAAATCAAGCAGGGAACCACCTGAAATTTCAGCTAGAGTGGTCAGGACAGCCTAGCCTGGTTGAGTACAACCCAAAGGTAATAGGGGCGAATGTGCATGTCTCTGGGAAGAGAGCTTTCCTGGCAGAGTAAACAGCCAGTGCACGGCCAGGAATGTGCCAGGGTCGGAGGATCAAGGGGAGGTTAAAGGCGAAGTGGCCAGGGGGGTGACAAGAGGACAAAGGTGTGTGGCCTGCAGGTCAGGGGGAGGGCTGTGACTTTTACCCTGCATGAGAAAGGGAGCTGGTGGCGGGTTTGGAGCGAAACCCAGACGGCATGTTAGCTGTGTTGTGCATGGACTGATGGACTGGGGGTGGGGATGGGGTCACGAGCAGAGGCAGGGAAGCACCTGGGAGGCTTCAGCAAGGACCTTGTGGGAGGTGATGGTGGCTCCGACCAGGATGGTAGCAGTGAAGGTGATGAGAAGGGGACAGATTCTGGATGTACTGTGAATATAGAGCCAACCAGACTTGCCGAGAGACCAGGTGTGAGGGTGAGAAAGAAACCCAGACTGACTGCAAGGGGTTTTTGCGTCTGAGCGAACGGCAGGATGGAGTCACCATGGACCCAGTGGGTAACATCAGTGTCGTGGCGCATCAGAGGAAGTATCAGGTGTGGACATGTTAAGTGTGAGATATATACTCCTTTTATTTTTTTATATTATATAGTGTATACACACACACACACACACACATTTTTAAGAGAAGATTAATATCTCATAACATTCCCAGACATCACTGTCAGGAATTGCAGCTCCAGGCCGGCATTCATTAGCCACAAACCAGGCTGTCAGGAAGCCTGCCTTGGAATTCCAGTGCTGTAAGTAATATGCTGTGAGGCCTTGGGCAGGTCATGTCACCACTCTGGGCTTCTTTTTCCTCCATATATAAATGGGGCAGGAAGAATGATTAAAGTCATGTCTCAAGAGTCCCCTTCAGCTCTCAGTCTTCTTCATGTCTTAAATAACACCTCCTCAGACAGCATCCCTCCCCCACGTTGGCAGGGTCTCCATAGAACCATCACAATATGAAACTATCAGTGCGTAGTCCTTGCTGTCTGTGTTTCCCACACTGTAAGCTCCAGAGCGTAGGTATAGTTTCCTGTTGCAAGTTTTGTCTCTAGCCAAGACAAGTATCTTCTCAAGGATCTTTGTTCAATTCTGAGGTGAAATTAGGAGCTACTGAAAGATTTTGAGCAGAAACTTTCTGGGCTTAAATTTATATAATTTATAAAATTATCTGACTTCGGTTTACAGAAGAGTCACTGGGCTGCCGTGATAAAACTGGACGAGGGAGACACAGAGACCAGTTAGGAAGCCACCAGGCAGCGGGAGGTGGCGCCTTGGACAGGGGTGGTAGGGGAGCAGGTGGCAGTGGCGAGCAGTGACCATCTCTGGGTTGATTGGGAAGGCAGAGCCGGCAGGAGACGCTGATGGACTGGATGTGGATGTGAGAGAAGCCAGCGTCCAGGAAGTCTCCGAAAGTTGTGTTCAAGCACCTGGGAGAACAGTTTCCATTAAATGCCACTGGAAGACATAGGGTGGGTTTGGAGGGAAATTTCAGGGGTCTTGTTTTAAGTCTGAGGGTTCTGTTAGACACTGAAGTGGAAATGGGAAGAAAGCAGCTGGAAGCAGGAGTCTGGAGTTCAGGAGAGAGCCGGGCGGGAGATGGTAATTGTGGATCATGGGTGTAGAGATGGTGTGTAGAGCCGTGATGCTGGATGAGGTCAGCTGGGAGTGACCTGGGCCCTGGAGGCCTGCCCATCACACTCTGGAGGCTGGAAGGACACACGGGGACAACGGAGGCAGAAAGCAGAGGGCAAACAGACCACCTACTCCGAGGGCCAGAGCTCTGACCACAGAGGATTGCCTGGAGAGGCCCGATCCCTTGGAACCCGTCCGGGCTCTCCCGGGGATGCTCTCTGGGACAGCAGCACCGATTCGTCCACAAGGAGAGTATTGACTGAGCGCCTTCTGCATGCGGAGACCTCATCAATGGCTCAACCAGTATGACGCGTCACACTTTCTGATCCCAGCCCTCTGAACAGGTATTTTCCATCCTGCATTTATCCCTGTTGATACCCAAGGAAATGAAAGACCAAAGAGATAAACAGGTCCCCCAAGGTCACACAGCAAGCCCATGGTAAAGCAAAAACAGAGGCTGGCTTTTCTGGGGCAGGAGGCGGGGCACCTCCTATAAACACCTCCAGAACTCCAAGTGCTCCCCCTACAGTAGCGACTGCCCTGGGGCAGGTCCTACCATCCCCACTTCACAGATGGATACACAGAGGTTCAGAGATGGGAAACGACCTGCTCAAGGTCATGGCTTATAGTGGCAGAGCCAGGCCTGCAAACCAGGTTATCTGTATTCAAAGTCCACCTCTGTGTCTGCAGTGGGTTGGCCTCACCCCCAATCCATCCACACCACCAGCAGAACAGTGGGTAGGATCCACTGAAGAAAAACACGAATGCATTCAAAACAGACAACAAATCGGCAACATTTTAAAATTAACATGATTTTTAGGACCACAGCATCTACATAGATCAAAATAAAGATATATATATGAATTCCAGGTATATCCTGTATATGGGTACTTGGTGGGATATGGACTCTTCTGGCCTTTCCAGCTCCTCCTTGGCCCCCTTAGAGTCTTGTAGGCCAGGAACCACTGGTTCAGACACCCCTCTACCACCCCTATTCCCCTCGTCTCTCCAGACACTAGATGCCTGGCAAGGCTTTCTCATTGGGAAGCTACCACCCCCATCTCTGTCCTGAATGATGGCAGGAGCCTCCCCACTTCTACACCTGCCTCCCACTCTTGTAGTTCTTTCTTTGCCAGCAGACAGAGGGATACTCTACAAAATCCATCAGACCATGTCCCTCCTCTGCTCAGAACCCCTCCAGTGCTTTCCATCTCAGCGTGAAGGCCAAAGGCCTGAGGTGATCCTAACTGCTCCCCCCCAACTCCATTAGTTCTTCTGTTCCCACCCCCTCACTCACTCTGCTCTGGCCACTCAGCCTCCTTGCTGGTCCATAAACGTGGCACCCCCGCCCCTGCCTCAGGACCTTTGCTTGTGCTATCACCCTCTGCCTGGAGTACTCTTCCCCCAGACATCCACATGCACAGCTTCAGACTCTCACCTCCTTCTGTGCAAATGTCCCCTTAGGGAGACTGTCCCTGACAACCTCCCTCCCAGTTTCAGACAGCAACCCTCCTCTCCCCTTCCCTGCTTTCTTGTTTCTCCCTGATATGTTCACTCTTTATCACATTACATGTTGTAGTTGTTTACATGTTGATTTCCTATCTCCCTTTACCTCTACTTAAGTGTAAGCTCCATGAAGACACGTTGATCATCTATTCTGTTCAGTGCTCACTCCCCCACCCCTAGAATGGTGGTGGGCTCAGAAAAGGCGTTCAGTAAATATTTGTTGAATAAACGAATGTCAAATAAAATGGGGCCAGGACTCCAGGAGAAAGATTTGTCTATTCTCTGCTCTCTCTGTTCAGCTGAAACCAGGGGGAAGTGAGAGGTGCCAAAGTGGGGAAGGAAAAGTGGCTCCTGAGCAGGGGGAGTGCTCAGAGAGCTCCAAGACCTAGACTTTAGGCAAGCTGAGATGGCTTATAGTTTACAGATGCAGGTTTATAGTCTGCGTTTCAGAGGACAGCACCTGTTACCTTAGCCCACGCTCCAATGTCCTTGCTCATGGCTCCCTGCCTTTAGGGGCAGGAAGCCAGACCAGCTTCAAATCCCTGCAGCCATTTGCTAGTGTTTTGTGGACAGTAATTGCGCTTGCTCCACGGTTTTGAGCTTTACCCCGTGCCAGGCATGCGCTGGCACTCCACCTGCATCCGCTCGTGGATTCCTTTCAGTCACCTCTCTATGGCCTGGAGCATCCCCAGTTCCTGATGAGAAAAGTGGGCCCTGAAGAGATAAAGTAACTTGCTAAGGGCACACATCTAGTGTCCAAGACTCAAATCTAGATAGTTTGACCCCATAGTCTAAGGTCTTGACAGCTGTGGAATGGAAATTATGTTACCATTCTCAGTGGCAGTTTCTGAAAATAAGTAATAATTGCTGGATTCAGGATGTAGGTCTGTCAGTCACTTAAAGGCTATAACGACCTTGTCCCAGTCCCTCCAGTAGACCTTCCTCCCCCTCCTCTCCCTCTCCCTCCCCTCCCCTCCCTCCCCTCCCCCTCCCCCTCCTCCCCCCTCCTCTCCTTCTCCCTCCCCCTCCCCTCCCCCTCCCCTCCTCTCCTCCCCCTCATCTCCCTCCTCCCCCTCCTCCCCCTCCTCCCCCTCCCCTCCTCCCAGCCCCTGCCCCACTCCAGTCTGGCTCTTCCTCCTCTCCATCCTGGTCCAGATGTCCAGAGTAACCCTGTGGGCAGTTCCTGGGAGCACCAAGCCTCACATAAAGCAGTCTCTTCCTTTTGCTCCTAACAAGTCGTGTGGCACTTCCCCACACATCGAGGACAGGGCGGTGGGAGCAGTGGATGCTGAGGAAGCCTCAGCAGCACCCTCTTGCTGGAGTCTGGAGCTTCCTGTGTCCCAGCGCTGGGAGGAGATGTCCGCCAATTCCAGCTGTGACCAGCAGAGGGCAGCAGCAGCCTGGGGAAGGCCCAGGAAGAGCATTGGTGTCATTTCCTCTGCAGGTCAGAGAGACAGGAAAGCAAGTTAGATTCCCTGGGGTCCCACACCCTGCTTCACCTGGGGTAGCCTACTTTTTATTTCTTCACAAGGTTCCACAAGAGACTGTGTCTGACCAAAGGCTCTCCAGCTGCTATTACTAGTATTACTGCTACTGATTAGTAATTTTAATAATGATAATAATAATATAATAGGGCTTCCCTGGTGGCGCAGTGGTTGAGAGTCCGCCTGCTGATGCAGGGGACACGGGTTCGTGCCCCGGTCCGGGAAGATCCCAGATGCCGCGGATCGGCTGGGCCCGTGAGCCATGGCCGCTGAGCCTGCGCGTCCGGAGCCTGTGCTCCGCAATGGGAGAGGCCGCAACAGTGAGAGGCCCGTGTACCACAAAAAAAAATAAAATAAAATAAAAAATAATAATATAATAAACCGAAAGCCTTTAGTTAGATGATCTTTAGGTTTTCTTCCAGACTGACAGTCAATTCTGTTTGTACTTCAGCAACTTGTAAAAAAAAAAAAAAACAGAAAAAACAAACATAAAAAACACTCATCTGTTGCATATTTAAGAAAATAAACACACCTCCAGAAGTCAGTAGCTGAGGGACAGGCCCTGGAGCCAGGCTTCCTGGGGTTGAATCCTTCCCCCACTACTGACTGTGTGACCTTGGCAAGTTACTTCACCTCCCTAAACTCAGTTTTCTCATTTATAAAATGGAAATAATAACGAGTCAGACTCATAAGGTTGTGTGTTGTGAGGAGTAGCTGAGGTAACACAGGTGGACATATAGTAGCGGAGCTGAGTAATTGCTCAACCATATGTGGTTGCGATCACTTCCCCAACACGTCCCCACAGCCCACTCTCACCTGTAGAACCTTCCTGTCCTCCCATCTCCCTGCCCAGACACTTTCTAACTCAAGAGTCATGTGTGTTCCACCTGGTATACACTTGTTCACAGGTCAGCTGCCCTCTGTCCGCCGCATTGATTCAGTTGGACAAGGTTTAGCTGTATGTGATCAAATTTCTAAATAACATTAAATTAGACCATGAAGTTTTTTTCTCTCACACATAATAGAAAGCAGGAGGTGGTTGGTACAGGGCTAGGATGGCAGCTTCAAACAATCGAAAACTCTGGCTCTTTCCATCTTCCTGTTCTGCCAACATCAGTCCATGGGTGCTTCATGGTCCAAGATGGCTGCATGAGCACCGGCCATCAGCTCCACAGATGGTGATGACCTGGTCTAAGACAGCGACAGTGCATTCCAGAGAGATTTAGAAGGTAGAATCAACAGAACTTGGTAATGGATTCAGCATGGAAATAGGGACCAGGGAAGTGTCAAGGTTGACTTCTGAGTGGTTGATATGAGAATTAGATATTTTTCCCATCTCCTGAGACAGGGACAGTGGTCCAATAGCCAGGAAGTGGTGGGCACTAGAGTGTCACAATGTATATTAGCATATCAACACTGTGAGAAAGCATGCAGGGAAGAAACGTAGTCTAGCCTGGTGTTAGACATTAGCAAGGTGTGGAAAAGTCAACTAAATCTAGGTGAGCTTGAGCCCAGAGCTGCCGTCTTGAATTTCAAGTGAACATTTACTTGCCTTATGGTTTGGGCTGTATACCTCTGGATGATGGTGCTCCCAAACTGCAGGTCAATATCCAGAACTGGGTTAAAATTAATCATTCCAAGAGAAAAATGGGCAGTGAAAGTGTTCGACTGGTACCTCAGGCTTTTGACAACAGAGGCATATCTGTTAGTCTACACACACACCGAGCATATAAACTCAGTGAAACGTGGAGCGTACCATGAGGGAGGAGAAGCAGTGTTTACTAAAATCTCCTAGTGAGTGCCAGGCATGTGCATATATATTTGAGGAGAAGCCTCGTTATTTAAAACTCTCAGCGCTGTCTTGCCATTGCCTGAGACCCCAACACACCTCATAGTCTGGAGAACTATAAAGCTTGGGAATATCCTGCCAGGGAAACAGTGAAAGGCAGCTCGGCGTGGCAGGAACAGAATGGACTCCTCTGCCTCCTTTGGATGCTCAGGAAACGGGCAGGGGGAGCATCATCTTTAAGGGCGAATCCAAACTCTACCCTGGAGTTGCTACTTCCTTTTGGCTTGCAGTTGTGCAGAGGATAAAGCATTCACTGAACCACAAAGCCCCTGGATGCTAGGAAAAGGATATGTCTTGGTCCCCATGTTCCCTTCCCCATGGAAAGGGTTCAAGCAGAGGAAGCTCCCACCTCTCCGCTCAGAAGGCAAGTCTCTTTTATGGCCTCCCTGTGCATTCATGCTCATGGAGGCCCGTGGGCCAGGCCTCCCCATCACCCTGGGTTCCTGGGAAGAGCCTCTTTCCAGACTCCACCTCGGAGCATCATCACATTTCTCTCAGGCTGTTGACTTGGTCAAGGTCAAGGCATCGAGAGAAACGTGAAGGTTACCCTGAGGGTTCTGCCATGCTGGGGAGGACTTTTCAGAGCCAACTCTCCCTCAATGTGAGGGGCTGCACTGGCCCCATCCCGGAGGCTGTGCTGGTCCCAAGGGAAGGTGTCTGTCATCCCCATCTGTGTTCTCTCTTGCAGGTAAGCCGGGCTGGAGCAGCGGGAGGGCTGTGTGATGACACACTGGCAGTTTGCGAGCAAAAGCAGCCACAGTAAGACATGAGTGATTCACTGCATCTCGATTCTTAGCTAGGGTGGTTTCAATGTGCAGACTTCTCCTGTCCCAGAGGAGACTTCTCTGGGTCTGGAAAGGGGATGCCTAGCCTCAGGGTCCCACTGAGGGCCCCTAGCTTTGGTTGGGGGAGGCGTGGCTTTTGGTTGGAGGAGACGGTGGCTTCTGGGTACCATAAGGTACCGTAAGGCCTGTGCATGTGGCTGGCACTGGGCTGCCTGCCTCAAGGGGGTATCTCCCCATGATCTACGAAATTGGTTCTGAAGAACTTCATCTGGCAGCTTCAAATGGCTGAGACCTACTGGCATGGTTTGGAAGGTTGCAGGCAACTTTGGGGGACCTCATCAACCCCACCTGAGCGCTCCAAAAGACCCTCGACCTCTGTGGCATGCAGCCTCGGCCGTTTCCAAACTCATGGCATCCCACCAGCCATGTCACCCGCCCCTGGCTTAGTGTCTCTTCCTGTCACTGTATCCCACCCATCACCTCACATCAAAGTTCCAGCCGATGGGAACAATTTTTAGACTGTTAATGACAGTCTAAAACTCTTTTAAACTCTTTTAGACAGTTAATGCGCATGTGGGATGTTGGACTGTGACGTCACTGTAAGGCCAGGTTTCTAGTGACATTTCATTTCTGGCACTAAAACATCAAAGGCTCAAGAGGCACCTGTGTGTGCAACCCCAGGACCTGGTTGTTAACCCTCGCCCTGACCCCCTTCACCTTCTCCGTGGTTCCGAGCCTCAGGACCCTGTTGTGGACAGGGCCATCTCTTGCCTGGAAGGGAGTTCAGGACAGCTTCCCCGAAGAGCTAGGCGGATTCATTTTCTCTAGATTTTAAGGGAACAGGACATGCCAGGGATGTGAATCCTGTTCCCAGGATGCTTTACAAAGCGGTGCTCCCACAAGACTTGCATATGATTTCTCCCAGGGTGCTTTGGGGTGGCTGCTCCGGGGGTTCTGTATCCATCGGCAATATGGGCTGAAGGGAGAGATAGATGCCTCCAAAACCCCCAGCTTTAACCCCACGCCTCCCCCAACCAAAGCTACTTTCCTGGCAGGAAACCCAGGATTTGGACCAGTATGCCCTCTCTGAAAAGTAAATGAAATATCCCTAAGACCAGGCATGTGTTTGGCCCCCAGGATATGGCCTGAACCTCAGCAGGACCTTCCACAGACAGCAGTGGGTGTCTCCCAGGGGAGACCCCATCCACTCAACACCTTGTCCCAGACCCTGGATCCTCACGTCTGCCGGGGTAGGGGAGGCCTGATCCCCTGGGTCCCAGCCGAGACTCAAAAGCAATCTCATCCTCTTGGGGTTGTTTCGGCCTTTCAGTAGGCTTTGTTTTCCCAAAATCAGATTGATGGGATGTTTCTATTCAGAAACCACTCCACCCTCTGGCATAAAGGAGGCCTTTGGAAAAAGGGCTCAGACGTCCTGGATCCTGCAGTGTTGGGGGGAGGGGTGTCACTGAAACGCCCAGCGTTTCCTAACGGGCCGGTTGCTCCCTTGTGCATTTCCTAGTTTGATGCCCACGAAAGCCCTGCAAGCATACGTGTTGCTCATTTTTAAGCACTATAAAAGTCTCTTTGAAAATGATTGTAAGGTGATCAATTGGTGTGGCTACTGTTAAGACTAAGGTGAAGAACCCTTAGAGGAAACGAACGACATGAGCAGAGGGCAGAGTGGGGCACCCCAAAGTGTCGCCTCCTGCAGGACCAGCCTAACCCGGCGCACAGACTGTCCCCCTCCAGCCTCTCCCAGCACCCAGGCTCGCCCCAGCCTGCACGAATGCCTCCTGCCTGTGAAGTGGGCTAAATGAGTGTCCTCCTCACATTAGCCGAGGGTGCCCCTGTAAGAGGTGACTCAGGTCCTCTGAGCATGCCACTGAGTCCCACAGCCCTTAACCCTTCCCCATGCCAGACTGTCCTCCCCGGCAGGGTCTTCACCCCGCCTCTCCTGTAGAGTGCAATAGCCCTGAGAAGGGCAAGGCACAGGCTCTCCTATCAGCACCGGCACTTATGAGCGGAGCACCTACTCCCTGCCACTCCCGTCCCCCTCTATCCTCACAGCCTCCCTGGAGGTGTCTTCAGTTCCTCTCGGTCAGGTGCATGAGGACAGGGCAGCTAAGCCATTGCCCCAGATCACAGGCCAGTGGGCAGCAGAGCTGCAGGTGACTCTGGGCTGATATCTCTGCCGCTCCTCATGGCTTCTTTCTAGACCTAAGAAGGGAAAGACATCAAGAGCCCAGGGGTTGCCCTCAAGAAGCAGGTGGGCAAGAGGAAAAAGGGGAGGGGCCACATGTATTGAGCACTTACTTCGTGCACACAGTGCCATGAAGTTGATACTCATCATTGCTAGTGTCACAGACCTCCAAAGCCTGTGGAAGCAGATGGAATGCCCCCCCCCACTTGCCCCTCTCGCAGTGGGCACTGTTGTTAAATGGTCCCAGTTCATTGAATAAACCTGGGGGCAACAGGGGGCCTCCACCGGCCTCCAGTCCTGCTTTCCCAGTATCGTTATCAGTGTGAGGGCTCGGGGCCCACAGGCCAGTGCTCTCCTGCCCACAGCCAGGTCTAAAGGACAGACACGGGGGAGTTCCGTACGGAATTTACCTCAAGCCCCGTCCCCTTCATTTTGCTTTTAAACTTGTGTACCTGTGTCTGCATCAAGCCCAGCAGGGCCGAGGGCTGAGGATGGATCTGAGAGAAGCAAAGTCAGATGCGGTGATTAAAATCAATATTCTACATAATGCATCATAGCTCACATCATTCCACTTCATCTTTAAACCCACGACCTTCTTGCAATTGGGATTATTATCTCCCTTTTACTGGAGGAAACTGGGGCTCTGAGAGATAAAGTGACTTACTCAGGATCAACCAGTTAAGAAGTAGTGAATCCAGGTGTGGGAGTCTGAATAACGGTTCCCAGATGTGAGCTGTGGATATTACCTGATATGACAAAAGGGACTTTGCAGATGTAATTAAGTTCAGGATCTGGAGATGGGGAGACTTCCCTGGATTACCCAGGTGGGCCCTAAATGTAATCACAGGGTCCTTATAAGAGGGAAGCAGAGGGAGGTTAGGCCTGGCAGAGGAGAAGGAGACGTGAGGATGGGAACTAGAGGTTGGAATGATGCCAGGAAGGGGTCCCAAACCAAGGAACGCAGGCAGCTGGGGGCTAGAAAGGGCAAGGAAATGGGTTCTCCTGAGCTTCAAGCCCTGCCGACACCCTGACCTCAGCCCAGTGACTGATTTCAGACATCAGGCCCCAGAACTGTAAGAGAATAATTTGCGTTTTCTTAAGCCATCAAGTTGATGGTAATTTGTTATAGCGGCCCTAGGAAACTAACACACCAGGATCACAGCCTTCTGTGATCTTCTGACTGTGTTTCCTCACTGCCCTGCCATGTGGTGGATCCCGCTGGTCTGTGCTGGGCCTCTAGTCGGACACCTTCCTCCCCTAGACTCAGGGTCTCCTGCAGTCAGGAGCACAGTGTACCACCACTGCATCCCCAGGGCTCAGTGTGTAATAGGCACCAGGAAGTGAGACTCACCTTCCCCTGACTGAGAACGTGAGTTTTCCTGTGAGTTTCCCACTAGATCTCAACCTCTCTAGCACCATGGCCCTGCCTGTTCAACCATCTGCAGTGTGTGGCTTGCAGGGCTTTTGTGGCTTCTTTGCCTCACAGTAGGAAAAAGTGGTGAGGCGGGAGATAAAAGCTTTGCAGTCAGATTTGGGGCTCAGATCCTGGCCAGCTGGGTGGCCATGGGCCAGGCCTTCAACCCCCTGGACGTTATGCCTCCCCCTGCTAAATGGCACATTAGATTAGCAGCCCCTCCCAGAGCTGTTCTGGAGATAAAGCAAGGTGATGTATACAGGGACTTATGCACGATCAGGCTCTGTCACTCACCAGCCCTCACTGGATGGGTCGCTGAACCTATCTGAGCCTTACCCTCTTCATCTATAAACTGTCAGTGCAAACCTCTGCCAAGCAGGGCTGACCCAGAGCAGGGCCATTGCCTCTCTCTCCTGATAAAGAAGTCTGGCTCCAGGAGAAAGTTCCTGGAGAGCCTTAGAAAAGAAAAGAAGTCTTGGGAAGAGTAGGGTGGGGCCAGATTATGAAGACCCTTGAATGCCACTTTTTTCCCATTCTTTCTGCAAATGTTTACCGCACACTTACCCAATGTCAGGCTCTGACTTAGTGGCGCCTACAAGGGGCGAGGTCCCTGCTCTCATGGAGCAGCCAGACAAATGCCCAAGGCAGTCAGTGATCAAGCCACAGTAGACTTTATTTTCTTTGAAGTATAGTTGATTTACAGCGTTGTGTTAATTTCTGCTATATAGCCAAGTGACTCCATTTATAGACATATATTCACAGACATAGAGAACAGACTTGTGGTCGCCATGGGGGAGGGATGGACTGGGAGTTTGGGGTGAGTACATGCAAACTATTACATTTAGAATGGATAAACAACAAGGTTCTACTGTATAGCACAGGGAACCAAATCCAATCTCCTGGGATAAACCATAATGGAAAAGCCACAGTATGACTTTTGAGCAGAGACTGAACATGTTGACATCTGGGAGCATCCGTCTGGCTTTTCTGGGAGAGAACAGCAGAGTGGAGGAGTCCAGAGGCCAGTCAAAACTCTGTTGCATCCGTTCAGGGCTGAGGGGAGAAGGGGCTGAGCTGAGAAACAGCAGGAGCGTGAGTGCCCGTCTCTCATCCAGACTAGTGCTGATTTGTGCCCGTGTCCCCAGCAGCCAGGCAGGTCACAGAGTGAGTGCTCAGGGGACAAGGTAGGGAAAGAGAATTCAAGATGACTGAGGTTTGCAGCCATCAGAAACTGAAAGGGTTTTGGAAGACTTGGGACCACCAGCAGAGGGAGCCAGCTGGCAGCCCAGGGTCCAGTTGGCTCTTTCAAACCCTGGCCTGCCCTTGCCCTCAGGTCACAACCAGTTCAGCAAAAACCTCTGCTTTGGGAAGTATAGTCATTTTCACAATGTCGATTCTTCCAATCCAGTATCGCGGTATATCTCTCCATCTGTTTGTATCATCTTTAATTTCTTTCATCAGTGTCTTATAGTTTTCTGTATACTGGTCTTTTGTCTCCTTAGGTAGGTTTATTCCTAGGTATTTTATTATTTTTGTTGCAGTGGTAAATGGGAGTGTTTCCTTAATTTTACTTTCAGATTTTTCATCATTATTGTATAGGAATGCAAGAGATTTCTGTGCATTAATTTTGTATCCTGCAACTTTACCAAATTCATTGATTAGCTCTAGTAGTTTTCTGGTAGCATCTTTAGGATTCTCTATGTATAGTATCATGTCATCTGCAAACAGTGACAGTTTTACTTCTTATTTTCCGATTTGGATTCCTTTTATTTCTTTTTCTTCTCTGATTGCTGTGGCTAAAACTTCCCAAACTATGTTGAATAAGAGTGGTGAGAGTGGGCAACCTTGTCTTGTTCCTGATCTTAGTGGAAATGGTTTCAGTTTTTCACCATTGAGGATGATGTTGGCTGTGGGTTTGTCATATATGGCCTTTATTATGTTGAGGAAAGTTCCCTCTATGCCTACTTTCTGCAGGGTTTTTATCATAAATGGACCTAGAGTCAGTCATACAGAGTGAAGTAAGTCAGAGAGAGAAAAACAAATACCGTATGCTAACACATATATATGGAACCTAAAAAAAAAAAAAAAAAAGGTTCTGAAGAACCTAGGGGCAGGACAGGAATAAAGACACAGATGTAGAGAATGGACTTGAGGACACGGGGAGGGGTAAGGGTAAGCTGGGACGAAGTGAGAGCGTGTCATGGACATATATACACTATCAAATGTAAAATAGATAGCTAGTGGGAAGCAGCTGCATAGCACAGGGAGATCAGCTCGGTGCTTTGTGACCACCTAGAGGGGTGGGATAGAGAGGGTGGGAAGGAGACGCAAGAGGGAGGGGATATGGGGATATGGGTATACATATAGCTGATTCACTTTGTGATACAGCAGAAACTAACACACCATTGTAAAGCAATTATACTCCAATAAAGATGTTTAAAAAAACAAAACAAAACAAAAAGCACCTCTGCTGCAGTGATTATGGTGAAGCAGGGCCCAGAGCTGAGGCAGGACAACCCTCAGGCCTCAAGGGAATCCCCCAGCTCTGTGCAGCTTGGCCCTGAAGACGTAAATGGTTATATATAAAGGGAGGCTGAAAACTAATGAACAAAGTAGACAACCTATTAGGAAAAGAAAAACAGAATAAATCTTAAGAAAGTAAAAAAAAAAGGAACTAATAAAGATAACAGCAGAAATTAACTTTTGTAAATAAATAAATAAAATACTAGATAAACTTTTTAAAAGATTCATCAAGAAAAACAGAGAACGCATAAATAGGAAGGAATTAGGAAGGAAAAAGGAATCGTAAGATCCTAAAAGATTTAAGAGGATATTCTGAACAAACTTCTTTCAATTAGAAAACTTATAGGACATATAAAAATTTTTATAAAAATAGAGATTTTCCAAAACTGACTCAAGATGAAATTAAAAACTTATAACCTCAGAGAAATTATCAGCTGATGAATACCTTTCCTCAACACAAACCTCAGGCCCAGACACTTTTACCAGTTGATTGTAATGCATATTCAAGTAAAATTTTAAGAAGGAACACTTCGCAACTTATTACGAGACAAGCATAAGCTTGACATCAAATCCTGACCAAGAAAGGAAAATTAAAAGCTAATATCACTCATGTAGATATACACAATTTTTAAAAATCCTCAACAAAATACTATACAACTGAATCCAGCAACATAAAAAACCTGAGGTTATCTCAGGAATGTAGGGTTGGTTTAATATTAGAAAGTCACTTCAAGAAATTTACATTAACAGATTAAAGGACAAAAATCATGTGCTCATCAACACATGGGGTGAGGTAAAAGCATTTGATAAAATCTACCATCTGTCCATTATCTTTTTAAACATAGCAAACCAGGAATAGAAAGTACTTTCTTACCCTATTAAAGGATATTTGGAAAAAGCATGCAGCAACCATCATACCTAAGGAAGAATCATTGAAAGCATGCCCTTTAAGTTTGGGGGTACTGACATCCCTTCTTTTAAATGTGGTTTTGGAAATCCTAGCTAGCAAAGGAAGGTGAAAGAAATCAACAAAATGTGTAAGAATTAGAAAAAAACTTATTTATGGGTGATATGTTTGCCTAAATTCAAATAATCTAAGATATATTATTAGAATTCCAGTATTCAACAAGATTTTTGGACAAAAAAACAAACACCAGGAGCAAAAAGATAGAAACTGCAATTTTTAAAATACCATTTAAAAGAATATTAAATATCTAAAATATCTAGGAATAATCTCACAAAAGTTGTGCAAGACATTTGTGGAGGAATTAAGAAAATTTTCTTGATGGCCTTAAGGAAGATCTATATAAATGGGGAGAATGAGCCATGACCTTGGACTGGAAGACTCAACACAGTAAAGAAGTCAGTTCACCCCAAAGTGGAAAATGATTTTGATGAAATTCTGATCAACATTCTAACAGTTTGGGAACTTTAAGAACTACTCCCAAAATGTTTATGGAAATGCAAATAATCAAGAATGACAGCCATACTTTTGGAAGAACATGATGGGAGAATTGATCCAACCAATTAGTAAGACTTAGGATAAAGCAAGAGTGGTGAGGAGAGTGTGGTTGTACAGAGATAAACAAACAGAACAATGGAAAACAATAGCTCAGAAGAAGACTCCTACAGATACAGATACCTGATATGTGACATGCAGAGCAGTGGAGAAAACAAAAGACTTCTATATAACTGTGCTGAGACTATTGGTAATCAATAATGGAAAAGAAATTAAATTGAACTCCTACTTCATACCCTACATAAAAATCAATACCAGGTGAATTAAACACGTAAATGTGAAAAAGAAAAATGATAAAACTTTCAGAAGACAATATAAGAGAATATATGTATGGCCCCAGGTTAGGAAAGAATTTCTTTAACAAGATATGAAAAGTACAGACCATAAAGGAAAAGATGAATAAATTTGGCTTCATTAAAATTAAGAGCTCTCCCCACCAAAAGACACTTTAAAGAGGGTTAAAGTATAAGCCATGGAGGGGGAGAAGTTATTTGCAGCACATATAACCAAAGCACATATTCTGGATACTTAGAAGACTAAGGATCCTGAATATATGAACATGGCCTATGAACTAAGTTGAAGAAAACAAACACTCCACCATAAAAAAATGGGCAGAAGATATCAAAAATAATTTCACAGAAGAATTTTTTTTATGGTCAGAATACATTTATTGACTTTTTAAAAACATCTTTATTGGAGTATAATTGCTTTACAATGGTGTGTTAGTTTCTGCTTTATAACAAAGTGAATCAGTTATACATACACATATGTCCCCATATCTCTTCCCTCTTGCGTCTCCCTCCCTCCCACCCTCTCTATCCCACCCCTCTAGGTGGTCACAAAGCACCGAGCTGATCTCCCTGTGCTATGCGGCTGCTTCCCACTAGCTATCAATTTTACATTTGGTAGTGTCACAGAAGAATTTAAAGGGTCACAATTTTAGGCAAAGTCGCTCAACCTCATTAGTAGTCAGAAAACCACAGATTAAAATACAGTGAGACAGACTTAGAGAACAAACTTATGGTTACCAGAGGGGAAGGGTAGGGGGGAGGGATAGTTAGGGAGTTTGGGATTGACACGTACACACTACTATATTTAAAATGGATAACCAACAAGGACCTACTGTATAGCACAGGGAACTGTGCTCAATATTATGTAACAACCTAAATGGGAAAAGAATTTGAAAAAGAATAGATACAGGTACTGAATCACTTTGCTGTATGCCTGAAACTAACACAACATTGTTAATCAACTATACTCCAATATAAAATAAAAAATTAAAAAACACAATGAGACACGATTTCACAATGACTAGATTGACAAGAATTAAGAAATTTATAAAGAATTGGTGAGAATATGGAGCAACAGGAACTCTTATACATTCCTGGTGGGAAAGCAAATTAGTATACTAACCTTCTAAAATAGTTTGGCAATGCCTAGAAAAGTTGAATATGACCCAAAAATGGCCCAACAATGCCACTATTCAGTATTTACCCCAGAGAAATTCTTGAGTAAGTCCTTTAAGAGACATATGCAAGGATATTTGTTGCAGCATCATTTACAACAGCAAAAAAAACCTGGATACAACTTAAATACCCGTCAGTAGTTGAGTGAATACATTATGCAAATAAATTATGCAAAATAAAAATACATATGGGGATAAGATTGATTTCAACGTGTGCTCAATCTTCCCCTCCTCTCAAGTATATTTGCCTTTGCCTGCTATCAAAGTGTCTTCTCCTCCAGGACTGTCTGTTTAGTTTGTGCGCTGAAAAACAGATATATTGAGGTATAATTGAAGTCCAAGAAACTGTACATATTTAAACGGTGACGTCTTATTAGTTTTGACGTCTGGCTGTACCTATGAAACCACCACAATCAAGATATGAATATAGCCATCACCCCAAAAGTTTCCCCATGCCATTTTTTATTCCCCTCCTTCCATGCCTCCCCATCCTGTCATTCTCCACCTGGGGCAAACACTTATCTGTCACTATAGTTTGCATTTTCTAGAATTTTATATATGTATTCTTTCTTATCTGGCTTTTTTCATGCAACATGATTACTTTGAGATTGTCATGTTATTACCTAGCTGACTACTTCATTCCTTTCTATTGCTACGTAGTATTGTAGTTACTTTGTATGGATGTACCACAGTTTGTTTATCCATTCACCTGTCGATGGACATTTGGGTTATTTCCAATTTTTTGGCTGTTGCAAATAAAGCTACTCTGATATTCATGTATAAGTGTTTATATAGACAAATACTTTCATTCTCTTGGGAAAATACCAAGAGAGGTGTTGGAATTATTGGATCATATGATAAGTGAATGCTTAACTTTTAAAGAAATTGCCAATTTAGGATTTTCTTACCATCACTCGATTAGTAAATTGAAGTTCATCAAAATTTGTAACTTGTGCTCCAAAAGATATTTTTAAGAACAGGAAAAGGCAAGCCACAGGGTGAGAGAAAATATTTGCAAAGCGTATGTCTGATAAAGAATGTAGATTCGAAATAAACAAAGAGAATAACCACCATATTTCCCACTAAGCTATGAGTAACTGGTACAAGGAGTATATTTTAAAAGGAACTTTCTGAACCCAAAAGAATTTCAGATCTGGGGAGTTTTAGGCCCACTAACCAGGAGAAGGGGTGGGTGGGACGTGATCTCTGGTAATATATCTGAGGGGCGGAGGACTTGGGATCTTCTTGGCTCTTGGGAGTACAACTAGGGAAAGGTGGGTCTCAGAGGGACAACTCTGGTCTCTGTAGGAAGAACTTTCTAACAGTCACAGCTGCCAGAGATCAGACAAGTCACTTTGATAGGTAATAAATACCCCTCAAGGGAGGGATGCAAATCAAAGCCAAATTTGGATTGGATCACATAAAATCCTGAGACTCTTGGAAATCCAGTAGTGTCAAGGGAAGGGAAATTTCTAGAATTTTTCTAAATGCATCCTGGTGGGTTTTTCCTTCTCCAACTATGCATAAACTTGGGCCCAGGTAAAACGTCCATAACATTAATCCAGCATGAATACCCAGTGCTTAGATCTGATCCCAGACAAATCCTGACTCACCTCATCCATCTCCTTTGCAAGTGCCATCCGGTTGATGTTACAGATATCTTGGAACGCTTACCATCTATAATCTTCTATCTCTCTCCCACTGATTTTTTTCTTTTTATATCTCTCCTTCCTGGACATAATTTATTTTTTACTTTTAAATATTTGCTTCTGTTAAAAAAAATGAACGCCTGGGACAGATTTATAAAGAACATTCCTGGAGAGGCGAGTGGATTAATTATTCAGCATCTTCTCCCTTTGTAACTTTCTATTGTCTCGTATGCATTTATATGGTACCTATCACGGCAGATCTCACTCCATGCTGGAGACATAATTTCCAGGGACTGAGCCCTTGTCTAAGAGGCATAGATAATATTGCAATACTGTTTTATTTCTGATGGTAATGGCACGTGCCATTGTTGGGTAATTGTGTTCATGTTTTTAAATGTGAAAAATAATCAAATATAACTTGAAAGAGATCGTACAGTAATTCAAGGGGATATTAAACCACCAGGAAGTTAGTCGGCAAATACATAGGCGCTTGTGGCTGTCAGGGTGAGTGATGGGGGAGGGGGCTGGATGTGGGGGAGGAGAGAGGGCGGGAGACAAAGCGAAGGGTTGAGCTGCAGTCCCTGGTGGTGTGTTGGGGGAAGGGGGTTCCCAGGGTCCAGGAAGAGAGGACCTGGAGTCACTGAGGAGGCCAGACACAGAGGAAGAGGGGCACTGCCTCCTCGGGAGGAAAGCAGACAGGTGGGTTGGAAAAGCCAGCAGGTGTTCACACTTGCTTGTCTGAGTGACGTTAGCTATCAAACTCGAGGGTACCTGCTGGGGCAGGGAGGGGCTGCCATCTACTATTTATATGCCTGCGACATGGCAGGCATGTACCACTGGCTTTACATATATCTTCTCTCTTTTTATCATTAAACATCCCCATGGAAAGATAGTTGCTGCATTCCCATTTTACAGATGGGGAAGCTGGAACTGGTTAAGCAAAGCCTGAGTACTTTTCCTGACACCACTCTGCATCCCCCCTCCCTACACTGCTCCCCCCCAAACCCCACAAAAAACAAAAACTAAGGCACAGTCCCTGCCTTCCAGAAGCTTACAGCCATTTAGGTTGGTTCTAGACATTAATATGCCCAGATATTCTTTCTTAGTTTTGCTTTCTTGGGATGAGAGAACACACACCAGATTGCAGGGAGGTGGGGTGAGGGGTGTAGGAGGAGTGAACGTCTGGGCTTGTGTTCAGAGTGCCCAGTGCCCTTCCCACTCCCGGGGGCAGGAGTGGGGAGCAAGACTGCCGGGTGTCTCGGAGGCAGAGCCCCAGCCAGGCAGGGCTGGAAGGCAGACAGGACTGCTGCTTAGCAAGTGAAGGAAAGGCAGCCCAGCTCTGGACCCCTTTTCTGTCAATGCTGGTCAAGAGGGATGGCGTTTGTCAGAGTTTTCTGGACGCAGAATTTCGCATCTTGTTGTGTGTACCTGGAGAGTGGGAGAGGTCTTCCTGATACCAGGTGTGACCTTGGCAAAGAGCAGGAAGCGGCAAAATGAGCGTATCCCCTCCTTTGCTTCCTCCTTCTCACTCTTCATCGTCGTAAAATTTGGATCTGCAAGACTACCTCTGGGTTTGACCTGGGGTTTTGCGCCATAATTTGTGAGACCCTCTCTGCCCAATCCAGACTCATGCTGTGGGTGCACATAGAAATCTCTAATTTGATGCCAAGTAACAGAAACCAGTTCCACTTATCTTAAGCCAAAGGGAGGACTTCTCGGAGGCACACTGATGGAGAGTGGCAACTGGGCCTCAGGTGGAACCATTTGTCAAATGTTGCCAAGCACCCACCATGAGCCTGGCTCTGTGGCTCAGTGCATGGGGACAGCCCAAAGGGTAAATTGCACCTGAAACCCTGAGTGAACTCACATTCCAGTCATGTTCACAAAGAGGTAATAAATTTGTAAAACTGTGTATACTTCTCTGGTCACCATAAAATCATGCTGTACTTTGATGCTGGGTATCCATTTAAAAAGAGGGAGGATTGGCTGAATCTGGGTCATTACCATAGGAAATTCATATATATAATCATTTACTCATGAATATTAATGCATTTAATGAGGGTAAAACATATTTAAAACAGAGTGTTCATTCCAGCTACTGTTGGGTTTGTTCATTCCTCTTTCCTGTGCAGATATTATGCATGACTTACCTGTATATCAAGCATCTGGATAGAGCTCAAGTCGACCTGTGGTTAAATTAGGTTAGTCATTTGTTGGTGACGATTATTACAGTGTTAACTCATTTCCAGAGTATTCTTAGAGTCAGTAGTTTCACATTTAGGTACATGACTTGCACTAACATTATCTGGTTAATGGTATGAAATGTTCTTCGTGGCTTTTTGGAATGTAGTAAGATGATGTGAACACAATCTGGTTCTGAGCTCTATTTATAATGGGTATCATAAAACCATTATTTTGGAACATGTTCATCTGAAATTTGGAACAATTCAAAAATAAACAGGGATGGAGTTTGCATCATCACCACTTATAACAATAATAAGGACTTGTAAGTTAACAATAAAGAAGTTTATAAAATAATGACTTCAGTGGCTCTGGAGTCAGACCAAAGGTAATAACTGGACATAATCAAAATTACTCTTGAGATTCCCTGAATCATCCTTAAAACATAATACATGAAAAGATACCAACTCAAAATGCATCCAACAAAGGTCATTTTTTTTCTCCAACATTAGGAGAAATCTCTCTTAGCTGTGCATTAGGTGAAGTTGGCATGTATTGGGATCAGGCTGTATGAAAACTACATAGGTCTGATGGTTGTTGATGTCAGCAAGCAGGTCACACTCAGCCTGGTGAGATGCGCTCTGGGGGAGGTACCACTTGGAAGGCAAGGCAGGAGAGGTCATAAGTCACTGTGGAGCATTGCTTTAGGTGGCAAGACTGAATTTCTCCTCCACTCAGTTTTCACTGTTCTCTCATATTCCCTCCCTCCCTCCCTCTCACGTAAAAATAGCTTTACCTCCACCTGGCTACGTTTGCTTATACTCTCAGGTGGCTCTGCCCAGAAAGGCCAGCCCCAAACACTGTGCCCACCGTCACTAAACAGGTCCCGGGTGTGCTGATGGCCTTTTGGAGTATAGTGAGTTCTCCAGAGCTGACTCCTTCTCCGTTTTCAGGTAGCCCAGACTGCTTTTGTCCCTCCGTGGTGTGTCAGAGTTGGGGTTGGCAGGTGCGGGACTTGGCTTTCAGTGTGATAAAAACAGGCACATATTGTGGCTGGGATCGCAACCCTATTTTCACTCCTCTTCTGATTGCCATTGTGCTCGGAGAATTGACGTGCTTCCTGGAGGAACACTGTCCCCTCACCTATAGCACAGTTAATTCCCGTGCTCCTGCTGTGGGGAAAATCCCATGCTGGAAGTGGGTCCCTCTCAGAGCAGTCAGTCGTCTTGCTCGCTGACCAATGACGCTGCCACAGGGCAGAAGATATGCATTTGGGAGAAAGCTTGTGGGTGGTTGGAACAAGGGCTGGGCTTGGAAAGGCCTTGGGGCCCCAAAGGGCTGGTGTGGAGCAGCTGGAGTGAGGGGAAGAGCGCGGGCAGAGCAGCCTGGCACTGACCTTGTGGGCCTTCTCCTCCCACTGCAAGCCTCAGAGCTCTGGCCTCTGGCCATCCTGACTTCCTGAAGCAGCCAGAGGAGTGCAGTTCTGAGGGGAAGGGCCAAGGAGGACATGGCCTGTCAGCCCCTCCAAGCCCCTGGGAGCCCTGTCCTAATAATGGGCAGCAGCTCCGTTCAGTTACGGGGCACGTGTATGAGCCAGGCCCTGTGAAAAGCTTCCTCCCGCTTTTCCAGGAATGAATCTCAGTGCACAGACTCAGGTGTGCAAGAAGTATCCGAGAATTAACTTTTATTTTCAGTCCTTGTGACAGTTCTGGGCCTGACCCTGCAGCCAGCATATCTGGGGTTCCCTGGCTTCACATCTCCTTCATTGGGGAGCACACCCCAGGAAGGAAATAGACGAGGCCTCGAATGTGGTAACCGCTGGAATAGGAGCCCCCATAGGGGGCCATCCAAGAGGTCTCTAAGGAGGCTCCTTGATGGAGAAGGTCCCCCGAGCTGGGCCTAAAGGAGTGACATTGCAGGCAAAGGGATCAGTACAGGCAAAAGCACAGAGACAAAAAAAAAAAAAAAAAAAAAAAATTAGCCTGGGGGATTCTATAGAGGGCAAAAGAGTACGGGATGTCATTCCAGCCATCACTTTTCTTAGACATGGCAGGGGATGGGTTTTAGAAGCGGAGGGGGAGGGGCAGATTACGGGGCACCTCCCACGTGTATAAAGACCTTCCCTTCTTGCTGCTGGTGGGGAGCCAAGATAGGGTCTGTCTTGTGCTCCACTGAGGCCACAGCATCCAGCATGGCACCTGCGGGGCTGCAGCAGGAATGTGGGACATATCTGGTGAGTGAGTGAAGGAGGGAGTGAGGGAGTGAATGTAGGAAAAAGTGGCTAGAGCCAGTGACTTGATCACATTTGCCTTGAGAAGGGTCACACCAAAGGCTGCATCAGTCCCAAATTTCCAACACAACGATGTCTTCCACAATGGGTCTGAACACATGACACTTCTCAGGTTCTCTTGTCTGGGCCCCGGGAGCCTACACACTCGACAGTCTCACAACAGGCAGAACCGGAGCAGCCCTCTAAGCTGATGTTTCCAGAAACACGAGGTCTGTGTTACGTGAGATTGTTTAGGTGGTGCAGGGGCCCAGCGTCAAAAACACTGAGACACATGGGCCATATTCTCTTTCCGTTCTGTGTACTTCGAAGACAAGTTGTATTTCTTGCTGGCATGCCTCTAACACTTCTCAAATACAAGCTAGTCTTCCCCATCCACTTTTTTTTTTTTTTTTTAATAACCAAAATAAGGCAAGCAGGGCTTTAAAAGCCTTTGACAAGCAGCCACCTCTCACTAGAATTTCATGACACTGTTTTGCTTTGCTCTCTTCATGGTTACAATTACGTTCTATGTAGGGGAAGTGTATCTCAGGATCCCAACAAGAAACAGATGGGAACCCAAATTAGGATATTTCCTTTTTTTTTTTTTTTTTTTTTTTTGCGGTACGTGGGCCTCTCACTGTTGTGGCCTCTCCCGCTGCGGAGCCCGGGATTCAGACGCGCAGGCTCAGCAGCCATGGCTCACGGGCCCAGCCGCTCCGCGGCACATGGGATCCTGCCAGACCGGGGCACGAACCCATGTCCCCTGCATCGGCAGGCGGACCCTCAACCACTGCGCCACCAGGGAACCCCAGGATATTTCCAAAGGACTCATGACAAAGGTGTGGGAGGGTGCAGGGGAAACACAAGAGAGAATGCAAGAAACCTGGGGTTTTGTTATGAATGCAATCTGTGTTCATTAAGGAGAACTTGGAAAATACACAGGATTTGAGAGAAGAAAAAACAAGTCACCTGAATTCCTGCCACCCAGAGAGAAGCATTGCTGACACTTTTTGGAGAATTCCCTTCTTCCTTTTTCCTTGTTTCTTTAGAGAATTCTTTCCTGAAGGCTCACCCAGAGTCTTGCATGGCTGAAAATATCTTGCATGTTCCAAAGTATGTGGAGGGGAATGAAGAACTAATATGCACAGCACAGGGAACCTTCTGTTTTTTATCTTAAACCAGACTCTGAACCAGACTCCTTGCCTTTTTGTTCCATGCTTTAATCGCCTTTCAGAACTTTGACCTTGAGAGAAGAGCTTTTACTATTGGAATTACTTCCATTTCATCATGACTCTGCTGTTCATCTCCTAGTAATCCCCTAGATTTTTTTCTTGGCCCCTTTGGGGTCCCAAGATGAGAATGATGATAAGACCTACTATTTACTGGCCACTCTGGCCTATGTCTTGATGCACACTAGCCCATTTAATCCTGCCCATGACCCACTGAGGTGGGAAGAGTGTGGAGAAAGGTACAAGGAAATAAGCTTATCTCAAGTTGTTCCTAGTCCCAAAAGAACGTAGAACATTACAGACCTGAAGTGACAGGGCACTCTAAGTCAGGTGCATGACAAAGTGAGACCCAGTCACTTTTCAGATCTCCAAAATGTTTGAATGAATTATAGATCTATTTATAGATTTCAGAACTTCTGACACAGTCCAGAACCGTTGGCTGTAAAACTGTTTCCCAAATTCAGTCATGTTTCTCAATGATTTCCATTTTGAAATTGGAAGTCTTTGCCCCTCAAGATATAATAAAAACCACGTCAAAGAAAACGGAAAACGTTTTCCCCTTAATATTTAAAGGACAATGATTTTTATACAAGGCAGTCATTTGTCTGCTTAAAGCAGATCCCAGGGCAGGGCCAGTTGGAGTTGAGAGCATAATGCTTCTGATGGGTAGTTTCTGTAATGAGAAGCCCAGTTAGTGGATATTTGCCCTTACATTTCTCCCCAGCTAGCTGGGTGGCAGCTAAAGACCCAACGTAAGAGGAGATCAGGACTCCAGGCCCAGGGCCTCTGCCCCAGCTTTCCTGTTCCACACACATGTGGATTTCTGCCCTGCGCTTGGCATCTGCCTCTCGGCTAGAGAATCTGAAAGTGGTGAGAGTGGGCCAGGCTCTCTCTTGCTTCCTCCCCACCTGGCCCCCAGAGACCCACCAAGGTGGAGCCCTGGGCTATGCCTGGTCTATACGCTCCCCGCCACCACCAGCAGGGTTCAGTGACCCCTGCCCTTGGCTGCCCCTTGCTCCTTCTTTATGGTGTGTCCTAGACATGGAACCAGCACAGGCTAACTGTTCATACAGGAAGATCACTTTGCTAGAGAACCAAGGCAGGTTAACAAGTACAGATTTGTGATATATTTCAGAGATGGAGCCAACAGGTCCCTCTGAGCATTTGCATGGGGACTGGAAAGGTAAAGAAAAGAGAAGACTCTTCAGATGACACCTAGGTTTTTGACATGAGGTAGTTGTCACTTTCTGGAAGATTTACTTGGGAGCAGTTTTGAGGAGACAGAAATCAAGGGTTTGGTTTTGAACCTGTTATGTTTAAGCTCCCTATTAGCCATTTAGGTGGAGATACTGAGCAGGCAGCTGATGATGAGTCTGGAGCTCAGAGGAGAGGTCAGACAAGGCTGGAATTACACATTTTGGGGTTGTCCATGGCCTGAAGCACATAGAGGGAGTCCGAGAAAGGGTCTGTATGTGTGTTTCCCTGAGAGCGCATGTCCATGGATGTGGGGACACATGACTGTTTGTCCATGTGTGTACAATGACATACATGACTTGGAAGGTCACTCCATCACAACTTCCTGTCTGACCTTGGCTGAGGCATGTCTGCCTTCTCCTGGCCTGTAAATAAGGAGATGACACTAATGCCCTTGAAGATCCCTCCAAGGTTCTGGGAGTAAGTGAATCACGATGATAGAGCCATCATGGTTTCTTTGTAGAATCAGGAGGAGGAAGTCTTAAGACTGTAAGCAGAGTGGTTAGAGGTGGGCCCTGTACCTCCACCTGGAGCCTTCAGCAGCTGTGTTCCCTGACCTAGCAGAGGACCCTGAACTCTGCGATAAGAAAGGGGCTGAGGCTGAAAAGGCACGTGGGTTACGGCTTGCCCACCCTATATTACACCCTCCTCATCTCTTTGCAATTCAACAGAAAGGGCTGTATTGCGTGCCTACCCACTTGCTCATTCCCACCATGCCGATCCGAGGGGTCCAGATGAAGTTGTGTTACATCACATTTGAGTAGAAGCCAGGAGGCAGGTGGCCTGAGCATCACTTCCCACCTCACCTCCCCCTCACTCCCACCAGTGTTCTCTCCCCACCCAGCTTGTACATGAGGCCAGCTAATGCAGATTTCAGTCCCACTCTCCAGGGTTTCTCGTATAGAAGACAAGGAGTTGGGGGTTCTATCAGAGTTAGAAGAACAGAAAGAGAACTTTCTGGATTTCACATCAAATGCCCCTTTCCCAGGAAATACGATAACATCTGATCTCAGGTCATCTCCCCATGTGTCCTTCCCCAGTGTCCCCAGCCTCAGTGGACTGGTACCCAAGCCAGAGACCTGAAAATCATCCTCTAAATCTCCCTCTCCTCCACCCAGACCCAGTCATTCCACAAGTCCTGCCCATTCTAGCTCCTGGCACCTGCAGCAACCTTCCTCTCCTCTCTATCCCATCAACACCATGCAGTCTCACCAGATCTCTGAACTGCCTCCCCTGACCTTGTGCATTCATTCCTGCCCTCTCCTCCAGTCCTGTCTATACCCTCCTCCAACTCTGTCTACACCTTGCTCCAGTCCTGTCCACACACTCCAGGCAGAGTCATGTTTCCAAAACACAAGTCCTACCATGCTACCTTCCACAGCCCTCCATCACCTTTAGAATTAATCCTTCATGGGGCTTTCGATTTAGTGGGGAAACAAAACAAAAAAAAACAACAGTGAGAAAGTACATTAAATATATTAGCGAGTAGTGACGAAAACTAAAACAGCAGCCAGAGAGCATGTCGGCAGTGACATTTTAGATAAAGTGGTAGGGCTTCCCTGGTGGCGCAGTGGTTGAGAGTCCGCCTGCCGATGCAAGGGACACGGGTTCATGCCCTGGTCCGGGAAGATCCCACATGCCGCGGAGCGGCTGGGCCCATGAGCCATGGCCGCTGAGCCTGCACGTCCGGAGCCTGCGCTCCACAACGGGAGAGGCCACAGCAGTGAGAGGCCCGCGTACCACAAAAAAAAATAATAATAATAAAATAGATAAAGTGGTAAAGTGGGTGGGGTCTCTCTAAGGAGGGGTCATTTGAGCAGAGACTGGAGCACTTAGTAGGTTCTCAATAAAACTTAGTTGACTTAATAACAGAGTGCCTCACTGAGTGAAAGATTCTAACCCATTTTTCGAGAAGTCTTTCCCTCCAGCTAATATTGTTCCAAGTCACAAGCATGAGGCTTGGGGGACCTGTGTGGGAGTTTTAATTAACCTGATATGCAGCAGTGGGAATGGAAGCCCAAAACCCCAGAAGCCTTTTCTGCAAAAGGTCCAGGGCTTGATAATAAAATGGTGCTTTCATTCTTATTAATGGGGGAGTCGATTTAAGGACCAGATCCAGCAGATTATTGATCAGTGTTAATCATTAGAAAATACCAAGTTAATGAATTTAACTGCCAGGAGATCTCTGTGGGACATGGGGAGAGGCCAGTTAGATACAATAACGTTGTTCCCTTCTAGTCCAGCTAAGAGACTTATTTACAGACGTCCAGGTTTTTCTAAGGAAAAAAAGGCAAAGTAAAAGTCACTGGGAGTTAAACAGTTTCTCCTTCCAGCTGAGTTGCTACTGGGGCTGAGTGATCATCCCAAGCCTGTTTAACACCCATCTGCTACCACTGCCACTCCCTGTTCCGGACTTTTTAAAATAAACTTTTTATTTTAGAATAGTTTTAGATTTAGAGAAAATTTGCAAAACTAGTAGAGAATTCCCATATACCCCCCACTTAGCTTCCCCTACTATTAACATCTCACTTTCGCATTGTCATGATTAATGAACCGATATTGGTCCATTATTATTAACTAAAGTCCATACTTAATTCAGATTTCCTTAGTTTTTACTTAATGTCCTTTTTCTGTTCCAGGATCCCATCCAGGCTACCACACTATGTTTAGTCACCTTGTCCCTTCAGGCTCCTCTTGGCTGTGACAGTTTCTCAGACGTTTCCCCCTTGACAGTTTCCAGGCGTTACCATGTAGTTTTGTAGAATGTCCCTCAGTTGGGTCTTATCTGAAGTTTTCCTCATGCTTTGACTGGCTTTGGGGAGGAAGACCACCAAGGATACAATCAACATGGCTTATCATGATGTTGACTTTGATCACCTGGCAGAGGTAGTGTTTGTCAGGTTTTTCTTCCGTAAAGCTTCTCTCCCTCCCCTTTTCCATACTGTTTTCTTTGGAAGGAAGTTGCCACGCATAGCCCGCACCTAAGGATTGGGGTGTTATGCTCCACCTCCTTGGGGGTGGAGTATCTACATCAATTATTTGGAATTCTCTGGCACAAGGGACTTCTTTATATTAGTATGGACTCATGGGTATTTATGTTTATACTTTGGGTTATAATCCAGTATTATTTTACCTTTTTTGTTGCTCAAATTGTTTGGCCATTGGGAGCTCTCTCAGTTGGTTCCTGTGTGTCTTTGACATACCCCCATCATTGTATGTTTTTTTTGTTTGTTTTTTGAGCACTTCCTTACTTTCTGGCAATACAAGATGCTCTAGGCTCATTTTATATATTTCCTACCCCAGCCCTAGAATCAGCCATTTCTCTAATGAACCTGGATTCCTTTTATTGGAGAATCCTGTATTAATTTTCATAATGGGCTGTTGTTTCACGTCATTTTCTTTATGAGTATAAAAATAAATCATGCTCATTATGGACAATTTAGCAACTATATGACAGAATACAGATGAAGATGAGTATTCCTAATCAGTCAACAGCAGAGAAAGCCACAGCTAACATTTTGGGGTATTTTCACCTGGTCTCTTCTGCTAGTTGCTGGCCCTTGAGGAGTCCTTTCTGTCCTTTCACTCTTGATCTTCTCCATCAGACCAAGAGATATCCGCAGGGAGTGGGGAACTGGTTTTCCTCCGTGTCTCACAGCTGTGGTTGCAGCAGATGGGTCATTCTGGCCTATCTTGGGTTGCCGGTTCACTGGGCCTCTGCCCACTTCTCCCTCTAGGCGATCATAGGTCCAAGAGGCCCAGGAGTCAGGGTATGTCCTCCAACAGGCTGTGAGGACAAGAATACTTCCAAATTCAGTGACCTTGGGCACCATCGTTGACTGCACTTTCCTGTTTTCTAAGAATTAAATGAGATAATGTGTACAACGTGCTTAGAAGAGGTCCTGGAACATAGCAGGTATTCAACATGTAAAAGCTATTATTATTTAAGTTACCATTATTAATAATAATCCAGAGAAATACATCCTTTAATGACAGAAGCGCAGGCTTAGTGTGGTGGGCAGGCCTCTGGGGTATAATATTTGCACAAGCAAATTGCCTCCTCCACGGGAACCTCATGAAACTGATCTGATCCTTCCCAAGAATTTGAGCAGATGGGAGAGGAACTGCCTCTCTACAAGACCAGCAAATGGAAAAGAGGGCCCTTGGGGTCTAACTGAAAAGAATATACACCTAGGGATAGGCTTGCATTGCTGTCGAGAACATGGGCTCTAGAGCTGGGCTGCCCAGGTTCAAATCCCAGACCCATCACCCACCTGCCAGGTCCCCTTTATACAGTGAGTTGTTTAACCTCACCAGGCCCAATGTAAGAATAACAATATTACGTATTTATAAGGTTGCAGCAAATACTAAATAAGTTCACAAAAGTAAGAACTCAAACAGTATCTGGCACAAAGTAAGCACTCAATTCATATCAGTCACTGTTATTATTATTTCATCATTCAGAACTCTTCAGCTTGCAAATAACAGAGAAACTATCTTAAAATTGCTTAAGTTAAAGGGACTTTTTGGCTCATGTAACTGAATCCCAAACGTTCATAGTGATCAAGTCATGTGCCCTTCCCAGAGCTAATCACTGTGAGGGGACCCTAGGATGCTACTGGCCACTCTGAGTCACAGGTTTCACCCCTAGAAAAACAATCACAGGGGATAGATGTGGGGATGCCAAGAGCAATATATGACTTTCCTTGAAACTGCTTCCCTTTTCCCTGAAGATGAAGCTTAAAAGGAGAAACTTCTGAGGGGCTAAGCATTGAGCTGATGGGGCAAGTCAGAGTCCCTCTGCAGCAAGGTTCCTGAGGAGTAGGTAAAGCAAAGTTGGGCAAACAGGAAGCTAATCTATGGGCAAAAATCACTTTCTACAGCATCCTGACCTCCCGCCTAGTATAAGAGAATCTCCTAAAAAGTTCCCCACTGGGCTCTGTTAGGAAAAGGGAAATACCACCAAACTGAAGTCAGGAGTCCTGGGTCCAAGTTCTGGTTCTGTTGTTTGACGTGGAGCAGGTGGCTTGCCCTGGTCTGGGCCACTGCCTTGCCCCTTGTCATTAAGCAATGAGTCAGCCCTAGAAATCCCTGACCCTGACCATATCAGTGTTTGCTCTCCTGTGTTGATTTTTCTTCCATATAAAGAGACTGCGGCATGCAGTGGGGGAGCCCAGTTAAGGTATCAGAACCCAGGAACCAGACAGAGTTGGGGAATCATGGCAGGGGAGGAAGGGAATACAAATATGTATTAGTGCCTAGTCCATGCCAGGCACTGATGTTTCAACATTATCCACGGTGTCTGATGCCAAGCAACCCCGGTGACTGTGGTCAGTCATTGACATGCTATGTGGGAATCGTTTCCAGGTATCTAAAGGGGGCCCACTTGCAGTCTGGCTAGTTGAGCACTGTGCCATGTTTGCTGCTGGGCAGCTGGGCTTGGGGTTGCCAGAGGCCCTGGAAGAAGAGCTATTAGGCCACCCTTCTGACTGGGTCCTTCTGTAGGAATCCTGGGTGAAGTTGTTCCACTAGTCTTACCTCTTTGGAGAACCCTTCCCAGGCTGGACTTGGGTGCCCCTGTGTCATGCTCCTCTGGGTCTTCTGCTTCTCTCTCAGCACCCATCACATGGATTTGTCATCTCCGTCTAATGTCTACCTATCCCACTGACTCTGGAAGCCGTGGGACTGAGCTCCCTCCAGGCCCCAGCATTGATCCTGGCACAGAGTGGGTGATCCATATTTGTTGAATGATTGAACGAATGAATGAATTTAGATGATCCAGAATACTCTTTCTAGCTTTGCATTGTAAAGCAGGAAAAGATGGAATGAATATGATTTTAGGCAAGTCACCTAATCTCTCTGGACCCCAGTTTTACTACCTGTAAAATAGATATAATAGTAATCTGTCCCTGTGTCATGGGACTGTTTTGATGATTAAATGAGATAATGTATACAATACTACTAACTACCCTTACTTGAATGTTCCTTATATTACTGGTGCTGTATCAGGCTTCAGATAATATATTTGAAGTAATAAATATAGTGGACCTTAACAAATACTTGTCTTCTTCCCCCAAAACTACTTTAAAGTTTAAATGTTATGTTTTTTTATATATAAAGTTTTTTAAATTTATTTTTGGCTGCATTGTGTCTTCACTGCTGCACATGGGCTTCTCTGGTTGTGACGAGCGGGGGCTACTCTTCATTGCGGTGCACAGGCTTCCTGTTGTGGTGCCTTCTCTTGTTGCTCTAAGCACGCGGGCTTCAGTAGTTGTGGCTCGCGGGCTCTAGAGCGCAGGCTCAGTAGTTGTGGCGCATGGACTTAGCTGCTCTGTGGCATGTGGGATCTTCCCGGACCAGGAATCAAACCCGTGTCCCCTGCATTGGCAGGTGGATTCTTAACCACTGTGCCACCAGGGAAGTCCCTGAAGTGTAAATGTTAAAGTAAAATTTTATTTTTTGAAGGGATGGATGGATGGATGGATGGATGGATGGTTTCCAGAAGTAGCAGCCTTCACACAGCAGGGGAATAAGTGGGTATAGGTGTACCATTGGCCCAGCAGAAATTTAAACCCTTTTAGAATAACTACCTTGGACTTCAGAGAGTTACTGGGTATGGAGATTTGGCTTTAATTAAAGTCTCAGCACAGTGTTAAATGCCATTTTATTTTAGTTCATAATTAACACTAATAAGATGAGCAGATCACAAACAGCACACATTCTGAGAAAGTGAAAAACAGCATCTGAGCTTGGTGGTTTCCATTTTCGGTTTCCCCCCCTCCCATGTTCTGTTCAATTAAAAGTTTTGAGAAAATATTGCAACCACACTCCTTGTCTTTATGGTAATGAAGCATATTCATTTGAATGTGATGAATACAATATTCCACTGACTTTTTTATTCCCTTATCTACAAAAGTTTAAAATAATGGGCCAATTAAACTGGGTAAGAGGAAGGCAGGGTTTGCCTGGTGCTCCAATTCAGCAACCAAAGAACTGAAAGAGCAAAATTCTGAGACAGTCTGTGGGCCAAACTTCATCTCCTTGGCAATAGCTGAGAGACACTAACGCATAATGACAGGTGTGGCCCACGGGCAGAACAAGTACCGTATTAGGGATCAAGAGACGAGGTTCTAGGGCTTCCCTGGTGGCGCGGTGGTTGGGAGTCCGTCTGCCGATGCAGGGCACACGGGTTCGTGCCTCGGTCCGGGAAGATCCCACATGCTGCGGAGCGGCTGGGCCCGTGAGCCATGGCCGCTGAGCCTGCGCGTCCGGAGCCTGTGCTCCGCAACGGGAGAGGCCACAACAGTGAGAGGCCCGCGTACCGCAAAAAAAAAAAAAAAAAAAAAAAAAAGAGAGACCAGGTTCTAGAGCCTCCTCTGGTATTTTCTCAGTGAATATTTGTTGGATAGATGGATGGATGGATGCAAGGAAGGAAAGGATGAGCCAGACCACATCCCAAGGTCCCATTCTTCTCAAGGTAGCAAATTAAGTCTAGTTTGGAGCTGACCTAACCCTTCTAAGGCCTAGAAGTTCTTAGAGGCAGAACTTACAATTTAAAGTCCAGTTCTCTGACCTCTTTATCCTAGAGGCATAAATATAAATTATAGAGCTAGCCTGAGCTCAAGTACGACAGCCCAGAAGAGCTCACCTCTAAAACAGAGACCCCCCCACCAAAACCAGCTAACCCCAGGGAAGGCTGAGGCTTCGCCAGTACAGTTTTCTGCATTGGGAGGGGGTCATCCTGGAGAGGGCTTATGACCGTGAAATATGGTCAAGCTATCTCCATGAGGATCTCTAGAAGGCTTCCCACCTCCATGTGGTCCTTCAGTCAACTCCACCTTGCCACCACTGTGTTATCTGAGGCAGTCTGCAGGTACATCGCCCACAAGTTCTGTGTACTTTGTCGTTTTCTATCCTGTCCTCTACATTGCAGACATTATAAAATGCAACACACATAGACACATACACTCATGATGATGTTCCTTTGCTTAAAACCCATTGTGCCCGGGATAAACAAATCCTTAACACAGTCTATGAGACTCTGCATGGTCTACCCTAGAATGCCTCCCAGCCTTTTCTGTCTCCACATCCTCTGGCCCCGCCCATTCCCTGCCTCTAACACTAGCCTTCAGTCAGTTCCCAAACACCTCTTCAACACTTAGGATCCCACTCACCTCAGGACCTTTGCACATGCAATATTTCCCTTAAATGTTCTTTCCCTACCTGTCATCTAGTTAATGCCTTATGATCCTTCAGCAATTAGCTCAAGCCTTTCTCAAGGAAGGCATCCCTGATGAAACTCCCTACACCAGTTCCAGACTGGGTTGGGTCCTATGTTTATGTTGTCATAGCCCTGAGTATTTTCCCTTTATGGCACTTATCACAGCTTGTAGTTACATGCTTGAGCTATTATTTGAGTCATTTACTCTCCTTCATTAGGCCATTAGCACTATAACCATTGATGCTTTTTTTTTTTTTTTTTTCTGTACACGGGCCTCTCACTGTTGTGGCCTCACCCGTTGTGGAGCACAGGCTCCGAATGCGCAGGCTCAGTGGCCATGGCTCACGGGCCCAGCCGCTCCGTGGCATGTGAGATCTTCCCGGACCGGGGCACGAACCCGTGTCCCCTGCATCGGCAGGCGGACTCTCAACCACTGCACCACCAGGGAAGCCCTGATTCTTAATCATTGTATTTCTATTGCTTAGCACAGTGCCTGGCTCATAATAGATACTTAATAAATATTTGTTGACTGAATGAATGATTGAATGAATAAATGCCTAATTCAAGAGTTTTGTCTCTTTCCACTCCATTCTACTGCTTCCATTTTGGGATTTCTTAATTTCTGAAGCACTTGGGCTAGGCCTTATTCTGGGAGCTTAAACAACTGAGATCTGCCCTTGATCCCAAGCAGTCCACCGTGTGACAAGAAACAGATACATAAATGCACAATGACAATATGGTGTGCCAAGTACTGCAATAGATATAAGTGCAGGGTTTCATGGAAGCACATAAGAAACGCTTCTGTTCCCCACTGGGGAGGCTTCCCAAAGGAGATAGTTCCTAAGATGAGTCTGAAATGAAAAGGTGTTGGGAAAAGAAATAAGGGTGGGGGAAAAATTTCAGGTGAAAGGACCAGCATGTGGGAAAGCTTAGAAAGCAGAGCCTGGTCCTGATAAGAAACACAAGCGACTGTGATGACTGTGCCCTGGATTGAAAGCCGGTACTGTGAGAGGTGAGGTTGGGAGGTAGACAGGGACCAGATCACCAAGGACCTTCAATGACAGCCAAAGATGGCAATGGACACTGTATGGAAGGGACTGGTGTGGTGAGACCTGTGATTTGGAGAACTCCCTCTGGAAATGCTTTGGAGAAGAGATGTTCATACTTCACGGGAAATATTTAGCCTCTGTTTCCCAAGAAACAGAGGATTAAGCCTGGGGAAACAGGCTCGACTCCAGGGCTGTCCATCAAACTGCTTTCCAGAATCCAAACTTTCTTTTCCAAAGGGCACTTGGTGTGATGGACCTTGCTTATTCATTGCAGGGAGAATTCATTTCAGGGTGGAGAATTAAAAAAATACAAGATTAAGCGGTGTAATCAGCTGCTGCAGAGAGTTGGAAATGCAATAAATAATAATAGCATTGAGAGCTGTTTTTAATAACTCACCAGTGTAATTTAGCTCTGGCTTCTTGGAGCATATGTAAAATATGTCAGAATGTATGTAATGACAAATGCCTCATTGCCAACCTCTAAAGACAAATGTCTTCCCAGGAGGAAATGGGGGGGCGGGAAATTGGAGGACATGATTTGCAAACTGGATGTAGGAAGGCAAGCATCATTCATTTTGGCACCATTAACTTTAAATCTGTGATCCTTTGCAGAGGTGATAGGTTTCAGTTGGTTTGTCTTCAGGGATGGGCAGGTTAATAGCAATAATGTGATAAAGACAAGACTCATAATCTGTAAGAGACTAAGTTGTTTTCATACTCTGTAGACCCACCATTTGCATGGAGTCCATATTCTAATTACAGATCATCCTCGTCTATCTATTACAGCAGGTCCCCAGGGGACTGATGTCTTGGCAGCATTTGTTTTACTTAGTTGAGTCACTAAATATTCATGAAACCATTAAAATGTGTTATTTAAAAGTTTTTGACAGAGTCTGACTTTTAATAATTCATATGGGCTGCACCCACCCTCCACCCCACAAAAAAAGTCCAAATTACTGGGATGGGGCTAGGAGTCCTCCCCGCTTAGGGAGGCATCGTGACAGTTAAAATGAGATGGACTTTGGAGTCAGATGGAACGGAGTTCAAATTCTAGTTCTCCCACATACTAGCTGTAACCTTTTGCCAACTTACTTAAACTCAGAGGCTCTATTCCTGATCTATTAAATGACAGTGATGATGTGATGATGATGACAGCTAATATTTTTGGATCACCTATTGCATTATTTCTTTCACAACAATAGTATGATGTAGGTACTATTATGATCCCCATTTTACAGATGAGGAAACTGAAGCTCAGAGCAGTTGAGTAACTTCCCCAAGGCTCAGGGCTAGTAAATAACTGTTCGAGGACACAAGTCTGGGTCTATCTGACTCCAAAGCTCATGCTATTAAGTGTGCTGTGCCATTCTCTGATACTAACTGCTACAGTTTTGCAACATTAGAGACAATGAATGTAAAGAATAATACCCGGCACATAATAGACACTTTGTAATGTCTCTTGCGTTGAAGGACTAGATTTATATTCCTTTGATGTGTTCTCTCTGGGAAAACATAGCACCATGTCTTTGTCAAGGTTTTTTTTTTTTTGTGGTACGCAGGCCTCTCACTGCTGTGGCCTCTCCCGTTGTGGAGCACAGGCTCAGCGGCCTTGGCTCACGGGCCCAGCCGCTCCGCGGCATGTGGGATCTTCCCGGACCGGGGCACGAACCCGTGTCCCCTGCATCGGCAGGCGGACTCTCAACCACTGCGCCACCAGGGAAAGCCCTGTCAAAGTTTTATAATATCTTTTTCATTCCATACCTTTGTCCAAGTCACTCCACACCTCTACCAGGCCTCAGGTTTTTAATCTATAAAGTAGGGGTGAATGGGAGTTCTTACACATACCATTAGTTTGGGTGTAAATTAATACAACCACTTTAGAAAACAGTTTAGCAATATTTAAATCAAAGATACACAAACCCTGTAATACAGCAATTCTACTCCTCCCCTAAAGCAGTTTCTCTACCTCCATACTCTTGACATTTGGGGACAGATATTTCTTTGTTGTGAGGGATGTTCTGTGCATTGTAGGATATTTAGCAGCCTCCCAGGCTTCTATCCACTAGATTCCAGTAGCATCCCCAGTTGAGACAACCAAACATGTCTCCAGACATTGGCAAGTGTCCCCTGGAGGCAAAATTGCCATTGAGAACCACTGCCCAAAAGGAACTCTTGCAAAAGTGCATCAGAAGCATGTTCAATCTGATCAGAGCCACAAGATTTGCAATAGCAGAAAAGAGGTAACAAGCTAACTGTCTACTAACAGGTGAATGGTGTGTTTATCATGGCCTAGCCACTGAATGGAATATAATACAACAGTGAAAATGAATGAACTACAGTTTCACATGCCAACATGGATGAATTTTATAAACGTAGGTTTGAGCAAAAAAATAAAAGCAAATTACAGAAGCCTACATGTGATATGATTCTATCTTTGTTATGTTTAATAACATGTAAAATGATGCTACATACTATTTAAGGGAGATGTGTGTGTGTGTGTGTGTGTGTGTGTGTGTGTGTAGTAAAACTAAAAAGAAATGCGTGGAAGTGAAAATCACCGAATTCAGGATATGGTTATTTTAGAGGGGAAGAGGTTGTAATTAAAGCACTGTACATGGGCTTCAGCTCTATTGGTATAACTTTGTTTCCTAAGATGGGTATATGAGTATTCATCAGATTATTTTTTATACCTCTTTCTATGTCTGAAATATTTTATAATACTTTTTAAAGGAGTTAGAGTATATCAGTTCTAATGAGGGAAGAACACATAGAAAAATCACTTGAGGAGCTTTTCCTAATTATGCGTATTTGCCTCTTGGAGATTCTGAAATCCTCTCTCCAATTCACTCTCCATATCACCAAGCAAGAGTCACTGCCCTGACCACTGTCCCCAGTAGGAATGTGTCATCCCTCAGGTGTTATAGGGCTGAGAATCTGTGGTCACTGGAGAATTCTTCAGGATGCTTCCTCTGGTTTACTCTTCCCCTCTAATAATCTATGATCCCATAAAAAATGGATTTGGGGTTCTACTAGGTAGGTAAACACATAAGCAAACATGCCTCCCTCCAGTTTTCAAAGCTCAGCCCATAAACTGTCCTATGACAGGCCCTGGACAAGTATATCCCTGGGGGGTAGGAAGGGATGCTCCTGGAAGGAAGATGGATGCTCCTGCCAGTGTGAAACCATCCTTGTATTCCTGGCCACAGAGGTGTCCTAGGACTCAGGAAGCACCACTGCCTTCAGGTGAAAAAACAAAGCCTCAGCAAGGTCAAGTCATTTGAAGGTCATCCAGCTAGTGAGTGTCAGAGACACGAATAGACCCAGGCCTGCCTCAAATCCCCGTCCTTGTGTCTATGCCATGCTACCTTGCTTCATTAGTAAGAACTCTCACAATTGTAACTGAGAGTTAGTTAGCAATGCAAGAAATTAAAGCAAGAGATTTCCCCAAAAAGCACATGATTGACAAATATGTGCTCTGCATTTGGAGAAAGAAGAGCAGGTTAGAGAGTGTGGAGAGTCAAGACTTCAGCTCAGCTCTGGAAGATGACTGATTTCGCTTTAGCCAGGCAGAGGAAGGAGAGAGCATTCCATGTGAGGAAGCAGAGAGACAAGGGAATGGGCAGGGCAGTGCAAGTCAAGTTCTGTGCCAGGAAGGCCATGTCAAATGCATTCAGTCTAGAAGAAAGCTGGCTGGAACTGGTGCCCATCTGTGGGTCTGTTTGGAAGTACAGTCACTGGACTGGAGACTCCTTGATGGTCGAGACTGATCTTAGTCACAGGTGTATCACTGGGCCCTAGGGAACATGATATTGGAGAGAGGAAGGCAGGAAGGAAGAAAGCAATGCAGGAGAGGAGGGCAGGAAGGAAGAGAAGAATGTGTGTTGAAATTCCAGTGGAGCCTGGATCCCTCCTGAGGAAGCAAAAGAGGTAAAAAAACTGAACCATGTTGGTGGATATTTAAATGCCATTATTCCCTGGCTTTATTTACAAATGAATATTCACTGACAACAGTTTTTTTGTCTTTAGCATCTTTATTGGAGTATAATTGCTTTACAGTGTTGTGTTAGTTTCTGCTGTATAACAAAATGAATCAGCTATATGTATATATATATATATATATATATATATATATATATATATATATCCCCATATCCCCTCCCTCTTGCGTTTTGCTCAAACCAAAAAATGATTCACGGTGACAATCAACATGAACATTGTGCACTTGTTAATAAATGTGCTCATTACTCTTGCCTGCCGGGAAGCATCAACTCCTGCGTTCTAGCCTGCTTTTAGCAGAGAGACCTATGCTTCCATCTCCTCAGCCTAGGACTGTGATAGGGGAAGGAGATGTTGGTGAGATGCAGAAGGAAGAATGAGTCGTGCAGGCTGGAAGTTTGGTGTGTGGCGGGGAGGGAAGAGGGGAGGTCTTGAAGTTCATCCCAAAGGACACAGAATTCTTGAATGAGGGTTCAAGATCCTCCTAAAACTAATCTTGTGAGGTGCTTGAGATAATCTTTTCTGAGGGTTTTCTAAAATCCAAGAAGAAAACCGGGATGCTTTTCTCCCATTGTCTCTCCTGCCCCCCATCTCCATGGAGCTGATGATAAAATCAGATAAACAGATCTGCCTTTGAGAATTGCCCACAGAGGGACTGGGACCCAAGGCGTGGAGAACTCCCCCACTGGATTCCACGGGAAGCTGATTGAAGCAGATCATCTCTCCCCAGTGATGTGTTTATGAGAGGAGGGCTTCCAGCTCCATGCACTGAGGCTTTTACCTTTCAGCATCCGCCTCTTCCCATAAATATGCTATCAGGAGCAATCATGACTAGCGAAGAAGTGGAATCATTGTTGGGACTGAGTGAGTTAACGAAGTGTATAAAATCTCTAACCCAGGGTGGGATGGCTGTGTTACTGTAGTTATTATTATTGGGAAGAGAAGCAAAGGGCCTGAGAGAAAGAACTGAGAAGAAACAGGAAAAACGGGGACCAACTCTGAACTCTACCTTCATTGCCCCCACTGCTGACCACTGAGAATCGGAGTCCTGGGGAATCAGAGAATGCTCTCAATGAAAGAATACACAGAAGACCTGAACTCCAGGCCTGGCTCTGCCACCAACTAGTGTTTTTTGTTTTGTTTTGTTTTTTTTAGTTTCTGCTTTATAACAAAGTGAATCAGTTATACATATACATTTGTTCCCATATCCCTTCCCTCTTGCATCTCCCTCCCTCCCACCCTCCCTATCCCACCCCTCCAGGCGGTCACAAAGCACTGAGCTGATTTCCCTGTGCTATGAGGCCGCTTCCCACTAGCTATCTACCTTACGTTTGGTAGTGTATATATGTCCATGCCTCACTCTCGCTTTCTCACAGCTTACCCTTCCCCCTCCCCATATCCTCAAGTCCATTCTCAAGTAGGTTTGTCATACAGAGTGAAGTAAGTCAGAAAGAGAAAGACAAACACTGTATGCTAACACATCTATAGGGAATTTAAGAAAAAGAAGAAAAGTCATGAAGAACCTAGGGGTAAAACAGGAATAAAGACACCAACTAGTTTTATCACCTTCTGGGAGATGCTTGTCTGAGCTTCCTCTGTCAGTTGGTACTCATTCTTGTGATAATTAAGATAAAGGAAAAAACCTGTGTGAAAGTCCCACACAGTGCCCAACCCATGAAAAATGCTGATAACATTTAGTTTCCCTCTCTTTGCCCGTTTTCTTATCTGTAAAATGAAAATAATGCTGCACCCTAATCTGAAAGTTTATTATGAAGAGTAGCACAGTATTTTTCAAAAAATATTTGTTGAGAAACCTCAATATGTGAAGTAATGTAAAAGGTGAAACAATTTTGCAAATTATTGGGTTGGGCAAAAAGTTCATTCTGGTTTTTCCCGTAACATCTTATGGAAAAACCCGAACGAACTTTTTGGCCTATCCAATGGAAATCCTAGAGCATTTTTTAGACATTGTGAACTTCCTAATGGAAAAGGCTTTCCTTTTCATCTGTGCATAGTGTCTAACACAGGCCCAGTAAATATCTGAGAAAGAAGAGAGAGAGAGGAAAAGAGGAAGGGAGGGAGGAATGAAGGAAAGATGGAAGGAAGGAAGAGATATATCATTACTTAATTATTGTACAATTATCATCTTCATTATAAAACTAATTTAAACAAATCCAGCCAGTGCCCCCAAAAGAGCACCAAGATAAGGGCTATGATAAAGAACACTAGAATAATTTTCGCATTTTGACCAGTAATGGGAATAGTAATGATTTTCTCTCTGAATCATAACCATCTTGCAGTTAATAGTTCGCCTTCTGGTAGAATTGAGAGCTCTGAGATGGTGCTCTGAGGGATTCTTTCATTTCTTTCCCACCTTTTAAAGAAAAGAGAACTCCAAATGCAATTATTGGCATTATTTTTATACCAACTGCAGCAGAACATTCCAGAAGATGAGGCCTCTACCAAATTAGTTTATCCAGATGAGATTTAGACAGTATGTTACCGTTACTGGGAGAAGCATGCAGAAACCCACATACCAGCAGCAAGCCCTACGGAGTCAAGTGAATGTGAACAGAGCATTGCCCATGTGTTTTCGGTTAGCTAAGTGAACTGCTCCAATCTTGGGGGACCCTGTACCACAGGACACCTCTGTTTACTTCAGGTTACACAGCAAAAAGCAAGCTGTGAGCAGCAGAAGTAGCCAGCTAAAATAGAATTTTATTTTCTGACTGCTGGGGGCCAACGCAAATGAAGTTGAAGCAGCAACAAATCAGACTCGGCTGAAACCATGTGCCTGGAAGGAAGATTTGTGGCTAGAGAACTGAAGTTCATGCACCCAGAAACTTCCAGAGAAAGTCTTATTCCCATACCTGAAATAATATTCCTTCCTGTCCCCAGATCCAAACCCCCAAACTCTACGTACATACTCAGTCTGTGACTTTTCCATGGGACCCAGCTGATGATGATCCCCTGGAGCATATGGATAATAATAATGATACTAATATAGTTCTATGAGTAATAACTAATTTATTTCAGTCTTCACAACAACTGTCTGAAGTATGTACTATGGTTATATCTGTTTTACTAGTGAGAAAACTCAGGCACTGAGAGGTTAAATAACTCACCAATAGTCACAGAACTAAGTAAGAGGCAGAGTTAAGAGGCAGTGCAGGGCTTCCCTGGTGGCGCAGTGGTTGTGAGTCCGCCTGCCGATGCAGGGGACATGGGTTCGTGCCCCGGTCCAGGAAGATCCCACATGCTGCAGAGCGGCTGGGCCCGTGAGCCATGGCCGCTGAGCCTGTGCGTCCGGAGCCTGTGCTCTGCAACGGGAGAGGCCACAACAGTGAGAGGCCCGCGTACTGCAAAAAAAAAAAGAGTCAGTGCAGGCAGTCTGACCCTGGAGGCTTGCTTTTAACCTCTATGTCACACTGCCGTTCACTGGATGTCCAGGTCTATGCTAAGCAGTTTATGGCATTATCGCACTTCATTACTGCAACAATCTTATGATATGGGTACCAATAATATTCCCATTTTACAGGTGAGGAGGCTGGCTGCAAACATTTAAATGACTTGTCCCAGGTCACACGGGTGGCAGAGCTAAAATTCTCATGCAGAGGTTCTGTGTACCTGCAATTGTTTGGTGAAAACTATGTGCTATGGACTGAATGTTTGTGTCTCTCCAAAATTCACATGCTGAAACCCTAATTTGAAACATGATAATACTTGAGGGTGGGGCCTTTGTGAGGTAATAAGGTTCAGATGAAGTCATGAGGATGGAGTCCTCATGATTGGATTAGTGTCCTTATTGGAAGAGGAAAAACTAGAGCTCTCTCTCTTTCCACCATGTAAGGATACAGCAAGAAGGCAACCATTTACAAGCCAGCAAGAAGGCCCTTACCAGAACACGACCATGCTAGTACCCTGATTTCAGACTTTCCAGCCTCTAGAATTGTGAAAAATAAATATCTGTTGTTGAAGCCACCCAGTCTATGGAATTCTGTTATAGTATCCTGAGCTGACATAGACACTAGTCATTTGTGAGTGTGACAATCTTGGTTCCCAAGAGTCCTAAGGGACTTTGAAAACCATAGCCAGTACTCATTTGTCAGACTGACAATTCGGAATTGGAATCCTGTGTTTTGTGGTGTCTGGGTCGGAACAAGTCAGGTAGCTGATACATGAGGTCAGTTCACCACCTCCACCCCACCATCCTCACTCAGGGGGAACATCTCATGAATGCCCAATCCTTTGTTTCTTTATGGCAAACAGCCCAGAGGGGGAAAAGTTGCCTGCTAGTGCTGATAAAGAATTGAAGAGGGCCAACAAAGATTCTTGGCCAAAAAATAATAATTTGGGACAAAGCGAGAAAAGTGTCCAATTCTATGCAGGCTGATGCGTAGAATTGCAAACAATGCAATTGTTTGCAAACAATGCAAACATACTCACCTTACAATCTATATGGAAATAAGAAAAAGCAATTTGTGAAATGGATTCCATAAGTGTTCCCGTTAGGGTAAGAATTTCTCATCAAATGAAAGATGGAAATTCAATAAAACTTTAAAGGGAGGTTACATATAGAGGGAAGATTTGTGCAGACACCACATGATGCTGGATGGAAATGTGATGTGAGAAAAAGCAGGTTCTTTAATAAACAATTCATGGATCTCTCACAAGTATCAAACCACAGATACCCCATTTATTAGCTGGATGTGTGGGGAAGTGTGGACTTTGGAGGCAGGTAGACCTGGGTTTAAAACTCATACACCTATGAGACCTGAATTTCCCTCTGACCTTCTTGGGAAAGTGGAAATACCCACACAGATATATTGTGAGAATCCAGGGAAGTGGCCTGTGTAAAGCACCCCACAATTTCTAGAAAATAGTAGTTAAATCTGTCTGGTTATCTTTGATGTAACTCACATGAGAGGCAGATGTTCCTAAAGCTCAGGGCTAGGAGACAATCAGGAGGGCACTTGTCTTTGAGACCAGAATTCTTGAACGAACTTAAGTCTTTGCATGGTGACAACAAAGGCAGAAAGTGGGAACCACCACTCCTCCTTCTCATGTCATGTATTCCCAGAAATTCCAGAAAGTGGCAAAGGATTAAGTCTAGTTTCTAGCATCTGGCCTTGCATCTAACAAATGCTGAGTAATACATGTTGGTAGAACTGAACTGAGAATGTTTTGTGCAAGGTGAAATAATACAACAGGTAAAAATGCAGGACAGAAATGTGTCTGAGACCAGAGCCATCTGCCCAGAGCTGACATCTAGAGCAGTGAGCATACATACTCTTGCAAAGGGGGTGAATGCAGAGGCAGGAGAAAGTCAGGGACAACACCGGTCTTATAAGGTAGAGAGTTGTTGGAAAGGAAGCAACAGAGAGGCAGGAAGGAGCAGTGCAAACCAGGAGAGTTTATAGAGCAGGCAAGAGAACAGAGTACTGACTTACCAAAACTTGGAAATACCTCTGCTCCTAATTTAGTTCCTCGTGTCTAGCTGTGCTAATGTCTAAAATACCACGAAGCTCATTGGGTTAAGTATTTCTCTCGCTAGGGCTCCACAGGATAGAAAACACAGTAAGGCAGGACAACCCCTGGGCAGGTGAATTTGTCAGGTTTCCTTTTGGGCAGGTGGGATCTGGAATGGCAGAGTGGTGTCCTGGTAAACCTGTAATGGTGAGGAGGGGGAGGAAGCACTCATTTACAGTGTTTGCCAATTTTCTTGGTGTAAATACTCCTGCTGTGGTTGATTTCAAGCCACCAAAGGTGTAACAACTGTCTTGCTGGTTTCCTGAAATTTTAACAATCAGCTTTCACAAGCTGGAATAGACTGACTCCAGGCACTGCCCAGGCACCAATGAAATTGGAGATTGATATATAGAACCAATGGGGGAGTTACAGAGTGGAGAAGACAAGAGTTTCCTGAGTCTCACTCAGATATGTAGAATATGTCTCCCCCTTTCACAAAGAAGGAAAGAAAGGAGAGACCAACTTTCACATTTAGTTATTGTTGTTGTTTAAAGTCAGTTACACACACGGGAGGAAATTTTCATAGTGGGTCTCCCTCTGGCCCCAGACCCTATAGAAGCAACTAAAATTCTCAATTATCAGTTATCCTTCTGGAAATATGTTATGTATATGCCAGCATGTGTATGTGTATCTGTCCCTTTCCAAATTAAAATAATGGTAAAATGTAAATGTCCCTTTTCAAAATTAAAATGGTAATGTACTAAACAACATTTTTCATTTAATTATATATTTTTAGTATTCTTCCAAAAAGAGAATAAATTTTAATTTATAATTAAATTTACAAGATATATAATTTTAATGGGTGTATAATATTCCTGTATCCCATTCCTATAATGGCTATATAGTATTCCTTTTATGTATGCACTGTAATTTATTTAACCAGTGTGCTCAATGATAAGCATATACTTTTTTCACTCTTTTGCTGTTATAAACAAATGACACAGTGAATATCCTGTACACATATATATATACTTGCACACACATGTAGGCATTCCTGTGTGTGAAATTTCAGGACCCAAGGGTATATACACTATTTATTTCTGATGTATTTTTTCCCTCCCAAGAGGTTGTATGAATGTACATTCCCACCCACAATTCATGAGAGTGTCTTTTCCCCACATTGTTGCCAACATAGTGTATTCTCAAAATCTGAGACTAGCATTTCTTAAATGCATACTCTGTTCTCATACTAGGCATGGGTTCTCTTATTTGAGGTAACTGTATTCACAGAAGCGGAAACTGGGCCTCATGGAGATCAAGGAACTTTCCCAAGGTCTTTGTGACATTAGTCTCCAATCTTCCTTCTTCACCACATTGACTACCATTCCCCACGAGACTCACTGCTGACAATCCCATGCAGGAAAATTGTAAAGTTCCCCACAGAGCCGAGAAGTTTAGGATACATGAATATCATCTTTTGCTTCACCATATTTCGTTTTTGCTTTATTTCCAGAAGTTTTGCTCATTCAGTGCTGCCCAGTGATCATTTAGTCAGCCTGACTACCCTCTTAATAATTTCTGATACTGATATAAAACCTGCCTAAACACAAATATAACTGTGGGCCCAGCCCAGTTTACAATTACTTTCTTGATGATCCGGTTTCCAGGGACATTTTGTGAGGTCAAAGCAGGGACCACCTATATCCCAGAATAAGCTTGACAGGTTTGTAACTGAAGAAGTAAAAACAAATTGTTGTCCTTTTGAAGAATAACCCTCGCGTCTAAGTCTATCTCAGATCAAAAGCATTAAGTCTCTTCCCTTCTGTCTTTTCATTTTTTTAACATCTTTATTGGAGTATAATTGCTTTACAATGGTGTGTTAGTTTCTGCTTTATAACAAAGTGAATCAGTTATACATATACATATGTTCCCATATCTCTTCCCTCTTGTGTCCCCCTCCCTCCCTCCCTCCCTATCCCACCCTGCCAGCTGGTCACAAAGCACCGAGCTGATCTCCCTGTGCTATGTGGCTGCTTCCCACTAGCTAGCTATATTATGTTTGGTAGTGTGTATATGTCCATGCCACTCTCTCGCTTTGTCACAGTTTACCCTTCCCCCGCCCCATATCCTCAAGTCCATTCTCTAGTAGGTCTGTGTCTTTATTCCTGTCTTACCCTTAGGTTCTTCATGACATTTTTTTCTTAAATTCCATATATATGTGTTAGCATACGGTATTTGTCTTTCTCTTTCTGACTTACTTCACTCTGTACGACAGACTCTAGGTCTATCCACCTCATTACAAATAGCTCAATTTTGTTTCTCTTTATGGCTGAGTAATATTCCATTGTATATATGTGCCACATCTTCTTTATCCATTCATCTGATGATGGACACTTAGGTTGTTTCCATCTCCGGGCTATTGTAAATAGAGCTGCAATGAACATTGTGGTACATGACTCTTTTTGAATTATGGTCTTCTCAGGGTATATGCCTAGTAGTGGGATTGCTGGGTCATATGGTAGTTCTATTTGTAGTTTTTTAAGGAACCTCCATACTGTTCTCCATAGTGGCTGTACCAATTCACATTCCCACCAGCAGTGCAAGAGTGTTCCCTTTTCTCCACACCCTCTCCAGCATTTATTGTTTCTAGATTTTTTGATGATGGCCATTCTGACTGGTGTGAGATGATATCTCATTGTAGTTTTGATTTGCATTTCTCTGGACAGGTACATGTAAAAGTATGAGATTAGATCACTCCCTAGCACCATACACAAAAATAAGCTCAAAATGGATTAAAGACCTAAATGTAAGGCCAGAAACTATCAAACTCTTAGAGGAAAACATAGGCAGAACACTCTGTGACATAAATCACAGCAAGATCCTTTTTGACCCACCTCCTAGAGAAATGGAAATAAAAACAAAAATAAACAAATGGGACCTAATGAAACTTCAAAGCTTTTGCACAGCAAAAGAAACCATAAACAAGACCAAAAGACAACCCTCAGAATGGGAGAAAATATTTGCAAATGAAGCAACTGACAAAGGATTCATCTCCAAAATTTATAAGCAGCTCATGCAGCTCAATAACAAAAAATCAAACAACCCAATCCAAAAATGGGCAGAAGACCTAAATAGACATTTCTCCAAAGAAGATATACAGATTGCCAACAAACACATGAAAGAATGCTCAACATCATTAATCATTAGAGAAATGCAAATCCCTTCTGTCTTCATTTATGTCTACTCTCACATGCATTCCCTCTGAGTGGCAGAGAGAATATGCTGTGAGACGTTGCCAATTACGGTCACACTCGGGTAGCAGATGTTTAGGGGTTGGTTAAACCTTTAGGGAAACTGCCTTAGGAGAAAATGAAATAAAAGCAAAGATTACTATGAAGAAACATAGACGTTGCCAGCTAGGAGGAGGAGAAAGGAGGAGGGAGCGGGGAGGAGTGGAAGGGAGGGAGGGGGGAGAGACTGCGAGGAAGAAAGACCGGCAGAAATAAACCGTGCACTTAGAACAGCGGGAAGGGAGGCTTGGAAGCGTGGTTTTCCGGCTTTAAATGCCCGCTTGGAGTCTTGCTGGTGCGCCAGTGTTCCGTAAGGATGTGGGCGGAGGGCGAGTCTGAGGGGCTCCAAACATTGGGAATAGTGGTGGTCGTGTGGTCCTCTCTGAAACTTTTGCACTACCTCGGGCTGATTGACTTGTCAGATGGTAAGCAAACTCCCAAAGCTTGCCGTTTTATATGAATGTGTTTTTCAGCTTAGGTTGTTGTGAGAGTAGTTTAGAATATGCATGGAAAGTGGCGCGCGGGGACCCGAGAGATTTGAAAAAGCCCGGCTAAATCAGCGCTGTATTGATTCCGGCCTTTCTCCAAGCGCCCGAGTGATGCGCTGTCCGTGGTGCTGAAACGTAGCGCCTGGAGAGTGATGGGGGAGCGGCAGGGGAATTAGGATCTTCTGTTCCCACCCTATATGCATGTGAGTCTTGGTGGATTACTAGCTGTGTGAGACTAGCAGAATACATCAAAATCCTCTCTCAAATTGTCTGATAACTATATTGTTGGTAGAAGCCAATGACTGTCAAAAGTCATCGTACTGATTAACTTTGTTTAAGAAGTAGTTGGGAAGATAATGGTGGTAAAAGATTTTGTAAAATGCTGATCACAGTGCCCAGCAGCTAGAAGACATTAAACAAGTATCAGTTTCTTTCCCCAGCCCTTAATCCTCAACCTGCATAAGAACCTTTACTCTAAAACCACCTAATCAGCCATGACTTTAACTCCATTCTTTAGTGAGAATATAGTTAAAAATTCAGGTTAACCATGTTGTTTAATGTTTATTACTAGAAAGTTAGTGGTTTGGTCCCCAAAGTTAAAGGAGCTCAAGAAATAAAGAGTATTTTCTTCCTCTTCATGAGACTTTGCCCCAAATAGAACATAGTTTTTCTATATAATTCTTACCACGTAAAATTAGGATCCAGGAAAGATTCCAATTTTGATGAGCAATGCATTAAACAAGACCAGTCTCCAGCAATGTATATTCATATTCGATGAATATACTTCCATAACTGCATGGTGTAGACAGAATTCCTCTTCCAAGAGGTAGTATCACATGCATAATAATGAAATACGTTTGCAGACCAAGGACTAGCTAAAGTACCAATCAAAGCTGAGGTAAGCCAGAGACTGAAGGACGGAATGATGGTTGGATGAACTCTGGACTAGCAGTTACAAGACCTGGTTTCTATCAATAATCTGTCTCTGCTTAACCTTGTTCAAATCATTGTTTTACCTGGATCTCAGTTTCCTATGGCAATATTGATGATTTTCAATCTCTGCTTCATGGAATTGTGGAGTCACCAAAGATTTCTTTTATTTGGTTTTGAGCAGGGGGTGGTAAGGCAGACTCTGAGCCCTTCAATCCTGCTTCCACAAAACCAGCTCCACTTTATCTGTTCTATATGTTAGCCCTATGTAAGAACTTCTAAAGCTTTAGCTAAAATTTAGTGAATCTATGATTCTACAAGTCTATGATTGTGTTTCTCTGAGATTTTGAAAGCTGAAATGTATTCAGAAAACTTTTTCTTTCTTAAAAACCACCTGAAATCTAATAATTGGGAAGAATAGTTCTGTATGCAAATAGAGACTCTTCCTGTCCCTCAGTCCCTTATATGTGCTCTTCTAAGACTCCAAATTCAGCTTGCCAGTCATAACAATTGAGCAAAGTCTCTGTTCTCCACCAGATCCCAAGAGAATGTGTCCCATCCCTATTCAGAGCTTCAGAGCAGAATCCCACTGAGATTACAAATTAATGCAAGAGCTGCCTATTTCCTTATAAGGCTAATGGTGCAGTGGAAATATTACCCTGTTCTTCCTATCCATATCCAGAGGTGACCATCTCCCTTCCCCTGCTTTAACTTCTCAAGGTTACAGCTTTTGGTTTTATTACCACAGAAGATATCAGTTATTCATCTAATGTTATGGTAATGAGGGGATTAAGGTGAAAAGTAGAGACCATATGTTTAAGACTGCCTCCAGGAACTCAGGTGAAGGAAGGGATTAATATTTATTCTGCATCTACAATGTCCCAGGTGTAGTGCCAGGTGCTCGTATATACGTGAGCTAATGTAACCCTCAAAATAACACTCTAAGGGAAAAAATTTAATAACTCTTGGAAGTTGATATCATTGTTCCTTTTATATAAGGAAGAAGACAGTTTTAGAGAAGTTACATAAAATTTCCAGTGATACAGCAACAGCAACAAGCAGGTATTGGTCTCTAAAATTTCATCTTCTGTCCTGGACACCTAGTACCTCAACAAGTAAGCCCCCTCCAGATGGAGTCTGTGGTCTGTCATTAAGTCTATACCACACATATGCTCCTATGCTAGAGCCTTCACCATGTGGCCCAAAACATGATTTTTAATGGGTGTGTGATATGGGAAACTATTCACTCACTTATTATTAAGAGGAGAAGACCTCCTCCTACTGGAGGAACAAACAGGATGCAGTCAATTTAAAGACAGCAGTAGAACATCTCTAAAGAACCCACCAGTAGTCTTTCTTAGGCCCTTGGTCTTGTTCTTATTTTATGTTTCAGTAGTAATTTTGAAGTAGCATAGATATTAGGCCTGGAGTCAAAATAGTTGGGTTCGAATCCTGGATGTGTCATTTATCAGTTGTGTGACCCTGGGCAAGTTTCTCTTCTCCAGGTTTCACTTTCCTCATTTGTAAAAATAGAGAAATGAGAATGATGGTTGTATTAGTTTCCTGTAACAAATTATTTCAAAGTGGATGGCTCAAAACAACAGTAATGTATTCTCTCGCAGTTCTGGAGGCTAGAAGTCCAAAAGCAAGGTGTTGGCAGGGCCATGCTTCCTCCCAAGCCTCTGGAAGAGAATCTTTCCTTGCCTCTTCCAATTTCTGGTAGCTCCAGGTCTTCTTTGGTTTGTAGCAGCATCACTTCAGTCTCTATCTCCATTTTCACATGGCCATCTTCTCTCTGTGCCTCTGTTTTCACATGGTATTTTCCTCTTCTTATAAGAACACCAGTCATATTGTATTAGAGCCTTAATGACCTCATCTTAACTTGATTACACATGCAAAGACTATTTCCAAAAAAGTCACATTTAAGTTATTAGGGATTATGACTTCAACATATCTTTTTGGATAACACAGTTCAACCCAAAACAGTGGTAGGAATGCTACCTATTTTAAGGATTAAATGAAGCAGCATATGGGGAAGTACCAAGCTTGTTTTCTGTTTCATAGCAGGTACTTTATAAATGTTTAATTCTTTCCAGCCTTAGATCATGCCAATCAAACGAATATACTACTCATCAGACAAAAAAGACAAAACCCATGCTTTATGTCTTTGATTTAAAGTCCATCAGGCCTCTTAGGAAGTATAAGCCTTCCCTTTGGATTTGACAGTTGCCAATGAAACTTCCAGAGTAGGAACACTGAGATGACTTTTCCCCTATATGCTATGTCACCATGCATACCCCGCCTTCACTGCCAGGGCCTGCTGATCCATCAAGCTCATCTTCACTTCCACCAAAGTGAGGACAGCAGGGGCTGCAGAGAGAAGATCAAGGCAGGGGTGTGGAGGTGACAGACAAGTAATGCCCCCAGAAGATTCAGAGACCAATACCAGTTAATTCTCTGCCTCTCTTCTCACTGCTTCCTGGGCCAGCTTTATGCAACTTCACCCTCACCAGATGAGAGCCCTCTCTCCCCAAAGCACCATGTCTATGGGCTCTGCCATAGTAACTTTAGAAGTGATTCACTACTCCAGCTCAAAGCACTGCCTGAAGCAGTGAGGCACACATCATTGTTTCTCAAAGTGGATTCTCCTGCTACCATATCTTATATCTGTATAAATATAGGGTTATTTTGCCATCTCTGACCATAACTTATTCATGAAACTAGGAATGTCACAACCTACACAAGAACAACAGACCAAAAAAATAGCAATAATAACATGGTAAACTTGGGGAAACCATGAGAATCCAGGTGTGTTTATTGGGGCCTTTAGAAAGTCCATTTTCTATGCATTCTAAATTGTATGAAACATGTAGTATTACTCTGGAGATTTGCTGGATCCACCTGATGGCAAAAGATTTGAAATATGGTTCATATGAAGCCAACTACCCACACATATCCAATTTTAACCATTTGTTATGGACTGTTTAGTATTTTATAGCTTAAGAAAATATTGCCCATATAATGTTTGACTTGGACAACAAAGAACTCCTGTGAGATATAAAAATCCTATATTATCATTGAACTAATTTTATAGTGTTAAAAAAACTGAGGTCCTGGAGCTTCGATTTCAAGGCCACATGACTAGGAAGTAACAATTTCACGACTCAGTTCAAGCCTTCTGAGTCCCACTCCAGAGCACTTTTCATTGTCCAAATGCAGCGAAACTTGCCCTTAAACTGTGCCTGGAGCACTGGGAATATCACCACTTCTACTCATCAAATACTTGTATTATTCCCTTTGGTAAAGGGCTTATAACCTAATAAAGTTGGATTGTAGTGGGCTGAACCATGGGCACCCAAAGATATCAGGTCCTGATCCCTGGAAACGATGTCACCTTATAAGGAAAAAGGTTATTTGCAAGTATGATTAAGGATCTTGCGGAAATTACCCTGAATTACCTCGGTGGGTCCTATATGCCATCATAAGTATCATAAAAGAGAGGCAGAGATTAGACACAGACAGAAGAGGAGAAGTTGATGTAAAGATGGAGGCAAGGATTGAAGTGATGTGGCCACAAGTCAAGGAATGCTGGTGGCCACCAGAAGCTGGAAGAGGCAAGGGAATGGATTCTCCCCTAGAGCCTTTAAAAAGAGCATGATCTTGCTGATAAATGTGTGTGTGTGTGTGTGTGTGTGTGTGTGTGTATCTCCAGGGTTCATATACCCTCCTACCACTGAATAAACAGAAATAGCTCAAGTGGATTACTCCTCTACAACCTTAACCCCAACCTCTCTCTTTTCTCTTTTTCATCTTTCTTTCTTTTTTTTTAAATTGAAGTATAGTTGATTTACAATATTATATTAGTTTCAGGTGTACAACAGAGTGATTCAGTATTTTTACAGATTATACTCCATTAAATGTTATTACAAGATAATGGCTGTAATTCCCTGTGCTATACAGTATATTCTTGTTGCTTCTTTTTCCTCTTTCTACCTCCAGATTTGGTTTGTTGTTTTTAATTCTTCTGTGGATATAATTATTCTTTAAATGGCACACAATCCTTGATTACTTAAATGTTGGCTTTAAGTAGTGTCTATTATCCACCTTCTCTAAAATATTGGGAGAAAAGGACACTTACTTCCTCTACCTCTCCCATCTTTCTCTCCACCAAGTCTGTTCATTATATTATCATTTTTCAAGGCTTATGATATTCCCAGAAATACCCCTTTCAAGGTAAATGGGAGGGGTTTCCTCAGGCCTCTCATTCCCCATAAGGACAACCCCATCTGCTGCTCTGGCTGGCCCCCGAGTTCTATATCTAAAACTTTTCTACTTGTATGACAAGCAGCAGGACAGCCAGGACCTCCTTGCCTCCAATCAGGAGAATGTATTCTGTGGTCAGAAGCCTTCCCAGTGTCTGGGTCTCGGAGGGCTATCCGGATGTGCCTAGGCCCAGGACTCTTCCATTCAGCTGCAGCCTGAAGACCCCCAACCTGACCAACAAAATGAGACTGACTCCAGGTCCCATCCACTCTGCTACCTGCCCACCTCCCCACATCCATCCTGTAGTTGAGAAAATCTAAAACCCAACACAAAGACACACAAGATTTGCTGAGCTAAAATCGCTGGTATTTCACAATATGCCAGAGCAAGGGTGATAAACTTTTTAAAACTTATTTTTCTATCCAAGGCCACAGATGCTGAGAAAAAGTGACGGCCACATACAAGTCAAAACAACTGCATGGGACTGGTTTGAGATTCTTCACAGAAAGAAACTTAAAATGTTCAACTCACCTGATTTGTAAAAACATGTTTTCCTATTTATTTACATAGTAATTGCACAAGCAATACATGAATGAACTCTGACTTTTTTTTTAACATCTTTATTGGAGTATAATTGCTTTACAATGGTGTGTTACTTTCTGCTATAAAACAAAGTGAATCAGCTATATGCATACATATATCCCCATATCCCCTCCCTCTTGCGTCTCCCTCCTACCCTCCCTATCCCACCCCTCTAGGTGGTCACAAAGCACCGAGCTGATCTCCCTGTGCTATTTGGCTGCTTCCCACTAGCTATTTATTTTACATTTGGTAGTGTATATATGTCCATGCCACTCTCTCACTTCATCCCAGCTTACCCTTCCCCCTCCCTCTGTCCTCAAGTCCATTCTCTGTGTCTGCGTCTTTATTCCTGTCCTGCCTGTAGGTTCTTCAGAACCTTTTTCTTTCTTTTTTCTTCAGATTCCATATATATGTGTTAGCATACGGTATTTGTTTTTCTCTTTCTGACTTACTTTACTCTGTATGACAGTCTGTAAGTCCATCCACCTCACTATAAATAACTCAATTTCGTTTCTTTTTATGGCTGAGTAATATTCCGTTGTATATATGTGCCACATCTTCTTTATCCATTCATCTGTTGATGGACACTTAGGTTACTTCCATCTCCTGGCTATTGTAAATAGAGCTGCAGTGAACACTGTGGTACATGACTCTTTTTGAATCATGGTTTTCTCAGGGTATATGCCCAGTAGTGGGATTGCTGGGCATGTGGTAGTTCTATTTTTAGTTTTTTAAGGAACCTCCATACTGTTCTCCATAGTGGCTGTATCAATTTACATTCCCACCAACAGTGCAAGAGGGTTCCCTTTTCTCCACACCCTCTCTGGCATTTATTGTTTCTAGATCTGTTGATGATGGCCATTCTGACTAGTGTGAGGTGATACCTCATTGTAGTTTTGATTTGCATTTCTCTAATGATTAGTGATGTTGAGCATCCTTTCATGTGTTTGTTGGCAATCTGTATATCTTCTTTGGAGAAACGTCTGTTTAGATCTTCTGCCCATTTTTGGATTGGGTTGTTTGTTTTTTTGTTATTGAGCTGCATGAGCTACTTGTAAATTTTGGAGATTAATCCCTTGTCAGTTGCTTCATTTGCAAATATTTTCTCCCATTCTGAGGGTTATGAGGGTTTTTGCCTTGTTTATGTTTTCCTTTTCTGTGCAAAAGCTTTGAAGTTTCATTAGGTCCCATGTGTTTATTTTTGTTTGTATTTCCATTTCTCTAGGAGGTGGGTCAAAAAGGATCTTGCTGTGATTTATGTCATAGAGTGTTCTGCCTATGTTTTCCTCTAAGAGATTTAACAGAGTCTGGCCTTACATTTAGATTGTTAAACCATTTTGAGTTTATTTTTGTGTATGGTGTTAGGGAGTGTTCCAATCTCATTCTTTTTTTTTTTTTTTTTTTACGCGGGCCTCTCACTGCTGTGGCCTCTCCTGTTGTGGAGCACAGGCTCTGGACGCACAGGCCCGGCGGCCACGGCTCATGGGCCCAGCCACTCTGCAGCATGTGGGATCTTCCCAGACCGAGGCACAAATCCGTGTCCCCTGCATCGGCAGGCGGACTCTCAACCACGGCGCAACCAGGGAACACCCCAATTTCATTCTTTTACATGTAGCTGTCCAGTTTTCCCAGCACCACTTATTGAAGAGGCCATCTTTTCTCCATTTATATTCTTGCCTCCTTTATCAAAAATAAGGTGACCATAGGTGCGTGGGTTTATCTCTGGGCTTTCTATCCTGTTCCATTGATCTATATTTCTGTTTTTGTGCCAGTACTGTACTGTCTTGATTACTGTAGCTTTGTAGTATAGTCTGAAGTCAGGGAGCCTGATTCCTCCAGCTCCATTTTTCTTTCTCAAGATTGCTTTGGCCATTCGGGGTCTTTTGTGTTTCCATACAAATTGTGAAATGTTTTGTTCTACATCTGTGAAAAATGCCATTGGGGGCCTCCCTGGTGGCGCAGTGGTTGAGAGTCCGCCTGCCGATGCAGGGGATACGGGTTCGTGCCCCGGTCTGGGAGGATCCCATATGCCGCGGAGCGGCTGGGCCCGTGAGCCATGGCCGCTGAGCCTGTGCGTCCGGAGCCTGTGCTCCGCAACGGGAGAGGCCACAACAGTGAGAGGCCCGCGTACAGCAAAAAAAAAAAAAAAAATGCCATTGGTAGTTTGATAGGGATTGCATTGAATCTGTAGATTGCTTTGGGTAGTATAGTCGTTTTCACAACGTTGAGTCTTCCAATCCAACATGATATATCTCTCCATCTGTTTGTATCATCTTTAATTTCTTTCATCACTGTCTTATAGTTTTCTGCATACACGTCTTCTGTCTCCTTAGGCAGACTTATTCCTAGGTATTTTATTCTTTTTTTTGAAATGGTAAATGGGAGTGTTTCCTTAATTTCTCTTTCAGATTTTTCATCGTTAGTATATAGGAATGCAAGAGATTTCTGTGCATTAATTTTGTATCCTGCTACTTTACCAAAGTCATTGATTAGCTCCAGTAGTTTTCTGGTAGCATCTTTAGGATTGTCTGTGTATAGTATCATATCATCTGCAAACAGTGACAGCTTTACTTCTTATTTTCCAATTTGGATTCCTTTTATTTCTTTTTCTTCTCTGATTGCTGTGGCTAAAACTTCCAAAACTATGTGAATAATAGTGGTGAGAGTGGACAACCTTGTCTTGTTCCTCATCTTAGAGGAAATGGCTTCAGTTTTTCACCATTGAGAACAATATTGGCTATGGGTTTGTCATATATGGTCTTTATTATGTTGAGGTAAGTTCCCTCTGTGCCTACTTTCTGGAAGGTTTTTTTTTATCATAAATGGGTGCTGAATTTTGTCGAAAGCTTTTTCTGCATCTATTGAGATGATTGTATGGATTTTCTCCTTCAATTTGTTAATTTAGTTTATCACATTGATTTGCGTATATTGAAGAATCCTTGCATTCTGGAATAAACCCCACTTGATCATGGTGTATGATCCTTTTAATGTGCTGTTGGACTCTGTTTGCTAGTATTTTGTTGAGGATTTTTGCATCTATGTTCATCAGTGACATTGCCCTGTAGTTTTCTTTCTTTGTGACATCTTTGTCTGGTTTTGGTATCAGGGTGATCATGGCCTCATAGAACGAGTTTGAGAAAGTTCCTTCCTCTGCTATATTTTGCAAGAGTTTGAGAAGGATAGGTATTAGCTCTTCTCTAAATGTTTGATAGAATTCCCCTGTGAAGCCATCTGGTCCTGGGCTATTGTTTGTTGGAAGATTTTTAATCACAGTTTCCATTTCAGTGCTTGTGATTGGTCTGTTTATATTTTCTATTGCTTCCTAGTTCAGTCTCAGAAGGTTGTGCATTTCTAAGAATTTGTCCATTTCTTCCAGGTTGTCCATTTTATCGGCATGTAGCTGCTTATAGTAATCTCTCATGATCCTCTGTATTTCTGCAGTGTCAGTTGTTACTTCCCCTTTTTCATTTCTAATTCTGTTGATTTGAGTCTTCTCCCTTTTTTTCTTAGTCTGGCTAACGGCTTATCAATTTTGTTTATCTTCCCAAAGAACCAGCTTTTAGTTTTATTGATCTTTGCTATCGTTGCCTTCATTTCTTTTTCATTTATTTCTGATCTGATCTTTATGATTTCTTTCCTTCTGCTAACTTTGGGGTTTTTTTTTGTTGTTGTTGTTCTTCTTTCTCTAATTGATTTAGGTGTAAGGTTAGGTTGTTTATTTGAGATTTTTCTTGTTTCGTGAGGTGGGATTGTATTGCTACAAACTTAGAACTCTTAGAACTCTTAGAACCGCTGTTGCTGCATCCCATAGGTTTTGAGTCTTCATGTGTTTACTGTCATTTGTTTCTAGGTTGTTTTTGCTTTCCTCTTTGATTTCTTCAGTGATCTCTTGGTTATTTAGTAGCATATTGTTTAGCCTCCATGTGTTTGTATTTTTTGCAGATTTTTTCCTGTAATTGATATCTAGTCTCATAGCATTGTGGTCAGAAAAGATACTTGATACGATTTCAATTTTCTTAAATTTACCCAGGCTTGATTTGTGACCCAAGATATGATCTATCCTGGAGAATGTTCCATGAGCGCTTGAGAAGAAAGTGTATTCTGTTCTTTTTGGATGGAATGTCCTATAAATATCAATTAAGTCCATCTTGTTTAATGTATCATTTAAAGCTTGTGTTTCCTTATTTATTTTCATTTTGGATGATCTGTCCATTGGTGAAAGTGGGGTGTTAAAGTCCCCTACTAGGATTGTGTTACTGTCGATTTCCCCTTTTATGGCTGTTAGCGTTTGCCTTATGTATTGAGGTGCTCCTATGTTGAGTGCATAAGTATTTACAATTGTTATATCTTCTTCTTGGATTGATCCCTTGATCATTATGTAGTGTCCTTCCTTGTCTCTTGTAATAGTCTTTATTTTAAAGTCTATTTTAACTGATATGAGAATTGCTACTCCAGCTTTCTTTTGATTTCCATTTGCATGGAATATCTTTTTCCATCCCCTCACTTTCAGTCTGTATGTGTCCCTAGGTATGAAGTGGGTCTCTTGTAGACAGCATATATATGGGTCTTATTTTTGTATCCATTCAGCCCGTCTGTGTCTTTTGTTTGGAAAATTTAATCCACTTACATTTAAGGTAGTTATCGATATGTATGTTCCTATTACCATTTTCTTAATTGTTTTGGATTTGTTATTGTAGGTGTTTTCCTTCTCTTGTGTTCCCTGCCTAGAGAAGTTCCTTCAGCATTTGTTGTAAAGCTGGTTTGGTGGTGCTGAATTCTCCTAGCTTTTGCTTGTCTGTAAAGATTTTAATTTCTCCGTCAAATCTGAATGAGATCCTTGCTGGGTAGAGTAATCTTGGTTGTAGGTTTTTGCCTTTCATCACTTTAAATATGTCCTGTCACTCCCTTCTGGCTTGCAGAGTTTCTGCTGAAAGATCAGCTGTTAACCTTATGGGGATTCCCTTGTATATTATTTGTTGTTTTTCCCTTGCTGCTTTTAATATTTTTTCTTTGTATTTAATTTTTGATCATTTGATTAATATGTGTCTTGGCATGTTTCTCCTTGGATTTATCCTGTATGGGACTCTCTCTGCTTCCTGGACTTGATTGACTATTTCCTTTCCCATAGTAGGGAAGTTTTCAACTATAATGTCTTCAAATATTTTCTCAGTCCCTGTCTTTTTCTCTTCTTCTTCTGGGACCCCTATAATTTGAATGTTGGTGCATTTAATGTTGTCCCAGTGGTCTCTGAGGCTGTCCTCAATTCTTTTCATTCTTTTTTCTTTATTCTTCTCTGCAGTAGTTATTTCCACTATTTTATCTTCCAGGTCACTTATCTGTTCTTCTGCCTCAGTTATTCTGCTATTGATTCCTTCTAGAGAATTTTTAATTTCATTTATTGTGTTGTTCATCACTGTTTGCTTGCTCTTTCATTCTTCTAAGTCCTTGTTAAACATGTCTTGTGTTTTCTCCATTCTATTTCTAAGATTTTGGATCATCTTTACTATCATTACTCTGAATTCTTTTTCAGGCAGACTGCCTATTTCCTCTTCATTTGTTTGGTCTGTTGGGTTTTTGCCTTGTTCCTTCATCTGCTGTGTGTTTCTCTGTCTTCTCATTTTGCTTAACTTACTGGGTTTGGGGTCTCCTTTCGCAGGCTGCAGGTTTGTAGTTCCTGTTGTTTTTGGTGTCTGCCCCCAGTGGCTAAGGTTGGATCAGTGGGTTGTGTAGGCTTTCTGGTGGAGGGGACTGGTGCCTGTGTTCTGGTGGATGAGGCTGGATCTTGCCTTTCTTGTGGGCAGGACCACGTCTTGTGGTGTGTTTTGGGGTGTCTGTGACCTTATTATGATTTTAGGCAGCCTCTCTGCCAATGGGTGGGGTTGTGTTCCTATCTTGCTCGTTGTTTGGCACAGGGTGTCCAGCACTGTAGCTTGCTGGTCGTTGAGTGGAGCTCGGTCTTCACGTTGAGATGGAGATCTCTGGGAGAGCCTTCGCTGTTTGATGTTATGTGGAACCGGGAGGTCCGTGCTGGACAAATGTCCTGAACTCAGCTCTCCCACGTCAGAGGCACAGGCCTGACACCCGGCTGGAGCACAAGACCCTGTCAGCCACACAGCTGGTGTGGGGACCCAATGGCGGACCGGGCTTTGGCCAGCTGGGTCTAACCAGAACGCAGCGGCAGTGTGGCCAGGGCGGGGCCATGGTCAGCCTAAGGCGTCGTGCTGCCCTCTGCTCAGGCTCTGGGGCAGCTCAGTGACCGCGGAGGGAAGAGATGCCAAGCAGGGAGTTAAGGCTGCACGGAGACCCGGGCTCCATGCCGGGTGGCAGGGCCCGGGCCACTGGGCCCTCAGTCACTCCGGGAGAGAGGTGGTGGTGCAGGAGGGAGGAAGCGGAGCACAACCGGGCAGCCAAGGACTGCGGCTCTGCTGAGAGCTTCCACCTTCTCTGAAATCTCACTTTTTAAAACAATGCTTTACAATACAGATAAAGTGAAAGTGCCTGTAGCTTGCCCTGACATCCCAATCCCCACTTTTATTCCCAAGTACTATTGTGACACCAGTGCCCAGAAGCTAAAGATAATGATGCAGATTCCTGGGTACTCACAGAGAAGGATCACAACCTGATGTTTATATGAAGAAAAGTGAAGATAAATTCCTTTAAGGAATAAAGTTATCCTGCTTTAAAAGTCCATAATATTTTCAACTACAGAGAGAAAGGAGACGAGGAGAAATAAGATAGGAAGGTGAGAGGTAGAAGAAAAGAGGGGAGAGGAGAGCGAGATGGTCAGAAGAGGCAGGGAAGCAAGAGGTGAGGAGGTGGGAGTGAGTGAGGAAGGATGGACAGAGGGGGCAATAGCAGGAAGGAGATTGAGCCAGTTTTGAGGCAAGCACTTGATTCTCTGTGGTTCACCTGCGTGTCCAGTAACTTAACATTCTATCATCAGAAGCCTTGAGAAGTCTGCTTTGCTAGTTAACAGTTTACCAACTGCTCTTTGTGCTTTAATCTCTAGAGATTCTCCTCTGCAAAAGAAAGTCACAGCAACCCACTTTGAACTTGAGCTGTGGCCAGAACACCATCACCCCCAGACAAATCAGCCCCAGGGAGGAACCCAGCCTTTGTATCCAGGGTCCATAAACCTGACTGTAAAAAACAATCTGTCTAATTACCTCGTTAGGCATCTCTCAGGCTGGGCATTTGAGGTTTTCCAAAATAAAGAGTTCAGTGTCACCCACCTAGTCACTTGTTTAGTATATTCAACACAGTACTTCATTGATCCAATGCCCTTGAAATAAGTAAGCACAGCAGTATTGTTCCTTTATTTCCCTTAAGGCAACATTTAAGGATTAAGAAGTCAAATCTGTCCATAGATTCCTCCTCTCTGCCTTCACCTTCCCTCTCCATGCCTCTGGTCTTCTCTCTGTCCAGCTCCAGGACCCCAAATCTCTCTCATGCTACTCACAGCCTTCTACTGTGATGCCCACTTGGGCTGGTCTTCCCATTCATTCTCTCCCTGACTTCCCTGCTTCTAATCCATTTCCATCGAAATTCATCTAGAGAGTGTTCCATTCCTTCTGCACCCTAACTGATCTCGAATCATTCTTGAAAAATGGATCCCTGCTTAGACAGTTGTTTTGTCAGTGAATTTCTATGGGAAGAACCCAAGTACAATCTTTTTTTTTTAATTATGGTACTAACATAGTCCAGTGGGCCCTCCATATCTGTGGGTTCCACATAGGAAGATTCAACCAACTGCAGATAGAACATATTGGAAAAAGATTCCAGAAAATTCCAAAAAAGCAAAACTTGAATTTGTTGCTCTTGAGCAAGTATTTGCATAGCATTCACATTGCATTAGGTATTATAAGTAATCTAGAGGTGATTTAAAGTGTACAGGAGAAGGTACATAGGTTAAATGCAAATACTATGCCATTTTACTATATAAGGGACTTGAGAATTTGTGGATTTTGGTATCTATTGCAGGTAGGTTGGCCTGGAACCAGTCTCCCCATGGACACTGAGGAACAACTGTCTACTGGCTTTAGACTGTTAGCTGCTTTCACATTTGCTTATTTTAAAAACTAGAAAGATGATTGGTGTGACTTGTCTCCTCAGGAGTCACTAAGCTGTACCTCCTAAGGGAAGCAACTTTAAGAGGATAGTTGGTTCTAACACCAAGAAGAAACATTTGTTAAATGGATGAACAAATGAACAAATGTCTTTATCCCATAAGCAAAGAAAAGACTTGGGGAGGGGCTAACTCATGAAAATAGCGACTATGTCTGTCCCATTCACCATACATTCCTTCTGCCCAACACAGCGCCCAGTACATAGGATGCTCAAGAAGTGTTGAATGAATGAACAAATAACTAATGGATGACGGACCCAGAGATTTATCTCCAAAACTGCCTCACACCTTGAAATGCATTTGGCAGCCCAAGACAAAGACTTCCACCTTCACAGCAAAGACCCCATATCCCACACCATACACAATTACTTCTCACTCTTCTCTTGTGGGCCTTCATTTTCCTCCAAAGCCTGGCTCCTTCTCCAGACATCTCTATTACCTTCCTAATATACATCCTAAATATTGACAGAAGTGTGCTGTTCCCCTTCTAGCCTGCCCTGGGGTAATCCCCTCATATTTTAGAGAATATTCTAAGAATAGAGCAAGTTCTCCTACTTGACAACTCTGATACTCAGTAAAAGCTGATGAATGAATGGATTAATGCACAAATTATTCACAGCAAAGGACTTAGAATCCTTTCAAGCAATGAGCAGGTTGAATTAGATCACTAGTTTCCAAACGATGAATTGCAAAATCTGAAGGACCACCCTATGGGATTTGAAGGAAAACAACATTCTTCTGATCTCTCACTTTAACTCTAGCATCTGATTGCTTTCATCTCTTTTACATACTTAGCCGCCAAGCAAAATTTCCTTTGATTAAAGAATTCTTTGCCTTTATGGGAGTTTAAAATCCACTGGATGATCTAACTAAGGTCTACCCAACCTTGAAGTTTTAATGATCCCATGATTCCACTTTATGTAAGAAGACCCACATACTTGCTTTCAAGGTAGACAGAAGGGATGTGATCCAGCCAGGGCCACAGCGTTTCTCTACAGCACCATCACTATGACGACCAATCATCAGTTAGGATACTTTATGGGTGCACTGGGCCCCAGCCATAACCCCTAGAACACTGGAACCAGCAGCAGCCATAAATAAAACACAGAACTAATGAGTGATATATCTGTTCCCATGGCTGCTAGAGTGTCAATAAGTTGAGAGAGTTTTGCAAAAGCCAAGGTGAGATCACCAAGCTTCTGGTATCAAAAAGGTATACTTCATAGAATGTTTAGCTGGACAACACCCTAAAGAGCATGAAGATGATCTGGTGTCATGGAAATAACCCTCAGGCTAGAGTCAGAGGCCAGAATTTAAACCCCAGCTCTGCCATTTGCTGACTAACAACTTTGGGCAAGCTACTTAACTCCCAATCTGTAAAATGGGGTAATATAACCCACCTTGCAGGACATTAGGAGAATTAATTGAAATGAATTTTATGAAAGCATTTAGCTCAGTGCTAATAATTTAAGGGCCCAAGGGGAGGAAGTGACTTGCCCAAGGTCACTTCCTCAAGGTCACACAACAATGCCATTATTGTCATGTTGCCTACAACTCAGCATTGCCATGGTCTGCGAGGTTTCTGGTACCCAGGAAGCCAGCAGGGCCCCCTGAGCCTTCTGCCTCAGTTCCCAGCATTTCAGGGGTGCAGTCCTGGAGGGGGCACTGAGATACCAACCCAGAGCCTCACTCTCAGGAATTCAATATAGAAGGCACATTAAGACCTGTTTACATGGAAGTGCTGTTTGTAGTTATTGTTCCTATGGGATATTCCCCCACTGCTTCCTCCAATCCTGTTTTAAAATGCTCAGCTAATAGAGTTTTCTTGGCTCCCCTGGGGAGATATTCACAGATGCTAATAGAGACATAATTCAAAAATTGCTTGATATACATGCCCTCGATTTTCCCCAAGAACCACCTAAGTAAAGATCCCCAAACATTGGCCAGATGCGATTAAACATGCATGGTATTAAATGTATGGGCTGCTGTTCAGCCAGGTCTGCATTAAGCTGCAGCAGTGATGGCTTTATCCTAAGATCCCACAGAAGCCAAGTGCAACAGAAAAGAAGCGGGCTGCTAGATGGGAGCCCTGGAGGACCCCTGCTCTCGAGTCTCCAGTCCTTTTCAGACAAGACATGGAAGCTTCAAAAAAAAAAAAAACCCTCCAGGTCTGGAGAAGCAAAGAGTCAATGCTGAACAGCTCCAGGAATAACCACTTCCATCTCTCAATGTGTAAAGAGAGAGAAGGAGAAGGAAGGCAGAAAGCAGCTGGGTGCAACATTACAACATTGCAACATTGTGTAAGCAATATTACCTCACAGAAAGAGAAACCCAGCTGCCACATCCCAGCACAGGCACTTACTCTCTGTGGGACCCTGGGAGAGTCACTTAAGCTTTCTGAGACTTAGCATGAACAGTGGCGAACTGGGGATACTAATATTACTTCCCACGATTGATGGGAAGATAAAAGGAGATTAACAAATGTGAAAGTACTTAGCATATCCTTACATATAGTAGGAATTCATTAACTTACAGAGTAGGAGTTCATTAAACTTCTTTTATGTAAGTCTTCTCTTCCCTAAAATCTGAATATGGAGAGCGTGGACACGCTTACATGTTAAAAAAAAGAAATAACTGTTGAGCAAATCCTAAATATACTAAAATTAGATTAAAAGAAGTGAACTAGGACCGATTAAAAGAAATTTGACTTACCAAAGCCAATAAACTTAATGAAACTTGGTATCTCAAGAGGAAATTAATATAAATTGAAAATAGCATAGGTTCAAGGTGACTTTAGAGAAGTTTCTGGAGACTAGATCCATAATTGATTAATAACTAAAAATATAGAGAGAACTGCCCAAGGCTAGAAAAGTAGAAATCCAGTGCCCCATCCCCCCACCCACTCTTTCCACTGCAGAAGGAATTAAAACCCAGAGAATAGAAATGTCCAGCCCAGCAGAGAACATTGAATCAGGGGTTGAGGGATGTGGTTCAGTGTTCTCTGCCCTGAAGAACCTCCCAGGGGTCAGGCCAGCGCTCCTACATGTTGTCCCTTAAAGATGGCACAAGACTGACTCCCAGGCAGGGTGACCCAGACCTCAGTTCGCCACGCCACCTCCTCACACAGGCATAAGCAGGAGGGGAAAGGAAAGGAGCCACACCTCCTGCACACCTACTATGTGCTGTGTCCTGGGTATCCACCTCATCCTTGGGAAGACCCTGAGAAGCGAGAGTCTTTAACACACACAAGGAAACGCCATTGGGCAGGCGACCTAACTGCAGGAGCAACATGTTTAGTGTGTGACAGGTATGGAATCAAGCCACACTCGCTGGGGTCAGCATCCAACTCCACTTCTCCAACTTTACAGATGCAAACATCTGACCACAGAAGGCTCTCAGACCTGTTTGAATGGACATGACTGAGCTTCAAATCAAACTATAAATACTGAGATTTTACAATTACATAAAGCATTTGAAAGACCCATAAATTTTCCTGTCATCACATAACGAGAGCTGCCCTCATGGCTGCAGCAGGCATGTTGTGGCTTTTGCTTGGAGGAGGGATTAGCAAGCAGAAAGGGGGCTTAGAGAGGGCAGATGGCTGGGAGGAGAGAGGCAGCAAGAGGAAGCCTGGAGACAGTTCTGTCCTAATGGTTTTCACCCTCACTCCTGCAGCTCTTGGATGGTGCCTTTGCAGGAACCATGGCTGGAAGCACCCCAGTCCACTCCTGAGGAGAACCTCAAGCTCTTGGGGCAAATCTAGCACAATGAGAATCCCAGCCTGGTCCTTCCAGGATGACAGATGCTCTTACTCCCAGATGGGGAAAAGGCTGAAGTGCTCTCAGCCAGAGACCTCAATTTATCTTCAGGACAATTTTAATTGGAAACCTTACCCCGTTGCTGCCCACTTTTTCAGAAATAATTAGAATGCTAATCTATAAGAAATATGTCTATTAAAAATAAATTAATAATATATAATACATTTGGATTATAATTTTGAATAATTTTTTCAAAATTTAAGATGGCCATCCCATCTTAAAGTAAAAATTCATATATTTTTAATAAGCCTGAGACATGTTTCCCAATGAACCACAGATGGCTCATTTTTATTATCCTATAAAGAGACATTATGGGTAAATGTTTTTTTAAGAAGGGCAAACAGAACCTGAGAGGTGCTCTCTTTTGGAGGTCTCCAAGCACCTTCTGAGCATCAGGACTTCCTCCTGTCATCATAGAGGCTGAGATGGGGAGATGTCCTCCATCACCCACTAAGACACATGATCCCCAGACCTTCACCCCTGATCAGATAGAAGCAATGTGGCAACATCAAAAATAAACTTATGGGGCTTCCCTGGTGGCGCAGTGGTTGAGAGTCCACCTGCCGATGCAGGGGATGAGGGTTCGTGCCCCGGTCCGGAAGGATCCCACATGCCTTGGAGCGGCTGGGCCCGTGAGCCATGGCTGCTGAGCCTGTGCGTCCGGAGCCTGTGCTCCGCAACGGGAGAGGCCAAAACAGTGAGAGGCCCGCGTACCGCAAAAATAAATAAATAAATAAATAATAAACGTAATGGTTACCGGGGGGTAAGGGGGGCAGGGATAAATTGGAAGATTGGGATTGACACATATACAGTACCATATATAAAATAGATAACTAATAAGGAACTACTGCATAGCACAGGGAACTCTACTCAGTACTCTGTAGTGGGAAAAGAATCTAAAAAAGAGTGGATATATGTATTTGTACAACTGATTCACTGTACTTTCTGCTTTTTGTACAGCAGAAAGTACCACAACATTGTAAATCAAGTATACTCCAATAAAAATTTTAAAACAAACAGACAAACATAGATCAGATTCCAACTCTGTCACTTGATGACTAATAACCAAGCCCTAATGACCTAGAAAATGAGTATTTATAAAATAATCCTCATGAGGTTGTTTAAGGAGTATATAATGCAGGGTACGAAATGCACTGAACATAGTAACTTGCAGTGAGAGGCTCTCTTTAATGTTCTTTCCTCTTTTCTCAACATCCAGAATCATGAGGAACATATGAAGTTGTTGCATATATGTGCCTATGCACATAACCTGGCATTGTAACTATAAAGAGAATAGGTATGTTCTGTCCATTTGACAAACATCCATAAACCCTTCCACAAAAAGCTGTTGAATTCAGAGAACAAATAGTTCTGAACTAACCTAAGAAGATGAAATGTGTAGAACACAGGGTGGCAACTAGCTGTTCTCCCAGCACTGATCATTAGGTTATTGACTTACAAACCAAAGGTAAGTCAGCATTAATCAAACCCAGCCTCTGTAACAGCCCCTTGCGGGGGCCAAGGGTACAGAGAGAAACATGACAGCTCTTTCCCAGCCTTCTGCGCTGCACAGCACAGTTCCACCATCCATCCAATTGTTCAAGCCTGGAAAATCTTCCTTGTCACCCCCCATCCTTTTCCCTCACACTCCTGTCCATTACATCAGCAAGTCTGGTGGATTCTCTCTGCCAGAGAGATTCAAAATCTCCTTATCATGGGTCTCCACTCCCCAAGGATAACGGCTATCCTGACTTGTAATAGCCTAGATTAGTTTTACTTGGTTTTGCACTCTATTCATCCATATTGTTAGATGCTGCTGTAGTTAATTTATTCATATCACTGTGTAGCAGCACTTCATTGCTTGGCCATGCTAACAATTTGTTGTTTATTTTACCGTTGATGGATACTTGGGTGAGTTCCTGGTTTGGGGCAGTTTTTAAACACAACTTTTAAAGGTTACACTCCATTTACAGCTATTACAAAATATTGACTATATTCCCCATGTTGTACAATACATCCTTGTAGCCTATCTTATACCCAATAGTGTATACCTCCCACTCCTTCACCCCTGTATTGCCCCTCCCCCCTCCTCACTGGTAACCACTAGTTTGTTCTTTATATCTGTGAGTCTACTTCTTTTTTGTTGTATTCACTAGTTCGTTGTCTTTTTAGATTCCACGTATATGTGATATCATAAAGCATTTGTCTTTTTCTGTCTGACTTATTTCACTTAGTATAATGCCCTCCGAGTCCATCCATGTTGATGCAAATGGCAAAATTTCATTCTGTTTCATGGCTGAGTAGTATTCCATTGTGTGTGTGTGTGTGTGTGTGTGTGTATACATACATACATACATACATATATATATATATATATATATATATATATCAACCACATCTTCTTGGTCCATTCATCTGTGATGGACACTTAGGTTGCTTTCATATTTTGGCAAATGTAAATAATGCTGCTATGAACATTGGGGTGCATGTATCTTTTCGAATTAATCTTTTTTTCAGATATATACCCAGGAGTGGAATTGTTGAGTCATGGCAGTTCTACTTTTAGCCTTTTAAGAAACCTTCATACTGTTTTCCACAGTGGCTGCACCAATTTACATTCCCACCAACAGTGTAGGAGGGATCCCTTTTCTCCACATCCTTGCCAACATTTATTATTTGTGTTCTTTTTGATGACAGCCATGCTGACAGGTGTGAGGTGGTATCTCATTGTGGTTTTGGTTTGCATTTCCCTGATGATTAGCAGTGTTGAGCATTTTTTCATGTGCCTGTTGGTCATCTGCATTTCCTCTTTGGAAAAATGTCTATTCAGTTCTTCTGCCCATTTTTTAATCAAGTTGTTCATTTTTTGTCATTGAGTTGTATGAGCTGTTTATATATGTTGGATATTAATCTCTTGTCAGTCATATCATTTGCACATATTTTCTCCCACTCAGTAGGTTATATTTTCATTTCATCAATGGTTTCCTTTGTTGTGCAAAAACTTTTAAGCTTAATTAGGTCAGTTTGGGGCAATTATAAACTTGATACCTCTGCTTCCCATTGCTTTAAAGATAAAATCCTGAACTTGGCTGATTTGACCAATTGCCATCTTATCTGATACGTCCTCCTTCCATCATTCCATCATTCTGCTCCACCACTTGGCCTCCACTTAGTTCCTCAAGAGGCCAAACTCGTTCTCATCTCATAATCCTTGCACATGCAATTCCCTCTCCCTGAAACTCTTTATCACTCTTTCTCATCTTTACTTTCAGCTTATATGTCTGCAGACTCTCCTTCCCCCAAACTTAAACTAGGTTCCTTCTGGTTTTTCTGACCACTCTTTTCCTTCACAGCACTTAAGACAACTCATAATTGCATAATTATGCAATTCATTTGAGTGATTATTTGTTTAACATCTCAGAGCACTTGTCTGACTTATTTGTGACCATGTTGCTGGTGCCTAGAACAGTACTTGGCACAGAACAGAAGCACAATACATATTTGGTAAATGAGTGACTGAACTTGCCATATCGTCAAGGAGCCCATGATCAAGAGAGACAGAAAAGCCTTTCTGTATTTACCATGCCATGTGATGGATGCTGCAGGAGAGGGATCTTCACTGATGCTGTCTGGGGAAGACAGAAAAACTTCCATTTCAGAGGAAGTAGCCCTTGAGGTGACATTTTATAGAGAGCTGCACAACGCCAGCAAGCACCATTCACTCTGTAGTCTAAATTGTGTCCTGTGGAGGTGTGCAGTGCAATGGGGTAGATTTGAAGGAGACCCAGGAAATACGCCGGCAGAGAGAGAAGGAAATCAGGCACCAGATGGGGGCAGGAGTACATACAAAGGTATGAAAATGTCACCCAGGAAGTTGTGTTGGGGGAACAGCAAGTACCTCTAGAGAGTGAGTAGATGTGTAGCGGGGTGACAGTGAGTAGGAGAGAAGCAACAGATAAAACCTGAAAGCTAAGCAAGGAGCAGATCATAAAGGACCTTGACCACCTCATTGAAGAGCATGGCCTTTGTCCTGTGGGCAGTGGGGAGCCATTAAAGGCTTTAAAGTTGGGGACATATTCAGATGTATTTCCTTTGAACACCTTGTCTTCTCCTTCCCCAGAGCCTCTACACAAGAGATTCCTGAAAAGCTCCAACCCATCTTCCCGCCACCACTTAGAATCACACACACACACACACACACACACACACACACACACCTTCTTTCCTATCTAGTGAGCTCCCATGGCTTTAGATTTCATGCCCACCATCACTCCCTCAGGGAAATCTTCCCTGACTGCCTACACTACACCACAGCCCCCTGCCACTCCCTCCCATAGCATCAAATAGCTCCACCTTACAGAACTTCTCAATTATAATTTTGTATTTGTGTCTGTGATTCTGAGGTTAAGTCTCCCATGCTCCAAACCATAACCTCACTGGGAGCAAGAACCACATCTGCCTTTGCTCACCATTGTAATCACATTGGCTGTCAAAGTGCCTGGCATGTACTAGATACTCCATAATTATGTGCTCTATGAATGACTGTTTAACAAAGATCCTTCTGCCTGTGCATGCAGAGAATCCATTGGTATGGTTGAGCCTACAGGCTGAAGGCTGGACCTTTGCAGTAGTCCTTAGGGGAGATACTGAGTATGTGAAATTGAGTCCCAGGGATGTTCATGCCCAATGCCCCAGCTAGGAAATGTCAAAGTAGGCATTTTTAACCCATGTCTATCTAACTGCAGAACAGTCAACTCCGTTGACTATATTTTCTAATTTTCTGTATTCTTGATGCTCTGGCATTTGGGGCCTTCATCCTGGAGAGACTGCCCCCCTACAGAGCTAGTTAATTCCTAGTGATAACAAATGACTACTCTGCAAGTGTACCTTTGGATGCAAGCCAGCCAATCCAGAGCCCAGACCGCAACGGTCTCCTTTATCTAACTCTCACACACCAAGCCAATATTCTCTCTGCCCTAAATCACCCCAGGGCCAGGTACCAGACAACTAGGGACACCCCTGTAGCCCAGAGGCTGCCACATCATTCAAACTTTCCAATCCTAAGCTTACTCAGCATACCTATCCTGCCTTGCCGATTCCTTCCCACAAAATCCCCAGCAAAGGCTCTGGGCCATGCTCTCCCCTCTAATCCATCTCTGTCTCCTGACTGACCCTGGTGCTTCCCTGTGTGGCCCTGCATTGCCATACTGTGCCTCCCATTTCTAGGGATCTGTGAGTATAAACTTCTTCCTTCATGACAGTCATTTTCATGTCTGTGTGTCTTAAGGTACCTGATTAAAACAAATCCTGGGTATGAATTTTACCACAAAAACCCTTTAATGCATTTAATGCAGGTGTCCCAGTGTCCTAACTCCTTGAGGATGCAACTGTGCAGTGAACACTCTAGTCTTCATTGCTCTCAACATGGCTTCTCAGAAGGCACTCATGAATGTTTGAAGATAATAAGCAGGAAGCTCTCAGGAGCCCTCTCTCCAGAGCATCTGCTTTAGCCCCACACCAGGCCCAGGCGTGGAGCTTCTCTAGTGGCCTCGGGACCAACCAGTTTTACAAATTATCAACATCTCCCCATTAGCTGTTGCAATATTAAATTGTGTGACTGGAAATGAATGAATAATCCCACGGGCATGTGAGGGAGACCAAGCAGCAGGGATTTAATAACAAGTCCTGCCCTCTCTCCAAGCTGAAGGTCTCCCTAATTAAATATTAAAAATCTATCCACACAGCTACAGCAAAAAAATTGCTTTTTCAGCAGTGTAGCTTTCAGAAACTTCCTCAGAAGACCAAAAAGCTGTGGGAATATCCTCTTGGGGACCCAGATGTGGAAGCAAGGGAGCTGCCACATGACAAGCACTCCTGGGCACCAGGCACAGGTCGTGCACATACCTTGTCACATTTAGTCCCCATGAGGACCATAAGACCTGGGTTAGACCACATCCAAGTGACAAAGTTGGGATTTTAACCCAGTTTGATGTGGTTATAAAGCTCATGCAATATAACACAGCAGTTAAGAACATGGGTTTTGGCACCAAGCAGACCTGGATTTGAGTCTCAGGTCTGTCATTTACTAACTGTGTGGCCTTGGGCAGATTACCTTACATCTCTGAGTCTCAGGTTCTTTGTCTTTAAAAGGGTAGCAGTGTGGAGCTCACAGGGTTTGGGAAGGGTTACGTGAGATAATATACATGAAGCCCTAGATGCTGGCCTGGTACCTAGGAAATGCTTCTGAAATGTCAGCTACTATTCTGACCAATGGAAGACCCTCCCCCCTCATTCCCACCCCCTGATATCTGAGAAATGCCTCCTCTAGACTAGAGGGCGCCCTGTCCAAACTGCTGCTTCTAGCTGGGCTGTGTCTCTTTTCTTCATAGGTCAGGGAAGAGTTATCAGGAACTGTTTATCACCTGCTGAACCTGTACTCCACGCCAGTTGCATCTTTGTTCATCAACTTATTGAAATCTCACAAGAGCCCTAAAAAGTAGAGATGGTTTCTACTATTTCCCTGTGTTAAAACTGAGATTGATGAATCTAACATGTTGCCGAGGCTACACAAAGATTCCCCAAGCCAGAGGGGCCCCATCCTCATATGCCCACCCCCAATACCAGGGCTTCCGAGGTGTTCCACATTTGTTCTTTAAGTCGACTTGAAAATAACCTTCATGGGGCTTCCCTGGTGGCGCAGTGGTTGGGAGTCCACCTGCCAATGCAGGGGACACAGGTTCGTGCCCCGGTCTGGGAGGATCCCACATGCCGCGGAGTGGCTGGGCCCGTGAGCCATGGCTGCTGGGCCTGTGCGTCTGGATCCTGTGCTCCGCAGCGGGAGAGGCCACGATGGTGAGAGGCCCGCGTACCACAAAAAAAAAACAAAACAAAACAAAAAAAAAACCTTTCATGGATTGCTCCTTTTTAGAAATTTGTACTTAATCATTGCAGAAAGTTTAAAAAATACACATATAACAGCCATCCAAACCCCAACCTTCACAGATAACCACTGCTAAAATGTTTATATGTGATATGCTAGAGATAGGTAGATAGATAGACAGACAGATAGACAGAAATTTCCTATTTTATAAAGCCTTCTTTTTTCTACTTCTAGGAATATTTCTGAGAAATGATATGAAATATGTATAGGGTTACCCACATCCTTAATCCTGGTTCCATTGCTTCCTAGACTTTGTTTCAATAATTATTACATCTCTTTTGCATATTTAATCTCTCCCTTTTAATTACAACTACTAGGACCTGTTTCCCCCTTCAGGGTCATGGGCCAACTAAAATAAGAATAAAGAAGGAAGTTACTGATTAGCTAGAAAAAAATCTTAACAGTCCTAGGAGATTTTCTTCAGCTTTAGTTTTCTTGATGCCATGGAGTCAGGTCTCCAGCCAAGCCTGACTCAGCCTATGACATTCTAAATAGGAATAACCATGCCCCTTGGCATTCCAGCTGAAACTTCAAATATCTCAAATTGTAGGTATAATTATTAACTGATAGGGAGAAAGAGACTTTCCTCCTTTTCCCTCACTTGCAGAGAGCTGGGACCAAGTCTAAGGTCTCAGTCCTGTTTGCTTAACAGAGGCTCTCTATTGCAATGAGCCAGCAAGGATAGGAAGGCCATCAGGCAGAGACCTGCACTGCAAAGCCATTCGCCATGAAGTCCCAGCAAGTGGGAGGGGGCCAAGGATGCACCAGTTCTCTTATGATTAACATCAGCCCTCATTGGGTGATTAATAGTATAACTCATAACTGTCCACTGGCTTCTCAATAAGATAAAACCCTCTGTACTGTACTTGCTTTGCTGTTTGCCACTCCTAAAACTGTTCACATGGGCCCCAGGCCTGGCACAATATGGTCCATGCCCACCTCACACTCCTCTGTCCCTTATTCACCACGTCCCAGCCTCCAGACGGACTGGGGGGCTTTCTGTCATATCCTAGATGCAGATGTCACCTCCTAGAGCAGGCCTCTCTTCTTCCCACCGCAGAGTCCTTGGAGAGGCTGTTCCTTCCCCCTGCCCTCACTCTCCACCTGGCCATTCCATTCCCATCCTTCTGGACTGCTACAGAGAAGCCCTGCAGTTACGGCTAGGTCTTTCTGTTTAAGTTCCTATGACATCCCCTACCTTTCCTTCATAGCACTTTGCTCAGCTGTAATTCAGAGATCATTTGCTTAATCTCTACCTTCACCCCAGGACACACATCACTCCTGTTCCCATTGGATTGGCCAACACCAGTCACATGATCATACCTAACTTCAAAGGAGCAGGAAGTGCTTGGAAGGAGAACCAAAAATAGTTTGTGATGAGCACCAGTGACCATCGCAATATAATGTTTTGTTTGAAAAAACTCTGATTCCACAAAAGCACCATCACAACAAACACAGCTAGACCCACTGCACTAGAAAACGCTGATTTGCACTGGGCCAGACTTAACTAGGACCAGCTTCACGATGAAATAAATGGCATCTACTTACATTATCCTACTCAAAATGTAATGTTTTTAACCAAAACATTAAAATTATAATAGCAATCCATACATATAGCTTAAAAAATATTTCAAACAGTAACAAAGCTGTAAAGTGAAAAGGAAAGTGTGCCTTCTCCTGCCGTGTCCCCACCCCGTCATCCTGTAGAATTGACCGCTATAGACAGAATTTATCAGGCCTCGAGATGAAGGCGGGGGGCCTGGGAAGGCTTCACAGAGAAGGCACGTGCAGAAGCTGTTTGGGTTTCTTATATTTGAGACTTAATTTTCAAAGACTTCTATGATCCAGCTTAAGCTTTACTGTAAGCCACTTTGAGACTTATGTCTAATGATGAGAAATACTGTTTCTCTCAGAAGGGCTGGGAATTCCAAGCCACAGCTCCAATCTGGGAAGTTGCATCAAAGCATCACTCCAAGCTTAGCAGTTGCCACCCACCACTCCTCAGATTAAATAGCTTCAGAGCCCTGTGACCCACTAATGCCTTCACAAACTAACTCAGCTAATTAACCCTGGCTTGTTCATCCTCTTAATCTACAAAAGCCTTCCAGCTGGCCAACCCTGGCAAATGGAGTGTTATGCGGGCTCTTTGTAGGTTGCATCCCTCTCATAGCCAAGCAAAGACACCTATTAGAAAGCTGAGGCCCCTGCACTAAAGTGAGGAGGGGACTTCACTGAGTGCCTTCTACAAGTCAGGCACTTTCTGTGCAGTGGTTCCTCTGATCCCAACAGCCTGGGAGATGGGTGCTACTGTGCCCATTTTACTGTGAGTCTCAGAATACAGAACTTGCTCAGGCTCGTCCACTATTAAGCTGCAGGGCTGGGATTCAGACCTGACTATTTTGGCTGCAAAGCTTACCATTATTCCCCACTTACTGATGCCTAATTGGGTTGCCACCTTCCCTGACCACCCTGTATAAAATAGTGCCTCCCATGACCCATTTCTCTAGTCCTGTAACCCTGCTTTATCGTCATTCACAGGACACATCACCACCTCTGTTCACTTCTTTATCCCCAGTGCCTGGAAGAGTGACTGGCATCTAGTAGGCGCTCAGTAATTATTTGTTGAAGGAGTAAATAGTGCTGTGAAAAAAATACTGGATTGCCAGAAGGACTGACCCGAGTTTAATCCCGCTCTGCCAGGAATCCAGTGTGTGACCTTGAACAAGTCCGGTTCCCTCTCTGGGCCCCGGGAGCCATATCTGTGAAGTTAGAGGGCAGGATCAGTGTACCTCTCCGTAACTCATATGCTCTGTGACTTCTACAACTTGTCACCCATAGTGAAGGCTACCCTCATACTCAGAAACAGGAAACAAAATTAGAAATGCTAAGTAGGTGGCAGAGTTTGAGGCAGAGGAAGTTATAGGGAGAAAAACCCTGAAGCCACTTGGTATCTTCCCTCCTGCCACAGACTGGGCTCTGTAAATCCTCAAGTGCAGAAAGTGTGAGAAGCTTGGGTAGAGGAATGTAGCCCCTGATTTGCTGAGACAGAGGAACAAACACAAAGACACAGGAGCGGGCCCATGGGAGACCCATAGGGTGGTCCTTTATGCCAGTAAGTATCTGACTGTCAATCACATGATGAGGTTAGTCTTTGCACTTCTACTCACCATCTTGATAACCTCAGGGATGTCTCTAAGATCTCTTGTTCCATTTCTCTTAATAAAAGGGAATAATAATATTTTCTCTGAACCTCAGTTTTCTCCTCTGTAAAATGAAAATAATATAACACGTATCTCACAGGAGCTAAGCGATGTGAAGTGGGCTCTGTAAAATAGAAGGCTGAAGTGTACTGAAACAGAACCTGTATGTCAACCCCATTCTTTTTTTTTTTTTGTAGTACGCGGGCCTCTCACTGTTGTGGCCTCTCCCGTTGTGGAGCACAGGCTCCGGACGTGCAGGCTCAGCGGCCATGGCTCACGGGCCCAGCCGCTCCGCGCGGCATGTGGGATCCTCCCCAACTGGGGCACGAACCCGTGTCCCCTGCATCGGCAGGCGGACTCTCAACCACTGCGCCACCAGGAAAGCCCTCAACCCCATTCTTGATTCATGTGATGTTAGCAGCACAGAAGCATCATCTAAGGACACAGCCTGAATCTGTACAAAGGTCCTCTCTGATCACAGGGCACCCTTATTTTCTCCATGTTTCCTGGAACCCAATAAATGAAATTCGGTCACATTTCTAGAATATCACAAAACACACAAAAGTCACTTGGAAAAATATGGTATGGGGTAGGAGAGAGGGGCTGTTAAACAGGACCACAGACTCAGGCAGTTAATGTAAATGAACGATGATCGATAACAACCCTCCCTTGGTCTTAGCGTTGGAGAGGTAATAGGGAGTAGTAGGGTCTGCGGTTTACTAGAGTATACTTGCTCTGTCTAGAGCGAGCAGCTTCTTCTCTGCTCCAGCCAGCTGTGCTATGTGATAATGCAGGCCTGCAGAGCTGTAACTTCAGATTTCTAGAGAGAAGCCAAAATCCATATTTTATGTGAAATAAATGTTGGCAAAATTCACATTTAAAAGGAGTGAGATAACAACTGTACCCTGTGGACTGCCAGATTGTGATTTCAGAACTAAACTGTCGAATGACAGAATTAGCCACTAAATTAGCCAGCTGCTTTCCAGATAGTTTCTTGGCTGCTGTCTTGGGACTCTTAATGTAATTCCCATTCAGCTCCTAATAGCTCTACGCACTTCTGGCAAATAATGAGCACTTACTATTCACCTACTATGTGCAAAGCAGATACTAGACATCATATAGTGGGATACTAAAAACAAAACAAAAATAAGGACAAGACACAGTCTCCCTACTCCCACTCCACATCACCTCACTCCTGTAAATGTAAACTGCAACACCCAAAGGTAGATTCTGATACCTACTGGGTGATTGTTCAGAGATAATAAGTGCTTCAGGAGTTTGGACAGACCGAGAGCTTTCCATGTGGTGGTTTTTGAGAGCTGCCCGGAGGAGATGGCTCTTAGGTTTCGGGGTGCCTGGGGTTGGGATCAGCTGATCACATGCTTTGGCAGAGATAGGGGTCCACATACCAGTAGAATCTGCAGCTATTGCAAAAGATCCGTGCCGTGTAGTTTTGGGGAATTGTTCCGGAAAGGTAAACTGGACCCCCAGGATAGACTCTTCAACGCCAGCTGGGGAATCTGGGCTTTATCCTGAAGATTCAGCAGAGAGGTGGTGGGTTGTAGTGGGGTGAATTTGATGGAGAGAGACCCCCTTATCCTGCTTTCTCGAGGATGAGAAGTCTGGGTGCAGGCTCCAGGGGCCCCTCCATTTCGACTCTTCACCTCTTGTGTTTTATTTCAGTCCACACAGAAAAGACAAGCAGGACGGAACCTCCCCAGACAGTCTCATGCAGGCTGTGCTTAAGTGGGGCTGTGCAGGGGGAAGGGGTGGGGCTGGGGGGTGGAGGAGGCCTTCGTGGTAATGACCTGGATCCTGAAACAACTCGGAGAGGCAGCGGCGCTTTTTAACAGGCAGTCTTTCCTTTTTTTAACGATGGTTTCATTTTACATTTTTATTGGCCCTGCACTGATTGTTCTCGGGCTCTCTGATGGGATATGAGATGCACTGACAGTTATAGAAATCAAAACATTAATAAATCACGAAGTTCATAACGTCTGATTTGCTTCTAAATGAGACAGAACTGTTATCACCATAAAGTTGCACATAAAATAAGCCCAATTGTGATGTAGTGTATAGTCTAATCAAAGGCATTTGAGTGAATAACCTTTCCACCAAAGAAGGAAACAATCAAAGCTGAATAACTTCATTAATAATTCAAGGTGTGTCTGCCAAGTCTTCATTTATTAAGTGCACGGTTAACAGGCTTCGGAGCTGAGTCCTGGAGATGACACCTTGCCACCTTCTCCCTGCCTCTGGGCAGGCAGGCAGACATTCTCAGACAACCTGGCTGCAGTCCTTGCATTTGGCAGCTCCTGTTCCAGTTGAGGGTAACATCCAGTTCCCTTCTCCAGCTAAGAAATGGACCATAGCAATGCACACTGTGTCTGGATTATTAAGGGCAGAGGACATGGAGCCAGGTAATAACTCTAAGGGAGGAGAGGCAGGAAATTCTCTCAATGACCGGCAGTTATTATGTCTATTTGCTAACACCACAGGCCCTGCATTTCTGGTGTCTACCACCCACAGAAACTCTGCCCTGTTCCCTGGCAGTCTGCAGACCGAGATGCTTAACAGCTCTTTCATCCAGAGTCTTGTGTTTGCTTATGTCCATTGCAGTTAATATAGAATGATAATATTCGCTTTAGCTAGTTAATGTCCAACCTGAACTGGCAACTGGGTGCCTATCTGACAGAGTAAATCACAGAACAAGAAAATTTTCCTATATCGAAGAGAAGCACACATAATTAACTAGATCCATCAGAAAAGTAATCATGACCTAGAAAGTGTCTAACAAACATGATTATTGGATTCTGCTGTTGAGAATGACCCTTAAAATCACAATCTTAATACACTAGAAGGTGGGAATAACAGTTTTGTGCACCTACTGTATGCAGAGAGCACTTTATATATCTTATCTCTTTAGATTCACAGCTACAAGATGGGTATGATTATAACTCAAATTAGTCTAATGACCACATACCTCCTACGGACAGTGAGATGATTAGATCAATTCTAAAACTATTAGCATGCTCTCTGAGCTCACCAAGACAGGCACTTAATATGAGGATACATTAATACTGAATTCCAGAAAAAGCTCACTTGGCCAGTCTCCATTATTTCCCTGCTTGTGATTATTCTGTATGGCATACAGGAGTTTATTTTTCCACTAACAAAGAAAGGGTTTATTTGGTTGGGTTACAGGGGCTAAACCTACTCTGTGAAATTGAGTATTTCACTAGTATTGAACTGGCTTTCAGGTCTTTAGTACATGAATTTGGGATAGTTGAGCATAAGACAGTTCTTCTAAAATAGTAGTTATAATGTGATGGAGTCAGGTCATACTGGTGAATCATGGGTTTCACTTCCCAAATCCATATTCAGTGACTTCATGTTGATAGTCTGAACTAGGCTATGATGGGAATATTTGCTCCAAGGATATTGGAAAATTCTATCAAGCAGGCTTCTCCCCCACTCCCCCAAGAGCCAGTTGTTAAACACTTACCAGCGCATCAAAGCAAGCCCTCTGCTTGGAAACCATCACTCAGGAAGTTGTCAAGTTATCTGGATGGCAGTTAACTACTCTTCAAAAAGCAGACTGAAAGACTGACACCTTAGCCTGACCTTGATCCAATGAGTTTCCATGAATGAGAAAATTCTATGCCAACTTGAGGTAAGTCTTTTTTTTTTTTTTTTTTTTTTTTTGTGGTACGTGGGCCTCTCACTGCCGTGGCCTCTCCCGTTGTGGAGCACAGACTCCGGACATGCAGGCCCAGCAGCCATGGCTCACGGGCCCAGCCACTCCATGGCACGTGGGATCCTCCCAGACCGGGGCACGAACCTGCGTCCCCTCCATCGGCAGGCGGACTCCCAACCACTGCGCCACCAGGGAAGCCCGAGACAAGTCTTATTCACATGGCAATTTTACTTTCCTTTGAGTAATTCCTTCAGCCTCTCTCTGTACCTTCATTTTTCCATCTTAATACTAAAAGCATCTAGACACTATTTTTTCCTCCACCTAATTTGCAATAAATCATTTTAGCCTCCCAGTCAAGAGAAGTAACAAAATCCCACCCATGTAATCCTCTGATTTCCTGCAGAAATATTCTAGAACCACTCATCCTGCATAGTATGCCCTCTGTCCCCAAAGCAGGGCAGCCACTGCTCATTAACTGACTGTCCCCATGTGCTGGAACTTCAGAGCAATGTCCAGATGAGACCAAAGGAGACATGGTGGGAGGTTTCCCCACTACTTCCTGAATACTAGCTGGTGGCAGGATATAACTAATTCCCCCCTAGAGCTGTAGAAACTGCTGGAGCTACCTAAATAAATCATCAAAAGTTTCATCCGGGGACACTTTTTCCAGACAAAAAGGTCCACTTACAACATTATATAGAGATTTTTGCTTGTGGTTGAGACACTGCAGTGAGCCTGACATTTATTTCTACTCTGCAGCCTGGTTGGGGGCTTAGCTGGACAGAAGTGTTTGCTTTGGAGATGAGGGGACACAAGAGTCCCTAACATATGTAGCCTTGCTCCTTGTCCTGAAATACCTTTTAGGGCTCCTTCCTGCCAACCCTGGGACGTAGGTGACTTAGTTCTTTCCCAGGAGTTTCTTTGTTTTTTCATTCTTGGTGAAAACTGTGTGAATGTTACACGGCCACACAATCAAAAGAACGGTGACTTATGTCACAATCTGTGTAGTGATTTTGTGGACTTCTAATAATTGCATTACATTCCTGACAATTTCTACCACTACCACCACCCCCAAGAAGTACAACGTGCATCTGACATGCCCCTTCCACACACCTCACCCAGTGTGCTGATCTGAAGGCCACCCTCAAAAACACCCCCATTTGAGGAGAAAGGTCAGAGAACTGAAATACTTTCTCTCTCTCTCTCTCTGTCTCTCTCTCTATATATATATATATATATGTACATATATACATACACACACACATATATATACATATATATATATTTCAAGTAAGTATATATATATTTTTTGAGACATTTAATCTGGAAAACCTCCCATCTGATGGAAGTAGCAGTACTCAAATATTATTTTTGGTAGGACTCTGTTTTCTTCAGAACATTTTCAGGAATAAGGTGTAAATGAATGAGAAACATATAAATTCAATTTTGTTTAAAAGGGTCAGGAGGGTTTCAAGATTAAGAGAACCAATGCTTGGAGCAAAACATGATTTGAGTTTTATTGAACCAAGAAGACTGAAAAAAATGTCTGGAACACTCAGAAAAATCTTTATCAAGGCTCAGCACTCCTGAGACTCATCGTTAAGTTTATAAAATTCAGAGCTGATGAGTTGTGTGCTGTGTGTGTCTGCTTGAGCTTATGACTCACCTCTAAGCCTTGGCTGTAAGAATCTCAGCTTCCAGGATTATACTTAAGGGTCCAAATGGAGCTTATTTCCCCCTCGGCTCCACACAGACACCAACAAGGATCTTCACCCCTGATTACCTTGGGTTAATCTGTCAATCAAAAGATGGTGTTAAAGTTGCCCAGAATAAACCAACAAACTATGTATAGGGGAGAGCAAAAAATTACATTTTCAAATGCCAGCATGCTATCACTAATATAGTCTCCAATGTAATGAACATAGTTTAGGCAACATTAAAAATGAATCTCTGGAAACACGAAAAATATGATAAAAGAGATAGCACAGCATTCAACTGCATGCACACTGTCACATAAATTATTTGCAGCTCGAGTATGTTATGCTCTTTTAAATTTCCCTCTGGGGGCCTCCCTGGTGGCGCAGTGGTTGAGAGTCCGCCTGCCGATGCAGGGGATGCGGGTTCGTGCCCCGGTCTGGGAGGATCCCATGTGCCGCGGAGCGGCTGGGCCCGTGAGCCATGGCCGCTGGGCCTGTGCGTCCGGAGCCTGTGCTCCGCAACGGGAGAGGCCACAACAGTGAGAGGCCCGCGTACAGCAAAAAAAAAAAAAAAAATTTCCCTCTGGGTACAGTTTTAATGGCATCCTACAAGTTTCAATATGTCATATTTTCATTGTCATTTACTTCAAAATACTTTCTGATTTCCATGAGATTTCTTCTTTGATACATGGGACACTTAGGAATTAGAACCATGTTGCTTGATTTCCAAACATTTGGAGATTTCCTTGTTTTCTTTTTACTCTTGATTTCTTGTTTAATTTCCCTTTGGACAGAAAACGTTCTGAATAATTTCAGTTCTTTGAACTTTTTTGAGATTGGCTTTAGGAGCCAGGAAACGATCAAATTTGGTAAGTGTTCTATGTGCACTTGGAAAGGGTGTGTATTCTATGATTGTTGGGTAAAGAGATCTACATGTGTCAGTGAGGCCAAGTTTGTTCATTGCATTGCTCATATCTTCTATACGCTTATTGATCTTTTTTTTATCAGTTTCTGAGAGAGGTGTTTTAAAATCTCCAATTCTGATTATGAATTTGCTATCTCTCCTTTTGGGTCTGTTAGCCTTTGCTATATATGTATTTTCAAGTTATATTCTTATTGCATACTAATTTAGAATTCTGTTATGTCTTCCTAGTGAATGGCCCCTTTCATTATGAAAACTCCCTCTTTCTCTCCAGCAAAGCTTCTTGCCTTAAAGTTTATTTTAGCTGATGTTAAAATAGCCATGACAGGATTTCTTGATTTGTATTTGCATGCTGTATCCTTTTACATTCTTTTACTTTTGCCTTTGCTGTGTCTTTATGCTTGCAAGCAGCATTTAGTTAAGGTTTGGTTATAACTTGAAGATTACTCTCTTGTATGGAAGATTTTCTGTTTGTCTTGTATTTCAGCAGTTTTACTGTGATGTTCCTAGGTGTGGTTTTTCTTTGTGATTATCTGCTTCAGGTTTGTAGTGCTTCTTGAATCTGTGGCTTGATTTATTATATCCATTTTTAAAATTCTCATTTATTTATCTCTTCAAATATTGCTTCAGCATCATTCTTTATCTCCTTCGTTTTTGGAACTCCAATTATACCTAAGTTAGAATTTTTCATCATGTCTTATGCTCTTATCTGTACTTCACATTTTTTTCTCTCTTGTGCATCAGTAAGTATATTTTTCTCTCAACCTATCTACCAAATCATTAATTTTCTCTTCATCTGTGCATAACCTACTGATAAATTGGTCTATTTAGTTGTTAATTTTGGATAATACACTTTTCATTTCTAGAATTTTAAACTTACTTTCTTGTATATATTCTGGTCCTCTGGTAAAATTCTCCACCTTTTTATCTATTTTCTTGAGCATATTTCATTATTATTTTAAAGCCCATGTTTGATTGGTCCAATATCTAAATCCCATAAATCTATTCCTACATTGCTATATTCTATCTTTTTCTTTTGGTCCTGTCTGTTAATATGCCTGGCAAGTTTTCAATGAAAAGTGGACATTAGAATAAAAAATCTGTAAACTACCTAGCTGAGCCTTCAACTTCTAGGAGGTAACAGAGTAGGGGCAGATAAACTTAATCCAAACAGGGAATGAGCTATTTTGAGGCTGGATTTCAATCTTTGTAAGGCCTGATCTATTTCTAACTTGTTCTTGCTCCTAGAATGTAATCCTTTAGGGGTCAAACTGAAAGCCTGGGTGTTTACCAGGAACCCTCCTCCTAGGAAGACCCAGAACTCCAGCACTTAACTCCCAACACTGTGAGCCTGCCAAAAGCTCCGTTTTGGCTCTACCACATTTTGGCCGTGGCTTTTGCTCAGTTTCTCTTGACCTGTATCACTTAGGAATTAGCAAAAGCCTTGAGGGAATAAGCAGCTAGGGCTACCAGGCTCATTTCTCTGTGGCCCCTCCAGTCTGGGCCCCTCAAGTCCTGAATGTCTTTGTGGCACTGATCCAATTTTTGTCTTCCCAGATTGCTGAGAGTTCTGCTCACATTCTTTGCTTAGCAGACCATTTTTGCTCAGTTTCTCAATCTCATTACCCATGCCACTTTAAACGCACTTGAGTTAAAAAGCAGCATTGATTGTCAGACTCACTCTAATGAGTTTTTCTTCCCTCCAGAATCGTGGTTTCTAAAGTTCAGGCTATCTTGGTAGGTCTCCAAACAGATGTGATTTTCTTAATCCTCCTTTTCTAGCTTTTCTCAGTGAGAGGTCAGCTCTGCTACAAGAAAGCTTACAATTCCAGGGACTTTTCTGCTTCTGTGCCTTTTCATATGCTGTTCCTTTGTCCCTCTTCCTTCAAGACTCAAATAAATTATCACCTCCCCTTGAAATCTTCCCTGCGGCCCCTTCTGGTCCCCTCCATCCAAGTGGCATTAGTTAAGAGCTTCCTCCTCTTGGCTCCCAGTGTCTTAGCCATATCCACACTGCTTGGAATGATTTGCCAATGAAGAATTCCAGACCAGCAATTCACAATATTCTACAAACAGGAATATTATATTTGGCCCATGCTGTATGTATAAATGTTAAATTCATTGATAACAGCTAGGAATCAGGACACAAATCATCTTTTAATAGTAGCATCTCTTGAAAAATCTGAAGATCTGGACTCACCAGGCTTAAATTCTACATGACAACAACTGGCTGCATAACAGCTATTTCCCTTTCATGGGGCAATGGCTCTCCAGTTCTCAGTTCCCACCACTCTCTATGGTTGTACATACATCATCCAACTCATCTAAATTAATTGGCATTTGAGTTTGTAACTCTTGGTCTATGTGTGTGCCCTACCCATCAGTCTAAGAACTCCATATGAACAGACATTATATCTTTTCATCTCTCTCCCAATACCTGTCACATTCCTGGCATGCCAGAGAAGGTCAGCCCATAGTTTTAGACATATCTCTGCAAGAATGCTACCCTAGCATTTTTAGAGCAGTAAAACTATTCTGTAGGATACTATAATGGTGGATACATGGCATTATACATTGGTCAAAACCTACAGAACTATACCACACAAAGAGTGAACTCAAATGTGAACTATGGGCTTTAATTAAAAATAATATATCAATCCTGGTTTTCCAATTGTAACAAATATACCACACCAATGCAAGATGTTAAAATAGGGGACACTGTGAGGGTGGGGTACATAAGAACTCTCTATTTTCTGTGCAATTTTTCTATAAATTAAAACCATTCTAAAAATAACCTCTACTAGTAGGGCTTCCCTGGTGGTGCAGTGGTTGAGAGTCCACCTGCCGATGCAGGGGACATGGGTTTGTGCCCTGGTCCGGGAAGATCCCACATGCCGCGGAGCGGCTGGGCCCGTGAGCCATGGTCACAGAGCCTGCACGTCCGGAGCCTGTGCTCCGCAACGGGAGAGGCCACAACAGTGAGAGGCCCGCGTACCACAAAAAAAATAAAAATAAAATAACCTCTACTAGAAAAACAAATAAATACAAATGCTACCTATCAGAGTGATAAAAGGGGGCAACTAAATCCAGCAAAATAAGTTTCTCCCATGGGATTCAGGTCAGGAGACAAGAGCAGAAATACTTACCAAAGGACACCCACCTATACCACCACTTTTAGGGGCAGCAGGAAAATAAGCCTTTCCTGCCTGGGGCTTTGGGTAAGGAGTGACTAAGACACACTTAAAAGTGGTGGCTGGTCTGCCATATGCACTCTTGGTCAGGGATACTGGAAAGACAAGAGGAAGTTCACATAATAGCCTACAGAGGAAACTAGGCTGACCCCCAAATCGGTCCAAAAAGGCCAGCAGGAGAGCAGCAAATAGAGCCTGTTTCCCACTCTCTGGGACCTGGATCCACCCTACTCCACCGTGCAATGGAGGATTTTCCAGGTCTGATGTTTTTCCTTATGTTTTACATTCAGTGTAATAGGAGATTTTGCCTTCAACCGCCCTGCCCACTCATCCGAATGTGCTAATTCATTTCTTCAGTAGCCCTTTTTCCTCTTCTGCATCTGTGTTACTTATCAAGCTTGAGAAGGAAAGAGAGAAGCAAAGACTTGTAGATTGTAAGCTCCATGAGAGCAGGGAACAGACTTGTTTCATTCACTGAGATACACATAGTAGGTACTTCATTGATAGTTGTTGAGTGAGTGAATAAAGAATCCTGCAAGAATGCAGCTTCAAATCACCAAGTGGCAGAGTGTGGCAATGGGGCCTCCGTTGTGGAGGGTTATCTTATAAGCCACTCTTCAATCAAACATGCAGGTATTTCCAAGGCCCATCCACATCCGTTCATCCTCTGCCCCATGGCATCCCACCTCTCTTCGGGCTGCATGGCTGCATGGCTGCGGGCATGCTCAAGGAGCTCCCTGCCAGGAGCCGTGGGCACTGCAAGGTGACCCGTTGCTCTTGCCTGTTCTGACCATGGGAGAAGGTCAGTCCCAGCTCTGTTAACAAGAGACTTCTTTGCATATGTCAAGCTGGATGGTGACCTGGACACCCTCAGAGCAGACTTTCCATAGAAAATAAAAGCGTGTTTTGCTTGTTTGATGAATGGTTTTGGTAAAATGTTTTCTTACTTTTTCTTAGACATCGCCTGGTGGCATTACCAGTATCAGAGAGGTAAAAAAGTTTAAACTAACTTGACTACTTTGGTCACATTACTTTCAGTGGGAGAGCTTCTTAATCAGGTATATATTTTGTAATTAGTCTTCTCACTGACCAACTTTCTGTGCCCCTTAACAGCAAACCCCACCTAAATAGAAACAGTTGGAAACATTCTTTTAGAGACAAGTTACAGGAAAAAATTTGCTCCCCTTAAGAAACTGATATGTTTTTCTCTCACAGACAATAAGATATATGTAAAATCTCAGAGCCAATTTGTGGCTCAAGTGTAGGAACTGCTTAGAACGAATGACCTGAATTTCTATGTTCTCTTTTTCCCCCGTGGTCTCGACCTCCTAATTTAATCAATATGTTCTGAGGCAGTTTTTCCTATTACCTTATCTCTTTTTATTTTATTACATGTATTTCATATAATCAGCTTCAAGTCCTTTGTGAAACAAAGCAGAATGTGTTTAAATAAACAAATAGTGAGGAAGAGAGAGGTGGTAGACTGGGTGATGTGAGGTAGGAGAATGGTAGTGGGTGGAAGGGCAAGTGGGTATAGATCAGGAGCCAAAAACTCAGATGCCTGCAGGACCAAGCAGGGAACACAACTGAAGTAAGCGAGCCAGGGGTGAACAGAGGGCGCACTAGAGGCTTTCACTGCTCAGAGGGCTCAGCCCCTGCTCAGCTCTGATAAGCTGTTACCTTGTGAGAAGTTGAGACCAAAGTTGTCAGAGAATCCCATTTTCCAAGAGACATCAGCAATCCAAACTTGTGCATGAATCTCTCCACTTTAAATGTTGGAAATTCCAAACAAAATTAAAACACATTTTATGGGCCACACAAGACCTATCTTTGGACTGTGTTCATGCCAATGACCAACACATTTTGTAACCTCAAAACTAAATGGGTGGCTTCCCTGGTGGCGCAGTGATTGAGAGTCCGCCTGCCGATGCAGGGGACACGGGTTCGTGCCCCGGTCTGGGAAGATCCCACGTGCCGTGGAGCGGCTGAGCCCATGAGCCATGGCCTCTGAGCCTGTGCGTCCGGAGCCTGTGCTCCATAACGGGAGAGGCCACAACAGTGAGAGGCCCGCGTACCACAAAAAACAACAAACAACAACAACAAACTAAATGGGTGGTTACACAGTCCAGTCCAGAGACCCCATGATGGAGAAAATATTTTCCAGTACAGGAAGAATGAGAGGGTCACAGCCATGGTCTTTGGTCGTGTAATGGTTATGGACCTAACAGAGGAGACCCTCAGCAGAGAGAAGACCAAAGACTTGGGCCGTCCTATTGCTCATAGTCTAAGGGCCTCACTTGTACACGGGCACAGAGCTTGTCAAAAGCAGAACTACTGCAAGGATGGTTACCATCAATTTGCAGTTTTGTGCTCGAGGGAAGCAGAAGCCGTTGTAGAGGCACATGGAAGCCAGATCTATAAAACAGGCCCTGGACTGGCTGGATTTGAGGTCCAGTTCTGTCACCAGTTGGCTATGTGACCTAGGACTCAGGCAAAGCCAGTTAGTGACAGAGTGTGGAAGACATCTCCTGTGCTAGAAGTCCTCAACATGGGCTCCATGTGTTTGAAAGATACAGGAACTCATGGAAAGTATAGGCAAAGTGCCATGGTTAGGTGCATTTTCTCTTTCTAAGAGGGCCTATCGCTTTCATCCACACTCAGAAGAGTCTGTGACCCCAAAACATTAAGGTCCACATAATCTGAATCATCTCCTCCAAACTTTCCTTCAGTCTGGGAATTACCTGTGTCGCATCCTCTACAGTTGGTTATTCTATCTTGCTTTAACTGCCCCCAGTGATAGATTGTTCGTCACTTTTTAAGGTACTTACAGTTAGAAAAACCTTGATCTGTTAGGACCCCCATCTTCCTAATATTCTGATGGAGAGGGTAATGTTCCCCTACTTCCCACCACACACAAAGTTTTAGTGGGACAACGGGCATGAAAACATTTTACAGAGTAAAAGTAGTTTACAAACAAAAGGTATTCTGATTTATTCTTGTTAGGTAGTGATCACCATTGTATTAGATCTCTGGGTTAATTTTTATCTTTATCATCCAAACTCAACCTGACTTAGTAACTGGCTCAACATTATTTTTAATAATAAAAATAATAATAACAAGCAACACCTGGCCTCAGAAACTCTTAACAAACCTCAGAAGAAACTGTCAAGGAGGCTCACATCTGTTAATTCTGTTTCCTCTTCCTCCAACCAGAGAGCTGGGCCACCCTCCTTCCCTTTGTGGGACCGCCTGGATAGCACTCAGAGGCTCCCCAGGGGAAAGCAAGGATTTTAAAACCTCCACAGCCCCTTTCAGAGTTTCTTCAGAATATATTTACAGTGGCCAGAACCATGAAGCATACAGAGAAAGAGAAGTGAGAGCCCATGTGAGGGAAAAGAATGCTTAAATTATGCAGAAGCCGTTCTAGAGGCACCCATAAGGCTGCTACGAGTGTGGGCAAATTAAATTAGTGTTTTCCATTCCCAAATCATGACCATGAGAGTCACAATCAGCACATTTTTATAAAGGAATGATTAAATTTGAGAACAGAGTATATCCCACATTACTGAGGGAAAGTACCATTTCATGAAATGGTACTCTATTTCATGAAACCCTTGCTTCAAAACATTTTATAAAATTTTCCCTTTATGTATACTGGATTGTGATGTAAATTGTAATTCTTACTATGAAACACAGTAAAAAAAATTCAAGAACCACTGGTTGAAGCCCCTAACACCCACCGTGTGGGCGATTTCCCAGCATCAGCATCTTGAATCCCAAATATGTAAATTTCCTTCAGCAACTGATGTTACTTACCATAGTCTGACAATTAGAGGGTGATGAAGAAGCAAAACAAAACAAAAGCTTAGCAGTCAATATTCAGATGTTACAGAATCTCTTCAATACAGAAACTGATCCTGCTGGTCAGACAGTAAACAAACCAGTTCTATCTTAATGAAGTGGTTTTAATATTTGATATATCTATAACCAGTGCATTTTTAATGAAAGAGACAGTTACCAAGTGCAGTTTCTGAGTCAGAAAGGTTCTCTCAAACTTCCGCAAAGAGATTTCCCTGAGCTTGTGAAGAATCTAATCACAATCAATACTGAAAAAGAAAATCTTTTAAGCTTCTGGATAAGATAACTCGGAAATGTATACTAGATGCCTTCAAAAGTACACCTTTTCTTCCAAAAATACATTTGTGTCTTCCTTATTTACATTTTAATATAACTTTCACCTCTTTTCAGGGTTAAACATCTGTGCATTTTTAAAAATAAAATTGCTATTAAATCTAATGCTAGGAAATTTAAACCAACAACTTGAATTCTAATTTTAAATGAGTTGAAAATATATGTGAGTATTCTGAATTAGGCTTACGTGGGGTTTTTTGTTTGTTTGAGAATGCTGCAGTATTTAAGTAATTGCTACTTAACTTGTTAGCTAGAAACATAACAGTATTTAAAGGCTCTATTCAAATTATAAGGAAATTGGCCACTTGCAGCTATTCTGCATAAACAGAGTCTTATTTATATTGAATAATCTGCTTTACTCTCCGTAGGATAAGATGATATGTGTTTCCCAGTATGTAAGAAAGATGACAATTGGGAATTGTTACCAGGTTCTTCTGTCTCTCCCTTGGAACCTTACCCAAATGTCCATTACCTTAGAGAGGAGATATAAGATATAAACTCACTTTGACGGATTCCTTTTGCATTGAGATCAGGGTCTCAAAGGAAAAGTGACAATTGCGGAGAAAATCTGATGCAAAAGGACTGACACTGGCTAGGGAAATACACACAGCATAATGCACCTGCTCATCCTGTTCTCTCAGATAGAAACTCAGCCTGTCTTCACTCTCCATCATCATGGAGTGATGCCCATCTCATCACTACTCTTGCCAGCCCATATTTACAGTTGTTCAATACATGGATTTGGTGATACCTGCATGGCAATAATGGGCCAAGAAGGTTAGATGGCAATTGATTCTTGACTGGAGTAAATTTATAGAAAGCATTCTGGCAGCGCCCAGAGGAAAACACTCACTTACCTTCTGTGATGGTAAAACGTTGAGAGTTACACTTATATAGATTTTGTGATCCTACAGTAGGAGATGGACAGAGCAATGGGATGCTTTAAATGACACTTTCTAAATAACTAGTGCAAAATTATATTGCATTGTATAATAGTACGTGTAGGAGGGATAAACTACGACTTAAAACAACTGTTTTTAGAGCCCTTCAAATACTTCAGAAACTTTCATTTATATAAAGTAGCTCCCATTTAAGTCATTTTCCTATTATTTAAGGATGTCTGGTAGATATTACAATACCGGGAAAGGCATTCACATTTTTAAATTAATACTTAACATGCTGTAATTTGTACTTTTTGCCAGATCAAGCTAGTCTTCCTCTAGTTTCCTAAATGGTGAGAGTTTACTCCATGGTTTTTTAAATAAATTTGTCTCCCTTTGCTGTTTGGAGGATGTTAGTCAATCTGCTCACTTACCTGTGTCTCTAGAATATTCAGATGGTTCAATGGGCAGCAAACTGAATATGCAGAGCAATTATTTTGAAAGAAAAGGAAATGTTTTCCTGTGGACTTATCTTTAGCACTTCTGCCCTCATCTCCACTCGGAACACGTTTATCTCCAAGGCTGAAGCTCCCTCCCTAGGTGGTATCCGACACAGCTGGAGTAATGGCTGGACTGATGGTAAGACAGAAAGTGACTGAGCAGGGAGGTGGGGTTCAAAGCAGGAAGGTCATGTGCAGTGTGACCCCCAGCCCATGACCCTATGTCTCAGGTCACCACACCACCCTTTTGACAGCCCAGACTGTGTGCTGACAAGTGACCGCCAAGGTTAGCTGCTTCCATGCCATCTCCTCTGGTTCCAGATAAGATTGAAGACGAGTTGGAGATGACCATGGTTTGCCATCGGCCTGAGGGACTGGAGCAGCTTGAGGCCCAGACCAACTTCACCAAGAGGGAGCTGCAAGTCCTTTATCGAGGCTTCAAAAATGTAAGACCCACACGGCCTCTGAAGGCCCGGGCAGGATTTCCCATTTGGCACTAAGCTCTCCCAAATGCCAAAGGGACCCATCAGAGAGATTTTTGCACATGTGTAGTTGTAAAAGGAAGGCCAAATCTATAAAGGAAACAGGAGAGCACGGTCACCTGGCTAGAGGAAGATGCCAGGCAAGAATGAGGCAGTCTCAGTAGATGGGAAACTGGCCAACAGCCCAGAGACTTCACAGGATGGCACAGCCTTGGCCCAGATACTAGCCTTAGCATAACCCATTCACACTGTCAATATTGTTGGTGCCCCAGAAATGATGGGATTTAGGTCTGCTGCTAACCAAGCTCACAGACTGAAGTACAAGCCTGATAGCCAATGTATTAATTTACCTCATTATTTCATATATTTAACCTCATGATAGCCTTGCTGAAAAGGTACTGGTAGCCCCATTTTACAGGTAAGGACACTGAGAATCAGAGACTGACTCACCCAAGTTACAAAGCTTAGAAGGGGCTGAACCAGGATCCAAACCCAGGTCTTTCTAATCCCAAAGCCCAGACTCTTTCCACCTCACAGTGCCCGTTCTCTGATGACATCTCATCATTTTGCAAAGCAGCTTCAGTCCTAAGGTGGAACTATCTCCCAGCCACTCACCTTGGAGATACAGAGGTGCACAGGTGGTTGCCCAGTCCCTGCCCACCAGGGATCACAAGGAACCCCAAGGCTCTCAGACACTCCCGCTAACTCTCCCCCCTTCACACAGGAGTGCCCCAGTGGTATGGTCAATGAAGAAACATTCAAGCAGATCTACGCTCAGTTTTTCCCGCATGGAGGTGAGTCCGATCTTGAAACAGATCCCCCCTGGCTCCCTCTCTTCATCCTCTGGCAGCCTTCCTTCCTCCATGTTCATACTTCCTTGTTATCTGCCTCCTCTTCAAGGTTGGGGAGAACTCAGCAGAATTCCTCCCTTATTGCAAGGTGTGGAATTCACTAAAGCTTTAGCAGAAAAGAGCTCTGAAAATGGACCTTCTCCCAGAGAGGAGAGTGATAAAGCAATATCACAAAATCACCTAACAGCTCTATAAAGCTGCGATCCGGGCAACTACGTCTCAGAGAGGCTAAGCAGTTCACGGAAGATTGCACAGCTACTGAGTGGCAGACCAGAATTAGATCCCAAAGTGTCTGTCTAAAGCTTTGCCATGATAGGCCTACCATTGTGCTATACTCCATCCTTTCCTTAAAACAGTTTTCCTTGAAAAAGAACTTTAGTAAATACCAGAGACTATAAAAATAAAGGAATCCAAAAAGATGCAGGTTGAATAAAATAGTGCTTATAAATCAGGTTAGCAATTGTGCCAGGCTCACAGCCGCTATGTCACTCTGCCTGACTCCTACAGGAACCTGCTCTGACCCCACGGGTCTGGGTCATCAGAGGTTCTTCCTGTGGCTTCAATGTGTCACATGCCAACTTACTTCCTGCCCCAGGAGCCATCTCCTGCAGGACCCCTTCCCCGGGTCCTGATGAAACAGAGATCCAAGTGTCCCAGACACTTCTTGGGCTCCATTTCTCATGGACCTCTTCAGCAGCCTTCTTAGGTGTGGGACCCAGTACAGGACCCCTCCCCCAGGTGGGAGCAGCTTCACCCCATGCAGGCCCCAGAACCGATGTTTGTTGAGTCCTATGGAGCCACTCTTATATTGAGTTTTGACTATGTGGCAGGCTTGATGATGGTTTTGATGCTATGGCTATGTGAAAAGTTTAACATTGTGCAGAGATGGGAAGGTGAAGCTCAGAGAGGTTGTGTTAGATGCCTGGGGTTGCACAGCTAGGTAGTAACAGAGCTGCTCTCCAAGTCCAGGTCTGTCTGCTCCCTAATGGGTGCTCATTCCGTGGCATTGTGCTGCCACTCAGAAGAGCACCTTCTCCACACAAGTACCGTGTCATTCATCCAACAAGAATTATACACATAGGCAGGAGCGTCTCTCTCTGGGGATGGCTAGACTTAGGAGCAAGGGCCTGTCTCAGCTCTTGCCAGAACTTCCCACCTAAACCCCAGAAAAGCCAAACAGGTCCCAGGTCACAGCAGCAGTTTTTCCCACTCTATAATCTTCTCCTTTCTATCACCCTAGCATCACTCTCTTTTTCTTACTGTTTTCAAGTGATCTCACTCCCCTCTGCAGGACCCCTGCTCCCATCACCTGCTTTTCCTTCTGTGCCTTGCAGATGCCAGCATGTATGCCCATTACCTCTTCCACGCCTTCGACACCACGCAGACGGGCTCCGTGAAGTTCGAGGTATGCTTGTCTCTGAGAGGCCCCGGGTCCCCATCACTCTTCCTCTAAACCATGGAGATGTTAGGAGAAGGAGTGGACCATCAAATGCTTCAGTCCTTTACCATTTAACAAGGATTTCCTGAAGAGAGAAGAAGCAACTGCCCTTACCCTCCAGGAACTCAGGACCTCAGGGACTAGCGATAACAGTCTAATCGCTCACATGCACACCGCGCTGACCATGCTGCAGTCTCTGTACTTAGTGCTTTGCATGTATTAACTCATTTAATCCTCACAGTAACCCTAACAAGGTACGGTTCTATTATTTATTATCAGTTTACAGAAGAGGAAAGTAAGGCAGAGAGAGATTGAGTGGCTTTCCCAGGGTCAAACAGTAAGTGGTAAAGGAGGGCTTTGAACTCAGGTGGTATGTTTCCAGAGTCCACGTTCTTAGCCAGATGATGCCACCACCTGTACAATAATTGTAGCCATGGGATAAGGCAACAGTAGGTGTCAGTACACACTGAGCTCCGTTCTTCCTCCAGAAGTTCCTTCCCAAAAATGGGGCAAGGTAGGCAATGGAAGGGGGGTGGGGCTGTTCACTGAGCTTGGCCACATCCTTCTGGGGACAGAGGGCCTGGGAGATACCATTCTGTAAAAGCAGTCACAGAGTCTGACCCAAAGACAGAGCTTCACCCCACCCGATGGCTTGGTGGTTAATGTCTCTCATGCCTCTTCCACTTCTCAGGACTTTGTAACCGCTCTGTCAATTTTACTGAGAGGAACCGTCCATGAGAAACTAAGGTGGACATTTAATTTGTATGACATCAATAAAGATGGATACATAAACAAAGAGGTAAGTGAGCTGAGGCCAGGGGCATGAGAGAGCTACAGGGAAGGCACCTAATTAGAGAGAAAACAGCCTTAGTCATGAGGATGAAATGGTCCAAATGAGGAGGGATCTGCTTTGGGGCAGAGGCGGTTCCTGACAAAATGAAGGTCACCTTTGACGCCCCCCCGCCATTGCCCTACCCTGCCCTGTCCACGGGCACTCAAGAAAGGGTTAAGCAGATTCATCCACTCTCACTTATTCAATGCACATTCTAAAGGAGGTATAAATAATTTATTTCAGTGTAGAGTAACTCCTCCCATGGGAATTTGCATTTTAACAGGTTAACAGCCACAAGTTAAAGGTAAAAACTGGAATAGTAGCATTGCAGGCATCACCTAGAAGAGAAAAGGGAGATCTTTGAGGAAGAGGAGATTCCAGTTGAATCATATTAGCCACAACCTATTTTGCTTACTAATAAAACCTCAGAAGGGGGTCAGGTGCAGCCATCTCTAAATAAATCATCACAAATAAATTTCTGAATCTTCACTGCTTGACACTTAGAGCCTCAAAGTATATGTGGTATCTAGATAGTGAAATACCCACAGGTCTATCTCAGAACTCACTTTGGAATCTACTGTATCCTGGTATCTCAGTCAAAGCTTGGATTTAGCATCTTATAGCATCCCACTTCCTGGGCTCCTATGTGCCAGGCACAGGGCCTGGAGTTACAAATGTCATCTCTAATCCTCACCTGAATACTGCGGGTTTCTCTCCAATTTTCATTCCTCATTCATTCAGTCATGGATTTGCTCAACATATATTTGAGGGCTTATTAGGTGTTCTAGGTGCTGAAGATAAAGTGGTGAACAATCCCCAAAATGTGAAAATCCTAATATCCACTAATAGCAGATGTGGTAAGAATTCCAGTAATACATATAATGGAATGACAGGTGGCGATTTAAAACCATGTAAGAGCAATAAGATATAAAAATTTATATGTTACATTACATTTTAAAAATCACTTTATACAGTAGTATGTATAATATTATCTCAACTTTGTAAATAATTAAATGCTTCTATATATACTCAATATATTATACTCGAAAATACTCAAATACTACTTTACAAAATATATAAGGACCCTAAAATGAGACTTATAACAAGATCTTCAACCTTGATTCAACCATTATTCCATCACTGAATAATCTTACTAACTCCTGCTCCCTTTTTTTAGTTTGCAAACTAGACAAAACTGTCCCCATTAAAACTCATCAGACCTTTCTGGATGGCAGGATTAATAAAGTACTCCTTAAAAGGAAAAGAAAGTGTGAATAAGCAGCTTCTTAGAAAAGATAGCTGAATCTTCCCCAGGCAGTCATTTGGAAATAGTTTCTCAAAACTGTAGGCAATGAAAATCCTGAGAGAGCAATCAAAATTTATCTTTCAGTCTTTTATGTTATAAAAGTTACTCAGGAAATAAACCTATAGCCATATGGGTGTTAAGGATTTGTAACGCATACATCTTTAATTAAACACATGGATAGAGGTATATATTTCCTAGTTCTGTCCATTGTTAGGACCTAAGAGCAATGACACTCCCGGAGCAATGAGTAGACCTAGCCCCAAGACCTTGGTTTACAAATATCATTCTCCAATAAAAGGAACCAGCCTCCTTGGACTTGGTTGATTCCAGGCCTGGGAAAGAGAAAATACAAGAAGATGATCCTGGAGCATCTTGCAGTGCTGAAAAAATAGGAGTGCTATTTAAAAAAAAGAAAAGATGGCGGTGGTGGGGGGGCGGTATGTCAAAAGACCACAGAAGTCAGCCTAAAGGAGTTCCAAACAGCCAAAGCCAGAACAATTTGAGCAACAAAATACAAATGGATAGTTTTGGGTTATAACCTATAAAATAAAATAAATGTCCATGAGTCCTAACTAATATATATGTACGAATAATATATTATGTATTTAAATAAATAATAAATATGTATTTAAATCAATGAATACATAAACAAATGGGGGAGGGGAAGGACAACTCTTCCTTAAAGAAGAATTCCAATTAATAAACATCGAAGGAATAAAGGAAATACAAAATCCCCATTAAGCAAACATTACAGTAATAATTTTTGCAGGCAAGATCCACTAACAGATTCTAAGATCAGTGGAGAAGCTTGACAGGCACCACCTTAATCAAGTGATCAAGGTTAACATAGCCAGTAATAAGACACAGCAACACCATGTACCTCTTTGATATGTTGCACCAAGAAGGATATAACATCACTTCTACGGTGTTCTTGTCAAAAATGCATAACTTCAGTCTAATCATAAGACAACCAGGGACTAACCCAAACTGAGAGACATTCTACAAAATAACTGACCAGTACTCATATCAAAAGAGTCATGGTCTCCAAAGACACAGTCAGAACGAGGCACTGTCACAGATCAGAGGAGACTAAGGAGACACAACAACTGAGTGCGACGTGGGATCCTTGAACATAAAAAGGCACTGGGGAAAAACCTGATGGAGCTTGAACAAGCTCTATAGTTTAATAGTTTTATGGCATTGTTTATGGTGTTGTAGTTAATAGTATTGTAGCATTATTGCTTTCTTAGCTTTCATCATTGTGCTGTGGTTATGCAAGTTGTTAGCACTGGGGATGCTGGGTCAAAGGTATACATGAATGCTCTGTACTATTTTTGCAAGTTTTGTGTAAGTCTAAAATGATTAATAATAGGTTAAAAAACAAAACAAAAACAATTAAATAAAATAGACACATGGAATGAGGAGTAGCAGCAAGGAACCCAAGATAGAAGCCGTCCCCCGGGTCTCTGTAGACACTCCATCAAATATCCTGAAGACAAGGCTGCCTTCCTACATTCGTTTACCCCGTTCCAAGTAGGGGATGGGGAAGCCCATGGAACACTACTTCTGGTCAGTGTGATCAGGAAAACACCACAGAGCCACTCAACAGTGACTGGGCTCCCAGCCCATGGCAGGCATGGTGCCAGGTGCAGAGAACTTAGCAATGAAGGATCAAGCATGTGTCCTCAGAACTCACATTCTTAGGGAAACAGATCTATAGAGCAATAAAAAGAACAAGTTAGTTATTTTAATGTGTATGTGCTGGTCACTTATTCCGTATCAATGAAAGATTAGAAAGGAAATAGGAAAGAATTTGTAACATCTGTCTGGCCCCATCAATCAAGAATGGTAATTTTTGCCTTTGTAGAAAGGGATCTTTTGGTTACAAAGCTAGAAAATCATCAACATAAACGAACTTAAGCTGAGAGATTTCTTGTAAAGATATAGGTAGTTTCTCTAAAAAGTCTTTTAAAAAATAAATAATTCTTTAAAGTGAAAAAGAAGATATAGGTCATTTGGTGTAACACATTTAATCCCCATTCAAGCTAGAAAGTTGTTAGTCTCCCCCCATGTCACACCAGTCTCCTCTTCTTATTCCTCTCTTTCCTCTCCCTCCTCCAGCATTGTCTTAGATCAAGTTGGTCACACTCTCCTCTGCAGGAATGATAGGTTCGGTTGGCAGCAACATGGCGGGGGGGGGGGCGGGGGGAAGACCTCAGAGGAGGTTTTAGTGGATAGGGTAACCATTCTCAGACGCTGCCTCTCCGGGGCTTCTCTTGGTCCCTGTTACTACCTCTGTCTTCTTCAACTGCTTTTCTCAGAGAGAGAGAGAGTGTGTGCGTTTGTGTGTGTGTGTGTGTGTGTGCACGTGTGCTTATGAGAATATTTCTCTGTCCTCCCCCGTGTCCCACCTCCCTTCTCCCTCTACTCTCCTCACTTCTCTTCTTTCTCTCCCTTTCTCCCAGAATTCCTCTCATCTCCTCTACCCCACCTGCTCCAGTCTACTCTTTATGGAAGTTCTTCCCTGTAATAGAATAATTTTCGGTGTCTGCTCTCCCCTGATCTCAGCTAAAACCCGGAAGTGGTTTGCCCGTGGCACCAACTCCAACTCTTCACTCAAACTTCCCAAGAGATAAAAATAGAGTGGCTCAGCTCTGTAGTTGGATGCCCACATTTGTTCCAATCAGCTGTGGTCACAGTGACAGGTCACCTGGTACAAACACAGCCACCCAGGCCAACCATTCAAAGGAATTATGGAGCGGAGAGAGGGTCTTCCAAAAATGGGGTGTGGGCTGATCAGTACACAAATATGTCCGCTCACATCCCACTTATAACCCCTCACTGAGGAATGCTCAGGAAGAGGCAAGCTACCCAAGAGCTTCTGACGACAAAGAGAATTTTCCACTGCCCTCTCTCTGGAAGGAGGCTCCCAGAATATAGCCCCTTCAGCTTGCTTTCTAACTCCCTCTCATCAATTGAAGAAGTTCCTTTTAAACACTTTCATTCTCAAGGGGGACAAAGAGCCCCAGACTGTCACCCAGAAGAGCTTAACTTCCTGGTTCCCACACTGTGTGCTTCTGTGTCCCCTCTCCAGGAGATGATGGACATTGTCAAAGCCATCTATGACATGATGGGGAAATACACGTATCCTGTGCTTAAAGAAGACACTCCAAGGCAGCACGTGGATGTCTTCTTCCAGGTAAGAGCACACACCTGTGCGTGAGCTTTAAGCTCAACTTAGATCAGTCAACCCACAAGCCTCTGAGCGGTAGTTTGTGTCCAAGCCTGCCCTACAGATGGTAGGAAACAGAAAAGAATTACAAGATGTCTTGGCCTCCAGGAATAGATTATCTCATTAAATGGACAAGTATGCACTACAGAAGAGAATAAGGAAGAATATTATTAAGTATAAGTGGTAGAGTGTGGACCCTAAATTCCATAAAAATGGGGGATCAGAGTAAACAGAGAAGACATCATTAAGCACATCTGTGTAGGTGTTAAGCATTTGTGTCTGGGGAGTAAGGGGAAATCAGGTGGAAACTAGGGTGGCTTGGAAACTAGGGTGAGCTCTTTAGACCGAAGTGTTTAGCCTTGCTCTGGTAAAAAGTAGGTGCTGTTAGTCCGTGAATAGAAGAGTGGCAAAATCTTAATGGTGTGCTAATAAAAAAATTAACCTAGCAGGAGAGTATCAGAGAACATCAGAGCTCATTCTAGTCTAATCCTCTCACTTTGCAGATGGGAAAAGCAGAGACTCAGAGAGGCTTAAAGACTCACTCAAGGTCACACAGTAAGTGACAGAGACAGAAGTAGAACCTCTCATGTCCAGTGTTCTTTCTGCCAAATGGACAGGCTAGAAGTGAGACTCCCGGGAAAGGCATGTTAGGGTGTCAGCAGAATAATCTGGTGATGAGAAGATGAGCATCTACAGCAAGTTTTTTAATTTGAAGGAAGCTCATGGGGGTCAAAGTGCTGTAACCAGGGCCTGGGTGGAGTTGTCTGGCCAGTGAAAGACCATCCTAATTCTCGGGGGAATGTTGGTTAACAGAAAGCAAGTTTTGGAATGAATATCACCAGATTCTTTAAAGTGCTTCTTGTTGGGTCTTTCAGAAAATGGACAAAAATAAAGATGGCATCGTGACTTTAGATGAATTTCTTGAATCCTGTCAGGAGGTAAGGAGAGATCTCAGGGCAGAAAACTTCTATATCTGGGAAAGGAAATCTGGGGCTTGGGGACAGGCAGAAGGGAGAAAATGAGAAACCTGCAGTTTCTCAGATTAGAGCCACCACCATCACCATCACCAGCAACAACTCAATTTCAACAATCTCCACTCCTCAGACTGGTCTGTGGCTAGTCTTGGGTAAGCACAGGCTGAGCCACACAGACTAAGAAGGGGGATGTGAAAGCCCAGAGGGGGTCTCTGTGAAACTACAGACTTCCAAGTGGGCAACACTGTCATTTTTCAGTCTTCCTCTGGCTTGATGACCCACTCCCCAGACTACAAGGGAGTAGCTGGAAAAAAAATCTAAAGCTGTGATTCTTAAACCATAGTGTGCATAAGAATTGCCTGGGATGATTCTAAAAATGCACATTTCCAGGCCTCAACCCAGAGACTCTAGATCTGGGATGGGGATCTAGAAATCTTCATGTTAACAAAAGTGCCCTGACCAATGCTTCTAAAACTTTCATGTACAAACCAGCCTCCTTGAAGTTCTTGTTAAAATGCAGATTCCCATTCAGAAGGTCAAGGGTGATGCTGATGTTGCTAAAAGGATAAACTGGCCCCAGAGTCAGCCAGAGACTGAACTGGAAATAATTGCTTTCCTCTAATTTAGAAAATGCATTTATACTCCTACATTTTCTCAGAAAGGTGCACAGTTACTCTGAGTTCCAGCCAATAAGAACTGCAAATGCAAGAAAGCAGGGGAGACATTATTAACATGTAGTGAACACCTACCAAGTTTTAGGTACATTAAGTAAACCTCACATAATGTAAAAAACCCTGAGCAGTAGGGTCACTATATAGTCAAAATATTTAATAACTAGAGTAGACTCAGAATTGATCATTCTTAACTGACTTTGACCAATGCCCTGGAGCAGTGCCCTAAAGAACCCCTGCTAAAGTTGGTATTAGCCTGTTAGTTGGTGGATCTTTCAGTAGTCTAGGGGTTCTGGACCAGTTACCAGGTAGCCAGGTAGCTAGAGAGGTTCAGGTCAGCAGCTATTTACCAACAGGATTAGAAACATTTCCACACTTTAATCATTATGAACTAGCTGAACATCAGTATTCATCATACCCATTTTAAAGAAAACTGAGGCACTGCAGTTTAAGAGATGTGGTTAAAGCACAATAAGTGATAAAGATGGAACTTGAACCCCATCGTTCTAATTTTAAATACCATGCCCTAGTGTACCATGCTTTTTTGACTTTGCTTAACAGTTTTTTAATCAATTTAGTTTCTCACATTAGCAAGCAATATTAATTAACTCACTTCTTTTTCACAACCCACCCTATAAGTAGATACTGTGATCAATGCCATTGCACACACGAAGAAACTGAGGCACAGAGAGACTAAGTAACTTGCCTAAGGTCACTCAGCTCGTAAGTGACAGAGCCAGGATTAGAATCTAGGCAGCCTGACTTCCGAATCCATATACTTAACTGTCAGGCAATTATACCTCCCTGTTCTAGAAACTTTTAAAAGATTTCAAATACCCATAATCAACTTTGTTGATTTTCTCTACTTTAGGTCTGCTTTCTAATTCATTTATGTGTGCTCTAAATTATTTCCTTCCTTCTGCTTTTTTATTTTAATTCAATTTTTTAGGTTTTCTTTCTAGATTTTTGAGATGGCAGTTTAGATCATTGATTTTCAACCATTCTCTTCTAATATATGCATTTAAAGGGATACATTTTCCTCTGAGTACTGCTTTAGCTGAGTACTGCTTTAGATCCTCAAAATGTTGATATGTCACATTTTCATTATATTTTAATTCAAAATATTTTTCTCTGACCCATGGAATTAGAAATGTGTTGTTTAATATCTAAATATTTGAGGATTTTCCACATTCCATACTTACTACTTAGAGAATATACAATAGAAAAATGTAAACTCAAATAGAATAAAAAAGAAAAAAACATGTGATCATCTCCATAGGTATAGAACAAGCATTTGATAAAAATGCAATTGCCCACAGCTTCTTAAAAGAAGTAGTCCTCGCTGGTTTACTGGAAAATTTGGGTTTTTCTTTTCTGAATTCCTCTTTAAAGCCAGAGAAGGTGCTTCTCCCTTTGAACTTCTCACTTTCTAGGTCCCCACCTACCCCTTACTCCCTGTTTCTCATACCCTTGCAGAGTTCTTTCTGAATAGGAAACCCATTCTGGAGATTTGCTCTGGAGATGTGAGAAGTTACAGAGCTTCTCAGGGAGAAGCCTCAGAGAATTCTAACCATCCTCTTCTCTCCCTCCTCCCATCCCAGGATGACAACATCATGAGGTCCCTCCAGCTGTTCCAAAATGTCATGTAACTGTGAACACAGCCATTCGGCTCTCAGAGACGTTACGAAACAACCAGCTTAACACCTTGATCGGCCCTCCTTCTGATTTTACATGCGGACTCTTGGGACAGAAACACATTTTGCACTTTGGAAGAATTCTCTGCAAAGACATTTTGTGGAACCCAGGATCACGTGGCTCAGTCTCTGATTGCCCGCTCTTCCTCCTCCCGCTTCTTGAGAGAGACAAGATGAAATCGGGTTTGTCTTGGAAGCATGCTCCTCTCTTCATACTGCTGCCCTGTGGAAGGTCCCTCTGCTCGAGCTTAAACAGTAGAGCACAGTTTTCTGCTTGCGTGCCCCAGCCTACTGCCTCCAAGCCCAGCAGACCTTGATGTATCTGGAAGCAAGATGACCTGAACCAAATGCACATCAACTTCTGATGGTCTCCCAAACCGACGTGCCTGTTTCTCTTTCTTTGGTGGGAAGAATGAGTATTGTACAGAACAATTAGAATCTACTATGACTAGATTGGGAGAGCCAGCGCCTAACGTATGTAGGATAGGACTGAATGATTAAGCATGGCATTGTCTGATGACCCAAACTGCACATGTCCTTTGTTTCCAGAGGCAAGGACAATGATGCTCTCTCATATTAGCATCTGTGCTGGTGGTACAAGTCCCTTAACATGCACAGGAAGGGAGCCAATGCCCAGTGGCCCATGCCTCCACTCCATCTCCTGCTAGAGCCCAGCACTGCATGACCCTCCCAGAAAGCCCAGGATGCCTGCAAATTGCTGTAATTTTATACCATCTTCTAATCAATAAACAGAACTATTTCTTACACTCTTAATCTTCATTTCGTCCATGACATTGGGCAGAAGAGGTAAGCTGTGAAAGGGAAGGCTAGCTTATTCCTTTGGCATCCAGTTATTAGTGCCTACATTGTGCCAGGCCCTGTGTCAAGTAGCACATCACCCTCCCCGGCTCCCAAGCAAACATCCAATTCAAATGCAAATACTGTGACCATAAGCAAATGCAGCTTAAACATTAGACTCTTCACAACATCCCCCTTCCAGAACAAGTGTCACTCCCAAGACCCTCTGGTATAGAAAGTCTGGAGCCTCACATGGTGTGGCTGGGGGTACAGAGATGAAGAGGTGGTCAGGACCCCCTGCTGAGGGACTTGGAGTCCAGGAGTTGATCAAGAGGCTTCAGCCTATAAACAGCAAATGATTGTTTATATTGGACACTGTGGGTCTTGGTTTCCTCATTTGACATCACATTAAAAAGATTTAGAGCTAACAGTGGCATTCTTGGAAGAAAAGCAATTTACTGAAGCCCTGTTATGTGCCAAGGGCTGCACTAGGGGCTTATATGCATTATCTCATTTCATGGCAGAATGCTCTGGAAGGTAGAGTCTTCATTTTGCTGGTTTGCACACTGAAGCTCAGAGAAGTAAGGGAAACCGCCTAAGGTAGCACAGCTCCATAGAGAGATTAAACTCTTCCCACTTCCTCCTAGAGCCTTCCTACTAGGGGATTCTGCCTCGCCCCAAGGAACTGAGAGTACCTCACACAAATCTCATTCATCTCCAGTCAGCTCAGAGAGGCAAAGGCATTCTTTGAATCCAAATAGTAGATGAGAAAACAGATACAGAAAAGGGAAAAGCCTCAGGTACCGGTGGGTCACTAGCAAGAGCAGGTCACCACACCTCTGCATGGATGAAATATTCCCAATCTGATTGCCATTGGCGGCTGCTGCTTATGGCTGGAAATTATAGAGGCCACAGCTCTGTTTCTCTATTTGAGCTTCCTGAGTGCAGCCATGTGGTCATCTAAGGCTGCTGGACATGTGGCTGGCCCTTAGCAAGGCATATACTTAGGTCCAAGCAGACGATCTATTCTTGTGACCTTTCCACTGTGGGGTGTGAACCTGCATCCTGAGGCTGTACGATGTCTAGGCCATGGTTCTCCACCCTGGCTGCACATCATAATCACCTGGGGAACTTTGAAAAATGCCAACACCTGGGCCCCATCCCGGATCAATTGAAGTAGAATCTCTGAGTGTAGAACCCAGGCATCAGAATTCCTTAGAAGCTGCCCACGTGATTGTAAAGTGCATAGAGAGCCACAATGGGGACCATACCGGGTGCTGTGAATGGAGCACATGACCTGAACCATCCCCCTGGCTACAGTGACTGGTTCACAGCTAGGCTTGATACCTATGCCAGTCCACACAGCATGACTCTCAAGACTTGCGCTGGGAACAATGGGGCAAAGATGTTCTCTCTCCTATTGGACAGGAATTCTCAGGAATTCTGAGATGTTATCTGATAACCAAAGGGGAGAGAAACCAGAATCACAGAAGGCAAGGCAGAGAGGGTTTTATAATAAAAAATGTAAAAACAAACCAGAAGTTGATGAGATCATTGAGCTGCTAGATCAAGCTGCACCTGAACCTACACATACCTCTGACCTTTTCAGATGCCTTTGTTTGATGCCTATGTAAGATTTAGGCCAGTGTTTCTCCACCATGGCTTCATATCAAAATCACTTGGGGAGGCACACTTAGGGAAAATTTTCAAAGTACCAAATGCCTGGGCCTTCTCCCAGGTTCTAAATCAGAATTTCTAGAGGTGGGGCCCTGAGCATCAATATGCTTTAAAAGCTCCCCAGGCGATTCCAGTGTACACCTAGAATTGAGAGCCCTTGCCCTAGAAGAGTGGAAGGGCTGCTGCACTTCTCCCTGTCCTGGCCAGACCACAGGTAAGAAGCCCAATTCAGTCCTCGGCACCCAATACTGAGAGGCAAATCAGCATCTGGAGATATTCAGAGAGAAATCAGCATGGAAGGAAGATTCAACACTTGTCCTAAGATGAATAATCAACAGGAAGGAAGTTGGTTGTCCTGGTGAGGTAGGGAGAAAAGGACAACCTGTTGGAGCAACTGCAAGGAAATGGGCCACCACTCATCAAAGCTTTTAATAAAGGAACAAGGAAAACAATAAATGCTGCCGTTTCCACAGAAGCACAGAAACAGAAAGAGGCCTGGGCTTTTGTGAATCCATGCATCCCTCAGCAACTGGGGTATTAAGAGAAATGAGGTTCTCAGCTTGGAACACCCTCCTCTTGGCCTCCTGAAGGGATCCTGCTCCTCCTGAATCATCCAACAGATTGTCACTCTTTGCCAGTCATCGTGCCTGCTGATGGGGATTCAACCGTGTAGTAGATGCCTTATCAGACACGCTTGGCACTCACTGACTGCACAGGTGGACTCAACGGCTGCTGGCTGCAAATGCCTGTGACTTTTTGCCTGTCACTCTGACTGTCACAGACAGACTCTGCCCACTCTGTTTGTGGGCAGGGCAGGCAGGAAGGATCAGGTCGTTAGCACTTCCCAGGAGTAGCCCTTAGCCAATGACCAATGAGAGTTGGTGGATCAATACCCCAGACCCCTCTTCTCAGTAGGAAGAACTCTATACCTTCTCCCAGACTTCTCCACTAGGACTGAGCCCCAATCACCCACAGTAGTAATCTGCTCAAAAGTACACCCCTTATTGACCTCTTTCTCTTCCCTGTCTCATTTCCTGCATTCTCCTACCATTGCTTCCTGGAATCCCCTCCCGGATTAACTACTGAATCCCACATCCTTGTCCCAGGGCTGGATTCTAGAGGAACCTAACCTAAAACAAGTAATGAAGAGGCCAGATATGTGTCCTGCTCTCATGAATCTTATTTTCTAATGGGAGGAAACAGAAAACAAATAAAATGATTTGGGGTAGTTAAAGTGGCATGAAGAGAACAAAAGTGTGATGTGATAGAAAATGACTGGGGTGACTTGGGAAGCTGCTTTAGACAGGGTGGGGAGGGAAGGCTCCTCCGAGCTGAGCTTGACGTGATCTCAGGGGTGGGGGGGAGATCACCAGGCATTTATACAAAATCTGGCCCTAGGCTTGCTGTGACTTCTTGCTCAGGCTTCTGAGATTCTATCTCTTGTTCCATTAAGGAAATCAGATCTGTTGTGGAAATGGAGAATCCCATCATGACCAATCCTGTGGTTCTCTAACATCCCATCTCTGAATAAATCCTCTGAGCAGAGGCCAGCAAGGCCCACTGGAGAGGCTTCCAGCAGGAAGTGTAGATGGGACTGGGGACCACTGCTTGGCACCAGGCTCTCTATGGATGAGATCCTACTTGAATCTCACAGCAACCTCCTGAAGTAGGTATCCTAGGCACCTATTCTTCGGATGAAAAAAAGGATGCCCAGAGACACGGAGAAAACTGCCCACAACAGCTGGAAATGGGCTTAAAAGCCTGCCAAACTCCAAAATCCATGCCCAGCTCCATTTCTTAGAGAACATGAAGACCTTCTCCACCTATTCCTAAAACTAGCTGTAATTATATACAAACACCAGAAGGTGTTAGAAAGCGGCTGTCGTGAAAACTAAAGCAATGAAAACAAGTCCATGAATTCAAGCCAAATTACTCTTCCTCTAAAGGGAAACATGCACAAAGATGCCCATATGGGTTTCTTAGAGGAGCTGAAATAAGTCCCTTCACATCAAAATAAGGCCCAGTCTAATTGGCAGACCTCAACAACTTCTGCCAAAAAACCCAGATCTTGAAGAGAAGGGGAAAACCTCAGGAGTAGCCAGCCCCACTGAGTGGACTTTTGATGACCCATGAGATTCTGACAGCTAACTGTACTCACAGTTCTAGAAATGGAGCACATGACCTAGTCTAGGCTAATCGTTACCTCCCATGCCCCTGGCCACAGTGATTGGTTCAGGGGTAGGCTTAAGGCTGAAGCCAGTGCCATCATCATGAATTTTAGGGTGTTTACAGAGAACGATGAAACGAAGTCCCTCGTTTTCCTGCTGGACATGAATGAAAAAGCACATAGACCTGGGACATACAGGCAATCATTTTGTAACCTGCAGGAAAGTCAACCTATAGATGAACATAATACCACAGAAGTCAAGGCAGAGATGCAAACAAATGGACTCCTTGAGGATTTCGTTGAACTGCTGGATCGAGCTTCACCTGAAGCTACATGTCCTGCCACTGTTTTGGTTGTATGTATCAATAAATTCATTTGTTATTATTTAAGGCAGTTTGAGTTGAACCTCCTGTAACTTGCACCTTGACACTTGCTAACTGACCCCAGCCCCACTCCTTCAGAAGACAGATGGAGCAAACAAAGCCCACAGCTACACAGATGGGTTGCAGCAAAGCTGGACCCAGAAGCCCAGACTAGTGCCACATCCACTACGCTGCTCTGCCACCTATTGGTACTTTGCAACCATAATATAATAATAATATTAAATATCATTTACAGAACTCTTATGTCATGCTCTCATACATTTAATCCTCACTACCCTGAAATTAGTTGTTATTATCCCCATTTACTAATGAGGTTATTGAGAGATTAAATAACCTGACCATGATCAAATACCTAATAAGTCATAGAGTGATTTGAACCCAGGACTTTCTGACTGCTGCACTTAACCACTAAGACAGGAACTGCCAGGTTCAATGTGTACACAGAGCAAAGCAGACTAAAGAAATGAGTTGAAAACCAAAGACTATATACCCAGTGTGAAGGAGGAAACTATATCACAGCTCTAGGGACTGCTGCCATATTATTGGAATTTGGGTCCCGTGCGTTAGACCTAACAATTTTTTCAAGTAAAGTTGAAAATCCGAATTTTTTTTTCCTTTATTATTTATTTATTTATTTATTTATTTATTTATTTAGGTTCCGTCAGGTCTTAGTTGCAGCACATGGGATCTTCTTTGAGGCATGTGGGATTTTTTGTTGCACACACGGGCTTCTGTCTAGTTGTGGCATGCAGGCTCCAGAGCGCATGGGCTATGTAGTTTGTGGCACGCAGGCTCGCTAGTTGAAGCCTTCGAGCTCAGTAGTTGTGGCGCACGGACTTGGTTGCCCTGCGGCATGTGGGATCTTAATTCCCTGACCGGGGATCAAACCCTGGTCCCCTGCATTATAAGGCGGATTCTTTACCACTGGACCACGAGGGAAGTCCCTAAAAATCTGAATTTCTATATTCTGGCAAGTAGTTCAGTATTTTAAAAACACCAGGCAGACCAAACCAAACAAGTATAAGATTGGGATTGAGCTTGGATTGGGCTCAGAGATCATCAATTTACAACCTCTGCCCTAAATTCTATGACCATTTTTCCCCACTAGCAAGTGGTGGTAATATACCAGGCTAATGCCAAATGTCCATCACAAGGTGAGTGGATAAACAAACTGCGGTGTATCCATCATACAATGGAATACAACTCAGCAATAAAGAAAAATGAATTATTGATAGACATAACATGGATGAATCTCAAAATAATTATACTGATGAAAGAAGCCAGACCAAAAAGAATACATGCTGTATACGTCCATTAATATAAAATTCTAGAAAACACAAACTAATCTATAGTGACAAGAAGCAGATGAGTGGTTGTCTGGGGGCTGGGGAGGGTCAGTGTGGAGAGAAGGAGTGAGAGAGATCACCAAGGGGTGAGAGGAGACTTTTAGGGGTGATGGATGTATTTATTTTTTTGATTGTGTGATGATTTCATGAGTATATACATACATCAAAAATATTAAATTATACACTTTAAATATGTGTAGTTTATTGTATGTCAATTATATTTTACAGATGTTTTTAAAAATTGGTCTGGGGGGACTTCCCTGGTGGTCCAGGGGTTAAGACTCCATCCTTCCACTGCAGGGGCTGCGGGTCCAATCCCTGGTCAGGGAAGTTCCACATGCCACACGGTGTGACCAAAAAAAGCAAAAAAATGTAAAAATTGGTCTGGGATCCCAGGCCACACCACCAACAGCTTTCATGGTTTACCTACCACTCTGGGACCTCCGCTCCTCAAGAAGCACTTTACATGAACAAGCTTCATCATCTTACCTTCCCTGGTCTGTCTTCTGGCCACTTTGTTCCAGCCAAGTTTCTCCAGCTATATTACATCGCTCCCTACCCCCACCAGGAAGCCTGCCAAATGCAGTCCCACCCCTTCTACCCCCCTCCCAAAGCCCAAGCCAGGCCCCTTCTCCATACTAGAACACCTGAGGGGTGGCCAGGATTTTGTGGCAGAGGATTGGGGACTAAGAGTACCCAATCCTCCTGTCTCCTAGCCCCCGACTCCCTGCCCAGTCCAAGGAGCCAAAGGCCCTCACTGTCATGCTGACACAGAATTGGTGAGTGCTTGGGGAGAGATGGAGAAAGATGGACCATTGTGGATTCTATTGAAGAGAGCAACAGAGGCACTAAACTGGCTGCTAGAAAGTAAGTAAAAGATGGAGAAAAGGAAGCAGAGAGGTGTAGGGGGAGGCAGAGGAGGAACAAAATGAATGAGCTTATAAACTCCTTACATGATAAGTGTTAGCCCACTGTGATAGTTAATTTTATGTGTTAATGTGGCTAAGCCATTGTACCCAGTTTCTGGTCAAACTCCCATCTAGATGTTGCTGTGAAGGTATTTTGTAGATGTGATTAACATTTAAATTTGAGTAAAGCAGACTATCCTCCATAACGTACTGGGCCTCCTCCCATCTGTTGAAAGCCTTAAGAGAAAAGACTAAAGTCCCCTGGGAAGAAGGCATTCTGCCTCCAGAGAGGCAGAATAATTTTGGTTAACTAAGAAGGAACTATGAAAAGGGATTATTTGATGAGCGGCCAGAGCATGGAGTAAAGGGAGAGGACTAGTCTCTCTTGAACACCTCCTCCATGCCGAGCACCTCTGTACAGCACCTCATTTAGCATCATAACAACCCTCTGGGATAGGAATAAAAATAATATCTCCATTTTCCAGATGGGAGGGGCTCAGCGAAGTGAAATCAGGGGCCCAAGGTCACTGCTAGTAATTAATGGATACAGAATTTAATGATGATAATAATGGCCATAACAACGTTTAGCCATTCTAAATGCCTAATGTAAGTCATTTCACAAAACGTCATTCTGTGCACACCCCTGACCTGGCCACCTCTGACTCCAGCAGCAACCCCATACTGCTGTTCACGCAAAGGGGATGGCACCCCTGAGGATTCTAGTAGTCTGGAAGGCTTCCCAGCAGAGGTGGGACCTGGAGAGGCCACAGGCAGGAGGAGGGGACCCCAAGTCCGGGACGGGTGTCAGGAAGCCAGGGATGTTTAAAGGATCACAGACAGGCCAAGATGGGGACGGTGAGGAGTCAGGCTGGGGCTACCAGGGGGACGGCCTCAGATGCCAGGCCGAGGGAAGGGGCTTTCTCTGGAGGTGGCAGAGAGCCACAGGGCTCCGAGGAAGATGGAGATGCAGGCAGGAATGAAGCTGCAGAGAGGGTGTCTCCAGAGGCCGAAGAGGGACCAGCTCTGGGAGGGATGGTGGGGACCTCAATGAATTTGACCAAAACCATGGGGAGTGAGTGGCGGCTGAGTGGACCAAGGAACTAATGACCGGGAAGGGCCAATGTGAGACCCTGGAGGACAATGCAGAGGACGTGGTGAGCGATGGGAGATGCGGAACGAAGATGAGGCCGCTGGTGTGACTCGGAAGCACTCCCTCGCCCACATAGGGTGAGTGGAACACGGGAGGCTGTGGCCAGCTGGGTGTGCGCGGCAGTGCTGCTCGCCATGCGCCGCTAGATGGAGCAGACGCCCCTCCAAATGAGCCGCGGGACCCTCAGCCTGGGCCTCACCATGAGGCCCAGGAGCCGAGGCGGTGCGCAGCTGCCGCGAGGGGGAGGATGCGCCCCACCGCCCCTAACCTCAGCTCCTGGGCACGCAGGGGGCCCCGTGCTTGCAAGGGCCCGGCGCTTAGTGTCCCGCTCCGCAGCCACCGCCTTGAAAGGGAACCCACACTTATGATGGCTCTGAGTCCTGCACATCATGCAGCAGGTCCTACCCTGCTTTCCCTTTAGAGCACTTTCACAGGGTGACTCATTTATTCCACCCACACGGCAGTGAGGTGAGGATATGGTCCCACTTCACAGACCAAGAAGCCAAGGCTCAGAGAAGTGATGAGACCTGTCCAAGATCACACCCGGTTGTTGGTGGTGCCTGCTGGAAGCAGCATCTTTGACTCCCAAGTACAGCGTCCTTTCCCGCCCACATCAGAGACTGCCCTCTGCAGGCACCGGATGCAGACAAAGGCCTCAGCCCACTGCCTCCTTCAGGCCCATCTGGTGCTCTGAAGTGGGGCTGGGATGAAGGGGCCAGGAATAGTGATGTCCCCAGAGTCTCCATTTCTCCTGGTGATTGAAAGATCCTAGGCAGCCTGAAGGAAAAGGTAATCTTCCCAGCCCAGGACTTGTTAGTCCTGGCTTCAGCCTCCACGACAGACAGCCACAGACTTGGGCATCAGAAGGACCTTCCCATTGGCAGGGTGTGCAGAATGGAGTAGAAGGTCTGGCTTCCCAGTGAGTGAGACAGCCCAGAGCTGGAATCCTTCCTCCAGCATGCCCTAAGCATCTGGCCCCTCTGAGCCTTGCTTTCATCAAAAGTAAATGAGAAAAAATTCTCAGGGTTGCTGTCAGTATTAAACATTTCAAGTGCCTGGCAAGTTGCAGGTACTCAGTAAATCTTCCTTTATTTACTTTTGGGTTTTGTCAGGAGAGCAGCTGGGTTATCTGCCCTGGAATCTTCCCCTTAGGGAATAAAGTATTCTCACAGGTGGGAGACAGAGGTCTCCAAGACAGTTGGAGGGCCAAGGGCTGAGGGTGTGAAAACTGTGAGAAATGTGGTCTAACAAGCCAGACCAGAGGGGAGTCACTAACTGTGGGTTTGGAGAGAGGCCTGCACAGTGCCTTCCTGCTGGTAGAGGCTGCAGGGAAAGCAAGAGGGGAGAGGGAAGGAAGAAAACAACAAAACGATAATGATACTCCTACTACCCCCTCATGGGTGTACCATCCTGGGCTGGTTTCAAAACCTTTTCTGGTCCACATTGCTTGCTCTGATTCTCCCCCCCCCCCAGCTCCCCTGAGAAGCCAACAGGGTACTCACCGCCCCCAGTTTACAAATGAGTGACTTGCCCAAGGTCAAGAGGGTGACACAAGGACTTGACCCAGTCTTCTGGTTTTTGATTCAGGGTTCACCCCAGTAGTGCCGAGTCAGACCCTCCAGGCCATGGGGTGAAGAGGCAGAAAAGGCAGAACAACCTCTTTGTTCTGCCAGACCCACAAAGCTAGGAGTGGGTGCTGGGCTTGGGAACTGGGGGCTGAAAAACAGAATATTCTCCGGATTCCAGGGACTGTGACTTCCTTAGAGTCCAGGCTGAACCAGGATGAAAGGTTGTACCGGAGTCCTTGGAGACAGCCAGGCTTGGGCTCCAACCCCACTGCTGCGATGTACTTGCTATGTGACCTCAGGTAAGTGATTATACCTCTCTGAGCCTCTGTTTCCTTATTTATAAAGCAGGGAGGATAAAACTTAACTCACAAGCGTGGAATGTTGTGGGGGAAAGCGAGTGGGCTTTATAGCCAGTCAGACTGGGTTCAGATTCCAGCTCTGCCATTTATTAGCTGTATGATCTTAAGCAAGAGTCTTCACCTCCATAAGCCTCAGTTTCCTCATCTGAAAAATGGGGATGTTAAGACCACCTGCCTAAGGTTGTTGTAAAGATGAAATGAGATAATAGCTATAGACCACTAGACACTTTGCCTGGTCTATTGTAGGGGTCAATAATGTTAATCTCCCCTGGTGAGAAGGCGGGGAAATGCTGCTGCATTTCACTCCAGAGGCCACCCCAGGACCAGGCCTGGCGCCTGCTCGCAGAGCAGTCAGCTCAGAAGCATTCCTGCTGTCAGCAGGCAGCTTCTCGGGAAACAGCTGACATTCACAGAGAGAGGGACATTAACCAGGCAACATTAACAATGGAACAACTGTGAATTATTTGAAATATGGATCTTAAAGACAGAAACCTTTCATCCTAAGATCTCAGAATGAGGAGACCTTCAAGACGGCGGAGGAGTATGACATGGAGATCACCTTCCCCCCCACAAATACATCAAAAATACATCTACGTGTGGAACAACTCCTACAGAACACCTACTGAACGCTGGCAGAAGACCTCAGACCCCCCAAAAGCCGTGTGGCTAACAGGGTCTTGGTGCTCCGGCCAGGTGTCAGGCCTGTGCCTCTGAGGTGGGAGAGCCGAGTTCAGGACATTGGTCCACCAGAGACCTCCCAGCTCCATGTAATATCAAACAGCAAAAGCTCTCCAAGAGATCACCATCTCAAAGCTAAGACCCAGCTCTACTCAATGACCTGCAAGCTCCAGTGCTGGACACCCTATGCCAAACAACTAGCAAGACAGGAACACAACCCCACCCATTAGCAGAGAGGATGCCTAAAATCATAATACACATCACCAGACAAAGTCCTGCCCACCAGAAAGACAAGATCCAGCCTCATCCACCAGAACACAGGCACCAGTCCCCTCCACCAGGAAGCCTATACAACCCACTGAAACAACTTTAGCCACTGGGGGCAGACACCAAAAACAACGGGAACTATGAATGTGCAGCCTGCAAAAAGGAGACCCTAAACACAGTAAGGTAAGCAAAATAAGACAGAGAAACACACAGCAGATGAAGGAACAAGGCAAAAACCCACCAGACCAAACAAATGAACAGGAAATAGGCAGTCTACCTGAAAAAGAATTCAGAGTAATGATAGTAAACATGATCCAAAAGCTTGGAAATAGAATGGAGAAAATTCAAGAAATGTTTAACAAGGACACAGAAGAACTAAAGAGCAAACAGTGATGAACAACACAATAAATGAAATTAAAAATTCTCTAGAAGGAATCAATAGCAGAATAACTGAGGCAGAAGAACAGATAAGTGACCTGGAAGATAAAATAGTGGAAATAACTACTGCAGAGAAGAATAAAGAAAAAAGAATGAAAAGAATTGAGGACAGCCTCAGAGACCACTGGGACAACATTAAATGCACCAACATTCAAATTATAGGGGTCCCAGAAGAAGAAGAGAAAAAGACAGGGACTGAGAAAATATTTGAAGACATTATAGTTGAAAACTTCCCTACTATGGGAAAGGAAATAGTCAATCAAGTCCAGGAAGCAGAGAGAGTCCCATACAGGATAAATCCAAGGAGAAACATGCCAAGACACATATTAATCAAATGATCAAAAATTAAATACAAAGAAAAAATATTAAAAGCAGCAAGGGAAAAACAACAAATAATATACAAGGGAATCCCCATAAGGTTAACAGCTGATCTTTCAGCAGAAACTCTGCAAGCCAGAAGGGAGTGACAGGACATATTTAAAGTGATGAAAGGCAAAAACCTACAACCAAGATTACTCTACCCAGCAAGGATCTCATTCAGATTTGACGGAGAAATTAAAATCTTTACAGACAAGCAAAAGCTAGGAGAATTCAGCACCACCAAACCAGCTTTACAACAAATGCTGAAGGAACTTCTCTAGGCAGGGAACACAAGAGAAGGAAAACACCTACAATAACAAATCCAAAACAATTAAGAAAATGGTAATAGGAACATACATATCGATAACTACCTTAAATGTAAGTGGATTAAATTTTCCAAACAAAAGACACAGACGGGCTGAATGGATACAAAAATAAGACCCATATATATGCTGTCTACAAGAGACCCACTTCATACCTAGGGACACATACAGACTGAAAGTGAGAGGATGGAAAAAGATATTCCATGCAAATGGAAGTCAAAAGAAAGCTGGAGTAGCAATTCTCATATCAGTTAAAATAGACTTTAAAATAAAGACTATTACAAGAGACAAGGAAGGACACTACATAATGATCAAGGGATCAATCCAAGAAGAAGATATAACAATTGTAAATACTTATGCACTCAACATAGGAGCACCTCAATACATAAGGCAAATGCTAACAGCCATAAAAGGGGAAATCGACAGTAACACAATAATAGTAGGGGACTTTAACACCCCACTTTCACCAATGGACAGATCATCCAAAATGAAAATAAATAAGGAAACACAAGCTTTAAATGATACATTAAACAAGATGGACTTAATTGATATTTATAGGACATTCCATCCAAAAACAACAGAATACACTTTCTTCTCAAGTGCTCATGGAACATTCTCCAGGATAGATCATATCTTGGGTCACAAATCAAGCCTTGGTAAATTTAAGAAAATTGAAATCGTATCAACTATCTTTTCTGACCACAGCGCTATGAGACTAGATATCAATTACAGGAAAAAATCTGTAAAAAATACAAACACATGGAAGCTAAACAATATGCTACTAAATAACCAAGAGATCACTGAAGAAATCAAAGAGTAAATCAAACAACCTAGAAACAAATGACAATGAACACACGATGACCCAAAACCCATGGGATGCAGCAACAGCGGTTCTAAGAGGGAAGTTTGTAGCAATATAATCCTACCTCACGAAACAAGAAAAATCTCAAATAAACAACCTAACCTTACACCTAAATCAATTAGAGAAAGAAGAAGAACAACAACAAAAAAACCCCAAAGTTAGCAGAAGGAAAGAAATCATAAAAATAGATCAGAAATAAATGAAAAAGAAATGAAGGCAACGATAGCAAAGATCAATAAAACTAAAAGCTGGTTCTTTGAGAAGATAAACAAAATTGATAAACCATTAGCCAGACTAAGAAAAAAAGGGAGAAGACTCAAATCAACAGAATTAGAAATGAAAAAGGGGAAGTAACAACTGACACTGCAGAAATACAGAGGATCATGAGAGATTACTACAAGCAACTCTATGCCAATAAAATGGACAACCTGGAGGAAATGGACAAATTCTTAGAAATGCACAACCTTCCAAGACTGAACCAGGAAGAAATAGAAAATATAAACAGACCAATCACAAGCACTGAAATTGAAACTGTGATTAAAAATCTTCCAACAAACAATAGCCCAGGACCAGATGGCTTCACAGGGGAATTCTATGAAACATTTAGAGGAGAGCCAACACCTATCCTTCTCAAACTCTTGCAATATATAACAGAGGAAGGAACACTCCCAAACTCATTCTATGAGGCCATGATCACCCTGATACCAAAACCAGACAAAGATGTCACAAAGAAAGAAAACTACAGGCCAATATCACTGATGAACATAGATGCAAAAATCCTCAACAGAATACTAGCAAACAGAGTCCAACAGCACATTAAAAGGATCATACACCATGATCAAGTGGGGTTTATTCCAGAATGCAAGGATTCTTCAATATACACAGATCAATCAATGTGATACACCATATTAACAAATTGAAGGAGAAAAACCATATGATCATCTCAATAGATGCAGAAAAAGCTTTTGACAAAATTCAGCACCCATTTATGATAAAAACCCTCCAGAAAGTAGGCACAGAGGGAACTTACTTCAACATAATAAAGCCTATATATGACAAAGCACAGCCAACATCATTCTCAATGGTGAAAAACTGAAGCCATTTCCTCTAAGATGAGGAACAAGACAAGGTTGTCCACTCTCACCACTATTATTCAACATAGTGTTGGAAGTCTTAGCCACAGAAATCAGAGAAGAAAAAGAAATAAAAGGAATCCAAATTGGAAAAGAAGAAGTAAAGCTGTCACTGTTTGCAGATGACATGACAGTACACATAGAGAATCCTAAAGATGCCACCAGAAAACTACTAGAGCTAAACAATGAATCTGGTGAAGTAGCAGGATACAAAATTAATGCACAGAAGTCTCTTGCATTCCTATACAATAATGATGAAAAATCCAAAAGAGAAATTAAGGAAACACTCCCATTTACCATTGCAACAAAAAGAACAAAATAACTAGGAATAAGCCTACCTAAGGAGACAAAAGACTTGTATGCAGAAAACTATAAGACACTGATGAAAGAAATTAAAGATGATACAAACAGATGGAGAGATATACCATGTTCTTGGATTGGAAGAATCAACATTGTGAAAATGACTCTACTACCCAAAGCAATCTACAGATTCAATGCAATCCCTATCAAACTACCAATGGCATTTTTCACAGAAGTAGAACAAAAAATTTCACAATTTGTATGGAAACACAAAAGACCCCGAATAGCCAAAGCAATCTTGAGAACGAAAAATGGAGCTGGAGGAATCAGGCTCCCTGACTTCAGACTATACTACAAAGCTACAGTAATCAAGACAGTATGGTACTGGCACAAAAACAGAAAGATAGATCAATGGAACAGGATAGAAAGCCCAGAGATAAACCCACGGACATATGGTCACCTTATCTTTGATAAAGGAGGCAGGAATGTACAGTGGAGAAAGGACAGTCTCTTCAATAAGTGGTGCTGGGAAAACTGGATAGGGACATGTAAAAATAAACTCAAAATGGATTAAAGACCTAAATGTAAGACCAGGCACTATAAGACTCTTAGAGGAAAACATAGGCAGAACACTCTATGACATAAATCACAGCAAGATCCTTTTTGACCCATCTCCTAGAGAAATGGAAATAAAAACAAAAATAAACAAATGGGACCTAATGAAAATTAAAAGCTTTTGCACAGCAAAGGAAAACATAAACAAGACGAAAATGCTCAGAACCCTCAGAATAGGAGAAAATATTTGCAAATGAAGCAACTGACAAAGGATTAATCTCCAAAATTTACAAGTAGCTCATGTAGCTCAGTATGAAAAAAACAAACAACCCAATCCAAAAATGGGCAGAAGATCTAAACAGACGTTTCTCCATAGAAGATATACAGATTGCCAACAAACACATGAAAGGATGCTCAACATCACTAATCATTAGAGAAATGCAAATCAAAACTACAATGAGGTATCACCTCACACCAGTCAGAATGGCCATCATCAACAGATCTACAAACAATAAATGCCAGAGAGGGTGTGGAGAAAAGGGAACCCTCTTGCACTGTTGGTGGGAATGTACATTGATACAGCCACTATGGAGAACAGTATGGAGGTTCCTTAAAAAACTAAATATAGAACTACCATATGACCCAGCAATCCCACTCCTGGGCATATACCCTGAGAAAACCATAATTCAAAAAGAGTCATGTACCAAAATGTTCACTGCAGTTCTATTTACAATAGCCAGGACGTGGAAGCAACCTAAGTGTCCACCGACAGATGAATGGATCAAGAAGATGTGGCACATGTATACAATGGAATATTAGCCATAATAACAAATGAAATTGAGTTATTTGTAGTAAGGTGGATGGACCTACAGACTGTCATACAGAATGAAGTAAGTCAGAAAGAGAAAAACAAACACCTATAGTTAGGCTAACACATATATATGGAATGTAAAAAAAAAAAAAAAAAGGTTCTGAAGAACCTAGGGGCAGGACAGGAATAAAGATACAGACGTCGAGAATGGACTTGAGGACACGGGGAGGGGGATGGGTAAGCTGGGACGAAGTGAGAGAGTGGCATGGACATATATACACTACCAAATGTAAAATAGATAGCTAGTGGGAAGCAGCCGCATAGCACAGGGAGATCAGCTCGGTGCTTTGTGACCACCTAGAGGGGTGGGATAGGGAGGGTGGGAGGGAGACGCAAGAGGGAGGGGATATGGGGATATATGTATATGTATAGCTGATTCACTTTGTTATACAGCAGAAACTACCACACCATTGTAAAGCAATTATATTCCAATAAAGATGTTAAAAGAAAAAAAAAAGAAATGGGGGGAAAAAAAGATCTCCGAACCTTTGAAATGCTCATTTATTCCTTTTCACAGCAGCCTGACACCGAAACACTAAGTAAAAACCGAATCTCAGAGGCAAGGCTAGGACAGGAATTACAAATCACTGAAAGGAGTAGTGTTTCTATCACATTTCTGGGCTCTGCACGATTGCTTTTCTTCACTAGGCAAGGAGCAGTGGCAGATGTGTACCCTGGAGTTCGGCAGCCTGGGTTCAAACCCAGCCACTCACTCTCTTCCTGTGCCTCAGTCTCCTCATCTGTAAAGTGGAGCTAATAATAACACCTTTTACAGTGTTAAGTGTTAAATTTAAGGATTAACACATTAACTCAGGTAAAGCCCTTAGAAAAAGACCGGGTACGTAGTAAGCACTCACTTATAAAAACATAGAATAATAATTATAATAATTATTGTATCTGTATAATAGCAATTACTGTCATTGTTGATTCTATTCTGTTGTATTCTATAAGAAGACTCCTACGTGATGTGTATAATAAAATCTCATCTACTCAGCAAGGCCTACAAGGCCATTCATGGCCTGCTCCCCACTTCCTGCCCACCTCTATCCGCTGACACTTCTTTCCCAGGAGTCTGTATGTAGCTAAACCAAACTATAGGCTGCTCCCCTTGCAGTGTTTCCTGCATCCGTGCCATTGTACACACTGTCCCTCCTCCTAGAATGCTCTCTCCACCTAGCCCCTGGGCAAACCTCAACTCACCCTTCAAGACCTCATATAATTGTAGCCACTTCTGAGATGTCTTCCCGACCTCAAGTGTGGCTGGCCTCCCCTTCACTGCACATTTCGCAGCCGAGTACCTGCTCCACTGTTGCTGTGTCCATGTCCCCCAGGATGGCAAGCTTCTTAAGGGGAAGGCCCACATCATATTTTTCTCCCTACATGTACCAGCACCTCACACAGCACCTGCAGGCACTCGGGAATTCTTTGCTGAATGAACACATCCCTCACCAGCATCACTGAGGTTTTTAACAGCATGAACATATAACAACATGGACATGACTACAGAGTTGACCTGAAGAGCCAGTAGCTGGCACCTTTCCTTTCTCCAGGTTGATGGTTGGGCCTTTCCTAGAGCCAGGCTGCCTGCAGGCTTCAGTCCATGCACATGGGGGATGGCAGGAAGCAGGTCTCTGAAACCATACAGAAAATCTTCCATTTCCTGCTGGTTGTCGTCCCGGGTCCCAAGCTGGGTTCTTTATGGGACTCCTGGCAATAATCCAGAAAGCTGGATCTTAACACTCCCACCCCCTACATGGAGACAGAGCCCTAAGCTGAGACCAGACCAGGGAGGAGGGGAGGAGGGGCTCGATTTATTACCAAGCCTTATGCATGAGTCTGGCCTGAAGGTGTTGGTCAAAAGGGGTGGGGGGCAGGCTGGGGAATTGTTTCTCGGATTCTCTGGAGAGTTCCAAGAAACAATGCTACTGAGAACACCACCCTCTTTTGGAACTTGTTTCTTCTGTCCCTTTTTGTGTTGTGTGACTTCTGGTGGCCTCCCCTAGGAGGCGGAATGAGATCAGGAACTAGTATTTACTGAGCACCTACTCTGTTCTAGCCACGGTTCCAGGCACTGTACATACTCCAATCTCCATCTGCCACAGCTAGTGTGTGCCAGAGGGAGAAGGAACACGCAGGTCTGCCTGATTCCAAAGCTAATGCAATAGTACTTTCCCCTAAAAACCAACAAATAATCTTACAGCCCATAGTATGACCTGGTGGTTAAGAGGGTGGACTTTGGCACCAGGCCAGTTTTGGTGCCAGCTCTTCCACTTATTAGCCATGAGACAGTGGACAAGTGACTTAACCTCTCTGTGTCTCAGTTTCCTCATCTGTAAAATGGGGGTGTGGCAGCCATGGGGATGTGCTGCTCAGAACTCCTTCAAGAGAACCTACCTGACCACCTTATGCATATGGCTTCAGAGTAGGGGCAACAATGTCAACGTGACCATCCCTCTCCACCCCAGGAGAGAAGGAGCCTGGGGATGACTGCTTCTGGGCCCGGGGCCACATGATCCTCCAGGCTGTGCCCAGCCAGTGACTGAGCGTGGAGGGGGTGTTAGTTTCAGCCCATTCCTGCAGGACACCTGATCTTTCTAAGAAGTGACTTTTGCATGGAGACTGCCATCAGCCTGGCTGAGGGTTTCTTAGAACTGCACTGCTGTCTGAGGCTCTTCCTACCCAATCTTTCCTGCCCTCTCTCGTTTTTACAGCTGTCAGCCCTACACTGATCTTCCCCCTTTCTCCTGCACAGCCATTCGGCCCCATAAATCTCTGGCACATCTAATCCCATTTTGGCCTCTGCTTCTTGAAGGACCCTAACTAGTAATAACTAATAATAATAAGTAATAACAGTACCTCCTTTGCAGAGTTGAGGTCAGGGGTTAATGCATTACTCTTTGTAACTGCTCAGGACAGCACAGCATAGGTGTCAGTTCTCACCTTTGCTACAAATGACATCCACTCCACTCACAGATTTGTCTGATGGCAGAGACTTCTGTGGTGTTCCCCTACAGACCTGAAGAAAATGTAACCTTAGCTAAAGATGGTATTTCTCATTCCTCTTAAGCCCGTTTCTGCTGGGCCACAAAAACCACCTCCCTCTGATGCAAATATTTATTTGCAGTAAGTCAGGAAAAATTTATTCAAGAATTAGTTCACATCTTCAATCAAAGAGACATTGGCTCCACTGCTAAATCAACAAACTGGACAACCCAACCTAAGCGTGATCCCATCTCCCTCTCTGGGTTTTGGGTAGTGGGGGCTGGTGTAGCTGCTGTTTTTGGTCCCTCACGCTGTAGCATTCTGCTGTGAGGACATCTGTTTGCCACAGACACAGCCCCCCAGTCCCCAGCTATGTCTTTCCTTGCCACCCACTCAGTTCTGGGAGAGGTGGCTCCTGGGTGTGTAAAGGCCACAAAGGCCAGTCGGGCTGGGCCCAGTCACCCTTTCTATCATCTGGGGTGGATGGTCCACAGACTGAGAAGGGCTGGAATGCCGGTTTGTAGAGGGAGGCTAAGCTAAGCCATTTCCACCTGCTTTGGCCTTGTGATCTATATGACGGGCACTGGGAAAGCGTCTCCATTTTTTTCACTTTTTTTTTTTTTTGCGGTATGCGGGCCTCTCACTGCTGTGGCCTCTCCCATTGCGGAGCACAGGCTCCGGATGCGCAGGCTCAGAGGCCATGGCTCACGGGCCCAGCCGCTCCGCGGCATGTGGGATCCTCCCGGACCGGGGCACGAACCCGTGTCCCCTGCATCGGCAGGCAGACTCTCAACCACTGCGCCACCAGGGAAGCCCCAAGCGTCCCCATTTTGATAGAAGGTTATCCTTCCTCTTCCTCTCCTCTCGTCCAGAATAATCATCCCTGACCTAGGGGATATCAGGGTGGGAACAAGCACAGGAGTTCCCTTTCCAGTGGCAGTCTCTGACATCAGCACTTCCCCCAGGGGCTCGCCAAGAGAGGGGAGCCTTCCTCTGAATCACTCTACTCCCAAAATGTGGATTCCTCATTCACAGGAGCAGCTTGCTCTAGACAGCTATGCTGAGTGTTCATCACCCAGCACTCCTCTCTTCAAAACTGAAGGACTCCTGACTCAGACCCCCGACTTGAAATACTCTCCTGCACTGTCCCACGGAGGGCCACCCCCCCAGACCCCTCTCCTGGACTGTGCGCACATCCTCCCAGACGCCCTCCCGTCACCAGAGCCAGAGGTGCCCGCCGCAACAGCACCTCCCATTTATAACCTGGACCACCTCTCTGCCTCCCAAGCTCCCATTTCTACATCCTTAACCCCTGTAGGCTCTGTCTGCCCAAGCCAGTGCAGCTGCCATTCGTGAAAACCACAGTGTTAACTGTTTCTAAAGACTTTAGGATCCAGAAAACATAAGAAGTTTCTAGGTGGCTTGTAACGTGAAAGAAAGCAGCCTGCTTTTACTCTGGTGAAAGTCACACTTTTTAATGAAAGGAAGTTACCATTAAGTGACAAATGTCACAGAGCCAGCCATGAACCTTTCTGACTGTCTTGTGGCCGTAAATGATGACCATACACAATCAGACCTCCAGTTCAACAGAGGGACAGATTGATGGTAGAACCACCATCGGCATGTTAACAATTTGACCCGAAACCTTCCAGGACAGTTTGGGATGAGGAGCTTGTATTTAATCTTTATAGATTGCCTCACAGTCACTTATGGTAGCTCTTAAAATATATCCAACAAGGACACAATGCAATGAATAGGTCTTAAATAACAGTCCCCTCTCTGTTTAGGAACTGCCTGTTTCAGTCAACAGGAAAGGGTGAGGGGGAATGGGAGAATAATGCGCTTTTCAGATAGACCTTGAAGTTGAACCCTGACTCATCTCTAGCATCCGGGCAAGGTGTTTAACCTCCCTTAACGTGCTGCCTCCTCTGTAAGGTAAAAACAGACACCTGCCTCACAGGATGCTCACCAGGGTAAATGAATCAACGTAGGACAGATACCTACAATGGAGGCTGACACACAGCAGGCACCAAGAAATGTTCATTTTCTTCCTCCCTTCCTCCCATCACCCCATCTCTCATATCTAGAAAACAGAACATGCTGTTGACCCCCTCATCCATGCTTTGCTCACAGCCCACGGGGTTTCTAGGCAAACCCACAGAATTTAAGGTCTTGATGACAACAAAAAACTATGGAGCCCCTTCCCTCTTCCAGGCTTTGTCCTAAGTGTCTATGTGTGTATTAGCTCATCTAATCTGCCCAATAGCCCTGACATATATATGCAAGATGATCATATCTATATCTTAGAAAGGGTGAAAGTAAGGCAGAGAGAGGTGAAGATACTTGCCCAAGGTCACCTAGACAATTAGTGGTAGAGCCAGCATTTCAACCCAAGCCATCTGGCTCCAAAGCATACATAACCATCCTTCTCTCTGCCCCCCAAGCCACAGGACAGTAGGGATTACACATGCAGGCTCAATCACTCTAAACAAAGTAGGTAAGCAGAGAGAGCGGGAGTCTCAAGGGGCTTTCCTCACTCAAAGAACAGAAACGCAGCTTGCCGGGACCAGGGTGACTAATCAGAAAAATGTCCCACAAAAGGCTAAGGCAGGCTTTGAGGCCCAGAGATATGGGGCCATGAGCAAGTCCACTAACTCTCTTAGGATACATGAATGCTACATGGAAGGTCAAAGTCTCCAATAACTTGACTTTAATAAATTTACATTTATGGCCCATCTACTGGGTGCTTCCCATGCATTCTCTCATTTAAGCCTAACAACAACTCACTGAGGTGGGTATTACACCCTTTGTAAAAAGAGGTAGTGAAGGCTCGCTGAGGCAAAGGGATTTACCCAAGTCCACCCGGCCGCATGTGGCAGAGTTGGGTGAACCCAAGCCAGTCCTGCCTCTGTGTCCGCTCTACCAAGTGAGAATAGGGCACTCGCCCCAGGATCCATCTCTGTGGGCAGCCAGACAGCTCCTGTGCCCTCCCTACCCCCTTCCTTCCCACTCAGTCCCACGAGACACTGCAGGGTCATCATCCTAACCCAAAGGGCAGGCTCACCCAGGTCACTGCCAGGAGGAAGGCACATGCCTCACCTCCCAAGTCAGACACAGCCAGATGCAGTCATGATTGTGTCCCAAAGGCCCTTGGGGGCTGGCGGAGGCCCTTCACGACAGCTGCTACAGTGCAGCCCATCTGGAAGGGCTCATTTTGCTGAATGCTTAACCCTTCTGAGGACCCTCGGGGCTGAGGGATGCCATACCCTACTGAGAGAGATACTTGAGAGGAGAGGGTGAGCCAGGGCACCCCAGAGAAACCCCACTTTCCCCAACTCGCTTCTGCTTCCCAGTGCTGGGAAGGTAGGAGGCCAACATTCCCCAGAGGGAGAGGCCATGAGCCTACTGAGTTTTAGGAATCTAAGAATGAACACACTCAAACACCTACCATACGCCCCCAAGCAAGAAAAGGGCCTCCCTGAGTCCCAGTGGCTTAGGTGAAGACCCAGAAAGTGGCCCCATGAGGCTGAAGGGAGAGGCTGCCGTGGGTGTGCCGCGCCCTGACCCAGCGTCTCATGGGTTCCCAGGAGATGAACAAAAGGCTCACACAGCCATCTGAGGCGTCAGGTGGCAGCTGCCTCTGATCAGAGGCCATTCATGAACTCCCGCTCAGTCACTCAGCCCCCCAGGCAGCTTGGGGGTATTGGCAGCTGATGAGAGAGACTTTCACCCAAAGACAGGTCTGGGTTTCCCTGGAGAAAAAGAAACCTGACTTCCTGGGGCGTTCTCTTGGCAGGCTCACCCGAATAAACAGAGCTGTTAGATCTGTAGTACAGGGGCCACGGCCTGCTGTGCTGGAAGCACCTCCAGAATCGGGGTGCTGCCCCTGCCCCAGATGCCACCTTAGCAAGAGAGACCTGCAGGGGTCTTGGCTCTACCGGCCGACTGGCCACCCCCTGACAACTTGTCGGATCCTTCCTCTACCTGGAGCACCTCTGCTGCCTGCCTGCCTTCTGATTCAGGCCCAGTGCCCAGGATTCCTGCTCCTCTCCCTCTGTCCTGCTCCACGCCCTGGACACACTAACAGGGGGCATGCTCCTGAGGGCCTTTCTGAGCCAAGCTCGTTCGAGGGCCACGTAAGTGACTGACCTTCCTCCTCTACCTGGAGAGCTCAGTACAGAACCCACCACATTCATCACCTACCAGCTCTGTGACCTTGGGCAGGATGTGAACTTCTCTGAGCTATGGCTTCCTCATCTGTAAAATGGGAATAACAATACTTATATCAAAAGGTTATTATGAATATACAGAATAGGTAAATCTATAGAGGCACAAAGCAGATTAGTGGTTGCCAGAGGCTAAGGCAGGGAGGGAGGAATGGGGAGTGACCGCTTCATAGGTCTGGGGTTTCTGTTTGGGGTGATGAAAATGTCTGTAATTAGATAATGGTAATGGTTGCACAACCTTGTGAATGAACTTAATGACACTGAATTGTACACTTTTAAATGGTTACAGTGGTAAATTTTATATGATGTGTATTTTACCACAATAAAAAAGAAAAAAGTTTGTTATGAGACTAAGTGAAATGGAAGTTGTAGAAATATTGATTGCAGAGCCTGGGATACAAGAGGTCCTCAACGGATTTTAATTTCCTTCCTTCCTTCAGATCATCACACTGAATTGTACACAACATGCTCCTCCATGCCCACCCTGGGCAGGCTGCCTTCCTCTTTAGATATCTGCTCTGAGATGCTAATAGGATGGAGCCACATGTTTTTCATAAAGCAAAGCCTTTACCATTGGCCCATAGGAGAGAGTGTCTGATTACACCACGCCCCCTTCCCACTCCTGCTGGTGACCTCATTTACGTGTTTCACCATGGCCATACCCCAGCATTGAGTCCTACAGGAGGAGGGCAAAATCCACTTTGATACCAAGGTCAAGGACTTCCCTCAGTATCTTCTCACTGTTTCCACAAAAGCTGTCATCCTAAAAAAATAAAAGATCATCTTGGGAAAGCAGTTTTCCAGGAGTCTCTCATGTTTCTGCACATCTTGTGAATGGAGACACTGTCTTAGTTATAGATTATCTTTTCAAGAATGTTTATATAGCAAATGGCATCAGAAGGTAGATAATGTCCCCCTTCAAAGCAAAGGGCAGGTAGGCTTACTATCCACTATAAAAGATATGGGTTCCCTAAGCTCAGGGTTCCTCACCTGTAATGCAATCCACTACATGTACAAGTGACACCTGGGCTTCTTTCTGTCACCCTGAGGAAATCAGGGGTTGGCACAAAAAAACTGTACTAAGCAAGGCTTAGTTAGTATTTCAAATCATTATCACTTGCCTTTCTTTCCCACAAGGTGCTAAACTCCTTGAGGGTAGGTAGCATGTTTTATTTATCTTTGAATTTCACAGAACAAATATGAATAAATGTTTCCTGAATGAATTAATGAGCGAATGAATGGATGAATGGAAGGATGGAGAGATGTTTCTCTTCTGTTAAACTGGCAGTTTTATTTGATCCTGCCCCTCTCATTTCTATGGTTTTCCTAGCTCCTGACATCATATCCAATATTTTAACCACTTACCTTGCCAGATATTTGCCTGGCTAAAGCCACTGGATGTAGATAATTAGACCCAAATACTCTGTCTAAAGGCTTTGGATTGGAATGTTGGGGGGATCTTATATCTTTGCCCAGGTCTGGACATCTCTCAGACCATCCCTGCCCTGCCCTCCCAGCTTTGTCCTATACCTACAGTATTCAGCCCCACTCCCATTGTCATGACCTAGTGGTGACCTGTAGTTCTAATGTGCACAAAAAGACATAGGTCCAGGCCACCAAGCCACACATTGCTGGTTACCATTGAACCAGCAACAAATGTTTGAGTCTCATGTTTGTTCCTGTTAGGCTGAAAGGGCATCACAGTGCTGGGCACAGAGCAGGTGCTCTGCTAATGTTTATTTAATGAATGAATAAGCTTTCCTTTAAATTAAATTAATTGCGTCCTTCTTATATTAAGTCAATATCCTGAGCAATGGGACACAAAATATAACCAAAAAGGAGAGGAACCTGAAATGTCGCTCTGGTCATTTCTTTTGCCTCAATGTCCGCATGGCAAACACAATCTCCAGAACAGAAAGCGAGGGAATTTGATGCGACGGCAGCCTTCACCTGCCATAAGAACCCCTGCCTCTGTGTACAGCTTCATCACACACTATACACGATGTAGCAGATGATGACAAAAGTGTATCTGCCCTATATGCACTTGCAATTGCAAACAGCTACTCACCTTTTCTATAGTGATGCAGAAAGGTTAGCCAGTCGGCATTTTGCCAAAGGAAGCCAGCAGTGAATAGCTACTTAATGCAAAGGCTTTGGCGCCTGTTTCTCACATGGTTGGCAGACAAACTGAAGTGCTAAATCCATGGCTCAGGGGTCACAAGAACACTGCATTCTCTACTGCACCAGTTTCCCCTAGCCTCAGTTCACCCGAGGAAGACTTGTCTTTTATTCTTTAAAGAGTAGAATTTAGGGACTTCCCTGGTAGTGCAGTGGTTAAGACTCCACGCTCCTAATGCAGGGGGCCTGGGTTCGATCTCTGGTTAGGGAACTAGATCCCACATGCATGCTGCAACTAAGAGTTCTCATGCCACAACTAAGGAGCATGCCTGCCGTAACCAAGACCCGGCACAAACAAATGAATAAAAATAAATAAATAAAAAGAGTAGAATTTTACTGGATATTATCTATCATTAGATGCCCAGTAGTCAATGAAGCATTTGTTTGTTTTTGACTCCCTTCACTCTAGAAGAGATCTATGCCTGCCCATCTATGGGAATTTATACAATAAGATTAAAAGGCTCTGGAAAATTACAAACAGTATTTATGGAAGTAAAACAAAACCGGATTGGTTATAAACCACAAAACTGCATATTCACCGAAGGACGCGGCAGTTCAGTAGAGCTCAGAGGCTTTGCCAGGAGAGCTGTTGAGTTGAGCCCTCAGGCAGAAGGACTTGGCACCTCAGGGTGCCGGATTCTAGTGCCTGACCCCCCAGCATTACAAGTCCAGCAACCTGATTTTGGCAATGCTCTGAAAGTTAACCAGACTTTGGAGGAACCGACTCAGACTACCCAGGCTCACAGGAGGTTTATGTACAAACCAAAATTCACTCCACTAATCAATTCTGAGAACTAGATATACAAGAAAAAACAAGAACAGAAAGAGAAAAAGATGGAGAGGGGAGGAGGAAGGAGAGCAAGAGGGAAAAAAGAGAGAGAGAAGGAAAGGAAGGAAGAAATGGAGGGAGGGAGGGAGCCAGAGAAGTTATGCTCCATGGTCAGTGCTGGTATCCCTGTAAGCAAATGCAAAAGGGAGACCCAATTAGAAACAGAGCATCACTTCTTGGGTTGAAGTCAAAGCCAAGAGAAATTGGGAGGGTATGGGGGAGGCTGTCACCCAGAACTGTGCTGAGGCCTCATGAACTATCCTTCCCCCACAAGAGACAACACCTTTCCAGGACCTGAAAATACCCTGGCAGATTCCAGCGTCTCTGCCTTGGAAGGTCCTCGATAAACACTGCCAAGTTCTTGTCCTGTGAGTTACCTTTTTCAAGGCTCCAGGCCCACTCTCCCTTCTGGATAACTGATGTTCTTCCAGAGACCACATGATTCTACTGCAGACCTGTCACCTCCTCCATGGTAGGACTTCCCCCGAACATATTGCCAAGTCACCTTGATTGGAGTTCAGGCTTTCCAAAAACACCTCTGTCATCCTCTGGAATAACATCTACAGATGATTTCTTTCATTCATATTGTGTGAATTTTATTCTGTAACTCTTAAAGGACTACCTTAGTTCCAATTATTGGGGTTTCGGGGGGGACAGCCTCTCTCTCAGGTGTGAACAGTTTATTGGCTCAGTCAGTAAAGGTACTATTTACAGAGCCACACAGCCTCTAGCCACAAGGAGGTATTTTCCATGTCTTAATTACACACTAACTATAATGGTTACAAACACCAAAGCAACCCTTTGAAAAGTGCAGATGCTTCATGATACGGGATCAGGTAGAAGCAAGTGACTGGCTATTGTTTTTCACTAATCTGATCTATCAGTTCAGTCAAAAGAAGGAGCTGGCATCAGACACAAACACTGCTAATGATTAATCGTCAGAAAATATCAATATTTGGATTGAATTTCCTACACTCTTCTGGAAATGCAGACATCTGGACTCCCCAGGGCACACGTATATTTTGACCAATTATTTTAACAAGCTCAAAGCAGATCATCATGACAAAAACATGTAAACAACTGCTCTCTGGTCAGAGAAAACAGATATTGGGCCATTCTCCTTGTGGAGAGGGTAGAGCTGCCACATAAAATATAGGATGCCCAGTTAAATTTAAATTTCAGATAAGTACCAAATAATGTAATATTGGGGACATATTCATATTTTAAAAAGTTTTCTTTATCTGGAATTCAAATTTAACTGGATGCCCTATATTTTTATTTGCCAAATCTGACTACCCTATATAGGAGTGAAAGAGAACATTTTTAATTCACACTTCTTAATAAGTTACATATAGAACACAGCTGCAGAGATTCCCCCATGACAGTAGCAAAAGCTTCACACTGAGGCATCGGCCTCGAACCAGAGTAGGGAATCCCAGGAATGAGGGGTAAGAGTGGCTGCTTCCCTGCTTTGCAAACTTCTCAGGCATGAAAGGCAGCAGAGAGGGGGCTATATTATTTATTAGGCTGCCCTCCACCGAAAGCCCTGCTAAGATGCTTTGAGCAAAAAGCCTGCCCCACCTGGCTCCTTGGATGTGCAGACAGCAGTGCAAGAAGGGAGATGTTTTCTTCACTCCTCCCACTGTCTAGTTATCTCTTCCTGGGATGTGAAGACCAAACTTGCAGAAGCTAGGGAATACATGGGTGGCAAATCAATAGCCTCTGGTCTTGGGATCCAGATAATTCAAGTAGAAGATAGAGGGTGGTTGATTGTTTGTTTGTTTCCAAAAATCCCTATAGGCAATTGCATCAGTGCATCCTCACCTTTAAGTACTTCATCGATATGTCATTTCATACTCAGGAATCACCACCTCCACAGCCACCGCCGTCCTCATGAGTTCCAACACTCTCTCTGCCATTGAACACAGTGGGATCTGGAGCGATTCACTTACATTTTCAGGGTAGTGGCTTTCCAACCTTTAATACAAAGAAAGGTTTTTGTTCATTAGAAAAGTAGGAGGAAGAGGAGGAGGAGGAGCTTTAGTCCCGAAACCCACTGGAAAAGCAAAATCTAATGAAAAGATATTAGGACCTTCTTGCTCTAAACTTGTATGTGTAAATGTCTGCATTTTCATATTGGCTGGGGAATGAAGGATTTATTCCTATTATAAAATTATTATATGTTGTCCTTCGTGGCACAAGATGTATTCTCAGTGCTGCTGTATGTTCCAGCTGTAGGGACTGAAGTTTGTTGGGTCGTCTACACTTTCTTGCCAGATCTGCAGAGTTAATGAGGTGGGAAGCCACAGTTAGTCTGTAGTCCCAGCAAAGAGGTTTTCCCCACCTAAGTCTTACCGCCTCTTTGGGCACCAACCACGTGACCTTGGAGCTGGAGCTCTTCTCTAACCCATTAACCATATTCTCACGCCATGTACGGAAAGCAGGCAGCTCCCTGACTAATCCTCTGCTGTCTCCCTAGTTGTCAAATAATATCCAAGCTTCTTGGCTTCTCCAAATGGGTCCCAGGCCCATCAGATGACACTCCCCTTCATGTCCCCTATCCTGGTGTCTTCCTGGGACACACTCTTCCCATCACAACCTCTGGCCTTTTGTACATACTGTTCCTTCTGCCCAGAAGGACCTTACTCTTCTTTTTCATCTGGCTAAATGATACCCATCCTTCAAGAACCAGTTCGGTTGTCACCTCCCTGGTGAAGTTTTCCTACAGCCCACAGATGTCCCACCCTCTCTCTTCTCTTCTCTTACCTCATTGGCTCCTTTCTCTATAATGCCACTCCCCCGCCTCCATTGCATAATGGCTTGCTTGTTTACAACTTTCTCTCCTCCAGCTGACCATGAACCCCTCAAGGAACAGACCATGTCTTAAACATCTTTATTTCCCCAGCACTTGGACCAGAATAGGTATAATAAATGTTGACTGAATCAGTGAATACAGAAACCACAGATAATTCAAATAGCATCTTCCCTGGCCTGTAAATTAGCTGTTGGATGAGTCAGTTCATAATCTATGAAGTTTATAATCTATAAAGAGCTCAAAGTCTATGAGGTTCATAATCTATGAAGAGTCCTGGGGCCTCCCTGGTGGCGCAGTGGTTGAGAGTCCGCCTGCCGATGCAGGGGATACGGGTTCGTGCCCCGGTCTGGGAGGATCCCATATGCCGCGGAGCGGCTGGGCCCGTGAGCCATGGCCGCTGGGCCTGCGCATCCGGAGCCTGTGCTCCGCAACGGGAGAGGCCACAACAGTGAGAGGCCCGCATACCGCAAAAAGGAAAAAAAAAAAAAAAAAAAAAAAAAAAAGAGTCCTGTACACACCATTATTTTGTTAGCTAGAAGGGACAAGAAAGTCATGGTGGGACTTCCCTGGTGGCGCAGTGGTTAAGAATCCTCCTGCCAATGCAGGGAACACGGGTTTGAGCCCTGGTCCAGGAAGATCCCACATGCCGCGGAGCAACTAAGCCCGTGCGCCACAACTGCGGAGCCTGCGCTCTAGAGCCCATGAGCCACAACTACTGAAGCCCGCATGCTTAGAGCCCATGCTCCACAACAAGAGAAGCCACTGCAATGAGAAGCCTGTGCACCGCAATGAAGAGTAGCACCCGCTCGCCTCAACTGGAGAAAGCCCGCGTGCAGCAACAAAGACCCAACACAGCCAAAAATAAATAAATAAATAAATTTATTTTAAAAAATAAAAAATATATATATGGCCTGATTCTAATTCTACCAGATATTAACAATGGGTCAAATAATAAATAAAATTTAGCATGTAAACCACTTAAAAAATAAAAGAAAAAAAGTCATGGTGGAGTGCAAGTACAGGACGATGTCAAGACTTCCTCACTGGGGGCAAGACACAGGCAGGGAAACTGCTTCAATTCCAGGCTCAGTACCGGAGTCCCACCCTCAGAGTCCTGGCTCCAGGATCCATGGTGCTGGGGTCATCCTGCTGGAGGTTGGGGAAAGGGGACTAGACCAGGTAGATCACTTGAGTGCCCTAAGCTCAGCCTGAACCCCACCTGGGTGCTGAGCACAAAGAAGACGAAGGAGGGAGCTGGCACTCTGTGTGCTCAGGTGACTCTCCCCCCACCCCTCATAGCCTTTTGCCAGCCCCCAGTTCAGTCACTTTCCCGAAAACCAGAGATGATTCTCCAGACAACGTGACTCTTGAGAAAATGGAATTAATCATCTTGCTCAAGAGCTGGTCAAAGAGGGGCCCCTGCAGGGTAGGGGCATGTGGCCTAAATGGTCCTTTGGAGCAGAAGCCAACTGAGGTAGAGGAAGATTTCCTGCAGATCACATGGTTGGTGATGCCAGGAACAACAGCCTAGAGAACCACACTGAACAGGACTGTTTCTGTTCCGGAGAGTCCACACACATGGCATGCACACACACACACAGAGTTCACACACGTGAGCATGTACACATACACACACAGCCCTCTCCCTCACAGGAGCTTTGGAGCTCACTTCAGGGTGCCTTCAGATGACTGCCACCAGTTCCCATCTGCCCCTCTGTGGTGGTCCCATCAGGATAGAAAAGTGACCCTGACTGTCCCCTGCCTTGCCATTTTCTTGAGCTCAGTAACTATTTACAAGGTAAGATAATACCAGATAGATACGAAGCAGAGTCCACCTCTGAAGACATCAACCATTTCCCAGGGTCGACATAGCCTTCTTGAGATCTTCCTCTTTCACATCTCCTGACCTGTCTAGTTTTTATCTAAGACCCTTCTGCCTGGTCCCCAACAGAGCCTGGAGACATTAGTGTTCCTGGGGCTGGGGGTTCTCAAGTCAAATCTCACCTTTGGCCCAGTACCTACTGTGTGAACTTGGATAAATTACTTGAGCTTTAGGACTGTTGACTCACTTGTAAAATGGGGATAATACTACTTGGTAACAAGGAAGCCTGGCACTTGAGAGACCTTCATCAGAAATTCCCTTTCATTTCCTCTAAGCAAGTTGCCTGGCTGCTTTTTGTCTAATTTCCTGACCCACAATCTTTTGGGAGGAAATAACATGGGCAGCAGATTGGGAGGGATACTTACACACATGTCTTTAATGGCTACTGGATATCTATAAACAAGACACATCCCATATTAAAACAATCTACCCCAAGAAGCACAGAGGTGCCAGGCCTGGTATCCTGCTTCCATCTTTAATAACTCTCTCCTCTCTCCATCTCCCCATCCTCTCCCCTTCCTCACTCAACTACACCCAGAGGATACAAGATATCAACCTTACTCAGAGATGGAATGACCCATTCAGAATTACTCCCTCCATTCAACAAGCATTTACTGAGCCTGTGCTGATGCTGGGCTTGACTCTGGGGATTCAGGGATGATAGAAGGGGCCCCTGACCGCCTGAATTTTCCAGCTAGTAGCTTGGTATATGGATGGGGATGTATGTGGAGGTGGTGGGGTGCAGGTACAGACATGCAGGAGTGTGCATAGGTCATCACACGACAGTGTGATAAATGTGGTTATGGAGATGAATCCAAAGTACCGTGCTGGGAGAAGCGAAGAAAGGCAAAGTAAGGGAAGGATCCACAGGAGAGGATCTGGAGCTTAGAGGGTGGGTAGCAATTCACCAGGGAGCTGTGGACTCAGCAAACAACACCAAGGGGGCTGCCTGGGCTGAAACACTCTCTTGGACGTGATTATCAGGTGAGGGCATCAGTACCAGGAATCAGGGGTTAGTGACTGGGGCCGACTCCAGAAGACAGATATGGTGGGATGCAGGCACACTGGACCCAGCACAGGAAGGCCTGACCCAGAGCCACAATTTAGAGCAATGACACCTCAGCCACTTACACCAATCATCTGAGCTGGGGCAGCTCGTACAAAATGTGTTCCACAAACGTTCACTGAATGAATGAGCATTCCCATCTATAAAATGGGATTGATAATATTTACTCCAACTATCCCATAGGATTATTTGGGAGGGTGAATTGAGGCCACTGAGATGGAAAACCCTCTAAACAGTAAAACACTATACCAATATAAGAATTATTAAGTGAACTGATATCGTTGGTTTCCAGAGACAAAAACCATCTGAGGAAGCAATTGGTGAAGTACAGCGACTTCTCCAGCTGGCAAGGGAGCAGCTCTAATCAAGGAAGTCCCTTCTCTCCAGACTATTATGACGACTGTTAGAGAAATCTTTTACATTGGTGAGTGGAACAAATTGAGAAAGACTTTAAGTGATAAGAAACAGCAGCAGGATTGGGTATATAAACAGTCAGGGTGGTGGGGAGACGGAAGAACTATCCCTTCTCAGCATTCCATTTGAGAGTTACTGATGGCCAAGTCTCAGCCCCTATTTTAGAGAAAAGGATACTGAGGCCCAGAGAGGGTACAGCGTCCCAGTGCTCACCTGGACCAAGTAGTAATCATGACAGCTCACATTATTGAGTACAGCCCTATGATTGAGCACCTACCTATATCAGGTCATTGGATCCATAGAACAATCCTATGAGGTAGATACTATAATTATCTCCATTTTACAGATAAGAAAACGAACTCAAGCCAAGCAGCTTGTCCAGGGTCACAGTTAGTAAGTGAGTGTTAAGACTTGCAACTCCCTGTTGCCAGGGCAACCAGAAGTCCACAGGTAAAGAAATCTTTGTGGGAAGAAATATATTGTTTAATTTATTGGGGGTGGGGAGAAAGATGTGACTAAAATGGAGATTACTGATGTCATAGAGTATGGGAAAACCTATAATGATCTTTCTTACTTGGGAGTGAAAAAATGGGCAAGGGCTTGGGAGCTGATAAGCCATGGCTCAGTTGAAGCCAGGCCCTAGAGAAAGAAATGCAGTTAGAGGCGCCGTAATGCCTGAGCCCTCCTGCTACCTCTCCCTCACTAGCTGACACCAACAATTCGAGGTTAATGCATGCCAGGGTTGGGAGCTAATTATTCCACCATTACAGACATAAATGTCCCCTGGAGAACAGCCAGAGATGGGAGCTAGGGAAAAGAGGAAGAGGCTGGGGAAAGAAAGAGGCTGCCTGGCTCTTACAAATGGGAAAATAATATGGCATCAGCTCGAGTGGGTTCCCAACCACTGGAATACGCTTTGCAAAAGTTTTTACAGTCTTTCCTGGTTTTTCTCCAAGCTATTTATTTGCCTGGCTGGGAAGGATTTCCAGAGGTCATCAAGCCCCCATCCCCACCTGTCAGTATCAGTGGTTCCTAAAAGAGCTTGTAGAAAACCCTTCAATTCCACAATTTATTTAATCCTAATCTGTGCCAAGCGCTTAGATGCAGGGAAGGGGGAGGGAAATCAGCCACAATGATTAGTTACACAGTTCCTGAATTTCAGGAATTTCAATACTGGGGAAGAAAAATGTGTATCCAGTCAACTCCAGCACTTGGCTAGAGACAGGGAGATTCACTCCAACTAGGAGGTTCTGGGAAGGGAGAAGTGTTTGAGGTGTGTCTTAAAGGATGAGTAACCTTTAGAGAGGGGGGAATGGGAAAGAAAGGGTATACCAGGTGATGGAAGCAGCAAAAGCAAAACTTTGGAGGGAGGAAAAGACGGAACACGTCGGAGTGGCTGGGACTTAGGGTGCAGCGCGTTGAGAGTGAGCTTGCATTGGGAGTAAAGGCCAGGGAAGTCAGCTGGGAGAGACCATGGAGGGCCTGAAATGGCATATTATGGAATTTCAAACTTTCTGCTAGAGGCAGTGGGGAGCCATTGATAACTTTTGAGGAAGGGAGTGACATAATCTGATCTGCATTTCGGAAAGAGGCCTGGGGTAGTGTATGGCAGATGGGAACAAATGGAGGCAAAAGCATCAAGGTGGAAGCTCCTGAAAGACTCCAATAGGAACAAGTAGGGATTTGAGTTAGTGTGTTGGCAACCTTGTCAAGGTGACTTTTGAGGTTAAGAGAGGGAGACACCCTTACAAATGGAGATTTCCCTTGCAAACGTAAATGTTTCTTACAAAAGGGCCTACTTGGTCTTCCAGGTCCTTCACATCTGCTGTTTCTCAGAAAATAACCAGCTTAAAACAATTAATATGCCTAAGAGACATATTTTAGGGTGGCAAATTCTGCTCCCCTACAACACCAAAAGGCAAGTTTATTATTTTTAAATAACATACATGCTACAGAAAAACTATTTGTGGTGGTGGGGGGGGAACATGTCAATGCTCAGAGAAGCTCAGGAAGAGTGAGGGGCACTCACAGTTCCCTTCTGGTGTTCTTTGACATTTTTCTGTCCAAACAAGGATGACAGTTTTCTCTAAAAGCTAGAGCTACAGCAAAACTGGGAGAAGACGGGGAAGTTTCACATTCAGTTGTGGGCATTTATTATTATTATAACCTCTTATTTTTAGATCATGAGTATACTTGAGGATGTGAATTCACCCATGTTTAGAAATGAAAATGCTGCACCTCCAAATCAGGGATTCCCCTACCATCTCCTTTCTGAAAAATCACACCAGAGGAGAAGCTAGGAAAGTGTACAGAGGCATGTGAGCATGAACATGCAAGCGCACACACACAGGCATACCCCATGCCCCACGTCCAAGGAATGTTTTACACGTCTAGAGCTAACACAGCCACTCAAGGAGAGATGTATGTATATTCAAGGTGGGGGATTGAAGATGAAGGGCTCAGAATCCCATCCCACATGGACACAGAGTTTGAAGAGAGGAGAGAGGAAGGCCAGTAATAGAACAGGGAGCCTTCCGAAGCCAAGAGATCAGGGAGACACTAGGAGGAAGATCTGAAAATGCCATGGCGGAGGAAAAGGTGGAGGTCGCTTACCCTGGGTTCGGGAGTCTGGCTCTGGAAGGCTCTGGGGCTGGAGAGAGGCCGTCATTAATCACACACCTTCCATTCACCCTGTGACTCAGCTAGCTAGATGCTTTGTGTATTTCTTTTTTGTTTGTTTTTTGACCAAGCCGCGCAGCTTGCAGGATCTTAGTTCCTGAACCAGGGATCAAACCCAGGCCCTCTGCAGTGGAAGTGCAGAGTCCTAATCACTGGACCGCCAGGGAATTCCCACTGTGTGTATTTGTGATCCTCACAATAACCCCCTGACACGGACATAAGTATCCCCTTCTGCAAGTGAGAAAAACGAGGTTCAGAGGCCGCAGGGAAGTGACTTGTCCCAGGTCACGTGGGCAGGAAGGGGCCGAGTTGGGATTCACACCACTTCCAAAAACTCATGTTCTTTTCTTTCCACCAGTGTTTCTCAAGAGGGCACTGTTGACATTTTAGGTTGGGTGGTTCCTTCGTTGGGGTGGGGCTGCCTAGGCATCGTAGGGTGTATAGGAACGTCCCTGGCCTCTTCCTGGTAGGCGCCAGTATCACCTGCCCCTCCCCACCCAAGTTGTGACAGTGTCTCCAGACATTGATGGCCACTTGTCCAACTGTGGACAAAACTGTTCCACTTGAGAAGTACTGCTCCACACCATGCCACCTCCCCCAGCAAAGGCTTTCATGGTCCCCATCCATACCGCGTGCAGAGCAAACGACCCTCCACTCCCAAGCCTGCACACTTCCTCAGCTCCACCATGTTTGCACATCGAGCCAGCTCCGTCAGGCTGGCTCAGTCAACACCATCACACCAGGGCACTTCTCTTCTCTGAAAACAAGAGGGCTGGTGGCCTTGACCGGGGTGTACATGAGACTCACCCGGGAAGTTGGTGTACTGCTTTGTTTCTTTTGTGTTTATTTTTGGTTTTCAAAGTAAAGATACCCTTGTCCTACCTCAACTCTACTGGGGCCCAGGGCTGCATGCTCCTGGTAAGAACACCAGGCCTGAATCCTTTCTAGGGCTCATCTCAACCCCACCCTTCATTCATGAGTTCACTTTGATTCAGTCCTCACCTCCCAATCACTTTTCAGTCCCTCCTGTGTGCTAGATGCTCTGTTAGGGACTGGGGTTCAGACAGGGTTTCTGGCCCAGGTTGAGGAACAGGGGATGACATACCACGGTCCAGAGCAGAACCTGCTAAAAGGCAGCTTTGCCTAGTGAGCTATGGAGCATAAAGAAAGGGGTGGCTGGGTGCTGCGTGCGTCGTGGGGGCGGGCAGGAGAGCAGGAGGGTGTGTGAATGTGCGTAGGGATGGTGGAATATGTATATGTGCGAGTGGGGATATCTGGAAGGGACTATAGGTGTGTGTACCTGCGTAGGGGAAGGGATTATGGATACACATGTATTATATATATACTTAGTGTATATGTGTGTGTGTCTATATGTGAATAGTGTTTGTGGTGTATGTGCGTGTGTGTCTTTGTGTGTGCATGTTGTGTGTGTGTATGGAAGATAAATGTATATGTCTGTGTACAGAGTATCCATGTGTATGTGTGTGTGTGTGTGTGTGTATGTGCACATGTAAGGTGTCAGGAAGAGGGAAGACCTCCTGGAAAGACCAGCACTGGGTCTGGCTCCTGAAGAATGAGGAGCAATTCAGTGGGGAGAGCAGGGTGGGCATTCCAGGAAGAGGGAACAAGGTGTGCAAAGCCCAGAGGCATGACTGAACGTGGCATGTTTGGGGTGCAGCGGCAGGAGAACAGAGAGGGGGAGAAGGGGAGAAGGTTGGGGTCACATCAGAAAGACCTTCCTGGAGACCTCAGCACCTCGTTAAGTTCTAGGCAGGTATCCCAGCCTTTTGGAGAGATGCCATCAGCAACAGGCTGGCACCTCTGGAGAGGCCCAGGAGAAGGTCTGGCAAGGCCACATCCATGGTCACACCTGAACTGGCTGCACGAATGTTTACAAAGCACATGCATACTACAGGGATTAGAAAGCTATGTTCTAAGGCTGAGCTTGGAGTGACACGTCTATAATATTCAGGGGTGGAAGACGGGCTGGAAGCAAGCCAGGAACCTGTGGCAAAAATGGGCTGGGTTGATTTCTCTAACCTCGGAGGACTGGTCTTCAAGGCACCGCTAGAATTAGCTCTTCTGTGCAAGCCTTGCCTCTCTGCCAGGTCACCTCCCTGCCTGCTACCCACCTCCCCTCCCCCACCCTCAGCCAAGTGTCTCTAACCTCGATTCTTAAGCATGAGGAAATTCAACACAACCCCACCACCTCGGCCATTACAGTACAGCCTCTTGCTCCAGGTTCCAACTAGGGCAGATCTCCTTAGCTGAGAAATTCCCCCTTTTCAATATGAAAGAGGGGATGCTGAGCAGGATACTGGGAAGGGAGTTCAGTCAAGGGAACGCGCAGTGAGAGTCCGGAGGCTGAGACCACCTCACGTGGCCCTCTTCAGCTCAGCCTCAGCCAGGCCTGGCGGAGGGGACATGGACTTGGCAGTCAGTCTCTCTCTGGCTGTGTGTCCTTGGGCAAGGACCACAGTTCTCTGTTTCCTAGAACAGGAATCCTAGAATGCCAACAGCATTCAGTAGCTGGGGTTCATTCAACAAATTTGTATACCTCCTCTGTGCCAGGCACTGGAATATATCAGGGAACAAAACAGATGAAGGGCCTTGCCTATGTGGAGCTTGCATTCTATAGGGAGGAGCCCAAGGGATGATAAATAATAAACACAGTAAATGACTGAGTTATGGAAGGTGGTAGAAGGGGATAAGATATGAAGAAAAAGGAAAGAGCAGGGTAGGGGGCTGGAAAGGCCAGGGAGGTGAATATGAAATATGGCTGACAGGGCAGAAGCAGTGGGAAGACACTGACATAAACCAGGCAGGGGACAGTGCAGCTGAGACCAGAAGTGGCTGTGTCTGGCCCTCAGAACATTCTGAATAGTTCAGCATAGTGTTCACCATTCTAACTGTCTGGACAGGCTCCCAGCCTGACTCAGTGTCTCAGGGACAGGATCCAGATCTCACAGGGCTCGCTCTGCCCACTGGGACCTGTTCAGTGTCTCCAGCCACCCCGTAACCCTCCTGGAGACTGCTGTCCCAGTCTTTTCCCTGCATTACCCACCAGGGACAAAGTGCCTGACTAACGTGGCCCCGACTTCACGTTGTGTCCTCCCCAGTATCTTGAGGTCCCTGGGCAAAGCAAACAAGCCTTAAAGATAATCTAACTTACATCTGAGGGGAGACAGGGAAGTGACTGGCCCAGGTCAGACTCCTTCATTCAGGCCCACGTCAGTGCCTGCCTGGACCACTGCCCTGGTTTCCTAGCTGAGATCCCTACCATTAGTTTCTCCAGCTCAGTCTTTCCACCAAGCAGCTGCCAGAGGGATCTTTCTACAACATAAATTTGATCATGTCACTTCCCTGTTTTCACTCCCTAGTTCCCATAAAATAAAGTCCCAACTCCTGGGCATGGCATTCAGAGGTGACCATGAGGCACCCTGCCTACTCTCCAACCTTGCCCACGCCACACTAGTGTCAAGTCCCCATGCCTCTACTCATACTGTTTCCTCCACTGGGAATGCCCTTCCTCCCTCTGACACTTTCTCACCTTTCAAGATTGAGCTCAAGCATCACCTCTTCTATAAACTTCCCTGAACCTCAGCTCTCATTCCAGATAGGATCAAGCAACACTCCTGGACTCATGCCCCCAATGTTACCTTCACTTCTATCACTCAAACTTCCAAACCTCTATTTGAGTTGAGCTGGGTACCATTTTAGTTTTCAGTCATCAAATATACTGTCCTAAGGTTTTTGTGCTACTGCATTTTCTTAAGAAATCATTCACTTCTCAGTTCTCGGGTGTTGGTGTTTCACAGAATCATAGTTTTTAGACAGCACCAGGATGAAGCTGTTGTAAAAGGTACAACAATTGTAACTGGCAAACTGCAACCTGTGGGCCAAATCCTGCCCACTGCTTGGTTTTTATAAATAAAGTATTACTGGAACACAGCCATGAGCATTTGTATATGTATTGTCTGTGACTTATTTTGCATTACAACAGCAGAGTTAAGAGAGACCACAAGGCCCACAAAGCTGAAAATATTTACTATCTGTCCCTTTTCAGAAAACATTTGCTGACTTGGATGCTCATAAGGGCAAGGACCGTGTCTGGTCTGCCCCTGGAATGTAAGAGGCACCTGACAAATACTTTTGAGTAAATGAATGATACACACCCTCCAGGATGATGGTGGAAGCTCAGGCAGAGCACTGGGTGTGGGTTTTGGGGAAGGAGCTGGAGGGTTTGGAGGGGGGTGCTATGAAAGGAGGGACTGTGGATTAGCCCAGCATTATGTTCTTCCTCTCTGATGAGAGAAGAGTGCTGCTTAGCCTCAAAAAGGAGATCCACGTCCAGTGAAGAGAGGAACACCTCCTCCCACCCAAGCTGGTTTGCGTTTGCAATGACCTTGGGTGGAACAGCTTTGAGAGCCTCGGGGTGAAGGCCAGCTGCCCCCGGCTAGGACCACACTGCTATAACAACTCCAGCAAGCAGTCCTGAGGGCTCAAGCAAGGGGTCATCCATGGAATATAGGGGAGAAGTGACAACCCTGAGACTGTATCCTCAGGGAGGCGGGGAAGGGGTTAAGAAAAGAAATAAGGAAAGTTGATTGGAAGGCCTTGGGGAACAAACCTAATGGGAATTTATACTAAAGAAAGAGGGAACAGTGGTTGATTTGGTGGGGAGAGTCACAGAAATGAATTCAGTTTTCAAAAGTTTAATTTCAAAGGAACCCAGTCACCGCAAGTGGGCAGAGCTCCAGGCACATGCTCGGGTTCATGACTCATCACCAGTCTAGAGGTGAGGTCAGCAAATTGCAGGCCGTGGGCCAAATCCTGCCCAGCGCCTGTTTTTGTAAATAAGATTTCCTTGGAACTTCACCTCGCCCATTCATTTCCCTAATACCTGTGAGTGTTTCTGTGACATCAGGGCTGAGTAGTCACAGCATGTCTCAAAGCCTTAAATAATGCAAAACCTGACCCTTCACAGAAAACATTTGCTGACTTCTGACCTGGAACCTAGCAAGGGGCTCAACCCAATCAAGGAATGTAAAATAATTGAAAGCAAGCAGGAAGATGTGGTCATTGAGAGAATGACCAGAGGTCAGACAGTCTGGTCACCATGTTCAAGGCAAAATAATGAATTAAGCAAATATCAGGTCAGAATGTTCCTGAAGTTCAAGACCAAAATGGATACCAGTGGAAAATAGAGCGGGGTCATGTATTTAAGATGGTGGCCAGGGAATCTCCAAGGCCAAGTCTGGTCTTCAGTCAATGTGGTCCACATAGATGACCCTTTAGGATCTAGGTAGCAGCAACATGGACAGCTCCGATGCCTGCCTTTATCCTCGGATCTGGGTGGCCTTCAGGTTGGCTCCACCCAGCTTGGCAAATGCCCTCTAACTTAAAATGGTCTCAGTTCTAGCCAACCAGGACCCACAGCACATCTCAAATTCGGTCCCCAGAGGAAGTCTGGGTCATCAGGAAAGAGGTCTCGGTCAGCTGGGAGGGGTTTGAGCAGAGCTGCAGATGTGCAGGCCCAGGCCCCAGACCTACACCTGGAGACATAGGTCTGCAGAGGAGACTCAGGAAGGGAGACAGACAGCATGAGACAGGAGAACAAGGAGAAAACAGAGGAAAGAAAACTGAAGGAGACAGTGGAGAGAAAGAGACATTGCTTGGGAGAAAAAGGCTGGATCTAGTTTTCCTGCTGAATAAAATAAGCCATGCTGGACAGGCTCAATAAGGTGACAGAGAACAAATTCTTTTCTCCCTTCATTAATTTATTCAGCACCTACTGAGTATCTGGTTCTATGCTGGGCATTAAAGTTTAGGAGTTTCTCTAGAAGCTCATAGTCTGGTGTGGGGGCCAGGCAAGAATACAAGTGATGTATTCTTTGGTTTATGGTGTGGTACCTGCCATGAGAGAGGTCAGTACAGAGGGTGGGGAGAAAACCAGGTAGAACAGGAGGGACTCTGAGGGACCTGTTGGGGTTGGCCTGATGGGTAGGAGGGAGAAGACAAAGGATGTTCCAGGCAGGGGAACAATATGTGCAAAGATGGATGAGGGAAGAAAGGGGAGAGAGAAAAAGTGCAAGAGACCTCCTGGGGGCATTTGGATGCCTGTAATCCAGTCAGTGTGGAAGGACAATTGCAGAATAAGGGAGTGATGGAGGGTGAGTATCTTGGAGGCCAGATCCTGAAGGCATTTGAATGCTATGCCAATAGGGCTTTTTGTTTTTGTTTTTGTTTTAACTTTTTATTTTATATCGGAGTATAGCCGATTAACAATGCTGTGATAGTTTCAGGTGCACAGCTTTATCTAGAAAAAAATCCACTGAAGGATTTTTAAGCAGGGAAGACATCTGATTGTAACAGAATTTCAGAAAGTGTATTGACAAGAGGGAATTGACAAGAGGTTGGAGGAGGGAAGCCGGAATGGGGCAGCATCCCTTCCTTTAGGGGCTCCCTCTAACATCACCTCCTCAGAGAGGCCTTCCTTGATCACCCCATATAAAATAGAACCCTTACCACCCCCATCCCCTTTAGCATCTACATATGGGTTTATTTATTTTCTGTTTGTGCACCCCTCATTAGAACAGAAGTTTCATTGAAGCTAGGACTTTGCCTGTTTGTTCACAGCTGCATCCCCAGCACCTAGAAGAGCATCTGACACATTGTGGGCTCTCAAATTCTGTTGGAAGGATGAAGGAAAAGTAATAAAAGTCCTACCTTTCTAAGAATTAGGAAACTTAGCTGTGGGCCTGTTTTTTTCTGAAGCAGTGAGCTGACTAGACTTGGGCTGGCCTTGAGGGTAGTAATGAGCTGCTCTGCAGGTCACGGAAGTAAATCACAAGCATGTGAGATCTGTATCCCAAGGCCTCAGACATGCTCTGGCAGGCCACTGTCACTGCAGAACTCTGAGAACCAGGTCCTGCAAAGATCCCTTCCATGTATGCTGGTCCTAGTGCTTCAGGATGGGCGGCTTCTGGCGCTAGGCAGGGAGGGTGCCACTGGCCACTCAGGGTCTTGGGTCTGAAATGACAGGTAAAAAATGCTTATTAAGCACCACCTGTGTGCCAGGCATAGGGCAAGGTATTCTATATATGCTAATGCCACAAAGTAGGTACTGTTATCCCCATTTTACGATGAAAAACTAAAGCTCAAAATGATTAGATGATTGACCAAGATCACAGAGTAGGAAGCGTCAGAGCCAAGATATAGGAATCCAGGTTTGACTCCAATACCTGGGCTCTGTTCTACAAAGCCATGTAAACTGAAACTTCTAATCCCAAACCAGACCCAGTGCCCCAAGCTCTGCTGGCCTCACCCCAGAGACTTTTCATCCCCTTGTGATAAATAGACCCTCAAGCCCTTCTCAACCAGAGGAACTCCGCATGACTTCTGGGGAAGATGCCAGGGATCCAGGGTGGGCAGGGGCAAGTTGGTAAATGAAATAGAGTTGCCAGATAGAAAAAAACTTTTCCTCTACCCTCTTATGTTAGTGTTTGGGGGCCTGTGAATTAAACTGACGAAAGACAGATTAACAAGAGAAAAGACAGATTTTTAAAATTCACATACAGATGGGAGTTCACAAAGAAATAGGACTCAAAGAGGCAGTTAGAACTGGGGGTTTATATAACATTTTAATAGGGGAAGGGGAGGGGGAGAAGGGCATTTACAGAAAAAGAGTGACTTCTTAGAAGTGTGGAGGACAGGGAGGAAAGGCACTTATGGGAAAACAAATGACTTTTAGGAAAGATAAATGGCCCTTAGGAGAATAGATGGGAGACGTAATAGTTTTTATAATAATGCCTGTTTAGGTGTGATGTGGAAACTTCTTATCTCTGGCGATAAGAATTAATCTTCCTGGTTGTTCTGAGGGAAGGGCTTTAGGATAATTAAGTTTTTTGAACTGTTTTAGGAAGCAATGCTTTTAGGCAGATAAGACATTTTTTATCAGGAGCCCAAATGTCTTCTGCTGAAAATAACTTTTATGCACTATGCCATATTCTGGACCCCTTTACAGCAATGAGAGGCCCCACTGGGCTCTGGAACATGGGCAACGTTGCAGGGAATGCAGACGAATATTTGGGTTCAAGGACCCCCAGAAACTGACCAGGGAATCATTTTGACAAACAAAGATAATGTACTATATATATAGCCTGACCCTCTGGCAATGACATTAAGGTTTTGTTTTTGTTTTCTTGGTTTCATTTTTTGTGTGGAGGGAATATGGTAAGGCTGGGTGCACTGGCCATGAGCTCTTTACAATAAAGTGATGGCAGAGGCTTGGTGAGACAGTTTGCCCTCTTCTGGCTCTGAAGCTCCATTGCCATGGTACACACTGTCTGCAACAAATCTTTCCTCCAGCCACTTTCCCAGGGGGAGCAGCTTCCCAGGGCACACAGTAACGGGCGTGGATGGTCTACCATCACTGGGACTGCTTCCTGGTCAGTCCAGCCCACCTTTCTCCACCTGCCCTATAGGCAACAGTGCCAGCGATTGTGTTTGTGGCTTGGGAGTGATTTCTAAGGTCTTTAATACTCTCAACTTCTGGCACAGTCTTCTAAAGGTGTCGGTGACCTAGCCACTCAGAAGAAAAGGCTGATTGAGGGAACAAGAACAAAGAAGCCAGGGGTGGAGAGAGGGAGAGGAACATCCCCCTGGCTTCTGGGATTATTGGACAATGGGAGTCTGGCTGAACCCCAGGAGATGTGAAGGATCAAAGTCAAAGCTAGTGTGTATGTTACTGCAGATATTACAGTTTCCAAGAGTTGAGATGGGAAGGTGACTGAGGAGGCGTGAGGCCAGACCTCAGCTTCTCCAGTCCAAACTCATTTCCCTGGACCAGGCGCTCCCACAGGTGTCCTCCCAGCCCCCACCCTGCCTCCTGTGCCCTCCCAACTCCTTCCCATCCTCTGGGGATCGGCTTAAATGTCAAACTCTCAAAGGGACATTTCCTCCTTAATCCCCATTATTACAGTCTGTTTATTTCCTTCACAGCTTTTATCACAAGTTGTAGTGAATATGTTCCTTGACCTCTTTATTGTCTGTCTCCATCTCTAAACTGTGAGCTTTAAAAGAGGAAGGAGCAGGTGTGATTAAGTCAGCAAGCAATATTCCGCCCGCACTGAGCACAGTGCCTGGCACAGGCTTAGTAGGTATTGAGTAATACCAAATCAGTGAGTGAATGAGACGGGAGCTCTACCTGACAGCAGTAGTCTTCACATTTTAGAATGTATAAGAATTACCTGGGGAGCTTATAAAAATTCAGATTCCTTGGCCTTATTTCTTGAGATTCCAATTCAGCAGATCTGGGGAGAGGCCCGGGAAGGTGTGTTTTTAACCCCTGATAAAACGTGTTGTAATCACCCCTGGTGATTCTGACACAGGAACCACTGATACAGGAACCACTGTCTCGGATTCAAGCTTTGTCTCCACTGCAGAGACAATGCCGAGAAAGGAACTTTCACCTCTTGCCTTTTTGCTTTTTTCCAGTCCTTTAAGCATATAAAGTCTGAAAGTTTATGCCCTGGAGATGAGGGGTGTTGCAGGGAGAGGGTGAAAGGGTGAAAGAAGAAGGTATGTATTTATTACTATTAGAAATTAGAAGTAAATACTAAAGCTGATAATACATTGCTGTTACCCAGTATACAGGTGCCATTGTTTGCATTCATTCATTGGCTCAGCAGACTTTTCGAGAACCCACTATGTGACCAAGACACTGGCCTTGATATTGGGGATGCACCAGTTAAGAAGACAAAGCACCTGACCTCAGGGAGCACCAACTTAGTGATGGAGACAGGCAGGTTAGCGACATGCTGAGAACAATAAAACCCAACAGAAGTAACCTGTGAGGGCAGCTCCAGGATGGAAAAGTCAAGGAGCTCCACAGAGGAGATGGTATCAGGCTTATTTAACTAAAGCTTACTTGGCCAGGAGGAGGGAATAGCACAGGGCAAAGATCAGCATGAATTAGCAATGAGCACAATGTAGAAAGCATCTGGGAGGATGCAGCAAGAGACGGACAGCATTTTCCAAGGTCAGCCTTCACCTGTTCAGGGGGGTCACAATTCTCTTGTCTGTCTAATTTTTTAAGTTGAAATGTTTTTAGGCAAAGAACTCTCCTGTTCACCATGGTTCCCACCATGCCTTACACTCAGCCTGTCTTCTTACATCAAGTTACCTGCCCAGCCCCTGAAGGTATGCAGGGCTGCCACTCTTTCTAGGAGAGGGAGGCTCAACAGAGAGCAGAAATCAGAGTAGTAATTTGATCTCTTCTGGGTTTTTATGAAGACTAGTCTGGTGATATGTGGTAGACAAAACACAACTGGAAGCTGAAAGAATAGCCTGGCCCAACTCTCTCCATACCTTCGTGATCCTATACCCTCCATATACATACACTTAGTTACTTAGAAACCATATACACATCTTACTTCCTAATACACTAATATATGTTACATATGTTTAAGTAATGACTGCACCCAATTCCTGTGAGTGGGTTTTTTCCCCCATACCAACAAGCAAATTTCTGACACCAGCTAGGTATCCTACAATTCAACTCAATTTTGATATTATCTGCCTGGAGATAGCATCACATCCCACAGGTTAAGGACTCAGTCCCACAAGACTGCTCACCCTCCCCTGCCTTCACATGCCAATCTCAAGTCCAGATTGTCACCTGTGCTTCTGACCAACCAGCTATAGATCAGAGGTTCCAATGGGCTCCCTCCCATTCAGTTAATTTGCTAGAACAGCTCACAGAACTCAGAGAAATATTTTACTTACTAGATTACTGGTTTATTATAAAAGGATATAACTCAGTAACAGCCAGATAGAAGAGATGCATAGGGCAAGGCATGGGGAAAGGATGGGAAGCTTCCCTCTCCTCTCTTAGCATGCCACTCTCCCCAATCTCCAAGTGCTCACCAACCCAGCTTTCAGAACCCTGTCCCTCTGAGGTTTTATGGAGGCTTCATTACTTAAATATGATTGACTAAATCTTTAGCTACTGGTGACTGATTCAACCTCCAGCCTCTTTTGCCTCCCTGGAAGTCCAGGGTGGGACTGAAAGTTCCAAATCTCTAATAGTTGTCTCCTCTGGCAACCAGCCCTCATCCCTAGGTGACCTAAGGTCAGTCCAAAAGTCACCTCATAACAAAAGATACCATTTATAGCTCTTATCACTTAAGGAATTCCAACGGTTTTAGGAGCTCCGTGCCAGGAACGGGATGAAGACCAAATACATATTTCTTATTATAAATCACAGTATCACAGTAAGACATGGAAAGGTATTTAAATGGATGTGCTAGAGATGAAATTACACTACTTTTTAAGCTCTGATTTTGTTAACCATACAAAAAAACTTTTCACTGAAAGGAATTATTATGAATACTGATATTTGCAGTGAGTGCAACGTGGTTGATATGTTTTATTATGTCTGCTTTATCTTCATATTAACATTCTGCCATTCGATATTTAGACCATCTGGTTTTAAGCTCAAATTATTTTAAATATTTATTTATTTATTTTTGGCTGCATTGGGTCTTCGTTGCTGCGCATGGGCTTTCTCTAGTTGCGGCGAGCGGGGGCTACTCTTTGTTGAGGTGGGTGGGCTTCTCATTGCAGGAGCTTCTCTTGTTGCAGAGCACAAGCTCTAGCGTGCAGGCTCAGTAGTTGTGGTGCACGGGCTTAGTTGCTCCACGGCATGTGGGATCTTCCTGGACCAGGGTTTGAACCCGTGTCCCCTGCATTGGCAGGCTGATTCTTAACCACTGTGCCACCAGGGAAGCCCTAAGCTCATATTATTTTGATACTTGGCTCTCATAGTTTTCAGAATTGAAAAAAGATATCTCACCAAGGTTCAGAGAGGTATCACAAATGGAAATGTGATAACGTATCACAGTAATGGCTGTGCTTACTAACATACAAAATTTTCAGTCTTACCAACTATGCAAAGGCCTTTGTTTAAATTCAGCTGGTAATTTCCTATCTTCTCTGAGGTCGATCCACTGTTCTTGCAAACTGATTATTGCATTTTTTATATTTTTAACCAAAAGGCTTGAAAACCACTAAAACTCTTCATTTGTTTTTTTTTTAAATTTTTATTGGAGTACAGTTGATTTACCATGTTGTGTTAGTTTCAGGTGTATAGCACAGTGAATCAGTCATACATATACATATATCCACTCTGTTTTATACTCTTTTCCCATATAGGTCATTACAGAGTACTGAATACAGTTCTCTGTGCAATTAGTTTATTCTTCATTCCCACACCCAAGGGCACAATAACCACTTCAAGTGTTCAGGAGTACGTAGGACATCCCCTTGTCCATACAAGGGCAGCCTTGGGTGTCCAGGAGTCACCCTGGATACACAAATAAAATTGAGTGCTAACTATTCACACATATAAAATTCACACGTGTAAAACGAGGTGGTAAGCACCTTGAGCCTTTTTATCCTCCAAGCAAGAACTTTCAGGAATATGAACCTTGGACCACGTGTGAGGAGGTGGGTCTATTGTGAATGTAAGAGTATGGACCCTGGAGTCAGACAGCTTGGTGTGGACCTGCTGACTGTGACCTAGGACAGGGGTCAGCAAAGTCCTTAAAGGGCCAGACAGTGAAAAGAATTGCAGGCCACCTGGTCTCACAACTACTCACTCTGTCCTTGTGCAACAGCAGCCACAGACAACATGTAAACAAACGTGCAAGCTGTATGCGAACAAAACTTTACTTATAGAAACAGGTATTTCTTGAAACTCATAAAACTTCATTTGCAAGATGTTTAACTAGGGTAGGCATGAGGTAGGCAAAGTGTCAACACTACCATTTTCTTGCTGTTTGCTTCTGTTTGCATTATTAATGCTATCTTCTTTCAGCAGTTTCTTTTTGCAGGACTCATTTTTAAACCATGTGTCCATTTTGTTAGGGTTAATTTAGTGGAAACAAATCGTAAATCCATTTAACCTGGCCGACATACACTGCAGAAGGTCAAGTTATACTGAAAGAAAAGGCGTGATGCATAAGCACTCCACATTTAGAGAGCCTGCCCCAGCCTCAGGCTTGTGTGACCTTGGTATGTGACCTCAGACAGTCGGACCAACAGAGCAGTGAGAGGCCAGTATCCATCTACATAGTAAATATTACTAAAGTGCAATGTTTCTCCCATTGTTTGAAGCCATAGAAGTTCTAAAATTTTCTCCCCACACCTCAGAGGCTCATTTTGCACAGGACCTGGTACATGGAGGCCTCATTTTGGAGACCACAGTCTTCAAGGTAAGGCAATCCTGAGCCAGGCACTAGCAGATGAGACCTTTTCAAAACGAAAAGGTGCCTGGGGTAGGAATCAATCAGGTGTTGACAAGGGGGAGGCAAGAGGGAAACTAAAGGGGTGAAGGTTGCCTAGAGTTTCCAGCTGGGGCCGCAGGTCAATGGGATATTCAGTCTGACAAGCAGATGCAAGGCAGCCTTGCCCCACCGTGGCCTCCTAGGCCAGGGGAAGATCCAAAGGCTGTCTCCATCCCAAGCTTCACTTGAACTCTGTCCCTCTGTACTCCCCATCATCATTGAACAGATGTGTGAGGTAAGCAGCTGACTCAGAATCCTAAGACCTGGGTTCTAGTCCAAGGTGGCCTACTGCTTAGTAGCTGCGTGACTCTTGGGCACAGATTTCTCATCTTCAAATTGAGAATAAGGGAACATATCCTGTTTGCTTCACTGAATTATAATGTGGCTGGAATAAGATAAGGCACAGGCATGTGAAAAGGCTCTGAAAACTGCAAAGCACTATATAAACGCACAGCATTATTATGACTTTTTAGTATCCTATGTGCATAGTGATCAAGGTCCCAGGCAAGGCACTCTGGTCTTTGTTTTTCTGGGACACGTTCTAGGAGGGTGTATAGCCAGGTGATGTAGGAGGTGGACACCAGGATGAGTAACCCATGGGCAACGTGTCTGCATAGCTGGACATACTGAAATACCACTGACCTCAGGCATCCAGAGACTAGAGGTCACACTTGGAAACTAGGAGGCCTGGATGGTGAAGAGGATGCTGGGTCTTCTGCAGACCCAGCAGAAGACCCCAGAACTTGGCTTTCCTGGAAACTCCCCACTCTAAGCATTTCTTCAGTTGATCTGAAAGAAATTAAAGAAAGAAGCTGGCACTAGATTGAAGCATTGTTTGAAGCTGGGAGATAAGCCTTATCATGCCTACTTTATTAACTTGAGGTCTGGCTTGCCCTGACCCTGATATAATCAGTCTATTAAAATACTTACTGAATGCTTACATAGAAGTACAATATAAGCCCATGCAATGAAAGCATTAACAATCTGATTGGGAAGATTAAATACTGGATGGTTGGGTAAATGATAGATAGGTAAACAGATACTTAGATGGATGGAGGAGTAAATAGGTAAGTACAAACATGAGAAGATACTAACAACATCAGGTAAAAAGAACAACTTATTGAGCATCTACAATGTGCCAGGTACAAAATGCCAGGTGATTTCAGATATGATATCAAACCTATCATTGCTGAATGATAGGCAATGATATCATCCTCATTTGTCAGATAAGGAAAGTGAGGTACAGAGAGGTTAAGTAACTTGGCAAAGCCACCCAGCTAGCTGCCCAATGTTCTTTTGTCTCACTGTTCCTGAGCCAGAGGATACCCACTCCTCCCATCCCCATCTCCCAGCTCCAAACTGTCTTTGTTACTTTTGAGCCTTTGTTTTATGTAAGAACATCTTGGAAATTCTGAGAAAAGCCCCAAACTACTTTCCATTCATTGAGAACCTGAAACTGGATCCTTAGCCATTCTTTTTCCAGACGCCTTCAAGTTTCTCAGGTGAAAGTGAGGCCTCTCAGGAGAAATCAAAGAGCTGTCTCTTCAGGCACCTACTCCCCACCAACCAGCACAGAAATGTTTGCGAGGCTGGCCGGACTCCAGGGGCACACTAAGGAAACTAGTTTGGAGCCAAAGGCATCTATGGGGCATAGTACCTGGAGGCCTACTCCATCCTTCCTACCTCCTTTCACTTCCTGAAGCTCCATTTGCTCCCTCTCTCCTACTGTCTCCCTATCTCCCCACCTTCCCACCTCCAAGACAGGCAGGGGTCTGGGCAGCAGCTCAGCAATGATGTCAAGAGGGTAGGAGGGGGCTTCCCTGGTGGCGCAGTGGTTGAGAGTCCGCCTGCCGATGCAGGGGACACAGGTTCGTGCCCCAGTCCGGAAAGATCCCACATGCCGCGGAGTGGCTGGGCCTGTGAGCCGTGGCCGCTGAGCCTGCACGTCCGGAGCCTGTGCTCCACAACGGGAGAGGCCACAACAGTGAGAGGCCCGCGTACAGCAAAAAAAAAAAAAAAAAAAAAAAAAAAAGAGGGTAGGAGGTGCTGCAGGGCCTCTTGCCACAGACTCAGCTCTCTCCTGGGCCTCTCCATTTGACTCCCTTCCTGGCTCCCAGTTCTCTCAGGGTGCAAGGCCAAGCCTCCAGGGAATTCCTTGTGCCTTCCCACAGGGCTGGAGCCAAGAGTGAGTTTCGAGGCCACTGGCTATAGTGACAGGGAGGACTCAGGGCTCAGAGAACACTGTGAAGCACTTCTGTTAGGAGGTTCAACTGGCCATGGAAGAGGATGCTCCTAAAATGGACTTTGTGGGGAATGGAAAATCCTCTGTGTGAGGGGTAGGGATGGGGAAGGGGGAGCAACCTAGAAATCTAGCCAAATTTCTCCAAGAGTCTCTCCTATCTCTTCCTGGGTTGGCCTGCTCAGCCTCTATCCCCCATTCTCTTGACCCCTATGTCTCTTTTTGAAACTTCCCGGAGTGTAAAGCACGAGGTCCTGGCATTTTCAAGTCTCCTTTTACATGGATAAGGCTCTCTATTGATCCCAAAGAAGCTTTTCAAATACGTAACCAGGAATCAGAAGTCTAGAAATGGTCAAGTTCTATTTTATGGATGGGAAGCTGAGGACTAGAGAGGTGGAGTGGCTTGTCCAAGGTCATACGCACTGCAAACCCCCATTCCATTATACCAGGACAGAGGGGTGTCCTCCAAATTTAGAACCGGAGACTCATCTTCCAGACATGATGGGTGGCGTTATCCATTTTATTTGACTTTCATGGGTCTTTGATCTTAAGAGTCTTTTCTGGCTGTGGTCCAGGAGCATGGCTGAGACGCAACTCAGAATCAAAGGCCTGGCAGCCAGCAGCCCTAGCCGGAGCTGAGGATTCCCACAGACACCCAGAACCTGGTCAGAGCTCCACCCAGAGGAGGAGCTGGAAGAGGCTCCACCCACCTGTCTGCCTGGCTGGTCTTGCAGCTCTGTCTTTCCCGCAGAGAGATCCACTCCATCAGAGAGTGACTGTGTGCCTGCATCCAGGGGGTCAGGGCTGATGATGGGGAGAATCTCGGGGACCCAGAAGACCATGCCCTACCTGAAAGCCCAGCGTGAAGACCTGAAGGACCTGTCCTAACGGAGCCTTGGCAGCTGTCTGGTAAGGGAACTGCTGGCCCCTCCCGGTGCCTGAAGGGAGGAAAGGGAAGCGGATCCAAATATAAGCTCTGCTGGGACTGAGGGAAGGGGGCCGGGTCTGGAATTGGTTGAGCACCTACTTTGTATCAGGTCTCACCATCATCTGAAGAACTATTGATTCCTATCCCTTCTACAGTGGAGGGAACTGAACCTCAGGGAGAAGTCATACAATCTCAGAGTAAGCGCAGAGTACGAGTAGAGCATCTTCTGTCTGATACTCGAGCCACAGGTGTTCCTGTCTGTGTTGCCACCCAGGACACACACCACACACCTTCACCTTCTGTGATTTCCTCAAGGTGGACCCATCGTAATAATGCCTTTCCTCACCTCAACCTAATTCTGGCTCCACTCCTGCTTCCCAGCAAGTGTTTCTGTCTATACTGAAGAGACTGATGACAGGGGAACAGTGCCTGTGTAGGAAGGAGGCTAATATGACAAGTTTGGAGCTCACAGTATTTATGTGATGGCAATTCTGGGAATGGGAGTGGAAGCCTGCACATGTTGGAACTACCTCTGCTTCTTAAACTCGATGCTGGGGATAAGGGGAAGGACAAGGGTTGAGGAAATGGACTAAAGGGAGAAAGTTTGATTATGACCATTGGTGGATTGATAATGGGATTGTTGATGTGTGAGAAGGAAAAGACTGAGGTAGAGAAACATGACAGAATGCAGAATTATAGGAGCTTACGTATGTGCAAAGATGTTCATTACTGATTTTGTAACAGTAAAAAATTTGGAAATAACTTAGTGTCTATATAGGACATGTGTTATATAAATGTTAATACATTGATCTTATGAAATACCTTCAGAAAGGTATTTCTTTCTGAAATACCTGCCATCAGAAAGAATGAGGCAGATCTATAGGAACTGACATGGAAAGGTCCCACTGACATTGGGAAAGAGCATGTGTCAGGTGCAGTGATTAAAAGCACTTGTAAATCAAGTATACTTCAATTTTTTTAAAAAAAAGGTGCAAGTGAAATAAACAAAACCATAAAAATGCTAAAAAAAAAAAAAAGCTCTTGGCTCAGCTTACCTGGATTCACTTCTGCCCCTCACGTGCTATGTAACCTTGGGACTTTTCTTAACCTCTTTAAGCCTCAGTTTCTTCATCGGTAAAATGAGAATGGTAGTTACTACTTCAAGAATTTGTTGTGAGGACTGGAGAGTTTCTTGGCACAGTACAAGCATGCATTCAATATTCAATAAAGATTTGCTTTTATTATTAAGTGAAAATGTAAATAGCAAAAATATGTGCACGCTATCATCCCAATTTTGCTGTTAAATATTTTTCTTCCTGCAAAGATATGTGTGTATATATAAACATAGTGGATGTTTGGATAAAACAACTGTTAACAGTGGTCACCTCGGAGGTATGAGACTAGAGAGGAGTGAGGGAGGGATTTACACTGTTTTTTTAAGAGAGTTTACTTTTCAGAGAAGTTTTAAGTTCACAGCAAAACTGAGCCCCATACACGTGTGCGGCCTCCTGCACCATCAATGTGCCCCGCCGGAGTGTACGTTTGTTAAATTGATAACCCTACAATGACACATCACTGAGATTTACACTTCTGACTGTACACATCTCCATCTCATTTCCATTTCTACAATAAGCATGTGTTTGTTTTGTAAGTAAAATAATGTTAATGGCTGAATTGCACCCTAAGCCCCAGAATGGCAAGACTCTAGAACGTGGCCTGGTTCACAGAAGCTACCAAAGCGGAGGGGATGACCCAGCCTGGATCTGCCTGGGAATGGGACGTGAGCCCCCATCCCCACCCCAAGAACCTCCATTCTGCTGTCACCAGCATGACGGGTCACAGGCCCGCCTGCCTGGCTGTCTGTCGCTCTCTCAGAGACATCTGACAGCAGCTCCCAAACCTGATGAGGCCATGCCCCTGGGCCATGCCTACCCTGACAGTCCGCACGCATACAATGCTCACCCCACCCACAGCAGCTGAACTGCTTCAAAGCATCCAGGGAGCAGGTCCAGGAGGCTGGGAGAGCAGCCAGTGTGACTGGGTCTTGAGGTGGCCAGCCCTGGCTTCAGAGTTTCTTCTGACATTCACTAGCACAGTGACCTTTCCGTGAGTTCTGTTTCCTCAACACAGTGCAGGGGTTAACCTGCCCATCTCACGAGGCCATTGTGAGGATAGAGCAAGATCTGTGGGAAAGTACCTAACACATTCCTTGGCACATGGAGGTCCTCGGGAAGTTTTCATTTCCTGGCTACGTGACCTGCTTAACAGGCCTAGACCCTCAGATACATGGCGTGGTCGGGGGGAGTGTGTAGTCGAGGATGTTCTTCCTGGCAAAGTCAGGACAAGGACAGGGTGAGGACCGTCCTGGGGCTCCCCAGACATGCAGCTCAGGATGGACCAGCTACATTTCTGCTCTGGTGAACCACTCTCTAAACAAGCCCTCAGCCTTTATTTGGGCTGGATTTAAAATGTGATCCTTCAAGATGAAGTCACTCCTGGATGACATTCAGCAGGGGCAGGAGCTGAAACGGAAAGGTGTGGGAAGAGGCTGCTCCCCACAGACGTGGAGAAAATGCTGTAACTGACGCCCCACAGGACAGAAAAGCTGGGCTGGGAGGGGCTGAGCCTTTTGGGTTGTCTGTCTCTCACCTGCCCCATCTGTTTCCCCAGGTATTTCTACTTCAGCCCCTCTCTGCATAAGCAGCTCCTCAACATGAGGCACAGTCTCCACTTGACCTTCATGTGTCTGAGTCTCCTCACTGGAAGGTGAGCTTTGCTACCCCGCGGTGGCTTTGAGCTGAACTGCTTTGGGTTTTGCATGTGGTCGGAGGGGCAGCTGCGCTTTCTACTTAGCAACAGTGAGACAGAACGTCAGGCCTTCACCTCCCTGACGCACCAGGACAAATGCAACTTCTTGCCAGTTATTCTATCTGGAGAAGTCAAGCTTCCAAAACGGTCACAGATGGATGAACCCCTTGGGTCTGGGGGGAAGGTGCTTGGAGTGTTCCCAAATTAGCCTGACACTGTGATATACAGCAAATGGGTAATAAAATGGAGTGGGATAGGGACATGTATTAATTCAGCAGCTGAAAATCAGAGATTTCTCTTTGGGGAAGTTACTGCTCGTATCTGAGCACAACCACACACAGACATGCAAACACAAGCTCCAGTCTGTGTGTGTGCATGTTTATCCACATGTAAGCAAGCATGTGCACCGAAACCCGTTTTCTTTTCCAGGATGTGCATCCAGGGGAATCAGTTTAACATCAAGGCCAGCAGAAGTGACAAGCTGTCCCTGCCTGGCTTTGAGAATCTCACAGCAGGATATAACAAGTTTCTCAGGCCCAATTTTGGTGGTAGGTCATTCTTTTTGCCCAGGACATCAATTCAAAAAGATAGGAACAGAGACAACATGCAGAAGAGGGTTTCAGGAGGTTTTAGTCGACTGCGTTTTCTGACCTGCAACCTGTTAAGGAGTGGCAGTGATGGATACAAACAGCTGCCAATGACTTTTCACGCTACCTTGGAGAAAGCGCTTTCTCTGGTCTCTCCACCTGCAGGATACAGAAACACTCCTCCCCACTGAGGAGGTTCCTAGAGCCCCCTCACAACCTCACACACGCTGTCCGCCTTCCGCCCACACTTCCAGTGTCATTATTCAAGGAACCCACCATGTCTCACCAGGACTACTCCACCTGGTCCTCCTGCCTCAGCCTGCTTCCTCAAGGCTAACCCTCTACTCTGCCACCTGGATGACCCCCCTGGGTCCTTTGCCTGCTCAGAATACCTGCTTGCTTCCCAGCATCCTCAGCGTACAGTCCAGAGCCTTTTGCATGGCACAACAGGCGCTTCCCAGCCCAGCCTCTATCTGTCTGTCAGTCTCATCTCCCCAACTTCTCCCCACTATGCCCTGCTACAAATGTGCCCCCTGACCTCCTTGGTCTCCCTGGTCTCCGTGCTTTTTGCTGAGACTGTTTACCTGTCAAGAATGGCTTGTTCCAATTTGACTCCCTGGTGATATGCCACTTTTCCTTCATGTCTTAGATCAAAGGCTTCCTCTTCTGAGCAGCCCACCTAGATTCCTCCAGGCCCCATCCCCTTTCTTCACACTTTGTTTTGAACATATCTCCAAGTCATAGCCATTACTGGGTGATACTGTCACTGCCTTTATGTCTGTCTCAGCTCTAGGCTGCAGTCCCCTGGGGGAGTCTTGCTTTATTTACCTCACCAAACCCAGCAGCATCTCGGTACTTAACAGATAGCAAATTATCAATTAATATTTGTTGAACGAATGAGGCAAGGAGGGAAAGAATGAGGCCACCACGTACCTCCTCACAGGGTCTCAGCCTCTCTGTTTGTAAAATGCAAGACTTAACCAACGTGGTCACTAATATCTTGTTACCTCGAGCAGAAACTAGTAGAAAGAGCCTTGGAGTGGAACAAACCTGAGTTTGGCTCCTGGCTCTACTGCTGGGCAAGCATCTTAGCTTTCTGAGCCTCAGTTTCCGTTTCTGTAATCGGGGGGCATATTAGCTACCTCACAGGGAGGACTGAATGAAATGAAGTGTGTAAATACAGCATCAGGATGCAGTCTACTTTAATCCCTTTCCTTCTTGCTCCTCCCTTCAGATGATAAAATTCTCTGGTCAGATCTAGGATTAGTGGGTCAGTCCAGGTCCTCTGAGGAACAGACACTGGGAGGGGATTATCCGTGCAAGATATTTATTGGGGCCATATCTATGACAAAATATGGGGCAGGAAAAGAAGGAAGCTGGAGAGCTGTCAGACCGCAATGCAGGTCTGACCCCAGTGGAAGGAGGGAGGGAGGGAAGCAAGGCTGGTGGAGCAGTCTTAGACTACAGTGCAATTCTAAGTGTGTTTGGAAAGGCCACCAGGGAGTTCTTGAGCTAAAGTTCCCATCAGAGGAGTCTCCCATCTCTGTGCCTCCCAGGAACAGGCCTGCCTTAGTATTCCTGCCACTCTCAGTCCCTGGTGGGATGCAGCCCATGGGAAGCATGGCCTCCGAGCAAGTGTGGTGGAAGATTTCAGAGCACAGCAGCTGGGGCCAATCACATCCCCTTCGGTTGGAGATCTGAGAGACGCAGCTTCCTGGCCACACAATTAGGATTTGAGGTCCTTATGTTAAGGGACCTTGGGGGGCTTCAACCTCCTCTGGTTTTCCCAGGAGCAACTGAACACTAATGACAAGCACATGAGTCTCCACATCTGGTTGGGTCCACTCAACAATTTCTCTGCCTCCCAGATCCCAAACAATTAGGCCAGGACACTGCCCTTTTTGTTGCTTGCTCAGGGGCCAACAAAGTGCAGAGTCCTAGGGCAAGGTGCCCATTCTGAGCCTGGAGTGGACCTAAGGGGACGTGAGGCCCAGATCCACCTGGGGCAAAAATGGGGCAAGGGGCCGTCAGTCAAAAGGAGGGGAAGGCACAACCCCCACCCCTTGTCACAAGCCTGTGGCACTCTGCCTTCTACAGAACCTACATTTACAAGGCAGCCTCGAGGCCCACAGAGGGAGTGCTGCTCTCCATAATGTCTGTCCACCCAGTTCTCGGACCCTGATGTCCTTGAGCGACAAGACCTCTATAGGGTTTTTCAGGGACTGAGCTGGACAGCACAGGTTTGCAAGCAGGCCCTCCTGAACTCTGCCCAGAACCTGGCTTTGACCTCTTTTCTAGGAGAAAGCTGCCCTCTGGTGGCACAGCTAACTTTTATAACTCAAGGGGAAGAAGGAGCAAACTCCGGTCCATAAAAAAGCCAACGGAAGCAAGGCCTATGCTAGACTACCTAGAAACAAACTAAACAAACAAACAAAAGCCCACACTGAGGCTGGAGCTCTTGTGTGTTTTCCATTCTCCATGTTTCTCAAGGGGCGGGGAGGGGGGCAACCAGCACTGACCCACTGCCCAGGCACATAAGATAGATCCTGTAACCTTCCCAACCCAACCCTTGATGGCTAGCATTAGTAGCTCTATTTTACAGGTAAGCAACTGTAGAACAGAGAGGTTTAGCAATTTGTTCAAGGTCACACTGCTATGATGTGGCCAGCAGAGGTTTCAAATACTCTGACTCTAAGCTCCTCTTCTTAACACTGCACCGTGCTGTCTTGAGAGGCAGAAAGCCACTTAGTACCATAACTCCTTCAGCACCTTCCAGGGTCTGCCCTCAAAGATCTCCCCCTTTCCCACCAAGTATTAACACTAAGTATTAAGTTAATTATTGTTAATTGCTTTGGCTTTAAAACTCCACTTCCAAATTCTTACCTATATCCTTGGTTTCCTTTAATCGATCATTAGGCTGCTCTGTCTGATTCCCCCCAGTTTGCTGTTTCTAAGCGTCCTTTGAATTTGGCCTCTCCTTTTCCTGGTTTACTGCGTTGTCACAGTTCCCTGAGGTGTCCCCAGTTATCTTGCAAGTGAATGCTACTCCATCTATTAATCTGGTGAGGAAAGTTTTTGCTTTTCCAGAATTAGCTAAGATCACCGGAGGAGAGGGGAAGGGAAGGGAAATGCTGTTTACTGAGTGCCTGGTAGGATGTGACAGGAACAATGCTGGGGACTTTGTACAGATAATTATTTTTGAGCACCTTCTAGATGTCCAGCTAGGCAGGCACTTCATGTCCATTCTCTCTTGCCACCACCTTGCAAAGAAGCTGTCACACACCTAGTCTCATTTAACCCTGTCCGTGACCCTCTGATGTCATTAGCATTATATTCAAACCTGCAGGTGAGAAAGCTGCAGTTCTGAAGGATCTGGTAACTTTTCCCAGACCGAAGCTCACATCTTTCTGACTCCTGGGCTTTTGTTCCACATGTCCAGTCTAAGGAGGAGTAAACGTCCCTGGCCTGGCCTGGCCGCCGAGAATGGTGGCTCCCAAACCTCAGTTCTGAGAGCTAAGACAGGCCCTCTCAGGAGTTTGGCCCATCTGCTGGCACTCCAGGATTGAGGCCCAACATCTGCACACCAGATGAAACGTGGACAGCTCTGCAATTCTAAATAGTTTAGGGTTCCTGAAGAATAAAGGAGGTGGAGGAAAGTGTCAGGAGGTGAGCGGGAGCTCAACCATGAGCAGTCTTGAATGCCATCTTGTGGTAAATTTACTTGGTTGGGGGGGGGAAATATATTTGTGTACAAATTCCCAAATCTCTATTACATTTCTAATGAGTTCCTTGCAAGCACCATAAGAATAAATCCTCCAAGCAAGAAGTAGCAAATACCGCTACATTCTTTAAAATATACACTAATTAATACAGTGTGGTCTCTCTCTTATGTATTTAGCTAACTACATATTTGTGCATTTTTTTCATACAAAAGGGAGGCACACTCTACATAGTGGTTCCTCCTGAGATGGGGAGGATAGAAATTAACCTTTTATTTAGAAGTATTTTATATACTTCTAAATTGTTTAAAAGTTTCCAATAGGCATAATTTTCTAATATATGCATATTTTTTAATTGTGCTAATGTAGGGTTAGGAAATCTGTTTGTGTTTCTATGGAAGTCTTTCTGGTTTTTCTTCATTCTTAGGAGAACCTGTTCAGATAGCACTGACTCTGGACATTGCAAGTATTTCCAGTATTTCAGAGAGTAACATGGTAAGTGTGGCCCCCTCGTCTTCCACCCAAGGAGCCCCTGTCCTGTGTCTTATGAGGATACATATTCTAGCTACTCAAAGCAGAACAGAGACTTACTTGGAATGGCAGAAGCTGGAGACCTATCCTGAAACTCAAGACAGTGGAAGATGCTTGTAAAACAGATCTTCTGAGTATCAGAAGGAAAGTGGATTTAAAGGCTAGGAGGGGAGAAATGAGGGAGTGGAGTGGGTGTACTTGGTGAGGGATAAAAGTGGGGGAAAAGAACAAAAGTGCAGGGGGGAAGCCTGAATGTCACATGGTCCCTCACAGAGTGGGAGACAAGCTGATGAAAACCAACAATCACATAACTGCTTTCAACCATCCTCTCACTTAAGACAACACATTATAGATAAGGTGACACTAAAGGCAGTTTGCCAAGAGGGTCCACTGTGGACTCTGGGTAAATCCTGGACAACCTAAGCACCTTGCTCACCAAAACCTTCAACAATTTGGTGTGGCCTCTGTGATGGAGGGCAAGTAAGTTAAGACCCTGAACATGCTCCTGTGGGGCCCCCTTTTGGCAGTGGGTGTTACTATCTAGAATCAATAAGGTGCTTTGTTCTCTTATTGCTACAGGCCACCACCTCAAGACAAACTTTATTTACCCATGTCTACTGTAGTATGTGCTCTTGACCTCAGTGGAGGTGGGTAGGGGAGTAAGACTTGACCCTTTTCTTTCCCTTTTCTGAGCTTTCTCCCTCCATCCATTTCCTCCCCCCGGCTGCCCCCTCAGGACTACACAGCCACCATATACCTCAGACAGCGCTGGACGGACCAGCGGCTGGTGTTCGAAGGCAACAAGAGCTTCACTCTGGATGCACGCCTAGTGGAGTTCCTCTGGGTGCCAGACACTTACATCGTGGAGTCCAAAAAGTCCTTCCTCCATGAAGTCACTGTGGGAAACAGGCTCGTCCGCCTCTTCTCCAATGGCACAGTCCTGTATGCTCTCAGGTAATTGGGTACCTGCGACCTCAAGGTTGGAGGGGAAAGAGCGGGGAGAAAAGGCAAAGGTATTCTGAACAGCGCTCGAATAACCACCTACCCTTCTCATGTGCCTGCCTTCTTAGATCCCTGTCCCCAGAGCAGAAGGGCCCTTTCTCAGTCCAGTTTGGCTCAACAAGAATCTACTGAGAATGCATGCTCTGTGCCAGGCCCGTGCTGGACACTGAGGATATGGAGCCGAATAAGACATTGTCCTGGCACAGACACATAAGGAAAGAAAGCCAGGGCACTGGGGCCCCAAGGTGGAGAGTAGGTTAGTGATTTGGGGCGATGTTAGAGGATGCTTTCACAGGACTCTGAGCTGAATCTTAAAGAGTTAAAGGAAGTTCGCCAAGAAGAGGTAAGGGGAACAGCAAGAGCAAACAGAGAGGTGATACAAAGAACTTTCCTTTCATGGGGCTCAGTGGGGTGGCGGTGGCTCCAGAATACATCTTTACTTAGCTGAGTCATTCTTGTACAGACAGAGAAGCAAAGCATAGTCCTCCAAGCCTCACCACCTGTAGTCACAGGCTCCCCTTTGCCCCTTCTACAAATCCCTGAGGCCAAAACTTCCTCCCACCCAATCGTTCATCGAGCCGCTGGTTGGCAGGAACAGGAAAGATGCCCACAAAGTGCTATGTAAGGCAGCCCACAGGCAGAGGACTCATCGCTGCCTGTGCCAGGGCTGGACAAGGACTGCAAACACTGCTAGGGGCCTTCAGCAGAAGGCCAGGAACCAAATATTCATGAGGCTGATCTTAAATCCCAAGTGAGAGGCTGAAGTTATAAAACAAGGACTGAGCTAAGCAATGAACTGAATTTTTGGACCGTTTATCTGACACTCCTCAGCTGCACTGAATCTTGCAAAGGTCAGCCAGAACCCCAGCACCTCTTTCAAGAAGTCCAATAGACCTCTCTCTTGACCCCAACTCCAGTCAATATTAAGGTGCCCCTTCCTCGTATTCCCACAGCACGTGTGTGTGTGTGTGCATGTACATGTGTGTCTGTATTATGGCACATAACACAGTATCCTGTACAACGATTACAAATGACGGATGATGATTAATAGCCTGGCTCTAGAGTCAGACAGATTTGGGGGCAAGTCCTTGCTCTGTGACCTTAGGCAAGTTACTTGACTCTCTGAGCTCCAGTTTCCTCAGCAGCAAAAGGAGAATAATAATATTTCCTACCTAGTAAAGCTACTTTAAAAATTCAAAGGGCTAATTCATGTGAAGCATTTTGCATAGGGACAGACTCCTCATGGGTCTCTCCTGAAGAATAAATTTAAAAACTGAATGCAAAAGCATCTCAAACAAGCCAGTGAATGATTCTGTTCTGCAATGTTGTTGCAAGTTTGCCTCTGAATTGCCAACATTCCAACTTCCTCCACTCTGGACCCCAAGCTTTAACTGAGTCTCACAGATGTCACTTAGCACAGACAAACTCAGGACTGCTTTGAATGTAGGGACCAAGTCACACATTCACTGTAAGAGTCAAGGTGAAAGTTCTCTTGGAGTGGCCCTTAAGAGGGAGTGTATACTTTCTATAGCATCCTCATAACACCCTCTATGAATCCATTATTCCTTTCTTAGAATCACAACAACTGTTGCATGTAACATGGACCTGTCTAAATACCCCATGGACACACAGACATGCAAGTTGCAACTAGAAAGCTGTAAGTATACATCGTGTGGGCCCCTTAGATGATTTTCTGGGGTGACTTAGATCTGTGCTTTCATGAAGAGTGTCCTGTACATAGTGGCCTTTCTCTCCTTGATGTTGATTACAATGGGTTCAGACCTTCTGGGTGTACATCCAGAGAGATCTGGAGACTGCTCAAAAACAAACCTTACAGTATTACATCTTTGGGAGAGGACCACTGTGCATTGGCACCAAATATTTCCACCTAAAAGTGGATAAGACAGCCAAGCAAACAGGGGTCAATAGGACTAGGAGGGGGCCTCAGAATCCGCTAACTCATGGAAGCCAGAAAGAACACAGCAGAAATTAGAAATGGCAAGTATACAAAACAATCATTGACATTTATTGCAAGACTGCTTCCAACTTCTAAAATAAATTGTTTGATATACATATAAAGCTTAATCTAGTAATGTCAGCAAGTGGGCATCTAAACTGCAATCTGGGGATTTGCTTGTGATGAGGAAGGAGGATTTACTCTAAGTTGATATGTGTCAAATGAACTCCTGGCACCGTGAGTGGTCTCCATGATTCCTTAGTAAACCACTCTGAAATGCCCACCATGGGGAGGTGGCACCTGTGATACGTGTTCTGGGAAGAAAATGCCACATGTAGGAGTTATCAAGGTATCAAGGCATGGCTCGTGCAAGAAGGAAAAACTACAGTCAAGTGCTGGAAACTATTGGGCACTTCTTACATAAGGACACAAGTGGCCAACATCCAAGAAACACAACCATTATGAGGCAGCATTTTTCAGAGGTAGATATTTAATTAAAGACTCAGGCAGGCAGATTAATTACCTTATTGATTAAATGCATGCAAAACCTTCTTGAAGCAATACAGCTGTTTGGGGGCAGACTAAAACTTGAGGTTATCAAAAAGAGAACTCATTTTCAGCCCCACATAAAAAAAGCAATTGCCCTCCATGGATGGCTGTGCTCATCTCAAAACCCGGGAGTGAGATTCTCCTGGAAGCTTCAGCACTCTGCTTGCACAAATATCATCCCCAGTGAGCAGAGGAAGCTTTCATTGAATGTTTATCAGCAGTTATTTGGGTACAGAAACCTCACCAAGGGCATTTTTCCTGAACACCATCCCTAGACAAGAACTGATACCATCCCACAATTGCCCATATCCACTCAGGGACAGAGCAGTGAGAATGTAATGACTGTGAACATTTACCAGTTGTAATAGCAAAGTATCCAAGTAGAGGCTTGTACAACTTACTTTTTTAGATATGTTTTTTCTTTGGGATTCTAGGCCTGTTTGGACAGCTGGCTTCAGTAAATGAGGGGGTGCTTCCAAGGGAAAGCGCACAGACAATCTTTACCTGGAAATCCTCTAAGAGCTCATGACTACTTCTCCCCGCTATGGAGGGGGAGACAACCACTGACAGACAGTGGATACCATAGGTTAAGACTTAACAAAATGTTAGTCCAACACTGCCATCCCATTTCCCAGTAGCCTTGGAAAATGAAGTTCCAGGTTTAAGATCATAGGTACCAGAATCACTGGGCTTTTCCATTCACTAGCTGGGTGACTTTGGGTGAGTAGAATTAACCTCAGTTTCCTCATCAGTGAAGTAGGAAAAATAATAGTATTTGACTCAAAGAGTTATTTTTAACAGCTTTATTGAGGTATAAATTACATACCATAAAATCCAACCATTTTAAGTGTACAATTCAAAGGTTTTTAGTAAATTTTCTAAGTTGTGCAACCGTTGCCACATTCCATTGTTAGAACATTTCCATCACCCCAGAGAGACTCCTAGTGCCCATTTACAGTCACTCCCCATTGGCACCACCAGCTCCCAGACCACCACTAATATACCTTTTGTCTCTATGAATGTGTCTTTTCTAGATATTCCATATAAATGGAATCATACCACATGTGATCTTTTGCATCCGGCTTCTTTCACTCAGCATAATGTTTTTTAATTCATATATGATGAAGCATATATCAGTACTTTATTCCTTTTTACTGCTTTATTCCTTTTTATTCCAGACAAAAGAATACAAGTAGTACAAGTCTCTTTGGCTTGTTTCCGCCTTTCAGCTGTTATGAATAACGCTGCTGTAACATTTGTGTACAGATCCTTTTGTGGACATGATTTGATTCTGTTGGACAGATACTTAGGACTGAAATCCTGGGTTAAATTTAAGTTTAAGTCTGCAAGAAACTGCCAAACTGTTTTCCAAAGTGGTTGCACCGTTTTACATTTCCACCAGCAATGTTCCAGCTTCTCCACATTCTCACCATCTGTTGCTGTCTGTCTTTTTAATTACAGCCATTCTAGTGGATGTGAAGTGGTATCTTACTGTGGTTTTGATTTGCATTTCCCTAATGACTAATGATTTTGAGCATCTTCTCATGTGCTTATTAACCATTCGTCTATCTTCTCAAAGCTATCATTTGAGGATTAAATGAGATGATAATGTTGTAAAGCACTTAGAAAGGTAATTGCTTACTAAATGATAGATATTACTATTATCATCATCCATGGGCTTTGGTATTAAACTTTCTTGAGGTACAATCCTGGTTTGTTTTTCATTTGCACTGGTATCCTGAGAAAGTTATGCAACCTCTCAGAATCCGATAATTTTCATGTATAAAATGGGCAAAACATTATAGTTCCTCAATTCTAAGGCACAGCATTTATTAAGTAATAACATTTGAGGAAAAATGTAAGCTCTACTTCATATATATCAAGTATAAGATACATTTCTATTTTATTTTTTAAAAAAGCTTTAAATAATGAAGAAATATGCAGGTCTACCTTGCAAGCTCATGAGAACCTTAGAGACATAATGGGTACAGGACATAAATGTTTAATAAAAGGTAGCTATTATTACTATCATCAGCTATATTGGTAAAACTGCTTTGGGATTTATCAAACACCTATGTTTACATACATCAATAAAGTGGCTGGCTGAAGGTTTTTTGTTTTTGTTTTTGCATTTATGCCAATATGAAAATATGAATAGACCAACTGTAAAGTTCCTGAGAACCCCCTCTGAGGTGTTAGACTGTCCTGAAAAGAAATGTCTAGCACAGGCCTTTGTGGGTTCACAGATACGTGTTCAAAAATATCATTTAAATAATGATAGAGGCCATTTCTAGTTGCTTATCATCTACCAGGTCTGTACGATGCTTAGCACAGAAACGATTCTCAGTTGATGGTGAAAAGCCCTAGCAGGTCATCTCATTCTGAGTAGACACTGCAATTACACTTGAGAAATCATGCCAAATTTTGCATGGGATCATCCTTGGACTTAGCACCATCAAGACAGAGCTTCTGTTTCCTCCATATCACAACATTTTCCAGACCAGTTCAATCTGCTACCTTCTTCTGCTGATCAGGGCACTGTTTCACTTGCCAGGGGGCTATGATGGGAATGACGTGGAGTTCAGCTGGCTGAGAGGGAATGACTCTGTGCGCGGGCTGGAGAACCTGCGGCTTGCTCAGTACACCATACAACAGTATTTCACATTAGCTACCAGATCGCAGCAGGAAACAGGTAACTCGTGGGACAAACTGCACAAAAGCAAAATAGCTGAGTTGTATTCTGAGTCAGAAATATCATCTTTTTCCCACTTGGTCCCTTTGGGGCCCAGGAGCCCCTCCCTCTGAGGTGCGGTGGGGCAGTAGGGTTTGGGCTTGGCACTTTCACCTGCTCCACACCTACTGCTGAAAAGGTCCCCAAGGGGCTCACAGTCTAGTGAAGTAGATGTCAAGGAAACCAGCAGTTATGATGCTGCAGGAATACTATGACAGAGAAAGGCACAAGAAGAGGATCCTGGGTGAGGGCATCAGCACTCCCATAAATCCCATTGTCTACAACCGCAATTTCTTTCATTGAAACTATGATGACAGTTCATGATTAACTATGTTTTGGTGAACAACAGATGGCTTAATGTGAATATAGTGAGGTTAAACATCCCACAGGGAAACAACTCTGCCAGGTGAGCAGGCATGATTTCCTATCCCTTGTTCACCCTATCAGGAAATTATACAAGATTGGTCTTGCAATTTGAGCTTCAGAGGAATGTCCTGTATTTCATTTTGGAAACCTATGTTCCTTCCACTTTCCTGGTGGTGTTATCCTGGGTTTCATTTTGGATCTCCCTTGATTCAGTTCCTGCAAGAACCTGCATTGGTAAGTAGCTCCAACGGGAGATTTCTAAGAACTGGGTTATTAGGTCCTTTTTTTTTTTTTTACCTTCTACCATTGTTTTCATTGATATTCCCAGGCAGTTCCAGTAGCTGGTTTCTTGAGAGACTCTTTTACAGAGAGAGAAAGAGAGACAGAGACTACTTTAGGAATAATGCTTTTTTTTTTTTTTTTTTTTCCGTATGCGGGCCTCTCATTGTTGTGGCCTCTCCCGCTGCGGAGCACAGGCTCCGGACACGCAGGCTCAGCAGCCACGGCCCACGGGCCCAGCTGCTCTGCGGCATGTGAGATCCTCCCGGACCGGGGCACGAACCCGTGTCCCCTGCATCGGCAGGCGGACTCTCAACCACTGCGCCACCAGGGAAGCCCCGGAATAATGCATTTTTAAACTTGTGTTTGACAGTGACAGATAAGGGAGAATTGTGATTCGATGGTCTATGGTCTGTTATTTTGTTTACTGAACTCCTCCCTCCAGTGAGAAGACAGAGGGCGAAACATTTAGAAAATCATATCATTCTTATCTGTACAAAATAGACAAATCAACCCTTTTCCAGAAGGCCACAGACGTTTCAGAATGAGCCATTCTCTATTTCTGAGTCCTGTCCTCACCTTGCCAAGTCTTGAAGGGAGACAGTCTGCCAGGGGGTGATGGAAGGTTCACTGCCCGCTGATGTGGGTACATTGCTTACTTTTTTTCCCAGGAGTGACCACTGTATTGTCAATGACCACACTGATGATTGGGTCCCGCACTTCTCTTCCGAACACCAACTGCTTCATAAAGGCCATTGACGTGTACCTGGGGATCTGCTTTAGCTTCGTGTTTGGGGCCCTCCTGGAATATGCAGTTGCCCACTACAGCTCCCTACAGCAGATGGCAGCCAAAGATAGGGTAAGAATTTTGAGGGCCCTATATATGATTCATCACCTGTGCCATATACTGGTCTGTAGAGATGACCTGGACCTGGTTCCCGACCCCCAGTGACTCAGTTTGCACCAGTGATTCTCATCCTTGTTCAGTTGGGGAAATCTGGGAGTCATGACACCTTTTAAAAAAGACTGCTCTTTTCACCAAATACAGTGAGATATTAATACGCTTAAATTTCCAGCAGAAAATAACGGTGTTATCTGTATGCAACATAAAATCACAACCGCAAGAACAAGCATCCATGAAAAACCCAGTATCAAACCTAACATGATCAGCTGCTTATGTTTCAGATTAATATGTATTTAATATTTATTCTTTTGTCACATTTTTGTTTTCCTAAATTATACAAGTAATGGTTTACTGAAAAATGTATGGAAAAATTAAATTGTGGCAAATTTTGTAATTAGCATATTTTTCTGCTAACAGGGAGACTTATTATCTGACTTAGCTGTGAAACACCATGGTCCAGCTCTTAGAATAATAATAATGATTATTATCAATTGAGCATGTATGTGCCAGACACAGTCACAAGCTCTTTGAAAATATTATATCATTTAAAATGCTCATAACAACCCAGTAAGGCTATCTCCATTTTTATAGTTGTGGGATCCGAGTATGGAAAGATAAGTGACTTATCCAAGGGGACACAGACGGTAAGAGGCAGAGCTGGGATTCGCACCAGCCGAATCTGCTTGGCTCCAAAGCCTGACACTTACCTGTTACTCCCACTTGAAGTGGGCAACGGGCCATGCCCTTAACTATTATTCTCTGCAGGCCTACGGAACCCTGGGATTCTTTGGAAGCCCAGTTTGATAGACGTTAGCATACTAAAGCTCCTGCTAACAGGCAAAAAAATGACAGGGGTCCAGTGCAGAAGAGCTGCTCTACTGCAGCAAAGTGCCAGGACTGCACAGGGTCCACTGGTGAGGAAATGAGGATTCAGAATAGCCCAAAGATCCAGGTGCCTTTTCTCTTGTGTTTAACTATTGTGAACAAGGTTTCACAATTATATTACTCAAGGACCAAAGGCAAATGATCATATATGCCAGCCAAAGAATACGTATTTCATTTATTTTACTCCCTGTAGGCTTCCTTTTTTAAAGAATTATTTATTTTTTAAATTAAATTTATTTTTTAATTGAAGTAGAGTTGATTTACAATATTCTGTTAGTTTCAGGTGTACAGTATAATGATCCGGTATTTTTATACATTATACTCCATTAAAAATTATTACAAAATAATGGCTAATATTCCCTGTTCTGTACAATATATCCTTGCTGCTTATCTATTTTATACACAGTAGTTTATGTCACTTTATCCCATACCCCTATCTTGCCCCTTCCCCTTTCTTTCTCCCCTCTCACCACTGGTTTGTTTTCTATATCTGTGAATCTGTTTCTGTTTTGCTATTTACATTCATTTGTTTTATTTTTTAGATTCCACATATAAGTGATATCACACAGTATTTGTCTCTCTGTCTGACTTATTCCACTAAGCCTAATATTCTCTAGATCCATCCACATTACTGCAAATGACAAAATTTCATTCATTTTATGGCTGGCTAATATTTCATATATATATATATATATCACATATTCTTTATCCATTTGTCTGTCGAGGGACACTTGGGTTGCTTCCATATCTTGGCTATTGTAAATAGTGCATCTGTGAACATTGGAATACATGTATCTTTTTGAATTAGTGTTTTCATTTTTACCTGGATATATACCCAGGAGTGCAATTGCTAGATCATATGGTAGTTCTGTTTTCAGATTTTTGAGGAACCTCCATACTGTTTTCCATAGTGGCTGCACCAACTTACATTCCCATCAACAGTGTACAAGAATTCCCTTTTCTCCATATCCTAGCCAATATTTGTTATTTGTAGACTTTTTTTTTTTGCGGTATGCGGGCCTCTCACTGTTGTGGCCTCTCCCGTTGCGGAGCACAGGCTCCGGATGCGCAGGCCCAGCGGCCATGGCTCACGGGCCCAGCCGCTCTGCGGCATATGGGATCCTCCCAGACCGGGGCACGAACCCGTATCCCCTGCATCGGCAGGCGGACTCTCAACCACTGCGCCACCAGGGAGGCCCTATTTGTAGACTTTTTGATGATAGCCGTTTTGACAGATGTGAGGTGATATCTTATTGTTGTTTTGATTTGCATTTTTCTAATAATTAGATATGTTGAGTATCTTTTCATTTTCCTGTTAGTCATCTTTTTGTCTTCTTTGGAAAAATGTCTGTTCAGGTCCTCTGCCCATTTTTTTGATTTTTTTTATTTTTTATTTTGAGTTGTATGAGCTGTTTATATATTTGGGGGATTTTTTTGTTGTTGTTTTATTTTGTTTTTTTAGCTTACCTTTAAAAAAATTTTTATTTATTTATTTATTTATTTTAGGCTGCATTGGGTCTTTGTTGCTGCGTGCAGGCTTTCTCTAGTTGTGGCGAGCAGGGGCTATTCTTCATTGCGGTGCACGGGCTTCTCATTGCCATGGCTTCTCTTGTTGCAGAACATGGGCTGTAGGTGTGTGGGCTTCAGTAGCTATGGCTCGCAGACTCTAGAGTGCAGGCTCAGTAGTTGTGGCGCATGGGCTTAGTTGCTCTGCGGCATGTGGGATCTTCCTGGACCAGGGTTTGAACCTGTATACCCTGCATTGGCAGGCGGATTCTTAACCACTGTGCTACCAGGGAAGTCCCTGTTTATGTATTTTGGATACTAACCCCTTGTTGTTCATATCATTTGGAAATATTATCTCCCATTCAGTAAGTTATCTTTTCATTTTATTGATAGCTTCCTTTGCTGTGCAAAAGCTTTTAATTTTAGGCCCCACTTGTTTAATATTTGCTTTTGTTTCTTTTTGTCTTAGGAAAGTGATCCAGAAAATATTGCTATGATATATGTCAAAGAGTGTTTTGCCTATGTTCTCTTCTAGGAGTTTTATGGTTTCAGGTCTTACATTTAGGTCTTTAATCCATTTTGAGTTTATTTTTGTGTATGGTGTGACAAAATGTTCTAATTTCATTCTTTTAAATGTAGCTGTACAGTTTTCCCAGCACCACTTATTGAAGTAACTGTCTTTTCTCCATTATATATTCTTTTCTCCTTTGTCATAGATTAACTAACCACAGGCAATTCTGTTCTGCTCTATTGATCTGTGTGTCTGTTTTTGTGCCAGTGCTTTTTTGATTACTGTAGCTTTATAATAGTATAGTCTAAAGTCAGAGGGTGATACCTCAAGCTTTGTTCATTTTTCTCAAGATTGCTTTGGCAATTTGGGGTCTTTTTTGTTCCATATGAATTTTAGGATTATTTGTTCTAGTTCTGCGAAAAATGTCATGGGTATTTTTTTTTTTTTTTTTTTTTTTGCGGTACGTGGGCCTCTCACTGTTGTGGCCTCTCCCGTTGCGGAGCACAGGCTCCAGACGCGCAGGCTCAGTGGCCATGGCTCACGGGCCCAGCCGCTCCGCGGCATGTGGGTTCTTCCTGGACTGGGGCACGAACCCGTGTCCCCTGCATCGGCAGGCGGGCTCTCAACCACTGCGCCACCAGGGAAGCCCAAGTCATGGGTATTTTGATAGGGATTGCATTAAATACGTAGATTGCTTTAGGTAATATGGACATTTTAGCAATATTATGTCTTCCAATTCATGAACATGGGATATCTTTCCATTTCTTTGTATCATCTTTAGTTTTCTTCATCAGTGTTTTATAATTTTCAGAGTATAGGTCTTTCACCTCCTTGGTTAAGTTTATTCCTAGGTATTTTATTCTTTTTGATGCCATTTTAAATGGGATGGCTTTCTTGCTTTCTCTTTCTGATAGTTCATTATTAGTGCATAGAAAAGCAACAAATTTCTGTATATTAATCTTGTATCCTGCAACTTTACTAAATTCACTAGTTCTAGTAATTTTTTGGTGGAGATTTTAGGGTTTTCTATATAAAGTATCATGACATCTGCAAGTAGTGACAGTTTTACTTCTTCTCTTTCAATTTGGATGACTTTTATTTATGTTAAATAGAAGTGGTAAGAGTGGGCATCTTTATCTTGTTCCTAAATTTAGAGGAAAGTCTTTCAGTTTTTCATCATTGAGTATGATGTTAGCTGTAGGTTTGTAAAAATTGGCCTTTATTATTTTGAAATATGTTCCTTCTATACCAACTTTGATGAGAGTTTTTATCATGAATGGATGTTTTATCACATGCTTTTTCTGCATCTATTGAGATGATCATGTGATATTTATCATTCCTTTTGTTAATGTGGTGTATTACATTGATTGATTTGCAAACGCTGAACAAATCATCCCTGGAATAAATCCCACTTGATCATGGTATATGATCCTTTTTATATATTGTTGGATTTGGTTTGCTAATATTTTCTTGAGGATTTTTGCATCTATATTCATCAGAGATATTGGACTGTAATTTTTTTGTAGTGTCTTTGCCTGGTTTTGGTATTAGGGTAATGGTGGCTTCATGAAATGAATTTGGGGGTGTTCTGTCCTCTTCAGTTTTTTTGGAATAGTTTGTGAAGGATAGGTATTAGCTCTTCTTTATATGTTTGGTAGAATTCCCCTGTGAGGCAGTCTGATCCTGGACTGTTGTCTGCTGGGAGGTTTTTTAGTTTAGTTTTGTTTGTTTGTTTTTTACAAATTCAATTTCACTACTAGTGATTGGTCTGTTCAAATTGTCTGTTTCTTCTTGATTCAGTCTTGGCAGGCTGGATGTTTCTAGAAATTTGTCCATTTCTTCTAGGTTGTCCAATTTGTTGGCATATAACTGTTTGTAGTATTCTCTTACAATTTTTTGTATCTCTGTGGTATCAGTTGTTATTTCTCCACTTTCATTTATTTTATTTGGGTTCTCTCTCTTTTCTTCTTGGTGAGCTTGGCTAAAAGGCTTATATCAATTTTGTTTATCTTTTAAAAAAAACCCAGCTCTTGGTGTCATTGATCTTTCCTATTATTTTTTGGCCTCTATTTTATTTATTTCCTCTCTGATCTTTATTATCTCCTTCCTCCTGCTAACTTTAGGCTTTGCTTGTTCATCTTTTTCTAATTCATTTAGATGGTAGGTTAGATTGTTTATTTGAGACTTTTCTTGTTTCTTGAGAAAGGCCTGTGTTGTTATAAACTTCATTCTTAGAACTGCTTTTGCTGCATCCCATAGATTTTGGAAAGTTTTGTTTCCATTTTCATTTGTCTTGAGGTATTTTCTGACTTCCTCTTAGATGTGTCCATTGACCCATTGGTTTTCTAGTGGCATTTTGTTTAGTCTTCAAATGTTTTTGTTTTTTTCCAATTTTCTTCCTGTAATTAGTTTCTAGTTTCATACTGTTGCGGTTGGAAAAACTGCTTGATATAATTTCTGTCCTCTTAACTTTACTGAGACTTGTTTTGTGACCTAGCATATGATCTATCCTGGAGAAAGTTCCATGTGCACATGAAAAGAAGGTTTATTCTCCTGTTTTTGGATGGAATGTCCCATAGATATCTATTAAGTCTAACTGTTCTAATGTGTCATTTAAGACCACTGTTTCCTTACTGATTTTCTGTCTGGATGATTTGTCCATTGGTGTAAATGGGGTGTTAAAGTCCCCCATTATTATTGTATTACTGTCAATTTCTCCCTTTATGTCTGTTAGTATTTCCTTTATATATTTTGGTGCTCCTGTATTAGGTGCATTTATGCTAATGAGTGTAATATCCTCTTCTTGTATTGATACCTTTATCATTATATAATGCCCTTCTTTGTCTTTTGTTATGGACTTTGTTTTAAAGCCTATTTTGTTTGATATGAGTATTGCTACCCTGGCTTTCTTGTCATTTCTGTGTGCATGAAATATCTTTTTCCATTCCTTCACTTTCAGTCTGTCTGTATTTAGCTCATTTGTAGGTAGCATATAGGTGGGTCTTGTTTTTTAATCCAATCAGCCACCTTATGTCTTTTGATTGAAGCATTTAGTCCATTGATATTTAAAGTAACTACTGATAGGTATGTACTTATTACCATTTTATTACTTCTTTTCCAGTTGTTTTTCTGGTTCTTCTCAGTTCTTCTCTTTTTGTTTCTTCCCTTGTGGTTTGATGATTTCCTTTAATAATATGCTTATGTCCCTTTCTTTTTAGTTTTTGTGTATCTATTGTAGGTTTTTGACTTGTAGCAACCATGGGGTTCATATATATTGACCTATAACTATACCTACTTGTTTTAAACTTGTAGTCATTTAAGTTCAAACACATTGTAAAAGATCTACATTTTTTACTCCCCTCCCCCACATTTTGTGTTTCTGATGTCATATTTTACATCTCTTGTTTATCCTTCAACTGTTTTTTGCAGTTATAGTTGCTTTTACAATTTTTTGTCTTTTAATCTTCACACTAGCTTAAGTGGTTGGTCCTCAATTCTTACTATATATTTGCCTTTCCTAGTGGGATTTTCCCTTTCCTCTAGATTCTTTAGGCTTATTATTGATTGTTTTAGTTTTTGCTTGTCTTAGAAGTTCTTTATCTCTTCTTCAATTCTAAATAATAATCCTGCTGGGTAATATAACCTAAGTTGCTGGTTTTTCCCTTTCAGCACATTGAATATATTATACCACACCCTTCTGGCCTGCAAAGTTTCTGCAGAGAAATCAGCTGATAGCCTTATGTGGTTCCCTTGTATATGATTCTTTGTTTTTCTCTTGTTGCCTTTAGAATTCTCTCTTTAACATTTGGAAGTTTAATTATGTCTTGGTGTGAGTTTGTTTGAGTTCAGTTTGCTCGGGACCCTCTGTGTTCCCTGTACCTGGATATTTGGTCCTTCTTTGGGTTTGGGAAGTTTTTAGTCATAATTTCATCAAATACATTTTCCATCCCCTTCTCTTTTTCTCTTCTCCTTCTGGGACCCTTATAATGTGAACACTGATACACCTGATGTTATCCCAGAGATCTCTCAAACTATTCTAATTTTTTTTTAATTCGTTTTTCTTTTTGCTGTTCTGATTGGGTAATTTCCATTTTCTATCTTCTAGACCACTTCTGCATTTTTCTGTATCATTTAGTCTGCTTCATTCCTTCTAGTGTGAGTTTTATTTCAATATTGAATTCTTCATTTCTGATTGGGTATTTTTTTTTTTTTTTTGGCCACGCCATGTGGCCTGTGGGATCTTAGTTCCCGCACCAGGGATTGAATCTGGGCCCCCAGCAGTGGGAGCATGGAGTCTTAACCACTGGACCACCAGGAAATTCCCAAGATTGGGTCTTTCTTTATATTTTTTTAGTTCCTTGTTAAAATTCTCACCACGTTCATCTATTCTTTTCCCTAATTCAGTTAACATTCTTATTACCAATGTTATGAATTCTTTATCTGGTATTGTTTATTTCTGTTTCATTATTTATTTTTTCAGGGGGTTTCTCTTGCTCTTTCAACTGAGACCAGTTCCTTTGCCTTTTCATTTTGCTTAAATTTCTCTGTTTCTATGAGTTTAGGTGAAACAGTTACCTATTGCAGTCTTGCATGGGCGTCCTTATGTGGATGTGTCCCTATACAGAGTGCATGTGCCCATTGCTTTTGCTGGATTTGGTGTTGATGCATGTCATGTCTTTCCTCAGGGTGTGCTGGCAGCTATCACCTTGGCAGAAGGTGGGACTGGAAATGGAGGGGCTACAGCTAGAGCCTGTTGTGAAGTGTGACTTCCCTTCTGCTCAGTGGCCATCACCACCCTATTGGTGGTGGGATCTGATCCCAACTTGTTGGAGCAGAAGCCCTGAGGGTTGGGCCCATGCTGGCTCTGTCCCCTTTAAATGTATGTTTTCCCCTCTCCCAGCACTGGGGAAGTGCTGAAGCAAGGGAGGCCTGTGGGGGCTCTCGGCTTGGGTAGGCTGCAGAGAGAGGGCAGAGTGTACTGCCCTCCGATGTACTGCCTGTGCAGGCACCAGCAATTGTTGCCCTTGCTCTGCTCAGATGAAGCCTTGAGTCCAAGTCCCCTTTGTCCTTCAGAGCTGATCATTCCCCCAGCGTCTGCCACCCCCACCCTGTCGGGGAGCCAAACAACAGGGCAAGCAGGACTTGTGTGGACTCTCTGTGTGTATGGGGTATGGTGGTGAGCTATGGTGGATCAGCCACTGTCAGAGTCCTGGGCTACTTCTGATGTGCTGCTTGAGTAAGAGTCAACAATGGCTGCCGCCACCCGACCCAGACTCTGCCCTGGCACCAGGTTGCCTCTGTGTCCCATGGAGTTTTCTTCCCAGACCAGGTTGTCTCTGCATACCGTGGAGTTTTCTTCCAAGTCTATGTTGTCCCAGCCATGGTGGAGAATGGCAACTCCATGGGACTGCAAGGAGCATCACTATTTCTGTTTGTGTGGCAAAGACCTTAAGACACTGCTGATTTCTATTAACTCTCATAATCAATTATTCCCTCCTTCCAGGAATAGAATGGAATTCATCAAACACCTACTAAATGCTCTACATAATTTATGCCATTTAATCTTCCCATCAGTCTCAAGAGGTAGTATTAATGTCATCAACAGTTTGCAGGCAAGGAAACTGAGTTCTAAAGGGATTAAGGTGACTAAAATTTCACAATAGTGAGAGGCAGAATGGGATCTGAACCCAGGTCAGCTAGCTTCAAGGTCTGAGCAATTAACATTTACCACATGGCTCTGCACACTTAGAATGGGCAATGGTTATTCTTCCCATTATACAAGCTGATGACCTAGGGACAGGTGCCTATAAACAGGATAATAGGGCTGCCAAATCTTGCTTACCAGCCAATTTATTAGGCACTCAGTACTGGTCTCTCCTAAACCTAATTATTCAATACTAAGGTCTCTAAGTATATAAATACCCACTTATTTATTTTGCTGAGTCAAGTCTATCAATCTAACTGCCCTGTTTATGAACTAGGGGAAGACAAAGGATGTGGAAGAAGTCAACATCACTAACATCATCAACAGCTCCATCTCCAGCTTTAAACGGAAGATCAGCTTTGCCAGCATTGAAATTTCCAGCGATAACGTTGACTACAGTGACCTGACAATGAAAACTAGTGACAAGTTCAAGTTTATCTTCCGAGATAAGATGGGCAGGATTGTTGATTATTTCACAATTCAAAATCCCAGTAATGTTGATCGATATTCCAAACTACTATTTCCTTTGATTTTTATGTTAGCCAATGTATTTTACTGGGCATACTACATGTATTTTTGAGAGTATGCTGAATTGTTTGCATGTCATAGGTATTCAACAGAACAAAGTAATGATGTAAATGATATTCTAAGCCAAGTGTGCATCCTAATCCAACGGTGCCACAAGTGACTAAAATAACATTTGAGCATTTCTCCTCAAACAGTGAACCCCCCTCCAACCATTACTTAACCTGTGTAGAAGTCCTAGCATTACAGAATCTTTTAATAGAAACATCAACCCATTCTTTTTTTATTTTTATGAAAGATATTCCCATTGAGCCCAAGATTACAAACCTACTCAGGACTGACTGCCCAGTGGCTCCCTGGTCTGCATTTAACTCATATAAAAAATGAAAAGGAAGCTATTACATGTATTGAGTCAAGTGTCAGAGGTTGTTTCTAAATTAATCACACATGCTATTTACTAAATCTCTACAGTGCTTATAAAATAAAATACATTGTTGCCTATTTAGGGAATAACATATTCTAGTTTTTGGTTTTGATTAAAATGAAATCATTTTATAAAAAGAAACAAAATTGAGTTATTTGTAGTGAGGTGGATGCACCTAGAGTCTGTCATACAGAGTGAAGTAAGTCAGAAAGAGAAAAACAAATACCGCATGCTAACACATATATATGGAATCTAAAAAAAGAAAAAAAATGGTTCTGATGAACCTAGGGACAGGACAGGAATAAAGACGCATACGTAGAGGATGGATTTGAGGACACGGGGAGGGGGAAGGGTAAGCTGGGACGAAGTGAGAGAGTGGCATGGACATATATACACTACCAAATGTAAAACAGATAGCTAGTGGGAAGCAGCCACATAGCACAGGGAGATCAGCTCAGTGCTTTGTGACCACCTAGAGGGGTGGGATAGGGAGGGTGGGAGGGAGATGCAAGAGGGAGGGGATATGGGGATATATGTATAAGTATAGCTGATTCACTTTGTTATAAAGCAGAAACTAACACACCATTGTGAAGCAATAATACTCCAATAAAGATGTTTAAAAAAATAAAATAAAATAAAATGAAATGTGGGCTTAAGTAAATTCCCTGGAAGTCAGTGCACTAAATACCAAGGTGAGTTTTTAATACAGTATTTAATGTCACAGCAGAACTGTCCCCATTTCCCAATAAGTCCAACCTTTGAAAAATCAAACGTAAGTGAAGAAAAAGTTAGTGGATCAGTAATCTCAAACATAAATCTCTTGTTTCTAAGATAATGGATTCCCCAAACTGGGGGAGCTCTGGGGCTTTATTCCCCCATTTGACATGTCTTATCATTTTACTATTATATGCAAGCCAGTCCTAAACAATGCTGAAGCCCTTTCCCCATAACATGGGAAGAAATGGAGGAACTTTTTAAAAAACTTATTCTAAGAGTCTTTATACTGACTATTGTCATGAAGCCTTGCAGAACCAAGTCCAATTCTATCTGTTACTCTGACACTGAGCAACACTTTGCCAGCAGCAGATCCCCTGGATCCTTCCAAGAGGAGCTTTTATCCCTATGCTTTAATGATCAGGAATGATGCTTATTAGATAATGAGCTGTATTACCCAGAAACAAGTGGCTTATCACAAGTCAACTTGGCCTTACTCAGATACCTGATCTTTCTAGCTGGACTACTTTGAGTGGCTTATCCTGCATGAGTAGGAGAATGTTGTTCCTGGGTCCTGAGCTTTCTGAGTAACAGTGGGACTTCTTACAGAACCTACATTCAGGCTGCAGGCGAGCTATCTTTTCCAAGTCCAGCCACTCTCACCCTAACAATAAGAAGCATCTTATGTGCATCCCTGCCACTTGGCCGAGCTCAGCCAACAGTACCATAAATGGCAATTTGTGAGTGTGCCATGATAAAGCTTTCAGTTCAGGCTCAATCTTTTAAAAGAATCTTGCCATCTTTAATTCTTTAGCTTCCTTTTCTAATAAATGTATCCCTTTACCCTTCCTTTCAGAAGTAAACTATGGCTTTCTATAATCCCCTATACCATAGGCTCTCATTCTTTTCCCCTTATGATACTTCTCACAATTCAGTTTCTATGGGTTTGATCACCTGAGCTTTTAACAAAATGTTTCTGGTGGGAATGGGAGAATTAAAAGAGGTGGAATGTGACTCTGTGGTTCAATCATATTTGTGATTCTTTTTAAAAAGGATTGAAAGGAAATATCTGCCCTACAGATATTTCTGGAGGCAACTATAAAGATGTGAAACTGTGAAATAAATATACCATATTAGCTACCCAAATCAAGTGGTCATCTATAGGATATGTGTTTTAAGATCCCATTTGGAAAAGGTATACATCATAACACAAACTCAGTGGGCTCACACTCTTCCATCCTCATGTTCCACTCACCCCAGACAGTATACATATATATTCACAGACACACACACACACACACACACACATACCCCTACTATTTCCTACTGAGGAAGATAAACACCGGTGACATAGTTAATGTCATTCTTTGACACCACTGTACCACAATACTTGCCTTGCAATTAAACAGCTAGGCCTGATGGTATTGAAAGATCCACTTTTCAATAAATGTCCCAGATTCCCTTCCAAGCCTTCTTCATTGTTTTGGAATTCTCTTTTGTTTTTGTTGAATGATATTTTTATAGTTTGAGAATATACTTTGGGGAAAAAAATTCTTGAATTTTTGTATCACTCTGAAATTTATGTAGGCTACAACACTAGACTTCTCAGTAGAAACTCCTAATACTCTAGATCTGTCCCATGTACCCCACCTACCCAGATCAGTCCCTGACTCGCTTTAGTCAAAATATTTATTTCTTGGGTGAAAATATCAAGACCTACCTCATCAAATTTCTCAAAGTCATGAAACTAGGTAAAGTTGAGAATATCCTTAGTTATGGAAATATAATTTTAAATTATTTTGATTTTGAGAATATCAATATTTAATATCAATATCAATATTCTCAATATAGGAAGGAAGATATATAGATATATAGATATAGATATATTCAATAACAAGCTGATGACAGAGGGTTTTCAAATGAAAGACAGGGAGAAATGGAGAAGTGAGCATAGCAAAAAAGAGCTAGAGATTACAGTGGACCACAAGCTGAAAATAAGTCGGCAACACAAAGGAGTACTATTAGGAGGAAAAACACAGTATGGGCTTTCAGTGACAGGAAAGTATAGTGACAATCTGTAGTTAGGGAAAGTTTGACAACCGGGATTGAGGTGTGGTCTTTCCTCAGTGCTGTGCATTACTCTTACACATACAGAGGTGTTCTTCTCAGCTACTTGCTTATAGTTAATTTTGACCAGTTAGTAATGTATTTACTGCCAAAGATCCTTGCTTCTTAATAGACATTTTTAAAATTGAGTCCTAACAGACAGGGAATTATGCCCCAATATATGGTCAATATAATTTATGTGTTTTACCAATGAATTTAAAGAAGGAAAGAACATATGAAGACATGTTTCATGTTTTTAAAATAATTTAAAAAATATATAATATACATCTTTTTCAAGTTTTTGTAGAGAATTTACACATATCAGACTGTAGTATATTTGTGATGAAAAACATTGAGTCCAATTTTGGCCACCACACTTTTAAGAAGGATGTACAGAAATGGAAAAAGAGTCAGAGAAAGGTGGTTAAAATCATGGAAGTGATTAAAATCATGGAAAACAGGTCCAATAAGAAGGACCTTTTGCACCTTGAAAAGCAAGGCTGAATGATAATGACTGCCATTAGGTTCAAGAAGGTTTTGTACATGAGACATGCTGTGCCACTATTCACCTGAATAAGTGAACTGAATAAAAGTAAATAGACAGAAACGAACTTAAAAGTTTAATTGTTTTGAAGAAAGAAAATGTGCAAATTGAATAATGAAATACCGTTGAATAATGAAATGCTCGGATAAACATCTAGTCTCCATCTGGAAATTTCCCATGAGAATAAATAATCTTGTCTCCCCTTTGATTTTGCCATCCACCTACCTGAAAGCAGAAGGTTCTGATAGGTAATCTTGGGAGGTTGTAGATACCGGGAGATGCCTCTGGCTGCACAAAACTAAAGTGTCATACCAAGTATTGCTAACAAAGAATGTATGCCTAAGAATATTCCTGGTGGCCCACAAGGTTGAGTTCCAAAATTATGATTTCTTTGGGGGCATTTGAAGGGGAGTCATGTGACCCACAGCTTTCAGTGACTTGGATGTGAAATAGGCTTAGATCACCCAATCTTATTACTTAAAATTGTGTCTTTCCAGAAATTAGAGAAGAAGCAATCCCATTTGGAAAACTGGAAAGGGGAATAGAACATAAAAAGTGAGTGAATAGCTGCATGTTGATCCAATATCTCTGTGATCTTTGAGGACATCTGCACCTACAAGCCAGCTATCTCTTCTTTAATAAGCCCAGACTAGAGCCATGGCCTAACTGGTCTTGGAGAGTCAAGTGGTCCATACCCTGCATTCATGATGGCCTGCTTCCTATTCAAGTCAGGGCATGAATTTTACTAAAATCCTTAAGGAATAGGATATCACACTTCATCACCATGAAAATCTCCATTTTCATCTGGACGTTTTTCCTCCTACCCAATACAGAAACTTGGTTCACTTACTGTGTAGAAAACCATTAACATAACAGGCCTGAGACTGCTATCCTTAAGAATGGTCTCTTTGCAAGGTTGGCCGTTAGCCAGCATCTGGGAATTTGGATTTGGGGAGAGTTCCCATTATTCCCTAATTGGTAAGAGTGGCTCATTGGGCCTAACCTATTTGCACAAACAATGTGGTTTATGCTGAACACCTGCTTCTCTTCTGGGAGTCTGCAATTTTGGATCATGCTAAGCAGGGGGTGCCTATGTGACCAGCCCCCAATAAAAATCTTGGACACTGAGTCTCTGGTGAGCTTCCTTTTTTTTTTTTTTTGCGGTATGCAGGCCTCTCACTGCTGTGGCCCCTCCCACTGTGGAGCACAGGCTCCGGACACGCAGGCCCAGCGGCCATGGCCCATGGGCCCAGCCGCTCTGTGGCACGCGGGATCCTCGTGGACCGGGGCACAAACCCACGTCCCCCACATCGGCAAGCGGACCCCCAACCACTGCGCCACCAGGGAAGCCCTCTGGTGAGCTCCTTGGTAGAAGGCATTCTGCACTTGTCTCAATTCCATGCTAGGAAAAATTAAGCATGGCCTAGGGAGGACACAGGGAGAATACTCTTGGAAGTCCATGCCTGGTTTCCTCCAGACTTCATGCCATGTGCTTTTCTTTTCCCTTAGCTGATTGTTCTTTATATCCTTTCTCTATAATATATCATAGCCATGAGTACCACTGTATGCTGAGACCTGTGAGTTCTCCTAGAGAATCACTGAACCTGTGAGTGATTTTAGGGATTCCCAACACACATGTTTTGGAACAGTGGTTCCCAAATCTGGCTGATCATAAGATTCACTGGTAGAGCTTTATAAACAAAAGATTCCAGAGCCTCACCCTAGACCTATGGACTCAATATCTATATTTTTTCAAAGCTCTCCAGATGTTTTCAGTGTCAAGTCAGAAGGGAAGACAGATGCCAAACCCCTTGGTGGAAAAGACAACAGCTGCATTAAAGCTATATTTTCTAGGAAAAAAAATAATACAGTGTGTTTGCCACATGGAAAGGAAAAGTCCAACTCAATGTAATCACTGAATTTGAATAATGTATACAGCTGACAGAAAGCAAAATTTTTCTTTTGTCGCATTGAATCTTCTGCGTTGGTGCCAAGAAGGAACACGACAGCTATTCTTTCTGATATGGCCGCAACATGACAAAAAGGCGTCTAATAGAAAACATGTGGTTGAAGAGTTAGGAAGGTATATGGGGATGCAGCAGTTCTTCATTGCAATTCCTGGTTTGTGAAACACTAAACCTTAACAGGCATTGAACTGAACTAAAAACCTTCACAGGAAAGCGAAAAGTTAGACTCTATGCAACCAAAGACGTTGGCTTCTGCAGTGGGTAGAAGGGGAAGTTGGCTTGAATGAGGCTTGAAGGTAGCTCTCAAGGAGGCTAGGGGTATGACCCCCAAATTTCATTAAGAACTCTCAGAATGACAAAAGGAGAAGACTCAGTTGAGAAGTATGAGATTATCAAAGTTGTGACATAAAAGGGCATCTCCAAATTCAAATTTCTTTCTCATTCTTAGGGCCTCTTTCAGTCTGGCTCACCAACTTATTCTGCAACTGCACAGAAAGTAGGCCTTGCAAGTTTAGCCAGAATCCAAATTACAGCTGTATTTATTACCGTATGGATTAAGACACTTGTTTAATTTCCAAATTTTAGAAGTAGTCTTGAAAGCTGGCTTTTTAGGTTGAAACTTTTATGGACATATTCAACAAACAAAAAATGTGGGTATGTCCTCATAACATACAGAAATGTGGCATGACTGATGAATAACAGTTGATTTTGATGAGAGATTTCTCTTTAGGGGAAGTAGGCAAATATGTCCCTGATGGGTTTTGCTTTTCAATAACAAGTTATTGAACCAATTCGCCAAAATATATCTTGAAGCATCTAAAGCTCTCATTCATATATCAAATCGTATCTATGGAACAAAACAAAAGAAATGGGAGAGGATGACAGTGGAAAGTGATAAACACAAATACCACCAATAAAAGTTAGACTCAGATGCCGTGGCGTTTAAAGGCACGAACCTTAGAATGTAATAATAAAGTGAATTTTCAGAACGTAAAGGAGTCCTAGGAGAAACTATCCATTTAAAAGTATATGAGATGTACCTTTCCTGGGCTTGTATATTTCTTACATCCTAACAGAACATTCTAATCCATTTCACAGAGAGAATCAAAGGCAAATTCTCAACAAGGGAAATAGAACTTTGTTTTATCTACTCCTGTAGTAATTTAACATAACTTATCCAGTTATTTTTTTTCCACAAAGAATCCAATTGCATACTCTTTTATACGTATCATAAAAGACTAACCCAGTTTCATTTGGTGTAGGAGTCCAGGAATGAAAGTCAAGAGATCTGGGCTGTGATATTACCTTAATCTCTATTTGCCTAAATTCACTAATATGTCAAGTGGAACAAAAATATTTGCCCTTCCTATCTCACAGGTTTGTGATAGGGTTAAAAATGAGATTATAAATATGAAAGTGTTTTGGAAATATGTAATAGAAGTGGGTCCTAATTAATTTGACATATGATTATGCATGCATTACATACCCCTAGAAAATCAGAACTGGGATGTAGTTGGGACATCAAGACATTCAATCAGCTTATATGCCACTTTAGTAGATAAGGATCAAAGGCATCGGAGAATGCGTCCGAGATCAAACACAGTACACAGCCAGGACTAGAAGCCATGTCTTCTAAGCCCAGTGTTCTCTTTGCTGATTCTGTTACCTCCTCAAATGGTTCTGTGCACGCAGCTTCATGCTCTGCTTGTGCAGAAGCAGCACGGCAAGATTACAACATCTACAGTATTGTTATAAAAAGCCACAACCCTGTTCAGATATAAAGTCATTATCTGTGGCCTATGTTTTGAAGATCTCTCTCAAACTGCCAGGACTGTTCCACCCCCAGAAATTTTAGGCAGAGTATCTATGGAATCTTTGCTGCCAAATGAGATCATTCTTCCCCAGAAAGGACTTTTCGAAGCCATTTTTTAGCACATAGGACCCAGCTTTCCACCAATTCCTTCTCAAAGCCCCTGCAGGGAAGATCACAAAAGCTGGCATCCTGCCCACACAACATATCTGACCTGGCTAGCTGCTCCCCGAATGCAGTTAGCAAGAAAATCCTACTTCATTTCTGCAAATGTGAAAGATCTCAGATCATGAATCCTCTCAGCACTACACAGGTGAGTTGTTTTAAAAATGCATTTGTGTGTATAAGCCATACCTTTCATTGCAATGAATCTTTTGCGTTTTTAACGGTAAGTTGTATGTTCTGACACTATAGATGGTAGAATTATTTCAAATTATCTGCCATTTGCTTACTTTATTAACCAAGAGAGTACATAAAGGGCAATAACGTTATATCTTTATCAAAAAAGCATACAGTGCTTTGGTAAGTACTGTGCTATTAACCACTGTCGTCTACTCAAAGTTTTATAATGTTTTCCAAATAGGACAGAGGCAGAAAATAACTCTTATTCAGTCTTCTTGGAAAAATTAAGAATAATTACCACAACGCAGTCCATCAGTGGTTTTATCGTTTCTCATTTTTGTCATTTCTCTTCTTCATAGATATTTTAGATAGACTTGATGTTATGAGTCACATAAAAGGACAGGAGCTCATGGTGTGTAAATGAGAGTCAATAGCTACAATTTATTAAGTGTCAGTCATATACTAAGCACCTGACCTACCCTGTCTCTCATCCTGACAATAGTCCTATGAGGTAAATGCTGTTAACCCATTTTGCAGCTAAGAAAAACAATGATTCAATGAGAGTGTCTGCCTGGCTCAATGTTACACAGTTGGTAAGTGGCAGAGCTGAGGTCTGAATCCAAGGTCTATTTGGTCTCAGGACCATGCTTTATCCATTACACCATACTGCCTCCCTCTTACAATGAGCTATTAGAAGTATCGAGAATCTGGATCTAAGTTAGATGATACTGTGGAATGAAACAAATGCAAACAGTGAGAACATGTCTCCTTCATCCACTGAATATTCACTGAAATTTCCATCTCCAAAGCCAGTAACTGACAAGGGTGAGAAAAAGCAAACTGACCCTGTGAGAAATCCAAGCAGTGCACTGGAGAGGTTAGGAGCTACAGCTTTGTACTGAGTTAACTTGGGTTTGAGCCCTAGCTCTGCCTGTTTCTAGCTACTTGTGTGACCCCACCCACTTAACCTCTTTGAACCTATTTCCTTCTCTGTAAAACAGGAAAACATCCTTGTAGGCTTGAATGACACAGAGTGTACAGTATACTTAACACCGTAACTGGCATATATTGTTGCATGCTCAATAAACGCCATCTATATTTTATTAGAACTTTTAGTTGTTAGGTTGCTGTATAAAAATAAAAGACACATGATCGGTTAAAAAAATTACAGCTTCTGGTTTAACTGGTTTTTGTTGGCACCTAATGGTTCTACACTTATTGATTTAAGAGAGACTTAAAAACAAAGAGTGGGTATCAAGCACTGGGCTTCTACTTTCAAGAACAGATGCTCTTGTTTAGGCTCAGCTAACACTGTAGTTTAGTTGGACAGCTCAGAATAGAACCCACTTGATTTCTCCTGCCAGTTTAAGTAGGAAACTGGTGCTCCTAAGAGTGTGAAGATAGAGTCTCTAGAATTTCTGATTAATATGTCAGACCCTAAAATGCACATCCCATCCTTTCTTATTTCTACATAATAATAATAAAGTTTTACCTCTTATTTGAACCATTCCCACACTTTAAAAAAAAATTGGCTTAAATAGGATTACGTACTGAAAATGAAGTAGCAGCCTGGCTATATGCCAAGCTGAAATGGAGACCACCTCTCAATAGGGCTCCTGCCCAAGGAAGCTCTCTCTACTAGACCTGCAGTCTTTTTGCTTATGACTCAATCCAAGAGAAAATGTACCTATCCCCTTGGAAAGATAACCCTTAAAACATTTAACTCAGGATGAATGAAGAATGGGAGACACTTAAACAGGGAAGTGGGAAGGAGCATGAGGCTGCTGGGAACCTTGAGATTTGGAAGTGACAATTTGACCAAGGGCTGGCACCACATAAAAGTTTCATTTTAAGGTTAAAACCCATAGTTTCAGATAAGCAAAAGTAAAAGAAGTCTTTATGGGAGTTTTCACCAAATATCACCCACAGGGCTGGGTCCTTATAGAATTACTTTTAGGCTTAATTTTCACCTCCCTCTCTCTCTCAACAGCTCAAGTCTCCATATTTTGTAGCAGTAAATGCCTTTCATTAAAGAGTCCCATAACTTGATCACAACTGTAATTTTCCACCTCTTTGAAACATTCATTGGTTACTGTCATTCCATGAGATATAAACTTCCTACAGGCAAGAACTCTGCCTGCTTTTATTCACTGAGCATCCACAGTGCCTAGCAGAGTGACTCCCACATAAAAAGTGTCCTGTGAACACTTGTTGAGTGAATGAATACATTCATTGAATCCAAGAATACTGACACAAATTCTGTCCCTGGAGATTACGGCAGTTTCCCCAAGCATCCCTCCCTGGAGTCAGAATGCCTGGTTTTGAGACTTGGCTGAGGTTTATCTTAGCCAGATTAATCCCTCTCTCTGTGCCTCATCTGTCAATTGGGGATAATAAAGTCCAAGATCAAGGGGACCACAGGGTTGGTTTCTTCTGAGATCTCTCTCCTTGGCTTATAGGTGGCTGTCTTCTCCCTACGTCTCTTCCCTCTGTACATGTCTGTGTTGTGATTTCCTCTTCTTATAAGGATACCCATCATATTGGATTAGGGATCACCCAAATGACCTCATTTTAACTAAATCACCTCTCTAAAGACCCTATCTCCAAAGACAGTCCTACTCTGAGGTAGTAGGGGTTAGGACTTCAACTAATGAATTTTGGGTTGGGGTTGGGGGGATGACCCAACACATCCCATAACACCGGTGTAACGCCCCTCACAGGCCTTCCAAAAATTTAAGGGGTTACTATGTGTGTCCTGTTCGATTTCCTGTATTACAAATACAAAAAGGAAAAAAAATGTAACCACTCTGCTAAATCTATCACCCTCATTAACTGCCCAGTTTTTTTCCAACCATCTAGCTATTAGTCCGCTTCCCCCAAACCAAGAGAGCCCCTGTGAATGGGGCCCTTGTGTGCCATCCAGTGTCCCTTTGAGAAGAGCTGCAGTGATATGATGTTTCCCTGATGATTCCCAGCACGCATCCTTAAAGAGTTTTTGTACCACCCTACCCACTCATCTTTTCCAGACCCAACTGCTGAGGATCTCCCATCACATTGCAAGGATTTAAAATGCTTAGACTCTGGAAGATATGCCCAGGTGGTGCTAAAATGGGGTAGTATTCTTTTACAACCGAGGAAACAGAGGACACTCATGATTCGATGACAGTTTCTAGGTCTGAGAACAGCACTATGTCAGCAGAAGCCTCAGTTTCTAACACAGCAAAGACCTTTGTCTTGAAATGGTGCAGAATGGACTTCACCAGCTCACCTCAGAGCTGGGACCTGGATGGAGGGCATGGCAAGGTGCTTGGTTTCTGTAATGGAAAGCAGAAAACTTTTTTTTCTTTTTAATTACCTTGTTATGTGATAGAGGTCATAAGGTAAAAGAAAAGTATGGAAAGTTGCTTTTTTTATACCTGACTTTCTGATAGCCTATATGTTTTAGGGACAGATAACTTCCTAATGAGACTTTTTATAATAAAGCTTTCATTGCTTTGAAAATTATTAACTTTTCCAGTTCTTCCGGGTAGATCAAACAGACCCTGCAGTTATAGTTACAATATCCTAAAGATTTAGCTTCTCAGTAATAATGGGTAACAGCCTTCACATTGCCACGGGCCAAAACTGTATTATTTGAAATGAAACCTCTCATAAATATCCAACTATGAAGTCACTATCTATCAACTGCTGTTATATAAACAGGACAGAGCTAAATCCCCCATCTGCCAATATCAGAGCTGCCACAGAGAATGATTTTGTGTCCAGAACTCACATAGGAAACAGGCTCTTGCTCTGTCAGACAATTCGAGGAAGCCAGTTTTGGTTTGGGTAGCCACAGTGTAGGACGGCCTGAAAGTGTCTGAATTCTTCATGCATTTCCTTTTTTCCAAGAGCTTGGACCACCCTCAGCCCCAGTCTCTCTCTTCTGGGTGGTTAAAAGATGTGACCAATTCTTTAGAAAGAATACTGCAGTTCCCAGCGTCCCACTTACTACCGCTCTTTTCTATACCTTTCTCCATACCCTTGTGATAGCGTCGAGCCCTAGACTTCTGCCCTCACTCTATTCTGAACACTTACATACCTGGTTCACTGTAGTTTTGTTCAGCACCAGAAATGCTAATGGGAAGTCTGTGGACCAAGTTTTGAGAAACACTGCTAGAAACAATGTGAAGCCATCAATATAAGGCACTGCTGCATTTACCTTTTCACAACTTCTGTTCCAGAGCCTGGAACATGACAGTCACATGATATACGTGTGATAATCTGAACTCAAGCCAAGAATGTTTTTGAAGCCTAAGATTTTTAAGCAGGGAAGTAATATAATTTAGGTTTTAGAAACTGAATAAGAGTAGCTTAGAAGCTGGAGAAAAAGGAGTAGAGATCAGAATCAAGGGGACTAATTGTGCTTCCTCTAATTAAAATTTTAAAACATTATAATAATAATAGCCAAGATGGACATAACACTTATGATATACCAGACCCTATTATAAAAGTTTTCCTTATATTAACTCATTTAATCCTCACTACAACCTAAAAGGTAGGAACTATCATTATCCTCATTTCAAGATGAGGAAATGGAGATCCAGAGAGGGTAAGCCACTTTCCCAGGGTCACACGGACAGCGACTGGCAGAGGTGTGATTCCAACTGGCCATCTAGCTTCCCAGTCCAGTGTGCAAATCACTTCCATGTGCATTATCTCAATTAGTCCTCATCTCCCACCCACCCAGCCCACCAGTGACAGACCTAAGTGAGGTAGTGGCCAGTGCGCTGGCTCCTCCCACTGGCCTGTCCTACCTAACTTCACCTAGGTCTGGCTTACACTTCTCTGCTTACAGCCACCAAAATATATCTGATCTCTGTCTTATTCCAGGGGCTCTGGGTCAATTTACTGGCTTTAGGAGCTTGATGTGTCGTTCATGCCAGGATGACTCATTCACTCTTTCAGCAAATATGTATTGAGCAACCACCATATGCCAGGCTCTGTGCTAGACGCAGAGGAAATACAGTGAACAGACCATCAAAGAAATAACTACACGCACAAAATTCAATAATTATAGATCCTGATGAATGCCATCAAGAAAAGAAATAGGATTGCATCTATAGGACAATGACCCACAGGAGTGCTTCTTTGGTATTGAGAATTTCAGGTACTGTGGCAAATCACATAGGGAAGATATTTTGGGACATTGGTGACCTTTCTATTGCGCCCCTAAATATACCACCTTGTCTGTAGAAAATAAAATGGATCTCACCATTTCCCAGCCTAGAATCCTTCAGTCGTTCCTTTGAGCCTTTAGGATAAAGTCCAAATCCCTTAGCATGACTCACATGGCCCTCCAACATTGGCCTCCCGCTCACCTTCCAGATTCAACATTGTGTTAATCCATTTCCCGACCCATTTCGCACTCAGCTTTGGCCATACTCAAGACTAATCATCACATGTTGCCCTATCCATCTAGATTACCTATCCTCCTTCCCCATATGTCATCTGAGTGACCCCTATTTATCTTTCAACACTCAGACTTCAAGAAGCCTTCCCCACTCTAGGCTGGGCTTGGTAATGGTGATCCCTTAGTGTTACTGACTGAACTGTGCCCCTCCCCCAAATTCATAAGTTGAAGTCTTAACTCACAGTACATCAGATTGGGATGATATTTGGGGACAGGAGTCTTTAAAGAGGTAATTAAGTTAAAATGAAGTCATTCTGGTGGGCCCTATCCAGTATGACTGGAGTTCTTATAAGAAGAGATTAGGACACAGACACACACAGAGGAAAGACTATGTGAAGAAACAGCGAGAAGGTGGCCATTAGCAAGCCACCTGGCTGACCACCTGAGTAAGGTCTCAGAAGAAATCAACCCTGCGGTCACCTTGATTTTGGACTTCCAGCCTCAGAATTCCAGAAAATAAATTTCTGTTGATTAAGTAACCCAGTCTGTGGCACCTTATGATAGCCCTAACAAACTAATACACGGTGTAAGCCTTAGTGATACGCTTGATTCACAGACCTAAGTCAAGAAATTTCATCTTTTTAAATCGTTATACCCTGAGTGTTAAGCTCAGGGCTGGGAATGTGATAAACTCTCAATAAGGGTTTGCTGAATGAATGAACTTCTCATTCTTCTTGTGTGGAGGGCATCTTCAATGCAATGTTACTTCTAAAAACTGGAAAGCCGGCTGGAACAGGGAAACCATCTGAGAAATGATGGTTCCCTCTGAGGGAGAATAAAGGAAAGCAGCACTACAGTTCCCACTGCAACAATCAGGATTTGGAAAAACAGAAGGTTACAGAGGCACCCCCCGAGGCACAGATCTGTGGTATTTCCCAGGTCTTTCAAACACATTTAATTGTGCACATGGAAAAGAATGGCATCATTATTTAATCCAAAATATAATAACAATAGATTGCTCATGTAGGGGCATAAGTCCCCCGCAGAGAATTTAATGTGCATGTTGCCTTACCCACGCATACCGCCAAGGCAGTGAGAATTGAAGCCAGCCCATTCTGGGAAGAAAGAACATGGATGCCTGTGGTTGTTATAACAGCAAAAGGGGGGGAAACAAAAGAAAGCCCAAGGGTATAGCTGCAACTCCACTTAAGGCTAATGCACATCTTCATTTTCGTCCTCAGCAATAATCCAAAGAAATATCTGATGCTTCTGAAAGACTACTGTCATCCCTGGTAGATACTCATCAATTATTATTAAGCATTGCACGGTTCAGGTCTAGATACAACATGTCTGTGAAAAACCGTGGCACCTCCTTTTAATCTTGCGTAGAAAACAATTAAAGTATATAAAGCACATTATTAAAATATGTAAAATTTATAATTTAATTATAAGATTGCAAAGCTTTATGATCTAATAGTTCTGCTGTATTTTGCATATTAGTGAACAATTGCTTTCTTAAAGCACACAGTAGAATCATTTACTTGATGCTGGAGAATAAGTTAATTATGGATTCCCTGTATATGACTAATGGATTTAATAATCACTTTACTGTAGAATTAACTTATACTTCCCTGTGCTTAGAGCACTACTGATGATATTCATAAAAGTTATATTTTTTAAAAACTGTAAGATTGGCACAAAAAGAGAAACCAACGTACAACTTGGTTTTAGAACCAGCAGTTCTAATAGATGGTTCAGAGCCATCAAGGCCCTCTCCTTGCTCCATAATAAATCATACACACCCTCTCCGCCCCCCACCCCTGCCACCAACCCTGCCTCCATTGGCTTTATTAAGGGAATTTATTTTATTTAAGGGAAGACGAAATGCTTGCCAGATGCATTTAGTGGAGCTCCTGATTTTTTTAACCTCGGTCATGGGTTACAATAAGGATTATTCACTTAACGGCCACTTCACAGAGCTCTGGGAAGCCCCATATATGCTGAGATCACATTGGGATGCCCAAGCCCCTCTTTTCGTCCTCAGTTTGAGTCCCTTGAAGCCACTCATTTTTCTCCTTCAGCCAGAACAAACAACATTGGTGGAAAAAGTAACAGGAATGCCTTTTGTTTCATAAGGAGAGTCTTTAGCAATGCTTTTCTCAACTTTTACATCCTTCCTTACCACTAAGAACAGAACTAACACCATATTGAAACTGCCTCCCTAGTTCTTTAGCTTATGCATTCTATTATTTTAGCCCTGCACGTCAAGAGTTAAACATTAGAGAAATGTTGCTTGTGCCCAAATAGCTCACTAGGTTCCCTGAAGAAAGTTCTCATCCCACTTCCCGGGTGGTAGATAAGTTCACTTTCAGCCTAAAACCTTGCAAAGAAGCAGAGATAAGAATGGTAAAGTAAAAATAACTGCTAAGGACTTGAGGTTTTGCAGGAGCCTTGTGATCCAGCCTACAGTGAGCAAGCAGAAAAACAAAGAAATGTTACGGTTTCCTTGAAGGCCAGGTAGCTCCAAGAAGTCTGCAATCCACCTTTACTCTTTAACCTTGAACGCTCCTGCTTCCCCTTTTCCCTTAGCACAAAAGAAGCCTGAATTCTACGTTGAGATAAAATGGTTCTTTAAGACATTAGTCTGCCATCTTCCCGGTTTGCTGGCTTTCCAAATAAAGTCACTATTCCTTGTCGCAACACCTTGTCTCTCAACCTACTGGCTTGTAGAGCCGCAAGCAGTACGAGCTTGGACTCAGTGACACCACCATCACCATCATCACCATCACCATCATCACCGTCATCCTCTGGGTTATTCTTCCTCATGGAATTAGCAGTGGAAGATCTGGATTTTATTTCCAGCTCTGTCAGCTTAGAGATGACCTTGGACGGGTCACTAAACCTCTTCAAACGTGTTTGCATAGCTCTAAAATGTGAAAACTGACTACTACTGACTCTGAATGCGCTTTGTCTACTGTCAAGTCCTAAATACAGGCCAGAATACGGTGCTCCCTCCTAACCAAATGCACATCACCCACCCCTCCATGAATTACTTTGCCAATTCTGTCATGGAAATTTGAATATTCTGGAAGAAAAGAACTATGGCTTATACTTTGATATACTGTGCAGAGCTGTTCACAAAGTATGTGCTTACTAAATACCTGTTAATGAATTGATTGAAGGAGTGTAAATTCTTAATTTGCTCCCTGAGGACTTGAGGGATTGTAATTTCCTTTAGGTCAGATGCCTGAAGCTATAACGGTGAATCCTTGAATCTCTGTCCCCCTGCCTCACGTCTCCACCAATCTCTTCCAGAATAATGCTCTGCTGAGAGTGCAGAGTCATAAACGGTGATGACAGGCTTCCAGGAAATGTGACCTATCCCCTAGTGGGGACTCAGGAGATCTAAGGGTACCACTTCCTGCTCCATTCCTGGTTCTTCACAAAGTGCCAGATACCTGTTCCCTCCTCCTTATCACACTATGGGAGTAAACTAAACTTCTTTATGAAATACTGAATTGCTTTGACAAGCAAGAAATCCAGGAAGTTTTGCTTTTATTTTATTCATAACATATATAACATTATTAGAGGGAAATTTTTAAGCTAAATTTTCAAGATTTCATTTAAGTTCTTCTCAGCTCATTAAAACATAGCTGGTAAATGGTAGGCTGAATTAAATGTTCCAATTCCTTTTCATACCCAAACATTTTGTTTGTTTGTTTAATGAACTTTATTTACACTATAACTTCCCTCCATACCACCACTCCCCAGCCACAGTCATTTTTGTGGCAATTGGAGTGATTTGTTTATACTGATTAGTCATAAAAATTACTCAAGATACTCCCTGCAATTCATTTTTCTCATAAAAAAATATGTAACTCTACAAACTCCTTGCCCAAATTTATACCCTTTTCTCTTCATCCACAATCTTTGGCTTTTGACCTAAAGCACTGCTTCTGAGACTGAAATGTACACACATATCACCTGGGGTTCTCGGTGATCAGGTGAGCCCAGATTCTGCATTTCTAACAAACTCCCAGGTGAGGTAGGTGAGCTGCCAGTCCCGAGATACACTTTAAGTAGCAAGGACCTAACATTTTTGTGGATCAGCCTTGAAAAAACAACCTTTTTAATTTTATACCCAGAAAATTCATACTATATAATTTTTAATGCAAGAAACAAATGTTTAAATTGAGCAATTTCTACTACTCAGAAATAATTGTATTATTCTTTTTCTCTTGAAATACTAAAATGTACCACCTTTCATCTCTGTCTCCACTTCATCTCCATTTTGGCCTCATATTCCCATCTCTTTTTTCAACCTGCTCCACAAACTAAAATACACTGAGTGCTACACAAGTATAAACTGCTTCTCTGATTTTCAGGTGTCTTTTGCCTTTCATATGTTTAATAGTATTTAAAATATATTGGATTTATATAATACTTTATGCCTTACAAAAGGCTTGCATGCACTTATTTCATAAAAATAAGTTCTTATCTAGAGAGAGAGAGAATGACAGAATGAAAAAAATAGATGGACTTTGAAGTGAGATTCACCTGGGTACAGATCCTGGTTCTGCTAAATATTCAGTGTTGGGCAAATTATTTAACCTCTTTGCTTAAGTTTTCTGATTTGTCAAAGTGGGGGAGGGGAGTATAAATAGCCACATCATGAGCTAGTTATTTGGGTTAAGGTTGGGGTTATGAGATTTCAAAGGAAGCTGACTAGCCAAGACTGGGAACACAAAGGACACTTCATATGTGTCCCCTCCACACTCACATCCAGCTGCCCCTCTAATCCTACTTCGTTGTTTAGGGATCTCTCAATGCCCCCTCTACTGTGATAGTTGTCCTTCTCTAGGATGGCAACTGGCATCAGACACTATCTACTCCTTTCCTCTTTACTTCCCAAACCTTTCAGATTCTTCTATAAAACCTGCTGCTTTTGTAAAGCATGCAGCTGGTATTTGACACCTAGATTTCAAGTGATCAAACAAGACATGATGACAAATCTAAGAAAAATGACACCAGCCCTTCGAACAAAACCAAAATCAATTCCCTTCCCACCCCCATTCCTTGAGATTCCCCCTTTTCCAGCTGCTATCTTGCCTCATCTATCATACTTAGACAGAAATCCATATGTCTAGTTTAAATGACTGTTTCTCAGGCAACAGCCAGGCCACTTAGCAAGAGTCTAAAGCAAGCCAATATAATATTCTGCCCAGAGTGATATTCAGCCAGAGGTTACTGTGCCAGAGTAGGTTAATTATTCTAAGAAGACTTACTTTTACTATAATTATTGATTGCCATGAACTAATGAAAAAAGAAAAGCTGCTATTTATTAAGTGCCTCTGTATCCCCTAGAAGCTTTTACATATGTATCTTATTTTTTCTTCAACACAACTCTGCAAAATGTTTTCCAATTTTAAGAAAATTTTAGGACCAAGTTGGTGAAATTACTTGCCCAAGGTCATGAGCTGGTGATGGGCAGAGCCAAGATTCAAAGCCATAAGCGATTATCTGACTGTGTTCCGTTACTTTTACCTTTAATTTAAAATTCACGTTTAGCCAAGGATATTGAAGAGTTCCACACAACTTCAAACAAACAGCAACAGTTCCTTGCACCATCCCTCCCCACCTCTAATTCTCATTCCCCAGAGCAAACCTCTTTCGACTGCTTTTTCTGCTATTTACCTCCTACCATATTTTCTTTTAAAATATGCTTAATTGCTCTTTCTTGATTTAAAATTTTTTGAATTATAATTGACTACTACGAAAGATGAGGATTAACTCTCAATCACCATGTCCTCCCCACAACTCCCCTCTTCTTCCTTCTAATATAAAAATATAAGAATTTTTGGCTAAACCAATAGTCAATATTTACATTGATTTAGACATAGAAATATTACTCACAGATGAGCAACAGTAATAGCATATCTTGATAATGTTTCTTTTCTCGTATAACAGTTTTCCCTGGAATTAATAATTGCATTACCTTTCCATTTCTTTAGTATTTTATGTTTCTGTTACTAATCCATCCTTAGCTCTCTGCCAGAACCATAAAACTCTCAGTATGGTCAGTCAAATGCATCAGGTGATTTAACATTTTTCTGTGAGTGCATGCTTTGTTTTGTTTTTCCCCAACATTCATCCTGGAACCACAAACTGCCCCAAACCACACTGATCACTCTTGAAGCTGGCCTCATTTGTTGTGCTGGGATCTTAGTAGGCCATTTGGCCTAGAGATGCCTGGCATTCAGTTCTGAAAAGTTCTCCTGTATGGTTTCTTACATAATTTCCTTCCCTGTGATAATTCTCTGTTCTCTATTTCTGTAACTCTTACTAGTTAGATATTAGAACTCAAGAATTAAGACCCTTGGGGAAGCTGGGACAAAGTGAGAGAGTAGCATTGACATATACACACTACGAAATGTAAAATAGTTAGTGGGAAGGATAGGGAGGGTCGGAGGCAGGCTCAAGAGGCAGGGGATATGGGGATATATGTATATGTACAGCTGATTCACTTTGTTATACAGCAGAAACTAACACACCATTGTAAAGCAATTATACTCCAATAAAGAAGTAAAAAAAAAAAGAAGAATTAAGATCCTCTATCTCATCTTTTCTTGCCTATTTTTTTTTTTTTTGCCTTTTACATTTTTATTTTGGATGATTTCTTCAACTTTTCCTTCAAACTAGTGGGTTTTTTATTTTTGGCATTTTATTTTTCATTTCCGAGGTCTATTTCTTCTTCTCTGAATGTTTGTTTATTATGGCATCTTGTGCTTGTTCCAGGGATGCAAAATTTCCTTTTCTCTCTCTAAAGATACAGTTTTTAAAAAGGTTTTCTTCTACTCCCTAAATTGTCTATTTCCTACAAGTAGTATTTTTCTATTTGCTTATTTGATTCTCATCTTTCTTATCAGAGGCTTTTCCTCTTGCCTGCATCACTCTGAAGCACTCTTAAATATGACACAGGAAGTTCTGTATGTGGACAGAACATCCAGCTGGTAAGCTTTTAAAGAGAGTGATAAAAGGGTGACGGGATGGTGGGTCAGCTTTTTCATTGGTTAATACCCAAAGACATCACCCAAAGGTTATATTTCCCATAGATCAGCTTCCCCATAGAAGGACCCTCCCATTTCTTCCTCGGAAGGTACAAACCTGGCTGCCAGCATCCTGGGAGCCCAGAGGGAAAATGGGCACGAGGTGTTGCTGTTCAGTAAACTGACTTTCAGTAAATCTCCTGGCCACAGCTGAGCAAGCCTTACAAGATTTAACTCCTGGATTTTTTTTAACCAGCTACCCTGGAAGGGATCCTATAGACCAGCAGTCCCCAATCTTTTCGGCACCAGGGACCCGTTCCGTGGAAGAAAAATTTTCCACAGATTGGGGGGTCTGAGGGGAAAGGTCCAGGTGGTAATGCGAGCTATGGGGAGCGGCAGATGAAGCTTCACTTGTCTGCCACTCACCTCCTGCTGTGTGGCCCAGTTCCTAACAGGCCTGGGGGTTGGGGACCCCTGCTATAGACTAATTTTCAAAACATCCCCTGTTTTCAGCCCCACTCTACAACTTGGTCTCCAGAGGTTCCTACTGCTTTCAAGTCTTGACATTCTGGAGTTCTGCAGTACAACATGGCTGGCTTCTTGTCACCTTCTCCCACTACAGATATCTAGGGTTCTATTCCCTCTGATGTGCTAAATCAGTTACAACCTGTTCATTTGCTTCCCAGCTTCCAACATTGTGTTGATTTTCTCATTTGCTATGGAGCCCTCTCCTGTTTTTCTTGGTCCTTGTTAGTGTGTGTTTTCCAAATTTCTTCACTGTCATTTTAGTGGGATTGGAGGAGGGAACACGTGAGAACTAATTTACCATGTTTAACTAGAATGCAAATGCTTTATTCTTGTTTAGCAGTTATTTTAGAATCAGAGTGTGTTAAATAATGGCCTAAAACCTCACTTGACCCTCAAATAAACAGAGACCAATTAGGTTGGGCCACAGATATTCTCTAGTATTTTATAAAATAGTAGCCTCGGTGTATTGAATGTTAGTCTAACTCTTATGACTAGAACAGAAGGAATAAAAGAAAGGAGGAAGGCAGGGAGGGAGGGAGGGAGGGAAAAAGGGAGGGAGGGAGAGAGAAAAGAAGGAAGGAAAGTAAGGAGAGAAAAAAGAAAGAAATTCGCTAAATTTTTAAAAAAATCACACATGATAAACTTTATACTTTACGTAATTTTTCTTCATTAATACTTCTTGGGCTCTACCATTAAGTGGTATAAAACGATTCTATTCTCATACAATAACTGTCTCAGGATTTGGCTTCCAGAACCAACAGGAAGCAAAACTACACTTCTATTGCCAAGAGTGTAGTTTGTTTTAAACCCAAAAACTGCTCTTATAAAAATTGCATCCCAGAAGAGCATTTGTGGATGTTTAAATACCCTATTTATCTTCTCTAGACTTGGAATCTGATGTCAATATTGGCTTGAAACCATCTGTGGCAGATTTGTCATTTTTTGTTTTTTTGGAGGGGAAAGAGGAAAAAGAAAAAGAAGAAATGGGTACTTTTTCCCTCTCTTGGCTTAAAACGAAACATTCAAGGCTCATGTTCATTGCCTGGAATGAAGTCTCTGGTAAGCATAGTGATGTTTGCAGCCCGACTACATGTTTTGCAAAGTCTCCCCACTTTGCATCATGAGAGCTGACTGAGATTATTCAGGGGAGGTGGTGACTGAGGAAAATATGATTTAGAACTCTGTTCCCAGCCTGCAAACTGCTTGTCTGGGACTGTGTGGGATCAATGTGGCTGCTACTTAGAAAGTGGGAATGTAGAAGGTCAGCTCTGTGACTTGGACAGAAATAGTTATCTCTATGGTCAGTGTAGGCACTATCTGGCATGTGTCCTGGATGAAGAGGTGCTGATGGATGGAGAAATCCCCAAGCCATGATGCATCTGTGTGACCTAGGGAAGCATTGGTGGGCTGAAAGGAAAGACCTATGAGAGAATGTTTGCCAGTTCAGGAAGCTAAACTCTCAGCAGAGCACCAATATTAGCATGAAGCACAAAGGACCTTGTGAATCAGGTAACACAGAATCCCCATACCATTCAGTAGAATTTTTAAATAATAAAGGATATAGGACTCTGCATATGTTTTTCTATTTCTAACATTGACAAATGATATAAGAGCCTGGTATCTATTTGTGGTCATAATCTGACTTAATTTCTGGGTAATGTGACCTCCAGGCATGTGGAGTTAGTTGTCCAGGGCTTGATTTAGTGGTGCTCCGTAGATAAAATTATACGAGAATCAAAAAATTAACTCTAATAGAATTCCACTATGTGACTTCACCAAGTAATAGCAAATGTTTCTGTTTCTATATTTCATTAACAATAATAACAGTATTTTCTTTGTCTCTTCTATAGTTATCATGCAAAATTAACTAAATTTTAATTTAGTGATATCTACATGGAGTTAAAATAAGATAAATGCAAAAAGGTAAATGCCTTGATAATTATGAATTATATCTGTGCTGGATTCAATACTTTTGAAAAGTAAGGACGTGGCACATAATCAGTTGGATGAAATTTCATTTTAGTGTGAGAGTCAAAGCTTACATCATTTGAAAGAACTATATGTAAATAGACTATAAATCTATATTACTTGATAAGTAAATAGAAGAGACTTCCTATGTCAATGGGAAATCATTTGCTTTTATTTCAGTGCTCTTAAGAGCCATAATAAGACAAAGTTCTTATAAGGCTGCATTTTCCTTGCTAGGAGAAAGAAACCAATGTAAACATAAAACTACTATACTCATTGGGAAAGATGAAGAAAAATAAAGCAATTACAACAGTAACTTTCACAGAGATAGTTTTGCAGCCCCATATTAATATAATTCATTCTTCAAAAATGAGTCATTGCAATTTCTTATAGGTTTTCAAATGTCCTAATGCATGCTCTCCAGAGCTCTAAATTGCTCACTAAACACTTCAAAATATAGGTCTGGAAATAGCTATTAATGAAATAGGGCAAGTTCAACAGTTATCTCAGTACCTAGAATCCACCATGTTATCACATGCTCACACTATAAACACTTGCATTTCAGAATATGATCATTCCACTTAGTTTTCAAAAGTCCATAGGTACAGTTTTCCTTACTACATTTGTTTCTGACAGGTAAAACCTTGAGATCTCAAGAAGCAGATTCCTAGAATGAAATAAAGCTTAACCAGCAATGCCCCTACTGTAATAATGTCAACCCATTCTAACACAGTATTAGAATTGCAGATACAGATGCAGTTTGCAGAGTGCTGCAGTACTGGACGTGCTGAAACTCAAAACTCCTGAGAATTACATAGCTTAGCAAAGAGAATATTTTTGCCTCAGATCCACGTGTTCAAAATAATATCTCCAATCAGCTCTAACCTATTATTGTGAAAGTATTCTTTTGTAAATGAGAAACAATAGTTGTTTTCTCCAGAGTACTAGAACCACAGCGACAGGTGAAGTGTAGGGATCCTGATATCATTATCATATTTATTATTAATGGGTATTCATAAGACTAAGCTTTCCAGAGTCCACTTAAAATTTTTTTTTTACTTAGGGTAGCTCTTCTAGTATCAGTTTTCAGGTCATCAAAGCTAGTTTTCAGGAATCTTCTACATCATTTCTAATCACTGATTCACAACTTTTCAGGGTAATTTTGAGTTCCTGAGGCTGAGAATATGAGTCTAAAAGGACTGGTAATGTCAGTGATTTGGGCATACAAAATCTTCCATTCTTGATTTGGTTACTCCCTCCACATTCTAATTTCTACATGAATAATAGCAATATTTGAAGGTAAAGTATAAGAAAATTAATTCGGCAAGTAGGATTCTTCCAGAATCTTGTGACAAGCCTTTAAAAATTCATCACATTTACAAAAACAGAGTTAACCATTACTCTGTTAATTTATGTTAATACCTTCCTGTAATGGTCTGAATTCACATGCTTTGCAAAGTGACCCATTTGCCAACATAATTACGATTTTCCTACATTCATAAGAAACAATTTGCACTTATTTTAACATACTGATACATACACTTACCAGAAACAACAAGCTAATCCTTTAAAATACTTTCAAAGCTGTTTTTTACTTAACTCTGACTCAATGTTCTTGAGCTAAATAATACAAACCTAATGTGGTTTAACAGTCCATTGGGTACGATTTTCTTTGGGGTTTTGGCAGATACTATGATAGATTGAGTTTGAACTTTGATCGTGCTCGGGCTACGGAAAGTCTGTGAGACCTTTTGTGGACAAGACAGGTAGATTTATCATGAGTGATATTAGCACAGGTTATTGTGAGTAGATTAAGTTTGTAATACACAGGAAAATTAAAGGGCCAATTTCGCTGATTAATATGTGGCATTAGCTGGAGCAGTGAAGCCATATTAGAGTTTCCTTTAGCCAAGAATGGAGTAATTGATTTGTGGACAATTCAAGGATTAAAACTAAATATGTTTGATTCATTTAAGTCCAAGAAAAGGTTACTATTGTTAGCAATCATAAAGTACTCCCAAAAGAGAAAAAACAAAAATGAAAAGTATTACCAAATATTGGAAGCTTTCAGCACAAGCTAGGACAGAAAATTTGGTGGTTAGGAGAGCTAAACTAAATCATCTATTCTTTATGAGTTTCTTGATATAAAAGGTACTCCCTAATGTTGAGAAGCAACAAGTTAACACTAGTTCACTTTTTGTTTTATTTCTTATCCCATTTATTTTTGATTGGACGTTCACAAACTAATACTTCCAAGGGCCACATAGAGTAGTTTTGCCTGTGTAAAGGGGGATTTATGTGATTTCTGGTTTTTTATTTGGTGCTCTTGGCATTGACATTCCTGCTTTCTCAGAACAAAAAAGAAAAACTAATGTTAGATTGACTGATAGCCCATTCTGATTCCCTGAGATTACTCTAATGAAAAACTACTTCAAATTAAGAAATAGAAGCTATAGAATATAAAATTTATAAAAGCGATCTGCCTTTATAGGACCATATCAGCCATTAAATAACCACACAATGTTGGCTTGTATCAACTGCTATAGACACTACAAAAAATAGTTAAATAAGGGGGCAAGAAAATTCACACAGCTGTACTAAAGATGACTCAATTTTTGTACCCTGGGCCATAAAAGTCAATTTCCAAGATGTTGTATCACTTATGCAGTGATGATATTTCATTATGCTTCAGAAAGAATTTTTAGCATACATAATTTAGTAATACAAATATTAATACATATATTTTAAATTTTATCCTCTAAATGGATAAAAATGTCCTCTGAGGCAACTCATACAAGTTTAGGATATTTTTATGTGATTTTTAAAAAAGAAAAATAACACCACAATAGAATTTACCATATTCCTAATTGTTTTACTTCTTTTCTGAATAAAGAGTCTGTTTTAGATTTAGTTCCATTGTTGAAATAAAATTATAAAGGTAGTTATGGTATAATGGGGCAAATGGTGTAATGGGAAAGACAGTTACTTTGCAGACAGACAAACCTTATTTACTTCTGGGCTCTGCCACTTAACTATGTGACTGACCTTGGGCAAGGTGCTTAAAATCTTTGAAGTCACCTATAAACTAAGAAAATACCTACCTTGCCAACTGGTAGTGTTAAATAAGAATTGTACAAAGCTTGGTACGTAAGTGTTCAAATATATTTTTTTTCTTTTCCCAACCACAAAGTGAAAATGAGATCCTGGAGTAATGACTACCTTTATCCCTTATATTATAAAAAATGGCTTTTGTATTTTTTGACATGGTACTTTTTTTTTAAGTTTTAATTGAGATATAATTCCCATACCGTACAATTCACCCATCTAAAGTATACAACGTAGTGGCTTTTAGTATATTCACAGAGCTGTGCATCCATCACCACAATCAATTTTATTCACCACAATCAATTTTATATTTTCATTGCCCCAAAAAAGAAGCCCCCCTCCTCTTAGTCATCACCCTCCAATCATCCCATCCTGTCCAGACCTAGACAATAGCTAATGTCCTTTCAGTCCCTATAGGCTTTCTTATTCTAGACATTTTATGTAAATGGCATCATGCAATATGTGGTCCTTTGTGACTGACTTCTTTCCTTAACATGATGTTTTCAAGGTTCATCCATGTTGGAGCATGTGTTAGTACTTCATTCCTTTCTATTGCTGACTATTATTCCATTGTATGTATATACTGCATTTTAAAAATCATTCTTCAGTTGATGGGCGTTTGGGCTGTTTCCACTTTCTGGTTATTAGGAATAATGCTACTATGAACACTAGTGTACAAGTTTTTGTAGGGACGTGCTTTCATTCCTCTTGGGTATGTGCCTACAGGTAGAAATCCTGCATCATATGGCAACTCTTTGTTTAACGACCTGAGGAATTTCTAGACTGTTCTCCAAAGGACCTGCAACATTTTACATTCCTACCAGAAGGTTATAAGGGTTCCAGTTTCTCAACATCCTCACCAACACTTGTTATTATCTTTTAATTTTTTAAATTATAGCCCTCCTAGTATATTTGAAAATGGTATCTCATAGTAGTTTTTAAAAATTAATTAATTAATTAATTAATTTTTGGCTGCATTGGGTCTTCGTTGCTGCGCACGGGCTTTCTCTAGTTGTGGTGAGCGGGGGCTTACCCTTTGTTGAGGTGCGTGGACTTCTCATTGCGGTGGCTTCTCTTGTTGCGGGGCACGGGCTCTAGGTGTGCGGGCTTCAGTAGTTGTGGCTTGCAGTGTCTAGAGCGCGGGCTCAGTAGTTGTGGTGCACGGGCTTAGCTGCTCCACGGCATGTGGGATCTTCCCAGACCAGGATCGAACCCATGTCCCCTGCATTGGCAGGCATATTCTTAACCACTGTGCCACCACGGAAGTTCGCATAGTAGTTTGGACTTGTTTTTCCCAATGGCTCATGATGCTGAGCATCTTTTCATGTGCCTATTGGCCACTTGCCTTTCTTCTTTGAAGGAATGTCTGTCTATTCAGATTCTTTGTCTATTTTTAATTGGATTGTCCCTCATTATTGAATTGTAATAGTTCTTTATATATTCTAGATACAAGTGCCTTATCAGATATTTGGGCCCTTTTCCCCCATTATTTTCCTATTTTTCTCCTCCTTAGCATCCCCCACCCGACTTAGTACAACACTCCTCACAGTTTTCATATTTAACAAGTCTTTTTAGAAATTTAGGCAAAAATTTTTCCCATCCTAAGTAGTCCATATTCATTTAAATGACAAGCATCTCTGAATAAGTTTATAATGCAAGGTTTCTTTGTCATTGAAGTTTCCCTTTCCATGCTGCATAAACACCATGCATATTTTTTTTAATTGCAGTATAGTTGATTTACAATGTTGTGTTAGTTTCAGGTGTGTAGCAAAATGATTCAGTTTTACACATACATACATATATACATATATATATTTGAGTTATATATATATTCTTATTCAGATTCTTTTATAGGTTATTACAAGATTTCAAATATAGTTCCCTGCGCTATACAGTAGGTCCTTGTTGTTTATCTATTTTATATATAGCAATATGCATATGTTAATCCCAAACTCCTAATTTGTCCGTTCCCCCTTTCCCCTTTGGTAACAATAAGTTTATTTTATACATCTGTGAGTCCATTTCTGTTTTGTAAATAGTTCATTTTTATCATTTTTTTTTAGATTCCATGTATAAGTGATATCATATGATGCTTGTCTTTGTCTCACTTACTTCACTTAATATGATAATCTCTAGGTCCATCCATGTTGCTGCAAATGGTACTATTTTATCCTTTTTTATGGCTTAGTAATATTTCAGTATATATATTCATATGTATATATATATATATATATACACACACACACATACACACACACACACACATACATATACCACATCTTTATCCATTCATCTGTCGATGAATAGACATTTTGGTTGCTTTCATGTCTTGGCTATTAGACACTTAGGTTGCTTCCATGTCTTAGCTATTGCAAATAGTGCTTCTATGAACATTGGGGTGCATGTATCTTTTTGAATTAGAGTTTTCTCTGGATATATGCCCAGGAGTGGGATTGCTGGGTCATACAATAACTCTATTTTCAGTTTTTTAAGGAAATTCTATACCATCCTCCATAGCGGCTGCACCAATTTACATTCCCACCCACAGTGTAGGAGGGTTCCTTTTTCTCCACACCCTCTACAGCATTTATTATTTGTAGTGATGATGGCCATGCTGACTGGTGTGAGGTGATACCTCTTTGTAGTTTTGATTTGCATTTCTCTAATAATTTGCGATACTGAGCACCTTTTCATGGGCCTGTTGGCCATCTGCATGTCTTCTTTTGGAGAAATGTCTATTTAGATATTCTGCCCATTTTTTGATTGGGTTGTTTGTTTTTTGATACTGAGCTGTATGAGCTGTTTGTATATTTTGGAAATTAAGCCCATGTCAGTCGCATAGTTTGCAAATATTTTCTCCCATTCCATAGGTTGTCTTTTTGTCTTGTTTATGGTTTTCTTTGCTGTGCAAACCCTTTTAAGTTTCATTAGGTCCCATTTGTTTATTTTTGTTTCTATTTCCATTACTCTAGGAGACAGATCCAAAAAAATATTGCTGCGATTTATGTCAAAGAGTGTTCTGCCTATGATTTCCTCTAGGACTTTTAGAGTATCTGGTCTTACATTTAGGTCTTTAATGCATTTTGAATTTATTTTTGTATATGGTGTTAGAGAATGTTCTAATTTCATTCTTTTACATGTAGCTATCCAGCTTTCCCAGCACCGCTTATTGAAGAGACTGTCTTTTCTCCATGGTATATTCTTGCCTCCTTTGTCATAGATTAATTGACCATAAGCGCACCACATGTATTTTTGTAGCAATTTTGGCTGAAAGTTTACTGACTATTTATATGATTTTTTAAAAACCTCAATTATTTTGTGCCAATTGAATTTATACATGCACAAATTATTTCCAAAAACATTTCTTTAGATACCAGAGCCATTTTTTAACACAAGTTTCTCACTTAATTATTTTTTTCTTGTAGGTCCTATTATTTCTTTGCCTCCTAAAAATACAGAGAACTTCACTCAAAATGATGTCACTTTTGCTTGTGAAGTTTCAGCCTATCCAATACCACATCTGGAGTGGAGGAAAAAGGCAGACAAAATGATCCTTCATGGTGATAATTTCAATGCAAGTATGTGAATTATTTGCACAGTTCACACATTCAGTATATTTGTTGATAATGAATTCTCTCCTTCAGATTACATTTTAAAATGCAGGTTTGAAATACTAAAACATTTTCATTGTAATCATGTCAAGCAAAACAATAATACTTTACATATTTAATGTATTAGAAGATTTACAAAACCATTTCATGTGTATGATCTCATCAATATGACTTAGAGGTCTGCACATAGTGATAGAGAAAAAGGATGGTGGTGCAGTGTTTCTCAAAGTGTGACTCAAAGACCACAAGTTATAGAATCATCTTGACACCCTGGTGAAACAACCAACTGCAGGACCCAAATGTAGCCAAAAATGACCAGGATACAGGGGGTGTGCCTCATGAATCTGCACTTTTTAAAAATAATTGTTCCAGATGACCTCAATTCATTCTAAAGTTTGACAATCACTGGTATAGTTAAATAAATAGATAACTAGCATAATACGCTTCAGAATGAAAAAGACTGTGAGCAAGTTACTTCACTTCTTTGGTCCTGTTGCCTTACCTTCTCAGGAATATCACAGCGTAGTTTAATAATGAATATATGTCAATCACCCAGCACACTGCCTTGCTCAGAGTAGGCACTCAGTAAATACAAGCATACCTCGTTCTGTTGAGCTTTGCTTCAGTGCACTTCACACATATTGTGTTGTTTACAAACTGAAGGTTTGTGGCAAGCCTGTGTCCAAAATCTTATCAGCACCATTTTTCCGACAGCATTTGCTCACTTTGTGTCTCTGTGTCACATTTTGGTAATTCTCACAGTATTTCAAACATTTTCATTATTATTATATTTGTTATGATGATCTGTGATCAGAAAAATTAATACCAATCCTTCTCAAATTCTCATAAAAAAACAGAAGAGGAGGGAACACTTCCAAACTCATATTATGAGGTCAGCATTACCCTGATACCAAAGTCAGATAAGGACGCTATAAGAAAAGAAAGTTACAGGCCAATATCCCTGATAAACATAGATGCAAAAGTCCTCAACCAAATGTTTGGAAACTGAATTCAACAGTACATTAAAAGGATCATACACCATGATCAAGTGACAGTTATTCCAGGGATGCAAGGATAGTTTGACATATGTAAAACAATAAATGTGATACATCAAATTAACAAAATGAAGGATAAAAATCATATGATCACCTTAATAGATGCATGAAAGGCCTTTGACAAAATTCAACATCCTTTCATGATAAAAGATCTAAACATACTAGATACAGAAGGAACGTAACTCCACATAATAAAGGTCATATATGACAAACCCACAGTTAACATCGTACTCAATGGTGAAAAGCTGAAAGCTTTTCCTCTAAGATTAGGAACAAAACAAAGATGCTCACTCTCATCACTTTTATTCAACATAGTACTGGAAGTCCTAAGTCAGAACAATTAGGCAAGAAAAAGAAATAAAAGGCATCCAAGTTGGAAAGGAAGAAGTAAAACTGTCACTATTTGCAGATAACATGATACTATATATAAATCTTAAAGACTCTACCAAAAAACAGGTAGAACTAATCAACAAGTTCAGTAAAATTGCAGGATTCAAGATCTGTATACAAAAATCAGTTGTATTTCTAAATATTAACAAGAAACTATAAGAAAAAGAAGTTAAAAAAACAATTCCACTTACAGTAGCATCAAAAAGAATAAAATACTTAGGAGTAAATTTAGCCAAGGAGGTGAAAGATCTGTACACTGACAACTGCAAAACACTGATGAAAGAAACTGAAGAAGACACAAATAAATGGGAAAATATTCCAATATTCCATGTTCATGGGTTGGAAGAATTAATATTGTTTTAATGTCCAAACTACCCAAAGCAATCTACAGATTCAATGCAATTCCTATCAAAATTCCAATGGAATTTTTCACAGAAATAGAAAAAAAAATCCTAAAATTTGTGTGGAGCCACAAAAGATCCCAAATTAACCAAAGCATTATTGGAAAAGAAAAACAAAGTTGGAAGCATCACACATCCTGATTCAAGCTATATTACAAAACTATAGTAATCAAAATGGTATGGTATTGGCACAAAAAGAGACACATAGATCAATGGACCAGAATAGAGCGCCCAGAAATAAAGCCATGCATGTATGGTCAATTAATTTTTGACAAACCAAGAATATTCTGTGGGGAAAGGATAGTTTCTTCAGTAAATGATTCTGGGAAAATGGATATCCACAAACAAAAGAATGAAACTGGACCCCTATCGTCCACCATACACAAAAATCAATTCAAAATGGATTAAAGACTCAAATTTAAGACCTGAAATGCTAAAATTCTTAGAAGAAAAATAGGTGGTAAGTTCACTGACTTCAGTCTTGGCAATGATGTTTTGGATCTGACACCAAAAGCAAAGGCAACAAAAGCAAAAATAAACAAGTGCGACTACATCAAGCTAAAAAGCTTCTACACAGCAAAGGAAACCATCAACAAAATAAAAAAACAACGTACAGAATCAGAGAAAATATTTGCAAATCACATATCTGATAAGGGGGTTAATATCCAAAATGTATAAGGAACTCAACAGCAAAACCCCCCAAACAATCCAACTAATAAATGGGGAGAAGATCTGAATAGACATTTTTCCAAAAAAGACATACAGATGGACAACAGGTACATTAAAGGTGCTCAATACCACTAATTATCAGGTAAATGCAAATCAAAACCACGATGAGATATTACCTTACACCTGGTATAATGGCTGTCATCAAAAAGACAAGAGGTAAGTGTTGGGAGGATGTGGAGAAAAAGGCACTGTTGGTGGGAATGTAAATTGGTGCAGCCACCTTGGAAAACAGTATGGAGGTTCCTCAAAAAAATAAAAACAGAACTATTATGTGATCCAGCAATCTCACTTCTGGATATATACCCAAAGGAAAGAAAATCACTATCTTGAAGATATATCTGCACTCCCATGTTCACTGCAGCATTATTTACAATAGCCAAGATATGGAAACAACCTAAGTATCCGTCAATGGATGAATGGATAAATAAGATACATATATGAATATAATACATATGAATATTATTCAACCATGAGAAAGAAGAAAATCCTGTCATTTGTGATAGCATGGATGGACCTTGAGGGCATTATGCTAAGTGACAAAAGCCAGACAGAGACAAATACTACATGGTATTACTTATCTGTGGAATCTTTTAAAAAAAGCCAAACTCACAGAAATAGAGAGTGGAAAAGTGGTTGCCAGGGGTTTGTGGGGTGGAGGAAGTAGTTGGTAAAAGGATACAAACCTTCGGCTATAAGGTGAATAATGCCCTTAACAGAAAAGGCAGAGTAGAACTTGGCCACTTAGGAACACAGTTCTTTGTACATCAAATAAAAATAAATAATATTATTACGTGTGGCGCATATTTAATTCAAATACTTTGCGAGATCTAGTGATAATATAAAGTAATCCAAGCTTGCATGTAGTTGAATTCTGGGCTTGATGAGTACCAGTATATATGGAGAAGAGTGTGTATTGGGAGGAAGGGTGGAACAGGGGTGTCTAAGTCTGCTCAGGCTGTCATAATAAAATACCATGGACAGTGTGGCTTAAATAACAGAAATTTGTTTTCTCATAGATCTGGAGGCTTTAAAGTCCAAGATCAAGGTCTGGCAGGGGTCAGTTTCTGGATTAGGGCTCTCTTCGCAGTTTGCAGATGGCCCTCCTCTGTGTGCTCTCATGGTTGAAAGGAGAGAGAGCTCTGGTGTCTCTTCCTTTTCTCATAACGGCACTTGCCCTACCAGATTAGAGCACTACTCTTCTGACTTCATTTAAGCTTTATCGCCTCCTCACAGGCCCTGTTCCAAATACAGTTATGTTGGGGTTAGGGTTTCAACATATAAATTTTCACAGAACACAAAGAGTCTATAACAAGGGGTTATAGATTATTAAATACATTGCATTTTTCACTTAGGTAAACTCTAACTTGTTGCTTCAATAGGTTCTTCATTTACATACCAAATTCCTGCGAGGAACCAAATCACAAAAAATAATATGAATTATGGAGACTACACTGAAGAAGATGAAGAATATGAATCCAGTGACTATGAGAAAGGAAACATATTTATATAGGAATGTAGACGTTTCACATAAAATGTCACCTATATTTACTTGTATAATTACAAAGCATTTTGAAAGTCAAATTTTCTGTCAAAATTTCAGGTATAATGAATCACTCTTTCCAGACAAACTAGGATCTAGCTTTTTTTTTAAACAGTATTCTCCTACCTTAAGAGCTTGCCTTATTCATATAATGACCAAATATCATCTCAGTTGACAAGAATAATCAAATGATACTGTAAGCATTTCTCTGTACTAAACTTTCTGATAGGCATCATGGAGGAAGTGAAAGAGGCTGAATGAACGATTCATGAACTGAAGAAGATTAAAATTTTAAATGAATTTAACCTTCTACTTCACAAAGAGATAACTTAGCATAACATTCCTTCCATATTCTAAGAATCAATAAAATCATTTGCAATTGGTTACTATTTGCAAAAAAAATTGCCTACAGGTAACCATCAGCCAAAGATCAGCAGTTGGTGAACCAGTTTGAGAAATGACTAAGGCTTTTCCATCTATGATTGCATTGCAGCAGAGAGCTGTAAAATGGCATACACTATCCCAGTTTTAAACAGATGTCTAAGTATGTGTTTGAGGATGAATGTAGAGCAGTAGAAAGATGGAGGAAGAAAGCTTGATTAGGATAGCTCATTTAAGATATGCCTTGGCTTGGCGCATTTTCAAAATTCTGGTGTCTCTTGAAAATGGTCATCACCAGGTTGTTTGTAGGTGAGGTAGTCCAAGAGGGCCTGTGTATGAAATGTCCAATGCTACGAACACATAAAGAGCTCGTTTACAAAATGGCCAATTCTGGGCCATTGCTGAAGGTGCTAAGCCTGTTGGCAGTCCCTTTGTGAAGTGTCTCTGGTATAGTCCATGTTCAAATTATCTGGTTTCAAGTTGGGCCTTTGGAAATGCCATATGTTCTTTTCCAGTTTCAAATATGCTAGTTCTATCTTGAAATAGAAACCACCAGCCAAATATATACTTTGATCATTTTGTAAGTGGGCTTCTCCAGAGGTTTTTAGTATCACTCTATAGAGTGGTGGCCCACTATACTTTGGTCCAGAAAGTGGTTCAATGTTGTTTTTAGCAGTATGATTACGTGACCTCTCTTCTTAGGCAGGGTGACTGATGCTTTACCCAGCCATTGTCTCCTTTTAACACTCTAAAATTTGGTTGTACATCCATCATTCACACAGATTCCCCTGGACTCCTGAGGCCAACATATTGACTTCTCAGATTACCACCCAATGAGATCTTATTAGTGAATTCATGGCAAGTGTTACTGGCATGTGCCTAGAATGTATCTTCATTTTTTCCACAGTAAAACAGGAATCCAAGTATGTTCCTAGTGATGCAGACATGGTGGGCTCTGCTTTAGGCCTTCTAGGTAAAGACAGTCTCTCAGAGGATTTATTTTCTCAGAATGATTTCTGCCATTACAAGGAACCAGTCCTAGGGGTCTTGGAATATTTTACAGATTATTGTCTGTATGGATAGAACGTGCAACTATTTAAGTGATGTTGTCTCAAGGATAATAAAAACTGTCATTGACTGAACTTCTTCAAACCTAAGACACATATCAATTGTAAGAAGCACAATTATCTTATCCCCCGATACATCGTGTTGATTTTCTATAACCAAGGGCATTCTCTTGCATAACTGCAATACAACCATGAAATCGGGAAATTAACATTGATACATTATTACCTTCTAATTCTTAGATCTCATTCAAGTTTTGCCAAGTATCCCCCAGATGTCCTTTATTGTAAAATTATCCAGTTCAAATCATGCATTGCATTTAAATTATTGTTTCTCTTTCAGTTTTCTTAGTGGATCAGCCTTTCCTTGACTTTCACTACCCTGGTATGTGTAGAATGTCTCTCAATTTGAGTTTGTATGATGTTAATCATAATGTTTCAAGGTTAGATTCAGCATATGCATCTTCTGTGAGACTATCACAGAGATGATGCTGTGCTGTTACTGCATTCTGCCAAGTGGCACGTGATTTAGATTTGTCCCATTACTAATATTATCTACATTAATCACACAATCAAGGTGGTGAATGACAGATTTCTGCACTGAAAGGTTACTCTTTTTTGCTTTCTTTAAGTAGTATTTTATGAGGAACTACAATGAGACTATGTAAATATTCCATTCTTCACCAAATTTTCAATTTATTCATTTATTTACTTATATTAGCATGGACTAATATCAGTATATTATTGAGGTTTCTTATTTTATTCAATGAGTTATAATCTATTACTATCATTATTTATTTTGATGCCCGACTCTTCCTAGATTTGGCGAGTGGGAGTCCCCTCAAGCTGGCTCTTATGTCCTTTTGACTGGCCCCCTTCATTCTTTGAAGATTTCCTTACTTTCTGGCACCCAAAATGTTCCAAACATATTCGGTACTTACATACTCCAACTTGGAATCAGCTGTTTCTCCAAGTGGCTGGTTCCTATAAGTGGAAAATAATATTTAGAGGCCAAGTTCTGGATGTTAGGTGTTCTCATTATTAATGGGGTGCTGCTGACCTCAGGAACTCTCAGTAGGGCATATATGTAGGTATACACACACACCTAAACTTATTTCTATATTTATCTCTACATTCTGAAAACCATGAATTTTCACTGATACTTCTAATTCCAATCCAACACCACAGGGTTCATTCTAGTTTTCCCCCTTTCCATATTTGTAACTCCCTTTTCCCACAGTGAAAAATCTGGCTTCCAGTATTATTAATGTATTTATTTCCTCAACTTCCCAGTATGCAGTCAGTTTCCCAACTCCACTGCCAGCCAACTCCTTCCCTGCACTGATATCCTCTTTCCCGACTTGTGCTCTGACACCCCTTATAGAACACCACTCCATATGAACACTCTCCTCACCCTACTCAGGTTCTGACTCCCCATGCCTAGCCAGCCCCTAACCCACCCCTGTATAGATTCCTTTCTCGGCCCTGTTGAACTTCAAAATCCTGCACTGTGCCCCCAACCCATGCCCCCAATGCACAGATACCCTTGGTATCGGGGCTCCAAACCCCCACAAGAGGCCAAAACTCTGTATGGATACTTTCCTCCCCTGCTGGTCTCTGACACTCCAAGAAGGACCACTCTCATGATGGGATGCTCTCCTCACCCCATTCAGGCTCTGACAGGCTTGCCAACCAGCCCTCTACACAGAAGTCCTCTTCACCCTGCTTGGCCCACAGTGGCTCCCCCAACCTTCTTTTGCCACAGCTGGTATAAACCTTGCTCTACCTGCTGGATGGCTTCAGGACTAGCACAGAGTATGCATTAATAGTCCCCCCCACCATTTTTTTTTTTGCGGTACGTGGGCCTCTCACTGTTGTGACCTCTCCCATTTCGGAGCACAGGCTCCGGATGCGCAGGCTCAGCGGCCATGGCTCACGGGCCCAGCCGCTCCGCGGCATGTGGGATCTTCCCAGACCGGGGCACGAACCCGTGTCCCCTGCATCGGCAGGCGGACTCTTAACCACTGCGCCACCAGGGAAGCCCTAATAGTTCCCCCTTTTACTCTCAGAAGTGTTCTCGGTGAACAATGAACTATATGTATAAGTCAACATACAACATAAGACTCTAAGTATAATCAACTTATGTACAAGTCAACATACAACATAAGACTCTAAGTATAATCAACTTATGTACAAGTCAACCTGGGAAAGCTTTTTTGGAGCAGCGTTTTTAGATGTCCTGAGGGCAAAATTTTGTCTTTTCTGCCTCTCCTAGTTATAAAGAATATTGATAGTTCAATTAACATTGCTACTATATGCTTTAGTTATGATAGTAAAAAGAATCATACAAACCTAAATTTCTCTCAGTAGAGGACTGATTAAATAAATCATAGTATATACATATGGAGGAATACAGAGTTGTTAAAAAAGAAATGAGGTTGATCTATAATACTGACATTGAAAAATACCTAAAATGCATATATTGTTAAGCAGAAAAATCAAGGTACAAACCAGTTTTATAGCATGATCTCAGAAATTTTTTTTGCCCACATATGTATGTGTAGAGACAGAGGCATGGAAGGACATATGCTGCTATATTAAGATAGGTTATTTCTGAGAGGCTGCTATTCTTGGTAATTTTTACTTTTGATTTTATACAAATCTGTACCATGAAATTTTATACAAAAATCATGGGTTTCTTCTATAGTCAGGAGAAAATGATAGAAATACTCTTTTAAAATAAATTTCGGTAATTTGAAAGGATTTAATATGGGTATCATCTCTCCTAAGATCCTCAGTATGACAGATGCTACTCGTGGGGAAGGTGTTAATGTGTGTTGGGGCAGAGGAGATGGGAGGCAGAAAAAGAAAGGAGAAAGAAGAAAGTTCACAACTTGGCTTTCCTTGAGATATTCTTAGGTGCTTTTGTTTTTCCTTATAGTAAGAGACATGCCTGCTCAGCTTGGTATCCTCACAGTAAATTTAAAACATAACTCTTAACAAAAGGACAATGTTGACCTTTAAGGAAGGGGCTTGGGTTGTAAGAAATGGTATAGATTTTGTCTGCTCAAAGTAATATTAGTATGTGAAGGACATAATTTTATATTTTAGTCCAAATTAATTTTACTCTAAAAACAATTAAACAGTATTGCTCTCATTGATACAGCCTTAAACGTATTTTATGGATATCTTTTAGAAAAAATCACTTGAAATGGGGACATGCCTATTTCTGGGAAGTAGCTATGTGTATAAAATGGGCTATGACTGGTGATAGCTCTTTTTTTCTTCCCTATTCCCCTAGGATTTACACATTTTATATTTTCCATTTCAATTTAAGATTGCATTATTTTTTAAAAAGTTACATGCACACACATACCACATCCACACTTTGCCTTATTCCAAAAAAGATTCATGGCAATAGTGCCTGCCTGGTCAAGTTCAGATTTTCTGATTGGTCTTTCTTCCAAATATATACACCTGCCATCAACACTTCTTTATTAAGTACTTCCTTAATGAGATTAACAGTAATCTATTTTGGTGTCACTTTTTTTTTTTTTTTTTTTTTGGGCGGTACGCGGGCCTCTCACTGTTGTGGCCTCTGCCGTTGCGGAGCACAGTCTCCGGATGTGCAGCCCCAGCAGCCATGGCTCACGGGCCCAGCCGTTCCGTGGCATGTGGGATCCTCCCAGACTGGGGCACGAACCCGTGTCCCCTGCATCGGCAGGCGGACTCTCAACCACCTAGCCACCAGGGAAGCCCTGGTGTCACTTTTTTTTATACCATAAGTTTTCCTCTCATTATAAAAATGAATAATGTACCTTTTAGAAAATCTTGAAAACACAGAAACATGATGAAGAAGAAAAAAATCACCTGTAAATTCCACCATTTATAAGACAGCACTGTTAATATTTGTTTGTATTCTGTTCCATTCATTTTTTTCTATGCCTTTTTTCATTTGATTGAAATGATAAATTGTTCCATTTTTCCTTTTACACTTAACCTTGTAAGACAGCATTTTCCATATTTTTTTTGACAAAACTCTCTATAAATATAATTCTTCATGACTGTATAGGATTCTGCAATATGATGTACCATAGTTTACTTAAGCTGTTCTGCTTCTTCCTATTGTAAATCATGCTATAATAAATATCTTTGCATATAAAACTTTAAAAAAATTTAGGCTTTGTTGTTAGAATTACTTTCTAGAAGTTGGGTGAAGATGAACATGTTCAAGGTTCTTGATACATATTGTAAAATTGCTTTTCAGAAAGGTTATACTGCTTTATTTATCCAATAGCACTGCATATCAGGTCACATTTTATCATGATTCTGCTTAGCAGTAACTTTAAGATGCATATTAAGTAATGCTACTATCTTGCTTACATAATCAATGCCTTCTACTCTTTATTATTATGTGGAGGAATTAATATGCAAGTAATATAAGGCAATATACAGAATGAGAAACATTTTTGTCAGTATAATGGCATTATTAATACACAGCAGTATACCCTTATTATTGGCAGTGCATTAAAAGTAAAAATCATTTAAAGAAAAAGTATGCATAGCTTTTAATATATATGTAATAGTCAAGATTGTGAAATAACTCATATCCATATCATTAGTGAAGAAAAAAATTTTTTTTCTTACTCTGGTTTCACACTGGCTATTTAAATAAATGGAGTTTAAAGTTAATGACCTAACAAAACAAAAATATAGTTGAAATCAACCAACATGAAAGAAATATACACAGGTAAATATTTTATATAACTGTTGTGTTTGAAGGGGTTTTATGTAAATTTGAATTTATTGGATTCATTCTCCTCCTGTTTCTCTTACCTGCCTGCCCTCTGCTGGATTCCCCAAACTTATTGACGTATTAAGCAATCTTACTCAGTGTATTTAATAAAATTACATTTGTAGAATAAGTTAAGGGAAATGTGTACTAATGCTTCCTATATTTTGTTTATATGTTACTAAAGTAAATGATTGATCATAGGTTTTACATTTTATGTATTCATAAAGTGAGAATTTTAGTTGGATATTTGGAAGTTTCAGTCCCACCATTTATGAAAACAGATAGAAATGCTGTTAATGTAGGAAATGTCAGAGCCTTTCAAAATTTTTCAGGATTGAGAAGCTGGGTGGGGCAGGAGGGACAATGAGGAAATATCCAATTTGATAGTAAATTCACAAAGTAAAAAAGTGTAGAATAATTTACTCTGTTTGATTAATATTATAATGCTACTCCATTAAAAATATTGATTAAAATATGATATTCAGGGGATTCCCTGGTGGCGCAGTGGTTGAGAGTCCGCCTGCCGATGCAGGGGACACGGGTTCGTGCCCCGGTCCGGGAAGATCCCACATGCCGCGGAGCAGCTGGGCCCGTGAGCCATGGCCGCTGAGCCTGCGCGTCCGGAGCCTGTGCTCCGCAACGGGAGAGGCCACAACAGTGAGAGGCCCACGTACCGCAAAAAAAAAATAAATAAATAAATAAAAATAAATATGATATTCACAGAATATGAATTTACTTGATAATAAAATTAGTATTTATGTAGCACTTATTATTTACCACACGCTAAGTACTTTATATATATTAACTCATGTAGTCATCACAGCAACCTATGAGATATATACTATTAGTCTCCATTTTACAGTTGAGGAAATGAAGGCATGGCGAGGTTAAGTAACTTCACCAAGTTTACCAGCTAGTAAGTGAGGCAGCTGGTATCCTAACCCAGGCTGTTTGGCTCCATGTTCTTTTCCTAACCGCTGTGCTTGACTGTCTCATCTCAATATTACTTCTTGTAAAATTTTTGAATTATAGACTTACTGTTATCCTGACCTTAGAAATAACAAATCAAAACTCAGAGTTGTTAGGTGAATTTCCTAAAGCACCAGAATTACAAATGCTAATTGAATCCCCTAAAAAGATACAAAGATTAAAAACCCATCTGTCTTTTTTAGAAGGCTAGTTGCCATAAAGGAAGATAATTTTGTAATTCCTAAGGGCTCTAAATGTCCCTCCATTAATTGCGCTTTGTGACAGAGATGAATTATTTGACATCCTGGAGCATCTTCTGTGCTAATTTTAATAGCTGTAGTGACACAATTCTATCTTAAATTTTGTTAATTGACAAAAAAAGATATGGAGTTGTGTGCATATTTTGCTGCTAGAAAATCATGGAAGGGAGTGTTAATTAAACAAATCTTATGTGGTCACTCAAATTTAAAAGGAAAAAATAATTGGCTTCTCATTTCCAGAATTACCTGGTGAATCCACAGAACAGTCAGCCGCTGTTCCTGTCACAATCTCATACTTGCCCCAGGGATATTCTGGAGTGGGAAAAAATGCCAAATGGTCAAATTTCAAGTAATTGTTCCTCTCTTAATGACCTAAAAATTGAGGTAACAGAAGTGCTACTTTAAAACTATAGCTTTAGGGGCTTCCCTGGTGGCGCAGTGGTTGAGAGTCCGCCTGCCGATGCAGGGGACATAGGTTCGTGCCCCGGTACAGGGAGATCCCACATGCCGCGGAGCGGCTGGGCCCGTGAGCCATGGCCGCTGGGCCTGCGCGTCCGGAGCCTGTGCTCCGCAACGGGAGAGGCCACAACAGTGAGAGGCCCACGTACCGCAAAAAAAAAAAAAAAAAAAAAAAAACTATAGCTTTAAAATGTGGTTGGGATCTAGAAGTTAGGCAAAGGCAATAGTCAATTAAAATAATGGGGTATTTATTGTGTGGCAGGTGCAATAGGGAGGTCAGAAATTAACCCTGGTGCTTTGGATGTGAGAGTCGGAAATGTTGGAATGTGAGAATCACAAACAAGATTGGATATCAGAAGTCTTGGGACATGGAAATGAAAGTTAAAATATAGGAATCAAAATCTTTAGGAATTAGGAGCACAAAATGGCAGGATGAAGGTATCAAAGATTTTAAAGTTTAGGAGTTGAGATGTGGGGATGAGGATTCATGGGCTGTGGATGAGCTATGAAAATCAAGGGTGAAGAATGGAAGATGCAAATAGCCTGGTCATAATGAATTGGCTTATGCTGGACTAGACCTCCCACTGAAAACAATTATAAAAACAGGACAAATAAATATAAATATACATACATATTTAACAACTATATTACATATATAACAACTATAAAGAAATATGTATTTAACAATAATTTAACATATATTAACAACCATATCACACAACAAATATATATGTATATATATTTAACAACTGCTTGAAGGTACTAGAGAACAACCAACAAAGGCAGGACTTAATTGGCTTCAATCCTTGAGAGCATGAAACCACTAAGGGCAAGATCCACATTTACTTCAGCTTTTCCCATCCCTTCCCCTCCCACCCCAAAAGCATTTTCCAGTTGGCACGAGGAGTAACAGAGCTAAATAGATAGCAGCGATGTCAATAGGCCAGGAGCAGACAAGGGAGTCTGGGAACAAAAGCAGCTGAGATTCCAGGGACAAAATTCTAGAGAGGAGCAAACCGCAGAGATGTGAGCCTCAAAATCTGTGTACAGATTTCCCTCAAATCATCAGTCAATTCTTAAGACGTATACCTGTAGGGAGAGACTTTAAGAAACTCAGCAGAAGAGCAGCATCTAAAGAGTCGAACAGAGATTTTAGCAGCTGCACAGTGATGGGGAGACAGGGATTAAGAGTTCAAGCCAACAGGGAGAAGGCGTCTTAGTAAACATCCCAGGCTTTTAGTTGTAAGATCTATTGAGGACCATGACCTAGGAATAAGGGTAAAATGGAAATAAACCTGAATTTAAAAGCCTAAAGCCAAGTCTTATAGGATGGAAGTGATCCTCTGGTATTCTATCTATCTGCCTACTACAATACAAATTTTTTAAAAACCTTCTTTGAAGAAAGCTGATACCGTCCAGAACCTCTACAATTTTTCTTCCACACTGTCTGACATTCAATAAGAAATTATTGAGGCACACTTGAAAAAAATAGGACCAAATATTAAAAGCCAGGAGGACCCACAGCTGATTCAGATATCGGAGTTATGAGTCACAGGCTTTACATAATATAATTAAAATGTTCAAGAAAATAGAGTAATGATAAAGAATTTCACCAGAGCCTTGGAATCTATTCAAAGAATGGAAAGGGAGGAGTCAAATGAAAATTCTGGAACTGAAAATATTATAACTAAAATTAAGAATTCAACAGAGGGGTTGTATACCAGCTCAGACACAGCAGAATAGAGTTTCTACTGACTTGGGTGAAAGGTCAGTAAAAAATATGTGGATTAAAGCATGACAGGAAAAAAAGACAAAATACACAGAAAAGAGTATAAGAGACATATGGAAAACTCTAAAAGGTTTAACACACATGTACTTGGGGTTTCAGAAGGAGAAGAGAGAGAGAAAGGGACAGAAACAGTATTTAAAGAAATACTGACTGGGAATTTTCAGACATTGATAAAAAAATCCCATCAGATCTCATATTTAAGAAGCTTTATGAACCCCAAGCAGGAACACACACACACACAGAGTTATATCACACTCAAACTGCTAAAGACCAAAAGAAAGAGAAAAATTTTAAAGTAGCCAGGGGTGGGAGAAGGAGACATATTACCTTCAGAGGAGCAGCAATCAGACTGATGGCTAATTTCTGAACAGAAACAATGGTAACCAGAAATCAAGAGAAAGGCATTTTTTAAATGCTGAAAAAAAAATTTAAAAAGCCAAAATAGAATTCTATACCCAACAAAACTATCCTTTAAAAATGTAAGTGAAATAAAGACGTTTTCATGTTAACAAAAGCTGAGAGAATCTGCCACTAGTAAACATGAACTATAAGAAGTATTAAAGGAATTTTTCACACTAAAGTGCAATGACCCCAACTGGAAGTGTCAAACTTCAGGAGGAACTCCTTCAGAAAGGAGTGACTTTGACCTACTTCTCCTCAAATAAATTCTCATTCCAATGGAATCATTCAGTGTAAAATATAAGTTCATGTTAAATGAAATCTAGACAAGGATTGAACTAGAATTTTATAACTTAACAATATGTAGTAGATACTGTCAGTTTAATTTTAACCAAAATAAAGTTTTTAAAAAAGTGAAAGCTGGGTTCTGGGAGTCAGGGATCAAGGACAGCAGCTGGCATGTAGGAGTCAAAGGTTATGGCTGATCTGTCATTGGCAAGTAGGTGTTAGGGGACAAGAAAAGATGTGGAGATGGGGGAGTTAGAAGGCGTGGGCAATAGCTATGCTCTAGGGGTTAGAGGTCAAGAGAGTCTGTGGGAGATGTAAGGTCAGGGGTCATGGCTGACAGTTGGTGGTGGTGGTTGCCTCAAGGGCCGGAGGTCTGAAGTCACAACTCACCTGAGGCAGTTGAAGCATGAGAACGGGGAGGGTGCTGGGGGTGGTAGCGGTTGAGATTCCTGGCCCCCGGCCCCGCCCCTCTCGGGCCCGCCCCGCGCGCACCGCCTCCGTTACCCAGTCCCGCCCCGTCAACGCCGCTCAGTCCGGAGCTTCGGACGCGACGGCAGCTCGGCCGAGCCGGCGAGCGAGCCAGCGAGTGGCGCAGGGACCCAGCGGGCTGCTGGGGCTTCTGCGACGCCCGCCTACGCTCCCTCCCCTCGGGCGCTCGGGGCGCCGACTGGCGCCGCCTCCCGGGAAAATGGCGCTGCACTTTCAGGTCAGTGCGCTTTGCGCCGCGGGTTCTCGCTCCGCCGGTCAGCCGCCCCGGGAACCCGGCGGGACGCTGGGGTCTGGAGACTGAGGGCCGAGGCCGGTGGCGGAGGCCGCGGGGTCGCGGGCCGCTGCCTCGGAGCCCCAGCCCCCGTCCCCGGCCAGGGACCCACGCACTGGCTTGGGCTGCACACTCCGGGCCCGGGCCCGAAGAAGGGGCGGCCAGAGCTTGGGGTTGACGGGTGGAGGGGCAGGGGCCAGGCTGGAGCTCGCCCCTCAGGGGAGGTGCGGATGCTGAGGACCGGCCGCGTGGGAGCCCGCTCTCCCCGGTGCCGCCGCACGGCGCGCACGGAGGCTTCGGCGGCGCCCTAGCAGGTGGGAGCCCGGCCGGACCAGCCTTCCCGCCGCGTCGTGGGCCGCGGTTCCATCGTCTGCCTTCACACAGTTCATACGGAGCTCGAGAAGGGGGCCTGGGTCCGCCGATGGAGGGCGCAGCAGTTGGACTTTAATTGGCCAGAGCGGGCAGGGGCTGTGTATACGGGGAGTTGCGAAGGAGGGCTCTGCAGCAGCTTCATTGGAGGAGGAAACGGGGGGCAGGACGCGCGCTAGGAGCGCAGAGATGGTCTGGATGGGACGCGGGCTGGAGGAAGGCTCACGTATTCTCGGGCGCTCTAGCATATGCATCCAGTTATTCATACAACAAACATTTATAGAGCCTCCCCCCGCCCCCCACGTGTCTCAAGCACGGTGCAAAGTTCTGGGATAAAGGATTACATCATCTTACCATACTTGCTCTCATGGAATTCACGAATCATATAGTACATGTGAAAAATGATACGATAGAATTAATCACAGGATATCATGGGAACATTGAAAAGGGGCAGTCAACCATGTGTGTGTGTGTGTGTGTTGGGAAGGAGTGAGGCAGAGCTGATGTGCTTCTCAGGCAAGCTTTTTGAGCTTCTGTTCATCCACTAATTTATTGTAGTCCCTACTTTGCTAGGCCCTTAAGATATAGCTCTAGCAAAACTTTATGATATGTACACTCAGGAAACTTGCAGTCTAGTGGATCCTGAAAGAACTGTAGGAGTTGGCCAGGCGAAGAGGAAGGGAAGGGCATAGAGGCCAAACGACAGTGTGAGCCAAGTCAAAGAATTGTGGAAGAACATGGCACACTGCAGGAAGTTCGGTTTGGCTGGAGCGTAAGGTTCATATAAAAGGGAAGGGAGCAGGGAAGCCTGTGGAGGCAGGAGATGACCTTGGAGAGGTAGGCAATCTCATAATACGGTGACAGTGTATCTAAATGTCCCAACCCTTTGTAGATTTCTTTGGATCCCCTGTGACTACAGTGACTCATTACTTAATTATTGATTCTTCCAAAGGGTCTTTTCTTTTCAGCCAGCAGCTCTCCTATCAGGTAATTGACAGCTCAGGAGGTAGTAAGCCTGACACATTACCTTTTGACTCCTTGCCATTTCTAAGGGTCTCCAGGTCAAAATAATGTTATTTATTACCACTTTAGTAAATATGCCCTTTGGAAATCTTCACAGGAGGAATTTCACAGGGAGGACTTTGGGGCTGTAAATAGGTAAACAGATGTTCATAATTCAGGTGTAAGTCTTGAGGGCAATTAAAAACTGTGGTGGAAGTTTTGGGGACTTCCCTGGCGGTCCAGTGGTTAAGAATCTACCTTCCAATGCAGGGGATGCGGGTTTGATCCCTGGTTAGGGAACGAAGATCCCACATGCAACTAAACCCACGCACTGCATCAAAGACCCAGCACAGCCAAAAAAAAAAAAAAAAAATTATGGTGGAAGTTTGGAACGGTTTCAGACTTGGAAAGATGATGCATAATAGTAAATTACCCAGTCTGGAAGATTTCTTCATACTTAGGTAGTGGTGGAAAAATTAGCTGCTAATGCCAAAACTACCCAAATTGGTTTCCTAGGAATGTATTTCACAGCAGTTCTGGGAAGCTTAAAAGTGGAGTTGGACAAATAAAAGACCTGATGATTTGGGGGGCCAGAATTAAGCTCTGAACCTTCTCAGTTTGAATTGTTTTCAGCATATGGATCATATTGTTACCCAGTTAACTCAAGGAGCATTTATTACTAATGATACCTGGTACCTAACATTTTGAATTTCACATGCTTGTTGTAGATGTTCAGCCCCACAACTAGCTTGAGAGGTGTGCATATACAGTCGGCTTCCTGTATCCCTGAGTTTTGCATCTGTGGGTTCAACCAACTGTAGATTGAAAATATTTTTAAAATTCCAGAAAGCTCCAAAAAACTTCCATTTGCTGCACACTGACAACTATTTGCATAGCATTTACATTGAATTTACAATTATTTACATGGCATTTACATTGTATTAGGTATTATAAGTAATCTAGAGATGATTTAAAGTATTTGAGAAGATGTATAGAGGTTATAGGCAAATATTATGCCATTTTATATAAGGTACATGAACATCTTTGGGTTTTGGTATCTGCAGCGTGTCCTGGAGCCAATCCCCCTACTTATGTGCATATATACATTTTATCCCTGAAGACACTGAGTCTTAGAACAACTGTGACTTGCCCAAGGCTACAGAATTAGAGTAGTCTTAATAACTCATGATTCCACATTCTTTCATACCAATATCTTACTGTCATCTACCCAACAGGGAAGTTAGTGAAAAATTATGCCATTTTGTTAAGTAAATAAGTGGATTTATGTAAGGGGAAGTTAGGTCACCGCTTCACAATCTTTTTCACATCATGGCACACATAAAAAATGGTAATTGTGTGGTTCATTGACATAAACTGCACATAACCAAAAGCCTGACTGGAGGACAAGGGGATCAATGTCCCTGACATACTATAACCCATTCAAGGCACATGCATTCTGGTTAGGAAGCTGTGGGTTAGGGTACTCTGTCCCAAAGGAAGAAATGGATCTGGATTATCTGAGAGGGGACAGTCCAGATTAGAGGGTAGGGGACCGAGTGAGGAAAGATACTTCTGGGACCAAGTAGGAGGTAGGCACTTAAGATTTAACAGAAGGACCTTGATGAGAATCAAGAGATAACATTAGGAAAAATTTAGGAGATGCAGTTGGTCGATCTTTTTAGCTTTCAGGATTATTCCAGAACCTGGGACTATAGTCATGCTTAATAGCCAGCCAGGCATTCTGATATGATTAGGCATACCTGATATGATCTAGATGTGATTGTGAACTATTATAGTTCAATACGATGGTAACATGATGAGAAAGGGGTTTGGAAAAGATCATCCTGTATGGAGTTGAATGGGAGAAACTATAGACAAAAGACCAATGTGGCGTTTTATAATTAACTGAAGAGATTATTTACAATTTGTGTAGATCTGCTGTGTGCCAGGAGCTGGATTAAGCTTTCTCTCGTCTTTTCTGTCTTAATCTTCGCAATTATTTTAGATGGAATCTTCACAATTATTTTAGATGGTGGATATTACTACCTGCAGTTTCAAAAGTGAGGTTTAGAAAATTTAAATAATTTGCTTGAGGTCACTTAATAAAGTAATTGGACAGATTCCAAAGCTTCCACTCTGATTCCCAAAGAAGCCCCTAAAGAAATCCTGGGCACTGTAGGCCACAGTTGGAAAATACTCTTCTATTGGTCTACTGTCTATGAATATCATGTAGAGGTGTTGGGTCTGAGTCTTTATTTTAAAAGAATTGATAGGACTTTGGGATAAATTAGGTAGGTACCTGGAATTAGCCAGACTGCGAGGTTTGAGGGCATAGTTCGCAAGACTGTTCTCACTTCTGACACCACCTGCATATTTGGGGGTTTCCCAGTACCACTCTCAGGTTTGATAGTTTAACAGAAGAACTCACAGAATTCACTGAAAGCTGTCATACTCAGTTTATTATCAGGAAAGTATGCAGATTAAAATTGATTAAAGAAGAGATACATAAGGCAGAATCTGGGAAGGTTCTCAAACAAAGCTTTTGTTGTCCTCAGGACATGTTACTCTCCCAGCATATATGTGTGGCAGTAAGCACCAAGTATTGCAAACCAGGGAAGTGCACCTGAGCTTTGAGTTCTGGAGTTTTTATTGGAGCTTCTTTACGTAGTCATTGATTGACTGGTTGGTTGTCACATGATTGAGCTCAGTCTTTAGGTCAGATGGTACTGAGCAATCTAAAGTCCCCACCCGGGGCTTCCCTGGTGGCGCAGTGGTTGAGAGTCCGCCTGCCGATGCAGGGGACATGGGTTCGTGCCCCGGTCCGGGAGGATCCCACGTGCCGCGGAGCGGCTGGGCCCGTGAGCCATGGCCGCTGGGCCTGCGCATCCGGAGCCTGTGCTCTGCAACGGGAGAGGCCACGGCAGTGAGGGGCCCGCGCAAAAAAAAAAAAAAAAAAAAAAAAAAAAAGTCCCCACCCTAAAACACAGGGTTGGTCTTTGGTATGGCCAGCCACCAATTTACGAGTATGGGGTGTGGTCTGCTACACACACACACACACACACACACACACACACACACACACACACACACACACACACACACACACACACACACACACACACACACACACACACACACACACACACACACACACACACACACACACACACACACACACACACACACACACACACACACACACCGCCCCTGCCCTGAACAAAAACATTCCTATCATAGACGTAGATTACCTCCCAGAATCTGAGGGCAAAGACCAGACTGTTTCTTTGGGCAAGGCCAAACTCTTAACTATATAGGAGGGACTAAGGAGAAGGAAAAGTAAAAGATAACATCAAGATTGTAAGTCTAGATTCTGGTCTACACCTCCGAAACCACTGAAAACAAAGGGACACTTGATGTGAAAATCTGTGGGAAATATGTCCAATTCAGTTCCTGACATTTTGGGGCTGTTTTCAACATCTTTCTGGATTTCCAAGAAGAAGTTTGTAGATAAATATAAAGGTGGTGAATAGACAGTTGAAAGTGTGGACTAGGACATCACCTGCAGGTACATGATGACTAAAGTAAAGGGTGGTAAGATGGCAAGGTGCTGAGGAGACAGCATGTGCTTGGGGCCCACAGATTTGTATGTGGCTCAGAATTGACCATTTACTCTTATCTTGAGCAACATGTGTGTGTGTGTGTGTGTGTAGATATATATATGTGTGTATATGTATGTATTTGATCTCTCAGCCTCAGTTCTTTTTTTTGTCAGTAAAATGGTGTGCTAAAAATATGTACTTTACGGGAGTCTACTTTTTAGAATTGGTTTAAAAAATAGAAGATGGAAACACTTTTGTAAACCTATAAAGCACTAAAACAAATATGATCCAATTCATTGTAGAAGGAGGAGTTTTAAGAGGCCCAGAAATAAGCCCTCAGGTATGCTCGGGAAAAGGTAGTAAAGGGAGGAAAAAACAAAGAGTTTATGGAAAATGAGTAACTTTAAGATAAAGGCACTTTCTATTAATGGTAGTCAAGAAGCTTAATTCCAGAAGGCAGGAAAGATACAGGGAAGTAATTGAAAGGAGTTTAAATTTAATTGAGCTGGGATTTTTTTGTGGTTCATCGATTTATTGTTTTATTATTAGAGGACATTTTTCCCTAGGACAAAAAACCTTCATTTTTTTCCAGCTTTCTTGAGGTATAATTGACAAATAATAAACTGCACATACTTAAAATGTCCTTTTGGATGAATTTTGGCGTAAGTATATTAACTGTGAAACCATCTTGGAAATCAAGATAATGATCATATCTATCACCCCCCCAAAGTTTCCTTACGCTCCTTTGTAATCCCCCCTTGCTGCTTCCCTATCCTTTTCTCCCACTCTCTCCTCCCTCCCCAGCCTGAAACCGCCGATCTGCTTTCTTTCACTATAGAACCATACAATATATACTCTTTTTGTCTTGCTTCTTTTACTAGGCATTTACCTGTTGATGGATACATGATGGGAATTACTGGGTAGAAAGAAGTCACATCATTTACTGGTTAATTGTATGTCAAGTGCAAAGTGCAGAAATGAGTCCAGAATAACTTGGAAGATATTTAGACTGTAGGCAGGGTTATGTCATTGTCTCCTAGGCTATGGAAGTTGGGTGCTGTCTGTTTATGTTTGATAGTTTATCGATGGGAGTTAGGTGATACCCATTTCTACTTGTTTTACCTGTTATTTATTTATATGGGCTTCTTATGGTGATATGAAGCCATGTAGAAGCTTTAATAACTCAAACCCGATTTGTCAACAAGTTGAGAAGGGATCCATTTCTCTGAGGCATTCTTATGTTAACCATATTCTCAGACATCAGTTTATAAAACTAAGATGCAGTTTATCAGTTCACTATGAAAAATAGTCTCTCTTTATAGACAGATTTTCTGGAAAATCACATGCTAATCAGAAGATTGCTTGGTCACTCAGCAGTCATCACAAGTTTAACTACTTGAAATGTTTAGATAATCCACAGGGTAAGGATCTTTGTGTATGTATCCTTTTCTCTAAAAAGATTTATAAATAGTATGCTAGGCTTTTATTTAATTGTTATCATTACAGTGAAAGAATAACTTAATTTTTTCCACTTTGTTTCAGTCTTTCTTAAAAGAAAGTTCACACCTTTACCTTTTTATCTTTCACTGCCTTTTGGTGGTTAATAATTTGAAAGGCATTTGGGACATTGTTGTAAACAAATACTTTTTAAATACACTTCAGACTTGTTCTCTGTTGGAGTTCACTAAATCGGTATAGCAAAAAAGACAAAATTCCAGAACTTTTTCAGAATCTTTCCAAATAGATTTACTTAGGTGCCACTGAATTGATTAATATTAATGTTTGTGTTAGTTTCTTGGGGCTGTTATGACAAATTACCACAAACTGGGTGGGTTAAAACAACGAAAATTTATTCTTTTTTTTTTAGAAGCTATTTTAGCTTTATATTTTTATTTTATTTTATTTATTATTTATTTTCTTTATTTTTGGGGGCTGCGTCAGGCCTTAGTTGCAGCATGCAGGATCTCATTGCAGCGTGCAGGCTTCTCTCTATTTGTGGCCTGCAGGTTTTCTCTCTCTAGTTGTGGTGTGCAGACTCCAGGGTGCGTGGGCTCTGTAGTTGTGGTTCTTGGGCTTAGTTGACCCACAGCCTGTGGGATCTTAGTTCCCCGACCAGGGATCAAACCCGCATTCCCTCCATTGGAAGGCGGATTCTTTACTACTGGACCACCAGGGAAGTCCCAGAAAATTTATTCTTTTATACTTATGGAGGCCAGAGTCTGAAATTAATATGCTGACAGGGTTGGTCTCTTTTTGGAGGGCTTGAGGGAGAAACTGTTCTGTGCTTTGTCCCTAGTTTCTGATAGCTGCTTGCAGTCCATGGTCCATTGGCTTGTAGGTGCATCACCCCAATCTCTGCCTCCTTTGTATGACCTTTTCTCTTGCGTCTCTGCATCTCAAATGTCCCTCTCTCTTACTTACGAATCATTGGATTTAGAGCCCGCCCTAAATCCAGGATGATCTCATCCCTAGATCCTTAATTAAGGATTTTCAAAGACCCTATTTCCGAATAATTCAAACGTACTGGTGGTTAGGACTTGGGTATATCTTTTAGGAGGATACAATTCTACCTTTTACAATATTCTTATTAGGTGATACTAATAATAAACAGCTGACGTTTGTAGTGTGTAATGTGTGCTAGAAGTTATGTGGCCCTAACTCACTTAATCCTCTGAGCCGACCTTTTGTTTTTCAGCAGTTAGGTTTTCTCAGTATTTCTGGCTTCGTTCTTTTTTATGCTCAGAAAGTCTACTTCTTCAGAGACTCGGAGACCTAGATGAATGCGTGACAGCAGGATCAGTTTATTGTTAAATTATTCTGGGCATTATCAGCTCTAAAATTGAGCCCTTCAAATTTATTAGATGAAGGAAAAGGTTTCTGAGGTTGATCATGAGTCATGAGAGGGAAAAAGGTAGCTCTTTTCATTTTTGTGTTTCTTACCCTTGGAGGAAATATGGGAATTCATATGTATTCATGAACCATACATTTTCTATGCATTTTAATATGATGAACAGTATGTAGTAGCACTCTGAGGGCTTCTTGGGCCAATCTAGGTAGAGGAAATGTTTAAAACGTGGTTCATTTTTGCCGTCCTTTATCCTAATTTATCCTTTTGAAACCTTTCTTTTGTACTTTTATTTTCACTCTAGCAAAAAATTCCCTAATCTGAGATGTTGGGCTCTGAGCTGGATAGAGAAGTGGAAAATGCCATAAAGAAACTAAGGAGAGAGAAGTAAAAAGAATAAAGGGAGCTAGAGGAGGTTTCATTTCAGTGTTTCTTAGGTATTCCTGTTAGGCAAAGGTATATGCATTTGACGGAATGTTTAGTGTAGCTGTAAGGCTGCCACATAAAAATTCAGGTCAGAAAAGATAAAAAATAGTATTTCTTTATGAATATCCCGTTACCTTCATATGCCCACCTGACGTTGAAATCTGTGCCAGTTCTTTTTTGTCCTCCAAAGAATAATTCTCTAAGTTCAAACTGAAGTAGTTTTAGTAAGACACCTTTAACAAAAATTCTCTAAAGCTGAGAGGAATACTGAACTTATTTAGAATTTTTTCTTTCAGATTTTATCCACGTGTCCTATATCTTCAGATTAGATTATATTTATAAACAGAATGAATTATTCTTTTTTATTTTTTAAATTGGCTTGTTTGTCCTCCCTATATATTTTTAATACAATTTTTAAAGATTACCCTTCACTTACAGTTATTATAAAATATTGACTATATTCCCTGTGTTGTACAACATATCATTGTAGCCTATCTTACACCCAGTAATTTGTACCTCCCACTCCCCCACCCCTATATTACCTCTCTCTACACCACAGGTAACCACTGGTTTGTTCTCTGTATCTGTGAGTCTGTTTCTTTTTTGTTATATTCACTAGTATGTTTTATTTTTTAGATTCCACATACAAGTGATATCACACAGTATTTGTCTTTCTCTGTATGACTTACTTCACTTAGCGTGATGCCCTCCAAGTCCATCCATGTTACTGCAAGTGGCAAAATTTCATTCTTTTTTATGGTTGAGGGATATTCCATTGTATATATATATACCACATCTTCTTGATCCATTCATCTGTTGATGGACACTTAGGTATCTTCCATATCTTGGCAATTGTAAATAATGCTGCTATGAACATTGGGGCACATGTCTCTTTTTGAATTAGTGTTTTTGGTGGGTTTTTTTTTTTTTTTTTTGTATATATACCCAGGAGTGGAATTGCTGGGTCATATGGTAGTTCTCCTTTTAGTTTTTTGAGGAACCTCCATACTGTTTTCCACAGTGGCTGCACCGCTTTACATTCCCACCAACAGTGTATGAGAGTTCCCTTTTCTCCACATCCTTGCCAACATTTGTTATTTGTGTTCTTTCTGATGATAGCCAGAATGAATTATTCTTTATGTCTGTAAAATAGGAGCCTAGAAGACGATAGCTAGTTATTACACTGCTATAAGTAACATGGGACCAAGTCATAGTTCCTGAGAATCATGCCATAGTTCACCTGCAGCACTATGAGTCATTAGTTCTGAAGACCCACATCAGCGTATATTTATATCTTTTCTTTTATATAGATGGAACCATTGAAGTTCTTATAATCTGAAAAAGAATGTAAATTGGCATAATGTCTGCAACTTGCACATGATAATTCCCCTTACCCATCTCTTTAGCTTCTTTTGGCAACTCCTCCTGGCTGTCTGTCTACCAGTCATACTGACCTTTTAATGCCTTGAAATGATTACGCTCTATTCTGGCCTCTGGTAAATGCTGTGTCTTTGCCTGAACTGCTGTCTAGTCTTTTTCATATGGCTTACCCTATCAGGTCAGCATAAATGTTACTATATACTTTAGGCCAGCCTTTTTAAACCCCTTGGATTAGACAAGTCCTCCTCTTTCTGTACTCTTACTTTTCCATCACAGAACTATCAATTTAAATAATTTAGAGGTAGGAGGTTTGCCTTTTTTTTTGTTCACCACTGTGACCCCTAGTAAGTAGTTGTAGCTCAATAAACATTTATTGATTTGACGAATACACACATGATATTTGCATTCCTTGTTTCCTGTGATTAATATATTTACCTTATTTTTTTTCACTCAAGTAAAATGTTAATTTTTTTTTTTTCTTCTTAAGAGTTTGGCTGAATTGGAAGTATTATGTACTCATCTCTACATAGGGACTGATCTTACACAAAGAATAGAGGCTGAGAAAGCACTCCTGGAACTTATTGACAGCCCAGAATGTCTCAGCAAGTGTCAACTTTTATTAGAACAAGGAACAGTAAGTATTTGATAACAGCAATTAACAATGAAAGATCGGTAGGTATATGTCAGTGTTAATGAATGCATGTAGGTTAGCAATGTAGGTTAACTGATAGGTATTACCATATGTCTTTTTACTGTAGTTTATTTCACTGTTGAAGAATTGGAAAGCCGGGAAAGAAAACTTAGGGAAGAGCCCAGGAGGTGAAAATAGGCATGAATCAAAATACATTCTTGATTCCTCTTGGCCCCTTTTTATGTCTTCTACCAGTGGCAAAAGTTACATTTTTAGAAAGTTGGAATTAAAAATCTAGGTGGGAGTGGCAGATTGTAATTAACTTTGAAATGTGAAGGAATGATTCAGAGGAATGCTGATTACTTCTTGCCTGCCTCTCTCCTAGAGATCCATAGCCATTCATTCAACATCATTTAGCAAGTATTTAAGTGTAAAACCAGGCACTGTACTACCTACCTGCTTTATTTACAAGCATTAAAGTAACTCATAGTTTAGTTGGGAAGGCATAGATGTATCACTATAAATAAAGAGCTATGGAATGATATGGTAAGCACTACAGCAGGAGACTGTAGGATCTATAGAGCGGAGGTTGGCAAACTTTTTCTGTAAAGGGCCAGATTGTAAATATTTTAGACTTTGTGGGCCAAGAGGCAAAATCAAGGATGTTTTATAAATATGCCTATTAAAGAGAGAAAACAAATTTCCACAAAGTTTATTTATGAATTTTAAAATACAATAATTGAGTACAGTTTTTTTGTAGTATAAGTCTACTGATGAAAAGAATGGAATAATTCTTTTGGGGATGACATTTTGCTTAACTGGGGTTCAGAGTTAGTATTTCCTATCATTAGCATTGATTACAAATGTTCATATGTTAATACTGATCTGTAATGAGATTTTACAGATTTCATCTTTGGAAATGTCTCTTCACACAGATAGGTACTACCAAATATTGATATCAGCTGATGAGCATATGATTTTAATTAAGCATATTCATCACTTAGAAGGCATGTATAGAGTTTTGTTAAAACTTCTCTTGATATTTGTCTTTTAGGATGTCATTACATTCTAGATTAATCACTTCCAATTGAAGGTTAAGTGGAGGCTCCTCAATTGCACAGTTAAATGGATTTTGAAATATGGAAATTTCCTTTGCATTTGCAACAAGGTCTGAAAAAATGTGCTGCTGGAACATAGTTTGAGCTCAGAAAATATACTCAGCAATAGAGATCTTGCTGCTTGTTTTAATATTTGATGTGTGGAAAGTATATAAAGCAGCTTGATATTACTTGTGATTCAATCAATGTTAGTTGTGATTAGAGTAACTTTATTGCATTGTAAGTTTCACATTAGTACTAAGCACTGTTTGCCTTTTAGACAATTTTGTAACTTTAGGTTGAATTCATTAAGAGACATTATCAAGTTTGAAGCAAAAACTAACTTCAGAAGCTATTGAATGTTCAACAATAGTGGATAAAAATGGTTCTTCTCATTCAGAAAAATTTCACTCTCAGTCCTGAGCAAGAAAAAATTGCAGTAAAACTTTACCACTGCCAAGCTATTGAACTACTGTGCAGTAGGGCAAGTCAGAATTTTCAGCTTCTATTTCTGACAGAAATTTCCAGAACTGAAGATGAATTCATGAAAGTGAATTGAAGTCCACTGTTTTTTTGTTTTGTTTTGTTTAGATTTTTTTTTTAGATTTTTATTTTTTGATGTGGACCATTTTTAAAGTCTTTATTGAATTTGTTACAATACTGTTTCTGTTTTATGTTCTGGTTTTTTGGCCGCAAGGCATGTGGGATCTTAGCTCCCCGACCAGGGATCGAACCCGCACCCCCTGCATTGGAAGGCAAAGTCTTTTTTTTTTTTAATTTAGTTTTGGTTGCATTGGGTCTTCGTTGCTGCGCACGGGCTTCTCTAGTTGCGGCGAGTCGGGGCTATTCTTCATTGCAGTGCACGGGCTTCTCATTGTGGTGGCTTCTCTTCTTGCGGAGCATGGGCTCTAGGTGTGTGGGCTTCAGTAGTTGTGGCACGTGGGCTCAGTAGTTGTGGCTTGTGTGCTCTAGAGCACAGGTTCAATAGTTGTGGTGCACGGGCTTAGTTGTTCCGCGGCATGTGGGATCTTCCCGGACCAGGGCTTGAACCCTGTCCCCTCCATTGGCAGGTGGATTCATAACCACTGCACCACCAGGGAAGTCCCTGGAAGGTGAAGTCTTAAGCACTGGACTGCCAGGGAAGTCCCTGAAGTCCACTGTTAACACTGCTGATTCATTAACACATGATAGATTAAAATATTTACTACAGAGTACCTACTGATGAATAATAAAATGAATAACCACAGGATTTAGTCTCTTACATTTTTACAAGCTTTGTAAATTTGTCCACTTAAGTCTTTTCTTTTTACCACCACTTGTGGCACATTTTAGCAACTACTTCAGGTTGTACAGAATTAGCATTTTCTCAACTTCTTTCAAAATATTCTGACCAGTAATTGCATGCAGACTCTTCATAGAGATTAATTCTTTAGTCACTTCAAACTTAGCATTGACTTCTGGAATAAACAGATAATGTCGGTAACAGTATGAGCAGTACATGTTGGTAACATCTGTAACTCATCAAGAACTAGGGAGAACCTCCAAATCATTCACCCGGTTTGAAATTGAATTTTGATGTTGCTCTAATATCTTCAACTATCTGGGGCTTATTCTCACTGAAAGTCTAGTAGTCTGAAGTTTATGTTCTCTGCATGTGTAACTTTGGCTACTGCAATAAAATAATGGTGATTTAATTAACTCTGTTGGTAAGTGGCTTTCCTTACTTGGCTAACAAATGAGCCATTTCAAAACCTAACTTTGGTTGCAGCCTCACTTTATTTTTTTGTGGAGAAATTTCACTGTTATAGATATTCTGTCTTAAATTTTCTCCTTTTTTCTGACTTGATTACCTGTGAGTTAGGAATACTGACATGAGTGCTTGGTATGATATGGTCAACATATGTTGTATTCTTTGAGGACAGCTATAGTACAATTGCATGAAAAGCACATTGCTTTGCCATCTGATTCAATAACAAAATGATCCACATTCCACTGTGCCTCAAAAGTTAGACATTTGAAGTGCCTTTCTATCTTTTCTTGTTTTGACATAACAGATATGCACTGGTAATACTAAAAGGTGCGTGTCACGTCATGGTGGTACTCATGGCACTCTGTGCTGTGAAGTTAGTAAGTGCCTCACTGCGGTTTATAGTGCACTGAGCAGCAGTAGGAGGCAGTGAGTGCCATATGCTGTTTTAACTATTTGACCCTGCTGTCATAGTCTGAAAGCAGACTATGTGCGTGTGGCTGTGTTCTAATAAACTTTATTTATGGACACTGAAATTTGCATTCCATGTCCTTTTCACATGTCACAAAATATTATTCTTTTGATTTTTTTTCCCACCTGTTTAAAATAGTAAAATCCATACATAGCTCATGGGCCTTGCAAAAACAGGCCGGATTTGGTCCACAGGCCTTAGTTTGCTGACCTCTGGTCTAGAGAAAAAAAAAATAGAGCTATCTTTACAAGAGATTGCTGGGGGTAGAGTGAATAACTGAATCAGATTTTGAAGGACTGAATATGCTATGAAGTTAAGACAATTGGTGGTCAGAGTGAATACAACCAGGATGGATATGAAGGAGTGAGGAGGTCAGGGTGGGAAAGGCCTTGAAAGGAACTGAAAGAGGGCTGTTGTGGTCAGAGGATAGCAAAGAGTGGAACCAGATGAATTTAAAGAGGTAATCAGAGGGCAGAACGTGCAGGACTATGTAGACACGGTAAGTGTATTTTTTTTGAACTTGCTCATAATCATTTTTTTCCTCTTGTGGAGGATGGGCTCTAGGTGCGCGGGCTTCAGTAGCCCAACAACTGCTTGCCGTTTGAAAAGGCTACCTATACGTTCCTCAACTACCCCACCCTTGTGAGTGTGTGTGTGTGTGTGTGTGTGTGTGTGTGTATTTTATCCCTTGTAAATCTGCCGGTTTGGAAAACCAGAAAAATTCCCGATATTGCTTAGGAAAAGTTCCTATCATAGTATTTTTTTTTGGCCGCGTTGGGTCTTCGTTGTTGCGCGTGGGCTTTCTCTAGTTGCAGCGAGCTGGGTGGCTTCTCATGTTGCCGAGCTCGGGCTCTAGGTGCGCGGGCTTCAGTAGTGGCGGCACGCGGGCCCTAGAGCATACAGGCTTACTAGTTGTGGCTCGCTGGCTCTAGAGCGCAGGCTCAGTAGTTGTGGCGCGTGGACTTAGTTGCGCCGCGGCATGTGGGATCTTCCCGTACCAGGGATCGAACCCATGTCCCCTGCATTGGCAGACGGATTCTTAACCACTCCTCCACCAGGGAAGTCCCCTTATCATAGTATTTTGATTAATCTATTAAAATTTATATTTCTTTACAGACATCCTATGCTCAACTCCTTGCAGCAACATGTCTTTCAAAACTTATTAGCCGAGTCAGTCCTTTGCCGATTGAACAAAGAATAGATATCAGTAAGTGGTTTATTATGCTTTTTATCAAATTGCACTTTAAAAATAATTTTTGCTCTTACATATGCTAAACTGTTAACAGGCATGCAAGTTATTTTATTGTCATTTATAAAGATGAGTAGTCCAGTCTCCTTTACACATGTAGTGATAGACAACGACGTGTTATACAAAAATGTGTTGTCAGAAAAGCATTTGTTCAGTTTGATAATAAATAATAACTAGCATTTTATTGTCTATACTATTTACTAAGATTTGCACTATCTCATTTTATCTACCAAACTTCTGAGATGGGCGCTATTGTTATCCTCATTTTATAAATGAGGAAATTAGATTTGATAGGCTCTATAATGTGCCCAAGATCATCACACATCTAGCAAGAAGTAGAGCTGTGATTCAAACTTACACAATTTTTGTGGAGTCCATGCTCTTAGCGATTGTCTTAACATCATATACAACTAAATGATGGGAAAGAAGTCTACTCTCCAGCATTTCTCAGGATCCTATATCAAAATCATATGGGATGCATATAAAATCAAAAGCAGATTCCTACTAATTAGGAAAATAATGTGTATATGGATAAACAGTGCTAGGAACTTAGTGTAATTGGAAAAGTGATTCTATAAAGTACCAATATGCTTTCAGAAGTAATGTATTTTCATATTTTAAGTGTGTGAATTTGTTTTTCATATGGACAAAACTCTGATAGTTGAGGTATGGGAATTTTTTTGTTATCTTTGTTCATAATAGACTGTTGACTCATTTCTGCTCTCCAGCCTCAAGGTTTACATGATTCATATTTGTGTAAAAGAAAAGTTAAAGTGTAGTATTATATATGATGGTTCTTTAAGCTCAGTGTTTGAATGGTCAAATCCCCCAATGATTTGTCATTTGCCTCATATGTTTGACTGATATTTCTCTTAAGTACCTAATAACAGAGGGGAACTCCTTCAACTTGATAAAGAACATCTACCGAAAAAAAAAAAACCTACCAGGCTGAAGAAAACCTAGAGGAGAATTTATCCATGTTCTCATGGACTTGTGTGCTTAAGAAAGCAAAAGAGAAATTTACAGTTTAAAAAATAAGGATTCAAACATTAATAAACCTGTCATAAAACATTGTGATTTTGTTTGTTTGACTTTTATACACATAAACACACATATTTTATTTTAATTTTTTTTTTTGCGGTACGCGGGCCTCTCACTGTTGTGGCCTCTCCTGTTGCGGAGCACAGGCTCCGGACACACAGGCTCAGCGGCCATGGCTCACGGGCCTAGCCGCTCCGTGGCATGTGGGATCTTCCTGGACCGGGGCACGAACCCACGTCCCCTGCATCGGCAGGCGGACTCCCAACCACTGCGCCACCAGGGAAGCCCAACACACACATTTTAGACAGACTTTATTTCTTTAGAGCACTTTTAGGCTCACAGCAAAATTGAGCAAAAAGTACAGAGAATTCCCATATACACCCTGGCCCCGCACATGAATAGCCTTCCCCAGTATTAGCATACTGCACCAGAGTGGGTACATTTGTAACAGTTGATTAACCTACACCGACACATCATCATCACCCGAAGTCCGTAGTTTATATTAGAGTTCACTCTTGGTGTTGTGCATTCCGTGGGTTTGGATAAATGTATAAATGACACATATCCCCCGTTATAGTATTATACAGAATAGTTTCACTGCCCTCAAAAGCCACTGTGTTCCAACTATTCATCCCTCCCTCCCCTCTAACTCCAGGCGACCACTGATCTTTTTTACTCTTTCCATAGTTTTGCCTTTTCCCGAATGCATGTAGTTGAAATTATACAGTGTGTAGCCTTTTCACATTGGCTTTTTTTACTTAGTAATATGTATTTAAGGTTCTCCATGTTTTATCATTTCTTGGTAGATCATTTCTTTCTTTTTTTAAAAATTTATTTATTTTATTTTTGGCTGCACCGGGTCTTTGTTGCTGCACCCGGGCTTTTCTCTACTTTGTGGTGAGCGGCAGCTACTCTTTGCTGCAGTGCACAGGCTTCTCATCACGGTGGCTTCTCTGGTCGTGGAGCGCAGGCTCTAGACACGTGAGCTCTAGAGCGCAGGCTCAGTAGTTGTGGTGCACAGACTTAGTTGTTCGCAGCATGTGGGATCTTCCCGGGCTAGGGCTCGAACCCGTGTCCCCTGCATTGGCAGGCAGATTCTTAACCACTGCGCCACAAGAGAAGCCCGATCATTTCTTTTTAATGCTGACTGACGTGGCATTGTCTGGATGTACCACAGTTTATCTGTTCACCTTTTGAAGTACACCTTCATTGCTTCCAAGTTTTGGCAATTACGAATAAAGCTGCTATAAAGCAGGTTTTTTGTGTGGACATAAGTTCTCACCTCATTTGGGTAAATATCAAGGAGAGTGATTGCTGGATTGTATGGTAAGAGTATGTTTAGATTTGTAAGAAACCACCAAACTGCCTTCCAAAGGGGCTGTACCAGTTTTGCATTCCCATCAGCAATGAATGAGAATTCCTGTTCTTCCACATCCTTGCTAACATTTGGTGTTTTCAGTGTTTTGGATTTTGACCATTCTTATAGGTGTGTAGTAGAATCTTACTGTTTTTAATTTACAGTTTCCTAACGACATATGATGTTGAACATCTTTTCATATGCTTATTTGTTGTCTGTATATATTCTTTAATAAGGTGTCTGTTTAGGTCTTTTGCTTATTTTTAAATCAGGTTGTTTGTTTCCTTATTCTCTGTATATTTTAGTAAATGGTCCTTTATCAGATAGGTCTTTTGCAAAGATTTTCTCCCAGTTTGTGGCTTGTCTTCTCATTCTCTTGGGCAGAAGCTTTTAATTGTAATGAAGTCCACCTTATCAAGTATTTCTTTCATGGACTGTGCCTTTGTTGTTGTTTGTAAAAAATCATCACCAAACCCAAGGTCATCTAGATTTTATTCCTGTTATGTTTTAGGAGTTTTTATAGTTTTGAATTTTACATTTGGAGCTGTGATCATTTTGAATTAATTTTTGTGAAGTGTGTAAGTTCTGTGTTTAGATTCATTTTTTTGCATGTGGAGGTCCATTTCTGCCACCATTTGTTGAAAAGGCTATCTTTACTCCGTTTTATTAGCTTTGCTCCTTCATCAAAGATCAGTTGACTGTATTTATGGGAGTCTCTTTCTGGGTTCTCTATTCTGTTGCATTGATCTATTTGTCTGTTCTTCACCAGTACCACACTGTCTTGATTATTATAGTTTTTTTTTTTTTTTTTTTTTTTTTTGCGGCACGCGGGCCTCTCACTGTTGTGGCCTCTCCCGTTGCGGAGCACAGGCTCCGGACACACAGGCTCAGGGCCATGGCTCATGGGCCCAGCCGCTCCGCGGCATGAGGGATCTTCCTGGACCGGGGCACGAACCCGTGTCCCCTGCATTGGCAGGCGGACTCTCAACCACTGCACCACCAGGGAAGCCCTGATTATTATAGTTTTATAAAAATTAAACTTAGGTAGTGTCAGACCTCCAACTTTGTCCTTCTCCTTTAGTATTGTGTAGGCTATTCTGGGTCTTTTGCCTCTCTGTATAAACTTTAGAATCAATTTGTCAATATCCAAAAAATAACTTTCTGGGATTTTGATTGGGATTGCATTGAATCTATAAATCAGTTCTGGAAGAACTGACATCTCAACAACATTGAGTCTTCCTGTCCAGGAACATGGAATATATCTCCATTTATTTATTTCTTTGATTTTATTCATCAGCTGTGGTTTTTTGTAGATGTTCTTTATGAAGTTGAGGAAGTTCCTCTCTGTTCCTGGTTTGTTGAGAGTTTTTATCATGAATGGCTGTTGGATATTTTGAAATCCTTTTTTTGTATCTATTATGATCATGTGATTTTTCTTCTTTAGCCTATTGATGTGATGGACTACATTCATTGATTTTAAAATGTTGAACAATGCTTGCATACCTGGGGTAAATGCCACTTGGTTGTGGTATATAACTCTTTTTATATATTGTTGGATTTGCTTTGCTAATAATTTGTGGAGGATTTTTGTTTCTATATTGATGAGAGATATTGGCTCAACTACAAGTTTTCTTGTAATGTTTTTGTCTGGTTTTGGTGTTAAGGTAATGCTGACCTCATAGAATGAGTTAGGAGGAATTCCCTCTCCTTCTTTTTCCTGGAAGAGATTGTAGAGAATGGTAGAATTTCTTTCTTAAATGTTTGGTAGAATTCATCAGTGAACCCATCTGGGCCTGGTGCTTGCTGTTTTGAAAGGTTATTAATTATTGACTCAATTAATTTAATAGATATGGGCCTATTCAGATTGTCTCTTTCACTTATGTTTTTTAAATGGATACTTAAAAAAAAAAAGTACACTCATTAAAGGAAATTCGGAAAAAAGAGAAAAGTAGAAACCTACCGTACAATTTCAAGCAACAAATGATGTGTTTCCTTTATGAGTTTCTTGAGTTTGACTTACTACTCTTGCTTCTGCAAGTAGATTAGAATGTTATGACATGTCTGACATGTGTCAATAGAATAATTGGTATGTCAGTTAAAATGGAAAATGTGAAGATTGCCTCAAAGTCACATTGTCTTTATTACATCAACTCTAAAATTCGCATTCTTTCATGATATGGTCCCAGACTACATATTTCATTATTTCCCAACATTAACTCTGCTGCCTGTTCTCTGTGTCCAGCACACTGTTTTCTACCTTTATTAGTATAATTAACGATGGCTTACAATTGCTCATCAATTAAATACCATTTCCTCAGCCTGGCATTCAAGTCCTTTCATGAGCTTGTAATTGATGGATCGTTCCGTCCTTGTAGCCTTATATCTCGTTGGTACTAGCCTATTTGTACCAGAAGGTATTTTCCTCATGCGATGTTATTTCTGCCTTGGTGCCTTTTCTTATGTTGTTTCTCTAGTCTGGAATGCTGTCCTTTTAATCTTCTATTCAAATAAAAGTGTAGCTTAAGTCTAATTACCTATGTAAGTCGATCAATTCTCCTTCCCTTTCTCTGTCCTTGACTCCATCCCTCCCTCCCTCTTTCCTTCCTTGCTAACTCCCCTCTTCAAACAGCTTTATTGAGGTATAATTTATATACCATAAAGTTAACTTGTTTTAAGTGTACAATTTTTTTAAATTAGTTTCTGCTTTATAACAAAGTGAATCAGTCATACATATACATCTGTTCCCACATCCCTTCCCTCTTGCGTCTCCCTCCCTCCCACCCTCCCTATCCCACCCCTCCAGGCGGTCACAAAGCACCGAGCTGATCTCCCTGCACTATGCGGCTGCTTCCCACTATCTATCTACCTTACGTTTGGTAGTGTATATATGTCCATGCCTCTCTTTCGCTTTGTCACAGCTTACCCTTCCCCCTCCCCATATCCTCAAGTCCATTCTCAAGTAGGTCTGTGTCTTTATTCCTGTTTTACCCCTAGGTTCTTCATGACATTTTTTTTCTTAAATTCCATATATATGTGTTAGCATACGGTATTTGTCTTTCTCTTTCTGACTTATTAAGTGTACAATTTTTGATTTTTAGTAAATTTACAGAGTTGTGTGAACATTTCCATCATCCCTCCCCAAATCCCCATGCTCATTTACAGTTAGTCCTGCTCCCATACCACCAACCTCTAAGGTGTTTTCTGCCTGTACAGATTGACCTTCTGTGGATATTTCATATAAATAAAATCTTATCATGTGTAGTTTTTTTACATCTGACTTCTTTCACTTAGCAAAATGTTTTTGAGGTTCATCCATGCTGTAGCATGTATCACTATTTCATTTTTTTTATTATAGAATAATATTCCCTTGTATAGATGTGTGATATTTTGTTATCCATTCACCACCTGATGGACATATGGGTTGTTTTTGCTTTTTGGCCACTGTGAATAATGCTACCATGAACATTGACATACAAGTCTTTGTGTGGATATACGTTTTCATTTCTCTTGAGTAGATACCTAGGAGTGAAATTGCTGGGTCATAGGTAAGTTTATGCTTAACTTTTAAAAAAACTGTCCAACTATGTTTCAAAGTACCTATACCATTTTGCGTTCTCAGCAGCAATGTGTGGACGTTGCAGTTTCTCCACATCTTCACCTCATAAGTCTTACCTTGATCTTCTTGTGGTAGTTTCTTTCTGTCTCTCCCTCCAAATATTTTATAAGCTAGCTCTCAAGGCAGAGATTATAGGTCAAATTTTTGTGTTCACAGCATTTGGAATTGTTTCCATCAAAGCACTTGTAGGAGGGCTTCCCTGGTGGCGCAGTGGTTGAGAGTCCGCCTGCTGATGCAGGGGACACGGGTTCGTGCCCCGGTCTGGGAAGATCCCACATGCCGCGGAGCAGCTGGGCCCGTGAGCCATGGCCTCTGAGCCTGCGTGTCCGGAGCCTGTGCTCCGCAACAGGAGAGGCCACAACAGTGAGAGGCCCATGTACCGCAAAAAAAAAAAAAAAAAAAAAAAAAGCACTTGTAGGTAAATGTTGAGGTATTTACCTTCTCTTCATTTTTTTCCTGAATAACATGCTAGTCTTTGGGACCAAAGTAGAGATTGAGTCTATCCCCTTTCTTTTATATTCTTTTTGTATGTTTTCTGATAGACTTTGTGGCATATTTTTTACTTGACTTCAATTAATCAGTCAAAAATATTTCATATTAAATTTCTATAATGTGTAATACCTAAAGTTTCAGTCTAATGATAGTAAACTCCAAAAGATTGTCTACAAGTTTGGACTTAGTAGAGTTTATGAATTACTAATTATTACTAAAATATATAGTTTGACCGGTATTTGAAAGCAGGAAACAGACTCAAACCAAAACAACCTGATTTGGCCACTGTGAGAAGTTGTTTCACCTCTTTGACCTTCATATTTTTTTGTCTAGGAAACAGAATAATAGTAATAGTAATATAATAGCAATACCTTCACATTGCTGTGAGAGCTACATAAAGCTTTTTTTCTGGGAAGCACTTTTAATTTCTAACTTGTTTCATAAATGCTAAATATTGTTGTTAGCATATAGGCATTTGACACTCAAAGAGCCTCTAGTGCATAGCTTTCCAAGTTTCTGTTAACTTTTGTTGGGGAATTTTTCCAGCCGTTTATTTCATTCTCCCATGTGTCTTTCTGAACATTTCATTTTCTTCTTGGTATGGCTTTTCCCTATTATCTTGGGCTGGTGGTGATGAGATTGCTGTTGTTTTACCTGATTGTTATCATTGGCTCTTGCTTATTAAACTGGAACACTGTTATAGGTCATGTAATAAGCATAACGTGAGAATATTTTATGTAAAACATTCAACTAAAGAAACAGAAATACAGTCTGTTAAATTTTTTTGCCTTAGATCATAAACTTATTAGCTAGTATCTTTGCTCAGGGAGTTTGGGAAGGTGTACTTAAGGTACCTAACTTAAATGTGAAACTTGGTTTGTCTCCTGTTTTGTTGTTTTATTATTTTTGAGATTACCCTCCCAGTGGTTACCACTACCTACATATAGATTCCTCACATTCCCTCCAGGTTAAAATTTTTCAAAATACTAAAAATAAAAATAATAGAAGTAAATAAACCAGATTTTCTTTTATGTTCAGGAGGGCAGTGTCATTTTCATAAGTTTTGTTATTGAAATAAAAGATTACATGTAATGAAGCTTAAGAGAACCATATTACTTTATTTTATTTTATTTTTTTAACATCTTTATTGTTTACAATGGTGTGTTAGTTTCTGCTTTATAACAAAGTGAATCAGTTATACATATACATATGTCCCAATATCTCTTCCCTCTTGCATCTCCCTCCCTCCCACCCTCCCTATCACACCCCTCTAGGTGGTCACAAAACACCAAGCTGATCTCCTTGTGCTATGCGGCTTCTTCCCACTAGTTATCTATTTTAAGTTTGGTAGTGTATATATGTCCATGCCACTCTCTCACTTTGTCCCAGCTTCCCCTTCCCCTTCCCAGAATCCTCAAGTCCATTCTCTAGTAGATCTGCATCTTTATTCCCATCTTGCCCCTAGGTTCCTCATGACCACTTTTTTACTTTATTTTTTTAGATTCCATATATATGTGTTAGCATACGGTATTTGTTTTTCTCTTTCTGACTTACTTCACTCTGTATGACAGTCTCTAGGACCATCCACCTCACTACAAATAACTCAGTTTCATTCCTTTTTATGGCTGAGTAATATTCCATTGAATATATGTGCCACATCTTCTTTATCCATTCATCTGTTGATGGACACTTTGGTTGCTTCCATGTCCTGGCTATTGTAAATAGAGCTGCAATGAACATTTTGGTACATAACTCATTTTGAATTAGAACCATATTACTTTAATTCATAGCAGAAACCTCTTTCAGATTTATCTTAATGCTAGGAAAATCTGTGCTTTTTAATAGTATTTGTGTAACTGTGTATTTTTAATGTTAATAAAAATTAAGGTTGAAATGTGCTAGTCATGAGAACTTTTCTTTTTTATATCAAGGTCTCATTACAGTTGTCAAGAACGGCTGTTGAAAGTTTTCTTGAATTTTGGGGTTGTTTCCATTAAAGCTACTTTTAGTTAAATAGTGAAGTATTAATATTTACTTTTTCTTCACTCTTTTCCCAAATGGTATGCTGGCCTTTGGGGCCAAAGTAGAAATGGAATCTTTTCCCTTTAAAAATTTTTTTTCTTCCGTTTTTCTGATAGACTTTTGTGGCCCATTTGTTACCTCAATCACTCCTCCATTAGAAAGCTCATAGCTGAATTTGCTACCCACTTTTTTTTTGCGGTACGCGGGCCTCTCACTGTTGTGGCCTCTCCCGTTGCGGAGCACAGGCTCCGGACGTGGCCATGGCTCATGGGCCCAGCTGCTCCGCGGCATATGGGATCTTCCCACACCCGGGCACGAACCCGTGTCCCTTGCATCGGCAGGCGGATTCTCAACCACTGCGCCACCAGGGAAGCGCTGCTACCCACTTCTAATGATTTGGGTATATTAACTTTATTCCAGGCTTTACTCTTCTGTTCGTACTTTCTTTAACTTATGTACTTATTTTATCACATTATATTATTTGTATTTTTTTCTGCCACTTAAACAGCCAGATAGTGTGTAGTCAGTTTTGCTATAACATGATATATGTATTCCTAAAAGTGACTATGCTGTGCAGTGATATGTAGTAAAACCACAGGGCTTATTAGAGAAATGGGATTATGGAAATAAAATTGAAACATTTTGTCAATGATACATTAAAAAAAAGGATAGAAATCTAATAAAAGACATAGTAGAGTTTTGCACATGTTAAATGGTTAAGAAGTACTAAATAGTAGAATAAATACAGCATTTTATCTTGAAGAAGACCTGAAGTTTGTGGAAGGGGGCCCACTTCAACAAATAACTCATTAAAGTGTTGAAATTTGTGAGTTACTATGAAGGTAGAAGAAAGGTGATCTGAAATAGAATGGAAATTGTAACACCAAAAGGGATGAGTCTGATAACACATGAGATGAACTGAGATAGCTAGTAGATATATGCATTTTGAGTATGGCTTGGTATGTTTGGCTTGGTTGCCGTTTTCCTTATTCACCTAGTGTTTCTTTCTAAATGAAATTATGCAAAAATGGAAGTGACATTCGCATTATACTCATATTATCCCCTAATATATCAATTGAATTGGAACAGCTTTGCTTTTTCCAAATAACCCTTATAGGAGAACTGACTATATAAATAAGTACCTATGTTGGAGAAAGGGATTAACTTTTTGTCAAAGAATGTGTTGTTATCACTACCTGTTTTTACATTATTCACATTAAGTTACTGAATAGTCCAAATGATCACAATATTTTTTTACAGGAAACTACATTCTTAATTATGTGGCATCACAACCCAAGCTGGCTCCCTTTGTCATCCAAGCTCTAATTCAAGTCATTGCTAAAATTACTAAATCGGGGTGGTTTGAGGTTCAGAAAGACCAGTTTGTCTTCAGAGAAATTATTGCTGATGTGAAGAAGTTTCTTCAGGTAAGAAGGCATTATTACATTATAAGAACATCAGTAGTTGTTTTTTTGGTTTAGAGAACTGCTTTTCTTAAAGTTATATGGTTTGTTTTGTGGCTATCAGAACCATATTAATTATGGTTTATTATTTATCCTCTGGAGCCTGTATTTTTTATTGCCAGGAAAAGAGGATCATGTCATATAACTTCCAAACCAGAAGAACGCAAATTATAATGTTTTATAATTTCAGAAATATATGTTGTCATTTGTAACCACGTGTGTCTTTGTATTGCATATATGCAAAACACGTATATAATGTTTTTCATGTATTATCTAATTTAATGCTAATTACATCTCTGTGAAGGGAATTACATTCTGTAAATGAGAAGACTGAGGCTTAGAAAAGTTAGGTAATCTGTATAGGATTGCATAGTGATCTAGTAAAGCACAGTGCTCGTACTTTAACAGGTTTTCTAACTTAAGACATATATATTTAAAAATTTTTTTACATTATACCACATTGAGTCATACTAAACTCTCAAGAATGTTTTTAACCTAAATGATTAAAGTTATAACATACATTTAACTTACACAAATTCAGGTATTTGGACTGAAAAAAAAAGAAAGAAAAGAAAAGCAAGAGGACACTAATTTAAACTGTGCCAGTGATTCCACTTGCCATTCCACATAGTATTTTATGTTGTGGGGTGTGATATGTGAAAGTTAAATCTGCTCTTTTCTGTTCCTGTATGCCTCTTAGGATGACCATCATGCCCTGCCTAGTATGATTCAGATATTTAAAGATACATACTTTTTCATGCAAGTGTTATCCCTAATCGCAGGAGAAGTACCTTAGTTGGCTCTCTGCTGAAGAAGCAGTGATCTGTTACAGTTCTCAAGGAAAAACTGGCAGTTTGGATTAATAGATGTTCAGTGTTGGTTTATTGGCAATTAGGGGGCTGTTTGGACTTTCTGAGATGTTATTGCTTATACAGTAACTGTCAGATTTAATCCCTATGTAAGGTGTAACTCCATCATACATTGTAATGCTAGAAACCTCAGAATGTGAAACACTAGACTATTCTTCTCTTTTATTTGTATTGTTAAAATCCTGGTTAACAAATATTTGATTATCTAAAATATCACAAGAATAAGTATATTTTTAGCCCTGAGGAGATCTGCTGTGGGACAGAGGGATAGTTTATTCAGTGACACATGAGTTTCTCACTTTATAGTTGTGCATATAATTTTGACTAACACAATAGCACCCTTCTCTTGTCCTTTACTAAGATTGTACACAGCTCATCAAGAATCATTAGTGTAGGGCTTCCCTGGTGGCGCAGTGGTTGAGAGTCCGCCTGCCGATGCAGGGGACACGGGTTCGTGCCCCGGTCCAGGAAGATCCCACATGCCACGGAGCGGCTGGGTCCGTGAGCCATGGCCGGTGAGCCTGTGTGTCCGGAGCCTGCGCTCTGCAAGGGGAGAGGCCACAACAGTGAGAGGCCCGCGTAAGGCAAAAAAAAAAAAAAAAAAAAAAGAATCATTAGTGTAAACAAGAATAGACTTCAGAGTTCTTTTAAAATAAAATCAAGGTTGAAAACTGAATGAAATGAAATCATTCTTGTTGGCTAACATTTCTCAAGCTCCCTTTTCAATGGCTGATAAGTTGGGCTTTAGTGTGCTTTTGTCAGTTTTGGAAGACCAGAAGAAACAGAAAACGTTTTCTCCTCAAAGTTTATTACAGTATCACAAAAAAAGCACTTGCTCTCTGGGTATATGACTTAACCTAACCTTGAATCATGAGAAAGACAACTGACTTAGTGTTTTATTACTCTAAAATAGTACTGCGTGGTTCCTTTGGGTAATAACAGCTTCTGTGAATTTTGTACTAAAACTTATTTTAAGTTTGTTAACTTTTTAGTGGCCTGAAATTTTGTGTATCTTCTTTTCTCTGTTATTGTAACCTTATTGCTGCCACACTTCTAACATTTACATGCCTCCTTTCTACATACATGCCCAGGAGATACGACTGTCATATAGGACAGTGCTATTCAGATTGCTGGTTCACAGCAAGATAAGGAGTTCATGTCAGAATGTAAATCAACATGGTGCTTCCGTCATCAAGAGAGACTTGCTATGAAAAATATGCCAGCTGAACTAAACAGTGTACTTAGTGACTTATCTGTTTTATCTTTTGGTGCAAACTCTTTTGTCATGGACCAGTATTAAACCATTCTCAGATTAGAATCAAATTTGCAGACTACCAGCAGATTCATGGACTAACAGTTGGTCAGAGAATGACATGTTAAGGAGCATCAGCCTGGTTTACACAGAAGATGGATGCTTCAGTAATGTGAAATCTGTAGTTTATCATAGAGTTCCGATTGTCCTAAAGGGCCATAAAGAATTAAAATGCAAAAATTGGACTTCCCTGGTGGGGCAGTGGTTAAGAATCCTCCTGCCAATGCAGGGGATACAGGTTCGATCCCTGGTCTGGGAAGATCCCACATGCTATGGAGCAACTAAGCCTGTGCACCACAACTACTGAGCCTGTGCTCTAGAGTCCACGTGCTGCAACTCCTGAGCCCACGTGCCACAACTGCTGAAGCCCACTGGCCTAGAGCCCATGCTCCACAACAAGAGGAGCCACCGCAATGAGAAGCCCGCGCACCACAATGAAGAGTAGCCCCCGCTCGGCGCAGCTAGAGAAAGCCCACGCACAGCAACGAAGACCCAGTACAGTCAAAAAAAAAAAAAAGCAAAAATTATGGATGTTTCTTTTATTTTTTTATTCTGAAATAATTTGAATTTAATTACACCTAGTGACCCAGTGTTAGTGAAATTCTGTGATAGTTAGAAGGAATGACCAGCTATAAAATTAAGGCTTGAAAAGTGTATCATCTGTATTGCTTCTTTAAAATTATTATACTGTAATTGGATGTTAGATTTTTTTATTTTCATACTTCCAGTGTGATTTTGCAGTTGGGTAATTTGTTAGTAATGTGCATATAAAATCTGAATTTTGATTTGAAGGAAGTTATCGAGATTAAATTGGAAGCTGATTGCACTAAAACATCATACTGTATTGATAGTCATGTATTTACCCAGTGCATTGGGCAGTTCACAAGCCTTCATTATATATCCTTAGTAAATGCATATACATGCACTATTAAATAATATTAAAAGGGCCTAAGTGATCTTATCTGGTATTAGGTTGAGGGATTTAAATTAGTTCCTAAGTTATTAATTATTTACTGAATGCATCTATCTTCAAGCAAATTTACAGAGCTAAAAATAGTTTTTTGTTCTTTCTTATTCCTGGTCTTATGAAAAGTGTTAAACTACACTCCTGTATTTTGAGGTTTAGTTTGTTGTAAGTCCTACGTGCTGAAAACATTTTATAGAGTATCATACAGTTCTAAGGTAGGTGAGCTTTTTTCCCATTCAACTCTATACCTAAATTTATCCTTCAAAAAAATGAGCTTGACAGTATTTTTATTTGTGGACCTCATAATGATTTTTCTATATATTTTAATAGATATATTTTAAGAAAATGTGATGTTTCAGTATTTAATTACTTGTAAATGTTACCTGGTTTACACATTAAGAACCAATCATTTGTCTCCATTTAGGCTAAACTTGTTTTTTTCTCCAAAGGGTACTGTGGAACACTACATAATAGGAGTAATAATCCTCTCAGAATTGACTCAGGAAATGAACCTGGTAAGCCTTTCCATCTAATGGTGACATGAAGTTTGCTAAGTAATGTCATTTCTTCGATGTAAAATCTTTGTGTGGCTTAAAACTCTGAATAAGCAAGTCTTTTTTTTTGGGGGGGGTGTCTTTTATTGGTGGGATAATTAAAGTATTGGAACACTTTTATTGTTACTGAAAATGACAGTAACAATATAAAGTACTACAAAGAACAGGAAATTAGACATGGTCCTCTCTCCATGGCAATTGGAGAATCGTCCTTTTATCCTCTCTATATATAGTAATATACTAATCGTAAAAATAAATTATATGCAAAAGTGGAACAAGCCTTTATTTTCTTACATATAAAAGACAAGCAGTTTAGCAATTTGGTGAATTGATTCTCAGTAATGGATACACAGCATGACTCAACAAAGAACAGGTTACTTGGCACTTTGCTACTTGTTAGCATGGGTTTCACCCGTACAAGGAGAGTTTGCAGAAGCTATGCTTACCCTCCACCAACGCCTTTATGAACTCAGCAGCTGAGCACATCCTCACCTGCTCCTGTTCATTTTTGTATTTAACATGGTTCTAAACAGAACAAAAGCAGAAGTTGGGTTTTACATGGAATAATGTTATAATAAAGGGGAATGTATTATTTATATTTAAGAACTTTTATCATCTTTTTTTAAAAATTGAAGTACAGTTGGCATACAATATTAGTTTCAGGTGTATAACATAATGATTTGACATTTATACATATATATATATATATATATATATATATATATATATATATATGAATTGATCACCACATAAGTCTAGTAACCATCTGTCACCATACAAAGTTATTAAAATATTAGTGACTATATTCCTCATGCTGTACATTATATCCCCGAGACTTATTTATTTTATAACTGGAAGTTTGTACCTATTAATCTTCTTCACCTATTTCATCCAGTCCCCATCCCCCTCCTCTCTGGCAACCACCAGTTTGTTCTCTGTATCTGTGAGTCTTTCTGTTTTGTTTTCTAGATTCCACATACAAGTGAAATCAGATGGTATTTGTCTTTCTCTATCTGACTTATTTCACTTAGCGTAATACCTTCTAGGTCCACCCATGTTATTGCAGACAGCATGATTTCATTCTTTTTTAATGGCTGAGTAATTCCATTGTGTGTATTTATACTACATACTCTATTCATTGATCTATTGATAGACACTTAGGTAGCTTCCATATCTTGGCTATTGTAATTGATGTTGCAGTGAACATAGGGGTGCATATATCTTTTTGAATTAGTGTTTTTGTTTTCTTTGAGTAATTCCACCCAGAAGTGGAATTGCTGGATCATGTGGTACTGCTATTGGGTTCACCAAAAAGTTCGTTCGGGTTTTTCCACGGAAAAACCCAAACAAACTTTTTGCCCAAAAACAAAAAAAATCTTACGGAAAAACCCAAACAAACTTTTTGCCCAACCCAATATTTTTAATTTTTTGAGGACCTTCCATACTATTTTCCATAGCAGCCATACTAATTTACATTCCCACCAACAGTGCACAAGGGTTCCCTTTTTGCCAGGTCCTTGCCAATACTTATTTGTTGTCTATTTAATAATAGCCATCCTGGAAGACGTGAGGTGATATCTCACTGTGGTTTTGATTTGAATTTCCCTGAGGATTAGTGATACTGAACATCTTTTCATACGTCTGTTGGCCATCCGTGTATCTTCCTTAGAAAAATATCTATTCAGGTCCTCTGCCTATTTTTTATTCAGATTTTTTTTTTGATACTGAGGGTAGGGAAGTTTTCAGCGATTATGGCTTCAAATACATTCTGTGCTCTTTTCTTTCTCTCTTCTCCTTCTGGGACCCCTATAATAATGCAAATGTTAGTATGCTTGTTGTCTTAGAGGTCCCTTAAGCTATCCTCATTTTTTAAAAACTCTTTTTTCTTTTTGCAGTTCCAATTGGGTTATTTCGACTACCCTGTCTTCCAGATTGCTGATCCATTCCTTTGCTTCCTCTAGTCTGCTGTTGATTCCCTCTAGTATATTTTTCATTTCAGTTATTGTATTCTTCAGTTCTGATTGGTTCTTTTTTATATTTTCTATTTCTTTGTTGAAGTTCTCACTGAGTTCATCCATTTGTCTCCCGATTTTGGTGAGCATCTTTATCACTTACTTTGAACTCTTTATCTGGTAAGTTGCTTATCTCCATTTTGTTTAGTTCCTTTCCTGGGGTTTTGTCTGATTCTTTCAAATGGAAGGTATTCCTTTGCCTCCTCATTTTGTCTGACTCTCTGTGTTTGTTTCTATGTAGTAGGTGTATCAGCTACATCTCCTGGTCTTCAAACAGTGGTCTTAACATAAAAGGTGTTCTGTGGGGCCCGGTGGTACCATCTCCCTGGTCACCAGAGCCGGGTACTCCAGATGCTCCTCCTCCTTTGTGTGGGCTGCATGTGCCCTCCTGTTGTGGTTGGGCCAGGATTGCTGCAGGCATACTGGTTGTCGGGGCTGGTCCTGGACCAGCTGGCTGAGAGGTCTGGCTCTGAGCACTGCAGGTGGGCTGACGTGCTGATCTGTGGTTTTCTCGTTGCCTCCTCTGAGGAAGCACATGATTTGATTTGTTACATCACTAATGATGTTCACTTTGGTCACTTGACTAAGATGGTCTCTACCAGGCTTCTCCAATTGTACATTTATTCTTTTCCCCTTTGTAAATAATGAGTATTTTGTGGGCAGGTAGCTTAAGACTCTGAAAATACCTTATTCCTCATTAAACTTTTAATTTATTCATTTATTATTTCTATCAGTTTGGATTCCTGGTTTCTAACTTTGTTTAATAGGTTATAGTTTGTTACTTACATTATATTTTGATGCCCAAATTTTCCCAAATTTGGCCATAAGGAACCCTTCCAGGCTAGCATCTCTGTTCATTTGATATTTATTCACCATCCTTCGAACATTTTCTTACTTTCTGTCACAAGATGTTCCACACTTATCTTGTGTAGAACTAGGTACCTTTTGAAAAAAGCTTCAAGCTCTGAAGTGTGATTTTGACTTTGTATGGTAAAAAATACATGGCTTCTGTGGAGACATTTTACTGAGCCTAATTTTAGAGCGTTAACAATTTCAACTAGCATTTCTTAAGTACTTCTGAACCAGGCAATAGGGAGATCTACAATGCATAATGAAAATCAAATATTATAATTGTCAAATGTGAGCCAGGTAAATTCATGTAGGGTCAATAATAGGATGTATCTTCTAAGAAAAAGATCTAAACTTGAGGTTTCTTAAAAGTTTAGAATTATATGTTACCACGCTTTTGTAGAAGGTAAGTCTAGTGTTCCTGCAGTATATTCAATATATAATCATCAAGAAGTAAAATATTCTTTGCCTACATGGTAGAGACATAGTTACGCAGTAGAAAATGGATGCATAATCCCTCTCCTCAAAAAAATTGGATATCTAAATAAATAACCCAAGTAGAATAAGCATGTATGCCGTGAAGATAGCTCTGAAATAAGACCTGATTTGTGTTTTAGCTCTATTTCCTACTGCTTTGTCCAAACTTCTTAATGTCTTTAAACTTACATATCATTATCTGTAAAGCAATCATGACATGTTCCTTGGGTCTTATTAAGATTAGATAAGTTACTAGCACAGGTCCTAGTACATACAAGTGCTCAATAAACCCAAGGGTCTTCCCTCAGTGTTATAGATATGGTGTGCCTGTGAAAAGAGAATCATTTATATCTCACAGGTTAGTTTTGAGGAGTTAGTGAAATAATTTGTGAAGAGTACGTAAGTTGAGATTATAATGCTGTATGCTATTATTAATCTGTATTAAGGAGAAATTTTTATATATTGAGGGAAACTGAAGAGACAGACCAACTGAAGGAGAGAGAGATGGACGTTTGATTTAAAAGAGGGAGGAAATGCTGGAAATGCTAACTTGAATCTTACATAGTGGGTAGAGATTCCAGTAACTGCTTTCTGTAATCACTTTGGGCTTCTGTTATGTTTCATGTTTCTATAAGTAAATGTGGCATTTAAGTATAATATGATGGAGCTTAGGAAGTGTCAGGTAATCAATTTTGATCTCACTACTTTTTTCAAATCTATAAATATCAGGAAGGAAAATGGTTTATTTTCATCTTTCAGATACCAAAAGGAATGCTATAGCCACTGTAGCCTGTGGTATTAATAATTGTTTGGGTATCAGATTTCAGCTTTGTTTGCTGTTTCCTAGTGATAAATGGAAATATTAATGGTACTAATAGTAATAGTTTTTACCATATTATATTTTAGATTAGAGGCTCAAGAACTAGTCTTAGTAAACTTATTCTTAAAAATTATTTTTTATTAACTAATAAAATATTCAGGGGGAATATACTGTTGCTTATGTAATAAATCAAATTTCTGATTATTTATAATTTCTGCCTTGGTTTTTTTTTTAGAGTATCAAAATACATGAATCAGTGACATATCTGATATATATAGAAATATCACTTCCATATAGAAGAATCATAACTGATTCAGTTTGCTGATTCACAGAAAGTTAGAATTTGAGGATTATCTCAGAGATTTCCCATTTTATAGGTGGAGCCTGAGGAACAGGGAAGCTGTGACTTGCCTAATGCGAAATATGATGCATGACTCAGGAGTTGATAGTATCCATCTATTATTTTATAATCTGTGTTTATATTGCCTCTGAAAGTATGATCAATTCTGCTTTTCAATTTTGGCATCAGTATAGTTTATAGAGAGAGCAATGAATTAAAGCAATACAGAAACTTGGGTTCTAGTAGTGGCTCTGCCATTATTAGCTCTTTGAGTAACCTTAAATCACTTACACTAGTAGATTTTTAAAAGCTCTTTTAGCTCTATACTTTATGATTCTTTAATCATTATTTTCATTCCTTTTCTTACATAGTAAATTTTTGCTTTGCTGTTTGGCAAGTCTGGTTAAATAAATTCATCTTGAACTTTTTAGGTTGATTATTCTAGACCTTCAGCAAAACACAGGAAAACAGCTACCTCATTTCGTGACACTTCTCTTAAAGACATTTTAGTGCTAGCATGCTCTCTTCTAAAAGAGGTAAGTTACTTAATAATTCAGCATACTGTTTCAGAAGAATTTCAGATGAATTCCCCTGTGCCCGTTTAATTTAAGTACAAATTAATTTGCACAGATCTGTAAGAGGTTCCAAAAAATTCACTTTTATTTAGTCAGGATATAATAAAGTAAGATCCAAAGGGAATTTAGTAACTTGTCTTTAGACAGTAGTTTCACTATCTTCCTACTGTAGATTACTTATTACAGAAGCTAATTGAGACTTAGTTTCTGTATTGCCCTGCCCATATTTTAATGGGGTGCAGATGAACAATGAAATGATGGCAAGTTTTCCTAATTCATCATTTATCAATATTTTTTCAGAGTTGAGCCAAGATAGTTGACTTTAATAATTTCTTTAGAAAATAAAATTTTCCCGTTTGCTACTTAGTGCCCTATAGTTCATAGTATGATACATAATTATATTGTGTTCTCTTGTAATACAGGGACTGCCTCATTCTGCTCAAGCTTGTTAATTGGTGTAGTAGAGCATTTCCCAAAGTATGTTCCACTAATCACTAGTTTCTACTTATTTAAGTTCTGTGATATAGTAACATGGTAACTGCCACACTAGGCCAGACTGAAAGTTCCTCTATTTAAAAATTTTTCTTTTAGTATGAAAAATTTTAACATATACACAAGAAGATGGAATAGTATAATAAACTCCCTTAGACCCAGTAACCAGTTAAGCATTAACAACTCGTGACCAATCTTGTTTCATCTCTATCCTTAACTAACCACTTCACATTGTATCTCTAGGAGATAATAATCTATTCTGGTTGTGTCAGAATGAACATTTTGAGGGGGTCGGGATTGTTCTCCAGGAGCTTGTGAGTGTCCTCCTACATTCAAACAGCTCTGAGAACCTTTGTTAGCTGAATGTGTATCGTTTATGCATGAAGCTCCCCTACTTTTTCTTGAAGAATATTATATTTTCATCTTGTTCCAATTGCTCCTTTGAGCTGACGAATCTTGTACATTTATACATTTGTGCTCTGTAAAGTATTTGTCCTAAAGTTACTTCTTACAACTTTAGAAGGTGACCTCCAGTATGCAGTTAAATATGAAAGGTTTTAACCCCATTTTACAAGATTAAATTTGAAAATTTAATCTATTATTATAGATTTTTGTTGATAGTGATATTACAGTTTTTTTCTGATATATACAACATAACTTTGCAAATTCTTTTTTTGTTTTTTTTTTAAACTAATTTTAATTTGGAACTGAATAATTATTTAAATTAGTTGAGTAAAATTATTTTAATTGAAATATGTCATAATGTTTCATTTGACTCTGAACCTCTTTCAGGTGTTGGCCCAGCCTTTAAACCTTCAGGATCAAGGTCAACAAAACCTAGTAATGCAAGTCTTGAAACTGGTCCTCAACTGCCTTAACTTTGACTTCATTGGCAGTTCAGCAGATGAGTCTATAGATGATCTTTGCACAGTACAGATTCCAACAACTTGGAGAACAAGTAAGAAAAAAGTTTAGTGTAAGGAATGGTCAACATAAAATACACAGGATTAGCAGTATAGTTGCTTTATGTGCAATCAAAAAGTTCAAAAAAATTTGTAACCTAAGGTAGCTGCTGATACCCAATGTTGAAAACTGTTTTCCTTAGTTCATCATAGTAACCTCTATATTTTGATTTTGGAAAAAAGAAAAGACAACTCTAGAGTTGGAGGATGACAAGTTTAGGTGGGGAAATGAAGAGCTCTGTTTTGAAATTTTCAGATAAACAGTAGGAGAGGATATAACACTTGGCAGGAGATATCAACGTATTTTTCAAAGTTATAAAGAGAATGAATTAGAGTAGCTAACTTAGCAGAGCAGAATTGCAATTTACTTTGTTACAGAGAAGGACACCAAAAAAGGGCAAACTCCCTTGCTCTCACACATCCCAGAAAGATGATGGCAATAAGGCTTTCCTATTGAAGTCAGAGGTAGGGAATTGGGCTGAAAGGACTTGGTAAAAAGTCTATGTTCTGCACAAACACCCCCGGGATCTTCTCTACCCACTCTGTGCAGCTCTGTGACTGCCCTTTTCCCTTCCTTCCCTATGTGTACTTCCCTCTCGATTCCCAAGACCAGAGCTTTTTTCTCTTGAGAAATTAAACTGGAGAGGTTTCGCATTCAGGGGTATCAGATATAGTAGAGAAACACCATACATTTGGTGAAAACTTCTAATATGGAAGTCAGAGACTAAAAGAAACAATTAAAAGGGACTTTGTATCTTGATAGTAGTGATGAATGCATGAACCAACACATGTAAAAATTGCACAGACTAAATACACATACACACACACACACATACATACATTCACACACACGAGTACATGTAAAACTGGGAAAGCCAAATAAGATTGGTGGATTGGATTTTATCAGTGTGCCTTCTTGATTGTGATATTGTGCTTTAGTTTTGCAAGAACTTACCATTTGGGGAAATGGGGTAAACAATACATGGGATATCTCTGTATTATTTCTTGCAACTGCATATAAATCTAATTATCTCAAGAAACCTTTTTTTTTAAAAGGGAGAGTTAGTAGAAACAGAGACAAAGTGAAGAGTTCAAGTAAATTTCAAAAAGGTTTAATTACTATCCTCAGAGAGATAAGAAAAGGTAATGCATTCCTGAAACATGAATAGGATATTGTTTTAAAAATGAAAGTTAAGACAGTGTTCCAGATATACAAGTTGCCCAAATAAAGCATTCAGTAAAAGAGTTGGAAGATAAAGTTAAGGAAATATCCCAGAAAGTAGAACAAAAAAAGCAAGAAGAGATTTGATAGGAGAAAAAAATGCAAGAATATTAAAGCATGAAACTAGGAGGCTTGACATCTGACTATTAGGAGTTCAAGAAAGGACAGGAAAAAACAGAAGGCAATTTGCAAACAATACCAAAAAAAATTCTCAGCAATGAGACACATAAATTTCCAGATTGAAAGATCCCATAAATACCCAACATAATGAATGAAAAAAAATACACTAAGCTTCATAATCATGACATTTCAGAATAACAACGACAAAGAGAACCTAAAATGTACCGGAAAGAAAGTGACCTACAAAGGATTGGTATCAAGAATGGTATTAGAGGGCTTCCCTGGTGGCGTGGTGGTTGAGAGTCTGCCTGCTGATACAGGGGACACGGGTTCGTGCCCCGGTCCGGGAAGATCCCACATGCCGCGGAGCGGCTGGGCCTGTGAGCCATGGCCGCTGAGCCTGGCGTCTGGAGCCTGTGCTCTGCAATGGGAGAGGCCACAACAATGAGAGGCCCGCGTACCGCAAAAAAAAAAAAAAAAAAGAATGGTATTAGATTTCTCAACAGTAGTACTGGAAGCTAGAGGACAATGGAGTAATATCCTCAGACTTCTGAGTGAAAATAATTTTCAAACTAGACTGAAATTACCAAGTATAAGAGAATAAAGATTATTTCAGACATGTAAATCGTTCTGAAATTTATCCCTTATGTACTTGCTGTTATAAAGCTACTTGATATACAAGCAAGAAAATGGAGGATATGGAGTTCAGGAAAGCTTTAACACAAGATGACAATCAGCAGACATAAAAAGGAGATAATTATGTAACACATGTTGGAACAGCCAGTCTAAGTTGAAGAAGGCTCCAGGAGGAAGGGGTGGGAAAATGGAAATGATAGGTTATTTGATGCTATTGACCAGGTGGAAAATGGCATGAAGAACATTTTGCAAATCTGTCAGAACATTTGGAAAGAATTAGTGACACATATTGATCTACACAACTAAGCACAGAAAAGATGCTCTGATTAAATCCAGGGACTGTTGGAAATGTGATATAATCATAGTATACTTGGCTTAGCTGTTAACATTATTTGCCTAGTCATAATAAAGTAAACACTTAGAATTGGTTTAATTCCAAATTGTTACAACAGTGGATGGATTTTTGAGAGAGGATGGATTGTAGAAAGAGTGGTGGGAGAGTGTACCATAACAAGGTCATTTGAGACCTAAAATAAAACCGTCAAAGACATGTAATACAGCATGTAATTTGGAAACATGTATTTAAATATAGCTAAGAGTTGAAAGGCAGTTGGAATGGAGTAGGGTACAGCTGTTTTTTACTATATACTTTTTAGTACTATTTACTTTCTTATACTGTTTGAATTTTTAAATGTTTTTATTACCTTAATATAAATGAAAATAGGGAGAAGGTTCTCTCGATAAGAACTGTAGGTGCTACATGGAAATAAGGAACATCTTAGCTAATTAGTTTCTATCTTTGTATTATTTCATATTTCAAAGGAAAATAGCTAGGAATTAAAAAGGAATTAAGCCTAACTGCAAAGAAAGGTTGGCCACATGCAGAGGTCTTGGAGTTCTTGGTTTGTATGATAATGTCTTACTATGTGAAGATCACTGAATTGAAAGTAATGGTGTTAGAATTTTTTTTTTCCAGTTTTCCTGGAACCAGAAACATTGGATCTTTTCTTTAATTTGTATCATTCACTTCCACCACTCCTATCTCAGTTAGTAAGTAAAACTCATTCATTATTTCATTAAAAAGTACCTGTGATATTTATCTAAGGGTGGTACATATTTACGTTATTTATATTCTTGATTAGGTTTACCTCTCATAAGAGATTCTTACATCATCTGGGATTTATATTATGTAAGCTATTTGTCAGTTTCTATTTATAGTCCATAGTTCCCGTCATTTCACTGGTGAGCCCAAAACCCATAACTGGTGATTTAGTTCCTGCCCTTAGCCAAGACAACCTATCAACCTCTAAGTGTGTTTTTTCCTACTCAGTCCCCAGCTCTTCTTCTGGGCCTCAGACCAGTAGTTTGCCACCTCACCTGCTACCTTCCCTTTTCTTAACCTCTCTAACTCTTTCTCCACTTTGCTTGGCTCCATGTCAGGCTTGCCATGTGGCCCCCATCAGATATCTCCAAATGAGAAACAAAGGGGATCTGCTCACTTGATTTTGTGCTCATCACTCCAGCTGTTCATTTATGTTTTGAATCAGATTCTATTGTGTGCTAAAAGATTCTTGAAACTCTTTGGTTATAGTATGGAACTTTGAGACTCTGTACCCCATCTTTGTGGAATCTAAAACAGAGACCAGGCAAGATTGAAAAAAAAAGAAAGTTGTTAGTTTAATATCTAAGCTTGTAGAAATGAAGTTGGGGAATTCTTATGTTGTCATTTCCCGAAAAAAGATGTTCCATATTTAAAGTACATATCAGCAGTATATTTGTTTAGATATGTTATCACCGAGAAGGGAGGAATAGGTTCACAAAAATACTCCCTCCCTTTCTTAGAAAACATGTTTGCTCTCAAATCGAGGGTTTTAAGGTGGTGGTTTTTAAACTGGGTTTCACAGGACACTCATGTTTCCAGGTGGTGCCACAGAACTTCAGCCTTCTGTCTTTTAACCAGAATAGTCTTGTTTTTAGTTGTTTCAAAACCATGGTTTCATGTACAGTTATGTTTTGGGATAAAACAAACAAGCTACTGGTGCTTAAAAGTAGAGTGGAAAGCAACTGCTTTAAGAGACTGTAACTGACATTTATTGGGCATGCCCTATCCTATGATGCTTATCTCACTTCATCCTCACAGTGGCCCTGCAAGGTAAGTATTGTTATCTTCACTATGTAGACAAGGAAACAGATCCAGAATGGCCTAAGTGACTTCAGGGCAGGAACTAAATTTTGGAGTTGAGATTCAAACCCAGGTGGTTTTGGCCCCAAACCCCTGGATATTTTTTATTACGCTAGTTGTTCCTGAACCTTCTACACATCAGAAGGGAGTTTTGTTTTTGGGGTTGTTTGCTTGTTTTTAACATTAAGGACTGTGGCAAACAGAGTAACATCTAAAAAGGCTATCCTCTGATTTTTGTCCCTATTCTCACCCTTGCCAAGAGAGCCAGACATTTTGTGTGAAATCTCCTAACTGGAATATTTAAGTATTGACAAATAATTCTATGTATTTTTTTTAAGTGGGCAAATTTACATACGTGGGCCAGTTTGGCCTGAAAATTGCCAGTTTTGGGCCTCTCAGTTAATGAACAAACAGGCTTCAGTGGGTTCCAGTAGTAGAATTAAGAACCCGAGAAGTAAAATTGACTCATAAAGTATTAACTTCAGAAAGATAACTAGGCCACAGACACTTTGCAGGAATTTTTATAGGGTATCTAACTTTTTCAGCAGCATTTTCCAAATTGTTCCTCAAGATATTAATAAATGGTGTGGGCAAGATGTTTTATCACCAGATAAATTTGGGACATGCTGGATTAAGTAAAGTTAAAGGATTTTTTTCCCCACTTGCAGGATATCGCAATACATATTGTACAGTAGTTCCCAAATGTATTCTACAACAAAACTATATTTTCTTTTTGGTGAAACACCTGGCTCGTTGGTTTACAAACAGATTAGGCATCAAAAGCAATTGGGAGCCTTTGAGTGTATGCAGGTCCCGGCTCTGCTCTGGTGTATTTAATATATACAAAAATATTAGAGGAATTTTACACAGAAATAGGAATTCTAGTGGTGGGATTGATGGGTTTTCGGTGATGGTAATTATTGATGATGTTTAGCTTTCATTGTTTTTGGATTCTATAACACTTTTATCATTAAAGTTTAAGAAAATTTAAATGTAAAGACTAGTGTTCCTTACATGTGGCCTTACATTAATTTTAAAGTTGAAATTAATTTTGTTGTTCCTGTTTTTAGGCACTTTCATGTTTAGTTCAGTTTGCTTCTACAAGAAGGTCCTTATTTAGCAGTCCTGAACGTGCCAAGTACCTTGGTAATTTAATCAAGGGAGTAAAAAGGATACTTGAAAACCCTCAGGTATTTTTGAAGTAATTTAATTAATACTTACCATATTTAAATACAGTTTTTCTGCTGAAAGGTGCATAATAAACTTATGACTTTATTATGATTCTGGAAGAAAATAAGTATCATATTCTACTTTCTTGGATCTCATTTGTAGTATAAATGGGCAGTTTTTAAAAGTGAATGTTTTCCTGACTGACTGCTGTGTTGTTCTTTTTATTTTTCCCGTTCTTTTAGGTAAATATGAATAGAGGTTGTATACCTTATTATGCTTGTGCTTTTTACCATTGTACTTTGCTTGCACTTCTTAAATTACTGAAGTGATTAATTCAGTCATATCTACCTTCTAAACTAGAAGACAGTATAAATCTGGATGTTAGTATTGGAATAAGTGGCTTTAAATTATGAATAATATCTTTTTTGCCCTCTTGTGGACAATAAAAGTTTGTAGATTTTTAAATCTACTCTCTATGTTAACTGCAAATCTTCAGTGGCAGTGTTCATTTCAGAGAATTGCACAGCCATTATAAATTAGTGATTTTGGATGCCAAGATAAAATTTGTTTCACTTTTGGTTTAAAATATCTGTAATGAAATACAAATATTAAAAGGTTAAATGATTATTTAAGGAGGTTTATCTAAGTCTCTTGGTTATTAATAACTTAGGAGGGACATATGATATCTATACATAAAGAAAACATGCTTACTCTATAAAGAACAGTTGTTTTTGCAGATTAAGAGGTATTTTATGTGTCGTGCATTCATTTTATCTTTTCACTGTTGGCATAACTGTGAAATTTATGTGTTTTGCTGGTAAATGGGATTTTTACCAATATATGGCTACTTTAAAAATTTAGTTGTTCAGCTCACTATCATCAGTCAATATGTGGAAGATAATGTGCTAATATCAGATAATTCTCTTATTCCAGTATCCTCATGTTGATGTTTTATGGCTCTAAAAGTTAATTTGAATATTATATATATTTTTAGAATTATAAATATGTATTAAAAGACCCATGAATACAAAATATATTTTTAAATTAGTCCTTAATAATTAGAAACTATGTTATATTTTTCATGGGTTGAAATGTTTTACAAACTCTTTCACTATTAAACAGATACTGTGAAAGATACTTGAATTCTGTTTCATGCCAGCTATAGTGCAGAGTTCTCAAACTATAAAGATAATAACACACGTGTCCTATCTTCAAGGAGCTCACTGGGGGCACCTTTCTTGGTCTTTCCTTTTAACCTGTCCTCCCCACAAAGTTACCTCTGTTTCTTGTAGTACTTTTGTTAAACTTTCTGCTCTACATTGCAGCAGTTTATTTGAATGTCTTAAGAGACAAGGAGTTGCTTGAGGACATAATGCCTCTAGGTACTCAATAAATATTTGTTGAATTAAAAGATGTTTCTGTTATTTGTGGGTACACATTTAATGCAAGTCTAGTGGTATTGCTCTTTTCCAGGATTTCAAGAGCCCATTCTTATTTTCCATCTTAAATATTTTTCAGGTCTTGTATTGACTTCTATTTAAGTCACAGGATACACACACACACTCTCTCTCTCTCTCCACCCTTTTATATCTCTTTTCTGTCTCTCATGCAAATTTTTTTTTGGGTAATATAGTGGTTCCCAAACATTATGATTTAGTCATCATGGTCAAAGCTTCCTCTAAAGCCTCTAGTTTGGATTCCTTATTATTAATCATTTATGACAACATTAAGTCCAGTAGGAATCATTTGGTTTTTTTGTTGTTAAGTTTTTAAAAAGCCTTTCTTTTTGTCTCATAATTTAGGGTTTGTCCAATCCAGGTAATTATCATGAATTTTGTCGATTTTTGGCTCGTTTAAAGACAAATTACCAGCTGGGAGAATTAGTTATGGTGAAGGAGTATCCTGAAGTTATCAGATTGATTGCTAATTTTACCATTACTAGCCTACAGGTAAATAAAAATATATAGTTGATGTTAAACTGTAGATAGTTTTAAAACACTTTCTTGGTAAGATTTGGTAGGGATTTTAAAAAACATTTATTAGAGCACTTTGCTAAAAATGTTCATTGCAAGATTTTAGGTAAAAAATTTCTTTGTAACAAATTTTATAATAATAAAAATTTAGAGGCCATCTAAATATCTAATAATTAAAGACCGAATTGAGACGCTGTAGTAAAATCTATGTGGAGAAATAAAGTTTTACAGATTCGTTTTTGGAAAAATTCTTTTTATAAGTTCTGGGAGAAGTTTTAAAACCATATTTTCCACATGATATCAACTCTGTGAAAAAATATTCCTGGAAAGACTAGAAGGAAGTTCACAAACTTTGACAGAATTTGCTATTTTAAATGTTCATTGGTTATAATCAGGATAAAAGTTTATTTTAAACTGTATGTTTACTAATTTTGCCTCTGCATTTCTTATTCTAGGAAGACATAATGTCATTTTAAATAACGTTTGCTTTATTTTTTTATAGCATTGGGAATTTGCTCCCAACAGTGTTCATTATTTATTAACTCTCTGGCAAAGGATGGTAGCATCAGTTCCTTTTGTGAAATCAACTGAACCCCACTTATTAGACACTTATGCACCAGAAATCACGAAGGCCTTTATCACTTCTCGGTTGGAATCTGTTGCCATAGTTGTGAGGTATTGAAAACTAAATGTTTTTGTTGTATTTTCATCTTCTGCATCTTGGAATTTTAAAAAATGGATGTATAATTTACCTATGGTAAAATTCACCTTTTTTAGTATACAATTTTATGAGTTCTGACAAGTGTATGCCATTGTGTTTAACAACATAATCAAGATATAAAATAGTTCCATCACCCCAAAAAGTTTTTTTAGGTTCCTTTGTAGTCAGACCTTTCCCCATCCTCAGCATCTGGCAATTATTGATGTTTTGTTCCCTAAAATTTTTGTCTTTTTTGGATGTTATTACATAAATGAAATCATATAGTATGTAGCCCTTTAGTCTGGCTTCTGTCACTTAGCATAATGCATCTGAGATTCTTCCATTTTGTGTCAGTAGTTCTTTACTTTTTATTGCTGAATAGTATACCATTTTATGGATATATCACAGTTACTAGTCCACTCACCTATTGATGGACATTTGGGTTCTTTCTGTTTTTGCCTTTATGAGTAAAATAGCTGTAAGTGTTCCTATACAGATTTTTGTATGAATTTAAGTTTTTATTTCTCTTGGATAAATTCCTAGGTGTGAGATTTCTGGGTTGCCTGGTAAGTGTATATTTTACTTTATAAGAAATTGCCAAACTATTTTCCAAAGTGGCTGTATCATTTCACATTCCCACCAGCAGTGTATGAAAAATCCAATTGCTCTGCATCCTCACCAGCACTTGATATTGTCAGTTTTGAAAAATTTTAGTCATTCTAATAAGTGTGATGCCTCATTGTGGTTTCAAATTGCATTCCCTTAATAACTAACAATGTTGAGGATCTTTTTGTGTGCTTATTTACCATTTGTATATACTCTTTGGTAAAATGCCTGTCAAATATGTTCCCGTTCTTTTATTGGGTTGTTTATTTTCTTATATTGAGATTAGAGAGGTCTATATATTCTGGTCACAAGTCTTTTTATCATATGTGTTTTGCAAATATTTTTTCCCAGTCCATTGCTTGCCTCTTCATTTCCTTAACAGAGTCTTTCAAAGAGCAGGAGTTTTAAAGTTTAATGAAGTCCAATTTATCCTTTATTTTTTTCTTCTAGAAGTTTTATAATTTAAATTTAGGTCCATAATCCATTTTGAGTTAATTTTTGTGTATGGTATGAGGTTTAGACTCAATGTTCTTTTTCTTTCCTTTTTTCCTTTTTGCATAGGGAAGACCAGTTATCCCCAACATCATTTGTGGAAAAGACTATCCTTTCTCCATTGAATTATCTTTACTCTGTTTTCAAAAATTAATTGACCACATATGTATGGTTCTATTTTTGGACTCTATTCTCATTAAGTCTATGTTTTTCTCCTTCTGCCAGTAGCCCCTGCCTTGAGTACTGTAGCCTTATAATTAGCTTTGAAATCAGGTAGTGTGAATTTTCACCTTGGTTTTCCCTTTTTAAAATTGTTTTGGCTCTTTTACTTCCTTTGCTTTTCCGTATAAATGTTAGAATCATCTTGTCAGTATCTACAAAAAGAAGTCCTGCTGGAATTTTGACTAGAATTGCATTGAATTTGTAGATTAATTTGGAGGAAGAATTGACATCTCAGCAATACTGAGTCTTTGAGCCAATGAGCATGTTTATCTTTTAACTTATTTAGCTCTTCTGTGATTCCTTTCATCACTGTTTTGTATTATTCAGTCTTTAGATCTTACATATATTTAAGATTTAATTAGTGTTTTATGTTTTCTGGTGCCTTTGGAGATACTGTTTTTTAAATTTAAATTTCCAATTGTTCATGTTAGTATATAGTAATGAATTCTATATATTGACCTGTATTGCTAGCACCTTGGAAATACACTCACCTGTTAGTCCTAGTAGCTTTCTTGTTCACATTTTCAAATATAGACATTTTATTTCTTACCTTCCAGTCTATGTCTTTTATTTCTTTATCCATGATAGAATTTTTATTTAACATAAATAAAGCTTATTTGTGGTGAATAAAAGTACATCTCAGTCTAATGTCATCTGCAATCCTTTTCTTATATATTTGCAGAGATAATTTAGATGATCCACTGGATGATACCGCCACTGTGTTTCAGCAGTTGGAGCAGTTGTGCACTGTTAGCAGATGTGAATATGAGAAGACATGCACTCTTCTTGTACAGTTGTTTGATCAAAATGCACAGAATTACCAAAAGCTTCTGCATTCAGCTTCTGGAATAACTGTGGACATGGCAATTCAGGAAGGTCAGTAAATGTTATATGACCATATAAATAAAATTATAATATGGTATTATGTTGAATTTTAAGTAGCTTCATTAATCAATATATTTAATAATTTTACTGCAACGTATTTTTGTTTATTTCCCCCAATTCTATTCCTCTAATAATCCATTAATTTTATTAACCTTTAGGTATTTTGGTGGCTTGATGGTTTTAGTTCTTTATAACATTCACAGGGAATATTTCTCTCTGGATTCAGAATCAAAAAAAGCTGATAATGATCTTTGAGTAGAGTTTATCAACTTATAACTATCTTTTTTTTTAAATTAGTTTCTGCTTTATAACAAAGTGAATCAGCCATACATATACATCTGTTCCCACATCCCTTCCCTCATGCATCTCCCTCCCTCCCACCCTCCCCATCCCACCCCTCCAGGCGGTCACAAAGCACCGAGCTGATCTCCCCGTGCTCTGCGGCTGCTTCCCACTATCTACCTTACTTTTGGTAGTGTATTTATGTCCATGCCTCTCTTTCGCTTTGTCACAGCTTACCCTTCCCCCTCCCCATATCCTCAAGTCCATTCTCAAGCAGGTCTGTGTCTTTATTCCCGTATAACTATCTTTTAACTAATCATGTTTCCTTCTTTGCTATATCTGACTGCAAATTCAGAGCCCAGTTTTAGCCAGTAAAAATTTACCGAAGACCTCGTCGTGGTTTTGCATTTGTTTATTTGCCTTCACCATGGCTTTATTTTATTATTATATTTTAATTTCTCAATTTCCTCTTTATTTTTCATTCTTTACTGAAGGAGGATTTATTTATTTCTGTATATTTCCTTAATACGAAAGGATTTTCAGGAACATAGGGAATTAAATACACTTCACATTTTAAGTGGGATAACTTATGAGAATGGAACTGGCTATATACATTTTTTTAACATCTTTATTGGAGAATAATTGCTTTACAATGGTGTGTTAATTTCTGCTTTATAACAAAGTGAATCAGTTATACATATACATATGTTCCCATATCTCTTCCCTCTTGCATCTCCCTCCCTCCCACCCTCCCTATCCCACCCCTCTAGGTGGTCACAAAGCACCAAGCTGATCTCCCTGTGCTATGCGGCTGCTTCCCACTAGCTATCTATTTTACGTTTGGTAGTGTATATATGTCCATGCCACTCTCTCACTTTGTCACAGTTTACCCTTCCCCCTCCCCGTATCCTCAAGTCCATTCTCTAGTAGGTCTGTGTCTTTATTCCCGTCTTCATGACTTTTTTTTCTTAGATTCCATATATATGTGTTAGCATACGGTATTTGTCTTTCTCTTTCTGACTTACTTCACTCTGTATGACAGACTCTAGGTCCATCCACCTCACTACAAATAACTCAATTTCATTTCTTTTTATGGCTGAGTAATATTCCATTGTATATATGTGCCACATCTTCTGTATCCATTCATCCGATGATGGACACTTAGGTTGCTTCCATCTCCTGGCTATTGTAAATAGAGCTGCAGTGAACATTTTGGTACATGATTCTTTTTGAATTATGGTTTTCTCAGCGTATATGCCCAGTAGTGGGATTGCTGGGTCATATGGTAGTTCTATTTGTAGTTTTTTAAGGAACCTCCATACTGTTCTCCATCGTGGCTGTACTAATTCACATTCCCACCAGCAGTGCAAGAGTGTTCCCTTTTCTCCACACCCTCTCCAGCATTTATTGTTTCTAGATTTTTTAATGATGGCCATTCTGACCGGTGTGAGATGTTATCTCACTGTAGTTTTGATTTGCATTTCTCTAATGATTAATGATGTTGAGCATTCTTTCATGTGTTTGTTGGCAATCTGTATATCTTCTTTGGAGAAATGTCTATTTAGGTCTTCTGACCATTTTTGGATTGGGTTGTTTGTTTTTTTGTTATTGAGGTGCATGAGCTGCTTATAAATTTTGGAGATTAATCCTTTGTCAGTTGCTTCATTTGCAAATATTTTTCCCATTCTGAGGATTGTCTTTTGGTCTTGTTTATGGTTTCCTTTGCTGTACCAAAGCTTTGAAGTTTCATTAGGTCCCATTTGTTTATTTTTGTTTTTATTTCCATTTCTCTAGGAGGTGGGTGATTTATGTCATAGAGTGTTCTGCCTATGTTTTCCTCTAAGAGTTTGATAGTTTCTGGCCTTACATTTAGGTCTTTAATCCATTTTGAGCTTATTTTTGTGCATGGTGTTAGGGAGTGTTCTAATCTCATGCTTTTACATGTACCTCTCCAGTTTTCCCAGCACCACTTATTGAAGAGGCTGTCCTTTCTCCACTGTACATTCCTGCCTCCTTTATCAAAGATAAGTTGGCCATATGTGTGTGGGTTTATCTCTGGGCTTTCTATCCTTTTCCATTGATCTATTTTCTGTTTTTGTGCCAATACCATACTGTCTTGATTACTGTAGCTTTGTGGTATAGTCTGAAGTCAGGGAGCCTGATTCCTCCAGCTCCGTTTTTCATTCTCAAGATTGCTTTGGCTATTCGGGGTCTCTTGCGTTTCCATTACAAATTGTGAATTTTTTTGTTCTGTGAAAAATGGCATTGGTAGTTTGATAGGGATTGCATTGAATCTGTAGATTGCTTTGGGTAGTAGAGTCACTTTCACAGCGTTGATTCTTCCAGTCCAAGAACATGGTATATCTTTCCATCTGTTTGTATCATCTTTAATTTCTTTCATCAGTGTCTTATAATTTTCTGCATACAGGTGTTTTGTCTCCTTAGGTAGGTTTATTCCTAGATATTTTATTCTTTTTGTTGCAAAGGTAAATGGGAGTGTTTTCTTAATTTCACTTTCAGATTTTTCATCATTAGTGTACAGGAATGCAAGAGATTTCTGTGCATTAATTTTGTATCCTGCTACTTTACCAAATTCATTGATTAGGTCTAGTAGTTTTCTGGTAGCATCTTTAGGATTCTCTATGTATAGTATCATGTCATCTGCAAACAGTGACAGCTTTACTTCTTCTTTTTTCGATTTGGATTCCTTTTATTTCCTTTTCTTCTCTGATTGCTGTGGCTAAAACTTCCGAAACTATGTTGAATAAGGGTGGTGAGAGTGGACAACATTGTCTTGTTCCTGATCTTAGTGGAAATGGTTTCAGTTTTTCACCATTGAGGACGATGTTGGCTGTGGGTTTGTCATATATGGCCTTTATTATGTTGAGAAAATTTCCCTCTATGCCTACTTTCTGCAGGGTTTTTGTCATAAATGGGTGTTGAATTTTGTCGAAAGCTTTCTTTGCATCTGTTGAGATGATCATATGGGTTTTCTCCTTCAGTTTGTTAATATGGTGTATCACGTTGATTGATTTGCGTATACTGAAGAATCCTTGCATTCCTGGAATAAACCCCACTTGATCATGGTGTTTGATCCTTTTAATGTGCTGTTGGATTCTGTTTGCTAGTATTTTGTTGAGGATTTTTGCATCTGTGTTCATCAGTGATATTGGCCTGTAGTTTTCTTTCTTTGTGACATCTTTGTTTGGTTTTGGTATCAGGGTGATGGTGGCCTCATAGAATGAGTTTGGGAGTATTCCTTCCTCTGCTGTATTTTGGAAGAGTTTGAGAAAGATAGGTGTTAGCTCTTCTCTAAATGTTTGATAAAGTTTGCCTGTGAAGCCATCTGGTCCTGGGCTTTTGCTTGTTGGAAGATTTTTAATCACAGTTTCAATTTCAGTGCTTGTGATTGGTCTATTCATATTTTCTATTTCTTCCTGATTCAGTCTTTGCAGGCTGTGCATTTCTTAGAATTTGTCCATTTCTTCCAGGTTGTCCATTTTATTGGCATAGAGTTGCTTGTAATACTCTCTCATGATCTTTTGTATTTCTGCAGTGTCAGTTGTTACTTCTCCTTTTTCATTTCTAATTCTATTGATTTGAGTCTTCTCCCTTTTTTTCTTGATGAGTCTGGCTAATGGTTTATCAATTTTGTTTATATTCTCAAAGAACCAGCTTTTAGTTTTATTGATCTTTGCTATCGTTTCCTTCATTTCTTTTTCATTTATTTCTGATCTCATCTTTATGATTTCTTTACTTCTGCTAACTTTGGGGGGTTTTTGTTCTTCTCTCTCTAATTGCTTTAGGTGCAAGGTTAGGTTGTTTATTCGAGATGTGTCCTGTTTCTTAAGGTAGGATTGTATTGCTATAGACTTCCCTCTTAGAACTGCTTTTGCTGCATCCCATATGTTTTGGGTCGTCATATCTCCATTGTCATTTGTTTCTAGGTATTTTTTGATTTCCTCTTTGATTTCTTCAGTGATCACTTCGTTATTAAGTAGTGTATTGTTTAGCCTCATGTGTTTGTATTTTTTACAGATCTTTTCCTGTAATTGATATCTAGTCTCATAGCATTGTGGTTGGAAAAGATACTTGATACAATTTCAATTTTCTTAAATTTACCAAGGCTTGATTTGTGACCCAAGATATGAGCTATCCTGGAGAATGTTCCATGAGCACTTGAGAAAAATGTGTATTCTGTTGTTTTTGGATGGAATGTCCTATAAATATCAATTAAGTCCATCTTGTTTAATGTATCATTTAAAGCTTGTGTTTCCTTATTTATTTTCACTTTGGATGATCTGTCCATTGGTGAAAGTGGGGTGTTAAAGTCCCCTACTATGAATGTGTTACTGTCAGTTTCCCCTTTTATGGCTGTTAGCATTTGCCTTATGTATTGAGGTGCTTCTATGTTGGGTGCATAAATATTTACAGTTGTTATATCTTCTTCGATCGATCCCTTGATCACTATGTAGTGTCCTTCTTTGTCTCTTGTAATAGTCTTTATTTTAAAGTCTGTTTTGTCTGATATGAGAATTGCTACTCTGGCTTTCTTTTGATTTCCATTTGCATGGAATATCTTTTTCCATCCCCTCACTTTCAGTCTGTATGTGTCCCTAGGTCTGAAGTGGGTCTCTTTTAGACAGCATATATATGGGTCTTGTTTTTGTATCCATTCAGCCAGTCTGTGTCTTTTGGTGGGAGCATTTAATCCATTTACATTTAAGGTAGTTATCAATATGTATGTTCCTATTCCCATTTTCTTAATTGTTTTGGCTTTGTTATTGTAGGTGTTTTCCTTCTCTTGTGTTTCTTACCTAGAGAAGTTCCTTTAGCATTTGTTGTAAAGCTGATTTGGTGGTGCTGAACTCTCTCAGCTTTTGCTTGTCTGTAAAGGTTTTAATTTCTCCATCAAATCTGAATGAGATCCTTGCTGGGTAGAGTAATCTTGGTTGCAGGTTTTTCTCCTTCATCACTTTAAATATGTCCTTCCACTCCCTTCTGGCTTGCAGAGTTTCTGCTGAAAGATCAGCTGTTAACCTTATGGGGATTCCCTTGTGTGTTACTTGTTGTTTTTCCCTTGCTGCTTTTAATATTTTTTCTTTGTATTTAATTTTTGATAGTTTGATTAATATCTGTCTTGGCATGTTTCTCCTTGGATTTATCCTATATGAGACTCTCTGCGCTTCCTGGACTTGATCGACTATTTCCTTTCCCATATTAGGGAAGTTTTCAACTATAATCCCTTCAAATATTTTCTCAGTCCCTTTCTTTTTCTCTTCTTCTTCTGGGACCCCTATAATTCGAATGTTGGTGCGTTTAATGTTGTCCCAGAGGTCTCTGAGACTGTCTTCAGTTCTTTTCATTCTTTTTTCTTTATTCTGCTCTGCAGTAGTTATTTCCACTATTTTATCTTCCAGGTCACTTATCCATTCTTCTGCCTCAGTTATTCTGCTATCGATCCCTTCTAGAGTATTTTTAATTTCATTTATTGTGTTGTTCATCATTGTTTGTTTCCTCTTTAGTTCTTCTAGGTCCTTGTTAAATGTTTCTTGCATTTTCTCTATTCTATTTCCAAGATTTTGGATCATCTTTACTATCATTCTGAATTCTTTTTCAGGTAGACTGCCTATTTCCTCTTTATTTGTTAGTTCTGGTGGGTTTTTATCTTGCTGCTTCATCTGCTGTGTGTTTTTCTATCTTCTCATTTTGCTTATCTTACTGTGTTTTGGGTCTCCTTTTTGCAGGCTGCAGGTTCGTAGATCCCGTTGCTTTTGGTGTCTGTCCCCAGTGGCTAATGTTGGTTCAGTGGGTTGTGTAGGCTTCCTGGTGGAGGGGACTAGTGCCTTTGTTCTGGTGGATGAGGCTGGATCTTGTCCTTCTGGTGGGCAGGTCCACATCTGGTGGTGTATTTTGGGGTGTCTGTGGCCTTATTATGATTTTAGGCAGCCTCTCTGCTAATGGGTGGGGTTGTGTTCCTGTCTTGCTAGTTGTTTGGCATAGGATGTCCAGCACTGTAGCTTGCTGGTCGTTGAGTGAAGCTGGGTGCTGGTGTTGAGATGGAGATCTCTGCGAGATTTTCGCTGTTTGATATTATGTGGAGCTGGGAGGTCTCTTGTGGACCCGTGTCCTGAAGTTGGCTCTCCCACTTCAGAGGCACAGCACTGACTCCTGGCTGCAGCACCAAGAGCATTTCATCCACACAGCTCAGAATAAAAGGGAGAAAAAATAGAAAGAAAGAAAGAGGATGTAATAAAATAAAGTAATATAAAATAAAGTTATTAAAATAAAAAATAATTACTACGAAAAAAATTTTTTAAGAAAAAAAAAAAACGGGCGGACAGAGCCCTAGAACAAATGGTGAAAGCAAAGCTCTACAGGCAAAATCTCACACAGAAGCATACACATACACACTCAGAAAAAGAGGAAAAAGGGAAAAAATTATATATCTTGCTTTCAAAGTCCACCTCCTCAGTTTGGGATGATTTGTTGTCTATTCAGGTATTCCACAGATGCAGGTACATCAAGTTGATTGTGGAGCTTTAATCCGCTGCTTCTCAGGCTGCTGGGAGAGATTTCCCTTTCTCTTCTTTGTTCGCACAGCTGCGGGGGTTCAGCTTTGGATTTGGCCCCGCCTCTGCGTGTAGGTCGCCTGAGGGCGTCTATTCCTGCCCAGACAGGATGGGGTTAAAGGAGCAGCTGATTCAGGGGCTCTGGCTCACTCAGGCCGGGGGGAGGGAGTGGCACTGAGTGCGGGGCAAGCCTGCGGCGGCAGAGGCCAACATGACTTTGCACCAGACTGAGACACGCCATGTGTTTTCCCGGGAAAGTTGTCCCTGGATCCCGGGACCCTGGCAGTGGCGGGCTGCACCGGCTCCCCGGAAGGGAGGTGTGGATAGTGACCTGTGCTTGCACTCAGGCTTCTCGGTGGCCGCAGCAGCAGCCTTAGCGTCTCATGCCCATCTCTGAGATCTGTGCTGATAGCCGCGGCTCGTGCCCATCTCTGGAGCTCCTTTAGGACACGCTCTTAATCCCCTCTCCTTGCGCACCAGGAAACAAAGAGGGAAGAAAAAGTCTCTTGCCTCTTCGGCAAGTCCAGTCTTTTTCCCGGACTCCCTCCCAGCTAGCCATGGTGCACTAACCCCTTCAGGCTGTGTTCACGCCACCAGTCCTCTCCCTGCGATCCGACCGAAGCCAGCCTCAGCTCCCAGCTCCCGCCCGTCCCAGCGGGTGAGCAGACAAGCCTCTCGGGCTGGTGAGTGCTGGTCGGCACCTTCCTGCCTTGCAGGAATCTCTCCGCTTTGCCCTCCGCACCACTGTTGCTGCGCTCTCCTCCGCGGCTCCGAAGCTCCCCGTTCCACCACCCGCAGTCTCTGCCCCAGAAGGGTCTTTCTAGTGTGTGGAAATCTTTCCTCCTTCACAGCTCCCTCCCACTGGTGCAGGTCCCGTCCCTATTCTTTTGTCTCTGTGTTTTCTTTTTTCTTTTGCCCTACCCAGGTACGTGGGGAGTTTCTTGCCTTTTGGGAGGTCTGAGGTCTTCTGCCAGCGTTCAGTGGGTGTTCTGTAGGAGTTGTACCACGTGTAGATGTATTTCTGATGTATCTACTGGTGTTGGAGGGTCTCCTTCAGAGGCAGGGGGTGGCTGTGTCTCACAGTGAGGACAAGGACACTGCCAGCAGAAGTTCTGGGAAGCACTCTTTGGCATGAGCCCTCCCAGAGTCTGCCATTAGCCTCACCAAAGAGGCCAGGTGGCTATATACATTTCTAATAGGTGGCAGTTTAATTACAGTTCCAGGATGTTTTTGTTTTCTTTCATATTTGTTTGGAAAGTGAGTGGTAAGTGATGATAGTCAAACTTTGAGTGATTTTCCATTTAAACTCTTTTTAAAAAGTTCTTTAAAAATTACCCTATACGTTTATATACTGTCTTCTAAAAATGTCTTTTATTCATTATCTGTTTTTTTGGTTTTTGTTTGTTTTCTGAGTCACACAATACTGCCCAGCGGCGGATAGAGGAATAGTTAACCTTCTTGAAATGTTCTTTTATTAGTATCTCATTATTTATAAATTAGATGGAGGAGAATTAACATTTTGCTTTGTAGCATCTTGTCTTCATCACTGATTTCTTTCTTTAGCAGTGTTTTGAAAATTATTAAATATCCAATACATACAAAAGGGTATTTATATATTTTGAGACACAGTAACTAGCAGTAACAAACACCATCACATAGCTTAAAGAACAGGTCAATACCAATATCTTTGCTCTTCCCTTTTTCCTACCAGCAAAAAATACTTGATGTTTGTTCGTTAATTGATGCCTCTTCTTCATAATTTTACTGCATGTGTATGTACTCTGAAAATAATGCATGGTTTTGCATATTTTTGAACTTTATACGAATAGAATCAAAATTATTTATTCTTTTACAACGTGCTTCATTATTTTTTCTCACTGTTGCATTCATGAGAGTTTGTGTTGATGCTGTAGCTATAGTTCCTTCATTTGTACTGCTGCAGTTCTGTTGTTTGAATATACTGCAATTTATTGATGTATTTTCTTGTCAGTGGGTATTTGTTTTCTGTTTTCTGCTAATGCAGTGAATGCTGCTGTAAAGATTTGTTATATATATTAATTACATAGTCAGCTTCAGTAGACAGTGCCAAACTATATTTTACAAAGTGGTTGTACTACTTTATATCCCACCCACTCTGATCTAGATCCTCACCAGTGGCTCATAATGTTAGACATTTTGTCAGGCTAGTTGAGGTAATATACCTCATTTATATTTTACTTTTCACTCTCATGATTATTAATGAAGTTTAGTGTTTATGTTCTGTCATCATCAGTGATATATATGTTCATCACTTTTGTTCATTTCCTCCTTGCCATTTGGATTATTTTGGTCTTTTTTTTTTTTAACTAATGGAGCTCTTTATAATATTTTAACACTAATCCTTTAGTTGTTTGAATTGTAAATATTGTCCTCAAGTTTGTTACCTGTTTTTTTGTTTGTTTGTTTGTTTTGCGGTACGCGGGCCTCTCACTGTTGTGGCCTCTCCTGTTGCGGAGCACAGGCTTCGGACGCACAGGCTCAGCTGCCATGGCTCACAGGCCCAGCCACTCCGTGGCATGTGGGATCCTCCCAGACGGGGGCACGAACCCGTGTCCCCTGCAGGCGGACTCTCAACCACTGCGCCACCAGGGAAGCCCCTGTTACCTGTTTTTACATGTAACTTTAATGTGTCTGTTCTCTTAGTTTTCATATCAAATTTTATTTTAATTAATTCACCCAATCCTTTGAAGAGGTATTATATTTACGTTGTCCAGAAAAAAGAAATTAAAATGTGTTCTGTTCCAGTCCTATAATCTGTCCTACTGTTCTTCACTCTAACAAATAACAATTCTTACTGGTTTTGCATCTTTCTAAAGTTTCTGTATGCATGTACAATTAGGAATATATAAGTTCTATCCCCTTTTATTTACATGGAATGTGGCATACCACACTCACATTTTACTCCTTGCTTTTTCTCATTTAACAATGTATTTTATAGCTATTCTCAAATCAGTATACAGAGAATACTTAATTTTTATAGATGAATAATATTTTATTTTTTTAATGTATCATAATTTATTTAACTATTCTCTCCATTGTTGAGAATCATTTGAGTTGTTTGCCATCTTCTGCTATTAAAACTAATGCTGTACAGATTAACCTGTACTTGTCATTTTATATTTATGCAAGTATATCTGTAGGATACATTTCCAGAAGCAGAATTACTGTTGGGTAGAAGGGTTAATGTATTTGTAATTTTTATAAATATTTCCAAATTACTCTCTGTAAGGACTGCACCAATTTACTTGTCCACCAGCAGTCTATGAGAGCTCCATGTTATTGCCTTCACAGGACAGTATTACCAAGCTTTTGAATTTTTGGCAATCCTATAGTTGAAAAATGATTTCTCAGTATAATTTAACATTCTCATATCAGTGAGGTTAAGCATTGTTTATTTAAGAGCTATTTGGTCTTTTTCTGTAAAAGAATTACTCATTTTTTTGGCTCAGTTTTTTGTTGTTGGGTTATTGGTTCTTTTTTTCTCATTGATTTTCTTTTTTCTCATTGACTTTTAAGAGCTCTTTATATTTTAGAAAAATGAGCCCCTTGTCCGTGTTGAGTTGCAAATATCTTTTTTCTTTTTTTCTTTTTCTTTTTTTGGAGTGTACAGTTTGAATTTAGTAGATACATAGCCATGTAACTACCACCACATTCAAGATAGGGAACCTTATAAATAATTTTCTCATGCCCTTTGATCCATTTTCCTAACTCTTTATCCAGGTAATCACTGGTTTTTGTCACTATGGTTCATCTCTTTTGAGTTTCTGTGTAAATGAAATCATACAATAACTAGTCTTTTGTGTTTGACTTTGTTTGCTTAGGATAATGGTTTTGAGATTCAAACATATTGTATATATAAATATTTTGTTCCTTTTTATTGCTGTGTAGTATTCCATAGTATGGCTTTTTCTTTAGTTTGTCTAGCTGTTTACCACTTAATGGATATTTGAGTTATACTTGCAGTTTTTGGCTGTTATGAATAATGATGTTGTGAACATTTGCAGACAAATCTCTGTATGTACTTAAATTGTCATTTCTCTTGGGTAAATACCTGTGACAGTTTGCTGGGTCATATGAGAAATGTGTGTATAATATTATAAATACTACTATGCTATTTTATGAAGTGTACCATTTTTCATTCCCATTAAGAATGCTCCACATCTTCATTATCATTTGATATTGTCTTGTTAACTTTAGCCATTCTACTGGGTATCTAGTAGTAATATCTCATTGTGGTTATACTTTGAATTTCCTTGATAATTAACGAAGTTGTGCTTTTTTGGCCATTCTTATATCTTCCTTTGTGAAATGTCTGTTCACAATTTTTGCCCAGTTTTATATTGGGTTGTTTGTTCTTTTGTACATAGTCTTATCATTGAAATTGTAAGTGTTTTATATATTCTGTATACAGTCGCTTTTTCACATACATGTTGCAAATATTTTCATCCTGTCTGTCGTTTGTCTTTTCAACTGTCTTTCAAAGGGCAGAGCTTTAAATTTTGATGATCTGCCTTTTCAATTTTTTCTTCATGGCTTATGCTTTTTATATTTAAGAAATCTTCTGTAACTGAAGTCACGAATATGTTCTATATTGTTCTTCTAGAATTAATAGTTTTAGCTATTATGTTTAAGTCTGTGATCCACTTTGGGTTAATTTTTGTGAATGATGTGAGGTAAGGATAAGGTCCCCTCCCCAACCTGTACAGTTATCAAGTTGTTCTAGCACCGTTTGCTGAAAAGACTGTCTTTTTTCCTATTGAATTATCATGTACCTTTGTCAAAGATCAGTTGACCGTAAAAGGCTAGGGTCTGTTACTAGACTCTATTCTGTACCATTGATCTAAATATCCTTATGCCAATATTATACTGTTTTGGTTACTATAACTTTATAAGTCTTGGAATCAGGTAATTTAAGTCTTTCAGCCTTGTTCTTCTTTCTCAAAATAGTTTTGTGTTCTACATCTTTTGCTTTTCTGTATTAATTTTAGCATCAACTTGTCAGTTTCTTAAAAAAAAAACAACTCATGGGCTTCCCTGTTGGCTCAGTGGTTGAGAGTCCGCCTGCCAATGCAGGGGATACGGGATCGTGCCCCAGTCCGGGAAGATCCCACATGCCGCGAAGCGGCTGGGCCCGTGAGCCATGGCCGCTGAGCCTGCGCATCCGGAACCTGTGCTCCACAATGGGAGAGGCCACAACAGTGAGAGGCCCGCGTACCGCAAAAAAAAAAAAAAAAAAATCATTAGAGTTTTGATTGGGGTTGCCTGAATCTATATATCAGTTTGGTTCATCTTAATATCCAGTTGATGGACATGATATATTGCTCCACTTATGTAGGTGTTTTAAAATGTTCTTTGTAATGTTTTATTGTTTTCAGTTCATAGGTATTAAAAATCTTTCACAAAATTTATTCCTATATATTTTGGTGCTCTTGTAAATTTTGATTATTCTTTGCTATTTTATATAAGACCAGAATTGATTTTTGTCTTTGTGTCCTGTGATTTTGCTAAATTTACTTATTAGTTCTAATAGCTTTTTTTGTAGATTCTTTAGGATTGTTATATATGATCATGTCACCTAAAATAAAGACAGTTTTATGTCTCCTCTTCATGCCTTTTATTTCTTTTTCTTTCCTTATTCCACTGGTAGGACCTTTAGTACAATGTTGAACAAAAGCGGTAAGGATGGATATTCTGCCCTTGTTTCTGTTTGTACATAGAAAGCAATGAGTCTTTTACCATTGGTAATAAATTTGATGAAGTTCCCTTCTGTTTCTCAGGCTATTTATAATGAGTGGGGCATTGATTTCTTTGAATGTTTTTTTATGTACCTACTCAAATGACCTTTGTCTTCTTTTTTATTTTACTAATGTAATGAATTATATTGGTTGATTTTTCTGTTAAACCAGCTTTCCATTCCTAGGATAAATCCTGCTTGGTTACGATACTGTTCCTTTATATAGTGTTAGATTCAGTTTGCAAAAATTTTATTTTACATTGATGTTCGTAAAGGATATTTGCCTGTAGTTTTCTTTTTTTGTGATGACTTTGGTTTTGGTAACAGGATAATACTGGCCTCATAAAATGAGTCAAGAAGTGTTTCTTCCTCCTTCTTTACTTTCTGATAGAGTTTGTGTTGTATTGGTATTATTTCTTTCTTAAGCGTTTGATAGGATTCATCAGTGAAGCCAGTGGGCCTGGAGGGTTTATTGTTATGAATGAAATTTTGTTAATTGGTATAGGACTATTCAAATGTTCTCTTTCACCTGGGGTCAAATTTAGTCATTTGTGTCTTTCAAGGAATTGTTCCTATTTTTAATTTGACTGGAGTAAAGTTATTTCTAATATTTCATTATTATTCTTTTAATGTCTGTAGGATCTGAAGTGATGTCTTGTCTTTCATTCTTCCTATTTTAAAAATTGAAGTATACTTGCCGCATAATATATTATTTTCAGATGTACAACAATAATTTGGTATTTGTATATATTAGGAAATGATCACCACAAAAAGTCTAGTTAACATCCATCACTACACATAATTACACATTATTTTTCTTGTGATGAGGACGTTTGAGATCTACTATCTTAGCAACTTTCAAATATGCAATACAGCATTATTAACTATAGTCACCATGCTGTAAATTACATCCCCATGACATTTATTTTATAACTGGAAGTTTGTACCTTTTGACCCCCCTTCATCCATTTGATAATTTTTGCCCTTTTTCTTTTTTCCCCCTGATAAACTAACTAGATATTTATCAACTTTGTTAATCCTTTCAAGAAATCAACTTTTAGTTTCACTGATTTTCTTTCTTTTTTTTTGTTTGTTCATTTTTTATTTCATAAGTTTTTTGGGGGGGGCTTTATCATTTTCTGCCTTATACTTGATTTTATTTGGTCTTTTTTTCTAATTTTGGATGGAGACATCACATCTTTAATTTTTAGATTTTTTTGTATTCTAATAAAAACATTTAAAGCTATAAATTCTGCTTTGAGCATTGCTTTAGCTGCATATCATGAATTTTGATCTTTTATTTTCATTATCATTTAGTTAAAAATATTTTCTAATCTGTTATTTCTTTGTTAGTTTATGGATTATTCAAAGTATGCTTTTATTTCCAAATATTTGGGCTTTCCTAGTTGTCTTATTGTTTCTGATTTCTAATTTAATTCTACCTTGGGCAAATATCATTTTGTATGATTTCAGACTTTAAGTTTATTGAGACTTGTTTTATGACCAAGCATGTGGTCTTTCCTGCCAGACAGACCATGTATGCTTGAAAAGAATATGTATTTTACCATAGGCATAGTTGGGTATAGTAGTATGTAAATAGAAATTAAGTCAAGATGATTAATAGTATTGTGCAGATATTCTTTGTTTTTACTGATTTTTTTCTGTTTGTTTTTTTGAGGGCCTATTTCTATTATTTACAGAGAAAGAGGTGTTAAATCTCCAAATATGATTGTGGAATTGTCTATACTACTTTTTTTTTTAATTAAAAAGTTTTTTTTAATTTTTGGCTGTGTTGGGTCTTCGTTGCTGTGCGCGGGCTTTCTCTAGTTGTGGTGGCTTCTTTTGTTGCAGAGCACAGGCTCTAGGCACACGGGCTTCAGTCGTTGCAGCACGCGGGCTCAGTAGTTGCGGCACGCGGGCCCTAGAGCGCACAGGTTTCAGTAGTTGTGGCACGCGGGCTCAATAGTTGTGGCTCTCAGGTTCTAGAGCACAGGCTCGGTAGTTGTGGCACACAGGCTTAGTTGCTCCGCGGCATGTGGGATCTTTCTGGAGCAGGGATCGAACCCGTGTCCCCTGCACTGGCAGGTGGATTCTTAACCACTGCACCACCAGGCAAGTCCCATATACTACTTTTAATTTTCAATTTTTGCTTCATTTAGACATTTATAATTTTTTGTCTTCCTTGTTAATTGATCCTTTTATCTTAAAATCTACCACATTTGATATTACTGTAGCCAGTGCCATCTTATGCTTTCTGTTTACATGGGATATCCTTCACCATCCATTTACTTCCAGTCTGTCTGTCTTTATTTTTAAAGTGTGTCTCTTGTAGACAGTGTATAGTTCTTCCTTTAAAAAAAATCACTGCCGACCATCTCTGTCCTTTAATTGAAATGTTTCGTCCATCTACTAAATGGGGTGGAGGAAGACTATCAACTCAATACCATTTAAACTGCTTCCTTAGAATAAGGTTTTTCATATCACGCTGGTAGTCTGTATTTAGGCCACTCGCTGTATGAGGTCTGAATTGAGGGATTTTTCCTTCTTTCCTGTGACTAACATGGAAGTCAAGTTAGACAATTTTCTGTTTTGTCTTTCTTTGTCTAGGGCAGACAGTTCACTTTCTTGCTAAGGGTGTAAGAGTTTCTTGTTGGAGTCCTCTTATTGGGCATGCCCTAGGCTTTGTCCTTTGTCCTTCAAACAAGAAGCTCAAGTTCTCTAGTTGTTTCTATGCCTATATCCCTCCGTTTCAGCCCAGACATCTATTTTGGCCTTTGTGGATTTATTTTACTCTCTTACCAACTCAGTAATATATTAGGTGCCTTTGTGCAAATTAGAAAAAGCACCCAGGCAAGTATAGTATGCTAGTATGGTGAGTAGAGTACAGGCTGGATTTCAGTCCCCGCTTGTCCCTTCAGTTCTTTTTGTAGATATGTGGTTGCCCTGTAAGCCTGTCTTATAGTGTTTTGGGGTTTTATTTATTTATTTATTTTGGCCTGATGACACAATGGCAGCCTTATATAATATCTTTTCTGATTCATTTTTTATATTCAGATTATTTTATAATTTGGTTCATGTTTAACCAACTACCTATAAAAATCACATTTTTTTGTTTTTATATCACAATTAGTGTTTCCTTCTTTAAAAGTAAAGAATTAGTAGTAACTTTCACTTCAGTGTGGTCAACCACTTGCTCTGAAAGGCCTTTGAGCTGCAGACAGTCAGATCCTGCATTGCTTGGCTTCAAATAAGTATATGAAATTTCTGAGGTTCCTCCTCCTCCAGTCTGCTCTCCTCCACTTCTCTGTCCCTCTCTCTTCTGACTACTTCCCCCTCAAAAAATGAACTTTAACCAGAATGAACTGGTGGGTAGCAAACAAGGGCAAAAAAGGCAGTGTTGCCTTTAAAGGCAAATTATCAATGATTAAATTGGTGGCAAAGCCTTAGGCTAGTAGCAAAGTCAGTGTACTGAACTTGGGATTCTTATATTAAGTTGGGCCCTTGAGAGGGGATATAGTGGTCTGAAACTGGTAGATCCCCTTGCCTTCCAGCAAAAAAGTAAATTAAAATCTTCTCTAAAGGATAGCAACCATACTTTAGTGCCTTAAGAATCCTGCAGATTAAGAGCAGTCAATTAGCTCTTCATGATTTAAAAAATAACCAGCACACAAACAACAAAACAAGGTACCATGACTGAGCACTAACAAAGACAGTGAATGGTTTATTTGATTTAGATCTCCTCAAGGACTTAAGATATTGGAATTTTATAGGAATATAAAATAATTATGTATGAAATGTTTAAAGGAAAAAGATAGAACTACACATGAGCAAACAAGAGAATAAAAAATGACCAGGCAGATTGAAGAAGACTCAGATGAAACTTACTATTGAAAAAGATATTTTTTGTGATCTAAAATTTAATGAATTTGTTAAACAGTAAGTTAGAGCCTGCTGAGGAAAGAATTAGAAAATTGGCAGTTAGATTTGAAGAAATTTTTAAGAATGTGGGGAAACAAGGAAAGTAACTGATTTTTTTTTTGAAAAACTGGTGAAGGATTTATTTTTCTATTTTTTATTTTTTAAATTTTTTTTGGCCGCACCTCAAGGCACGTGGGAATCTTTGTTCCCCAACCAGGCATCAAACCCGTGCCCTCTGGAAGTGGAAGCGTGGAATCTTAACCACTGGACCACCAGGCAAGTCAAAAGTAGCTATTAAAAGAGAAGTTAAAAGATGGAATGAAAAGGGCAGATATGTCAAATTGGATCCCAGATGACAGAATAGAGAGAATGGAACAGAAGCAATAATGGAAAACATCCTTTCTGAGAATTTTTTAGAATTAATGAAAGACATGCATCTGTGAATACAGCAAATCCAAAATGTACCAGTCAAAAAAAACAGCAGTTTAGTCAAACTGTGTAGCTTCGAAGACAGAAAATCTCAAAAACAGCTTAAAGAGTGTAAAATAGACCGAAAAACTCACTTCTCAACAGTAAAAATGTAAGCCAGAAGATTGTGGAATATTATTCACAAAAAATTGAGTCAAAGTAATGGCCATCGTATAACTGTATGTCAGCAAAAGTATCTTTCATGAACAAAGATACTGAAACCACTTTTGGACAAGTGAAAACAGAATTTTTACTACCAGTAGATCTTTACTGAGGTTCTTTATTAAAAGTTTTCATTAAACGTTCTAAAGATTATTTTTCAGGAAGAAGGGACATGATTCCAGAAGGAAGGAAAGGAACACACAGAAATTGGTAAACACACAAATCTTAACAAACATAGCCTTATATTTTTTAAAAAGTTATTGTTTTTAACTTGTGAAATTAAAAAAGAAACTACAATAAACAGTAGTACACGAGAGAGGGATGTGATAAGAATTTAAATTGTCTTAATGCCTTGTTTTATTTTGGAAGAGAATTAAGATGGTAAAATTTCAAGAGTAACAAAAATGTAAGATATGTGATTAACTTCCATCACACAGTAGAGGAAAAATAATGAAATAGGTAAACAAGCAAACTCAGTGTTTTAAAAAGCCAAGAAAAGAGAGACAAAAAGAAAGACAGTAATAGAAAATAAAATAGGAGCATTCCACATACATTATTAATCTAATAAACATAAATGAATTAAATTTACAATTAAGCCAGATTATAAAGTTGAATATTTTAAAAAATATTCCAGTGAGCCAAATGCCCATTATAAGAGACATACTCGGGGCTTCCCTGGTGGCGCAGTGGTTGAGAGTCCACCTACCAATGCAGGGGACACGGGTTCGTGCCCCGGTCTGGGAGGATCCCACATGCCGCGGAGCGGCTGGGCCCGTGAGCCATGGCCACTGAGCCTGCACGTCCAGAGCCTGTACTCCACAACGGGAGAGGCCACAACAGTGAGAGGCCCGCGTACCACAAAAAAAAAAAAAAAAAAGAGAGACATACTCAAAACTTTAAAACATAGAAAGTTGGAAGTAAAAGGATTAAAAATATGTGCTGTGTAAATACGAACCTAAAGGAAGTTGGGGTAGTTATATTAATATCAAACAAGACTGTAAGATAAAAAGCATTACTAGAACTGGAAATAATCGTTTGTATACTAAGAAGGTATAACAATTTCAAATATCTAGTACCTTGAAATAGTCTCAAAACATCAAGCAGGGGCTTCCCTGGTGGCTCAGTAGTTGAGAGTCCGCCTGCCGATGCAGGGGACACGGGTTCGTGCCCCAGTCCAGGAAGATCCCACATGCCGCGGAGCGGCTAGGCCCGTGAGCCATGGCCACTGAGCCTGCGCGTCCGGAGCCTGTGCTCTGCAATGGGAGAGGCCACAACAGTGAGAGGCCCCAGTACCGCAAAAAAAAAAAAAAAAAATCAAGCAAAGAATGGTAATCCTGTGGGAGAAATTGACATATGTACCATTATAATGAGGAGTTGCAGTACATTTCTGCAAATTATTGTTGATAAATCAAATATGGAAGTCAAAAGGATTTGAACAATATGATTAACAGACTTTATTGAATTGATGTATATAAAATGCTGGAACCAACAATTAGAAAATATTAATAGGACATGTGGCATGTTTTTAAAAAAATTGACCAAGAAGAACAAAGCTAGAGGCATCGTGCTTCTTGACTCTGAACTATATTACAAAGCTATAGTGATCAAAACGGTATGGCATTGGCATAGAAACAGATACATAAATCAGTGGAACAGTATAGAGAGCCCAGAAATAAACCCATGTCCACATGGTCAGTTAATTTATGACATAGAGCTAAGAATATACAATGGGGAAAGGACAGTCTCTTCAATAAATGGTGTTGGGAAAACTATATAGCCACATGCAAAAGAATGAAACTGGACCCCTATCTTACACCATACACAAAAATAACTCAAATCGATAAAAGACTTGAACATAAGACCTGAAACCATAAAACACCTAGAAGAAAACATAGGTTGTAAGCTTCTAGACGTTGGTCTCGCTGTGATTTTTTGGATTTGACACCAAACGCAAAGGCAACAAAAACAAAAATAAGTAAGTGGTAAGTGGGACTACATCAAACTAAAAAGTTTCTGCACAGCAAAGGAAACCATCAACAAAATGAAACGGCAACCTGCCAAATGGGAGAAAATATTTGTAAGTCACGTATCTGATAAAGGGCTAATATCTAAAATATGTAAAGAACTCCCACAGCTCAACAGCAAAAAAATAAACAACCCAATTAAAAAATGAGCAGGGGATCTGAATAGCTATGTTTCCAAAGAAGACATGAATGGCTTTCAGGTACGTGAAAAGGTGCTGAACATCACTGATTCTCAGGAAAATGCAAATCAAAACCACCAGGAGATATCAACTCATACCTATTGGAATGTCTGTTGTCTTAAAGACAAGATATAGCAACTGTTTGCAAGGATGTGGAGAAAAGGGAACCCTGTGCACTGTTGGTGGGAATGTAAGTTGGTATAGCCAATATGGAAAACAATATGGAGGGTCCTCAAAAAGTTAAAAACAGAACTACCATATGATCTAGCAATTCCACTTCTGAGTATTTGAAGAAAATGAAAATACTAACTCAAAAGGATATCTACACCCCCATGTTCATAGCAGCCTTGTTTACAATAGTCAAGACATTGAAGCAACCTAAATATCCATTGCTGGAGGAGTGGATAAAGAAAATTGTGTGTGTGTGTGTGTGTGTGTGTGTGTGTGTGTACACACATAAACATATATATGTAAAGTTATTATACGTTATATATATAGTATATAAGGAATATTATTCAATCATAAAAAAGAATGACATCTTGCCATTTATGACAACATGGATTGACCTTGAGAGCATTTTAAGTGAACTAAGAGAAAGACAAATACTGTATGATTTCATTGTATGTGGAATCTGAAAAACAAAACAAAACAAACTCGTAGATACAGAGAACAGATTGGTGGTTGCTGTGGTGGTGTTGGGGAGTGGGTGAAATGGGTGAAGATGGTCAAAAGGTATAAACTTCCAGTTATAAAATAAATAAATCATGGAGATGTAATATACAGCATGGAAACTATAGTTAATAATACTGTATTGCATATTTGAAAGTTGCTGAGAGAGTAGATTTTGAAAATTCTCACCACAAGAAAATAAAATTTGTGACTGTGTGGTGGTGGATGTTAACTAGACTTATTGTGGTGATCATTTCCCAATACATACAAATATCAAATCATTTTGTTGTATACCTGAAACTAATATGTTATATGTCAATTATATCTCAGTTTTAAAAAATTAACCAAGTATTAGTACATAAAGCAAGTCTCAACAAATTTCAATGACAGTATCATAGAGTGTAGATTTTCTTTAATTTAATTTAATTTGTGATTAAATTAAAACCAACCTGTAAAAATAACAAATTCCATAAAGTTGGTAATTTTATAAACATACTTCTAAGTAATTATGGAGTAAAAGAAGAAGTCTTAAGGAAATTAAAAAACAAAGAAAAGTGGAAATGCAACATGTTTGGAATTCAGTAGGAAATTTATTTCACAAAAACAAGAAAGGCTGAAATGTTGTGACTTAAGCACCCAAGTTGAGAGGTTAGAATGAGAGGAACAGATCAAACCCAAAGGAGAAAGAAGGAAACAAAGAGCAGAAATTAAGGAACTAAAAGACAAAGATTCAGTAATGTCAAAAAAAAATCAAAAGTTGGGCTTCCCTGGTGGTGCAGTGGTTGAGAGTCCGCCTGCCGATGCAGGGGATACGGGTTCATGCCCCGGTCCGGGAAGATCCCACATGCTGCAGAGCGGCTGGGGCCGTGAGGCATGGCCGCTGAGCCTGCGCGTCCGGAGCCTGTGCTCCGCAACGGGAGAGGCCACAACAGTGAGAGGCCCGCGTACCGCAAAAAAAAAAAAAAAAATCAAAAGTTAATTCTTTAAAAGTACTAATAAAATTGACAAAGCTCTCATGAGATAAGAAAAGAGACTTCACAAATAACATTAGAATCAAAAGGGGAAATACAATTACAGATACAGCAGAGGTTTAAAAGATAAAATTATACGTAGTATTTTTTGAAGTCAACAAATTAGAAAACTCGAAATTAGTAAATTCCTAGAAAAATAACTTAAAATCAACACAAGATTTTTTTAAAAAAATACCAGAAGTCGAAGAAGATATTTGCAATACATACACACACACTAACCCAAGCAAGGATCACCATCTAGAAGAACCTGGAAATAAATCCTAGAAATCAATAAAACAAGCAATTCTGTAGCGAAATGCTCAATAGATACAAATAAGCATGTCACTACTCATAAGAGAAAGGGAAATCAAGGCACATGAGATACCATTTTACTTCAGTAGCTTGGCAAAAGTAAATCTTACAGGAGAATGTAGATCAAAGGGAATTTTTACATCCTTCTGGTAGGAATATAAAGTATAGTCACTTGGTAATAGACTGGAAATCACTTTGGTGTTATCTTGAAAAGTGGAACATTTGAATACCTTCTGACCTGGCACTTCCACTCTTAGATATGTCCTTTAGAAAAGCTCTTCTAAACAAGAGGACATGGTGTGAGTATGTTCATAGCCTTAATGTTATTAAAGGCAAAAAAATGGAAAAAGCTCAAATGTCCATCAACATGAAAATGGATAAACGGATCATAATATAGTTATACAATGGAATATTATATAACATTAAAAAATGAACTACAGATATACTTAAAGATGAATTTCAGAACTAATTAGTGGAAAAAAATTTTTTTCAGAAAGCTATATATAGTATGAAATGCTTAATAAAGCCCCGAAACAAGTGAGACTAAAAATATATTGTTTAAAAATATATCTGTAAGTGATAAAACAAAAAAATGTCAAGAAAATATTAAGCATCAAATACAGTCATGGTTACTTCTAGGGTGAAAGGTAAGGGGGGAAGCTAGGTTTGGGGTATGGAGGTAGGTGTGACAGTATTGGTAATGCCTTGGTTGTTAAATTGGATAGGGGGTTCACAGGAGTTTGTTTTATTATACAGTCATCCCCTGTATCTGAGGTTTCTGCACTTGCTAATTCAACCAACCACAGAAAATATTCCCCCCAAAATAAAATTCCAGAAAGTTCCAAAAAGCCAAACTTGAATTTGCCATGTGCCAGCTACTGTTTACTTAGCATTTACATTGTATTTACCTAGACTTTACATTGTATTAGGTTTATAAGTAATCTAGAGATGATTTAAAGCATATGGAGGTTATGAATAGGTTATATGCAAATACCATGCCATTTTATATAAGGGACTTGAGCATCTGCAGATTTTTGTATCCATAGGGATCCTGGAAATAATCCCCTGTGGATACTGAGGGAAGACTGTACTTTATATACATTACATATATTCTTTCATATGTATCAAATATTAGTTACAGTGTAAAAAGATTCAGTTGTAAAATCAAAGACTTGTTTTCCTACAAAAGGGTATTGGAAGAAAGTATAGCTGTTCTAAGATACATGAATGGAATTAACTGAAATGTAATAGTTTATTGGTATTAAATAGGTCTATCTATTGAATAATATGTCAGACCTGATTCTTTTTTGTTTTTTGTTTTTGTTTTTTTTGACTGCGTTGGGTCTTCATTGCTGCACGCGGGCTTTCTCTAGTTGTGGCGAGCGGGGGCTACTCTTCGTTGCGGTGCGCAGGCTTCTCATTGGGGTGGCCTCTCTTGTTGTGGAGCACGGGCTCTAGGCGTGCGGGCTTCAGTAGTTATGGCGTGTGGGCCCAGCAGCTGTGGCTCACGGGCTTTAGAGCGCAGGCTCAGCAGTTGTGGCACACAGGCTCAGTTGCTCCGTGCCATGTGGGATCTTCCTGGACCAGGGCTCGAACCCATGTACCCTGCATTGGCAGGCGGATTCTTAACCACTGTGCCACCAGGGAAGCCCCAGACCTGATTCTTGACTAATACAAATTCAGGGAGTTTTTGTAGTTGTAGTTTTAATAAAACATCATTTCAAAGTTTCTAATATAATGCCTGATACATGGAAATGTTTAATAGATACGTTTTTTTCCTTTCTTCTAGTCAAAAGGTTAGTGAGAAGGAGTCTGTCTTACCCTTTAAAAATATCTGTGGTCTATTCAAAGATAATTGTTTTATATTATGAAAAATGCCTAGTGTGGTTCTAGTTTGTACTGCTGTATACGGTAGTGTTCAATTTCTTTTGTGTAAAGACCTCAGTTAGTGTTGAACAAAGAAAATTATATGCTCTCGTTATGTGTGCTTTGATTTAGATGCTTAATGGCTTTTAATGTTACAAAATAAGTTTATTATTATATTATGATCTCATTTGTATTATATTGTCTTGCTCTTCCATATTCGTGGTGATATGGTCATGGTTTACGAAAACAATAATCCCTAAGAAATAGGTCATTAACAGTAGTTAACAATTATTTGTGATCTAGGGTAATGACTGATTTCTTTGGGATTATTGCAGTTATAAACCATAATTACAGATTATTATAGCAATAATTATCTTGTTAAAGGAAAAAATGTTCTGTTCTTGAACAGCTGCTAAAACAAGTGCCCTGAACATTTCAGACTAAATCGAAAAATGAAAAACTATAATGGAAATGTAATCTAAGATGAGATTTTTTTAAAAAAATTATAGATATGAAACTCATGTATAGGATATTTAAATTTCTAAATGCAATTTAGATTTATGGCTTTACATGGTTCTTTAAAGTTTGTGGATATAATTCCGTAACCAATGTAACTTTTTAACATCTATTATTCTAAATGCTGTAACTCTAGTATTCTATTTTAGGGTAAGGTTTAATGTGTATGAGAAATATCACTCATTCAGTGAAATAGGAAAATTGTATTTGATAGATTAATTAAAATGCCTTTATATTTCATTGCATTGTTCATTTCTAACACTAATCCTAATTTATTCAATTAGTAGTTAATTTTTAGGGTTAAAAATTCCTGCTTTTCTGTCTCGTACAATAGAAATCACTGCTTTCTAAAACAGGGAAAGAGTAAGTATACATCCTACTTCTCTCTGAATAAACTTCCATAAAAAATTTACCATAATTTTAGAAAAAATGTTCACAATTGATCACATGCTATCTTTGCATAGCATTCTTTGATATCAAAGCCTTAATTTCAAGGTCACAAAATAAAATGAATTAAAGAATAAGAAGTTAAAATTTGAGAAATTCTTGTCCTATATTTAGTATTTATTATTAGACAGTGATATTCATCACACTGCATTGAAAAATCATTTTTCAATTTTCTCTCTCTCACCAGGTTCAGTCTGTTGGGCATAGGGTCTCTCTCTCCCTTCTCACCCTGCCTCATACATATTTAGTTATATCCTGGTGGACAGAACGTGGCACATAGTAGATATTCAGCAAATGAATTTTCTGAAAATTCTTGAGAGTTTTTTTCAGTTCAGGGTTTTTGTTTGTAGACACAGCTAACTGTAAGTAGCTTTAACTGCAACAAACCTCTTTGGTAGAGAGGGAAGAACTTAAAAATTCTTAAATATTGTGTGACTTCATTTTCTTGAGCAGCTTTAAAGTAAAACTTAGAATGGACATATAAATATTCCATATTGATATGTTTTATGGCTTTTGTAGCTATGATATAGAAGAACTAAAAACAGTATAGCTATTTAATAATAATAATAATATTAGCCAACATTTAGTCAGCCCTTGTAGAAGGAATTATTATGAGTACTTTACATGCAGAATACCATTCAGTGCTGTCAGAAGCCTATGAGTCAATTATTATTATCATTTCATATTTATAAATGAGGCAATTAAAGCCAAAAAGATTGAGTAACAAGCATAATAAATAGTAGAGGCAGAATTTGAATCCAAGTTGTGCTCTTGGTGGCTAAATTGTACTGCCTCCATTTTTAAATATTGATCTTCCAACACAGAAATATAAAAGTTACCTGTATAATTGGTTTCTGTTTTCAAGATGGCTTGTTTTATGAAGAGCTAGTAGGCAGATGTTTCTACATTTACATTAGTTACAAACTCCAAAAGTAAGTTTGCTTATTTTAAATTCAACAAATGTTAGTTTCATGTGTCACATATACTTGGTTTTAGGGTGGCTGGTTTGGGAATCAAAAGAAGTGTGAACACCCTAGAAATGATCCCAAAGGGAGATGCAGTCTCATCTGTAGTAAAAATCTGGGAGACAGGTAGAGAACAGTCAGGATTAGGAATTAAAATGTATTAAATAAACACTTAAGAGGTTGTTGGATCATCAAGGTCTGTCTAGCTGATTGACCACTGTGTTGTTTAAGTACTTCCTTTAATCAGTCTTGAGAGGAAGTGGTACATATCTCATAATGGTATGAGAATGGACTCTTAGAAATCCATTGCCTATATTTGAATCATATACTTCTTAATAGGGGTTTGTGACACTAAATAAATATAGGTACAGATAATACATATAATGTTTAAAATAGTACTTAGTGCATGTTAAGTACTGTTTAAATGTTTGCTATTATTTTTAGTAATAGTGAAGCTTACTTTAAGCAAAATTAGTATCTAAGAATCTAAATAGATAAAATATATAAAGAAGGTTATTATTTAGATTTAAATAATATTTTTCATTTTGAGAAATAATTTGCAGTAAGATATTTTAAAAATAATGACTCTCATAGGGCAGGTAAGTTATTATACTACATTCACCAAAGATTATGGTCACAATGTTTTAGATTCATATCAATTATATAAAATGTGTATGCCCCACACACATTGGAGCACAATCTATTGATGATAACCTTTGTAAGATTCTGAGAAATACAGTCGATTCTCCTTATTTGGTATTTAATGTTCTATAAAGTTTCTGTGAACACTGAATTAGCAAATATTAAACCATTGCTCCTAGGGGAAATACAGGTTGGGTTCCTGCAGGCTTCTGGTCACATTTTTGTCAACTGATCAACATATAACCTTGTGTTATGTATTCCTGCTTAAAGATACTTTACATTAATATATATCATTGATTCGTTAACATTGAACTCACAGCCAACAGCACTACAACCCATGCCTGGATGAAGCTTAACACGTGTTATTTTCTCTACAAGGTACATAATAGCTTTTTTTTTTTTCACTTAGGAACACTAGGCAACACATTAGCACTACTCTTGTTGACGATTTTAAACAGTAAAATTATAAACAAGGAGCACAAAAGTGCAAAAACAATGTGATACCAGAAAGGGATACTTAGCTGTTTATAGTATGAGAGATGAAACAATAAAGCAGATTGTTGCTTTGTTTTACCTAATCTTGGAATGTGAACATTGGGCAACTTAAATTATTTGCTGTTCTGCATCTGTCCATGAATGATCACAAATTTTGATTTGGGGGATTAGAAATAAATTTTACCAAGTGGATGAATTTGCAAATAGCAGGATAGACTAAATCATACCTTGCATTGAATGTGCGTTAAGAAGCTGCTTTTATTTAAGCAATAGAAATGTAACTACCATTAACATTCATTTTTAATAACGACTCTACATTTTAATGTTTACTAACTTGATAATAAGCTGTTAACTTCTTCTTGCCTGGTTCATACTGTATTTTCTATGTAATGATTTCTTAATTCAATAACCCATGTCTATTTGATAACTTATGTATGCCAGTCACTGTTTCAGGCTCTGGATATGCAATAGACAGCCAAACAGAAAAAATAACAGCTGTCATGCAGTGTACATTCTATTGGAAGAGACAAGTAACAAAGCAAGATAAATAATAAAATATATATTATGTTAGAAAGTGATAAGTAAAATTAAAAAAATAATGAATCAGGAAAGGTGGATATGAAATGTTGGCAGATTGTATTCTGGTTATCTTTTGCCCAAAACTTAGTGGTTTATCAAATAACAATTTGATATGAATTGTATGAATGAATGAATCATATGGTATGTGAATTATATTTCAGTAAAGTTGTTTAGGTGATAGGTTCAAGTGAGTGGAGGTTCCCAGTAGAACAAAGGATTGTTGGAAGATTCATTTTTGTAGATATTGAAATCATAACTGGTTATGATAAAAAAAATACAGTTGGAAAGAGTGGCAGTGAAGCAGCAGCTAACACGGTCAAAAAAATAAGGAGTAACAACCGGAAGGATAGTAGATAATTGCAATAAGAAAGAGAATTTGGTAGTATGATGACATAGGATATAAAGCTGAGTGCTTTTAAAATGGAGAGAAAGGGGCTTCCCTGGTGGCGCAGTGGTTGAGAGTCCGCCTGCCGATGCAGGAGACAGGGGTTCGTGCCCAGGTCTGGGAGGATCCCACATGCCGCGGAGCGGCTGGGCCCGTGAGCTGTGGCCGCTGAGCCTGCGTGTCCGGAGCCTGTGCTCCGCAACGGGAGAGGCCACAACAGCGTAGAGGCCCGTGTACTGCAAAAAAAAAAAAAAAAAAAAAAAAAAAATGGAGAGAAAGGAGACTGTTCTGGAGGTAAAAATGAGGAACATCAAGTGAACATCTGGGTTCAAGGCCCAAGTTACAAGAGGTGTGGAAGAGAAATCAGCTACCACTTGAGAGGGTCCACAGAAGGAAGCGGGGTCATCAGGGGAGAGCATTATGTTATTAATAGGCATTTATATTGATCATAAAATACATTTCAACTGCATATGGTAACAATATTGCTATCTTCAGTTTCCTCCATGGGCCTTTTTTTCTGTTACTTTTTTTCACTAATTATACATATCTTGAAGCTTGAGTCTGTTTTATGAATTACTTGATCAAATTAGTGTTCTGTTTTACATTGGTAATGTATAAGGCTACATACTTAAGTCAGTTATGATTTATTTATGGCTTTGTGATAGGTTAAGGGATGTGGATACTTACCAGGTTATATTTCTGCCTTACAGGAAGTTTGCCACCTCAAGAGGCTTATGTCTCTCCAGAAGTTTGAAGGAATTGTTGATTAGTTGTAGTGACTGGTAGAATCCACAGGAATATAGGAAGAATGTGTTTTTCTTCCCACATTTATTTATCCTTCCTAGGTCTTCCAACAAGCATGGGCAGTCTCTTTTCAATACCTTATAAAAAGCACCTCAGTTCACTTGAAAAAGTTTCCCAATAGAGAAAAATAATTGATTTTAGTATTATAAAATAGCCGGCTCATCTTTGAAAAGTCAGTCCCCAAGATTAGCATAAAGTTTCTTTTTAGAAAAATAATTGGTTTGTTAATTATTCATAAATGTCTCAAAAATCCTGGAGAATTTGATACATAGATCAACGAATCTAGAGATGTGAAGTAATGTGCCTAAACAAAAATTATTCAATAAATACCTCCATTTCTAAACTAGTCAGTCTTGGCTGCCCCCAAAGTAAGATTTCTGAAAACTATAAGGCATTGCCATTTGTGCCACTGTTGTAAAGTTATTTAGTCCTTTGCTACTACTGCCTGTGAGGTTAATCTGGTTGTCAAACAATGTAATTCGCATAGTGAAAATTTTGGATTTTTTAAAAATTATGCATAAACATGTAAAGGGAGTAAATGTATTACCATCCATTATCTTCCAAGCCTGGGCAATTTTTTAAATGATCAGACTGGTACTATCATGATATTGACTATTCAGAGGAGGTACTGGTCATTGGATCATACTGGTACTTAATAACAGCCCTTGATGTTGACATAACATTTGGTGTTTTGTTATCAAGTTTATGTTAATCAAATCTTCATGGTAGATATTATTTTCTCCATTTTGCAAATGAAAATCCTAAGCCCTAAAGAGGTAAGTAACTTATGCAAGATCACATAGCAGATTGGTAGAGCTGGGATTCATAGTTGTATCTGGCTCTAAAACGTGTCATTTTCACTATTATACTACCTTGGTGAACTTAAAATCCAACTCTTCACTCTGTCAAGAACTGAGTTCACAGTAGTTTATCACTTGTGTGGAAGAACTTTTGCTAATTTTAGAATATTGTGAAAAATAAGCTTTATTTCTATCAATACTTCCTAAACGATTTTTTCCTTGTTATATATTAGGACGTCTTGCCTGGCTGGTATACTTGGTTGGGACAGTTGTTGGAGGAAGATTAACATATATCAGTACAGATGAACATGATGCTATGGATGGAGAATTATCCTGTCGGTAAGTAGTAGCCATATAATTTACAGAAATTTACTAAGTACTTAGAAATTTAGTTACTGAGCTGCTATTATGAGCTAAAGCATTTTGTACTTGGCCTTTTGGAGAAGGTATTATTTTCCTTTTTACTGATGAGAAAACCAAGGCTTAAGTGATTTGTAAAAGTCATATCTCTAATAAGTAGTATAGTCAAATATATTCATATGAATAGTATGAGTAAGCTGGTTTTCCATATATTTTAATTCATTTTTAATAACATCTTTCTTTATAACAAAGTAATACATGTTTTTGTTGAACACTAAAGATTCAAATGAAAAGAAAGTTATATATTAATTTGGAAATAAGTACTGTCATTTGGTAAAGATCTTTGAGTCTTTTTAATTAATGTTTGAGAGTATATGTACATTACATGTGTATTTTTCAACTTTTTGTCAACAAAAGTTATACTATAATATTGTTTTGTAAACTAAAATGGGGATACTAGTACTATATCAAATTCATTTTGGGCTGTTGTAAGGATTAAATGAGTTAATAATTTTAAAATAATTTTAAAGTGCTTAGGACAATGCCTGGCAAATAGTAAGCACTATATTACCAAAAAAAACCCCCAAATAATTCTTTTTTAAAAACTCAAACATAATAATTATTTATCTAGACATGACATATTCTAAGCTATACCATAATTTAAATAGGTCCTTGCTCTGAGAATTTTAGGTTGTTTCTCAATTTTTCTTTATTATAAAGGTGAATATTCTTTTAGCTATATCTTTATGTAGATCAAAATAATTTTATTAGAGTTAAGTCCTAAAAGCTGAATAGCTGGTTGAATAGTATATAGCATTTTAAAGACTTTCAATACACATTACCAAATGGCCTTCTGGAAAAGTTGTACCAGTTTATCCTCTGAATCCAAAGACCATGAGAGGCTATTGTGTTTTTTTTTTGTTTTTTTTTTGCAATTGAATGCTAGGTGATAGGATTCTTATCTTTGCCAGTTCATAGGTAACTGATGTCTCATTTTAATTTGTATTTCTTTGTTTACAAGTGGTGTCAAACATTCTTTTCCATTCCTTTTCTTGCCATTTCTATTTTCTCTTTGTGATTTTTTATTATATGTAGATTGTATCATTCACCTGGTTTTCTTTTATGATTATCTTTCCTAATCTATCCGTAAGAACTCAGTATATATCAGTATATATCAAAGATTGTAATATTTTGCTATTCATTTTGAATACATTTTCTCCATATGTTTTAATTTGTTTTAGAAATTGCTTTTTTACTGGCTTTAAATATTTATATATTAAGATCTATGAATTTTTTCTTTCATACTTTTTTCAATGCTCATGTTTAGAAAGGTTGTTCCACACCTGGATAATAAAAATATTCTGCTATATTTTCTCCTGGATCTTTTATGGTTTCAGCTTCTTATATTTAATTTTTAATATATCCAACATTTATTTTGTTATGTACTTTTTCGAAAGTTTCCAAGTGTTAACCAGTTAATGTCAAACCCCACCCTCTACTGATTTGAAATGCTGCATATATCTTACACAAAATTCTCATGTCTTTTTTAGGCCTTTCATTCTTCTCCACTGATCTTGGAAGTCTATTAGTACACCACTATCACCCTACTGAAGTCTTTAGTGTGATATTCTCCCTCATTATTATTCTTAAATATATTCCTAACTGTTTAATAAATTTGTTGCCATTTTGAATAGAGATTTCTCTCTCATTTCATACCCTTTTCAACCTTTAAACTACCTCATTTCAATGAACTTTGAATCTGAATGGAACAAATATTTTTAGTTTTTCCTAAGATTTATTATTTCCAATATCAAACCACTTTAAAATATGACTGGGGCGGGCCTCCCTGGTGGCGCAGTGGTTGAGAGTCCGCCTGCCGATGCAGGGGATACGGGTTCGTGCCCCGGTCTGGGAGGATCCCATATGCCGCGGAGCGGCTGGGCCCGTGAGCCACGGCCGCTGGGCCTGCGCATCCGGAGCCTGTGCTCCGCAACGGGAGAGGCCACAACAGTGAGAGGCCCGCATACCGCAAAAAGAATAGAAAAAAAAAAAAAAAAAAAATGACTGGGGCATTCTCAAAATGCTTTGATTAATTTTAAACCAAGTGAACAATTTACTTCTGTACCATCTTTTAATATAACATTACATATTTAGTAAAGTGGGAATTAAGAATAATTCTTGCTATAGTTAGTTTGATTTTTTTTTAATGTTTTCATCATCAAGTAGAGAATTTCCCACTGGCACTATTTTCCAAAAATATATATATAACAGGAAATAAACAAAAGTATCTGCCAAGTAGAAAATTTTAATTTTTTCTTTAAGTGGCAAACATATTTAGCTCTAAGTAAGATTTGTTTTGTGTTTAGCCTGTTTTCCCTAGGAAACAAAGTCTTAGTTGAAGTTTATGGGCTAAGATTTTTTTGTGGGGTGGGGAAAAGGATACATTTTCAGTGAAGGAAGAATGAAGGAAAAGTGAGTAAAAGATAAAACAAGTTAGGTGTTGATTAGTTGATGAAAATATTGCGACCAGAGTTCCTCGGGAACCTATTCCTGTATTACCTCTAGGAGCAGTGGTTCAGTATTTGCTAATTCAGTTTTTACGGCCATTTTACAGCATATAACTACCATAAATAATGAGAATCAACTATAGAAGGTGGTGCATTACACACCTGGTTGCTCACTTTTACAGGTTTCCCCAGAGACCACATGGAACAACTGTGCTTCAAAGCAGTCCATCTTGGTGTGGGGGTGGGGGATGGGGACTAAGGGCAAGTGGTTTATCTGTTGACTTATTTCTGCATCCCATTTTTTTAGTGGTTGAAATCTACTCCCGGAGTGTTTAACTTTTCCATACTTCTTAGTTGTGTTCCCTGGCCTCTTTGAGGAGCTGCTGGGGAAGCCAGAGCTACTATTGGTCCTGTTGGTTGGAGGTAGGGGCTGGCTGGAGCTATGGTAGGCCTTTCCTCCCCCTGAGTGAGGATTTATAACTGCAGTATCTGTGTGAGTCTTTACTGGGGCTGCAAGGCAAGTGGTTGAGCCCAGGGACAGGAGGAGAGGTGGTGGTGGGGTTGGTGGGGGGTTAAACAGGGCCGAGCAGATTCAAGGTGGGGTATGTACCAGGACTTACATAATTTGCCTAGAAAAAACATAAATATATGTGTTTTAACATACTGAGATTTTAAATAAGAATGATGTTATATGTAAAATTTTAAAATATCAATTTCACATGGAGAAATTCCAGGTAACTGGAACTGTCATACTGTTGCCTTCTGGTGTTGTTATATGATAACCTTTTTAACTCCTGGGAGGACACTACCAAATTAGAAGTTGAGAAGCTCCTGCCAAAAATCTATGTGTTATTTTATCAGAAAAAGGTTGATATTCATAAAACCTTTCAATATTGTGATAATGATATTTAAAACATGTTACTTTAACATTTTAAAATATGCTGCTTTAACTTAGCAAATAAGTATATTTGTGCTCAGGCCACACAATTCTGATTAAATAAAGATAACTTTATAGTCATTTCAGTTTCATTCATCATGACCAGAATGTAAACCTCTTGAGAGATTTCCCAGGGATTTTGTCTTATCCTGTATCCTCTCTAATTTGCTGGTGGCTGCTTCTTTTCAGCTCATTCCTCTCAGTTAGGCCACCCTCTGTTTCTGTGTCTTCATGTTGCTCTCACCTGTTCATCTCTCACTCATTCCTCATTATTCATTGAAGACTTTTGCAGCTAGCTCAGTGTTTTGCTCTCTGCCCCAAACCCTGCTGTGATATAGATGACCTCAACTTCTTTCCCATCTGGTAGTGTTGCTTCCTCTTCTCTACACAAGAAACTTCCAGTGGCTTCCTGTCACACGTGAAACAAGTTCCAAATTCTTGTCATAGCCCAAAGTGTACTGTGCTACTTCTCTGACCTTATTTCCTATCCCTTTTCATTCAACTCAGCTACATACACTGACCTCCTTGCTATTGAGTATTACCAATATGTTTTCACTTTAGGGCCTTCACGCTTCTCTTCTGCTAGGAATGCTTTCTCCCAGATGTTTATGTAGTACTCCGTCAATCTGGACTGTACCCAGGTGTCTCTACCTCTTTTGACCTCCCTATCCAAAATAACATCCTTACCCTACTTTATTTTTCTTCACAGTACTTATTACCTCTTGATGTTTATTTGTTTATTCCACTAGAATAGGGAAAGAAAAAGCTTTATCTGCTTTGTTCACTGCTGTATCTTTATCTCATCTGCCTGGCAAAACCTAAACTCTGAAGGAATTCAGAGTTTTCTCTTAATTTGTCGAGTGATAAAAGAAATCGCACACTTCTTTAGATAGGTACCATTGCCAACTAAGATATCTTTTTTTTTTTTTAACCTTAACTGAGCCCTCAGCATGGCTCAGTGATTTGTGTTATTTTAGTAATTCTTATCTTCTGACTTCCAAACACTTACTAAACTGTTTTCCTTGCATGTTTTGTCCCACATGTACCTCTAATTCAGTGACTAAGCTTAAACTCATCTCTTCCATCCACTCCCGACCCTGTCTCTCTTTGTGTGTCTCATCAGTGTCCACTCAATTGCCTAGGCTTGAATCCTGGGACTTCTCCTTAACTTTTTTTTTCTCTCACCAGCATCCGTATAGTCATCAAATTCTGTCACTTCTACCTTCTGCTTATCCCAATTAGTCCAGTTATTTCTATTACCCTTGCTGTTTTAACTCCTTTCATCATTTGCCCGGATTCATGCTACAGTTTTATGTGGGCACCACCTCTCTGGCTTTCTAAAATAAAGATTTGATTATGTCTGTGCTTTGCTTAAAGTCTGCAATGACTTTCCTTGCTACTGGGATTAAAATCAATGTGATTTATCAGGCTCTTCATAATCTGGGGCCTGCCTGTCTCAGTAGCCTCATCTCGTGCCACTGACTCTCTTATAGCCGTATAGAACTTTTTTCAGCTCTTAAATGAGCCGTGCTTCCCGCCCCCCCCCGCCCCCGTTTAGAAAGCTGCACATGCTTTCCCCTTTCTCTTGACACTCTCTGCTCTGTTCCATCCTAGAATGTTAGGAACTCTCGCTAATTTCTTTGTAGTGTTTATTATAGCACTTGTCATTCCTTATTCTAATTACTTGCATAAGCTATAGATTTCTGGAGGACTGGGAATATATATGTTTTGCTCAGTATTGTATTCTGAACTCCTAATATATACCTGCCATATTGTAGGCCCAAATATTTGTTGACTGAATAAATACTTACGGAATTGGATATTAAGGGGAATATAAAAGAATTGATTATCCAAACATTCATTTCTTTATACTTGAAATGGTGTACATATACTTGGATCAAAATTATTTAATATTTATCGTTTTATTCCCTCCATGCTCCAAAGATAATTTAAGATAAAGGTAAAAATAAATGTAGGACAATAAATTGAAACACAAGCGAATATTGTATATACAATACAAGCTTTGGTCTTATGCACTTATTAGAGGTGGCCACAGATCTTTGAAGGACACTGTGGCAGAGACTACTAGTTGTCTTGTATCTCTTCTTTCCTTCTTCTGCAGTAATAGAATACCTGAAATGTTTTGCTGGGCATTGGCCACCTGAATAAGACTAGATTTACTAGAATCTCTTGCAGCTAGTTGTGGTTAAGTGATTATGTTCTGGGCAATTGAATGTAAGTGAATGTGGTACGTGTAACATACATGCACATGGGTGGAGCTGAAGAAGCCATCTTAGACCATAAAGTGATTGGGTGAGTGGAGGCAAGTGTAACAACAAGATGGAAGGAACCTGAGTCCCTGATACACCGTGGAGCACCAACTAGTCCTAGAGCATTGCCTTGAATTTTTTTTTTGCTTGAGAGAAAAATAAACATCTATATTGTTTAAGCCATTGTTTTTGGATTTCAGTCACTTGCAGCTGAACTTCTTGTACGACTGTCAAAGCTTATTTGACAGATGGATCATGTACCCTTCTGGGAACTCTTTCCTACTCTCCTGCCGGGGATTGTTGGGGTGCCTTTGCAATTCATATCAAGCTAGTGATTTGCATTGCCTCTTAGGCAAATGCAAATCACCAGCTTGATATGAGTTGTAAAGGCACCCCAACAAACTTGGCTATTGGTTTCATGTCTTCCTCAGATTTTTGGAAGATATGTTATTAAAAAGAAATAAAAGTAAACAAGCAATTGCATAGAATCAACAAAGAACCAGAGTAAGAAAAAGGAGGTCCTACTCATAAAGAATTTAAAAGCAGGATATGCTTTAAGTCACTTAAGAAATCACCTGGATCCAAAGATGAAGTTTGGTGTATCTATTTATTTAACTAAAATTTACTTCAGGAGTCTGTGCATTCACAAGTACACAGAGTTTAAAAGTGAGCTTTGTCCCTCCTTTCAAAATCAAAGAATAAACACATCTTTTTAGGAAAAACAAACAAACCTGGTTGACTCATTCTTAAACTTGATCTTTATAAGCTTTCCTTTATGAATTTTAATAGCATTAAAGATATTTAGTAAGTGAAGTTACTTTTAAATAAGTAGCTTAATTTAGGAATTAATAACTATAAAAATGGTTACCAAAATATTATTTCATAACACTTTGGCAATAAATACCAAGTTTTTTAAAGAAGTTCATTCTCTGTAACCTAGACATTTTGTTCGTAGAACTCTTTGCTGGTAGGGAATAGGAGAGTAATTATATTTCACTGAAATGTAAGTTTGTATTCAGAATGAGATTATTAAAATTTGGTGTAGCCTTAATTTTATACAATATTTTGGAAAGTTATTTAATAATATGAAAAAAATAATTGGGCAAGATATGTTTAGTGAGATAGTTCAATGGAATAAAATAAACGGTCCAGGAAGTAATATGAATGCATAAATGGACCTAATGTATGTGATAAGGGGGTAATTGAAAATAGTGGGCAAAAGACAGACTATACAAGAAAGAAATGGTGTTGAAGCAGCTGGGTAGCCATCTGCGAAAAAATGTTGATCCATATCTCACCAGATAGGTTCAAGATTAATTTCAGTGTATCATACAGGTGAATGTAAAAAGATGGAACAAAACCCCTCAAATTTGAGTAAGATCTTGTTATTATATAAAATCCATAAGAGAAAAATTGGTAAGGTTTTCTGCATAAGAAAAAGAAGGAAAACATGCATGGTATTAAAAAAACACCATAGGGCTTCCCTGGTGGCGCAGTGGTTGAGAGTCCGCCTGCCGATGCAGGGGACATGGGTTCGTGCCCCGGTCCGGGAAGATCCCACATGCCGCGGAGCGGCTGGGCCCGTGAGCCATGGCCGCTGAGCCTGTGCATCCGGAGCTTGTGTTCCACAACGGGAGAGGCCACAACAGTGAGAGGCCCGTGTACCGCAAAAACAAAAAACGAACAAAAAAAACCCCCACCATAATCAAAGTCAAAAGACAAATGAAAAAGTGGGGGAAAATATTTACATCTCAATCACAGGCAAAGGGCTCAGTTTTCTAATATATAAAGAATTTGTAGAAATTAGCAATAAAAAAATAACCCAACAGAAAAATCAAAAAAGGATATGAGCAAAAAGGGCACACAAAAGGACATATGTATTACTTAAAAATATAGAAAATTTTGACTTTACATTCATGAGAGAAATACAAATTAAAACTTCACTGAGTTACCATTTTTCAGATTCCAGTAAATTGTAAAGTTTAATATCACCCTGAATTATCTATATGTATATAGACACTCTCATTTACTGATGATGGGAGTATAAATTGTTTCAGTTTCATTGGAAGGTAATTTTGTAATAGCTATCAAAATTGTAAATTCATATTCTTTAAGCTAGTAATTTGACTTTTACTGATGTATATTATAACTGAACATGTGTGCAGTGATGTGTACAAGATTGTTAATTGAAGCATTTTTGTAACAGCCAAAAATTATAAACAACCTTAGTGTCCCTCAGTGGGGGAAAGTATGAAAATAATGTGGTATGTTCATATAATGATGTTCAGCAGCTGTAAAAAGAGAATAAGGAAGCTCTTTATATCTGACATGAAAAGATCTATAAGATATATTATTAAATGAAAAAAGCTAGGTTTAACAATATAACAGTGTAGTATGCTCCATATGTGTAAAATAGTTGGGAGGAGAATGTATAGTCATACATACATTTTAAAAGTCTCTGGAATGACACAAACTGTTAACAGCGTGTGTGTGTATGTTCTTGTGTGCATACATAGAAGGAAGTGAGTGGGTTAGGGCTAGGCATAGCTGCCTTTGCACAATGAGAAAAAAGAGAAATAGGTGCTGTTTCCTTCAGAACGTCTACTTCTGTTTCTTAAAAATTTTATTATTATATGCTAATTTTGTTAGCACCAGGCAGTTGGCAGCCATTCACTGGAAAATTTTAATGAAAGTAGATAACAGAAGGATTTGGGGGTGGGGGGAAATTCTAGACTAAGCTTTTTATTTTATTAAGCTTTTTCTGTAGGAAATTTAATTTAACCTTTAGTTCATTTATGATTTTTTGATAATAATAGTTGCATACTTGTATTAAAAATATTTGATTTTGTTAAGATCATCTTGTAATTTATTTCAGGTAAAATTCTTATTACTCATTAAGAAAGTGATACAGCTTGATGGGTGTACCTCTTTTTATTTTTATTTTGAACCATATGACCCCAAAATATATAGTTATATGAAAATATGTTGTAATGAAAAAGTAAAATACAAAACTACACATTCAATATCATTCTTCTTTTACTAAAATATTATATATATACATAAATATGTAAGTTAGTACCTGTATTTATATAATAGTTATAATTGTAGATATTTACTATATATGTATTATGTATGTACATGTCATATGTATCTATATATAAATGTTTACTAAAATAATAAATGCATGTCCATGTAGGTTTGTATGCATGTATATGAAGTGCATGTGTTAGGAAAAAGGGCTAGAAGGAATTAGACCAAATTGTAGTATGTCTTCGTGGTAGGATTTCAGATGATTTTTAAAAATATTTTCTTTATAAGCATTTGTATTTTTCCACTTTTTATATTATGTAAAATTGATGATAAATGTTTAATGGTATTTCTCTAAGAATTTTTACTGAAGCTTCTTTTTTCCTTCATGAAAAGTGTTTTTCAGCTTATATCTTTAATGGATACTGGATTGCCTCAGTGTTCTAATGAGAAAATAGAACTTGCAATTCTGTGGTTCTTGGATCAGTTTCGTAAAACGTATGTTGGTGATCAACTTCAGCGAACCTCAAAGGTAGGTTTTTACTAGAGATTAAAATTAATGTTATTGAAGATGAAGAAAGGTGTTCACATGTAACAGCTTTAAGCTGAATGATATATTTGGGCAATTTCTACATAAGAAATTTAGTTGATCAATTAAAGTCAATTGATTAATTGGTATTGAAGGCAATGTGAGATTGCTTGTTTTATGCCTAGATTTACCATTGTCTTTGAAGATTGATTGGCAGAGTTAGTGAATATTTTTTATGTGGTTAGTCATTAGTTAAGATTAGTTAGTCATTAGTTAACCTTAATGAATTTTGCCTTATTGTATTTCAAGGTTTAAAACATACGATTTACTCTTTTAGTAGTTCTGAGGGTTTTGGTGGGGTTTTTTGATACTTATTTATGTGGTTTCCAGTGTATTTTCCACTCATTCCTTGGCATTTTTACATGATAAATGATGAGGACGAGAAGAGTAAGACATGCCTTTGAGAGGCCGCAGTTAACTTAGTGAAGGGAACACTTCTACTATGGTAATTGAAAGTTTAGCATTAGCATGTTCAGATGAATTGATCTTAAGGCATTAAGGCATTATTGAGGGCATTTATGTGAACCCTAACCAGATACTTAGTAGTACTTGGACACTGAGTAAGATCTATGAGGTTTTTTTTTTTTCTTTTCTTCCTAGAATAATAACTCTTTCGAAAACCTTCTCTGTTGAAAGTCCTAAGGATATTCTTATCTCCTTTGGATTTATAGTTTGTATTAGTAATGTTAAGAGATTAAGTTCTAGAATAAGCTTTTTATATTGAACTGAGCTTTTTTTTCCCTGGGAAATTTAGCTTAACCTTCAGTTCATTTATGGTTTTCTGTTAATAGTGGTTGTATAGTAGTATGAAAAGTATTTGATTTTGTTAAGATCATCCTTTAGTTTACTTCAGATAAAACTTTCTTTGCTTTTTAAGAAGGTGATGTAGTTTGATGCTTTCTTTGTGAAATACATTGTGATATTTTATTGCCATTTAGGATTTGTTTTCATTCAGAATTAATATCAAAAAAAATTTCTTAGAATTAAGCTGACATTGAATGAGACCACTAGGGAGAAAAAGGAGTAGCTAGATATAACTGTTTTAGATTGACAGTAAGACAAATTAGAATCAGACAAAAATTACATGGTATAAAATTTATACAGGGTACACATTGAATTATGATAAACTGTCTTGTTTTAAATGTACCCAGAGAGTTTATTTTGCTTTTGCAAAAGTGAATACTCTTGAAACATTGCTTATCTAATATCCATTTGGTCTGGGTCCTAAATCAGAGCAGTGTAATATGGAGTGGAAAAGCCTTAAAAGTATTGTGGTTAAAGCACTTGGAAATAATTATGTAAAATGAAATCAATTGTTTCAGGGCAATGGGTTTGAGAAGTTTTTTTCCCGAAGATTCTTAAATATATAAAAATTTTAATATAACGTAATTGTGAAAAAAGTGAATTATATAAGATAAGTTTTTCTTTTTTGAAATTGCTTACATATTAGGAAAAAATAAACACATCATCAGACTGGTGTTGATTCTTTTATTTTAATTTTACTCTAACATTTTTGGTGCATCTTATCCTATTTTCAAAGAGAATAAGGTGATTTTATTTCTGAGGCATTCCTACTGCATAACCTTGAAGTGAAGCCAAAGCTTTCCACTTTTCTTTTCTTTTTTTCTGGCTTGTCTGCTGATCTGCCTTAGTAGGAACTGTTTTGGGGGTCCTTATCGTGTGCCCTGGCACTCTTCTAGGAACTCTTCACATTCTCTCTAGGTCTTATAACAAGCCTGCAAGTTTGGTATTATTGTTTCCATTTTACAAATGAAAGAACAGACTGTGTAAGACATTTATAAGTTCTCTACATACTGTTTTTCTGTCAATCAACTAAGGAGGACCAGATGGAAAATATTTTTTGGTGAGAGCATTCCGTATTATGGCAAAAAAAGGGAGAGCATTAGGTTAAAGTAAGCGAATAATGTTCACTGTGTACTTATTTTGTACCAGGAACTTTCCTAAGCTCTCTTAAGCATTATGTCATTTAATTGGATCATATAGAGTATAACTTAAAGTTCTTCCCAGTCTCTTTTCTATGTATATCATCAGTTTCATGCTTCACTACTCCATACTTGTATTGCATACTTTATGTGTACTAAATTTTTTCCAGCTCCTTTAACAGTCTACATTCTCTTTCAATTCTGGACCTTTGAAAAAAAAATGTTTCCTTTGCCTAGGACACTATTTTTTTAAATTCAGCTTCCATTTCCCTGCCTTACTTAGCTAACTTCTACTTTTCTTTCACATCAGATACCCCATCCTTTAGGATGCTCTTCTTAACTTAAATTCTGGGAGAGTTTCTGTCCCCTATTTTAGGATTATTATACTGCATTGTAATTATTTCTTAGCAAAACATATAGAGACTATAATTTGGGTTAGGACTGTTCTATCTTCTTTATTGTTATCACCTCCACATGCTTGGCATATTCCTTGTATGCTTTCTACTAGATAATGGTTGAATGTGTATATTTAGTAGAATTTCATAGGAATTGGGTCTAGATATCATATATAATACTTTCAGGTAATAAAGGGTATGTTCTTGAGTTGGAAAATGATGCTGACTTTAGTGAAATTGTTTGACAATTTTTTTAAGGCATATTAATTTATTTTTAATTAATTAATTTATTTATTTTTGGCTGCATTGGGTCTTTGTTGCTGCACACGGGCTTTCTCTAGTTGCAGCGAGTGGGGGCTACTCTTTGTTGTGGTGCACGGCCTTCTCATTACGGTGGCTTCTCTAGGCACGGGCTCTAGGCATGCAGGCTCAGTAGTTGTGGCATGTGGGCTTCAGTAGTTGTGGCTCATGGGCCCCAGAGCACAGGCTCAGTAGTTGTGGCTCACGGGCTTAGTTGCTCCGCGGCATGTGGGATCTTCCCGGACCGGGGCACGAACCCGTGTCCCCTGCATCGGCAGGCGGACTCTCTACCACTGTGCCACCAGGGAAGCCCTGTATGAGTTTCTTGAAAGTAAATACTAGGAGTGGAATTGCTAGGTTGTGGAATGTTCATATCTTCAGCTTTACAAGATATTATCAAGTTGCCCTCCTAAGTGTTGTAACAGTTTATTCTTCCTCCCCCAGCGGAGTAGGTGTGTGTTGCTGTGTATTGTCATAATACTTGCTTTTGTCAGTCTTTAAATTTTGCCATTCTTCAGAGAACACATTTCTTACTGTGCCATTTCTCTGCTTAAAATTATTATTGATTTCCCATTATTTACAAAATAAATTTCTTCTTATGGTCAAACTTCACCTACCTTTGCACCTTTTTCTTTTGATGCTGCATTCTATTCTATGACATGATGTATATGTGCTGCTGTGTATTTATTTCCTGCTTGCATATTTCAATTATCCAATGAATATTAATAAGTACTTTATATTAAGGCCAGGGATACAAAGGCAAATAGGATGATCCATCTCCCCAGTAAGTTTATTAATTAAAGAGGGAAGATAGCAAATAAAGAAAAAAAATAGAAAATTTATCTATGTCTATATTGAAACAGTATATAAATAAGGAAAAGACAGCCTGTTAAATAAATGCTGCTGGGATATTTTGTTATATCTATGTAAAAATTATATTATTCACAGCACACAAATATCAAATCCAACTAAGTTAGAGGACTCTTAGTGTGAAAAGTAGAAGATTATGATTTAGGGGTAGGGAAGGATTTTTTTAAGACATAAAAAGCCCAAAGTGTAGATACACAGGTTGATAAATTCTACCCATTTTAAAAGTAAAAACTTCTGTGGATAAAAAAGATACAATAAACAAAGTAAAAAGACAGCCTGTAGACAGGTTGTAAGAATTTGTAATACATGTAACTTAAAGAGAATCAATATTCAGTTATATAAACAATTTCTATGAATCAAGAGAAAAACAACTCAGTAGAAAAATGGGCAAAAGATGTGAATAAACAATTCACAGAAGAGGAAATCACAGTTGCCGATAAATATGAAGAAATGTTCATCCTTTTGTGGACTCAGGAATGCAAATTAAAGCTACAGTAAGATACTATATTATACCTGTTAGCTGGAAACAGTTACAAAGTCTGACAAGTGTTAAGTATTTGTCAGGAAGTAAAATAGCAAACACTCTACACTGCTGGTGGAATCCAAAATGGTAAAATTGCTTTGGAAAACAGTTTAGCAATATTTAAGAAAGTTAAAAATGCATATACTCTTGGATCAGGGAACACAAATTCTAATAACATACTTTAAAGATGCTCACATGTGTGACGTATTTAAGAGTATTTTGGATACAACATTGTAAATCAACTATACTTCAATAAAATTAAAAAATATATATTTCAGGTATACAAACAATTGGAAAACTTAATTTAAAAAATACCATCTACTTTAATACCCCAAAAACCCTTCATAAAATAGGAATAAATCTAATGAAAGATGTACAAGACCTGTACAGTGTAAACTCTAAAACATTGTTGAAAATAATTAAATGAGGCCCAAATAAATGGACATATATATACTATGTTTATGAATTGGAGACTCAGTATCATTAAGATCACTTAAGTAAAGTAAGTGGTAACAATGTGTCATGAAATAGAGAATATCGATAAAGAAATGGAAAATTTTAAAAAAAGAAACAAATAGAAATTCTGTAGTTGAAAAGTACAATAATTGGTATGAAAAGTATACTAGAGGGGCTCAACAATATATTTAAACTTGCAGAAGAAAGAATTAGCAAACTTGAAGATTGACTATGTCTTAGTTTGGGCTGCTATAATACATGCCATTGACTGGGTGGCTTAAACAACAAAAAATAATTTCTCACAGTTTTGGGGGCTGGTAGCCGAGATTAGGGTGCCAGTGTGGTTAGGTTCTTGGTGAGGGCCCTCTTCCTGATAGTGTCCTCACATGTCCTTCCTTGCTCCATGCCAAAAATGAGGGAGTGGTTCTTTGTCTGCTCCTCTTTTTATAAGGGCATTAATCTCATCATGAGGGCCCCACCCTCATGACCTCACCTAACCTTCGTTACTTCCCCCAAAACCCACTTACTAATACCATTCCTTTGGGAGTTAAAGATTTAACATATGAATTTGGGGGAGACACAAACATGTAGCCCATAACAGATGGCTAGAGTATAGTATTCAAAAAACAGACAAAAAAGAATGAAGGAAAATGAACAGAGCCTGAGAGAATTGTAGATCCCCATTAAGTACACCAGCAAACATATGGAGTACTTGGTAGGAGGAGTAACAAAGAGGACAGCAAGAAAGGAGCAGAAAATTATATTTAAAGCAATAATGGCTTAAAAATTACCACATTTGTTGAAAAACATTTCCCATCAAAGAAGTGTAACAAAAAAGTCCACACTAAAATCACACCATAGTAAAAATGCTGAAAGACAAACAAAGAGAAAAAATTTGAAAGCAACGAGAGAAAAACTACTCCTCACATACAAGGGAACTCCAATAAATTAATCGCTGATTTATTTTTAGAAACAGTGAAGGCCAGAAGACATTTGGATGTCATATTCAAAATGCTGAAAGAAACTGGTAACCAAGAATTCCATATCCAGCAAAACTATCTTTAGAAATGAAAGGAGAATTAAAGATATTTTCAGATAAACAAAAACTGGGAGAATGCATTGCTATCAGAGCTGCCTTATAAGAAATGCTAAATGAGGTACTGCAGGCTGAAAGCAAGTGATCTCAGACAAATTCACATGGATCCACGGAAAAAACCAAGAGCACTAGTGAAGCTAATTAAGCAATTATAAAATACGGTACTTCTCTTAACTGATTGAAAAGCAATTGTATATAACAGTTACATATTTTATATACATATACACTGTATCGATAGCATATAACATGTAGAGATATCGATAGCAGCACACAGAAGGTAGGTGGGGAAAAAAGAAAAAAGAAGGTGGGTGGAAGCAAAGTTGTGGAAATGACACAAGATGGTAACTCAAATATAAGAATCAATAAAGAGAACTAGAAATGGTAAATAAGAATGTTTATCTAGCAAACACTTTAAACATATTCTTGCTTTTTTTCTCTCTCAACTTCTTTAAAAGACAAAATTACGTAAAGAAATAATTACCATAGTTTATTGTTGGGTTTGTAATATGTAGTTGTAATATGTTATAACATACAATAACAATATTACAAAAGGGGAGCAAAAAGAATAGAGCTATCTAGGAGCAACATTTCTTTATCTCATTGGAACTAAGTTACTATAAATCTGAGGTAGATTCTATTAAGATGTGTATATTGAGCCCAAAGGCAACCACCCAGAAAGTTACCCAAAAAATGTATAGTGAAAAAAGTCATTAAAGTTTTTTAAATGTTACATTAGAAAATATTTGCTTAATGCAAAAGAAAGTAGTACAGGAAAGCTAGAGGAACAAAAAAGACAGTAGACATTTTTTAAAAAGTAAAATGGCTGACATAAATAACAATATCAATAATAACATTACATTTAGAATGGATTATATAATCTAACCAATAGGCAGAGATTGTCAGATTTAAAAAAAGTGTCCAACATGCTATCTACAGAACACACTTTTAAAATTCAAAGATACAAGTAGATTGAAAGTAAAGGGATGGCAAAAGATATACAGACAGCAACCATAAAAAAGTTGGAGTTGGGCTTCCATGGTGGCGCAGTGGTTGAGAGACCGCCTGCCGATGCTGGGGACATGGGTTCGTGCCCCGATCTGGGAAGATCCCACATGCTGCGGAGCGTCTGGGCCCGTGAGCCGTGGCCGCTGAGCCTGCACGTCTGGAGCCTGTGTTCCGCAACGGGAGAGGCCACAACAGTGAGAAGCCCATGTACCGCAAAAAAAAAAAAAAACAAGTTGGAGTGACTATACTAATATCAAACTATATAGACTTTAAAACAAAAAATGTCAATAAGGATGAAGAGGAACATTTTATAATGATAAAATAATCAACCCATGAGGAAGATATAACAGTTACAAACATATTACTACCTAAGAACAGAGGCAAAAACTGAAGCCTCTGTTTTTTGCATGAAGCAAAAAGTGACAGAAATAACAACATTAGTTGAAGAATTTAATGCCCTAGCTTCAGTAATGAATGGAACAACTAGACAGAAGATCTGTAAGGAAGTAGTAGACTTGAACAGCACTATAAACTAACTGGACCACAGACAACTATAGAACACTCCACCCAACAACAACAGAATATACTTTCTTCCCATGTACACACAGAACATTGTCCAGGATGGACTACGTGCTTTACCATAGAACAAAACTCAGTAAATTTAAGAGGATTGAAGTAATACAAAGTATGTTCTCCAACCACAATGGAATGAATAGAATTCAGTAAAAAAGAAATTTGGGAAACTCACATATATGTGGAAATTAAACAACACACTTCTAAATAACCAATGAGTCAAAGAAGAAATAAGAAAGGAAATTAGGAAATACTTCTAGGTGAAAGAAAATGAAGACACAATATACCGTAACTTATAAGATTCATTTAAAGCAGTACTTAGGGCTAACTTTATAGCTATAAACACCTACATTAAAAAAGAAGAAACATCTTTAATAGCCTAACCTTCTACCTTAACACTGGAAAAATAAGAAACTAAACCTAAAGTAAGCAGAAGGAAGGATATAATAAAGTAAGAATAGAAATTAATGTAATAGAAATTATAATTCATGGGAAATTAAATCACTATAATTCAGGAAAATTCATTTCAATACTATAATGACATACCACTTCACTCACCCCTAGGATGGATATAATCATAAAGACAGATAATAACATTGGTAAAGTTGTGGAGAAGTTGGACCTTCATACACTGTGGAATGTAAAATGGTGCAGCTAGTTTGGAAAACAGACTGGAAGTTCTTCAAAAAGTTGAACATAGAGTTGCCATATGATCCAGTAATTCCAGTCCTCTGTATATACCCAAGAGAAATGAAAGCACACATCCACATAAAAACTTTACACACTATTCGTAGAAGCATTCCTAGTAGTCATTAAGTCAAAAAAATCCAAATATCCATCAACTGAAGAGAGGATAAATAAAATGTGGTATATCCCTAAATGGAATATTATTCAGTCATAAAAAGGAATGAAGTATTGATACATGCTACACCATGGATCATCCTTGAAAACATTATGCTAAGTGAAAGAAGCCAATCACAGAAGAACAAATATTGTGTGATTCTACTTATAGGAAATTTCCAGAATAGACATATCTATAGAAACAGAATGTAGATTATTGTCTAGTAAAGGTTTCTTTATGTGGTGTTGAAAATATTCAAAAATTGGTAGTGGTGATTGTTGCAAATATCTGTTAATATACTAAAAACCAATTAATTGTACACTTTAAATGTGTGATTGTATGAATGTCTCAACTACTACCAAAAAAGGACTAAAGCTCACTTTTAAAATGGGGAAAAGATTTAAACAAGCACAACTAAAGAAGATATCTAAATGGCCAATAATCACATAAAAAATGCTCAACATTGTTAATCATCAGAGAAATATGAAAGAAGTATCATTTCACACCTGCCAAAATGGCTAAAAATGAAAAGACTGATAAACCCAAGCCTTGACGATGGTGTGGAATATATGAAACTATGATATGTTGCTGATGGCAGTGTAAATTGATGTATCCATTTTGGAAAACTATTTGATGAGTCTACTAAAGCTGAACAGAGCTTACCCTATAGTTCATCAGTTTCACTCTTAGGTATTTACCCAGAAGAAATAAGTTTATATATCCAAGTGACTTATATAGGAATGTTCATAGTAGCTTCATTTATAATGTCCCCAAACTGGAAACCTGTGTTCACCAACAGTCTAATGGATAGATAAATTAATGTGTACCACATGGCAGGAAAAGAAAAGAAAAATATTATGATACATGCAAAAATGTGGGTAAATTGATGATAATCAATTTAGCCATGATGATGAATGAAAAATTAGACACAAAGTATACATACTTTATGATTCTGTTTAACAGTTAAATGTGCTATTGATTGATTTGTGAATATCAATCCATCCTTAAGTCCATGGAATAAATCCCATTTGATCATGGTTTATGATCCTTTTTATATATTGTTGGATTCAGTTTGCTAAAATTTTGTTGAGGATTTTTACATCTGTATTCATCAGAGATATTGGCCTGTAAAAAAATTTTTTTGTAGTGTCTTTGACTGGTTTTGGTATTAGAGTAATGGTGGCTTTATAGAATGAATTTGGGAGTGTTCTGTCTGGTTCAATTGTTTGGAGTAGTTTATGAAGGATCAGCATTAGGTCTTTGGTAGAATTCCCCTGTGAAGCCATTCGGTCTTGGACTTCTGTTTGCTGGGATTTTTTTTATTACAAATTCAATTTCACTTCTAGTGATTAGTCTGTTCAGATTATCTGTTTCGGATTCAGTCACGGAAGGTTGTATGTTTCTAGAAATTTGTCCATTTCTTCTAGGTTGTCCGGTTTGTTGACATATAACTATAGAATTCTCTTTAAATTTTGTATCTCTGTGGTATTGGTTATTTCTCCTCTTTCAGTTCTTATTTTGTTTATTTGTGTCCTCTTTTTTTTTCTTGAGGAGCCTGTCTAAAGGCTTATCAATTTTGTTTATCTTTTCAAAAACCAGCCCTTTGTTTCATTGATTTTTTTTCTATTGTTATTTTTGTCTCTATTTTATTTTTTTCCTCTCTGATTATTTTCTTTCTTCTGCTGACTTTGGGCTTTGTTCTTCATTTTCTAATTCCTGTAGGTGGTAGGTTAGGTTGTTTATTTGAGTTTTTTTGTTTTTTTTTTTTTTTGCGGTACGCGGGGCCTCTCACTGTTGTGGCCTCTCCCGTTGTGGAGCACAGGCTCTGGACGCGCAGGCCCAGCGACCATGGCTCACGGGCCCAGCAGCTCTGCGGCATGTGGGATCTTCCCGGACCGGGGCACGAACCCATGTCCCCTGCATCGGCAGGCGGACGCCCAACCACTGAGCCACCAGGGAAGCCCTATTTGAGATTTTTCTTGTTTCTTGAGGAAGCCCTGTATTGCTATAAACTTCCCTATTAGAACTACTTTTGTTGATATCTTATAGATTTTGGAAAGTTGTGTTTCCACTTTCATTTGTTTTGATATATTTTCTGATTTCCTCTTTCATTTCTTTATTAACCCATTGGTTTTTTAGTAGCATGTTGTTTAGTCTCCATGTGTTTGTTTTTCCCAATTTTCTTCCCATAATTGGTTTCTAGTTTCATACTGTTTTGGTTGGAAAAAGTGCTTGATATAATTTCTGTTTTCTTAAATTTGTAGAAACTTGTTTTGTGGCCAGCATGTGATCTATCCTGGAGGACATTCCATGCGCACTTGAAAAGAACGTATTTTCTGCTATTTTTGGGATGGAATGTCCTGTAGATATCTGCTAAATAAGTCCTACTGATCTAATGTGTCATTTAAGACCACTGTTGCCTTATTGATTTTCTGTCTGGATGATTGTGCATTAATGTAATGGGGCATTAAAATTTCCTACCATTATTGTGTTATTGTCACCTTCTCCGTGTATGTCTGTTAATATTCACTTTATACATTTAGGTGCTCCTGTCTTAGTTGCATATGTGTTAACGAGTGTTCTATCTGCTTCTTATATTGATCTCTTTATCATTTTATAATGCCCTTCTTTGTCTTTTGGTACAGTCTTTGTTTTAAAGTGTATTTTGTCTGCTATGAGTATTGCTACCCTGGCATTCTTGCTTTTATTTGCATGAAATACCTTTTTTCCATCCCCTCATGCTCAGTCTGTGTGAGTCTGTAGCTCTGAAGTGAGTCTCTTATAAGCAGTATAGAGATGGGTCTTATTTTTTTATGTAGTCAGCTACCCTGTGTCTTTTGATTGGAGCATTTAGTTCTTTGGCACTTAAAGTGATTATTGATAGGTATGTACTTATTGCCAGTTTGTTACTTGTTTTCTGGTTGTTTTTGTAGTTCTCTTTTCTTTTTTTTCTGTTCTGGTTTGATGATTTGTTTGTTTGTTTTAGTGATATGCCTATATCCCTTTCTCTCTAGTTTTTGTTTCTCTATTGTAGGTTTTTGACTCGTGGTCATCATGGGGTTCATATGTGTTGGCCTATAACTATATCTACTTGTTTTAAACTGGTATTCATTTAAGTTCAAACTCATTCTAAAAGATCTATATTTCTTTCCTCTCCCACATGTTGTGCTTGTGATGTTGTATTTTACAGCTTCATGTTTATCCCTTTAATGTTTATTGTAGTTATAGTTGACTTTACAATATTTTGTCCTTTAATCTTTGTACTAGCTTATTTAAGTTGTTAATCTCCAGCCTTTACTGTATATTTGCCTTTACAAGTGAGGTTTTTTTTTTTTTCCTATCCTGTAGATACTTAATTCTTGTTATATCCTTTTCTTTTGCACTTTAGAGAAGACCCTTTACATTTCTTTTATGGAAGGTTTAGTATTGATGGTGATGGGGTCCTTTAGGGTTTTTTTTCTCCTCTGCTCAGTGGCTGTCACCATCCTACTGGGGGCAGGGGCAGGTTTCAAGTTGCTGAAATAGAAGCCCTGAGGATCAGGTCTGAGCTGGCTCTGTTCCCTCTATGTGTGTGCTCTCCCTCCTCCCAGCACTGGCACCCTTGCCCTAGAGGGGAGCAGTGCTGGAGCAACAGGGGCTGGAGCAGGCCCTTGGTGTGGATCTGGGCACAGAATTATGGCAGTCCCAGCTGTAGTCAGAGTCCTAGACCACTTATGTCAAACTGCTTCCATAAATGCCAGTAATGACTGCCCATGTCCCATTCGGGTTTTGTTCAGAGTTCAAGCCACCATTGTCCCTCACAACTGAGCACTCCCCTTAGCCACTGCAGCCCTAGCCCTAGTGTGGAACCATGTTGCAAAGCAAGCAGGGCCAACGTGGACACTTAACTGAGGTTGGGCCTTGTTGCATTGAGACAATCACAGGAAACTTGTAGGAGTCTAGGGCAGTTTCACTCTGCTTTCTCCACTTTATTTCAAGAGTAACCAAGTGTGTGAATGCCCTTCACCAGCAGAATCTAGGATTCTTACAGCCTTCCTGTTATTCCCACTGGTTTTCTAACCAGCTAAGGGAACTTGTATTGGTGGTGTCAGACTGCAGGGCTGGAGCACCCAATATGTGACTTGAACCTCTCACTCCCTAGAGAGGATCCCCCTCCTATTCTTTGTCCCCTCCCAGGGACCCAGGTCCTGACGTGATCGTTTCTCTTTCCTTCCTACTGGATTCTGTGTGGATCTTTCTTACAGCCTTGGTTGTACAAGAGTCAGCAACTCTCCAGTTATTTTAGTTTTCAGTGGGAATTTCTCGAATGTAGATGTATTTTTGATGTGTTCATAAGTTCCATTTCCTCCTGCTCCACCATCTTGATCTGAATCCCCATTGTAATTTTTAATCCAGTTCAAATTGAATTGTAAATTTTAAAATGGGATATGGAAGAAGCTTTTTTATAGACACATACACACACACAGAGATCTTGGCTTCTGAATATTTATCAGTAGATGGAAATTTTGGACTTTGTTTTTAATTCCCTTTATTTATTCAAGCCAACCCTACCCATAAACATCAGTTTTGCTTTTGTTGGTTACAGAAATCTCACCAGTAAGTTGAATTGCAAAAGTTAGTCAAATTGTGGTCGTTTAGATCTTGGAATGTACTTTCCTTTAAAAATAGATCTACAAAGGACTACTTAAATCAATGACACGGATAAGCCATAGAATTAATAGAAGTTTCCTGAATTTTGGCCTCCTAAACTAGGACACCAGAAATTGAGGAGGAAGCAAATTCCCTTTCCCTCTTAGGATTTAAATTTTCAAGTAGACAAGTTAGTCTTAGAGGTTTTCTCTCCTTTTCTTCACTCCCAGTCTTGACATCCTATACAGTCAGTCACCACCAGAGGGATTTCATTCTTTGAAATGATCCGTAACTCTCTTTTCTCCATCACCACACTACGCACAGCAACACACATGCACACAGCAACACACAAACACACACCTCACAAATTTGCTTTTTTTCTAAACACTTGACATCTGCTAGGTGTCAAAAGGGAAGACTCCCAATTAATGGATGAATGAATTATCCTAGGAAGGATTTGCCTTTTCTAAAGAAGATATTTATTAGTGCCAAAGAATTTCAAATAGTATAACAAAGTGAAGTAAGTAAAAAAAATCACTCTGTTTGAGGTAGTTACTTAGATTGAGGCATTATGTGGTCTGGGAATGCACTCTCATGTTATTTCTAATTCCACCTCCCCTTTTTTTGCTTTCATCCTCCTGAATTAGCTATTTTCTAAAAAATTGCAAATTGCTTTTCAGGAAGGTTCTCAGGGCATTGTTATGAAGCCAAAGGGAATAAAGGCAGCATAGTAATTTATAAAAAGGTGACCATGCATTCATATTTGCCTAGGATTGTCCCAGTTCACGCTTGTTGTGCTAGCATAATTGATAGTTAATTGCTCCATCTTTTGTTCTCAAAAGTGTCCCTGGATAATAAGTTATATGGTCCCTTTATGTACAAGCCATATGTTCATAAATAGGATATTGTAGTAATTCATAAATGGGAAATAACTTTATTAAGGTCAGGCAAAGTGATCCTTTTCTTTTGCTTCTCTGGCTCTCCATACCTGAGTAAAAGCCTTATTTATAATCATCATGGACTAGTGATATATAAGCACATTGTATCCTTGTAATTCTGTGTAATAACTTGGAATTTGTACTAAGACAGTAAGTGACTGTTGATGTATTTTCAAGTTATCCAGAATAGAAATGGGAATATTTCAACTTTCAAGTATCATCTTTGTATATGGATTTCTAAATTGTGTTTTGTAATTACTTTACCTGTTATCAAGCTTTTCTCCTGTTGAGTACCACATGAAGCAGCAGATGGCATTCTCTCTCTACAACTGTTAGATCCTCTTGTATAGAATGTTAGTTACTGGTAAATCGAGTAGGGAAGCACGTGAATAATGAAAAAGAAAAACGTAATCGTAATGGTAACTTAAGTAGACTGCTGTAACTATAATTGCAATCCAGCGTTGAAATAATGTACTTGCTGCTTTTCCAGGTAACTTGGATATATTTCAATTTTGGGCAAAACAATTTTTGTATATGTATTTAATAACAGTTTTAGGAGAAAGTATTTAAGAAATCACATGAAAACTGTTTTGTGCATAGGATTTTCACTTTGGTGAAAAATAGGTAGCAGCTTTAAAACATTTAAACAGTAAACATTTAACATTAAAAAATATTGTAGTGTAACAAGTATATCATGCAGGTTGTAGGGGGAAGAAAGTACCTTCAAAAGTTGATTGTTTTTTTTGAAGTTTGAGTAGAGAGAATAATGATCACTGACTGCGATTTTTAGAGAATAATGATCATTGATTTGGGGATTTTTTTTTCCTGTTAAGTGTCTTAAAACTTTAAAAAAAGTTTTTGAACTTTCATTTTGAGCTGCTTTCACATTTCCTGTGTAAATGTATCATAATTTGTCTCTGACAGTGTTTTCAGAGCTAGCTACATTTTCCTTCTTGGATAATGGTTAGTGCTTATAATCCTAGTTAATGCTTATAGTGCTGGATTGTTTTATTGCTCAAGGATTTTTTCTTTCAATTGTCATATAATACATATATAATACATCAGAATTCAGACAGACCCTTTTTTAAAAAATATGATTTCTCTACCCCTCTTCCCATGTAATTCATCTTACTTGATAATATTTATTAACTATTGAAAAAACACATTCTATGTCTCTGCTTAATAGAAAGTTGAGCAAAGCAGCCTAAGGCCTAATTTTTTTTAATGTTTTTGCTTTATAAATGGATTTGCCAAGTTATGCTTGGCACTCCACTCCCTAAGTGCATTTAAGTGTTGATTCAAGAGCATTAAGTACTAGACAAGGAGGTTTGCAGCAGAAAAATCTAAAGTTAAAATCTTAGCAGCTGTTAATAATTGAAATTATGATATAATTTGGAGAAATACAGGATTTAAATTGTAAAAATAATGGGCTTAGTTTATTATTTTTAAACTGACTCCTATGTATTATTTATCATACCAAATCAAATATACCATTATTTGGCATATGTAATCATGTAATTCTTTATACATGTATTCCTTAAACACTTATTGTCTTCCTTGTGCTTAGCACTATGCCAAATCCTGGAATACAAAGATAATGATTATTTGTAAAAACTTGATAAAGTATATGCTTATACACAGAGTATTTTAAATCTATATTTTCTTATTTTTTCCATTTATTTTAAATGATTTTAAATTCTGAAGCATTTATAGGATTTGACATTTGTGGACAAAATGCACAAAGTAAAACTACATGTGCATTTGGATTATGAATGACATATTTGAGATTGTTCTCTTCATTAATTTTTTATTTTTTTTATTTATTTATTTTTTTTTTTGCTGTACACGGGCCTCTCACTGCTGTGGCCTCTCCCGTTGCGGAGCACAGGCTCCGGACACACAGGCTCCGCGGCCATGGCTCGCGGGCCCAGCCGCTCCGCGGCATGTGGGATCTTCCAGGATCGGGGCACGAACCCGTGTCCCCTGCATCGGCAGGCGGACTCTCAACCACTGCGCCACCAGGGAAGCCCTTCATTAATTTTTTAAAAGGCAGAAGTTAATACTTTCTTTTGACGGTGATTTTTTTGCCTCAGATACATTTACCTGGACATCTTTTGATGTTTGAAATTTTCCTAATGATTCTAAGAAATTGTTGTGATAAAAATAATAAATGAAATAGCATGTGGATATGTCTTTGAAGCATTTTCAGCACTAAAAAACACTCAGTTTAAAGAGGTTTTAGTTTTTTTGTTTTGTTTTGTTTTTTCGTTTGTTTTTTTTTCCCGGTAAGCGGGCGTCTCATTGTTGTGGCCTCTCCTGTTGCGGAGCACAGGCTCCAGACGCGCAGGCTTAGCGGCCATGGCGCACGGGCCCAGCCGCTCCGCAGCATGTGGGATCTTCCCGGACCGGGGCACAAACCCGTGTCCCCTGCATTGGTAGGCGGACTCTCAACCACTGCGCCACCAGGGAAGGCCTAGGTTTTAGTTTTTAAATTTTACAACTAAAAAATTTCTTTTCTCCCCACACTGGTCTGTAGTTTTTCTGAATAGGCATTGGGTCTTGTGGAAATCACACACAAGATGATCTTTCCCTACAAATCAAAAGGTGAGGCATGCAAATCTACCGAATTTACACTAGAAATGTGTTCACCTGTGATGGTGTTGATAAAATTGGTTATCTTCTTTATTATTTAGTGTCAAAGTAGTTATCAGTGAGAATCTCCTACTTCATTCGAGAAAGTATTTTCTTTTCTTCTGTTGATAATTGTTTTAAGTGGCTTGCTTGAACGGATTCCTGATGAGAGAGGATCCAACCTACTTCTGCTGCAGAAACCCTGAAGCTACGTAATATTTGTAAATAATCCATCCCACACCTTTGTTTCTTTCAGCTTCAAGGAATGCTTAACACCTATTATATATTATAATGACTGGATGATCAACTGGAATGATAAGAAAAGTTATCTTAGCTACAAGTTTGTAAATAAATATGGTTAAAATATTTCCAGAAGAGTTTTAGGCTTTAAGATGGTGATTCTATCACGTCAAATGTTTTCTACAAATCTGAATGAGGAATATCGTGGATCATTCTTTAATCGTTTATTTAATAATTCTTTAAAAGTTCTCTATATTAATTACTTAATCATTTATTTATTGATATGTTATTCTTTTTTGGTAGTATAAGAAAGTAATCGTATTATTTCCAAGGCATGTTAGTATTTGAAGAATAGGTATGTTTAGCCTGAGAGCGAGCCTGATATTAAGTAGTTAAACATTTTAATAATATATTCGTGTGTGTGTTTATATTTTTCTTCCTCAAATATATATTGTTCGTTGCTAATTCATGTTCTTATCTGATAACTAGGAAGAAAAATTAACAAAGTAGGCTTATTGAAATATGTACATGAATGACAATCCAGAATTGCAGTCTATTTATTAACTTAATAGTGTGATTACAATGATGTAAAACAAACAAAAAATAAGTATTAGAAAAGACAGAAGAAATGTAATTAAAAATTGCTGTCTCTTGGGCTTCCCTGGTGGCACAGTGGTTGAGAGTCTGCCTGCCGATGCAGGGGACATGGGTTCGTGCCCCGGTCCGGGAAGATCCCACATGCTGTGGAACGGCTGGGCCCGTGAGCCATGGCCGCTGAGCCTGCGCTCCGCAATGGGAGAGGCCGCAACAGTGAGAGGCCCGCGTACCACAAAAAAAAAAAAAAAAAAAAAAAAAAATTGCTGTCTCTTAATATTTAAATGACAAGCAGTGTTTTCTTTTTTTGATAGTTTTGGATTTTTCCTACTGGTTATGTTATATATATTTGGAAAATCTAGTAAAGTCCGATTAAACATGCTTAACTATGTTTGTCTAAGTCTGAATGACACTGTCTTTGTTCAAATGATACTTTTAGGCAACAATTTAATGCAGAGCATAGTAGGCGGTTTATTGGATGAATTTGTTTAAATGTGTTGTCAAAACTTATCCATTTATACTGTATTCTAAATCATATAAATTTAGTTTCTACTGTATATAGATGGATGCAGTGTGCATTTATTAGATTCCTACTGATTTTAGAGAATGTTGTGTGCTTATTATATTCCCGCTTAGTTCTATCAAACTAGCTATCTCCAAGTTATGTAATGTTAAGCCTCTTACCACCATGTGGCTGTAAACCAGATAAATAGAAATGCCAGTAGCATGGATTTTAATAGCTAATGTTTATATTCCATCTGGTACATTTATTTTTTTCTCTCTGTGGAAAGGCCAAAAAGTTTTTTTAGCTTAAACAAAGGATAAATGAGCATTCTGAATAAGGCTCCTTTACTGTCCTCATGATTAATGATCACTGAACACTTTTGAAAGATTAGCATTTTTTTAGAGCTGCTAAAAAAATATACTGTTTTATTTAATTACAAGAAAGTAAAGACTCTTCACACTGACAGGTGGTGGAAATTAGCAGGCAGTTTTGAAATTGTGCTGTGCACGAGAAATTAGATCTCATTTTAATTCTGCTTTTCTCAACTAGCAAATGAGGTTAATGCCATACATATTCAGCTGATATGGATGAAGAAATTGATATAAAGTAGATCAACATAGCTACAGGGCTAGATTAATTTATAGGTAAAGAGGCAGTGATAAATGAAAGTAATGTAGTAGTGGTCACTAAACTCCTCTGCCATGAGGGATTCAATAGCGTTAGTTGCTCATTAAAGGCATTGTCAGGGTGCATCAAGTAGAAATTTGAAAAGGAATAACCAACTAACCCCTAATTATCAAAATACAGAAAATACTAATTATACCTTAATTAGCTTTTCTTTTAATGTACTGAAATTTGTTACTTTTTGTGTGGCACAAATGGATAGTTATATCAACAATAAATAGGTTGTTTTAATAACTTTCTTTTACCTCTGGGAAAACTACACTGCAATTTTTAATATGCAATAATGCTTCTCTCTAGCCTGTAGGAGATGAAAATTATTAAGTAGCTTTATTTTTTTGAAGATTTTACAGCAGCTTTGGGAAAAATTATTTCACTATGCATCAATTACTTTTAATTGAACTGAATATTTTTCAGATTATACCGAATGCCTCTCATTTAAGTTTAGCAGTTAGAGTTTAAGAAAGCATCATAACTAGAACTGCATATATCCTGTCATGTGTTATAATAAGATAAAGATGATTATTTATTTTGAATTTTTAAAAAGCATCCCAATTAGAAATTATCAAGGTAGTCACCTTATTTATTTCTGGTAGTCAGTGTTAGAGAAATAGAGCTATGTATTTTAGACACTTGACTTTTGTGATTTTTTTTTTCTTCCCCAAAATAAGGTGGCTATCAAACAATCCAGTTGAGAAAGGATTTATCTATTTAGAATAAAGATGCAGTGCTGGAGTGGGAAGCAGCTTGGGCTTTTAGTCAAATAGACCTCAAGCCTGATCTGTGCTCCTCCTGCTATCTCTTAACTACCCTTGGAAAATCCATTAACTTTTCTACGTATCAGTTTCCTCATCTATCAGCAGGAGAGATACCTTTTACAGAGAATTGTGAAGATGCAGTAAGATATGTGAGAAGTATTTAGCATAGAATTTAATACAATGCAGATACTTGAAAGAAAAAAATCTGTTATTGATAAGAAGGTAGGGCTAAATTTTAAAAAATTATAAATTCATGTAATGGGGAAATTCTCCATGAAAGAATTTAATGTAATCAAATCTTTATATAATATAATTTCTGACCTTTTTCAGAATTTGACTGACGTGTCACAGATTGATTTTTTTGTGTGTGGAGAATTTGGAAATAGTTTGGCTTTGGGACACATAGTTACAGTCATTGTAATATTGGCAGATAACCTAAGTTCATGTTTTTTTCCTAACACCAGGCAGAACTGGGAATTAAAACCAAACAGTCTGATTCTGAAATCCCTCTAGAAGGAGACAAAAGTGTGACTTCTGGCCTAAATCAAATCTGTAATTTGTTCAAAATCTCTATTTTTCTATCCTCTTTTGCCTTTGATACTTGTGTTGGATTTGTGTTTCTTCCTCCCTCTTTTACTTTTCTTCCACTATCCTTTTTGGGTCATAGTCATTCAGTACACTGACCATTAACTAGATCTGTGACACTAAGCTTCTCCAACTTTGTTTTCCTTGTTAGTAATAAGAATAATAGTATTCATTGGTCTTTTTGGTAATGAATTATATCAATATGTTATGCCAATATCAATTACATTGTATCTTTTGTCAGAAAAATCAAATAAACCATTCAAACAGGCATAAAAGAATGGATCACCAGAGGAGAAGAGAGCTGGAGGAGCATTTTACAATTTATCAAGATATGGATTCTAGTACTGCCTTAAAACATAAGCACTGTCAGCCTACATTTTAGAATTAAGAGCGCTAACTAAATTAATATATATGAAAGTAAGTTGTAAACTATGAAGCATCCTGTATATCTCCATATTACATGAAAAATGACAAACTACCTTTCACCTGCTTACCTGCTCTCAAACTAACCAAAAAGAATAATCGAAGTGTGATTGTGATGAGAAGGAAAATGAATGGGTTTGTTTTCATGGAGGATTAGGGGAGTGAGAGAAAATGTCAGAATGGAAGAAAGGAGGTGAGATTTTTATGTTCATCAGAAGAGGAAAGGATTTTAAAGGTTAGAAATAGAGAATTACAGCAGTGGTCTCAAACTGAGACCCCAAATCAGGAGCGATAGTCCACCTGAAAACATGTTAGAAATGCAAATTCTTGGGCCCTACTGTACCTGACCTAATGAATCTGAAGCTCTGAGCATGGGCCCAAGCAATCTTCATTGTAACAATCTTTTCAGGTGATTCTGATGTTCACTAGTTTGAGAACCACTGAATTATTTGCTTGAAGACAGATGCTCTCTTAATTTCTATTTTTAATCATCATAAGGACCTAGGTTTGTTTGTAACTCATCCCCCCCGCCTCTTTTAACCTGAATATGTGCTCTTTTCTTGCTTTTATTTTAACCTAAGCTCTAAGGAAGGGTAAGGGAAAAATGACCGCTAGTCCATTATCTGTTAAACGTTGTGCTAAAATAATCTAGGGGAATGTATAAGTCAATAGGATCTATGTTCTCCTCTCCCAAGAACTAAAATATATACTTATACATTAAGTTATACAAGACACATATGTAATAAACCATGAGTATTCCTAATCTTACCCCTATTTTCAACATTTCTTTTAATATTATAATTAATGCTAAAATGAACATTTTTTTCTTAAATATATTTTTGAAGATAAAATTGTTTTTAAATAAAATTTCTCTTAATATATTGATTTTTTTTAAAAAGAAAACTACAATCTGAACTAATGCCTTGAACATAGTTCTCAAATGTTGTGACTCTTCCCTCTTGGCATTTTATGTATATTAATATGGCTGGTGATCTATGGGCTCATTAACTTCTTAAAATTAATATGTTTTAAGAAAAGGCCTTCAGACACTAGCAAGATTAGGTCAGAAGTCACACTCTTTTCTGCTTCTAGAATCAGGTAGTTTGGATTTAATTCACAGTCCTGTCTCTTAATAGCCTTGTAATTTTTGATGAATACATAATCTCTCTAAACCATTCTTTCTTCATCTGGAAAATGATAATAATAGTACCTCCCTCTTAGGAAAGTTTTGAGATTAAATGAGAGTGCATATAACATAGTTGGCACAGTGCCTGATACATAGTGCCCAGTAAATATTAACTGCTATGATAATGATGAACTACAACAGCAATGTGACTCTCACTTTTCTACTTCAATTTAAACGGTACACAGTGTTTTTAGAGTTAACAAAATGTTAGAGTCTGGAAGAGACTACAGATATAATTTAAATGAGCACTTTCTAAGATGTTTTCTACAGATCACAAGGCTCTTGATAACAGAATTTAACAAGTTAATAGCACTTAAAATGATTTTTTTGCCATAGAAATTTGGAAAAGCCCATGTACTATATATTTCTCTCTTAGAAATTTATAATACATGTTAGCGTATTAAAGGTTCTAAGAAGGCCTTGCCTTAAATGATCCTTAGCATTTATCAGAATTACTTAACCATAGAAACCTTTTCTATGGAGAATACCTACTTAGGCTTTACAGAATACATTCTGGGAAATGCTTTCTAGACCAACCACTTTTATAGATAAAGAAGCATCTCCTGGACCCCATTCTATAGAAATTGATGACTTACCTAAGGTCACACAGCTATAGACTGAGTTTGGAACCCAAAACTGTTTCTAGTCATGTTCACTTGTTTTTCTAATCTGGTTTGGATGTAGAAAGGAAAATGTTTTGAGTAGAAAATTGGAAATGATTCTGTTATGGGATGGCAAGGAAAGAGGAATGGGAGATAATTCTAATATAGTGCCTCTCATGTGCCTCTGATTTTAAGAGAATTCAGGATACTTGTTAAAAATACAGATTCTCATACTCCTGGGCATTTTGATTTATAGGTATGAGGTAGGTTATCATTGCTAGGTCATACGTTAATAGATTTAGGATTTCCAGACATGTAAATTTCCAGATTGGTGTTATCTTTCTTTATTGGCAGAAAGATGATTAAAAATAGACCAGATTCTGTGACAAGAAAGGCACATAAACCTTACTTCCTGTCCACTTACATCTTAAAGTCATGTATGTTTGGGAAGAATGTTATTGGTTTATTTATGGCTGTCCCCTTAAATACTCTCTAATAGTCATTTCATTAAGGAGTTATAGAAATCTGTTTCTTAAGGTAGCTGTGGAGTCATTCAGAGCCTAACAGATGATCAGTAAGCTATATTAAGTTCTCTATAATAAATTAGTGATTCGTTAAATTTATTTACTTTTTGACCACAACCCTGTTGGATTCACCTCCAAGGGACAAACTATAATTTAAAGTTAAACCTAGGCCTTCTTATGTCAGAAAACATCTAAAAATGTCTACGTGGAAAATTTTGGGAAAATACGGATAATGTTTGGAGTAATAGCACAGCCTTTATAGCTGATACCTAGACATGTCCTATAAAGACACTAAGAATTCTCAGTGAAATAAGAATTAATTCTGGTATGCGTTAAAATGTCTACTTTCCAATAAATATTCGTAGTTAAATCAGCCAATTTCAGGAAGTCAGACATTATTTGGAGAAATAAATATATATAAACTGTATATTGTCATAAACAAAGATTTTTATGATCTTCTTTGGGGATTTTATGTATTACAGGTGAAATGTTTCTGAAATTTGTTATATGCATACCTCTTCTTTAAGACCTTGAAGTTTATGACCAAGTTACGTAAACATGTTTGCATTTAGCATTTTTATTATCAATACAAGTTGTCAATTAGAATAGATTCTCAAGGTACTAAAGTGAAGTTCTGTTTGTGAAATTTGACTTACAGAGTAATAATGCTGTTACCTGTTGTTCTCCAGCTTATTTTGCAACCTACTTTTCCTTCATGTTTTGCTTCAGAGAAACCAAATAAAATATAATTGTAATATCAAGGTCCTTAAAAATGTTCACATCTGTTGACCCAGTGTTTTATGTACAGAAGTGTAGCCTGAGGAAATAATCTGAAATGCAGGCAAAACTTTGTGTACCAAGGTATTCATCCCAGTAATGTTTAAAAGAGTAGAAGATTGATTTAATAAGTTATGATACAGCATTTGACAAACTGTTGATCAGACAATGGAATTTGTTTAGACTGAAAGTTAAAACTTTTTGTAGACCCCTGTACTCCCTCTTTCTAGGCATAACCACTGTATCATTCCATACTTTTTTCTTTTATGAAAAATTGTATTGACATGATATGCTTTTGATAAAATGTTACACTTTTTGTAGGACAACAATTTATAAATACATAAATATTTGAAAAATTCATCCAAAAAGAGTAGAAGAAAATATATTAGAATGTTAATAATGCTTGTCTCTGGGTCTGTATACTTTCTTTTTTTAAAAAAATTATTTATTTATTTATTTATTTATGGCTGCATTGGGTTTTTATTGCTGCATGCAGGCTTTCTCTAGTTGAGACGAGCGGGGGCTACTTTTCATTGTGGTGCGCAGGCTTCTCATTGCGGTGGCTTCTCTTGTTGCGGAGCATGGGCTCTAGGCACACAGGCTTCAGTAGTTGTGGCATGCGGGCTCAGTAGTTGTGGCTCGCAGGCTCTAGAGCACAGACTCAGTAGCTGTGGCGCACGGGCTTAGTTGCTCCATGGCATGTGGAATCTTCCCAGACCAGGGCTTGAACCCATGTCCCCTGCATTGGCAGGCGGATTCTCAACCACTGCACCAACAGGGAAGCCCCTGTATACTTTCAGTTACCCTCCACAGCCCCTCAAGTAATTTTTAAAAGCTTATGGATAAAGATAATCTTTCTGGGCTTCCCTGGTGGCACAGTGGTTGAGAGTCCGCCTGCCGATGCAGGGGACGCAGGTTCGTGCCCCGGTCCGGGAAGATCCCACATGCCGCGGAGCGGCTGGGCCCGTGAGCCATGGCCGCTGAGCCTGCGCGTCCGGAGCCTGTGCTCCGCAACGGGAGAGGCCACAACAGTGAGAGGCCCGTGTACCGCAAAAAAAAAAAAAAAAAAAAAAATCTTTCTATGTCAAAAGGGCTGGAAATTTAAAAGTCTGAAAGATAGGGTGCTTGAAGGACCCTCTTCTTTCTCATTCTTACTAAATTGAAATGATAGTTGAAGTTATTTTCTCCTAAAAAGCAAGGCAATGAGTGAAAAGATAAGGGCAGTACTAGTAGACATGATGACAGTGAAAGAAAAGAGGAGTGGAAAAATCGTTTATGGAAATGTGAATTCATAGCATGGTTGTAGTAATACCTGAACTTGACTTCAGAGAAAGCCAAAGTGACCTTCATGAGATTGGTTAGTTTGGTCATTTGAAATCAGGAATTTATTTCATTCATGCTCTGCTAAACAGCTTTCAACCACTATACTAAGTGAATATGAAGAAAAGTTTTTTTTCTGGAGGATTTCGATGTCATAATTATATTGGGTTGGCCAAAAAGTTCGTTCAGTTAGTGACTACATTGTTCAATAAAGTTCTTCGTGAAAATGAAAAATGTCTTTTATTTTTACTTAAAACCAAACAAACTTTTTGGCTAACCCAATAACATGCCAAAGGTTTTCACAAATAGAAAGTGGTGAAGCCAGAATTCAGACCTAGGTTGGTCAACCCCCAAATTACTTGCTCTATATGTAGATGCATCATGTTTAGGATTCTAATTTCCACCTAGGACATACTGTCTGATTGTGGAACTAAAAATATGTATATAGGCTTCCCTGGTTGGGCAGTGGTTAAGGCTCTGCGCTTCCACTGCAGGGGTGTGGGTTTGATCCCTGGTCAGGGAAGTTCCTTCCGCATGCCACGAGGTGCGGCCAGAAAGAAAAAAAGAGAAAAAATAAAAGATGTATCTCAAGTTACATTGTCATTATTACTACTCTTCTGATTGGAAAGGGATACTTTATCTTTTGCTAGCTTTACTAAAGAGAATAAGATTTCTCTGTGTTCCTATTTATTATGCAGTGGCTTCTAAAAAATGGAGAAGTTAGTTGCTAGGCAAAAGAAAAAAAAAACAATTTAAGTCCAAAAATCCTCAATATGATGTTTCTGGAAAGGTAGTTCCTCAGACTGTGGTGTACATAAGAATCCTGTTGCGTGAGTTTGTTAAATGCAGATTCCTCTACCTCTCAAAGATTCTGATACAGTAGATTTGGGGCAGGATCCAGAAATCTCTATTTTAATAAGTACTCCTACTAATTTTGATGTAGGTGATCCATGAACTACACTTTAAACAATTCTCGTTCAGAAGTTCTACCTCCTAGTCCTTACACTGGATATACTTTTTATGTCTTTACAATTAACTTGATTAATACAGATGAAAGTTGAGGGTTTTCACATTACTTTCTTATTTGCAGTATGCTGTGAAGTCTGCCAAATGCACATACATTTGCTGTATTAAATCTTATGCTGTTTATCATTTCTTAGTCCCTCATTGACTTTGGAGAGTTTTATTGCTGTGTGCATACCATTTTGAATATAGCATTTTGAACATAATTGTCAGGTTGGAGGAACTGCCATTTCAAATAATTAGGAACACTCAGGCCATTTTGGGGTGGAGCCCATTTATAAACCTTGGGCTTTTGGCTTTTTAAAAAACTATTTCATTCTTAGGCATATCCATGTAAAATTACCAAAATGATTACGATTAGACTTTACGTTGTCATGGTATTTAAATGTTGTTGTGTGTTCATATAATGTGAAAAGTGTATATTCACATAAAAATAGCATCAGTACTAAAAGTAGTATAGGTCTTTGATAGCAATATTAATTTAGTTTTAAGCCCTTCTCGTTCAACAGTTTAATAGTCTTCTTGAGGTCCTTGAGGCATTTTAACTACTACTAATTAAAAATGGACCTACTGACTGGTCTGTTTTATTGTGCTTTTACTTGTGTCTTGGATGTCTATCCAGATGCTTTTGCTGATGGGGAATTAAATCATCTATCAGAGTTTTCAATGAAAAAAAAATGTCAGCGGGGCACAGGTCTTGGAGCTATGGTTTTTAATTTGTATAATTTATTTTTTTATTTCGGATTGGAAATTCCAAGTTTTTTTAAAAAATTATCATTTGTGAGCATTTTTTTAGATATAGAAATGTTCATGAACCTAGATAGAATATAACAGAATACTTTCAGGTTTTTATTTAATATTTATATACTGTAATGGCATTGTAAAGTTTAGAACTGGACAGGCTCTTGATAAATCATCTGCTACCTTGAGGCAGTTAAATTTTTTTTAACCCTATTTTAATAGTGAGGCCTTGTGAGAGTAAATGACTTGCCCAAGGTCTCATAGCTAGCAAGTGTTAGAGAGAAAACTAGCATCTAGGCTTTTATTTTTCTAATGTAATGATTTTATCTAATTATTTTCTTGGATCATTACATTAATACATTTTCACAACTTCAGCTTATATCAATGTTCACCATCATTAAGTTTTTAAAGATATTTCTATAATTGTAAATAAAATGCTAGTATTTATTGTAGGTTTAACTTTTTACCATTTGATAATTTTTTTTTTTTTTTTTTTTTTTTTTTTTGCGTTACGCGGGCCTCTCTCTCCTGTGGCCTCTCCCGCTGCGGAGCACAGGCTCCGGACATGCAGGCCCAGCAGCCATGGCTCACGGGTCCAGCCGCTCCGCGGCACGTGGGATCCCCCCGGATCAGGGCACGAACCTGTGTCCCCTGCATCGGCAGGTGGACTCTCTACCACTGTGCCACGAGGGAGGCCCCCATTTGATAATATTTTTCAAAGAAAATTAAGTAATTATAAAAATAGCCTGTTTTGTCAGTTGGATATGCTGGCTTTATTTTATACTGCTGATAAAGGCACATTACGTTCAAGCATTGCAATTATCACTGAAATGCGCATCCATTAACTGAAACATTAGGCTGAGTATATAATTACTGTCCAGAGCCAATATCTTTGAAGCTGCATCTACACAATGCTATTAAGCTATAAGCAATATTTGTAAACTAATATTTAAATGATTCAGAATTGATACCATCTTTTTCAAACATAAAAATGAAAACTGTATATTCAATTTGGTTTCTCATGTGCTTAGAAAAATATGATGGGAATTCTTAAAGGTGATTGAAATAAGTGACTTGAGGTAGATGAATTTTAATACAGTTGCTATAACCTAATACATGTTACTGACATCATCTTTTTCCCAAGTTTTTTTATTGTAGTAAGATATACATAACAAAATTTACTATCTTAACCATTTTAAGTGTACAGTGGTATTAGATACAGTCATGTTGTTGTGCAAACATCACCACAGTCTGTCTCCAGAACTTTTTTCAGCTTGCAGAACTGAAATTCTATACCCATTAAACAGTAACTCTTCATTCTCCCCTACCCCTAGCCCTGGCAACATCTGTTCCACTTTCTGTCCATGTGATTTTGACTATTCTAAGTACTTCATATAAGTGGAGTCATACATTTGTTTTTCTGTGACTGGCTTATTTCACTTAGTTAATGTCCTCAAGGTTCATCGATGTTGTAGCGTGTGTCAGAATTTCCTTCCTATTTAAAGCTGAATAATATTCCATTGTGAGTGTGAACCACATTTTGCTTATCCGTTCATCTGTTGATGGACACTTTGATTGCTTCCACGTTTTAGCTATTGTGAATAATGCTGCTATGACCATGGGTATACTATCTCTTCTAGACCCTGCTTTCAGTTCTTTTGAGTGTATACTCAGAAGTGCAATGGCTGGATCATATGGTAATTCTATTTTTAATTTTTCGAGGAACTGCCATACTGTTTTCCACAGTGGCTCTACCATTTTAGACAAGATCGGGCACGTTCAGGTTGGTGTGGCCGTAGACTGACTCTGCCGTTTTACAGTCCTAGCACCAGTGGACAAGGGTTTCAGTTTCTCCATATCCTTGCCAACATTTGTTATTTTTTTTAAATTGAAGTCTTTTGTCCATATAAAATAAAATATATGTATATTCTATTCACAGTAAAACTGAAGTGGCTATGTAATCAAGCTTTTTAACTCAGAAGGTCTTTTTGGGGCTTATCATTGCAAAATTGCTTTTAAATCTGAATATTTATGTTTACTATTGAAATCTATCTGAACTTGTATTTCCAACAATAAGTACCACTTTTCTTTACTGTTTACAACATTTACAAGGGTGTTTTGACAACTGTTGCATATAGATGCTTCACAATATCCTACAATGTACCTTTACAATTTGTGTAATTTGTATGTTGCAGTGTGACATTACTTAATTTATTTGGCCCTACTAAATTCTCATGTCAGCATCTTGGCTTAGACATACCTATCTAAACCATACGACGAGGAGGACAGAGTCAAGAGACTTGCTGCCTAGTTTTGTCTCTACCATTAATGCCACATTTTGTGGTGAAAAATATTGTAGTTTTAAAATCTGGTTAACTTGGTTTTAGTGCCTGTCTTTATCATTTAGTAGGTATGTGGCCTTAGGCAATTTACCTAACTTCTTTAGATACCAGTTTTCCTAAATAAAACACTATCACTCTGCAGGGTTGTTTTGAGAGTCATAGATAATAAGTATAGAGATTCACACAGAATTGGTGTTCCTTAAATCATACCTATTAATTAACATTGGTTTAGTTGGGTAAGTTATAGTCTAAATCTCAAATTTAGCCCAGGTGAAATGAAACAATTGAACTGGACTAAGAGAAATGAGTCCAAAGATCCTTGAAATAATATGCTAATATTTTCATTTTGTATACTTCTGTGAAAAGATTTGTAGTGTTCATCAGATTATTAGAGCAGTTTATGAATCTCTCAAAAGGATAAATATTAAAGTAGGTGATCTCCAAATTATCTTCTAGTGATAAAATTTTGATTATATGCTACACAGTCCACCTCAGTGTGGCCAGAGTTAGGGAAATTCTTTCTAAAAAATTTTTTTTACTCAAGCCCTTTGTTGTCAGAGGTAATCATTGTAGTTTACCTTAGATTAGCAAATTATACCCAAAGTAAGTAAAGAAAAGGAAATCATTAAAATATGAGTAGAAATCAATGAAATATAAAACAGGCAATCAATGGGGAGCACCAATGACATGACAAGATGGTTATTTGAAAAGACTGATAAAATATATTAAATGCTGCAAGACAGATTAAGGAGCAAAAAAAGAGAACCCCCCCCGCCACACACACACACAAAGTACCAATATCAGGAATGAAAACAGGCAGCATTATAGATCCTACACACATTAAAAGGATAATTATGGAACCTTACAAGTAAGTTTACACCAATAAATTTGACAGCTGAGAGACAATGACAAATTCTTTTAAAAACAGAACTTACCAAAACTAACAAAAGAAGAAATGTGAAATCTAAATAGCTTAATATCTAATAAAGTGAATTAAATTTATAATTAAAAATCTATTCACAGAGGAAATTCCAGGCACAGATGGTGACCTCCATGAGGCACTGGGGAAGGAATTAAAACCACTCTAACACAAACTTTCAGGAAAGAGAGGAGGAGAATAAATTCCCCATTTCTTTTATGAGTTTCATATAGCCTTAATATCAAAATCCAACAAGAAAATTTCAGAAAAAGAAGATTGCAGACCAACATACCTCATGAATATGGACACAAAAGCCCCCAGTAATTTCTAACTTTATACCAGTTACTGTACCTAAAAAGAGTTTAATCAATTTAAGGTTAATTCAATTAATAGTAGATAATATATTTCGTATGTTTGTTTATTTAATTTGCCATTACATAGGAATGTGAATAACTATTGATGTTATTACCCAGTTGGTAATCAGAAATGACCAGGGGGTTATATGAGGATAGTTACTTAGTATAGTTTATGGCCTCTGTTGTCTCCCTTAGTACTGTTCTAATAGGCAACTACTTCTGTTTCTTTTTATATTATTCATCAAAAAGGAATTGAATAGATAGCTAGTGGGAAGCAGTCACATAGCACAGGGAGATCAGCTCGGTGCTTTGTGACCAGCTGGCAGGGTAGAATAGGGAGGAGGGGGGGAGGGAGACACAGAGGGAGGAGATATAGGGATATATGTATATGTATAGCTGATTCACTTCGTTATAAACAGAAACTAACACCCCATTGTAAAGCAATTATACTCCGATAAAAACGTTAAAAAAATTTTATTTTAAAAAAAGGAATTGAATTTAAAAAAAGTTTTTCATGATAATTATGGGAAGTTATTTTTTAATTACACATTTAAAAAAATTTCAAATCTACAGAAGAGTTTAAAGAATATTATAACAAATACCTTTATGCCATACATTTTGCCACATTTGTTTTATCTCTCGTTCTATGTCTGTATGACACATTTACATGTACACATTACATATAAACTTTTTTCTGAACCATTTGAATATGTTACACACATCAGGACAGTGAACCCTTAAGAATACTTTTCACGTATCTCCTGAGAAGAGGGATGTTCTCATATATGAAAATACCATTATCACGCTCAAATATAATAATGATATAAGAACATTTAATATATGGTCCGTATTTAAGTTTTTCCACTTGTTTCAATAATGTCCTGTATAGCGTTTTTCTAATGTGAGAAACAATGATCATGTGTTGAATTTACTTTTTTCTCTTTAATATAAAATCTTTTTGCCACCTTTCTTTTTTCATGATATTGACATTTTTGAGAACTTCAAGCCAGCTGTTTTGTAAAAAGTCCTACAGTTTGTATTTTTCTGGTTATTGCCTTAGTGTTAGATTTGTTTAAACAGTATTGCCAAGAATACTACATAGCTGAAGAAATAAAATTCTTAGTAGAATATTTGCAAAAAGAGCACTTTAGACAAACAGTGAACTATGGAACAAATAGAACGGAAACGGCAAAGTTTACAAGATTATACTGCAGATACCAATTCTGCATTACAGTGTTCTTGCCTGCCTTCACTTACCTTATGAATGTTCCAGTTACTCCACATCTTTGCCAACATTGTCAATCTGGTATTATCAGCCTTTTAAATTTTAACCATTATAGTGTATGGTGGGATTTTACTATAGTACTAATTTGTATTTTCCTAATGACTAATGATATGGAGCATCTTTTCATGGACTTGTTGGCCTTTCATATATCTCACTTTGTGAAGTGTCTCTTCACCTCTTTTGCCTATTTCTTATTGAGATATTTATTTCTTATTATAGAGGGTTGTTTAAAAATTCTGTATTCCAGTCCTTTGTCAGACATATTTATTGCATTTTCTCCCCCTCTGTGATTTGTGTTTATGATTTACTATTTGCTTTCTTAATGATGTTCTTTGAAGAATAAATATTTTTAATTTTGATGAAGTCCAGTTTATCTTTTTTTTTTCTTTTTTGTTTCTTACTTTTTGTGTCCTAAGAAATCTTTACCTTTGCAAGGTCACAACTCTTCTATGTTTTCTTCTTGAAGTATTATATTTTTAGTTTGTACATTTGTATATATGATCCATTTCAAGTTAATTTTTGTCTGTGGTGTGAGATAGAGTAGAGGTTCATTTTTTTCCCCATATGGATATCAGGTTGTTTCAGCACCAGTTTCTGAAAAGACTGTCCTTTCTTCCATTGAATTATCTTGAGCCCTTAGTAGAAAATTAATTGGTTGTATATCTTTACATCTATTTCTGAAATCTCTATTCTGTCCTATGGTTATCTATAAGACTATTCTATGCCAGTATTATAGTGTTTTGATTACTGTAGCTTTTACTGTCTTAAAATCATATAGTGTAAATCCTCTAAATTTGATATTGTTTTAAAAAATTGCCTTGGCTATTCTGGTTTTTGTCTCTCTTTATGAATTTCACAATCGGCTTATCCATCACTATAAAAAATAACTATTTTTTGGAATTGCATTAAATGTATAGATCTATTCAAGGAGACCTGGCATTTTAATAGTATTGAGATTTTGTATATTCTTCCTGATTTTCTGGCTCCTTGGTTTTATTGGTTATTGAGAGAGAACTGTTGAAATCACTGACATATATTTATTTCCTCTTGCAGTTCTAGCTGTTCTGGCTTCATGTATTTTGAAATTCTGTTATTAGGTCCATTAACTTTTAGGATTGTTATGTCCTCTTTTTTTTTTGACTCTTCTATTTATTTTTGTTGTTGTTGTTGAAGTATAGTTGATTTACAATGTTTAAAAAGAATGTGTATATATATGTATATGTATAACTGAATCACTTTTCTGTACTACAGAAACAGAAATTAGCACAACATTGTTATGTCCTCTTGATGAATTGACCCCTTTATCATTATAAAATGACCCTCCTTATTCATGGCAATATTCTTTGCTTTGAAATCTACTTAGTTTGATATTGATATGGCTACTTTCACTTTCTTTTGATTACTGATACCATTCTTTTACTTTTAATCTTACTATGTCTTTATTTTATATATAAATAAGTTTGTAGGCAGCATATGGTTCAGTCATTTTTTTAATCCTAGATGGTAATCTCTACCAATTAACTGAGCTGTTTAGACCATTTACATTTAATATAATTATTGATATGGTTGGATTTAATGCATTATCTTGCTTTTTTTCCTGTTTGCTTCAACTGATTTTGTTCCCCTTTTCTTTTTTCTTTGTTTTACTTTTTTGGCCTTCTTTTGGATTACTTTTTATTATTCCAGGTTATCTCCTGTTTTGACTTCTTAGCTATAATTTCTGTTTAGTAGTCATTCATCAGGGTTTTATAGAACAAACAGAATACATCTTTAGTTCATCATAGTTCCCTTTCAAGTTATATCACACAACAGTGTACTTCCATTTTCCCCCTTTGGCCTTATGCTATCGTTGTCATACATTTTACTTCTACTTATATTATAAGCCCCACAATACCTTGATATTATTTTTGCTTTGAGCAGTCAATTATCTTTTCAAGAGATTTAAATAATAAGAAAAAAAGTCTTTTATATTTATCCATGTAGTTACCATTTCCAGTGCTTTTGATTCCTTTGTGTAAATCCACATTTCCATGTGACATCATTTTCTTTCTGTCTGAAAGATTTCTCATAAAATTTTATGTAGCACAGAAATCCTGATTAAAGATTCTTTCAGCTTTTGTATGTCTGAAAAAGCATGTATTTTGTTTTCTGTTTTGAAAGATATTTCCACTGGAAATATCATTCTAGGTTGACAGTTTTTTTATTTTTAATACATTGAAGAAGTTGTGCCACTGCCATCTCACTTGTCATGTTTATAATGAAGAATCTGCTGTAATTCTTTTCTCTTCCTGTGTATGCAGTTTGTCCTTTTTCTTGCCTTCTTTTAAGATTTTATCTTTATCACTGGTTTTAAGCAATTTGATTATCATGTGCCTTGCTGTTGCTTTCTTCATGTTTCTTTTGTTTGGGATTTGTTGAGCTTCTTAAATCTGTGAAATTTTAGTTTCTTAGAATTGGGAAAACTTTAAGCTTTTATTTCTTCAGGTATATTTTTCTGTCCCTCCCTTTTCTCTCTCTTTTTGAACATATTATATATGTTATCATAACTCTTTTTTGCCTTTGTCTACTGATTCTGCATTTATAGAATTTTTTTCTTTGCATTCCTAATAATTTTTTTTATTGGATGGCAGACATTTTTGTATAAATACTGCTGAGTTTGGTCTGGGAAGCAATTAAAGTACTTGGAAACAGTGTGATTCTTTCAGATCTTGCTTTTAAGCTTTGTTATGCAGAGCCAGAAAAGCATGTTGTCTAGGACTAATTTTGCCTCAATGCTAAAACAAAATCTTTCTGAGTATTCTACTCAATGTACCATGAATTATAAGGTTTTCAACTGTGGCTGTTGGGTATAGGACCTATTTTGGGGCCCTCTGTGAACCCCAGGTACTATTCTCTCTAGTCCTTTTGGTGTTGTGTTTTTTTTTTCTTTGACATTGGATAGTTTCCTCAAATGCATGTATGGATTGATAAGTACTCAGTTGAAGATTCAGTCCTCTACACATCTCTGAAGTTCTTTCTCTTTATAGCTCTCTCTTTTCCAGTACTCTTTCCTGCAAATTCAAAACTCTAGCTGCTCTGGCCTTCTGGACTATCATTTTCTCCATCGACCTGGGGAGCCTTCTGGGCTGCACCAAGCTTCCACCTCCCTGGGCCAATCCCAGGCAGGGATCCCTGTTTTTTGCTTCCTGACTCTAATGTCTTGAAAATTATTGTTCCATATATTTAAATTGTCTGGAGTTTTAGTTATTTCAGGCAGGGGGGTAAATATAATCCCCATTACACCATGTTGGCAGAAGTCCTGGATTTTATTTTTTCTGTATTTTTTTTTCTTTTAATCTACCTGTTTCTTTATATCTAAAGTGGTTTTCTCACAGTCAGTATCCTATCTCACAGTCACTGCATTATAATTAATATGTTTAGACTAGATATCAGTAAACCTTTTCTGTAAAGGGCCAGATAGTAAATATTTTAGGCCTTACAGGCAGTTTGTGTCACAACTGCTCCACTATGTTATTTAGTACAAAGCAGCCATAGACAATATGTAAATGATGTGACATGGTTGTGTCCCAATAAAGCTATACTTATGGATATTGACATTTGAATTTCAGAAATTGTTATGTGTCATGAAATACTATTATTAAATTTTTTTCAACCATTTATAAGTGTAAATGCCATTTCTAGCTCATAGGCCATAAAAAAATAGGTGGCAAGCTGGATTTGGCCTGTGATCTGTAGATCACTAACCCTGGTTTAGACTATTTCTCTTTAATATAATTATCGATATTGCTGTCATCTTGCTGTTTGTTTTCTGCTTGTTCCATCTGTTTTTTTGTCCCTTTTTTCCACCTTTCCTGTCAGTTTTGGATTGAGTATTTTTAAATTATTCCACTTTACTATTGGTGTGTTAGCTATACCTCTTTGTTTTATTTAACAGTTTTTCTGTGGTTTATAAAATGCATTTCTAATTTACCTACCCTGAAATGATATTATAGCAGTTCATATATAATATAAGAACTTTATAACAATGTACTTACATTTAAACCCTTCTGTTCTTTAACTTCTACATTTATAAACCTCTCAATACATTGTTATTATGTTTTAGTTGTTGCCTTTCAGAGAAATTGAAGAATGAAGGGGACAGTTTTTATATATACCTACATATGTGCTATTTGACACTTTTTCTGTAGTTGTAGATTTCTTTCCTTCTTTGTTTTCCATGTGAAAAACTTTTTTTTTTTTTAACATTTCTTGTAGTTCAGGTCTGATGGAAACTAATTCTCTCAGCTTCTTTTCTTTTGCCTGAAAAATTCTTTGCCTTTACCTTTAAAAGATATTTCTACTGGGTATAGAATTCTGGTTTGACATTTTCTTTCCTTCTGCTATTTAAAAATGTGTTTCATTGCCTTCTGGCTGTTGTGGTCTCTGACATGAAGTCTGTGAACATTCTGAAACTTCTTCTGGAACTCTGCCCTGAAGGTTCAAGTTACTTAAGATTCTGAACTCTTGATTTGCCTCCTCAACTCAGTGAGACTGTTGTACTATACTTAGAATCCCCTCTCCTTCTCTACAGTCCAGAACGCTTGTTTGTTTCCTTCTTATAGGAATCCAAGTCCTGTACTGCCTGTTTTCCATTTTCTCAAAACTGTTGCTTATTATATTTAATCTCGTTCTCTTGCTGCTTAAGGTAGAAGGATGAGCCAGGTGCCTGTTACTGCATCATGGCTAGAAGAGCAAGTTCATTCTTTCAGGAGGAAAAAAAAAATTCATTGAACTGGGAACAACATCTCTGCTTTAGATACTAGAGATTTAAAAATGTGAACTGTACAGGCTTGATCTCTAATCTCATGAAACTTACATTTCAGAGGAAGCAGAGAGAAATATTTAATAACTAAGCAAATCTGAAAGGTAATTTAAGATACTAGGTAAATGCTGTGAAGACAGTAATGCAGGTTGGTATTATAGAAAGATGGAAAGAAGAGTCTACTTTAGATTGGAAGAACATGAAAGGCCTTGCTGAGGTAGTTAATGTTTGACGTGAGGCTTGATTGATATAAGAATTGTCAAACTATGGTCTGAGGGCCAGTGCCTGTTTTGTAAATAAAGTTTTATTGGAAAACAGCCACACCTATTCCTTTATGTATTGCCTGTGGTTGCTTTTGGGCAACAATGGCAAAGGTAGTAGTTGGCCCATAAGCCTAAAATATTTATTATCTGATCTTTTAAGAAAAAGTTTACCACACCTGACATAAAAGAACTACCCATTTATTGCTTGAGCTGAGATCACCAATGACAGTAGTATTTATAAAGCTGGTAAATACGTTTTTACCCTTATCTTAATGAACTTTAAATGAATGAGCATTCAACATAAGTGATCACTTTCTCCTTCTTGAAACAATTTTTCCTTTCCCTTAGCTTCTCTGACACCATGCTTTCTTGTTTTAATCTCTCTCATAATTCCTTCTCAGCTTCTTTGTATACTAACTTTCCTAAATCTGACCTTTAAACATTGTTTCTTAGGGCTGGGCTTAGGTCTTCATATCTGTCTTCTCCATTTTCCCCCTAGTCTTATCTCCTGTGTCTTTAATTACCATTTACTTACTGAAGAGCCCAAATACATATCTCTAGCTGGGCCTGTCCTCTGAACTTTAGACTTACGCATCCAGCTGTCTACTTGACATCTGTTTATCATCTTAAATTCAGGAGCCTCTAAACAGAATTCATGACATCCCCTGAAAAAGCTGCTTTGCTTTTAGATTTCTCTATTCAGTAAATGGCATCTGATGCTCACGTCTATAACCTAGAACTCTGTAGCCATTAAAACCTTTCAGTTCTCTGTCCTAAGTATTTGATTTTATATAATTTTATATGTATTAGCATGTTACTAGTCGAGGCCACCTCTCCATGACCTCTGTGGCGATTTTCTAATGGTCTGCCCATATCTATTCTTGCAACCCCCCAAATTGTTCATCATATACGATAGCCAAAGTGATTGTTTTACAATGAAAATTAATGTTTCCCTTTGCTATTAGGATAAGGACCAAATCTTTTCCATGGCTTATAGCATCTGCTGAAGAAACTCTCTGTCTCCCTCTCCAGTCCTATCCTATGCCAGTTTCCTTTTCTTTTTTTTTTTTTTCTTTTCTCTAGGTACTTTGGCATTTTTTCAGTTCCAAAATTCTCCAAATACTTTACCGGGGCCTTTGCATGTATTGTTTCTTCTCCCTGGAATGATCTTTCTCTGTTCTTTGCCTTGCTAATTCCTACACTGTTTTCTCTGGACTGCCTTCCCTCATCCTTCCTTCCTATCTTAGGGCCTCCAGTTACATGAAGTCATATTACTTAGTCTTTAGTCTTCTAAGCACTTATCACACTGTGATTTTTCACAACTATAATTAATGTAATTATGTGTCTGTTTCGTTCACCGTTGTGTTCTCAGCACCAAGCATATTTTCTGACAGTCAGTAAATATTTGTGAAATGAAATAATAAATGAGTATATTATGTGTTTCAATTACCACAAAACCCCTGAAATTTACAATTTCTCTTTGAGAGGCTATTAAATTCCTTAGGAAAAATTTAGTAAAGAATAATGGTAATAGTTGCCATTTACTGAGCAACTTTCATGTGCTTCCTATTCACTATGCTACCCTACAATGTAGAGATAGACTTATCCTAATTTTTATGTGGGGAAACTGAGGCTCACAAGGGTTATTTCACTTGCCAAGAGTCATACAGCTAGTACATGGGAGAGCCATGATTCAGACCCAATTGATCTTTCTCTAGAGGCTCTTATGTTCTTACACTTTGTGTTACAGCCTCCTAACCAGATTATTACTGGGAAAACTGAAATTTGTGACTTTACCACAGGCTTCCAACTAATTTTTCCTTTTTACTCCAAAGGGATTAAAGTTAGTATCTATACATACTAGCTCATATATTCATTATTTGTTAATATTTACATAATGATTGCGAAAATACATGTACTTCTTGGATTAACAAACATCTATAAAATACTGAATGCTGAAATTTAGTAATTTGGTTTGGATCTTTGAAGGCATGCTCTAGAATAGTTATGCAAAAATTACACCAAGGCTACAAATGAACTTACTCCATTTGACATTCAGTTTTTTTCTTAGTTGTCATAGTTTTGATCCTAAGTTGAGAAATTACTTACATATTCAAATTAAATTATGGAATGTTTCACATTTTCTCTACCTTAGAACATGTAGTAAAATTTGGATGGATCTTTAAGAGTCTGTTTCTTAAAGAGTTTATCATATAGGGCAATGCACTGCTTTGAGAAACTTCAGCTTAGCTTCATTCTGTTATTACTGCATGGTTTAGGAGTCTTAAAGATGCTGATATTTCTATGATAAATCAGTATCATGAAGAATTCATTTCTGTCTTTTCTTTCAGCATTGGTAAACTCATTTCTGTCATGAAGCATCTTATCTCCTTGTAATGCTCTTAAAGGGAATTACCCTTGATATTTTGGTAGATCTAAACACTTTCCCCCTTCTCCTATTTGTGAGCTTTGCAGGGAGTATTATAGCTCTTTTCTGGAATTTTCTATGTTTTAAAAATCCCCTTTATAAAAAACTCATCTACTTGTACATACAATATAAATCTGTAACAGAAAGACAAATATCACATTATATCACTTATATGTGGGGTCAAAAAAAGATACAAATGAACTTATTTACAAAACAGAAATAGACCCACAGACATAGAAAACAAACTTATGGTTACCAAAGGGAAAAGGGGGGAGGGATAAATTAAGAGGTTGGGATTAACACATACACACTACTATATATAAAATAGATACCCAACAAGGACCTACTGTATAGCACAGGGAATTATACTCAATATTTTGTAATAACCTATAGAGGAAAAGAATCTAAAAAAGTATATATATGTTCGTCTATATATATATGTATTACTGAATCACTGTGCTGTACACGTGGAACTAACATGACATTGTAAATCAACTACACTTCAATAATGTTTTTTAAAAATAAAAAATAAGAAAAACAGCAAAAAAAAACCCCTAGAATCTGAAAAAAAAGAGTCTGTAAAACATCTGAATTAACCCCAATAAGATCATATTATAATTAATAATAATATTTTAGTCATCAAGCCTTGCTTCATAATAATTTCTTTCACACTTAAGTTTAAGTGCTAAACTTTGTAGCTTCATATAGTGATTTTCATTACAGAGATCAATTTTATTATTTGCCATTTGAGCTATATAGAAATACAGACTACTAGACCTAGTAATTCCTGTTTATTTTGTAGAATGGGAGGTGAGAACTAGAACTGAGGAAGGGATTTTGATTTCATATAAATTTATCAGCTATTAATTAGTTAGCCTATTAGATTTTTTTTTTTTTTTTTTTTTTTGGCGGTACGCGGTCCTCTCACTGTTGTGGCCTCTCCCGTTGCGGAGCACAGGCTCTGGATGCACAGGCTCAGCGACCATGGCTCATGGGCCCAGCCGCTCCGTGGCAGGTGGGATCCTCTCGGACCGGGGCACAAACCCGCGTCCCCTGCATCGGCAGGCGGACTGTCAACCACTGTGCCACCAGGGAAGCCCAGCCTATTAAATTTTTATAGTAGCTATTGAACTTTTGCAGCCAGTCTTATTTTGAGTGTATTTTTAAGGTAGCATTTATTAGCTTCTATATCATCTCACCCTATCATCTCATTCATGTGAAATGGAGTTTTTTGCTTATTGATTTTTTAAAAATAAAAACTAAGTGGTACCCATACATACAGAACATTGAAATTCTAGTCTTGCCCATGAATAAAAAGAGTTAAATTAATATTAGACATATATGGCACTGCAAATAAAACTAAACAAATTTTTATAAATAAAAAACAAAAATTTACTGTGTTTAGTAGGGCAAAATAGACATCATGAAATCCTGAAGTTTGCTAATTATCTAAAATAAAACTCTGTGTATCTATAAAAAAGACTAACATGATATTTTTGAGTATAGATTCTTAAAAGAAGTAAATCATCAGTCTTGGAGAAAAATAGTATTTTTAGAACTCTTTTTTGAAAACATCAATAAAGATATTTTATACCTATGGAAAACTTGATTGGAACATGTTAGAGACGTATCAAATACTGGTCTTTGGAATGCCAGATAATTTGGACTCCGGAAAGATAAATTCTTTTAAATCACCATTAGAGTAGCTATAATATCTGAAAATAATTTAATGATTTGGATTGACACTGCATTGTTGACATTCTCCTTATCTACTCTTAGGCATTTTTAGAAATATTCTAGGACTAGCTACTTTGCCCATGAAAACAAACTTTCGATCATTGATCTTCCCCAAATCAAATTCAGCGGGGCCATGAAAATAATCAGTTGTAATTAGCATCTTTATTATTATAATATCTATTCCAAAATGATTTAGACTTTTGATACCTTTGTCTCTCCCACTCTTGCAGAGACTTTCTTTGCCTTGTGTACAGAAAAGAGCTAGCTAAGTGGAGAATATGCATACCTGACTTTTTTTCCTCTCCTACGAAAGGAGAATTCATCCACTGCCACTGTACCTTTTTTTCTTTTCTTTTTTGTCTTGCACAGAAGACTGACATCTTCCTGTGAAGGGCTTGTGGCAAACCTATCCAAGTCGGGTTTCTTCCTCCTTGAGAACGATCTGACCCATCATCATCTGAACCAGGGATCACACTCTAAGGGTCCAGGTGAGGGCAAGTCAGTCTGTATGTTAAGCTCATTTCTTTTCTGGTCAGGTAAGTCACACTCAGGCATTATCTCACTCAGCATCAGTCAGCCTTAGTTTTTTAAAGCTTCTTAGACCCCAGAGAGATATACAATTCATCTATCCATTAATTCTAGGACCCACCTAAACTATTAATGATTAATCACATCATTTAAAAATTCTCTTTGCTGAATAATGTAATCATTTCAGGATACTTACTCATTTTAAATTCCAGAAATCTTAAAAAGAGTATGTGTGTATGGTGAGAGAGAAAGACATATTGAAACAGGTATTTCTAGTTGCAGTTTTAGTGCTGATCCTTGTTTCCATTTTTATTGAACTTGTAAGAGTTTAGAGCAACTTAAAGTCAATCTAGCAGATATAATCTTGTACCTTTGTAATTTTAATAGCTTTTAACTGTGTTTGTAGATGTCTTGAATCCAGCGGCGGATTCAGAATATTAGAGCTAACATTTACATGCATGGTCATCATGAAAGTCTTCGTTGGTTTGCCATGGATTCTTTCACTTAATGTCAGAACGATTAAGGGCAAAGACAAAAACTTCCCTGTTCTGTATCCAATTTCCATAAGCTAGTTATAAGCAGAAATGTATGATTGCTCCTCAGGCAAGTGGTCTTAGCTAATTGAAGTCTGACTTTGCACCTTGATGCTATATTTTAAGCTGGAAGGTGAATTAGATCTGTGGCTATGAGGCTATTTTCAAGACAACTCATTTTTCAAAAGCTTTTTTTAATTGGGGGGAAAAAATCTTCCTTGTATTCTGACATTGATCATCTATCCTTCAAAATGCACTTGTAGGGACTTCCCTGGTAGTCCAGTGGTTAAGACTTCGCCTTCCAGTGCAGGGGGCATGGGTTTGATCCCTGCTCAGGAAGCTAAGATCCCACATGCCTCATGGCCAAAAAAAACTCCAAAACATAAAATAGAAGCAATATTGTAACAAATTCATAAAGACTTTAAAAATGGTCCACATCAAAAAAATCTTTAAAAAAAAAGAATACAATTAAAATAAAAATCTAAAAAACAAAATGCACTTGTACATTATATATAATTTATTTTATAGGTGACCCTTTATATACTATAATAAATTATTTGTCAATCTTATAAAACATTAATTTGTTGCATCTTGATAATGACACTGTATGCATTTAATTGTGAGGAAAACAGAAGTAGTTCTACTCTGATATACCTTGTCTCTGCCGTTTGCCAACACAAAGATAGGAATAAATTGGGCTTTTATTTCCTTCCATTGGCTAACTCTCCAGGTGACTCATAAGTTATGAACTGAAGTTAATACACTTCAGTTTGCTACAGTAAAGAATGACTCCTACTTAGTGGGAAAAAGCAGTTGTCTTCCTCTCTGAAATTTTGTCAGCCAAGAAGCTAAATGGTTGTATTACCCTTTAATATTGGCTTTTTTTTTTTTTTTTTTTTTCTTTTTGCGGTATGCGGGCCTCTCACTGTTGTGGCCTCTCCCGTTGCGGAGCACAGGCTCCGGATGCGCAGGCCCAGCGGCCATGGCTCACGGGCCCAGCCGCTCCGCGGCATACGGGATCCTCCCAGACCGGGGCACGAACCCGTATCCCCTGCATCGGCAGGCGGACTCTCAACCACTGCGCCACCAGGGAGGCCCAATATTGGCTTTTTGAGATGCATTTTTTTTTTTTTTTTTTTTTTTTTTTTTTTTTTTTTTTTTTTTTTTGCGGTATGCGGGCCTCTCACTGTTGTGGCCTCCCCCGTTGCGGAGCACAGGCTCCGGATGCGCAGGCCCAGCGGCCATGGCTCATGGGCCCAGCCGCTCCGCGGCATATGGGATCCTCCCAGACCGGGGCACGAACCCGTATCCCCTGCATCGGCAGGCGGACTCTCAACCACTGCGCCACCAGGGAGGCCCTGAGATGCATTTTTTGATGTTTATTACTCAAAAATGTCAGTACTAGTTTTGAGCAAGAGAACTTTTCTTTGGCTGGGAAAGCAACTTTTTCAAGCATTTATTATTCAGAACCACCTGATATTTTACAACTGGAACCTAAATAAAGTAGTTGTTTACTTGATTCTATATCAGTACAATTAAGTTAGTATGGGCTTACACACAGAATTTGTTGAATACAGATCCTCTGTTTTTTAATCCCCTTATGTTTAGTGTAACATGCAGAAGAACTGAAAATATTCACTGGTGTTAAAAAATATTTCCAAGATAATCTGTCTTGAACAGGAAAGTTATTTATTTAGCTCTGCTTCAGATGCTAACAAAAAGTTATTTCCCACTAGATTGTAACTGTTAATATGATTAGGTTCCTATATGTGCACTATGTGGGTACATGAACATATCCTAACCCAATCCTATAAATCTATAAAGTAACTTAAATATTTAGAAATCTGAATTACATTACTTAACCAGGAATGTCATACACATTAAAATGTTTATTAAATATTAGAATCTGCATTGTAATGAAGTCAGTGGCCATGTTTCAAAAGCTTAGGGAGTAACACAGATTTCCCATGCTGCTCTTGGGCTGGGATAATCAACTACATTGTTGAGGAATTGTAATTTTGAAGAAATAGCAAACTATGAATGAAACTTGGGTATTTGACTGCCTTTAGAAGTATGTGTATATCTAAAGAGTATACGTTTTAAAATAATGCCTTATATTTACCCTTCTCTTACTCTTTTACTTATGTAACCAGTAGTTTTTTATGTAGATGCATATGTGAATTTTAGATATTTCCATATTTATATCAGTGAAATCATTGTAACATCTGTTTTAATAAACAAATGAACTGAGATTTAGAGATTTAAAAGACCAGTTTTTAGTCTTTAAAATATCATAATGGTGTCAGCTCTTAATTATCTACACAGAGATTTAAAGAATTAAATGTATAGATTTAGATTACCCATGATAACATTTCCATTCTACACCAGTTAACATATTTCAGACACCTGGTATGGGTAATAAGGGACATGCTAGCTCATTTCCCTTACTATAAGCAAAACAAAATTAGAAAGGCAAATGTACTATGAAAAATAAGTAATTGATGAATTCCAGAACCACATAATGTGACTTTTAGACTCTTCCATGCATTGATAGAAGTGTTCTGCCCTTTCTAAGAAAAAGGCATGCTACTGACCCCACTATAAGCTTCAAGTCATCTTTTAAGTAAAGTATGTTAAGTTTGGAATAAAGCATAGCTTAGACATAGGCATTATAGAGATTACATACTGAAATTGGGGGTTCCTTTCCCTATTCTCCCTTCCCAGTTAAGATTTGATTGCATTACTCAAATAAGTTTTAACAGTAAAATCATGTTTTGTGTTTCTTTGTTTCCATTTTCTGTGTTCTCTGTAGGACCAAAAAACAAAAACAAAACAAACAAAAAACAATGAATGTCATTCTTCTAAGAAACCCTTTTAATGCATCCAAGATGTCAGAAACAGTCCTTTCATGCCTCCTGAAGAGTGGCAGCATGAAATTGTATAGGAATATTCTACCTAGCTTTTCTTTTGGTGATGTCTTGCCATTAACTCATAGAAATATGTATTGTACTATTATCCCTACTGTACCGTCAAGTAATTGATTGGATTGCCTGTTGGCTACTAATGTCTTACATTAATAGCCAGAGAATATTTCAGAAAGGTGGTGCCTGCTTCGTAAAATGTATCTGTGGTTGCTAAAATCGTATTTGGCTTGAAACAACTAAATTTAGTAGACTCTAAAATTGTATATTGTTAGAATATGATACTTCAAAAAACTATGATTTACTTTCAGTTCTGAAAACATTCAGAAGGGTTTGTTATCTCTTGCAGACCTTTCTGCACACTACTAATGGGATGAACACAATATATCACTTTTATAATAGTGAGCTATTAAAGGCAAGCATAAAGCAGTCTGAAGCCCATAAGTGCTGCCAACAGCTCCTGCTTTAATGAATTCCCTTTTAGATGTCCATTAAATGCTCGTGGCAAATGTACTCATAATGGAAATGGCAAATCTAAATGGGTAGATATGAATAATCCATGGAGTTTAAATTCTGTTTATGATCATCTTCACATTTAGTTTTCAAGACAATGCAGTTTAGTTTTCATTACAGTTTGGAATAAAGAGGACAGGGAGTAATTGATTGCTTCAAGCAGATTAAAACCAATGGTTTTCTTTTCAAAGAACCAGTTCAATGCAGTAATTCCAACTTTAAACATTGATTTAGGGTACTCAACACAAAATGTTTTGTGCTGTGTGAACTTTTATGTAGAAAGACTAGTATTACTTTTATTTCCCTATATATCTATATAGTGAAATATAGAGGTTGTTAGTAGCATGTGCATGACTTAATAGTGATCTATATTAAGTCATTTTCATATTATTGCAGTCATATAATGAATCAATGAAATTCCCGTCATCACTGTAATATTGTTTGTAACCCATTAGCACAGAGAAATTACAGCCCATTGTACATCATTACTGTGATTGAGGCTTTATTACCATATTCTCAAATTGCTTGCTTGCTATAAAACGAAATAGACACAAGACAACTATAGGTGGGTATAGACTATGCATTATTGTGCTACAGTAATGAGGGATTATTGTACAATAAATGGGTGAAACTTATGAGGAAAATAAACTTAGTAGTAATTGAAAACTGGAGACTCTTTTTGCTTTTTTTATTACTTAAAAGGTCAAATATATTTGTTACGCTCACGTTATTGTTTATATATTACACGAACCGTAGCCTTTAAATATTTTGAAAAGATTTTTTTCCCCAAATGTATCTTTTCGAAGTCTGTAGTCTAACGCACTTCCAGTGCTCAGGGCTGGACTTGGAATCTCCTTTTGTCACTTGCGAGATTAGACATTTTACTGCTGCTAAGCTTGACATTTTTGTGGGTGGGTAATACCCTTTCAACTTCAGGCTATTTTTCAGTACTCTGTATATTTTACTAATAGTGTGAATAGGTCAGTAGTCTTCTGACTCTTCAGTTGAAGTAATAAATGTATGAATGCAACAATATTCTAAGCAATGAAGAGAGGTAAAATATGGAACAATTGCCTGGGGCCTGATTGTAAAAGACTTTTGATGTCTCAAAGAGGGAAATGGAAGAAATACATTGCCTCTATATTAAAGAAAAAAATCCCACGACACTAAAACCTGTTAGTTAAATTGTGCATATGTCCATCCTCTCTCTGTTGAGTCTTATTTATAACATTGAGACCATTATTTAGAACAGTAAAAAGCCCAGTGCGTTGACTTTTGGGCTAAGATCATTGCTTGGATTGAAAGTTCTGCTCAATGCAGAGTGGCTTTCTGATCTCAGCTTCATTGTGATTTGGCACCATGACAATTTAAATAACAAATAACAGTATAAAACAAAAAACAGAAGCTGTCATAAATATATTCATGATTATAAAGCACTATACCTATAATTTCTTCGCTAAAGCAATAATAACCACCTGCAAAGTTAGAAATGACAACATATTCTTCCAAGAGAGATAACTCTGTTCTTAGGTTATAATATTCTCACAAGCCACTTAGGCATTACTCTAATGCCTATCATGATGTAATTACCACCCTCTTTGTAAGACATAGTTTTTCTTTATAACACATATAGTGGTGCGGTGGTATAAAAACTGAATGCTTGTCAAACTATGTCTTAACTGCAGTGAGACATACTCCGTGAAACGAGAGTTCAGAATTGGCTGAGGGGACATAGGCCTCAACTATGCCTCACCTAACTCCAGTATATTCTTAAAATGTAAGAAGCTGAAAAGCCTCCTAAATAACTGACTTCATTCCCTGCTTGCCAGATTACACAGCCATTTTGAACTATATGAATATTTTTGTGACTTTCTCTTGATTCACGTCATCACTTCTTGGGAGCACTTTCCATGTTAAAAACAAAGCAAAGAAGCAATACAAAAGCAAAATGCCAGAAATAAGAGAGAGGTAATGTTTAGAGACATTAGAAAGATGTATTTTAAATCTTTGAAATCATCTATCTGTGACTCATTTTACACTTAACATAATTTCAAGCAGGATTTGAAGTTGTATTAAATTTGTTACCTGCTTCCAAATCTTTTGGGGAACAAGGGAGAACATGAATAAAATAACTTTTGTTGTTTTTAATAGTCTAGTTGGAGAGATACTAATAAATAAAAAATTACAAAAATAATAGTAAACAATAAAAATGAGCATTAAGAGCTAAGAAGAAAAAGTGAGATATGGGTGATAGGGAGTGCTAGGTGGGGTTGTTTAATGTAGGATATTTATAGAAGGCCTTTTTTTTAATTAATTTATTTTTTGGCTGTGTTGGGTCTTCGTTGCTGTGCGTGGGCTTTCTCTAGTTGTGGAAAGCGGGGGCTACCCTTCATCGCGGTGCATGGGCTTCTCATTGCAGTGGCTTCTCTTTGTTGTGGAGCATGGGCTCTAGGCGGCACGGGCTCAGTAGTTGTGGCTCGTGGGCTCAATAGTTTTGGCTCGCGGGCTCTAGAGCACAGGCTCGGTATTTGTGGCGCACGGGCTTAGTTGCTCAGCAGCATGTGGGATCTTCCTGGACCAGGGCTCGAGCCCGTGTCCCCTGCATTGGCAGGCAGATTCTTAACCACTGTGCCACCAGGGAGGTCCCCAGAAGGCCTTTCTAATGAAGTGACATTTTAGCAAAAATCTCAATAAAGTGCAGAACTACCATAATGGTATCTGTGATAAAATACCCCAGAACGGTGAATACAAAGTTCTAAGACAGAAGCATGTTTGGTGTGTTTGCACAACAGCAAGGCCAGTGTGGCTCAGTGAAGTAAGTAAGGGACAAATAATGAGAAATTAAAAACAATGCTTTAGTAATTTTTAAGATTTATAATAATGAATTTAATACCATTAAAGATTTTTTCTTTGGCTAGGTTTTTGCTCTTAGAGAGATAGTTCAGACTCAAATGATGCTTTCAATAGCTTTCTTAATATATTGTAAATGATTTACTTTTTAACTGTTTAAATATACTTTTAACATATTCAGTCTATCACATGTATCTTTTGTGGGGATCTAGATATTTTTGATAAGTTATGTCGAATTCTCAGAGTGTGAGCCATGGACTACCCTATATATTTAAGAGCTTATAATTGGGGAATATTTGTACTTTTCGTGCTGGTATAAATAGGTTTTCAATTTATTTCTAGCACTCAGTAAAAACAAACATTATTTAATGGCCCTTCCAAAGTAGTCCAGAGCTCCATTAAAGCTTGTGAAGTCTTGCTATTTTATTTATTTGACTTACAGACAAATTGAAATAGATGAGATGTAGAGTTTGGGGGATCTTTAATCCTGTAAAAGGGGTCCTTGAATTGAAAAAAATTTTGAGAATCATTTACCTTCTTCTAAGGCAGAAGGTGAGGAAGAAAAGGAACCAAACATGGGGAAATTGAGGTAAAAAGAAGACACTAAGAGAAGTCTAAGGTTCCAAGAGAGAGAAGAAGCTAAAAATGTATGTAAGTTAAGTTTTGACACAGAGCAGAGGAAGCTGCTAAGAACTTTTCTAGTTGTGTCCTGCATTAGTTATGTGTTGCTGTGTAACAGATTACACATGTAATTACTAAAAACTTTTATGAATCTAAGGACTTAAAAACCCCTTCTAACTGATGGATTAATGGATGGATAGAAGGATGGCAAGGTATGTAATAATGCAAAATACAGGAACTCTTTAATTATAAAATCTAGAATGTGGATATATGGCTGTTTATTGTACAGTTCTTTCAACTTTTCTGTATGTTAAAAATTCTCATAATAAAATGTTATCCTTATAATACTACTCCTAGCTACTGCTTTTCCAAATGCAAAGTGACATTTTGTAGTGGCAAAGAATTGGTAACTTTTTCTCCCCAGCCTAAACAGCATGCACAAGTTATTGTTAGTAGTTAGCATCTTAGCAAGCCTAATAGCATCTAGCTCTTTCTGTCCATATAATATGCTTCCTTTTATAGGGAAGCAATGATTATACCTCTGGCATATTCCTGTATATGACAAGAGCCTGAATCACAAAACATATTTAAACAAAATATTTGTTATATAACAGCAGCTACCAATTACTTAGTGTCTGCAGTGTTTCAGGCACTGTGCTAGTTACTTCTGTTCTCACTTTAATCCATATAAAAATCCAAAACTGTAGGAAATTACGGATGAGGAAACTACGCTGTAATATTTTTGCTTCTTAGTGGTGGTCCTTGTAAAAGTCTGTTTATTATTGAAAATCAGTATATATAGTTTTGGATTCTAGTGTATTATCATCATTAATTAGTATAGTCTATGAAAAATGCCTATCATTTTTGCTTAGACCATTTGCAAAGGCCATTTTGCAGTGATCTTTCTTAGGGTCTTATAATTTCTTGAACCTCCCACGACTCATGTGTAGTTGAAAGAGCCATATAATTTGGAATCCGAAAGGTATGTTTTAGGTCGCAGCCACATCTCTTAAAAGCTTTGTGACCATATAGGGAATGTGAGTGAAGAATATATACAAATTCTTTTAAACTATTTTTGCAGTTATTCTGTAAATCTGAAATTATTTGTAGATAAAACAGAAAATAAATAGCTTTGTCACTCCTCTAAGCCTTAGTATACTATTTTTGAAAGTAGGAAGACCTGTACCTAATAATACCAGAGGAACCTAAAGAGAGCCTAAAGTGTGAATGCAGATACAGATATCTCACACAATTTTCAGCCCTATTGTAGGTATTCAGTAATTTTCACACATAGTTAAATGCACAACACATGTTCATTGAAAGCGGTAATATGATCTTGTAAGAATATCCTCAGTGTTGGAGAGCCAGCTAACTAGATTCGGATATTAATTCTCTCACTGGACGACATTGAGCAATTGACCCAGTCCTGTCATTCCTCAGTTCTTCCTACAATGGTATGAAATAGTGGAAAATATTCAATATCTAAAGGCATTCAAGCTATCCCCTAGAAAGCTACTGTTAAAATGCAGGGTAATATATTACGTAATATTTACTAAGCAGTGAGCCGTTTCAGTAATTGTTGTCACCCATTTGCTTCATTTATGTACTGTGATTTCTCAGTTTTTTTAATCATCACGGCACAAAGCAGCACCTCCCAGAAACAAATAAAGAAGCCAAACTACCACCCCACCTTTCACAATCTAACTTGTGATAAAATATGAGAACATATTTTTATTTGTTGAAGGAATTCTTATATATCCCAATTGAAATCATTTTTGAAGTACATCATCATATACAGATGCTATACTTAAATACATTTGTTGTTTTCAGTATTATTGAAATATTTGTGGTGAAAGAGATGATTAATTAATGCTGGTGAGTTGTTTGGATCAAAGAGGAGTTCTGCCTTTGCTAATATTTTGAGGATGAGCAGGAACATCAAGAATGATTTTAGTACAGTAGCACTCACATTTGAATCATCTTTGGATTAAAAGGTTCTAACTAGTGTCTTTTTTGCATTGCTTTTCTTAATTATAACTATAAATCAAAATCATATAAAATTACAGAGAGCTAAATGTTTTGTAAGAACCATTTAATGACTGTAATAACCAGTCTAGAGGGAGGCATCATCTTTTTGTCAGGGAAACCAAAGTCACAGAAAGACCCCTACTCTTAAATTTTTGCTTTGACTGAAGGGAGTATATATTAAGATGTTTCGAGAAATAGTTACATAAAGTCTTTTCTGCAATATTTTAAAAGAGGATATAGTACTTTGCTTAAAATAAACTAATAATAAGACTGTAGTTAATGGACACAAAAGTGGATGAATATGGGATGACTTCAAAAAAGAGATACAAATACTAACAGCCATAAAAGGGGAAATCGACAGTAACACAATCATAGTAGGAGACTTTAACACCCCACTTTCACCAATGGACAGATCATCCAAAATGAAAATAAATAAGGAAACACAAGCTTTAAATGATACATTAAACAAGATGGACTTAGTTGATATCTATAGGACATTCCATCCAAAAACAACAGAATACACATTTTTCTCAAGTGCTCATGGAACATTTTCCAGGATAGATCATATCTTGGGTCACAAATCAAGCCTTGGTAAATTTAAGAAAATTGAAATTGTATCAAGTATCTTTTCCGACCACAATGCTATGAGACTACACATCAATTACAGGAAAAGATCTGTAAAAAATACAAACACATGGAGGCTAAACAATACACTACTCAATAACGAAGTGATCACTGAAGAAATCAAAGAGGAAATCAAAAAATACCTAGAAACAAATGACAATGGAGACACGACGACCCAAAACCTATGGGACGCAGCAAAAGCAGTTCTAAGGGGGAAGTTTATAGCAATACAATCCCACCTTAAGAAACAGGAAACATCTCGAGTAAACAACCTGACCCTGCACCTAAAGCAATTAGAGAAAGAAGAACAAAAAACCCCCAAAGTTAGCAGAAGGAAAGAAATCATAAAGATCAGATCAGAAATAAATGAAAAAGAAATGAAGGAAACGATAGCAAAGATCAACCAAACTAAAAGCTGGTTCTTTGAGAAGATAAATAAAATTGACAAACCATTAGCCAGACTCATCAAGAAAAGAAGGGAAAAGACTCAAATCAATAGAATTAGAAATGAAAAAGGAGAAGTAACAACTGACACTGCAGAAATACAAAAGATCATGAGAGAGTATTACAAGCAACTCTATGCCAATAAAATGGACAACGTGGAAGAAATGGACAAATTCTTAGAAATGCACAACCTGCAAAGACTGAATCAGGAAGAAATAGAAAATATGAATAGACCAATCACAAGCACTGAAATTGAAACTGTGATTAAAAATCTTCCAACAAACAAAAGCCCAGGACCAGATGGCTTCACAGGCAAATTCTATCAAACATTTAGAGAAGAGCTAACACCCATCCTTCTCAAACTCTTCCAAAATATAGCAGAGGGAGGAACACTCCCAAACTCATTCTATGAGGCCACCATCACTTTGATACCAAAACCAGACAAGGATGTCACAAAGAAAGAAAACTACAGGCCAATATCACTGATGAACATAGATGCAAAAATCCTCAACAAAATACTAGCAAACAGAGTCCAACAGCACATTAAAAGGATCATACACCATGATCAAGTGGGGTTTATTCCAGGAATGCAAGGATTCTTCAATATACGCAAATCAATCAATGTGATACACCATATTAACAATTTGACGGAGAAAAACCATATGATCATCTCAATAGATGCAGAGAAAGCTTTCGACAAAATTCAACACCCATTTATGATACAAACCCTGCAGAAAGTAGGCATAGAGGGAACTTTCCTCAACATAATAAAGGCCATATATGACAAACCCACAGCCAACATCGTCCTCAATGGTGAAAAACTGAAACCATTTCCACTAAGGTCAGGAACAAGACAAGGCTGCCCACTCTCACCACTCTTATTCAACCTAGTTTTGGAAGTTCTAGCCACAGCAATCAGAGAAGAAAAGGAAATAAAAGGAATCCAAATTGGAAAAGGAGAAGTAAAGCTGTCACTGTTTGCAGATGACATGATACTATACATAGAGAATCCTAAAGATGCTACCAGAAAACTACTAGAGCTAATCAATGAATTTGGTAAAGTAGCAGGATACAAAATTAATGCACAGAAATATCTGGCATTCCTGTACACTAATGATGAAAAATCTGAAAATGAAATCAGGAAAACACTCCCATTTACCATTGCAACAAAAAGAATAAAATATCTAGGAATAAACCTACCTAAGGAGACAAAACACCTGTATGCAGAAAATTATAAGACACTGATGAAAGAAATTAAAGATGATACAAATAGATGGAGAGATATACCATGCTCCTGGATTGGAAGAATCAACATTGTGAAAATGACTCTACTACCCAAAGCAATGTACATATTCAATGCAATCCCTATCAAACTACTACTGGCATTTTTCACAGAACTACAATAAAAAATTTCAAAATTTGTTTGGAAAAACAAAAGACCCCGAATAGCCAGAGCAATTTTGAGAACGAAAAACGGAGCTGGAGGAATCAGGCTCCCTGACTTCAGACTATACTACAAAGCTACAGTAATCAAGACAGTATGGTACTGGCATAAAAACAGAAAGATAGATCAATGGAACAGGATAGAAAGCCCAGAGATAAACCCACGCACATATGGCCAACTTATCTTTGATAAAGGAGGCAGGAATGTACAGTGGAGAAAGGACAGCCTCTTCAATAAGTGGTGCTGGGAAAACTGGACAGGGACATGTAAAAGTATGAGATTAGATCATTCCCTAACACCGTACACAAAAATAAGCTCAAAATGGATTAAAGACCTAAATGTAAGGCCAGAAACTATCAAACTCTTAGAGGAAAACATAGGCAGAACACTCTATGACATAAATCACAGCAAGATCCTTTTGGACCCACCTCCTAGAGAAATGGAAATAAAGACAAAAATAAACACATGGGACCTAATGAAACTTAAAAGCTTTTGCACAGCAAAGGAAACCATAAACAAGACCAAAAGACAACCCTCAGAATGGGAGAAAATATTTGCAAATGAAGCAACTGACAAAGGATTAATCTCCAAAATTTATAAACAGCTCATGCAGCTCAATAGCAAAAAAACAAACAACCCAATCCAAAAATGGGCCGAAGACTTAAATAGGCATTTCTCCAAAGAAGATATACAGACTGCCAACAAACACATGAAAGAATGCTCAACATCATTAATCATTAGAGAAATGCAAATCAAAACTACAATGAGATATCATCTCACACCAGTCAGAATGGCCATCATCAAGAAATCTAGAAACAATAAATGCTGGAGAGGGTGTGGAGAAAAGGGAACACTCTTGCACTGCTGGTGGGAATGTGAATTAGTACAGCCGCTATGGAGAACAGTATGGAGGTTCCTTAAAAAACTACAAATAGAACTACCATATGACCCAGCAATCCCACTACTAGGCATATACCCTGAGAAGACCATAATTCAAAAAGAGACATGTACCAAAATGTTCATTGCAGCCCTATTCACAATAGCCCGGAGCTGGAAACAACCTAAATGTCCATCATCGGATGAATGGATAAAGAAGATGTGGCACATATATACAATGGAATATTACTCAGCCATAAAAAGAAACGAAACTGAGCTATTTGTAATGAGGTGGATAGACTTAGAGTCTGTCATACAGAGTGAAGTAAGTCAGAAAGAGAAAGACAAATACCATATGCTGACACATATATGTGGAATTAAAAAAAAATGTCATGAAGAACCTAGGGGTAAAACGGGAATAAAGACACAGACCTACTTGAGAATGGACTTGAGGATATGGGGAGGGGGAAGGGTAAGCTGTGACAAAGTGAAAGAGAGCCATGGACATGTATACACTACCAAACGTGAGGTAGACAGATAGTGGGAAGCAGCCGCAGAGCACGGGGAGATCAGCTCGGTGCTTTGTGACCGCCTGGAGGGGTGGGATGGGGAGGGTGGGAGGGAGGGAGATGCATGAGGGAAGGGATGTGGGAACGGATGTATATGTATGACTGATTCACTTTGTTATAAAGCAGAAACTAATAAAAAAAAATTTAAAAAAAAGAGATACAATTGATGTTATATATTGACTGGTGACTGCTTTCCTGTACTTAGCATTTAACAGTTTTTACCATGCAAATATAGACCTCTATCAAATGAGTGACTACAGTATTTTCATACAGATGTTCCTATAATTACTTTGTAATAAGTAAATCTTTTTGAGGCAAATACATAAAATGAAGTATTCTTCTTAAAAAACAAAAAACCTAAGGTCACTCTTTTCTTAAAACATTTTATTCTGATGATTTCAGGAATATACGTAGGATAAGATAATGGTTTCAAACTGGTTTATAATTAAGTGTTTCTTAAATAAATCTTACACAGAAGCAAATGGTTCTGACGGAAATGAGGATACAGTGATTGCAGGGAGCCAGATGTTCCAGTGGCTCAGTTCTTACTGTCTCTGTGGTGACCCTGACATGTCTCTCTGGCATCCTAAGCCTCTGAGGAGTGCATTTTGAGAACTGTGGACATATGTAGGAATTTGTAATTCTTAGGCCATATGCTATTCCTTTGGCTATTGAACAACTCTGCCTTGCTGTCACTGTTAGATTACATAGGCTAACCACCAGCAGCTATAGTTGTTCAACAGGAATATGTATATTGCATAAACAAGTTATTGTTAGTCAGCATGTTTGTCTAATCAGTACTAGTAATTAGGTATGTCATATGGGCTCAGACACTTCTGATCCTCAATTTCTTTATTGTATGTAGTGAGAGAGAATTGGGTTAGGACAAATCAGAAGCTCCTTCCAAGCACCTACCATTCTGTCATTCAATAGAGAGTCTAGAACTTCCCTTACATGAGGTAGAGAACAAGTCTTAGCCATAGACCATAACTCTGAGGGAATTAAACTCAAATTGATGAGATAAAACTATCTGATGTAAAATGAACAGAGACAGTCTGTTAACAAGATGTTAATAAATTGTTTTGGACTTTAAGAGCCAAAATTATAAAGAGACAAATGTATGTAGAAAGGATCTATTTTTAAATTCTTAGATTAAAGAAAATCCTGTTTGATTGAGATTTCATCTAACTAGATAAACCAGCAAATTATGCACTTATGTATTTCCTACTAAGAATTAGAAATCAGTGCTGTTGCTCTGCTTTGATCTTAAATATCTTCCAAGCAGGTGCAGGAAGGTATTTTTTCTCATGCTGTCTATGAATATTAGTATTATGACATTTTTACTTTAATGCCTCCTGTGAAACCCATATTCTTACACATCTAATGAGCCAAACTATAGCTTTAATAGCTCATATAAATTCAATTGGCATATGGCTTGAACATCAAGATTATAGAGTGACAAATTTTTCCTAATTGTTTGTGAGTACAAATTATTATTTTCTTAAGTCCATTCTTAAAATGTATTTTTAATATAGCTATAAGGTCATATATATATATTTCAGCATATTAAAGAAATATTTTAATAATTTTTATGTTGAAATTTTATTTTACTTTACTAGCAGTTTTAATTCATTAACTCTTATTTTTCCTTGCAATAATAATGTATTTCCAAACCATTATAAAATTTGTAGAGAATCTTATATTTAATATTTGACTGTAATACCCAATTTGGGTTTTGCTTTGCTCACAAAGGTAGAGAGAAATCCAAATTTACTCATAATAAAAGTATTAGAGAAACTGTCAATAAATTTACTGCTATAATTGAATCATATGATATCTAAATTGTTGATAATATGATCTGCTCGTTAAACAATAGTGTCTGGAGAAAATGATGGATTAATTGACTGATGGCTAAAGTTTCCCTCAAATATAATGGTTTACCCAGTTTGATTTGATTTGTGTAAAATAACTTTCTCTAATAAACAATTTGCTCAGAGGCAATAGAAGAAATGAATGGTTATCAAACCAAACTTAATTAGTCTATCCTAGATTGATATTACTTGGGGAGTCTTCGTTTTAATTGTGGAGGGCTGGATACAAAGAGTTTGGTTCATTATTTTTTCCTGTATAAACACTATTGTGTAACTACCTATGGAATAATAACATGTGAATTCATTTTAATAAATGCTTGTAAAGTGAATTAGCTAATTATGCCAGGCTAAAAATGATTCCTTTAATTATTTTGGATATTTAACTGGTACTTCAATTTTATTATTGTTAGTCTGTAAATGTGATTTGTATTAGCTCAGCCAAACTAATTATAATGTTTAACTTAACAATTTGAACAGTTTTGTAATGCTTATAATGTTCTCTTGTGCAAGAGAAAACATTATTTCTAGTTTGCATGAAGATAAAGGTTTGACACAAATTTAGACCAAAAGAATGGCTGTTTGTGTTGAAATAGAGAATTTTTAAAAACCCTCAATATCCAATATAGTGACTGACATCATTATATGTATGAGAAGAATGAACATATTTCATTCAGGAGAAGGTAAAACCAGTGAAACCAGTGACTCGGTTTATCTTAAGATGGTATTAGTTTGGCACTTGAAGATATGATATAGCGTAAGAGATTTGATTATTATTTTACAGGATAGAAGCATTTTCTTCATGACTTTACCATAGACAGAAAGAAGAGCTCTATCCACATTCTCAGAAAGATTTATACTAACAACTCATTATGAATGTTAAAAACAATATACTTCTTTTTTTTAATTTAATTTTTATTTTATATTGGAGTATAGTTGATTTACAATGTGGTGTTAGTTTCAGGTGTACAGCAGAGTGATTCAGTTATACATATTACGTATATCCATTCTTTTTCAGATTCTTTTCCCATATAGGTTATTACAGAATGTTGAATAGAGTTCCCTGTGCTATACATTAGGTCCTTGTCGATTATCTATTTTATATATAGTAGTGTGTATATGTTAGTCCCAAACCCCTAATTTATCCCTGTCCCCACCTTTCCCCTTTGGTAACCATAGGTTTGTTTTCGAAAAAACAATATACTTCGTAACCACTTCCACTTAGCAAGCTAATTCTAATTGTCTTTGAATCAGAAGTGAATCAGAAGTTTTAAAAGGCCTTAGTAGTGAAAAATATAGCATTTTTATTTAGTTTTTCTGGGAAAAAAGCAACTACCATGATCAGGACACAGAATAGTTCCATCACCTAAGAAAAACCTTCCTCATGCTGCCATACCCTCTGCCATCCCTAACCCCTGGCAACCACTGATGTGTTCTCACTCACTATAGTTTTACCTTTTCCCAGAATGTCATATAAATGGAATCATACAGTGTTTGACCTTTTGAAACTGGCTTCTTTCACTCAGCATAATGCCTTTGAGATTCATGCATGTTTTTGTAGTATCAGTAATTTGTTTCCTTTCTGCCCCTCCCCAAATTAGTAACACTAATATCAGGTTGTCAGGTTAACATAAATGATCTACCCATATGGAAACTTAGTTTCTCCTTCAGCATAACCCCATCATAACTAGAACTTGATTTTTGCCCTTATTCATGCATATAGTTCTGTCTTTTTAATGTCTGTATTGTAATTTTATGGATGCATTATACTTTGTTTAACCTGTCTCCAACATAGATGCATAGATTTTTTAAAGATATTATGTTCAAGGCTACAGTAGGCATTCTTGTGCATGTCTTTTCTGCATGTATATCTTCCAATAATTCCTAGAAATGAAATTTCTGGGTAAAAGAATGAACACAAAAATTTGTATGGATTACAGTTTGCCTTCCCAACAATGTTGAACCTATTTGTACAAGCTCTTATTTTTCTCTGTCATTATCCTTCTTTGTAATCTTTGCAAGTCTAGTAATTGAAAATATCTCACTTTTATTTTAAATTGTATTTCATTAAATATTAGTGCATTTGAACTCAATATTGTTTAAATGTCAGTTGTCTCCAATTCGATCTATATATTCAGTCCAATCCTAATTTAAAAAAAAAAAATCCCAGCAAGGTTTTTTTGTTTGGTAGTTTTTTTTGTTTGTTTGTTTTGGGTGGTTTTGTGGGGTGTTTTTAGGGTTTGTTGTTGTTGTTTGCCATTTTAATAGGATTATAGTGTATCTCATTTTAGTTTTAATTTGTATTTTCTTAATGGGTAATGATGCTGAACATTATTTCTTGTACTTAATTGTCTTCCGTATGTCCTCTTTGGAAAAATGTCTGTTCAAGTCTTTTGCCCATTTTAAAATCAGGTCATTTGTTTTCATACTGTTAAATTTTGAGGGTACTTTATAGATTTTGGATACAAGTTCTTTGCTGGATATGTGATTAACAAATGTTTTCTCTCAATGTATAGCTTGTCTTTTCGTTTTTTAAGTGTCCATTAAAGAGCAACTGTTTTTAATTTTGGTGAAATCTAATTTACCTTTTTTTTATGGATTATGTTCTTAGTGTCATGCATAGTTAAATGAGCAATGTGAAAGAATTCTTTGCCTAATCCCAGGACACGAAAATAGTCTCCTAAAAGTTGTATAGTTTTGGGATACAAAACTTTTGGGATATCTTTTTTCCATCTTTTGCTTTCACCTATATTTAAATGTAAATGCATTTTACCTTAATATGGGTTTCTAGTAGACAGCATATCATTGAGTCCTGATTTTTCTGTCCATTTTCAGAAGCTCTGTCTTTTAATAGGTATATTTAAACCATTTACACTTATTATTGATTTTTGGATTTAGGTCTACCCTTTTCTTGTTTTATGTTTGTTTCCTCTACTTCTAATTCTGTTTCTTCTTTCCTGCCTCCTTTCAGATGATTTAAATATTTATAGTATTCCATTTTATTTTATCTATTGAGTTTTTTAATACAGTTTTTCAAATTTTTTTCATGATTACTCTAAGGATTATAATATGCATATTTAACTTTTCACAGTCTATTTAGAATTAATATTTTACCACTTAAAGTGGAACATAGGTCCTTTTATCCTCCTCTGTTTGTGTTGTAGTTACATTACGTATTACATCTACATACATTGAAAACCCCAAGATAATGTTATAATTTTTGCTTTGAACCATTAAACATTTTATAGAATATAAGAGGAAAATTCTATTTATCTCGATATTAACTCTCTCTTCTTTCATTTGTGATGTTCCAGGTTTCTCTCATATCATTTCCCTTCTATCTGAAAAACTTCCTTTAACTTTTCTTACAGAGCAGTTCTACTGACAATGAATTCTCTTAGTTTTCTATCATCTGAGAATGTCATTTTCACCTTTTTTCATCAAGAAATTTTTTTTCTGGACATAGAATTCTAGGTTGACAGTTTTAGCACTTTAAAAATGTTTCATTTTCATCAGACTGCATGGTTTCTGATGAAAATTCTGCAGCCATTTAAATTGCTATTCCCCATCATTTTATGTGCTATTTTTCTCTGGCTGCTTTCAGAATTTTTTTCTTGGCCTTCAGTTTTTGCAGTTTGATTATAATTGTATAGGCGTGAATTTCTTTATGTTTATTCTTCATGAATGTGTAGGTCTGTGTTTTTTGCCAAATTGGGGAAGTTGTCAACCCTTACTTTTCATTTTTTTCTTCTTTTTTCATTGAGGTAAAACTCACATGACGTACAGTTGAACGTTTTAAAGTGTACAATTCAGTGGCGTTTAGTGCATTCAAAATGTGCAAATACTACCTCTCTGTAGTTTCAAATATTTTTCATTGCCTCAGAAGAATATTCTGTACCCATTAACTCACTCTCCATTCTCCCCTCTCCCATCCTGTGGTGATAACTCTGATCTGGTTTCTGTCTCTGGATTTGACTATTCTGGTTATTTCATATGAAAAGAACCATGCAATATGTGACCTTTTATGACTGGCTTCTTTCCCTTAGCATAATGTTTTCAAGGATCATCCAAGTTGTAGGATGTGTCAGTACTTTGTTTCTTTTTATGACTGAATAATATTCTGTTTTATGGATATGTATATACACCACATTTTATTTATCTCTTTATCAGTTGATAGACTGATTTTGGCTGTTTCCTTCTTTTGGCTGTTATGAATAGTGCTGCTATAAACATTTGTGTACAGGTTCCTGTGTGGATATCTCAGAGAGAAATAAAACATATATATAAAATATAAAATAAAATTAAATATATATGTATATATGTTTATGGAGTTGCTAAGTCATATGGTAATTTTATGTTTAACTTTTTGAGTTACCACCAAATTGTTTTGCACAATGGCTGCACCATTTTACATTTCCACCAGCAGTGTATGAGGGTTTCTTTTTCTCCATATCCTCATTAACACTTTTAATTTTCTGGTTTTTTAATGTATACATGTATATTTGGATTATATATTATGTATATAAGTAATTATAACCATCTAGTGTGTGTGAAGGGATCTCATTGTGGTTTTGACTTTCATTTTCTTAGTGAAAAATCATGTTGGACATAGTTTCTTGTGCTTGTATATCTTCCTTGGAAAAGTACATTCAAGTCTTTGCCCATTTTTTAATTGGGTTGTCTTTTTCTTGTTGAGTTGCAAGAATTCTTTAAATAATCTTGATACTAAACCCTTATCAGGTACATGATTTGCAAATATTTTCTCCTTTTCTGTAGGTGGTCTTTTCACTTTCTTGATAATGTCCTTTGAAGCACAAGTTCTTAATTTTGTTGATGTTCAGTTTATCTATTTCTTCTTTTGTTGCTCTTGCTTTTGTGTGAAATCTAATAATTCATTGCCAAATTCTGAGGTCATAATATTCTGTGCTTTCTTCTAATAATTTTAGAGTTTTAGCTCTTATATTTAGCTTGTTGCTCCATTTTGACTTAATGGTGTAAGGTAGGGGATCCAACTTCATTCTTTTGCATGTGGTTAACCATTTATCCCAGCACTATTTGTTGCAGATATTATTTTTTCCCCTTTGAATGACCTTAGCACCCTTGTCAAAAATCATCTATCCATAGATTTTTGGGTTTATTTGTAACTCTAAATTCTATTCCCTTGGTCTATGCTATGGTCTGAATGTTTGTGTCCCCTCAAAATTCATATGTTGAAATCCTCATCTCCAAAGGTGATAGTATTGGCAGGTGTGACTTTTAGAAAGTACTTAAGTTCTGAAGACAGAGCCATCATGCATGGGATTAGTGCATTCTAAAACAGCCTCCACAGAGATCTGTAGCCACTTCTGCCATATGAGGATCTGGAAGAGAGCCCTCATCAACCCATGCTTGCACACTGATCTTGGACTCCTCCCTGGAAGCCTCCAGAACGGTGAGAAATAAATTTCTGTTGATTATAAGCTACCCAGCCTGTGATAAAAGCCCAAACAGACTAGACAGTCTGTATGTCTCTCCTTGTGCCAGTACTGTACTGTTTTGATTATTGTAGCTTTGGAGTAAGTTTTGAGATTGAGATTGGGAAGTGTGAGTCCTCCAACTTTGTTTTTCAGTATTGTTTTCGCTATTCAGAGGCCTTTGCAATCTTATATGAATTTAAAGATCATCTTTTCCATTTCTGAAAATGAAGGCAATTGGAAATTGTATTGAATCTGTAGATCATTTTGGAGGAGTATTGCCTTCTTAACAATATTAAGTCTTTTAATCCATTAGCATGGAATGGCTTTCCATTTAATTAAGTATGTAATCTCTTTCAGCATTGTCTTGTAATTTTCAGTGTACACATCTTTCACCTCCTTGGTTAAATCTATTCCAAGATATTTTATTCTTTTGGATGCTACTGTAAATGGAATTATTATCTTTATTTCCTCTTTGCGTTGTTCATTGCTGGTGTATAGAAACTTAACTGATTTTTGTGTATTGATTGTGTGCCCTGCAACTTTGCCGAATTTGTTTAATAGCTAGTATATGTTTTCTGAACATTGTGGTATGTTCTCTTTATAGAATCATGTCATCTAAAAATAGAGATAGTTTTATTTTTTTCCTTTGCAATTTGGATGTCTTATATTTCTTTCTCTTACCTAATTTCTCTAGGTAAAACTTTCAGTACAGTGTTGAATAGTAGTGGTAAAAGTGGGATCCTTGTCTCATTCCTGATCTTAGGGGGAAAGCTTTTAGCCTTTCACCATTGAGTATGATGTTAACTATTTTCTCCTTTGATTCTGTCAGTGTTTTCTTCATATATTTTGAAGGTGTTGTATGGTGCATATGTGTTTATAGTTTTTATATCTTCTTGTTGATTTGACCCTTTAATCAATATATAATGTCTGTCTTTGTCTCTTGTAGAAATATCTTGATTTAAAATCTATTTTATCTGATATTGGTATAGCCACTCCAACTATCTTTTGATTATTGTTTGTATGGAATATCTTTGTCCATCCTTTGACTTTCAATCTGTTTGTATCTTTGGGTCTAAAGTGAATTGCCTGTAGGTAGCAGGTAGTTGGATCATTTTATTTAAATTCATTCTGGCAATCTCTGTCTTTTAATAGGTGAGTTTAATCTATTTACATTTAAAGTTGTTACTAATGAAAGACTTAGTTCTGCCACTTTGCTGTTTTTTTTCTATATATCTTATATCTTTTTGGTTCCTCAATTCCTTCCATACTGCCTTCTTGTGCATTTTATTGATTTTTTCTAGTGTCAGTTTTGACTCCCTCTTCAATTCTTTTTCTGTAAATTTTTTATTTTCTTAGTGATTGTCATGAGGATTACAGTTAACATCCTGAATTTATAACAATCTAGTTTGAATTGATACCAAGTTAACTTCAATACCATACATGAACTCTTCTCTTATTCAGCAGCTCCTGCCTTTTATGTTGCTGTTGTCACAAAATACACAAAATCCATATAGAATATGCCCATTCACACAGATTTATAATTATTTTTTAGGCTTGTTTCTTTTAAATCATATAGACAATAAAAAAGAAGAGTTACAAACTGAAAATAAAATAATATTAGCTTTTATGTATATACCTATGTGATTAACTTTACCGGGGATCTCTATTTCTTTATATAGCTTTGAGTTGTGGTCTAGTATCCTTTCAGTTAAGCCTGGAGGAATTTCTTTAGTATTTCTTGTAGGGCAGGTCTACTAGTGATGGCTTTTTATTTTTTTTAAATCTTGGAATGTCTTAATTCCTCCTGAATTTTTGGAGGACAGTTTTGCTAGATATAGAATTCTTCATTGACAGCTTTTTTTTTTTTTTTTTTTTTTGGCTGCATTGGGTCTTCGTTGCTGTGCTTGGGCTTTCTCTAGTTGCAGCGAGCGGGGGCTACTCTTCATTGCAAGGCATGGGCTTCTCATTGCAGTGGCTTCTTTTGTTGTGGAGCACAGGCTCTAAGCATGCTGGCTTCAGTAGTTGCAGCACACAGGCTCAGTTGTTGCGGCACATGGGCCCTAGAGCGTGCAGGCTTCAGTAGTTGCAGCATGCGGGCTCAGTAGTTGCAGCTCACAGGCTCTAGAGCGCAGGCTCAGTAGTTGTGGTACACGGGCTTAGTTGGTCCGTGGCATGCAAGATCTTCCTGGACCAGGGATTGAACCCGAGTCCCCTGCATTGGCAGGCAGATTCTTAATCACTGCGCCACCAGGGAAGTCCCTGTTTGACAGCTTTTTTCTTTCAACATTTTAAATACATAATCCCAGTGTCTTCTGGCCTCCATGGTTTCTGATGAGAGATCAGATGTTAATCTTACTGAGGATGTCTCGTACTTGACAAGTTATTTTCTCTTATTGCTTTCAAGATTTTTTTCTTTGTCATTGTCTTTTGACAGTTTGACATAATAATGTGTCTCATGGTGAATCTCTGTTAGTTTATCCTGCTTCAAGTTCATTGAGCTTCTTGGATATATAGATTTGTGTGTTTCATCAAATGTTGGAAGTTTGGGGCCATTATTTTTTCCAGTATTTTTTCTGCCCTTTTCTCTTTCTCTCTTCCTTCGGAGACTTCTATAATGTGTATGTTGATATGCTTAATGGTTTCTCATAGGTCCCTTAGGTGTTGTTCATCTTTCTTTGTTCTTTTTCTTTCTGCTCCTTAGACTGAGTACTTTCCAATTTCCCTATTCTCAAGTTTACTGAGTCTTTCTTCTGCCTGCTCAGATCTGCTATTGAACCTCTACTGAATTTTTTCATTTCAGTATTGTACTTCTCAGCTCCAGAATTTCTATTTGGTTCCATTTTACAATCTCCCTTTTTTAAATTAACAGTCCCTACCTAAGTGTTTATATAGTGTTCTCCTGATGTCTTTTAGTTTTTTATCCATGCTTTCTTTTAGCGCTTTGAGCATATTTAAGACAGTTAATTTAAGTCATCATCAAATAAGACTAGTGAATGGGCTTTCCTTGTTTCTGTCAGTTTATCTTTTTCCTGTGAATGGGTCATACTTTCCTGTTTCTTTGTGTGTTTTGTGGTTTTGGTTTGCTAGTACTTTGAATTCTGGTCTCCTTCTCTAATCTTCCCACTATGCTTTACTTTGCAAAGTCTTGAAATAGCTTCTCCATGCTTTCTGTGCAGGATTTATATTCGTACTCAGTGGGAGAGACAGGTTATAGTTTGCTTATTTCATCTTGCCAGGATCCAGAACCTCTCTAAACCATTCTTTTTTTTTTATAAAGATGAATATTTAATAGTGATGAAAGGTACAATCCACAAAGAAGATAAAATCATCATAAACATTTACATTTCAAAAATATCGGAGAAATTTATAAAGTAAAATCTATTATATAAACACAAAGAAGCACTGAGAAAGCCTCAATAATAGTGGAGATTTCCCCTTGCCTTTCAAAAAATCAGTAGGTGAAATAGATAACAAATAGATAGGGATATGGCAGATATGAAAAACCATTGCAAGTCCAATTTAATAAATGTGCTTTGAACTTTTAAAAATATAAAACATATTGCATATTTTGAATTACATATTTGAAATTCTTTTTAAACCATTCTTATTGTAAGCTATATGCCCCCCTGCTCTAGAAAAAGCATACTTGATTTTTACAGACTGTTTGGAATATAGTATATGCCCAATTAAATATTCACTGATTGATTATACCACCCAGTTGTTAAGGGCACGTGATGTTAATAAAGAGATTTATCTACAGCTTTAGGTAAATGTGCATTAACAAAAGCAGATAGCTTTCTGAGTTTCCATTTGAAATGAACCTCATACTTGCATGTGTGTGTATCTTTGTATATCTCCATGTCTTTGTAATGATATGTACCATCTTGTACCATCTAGATTTATAAGTATCTTATTATTATTTGTATACATTTTCTTCTAAAAACTAAAAAGCCATCGTAAGGTTTTTTTATGATAATGACTAATGGAAATATCATTTGATGTTTGGTAAAAGTGAATCATCTTGAAATTTATATGCTCACAATAAACATGACCATTTAAATAGTTTCATTTCATTTGAATAAGCACTTTAAAAGTTTGAGTGTTTATTCTATTAAATAAATCATGTATACATATTTATATCCCAGGGACAGAGAATAATGAAAATATTTTATGACCATTTTTAAAGAATTACATGATTTTTTTTCTTTTTGGTAGAGCATAGAAACGTTTATCTTATCCACTAGAACATAAGTACAAGTTGTAAATTGATGTTAAAATTAAAAGCTCATTAGATTACAGATTTAGTTATTCATGGCCCCATTAATGGAACTTTGGGATCAAGAAAAAAATATATGTTCTAGTCCCATTGCATAAAATGTGGGACACATTTTATACAGTCTGATATTCTTTTTTTTTTTTTTGGCTGTGTTGGGTCTTCTTTGCTATGTGTGGGCTTTCTCTAGTTGCGGCAAGTGGGGGCTACTCTTCGTTGTGGTATGCGGGCTTCTCATTGTGGTGGCTTCTCTTGTTGCGGAGCACAGGCTCTAGGCATGTGGGCTTCAGTAGTTGCAGCACACGGGCTCAGTAGTTGTGACCCACAGGCTCTAGAGCACAGGGTCAGTAGTTGTGGCACACAGGCTTAGTTGCTCCGTGGCTTGTGGGATATTCCCGGACCAGGGATCAAACCCATGTCCCCTGCATTGGAAGGCAGATTCTTAACCACTTCGCTGCCAGGGAAGTCCCTATATAGTCTGATATTCTAAAAGGCTTTACGAATTTCAGTACTATCTCTAATCTTAAAATTAGTTTGATTATGTTGGATATATAGTCATACAGAAATGGTTCAGATGGCCATAGAAACTTAAGGTGGAATCTTCCTTAAAAATCCCCTAGGATATGATACCAAGCCAGGGGTCTTCCCTTAGTCTGCAATTCCATTAATGTTTGAATTTAGCATTTTGATGTTCTAAGTGATGGCATTTCTTCAACTTCCCCAGATGATTTCTCATAACTTAATATATTTTCCTGGCATCTAGCTTTCTCTAGTAAATCAACTCTTGACTATTTAGAAAACAAATTTATTTAGCCTGTTTTCTTTCTCCTCTGGCTCTAGAATTACTGTTGAGCTGTTGCACAGTTTCTTAGCGCACCATTAAACATGCAGTTCAAACCACTGTATTCCAATATTCAGTTTGGTTTAATTCATTCTTTATTGGGCACTAATATTGTGTCAAGCCCTATGTTCTAGATACCAGTGAAATAGGAAATACGATTTCATACCAGATCCTGAGAAATTCTGGTTAATAAGTGAGACATACACACAAATAGTTATAAACATTCCATGCAACACATACAGTGGCATCAGGATTGGATGTTGTACAGAGGACATGGTTTATTCTGTCTGGGTCAGGAATGGGGGATGGATTCGTGATCTAAAATCTGAAAAGCCACAGAAGAAAATGGAAATAAAACTAAATATAAAGTAATTTTTTTTTTCTTTTTTTTTTTTTTTTTCTTTTTTTTGCGGTATGCGGGCCTCTCACTGTTGTGGCCTCTCCCGTTGCGGAGCACAGGCTCCGGATGCGCAGGCCCAGCGGCCATGGCTCACGGGCCCAGCCGCTCCGCGGCATATGGGATCCTCCCAGACCAGGGCACGAACCTGTATCCCCTGCATCGGCAGGCGGACTCTCAACGACTGCGCCACCAGGGAGGCCCTATAAAGTAATTTTGAAAAAGCATCATGGTGATAGAGTGATTAGATAGAAAAGGAGATAAGAATAGGCAGATTTGCCATGATGCTGTTGAAGCTTAAGCTTTGCAAAAGGGCCTCCAAACTTGCTCTGCCCCTCCTTATAAGAGATAAGTAACAATATTTTTGTCAGGGATATAAAATAAAAGAGAGGAAAAATCTTGCAACTTAGTAGATAGACAAAATTTCTAAAAGATGACTTGAAAAGCTGAAGCATATTGGTATTTCTCCTTTCTGTCTTTACCAAAAAAAAAAAAAAAATAGCCCTTCTGTATGCCAAAGCAAGCAAATTCTATTTATTAGAAAACCAAATTTCAATAAGATAGATTATCTTAGAATGTTCATATTTGTAGGGGACTTTAAATGAAATTTGGTTAGTTCAGTCCTACCATTTTACGGGTGAAGAAACCAAGATCCAACAAGATTAATTAAAGAAAACAAATCTGTTCACCATTTTTGTTCTTTTTTCAGTATACTCAGCATCCCTCTCTCTTGGGTATTTCAAAAGGAACTGTTAGGGCAAATATATTCTCTTTTTTGGAATTACCTCTACTGTTTGCTTGTATCTGTAATCTGAATAAATATAATGTTAAAGCTGGAAAAAGTCATGGAGATCAGCTGTTCTTAAACTTTTGAAGAGCAAAAATCATTTTGAAGATTGGATAAAATTCATTCCCTATGCCCCATTCATTCCCCCCAGAGTTAGGTGAGTAAATAATTCCTGACATAGGTGGAGAAACCCAAGATTCAGAAACAGAGAGAATGATTTTTTTTCAAATTCCCAAAGTGGCCAATAGCAGACAAAATTAGAATGGTCTACTTATACATTACCCCTAACAGTTAACTTCTTCAAATTGTAATAAGTTGATAAAGTAGTAGTTTCTCTCCTGTTTGTCTCACCTCTCCCTTCCCCCACAAATTGAATGTAGAAATACTAGTATACCTATCTGGAGAGTTAGTTTCTTCTTCAGAATATCGCCAACATAATTAGAACTTGATTTTCACTCTTATTCACACATGTATTTTTGCCTTTTTAATGGCTACATTTTATTCCAGTTTACGGATGCATCATACAGTTTTAACCTGTCTCTAATATAGATACTTAGATTTTTTAAAATATTATATTCAGTGCTGCAATAAACATTCTTGTGCTTATCTGTTCTATAAGTATATCTCCAACAATTTCTAAAAATTAAATTGCTGGATGAAAGAATAAGCATGAAAAGAATTTTATGGACTGCAATTTTGCCTTCCAAAAAGATATAACCAATTTGTACCTCACCAAAAAAATAAACAGTTGTTGTTTTTCTGTAACTTCACAATTTTTATACTTCTTTATAATCTTTGCCAATCTAGTAGTTGAAAAGATTTTACTTTTATTTAATTTATATTTTATTAATTATTAATGCACTTGAACTCAATATATGTCAAACAGCTCAGTGTGACATTTAGATTCAATGAAGTCATGGTCCAAATCTTAGCAAGGTTTTTTTGTCATTATTGACAAGCTGATTCTAAAATTTTGTGGAAAGGCAAATGAACCCTTTCAGTTTCAGAAAAAATTGAAAAAGAAAAAGTTGAAGACTGATACTACCTAATTTTAAGACTTAATATAAAGCTACAGATGGCAAGCCAGTGTATACTGGCTAAAGGATAAACATGTAGTTCAGTGGAATAAAGAGCCCAGAAATTGACCCACTGATATGTCAACTGATTTTTGGCAGAAGTTAAAGAGAAATTTAATAGCAAAAGGATAGTCTTTTCAATAAATGGTGCTGGAACAGTTGGACATCCATACACAAAAAGAACCTTGACACGTACCTCACACCTTATACAAAAATCAATTCAGAATGGATCATAGACCTAAATGTAAAATGTAAAACTATAAAACTTCTAGAAGAAAACATAGGAGAAAATTTGTGTAACCTTGAATTAGGTGATGAATGCTTAAAACTGACACCAAAAACACAATCCATAAAATAAGAAAAAGTTGATAAATTGTACTTTAAAATGTTTGCTCTGTGAAAGACACTGTTCTAACAATAAAGAGAGAGCCACAGAATGGGAGAAAATATTTGGAAATTGAATGTCAGACAAAGAACTTGTATTCAGAATATACATAAAACTCTAAAAATTCAACAGTAAGTGTAGTAGGCAGAATAATGGCCACCCCAACCATGATCTACGTTCCTAATTCCTGAAACTTGTGAATATGTTGCTTTATATGGCAAAGAATTATGGTTGCAGGTGGAAATAAGTTTGATCATCTGACTGTAAGATAGGGAGAAGACCCTGGGTTATCTGACTGGGCCCAATATAATCACAAGGGTTCTTAGGCTCTTAAAAATGGAATGATGATGCAGAAGAAGCAGTCAGAGTGATGTGATGTGGAAAGGACTCAATCCACTGTTGCTAGTTTTGAAAATGAGGGGTGAGGGCTATGAGCCAAGGACCACTTGCAGTCCTTGAAATCTACAGAAGGCAAGGAAATAAACTTTTCCCTAGAATCTCCAGAAAGGAATGTAGGCCTGCTGATTCCTTGACTTTAGCCCAGTGAGACCTGTGTTGGACTTCTAACCTACAGAAATGTAAGATAGTAAGTTTGTGTTGTTTTAAGCCATTACTTTTGTGATACTTTGATACAGCAGTAAAAAACTAATACAGTAAAAAAATAATAATAAAAAAATGGGCAGTAGATCTGAATAGATAATTCACTAGAGAAGATATATAGATGGCAGATAATGATATAAAATATACTCAACATCATTTATCATTAGAGAATGCAAATTAAAACTAATGAGATACCACTACAAACTGGTTAGAATTGTTAAAAACAAACAAAAAATTTGATAGTACTAAATACTGACAAGAATCCGGAGCAACAGAGACTCATTCATTGCCAGTGGGATTGCAAAATGATATGGCCACTTTGGAAGATAGTTTGACAGTTTCTTAAATATCACTCCTAGGTATTTATCCAAATGAATTGAAAATTTATGTTCACATAGAAACCAGTATGGTAATATTTATAGCAGCTTTATTCATAATCACCATAATCCAGGAACGAACAAGATGTCCTTCAGTACGTGAATGGATAAACAACAGGTGAGTCGTACGTCATACAATGGAATAGTACTCAACAATAAAATGGAGGGAACTGCTTATTCTTACAACAACATGGATGAATATTGGATGCATTTTGCTGAAAACAAAGCCAGAACTTAAAGGCTATGTATTGTATAAGTCCATTCATATGACTTCTGGAAAATGCAAAGCTAATGAGATGGAAAACAGATCAGTGGGTTCCCCAGGGGGCAGGGAAAAGGAGGAATGGTTGACTACAAAAGGGGCACACAGAGGAATTTTTAAAGCAATGGAACTGTTGTATATGGTACTAAGATGTTGGATGTGTGACTCTATGCATTTGTTAAAAGCCACTGAACTTCAACTGATATAGATTAAAAAATCAGCCAAGATGTCAGGGGATCCTAGGATAGAATTGAGACTTTCTAGTGAACTTTACAGTGAAGACACTGGGTCAAACTCTACCTTACTCAAATAATCAAGGTTAAAATCAACAGTGATAAGTCAAGTGGTAGTACATCTATAGTATTCTTCCCATAACCCATAACCCCTGTCTGATCATAAGAAAACATCAGATAAACCCAAAATGAAGGAAATTCTGCAAAATACCTGACTAGTGCTCTTCAAAAGTATCAAGGACATGAAAAGCAAAGGAAGTCTGAGAAACTGTCACATACCGAAGAGACCAAGGAAATAGGATGACTCAGTACAAGTGGAGTCGACTGATTCCTTCCTACAGCAGATAGAAGTCATTAGGGGGAAAACTCGTGAAATACAAATCAAGTCTGTAGTTTAGTTGATAGTGTTACTGTAACAATGTTAATTTTTTAATTTTGACAAATGTACCTTGATTAGATGCTACCATTTGAAGCTGGATGAAGGATATCTGAGAACTCTGTACTATATTTGCAACTTTCCTATAATCTCAAAATTATTCCGATAAAGATGTTTGTTTACAAAGTATACATTCTTTCAAAATATATATTTATGCAGGTGAACATCTCTTTGTTGATCATTTTTTTGTGAGTTGCCTATTATAATCTTTGCCCATGTTTTGTTTAGGTACACTTTTTGTATGTGATTGCAACTGCTACATCGACTTGTTTTAGGCTCTGTATAAATTTTATCAGTAACTAAAAAAGCTTCTGTTTTTATTCATTTTCACACTATTTTTGAGACTGTGTTCTAATAGGAAGGCTGATTGTAAATGTTTCCTTTTGTTGTCTTCTCTGCCTTAGATGCTAGAAGCTTTTTCATACACTGTCACTTAATCCTTGTTAAATAATATCCTTGTTAAAAAAGAATACGTACTTTTCAGGTAAGAAAACCGAGGCTTGGAGGTTAATAACTGGTCAAAAATCAAAAGCGAGGTGGAGATTTAAATTTAGGTCTTGCTCTAGTTCCCTTTCTTTCCCATATGATAAATTGCTTTTTCTGCAGTATAGTAGGAAAACTTCAGGAAAAAATGTTTTGACTTTTTAAAATCAAATAACATACATTACAAAATGTAAAACCAAAACCCATATCTTCTATTCTACTTGTAAATATGCCTATTTTATTAAAGAAGGTATATTAGAGAAAATTACAAACTAGATTGGTCAAATGAACAAATTGTTCATGTATCAGAAAATCCACTGTAGTCTTTACTTTTCATTAGGAAGCAAAATACCAGTAAAATAATATACCCCTGAGTTTTGAGGAGTTTGAACATCATGATCATTCATTGCAGTTTGTTGAATTTCAGGAAGACTGTAATAATGCTTCTAAGTTTGGCCATAGACTTTTAAGACTGTGATTATACTTATTTTATCAGTTCAAGTAAAGCCACCCTTGAGTTTAAGATATTTTCTTTGCTAAAAGGCAGTTTGGATAGGCTTCAGAACCAGCCATTTGGTTTGAGTACCAGCTCTGCTTTTTATTTAATTGTGTTATTTTTTTTTTTTTTTTTTTGGCGGTACGCGGGCCTCTCACTGTTGTGGCCTCTCCCGTTGTGGAGCACAGGCTCTGGACGCACAGGCTCAGCGGCCATGACTCACGGGCGTAGCCGCTCCGTGGCATGTGGGATCTTCCCGGACCGGGGCACAAACCCGTGTCCCCTGCATCGGCAGGCGGACTCTCAACCACTGTGCCACCAGGGAAGCCCTAATTGTGTTATTTTAATCTCCATGTATATAGCATATTATGTATCTCATCCTTATAAGTTATGTTAGTATATCTGCATAAACTACCATGTTGAAAATCTGATAGCATAAATGCCTTTATATACTTTAATCCTTTGTCTGGGACTCCAAAGGAAAAAAAAAGACTTTCAATCTCAACAGGTTGTAATATAATGAAATAATCTCTAAGAATCTCTCCTTGATACCTAGATTCTGTTCCCACTGATAAAAGACAGTCTTTACTGTTGAAAACCCATAGTCTAAGAGAGGAGCTTCATATGCTCATACAATAATATCAACTAAATATAGATCACATTTTTAAAAGTTAAAGAAATAAACATCAGAGTATCTAACATAGAGATTACTGGTTCAATAGTATTTTCTTATTTTGGCATCTGCAAAAATTCACTTAACTGTCTTGGATCCTAAATATCTTCCTATGGATAAAGTATAGCACTGCCTTCCCTGGGATACACTAAATAACTTTTTCTTTCTATTAATTATTAAGGACTGACTTAAGTGTCAGATTCAAATAATCAGGATAATCTGGTGTCCTAGATGCCAAAGGAAATTGCAAGAAGAGTGTTATAGATGGGGTGTCAGGTAGCCTTGAATATCAAAATAAGATGAAACCTGAGATTAAGGTTGTTAAATCTGCCTGTGAGGGGTTCTTTGAAGTGATGGTGCAGAAAACAAATGACATATTACATTGTAATTGTTTGTTCACATCTATCTACCCTTACAGACTGAGTTCTATTATAGAATGGCCTGTTTCTTTTAAATCTGTATTGGCAGCACCTAATATTGGGCCTAAGCTTAAGTGTAACATTAATTTTTGAGAAGGGAAAGTGTCTTGGAAAAGCTCCATTTTTTTCTTTACTCTTACATTACACTTCACTTCATCCTTACAGTTCAATTCAGTTCTGACACTATCTGCTTGGAGGTAGCATCAGATTCCCCAAGTTAAGGGCTCAGTCCCACAAGACTGCCCCCTCCCTTCAGATGCCAATGGCAAGTCCCTGTACTTCTGACTGAAATGGAGGTTCCCATGACCCCTTGTTTGGGCTTGATAATTTGCCAGAATGACTTACAGAATTCAGAGAAGCACTTAGGTTTACCAGTTTATTATAAAGGATATAATAAAGAATACAGATGAAGAGAGACCATATGGCAAAGTATCGGGAAAGCAGGGTGGAGCTACCATGCCCTCTTTGGCTATGCCACCCTCCCAGAACCTCCATGTGTTTGGCATCCTGGAAGCTCTCCAAACCCTATGCTTCTGGTACTTTTATGGAGGCTTCATCACTTAGACATGACTAATCATTAACTCAGTAACTCAATATCTACCCTCTCATTCCTGGAGGATGGGGAGTAGGGCTGAAAGTTCCAAGCTCCTAATCACATCTTGATCTTTCTGGTGACCGGCAGCCATTCTGAAGCTATCTGGAAACCTAGCAAGATTTGCTCAATTAAAACAAAAGACATCCCTATCACCCAGGAAATTCCAAGGGATTTAGGAGCTCTGTGTCAGGAACCAGGGTCAAAAGGCCAAATATTAGAACAAAAGATGCCCCTAGTGCTCTTATCATCTAGGAAACTTCAAGGGTTTTAGGAGCTCAGTTCCAGGAACTTTGGGCAGAGACCAATATGTATATATTTTCTGTTATTTCACAAGAGAGGAAGGAAAGAAAACGGATAGTAGCTTGTGGGGAACTAAGGTCATCAGAAAGATTTTTGTTTCCTTGTTTGTTTTTATAGTAGGTGACAGGATATTGAGAGGGGGAAGGGAGAGATGGAGAAAAGTCATAGGGCCTTGATTATCTCAGCCAAGTGGGAGGCAGTCAGTCCTCCACTGAAAATAAAGGACACCAGACTGGAGTGAGGACATTGAAGAAAGTGGAGAAAGGTTAGAACAGAAAGTAAATTATGGTTTAAAAAATAAATAAATTGCAGGTAGCTCTAAGGACCCAGCTGAGGTGAGAGCACCGATGAAACACTCAAGCCCATTTTAGAGCTGAGTGTCTAAATAATAATGTGAGAATAATATTAGAATAACTATTATTGCTGTACCTCAGGAGATTCTGTCTTTTACTATCCAGCATATTTTATAAATTATATTAATTTTATTAAAAATTATATTTTTTATTATTTTTATAAGTTGCTGTCTTCTTTCCTTGAAAGTAATCCTACTGATAGTTACGCCATCTCTGTGAAGGTATGACTGATGAGATCATATCTAAGCAACATTACCCATGTGGTCCATAAAGCTCACCTATGGATTATTTTCTGCTTCATGACTGTGGAGCCTTTAGTGTGATTTAGAGTTCATTCACTCAGCATATAAGACCTAGACACTATGTGTCTGGCACTGCCTTAGTCACACAATGCTAAACCTCCAGAACTGACAGTCTAGTGAGGAAGAGAAAATATATAAACGGTTACAATGTTATCTAAGGAGTGCCTCCAGGTAGTATTTTATTTTACAAGCATGTGATGGGTAACCCAAGGCACTGAATTTCTAATGCTGGAATACCAAGGAGTTCAGGAAGTGCTACTGGACAACTTAGAGTAGGTGGGGAAAGCTGTAACAAATGATACTTAATTTGCATCTTCAAAGCCTAGTTTACCAGGGGAACCTGGGAGAGAAGGGATTACATACTAGTATTTCTCAACCTTTTTAAATCCGTGACCCTCCTTTGATAAAAAAAAAAGTTCATGTCTGTCTTCCACATTATTTTGAAATTTCAACTCAAATGAAATATAGCTAAAAATAAATCAAAACAAGGACTAAACAATTGAACAAAAATGTTCAAACTATAAATTCACTTCCCCTCTCCCTACTCTTCCTGTGTCACCCATCATGCTTTAGATGGGAGGGAGTTTATTGATGCATCTATAATTACTTGATAAGCAGGTATGGCACCTCTATGCTATATATACCACTACTACATGATCATAAGGTTTCTCTCAGAAGGCAGAGGTTTAAACGCCATAATTGGCATTTATGAAGGCCAATTGTGTATATGAGTTCCTTGTGCAATATGCCTCTAATACAGGATCACAGAGTATTGCTTTCCATTCTGCTTTTGACCTAAGTAGGTTTTCTGTAGACTGACATTTTACATTAAGCCTTCCTTGACTACTCCTTCCTGTGCCCAGAGTGGTTCAACTTCCTTTAATGTGCCTTCTTAGAAACCTGTGCTACGGATTTGGGCACTTATCATTTTTACTAATAATTGCCCTTTTCATCTGTGTCCCTAAAAGCTTGTAAACTAATAGCAGAAATTGTGTTTTTCCTACCACCGTTTATTTCCCAGAATACTGTCATTGCCAAGTAGGCAATGAATATATATTTGTTAAATGAGTAAATATAATTAAAAGTCATATTAGCATTAAACAAAATTATACAATGAGACAAGTTTACCTATAGTTTTTCTTGCCCACCTCTATCACTCTAGCATCTCTAAGTTTTTCCTCCCACTTTTTTTTTCCTTCAGGGAACCTATGTCTACATATTGCCTTGAGCCCCCAGGTATCAAGGCGATGGTGGAAGGGTGAGGATCTGATTAACATTCTAGTACAAAATAAAAGTTTGCTTCTGTATTTTAAATATGTCATTATAGTGTTTTCAGGTGTCTTTTTAAAAATGTTTGTTTATAGAAAAAGTAATATAGTCATTTGGTACAAAAATGCAAAATACAGAGAGGAATGCACTGTGACAAGTAATTTCCCTTTCCCCTCCATCCCTCAGCCATCAAATTCTGGCTCCTAGAAACCATACTTATCAGTTTCTTGTGTATTTTTATGGAGCTATTCTATACATATTCATATTGTATGTCTTCTAACTTAACTTGTAATATCTTCTTTTAAAGGTGTTTCACATCTATATGTAATCAACAAGCCAGGTGGTTTGTCCTGTAAAACTTCTCACAGTCTAGATGTTGCTGATTATATTTTGGTATATTCTTCTGTCCCTGTATTTCTTGTATATTAGTAGTAAGATATAGAGACCTCAGGCTTGATTTTTTGTTTTGTTTTGTTTTTGGTCAAGACTGCTTCATAAGTTAGGTTGTATACTTACTATACTTACTTTGCCTATTCTGGATATTTCATATAAATGGAGTCTACACAATATGTAATCCTTTGTAACTGACCTGTTTCATTTAGTATATTTTCAAGGTTCATCTGTGTTATAGCATGTATCAATACTTCATCTCTCTTTATTGTTGAATAATACTCCTTTGTATGAATATACCACATTTTATTTGTTCGTTCATTCATGGAGGGACATTAGGATTGTTCCTAATTTTGGCTATTAGGAATAATGCTATGAACATTCATGTACAAGTTTTTGTGCGGATATATATTTTAATTTCTCTTGGGTACATACCTAGGAGTAGAATTGCTCAATCAGATTGTAACTCTATGTTTAACATTTTAAGGAACTGCCAAACTATTTTCCAAAGTAGCTGCACCATTTTACATTCCCACCAGAGGTGTATGAGGGCTCCTGTTTGTCCAAAACCTTGCCAACATGTGTTGTTACCTGCCTTTTTTATTCTATTCATCCTAGTGGATTTGGAGAGGTATCTCATTGTGGTTTTGACTTACATTTTCCTGATGGCTGATGATATTGAGCATCTTTTCATATGTTCATTGTCTGCTTTTATATCATCAGAGAAATATGTTTTCAGATCCTTTGCCCATTTTAAAACTGGGTTATTTGCTTTTTTATTATTGGGTGTTAAGTGTTCTTTATATAACCAGGTACAGGTCTCTTTTCAGATATATAACTGTGTAGATATATTCTTTCATTCTTTGAGTTGTCGTTTCACTTTCTTGGTGGTGTCCTTTGAAGCATAATAGTTTTTAATTTTGATGATGACCAGTTTTAATTTTTCTTTTGTTGCTTGATCTTTTGATGCTGTAACTAAGAAGTCACTGCCTAATCGAAGGTATTGAAGATTTACTCCTATGTTTTCTTCTAAGATTTTTGTAGTTTTAACTCTTACATTTAGGTCTTTGATTCATTTTGACTTAATTTTTGTGTATAGTATGAGGTGTAAGGGTCCACTTTCATTCATTCATTTGTCCTAATACCACTTGTTGAAAAGAGTATTTTTTGCCCACTGGATGGTCTTGGCACTCTTGTTGACAATCAGTTGATTGTAAATCTAAGGACTTATTTCTAGAATCTCAGTTCTGTTCCACTGACCTATATGTCTGTCCTTATACCAGTACCAAACTGTCTTGACTACTGTAGCTTTGTCATAAGCTTTGAAACCAGTAAGGAATTGTTATTCTTTTTCAAGATTATTTTGACTATTCTAGATCCCTTGGATTTTCATGTGATTTTTAGGACAACTTGTCAATTTCTGCAAAGAAGTCAGCCGGGATTTTGACAGCGACTGCACTGAATCTGTAGATTAAGTAGGGGATTATTTCCATTTTAACAATATTGTCTTCCAGTCTGTGAACATGGGATGTCTTTTCATTTATTTAGGTCATTTATTAGTTCTAATAGCTTTCAGTGGATTCCTTTTCTGTATGCAAGATCTTGTCATCAGCATGAAGTGATCTAATCTTTGTGTTAACAGTGTCTGTCAGTAATAGTCAAGGACAGTTTCATTCCCTTAAGCTTCTTTTCCTTCATGTTTTCTTTTCTAGTTCTTTTTTCTCCTTACAATACTGTCTGCCTTCTTTCTTTGTAGCTCCTTCTTAGTCCATTTCCTTTCCGCATTTGGGCTTTTCTCTAATAATCCGAATTCACCTCTTCTTTCCTCCTTTGTGTTCTCTCTGCTGGAATCTTTATCCTTATGGCTTTTCCTCTTCTCCTCTACTTAACCTCTTTTTCTTGCACTTTCTTTCTCTCTAGTGTCTATCTTTGTTGCCTGCCTGATGGACACTGACACTGTTCTCTTGGGAGAGGTGATTGGAGTTATTTCTGAGGTCAAGACTATGTATACCAGAGTTATTTTCTTATAGAAGTAGTTGTAGCAGCTATTTTTAGCTTTATTGAGATATATGTTACTTACAATAAAATAAACAGATTTTAAACGTTCAATTTGGTGAGTTTTAACAAATGTATACATCAGTGTTTACATGGTTTTAACACCAAGGAAATTTCCTCATCTCTCTTTCTAGTTAATGTCCCTCTTCCCCCAGCCCATGAGAGGAACACTTTCTAATTTTTATCACTATAGATTAATGTTACCTGTTTTTAGATTTTATATGAATAGAAACATACAGTATGTGCTCTTTCAAATCTGACGTTTTCTCACTCAATAAGGATTCATCCATGTTGACATGCATGTAGTAGTTCGTTCCTTTTAATTACTGAGTAGTATTCTGTTATATGAATATAACACAGTTTGTTTATTCATTATCCTGCTGATGGACACTTGAGTTGTTTTCACTGGTTTTTAAAAATAATAGTAATGTTTTAAAATTTGTTTTTAAAAAGACAAAGGAAAAATATCAAAAAGTAAAAGCTCAGCTCCCTCCCCGCAGAGGTAACCTCAACATACAGTTTCATATTTTCTTTCAGACAGTCATATGTATATCCAAGTATTTTTATATGTCTTTGTACTTATTTTCATACAAATGGAATCATACGTGTATATAGTCCTGAACCTCAATTTTTTTCCCACATAATATTTCTTAAACATCATTCTGTATTAACTCATGTGTATTACTTCATTCATGTTCTTAATTGTCAAATAGCATATATGTAGTATACTTCTTTCTCATTGAACAGATATACAATAAATTCTTTAACCAGCCATATTTAACTAATGGATAATCAAGTTGTTTCTTTTTTTGCTCTTACAAATATTTCTACATTGAACATCCTTATATTTATATATTTGTGCTATTTGCTCAGTACATAAATGCTGTCAGATAACTATTACATTAGAGGAATTGCTATGTCAAACAATCTGTACATTTAAAAGTTTGATAGAAATTGCCAAATTGCTCTGCAAAAGTGTTTTATTAAATCTCACCAACATTGCCCTTTCTATACAACACGTAAGGACTGTGTTTCATATGTGATTATGGAGACTTGCATCTGTTTACAATTTATTTAACAACGATTGAAGACCACCAACAGTGTCTGACAGTTTTTGTTCCCACACAACTTGTAAATATCAGGTCATGTGTATCTTGCCAATCTTACTGATGAAAAATATTATCTTACAGATACTTTAATTGCATTTCTATACTTTCATATCCTTATTCTTCATGTAGTTTTCTTTTATCTGTAAACTACCTAGTTTGTATTGTTTGCCCATTTTTCTATCTCATTTTTGTCCTTTTTCATGCTGATTTATAAGAGCTCTTTGTCATGTGTTATAGTTTTTCTTAGTTTGTTGTTTGTGTCTTGAATTTGTTTATGGTGTTTTTTTAATAAATATCGTATATATATATTTTTTTTAAAATAAATTTATTTATTTTTTTTGGCTGTGTTGGGTCTTCGTTTCTGTGCGAGGGCTTTCTCTAGTTGCGGCGAGTGGGGGCCACTATTCGTCGCAGTGCGCGGGCCTCTCACTGTCGCGGCCTCTCTTGTTGTGGAGCACAGGCTCCAGATGCGCAGGCTCAGTAGTTGTGGCTCATGGGCCCAGCTGCTCCGCGGCATGTGGGATCCTTCCAGACCAGGGCTCGAACCCGTGTCCCCTGCATTGGCAGGCAGATTCACAACCACTGCACCACCAGGGAAGCCCTATGGTGGTTTTTTTAAAAAAGAAAATATCCTCTGTTCCTTGATGGTGTTTATATTTGGAAAGTAAAGTGCTGTTTAACCCAAAAGAATAATTCTAAAGAATTAATGGGATTGGTTGGCAGAAGGGATACCAAGAAATCTGGGAATTTCATCTCTCTAAATGAACTCTTCCTTCAAAGACCTGTCTCTACAATAGTGGAATATTCGATATACCATCAATTTTTATGCTATGAGGATAAAGTTTGTCTTCACTTTAGTTCTAAATATATAACAATATATTATATGTAAATGTCAGTATATATACATTTTTTTCTGTAATGGTGCAATTGGTTATTTTGTCATTTGTGATACTGCAGATCCATCACTCACCTCTACTGAGTTTATTCTTCATTTGGGTAATGACTTCAGAGAATTTTAATATCCTAGAACTGTAGCATTGGAAGGATTCTCATCATAAATTTCAGGACAACTAAGAAGTTGTCTGCATTCACCCATCAAGGCACATAAATAGAGACTTTTGCTTAATTCGTAAGTAGAATAAACTCAAGTATTGTCAATGCTTTATTTTCTTCTCTTGAATATTTATTGAGACTCTGGCTAAGATCTTATCTGAAGGAATGTGAAAATAAAAAACCTGAAAGACCTGCTTAATGGATACTCATCACGTAACAGACATGACACTGAGTTGCTAATATTACCACATCTTCTAGTTGGTCCAGTTCTACATAGAAGGTGAATACTTTCTATGAGTTAGACACAAAACTAAGTGCTTTACCTATGCATTTAAATCTCTGAAAGTAGGTCCTATCATCCCTATTTTAAAGTTGAAGAACCTGAGGCTCCAAGAAGTAAAATATCTCGCCAAAGTAACTGCTAAATGATAACTAAAACCTCCTGTTGGTCCCATCAGAAACTTTAGAGTTATTCACTGGCCTCTTTAATCAAGTAAATTCCATGCTGTGTCTACTACTCTTAGTCCATGGGGAACTAACCCCATTTCCTGGCCTCAGGAATGCAGACTTGACATAGCCCTGGCCAGTCAGATCACTGTATTCCCCTGGCCACGATTATTGGTTTAATATGAGCATATGAAACAAGCCAAGTCCAAGGTCAGTGAGGTTTAATTTCTGAGACCTTTTGAAACTATTTGGAAAGAGAAGCTCTCTTTCCACTGAATTTGTAGCTAGGAAAATTTAAGTCTTAAGATGTTAAGGGCTACTATGTTCAAAAAGCCAGTTTGAGAGTGAATGAAAGGAGTGAAAAGAAACACTGAGTTATGGAGAGAACAGATTCTGACACTATTTCTTTAGCCCCTGGATCCAAGGATTCAAATATGCTTACAAGAAGATCTAGCAATGTTTATTTCAGATACTGAGCATATACTCCCTCTGTCCATGCTCCCTGCTTTAAAACCGAAGACCGTGCTGAAGTTGTAGAACCAATTGGCTCCTAAAGATTTGAAGTGATACTGAAGTAATATTCTCTCTCTGTCTCTGTCACTGTCTCTCTCTCCCCTATTTCTCCTCCCTTTTTCTCTCTCTCCCCCTCTCCCCCTCTTTCCCTCCCTCCTTTTCCCCCTTCTCTTTTCTCCTCTCTTCCATTCCCCCTCCTTTTTCCCCTCCTTCCCTTCCTCCCTCCTTCCTGCCTTCTCTCTGTCTCTCTCTGTCTCTCTCTGTCTCTCTCTCTCTCTCACACACACACACACACACACACACACAGAGAGAGACTTATGTCCAGCTTGACCACTAATTCTAAAATAGGAAATGACAATGAATATGCCAGGAGGAAGGGGGAGTGTTCTGACCTGTTGCCAAAGCTTTTTTTTTCCACCTCTACATTGCACCTATATTCTGTAATGGTCACTGCAACCCTTTTTAAAAAACTGTTTACATGTCTGACTTCTTGTTTGGATTTTACTTGGTGATTTGATATGAATTTTTAATGTAAAAGCACTTAGCATTAGGAGTTTGACATTTTGTCTGACCTTCATCACCAGGAGGATCATGAGAGGTTTATTCAGTGGGAAGAGAACTGTTACAGCCCTGACAGAAATGATGGGAAATAAGTAAACAGACTTTTAAATCTTCACCAGAAATCAATAGGGTTTAAAGATGATGGACGTTGGTGTTTTTTGCTGCTTAAGGACTTCAACCTTTTACGGGAAGATATCTTCTCATCGTGTCAGCAGTTTTTTCCCTGTACACAATGAATCACTGCGGCAAATAGAGCATTCTGCATAGCACACTCTTCATCATTATTATATGGAAGAAACTGTATATGCCTGCCCATGGTAACATAGAGCCTTTTGGGGCATTTTTGTATGAAAAAAGAGGGCCGTTTCTCACCATTTTGTTTTTTGTCTTATGTGTAATTCATGCTCCAAACTTTTTCCCTCAACACAATAATAGCAGTTTTTATTTATTGAGTACCTTTTAGCTATGTGATGTTAAGGTAGATGATATGATTCCATTTTATCGATGATGAAATTGAGACCCAAAGGCTCTGCCTAAGGTCATCCAACTAGTGATATAACTGGTATTTAAAATCTTGTTCCATAGTATTTGAAGCTTATGCTTTTACCACTCTTTGAACTGCATCTCTGAAGACACTCAGTAGGTATTCTCACCTTTGACTCTATTTCTTTAGCAGTGGTATCTCTTATTTCTTTCTTTCATCTTTTCCCTCAGTCAGTAAAACTGACTTAAGTGACAGATCTCCGCATAATTTAATAATTTAAATAAGAGGATAAGAGCTATACCATGGTCATTGAATAAAGAGATATGGGTTGGGCTTCCCTGGTGGCGCAGTGGTTGAGAGTCCGCCTGCCAATGCAGGGGACACGGGTTTGTGCCCCGGTCTGGGAAGATCCCACATGCCACGGAGCGGCTGGGCCCGTGAGCCATGGCTGCTGAGCCTGCGCGTCCGGAGCCTGTGCTCCGCAACGGGAGAGGCCACAACAGTGAGAGGCCCGCGTATTGCAAAAAAAAAAAAAAAAAAAAAAGGAAAGAAAAAGAAATATGGGGTGAGAACTGCTTCCCAGTATACTCTGCAGATCTGTTTTTCATGAATGATTTACAAGATATTAGATTGATATAGCATTTAGCAGCATATTCACAATAAACAGAATCCGATGAAAGTGTTCAAATATTAACAAAACATGTCATGCAGTGTCCTTTTTTTCAAGGTATAGAATTATATATTTCATTTTTTAAATATTTTTATTCTAAATACTTTAAAACATGGAAAACTTGCCATTATAGAACAGCTGACTTTCCAGGTATTCGAGAAACTAAGATATTTATTTTGTAATTTGGAAATATTCTTTCTAATTCAAACTAAGAATACCAACTCAGTTTTTTAATAATAAGTAATCATGAAATATATATTGGTAGATAAAAATTTTCACATAACATTTCCAGATTTGATGTGAATTTAGCTTTAAAGACACATTACTTTAGTTAATTGGAATTTTAAAAAGAAAAGATGAGATAGCTCTTTACCAGTTCATTGTAATACATGTTAGATATGTTGAATGCAAATACCATCTTATGAAAGGTGCAACAGTCTCTTAACTTTTGGAATCCTCCATTTCCTTATTTAGAAGCTGAAATAAACTAAAATTTTTGAGGATCCTTCTAACTCTAAAGTTCTATAACTCCTTAGGTTTAGAATATTGGTTTGAAGTCATTTTTTTCTATCACACACTTTTAAGTAATGTATGATTTTTCACAATGTTCAAAGTAATTTTTGCTGTAGCATTTTAAAATGTTCCACCCTCACCCCTTAAAAGCTGATGTTTTTCTAATATCTAATGATCTTCTCTGAATTGGTATACTGTGTTGCTCCCCTGACTTGTTCTTACCTCAAGAAGAGTGACTTGAAACCTTTGTTTCTCATATGAAAGAAAGATAAAATGTTGTTACTCCAGGCTGCCTAAAGGTTCTGATCAAGGAATAAAACTGATCAACCATTTTCTTACACTGACTTAGGACCTCAAAAAAGAGGTTCTCTTTACACTGACTTGGGACCTCAAAAAAGAGGTTCTCTTTACACTGACTTGGGACCTCAAAAAAGAGTGTTAGTAAAAATCAGGAATGCTTCGTCCTAGTCTGACCCTTATCCCTAATTTTTTGGTCATATAACCTCTTGAGGCCCCAGTTTTTTTGTCTACAAAATGGGGATAATAGGACCTACTAAACAGGATTATTGTGAAAATTATTTGAATTAACATATATGGAAGCATTTGAACTCCTAAATAAGCTGCTTTGTCAGACAACAATTTATTTAGGTGTTTTGCTAGTACAAGTTCTTATTACCTGGGTTTGATATATAACCTCAAATTCTTGTACTGCAGTTTTTTGGGTATGACCAGATGTAGCTTCTAAAAAAAAAAAGTACTGCTGAGTTTATTTATTCACTTAAATAAACTCTCATGGTTTTTATCCTTGCCCCTGTTATTAAGTAAACATGTCCATTTTTTAAAAGGCTATAGCTTCCTCAACATGACAGGGATTACAGATTAAACAAATGAAGAGAGGGCTTTTCAGTATAGGGTGTTCTGTTTATCAAGTTCCTTTTCTTGTTTGTCTTTGAACTTTTAATCCTCTCATTAAATATAAAGTCATTTCTTAGTTACTTTGCATTTAAATTTTGCATTGGTTACTATAAGTTTTTATGTTTAAATATTTGATTTTGATGAAGTCATCTTTAACCGTTCGTTTTATTAACATCTGTTTTAGGGACCAGAAATTTTGCCAAAGAACGTGCTTTAAATTTATTGAAGGAAAATATGATTTGATACCTAAAAATGTAAAGCAAAACCAATTTTTTTTGCTCCAAAATCTTACTGAATGTTAAGTAACGGTCAACCATGATTATGCCTGTGTTGGTCCTACCTACATACATTTGTTCCTTTTAAAGAACACATATGTTTCCTCTTTTCTAATACTTCATTCTTAAGTTATGTAAAATAGTTTTCATCCCTTATTAAATGACTTAATAACAGTCATCAATTCCTATCAAAACAGAAGTTATTTTCCCCAGAATTATTGTCACTTTTTTTCTCTTTTCATGACTCTTTGTACCTTCTTTTATTGCAACAATTATATTGCACATTTATATGTCCAACCTACACACCATCAGAAGTTTCTTACACTGTGAAATCTTATTTACCTTTGATGTCTAGTCCTTATAAGCTCTGTGTTGGGCATTTAGTGAACTCTCAATAATATATTGAATGATACTTCAAATTTTGTTGAAGATCCAAAAATGCTTAGCCAAATTGATCTCTGACTATATAGACAAGTTCTGTTACCATGATTCTTAAAACAAAAATGTTCCCAATTTGTGACTGATGGTCTATAATATCATATTTACTTCCATAATAAATAGTCACTTTTCATAATAGTGTCACCATAATAAACTAAGATTAAAAGGATTTGCTGAGACTTCTCTCCCAGCCATTAGGATAAACCAGGTATAAGGTTCTACCTCCAGTTAGCTACGTGACCTTATCCTATTAAGGTTTTATTTATAAAATGACAGCTTATACTGGATTATTGCTAAGGTCTGTCTAGCTAAAGAAATTCTCAACCAGAAGAGCTTAACAGTATCTGTCACCTACATTTATTTTTGCTAAGAGGCTTTTTTCCATCATATTGACACAGTTACTCTGAAACTCATCTAGCTTCTGAAAAAACCTAGGAAGCCCAGCTTGTTCTTAGCCCCACAGTAGGAGTGCTTGAGGAACCTGAACTGCATACTACCAGGTGCTTTTTACATCCTGAGAAAAATTGTTATTCACTTTTGATCTCTAGTCCTTAAACTCAGTGCTTGGCATTTAGTGAATGCCTACTAATGCTTAGTTTGGTTTGGTTCCATATAATGGAAAGTACTCATCTGTATGTAATGTATATATTTCTGTCTTTGAATTTGTGGGAAGGCACGTGTATTGTAAATTCAGCTTCCTGCCATCCCTATACTCAACCAACATCTAAGTCCCTGCCACTGTGGTTTAGTCCCCAAAATTTGTTATAGAAGGTATAAACACTTTTTAAATATATCATAGACAGCCAATATGTGTTTATATATGGCCTTGTCCCTGAAGGACTATAAGCTACTTGAGGTCAGAAGCTCTACTTTATTAATTTATCTCCTTCTAGTGTTTATTACTATTTAGTACCTATTGGCCAATTTTGTTTACTAATTTGATGATTATACAGAATTTCAGAATTATACAGAATTTTCAGAATTATTACTGAAAAAAGATCACTGCCTTTGTAATGATCCCTCTCTACAAGAAGGAACATCCACAACTCAGTTTTGTGTGATAGCTTTTGTAAGAGGGGAGCTTCTGGAGAAGCACCTGATGATTGTCATTGTCTTTTATGTTATTTCAGGGATAAAGGACAAATATAGTCATAATTGCTGCTGTAATTTTCATGAACCCTAAACAGTTCTATATTTTTTAAATGACTGTAGAAATTTATTGGTTATTTTCATAACTTTTTATGCAGTCTAGCAATGTAATCAGATTAAGTGTGTATGTGTCATGCATTTTTTCACTTGTAACAATAATCCCCTATCTGCATCAGTCTAATTTAGTGCTTTGGGCAATGAAGTAATGCAGACTAAATCAAAGCTGAGCTTGAGCCAAGATGATGAGTTGGAAAGATTCCTGGTTTTATAATTATATAGACCTGAATCTCCACTGATTGAGGTATAACATATATAAAACACTAAACATGGTACTTGATTATGGTAAATTGCTCTGTAAAAGGTAGCTAATGTTATTTTCGTTTAAAAAGTATATTGCTAAAAATAGTCATTAGGTGTGAAAAGTATTTTAAAGACGTGAAGTTCACTGCCTTCAAAGTACAGATTACCAGCATGTAATATATCTTGGCATATGTTAGCTCCATAGTAGGTTCTGAAACAGACCAAGGAATGAAAGAACCAACTAACTTTGTTGCAAGGCTGTGTGCTTTTTTATTTAATGGGAGATGATAGTCATCTGATGCCAGTCTAGATGGTGGCAGCCAGCATGTGTGTGATTTTTAATTGTGTATGTTAGGTGATTAGAGATTTCTGCCTTAGGCAAGTCACTGAGTACTAGATGAATTCAACTTCTGTTAAATTTTCTCTAGTGAAAATAAGGCCAATAATGACTATGTTGCAAAGTTATTATGAGGATTAGTGATTATATCTAAAAAATAACTATAAGTGCCTAGCATTTTGTAAATTTTTCTATAAATTGAATGTTTTATTTTTATTCTCATTATTGCTGACATTGCTTTTACATCTTTATGTAATGATCTATGTGTTTAAGGTGGGTTTCTGCCTTTGTGGATCCTCCCAGTATTTCTCTGTTCCTTAGAAACAGATCCTTTAAATAATCACAGGAACTCTCTAGGCATCTGAGAGCAAAAATACTTCATCAGATTCTGTAGGCTCTTAACTTTATACCATCCTACCTAAGCCTGCCTTCTAACACTGATTCTTCTGATCTTTCAGAACTATGCTCTCTTGACGTAGAGGAATTATGGAAGTTTACTATCTGGCTGATCTTGGTATATGGTACTATCTGCAATTTACCCAAGAGAAATACATTCACTTTGTGCAGTCTTTATCTGACTGTCAATCCTACTTTACTCATATTGGCGATTTTTTTTGTATTCTGTCCCTACTTTTCTTTTCCTCATGATAATTTCATTTAATTTCACATTCTTTTATTATTTTTTCAAAATTCATTAACCCCTAATAAGGTCAGTTATATGAATTACAAATTCTCACTAAGTTGTTCATAATGCTGTGGAGGTGTGTTATTTAATCCATCTTGTTTTCTTTACTCTCTATCCTCTTGATGTACTTGTTGTGATGACCTTAATCATGTTTAGAATGGTTCATGGAAAAGAGAAGGTTGTGACTGGAACTGACATGAGCCATAGAGTTTATTTATATGCTTGTGTAAGTCTTTTCTATTTTATCATCTTGAAGCTGAACTTATTTAAGACATTGCTAGCTATAAATAAAAAGCACAGTTCTTTTCATCTGGTAGGTGTATAGTCCACCAAAGGAAATCCATTGTGGATACTGATAAGGAAATACATAGAAATTGAGAAGGGTTTTGGTGGTCCAGTTACCTTTGACAAGTCATAAGCTTTCTGGGCCTTAGTTTTCTCCAGTCCAAAATGGACATGTTAACTGCCTTTTCTATTTCAGTGGATTGTGTAAAGATCAGATGAAATAATGTGAAATGCATGTAAAAGGACTTTCTTTGTCATTCGTGAAAAGTGTTAAACTCTTTATGATTATACAGTGTTGTTGCCTTGAATACTTTGAGGAAAGAGAATAAGTGTTGGTATATTTATTAACTTGTTCTTGCCTCTCTTCTTCCAAAAAAGATTTGAAGCAGAGGTCACTAATGAAGTCATTGAATTGAAGATATTATTATTGGCAAGAGGAATGAAGTGAAAGGAAATCTGAGGAGGAAAATATTTTGTAAAGGTGTTGAATTAGTTTGCTGCATAGGCAATAACTATTTAGGAGGCACATCCTCAGAGATAGAATTAAAGTACAAATTGGATTGTTAGTGTTGGCAGATAGGAGCGGTTTTTAAAAGAGTAGTAATATATTGTAGATCTGGAGAGATATTTTCTATAAAATGGTAAGATCTTAAAAAGAAAAGGTAAAGATTAGATACGATGAGAAATTGTTAGTTAATTTTGATTTGAGTACTTGGAGGAAATACTTCAACTTACAGGGAAAGAGTAATTTTAGGAAGATAATAATGTGACCAGGATAGGGCCTGAATTTTGAATCTGTAAAGAAGAGACTAAGTTCTTATTAAATTTTTTAAAGGTCATTGTCTACCTTAAAACGCTAGTTTACCAACAAAAAAAAGTTACGGGTGGAGGAGAGAGAAGAGGGGTATTTATGAATTATTTCTGAGATCTAGTGAAAATTCTAAGTATGTGGTAGAACTTTTTGAGATTCATACCGTAGCACAAAAGGAATTATGATGGTTTTAGATCATGTTTTGAAACATTAATTGTGACCATGTAATTAAAGTTTATGATGCTTGACCTCATACCTTATTTTGTAAACTGATGTTTTATAAAAGGCTATTACTTTCTGCTTCAAGTTGCTACTGAATCATGTTAACTCCTTTTTTATCAATAGTTTCTCTCTCTTTAGTTCTTTCCTCCCAAACTACGTTAAACAGAGTACCTATACCACTGCTTCCTAGCTCTTTTCCTTTAGGCAAGTTCCTGAGCTCTCTGAGCTTTAGTTTTGTCATAAAATGTGGATAATAGTACCTACTTTTTATAGAGTTGAAGTGAGGATTGCGATAATATTCTTAGCGTGATAACTGACACATAGAAAGTACTCATTAATAATTAGATGCTTCGTTGGTGGTGGTATTGCTATAATTATTACAACTGTTCATATTATCATCGTTGAATACAGTTATTTTTTCCCTAGTGGTCTACTAAATCAAAGAAAAATCATTGGGAAATAATCACAGGGGATGTGTTCATATAAGTGGTGGCCACGTATTATAGTTTACAGGTTAGCAAACTTTGCTTCTTAGCATGTTATGAATATCTCTGAACTAAAATGTTTGGAGAGGAAAGAAAGATTTTCTTTCTTTGAAAACATCCTTCTGTTTTACATCTTAGAATAGCAAAAAACCTGTATGTACTTTTTAGAATCAGTCTCTCTAAATGATAGCCCGATACAGAAACCAGGGTTCTTTACAGCAGGCCATTCTGAGGTTGGAGGTATCGTTGGAAAAAAACGTAATTAGGATTCACCACAAATTCTTACATTTCTCAGTATTTTATCTATGAAGTGGTCACTCCTGCTTGTTGCCCTTTAGGCAGTCAGTTGAGGTGCATTAGTAAGCTGGGTGAGCAAACTGTTGAGCATATCTAATTGGGCTCCTAGAAAAAATGGCTGACCAACGGTTTTGAATACTCAAGAATTCACGTATTGAATGCCTGTCGAGGACCGAATCTGTTGTGAAATCATCATTACCCTTAGAATCTTGTATTTAATGATGAGACTGGTAAGAAATGGTACAGGGAGATAAACATGTGACCGAGGTGAAGACAGGCCTGTAGCAGCCCTTAAGAGGGACACCTGCCTTGGGCTTGAGGAGAGCAGGACTCGGGAGAGAGGAACCAGAGGACTTAATGATGGTAATGTCTGGGCTTTGAGGCCAAATGGGAGGTGGCTGGGTAGAGAGGTGGTAAGGGACCAGGAGGGGATAAATTTTTCATTTGGGGAACTATTAGATGGTGGAGTAAAGATGAAAATACAGGCCATGAAGGGAGAAAGGAGATTTTTCTGCTGTGGCCTTGGAGGGTCTCTTTTGTGCAAGAACTAGTCAGTTCAGAGGAGGAAATGATTAAAATGGAATTCACTATTTTATTCTGTTGACTTGATCAGTCAGTTTCAGTAAAAATGCTTGCGCCTCATAATCCATTTGGGCATGGATTTGTTTTTGTTACTCTTTTATAACGTAGAAAATACTTTCAAAATTCTCATGTGGTTCTTGATAGTGGTTGTACAATATAATCACATGGGGATTATTTTTTTAAATGCCGGTGTAGATTTGTTGTAATGATTCCAACAGAAATTTTTAAATGTTGGGGAATGGGGAAATAGATTATACAAGACTAGCAAAATATTGATAATCATTGAAGCTTGGTAATGGATACCTGAGGTTCATTAAAGTATTCTTTATGTCTGTGTATGTTTGAATATTTCCATACTAAAAAAATTTTTAAGTAAATTTCAAAGAAGTTTTTCTCAACAACCACCACCAAAAAAATACTCGTGCCTGGGCTGCTTCCTAAACCCATTAAATAAGAATTTCTTGAGATAGGACTAAGGTATCTTTTTTCTTTTTTATTGAAGTATAGTTGATTTACAATATTGTGTTAGTTTCAGGCGTACAGCAAAGTGCTTCGGTTATAATATATATATATATATATATATGTATACATATATATTCTTTTTTTCAATTCTTTTCCATTATAGGTTATTACAGAATACTGAATATAGTTCCCGGTGCTATACAGTAACTTCTTGTTATTTATCTATTTTATATACAGTAGTGTGTATCTGTTAATCCCATACTCCTAATTTATCCCTTACCCCCCTTCCCCTTTGGTAACCATAAATTTGTTTTCTATGTCTGTGAGTCTGTGAGTCTGTTTCTGTTTTGTAAATAAGTTCATTTATACTATTTCTTTTAGATTCCACATGTAAGTGATATCATATGTTTGTCTTTCTCTGTCTGACTTACTTCACTTAATATGATAATCTCTAGGTCCATCCATGTTGCTGCAAATGGCATTATTTCATTCTTTTGTTTTTTTAAGTTCAACATGATCCTCGTATGTAGCTGTGGTTGAAAAACCTCTGCTTTATGAGATAAACTAAGCAGGAATTATTGTTCTTATTTTACAGGTAGAAAAACTGAGACCCAGAAAGGCTAAATGTTTTGTTACAAGGCCACATAGATAGTAAAGAGCACAGCAATTGCATTGTCAGCCTCATATATTCTAGTGCTCATTTTATTATACCACTCTGCTTCTACATTGCCCGTCGAAGGAATGATTTCATTGCTAGTAGTTGTCATATGGTCTGTTCAAAACCTATGCTGTATTGAAGATATCTTAGTCCTAACGACTCTGTTTTAGAACACACTAGTTCCTCTTCCTCACACTGGCAGTGAGTATTGGGTGCAAGCAATGACGGTTGCTAAATTGGTTTTATTTGTGAGTAGGTGCTCATAATTCAGCCTGCCATTTTCTTTTCTTTTCCTGCGAATATGGGGACAGTGTAAGTACCTCTTGGAAAGAAAAGATGCTGATATTTTTCTAACGCCCTGTGCACTGGGGCAGTGAATCTACATGCAAATTAAAGATTTTGGTGACAAATGATAACTCTCATCATCACTCTAATCTCGTCTTAACTTTCCTGGGTATTGTTAATTCATAACGTAGTTTAAATTGATTTACTACTGTTGATTTCTGTATTCATTAGAATGAAAACAGAAATCTTGCCTTTGCAAGGGAAATACAGTTATCAGACACTTTTTTCTCAGAGAATAAAAGGACCTGGCGGGATATAAACTGTGAGAATGACAGTTAAATTGACGTGAAGGTTAATGCTTGCTTGCTACATTGATGTTGGAGGATCAGTCGCTTGTCAGTATGCTGCTATAATTCATGCAGTACATCTTCATTAGGAAGGCATATAGCAATCAGTTTCAGGTTTCCGGATGAGCCTGTGGCCAGGCCATAATTAACCTTTTGAACCTGGAATTGTAACAGAATGTACTATTGGCTTGGGTTATCAATTATGGTCAGAGTCAGTTGATACTTTCTCAAAGAAGGCTTATTGGTGATGGATATTATAATCTACTCATTTTCCATTGTTTGATTAAAAAATAGAATTGACATGACAGAATATTCCATTTTTTACTTTTGGAGAGACCAGTTTTTGTAAGCCAGATGCTTTGCCAAACAAACCGTTATATTAGTAACAGTTTGGATTTTCTTGGTTTCGATTTGGTTTTCGGTCTCAATTTTCAGTATTGTTTTAAATTTCTTAAGTATGAAGCAGTGTAACTGGTAAGGAGGACTTTTTAAATACCTGATCTGTCAAATTATAATAGAAAAGACTCAGATAGCATTTCATCATACTTTAAACATAAGTTTTAAAAGATTAAAGTTCAGGTGCAATCATGTTATTAAGTTTTTCTGTTTTTTTGTTTTGTTCTGTTTTTTGCGGTACGCGGGCCTCTCACTGTTGCGGCCTCTCGCGTCACAGAGCACAGGCTCCGGACGCGCAGGCTCAGCGGCCATGGCTCACGGGCCCAGCCGCTCCGCGGCATGTGGGATCTTCCCGGACCGGGGCACAAACCCGTGTCCCCTGCATCGGCAGGCGGACTCTCAACCACTGGGCCACCAGGGAAGCCCAGAGGTACCTTTTAATGAAATCATGGCTTTAATGTGAATTTTTTAATGCCATGTGGATTTATAGTTTAACTTCTTACAGAGAGTATTAAAGGCAAGTAAACTTAAAATTTCTTGGCTTGGTGTCACTGTTTGTTACAGGAGGAGGAGAATACAGTTAGAAAAGTATTCCATATCATATTGCTAATTGGGGGGAAATTTCTTTTTAGAAAAGAACATTTGTTTTCTATAACGCCATCTACTACTGAAAGAAAGCTCAATAAAATCTTGACTCATAAAAATAGTGTTATCCCCCCACCCCAACCCTGACCTTGGAAGAATGGCAAGTTCTCCCCCACCCCCTTCTACTAAACAGAGAGTGTCTGGGGTGACTTGAGAACTTACGTTTATCAAAATGGTAATGGAAGATGGAAGGAGGGGGAGAAGTGTGACAAGCATGAGAATGATAAGGTAACACCTGTGTAATGGCCAGAATGGATTCCAGTCCTCAACACTGTCACTAACTGGCCTGTGAATTTTAAGAAAAACTTTGAAAGTGAATCGCAATGATGAGAACTCTGTCTTCTAAACTCATAAATGTAACAGTGAATATCATACTTGCTGATTTATTGTTTCAACAGATGTTTTTTGATTCTTTAATTAGCCCTGGCCCTGCCTTCAGTGAGTTTATAATCTAGTTTGAAGAGATTAGATTTTTACACTAGTGGATAAAGTCTCAAAAACAGATGTCTCTTGTCTCTCTATCCCTCTTCTCTAGCACAGAGACTATCCTGTGTCATAGAGGTGTTTCTTTTGTTTTTTAAATCACTCACCACATGGTGATGGAAAGGGAGAAGAGGGAGGAATCGGTAGAGAAACATAAAGCAAAAAGCCTAGCAGTCCTTGTTTCTGAAAAAAATCAAAGCGAAAATGCAATTTATCAACCTCACCTCTGAAATTACAATGTAAGTCGGTAGAAATCAATGCATAATTCTCTTGCCACACATTTCTTGCAAAAATGAGATATAGCTCTGCTTGTGCCTGGCTCACATAGCTGGGTCATAATTAAGGAAACCTGTGTGGGCTTAAAACCTAGAGGAGAGTTTCCCTTCCTTCTACTTCAACTTCCTCTTGCCCCAAACCTATCTCCACCAGTTACTTCAGTCTGGCACTGCTGTTGAACCCATAGCACCATCTAGGGGTCAGGGGAGGTGATGGAGAGCAGTATTTCTGTGCCTAGGCATTCCCAAGAGCTTACAGCTTTAGTACTTTTAGAACTCTTCTCCCAGTTTCCAGTTAGCAACTCTGTAAAATTATGTCAGAAATAGATGAATATGAGGTTTATAGAGTTTTCTCCTCATGGCAATCTAAGAAAGAAAGTTTACACACATGTCAGAAGACAGTATTATACAATGAATAATATCATACAGGCTTTATTCCAAATCGACTTGGGTTCAGATCCACCATCTGGGCTTGTAAGGGTTTTTCTATTATAATGTGTAAAGTGGTTTGGACATAGTAGGCCCCTAGAAGTGAGTCATATTATTATGTTTCAGAATCATATGGATGGAATTAGATGGAGCCAAAAAAAAAAAACAAAGTCAAATTCTACAAAAATAATGAAACTATTTTATTCAACATAAGGAAAGAAATGAACATTAAGCAAATGTATTTGGTGTCAGGGCTCTACTTTTTAAAAGGAAAATCATATGTATAACTGAATCACTTTGCTGTACATCTGAAACTATCACAACATTGTTAATCAACCGCACTCCAATATAAAATAAAAAGTTAAAAGATAAAAAATTTAACAAACAAAAATAAAAGAAGAATCATAGGCTGTGGTCTATATCTAAATCACGAAAGGTGTTAAAATCACATTAATAAGTATTCTGGTTACAACAGAGTAGAACTATGTCATCGTCAAAGTAAAGCTGACTGAGGCTTCAACGTGTAATTAAATTGCACTTTGCACAAGAGCATTAAAACAATTCTTGTAACACTCTCCTCCTCCATCACTTTTCTCCTATCAAAACACAAGAAGCCAGTAAGAAACATCATTCCCTTCTTGGAATAAGAGAACCTGCAAACAGATGATAAGAAAATGTCATTCATCATTTTCATTTTCTTTGGAAATTGTGCTTCTCTTCTAAATATACCATAATTTTTTTCTTTTCCTTTCTATGCTCAATCAAAATACTTTAAAATACTGTTTTGTTTGTGGAAAAACACCCTTCTGTCTCTTAAACATATCTTGTGCTTTTTAGTAAGAACCAGTTGGGGGACGCAGATGCATCATCGTAAGCAACTGTGCCTTGGCACAACTGTATTACAAATTATGTTGTGAAGTTGAAAAGCTAGTTTCCCTACTATCCGTTTCTTTTGGTGAATGTAAATTAGCAGTGTGATACCATTTTATTGATACTGGAGATACAATATGCATGTTTTTATTCATACAACTTTTTTGAGAAGTGTATAATGTTGCATATGTTCTTAGACTTCTGTCTCCAAAATCCTCTTGCTAACTCTGCTAGTTATAAGGGCATGAAGTTTTCAGCTATACCGTCTTGGGTTCTACCATTTAGTGGCCTCTAGGCAGATGTCTCAAACTCTCAGACCCTCCCTCAGCTTTCTTGTTTCTAAAGTTAGAATAATAATAGTTAATTCATAAGACTGTTGTAAGGATTAAAGGAGATTACATATGATAAGTTCTCAAAAAATATTAGGTCTCTTTCCCTATAAAATAAAACATTCCCCTAAAAAATATGTTGTCCCTTTTTTTCTTGACTACCTTCACCCATTTTGCCTTCCCTCATCCTATCCCCCACCTCTGGCAACCACCAATTTGTTCTCTATATCTTTGAGGGTTTTTTGTTTTAGATTCTACATATATGTGAGATTGATCATACAGTACTTGTCTTTTTCTGTCTGACTTACTTCAGTTAGTGTAGTGCCCTCAAGGCCCACTCATGTTGCTGCAAATGGCAACATTTCATTCTTTTTTGTGGCCGAATAATATTCTACTGTGTGTATATACCACATTTTCTTTATCCATTCATCCATTTATGAACACTTGGCTTGTTTCCATGTCTTAGGTATTGTAAATAATGCCGCAGTGAACATTGGGGTGCTTTTTTTTTCAGGTTAGGGGTTTTTTTCCCTTCAGGTAGATATCTGGAAGTAGAATTGCTGGGTCATATGGTAGTTCTATTTTTGATTTTTTGAGGAACCTCCATACTGTATTCCATAGTGGCCGCACCAATTTATATTCCCAGCAACAGTGCACAACAAACACAATAGTGCACCTTTTTTCCACATCCAATAACCAATACTTGTTATTTCTTGTCTTTTTGATAATAGTGATTCTTACAGGTGTGAAGTGATACCTTGGTGTAGTTTTGACTTGCATTTGCCTTTTGGCTAGTGATATTGAGCACCTTTTCATGTACCTGTCGAACATATGTGTGTTTTCTTTGGAAAAATGTCTCTTCGGATCCTCTGCCATTTTTCAGTTGCATTGTTTGGTTTTATTTTCTACTGATTTGTGTATGAGTTCTTTATATATTGGATATCAGATATACGATTTGGAAATATTTTCTCCCATTCTGTAGGTTGCGTTTTCATTTTGTAGGTGGCTTCCTTAAATGTTGCTAGACATTTGAAGTGATTCTAATTTGTATCTAGTACTGCTGTTTTCTAGATCCAGGGATGGCTTCCAATTAATATTCCTTTAAGTGGAATAACGTTAATTTGTCTAGCTCACTGCTACTATATTGTACATGTACAGCTTGGGAAAATGTGCTGTTTTTGCACATTTTCTGTTCATTCAAATGGTTTATGAATCAAAAAACAGAGGCCTATCATGTTCTAAGATCCTGTAATTATTGCAAAATAAAGTATCCATTTATTAGGCAAGAATTGTCTACAGTGTCTGCAAGAGTAAACAGACCCACTCGCAAGAATAAGTGTTGCCTTCAAATTTATACTGAAGTGTGCTGAAAAACATGTATACTATGGCTGTGATAATGAGCAGTACAGTAGAGAGAGGTGATTTATGATACCTGTTTCTGACAACTATAATGCTGAGATTCCCAGGGTATCTGATTGTGGCATTAGCCTGCTGACAGCTCAGCATTTAGAACATTATGGTAATTTATCCTGCCTATGCTGTCACCTGCACTGTCAAGAGTTTCTTTTTAATGATGGTATAACTATTTTGTTTGTTTGTACTGCATTCTTTTCATTTGGCTAATGCTTTCTCATTAGATTGAACCTAGTAAATGAGAGTAATTAAGTGCTTCCTATAGCTCAGATGCAATGATTAAGTTGCAGAGCTGCTACTGATTATGTTTTGTCATTTATCTCTATTAATCTGAGAATAATCCAAATGATAAACACATGTAATTTTTTGCTAATGTTCAATAGATGAAATTTATATTTTCTCAATGGAGCCAAGCAGTAAGTGTATATTCATCTATAAATGATAAGTTGTTACATGTGAACTTGCTTTTAATCAGCATACAAGTTACAACTAGAATTAATAAAAAGGGAAAGATACTTTTTGTCACACTGAATTTACTTTTTCCTGAAATGTCTTTCTTTATTCCAAAAAAAGAAAAAAGAGAGAGAGAGAGAAAGAAAGCAGGCTTAAATCTCTGTTACAGAGCAAGTTGTCTCTAACTTTTCCTTTCTTTGAGTTATATGCAGGGGCAAGATTAAAATTTGTTTTAATGTAGTGTATTTGAACTCATGGGATTAATCAGTTTTTGCCTTTTAATAAGCTAAAATGTGGAAATAATGTGCAGTTACATATATATTTTTTGAAAGATAATACACAGTTACATATTATTTATATCTGACAGTATTTGCTGTAAGGAGCTATACAGTTTTCATAACTGAAATATTATGACTATTATAGTTAATTAATCCTACTAGGTTTTTAAAGTTTTTGTAAACAATGCCAAAACAACTGATATTTTGTTTGTAATTGAGACAGTATATGCCAAATTCATGCATTTTAATGTAATTATTTGCAAAAATGTATTCCTAACTCTTTACAATTTATTTACAAAATGATAGTTCCAACAAACTTTCAAATGTACTAAGAGAAAACAGTATTGTTTTTAGGAAATTAGATTTTTGTGACACTGTTTTCATAAATGCTTTAAAAGATCATAGACTCGCTTAATCTGTGAATATTTGTGTGCATAGGCTACCCTTAATCTTCAGTTCATATATCGACGGTAGGAAGATTGACGGGAACCTAGTTATGGTATTTAACAGTTTGTGATTAAGTGTATGACCGGAATCTGGTTAGACTGTGATTTATCATACATTGGAATAAGAACATTAACAGTTTTTTTTTAAAAAAACGAGCACTGTTGTCCTTGAGCTTGCAGCATGTTCCCAGACACTGTAGTGCTTTAACAACACTCTTACAATTCACTTAAGAAAAAGGTCTTTTAAGCATCCATACACATAATGCCTACACATTTAGATCATTTGCAGAATTTCATGTGAACAAATGGTATCACCTAAAATTAAATTTCTGAAACATCGGTGTTAGGCCTATTTCAGTGAGTTAGTTTTAATAGAATGTTATTTTTTGAAAATAAAGACATTGCATAATTCTTAAATGGAATTTGATATTTTTAATGATTATTCATGTATTCTTTGGATTCCTTTCTAAAAGAATAAATGATTTTTAAAAGGTGGGTTTAGGCTAAACAGAGAAACTTTCCTCCCCTTTAGGTATAGAAATGGCTTCCATGCAGCCTAATTGGAAATTGAGACTATCATAAATATTGGGCATTAAGTTCTCTAGCAGTCTATTCAAATTGGTTTTCCCTCATTTTTAGAAGATTTAGTATTTAGCCTCATAGATGTGGTCACCTTTTAGGGATTACATTTTTAATTCTATACTTAAGGCTAGATAATTTGTTAATGTTAGTATAATGGAGGAATCTGTGTTTTTGAAATTGTGGAAAATGTCTCTGATAGGCATTGTCAGTTAAGTAAAGGACCAAAAGCAGAAAGTCCAAAGTTCTTTCTAACTCAGTGTTCCCTAGTAGTTATTTCATCGGATAAATCTCTCTTTCTTCTGCACACTGAGATATTAGGATGAATAATGGTAAGTATTAGGCCAATGAAATGCTCTTTGAATGTTAAATTATAAAATAATAAGCCCCAAAAGAATAAGCTTTAAATGTCATAATAGGTTTCCTATCACTGTGTACTGATTTTTTAAAAAAAAACACAATTTGAATAATATTTAGGAAGGATTGTTTAGAAGATATTTCTTTTTCAGTAAAGGATGGGAATGATAGTTTTGATGTAAGAATCTTTTCATTGACTTGAATATATTCAGTTCACTAATATAAATTAAATATCTATTTGCTCTTTCTGTATTCCTGACAGTGGATTCCTAAATGCCCTTTCTTTAATATTCTGGTTTTTAAAATTATAATTCTTAATCAGTCCCCACCCCCACCCCTTGTCCCCACAACGTCTATTTGAGTTGTTAATGTTGAAATCACAAGTTGTAACTGTCCCTTTCTCCTTGGTTAAAAAATAATTACAAAAATAGGGTAAAGAGAAAATCCCCTTTTTCCCCTTGTTGGTCAGTTCTGTAGAAGTAATTTAAAATACCGTGTATTGAATTCTTTGATCATTTCTCCTGGGTGGATAGGGAAAGAAGTCAAAGCTGAGGCAATTGCTTCTGGGCTCTCTTTCTGTGTGCCTGGTAAATGAAACACAAGGAACCTCACCAAACTACATGACTAATGGCAACCTCCAGTGCCGCCTGCAATCAAAGATTAATTTGCTTTATCAAGTTTAAAGAATACTGGGTGATAAATCATGTCAAAAAGAAATAATCAGTCAAAGGCTGATGTTCTTTTCTACATGTGAGGACAGGTGCTATGAGGCAGGCATTTGCCATGTACAGTTAATTTTGTTCTTGTGCATTTATGTTCATTTTAGTTTCTATTTAGTTGATTCTTGAATCAAATAGTTTCTCTCATTAAGATCAACTAGCATTCCAACTGGAAGGCTATCGGATTATGGATGCAAAATAACATTCTTTCCCTTTAATTTGTATAAATATTTTCTCATGTGAGGATTATTAATAAATGTTTACTTTTTTCAAACATGAGTTAGCTTATGCCAAATGAATAGTGAAATTGTTTTCTCCTTGTCAAGATGGCCAAGAATATTAACTGAGTGTTCATATTTGTAATAGATATCTGTATATAACATACCTACATATTTATATAAAATTTTCATTTTACCCAAATCCCCACACCCTTTTCTTTTCTTTTTCTTTTTTTTAGAGAGAGAGAGCTGGAGTCTCTCTTTAATTCTGTCCCCTGGGTCCATAATGTAGGATCCATTTTAGGTAAGATTGTATTATAAAGAGGTGGTCTTCCCAGCACTTTTAGCACACGCATTTTGAACAGTATCTAAAACCAATCTTGTGTTTGTTCAGAGGCTGTCAGGACTCTTCTTAAAGTGAGACTCAGAGTATCATTTTAGAAGAGTTTTTTTATTTCTAGTTATAGTCATGTTCAACTAGAGTCTCTTTAAATGTTTTGGTGTATGTAGATATGTATTACTTCCTACCCTAGGTCATTTCTACTCCCTCTACCTTCAGTGACTAATTAGAAATTGAGAAGTTATTAATTTTGCATTTGATGTATATAAAATAGAAATGTATCGTAGGCTTGAAACTTGGGGCTGTGAAGTTATATAGTTTGAGCAGTTGTAGGAAATCTTATTCCTGACGTGACTCTTCATTTTCTTTTTCCTCATGGTTTCTTCCAGTCTTTCGCTCCAGTCTCTCTAGATTTTGACCCTTTTTCACTCCAATAAATTCTTGGCAGTGCAGGCGGACTTATGGCTTTTGTTTTTCTTTTCTTTGGTTTCTGATTCCTAGGAATTATTTTAAAATATTTATAAAGTTCCCTTTTTAGCATCAGTAGTATCCTAAAGAGAAAATATCTTGTCAGCGTAGCTGGGTTTTTTAAAACTTCTTTTTAAACTGAGTAGGCATTTAACTTGCCTGTACTTATATTTTTCATAAGAAAGTATTTATCATGATCTAATTTATATCTAAAATGAGAATGGGACAAGGTAATGAGGACCCTTCTAATTTGAAAGAATTTTGTAACCTAGGACATACCTATTTTGGTGTTAACTGAGTCATCAGTGATCATTAATAGTTTGTATAATAGCACTCTATGCTAGCAAATTGCTATAGAATGAACTGCATAGCAGAGTAAAAATAGGGTTAGATTTGAAGACTGAACACTTCTAGCTAAGGTCTAACTTCAGCATTTGTATAAAACCTGATAATTGTAGTTGCTTTAGGGGTGCTTTTGAGACTAACAATCATATTTCTCAGTGGTCCCTATATGAAACCACATGAGAGAAATTTCTTTTAAAATTTAGCACTAGGATATGACTCTGTGCTTAGGAAATGCATATATATTCCTCTAATGGATAACAAAGACTATAAAATAATATTTACTTTTTCACTTTGGACATCTGGAAATTTGGCCCCAGCTTATGGCTCAATTATACCATTGTGTGAAACCTTATAATCTGCTTTTATGAATTTTGATAATTCTCCTCCCTCACCCCCCCATCAACACTCTAATACAACTTTATATTATACCAGGTCCTCATGTTTCATTTTAATTCCTCTTTTACTTTTTTAATGTCTGGTTTTCCTATATATCACTCCAAATACTATATATAATGAGTTACTGTGTAAATAAGTAACGCTGCCCTGACTCTGTCACTAAATATCCGAAGAAGTCATTTCTTTTCTTTTAGAGTTTCAGTATTCTCATTTGTAAAATAAATTAATGAATCAGATTGCCTTTGAGGCCATTTTGACTCAAATTCTAGGAGTAAAAGCAATAGGCTTTTAGTTTCTGTTTGGGACTATAGAAAGCAGGAAGATGCATCACTCTCACCCTGACCACAACAAAAAAGCTGGACAAGCTGCAAGTTTATGACTTTTCTTGAACCCGTCAGAGAGCTGAGGTTGCAGAGCAACCAAACAACCTAAAATCTAAGAAGAGATAGGTGCCTACTAGGAGAGAAAGAACACAAGTACTCTTTTACCCGAGGCACATACAACGGACACCATTAAGAATGATTGGGATAGAATAGTTCAAAGAATTGATGGAGGTACACACTATTATACATAAAATAGTTAACTGATAAAGACCTACTGTATAGCACAGGAAACTCTGCCCAATACTCTATAAGGACCTATATGGGAAAAGAATCTTAAAAAGAGTGGATATATGTATATGTATAACTGATTCACTTTGCTGTACAGCAGAAAGCAACACAGTGTTGTAAATCAACTATACTCCAATAAAAATTAATTTTAAAAAATTAAATTAAAAAAAAAGAATTGGTGAAGGCCCAGTATGGACTGGCAAGAGAAAGTAGAGCCCCCAACAGCCTTAGATATATGTAGACTTTGTACCCTCTTGCAGGTTCTCTCTTCACACACCCCACCAGACAATCCCTCCTACCCCCAAAAGATATTGGCAAGCGTCCTGAGAAAGCATCCTTCAAAGTGCAGCCCTAGATGAGGGGAATAACAGTAGGAGAGGCACAAAACTTAACCTGAACCCTTCTCCCCCATCTCCCCTACCAAAAAAAGGTATTAATTTACAAAGTAAGAAAGGCAACCAGTGAAAACTTTCAGTGGTGGCGGGGTGTGGGGGACAGCTCTGCCCAGTCAGGGAGCAGGGACAGGAATATGTGCTAGGCCCAGAACCACAGCTGCAGGAGAGGCAGGAGCACTGTGAAGGTCCTATCCCTGTGACCCAGAGACACAGTGCCTGCCCAAGACTAACACTTAATCAAAACAACACAGAACACTCTCACCCATTCCCTATCAGCAGACTAACAAGTGTCCGTTAACAGGTAATAATGGAATATTGCCAGGAGAATTACAAGAACATTAAGACAGATAAGACCTGAGGCACAGCACAAAGGAGAAACCTCCTACTAGGAGCAGAGCAGACACTGCAAAAATCCCTCTTTGAGAGCTGGTTCCCACTCTGAATAAAAGGTAGCACTAGAGTAACTTGAAGCCTGTGATATACTGTGGGTAATGATACAACCAAAAACTCAGACTTAACCCAGCTTCTGACTATTAAAGCTCCACACAAAAGGCCTAGCAGAAAGACACATGCATTTCCAGAAGCAAAAAAAAAACAACAACAACACAAAAAGTCTGACTTTCAACAAAAAGTTACAAGAAAGAAGAAAAAAGAAGCAGCCTACAGCCAAGAGACAAAGCAAAGAACAAAGCAAGACTCCGCTATGATGCAGACATTAAAACTCTGTAACAAGGAATCTAAGGTAACTATGATTAATATGTTAAAGATTCTAATGATAAAGGTGGACAATGTGCAAGGTCAGATGGGTAATTTCAGGAGAGTTGAAAATTTTAAGAAAGAAGTAAATATAAATGCTAAAAATAGAAGATAGAGATGAAAAATGCCTTCAAAGGCCTTATCAGCACACTGACACAATTGAGGAAAGAATCAGTGGACTTGAAGATTGGTCATGAGAGATTACCCAACAACAACCAATTAAAAGAACAAGCCAGGGCTTCCCTGGTGGCACAGTGGTTGAGTCTGCCTGCCAGTGCAGGGGACCACGGGTTCGTGCCCCGGTCCGGGAGGATCCCACATGCCGCGGAGCAGCTAGGCCCGTGAGCCATGGCCACTCCACTGAGCCTGCACGTCTGGAGCTTGTGCTCCACAATGGGAGAGGCCACAACAGTGAGAGGCCTGTGTACTGAAAAAAAAAAAAAGAAAAAAAAAAAAAAAGAACAAGCCATAGCTTTTGAATGGTTGTTCTTTTAATTTTTTTCATGAATAATACTGTCAGCCAAGTTGACCTAATTGACATTTATAGAACACTTCATCTAACAACAGAAGAATATACATTCTCTCACATGCACATGATATATTCACCAAGATAGATTGTATTTTGGGCCACAATGCAAATGTTAACACATTGAAAGGAATAGGAATCCTGTAAAGTATGTTTTCAGACCAGAAAAAAAATTAAACTTGAAGTTAATAACAGAAGGCTATCTGGAAAATTACCAAATATTTAGAAATAAAACAACTATTTCTAAGTAGTCCATGGATCAAAGAGGAACTCTCAATATAAAAAATATTTTGGATGGAATGAAAATGAAAATATAATCTAAAATACTGTAATTTGTGGGATACTGCTAAAGAAGTACTTAGAGTGAAATTTATAGCATTAAATGATCATATTAGAAAAAGCAGAAAGGATTCAAATCAGTAATCTAGAAGAGGGGTTAGCACTTTTTCTGTCAAAATCCAGATAGTAAATATTTTAGGCTTTGAAGGCCATATATGGTCTCTGACACATGTTGTTGTTTTTTTTCGTTCTTGTTTTGTTTTTACAACTTTTTTAAAATGTGAAAACCATTCTTAGTTCGAAGGCTATTAAAAAAAAAGGTCACAGGCCAGGTTCGGTCCTTAGACCATAGGTTGCATACCTCTGATTTAGAAAATAAGTAAATTAAATTAAGGCAAGGAGAAGGGAGAAAATAATAAAGATAAGAGCACGAATCAATTAAATTGAAAACAAAAACAATGGAGAAAATCATTGACACCAAAGTCTAGTTGAAAAGGCAAAACTAATATCATTCTAAACTGTCCAAGGGGGAAAATAAGACAAATTAGCATCAAGAATGAAAGCACGAAGGAACTCCCTGGTGGTCCAGTGATTAGGACTTGGTGCTTTCACTGCTGTGGCCCGGGTTCAATCCCTGGTCAGGGAACTAAGATCCCACAAGCCATGCAGCATGGCCAAAAGAAAAAAGAAAAAGAAAAGGAACGAAAGAAAGTATGGATATCAATACAGATTCCAAAGACATTTAAAGCGTAATAAAGTAAAACAGTTTGACAACTTATTTTAAATGAGCCATTTCTGTGAAAGACATAAGCTACCAAAATTTATTCAAGAAGAAATAGATAACCAGAATAGTTTTATATCTATTAAAGAAACTAAATATATAGTTTAAAACCTTTCAATAAAGAAAACTCCAGACCCAGATTATTTTACTGGAGAATTCTACCCAACATGTAAGGAAAACAATAATCCTAATTTTACACAGTCTCTTCCAGAAAATAGAAGAGAAAGGAATACTTCCCAACTTATAAGGCCCAATTCCAAAACCAGACAAAGATACTACAAAAAAAGAAAACCAACGATCAATATCCTTCATGATCATAGACTCAGAAATTCTCAATAAAACATTTGTAAATCAATACAACAGTGTATTAAAAGGTTAATAACAACACAACTAAATGGAATCATCCCAGGAGTTCATGGTTGGTTCAACATTTAAAAATCAGTCAAAGTAATTCACGTTCTTAAGCTAAAGAAGAAAGACCATATGATCATCTCAGCAGATGCAGAAAAAGTTTTTAACACCCATTCTTAGTGAAAATGCAGTCATCCAGGAATAGAAGGGACCTTCCTTATTCTGATCAAGGCAGCCAATGAAAACCAACATCATACTTAATACTGAAAGACTGAAAGCTTTCCCTCTAAGATCAGTAACAAGCAAGGATATCCTTCTCACCACTGCTAATCAACATCATACCAGAAGTCCTGTCCCATTCAGTGAAACAGAGAAATTTTAAATGCACATATTGGAAAGGAAGAAATATAACTGTCCCTATTCCCAGATGACATGGTTATAGAGAAAATGCCCAGAAAGCTATGAAAAAAAAATCCTGGAACTAAAAAATGAGTTTAACAAGGTTGCAGGATGCAAGGTTAGTATACAAAACTCAATTGCATTTCTATATACTAGCAATGAACAATTGAAATTAGATTTTTTTAAGTGCTATATAAAATAATGCCCCCCAAAATGAAATACTTTGTGTAAAACTAGCAAAATATATGCGGGATCTGTATGCTAAAACTATAAAGTACCAATAAAAAAATCAAAGACCTAAATAAAGAGATATGCACAGGATTCATGATCAGAAGATTCAGTATTGTTAAGATGTTAATTCTCTCCCAGGTTATTCTATAGATTTATTACATTTCCAGTCAGAATCCTAGCAGGATTTGTTCTAGATATCAACAAGGTGATTCTAAAATTTATCTGGAAATGTGCAGGAAAAGGAATAGTCAAAACAGTTTGGGAGAAGAACAATTGGAGGATGCACACACCCAATTTCAAGACTTACCATAAAGCTACAATAATCAGGAGAGTGTGGTACTGGCAAAAATGTAGACCTATAGATCAGTGGAACATAATGGAAAATCAGAAATAGACCCACACAAATATACATCATATATATCACTGATTTTTACAAAGATGCAAAGGAAAATTACTGGAGAAAGAATTTTTGTCTTTTTCAGCAAATGGTTCTGGGTCAAATGTCAATTTCTCTCCGTATCTCACACCTTAAAGAAAAGTCAACTCAAAATGAAATAAAAGGCCAGTAACAGATTGGGAAAAAATATTTGCAAATTACATTTCTGACTAATGATTTATATCTAAAACATATAAAGAAGTCTTGAAACTCAGATATATAAAACACTGCAATATTGGGGCTCTAAAGCATGAAAGTTAAAATTTTTATTAAAAGAGTTTTGTGTTGTTACTAACTCCAGAAAGTCTCCAGTCATCTCTTCCCCACCCTCCCCCACTGTTGACTTGGGCATCCTTTCTCTCTCTGCTTACCCGTGTCGTGGTTTTTATCCCATTGTATGAGACTCATCTATATACTTATCTCGAATTGGGAGCCTCAGTGCCTGGTCCATAGTAGACATCCAATAATATTTATTGACATAAACCTGATTTCTTCCACTGTTACTCCTTTTGGTGAATGGCACCATTCTGTCATAAGTCAGAAACTTAGGAATTATTTTTATTTCATTTCTTTCTCACTCATTCTCACCAAATTCTGATACTGTTTTACGTCGTAAATCTCTCACCAGTCTGTCCATTTCTGTCTCCTCTACAGCCCTAGTCCAAGTTACTATCTATCTGTTTTCTTGGGCTCTTACATTACCCTCCTAACTTGAATCCTCACTCTCTTCTTGTTCTCCCACCCCATGCTTTCAGCCTATTTTATACATTGTACCCAGAGTAGTCTTTTCCAAAAAATTAATCTGATTCTATCTTTCCATCTATTTAAATAGCTTTACATTGTTTGGGGGATAAAAACCAACTTCACAATGCTACATGCCCTTATTAATCTAGTCCCAACCTACCTTTTTTTTTTTTTTTTTTTTTTTTTTTTTTTGCGGTACGTGGGCCTCTCACTGCTGTGGCCTCTCCCGTTGCGGAGCACAGGCTTCGGACGCGCAAGCTCAGCAGCCATGGCTCACGGCCCCAGCCGCTCCGCGGCATGTGGGATCTTCCCGGACCGGGGCTCGAACCCGTGTCCCCTGCATCGGCAGGCAGACTCTCAACCACTGTGCCACCAGGGAAGCCCCCAACCTACCTTTTTAACTTCATGTAATCCCTACTTTCCTAGCCAGCCCAATGGCCTTCTTTAAGACCCTCAGAAATACCATAGTCATATAACTCCAGGCCTTTGCACATGTCACTTCTCTTGTCTGAAACACTCTTTTCTGTTTCTCCCAACCTCATTTTCACCCAGTTAATGCCTACTCACCCCTCAGCTCTCAGCTTAAATATCTCTTCATCATAGAAGTCCTCCCTCATCTCCCAGACCAGGTGGTTACCTTTTTGAATACTGTCAGAACATTTGACACTTCCATTATAGCAGCTCTCACAGTTTGTAATAATGTTTATATGTGTGATTATCTGATTACTATCTGACTCTTTCACTAGAACTATAACCTCAGTGAGGATGGGGATGTGTTTGATTTTGTTCATGCCAGCACCTAGCACAGTGCCTGACACATGCTGGAATATTCATCAAGCTCACATTTATCAAATTCATTTGAACATTTATTAAATGAATAAAACAATAAGCTATATATATACTGTGCTAAGTGGTGGAACTGGAACAGTAGCTGAATACATGTGCCCAACATTAGATTAGTCATTTCTCCTGTGAGCAGAGTTTGGGCTATAAACAGCAGATGTCGTATTATGTCCTAGTTTAAGAAACCCTAATCCAAATAACTTTTGATGGTCAGTCTTCTGTTTCTCTGTTTGATACAAGTCCTGTTGGACTCAAGGACCCCTAATTAGAGGTACTAGAGTTTGGTTGACTACAGTGAGGCCCAGAGGAATTTTTTGGAGTGATGGAAATGATTAATATAGATATACTGATATATATATATATATATATATATATATATATATATATATCTTAATTGTGGTAGTTACACAACTATTGCATTTGTCAAAACTCATAAAACTGTATGTTTTTGAAAAGGGTTTATTTTATAGTATGTAAATTATACCCAATTAAAAAAAAAATTCCTGAATATTTTGAGGCAGGCATTTGCTCTGTACCCAAGAACCTCTTCATCATGTCCTTACCTTACTGTGGAAGTTGCATTCATGTGTCATGAAGATATGAAAACCAATTCCAAGTCCAGAATATTCCTCACAACCTGTGTCTTCCCCCTGCCTTCTATCCCGGTCTCGTTTCATAAAATTGAATGAATGAATGAAAAGCAGAAATTATTGTTGGCTACTTGATTGTATTAGGACAGCTCTCATGCCATTCTCTTCCCATGACAGGCTGTCCTTGCTCATCTCCACCTGATTCTTTCCCCTATTATTCATTTAAGAAATATTGGCAGAGCTCCCCAAAAGTGTTTCTTGGCTTTCCCTCCTGTTTCCTCTACTGGAACACCCACTTACTGAAAATGAATGTATCAGAGAGGCCCTTTTATTGATGGTTTCCTAAATGAAGCCCAAGACAAGATCCCTTCCCAGTGAAAAGAAATATTCAGATATAGGAGTTCAACTAAGGAAGGTTGTGTTTAAAGGTGGTCTATCAAGGATGAAGCCAAAAAGTGCAAAGATATATACTTTGATCTAGCAAAAAGCCTAAACTGGAGAATTAGTTAAATTAATTTAGAGAAGACTAAAATCAAAATAATTATTTTGCAGGACTAATTTGCAGGAATATCTATTTTAACTTTTGCTACTGCCAACCCTGAATCCAGTCACTCAATTTGTTAAAGGTTGTGTGCTTAATTCAAGAATTCATTTTAAAAATTATGAATGAAGACCTAATGCTGAATAATACCTGCGTCATAAATAGTTGGCATATTCATCATGCATTTTATATACTTCCATTTTTTGCTAACTCTTTAATTTCTTTTCTATTTAGTATAGTGTAAAAATGTATAATATATATTGCTTTGGAATAAAATCAAGACTAAAAAATTCAAATTTATTGGTGAAATATCAAAAGGTTGTAAATTGTTTCAAATATACAAGGTCATCATTAGTGCAGAATCTTTCTTATATATTGATATTGGAAATAGAGGTGTTAAATTCCTCCGTGATATGGCCATTAGTTTGCTTCTGGTTTTTAATGATAATAGAGCTGCTATTTTTGGTTTCTGTGCTCTGTATCTCTATTAGAATGTTTGTAGAGACTCTCTTTTAAGGTAATAGGTGATTCTTGAAAGCAAGACTGATCTCTTTTTTCATATAATTTTCTGTTAAAAAGTAGTTTCAATTGTTCAGACTGTAATTGAGGGAAAAATATTGTTAGAGACCAGCTATACAGCACTATGTCACTAACTGAATGTCTAGTAAATGTATTCTCCTGTTGTGTGGTGAGGCCTTGGAAACCAGACCATGATTGCTGTTGGTGGAGCCTGAACCAAATGTTTTACCTGCCCTTTATAGAAAGGATAATGTTTTATGCCCATCATGAATATGGAATTATTTTGAATTTGCTTTTTCAGTTATAATGCAAATTTTGGGTATATTCAGTCATAGTCTTTTCATATTAATAAATTGCCAGTTGTAAGATGGATGGTACTGAGTGTTACCTGTGACCAAATAAGTGACTTTTTTTCTTAGAACTCTAGAAAAGCGTGTCTTTTTTAGTTTATTAGTATTCATTAGGGAATGAAATGTAGACTGTTTTTAGAGGCCTGCCATGTGCTAGTCAGTATGCTAGATACTTTATTTACTTTGGTCCTTCTAACAACTATGTGAAGCAAGTATTATACCAGTTTTAGAGATGAGGAAATTAAGGCTCAATAAATGACCATCACTGATAGCTAATGAATCATACAGCAGTGTTTCAGACCTAGAGCTCTTAACTACAAAGGCACATGACTGAAATTTTTATAGGTGTTTACCTTTTCTTTCCAGGCGTAAGTAATAAAGGCCTGGTTTCTTTTTCTTTTTCTTTTTTTTTTTTTTTTTTTTTGCGGTACGCGGGCCTCTCACTGTTGTGGCATTTCCCGTCACAGAGCACAGGCTCCGGATGCGCAGGCTCAGCGGCCATGGCTCATGGGCCCAGCCACTCCGTGCCATGTGAGCTCCTCCCGGACCGGGGCACAAACCCGTGTCCCCTGCATCAGCACGCGGACTCTCAACCACTGCACCACCAGGGAAGCCCAAGGCCTGGTTTCTTAAAAGACTATTAAACAGTTTATTTTTTATTTTTAAAATTTATTTGATCAGTTGCAACATTTTGTGTTTAAAATGAATGATTGTCACAAACAACCTGATTTTATCTAGTAAGCTAGTAGGGTAAATGGCTCCATAATTACTGAGTTTTGTAGCACAGTTAGTGAGTTCAGATTTGCTATACCTACAAAATAATTCACTATGGGAAAATACGGTTCCAAACTGAGTTTTTTGTTCCTAAAGGACAGTAGAACAATGGAATTTTTCTGCTTAATAATCTTCGTATGTGCTGCTTTGAAAAACTGAATAACATCATAGAATCATAGAATATTAAAACTGGAAGAAAACATAAAATGTGTAGTCCACAAGTTTTCCAGCTTGCTTTGTGCAAAGTTTCCAGCAATGGGAAGAGGAGCTTGGCAAGTCACATTCCCCTTCCATGAAACAGCACTCTGCTTTAATCTGTCTCTCATGTTAGTCTTCCAGGTAAGCTCTTATTTGAGGAAATGGTTTCATGTCTTTAAAACTTTTTTTTGCCATTTCCTAATTTTACAAACGGCAGTTTAAGGCCCAGAGAAGCAAATTACCTTTCCAAGGTAATGTCCCTTGCTGGACTAGTTTATTCATTCCTTCAGTAAACATTTATTGAATATCTGCTATGTTCCAGTCCCTATGCTTAGAGCTCACAGACGAGTGGAAGAAAGAGATGGACAAACAAATAATTGACAATACAGTATGACAAAGGAAGTTTATGAAGGGCCATATGAAAGAAGTCAAGAGAAGCATCCCATGAGAAATTACATTTGAACTGGCTCTTAAAGATGGAGATGATTTTGCCAGGTTGAAAAGGGAAGGGTGACTATTCCCGACCGAGGCAACAGTGTGTACAAAGCCATGGAGGTATGAAAGCACGACACGATCAGCCCATGTCACGGGGCTTGGTGGGGTAAAATTCCACACTAAATAGTAGAAGTTAGGGGAAAGGTTATTACCATAGTTGGGAAGGGCCAGATTAGGAAGAGTTCTCCACAGCAAGTTAAGGAAAGGTTTTAACCTGTAGGGAAGTGTGCCTTTGAAGGCTTTTAATTAGGTAAGAGGAGTGATTGTTCATTCATGTATTTCAAAAAAGTTATTCTGCGGGCTGTTTCTTAATCCTAGAGGGAAAAAGATACAAACTATGTGTTGCCTTTTAGCCATCGCAGCCTCTTGCACTTACTGGTACCTGCAGATGGTGCCCTCAGCTTCTCCCCCAACGGCAATAAGAGTTCATTATATGTTTTGTTAACGGCGTTTTGTCCTTTAGAGTATCTGCCTGCCACAACACAGCATAGATCAGATTTGGAGGACCTTTTCTGAGTGCTTGACTCTCTGTGAAATCCCTTTCTGTGTTTTGCTTCACTTTGAAATGACGTCATCACTTACTGTGAGACAGGATAATTTGTAGTTTCCTTTGTCATCATCTTTTTTGGATGTCACAGACCATGGAGTGCTCTGTGTTGGTTCATAGAAACTGAGAATGGGAAGGACACATGATTTGTATATTATTACTTCTCTTGAGTATTCTCACCTGTGACGGATTTTGGCTCCAGGCTTAGATGGAGAAGTGGCCTGTTGGGAGAACATTTCATGTTTCACTTGACTTTTTCTGTGATTAAATACACTATTAAATGATTTGTGTGATGCTTGCATGATATTGAATCAGAAGGGCTATTGTTTTATCAAGAGGTGCTTTAGCATGTACTGTGAAGACTAGACATTAAATACCAGGGCTTCTATAGCATGTGAAGAAAAGTCAAGCCAGATTTCTTAGTAACCTTAGCAATGGCTCTTAAGAAACCTGAGGCTCTCTTTCTCATCAGAAGCCTCAAACAGGTTTCCTTTGGGGGTCATTTTTCCTGGCATTATATTCTGGATTCAGCCAGCATTCTGGGCTGGGTAAGCTAGCATCTTACCATCCTCTGTCTCCAAGCCTATAATCCTCTCTTAGGCCATCTGTGCTTTAAAATAAAATCTGTATTTCTTTTTACTTTGTCCTAAGCCAGAGTCCTTTGTCTCTCTCTAATGAAAAGCAGAAGAGGAGCTGAAACTTTTCTTTGGTATAAATTCCTAGGGACAAACTCATATCCTAAAAGCCTCAGGAGTTGACTTGCCCTTATTTCTGTCCAGGATTCCTCTGTTCCCTGGCCCTCCAAACTTTTTCAGCAGCCCTTTTGGGGATTTCTATATGTTGTGATACTACCAAAACTAAAGAAACGGCCTTTTTATCAGAGTGATGGAGAAAGATTGGATAAAATAACATGAAAGAACCAATTATACAACTTTAGGAAGTCTCACACCAGAAGTTGCCCATGACAGTAATGCAGTTGTAAATGGGATGGGCCCCGAGTACACGTCATATTTATTCTTCTGAAAGCCACATGGTGGGCTCTATACTTCATTCCCTAGAAATAGTGTTTCTAGGCTGCATAATGCCTTACCTTTCCTTAAAAAACTAACACAAAAAAAGTAGGGAAAAGCATTACTTTAATTACTAAGGTGAATTTCTAAGTACTCAAAGGACATTTCAGAGAAGCCCCCATATTGTGTCTAATAGCCCCACGAGGAAGAATAAACATTTATCAGTCACCTATAATGTGCAATGCCAAACATTTCACAAAGATTTCCCTTATTCCTTGCAACAATCTCATGAGATTCTACCTCTAACATTGGAAAGGAAATGCATCCAAGGAGATTTCCTTCTCTTTCTTCCCTTTTACCTTGGGCATTAGGGTGAGGTGAAAAAGTAGTAATAACAAATAAGTCTGAAGACCAGATTTGTATGACACGCATAAAATAATCGAAGGAAGACATAGATGATGAGCACTATGCCCCCAAAAGTCTAGAGCATATTGAAAAGTAGATGAGGCTTCTTTGATAGAGCAGAACCAGAAAATAGAATTATCAAGAGGAGGAATGCCATTTATTGTGTAGCTTCTAGGTGCCAGTACGCTGCTAGGTGCTTCACGCATGTAATCAATTTAAGCCTCACAGCAATCATGTAGGGTGAGTGAGCTTTTCCTCGTTTTACAGGGGAAATCTGGGGAGCAGCATGGTTAAATAACTTCATCCAGATTGTACAGCTAGTGAGTTTTGGGACAGGGATTAAACTCAGGTTCTACATGTAAAATCCTCTAACACTAAAAAGAAAAATTATGTAAAATTTTGTACATGTACATTTTCCTGGGAGATGGTCGGTATCTTTAATAGATTCATAAAGGAGTTCATGCCCCATCCCCCAAAGTTAAGAACTTCTTCTAAATCATGCCACTTTAAGAAGAGCTGGCTGAGGAAATTGGAGCTGTGAGAGCCTTGTTTTATGTTCCCCATTTAAACGTTTTCCCAGATGATAGTAGTAAGTTAAACCAGGAAAAAAAATTCTTACAATTCTTTAGACCTGAGAAAGCTAATTTATTTTGCTAGAGAAGTAGCATAGTGTACTGGGTAAGAGCACAGGTTCTAGAGTCACATTGCTTAAATTTAAACCCTAACTCTACCACTTATTTGTTCTTTTGCTTCAAATACACCTAATCTCTCCATCTCAATTTCCTCATTATAAAACTAGAATAGTTGTAGAAGTACCTACCTCATGGTAGATGGAAGCGTTAAATTAGTAAACGTAAAGTGCTTATTAGCACAGTGGTTCTTTCCAGGGGTGATTTTATCTTCCAGAGGACATTTGACAATGTTAAAGACATTTTTGGTTTTCACAGTTTGGGGGAGGGGTGCTACTGGCATCTAGTGAATAGAGGCCAGAGATGCGGCTCAACATTTTACAACGCACAGGACAGCCCCACACAACAAAAACATCAGTAGTGCTGAGGTTGAGAACCCTATTTTAACACAATGACTGACATATACATTTCAGTAAATATTTGCTGTTATTTTGTGTTAATGTTTAAGAAAAACAGGGAAGAGCAGGTGAAATTACGATTCATTCATCTTTTCTGAGCAGCTAAAGAAAAGTAAAAAAAAGTTAATATCAGGTAATAAACTACTCTACCCAATAAGTAGTCATAAATTCAATATTATATGGAAAAAACACCTAAAGAATGTGATTTTATGATAACATAAATGAATATGAAGCCATGTTTGAGGCTCTCATGTGTGCTTTGTAAAGAGTTCTACAGTTTAATACTATTTGGTATTGATGTAACTATATATTTTTAGAGCATTTCATGATCATATATAAAAAATAATTGGTTAAGAGTGTGGTCTTTGGCATTATTCTTACTTGGGTTCAGATCCCACCTCTGTCACATACAAACTGTCTGACTCCATAGACACATCACTTCTTTGAGCCTCAGTTTCTTTAGTGGCAAAATTATGATATTAATGCCTACCAGCTTCATTTAGTTATCATATTGATTAAATGAGATAAAGCATATAAAGTACTTGGCATAGTCCCTAGCAAATATTAAGCATTCACTAAGTGATAGTTGCTCATATTATCTTCATCATCATTGTCATCATCCCTGTCCCTGGAACTTTAGTACCCACCAGTGGTGGGATAAAAACTAGAGTGACCAACTAGGAGGCTGTTAGCAAAGTAAACCTGACCACGGGTTCTGTAACTAGCATGTGCAAGCCATCTGACTTGACATGCTGCCTTTACCAATTCCATAAAATCACCCTCAACTTCCCTCACCACTCTACAAGGGCTCTTTCCTAGTTTGATACCTACCAACATCCGTTTCCAGCATCCCTGACCCCTTTTGGAGATACCCTGGATATTTTACTCCTTTTATTGATGTCTAAGTTGTGATATTTTTCACAGGTGTCCATTGAAGTGCCAAGTAATTACATAGTTTTGGTTTTTGTTTTGTTTTGTTTTGTTTTGTTCAAAACCCCACATCACACCGTTAAGGGAATCTGAACTCTATTTCCTGTCTGGTTCCTCTCACCATATGACTGTTCATTTTCTTTTTTTTAACTTACTGTATTTTTAGCCTTCTTCTAAGTTATATTCTCCTTTGAAGTTCCTAGCTTAGTTTGTTCAAGGCAAAACAAAAGTGATATTTTGTGAAAAATAATGTGTAGTTTGGTTCTGCATGTGATAAAGAGACACTGTGATTGCTTTCTTTCTGTTCCTAGAAGCTAATTTATTATTAATTAACTTATTTAGAAGCTAATTTAAGTTTCTTCTTTTACTGTACTTGGGCAGTAGAGAGTATAGTCTGCCAACATGGTTTAAGATTTGGGTTAGATTGCATACATCTGTATTAATGTGTTCCATAAGCCAAGTTTTAATATCCTTTTATTGTGCTGTTGTTAAAAGAATTTTCTTAAATCTAAGGAATGTGTCTTTATCTTGAAGAAAGATAATTTTTCCACCTCTCTGAGTTTAAAATAGTGAGAGGAACCTGCAAAGAAAAGGAAATTGCATTTTTAAACAACAGATCTCAGTAGTCTCTGGATTTGCAGGTTGTTGCTCTTCATCCTCTGAGCCAATTGAATGTATCACATGGGCACCAGTGAGCAGATGTGGGGAGGACGCAAGCAGGATGTGGAAGCAGGAGCCAGCAGTGCTGGCAGACTGGCAAATGCTTCTGTTTTGCTAAGCACCTGCTTTTTTGTATTCAGACTATCCGAACCATCTGCTTTTATATTCTCTTTACTTACTGTCAGCCATTTTGGAGTTTTTAAAAAGCTTCAAAAGTGACTGGGAATTTTTCACAGTAAGCTAGGAATCCATACCACTCTTTTAAAAACTTGTGCTTTTAGGATATTCCTATTTAATTCTCAAGACATAGTTGCTTTTTAATTTAGGTACAGTGTGTTATGTGTTGTATAATTAAAATGTTTTTCTCCCTTCCCAATTACTTACTCTCAGACATCAGTATTTGAATTGCCTAAACAGATAGTTGACCGTCATATGATACATTAACAACAAGATACGTAGTGATTGAATGTAAATGATTGTTTACTTACCCCTTCTCATTAAAAAAAAAAAGAAAAAAGAAAAACATTGTACAGTTTAATGAAAATTCCTAATTCTTTATAAGCTTAACTGTTTTCTAATATGCAACTGATGTCCTCACTAGAAATAGTATTTATAGAGTACCTATTGTGCACCAGATACTGTGCTAGGCATTTTGTCCAAATTATTGCTAATCCTCTCTACAGCCTTACAAGGTAAGTATTATTACCTTCATTTTGTGAATGAAGAAATTGATTCTTAAAGAAGTCGAGAAAGTTGTTTAGGGTCACACTTGAGACTGGGGATTTGAGCTCTAGTTTCTCTAGCTCTTCTACACTGTTCTTCAAAAATGTTGTCATGTCAAAGAGATGATACAGTATGTGATAGAGGGCCTCAGCATAAGGAATCAGGGATGGTACAATTTATTTAGCTGCAGGTGAGTACGCTTCATGTGGTTTGTGAAGTTCAGAAACTCTTTCTAGCCTTTGATAGTCTAGACATTTTATTTTCTTCTCTAGTCATTGAGAAGTACTGTTGGCACTTGGTCCTCTTCTTCTGCTTTTTTTAAGGTTTTTAAAAAATGCTTTCACTTAAAAAGAAAGAAAAGGAACACGTGTAGCCTGTTTCTAAAAACTTACAACAGCTAATTTGTTTTTTCCTTGAGCTTTCTGCCTGTCAACATTAAGCCCTCTAGTAGCCTTTTAAGATGGTAATCAGAATTGAATGGCGATGTTGTTACATGTTTTTTGACCTTTATCACTACCCAAAAATGTGGTCTGTACAAAACAGACCCCAGAGATGCAATAATTCAAATGATTTAAAAGCACAGTCAATAGACATAACCTCTATTTATATTTCGCTTTTTTTAGAGCACAGCTCACATATACACTGTAGAAATCAACAGTATGAAAGTATTAGGCCTCTTCAGCCTAGAAAGTTAAACACTTAAGAGAAAAGATCAGATTCTTGGCTTTTTAAATCAATATTGGTAGAACTTGAAAATTTTGTAAATATTTAAATTCAAGAGTACCCTTAGCCTTACATTAAGTTCAAGGTAAATAAGAAGAAGTTCTGCTTTCTTTGGTGGATAATGAAATTTTATGGGACTTATTTTTCCAGGGAGTGCCACAAAATGAAAATACAAATAGGTCGATAAGTCCATGATTGAAAGATTCTCAACTACTTAAGGAAAGATAGAAATTTCTGGGCTCCGTCTCTGACCTTCTGAGGTTAATGGTTATCGCTGGAGGCTAAGTCACTGGGGTCATAATCAGAGACAGTAAAGAACCAAATGAGCCTTTAGCTGATATGCTGTATTCTTATATAATTAACAGGGGCAGTAATCTCCTTCCTGGCCTACCTCAGACTTTCCTCTTGTTCAAGGAAATAGAGCCAAAATTGTCACAATTTTTCCACCTTGGCCTTTCTTTTCAATTCCCAACCCTAACTACTTTTCTTTAATAATACAGATGAGGTAGAGAGGAATTTCTTTTCCACATTCAGTACTTACTTTTGGAACTATGGATTTAGAGTTTTGGGGGGTACATATTTACTTGAAACCTTGTGAGCAGATGAACCTCCCCCAAGGAACTGAGTATATAAGGATGAAGGGCACTCTCAGGTCAAAGATGTGGAAAATAAACATTTCTAATGGAAAATAAAGAATTGAAAAGTGAGAAGCCCAAGAATACTGTGTCCATGAAGGTAAAAATATCAAGAAGAGGGAACACATGTCAGAGACAACAAAGGATTCAAGAAAAATAAAAGCTTGACCTCTCTGGCTGTGGTCCATCACACACACTGTAGTCAGACAAATCTTAAACACCACTTATATCATAGGGCCCTTCCCACTTCAGAGACCTCTCTGTTGCCTTCATCTAGCCAACAGTCCTCAGCTTCTAAGGTCCTCCAGAATCTAGCTCCACCTACTAGCCAATTTTAGTTTTCACAGGTCCCCTCTATCAAGCTGACTCTCACCATCTTTATCTTGGATTACACTGTTCTATTTTTTTCTTCTTCCCATTCCCCCCGCTTACGCCACAGCAATCTCCATCCTTCAGTGTTCTATTCCAGTATGCACTCTTATAGTTCTTAATACCTGGATCATATTCATTAAAACTTAGTTAAATAATAATGATAATGGCAATGCTAGCACTCGTTTATTGTTTATTATATGTCGTGCACTATAATAATAAGCTTTTACATACATTGTATCTTGTAGGCCTCAAAATAATCTTATGATAAAGGTGTTAACCCCAGTTCTGCCATAAAGTAACTTGACTGAGAACACAGTGGTAGGAAGGGGCGTGCACAAGATTTGACCTTTAAATCTAACTCTAAATTCACTAAATGGCTAACCGATTCCCAGTCTTGCTCCTTAAGTGTTCTGCTCTATGTCCTTGTTTTCTTAACAAAGTTTGAGATTCTTGAGGACAGAGGCAATATCCTAGGTATAAGATACGTATCGTATATCTGTCGCTATTGATTGAATATGGGTTAGGTAGGGTGAGATGGTCAAATTTCATGGTGACAAAAACAGAAATTTTATTCGGATTCTAGTCATTTTTTTTTTGAAGTAAGTGTTGTTAATTAGAACAGTGTTTTATTAGGAGACAGTGGATTGGAACCAGCTAATGTTCCATTTTTAAGAATTGTAAATTAGAAAAGGATCTGCACCCCTTCCCACATACCTTGCTCTAAGCATCTCTTCCATCTGGATGTTCCTGAGTTACATCCTTTCATAATATACCAGTAATCTAGTAAATAAAGTGTTTCTTTGAGTTCTATGAGCCACTCTAGCAAATTAATCAAACCCAAAGAAGAAGTCCCTGGAACCTTCGATCTGTAGCTAGTTGGTGAGCAGCACAGGTGGCAACCTGGACTTTCTTACTTTCTTTTTTTTTGGACTTTCAATTGGTGTTTGAAAATTAGGAGCAGCCTTGTGTGACAGAGCCCTTAATTGGATATGAGACATCCAAGTAGTGTCCCCTGAGAACTGCTTGGTGGTGTTGGAAAAAACATGTAGACATTACAAATACATGTAATCGCCTACTATGTGCTAAACAATGGGCCATAATATTGACTATTATTATAAAGAGAGATAGTCCTGCCATCATAGACAGGTGGAGAACACAGAGCTGACAGGCGTCATTGTTTGATATAATAAGGCCCATATTTGATATGCAGAACAACAGTGGAAACGTACAGGAGAACACCTAATGTAATCTTGGGAAAGTTCAGGAAGGATTCCCGGACCAGAGCGTCCAGCTTTATGTTTTCCACTTTCCTATTCAAGATTGCAAAACAAGACCAAGAAATCTAAGTATCAGTACACTTCAGACTGTTTAACAAATTGGTGACAGAGTAAATGTTCCATCCCTGATAGGATGGTAATTAGTAAAACAGTTGAATTCCTCTACCCCTCTCAGTTGGCACCAAGAACCACCCACTCTGTCAAATAGGCGCCAGATATAAGGCAAGGTTGTTTTCCATGCATTGAATAAAATAGCACCCAGTAGAAAGTTTAATTTGGATTTTCTATGATAAATATCCATGAATACATATTTTTTCCTAGTAGCTAGGAAGCAGTGTTGTCAATTAGTGAAAACTGTTGAGTAGGAAGTTGGAGAACAAGCCATTTCACTGTGTAGCCTTCTTGAGCCGTCTTCTAAACCCCATCTGAAAAAAAATGGAGTTCATGATACCTGCCCTACGTGCTTTGAATGCACAATCTTAGTGATCTAAGGGAGACAGTACATTGAATGAGCTCTTTCCCAGCCGAAAGGGATAATTCAAGTAACTAAAGATTTAAAATAAAATTTTGTCAATGAGATATAGGAGGGAGAGAAGAGGGCCATAGAGAAAGTTCATATTTTGTCAGCTATTTTTCTTGGTTGCTAATTAAGAATTTTATCATTGTAAATCAGCTACAGTGTGGGGAAAGGTCATGATTTCAATAAACATGAGTAATACTATTAAAAAGAAACAGAAGATAAGGAAATATACCTGGGTTCTCTACATGTAAAGATATGTGGTTTATAGAACATTAGTTATTTATGGCGGTAATGACTCCCCTCTAAAAAGTCTGTGAAAATGAAATAAAATTATTTCATTGAACTTTTCAAAAAAAACATATCTTCCACGAATTCCTAATTGTTAATCATCATAATCAAGCTGATTTCAAAAGAAAGGGAGAAAAATTAGATCTGAATGGAGAAATGGAATGCTAGAGAATATAGAATTTTTATTCATTTGTATGGTGGACCGTCATCTTGAAGTAAATATGAAATGGATCAAAGTTGTTTGTGCTTTGAAAATTGAAGCAGTGTTCATCATACATAATTGAACAAAGTTGAGATTTTGTAGGTATAAAACAAACCAAAAAAAGCCACAGCTATAATAGCTATTACAGGAAATGGAGGAAATTAATAATAAAAGACAATACACTACCTCATAAATACATGCTCATCATGAGATTAGAGGGTGAGAGCATTAAGCAAATACCCTGATTAATTTAACAGTTTAACCCTGGAATTAGAGTACAGACGGTTCAAAATTCATATGTACATAAAACAACCAGAAAAACAGACAGCTTACTTTCATAAAGTAAGGTTTTTCGGCAGTTCTTTTGGATACGTGAAGATAATATTCTCTTAAAAGAAAGATTATTACTTAGCAAGACATGTTTGTTTGATGTATTTCTTAAAAAAATAACCAAGTTTCTGTATCTTTTTTTAAGAAAATATATTAAGGAACAGATTGAGGGCATTTTTGCCTTACATCCGGTGATCTTGCCTTTTATAACTTGTCCTCAAGTAACTGCTAGGAGCTATGATTTTTAAGACTGAGTGATACTAGGAACATAAATTAGGCAGGAAAGGGGTACTTTCTTAGGTCTCTGTATTCACTGAGTAAAGTTTAAATTAACCTTGACTAGAACATCTTTGAATACCTTTTTGATGCATAGAATAGTTTATCAAAACATATTTTAAAATAAATTTTGGAGGATTTTTAGAAGTGCAAACAGCAAAAGAGTAGTTTACTAGAAAGGCTTTTATTTTATATCACGTCGACATTTGTGAATCACTATGTTTTTTTCTATCACCTATTTGGTAAAAGTCCACAATTTGCCAAAATGGTTAATAGAACACAAATACAGACATTTCATGTGATGTACCATGTAAATGTAAACCTTTGTAGTTACATGTTTTTGTAGCAAGAGAATTGTTTTAAAAGGCACGTAATTTATTAGCTATCGGTAGCTTCTTTATTGCCTTGCCGCGCTGCAGTAATAAATAAAAAAAAGTGAACTGATTTTACAAATGGCACACAAGGTGCACATTTTGTGGGGGAAGAAAGTCTTTTTTTAAAGAATTGGCATTAAATCCTTTTTTTGTGATGACAAAGAGGCTAAGAGTGCAAACTGTATTTTCTGTTTATCGAAAACAGTCTTTTTTCTCGGGGGCATTTTTCCCTATGATCATCAAGGGATTTCAAAAGCAATAAAGTGTGGAATCATTGTTCGACTTGAACAGTATTAAAACTTAGGTTTTAATTTCAGTGAAGTAATAAGATTTGAACCTGTCTCACATTACAGCACTGTAAGGCATTTAGCAATTGTATTTTAAAAGAGGTTTTTAAGATGCAGCTCACTTGTAAGCTCACTGTCTGTCAGTAATTAATAGTTTTTCTTCAGCATAGGCTGTTGTGATCAAACCAAGAAATACCTGGGTTTTCAGTAACACATTGTGATAATTGTGAGTGTTTATTCCTAATTAGTCTAAATGTCTAATAATTGTCAGCTTGCTTCCCTGGCTGCTTACAAAGAAAAAAAAGAGAGTGACATTTAAAGCTACAGTGTGTCTTTGGGCTTTTAAAAATATGAACGTAGATGTACATGTATATTTCAATAAGCTTTACACCCAGCAAGATTATATGTCAGTTGACTCATTCATTAACCAAGTATTTTATCCTTCAATATCATTTCCTAGTTTTTAGACATTACATCATCTGTGTACGTAAAAAAAAAAAATGTTTCCAGATACAGTATTATATGTACAGCTAAACCCAAACTGACAATCTGGATTCTTCAGTACTCATCACTGAAACTTACCTTTACTTCTCTAGAAAGCTTTTAAAATATGAGCATTTCTATTAGATCAATGTGGCAACATACTTGCTGATGAAAGATTGTAGTTACCATTTTGAATTGCTATTGAAAATAATTGCCTCTACAAAAGGAAACATCTGTATGATAGCACATGGTTAAAGCTGCCATCAATTTTTAACATTTGAGGGTTGAGCTATGACCTTTTATGATGACTGTGAACAGTAACTGCCAACATTAGCCATAAGTTTTGTTTCTTTATTTTAGTAGATGGCCTAGGCTGTAAATATTAGAGAATCTAAAATAAATCAACATATTATCCTAAGGATACAAAATGTAAGAGCTATTTGTGGTTGGGAACCCTTGACAGATAGTTTGGATGAAGCAGATGATTGCCTGCCTAGCGTGTCTGGTCTGCATTGCTATGCCTGCAGGCAGTTTAGTGCTGTGGTTGTATATTGATGTCAGGGTTAGTACTGAGTGGCTAGCAGTGACAGATGTCTACAATTACAGGCAATGCTTCCAGTATTTCTGAAAAGCCAGCCTATGTTGAACAATTATCTTATTTCTGCCTTGCCAAAGCGCGTGTTCCAATTCCTAGTATTAGCAGTGGTGAATATAGCGCTTCGTCTGCTGCCTTGGGACAAATGTGGGAAAAGCACTTGGTTATAAAACATAAATGCAAAATATTTCTTTAACACTTTGAATTAGTTCAGTTCAGTGTTTTCCTAATTTTTATCTTCCCATAATGTTTCTGTTGAAGGAATCTTGAAATGATCGAAGCACATTTGGCTACTTATTGGGATTTTGTTTTCCCTTAAGCCTGTGTGTCTCCCCAGCGCCAGTATCCCTTGCTTTACTGAATAGATGTGTTTAAGCAAAGTTGGCTTTGAAACGACTTTCTCCAACGTGGATTACATTTTCTGATTGACTCCCATTACGAAATTGGAAATGCATTTCCATGGACAACCTCCCACACCTTTTGACGAGGAAAATTGTAAAAGGATTGACAGTGCTGAAATGTGCGAAATACCTTAGTGCACTGGTGCCTTTACACTTACTGAGAAATGGCAGTTTTCAACTTTTGTTTTAACCCTTTTTTTTAAGCCTTCAGCCACTTACTGTCCTTTCCTATCTCCAAGTATACATGACCACTTCCTTCCATATTGCCTCTTAGCCCGCTTTAGCGCCTCATTAGAAATGCTTTCATGCTTGTTGGTCCCAGTTCCCAACTGTCCTTTTTTTCTGGTTATTTGCATTTCTGAGACATGGCCTGTAATACCACTCTCCCCGGCAGATGCATCTGCCTTACTTACACAATACTCTCCAACCTTAACATTCCTGAAGTTCCTAAAGTTCAGGGCACTGGGTATTAAAACATTATCCATGCTGTAAGTGACAGATTCTGTATTTTCAGGTAATGTAGACTGAGAAATGCCTAGGAAATAGCATTTGAGGTCATGTTTCTTTCCAACCTTAATCTAACCTGTATTGGGTTTCTACTTTGTGCTTCACTCCACTTTGTGGCATTATTTATTACATTTTCTCATTTAGTCTTCTCAGCAATATTCCCTTTAGTAGGTAGGAGTATCTTCATTTTGCAGAATATGAAAAAAGATTTCAGGAAGGTTAAAAACTTGTTTAGTGTCCTAGGTTTTCGGCCAAATCATCATACCCTAAACCCAAGTGTGCTTTCCAGTGTATCACATTACCTATGTAGGTATTTAGATATGAGTCCAGACATGATCAGTTTTAAGTGTAATGATTGATAAGACCATCATCACAAGCTTCATCCCCGTATTTGCTATTTTACTTCCCGAGGAAAAATCTCATCACTACAACCACAGATTGGACCTCTAGTTCTGGCTAGCCATCAGTCTCTAGAGAATCGAGCTAGATCCTAGATATCTGCTAAAATCCACCCTACTGTAGGAGAAGCAACTCAACTCATGGTCTACTGTCAGAGATCAATATTATATTCATATATGAAAGGCAGCCCCTTTCTGTTCTTACCGGGCCTATCACACAAAAACTTTTCTGATAACTTAAAACTCTAATGATGATGTTCTGGAACCCCTTGTCTGTGTGCATTTAATTTAGCAAAGAAACTCAGAGAATCGGATGGACTTGTTTACCTGAATTGGGAAGACTTTGATAATTTATTGGACACAGGGATGTAAATCATCTACGTAACCCAGAGATGAGAACTTATCCTGCAGACAGGAAACAGGAACTTGTGATGACTATAAGAAGGAAGATGAGGGCTTTGAAATCAGGAACTTAGGTTGTACAGAGCCCTTGGGATAAAACATCACCTGCTACCACACAGCACTCTGTTTTCCTCCTGTCTCCTTTCCCATCACCTTTACTGTTCTGCCTCTGTAAAATAGAAGCTATAGGTAGAAGACAGAAGATTAGGAGTTAGTCTGTCTTTCACTGGGGCTCTCTTCCCTCGAATCACTCTTCTTTAACCACTATTCAAGTTACTCCCCTGCCAGTTTAGAAGAAACATTTACTTTCCACTATCTAGTCCAGATAAAGCACAAATAAAAGGGACCGTCATCTTGGTGCATGCCTCATGATCTTCATGCCAGACTGATGTTTGACTGTCTTGCTGAATAATAATCGTGGCCGTTTAGTGACCACGTATTCTGATGGCTGATGGCTACTGTTTATTCGGCGCATGTACTGTGTGCTAGACGCTTTCCACGTGTTCCTGACACTGTGCCGGCAGTGCTGCGTGTAATACAGTGGTTGATGACAATAGTATTGGGTGGGCCAAAAGGTCCTTCGGCTTTTAAGGACAAATAAAAGACACATGTTTCATTTTCACCAAGAACTTTATGGAACAACCTATTCATTGTTTTGTTCCACTACCTTCTGCCGTTTTTCAGGCAACTTCATAATTCCATCTTCCCAAAACCTTTGATCTTTTTGAGCAAAGAACTGTTCCAGGTGCCTTTTACAGTCTTCCAGGCAATGGAAATGTTTTACATTAAGAGAATTTTGTAAAGACCTAAATAAATGGAAATCCGAAGGTGCACTGTCTGGTGAATATGGCGGGTGAATCAGAACTTCCCAGCCAAGCTGTAACAGTCTTTGCCTGGTCATCAAAGAAACATGCGGTCTTATGTTATCCTGATGGAAGATTATGTGTTTTCTGTTCACTGATTCTGGACGCTTTTCGATGAGTGCTGCTTTCAAGTGGTCTACCTGGGAGCAGTACTTGTTGGAATTAACCGTTTGGTTTTCCAGAAGGAGCTCATAATAGAGGAGTCCCTTCCAATCCCACCATATACACAACATCACCTTCTTTGGATGAAGACCAGCCTTTGGTGTGGTTGGTGACGGTTCATTTCGCTTGCCCCATGATCTCTTCCGTTCCACAGTATTGTACAGTATCCACTTTTCATTGCCATCACAATTTGTTTTAAAAACGGAACGTTTTCATTACGTTTAAGTAGAGAATCGCATGAGGAAATATGGTCAGGAAGGTTTTTTTCGCTTAACTTACGTAGAACCCAAACATCAAAGCGATTAACATAACCAGGCTGGGGCAAATGATTTTCAACACTTGATTTGGATACTTTGAGTATGTCACCTATCTCCCATGTGCTGATTGTTCTCAGTTAATGTCTTGATTTGATCGCTATCAACTTCAACTGGTCTACCCGACCATGGAGCGTTATCCAGCAAGAAATCTCCGGCACGAAACTTCGCAAGCCACTTTTGACACGTTCGAACAGCCACAGCACCTTCTGCATACACTGCACAAATCTTTTTTTTTGCATTCCAGTTGTGTTTTTACCTTTCTTGAAATACTAAAACATAATATGCTGAAAATGTTGCTTTTTTTCTTCCATCTTCAATACTAAAGTGGCTACACAAAAATTCACCAATTTTGATGTTTTTGTTTAAATGCACGCTCATATGACAGCAGCCACATACAATCTAACAAACTTGTTTCGAATGAAGTTAAAGACAACTAAGTGCTACTAGAGCCATCTTACAGAAAAAACTGAACAAACTTTTTTGCCAGCTCAATAATAATAGCCAGTACTTTATGGAAATTTTACCATGTACCAGGACTGTTGTAAGTGCTTTACATATGTTAACTGCTTTAGTCCTCTCAAAGATTCTGTAAATTAGGGCCAACTATCATCCTCATTTTATATTTGAGAAAACCAAGGTGTAGAGGGTAAGCAGTTTGCTCAAAATCACTCAGTAAGTGGTGGGATCCAACTAGTCTTGGGCTTCAGAATCTATCTTTAATCACTTGACTAGACTGCCTTCTATTTTGTGATATTATTCTTTCCATTTTACAGATGAAGAAACTGAGACTCTTAGAGGCTAACTAATTTTACTAGAATTATAGAGTTAATTTATTAAATAAAATATTTATTAAATGTCTGTTATCTGCCAAGCACTGTGCTAGGCTAGCAAGTAGTGGTCTCACTCAGTATCCCATGTGCGTTGCACTAGACATGCATTCTGTGTTTCCTCCTAGTTGAAGTTATCTAAAATATATACTCATGGGCTTCCCTGGTGGCGCAGTGGTTGAGAGTCCACCTGCCGATGCCGGGGACATGGGTTCGTGCCCCGGTCCGGGAAGATCCCACATGCCGCGGAGCGGCTGGGCCCGTGAGCCATGGCCGCTGAGCCTGCGCGTCCGGAGCCTGTGCTCCGCAACGGGAGAGGCCACAACAGTGAGAGGCCCGCGTACCGCAAAAAAAAAAAAAAAAGAAAAAAGAAAATATATACTCAACTTGCTCATTTCTGTCTTCTTATTGAAAGAAGACTATGCTTCCTGGGCAACTGCATGTTGTCTTTGTTCACCAGTTAGACTTTTGCATATGTTGTAGCTAATTTTCAACATAAAAGTATTCAGTAGGAAGACTAGGATGGAAGCGGTACTTAGCCTATTGCTGCGTATATTGCCTCCTCAGAGAAGGTTTGAAGTGTTTATTAGTGTTTGAAGATACTAGTGTTTGAAGACGTCAGTAGGCCATCAGAAGGTGAACTCTGATCCTTTGCATTTAGGGTAAGTTAAAGTTTTCACTAACTAGGCTAGTGTGAGAGACAGAAAGTAAAAGCTACGAAGGACTATAGGATCAACGTTTTTGAGTAAAGTTTGAGAATATAATGAAAATAGCAGATTTGACAGAATAGTAAAAATATGCACAGTGTCATTGGCAGCCCTTTTTTCATTCCATGGGCCATTATTCCTGTACTCTTTTTGTCAGGTTGTCCTTCCTAAAGGGATAGAGAGTTGAGTGGCTTATAGGAGGAAGGTACCGCAGTTGTTTTGGATGTAGGAAATGGGAGGTGTTTCAGAGAGGCAGGGTGGAGGCAGAGTGTGTGTGCAAGAGTTAGATTAAGTGGTGGAAGACTCAATGTGATTTGCTTAACTTTCTGAGTGACTACAGAAGTGAGTTTCATTTATTGAGCATATACTTTTACCCTTCAGAAGTTGACTTGGCCTACTTATATCATTAGCCCCAGTTGCCACACTTGCATAATGAGAGTGCCTCATGGGAAACGGCAGTATTAAGAGATTCGTAAAAATAGTTCTGTTAGGTGTTATTTGTAATTTGTTCTTTTTCAGGGCTATCCTTTAGTAATTGGTTTCTTGAATTATTTCATGGAAGCAAACCCATTGTAATCCATATAACCACATCCAGGCTTTGAACAGCACTTCACTCTGCCTCTGATCCTAGCCCCCAGAATAAAATCAAAGTCCCATGAATAGTTTAAGTGACAACCACAAAGATCCTGAGACACATTCTCCCTGTATCGGAAGTTGGGAAGGACTTCTGCTCTTCCCTTATCCCTGACGCCAGGTGGCAGGTCCCTAAACTCTGTGCTTTTTAGGTTGTACGCCTGAGGAGTGATGTGTCCAGAGTTCCAGAGAAGTCTTGGAAAATAGTTCAGGTGAGTTGAGCTGCTGGTTATTGTGGTGGATCACCAGTCTTTATGCTTGTCTCACCACAGCCCCAGATTCTTATTATTAAAATAGGCACGTGCACAGTGATAAGTGTAGGGGTGCATTTTTCTTGATTCCCTTTTTTATGTACCGTGGAATCCTACAGTGTGCATGTTTTATAACGAAATGTTCGATAGTCAGCTAATGTTCGATAGTCAGTATTAACGGCGAAGCCTCTGTTTAGTGTGATTGCATAGTATGAAAGCAGCCTAGGTTTCTTGATTATAACGTTGCTGAAGTGGCCAATTCTAACCAGTCATTCATACCTGAAAGGAGAAAGTTGTATTTGGCTACAATGAATAGCATCTGTTATTGAACAGTATCTAGAGCACATGTATCTCTTGTGCCAGAATACGTTTCTGGCAGACACCTTTGAGACGTGTAAAGGATTAAACAAAATCTTTTACTTCCCAGTTCCCCACCTCTACCATCACTCTCTCACAAACTTCATCCAGCATCAATTCTTTGCTCCAAAATGTAATCATGTCATCTTATAAATTTGCTATTGCAAAGAATTATGAATCAAATGCCTGAAATGCCCCTTCAAACCATGATCTCAAAACCTTCTACCAAAATTAATCACACCTTCTTCCAGTAGTCCTGTGCCATAGCCATGGTTCGCTTCTTATTGTATGAGCTTGGAAAGATAATATATTTACCCAAGACTTTACCATGGCTTTAGCCCCAGAAGACTAGTTTAACAGAAGCTTGGCCCCAGATATGGAGTGAATTGGCAGCCAGCAGGAACAAAGCTGTGTCAGGACAAATGTACACTCCCCATCTTCTCTAGTTGGCTTTCAGCTGGTTGCACCACAGGAGTCTTTCTATGGACTGTGTATCCTGTGACCAATAACTGGTGCTCTCGACCCAGGTCCCTCTTGGCTAGTGAAGGCCTGTCGGGAGACATTAGGTTCATGCTGGTGGAGATCCTTAGTCAGTGGCTCCCTGAAGGAAAATGGGGCAAACAGCCAGCTTCTGTTGAACAGGTGGTAGTTAGACCTTAGATCTGGTCGGGGCAGGAGGGAAAGAATCTCTCCAAAATTACCAGTATTGCTGGTTTTCACACTGTACCTGTACTCCTCTTTCTAATAAATGATTGTTTAGAAAGTAATCCAAAAATATCTCTGGCGGCATCTGGAGCCCTTCCTTAGCAGTCTGGATTTGGGCCCAAGTGAGGAATGGAAACCCCACTGGGGTGCAAGCAAAAGAGGAAGCATGTTCTTAGCCATGCATCAGTGGAGGCCCCTACTGGGAGAGGGGATTATCACAAGGCAGCAGGCAGCCCTGTACCCCAGCCTGCTGAGTTCATGCTTTGTGCCACAGGATGTGGAGCGAAGGAAATGTGAGGCCAAAGTGGTCGCTCCAAGTTTTCTTATACAATAGCTTATTCAAGCAGATTGGGAACGCCTCTTAAGAGACTTGTTAGGTACATGTCCCCTTAGCAAGATGGCCACCACAGATGGTAGGTTCAGATATTCTAATTGAAATAAATACTTAACATTCATATTTATTTTATATCTCCATAGCCAGCTTTTCTTTATCAAATGTCATTCTGTATTCCACTGAATGAGGCAGCCAGATTCCTAACCTTTTACCGCTTGGTTTCCAAAGTAAATTATGGTCTTAAAATTCAATTTTAGCAAAAGATTTTTTTACCTAATTTTGGTCCTGTATTTTGTGATGTTATTTTAAATGATATGGAAAAATTAGTCAGCCAAGATTAATGTGGATCTATTCATTATCACTAAGTTTATGTATTTAATATGCAGCAATGATGTCTATACTATTAATTCTCTTGATGTGGTCACAAGTTAATTGTGACGATCATTTTATTTTTTTTTATTCTGCTTCAAACGTTAATGAGAGAGCTCAATATCTTTAGTTCCAAACTGTTTAGATCCAAGTCATTAAATGCTCTGTTAGTTTCCTCTTACACCTTTCCTCTTCCTCCCTCCCCTCCCTTTCTCTTTAATGGATCTCATGTAGAGAGCACTGCATTGGCTTCAAGGGCACTTGAAGCCTAAGACAAAAATATGGAAATTGGTTTCTTACTCATAATAAGTGAGTTCACACTCCATTCCAAAATTGTTTTCTTAAGGAACATCAATGCTTTTATTATATTGAATGCTTTCCAGTGACAGGTTTTGTTTTACCAAATTACATTCAGTTAAAAATCTTGGTGATGGGATGAATTGGGAGATTGGGATTGACATGTATACACTAATATGTATAAAATGGATAACTAATGAGAACCTGCTGTATAAAAAAATAAATAAAACTCAAAAAAATAAAAATCTTGATTTTTAAGTCATTTCAATAGATTAAAACAATACCTTAAATTCATAATTGTTGAGTTTTTAAAATTTTTATGGTATCAATTTTGTATTATTGGATGTGAATTTTTTTACACTAATTGGTTCAGGAAAGTATATCATCTGATGGCAAAATACTTTATTGTTGATTTCCACAGCACTGCTAATTTTCTGCACTGAGCCTGCTTATAAAAGCTCTTTGAGAAGTTATAACATCCTAAACATTTATAGAAGGCCTAAGGGTATTAACTTATTGTAATTTTCTGAAGATTCATTATCCAAAATCTTAATTCATTATAACAACTCTTATGAAAACCTATAGAACCACTGTTTTCTCTTATTTTCTTATTTGCACACAATGAGAGATTCATTGTTCTTTTTAATTTGTTTCATGCGGTGCTTTTGAGTACATTTCATAGAGGGCTGTTATTGAATTTCTGTGACTGTCATTATATATCCATACAACCTTTAGGAACTAATATTCTGGGTTTCCCAGTTCTGTAATCTACTTCAAATTTAAGGATTGACATAATTAGTTTCTTCAAAGTTATAACCAGAATGTTAGAGGCAACACTGCAGATACCCAAGACCAAGGATTCAGACTGGAAAAAGAAAGCAATTTTAAAAATTATCACAGCACATGCTTTTATTCTTTATTAAATTAAATTTACAGCTCAAAACCTTATTGCTGTTTGTATGTGTATTCCCTTGTCTGGTTTTGTTATCTTGTCTGGCTTCTTTTTTAAAAACCAGATATAAGATCATGTCAACTACCTGCATATGCTCGGACATTATTTGTCACTTGATTAGTTTAGAAGTTAAAGAACATAAGTGGGTCACTGAAGTGTTATATACATATCCAAATACTCTTTTCTGAAGTTTAAAAGAAGCTTCACAGTAGAATGACTAGAGATAAGAAAACATATTAAGACAGTTTTTTAGGAGCATGCCTTCTTATGTCTGTACTGATGATAATTTCTTACATTTCTAATGACTTCCTGTATTTCAAGAGCCAAAGAGATGGATGACTGGCTAAAATGGGTAATTTTTCTACCTTCTAAGACAATAACTATTTAGAAGTAGAAAGAATTTGGTTTTGTATCATGAAATTTTGAAGCTTTATGCCTTTAACAAATGCCATTTCTGACCATGATTAGCAAGATTTCAAAGTTAATACAAATTTAGGGTTTTGTTTGTTTTAACCTTTTTTCTGTGTGAAAGTCTTCAAGCTAAGCCCTTTCTTACCCTTCTGTTATTTTTTATGTAATGAGCTTTCTCTTGGAAAAGTAGTAGCTGACAATACTAGCACCTACTGTTAGAAAGGGTCCATGAAAGGGGGTAGGAAGGGAAGCTGCATTTACTGAGTAGCTGCTAAATGTCAGGTTCTGTGTTAGGTATCATCATTTAATCTTCCCAAAAGCCCATAAAGTAGGTTTTATTATTATTCCTGTTTTTCAGATAGGAAACCAAGATTCAGAGACTTTAAGTAACCCCTAGTTAGTGGCAGAATTCAAATCCAGTTATCTTTGGGACCAAAACCTGTGCTTTTGGTATGTTGCTAAGTTTATCGAGACAGCGTTCTGAGTACTTCTGGAGATGTAAAGAGAAATAGACATTTCCCTGCCCTCAGGCAGCACGTGCTTGAAGTAATGTAGGAAACACATATAAACATAGAAAATTAGTCCTACAACAAGATAATATTCTATTACATGAGAAGTGCCACTAATAGGCCAGCAACTATGGATGCTCTGAGTATCCAGAGGAGGAGAGAGAGCTCCTCTTACTGAATCTACAGGGAGAGCTTCTTCCAGAAATACTTAAGTGTTGAAACTACATATTTATATATATAAATAGATAAACAGCAAGGACCTACTGTACGGCACAGGGAACTATATTCAATATCTTGTAATAACCTATAATGGAAAAGAATCTGAAAAAGAATATATATATATATATATATATATATATATATATATATATGTATAACTGAATCACTTTGCTGTATACCTGAAACTAACACAACATTGTAAATCAACTGTACTTCAATTAAAAAATAATAATAATTTTAAAGAACTATATCTTTTTAAATAACAAAACTTTACCAGTGGTCACCTGAGTGAGTAGAATTTGGAATATATTATTTTTACAGGAAAAAAAATTCTTCGTAGAAAAACACACATCTTATTGGTTGTTTTCCTTTTGTTACAAAATTATGAATGAAATGGAATCAGCCAAAATACACATTTTAACATTACATTCTTGTTATTCATTTAACAAACAGTTATTGAGTATTAGGCATGGGAGATAAAAGAGCATCATCTCCACCCTCAGGGAGTTTGTAGTCTAATGGAGAAAGACAGGCATATTAAAAAAAAAAAAAAGAAGAAGAAGAAAGGGAGGAAGGCACAGGCTGACAGGCAAAAACTAGGTTATGTGAAACACATAACCAAAAGTATAACGATTTATTCAACTTCATTGTATCCTTCAGAGAAGGATAACACAAATGGGCTTATTAGTCTCTTATTTCTTAGATTTTTACTTATTTTTCACTATGATCAAATTATCTTAATTGATTATGAAATGCATCTATGAACTGAAAGTGAGCTTTTTTCCTTTTCTTGCATTCCTACGCCAACTCCTATATCTTTCCCTAAAATGAGTATGTATTGTGATGTAGTTTCTTCTTGCTGTCATAAAAATTATTTTTGGTGAAGTGATAGAAGTTTTAGAAAATGTTGAAAACCCCTCAATATTGTGTAAGAATTTTTTCTGTAGAAAACTTTCATTGACTTGTGCTGTATGATAGATAATCTTATAGATATTTCCTCACTGGACAGATTAGTCCTCACCCCCAAATTATGTGTATCTATGGTATAACTACATTTCAAATGTTCGAAGACATTTTCATATTATCTGCATGCTCTCTGAATGATAAGGTGCCTTGGAAAATGTGAGAGGGTCTTTTAAAAGAAATGCAGTAATCATACATTGATTTTAAATGACCCTGTCACACGTGAAAACAAATCAGATTGTTGCTCTTAATGAGCTTTTCAATTTACTATTCAGTAGATCAGATAAGTGGATTTAAGAGGTAATGATCCTGTTTAGTACTCAAGCTTGGCTGTCAGATCCTAGTAGTGGAGAGAAATCCCTAGGGACAAAAGCGTTGACACAGTTCTAGATGGGATAATGGGAATCAAAGCTAATGGATGATAAAAGGAATGGTGCAAGTTACAAGGATAATTGTGGATTAAAGCACTGCCATGTGTCAATGTTGACTGTTTTTTCCAGTATCTTATTGGGTCAAATCTGATGCTTTGAGAAGCTGTTTTGACAGCAGAGCACAACAGACCTGCCTGCTTAGATTCCTTCTTTCTTGAATGCCAGAGACACAACAGAAAACTTCCTTGCAGGGACTATCAATTTAAAAAATAGTTTTAATATGTTTAAATGTCTTAATGTTTAAAATCACATTTTTGTTACATTTCTATTATTCAGTGTGGCATGGGCAAAATCAAAATTAGATTAATTTTGATCTTTGCCATAAAAATAGCATTTGAAAAGTCTTGAAAGTGTAAAATTTTATTTTACAAAAATACAGTGTAGTAGGGGAGATGGACAGCCAAACACTTACAACGCGAAAAGCACCATGCTAGAGGAATGGACCAGAGGCTATAGGAACATAAAGGAGAGTGCAACTTACCCTACCTGGAAATGGAAGGAAGGCTTCAGAGATGACTTTTGAATGAGAATCAGGGGAAGAGGAGGAAGAAGGCTGATTCAGGAAAAATGAACAGCACATGAACTCAGAGAGATCTGTAATTGCATGAGAAGCCTCAGTATTTCATGAGTATTTCATTGTGGCTTCAGGTTGAGGGAAATGACAGATGAGGAGGTAGGTTGGGGCCAAGTTGTGAAGGGCCTTGTGTGCCATAGTCATATCAATATCAGATTTTCGAAGGGGCCCGACTTACTCCCATTCATGAGAGAGCTTTTGGATCATGTTGAGATAAGGGAAACTTCCCTTTTTACAACCATTCTTCCTTTGAGCTTTCTATGGGCTTAAAGGTTTCTGATGATTGAGGATTTGGTGGTAACTAACTTCCCTAGGTTCTTTCTCCCTAGCTCCCTCTTCTCAGCAGACATCTTACAAAAACAGTGATAGCTTTGATCTTACAAGAGATGAAGGCCTACTCTCATGAGCCAAGTCACAGATACTGGAATTGAAATGCTTTTCAATTAGGGCTCAGAAGTTAGCAGGAGAAGCAACAGGGATTTGAATCTCAATCTTCCTTTCTTTCTCTCTCCCCAGCTTCTCCCCTCTACCTTTCTGCCCCTTCCTTTCCCTCTCTTTCTTCCTCTGATTCACTCTACTGGCCTGAGGAGCTCCTGGTCGTAGGACTTAAGTCAAAAGCCTGGAACACAAGCTTCTGGTTCAATAGTGTTTAAAATCCAAACATGAGATCTCTGCAATGAACAGCTTTCCTCCCCTGTATCACCATGTAACTCTGGATGATGTGTGGTGTCCTGTGATTTTTATCTCACCTTCACAACCTATGACATTATATCAAGGTAGTGTTTACATATGAAAAACAAAAGGCAGAGGGAGTGAAAGCTAAGTTGCCATACCATAGGAAATAGGCAGATCAGGAGAGAGTAAGAGAACACAATCACAAGGAATCGAATCAGAGAAGAGAAATCCCATACAGCTGGTGTCTGGCAGAGATAACCTGGAATCATACCAGAGCATCAGGGAGTATGAAGGTGTCAACCCACCTCTCAGCTTTGCCAGGCTATTAGAGGGAATATTCCATTGGCTGCCAGTGGCATTTTCCCACTTGTAGTGGGATATGTGTTTATAAGCTCAATGCGGCTTAGGTTGGAACTGAAATGTTACACCCCAAACTCTGCAACCATCACTCCCTAATGGGAAGCTTAGTGGATTCCCAGACCCCGATGTATTCAGCAGAGAATCCCTGAGCCTGGGATTTCAGTTTCAGCATGGAAAGTAAGACCTATCTGTATATTTGGGGGAGCTTATTGAGAGATACCTGAGGAGAATTTCTATAAATTCTTTAACTTCCTCTTATTTTTGAAATCCTTATTTTTATAGCTGCCTAACATAATCCTGAATTATTTGATGACTTGCTAAAATCTGGAATAGATGGAAATTTTTTAAATGTTGGAATCTTTTATTCAGGCACTCCACTTTCCAGCCCTTTACGTACATATAACTGCCTTTGAGAAAGGGGTGCTTTATTACCACTTTGAGGAAAAAAAAAAAGTTATGTGGTATGCTGGGAATAAAATGAGTATGTGAATGTGGGTTTATGTGGGTGTGTATATATTTCAAAATAAGGGAGGTGCTTCCTGGAAGAGAAAGAGGAGGGTAAATTTTTAAATTATAAAAATTTTTTTAAATTCTTAATTTGTTCTCCCCACACATTCCCTACGTCAGTGTGGATGCAACAATGCATTAAATCTTTACATTTGTTCAATTTGAATAGTCTTTTGAAAATATATGTTAATGATAAAGTTTTTAACAACTAAATGTTTTCATGCAGGTATATGCCCGTATGTCAGAAGTCTTAGGAATAACAGATGACAACCATGTTCTAGAAACATTCATGACGAAAATGTGAGTTCCTGCTTTGGTTCTTTGATTTTCTGCTGTTGTGTTACTTTGACCTTTTTACTGTGCTTAAATCTCTCCAGAAATATTAATTTTTAATAAGAGACTTTTTAAATTATGCTTTAATTCTTAGAATGGTAGCATTGTTCTTATCTGAAACTTAATTTCACGTATTTAAAATTCACCTTCCAAAAGATGTTATTTGTCAGGGTATCCGTACTACTGCAGTATGCAGTATCAAAACATGGTTTTGAAAAGTTTACAGTCTTTGACTCTTCAGTTCAATTGGACCACCTTTTTTAACTAAAAAAAAAATACTCAATTTTAAAGACCAACTCAAGAGATTATTGCAAATTGGAATCATTGAGAGAGATTTGGTTGCCTTCAGACAGGGCATCCATTGATTCCAGTAGAAACCTATGGCTATCAGAGACATATTCATGAAAACTGTCCTTAAATTATCCCTACAATATTAGCAAAATTAACTAGTTTCTGGTCATAGACATAACTTTGTACACTTAGCCTAAACTTCTATGCCTCCACTTGACATCTTTCTTCATCTGTGTAACAGATAGGTAGCACTGCCTTGCTTGCAGAGAACAAAGCTAGATAAACAATCATGATCATAGGAAGTGAGTTTTGGAACCACAAGTTTAATGGTTCACTTCTTGGCAGTAACTGTGAGTCTCTATTTGACTTCATTTGTAACTCCTGTTGTCACTCCCTACTATGTTTATTTTGGATACAAACTTAATGTTTCTTCTGTGAAACATTTAGGCAACTTTTTAATTTACAAAACTAAATTTATATAATAATACACCATTTGGAGAGCAGTGTTCATTGTTCATTGCTTGTATATAATTTTGAATATGCTATGAAAAGAACAGAAAATGTTCCATTGATATTTAAACCCACTTTATGAGATATTTGTGATTTAGGTCATTTAACTGACATGAGTGTATGTGTATTTCCATGTTCTCCCTACACAAACAAATACCTTCATTATAATTAAAAACTTTTTTTTCATATTTAGTGTCACAAACCTTAAATACTGGGGAAGATGTGAGCCTGTCATTTCAAGGACTCTTCAGTTCCTAAATGACCTTTCTGTTGGATATCCTTTTTACTATATCTGATAATGTACATAAACAACCTAATAAGTGCATTCTGTTGGCCAGGTATTTTCCTTATTTATAATTTTTCAGTGTTTTTTTTTAATGAAAAGCTTTTCATTTAGCCTTATCTGTAAATACATAATTTTGAAAGATTTATATTAGCTATATAATGTGAAATTTTTATTCAGAGTCACAATTGAATTTATATGGATATATAGATTTCTAACTAGTTAAAGTTATGTTTATACCCATCCAGGTTTATAAATGGATATATAAGAAAGTATGCACACCACATACGTTTTAATCCACAATTTTTCATAATTGTCAGGATGTTCTTGTTTTAAAAAAAACATGTAACTAATTTTAAGAAAGTCAAAATGTTCCAAAAATATTACTTTATAAAAACTGAATTCCTAAGAATCAGTATTTCTTCAGTGTTCTTCAGTTGAAAGGAATATTATTTTCACTAGTTAAGAGGCACAAAGGAGTAATAGAAAGGGAATTACAAGGTTTTTGACCTCTTCTTTGATTATTTCCTCTACCAAATCAACATCTTATTTACTCTAAAATAAGATTTCCCATTACACATTAAATGTTTAGATTTCTCTTTAGCAGATTTTTAAAATCTAAAACCAGAATCATCCTTTCTTATTAGATTATAGTTGATACTACTATAATATTTCTACCAATGCGAGAGAAGTATGTCGATTGTCTTTTATATGTTAGCTATCAAATATATAGGAGTTGTGAAAAATAAGTGTTGGTTTAGTTAACCACTAAGATTAGCTGATATTTTAACATGAGGACAACATTCTGAAAATGAGTGGCATTGGATGGAAATCTTTAATGTAGGTTCACTCCAGGAGTATGTTTATATTAGTTAAGTTTAAAATTGTGTTCCTTGGCAAACCATAAAAGATTTCCAAAGTATTAGACACCCACTTTTGTGCTGGAATTTAATATGCAACTTTTTATTGGAAAATAATCGTCCTTGTCTGGCAAAATCCACCATGCAATATTTCTGTTAGTAGGTATAATGCAATAAAGACAGGGAGGGCTATTTATCACTACAAATTTTGAGGATTTCAGGATTCTTTTTATTATTTTAATATATTTCTTTGATATTAAATCAGAAAAATGATAAATTACACCTGTCCAAGCTGTTTTTCCTTTTTACTGGAAAGTGATGTACAACCCAATTCCAGTGGTCATTTTGGCTTTTTAAGATATGTATTTTTTCTTATTAAAAAAAAACTCAACCTGTATTTTTTTTTAATAATAATGCTGAAATACTCTTTATTTCTAACATATGAAGTGGTTTATAAGTACTTCCTAGTACTGCAAACTCTGGCCTTTTCACAATGTATTATTTTGAGAACATATTATCTGGAAAGAAGCCTATATTATTTTATAGCACATATCTGTGTTTAGATTTCCCCTATTTTTTAGGTTGAAATTGAAATCTAATATAAAATTAATTTGATTTGTATTGTTTTTTGTATGATTTACATAATGCCTAATTTATTTGTATCTGCTATTAAAGACCCTTTCCTATCACTTATACCTTTTATATATTCTTTAATCCTAAGATTATAACCATTTATTTTACAAGTCACTTACTGCTTTTGAGCACTCCTTTTTTGAAGTTAATGAAAGAATCGTATTTTCAGAAAGCTTATTAGATAAAAGTTTAAAAGCTAGCGTTTTAAACCAAGGGATAGGCATAATAATTTCAACTTGGGTACATTGATTTATATTTTTTAACAATTATTTCAGGTTTGCATATTTAGAAATATATATTAACTCAATTTGATTTCACTGCTCAGTTATTTGAATTATAAATCATTATGTCCCTTCTAGCTGATCAGTCATGAAATATCTTTGAATTCATTTACATAATGGAATATGTGAGTGGTGTATCTATTTCAGTGCAGTTGCTGGTTACTTAATGCATGTTTTGTTGTTTCTAATCGATTTCTTTATTGTAATGTGCTTTTAAATCCTGATTTTAAAGCAATACATTATTTCGGTGTTAAAAATAAGGTGATACTCTTCAGCAATAGAAAGTTATACAAGATAAAAATCATCACCATTTGGCCTCTATAAATGGAAGTATGTTTATATATTAATATTCAAAATACTTGTATTTAAAATACTAGTAACAAATAAATGAAAAGCATGTTATCTTACTATAAAATTTTTAAATGTTCCTTATTACTTTTATAATGCATGTCTTCAAATACTTATTTTTTTGTTTTTTTCTATTTTTATCTTCTTCAGAGTGAATCTTCCTCATTATTTATGGTCCTCACAGCCAGTCTCTGAACTTTGGTGCTCTTGTATCTGACTGCTTGTTTGGAAATTGAAACCACAAAAGATCCTCATTTTTAAGAAGCACTAAAAAACCTTGTGTTTACTTGCCTAAGGCAGAGTAGCCTGGAATGGTAACCTGGCCCCATGGTTACTGTCTCAAACCTTAGTGATAATCAGAATTACTGGAGTTCTTGTTAAAATACAAAGTCCTGGACCCCACCCCCGCCCCCAGAGTTTCTGTTTTAGGAGGGGTCAGACTGAGGCCTGAGAATTGGCATTTTCATCAACTCCAGGTGATGCTGGCGGCTCAAGGACTTCTGCCTTAAGTTAATCAGAAAATAGAACTGAATGTCCTAAACAGAGAAGTCGAGTATTTCTCCTACAGGCTCTTCTCTAAGGGAATTTGTCTTCACTTGGAAAAGGCGGACCTGACGTTTTTAGAAATAGTCTAGTTTTCCAAATAATAATGTGTGTGAGGAGCATACCATTACGTTAAGTCCCCAGATTTTAACTGGAACGCCTTCGTTGCATTTACCCCAAGGTTTCTGTTGGTAAATTTGAAGCTTTCTAAATTGGTAAGATTATTGTAATTTTAAAATCCAGTGGCCTTTTTGAGAGAAAGTTTGTTTTCCTGGCAGATTCATTACATGTGGCATATATGATACATTTAGCAAACATATCTAGTAACTTTTTAATGTACTTTTTAAATTTCCAAGACTAAATTTCAAGAATTCCAGATTCTAAATAGCTTTCTCTAACAGGCACAGAGTTGAAATGACTCTGTCCTGGGGCAGCCCTCCACAGTTAGGTTTAATACCTGGGGATCTTTTTCCTGCTTTGAAATGATTTCCAGTCATAAATTCTAGTTTCTATCTAATTGGGAAAGGAGTAAGATTGTTTAAGTGATTAGAACAAGGAAGCTGCCAAGAAAACTGGAGCAAGAATAAGGGTCATACAGAGCTATCAAATAAACTTACTTATTTTAAATGCTGAGAAAGAGGGAGGGAAGTGTCACATTTCATCCAAAATTCTGTTTGTTTATTAATCATTATTTCAATTTTTTCTTCCTTTGAAAAATAATTGATCAATATTTCTACTGCAATTCATTATTTACTAAAATTTATAGCATTTACATGTCTCTGGGTTTCAGATAGATAATAATGAGAAAGGAAATTTCATTTTCTGTTAGGCCCTCTGTTGGTAGCTGCCCTTATTACATCATCCTCAAAGGTTTGAGAAAACCCAAAATATCTTTAGCTTTTAAAAAACAGACCCCATTAAAGGGTTCTACATAAATTCATGAATTTATCCAAACTCACTTTACCCTATTGATAATGTTAACTTAAACAATTCTTAGAATTAATAACTTCATCATGTTATCGCAAGACCACATACATAATTCACGGGGCCCAGTACGAAGTGAAAATGTGGGGTGCCTTGTTCATAAATGATTAAGAATTTCAAGTCCTCAGCAGCAGAGCACTGAACCAAGCAGAGGCCTTTATAAGCAGAGGCCCCTGTGCAAGTGCATAGTCTGGACGCCCATGAAGCTGGCTCAGGTTATCTGTTAAAGAAAGAATTCCTTCCATTTGGCTTCAGACTAACTCTCTAAGACTGGGACTATCTCCCATAGTTCCTGTACACCAGGATTTGGTGAATCCTGAATGAGGTGGGGGGTCAGGAAAGACTAAAGGATGAAAGATGAAACAAGGGTCTAGAATGAAATAAGGGTGAAGGATGGAAGTAAAATTGGGTATGTCTGTTACAGGAAATGTTTAGTAATAAGCCGTAGTAATTCTGCTTTTGTGAAACAGTATTAAAATGTATTGCTTTATTTCAGCGAATATCACCATCTCCAGATGGTTTTCAGAATGTTAAATAAAACTAGTTTCAGCTGCATCCCTCAGGCATACTTCTATTAACATTTCTCATCAAAAGAAATGTTGATTTATTTCTTTGTTTGCCGTCTCTATCATCTTTGGAAAAGTCATCTCGTAATTTATCTGCTCTATTTGTTTGTTTTTGTGCTGGCATCAAGGGTGAGAATCTTCTCCTCCTCTTCTGTAGCCCACTTATGCAGGCCTTCTCTCAGTTCTTTATATATTCTTGCTTCACAGGATTACCTTCCTCGAGTATTGTTTCGATCTGATCATTTTTCTTCCCAAAAGCCCAGAGTCACTTCCACTTGCTTCTTGGGTCAAAGTAAAATTATCGATTTAAACTTGAGTTCTTTAATGGTACTTGACTTATTGAGTTCCCATAACTAATTTCCTGATCTACCACTCAACCACAATTTGTACTTTATACTTGGGCCAAGGAAATTTATTTTTGCCTTCCCCTTGACACCCTTCATTATCTTTCACTGAATTACCACATGTGCTGTTCTCTTCATTTGATCCATTGTAACTCACTTAGGTCTCTTTTAATTTTCAGGTTTAGCTAAAAACTTGGTAGAGCCATCCTGAAGTAGTTATAATCCTTAGTCACTGTGTTAACTGAAAGAACATGAATGAGTCATTTAATTTCTCTGAGACTCAGTTTCTTCATCTGTAGAAAGGGAATATTACCTATCTCTTAGGATTTTGTAAGGATTAAATAAGATAATAAATACATAACAATATATCTATGTCATCTTACAATAATAAAGCACCTGGTTCTACTGATCCAGTCACATAGTAGGTGCTACTAAATACTTCATTTTCGTTCCTTTTCTTTTTCTTAATGTTCTTGGACACCTAGTTCTTATCTATATTTCTGGTGATGAATATAATATAGCCTAGTATTGGCTAGTCCTCTCTCCTATTAAGTTGTAAATTATTAGGGATTAGGACTCTTGTTTCCTTTCTCTATAGTTTCAAAACTTCATCACATAGCAGGTCTTTTGAACATACTGTTACCTCTCCTACAGAGATACTAAACTTTAACGCTTATTCCTTACAAGTAGTTATTAGTATCCCTTAAGATGTTTCATTTTGGTTATACCTGTTTGGATTTTTTTAGTCTAGTAGGGTTCATGAGCATAATTCTACTTTTGAAATAACTGATATTTCAGTAATTATACTATATACCTACAGTATATTTATACTATATTACCTACAGTAATTTCCAACAGGTAATTTTCTTATCTGTGAACTTTCTTCTATCATCAGGATCTAGTTCTATCTGTAATATTTGTAAATATGTAAGGCTTTTACATAATTGCCTAGATCAATACCATTATCCACCCTCTTGTGCTTAGTGACTATCATGCATCTAATATACTACTTCTTTGATTCTAAAACAAATTTTGTCACATTTTAACACTTCTGTAAATAAAATGTTTTATAGTTGATGATATTTTAAAATACCTTTTCTTTCATAGTAGCTCATATAATAAGGATGTTTTTTATAATCAGTGGTGTTTTAGGATTGATGAAATATGGTGTTGCTCAGTAAAGACTTGATAGCATGAATTGAAGTCATACTTGGTGCTCCTGTGCCCCTTAGCTGCTGAAGTGTGTGGTACCTGTAAGTTAAGAAACCAGGGCATTCTCGATTTGGTTATCCTTCTTTTCAAAGGATGCAGATTTTCAAAATTTTGACCATCTCTAAGATACGCCATTCTTTCAACTTTTTCTTGCCTTTCTCCATTTGTCATGCTGACTATCAGTAAGGCCATCTTCACCTTCGTCAGTGGTTTCATAACCACATGGATATAGACAGAAATTTTATGAGCATTTTGTTTGTCAGTCAGTATCAGCCAGGTTTATGGAGTTTGCTCAGTCCTGGATGTGATGAAGGCTCACTTATGAGTTGATGCCTCCTAAAAGAACAGTTTCCCTATTGCTTCTGGGACCTAGTTCCAGTTTCAGTTGTATCTCAAGAAGCTAGTGATCTCTGTAGAATCATTTGGCATCTTTAAAATCAAATGGATATGAGATAGCCTAGTGAAAAGAGCTTATACTTTCAAGTCACACAGACCTTTGAACTTTGGGTTTGAATCTTGGCTCTACCATGTATAAGTTCCATGTGGGACCTTTATTAAGTTCTTTTACTCTACTGGACTTCTACTGTTGTTACTGTTAACCACCATTACCACGTGTACTGTTATAAACTGTTGTCAACAGGCCTCTGAAATCTAACCTAGTACTGCCACCCAACTAAAATGGTGCAACTTACAAGAACCCTAGTCTCTTAGAGAAGAATGAAGATTATAATGACGTATCTATTTACCTTTTTAAAAAAATTACAGATCCTCTTAAGGACCGTAACTAGCTTTGAATTGAATTCCTATAGGGGAATATAAATATTCAGATGAACACTCATTTTTTTCTTTATTGAAAAAGTTTAAAAATTCACTCTTAACCTTTTTTTTTTTTTTCTTTAGAAGGTAATTAAAAGGCCGTGAGGCTGGCCTTGGTACAAAGTGCACAGATGCAGTTCTGCAGAAAATGTGTCTTTGGCATATGAGATTCTTCCTGTGAATGTTCTGTTTATTGCTACCATAAATATTCTGTTGTCAAAACATGACTTGCTGTTTATTAGCAGCACTGACAGGAAGATTCCTATTAATGGCAGCATTCTTATTACCCATAGACCCTGTCACTTTTAACTTCACAATTGTAAGAGAATTGTATTTGGTAATTACTTAAGATATTTCTTAGCTTATTAATCCCCACCCCTGTTTAACCGAGTGACGTTTGAGTGGCAATTCTTCTACTCAGTGATTTACACTGGAAAAAATCATCGAATCTGCATCTTTGTAAGCAGGGAAAGACTTGCTACCTATCAGCCCTGATCTTGTTTCAACCTTCCAGAAACACATAGTGCATCAAGCACCCACTGAGAGCAATGTACTGAGGAAAATGCATACGTGCGGCCACTGCCCTTAGAAAGTTTACAGTATAATACACAGATAAGCAAAATACACAGTTGCTTAATATGCAACTGGAATGGGTTGCCTTAGAGTCAGAGGGGCTTGAATGTAAATCATCCTAATTGCCCGTCTTTTGGAAAGTTTTATTTCATTGTTTGAGTTTGTTTCCTCATTTGAAAAATAGAATCTATCTCATGGGATTGTGAGAATTAATCTTGCAAGTAGTAAGCATTCTGTAAATGTTCATTCTCTGCTTCTTTGTGTCTTCTCTCTGATTTACATTTAACAAAGACATTTGCATCATCTGATCCTTACAACAGTCCTCACAACCCAAGATAGCTTGGGTATATCCTCATTAATTGAAGAGGAAGACTAAGGCTAAGAGTCGCTGAGTATAGTACTCAGACTCTCATCCTGCTGATTGAATGGTGTAGTCAAGCTGAAAGCCCCGGTTTCCTAACTTTTGTTCCAGTGCATTTCCTACTCTTACACCCACACCTGAGTGCCTAAAATTTTAAATTAGGCTTATGAGCCCCAGTGTACAGAGTTAATATACATCTGCATTTGATGATGATGTGAAGGAAAAGAGCCAGTGTTTTCATTGGGACATAAATGGAACCATGTAAGATTATCACGGCTTGAAGAAAGGTGTGAGTAAGTATGTAGGGAATGCCCAAGAGGTGCCCTAGCTAGAGTAGAAGACACATGGCTAGAAAACACTTAGGGTAAACCCTAAGTAAGAGCAGAGGGTGTCTGTGTCCTGAATAGATGCTCTTAGAACCCACTTCAGCCCTTCTTTGATGACGGCATTAACCAGAAATTATTTAGGCTTTGTGACTTTTCAACTCTATTCTCATTCTGAGTTGAACTGTTCAGGTGATAATGTGGTACAGTAGAAAGAACACAGCCTTTGTAATCAAACCTCAGGTCAAATGTCAGCACTCTCAGTCCACAGATGTATAATCTTGGGCAAGTAACTTAATTTCTCTGAGCTTCTGTTTTCTTATCCACAGATTAGAGATAATAAGTAATATTTAACAACGTAATTATGAAGATTAGGTGGGTTAACAAATATAAAATGCCTTATACCTAGTAGGTACTTGAGAAATATTAGGTCCTTTAAACCTGTCCTTCAATATTTGAGGACATGCAATCTGCTACATCCGCCTAATTGTATTCTGATTTTCTTCATCTAAAGCAGAACTTCCTTAGATTTCTACTAACTGAGCTCATGTTTCTTAGAATTGAATAATTTTCTCTTTCTTGATAGCTTATTATGGGTCTTTCATAATTATTTTTTATAAAATAATATTAAGTGAAAAGAAGTTCCATGTTACACCCAAAATGTAAAAAGGGTCAGTTTTAATTTTCCACTATCAAGGCTTTAATAGTAAAAAAGTTTTTGTCTTAATTATAAAAGTCATTCTTCCTTTCCATAACTAGAATATGTATAAGATAGGAAAAGTAATTGCACTGGTTAATAATGGATTATCATTCTTAACAGAATGGAAGGCATTTCTATAGGAATAATACTCTTTAGAAAAAATATTTATTCTTCATAAATAGAAATTGATGCCATTATAGTTCAGTGTTATTTTGTGATCTGTTACTTATTGATAAGACAATTGTATTTCCCCAGATTCCTTAACTTCTATTACCTATATCCTCTTAAAAAAACTTGTGAAGATAGATGCCGTGAAATTCATGTTAAAAAATCACACGGTGAGTCTTATTTCCTTTAACTATTGATTAGAGTTTTCCGGGTAGTTTAGGTAAAGCTTAGTAACTTTGGATGCTCTCTTGCTTTCATCAGAGTGAACACTTCCCCTTTCTTGGCATCAGTGACAGTTACAGTCTCAGTGACTTCAGGTGCCGAACAACCTTCTACACAGCCCTCACTCGTCTTCTGATGGTAGACCTAGGTAAGGTTAAGAATTTAAGCTTAATTAATAAGGGGTCAACAATATACTTGTGTGAATAAAGAAGTGTCATATTTGTGAGTACCACATTTAACTTATTGGAATTTGCCATCTTTGACAGTTTTCTACAACTTTCCGAGATTTGAGCATTCACTTGTTAGCATCAGAGCCAAAAGGCAAATTTTTGTATATAAGGTGGTGTTTTTCACTTCAAATAGTACTTGTATTAACTCTTTACTTCAAAACTGATTTTCTGGGTATCCTTTGATCCATTAATTTTACTGCTACAAAATCAAAGAATAGTCATAAATACAGAAAAGCTTTATAAACAAGGATTTTCTTTGTAATAGCATTTAATCTAGAAAAAAAATGGCAATGATGTAAATGTCCAACAACAGGGAATTATAGAATTATGGCATATCTACTTACTTGATGGAATAGTCTGTAGTCATTAAAAATTATGACTTGAAGACAAAGTAATACATGAAGTTTTATGTTATAATATTAAGCAAAAAAGTAAGGTATTGAACTGTGCAAATGATTATGAGCATGCCCATTGGGAGGGAAAAAACAATGCGTCAAAAAAAAAGCTTAAATGAAATTCTTCAAAAATGTTAAATGTTGTCTTTGAGTAGTGCACTATAGGTGACTTTTCCTTATTTCTGGTTATTTGAAATTTTCCTTACTGTATTACTTTTCTAATGGGAAAAATTAACTTGTTTTTGTTTCATTGAAAAGCTGAAGTTAGCCAGAAGTATCGATACCACAGGTAGATAGCTAGCTAGCTACCTTAAGATGGGCACTTAAGCCTCTCTGTGTTGAGCACGTTATTCTGGATTTCCATTTTCCCCCATGTTTGGATACTGCAGGTTAAATTAATCGGTTTATAGACATACGAGAGAATTCAATCAATGACGATATGATATCATCCTTAGAAAATGTAAGACTGATGATACTTTTTCTTCCTTTCTCTTGCAATGTATTAATTGATCTATCAACTTAAACATGAATTTTTTTTAAACATGGTCATACATAAGGAAAAGGGATAAATAATTTCATTTTGTATGTAAAAGGCATTGACCCTTGTAATGAAAAGGTGACTAAACCCTTCTCTGCTCCATATGTATGTTATTTTCATGCATTTCAACAGAATAAATTACCAGAAGGACAAACAGCCAAAAGTTGAGAAAAATATAACAAGAATGACTAAGGAGCTCAGTGGGATTGATTTCTAAAGAAAGATTAAAAGAACCATGTATGTAAAACTTGGCTAAGTGACAAGTAGGGCTTGAGGCAAAGAAAACTGTCTATAAATATTTGAAGAGTGTAAACCAGGCATGCAAAACCCAATCATCTGCTACCTTCGGCAAACGGAGGATCTGAGTGACAGCTTTGCATGCTGCACACTGGCCTGTATTACCTCTCAGCTGCTGCCTTGGAGAACAGAAGAGCAGCCCAGACTCTTTGTCATTGTCCTCCACAGTCATTTAGAGAGCACCCTGTGCTGAGGCCTGAGGGCAAGACAAAGACCAGTCAGGCATACTGGCCCCTGCCCTCAAGGAGCTAGCCTTCTTGCTTTCCCTGTTGTCCAAGCATTAAAGGAGATAGTAACACCCTTGTCTAGACTTAATTTGTTTCCTAAGCCTTAAAAAATGCTCTTTTAATGACCTGTCAAACAGTGAAAGAAGCAGGGAGACCAAAGTTAAACAGAACTAGCTAAAGGATATTTCCTAGAAGGAGGTTCATGTCACGCACATCTTCAGGACCTGGAAATGGAATGAGTCAAGATCCTTCTTTGTACGGCCGGTATGGACAAAAGAACCCCTCATAAATCTGTGGTAGCTTAAACAACAGGACAGCACTGTCAGTATTCACAGAACTACTGCACTTATCTTTGCATTGATAATTGATAGTCATGATGATGCCCAGAAGGACCCCGCACTGCACGCTGCCTGTTTGAAGACTACTTTTATGTAGTATTGCTTAATGTAAGCTGTGAGGTGTGAGAGACTGAAGTAAAAATATATAATTGAATAATAGGGTTTTATTAGGTTTCGCACGATTTGATTCCTTTGAAATATTTAACCCAAGAACATATAAAGTATAAATTGAAACTTTTTGGTTCAGAGGTTTTTTTTAAGGTTAATATCTGTTACACTGAAAGCAGTTTTTAGGTACCTTGGGAAAGAGGAAAGACAAGCTGTGTGGGAGTACCTGGTACATGGTAGATGCTCAATGTAAGTAAATCGAATCTAGGAATAGATAAAATGAAAAACAATAGCAGCTACACTCATGGAACTTGTACACTGTTTGAAAAGAAACTTTTTTATTTATTAGTGTTTTTCACTTTTAAAAATAACTAAACGCGTATGACAAGCATCAAGTGATGATTTGTGGTATATATTATCAGAGCTTCCTTCCCCTGTTACAAACCAGAGTTGCTCTTCTTCCCAAAATATGTTGAGCTCCTTTATGGTATAGACTTTGCCTTCTTCATATTTTCTAGTACCAGTCTCAGTATCTCTACATTGTAGGTGCTAAGTTAGTATTTGGCGAATGAATGACACACAAGTATACTGTAACCAGAATGCCATAATCATGGCTCCTGAAATCAGTTCAGCCTGCTGTGTTCTCTCTGGGAGTAGTTTGATCATTGGGCTCTCCAAGACACAACAAATCAAGTGGCTGATTACTTTCGCAAGTGATTAGCTACACTTGGCCACTCTTGTGCTCGATTAGTCACCTGTTGCTCTCTGTTCAAGTTATTACTTTACAGACAATCATTTGTTGAGTGCTGCTGAACACGGGTTTATTATTTGAAGCCTTGTCTCACAAACTAGATTGACTGGATGTTGCTGTCAGAATTCCTATATAGATGGCTCTATAGTTTTCTATTGGGTGTTCACTGTCATGGAAACAAGGAAAGAAGAGGTAGTGATGTTGTCAAAAGAAGCACAGATCCATGTATTAAGTGACAGAAATACTAGATCATGAGAATTCTTCTCAAATTAAACAGAAAAATTTGAAGAGGAACTTTTTATATCAGTGATTTTTGTGTGTGTGTGTAAGAATCACATAGAAAAAACGCCTAACCAACCTGCTTGCAAAGCATTGGATGTGATTCTTGGATTGAAATATAAAGCATATTCTAATTGAATCCTACAAAAGAAATTGAATATGCTTTGTGTATAAGCCCTGCACATTGGAGTGATTAAAAAAGGTGAAGAAATTGGGTGTCACATTAATTGATATTTACTTTGAAATGCATTTTGGTTTCTATTCAATAATTTGTACTTTGTATGAATTTAATTAGGGGCTATGTGCCCCAGGTTGTATTTCAGATTAAAATGGGGGGGAGGGTGTTGACAATAAACAGTTGTACCACTTTATCAAATTGCTCCTTGGCTAAACTAGACGAAATGTTCACTTGTATAAAGAACAGAATTGAAAGCGTTTCATCGTCAGAATGATGATGTTTCATGTTGGCCATGTATTTTTTGTATTCTAAGAAATTATAAAAATTAATGCAGGGCTTCCCTGGTGGCGCGGTGGTTAAGAATCCGCCTGCCAATGCAGGGGACACGGGTTCGAGCCCTTGTCCGGGAAGATCCCACATGCCGCAGAGCAGCTAAGGACGTGAGTGACAACTACTGAGCCTGCACTCTAGAGCCCACGAGCCACAACTACTGAAGCCCACGTGCCTAGAACCCATGCTCTGCAGCAAGAGAAGCCACCTCAATGAGAAGCCCGCGCACCGCAACGAAGAGTAGCCCCCGCTCGCCGCAACTAGAGAAGAGCCTGAATGCAGAAACAAAGACCCAACGAGGCCAAAAATAAAAATAAATAAATAAATTTTTTAAAAAAAGAGAGAGAGAGAAAGAAAAAAAATTAATGCAAAAAAATCCCTTCATAAGATAGCATACATACAGGAGAAAATAGTAACTGACCAAGAATCACTTAAAGTTCCCAAGGTTATTTTTAAATTAACTTTGTCAATCTAATAAACTAAAGGAAAGATAGTATTACCCAAGTCAGTAAATGGCGAACCTCCAGGGAGCTGTTCAGTGTAAAATACTTGAATAAATAAAAACCTTCTATTTTGTTTAATTTGAATGGAGGTGAATTCAGTTGACAAATATTGCAGAGGGGAAGTGTGGGAAAGAGATACAACAAAGGATTTTGTTTTGTAGAGAACTAAATATTGTTAGTTGCAAATTAAGTTTTTACCAACCACAGATTTAGAATTGCTTGGTGTCATAGTTTATTTTCCTTGGACATTTTATGATTGCACCTTATCTTGAGCTACTCAGGTGAGAAGCATGTTGATGGGATCTGAGTAGTACCTTCCTCTGATATTCAAACTCTAACAAGCAGTCATACTTTTAATGTTCACGGGGATACTAATATTAAAATGGTGTTTATAGACATTAAGAGAGAGTTCTTTCTTTAGGGATGAAGGTAGCATAGTATCCATCTACCTTTGTGGCTTATAATAGGTAATTGGCACCTGAAGATATCTCTAGCTTAAATTTGAAAAATTTTAAATAGCAAGTAAATGACTTGAATAAAAAGGGAAGAGTATTCTAGAAATAGCTACTAAAGATAGAAGTAAAAATACACTGAGGAAAGAAACTTTTCCTTTTCTTTATTAATAATAACTAACGTTTGTTTACAAAGTTATGGTTTGCAGACCACTTTGACATACATTTTCCTGTTTGATCTTCAGGACAGCCCACATGAAATAGGTATTATTGCATTGTTTATCCGTTAGAAAAGTGAGGTACAGAGAGATTAAATGACTTGCCAAAGGTCAGTCATATAACTTGTAGCCCTCTGACCACATATTCTCATTCACTTTTGCTAAACTGTTACTTTGCCTTTCGTATTCTCAATGCATAGGCAGTGTAACTTTTTCTTCTTCATTTTTATTTGAACTATTTGGACTGAATGATTGATTTGAGGTTCGGGGGCAGTGAGAAGAAGGGAGAAGGGATTACGTTCCAAACTTCTATCAAACAGATAAGATTCATGTTTATTATTTGTATATTACAGTTCTGTGGTCAGTGAAAGTCAAATGTAGTTTTTGAAATTTGTTCTTATGTCTAATAATTGGCTAAAGCATATTTCTTCTCATGGAAAAAAGAACACAGAGGTAGATATCCCAGGAGGATTTAGAAAGTGAGAAGCTTGATCAGAAATAGCTGATGTTCTGATAAATAGGAAGAATACATCAATATATCACCTGTGTCCATGACTTGGCACAGACTATCTGGAAAATAGACATTTGGTGGGAGGAGGGGAAGTGGGCAATAGGGGTAAAAAAAAGCAGCTGGAAATACTTAGAATCTATAATGAGATAATTAAGACTAATTAGCTGGCCCTGTAGGCAGAAAGCAGCCCATTAAGTCCAGATCCAGTGTTAATAACTCACCTGGTTTTGAGGGTAGAGAGTCCAGAGCACCCCAGGGAATGAGATGCTTCAGGGATGAAACTTTGAGGATAGGTTTGCTAGAAAAGGAGTAAGTAGTCTGCAGTAGGCAGTGTATTTTCCTTCTGGGAACTAAAATAAACATTCTGGTTCCCTAGGGAGAGGAATTAAAGGGTGCCTCAATTTTCTCATCTATTAAATGGAGATATCTACTTTGAAGAGCTGTCATGTGGCTTAAATAAGATAAACATGTGTGAAAGGTCCTGGAACAATTCCTTTCACAAAACAAGTACTCAGTATGTGTTAATCATGACAGATATTTTATTAAATGCACTGTTAGGGGCACTGACTGACACTGGGACCTCAAAATGAGGCAGATCCAATACCCTTTATGCAGCTACTCTACCTTTAGAACTTGGGCTATTATTTTCCTATAGAAGCAAGAGCTGATGACACTTCCTGACTGATACTAAAACATCCTGCCCTGCCCAAAACCATAAGTTATTTCAAAGCCAGCTAAAACTCCTAGGCAGTTCAGAGGGAAACTGAAATGAAAACCAAATTTGGGCCCAAGTTAAATCTAGCTATGCACATTTCTCAAGCCTTTTTCTAATAGAACTTTAATTTATTTATTTTTATTTTTGACTGCGTTGGGTCTTTGTTACTGAGCTTGGGCTTTCTCTGGTTGCGGCGAGCGGGGGCTCCTCTTTGTTGCGGTGCGCAGGCTTCTCATTGTGGTGGCTTCTCTTGTTGCAGAGCACAGGCTCTAGGTGCACAGGCTCCAGTAGTTGTGGCTCGTGGGCTTAGTTGCTCTGCAGCATGTGGGATCTTCCCAGACCAGGGCTCGAACCCATGTCCCCTGCATTGGCAGGCGGATTCTTAACCACTGCACCACCAGGGAAGCCCCTCTAATAGAACTTTAGAAGTGCTATCCTAATAAAGTGCTGGGGAACAGCAGATGATATGGGCCTAGACCTGCAGAAGTCACTGGCTCTTATGAGATTACCCACTGGTACTTGGTTTTAAACGGGTTACAGTTGTCCCTCAGTATACACAGGGGCTTAGTTCCAGGACACCCCGCCCCCCCATACCAAAAGTTGCATTTGCTCAAGTCCTTATATAAAATGTTGTAGTTTTGCAAATAACCTACACACATCCTCCCGTATACTTTCAATCACTTCTAGATTAATTATAATACCTAATACGATGTAAATGCTAGGTAAATAGTTGCCAGCCATGGCAGATTCAAGTTTTGCTTTTTGGAACTTTCTAGAATTTTTTTTTCCTAAATATTTCTGGTCTCTGGTAGGTTGAATCTGAGGATGCGGAACTTACGGATATGGAGGGTCAGCTGTATTTTCTTCACTCACTGTCTCTGTATCTCCTTGTTTGCCTCTCCTCTTAATTCTCATTAAGAGCTTCATGGCATTAGACCTGATCTTTACTGATGTATTAGTTTCCTATTACTATTTTAACAAATTACCACAAACGTAATGGCTTAAATATTACAAATTTATTATTTTGTAATTCTGGAGGTCAGAAGTCCCAAATGGGTCTCATTGGGCTAAAATCAAGGTATTAGCAGGGCAGTGTTCCTTTCTGGAGGCTCTGAGGAAGAATCTGTTCCCTTGCCTTTTGCAACTTAGAGGTTACCTGCTTTCCTTGGCTCATGGCCCCCTTTTCCAAGATTGGTCAAATTCTTCTCATGCTGCCATCTCTCTGATTGTCCCCTCCTGCTTCTCTCTAACACTTTCACGGACCTTGAGGTTACATTGGACCCACCTGGATAACCCAGAATAATCTTCTATTTTTAAGTCAGTTGATTGCAACCTTAATTCTCCTTTGTCATATAACCTAGCATACTCACAGATTCCAAGGATTAGGATGTAGACATCTTTGGGGGGGCCATTATTCCGCCTACTACATTATTCAGCCTACTACTACCTATCACTCATACCAAACTACTTCACACGATACATATCATACAATAAATCCTCAGTAGCTGTTGGCTACCATCATTTATTACTACTTGCTTCTCCTTGGCCACTCCCCCAACCCTCCAGTAACCCAGCTGCAATTTGCATTTGAATTTGAGGAAATGAGCAATTGCACTGTTTACATTTAAGGGGTGGGGAGGTGGGAAGCAAACCCAGATTTTTGGTGGTGGTGGTTTTGTGGGGGCAGTGACATTCTCATACCATAAAATTCATCCTGTGAAAGTGTATAATTCAGTGGTATTTAGAATATTCACAAGGTGTGCAAGTGTCACCATTATCTGATTCCATCATATGTTCATCACCCCAGAAAGCAAGCCTGTACCTTAAGTAGTAGCTCCTCATTACCCCTACCCCCAGCTCCTGGCAGCCACTAATCTACTATTTGTCTCTATGGATTTGTCCATTCTAGACACTTAGTGTGAGTGGAATCATGTAATATGTGACCTTTGTATCTGGCTTCTTTCATGTACCATGTTTTTGAGGCTTATCCATATTTTAGCATACATCAGTACTGCATTCCTTTTTTTGGCCGACTAATATTCCATTGTATGGATATACCACATTTTGTTTATCCATTTATCAGTTGATGAACAGTTGGGTTGTTTCCACCTTTTGGCTATTGTGATAATGCTGCTCTGAGCATTCGTATGCTAAGTTTTTGTATGGACATATGCTTTCAGTTCTCTTGGGCATATACCTAGGAATAAAATTGCTGGGTCATATGACAACTCTGTGTTTAACTGTTTGACTAACTACCAAACTGTTTTCCACAGTGGCTGCGTCATATTCTATTGGCTTCACCATTATACATTCCCACCAATCTAGATTTTAAGTTATACAAAATAACAAATGAAGTGGCCTACAAATAAAATATCTGAGAGCCAACATACTAAAACAGTTACTATTTGTATTTTAATGTGACTTCTCTGAAAGAAAAAAAATTGAAATTCATAAAATGAATAACTTTTCTGTTGAATCAGATCCTCAGAAATCCAGTAGAGGGGATTTAGCTTTGGGTTTTCCCTAAAAGCTGATGTCAATTACAGATTGGCACTTGCCCTTGGCACTTGCCATCTACCTCTACAAGGATTAAATCATGAGCTGCTGCGGCTGCTGACTTTCAGCAGCCCCCTGAAAGGAGTTCAGGGTGGAGAGCAGAGATGAGGCGCTCTGGGAAAAACTGGCAGAACAGGTCTTCAGATAGTTAGATATTTTCAGGAGCCGATTTATGAGCCCAATTCTTGTATCTCCTCATATCTAGAAAAGCACTAAAATCCTTCATGGTGACGTCTGCTCCTTGTGACTAGCAGGAACCTTCACAAGACTGGCGAAAACCTTCTGCAAAAACTATGTGCTGGATTGCATGTACTTCCCCTTCACCAAAATCACATGTATACTGACCTTCTCCCCAACCTCTTTAGGGCAGTTTCTCAGAGCTATCTGAAATGCTGTTTCCCGGACTGTAGGCCTCATTTTGCCCCAAATAAAACATAACTCGGAATTCTCATGTTGTGCATTTTTTTAAGGTGACACTGAGGAATATTATTTTTATCTATGCACGACTGAGAACTTAGGATGTTACGTTAGTATTTACTTTCTGATGCCAATGAAAATAGTAGCCTATAAATTGGCACTTCACCCTCAAATTCTACTGGTGTCTGGGCCCTCGTCTTGTTAGAAAAAAAAAACTGGCAGCTTCCATTATTATTCATAAAATGATCACATGTAGATTTGGCATACTAAATATAATATATGAGTGCATACTTGAATGTAAAGTTGTAAGAGCACATGTTTTCTCTTTTCGTTTCAGAAACAGTAAATGATACCTCCTTGGGTAATACAAATGAGGAAAAAATCCTTAATAGGTGTTGTATAAAGTTGTTTGCATGAGGTAAAAAAATGACCAGTTTTCTAGCTTAGATGATACAACATATCACATTGCAATAATAGGAACAGTGCTACCTGAAACATAAACGTTTCTATAGGAATAATGCACCAGTGTCTCTCATTTGCCTACCTTAAACTCAAGTGATTGCTGAGGAATTCCTTTCTCCTCACCAGAACCAAGCTAATTGTTCTTCACCCTCTGACTTCACCCCTGACTTCATGCAACTGCAAAGTCAAGATTTTGTGACCCTGACTTCAGTCCCTACCTCTGACACCTCCACCCCATCAGAGACATGGAGGGAGGAACATGAAGTTGGGGGGTAAAGCAGAAGTAATTGGAGACCCTGGTTCACTGACATTTACCAGGCAGAGGATGTTGGACAAACTACTTAACTCCTTCAACCTCTCTGTTCACATGTAAAATGAAGGAAATCATCATACTAGTTTACAGGATTGTTGTGACTGGTAATGACTTACAACAGTGCTTTGAAGGTAGTAAGAGCTACATAGGTGTTTGTTGAGTAAATTAAGTACCACATTCATTGACTGCACATAAGAAGTACTCAAGAAATAACTACTGTTATTCAGTCACTACACAAATATTACTTGACCAGCAGACCCTCCTCTAGGCACTGGGGATACAGTCGTGATCAAGACAGACCAAGTTCCTTCCCCAAGGAGCTTACATTCTAGTAGGAAAGACAATGAATAAATATGTAAATTAATAGCCAGTCATAGTAAGTCCCATAAGAACAGTGAAGTAGTTTATGGGGTGGGAAAGTAGGTGAGGGGGGAGGGCACACACTGGGGTACTGTTTTAGAGTGGTCAGTGAAGTCCTTTCTGAGGAAGTGACATTTAAGTAGAATTGCCGCTCACCTTGCTTTCTTTAGTATTTGCTCCTTGATTTCTCCCTTCACATTTTGGTGGCTTTCTCTTGTGCTCCTGATGTCCCTATTTGCCTCAAAATTTGATTGAGGAAAGAGATGGAAGTTTTTTTGGTCTGTAGCTCAGTATAGTAAGGAAGGGTTTAAATGTTCAAGTTCTGAGTTTGTCTTTGTTCTGAGTAAACCTCCTTACCTTGCTCCCAGAGGAAGGGTATTGGGCTGGTTACCTCGTGATCACATTTTATTTGACCACCATAATCACCTCTGTTAAGTTCATGTTAAACTCAAAACAACAAAAATGCTCCTGGCTATCATTTATTAAGTGCCAGACACTGAGCAAGGGGGCTTACAAGTGTTTTGTCATTTAATCCTCACAGCTAACTTTATGAAGTAAATATTATGTCTCTTAATTACAGATGAGTGAAGAGACTTTATCCAAAAGCAGACAGCTAATAGTAGCAGAACCAGGATTCAAGCATAGAACTTCCAAAGCATCCACTCTCTCTAGCACCCTTATCTACCTGCAGTGATCATTATCACTGTTCTCATTAATTCCATACTAGAAGAGTAAGATTACATGGCTTAAAATATAATGTATTATATATTTAAGGATTTGATGTTTGCTTCAGTTAGTAATTTTTCTGTATTAGGTATTAAGAAAATAAGGTATTTTTAAAATTTTACCTTTAATTGAGCAATTACTTTTCATTCAAATACAGTATTTCCCTAATATGTACCAGGCACTGTTCTAGGTGCATCATCTATTTTTCCTGTGTTAAAACATTTAATGTACACAATAATCCTCAAAGATAGGTATTTATCCTTATTTTGTAGATGAGAAAACTGAGACACAAAGTGATCAGCTAAGTATCCAAAGTTAAACAGTACATGGTGGAGCCAGACACTGGGTCTGTTTATTGCAGGGGCTTAACCTACATCATTCTCCTTCACAGAGAAATGAAAAGATGCAGTCTCGGTTCTCCAGCAGCAAAGCCAAAGATACTATCAGTGTGGGCTGATAGATCTAATAATTTACATATACACGTTATAAATTTTATCTCATTTAATCCCCACAGTAACCTTCATCAAATGGTGGTAGTGGTAGAATGATATAGGTGGTATTATTAAGTGTTAGTATTAGCTGTCTGCTAAAATATCTGCCATTCACAGCAGACTGATAAATGCTATCTAAAGGATCAGACAAAGGTGAAGAATCAGACAAAATGCTGTGAGAACCCAAAGGGAGAAGGAGAATACTTGCAGTAGGATCTTAGTACTTGAAGGGGAGCTTAGCTCAGACATTAAGAAAGCTATCATTTGACCTGGGCTTTGAAAAATAAAACTTGCTCCTATAAAGGTCTCTCATGTTATCCCCAGTTGACAGAGGGTGTATCTAAGAGGAGTAACTTCGTCGCATAGCTAGTTGACAGGGCAGGGGTTATAATTTGGAGTCACACGTACTACCATTGCACCACGAGGTCACTATAATTTGGTTTACTTTCCCCTTCGCCTAGCGCCCTGATCCTTGTGTCGAACAGCATACTAGGAAAGACTCATTGGCCTTTTGACATCTCTTTCTGAAGAAAGCTAAGTCCCTGAATCTGTTGGACTCCAGAAACAAAGTATGTAAGATTAAAGGGAAAAGAGAAGTCAGAAAAGATCAGGGTCATCCGGATCAGCCACTCCTTAAGAGTCAAAAGATCCTGATTCTGCCATTGATTTTCTGTGTATGTGGCCTTGGACCTCGCTCTCCTTATCTGTAGAATAACATATAGGCCGGTGTTTCTCAAACGTTTGCATGCATCTGAGTTACCTGGAGGGCTTCTTAAAACAAAAATTGCTGGATCTGGGATGAAACCCGGGTTTTTATATCTAACATGTTCCCAGGTGGTGCTGATGCTGCTAGGTCAAGGACCAAACTTTAAGAACCACTGATCTCTTCTCTGAGATCTTATTTCCTCTCTAATTCTCTACTTAAAAACTGCTAGCATAGAAATCAGGAGGTCTGGACAGTATAGTTACACCTCCAACTAAGTATGCTACCTTGAGCAATTCACTTAACATTTCTCTGCCTGTTTCTTCATCAGTAAAGTGGGACTCACAATTCCCTGTGGCATAGGATGAATGAGAAAACTTTCTCATTTGAAGGAAACCCCTTTTGAAAAGGATAAATTATCAATTGTGTAACATATCCATATGTTAACTGAAGATTCTACCTTCAAAGTGAAAAAACAATAGAAAATGTCTCTTTTCCCTTTTTTATATAAAGGAAAAGAAGCTTATTGCAAAAGGAAGTGTACTCATGGAGAATGTACTTAAAATCCAAATGACCCATGAGGGACCCTATCCCGTTTGGAGATAAAAGTTTCCCTGACATCTATTTAACAAATTAAAAAAAAAAAAAAAAGAACATAAATAAAAGAGAATAATAAGTTAGGGCTATCTGGGCACCTGAGTCTGTGAGCCCTTTAGGGCCTTGGCACCTAAAGAGAAAGGGAAAAAAGATCCTGTTCTCTGAGGCTTTGAAAGTGCCTTTCCTTGAGGCATTAGGGAAGCTCTGGGGGCCCTAAGAGCTGAAGGGCTGAGAAGCCTGGGGCATAAGTCTATTTGATCCAGTAAAGAGCCAGGGGAAAAAATGGCTGGTAAGTAATTTTGCTATTTCATTTGGTGCAAAAGAGAAGGCAAAACACCAGAATATTCAATGAGCCAAAGCACAGAATGTGGTATGGATGTGAATGCAGGCTGACCCCTTCTCAAGAACATTTCTAAGCCTGAATGAAGCACTCACTGTGAAGGCTAATGGACAATAGCATGCATCTTAAAGCGTAATGACCCTTTTGTTTTCCTGATAGGCGAAGATGAGGACGAATTTGAGAATTTCATGCTGCCTCTTACAGTCTCTTTTGAAACAGTGTTACAGATATTCAATAACAACTTTAAACAAGAAGATGTAAAGGTGGGTTTGTTTCCGAACATGAGAAAAGACGATTTTGGTCATTCTAGGATGTATAGATTCAGAAAAAGGTCTGCATATTTGTGTGTGATTTGTGCTTCGTGCTTCATCAATCTTAATTTCCCAACTGCATGTGTCTTTGAGTTGTCCTTTTCATATAAGTACTTTTCTAGTTTCTTATACAAATGGACTTTGAGGTTATCGAATGATTTCAGATAGCTTATGATTAGATGATACATTTGTCTCTCGTGGCTGTACCTTTTAAAAGAACATTTCTCGTGGGTACGACACCACTTTAAACGTCCCTGTTCCCTCATCTACCCCACACTATATGTTTCGACATATTTATATGGAGGAATGCACAAATGTACACATGCTAAAATACTACATCTCTAAATATTTTTAAACAAGAGTTTGTATAAATCAAGACTTTATTAAATGGCTAGGCATATATGTATAAATAGGAGCTGGTCTTGAAGTATTGCATTCTTAAACTGAACAAAGTGATTAGGATAACTGATAGCTAAATAAGGTTTTTATGTGCCTGTGGGAGCCATATTAGGATTGATTTGACAAGTCAGTTCAGCTGTGGCAACAGTCATACTCTCTAAGACAACATTATGTTTTATTAGTAAAATCCTTAAGTGTAGCAAGCTGTTTGTGACAAAACAGCCCCATATTTTAATATGGGGGATGGGGAGCACAAGATCTGCTAAATAGGAATAACATCTTCCGAAATTCTGATGTATCAGGGCTGTATTAAATAGATTGACACTGGTTATTATTCTTGAAAGACTAATAAATATATACCGAAAATGTAGGCACCTTTGTTGGTGATACTTGAGTCATGTTTTATTCTTATTTGAAATGTGTTGAAAATATTGACAGTCATTTTGCATGGCTCCTCTTCTTCTACCAAAAAAAATAAATTAGCAGTAAGAAGCCACATAGAAGAATGATGGCCTTTGGTGATTATTCAGTGTAATTCTTGTACTAAAAAATAATTAACCAAATACTATACCTTTTATTTTGACAGAGTTTTTGAAATGAATGTTTATCAACATGCAATAGTCATATAGAATTTTTAAAACCAAAAAAGGATCTTAGAGATTTTCTTTGTGTTTATAGTGTTGCTGAAATTCTTCCCCAGAGTTTCTACTCAGGTTAGCTGTATTTTTTAGAGGTCTCCCAAATATTTTTAACGACCAAAAAAATCTTTGCAACTTTAAGGTGGTTATTGCTGCCCTTTATATCAAAAAGAAGCCGTGAGGTTGAAAAACACTATCTTTATAAAAATTACATTTGTCTCGTTTGAAGATTTCATTATACTCCAAGCCCGTTTTGATGTAATCCCATCTAGTTTGATAGAAACCATCTTCCTAGAGTCATTTTTAATGGAGTTCCAGTGATACATCCCTAAACCAGCAAGTTCTTAACGACCCTGGAAAGTGACTGCTTGATTACACTTTAACGGTATTTGCAAATAAAATCACAAGTAATTAAGGGGAAATCTCCAGGCTTTTGAGCAAGTTTGATGCATGATAACTGCCTGATTCAGCTTCATCTAGAGTAATGCTGTGTAGGCAACAGCTACTGAGATCAATAGCAACGTAATGATAGTGGCAGAATTAAGTGAGTAACCTGAGAACTGTGCCTCAGAATGCATGCAGCTGCCACGAACCAAGGCCACACAGTGCACTCCGTGCTTCCGTCCTAAATGTTCATCAAAAGACGCCCTGCAGGAAAATGGAGTTAGATGCTCTTTATTGCTGATCGTGTCTCTTGCCACATTTATCAGGGAAATTGGATTAGCAGTTGGCAGCTGCAGGTAGACAAGATTCTGCAGTGATTAAATATGCAGCTTGGCTGCATTTGTTGTGACAGACCTTTAGTAAATTCTACTGTAAGCACCATCTGTCTAATTTGTATAAAGAAAACTTGGTGCTTTAAGCTACCGATAAAGAACTAAATCTGTTGCTTTATCATAAACAAAACTTTTGCACTAAATGCTTTTAAATGTAATTTATTAAGTTAAGGCTATTTTTCTATCATGATGAATAAATAATACATGCAGAAGTGCTTTCAGGTACTTCATTTTGCAAGTACTAGAGATAAAAACAGTTCTGTTTTGTTCTTCAATAAAGTATTTAGTATTCCAATCCACAGGAGGTGATGCTGTTAAAATATCTCTATGAAAATGCGGCAGGACTGCCAAATTCATTTAATTTGCAACTCTTACCAGGATTTTCTGACTGCCTATTGACAGATATTTTTTCAAATGCAGATTTCAGGATAAACATAAGCATTAAGGACCTACATTGCCAAATTGAAATATGGTTGTGAGAGAAGGAAATGCTGTAAAACTCTTAAATTTATAGCTTTGTTTTCTTACTTAGTCCTATTAAAATTGAAGAGAACGTTGAATTTTTGTCTTGGGTTTCTCTTTTCAAAGGAAAGGGAAAAAGAAAGAAATTGCTGTGACAAACCCTGGCTCTAAAGCGTTAGTTCAGAGTACGTGTTTCCCCCCTGTGATTGTACCCATAGTAAAATATAGTCCAGTACTCTGACTCCCCATGCATCATTTTTGTTTTGGCCATGACGTCATCAGTTTTAAGGGAAATGAATGAAAACTTCTAGGAGGAAGAGGAGCAGTTAAATAGGAACGTGCTATCTTTAGTCCCTTCGTGAAAACTCCACAATGTTAAATTATTTAAAATCCTAGATTTTCAGCATGCGCACATTAAAAGTTTTCGCACTAAGTGCCAAATGTTGCAAACAGCACTTTAACAGAATGATTTTGCTTTGATCCCTGTAGCAGTTCCTGAATAATTTATCACAGGTTATTGCCTTAATTCTGGAGAGGGATAGAGCAATAAAGGCAGATGAAAACACTCCAGTTGAAACACCTTGGGGCCTGCTCATTCCTCTGACACGGCTCTTTTGTTGGAACTATTTAGAGGTTATTAAGATGTGTCTCCAGAATTAAGAGTATGCTGTAAGGATGAAGACAGCCATCTTAATTCTAAAGACAAAGCACAATGACCCTTCACCTTCTTCTTCTTTGTTGTTATTATATAGTAGAATTATGAGGATAATATTATAGCTGCCCCCAGTTGTGCCACTACAGTAAAGGGTCTGTCAGACTTTCCATTAGAAACCCTGTTTTGGAGGTCAGGGTGGAAGGAGCCGCATTTCAACTGTTTCCCAGCCCATCCGTCTCACACTTGGCACACAGACGGCCATTCACCATGCAGGAGACTGCAGCAGCGAGCAGTTTCTCCTTGAACTATCCAAAAAAAGGAATCCTTAGGATTAGATACCCCCGACCTGCCCACTCCCCCAAACAGCCTCACTTTATAAGGACCTCTCATTTTTCAGGTCAGTCAAGTGTTGACTAACTGTAGGAGAAAGGCAACTTTTGAAATAAACCTCTTTGTACTGTTTTAAGTGAGATGGTAAATTGTGGCTCTTCCTCCCCTAAACTTCAGATCATCCCTTGATCTCTGAGATTGTTTGATAGCCTGGTTGAGCTCCTTGGTAACAGTTTTCCTGGTCTCATACCAGAACTGGGTATGTTTTGACTGTCAAGAAAGTACTTCCTTAGTGTTGTTTGAGTGTCTGTATAGATTATTACAGTACTCTTGCTGCTTTGAGATACAAGATTGTTTGAGTATGAGAGATCTGTTTCTCACATTAACACTGCATTTTCCTGCTCAGTTGAACCTTTTGAAAACATATTTAGTTATTATATTGTCATATGCTTCCTCTGCTTTGGAGTAACATTTTCTAAAATGGATATAATGTCATAGATTTGAGTCAGTTAGAGCCCTTCTATTAACTTGGCGTCTCTTAAGAAAAAAATTTGTGATGAAATAAATATTAACCTTTTTGTGTAATAAGGATAGTCTAAAATATTTTAAGAGCCTTTTGCACTAGACACAAAGTAAAGCTTATTGCTCCTGTTGACCGATTTAGAGTTGAATGGTGATGAGTACCTTATGTATATGTGAAAACTAAAGATTATTTGAAGAGTAGCCTGTAATTTGTAAGTGTACATAATAAAAATAGAATCAAAAAAGGCCACTTTAATAGAAAGACTACAAAGAGAATTAGTCAGAATAGAATTGTTCAAAGACTTCTTAGAAGACGTATTCTGTTCTGGAAGCTGCAAGAAATGTAGAAAGCTGAGAAAGAGGAGAATAGGTTCCAGGTGATGAAAACAGGTTACATAAAAGGCAAAATGGTTTAAAAAAAATAGCAGTCACGTAAGAGAACTACACAGAGAGACTAGCCGATTATAGAAAAACAAGGACTGGTGAGATTATGAAAGGAAAAAGAATAAGTTATTTAAAGAAGCAGAAACAAAAGTTCAGGGTTTACAGATTCAGAAATTCAGATTACCATCATTCTATAAGCTGTTACACAGGATAGAAACTGAATATTCTTATAAACAACTTCCAGTTATATTGAGTCACCTAACACCTTTTAGGTGTGGGGCATCAGGGAAGGGGGATCAAAAATTACAGATACTTGTGACGTAAACTGTTTCCTACTTTGAAATTTTTTTAGTCATTAAGATGAGGGTCAGCATTCACTTCCAAGTCCTTAATGATAATTTAAATGCCTTCCTAAGGAGACTTTCATTTATTACCAAAGTGTGCGGAAAAGAAAATCTGATAAAATAGTTCAGAGACCATTTTCTGGCAGAATATTTCCACTGAAAACAGTATCTTCAGAAATCACAGTTGCATATCTCAATTATCCCACCCCCTTGTTTTGCAATTATGTTTATTTGTACTCTTTGTTCTGACATTCTAGCATCTGTTCATGGGTTTTCTTTTTCACTTCCCAAGCATCTTCCTAAGGACAGCTTAATTAAGGGTCCAGAGTACAAGTCAGATCTCTTCTATTTAAGAGTCAAGTTTTCATTTTGTTTTGTTTTGTTTGCTCTAAAACTAAGTATTTATGGAACACTTACATATGTATCAGGCTCTTGTTAGGCATTTTTATATAAATTTATTAAATTTATTCCTGACAGTGCCTCTGTGAGAGAGGCATTATTAGCCCCTTTCAGAGATGAGAAAACTGAGATTGATAATTTGCCTTGCCTTAAGTCTTATAGTTAAGAAGTAAAGCTGGGTTTAAATTCAAGTCTTCTGATATTGAGTGTAGAACTCTTTTCCTTATATCTTTTCCTTGCTTGGGGAATGTGAATGCCATTCTGGGTATGCCACGGTACCAATAGGTCATCTGGCCAGTTTCATTTTGTCCTAAGTTACTAAAGATATTCCTTAGGGATCTTTAAATGCCAGTGTGCTTTCAGGTTAGGCTCCAAATTGCATAGTGGGACTGATTTCTTGCAAGCCAATGTGGTTAAGATTTGTTGTTATTAAATAATGTCTATACCCTGTACATTTCTGTTTCGTGGAATTATCAATACTCTTTTTTTTTTTTCTAATTTGGCGTTATTCAGAAAAAGTATGTTAGGAATCTAAATGTTTCTAAGCTATTGGAATCATGACTCAGCTCAATTTATAAGAAGCAGAGTTGGTCAGCAGATGTGATGGTCTGTTTGCTTAAAAAGTCTATGACTTTCTATAGAAAGAGATCTGAGCGAGACATTTTAGCTAATGAATCAAAATCAGATATGTGGTCATTATTGCCTGATTATTACTCCATCTGCTCTGTGCTAACGTGAAAATCAATTACTGTGTCTCTTTCCCACTGACAGCGTCTGTTGATCGGGCTGGCAAGAGATCTTCGAGGGATTGCCTTTGCACTGAACACAAAGACCAGCTACACCATGCTGTTTGACTGGATGTATCCTTATTACACTGTGACAATACCAGCTCTGTGCACAGAGGGATGCCAGGCCCCTGGCTTTCGTTTAATAGTATGGCACAGTAGGGAAGAGGAAACAAAGCTAAATGAACTAATGTGTAATCAGCTAAAAATTACAGCACAGTGGCAGCAATACAGATAACTGAGCACAGCATTTGGAGACCCAGCTCAGAGGGGTCACTGTTTTGGTGCCATTAAATATTGACACCTTAAAAAATCACATCCCCAAATGATTGTTTATGTTGGGGTTGCAGGGATAATTGGGCTGACGTCTCTAACTCAAGATCAATGGATCCTACCGTTTGGCATTTTCGAGGAGATTTGGATTCCTACTCTATCTCAAATAGCAGAGCTGAGGTCACTTTATCTCTTTGAGGCTCAGTTTATCTTGCTGTAGTTTTTCATCATCATGAAAATATTAATGGACATGAAAAGGGGGAAATAAGTCGTTAGGATTTTCATTTGATATAAAATTTGAACTTACCTTTGCCCAGGCTTAGTACAGACAGCAAAATAAATAAACAAGAAAACAAACATCCCCCCACAGAAATGCCTCATCCTTAATAGTAAAAAGATTTGGTGTTAGGCAGACCTGGCTTGAATTCCTAACTCTCCATTTTCTGTGTAAACTTTGGCAAGTCTTTTCACCTCTCTGGGTTTCCTCATCTAAAAAAGGAGACATCCAGTATCATGGCCTATTGTAACCATTGAAATAGGTAACGCACTTTGTATAATGTCTACAACATAATAGGTAGTCATAAATGGTTACTATTAATATTGTTTTATCAATATTGTACGAATCCTCTTTGATCTTAACAGAAAGTGATAGTTTATGCAAGTCATGTAAGTGTAACATATGTTTTCATGCCTTTATACATGAAACCATCAGAGCACCGTAAGAAAATTCTGTAACCTTAAAGTTATTTTTTAAGTTACAGTATTTGTCAGTTGCTCTTTTCAAACCCTTCTTATCATAAATAAGAACTTCCCTCATGAATTGAATTACAAAAGAAACTTCCCTCATAGATTAAATTACAAAAGAAACTTCTTAAAGGCAATCTTCAAGTACTGATGACACAGTTATGGCCGAAAACGTAACTAACAGGATCTGGGCATGTTTCAGGGAGAACGCTACACATTAAAGAAATCATTTAACATTAATTTTGAATACTTACTTACATTTTTACTTACTATTAAAACCTACCTCATGAGATTTATGTGCCCATAGAAGGGTTAGAGATAAGAATTTTCAATGCTGTTTAGAAATCATGTATGTCTTTATATCAGCATACAAAGTACATGTACAGAGATTGTAGATTTTAACATGGAAAGTCATACAACTCTTTTAACTGTGCAGAATAAACTGGAATTACATATGACCCTTTCATTTCTCTAAACATAAATACAAGCTCACAAAGCAAAAACTTCCATTTATTTGAAATATTGTAAAAACCTAATTTTAGCACTTTAAAATTGATGGTGATCTTGAAGCCAACCTACAACTCTAGGAGGTCCAGCAATTAGTGCTTCACGTTTTTCTCAGCAACAATCTTAACTAAGAGTTCAGATAAGAACTTTCCCCTTAGCATCAAAGAATAGAAATATCTGTCATAATTGATACTGCCTAAAATTTATAGAACATATTGTAATTTAAGTTTTTAATTAAGTCTGTTTTCCATTTCCTCACTTTACTCCTTCTTTTGGGCACCTATCTGAAATGAAACTTTTGTCCAGCAGATGGCAGAAAATAGCAAACGGAAAACCTTGGGACCTAACTGTTTTGTTTTGGACTAGAAACCACTGTCTCCTCCATCTGACTGTAGATGTTGATGTTATTAGGATCAGGGACGGAGGGCGAAGTGTCAGTTATGCAGGAAGTTATGTTAGATTGCCAAACGGGATGGCTTGGTACCGCCCTTGCTTATAATGATTGAGTTTCAGTAGCAAATCAGCTTCCTTGGGAAAAGGCCAAAGGCTTTTCATAATTGTATTGACAACAAAATGAATATGATAAATGGTGTTCATTCAGTTGAGGCAAGATTTATAGTTTTCCTTTGGGCAAGGGATAAAAGAGCAAATATTTATAATAATAGTAAAATTTGTTTAAAAGTTACATTATTTGATAATTCGAAGAGCTTTATTAAAATATTTTGAAATACTTTAAGCAGTTTCAGGTGATAAGAGTACAGATTCTTTCCAAAGTATTCTAGTAATGTAAAAATGAGCAAGTATATGATTAAAAAAAAAACCATGGATATGAAAGTCATTTATTCTTCCTAAAATATTGATATGTCAAACCGTCAGTGATGATTCTAATATTACTGCTGGAGAAAGTTTATTTGCCTTTTATCCACATAAATGTGTGTTCTTTAATTTGCTGTATAGTCCTTAGCATACAGAAGAAACATCCTATAAGAGCACATGTCATCTTAAAGTCAAAACGCATTTTATTTATCGTGATTATTTGATAAAATGCTATTTTAGTGGTTAGCTATTTAATTTAAAAACATTTCTATAAACACTGACTGCATTAACTGGTACACGAACTACATTGCTTACCACTCTGTCCTTCCAAACCTAAATTGCCTGAAACTACACAGCAACCATGTTGATAAATTGTCCCACTACTGGAGAACAGAAGAAGAATCACTGCTATTTCTTTGCCCCTGTTGTGAGAATGCAACAGGATAAAAGCACCTTACCTGGCACTGTATTTAGTCACCTTGGTTAAACTTTTTCCAGATCATAATTACACTTAAGTATCAAAAACCCAGTGGGAAATTGAAAAAACTAAAAATAAGAGAACGTGTGTTTATTTCCTCACACTCATTCTTTTAATTGTCATAATCCTGATCTTTGAGCACACTGTTTTTCAGTCACGCAGTCAGTGCTGTTGTTTAATATGCATAAACACATTTTACAAAGACAAGGCAAGACAATGAGATTTGTAGGGGAAAAAAAAGAACTTTGGAATAGGACAGTCTTAGGTTCCAGTCCTGGGTTCACCACTTAACAACCTGTGGGGTTTGGGGTAAATTACTTAATGTCTCAGAATCACAGTTTTCTCCTCCATAAAACAGGGCTAATAATACTTGTATCATAGGTATGCTGTAAGGAGTGAGTGAACTGACATATATAAAGGGCCTAGTACAGTGTCTGGCACAAAGTAAATATAACCCCTCCACTGTTGTTAGTTCCTTTCCCTAATATGGAATGAGACAAAGGAATCCGATTTGCTCACTTATTCAGCAAATTTGGCTAAGGACTGTCCTAGGAGTCATGAGGGATGTAGATTTCTTACACTCAAATCCCACCCCAAAATGAGCTTACAGTTGAATAGAGTCAGTTAGGTATCTACCTAAACAACTGTAATAAAATACAGAAGGTGATAAGTGCCATAACAAAGATAGAAATAAAGTGATTGCATTTAGCTGGAGCATCAGGAAAGGCTCTGTAAAGGTGAAGATATTTCTTTGGGTCATATCACATAAGTAGGATTGGACTATTGGAACTGTGAAGTAAGAGGTTTTCAGTTGGTCTAAGCACAGGTTTAGGAAGGAGAGTAGCAGAGAAGATATTTTGTTATAAAGATACACTTATTTTATGGTTGGACACGCAGGTTGTCTGGGACCCTTAAATATCATGCTAAGGAACTGAGACCCTTATTCCATAGATGGTATAAAGCAATTGATGATTTTGACTGACTAACAGAATCAGAATTGTATTTCAAGAAGAGAATAGTCAGCAGTATGTTGGACAAACTGAAATAGGGAAGAAAGTAAACCTGAAAAACTGCTGTTGAACAGGCATATGTTGAGTGCATTGTGCCAGGCATGAGAAATGAATAAAATGATTGCTTTTTATAGGAATGAATAAAATGGACCGCTCCTTAGAAGCTCATAATCTAGTGGCCATAACAAATAACTAATAAACCATCAATGTATTGTAACAAAGATGCATGCAAAAGACCATATGAACATTTAAGAGGAAGAGATTGGTATTTGGGGCAAAAAGTAGGCTTCCCAGGGAAGTAAAAGTTGAGCTAGGTGTTGAAAGATGGATAGGCATTTGCCAGACCGAAAGAGAGAAGGCTTCCCAGCAGCATTTGCCTCCATGAACAAAGGTATAGATGTTTCACATTCAAGGAATACCTTTCAATTAAGCTCTGAACCATCAGGCTATTTCTGTTCTGGAACCACATCCTCACACTCTTATCTCCTAAAAATTTTAACAAAAACCTCTTTTCTTGCCTTCTAGTATATTAGAATGCTTTCTCTACTGTGAAATCTCAGAGGAAAAGAATTACTTTTTTACTCATTTATGCTTTCTTGGGGTCCAGCACATAGTAAGTAACTATTGGATGGATGGATGGATGTCGTCAAGAAGCAAAGCTCATTCTTTTCAGTTTTTCATATTTAGCATCTTATAAGGCAATAGCATATCATTAATTTTTTTTATTTTTTATTTATCTGGTGTTGACCTTAGGAATCCATTGAGGAGATCTAGGTGAAAGCAGTTAGATCTGTGCCACTTCTACCTAAGGTCTCCCACCGTCTTCCTCCTATCCATATATACATAGTTCTCACAAGGCCACTGGAAAATTAAACTCCTAGAGTGGGTTCTGATTCTCACCGTGTAATCTGAGTCTGGCACTCTCACTCTGAAACCCTTTTAACCTCCCTGCTTGGTAGACCTTTACTCTGCTTTCCAGTAATCACTCATTTTCTCTGTGGCAGTCACCTCTGTCAGAAGCATGTTAGAGTTGGCACCACTCTCATTCCACACAGAAAAGGGAGCATCCCCTCATATCCCGGGCCTTATCCCTTAGTGAATACAGTGTGCTCTGAAAAATATGATGGTCCTGATATCTTTAGAATGCCTTGCAAAGGGGCTTCTGTGTGCTTATGATATTCTTAGATTCTGAGATTTGGGTCTTTTCAGTCTCCTGATGAGTCTTCCAGATGCTTTCCCACTCGTGATCGCTGAGTTTGTACTCAGATCTCTTGGTGGAGTATTTTCGCACCTGTACTCCTCGGGCACTGTTTCAGGATTTTGGTACTCAGGGCATTACTATTATGTGTGCACCACCCAGACTCAAGCATGAATTCACCAGGAAAGAAAGCCATGTCTTACTTATCACTGGATCCCTGGCACAGTACATAGCACAGAGTATCTACCATCTATCAAAACGAACAGATTTTCTAGTCCATAGAAAAAAATAAAACAATACGTTATCTGACAAAATAGAGTTAATAATCAAGCTTATTGATTTTATATTTTTCATTTTCATCCAACTGAAACCTCATTCACACATATACACTCACTTCTCATCTCATCTCTCTGCCTTATTTCCTTTGTAGCACTTTCTAAAGGATCATATATCTATTTTATTTTCTGTCTTATTAGAATATAAATTCCACGAGGGCAGGGATTTTTGTAATGTTTGGTTCACTGATGGCTCCAGAGAGTCTGTAACAGTGAGAATATATTTATAGAATAGGCCTTCAATAAATACTTAAGTAAATTGTTGATATATATTCAAATACAGCCTTAACATGGTATATCTAAGGGGACAAAAGTATTGCTTTTTGCACTTTTAGGGAGCCTGACACTCTTAAGGTATTTAAGGGCTTATTTTCACTAAATGTTATGTGAATTATTTCCTGAAGCTTCAAAGGGAAATGCACAGCTTCAAAGAATCACATAGGTAGGTCTAATCAAGTATGCTACACCTCATTTTTAGGTTGGCAGGTTTACCACAACAAATATTTATTGAAATCTCTTTTGTGCCAGGTCCATGCATACAATAAGTACCTATGCTGTGCTCTCAAAAAGCATATAATAGGAGAGATAAGGTGCTATGGTAGCACTAACACAGGGTACCAGAGCCTTACACAGGAGACACACTTAGTCACGGGGAATTAGGGGAGGTGTCACGGAGGCTTCTTGGAATAATTGACATGTATGTTGAAATATGAGGGGCAAATAGGAATCAACAAGGTCATAGTAGGGAAGCACAGGTCTTTGCCCTTGAGAAACTCACTATCTAATGGGGCAGATGGGTAGCACAAGCAACCAACCATAATACAGTTTGTTATAAGAGCGACGTGGTCAAAGTGCTCATTGAACTTAGATGAGGAAGAGATTGATTCCTTTTGACCAAAAAGAGAAAGTTTCACCATTCCAGGGGAAGTAAAACTTGAGCTAGATGTTGAAATACAGTTTGGAATGTGTTAGGCAGACAAAGCAGCATATAGAGGAATAGAGACAAGAGAGAGTCGGCATCAGTGGGTTTGCAGAGAATTAAGAATGGCCAAACCATAGATAAGGGCAGGAGCACCAAGAGACGAGACTGGAGGTAGGCAGGGACCAGATATTAAGGACCTTGTTTGCCATGCTAAGGAACTTGAAATTTATTCTAAGATCAGGGAAGAAAATTGTGATCTTTCTCACCATGGAGATCACTACCCATACCACACAGGAAAGGAACAACATGAGGTGATTCAGTTCAGCACTTTCATCTGAAACAAAACGACAAGTACATTGAAAAACAGCAGAAAGAGACAAATTTAGGGATTAGGAAAAGAAAAAGGAAATGAAGATATAGTGGTATAGGAAGGGGTTTTTCTGCTGCAGTTTTAGGCCTTAATTTTATATTTCTGTGTCCATTTGTTAGGAGGAGGCCAGTTACGGGTTAAAGGGTCAGTGGAGCTGAGTCAGAGTTTTCCAGGTTCTGGTGGTCTCAGCCATTGACTTCACAGAGACATGCACTCCTCAGTATTGATGAGGGTGTTTGAGAATTTCTCCTTGAGTGTACAAGGGACTACCTTTTAGCAAACTGACCTTGAGTTGAGATTAAAAATAACCCAAAGCTTTTCTTCAAGCTATCATCCCCAGCGTTCCTTGGGGTTATAGTGGGACTAAGCAGAGTTAAGTCAACAACTTAAAATAAAAGAATGTAGATCATTTCTAAGCTGGGAGATAAATACGTGGGGTTTACTATTTACCTCTACTTTTATGTATTTTAAAAGTTACATAATAAACAACATTTTTTTCTTAAGTGGTTTGATGCCCAACAAACTCTGATAATAGCAATTCACATTTTTTTGCCCTCATTAACTAAACTTATTTTTCTTTCCTGCAATATTAAGCATAATTCTTTAAATATGTTACATGATACTTCATAAGTATGCTAAACATAGAACAAATGTGGATTCCTTTTTTTTCTTTTTAAGTGGCACCAATTTTCAGAAACAATATTTCTTTTGACCCTTAAATTCTTTAACAGGCTTTATAAAAGGTACCCAACATATATTCCCATTCTTCAGAGGGCTGTTGAGCAGTGGTATGGAGAGCCAGCATGTACAACTCCCATCTTAAAACTTATGGCAGAACTGATGCAAAACAGGTAAGAGGTAGGATAGGCGAGTGAAAAGGTAATTTACTATTTGGTAGCCCTCTTCGGAGGTCAGACTTTCCTGCCTGGTGTCTGTATATTTAAGGCTTAGCAAGAACCCAGGAACCGAAACTTAAGATGATTAGTTGAAGGCAGTAGAATTAGAGATATAAGGTTGAGACTTTGGGCGAGAAAGAATTTAGTATACTTAGGTGTATATGGGGACTGTGGGAACTGGGAGAAAAATTGGAAGACTATAGCCACCATTATTTAAAAGATTCAAAAGCACAAAATGGAGGAAGGTAGGGTTTTGTTTTGTGTTCTTTATAAATTTATTTATTTATTTATTTTCGGCTGTGTTGGGTCTTTGTTGCTGCGTGTGGGCTTTCTCTAGCTGCAGCAAGCGGGGGCTACCCTTCATTGCGGTGCACGGGCTTCTCATTGCCGTAGCTTCTCTTGTTGCAGACCATGGGCTCTAGGTATGTGGGCTTCAGTAGTTGTGGCTCGCGGGCTCTAGATCGCAGGCTCAGTAGTTGTGGCGCACGAGCTTAGTTGCTCCGCAGCATGTGGGATCTTCCCGGACCAGGGCACGAACTCGTGTCCCCTGCATTGGCAGGCAGATTCTTAACCACTGTGCCACCAGGAAAGTCCCAGGGCAGTTTTAACTGTTCCATTGCTTAACTACAGTTCTGTAGAGGAGGAAAGGAGTTTAGAGGTCTCTGAGTTGAGATGCTTTATTTTATGGATAAGGGAACTGAGTCCCAGAGCAATTCGTGGACACATAGTTTGTCTCAGAAGCCCTGGGGATTGTCCCTGCCTTGACTTCTAAGTTTTCCTTCTTCCTCTGTGCCAAGATGCACATATGTGGATGATTTATGCACTCACAATTTTTATTTAAATAGCAACTATCACACTTCTCAGAAATTGCCTAGGTGACCTTATAATTTGCATAGACAAGCAGAGGTTCAGGTTCTTCGTATATAAATATTAACAAAGGCGTAGCTAAAAGAGAAAAACTGCAATAAGATAATTAGTTTTACCTCTTTAAAATATGTCATTATGAATATGGCTTAGCACCAAATTACCTGTCACTTAGCCATCCTGTTTCATCAGTGCCTCTTTGTAAATTGCGTGTTGGAAGGGAGATATCCAGACAGGGAAGGAGTATGGATTGCAACTCTAATTTGATCTATGGTGCTGGGTTTTTCACAGCAATAATTAAAAATTTTTCAAACAAGAGGTGGGAAAAGACCTGGCAAATAAATAAATGTGAGTATTCTTTTGAAAGCTGTTAGTTTTTTTAAAACTGTTCTCTAGGTGCCTTAAATACTAAACGAAGGATGGCTATATAGTTTATGTTAGAAATTTAGTTTTTATTAAATTACAGTTTTTTCAGCCAGATAATTAATAGTTCATATTACTGATATAACATTTAATACTAAAGGAAAAAATCATTATATTGTATATTGTAAAGTATTTTATACCTGCCATAGGTGGATAATTCATATCTAGCACAGTTGTCCAAAGAACTACCTGGTAAAAATTTGTAATCCCAGAAAATGTTATCTTGTCTATATTTCTCTGGAACCTAATGTGAAATATATATACACATTTCTTTAATCGGAATTCTGTGCCAACAATCAAATGTTTCCAGTAGTATTTCTGATAAGTTATAATTGCACTTAATTCTGAAGCATTTTGAAAAAGCATAGAGAAGTAGCAATTTATTCTATTCCTAGCAATTTATTCTGTTCCTTGGCAAATATCTTTGCTTTTTGGTGTTTCTTTGCTATGACCTATTTCATATTTTTGCTGATCCTTTTAAAAAATACCATTATTTCTTAAAAGCAGAGCAACAAGGTATATTGGAGCCAACTAAAACCAAAGTGATGTTAAAAAAAGCAAATATTATGTCAGGATGGCATGTCAGTCTTTTACACTTTTCAGACTGTTCCCCAACCTGTTAGGAACTAGGGAGGTAGAACTGTTCTTATTTAGAACTTCTGGGATTTGTTTCTCTTTACTTGAGCTATGTTCAATGGAAACTATAGTCTGTATGTAATTTAATGTGTTTGAAATATGCTTGAAGTATCAGGTGATTCATTATGCATATGAGCAGTATTAAAGGTACTTAGATTTCCTGTTATTTTATAATTTGTTTTAAAGATGTGTATTAGGCACTGCAGGAGATCTCAAGTGTAAATCTCTATCCAAGTAACTATATAAACTTATACATACTTGGGGTTTTCTTTATTATTATCTATCAACCACTTTGCATGAAAGGAGAGGGGTATAAGAGGTCTGTGATATAGGATGTCAGAATATTGTTTTGACAGATAAAAAGTGGATTCTTTGAATCAGCAAATAAGTGAAAATAATTTTGTTGTTCTAGTATCTTTATAGTGAGAGAATTAGCACACACATTTTATCAATACTTGTTTAATGGAATGACACTTTTAAAAAGGGATAATTGTACTGTTGCTACTTCTAATAAATGAAAATTCTGGGTATTTTAAACCTATATTTGGTTTTTTTTATCTGCACATATAGTCTAAATCTTTGCTGTATTTCTTAGATCCCAGCGTTTGAACTTTGATGTATCATCTCCTAACGGAATTCTTCTCTTCAGAGAAGCTAGTAAAATGATTTGCACTTATGGTGAGTATCCTTTTCCATATTTGTCTCTGCAATATAACTTTTATCTCTTTGGAGGAAAAAAAGATGTTAGTTATTTTGTTCTTTTGAACCTTCATATCTGTATGAATTTGTGAAGTGGGTAATAGGGGTGCAAAAAGCCAGGTAGCTATCGTATTGACATCAAGAGAAATAGCAACATGCCTTTGACTACAGATCATGCCTGACCAACTTGATGAATTTCTTTTAGATGAAATTGCACTGTCAGTGGGCAAAGGGAATACACTATAGATAGAATATTGAAAAGTTATAGCATATTGAAAATTGCTAAAAGTTACATCAGGGAGTTTAGTGTATTGGGTCAAAGAATGCTTAAACCAGTATGTCACCGGCACTGAATTTTGGAAAAATATCCTGGTAAAGAGCAGTAAATATTTTATTGTAGGAAATTTGGGGGGCACTGCACCCTAAGAATCAGAGTTCTACAGTAATGATTGTTCTATTCAATTATAGTAAAAAAAAATGTGGTTAGTAGTTAGAAATGAGCCTTAGAACTACCATAAACCCTAATATTTGCCAATTCTGACAGCTTCATCAATGAGATTCTCAACTCTCTGAGACCTTTATGTAGCCAGGGAATGAGGATACGATACAACAGATAAGAATCCTCTGTTAAACGTAAAATAGATAGGTAGTGGCAAACAGCCGCATAGCACAGGGAGATCAGCTCGGTGCTTAGTGACCACCTAGAGGGGTGGGATAGGGAGGGTGGGAGGGAGGGAGACGCAAGAGGGAAGAGATATGGGAACATATGTATATGTATAACTGATTCACTTTGTTATAAAGCAGAAACTAACACACCATTGTAAAGCAATTATACTCCAATAAAGATGTTAAATAAATAAATAAATAATTCTCGGTTAGTTTGCCACACACTGACTGAATACTAACTACAGGCTGGACGCTTTGCATTGTTCTTCTTGAGAGATGTCTCTCTGTGTCCTCCTTTCCTTTGTCCTCTTCTTTTTTGCCTGTCTGGTCTTACTTTCCCAAATCAACAGCCAACTCTATGTTTGGACTCAAAAATTGCCTGTGATTCTCATACTTCTTTTGGAGTACCTAGAAACAGGTTTTACAAAATTTTGTAAAGCTTCTTTAAGTGAGTGTGTGTATGTAGGAACGGCCATTAAAAGCGTATTAGTTTATTTTGTGTATGGTGTTAGGGAGTGTTCTAATTTCATTCTTTTACATGTAGCTGTCCAGTTTTCCCAGCACCACTTATTGAAAAGGCTGTCTTTTCTCCATTTTATATTCTTGCCTCCTTTATCAAAGATAAGGTGACCATAGGTGCGTGGGTCTATCTCTGGGCTTTCTATCCTGTTCCATTGATCTGTATTTCTGTTTTTGTGCCAGTACCATACTGTCTTGATTACTGTAGCTTTGTAGTTAGTCTGAAGTCAGGGAGCCTGATTCCTCCAGCTCCGTTTTTCTTTCTCAAGATTGCTTTGGCCATTCAGGGTCTTTTATGTTTCCATACAAATTGTGAAATTTTTTTGTTCTAGTTCTGTGAAAAATGCCATTGGTAGTTTGATAGGGATTGCATTGAATCTGTAGATTGCTTTGGGTAGTAGAGTCATTTTCACAGTGTTGATTCTTCCAATCCAAGAACATGGTATATCTCTCCATCTGTTTGTATCATCTTTAATTTCTTTCATCAGTGTCTTATAGTTTTCTGATAGTTTTCTGCATACAGGTCTTTTGTCTCCTTAGGTAGGTTTATTCCTAGGTATTTTCTACAGCAGAAACTAACACAACATTGTAAAGCAACTGTACTCCAATTTTTAAAAATTAAAAAGCATATTACTTTTAAAAAAGTAAAACCTATTTTAAAAAGCAGAAAAACAGTTCTTTTAAATTGTTTTTACTTGAACTCAAAATATTCTGGGACTCTGTTCTGTATGCACTGTAGGCCTCTGTTAAAAATGCTTAGTTTTAATTGTACATTTGATTTTTAGAGTTTGAGGTCATAAGTGTATAGAAACTACAGAAAGCACCTATTTAAGACAGTAAACTTAAACTCTCCTATTTTCATCTGTACCAGCAACTATATTGCCACAACTTTTGCATCTGTTGAAAATGGACACATTAGAATCATATAAAGTAGAAATGCTTTGCCGCCCAAAGGTAAAAATAGACCCCTTTTTAAATATTCTCAGTACAGTTTGTTGTGTTTCCAGGGTATATCTAATTCCTTTCAGTGTCTTATCATAAAAGACATATGACTGGAGCTTTTTCCAAAAGCATGATATCTTTAAAAAAAAACGTAGATTTTGGCAATTAAAAGATCTGAGTACCAATTCTAGTACCAACCCATATCAACTCCATGACATTCAGCTAAGACACTACACCTCTTTGGCCTAGTTTTCTCATATGTAAAATTAGAAATAATGAATACCTACTGACCTACCTGTCTAGTTAGGATTAGAGGTGGTTAATTGAGCTACTCTGGGTAAAGGGCTTGGCACACGTTGTGACATGGCTTAGGTACTCAGTGAATATGCCTTTCTTTGATCCAAAGCCATTCTCTTACACTCACAGAACCAGCCTCCTTTGGATAGGGGTTCACTGACTTCATCACTTTTTTATTCAAGAATGCCTTCTGCTTGGACCATGCTGTCCTGCTTCCTTCTGCCTGTAACAAGTGCTAAGCGTCTATTTCCTCACTTTTTAAAAAGAAATACTTCCCCATTATGAAACAATGCACATATAAGAATTTCTTAGTAGTCAATAGACCTTTAACTATACAAATGTTAGTTTCCTGTTACCAACCACAGTTGTATCTTTCCTTCCCCCTTTTCTGGATCCAGTTTCTCTTACTAAGTGAGGCTTACTCACTCTTACAGTAGGGCTGATAAGAGCAGCAACTTCTTCCTCTTCCAGGATCACTGAATCTCTAGTATAGGACAGAATGTAAGTCCATCAAGTGACACCAAAATGAATCTCAGAACAACACCAAGTCTATGGGCTTCAAAAGCTATTCAGTCCTCTGTCAGGTTGTTTGACATAGACAAAAGCATTGCAGCAAAAGTTGAGAAAGAAAACTGTGAGGATTATATTGGAGGAAGAAGAAGAGGAGGAGGCAGAGGGAGAGAGGAAGAAAAGAGAAAGAAAAGCAGAAAAAAGAAAAAGAAAAAGGAAAGAGAAAACCTTCAAAGCATTCTTGAGAAGAAAAGCCAATAAGGAGTTTTCTTACTCTGAAGAAAGACTAGGAGATTAGGGTAAGGTTCTTCTCCTTAGTTTGGACTAATAATAATGGTTGCTTCCATTTTTTAATCAGCTATGATGTGCCTGCTCCTATACTAGACCATTAATCATACGTTAGCCCGTTGAATCCTTAAGGTTAGTATTATTATCTGCCACTCACTAGTCACTTGGCCTTGGTTAAGTTGCTAAGCCTCTCTTGCTTCACTTTCTTGTTAAACAGAGAAAATAATACCTACTTCATAGGGTGGTTATGAGGATTCAATTACATAGTGCATGGAAAGCCCTTAGATCACTTAGCTACTGTGATTACTGTTATGAAGAAATTGAAGCTCATAGGAGTTATAGATTTGCCAAATATTACATAGTTAGCAAATGGTCAAATTGGAATTTCATTCAAAGTCTGTATAACTTCAGACAGTAGTCTTTCCATGTTCCTTTCTGCCACTTGAGAGTTGCCACACAAAGTTGGGTATTTTTGATGAAGTACTGTTCTTTAAGTATGGTGATTTCTATCCTAAAACTTAAGGAAAATGAAGGCTCAATGGAAAAATGTCCTTGAACTTGGTCACCAGTGACTTTGACACATGCGCTTTACATAGAATAATAGAAAAATCTTTTTCAGCCTTCACTGATTCCACATGCTGGCCTCAATCAGCCAAGCTGATTTCGTCTGTCTTTACCTGTGTAATGTTTTATTACCCATGCTTTTACCTCTGGAGATTGTAATGCGCTCACTGAAGGGAGATCCTGTGGTTGCCATCCAGGAGTCTAGAAGATGAGGAAAAGGATGACTAGGAGGGTACAGAAGAGCCAACATTATTTATTTCTGTGGTAAGCCAAGGTGAAGGAAGGGAGAGCCCCTGGAAGAAAGGGGCCAGAACGTTCTCTGATCCCTCTGTTCCCATCCTCACTGGGTTCCTTCCCTGCTCACCTGTCGTGGGCAGTATTTGTGTTATCGATGATTGGGGCAGTTCAGAGAGGGAAGAACTCATTTCCACATGCGCCTGACCCGTTATATATTTTATGGAATACCTCCACCTCGCTACTCAATGAGACTGGCAGGAAAATAATACTTTTGATATGCTGTTTTATTTATCTACATTCTGTCATGATATACTTTGATGTAAGTTTTTAATTTTGCCTCAGCTCTCAGCTGCTCCCGCCGTTACAGCTCAGGGTCAGCAATGAGGTTAGCCACAGTAGCACAAAACAATTTCCTGTTTGTGCAGCCCAGGTAACATTTGGATGAGGATTAGATTTTACCACATTTTCTACTAGCCCAAGCCTATTATTTCTAATGAGTTTTAAATTGCTTCAAGAACATGTATTTCAAAATTTAGTGCTATGATCCGTTCAGCCTGAGCAACTTAATAAAAGAAATTTCTTTCTTAAATTTTTGGTTAAAATGTTGCATGCAGTGTAATAAATGTTATTACTTTGGAAACCTACTTCTCAGTTTTAAGAACTGGGTGTTTTTTATGCTCAATTTCCATTTGTCTAATCTTTTCTTCCCTTTGCCTCTGGGTAATGGTATCTTTAGTGACATCTGTTGGTTAAAGAGTACGCAGAAGGGAGAAATAGTGGTTGTTTTTATAAGACTGGCAAAAATGGAGCTGCTTTTATTCCTTCCTTAGGTACCTGATTTAAAGAAAGCTCAGTGTGTGAAAAATCTAAACTTTAATAGCGGATAGAACAACTATAATTATTCACTGTACATAAGAATTTACATCAGGGTTCTTTTGAGCAATATATGCTCCAGGTGCATTGAAGGTATGATCTAATAATATGCTTAAATTGAATTTGTAAACTGATATACAAGCCACTGTTATTTACTGTGACCTAGAAAACAAACCAGTGGTTTTCCAACTGGGTTTTTCAGAGCCCTAGAGATCTGTGAAAGTACCACAGAGCCTCTCCAGAGAGGGGGGAGGAGGGGACCCTACTGCCACTTTGACCAGAACCACCCAGCTATATATAGTTGCACCAGATTTATTTGTAATAGGGGTCACCTGCTTAAAGATTTTTTTTTAATAAAAGAGCTTGAAAATTACTGGTATGTATTGATACTATTAGAAGCATTGTAAGAATGAAGGATTATGATTTCTATTTATGTTTAAATGATTACAAAAAGATAGCCGAACAGGGCTTCCCTGGTGGCGCAGTGGTTGAGAGTCCGCCTGCCATGCAGGGGACCTGGGTTCATGCCCCGGTCCGGGAAGATCCCACATGCCACGGAGCGGCTAGGCCCGTGAGCCATGGCCGCTGAGCCTGCATGTCCGGAGCCTGTGCTCCGCAACGGGAGAGGCCACAGCAGTGAGAGACCCGCGTACCGCAGAAAAAAAAAAAAAAAAGGATAGCTGAACAATGTGTTGGACTTGAACTAGAGGCTTAATAAAATGTTATCAGGAAATAACACTTCTGGAAAACAGATCATCCAGGAACCATGGACATAACCTTAGATTGTATCAGAAACATGGTCAGGGACATAGAGTTGTATCAGAAACGTGGTCGGGGACATAGGACAACAAAGTAGTAGAGTAAGCTCACAAAAATCTTCTTAAGGCGATGGAATGATCAACACCTTGAGGATCCCAGGCCTTGAGGAATACATTTCACAATGAATCCACACATGCTGGACTTGGCCACTTCTGCACACAAGCAAAAACTGCTAAACAAGCTGGTAAATAAGTAAGCGTGATCTCCAAACAAGTGGCTTAGAGTTCAGTAGATTCTTTCATCCATACAGCTAATGTTTATTGAGCATTTACTATGTGTTTGAGAGTTACAAGGGATAGGAAGAGAAATAAGACACGCAAAAAAGAATCTTACTGACTCTTCCCTTAGTGGAGTCCAGCAGTGGACTCAGACAAGTAAATAAAGAATTATAATGTGTTGTGCTCACTTTTATGCTTAAGAAGCATACAGAGTGCTATGGGAGCCCAGAAGTTTCTAACTCAAAACTGAGGAGCCAGAGAAGGAAATAAGAATAGGGCCTGGAAATTTGAGGAGGGCATTTCAAGCAGGCAATAGCTTTTACAAAATCATATAAATATAAAACATTAGCATGGTCTATCAGTAAACTGAAGGATTTCAGAATTGCTGGAGAAAGTAGAAAGTGAAAATTCCTGATTATCTCATCACTCAAAGATAACCGTCATTAACAGTTTAGTGTGTGCTCATTCATACTTTTTTATGTGTGCATATACATATATTATTCCAAAAGTGGTATTATAATATACTTGCTAATCTGTAATTTGCTATTTTTTACTTATATCATGGCCATCACTTTATATTAATACATATCTAAATCTACCATATCTCTTTTTTTCCTTTGGTTTTTCATAATTTTTTTCTATCATATCTTTTTTTAAATTTTTTTATTTTATTTTATTTTTGGCTACATCGGGTCTTCGTTGCTGCGCGCGGGCTTTCTCTAGTTGCAGTGAGCAGGGGCTACTCTTCGTTGTGGTGCGCGGGCTTCTCATTGCGGTGGCTTCTCTTGTTGCAGAGCACAGGCTCTAGGTGTGCGGGCTTCAGTAGCTGTGGCTCGCAGGCTTAGTTGCTCCGCGGCATGTGGGATCTTCCTGGACCAGGTCTCGAACCTGTGTCCCCTGCATCGGCAGGTGGGTTCTTAACCACTGCGCCACTAGGGAAGCCCTCTATCATATCTTTTAAAATAGATGTAAAGCATTCCATTTTATGGTTATACTATAATTTATTTAATTATTCACCTTTTGATAAATGTAATTTTTATAAACATGTAATTTTCACTATCATACACTGTTGCAGCAAGTACATACACTGTACATTCAGCTTCGTGAGCTTCACTATATTCATTGTTGAATATATATATTCAACAAATATATATATTGAGAGCAGCAGGTGCTGTTCTAGACTCTGGATATATCAGTGAGCAAAACTGAAAAAGAAATTATTTTGTATGTCAGAAGGTAATAAGTGCTATGGGGAAAAAAAAAAAAGAAAGAAAGCAAATCAAGATGGGAGCATTAGAAGTACCAGGGATTGGGAAACATGTTGCATTATTAAGTAAAGTGATCGAGGTAGGCCTCATTGAGAAAATGACATTTGAGCAAAGACTTGCAGTAAATAAGGGAGTTAATCATGCAGATATCTTGGGGAAAAGTATTCCAGGCTGAAGGAACACCAAGTTTTAGGGTCCTAAGGCCAGAGTGTATCTGGCATGTCTGAAGAACAGCAAGGACACTGGTTGCTGGAACAGAGTGAACAAAAGAGAGTAATAACCAAAGCCATGTCATGTAACGTCATATCCTGTAAAGATTATCAGGACTTTGACTTTAACTCCAAGTGAAGGAGAAGGACTTTAGAATTGAGCAGAGGGCTGACATGATTTGCTATTGGCTTTGACCAAGGTGATAGCAGTGGGAGTAGTGAGAAGTGGTTAGATTCTGGATATATCTTGAAGGTAAATCAAATTTCTTGATGGATTGGATATATGGTATGAGAGAGAAAATGTAATCAAGGGATTTTGGCATAAACAACTGGAAGGATGAAGTTACCATTAACTGAGATGGAAAAGGCTGAGAATGGTGTGAGGGGGACTCAAAAGTTCCATTTTGGTTGTGTTGAGCTTGAGGTGTTGATTAGACATTCAAGTGGAGGTGTTGAATACGGAGTTGGATATACAAGTCTGAGGATTGGAAGAGCTCTGGTCTAGAGAAACAAATATGGGAGTCATTAACTCTTAGACGGCATTTAAAGCTGCAAAACTAGATAAGATCACCGGGGTGGGGGTATGAATTTAAATATAAAAGATTTAGGGAAGATCCCACATGCCGCGGAGCGGCTGGGCCCGTGAGCCATGGCCGCTGAGCCTGCGCGTCCAGAACCTGTGCTCCGCAACGGGAGAGGCCACAACAGTGAGAGGCCCGCATACCACAAAAAAAAAAAATTAAATAAATTAAAAAAAAAAAAAAAATATATATATATATATAAAAGATTTAGGTTTGAGTTCAGGGGTGTTCTGTGTTAGGAGGAAAGGGAGAAGAGGAGGAACCAGCAAAAGAAAGAATGAGCAAACACTGAAGTAAGAGAAAATCAGGAGAGTGTGTGTCTTGGAAGGCAGGAAGAAGAGGTAGTCAGCTGTGTCAAAAGCTGCCAATGAATCAAATAATATACGGACTAAGAGTCGACCATTACGTTTAGGGACAAGGAGGTCATTGGGAACCTTGAAAAGAACACTTTCAGTGGAGTGGATGTAAAAGAGAATCAGAGGAGAAGAAATGAAGACAGTGAAGGTCACAATTCTTTTAAGGAGTTTTGTTACAAAGGGGAGTAATATCAGGCAGGGAAGTAGGGCCAAGAGAAAGTTTTGTTTAAAAAAAAAAAAAAGATTGCATAGGAGAGAAAGGGGGAAATTGCTGTGCTTTGTTCTCAAGCACATAAGAGGAGATGGGAGCTAGTTCAACATACTGAGGGGCTGGCTTTTATAGAAGACAGTGTGTAAGTGCAAATGCTAGGAGATAGGTAGATATGGTAGTGAACATTTGGAATTAGAATATATTCCCAAAAGTGGATTTACGCATTTTTAATATTTTTAATAAATTTTACCAAATTACCCTCTAGAATCGTTATACTAATTCACATTCCCAACAATTTCCTTAATTTCCCACATGCTTATCAATGCTTCATTGATTTAATCTTTTTCAACCTGAAAGAGAAATGTTATATTCCTGTCCAGTCTCCACGGCTTCATTTCTGTCCAGGGGCCTCGGCTGGTTTGCCCAGAGACGGAATGGGTTGACTGACCTGAAGTAAAGGAATGTCAGGAAGCTTGAACTTCTCTTCCCATAATTGTTCTGATGACGAATGAAGACATTCAACCTGTAGAGCTGTCAGCTAAATATCAAATTCACTTTAAAATTTTAGAGATTAAAAGGGAAAAAGAAAAGGTAAATCAGTGTAATGGATTGCTTTATAAACCAGGAAGTGACATTGTTCATACTGTTAGTCCTTCCTGGTATAAAATACAACTACAGTATATCTTATCCCTTGCACCTTTTTTAAAAAGTATTCTTTTGAGGGCACAGAGAACTGGTAGATTGTGGGCCAAAGACCCCCTGCAGCCAGTTCTCTTTTGAAGGAATAAAGGGAAAGTGGTCAAAGATACAGTATTGACCTTACTTTGAATTATGTGTTAGAAGGAAGTGACATTATTCTACACCAAACACACCCAGCCTCACCTCCTCCTCTTTTTCAGGCCATAGCACCCCATGTATGAATTTACAGGCTAGTAGACTGGAGAAAGAAATGAACGCCTATCACTGTGTATTGTTATAGTTGACTTGAGCACCGTGCCAGTTACTGTGCTAAGCACGTTACGTACGCTGTCTCCTTTACTCCACATAAGAGCCTTGTGAGTTATAAGTACCGTTATTGTCCTCATCTTACAGATGAGGAAACTGACTTACAGAGATTAATAATCTGTTCAGACACCCAGGTAGTGAGCAAAGAAGTAAGATTCAAACCCCAGGTTGGTATGACTCAGAAGCCTACCTGGTTCATCACTACCTTATGCACTAGATGTCTGTTTTCTGTTAGACTACTATCTTGTTATACAGTTCTTCAGCTGAGGCCTTTGAAGGAAGGCCACTTCTTTTTGGGTGTAGGGAGCCTCTTCTGGAGAGGACATCATGGAGTCAGTCATCAGGGAAGAGATAGGGTCTCAGAAGGGGAAAAAGTTGTTTAAAAAGTAGGTCTGAAAGTAGATATCAGGTAAACAGAAAAGGAGATTTTGCATCTTCTTATATATCCTTCTCTAAATCTAGTTATTGAGAGTTGTCTAGAAGGGTACTTCTGAATGCTGGAAGCTAACCAAACACACACACACACACACACACACACACACACACACACACACACACACACACACACACACACACACACACAAAATGGGGGCTTCTCCAAAAAAGACAGAACAGAGGTTAAGAAAGAGGAACCCAAGCAGTCAATGTAAGCTAATAATGAGGGAAATATATGTAATAAGCAAAATTATAGCAGGAGTCTTGTATGCTTATTTCCCAGGGTTTTTCCCCTTATTTTTTAGTGAGATTTCTTTTCCTGTTATAGCATATACAACAGTAAGAATGGCAGTTCCATAACACTTGTGCTTCCCTTCCTCAGTCATTGCCCTTAGCCAGGTAAACCATTCAATTCACAGCATCCTTTTCTGGAGCCCCAGCATAGCCTCAACATCTGTCTTACCCAGGTCTGATGTTAAGGTTGTAACAGCATCTCATTCCCCTGCTCCCAGTTATGGCAGATATAATCAGTGGGAAATCAGAGATTTTCCTTTTGATTCTAAACTTTGGAAGTCTCTTATTTCATTAAAGAAAGTATCATTTCCTTTTGTACAAGTGGCAACTGCTACTGGCTTCGGTGGCTGCCAACCTGTCAATGCCTTCATCTCCCAGCAGTCCATCAGTGTAATAAAGATCTCCATCTTAGGAAGGAAATTCTGGGAAGGAAGGAGATGGGACTTTATGGGTGTGGGGTGGAATAAGGAAGGCAAGGAGGGTTGTCATACCTATAGAGGAACATCAAAACCGAACCTCAGCTCGGTCACTTTTGTTTACAGCAATGTGAGTCTAACTGCTAGATTTTAAGCTTTTTGAGGGCAGGGCCTCCAATTTTAGTAAGTGTTGTTGAATAACATAGATTGAATAAAGCTGATTGGAGTGAATAACAATGTGGCCACGTCTTCTCTTCCATAGTCTTACAGCCACCACGGAATGCGGAGCCACTTGAGCACAATGAAATATAGTTTCCTCTTTCAAAAGTATTACTTTTTCAAGGTCATAATGGTATACTAATTACTGTTTTAATTAACACAGATGTGTCTGAAGCAGTCCAAAAAAACAAGTATGCCAGATTGCAACTTTAACACAGAGATAAAAGTTGTGATTCTAAATAATTAATCCTTCTTGATGATAGGTTATCCAGTCCTTTAGAATCAAAAATTTTTCCCCATCACAATTCTTCGTCTTCCTATTCCATCTTGTGCTGAAGAATATAGGATCTTTACTTCCCCCATAAGGACATCAGCATAAGAAGTCCCTGAAAGATGACCCAGTTTTCTCTGTTTGCCCCTGGCCTCCTTAACAGACCCAAAATGTGTAAACCACCACCAGTACCACCAAATTACCCTAGCTTTTTCCATCACATGTAAGCAGTGCTTTGGTTTCCTGGGAAAGGGAAGCGGGGGGAAATGTCTACCTTAATTTATATTGAATTGGAGGCAAAGGTGGAAAAGCAGTGGTTGAAAACTGCCCTCTCCTGCAGTACCCTGCTTTTTCAGACCTTCATGCCTGTGCACATAATCTTTCTGGAATACTCTTCTCTCCCTTCAAGTCCACCTGAGAAACTGTGATTGATCCTTGAGAAGTAACCTGCTCCGTGAAGCCTTTCCCACACTGCTCTCCTGCCCAAGCAAAGTCAGTCTCTTTTATTCCCATAAAATCTTGACAGTCCTCTCTGATAGTGTTTGTCACATTGTATGGAATTATTTATTTACAAATCTACTTCTCCCAGCAGACTGAACTCCTTCAGAGCAAAGATTTTGTTCCATTCGTTTACCCTAGCACCTCACACAGAGTAGCTATTAAGTGAACGCTATCGTATTGAGTTGAGTCTTTATGAAACTTACAATATCTTTCTAAGGTAAGTTAGGATGAGATCAGGAGAGAGAGTACAGAACGTGGTATGGAGTAAATTCCAAGATATGCTTCAGCCGACACAGTGGTGTTGTCATTCTAATGTACAAATTATAAGCAAAGCCACATGGGCTTCAAAGGATGCACAGAAGAAAACCTGTGTGTGGAAATGTTTCAGTAAGGCAGAGAAAGGGGAGGAAACCTTCACCCTGGGCGAGTCCTGTTTCATGCTCTGCTAGAATTATTGGTCCTTCTTAACCTCTTTAGTAAACATGTGGTTTTCATAATATACCTATCAGTCAGGATTCAAACAGGGAAAAACAGGGCTTCCCTGGTGGCGCAGTGGTTGAGAGTCCGCCTGCCGATGCAGGGGACACAGGTTTGTGCCCCGGTCCGGGAGGATCCCACATGCCGCGGAGCGGCTGGGCCCGTGAGCCATGGCCGCTGGGCCTGCGCGTCTGGAGCCTGTGCTCCGCAACGGGAGAGGCCACAACAGTGAGAGGCCCGCGTACCGCAAAAAAAAGAAAAAAAAAAAGAAAAACAGGGGAAAACAAACACTGTGGCACTGATGGAGCAGGGAATTTATTTTAGGAATTAGACCTTGTACAATCTTGGGTGAAGATGGGAAAATAGGTCCAAGGGGGAGAGTTGGAAGTTCAGGAGAAAAATCATTAATGGGCCCTCCTGAAATAATGGCATGGATGGACAAGTTTGAGCCTGCAGGGAAAGCTAAAAGCTAGAGACATCCAGCTGCTGGGGTGGGACCCTGAAAGGATGTGGGGTGAGAGGGGGGACTTGTGTAATGGTAAAGAAGCAATGGAAGACTGTTGCCTCTGCACAGCTCCTGCTCTGTACGTGTGTTGCCAAGCACTTGGTGGTAGGCTTGGGGTCATTGGTCAACAGGGCTTGTAGTTCTAGACACAGAGCAGGAAAGAACAAGGAGAAACTAAAACCCAGCGGTATTTCTACATCTTTTTCTCACACCTCTAATCACAACAACCTTCAGAAAGTCATGGCTGCTACTTCACTTCCACCTTCTAAATCTCATATAGATTTCTGTTTTGCTCAATTCTAGCCCACAACCGTACAGGGAAATGAGTTCTGGGAAACTTAATTCTTATTTAGCCCAATAGACACAGTACAAAACCACAACAATATGCCTCTAAATTTTGTAAATTGAATTTAGCTTCCATTTTAGAAGCAGTACTCACTTGAACAGGAAAAAGCAGAGCTAAGAAACATGTATGACTTTATAATTTTTTACAAAGCATTCTTAGGTATTGCCTGGTAACATAGCTTACTAGCACACATTTCAGAAAGAGAAACTGTTAGTTGTAAATGCTAACTATAAAAAACTGTAAGGTGATTATATAAACATTTCTTCATCTTTTGATGGTCAGACATAGCATTTAAGTAGGGTTTTTAAACAATCGTCTCTTTAGATCTTCTGAAAAAATGTCTAAGGGGAAAAAGGAAGTAACATTTATGGTGCACTGTGCCAAGAATTTCTTGTGTCTTATTTCATTTAACTCATATACCAAACCTGTGAGGCTCCTAAGAGTGAAGTAACTCAATATCAAGTGCATGTGAAAAGGTTGAAAATTCATCCCACAATTCAGAGTAACTTATATCTCTAAGTTATCTTTTCCTCTTGACTTAGTTTGTTATTTACTCCTACTTTTTTTAACTTCTTATTGAAGAAGAGATAACATATTATATATTAAAGTACATAAAGTGAACTAATCTTAGGTGTACAACTCAATGAACTTTTGTGCATCTACATATATAATCATTTAATCACCATCCAGATAAAAATATCAAACTTTTCCAGTACCCCTTGATTGATTTTCCTTGGGCCATTTGTACTTCCCAGGTAAACTGCCTTATGTATTTATATTTTTCATTATATGGATGATGTAATTCTTGGAACAATGGTAGGGGGAAGCGAACAATAGCAGTAAAGTGAAAATGTTGAATAATGTGCCTCATAACTGCTTTGAATTACATCTACTTATGTCACTTTCTCATTCTGCTTTTACCCTAAAACAGGTAATCAGATCCTGTCCCTTGGGAGCCTCTCAAAAGATCAGATTTATCCAGTGAAACTCAAGGGCATCTCCATCTGCTATTCAGCTCTCAAATCTGCCTTGTGTGGAAATTATGTCAGCTTTGGCGTCTTCAAGTTGTATGGGGACAACCATTTTGACAATGTACTCCAGGCCTTTGTCAAAATGCTGCTGTCAGTGTCCCACAGTGACTTGCTAGTAAGCAATCATGCGTCATGGGAGTCTTTGTATGAAACGTGAAGTAACACCACCACAGGGTTGTAATTGTTATAATGAAGCCCAAGGAGTTAGAATAGCACCAGATCATTTTATGTTTTAGGACAGCTTCTTGATTTAACTTACAGGATTTGAATAACTATAGTGGCTGTATTTATATAATTAAATGTGCAGTTTTGAAAACTGCAGCTACCATCTTCTGATAAATTGGTCATCTCAGGTGTTCCAGGTTCTGTGTCTAGAGAAAATGTAATTAGCAATTTCAACTAATTGCTTACAACTATACTCATAATTCAGAGAAGGTCTGTGTTTCCTGGAGCAGAAAATGCAGAATGACTATAGGATCTTCTCCTTCCTTCCTTTCTACTCTGTGTACTCCCCTTGCTGTTTGGCCTTGCTTTCCATTAAAATTCAGGTGTGGTGGACAGAGTGCTAAACTGGAAGTTGAGCAGCCTGGTATGTAGTCTCAACTCTGCCACTTGCTGGTCATTTACCTTGAATAAATCACCTTCTCTATTTCTCCAGGCTTCAATTTCCTCACCTTTAAAATGAGTAAATTAAACAAAGTGATCTCTAGGTCGCTTTTCTACGGTACCGTCTAGTCTCTGTGATTTATGTCAGTTGCTTTCAAACTTTGAGGCCCATCAGACTCACCTGGGGTGCTTGTTGGAATTCAAATTTCCAGGCTCCTCCACTGAACTGAGCCTGAGTCATTATCAGATTTTAAAAAAATATCTCAGCCTGATTACACAAAAGCTAATATATGCCCAATGTGGTTGCAATAATTACTTCAGTAACACAGCCAAATTCATGCTCAGGCTTAGTTTAGGCTTTCCCACCTGCTCCCAGCCCAAGGTTACAAGTAAGATCTGGGGGCCTTCATTAGTCAGCCTGTATGAGAAATGCTCCTTTGACATTCTAATGTACTAGAGGTACCCTCTTCCACCTTTCTAAGCTAGTCTTCATAAAACCACATCTCGGGAATTCTCTGGCAGTCCAGTGGTTAGACTCTGCAATTTCACTGCCAGGGACCCAGGTTCAATCCCTGGTCGGGGAACTGAGATCCCACAAGCTGTGCGGCATGGCCAAAAAAAACTAAAAACAAAAAAACCACATCTCAAGCCAAAGTTGTCAAGCCTCTTTGAAGTAGAATGGAATGTTCATTGAAGGCTGCCTGTACAACAGAAATTACAAAGTGGAAACTTGAGTCAGATCAGCCATGTGTTACAGCCTCCTCATTGAGGGAACTCTTCACTACAGTTGAGGCCCACCAAAAAAACCTGATATGGTTCCAGGAATTTCTCTATTCTTTTTTCTAGTAGACAAGCAAACCTCTAACTCAGTAGTCTCAAAATTGAGGGTGCATAGGACTCCCTTAGTGTACATTTTTTAAATGCACATTTCAGGACCTCATTCCAGAGGTTTTCATTTTGTAAGTCTGAATTGGAAATCAGAAAACTGCATCTTTAACAAGCACTCCATGTGATTCTTATGGAAATAGTCAATCTCACTTTAATAAATATCAATATGGTTTATTTCTCTTATAAGTGTTGTGCTTCTTTGATACTGGTTTGGGTTTCATTTGAGGTTTTTCAGGTATCTTTCTCATGCACTTATCCTTTGCCTGTTGTATATGGTAAATATTAAGCCATTTACCGAGTTATGATTTAATTAGATGGGTTGGCATTGTGTAAATATAGCAGACTATGATGCCAAATGCTATTATAACAGCAAATTTCTTTGTGTTAAAAAAAAAAGGTTGCCTAGCCACTATTAAGCACTGTTCAGTGTTACAATATTCCAGCCCAGAAAAATCATTCAGTCTTCTATACTGCAGCGATTTTAGTTGCACTTAAGTGTTAACCACATAAGGCAAAATTGAAATTACTTACTAGGGTATGCTGTAGCTTCAAATTAGGATTTCTTGAGATCAAGAGATTTTTATTAGAACCCCTTTAAATACTGAATTGAGAATCATTATGTCATTTGTTCCATGTATTTATACTTAGGTTTATTTTATGTATTTATGTGTAAGGTCACAATTTCTAATATTATAAATGGCAGTTTTCACTGAACTGTGACATGTCTTTTGCTTCCCTGTGGCTTGACATTTAGTATTTCTGTTATAGCAATATCGGAAACTGAGCCAGTCTTATTATCCACTCCTGGAATGTCTCACCCAGGACCACTTGAGCTTCATCACCAACTTAGAGCCTCCTGTACTCCTATATGTTCTCACATCTATCTCAGAGGGACTCAGTACTCTTGGTAAGTATCATGGAGAACATTGTTTTCAGAGGAAAGACTTGATTGTGGTCTCTTAATGTATGTGCTTTTGAGATGATCATCCTACAAAGGGGGAAAGCTTATTTACCCAAACTGAAAGATTATTTTATAACTATTACCTACAAGAGAGAAAATGCCCTTTTTCATATTTTGATATAGTTTTTTTAATCAGCTTGAAGTATAATTTACAGTAAATCAGTAAATTTACAGTAAAAATTACTGATTTTAAGTGAGCATTTCAATGAGTCCTTACAAACATATATACACAGTCATGAACCACCACCGCCAAGATACAGAACATCTTCATCACCGCACAAAGCTCCCTCCTGACCCCTTCTAATCAATCCCTTTCCCCTAGTCCCAGCCCCAAGGAACCACTATCTACTTTCTCTCACTGTAGTTTGCCTTTTCCAGAATTTCATATAAGTGAAATCATATAACCCGTAGTCCTTTTTGTCTGATTTCTTTCGTTTAGCATAATGCCTTTGAGATTTATCCACGTTTTGTGAAACAGTTAGTTTTTATCTTTCTATTGCTGAGTATTATTCTATGGTATGGATTACCATGTTTGTTAATATGTTCACCAACCGATAACATTTGGGTTGTTTCCATTATTTGGTTGTTTTGAATAATGCTACTATGAACATTCATGTACAAGTCTTTCTGTGGACAGATATTTCTCTTGAGTAAATACCAGAATGGAATTTCTGGGTTGTATGCTAAGTGTATATTTCACATTATTAAAAACTGCCATGGGCTTCCCTGGTGGCGCAGTGGTTGAGAGTCTGCCTGCTGATGCAGGGGACGCGGGTTCGTGCCCCGGTCCGGGAAGATCCCACATGCCACTGAGCAGCTGGGCCCATGAGCCATGGCCGCTGAGCCTTCGTGTCCGGAGCCTGTGCTCTGCAACGGGAGAGGCCACAACGGTGAGAGGCCCGCGTACCGCAAAAAAAAAACAACAAAAAAAACCCTGCCAAACTCATGGACATATATACACTACCAAACGTAAAATAGATAGCTAGTAGGAAGCAGCCACATAGCACAGGGAGATCAGCTCGGTGCTTTGTGACCACCTAGAGGGGTGGGATAGGGAGGGTGGGAGGGAGACGCAAGAGGGAGGAGATATGGGGATATATGTATATGTATAGCTGATTCACTTTGTTATACAGCAGAAACTAATGCACCATTGTAAAGCAATTATACTCCAATAAAGATGTTAAAAAAAAAACAAACTGCCCAACTGTTTCCCAAAGTGATTGTACCATTTCACTCCCCCAAGCAATGTATGAGGACTCCAGTTGCCCTGTATCTTCCCTAACACTTGCTATTATCAGTCTTTTTAATCTTAGCCATCCTCGTGGGTGTGAAGTGGAATCTCCTTGAGTTTTCAGTTTGCATTTCACTAATGAATGATGATTTGAGCATCTTTTCTTGCTTATTTGCCATTCATCTATCTTCTTGGTAAAATATTTATTCAAATCTTCAACCCAATTTCTTTAACTGGGTTGTTTTTTCTTGGAAGAGTTGTTATATATTCTGGATACAAATCTTTTATCAGGTCTATGTTTTGCACGTATTTTTTCAGCCTTGGCTTGTCTTTTTTATTTTCTTAACAGTATCTTCTGAAGAATAAAAGGTTTCAGTTTTGAGGAAGTCCAATTCTTTTTTCCTCTTACAGTTCATGTCTTTTTGGTCCTATCCTAAGAAATCTTTCCTTATTAACCCAAGGCCATAAAAGCTTTTTTCTATGTTTTCTTCTAAAAGTTTTACAGTTTTAGCTCTTATGGTTAAGTCTATGATCCATTTCAATTTAATTTTTGTATGTAGTATTATGAGGTAAAAGCTGGGATTCCTTTTTTAACATGTGGATATTCAGTTGTTCTAGCGTCTTTTGTTGAAGAATATCCTTTATTTGTTAGACTACTTTGTGCCATTTCTATACTGTCCTAATTTTATAGTAAGTCTTAAAATCAGTATAGCCCTCTGATTTTGTTTTTCCCTTTTTAAATTGTCTTGGCTGTTCTGGGTCCTTTGCCTTTTTTATAAATTTAGAGTCAACTTGTCAGTTTCTCATTAGAAAAAAAAAATGAGCAGGGGAATTATTATTGGGTTACATTGAATCTCTAGCCCAGTTTGGGGAAAACTGACATCTTAGCAATATTGAGTGTTCAATTCCCAGCAATGTCATATCTTTCCATTTATTTAGATCTTCTTTACCTTTTCTCAACAGCATTTTTGAAGTTTTGAATATATAAATCTTGTCCATATGTTGTTGTATTTATAACTGTTTTCTGTTTTTATGCTGTTGTAAATGGCATTGAGTTCAATTTCTATTGTTTTTGCTACCATGTAGAATTGCAATTGATTTCTTTGTATGCTGACCATGTATCCTGTAACTTTGCTAAACTGACTTATTAATTCTGGTGGCCTTTTGTAGACTTCTTAAGATTTTCTGCATAGATGTGTCTGCAAATAAAGATAGTTTTACCTCTTCCTTTCCAATCTGTATGGCTTTTTTTTGGCCGCACGGCATGCAGAACTTCCTCAACCAGGGATCGTACCCGTGCTCCCTGCATTCGAAGTGTGGAGTCTTAACCACTGGACAACGAGGGAAGTCCCTATATGGCTTTTTTTATTTTTCTTACCCTATCACACTGGCTAGAACCTACAGTACAACATTGAATGGAAGTGATGGTAGCGAGCATTCTTTCCTTGTCTCCAGTGTTGTGGAGCAAACATTCATTCTTTTCCACCATTCCGTATAATATTAGCTCTAAGTTTTCTGTAGAGGCTCTTTATCTTGTTAAGGAAATTCTCTTCTTTTGTAGTTTTCTGAGAGTATTATCATGAATGGGTGTTGAATTTTATCAAATTCTTCTTCTACATATACTGAGGTAATCATATGGTTTTCCTTTTTTGGTCTGTTAATACATTACATGATATTAATCACCACATTGATGGATATTTGAATGTTAAAACAACTTTGCAGGGCTTCCCTGGTGGCACAGTGGTTGAGAGTGCACCTGCCGATGCAGGGGACACGGGTTCGTGCCCCGGTCTGGGAGGATCCCACATGCCGCGGAGCGGCTGGGCCCGTGAGCCATGGCCGCTGAGCTTGCGCGTCCAGAGCCTGTGCTCTGCAACGGGAGAGGCCACAGCAGTGAGAGGCCCGCGTACCACAAAATAAAAAAACAACAACAACTTTGCATTCCACACTTGGTTACGGTGTATTGTCCTTCTTATATATTGCTAGATTCAACTTTCTCTAATTTTGGTACAGATTTTTACATCTGTGTTCATGACAGCTATCGATGTATTCTTCTATGGTTCTTCTTTTATAGTTTTCTGTTCTTCTCATATCTTTGCCTTGTTTTAGTGTTGGTCTAGGGCCCTCATGAAATGAGTTGGGAAATGTTCCCTCCTCTCTTATTTTCTTAAAGAGTTTGTGTAGAATTGTTATCAGTTCTTCTTGAAATGTTTGATAGAATTCCCTAGTGAAACCACTAGGCCTAGATTTTTTCTTTGTTAGAAGGTTTTTAACTATAAATTAAATTTCTTTAGTGGATATAGGACTATTCCAGTCTCCTATTACATCTTTCTTTTTTAAATTTATTTATTTATTTGTTTGTTTGTTTGCGCTGGATCTTAGTTGCGGCAGGCAGCCTCCTTAGTTGTGGCTCGCCTGCTCCTTAGTTGCGGCTCGTGTGCTCCTTAGTTGTGGCTCACGGGCTCCTTAGTTCTGACTTGCCAGCTCCTTAGTTGTGGGCATGTGTACTCTTAGTTGCGGCATGCATGTGAGATCTGGTTCCCTGACCAGGGATCGAACCCAGCCCCTGCATTGGGAGTGCGGAGTCTTAACCACTGCACCACCAGGGAAGTCCCTCCTATTACATCTTGAGTAACATTTGATAGTTTGTGTCTCTAAAGGAAATTGTCCATTTCATCTAAAGTTCATCTGACATTACTGACATAAAATTGTTCATAATATCCTCTTGTTATACAATTTGATTTCTGTAGGATCTATAGTAGTGTTCCCTCTTTCATCCCTGACATTGGCAATTTGTGTCTTTTTTTATCATTCTGGCTTCAGGTTTATCAGTTTTATGCAGAGAACCAGCTTTCAGTTTTCATTGATTTCTCTATTATTTTTCCGTATTCTTATTTCATCGACTTAAGGTATGATCTTCATAACTTCCTTGCTTCAGTTTATTTGCTTTTCCTCTTCTAGTTTTTTCAGGCAGAAGCTTAGGTTGTGGATCTTAGACCTTTCTTCTTTTCTAATGTACACATTTAATGCTTTTATCTAAGCACTACTGTGGCTATAACTGATAAAATTTTTATATATTTGGGGGCTTTTTTTAAGATTTAATTTTATTTATTTTTGGCTGCGTTGGGTCTTCGTTGCTGCACACGGGCTTTCTCTTTGTGGCGAGCGGGGGCTACTCTTCGTTGTGGTGCGCGGGCTTCTCATTGCAGTGGCTTCCTTTGTTGTGGAGCACGGGCTCTAGGCACGCGGGCTTCAGTAGTTGTGGCTCGCGGGCTCTAGAGCACAGGCTCAGTAGTTCTGGCACATGGGCTTAGTTGCTCCACAGCATGTGGGATCTTCCTGGACCAGGGATCAAACCCGTGTCCCCTGCATTGGCAGGCGGATTCTTACCCACTGTGCCACTGGGTAAGTCCTGGGGACTTTTTCTATTCAGTTTTAAAATATTTTCTTATTGCCTTAGTGATTTCTTCTTTTACCAATGAGTTATTACTTAGAAGCACATTGTTTAATTTCTGATCTTTCTGTTATTGATTCTAGTTTAATTCCATCGTAATCATATCAGTGGTGGTTATAACTTTTGTATTTATTGAATCTTTTTTATGGTCCAAAATATGGTGAATGCTCCATGGACACTTGAAATGAATGTATATTCCATTGTTGTTGGGAAGAATGTTCTCTAAGTGTCAGGTCTAATTGCTTGATAATGTTCACATTTTATATATTTTTACTGTTTTTTTGTCTGTTTGTTTTCTACTTGTCCTATGAATTATCAAGAGAAAAGTGCTGAAGCCTCTAACTATAATTATAGATTTGTCCGTTTCTCCTTTTAATTCTATCAGTCTGTGTATAAATTATTTTGAAGCTCTGTTATCAAGTAAATATATATTTAGGATTGTTATGTCCCCTTGATTAATTTACCCCTTTATCCTTGTGAAGTGATGCTCTTTATTTCTGGTAATATTCTTTCCTCTGAAATCTACTTTGTCTGATATTACTTGCCTCTCCAGCATTCTTTTGATTAGAATTAGCCTCTTTTTCCATCATTTCACTTTTATTCTTTCTGTGTCTTTATATTTAAAGTTGGTTTCTTGAAGACAGCAGGTATTTTCTATTGCTGTTTTAACAAATTCGTACAAACTTGGTGACTTAAAACAATGTAAATTTACTGTCATATAGTTCTTTAGATCATAAATCTGACATGGGTCTCACCAGACTAAAATCAAGGTGTCAGCGGAGCCATTTTTCTTTCTAGGAGCAAATCTATTTCCTTTCCTCCTCCAGCCTCTAGAGATCACCTACATCCCTTGGCTCATGGCTTCTGTCCTCCATCTTCAAAGCTAGCAACATTGAATATCTCTGACGATTCTTCCGTAGATACATGTCCCATTGATTCTGATGTCTTCTGCCTCTCTCTTTCACTTTTAAGGACCCTTGGAATTACCTTGGACCTACCCAGATAATCAAGGATGATCTTCCTACTTTGGGTTCAACTGATTAGCAACCTTAATCCATCTGCAACCATAGTTACTCTTTCCTGTGTAACCTAACACATTCACAGGTTCTGGGGATTAGGATATGGACATATTTGCCTAACATACAGCATATAGTTGAGTCATATTTTTATATCAAATCTGACTGTCTCTGCCTTCTAAATAGTGTTTCAGCCATTTACATTTAATACAACTACCAGTATATTTGAGTTTAAATTTATAATATTGCTGTTTGTTTTTTCTTTATCCTTTCTGGGCTTTGTTTCTTTTTCCTGCCTTCTTTTGGTTTGGATTAATTAAATGTTTTTCTAAGGAGTTCATTTTATATCCCCTGTGGGTTTATTAGTCATACTTTTAGTTTTTAGTGGTACTCTAAGGTTTACAGTCTACATCATCAAATAATATAATCATAGTTTGCATTCAAATAATTACAGTCTACCTCTCTCCATCTCCATTCCTTCTGGAACTCCAGTGACACATATGTTACGTATATCTGTTATATTGTTGAAAGACTGGAGAGAACTCCTCTGCAGATCTCCAGAGCTCTCTTCTTATATAGTTCCCACTCTCTGATACTCTGTCCCACAAGTTCTAGCTGCCTCAGCCTCCCCAAATTCAACTCAGTGAGGCCACTTGGCTTTGCTTGGGTTCCCCTTTCCTGGCCAGTAGCCTGGAAACTGCTTTGTGCAGTAAGCTTGAGCAGTTGGGTAGGTATTACCTCCTTTGTTTCCCTCCTCTCTGGTTTCATAGTCCTATACTGCTTCTTGTGCAACAATTGAAAACCGTTGTTTCATATATTTTGTCCTGTTTTCTAGTTGTTTATGGCAGAAGGAAAAATTCTCATAGCAGTTAATCCTTCATGGACAGAAACCGAAGTCTTTTATTATTACAGTTTGTGTTGACATTCTTTTATCTCGTATTATAGTAATACTTGAAGATTTTGAATTAGTTGCAGATGGCTGTGTTGTTCTCAACATGTGATCTTAGGCCTGAAATCTGCATTTTAACAAGTCTCCAAAGGAATCTTGACAAAGTGGCATAATGCAGGGAATACTGAACTTGACTTTAAGTCCCAGTGCTGCCTCTTATGAGTGTATGACCATGGACACGGACTCTGTGCCTGATGCTGCCATAGGTGTTTTCATATATGTACTTCACTCATTTCATTCTCAGAACCACTCTTCATACCAAAACTGGGTTAAATATGCTAATAGCACTGTTTGTCCTTATTTCCTACTTGCTTGTAGGCTTCCTACTTGACAGGAACAGTGTGTCTTAATCACGAATTTTTTTCCCAGTGCCTAGCATGTGGTAAGTGCTCAATAAGTATATATTGAATGAATTAATTAGGTAATATTATTCTCACTATACAGATGAGTAAGCTGCTGCCCAGAGAGGTGAAACAACTTGCCTAAGGTCATACAACTAATAAGTGCCTGATCTAGGAGTCTTTTTAACTCTAAAACCCATTCCTCTTCACCTCATCACCCTGCTGGATCCATCTGATAAAGGTCACAATTTGGCAGGTGAATTGTGCCCTGTGTCTTCAAGAAAGAGGATTATTTAGACTGTTGAACGTAACCACTTGGGTTTCTCCTTTCCCAACAATGAAAGATTTGCAAAGAGGCATTAATTGGGTTACAGGCAGGCTTCAGTTCTACTATAGCCTCAGTGGGAAAAATGAGAGGGAGGTATAGAAAAGTTGAACCAATGATAGATAATATGCTTAACATGATATTAAATTTTTTTTTTTTTTTTTTTTTTGCGGTATGCGGGCCTCTCACTGTTGTGGTCTCTCCCACTGAGGAGCACAGGCTCCAGACGCGCAGGCTCAGTGGCCATGGCTCACGGGCCCAGCCGCTCCACGGCATGTGGGATCTTCCCAGACCGGGGCATGAACCCGCGTCCCCTGCATAAGCAGGCAGACTCTCAACCACTGCGCCACCAGGGAAGCCCTAAATTGTTTTAGTTAATCATTCACTAACATTTTTAGTTTCAGGCCAGCTATAATTTGTGAAAAGAAACAGTGATTGTATTTATATATTATATTTTCCATGTTTTTAATCACCCACCACCACCACCACCACCTACCCCCATACTCTTACACACAGAGATCAAGCACGGGGCTTACAAAAAGCTGCTCCTAGTAATGACTCTCGACTCATTCATTTAGTAAACATCAGCTGTGCACATGCTATGTACCAGGTTCCATTCTAGACCTTGAGAGTACTGTAGAGAACAAGATAGATAAGGTCTCTGCTCATGTGAAGTTTATATTCTAGTGAGGAGAGATAACAGTAAACACACACACACACACACACACACACACACAAGAAAATGTCAAGTCATGATAAGTGCTAAACAAAGACTTAAAATAGGATAATGAAGAAGGAATGATTGTATGGCTTTTTTAGAAGTGATCAGGGAAGGCCTCTGAAGATGAGCCCTGGCAGGAATGGGGGTGCCTTCCAGGAAAGCAAAGGATGGCACAGAAGACAAGACAAGGGAAGGTGGGGGCAAGCTAAAAGTTGAACCAACTGGAAACCACCAGAAATTTCCCCATCAAGTTCATTATTAATAAAATTTTCATTATTAATAAAGGGTGTATGTTATTGTCATGAACACATTCTTGAATTGGATGGAGTAAATATTATAAATGTAATATAGAAATAAAACATTCAGGAAATACGTAGAAACTTAGAGACCTTGTTCATTAGTTTCTCCCACCAAAAACATGCTAAAGAGAGAAGAAAGCTATGGATTGGCTAAATAGTATGACAGGCTTGGTGTTTCAGGAATTGAAATAGCCAGGAAAACAAATGGGAAGTGAAAAGGGGGAAACCTACTAGTGTTGGGCACTGTGTTACAATCTTTATACACTTTCTCTCTTTAATCTTTAATTTCTCAAAACAAAGTAGGTGGTATTAAGCACATTTTACAGAAGTGGGAATTGAATCTTCATATAGTCAAACATCTAGAAGATACAGATTCAGCCCTAAACTGCTGCACCACCCAAATAGGCCTTTTGTTTCTGAAATTGCCTTTCACTGTATTTTTCCAAGACCTTCATCCTCCCCTCTGCTATGGTGAGAAATTTTGAGTCAAAGCCAAATGTAATTTCAACCCCATTATCATTCTTCTGACTCTCAGTTAAGCGACTCTTTCCTATACAGTTAACTTTACAGAACAGCTTTCTATGATGGGTCTTAGTGAACAAGAGGGCTATTAATGATGCATATGCTTCCCATGGAGACTAGTTGCAGAAGAAAAGGGGCATTTGGTTGTTTCAGTGCCAAACAGTAAGTTGCTAGAGAGGACAGAGTGCCTGTTGGGCTTAAAAAATCTGTCCAAAATTGTCTACATCATGGATGATAAACACCCAAGAGCTAGGACAAAATATGAAAATTCATAACTTGTGCCCATTCTTTTATTTCAGGAGAGTTTCATTGTTTGAATCTCACCCAATAGGTTGAGCTGCAAATAGAGAAAACTAAAAATAATACATAGTCCTCATCACTGTTCATTCTGTTTTTGATCAAATGGCCCATGATCCTTATGATTCCACACTTCTCAATCTACCCTGAAATAACATTTATCCTCTTCAAAGCCCCCAACAATAAATCAGCCATAATGAAAGCTCTTCTTCTTGCTTTTACTGCAAGGATATATGCTCCAACCTTCATGTCTAAAGTGTTTACCTGGCTTTTTCATAGCTGACTCAGTAGATTGGAACCTTTTAATGCAACCTTCATGGCATGTGGTCACCAAATCTATGTGAAGTCTTTATAATTTTTATATGATTGATAGCATATTGCTCTTCACTGGTGAGGGGAACCATATTTATTTCCTGCTTGCTTCCTTTTGTACATGTTAAGTGACTTAATCCATTTACTTTCATGATTGGGACTTCAAAGGTAGAAATGTGAAGGAAAAGAGAAAAGCAAACAGGTTCAACAAGTCTGTGCCTGATTCTTAGGCCTAAATGTTTTCTACTACATTATATACTACCTCCCAGGGTTATAAAACCAAAGCTTCCTTTTCTGCAAAGTAACCCAGTTAGTGGGGAGAGATAATCAATCAGTCAATCAATCAACTGCCATAGCTTTAGAAGGAAATAAAAGCTCCTTTCTCAAAAGCCTATAGCTCCACAGTTTCCCAAAACTATTGTCCATGCCCATCATTTAGACCTTCATTCAACCCCTCATGATCCTGTGTCAGCTACCATTATCGTCTATTTTAAATGCATACTTCTATTTTTCAAAACCTGTCCCCAAACCTACCTCTATTTACTATGTCATTCCTCTCTACAACAATGTATGTGAGAGTTTTTAAATTGTAGTGTTATATCAATTCTAGTATTATTACTAAACAAAACTCAAGACTTTAAAAAAAAAACGTTCTCAGATTAGCTTTGCCTACCCATTCTTTAATTAAATCAACTAATATTTCACCTCTAATCTATGACAAGCACACATATGTCTCAGAACCTTAGAGATGAGTAAAATGAATAAGAAAGTAACTATTGCCTTAGGAAGTTTATAATCTGCTTCCCAGCCCTACTCTCCCAATCTCCTTCTTTTCTGAATCTACTAAATTTGCTGTTTTTTGAGTGCCCATCGCGTTTTTGTTTGTCTTGTTGTTTCTGTTATTAATCATAAACTCTCCAGAATTGTGTCCGTATGTTACCATTAGCCAAAATATCTGGGCACTGTCATGCTCTGAATCAAAACCATGAACTTTGGATAAGCTAATTATCTCTGAGCTTCATTTTTCTCCTTTGAAAAATGCAAACAACAGTACCTACTGTATATAGAAGCGGTTATTAGAGGTATATGAAATGATATTTAGTGTACAGAGGAATCATGTCACTTACTTGCTAAAAAAAAAAAAAACCTTCAATAACACCTCTGTTGGCTTTCAAATTACATGTAAATGTCTCGACCTACTACTCTGTGCCCTCACGGAAGATCCCAAACTCTTTTGTCAGCCTTCTCTCTTATGACTCCTCTACACAGTCTTTTACTCACACCAGAAGGTCCTGCTCCCCTTTTTTCACTATGAGGGAAAATTAGTAGTAGCTACCATATTTTTTTCCTTCCAGTTTTATTGAGACACAATCGACACTATACAATTTAAGGTGTACAACATAATGATTTGACTTACATACATCCCGAAATGATTACCGCAGTAAGTTTAGTGAAAATCCATCACCGCATATAGGTACAAAATAAAAGAAAAAGAAAAAAATTTTTTTCCTTGTGATGAGTATTCTTAGAATTTACTCTCTTAGCTTTCAGACATAATATACAGCAGTGTTAGTGTATTAATCCTGTTGTACATTACGCTCCTAGTACTTATTTATCTTATAACGAGAGCTTTATACCTTTTGACCACCTTCATCCAGTTCCCCCTCCTGCTAACCCCTGCCTCTGATAACCACAAATATGATCTCTTCTTCTGTGAGTTTGTTCATTTGTTTGTTTGTTTGTTTGTTTGTTTTTGCGGTACGCGGGCCTCTCGCTGTTGTGGCCTCTCCCGCTGCGGAGCACAGGCTCCGGACGCGCAGGCTCAGTGGCCATGGCTCACGGGCCCAGCCGCTCCACGGCACGTGGGATCCTCCCGGACCGGGGCACGAACCCGTGTCCCCTGCATCGGCAGGTGGACTGTCAACCACTGCGCCACCAGGGAAGCCCTGTTTGTTTGTTTTTAAAGTATAATTGACCTACAACACTATGTTAGTCCCTGGTGCCCAACATAGTCATTCAATATCTCTATACATTAGATAATGATAAAATACCGTGGTAAGTCTAGTTACCATCTGTCACCATACTAAGATATTATTATTGGCTATATTCCCCACACTGTACAGTTCGTCCCCATGACTCATTTATTTTGTAACTGGAAGTTTGTACCTCTTCATCTCCCTCACCTATTTCTCTCATCTCCCCCCACGCCCCACTCCCCTCCTCTGGCAACCACCTGTTTGTTCTCTGTATCTATGACTGTTTCTCTTTTGTTATGTTTGTTCATTTGTTTTTTTCTTTAGATTTCATGTATAAGTGAAATCATATGGTATTTGGCTTTCTCTATGTGACTTATTTCACTTAGCATAATACCCTCTAGGTCAGTTATTTTTACTGTGAGAATTTCTAGTTATTTTTCTCCTCATTCAACTCTGCAGCATATTTTATAAATGATGAGAAAGGTTAATTGGCTCCTTCACAGTAACAACACAGCAAATAACTGGAAAAGATGGAATTTGAAACCAGAGCTGTCTGGCTCCAAAATCCACACCTTTTCACCCTACTATGTACATTGTGCAAAATGTGAAAAATGTCCTTCCTTATGTTTAACTGGAATAAGTTTTCCAAGCCCATCTCAGGTGCTACCTCCTTCACCAAACTGTCCTTGATCCTCAGCCAAATACAATATCTCCCTCAAATTTCTCACAACGGTGTGTCACTCATTTTTGCACAGCACGGTGCTAGTGACTTACGTACTAAATCATGAGCTCTTTGACACCAGGGTGAGTGTTTCCCCGAAGCAAAGTACTTTGCACCAAGTTTACACCCTGTTTCCCCTGAAGCAGAGCAGTTTGCACCAAGTAGATATTTAATAAAGTCACTTCAATCGAACAGAGGGTCATTAAGGTCATATATGGAAAATTCTGTCCAATGCAATCCAGGAATCATTTACTTACTAACATGTCTCTATTCCAGGTCCTGTAGTAGACATTGGGTTTAAAGAGATAAAAGCAAGGCAAAAATCCCTGCCCTCAAGGAGTTTACAGTTTGATTAAAGTACTTTGAAACCAGAAATTTGTTTTTTTTTTAAATTTAGGCATTATAGTAAGATGAAACAAACACTTTAGTAATACAAATGAATTCTCATTTGTTGTTCACACAGATACAGTTGTCTCCTCCAGCTGCTGTACCAGTTTAGACTACATCGTCACCTACCTCTTCAAGCACATAGCAAAAGAGGGCAGGAAGCCACTTCGATGCAGAGAGGCTGCCCAGGCTGGTCAGAGACTATTACATTTTATGCAGCAAAATCCAGAGGTCCTGCAGCAGGTAATTGGTGGTTGCTTATCTAGCTTAAGAGAGAAGAGTTTTCCAAAAGCCAATCTGGTCTCTGAATATCCCTTAGAGCAACTGGTCTTGCCAAGACTCTTTACTGGGTCTTCTCTAGGAGTATTTTTCCTGTAAGGAGGATAGTACACTGGCCTCAGGATTACCCACCCTCCAGAAATCTCTAAGTCATTCATCTCACATCACTGAAGCTAGAATTCAAAAAGAGGATAGCTCTTCCAGAGACAAGAGAAATAAAAGTGAAATCTGGAACTAGAAACAGTCAACCTCTGATTTCTTTCCCAGAGCCTCTAATAACGTCATCTTAGGTTGGCCTTGTGAATACTCTGGTATGTTGGGAAACTACCATTTTCTGGGCTCCTAGTCTGTGCCAGGCAACTTGCTGGGAACTTTCCCTTCATCGTATCATTTGCCCCATTTTAAGATGAGAAATCAAGGTTCAGATAGGTCATATTCCCAAGAACGTTTAAATAATAAGTAATAAAGCCATGATTTGTTTATTTTCAAATGTTTTCTGACTAGCTAATATGAATTAGGTCCAAGTTTAATATTTTTTAAAAACTCACTTCTGCAAATCACAGTAACAGCATGCATAAAATTAAATAATATATGCCAGAAATGTTTCAAAGAGAATAATGCCATTTTACTATGGGGATAGCATCACTATGATATATTCCAGTTCTACTAAATTTGGAAAGTGATATCTTTATACTGCTTCCAGTTGTCTTATTTTGCCAAATTATCTCCATAATAGTCTGTGGTTTGCAAATATAAACACTTTAACCTGGTCATTAGCCAGCAAATAAGTCACCTGCAATCAGCAAAAAAATGTCAGTCTGAGTAAATAAATGATGAAAATGAATAAGACAGCCATGGAAGAGGTTTTCTTCCTAGCTGTCATTTTTTTTGCTAATATTTAAATGACATTATGTAAACTTTACTTGTGGTGATGTTTCAGTTAACGAGTCATTTTCCTGGCAGGGAGGTGTGTGATTAAGATTTTGTGTAAATAAGCAAAGGGCTCTGGGCCTATAACTATTTGGTATGACCCTGGAATTGTTACAACATGTTGGTGATTAAACAGGAGGAAGGTAACTCACATTTATTGAGGACTTCCTATGTACAAGGTGCGAGAGCCACTAAGACCCATGAGACATAATTTCTCTCCTTAAATAAGTGTGTCCTGCCAGGTGGGAAGGAGAAACAAGTAACTAATTATGTGATAATTGGATTAACATAGTGATGACAGGAGGAGAGGACTTGCAGAGACATCTCCTCATTTAGACCCCACAACAACCCTGCAATGTGGATATAACCATCCCCATTTTTCAAATGAATAAATTGAAGCACAGAGGGATCAACTGGAAAGTGGAATGTGAACCAAGGTCTATTTGGCTCAAAAGCCCAAGTCCTTACCACTTACTTACACCATTGATTCTCAGGAGACTAGTTGCTGGATAAGATCTCAGATTCACCTGGAATGCCTTTTCAGAATAACACATTCTATCAAGATTTGGATGCACTGCCACTGGTACCTTGGAGTGTGGCGTAGCCCTCAGGTGTTTTGCAACAGGAAGACAGAACCACAGAGTTAGAGCATGTAGGCAGTGGAGAAAATAAATAATGGCCATGGATTGGCCAGCAATCAGACCCAGCCCTCACCCCACCGTGGCAAGTGACAGGTCTGCCACCTGCCCGTGCTCAACCATGATCACAATATTGTCCCATAAACTTTGGCAGGAACTTTTAAGTGGGTGGAAAATTTTAGCAAAAATCAGTAGGCTATGGTCCTAGACAAATACCATCCGACTGTGCAGAACAAGTAATGTGGTTGTGCAGAAAACATTCAAGTTTGTCTTTACTCAGAATTACCATGTGTTTGTTGGTTTAAGTAATTTCTATGTGTTAATAGTACTTGGTAATCCTTTACTTTATAGCATATGACTAAGTAGTGATATATCTTTATTAACATTGGAATACATTCTATTTATTTGGAATGTAGGCTTTCAGATAGCATTTTAAATATTAATGACCGGTCTCTGGTAGTCAGCATAAATATGATTTGCATTAGCACTAGGTTATATCATCTTGAGTGCCTCTGATCTCAGTGATTGGGTATAGTAGTATCTGACATCATCTCCTTAGGTCACTGACAACTTTGACCTCTATTCTTATGCACAGTTTCTGTCGTCTCAAAAGCTCTTTTGAATTGATTTGAAATTTTGACTCTTCCCTTTATGAGGCAGTAAAATTGATAATTATTCAGATGGGAACTGAGCACTGAGTGAAAAATCAATTCCACCCGCTCTCTGCCGCGTATAAAATTACTTCTGAGTCGGCTGGACTGAACGGATGGCCAGAGTAAAAGCAGCAGGCAGGAGTAGTGGGAAGAATTAGCTGGACACAGCTAATAGCCTGAAGGGATAGACTTGGAAAAGAGGGAGTGGGCCAGTTGGGGCTTATTATGAGCAAGGATGGGTCCCATTGATCATCTGTTTGCATCAGCTTTCCAAGACATTATAAATCAACCCTGAAGAGCAGCAGAATCCAAGATTCAGCCTCTTTCCAGAGGGAATTTATATTAGATTATTCTCATTTTCACACTCAGATGAAAAGTGAGCCATTGATTATTCATTGGTTGCCCATCAAATGCTGTTTTTATAGATGATTTGCCTATCAGAGAAGATAATGAACAAGGTTGCTGCTTCATAACTCAAGGTTTCAGTTTTCAAGGCATCTGTGTCAGTTAAGTAATGCCTAACCCTATTAAAAGGAATGGGTTACAAATTGCTTAACAGTGCTGAAAAACTAGACCCTAATGACTAATTGTGCTTGGAGTTTAGAGAGGGTTTGTCAGCTCTTTAAACTAAACTGATGCAATGATACTGCAATTATTTACTAGTTTGACCTGTTCTCCCCCCCACCCCAACCTGGACCTATATCGCTGGAAGCATAGTTGCATGAAGAGTGTCAATTCTAAGTTGCAAAAGTTATCTCCTCAAGCTTCCACAGCAAATGAAGCATGAACCCACATAAAGGGTCTTCTGACATTCTTATAGGCCCTTCCTATAAGACATTTTAAGTGCCTCTCACCTGAAAATGTGTTTATTATGACCTGCTATGTGGCTTTAGATCTTCAGTGTTTTTAAAAACATTCTCCAAATAAGCCATCTTCCATATTTTGCAAACAAATCTAAATTTGCAAAGCATTAAATTTAATCCATTTGAATATCTGTTATAATTAAGTGAATCTATTTTAAGTAAGAATTATTGTCTAACCAGCATTGCTTTAACTGGGAAAAACCCAGTTTACGTACATTAAGCAAAAAAAAAAAAAGTTCCCATGTTTTTATGTCATTAGAGAGATAAACTAAAGTTTTAAGAACAGGCTAATAGTAACAGTGATTAGGCATGGATCTGCTACAGTAATTTGGAAGATACAATTTCTACGTGAAACGTTTTTTTTATCCATGGTTATGTTAAGTGTTTGTATCTATAACTCAAAGGTCAGCATTCATTTAGTTATACCACAGAATGAAAGAAGGATCTACCCAAATTAGGTAGATGAAAGAGCGTGTTTTATAAGAGTAGAAGGGCATTTCAAAGATGGGACTCGGGCTTCCCTGGTGGCGCAGTGGTTGAGAGTCCACCTGCCGATGCAGGAGACACGGGTTCGTGCCCCAGTCCAGGAAGATCCCACATACCGCGGAACGGGTGGGCCCGTGAGGCATGGCCGCTGAGTCTGCGTGTCCGGAGCCTGTGCTTCGCCACGGGAGATGCCACAACAGTGAGAGGCCCACGTACCGCAAAAAAACAAACAAACAAACAAAAGATGGGACTCATTCTCTTTCAGATTATAAGAATAGGACACTGAGGCTGAATGCTTCTCTAAATCATAACTTCTATTAAAACTACCTGCTCTAGGGCTTCCCTGGTGGCGCAGTGGTTGAGAGTCCGCCTGCCGATGCAGGGGACACAGGTTCGTGCCCCGGTCCGGGAAGATCCCACATGCCGCAGAGTGGCTGGGCCTGTGAGCCATGGCCGCTGAGCCTACCTGTCCGGAGCCTGTGTTCCGCAACGGGAGAGGCCACAGCAGTGAGAGGCCCGCTTACCGAAAAAAACAAAAAAACAAAAAACTACCTGCTCTAGAAAGAGTAGCAACTTCCATAGAAGCAGAACAAGAATTATGTGATGGTCAGTATTACTGATTAGATTATGCAATTAACTTATTAACAAGGTATTTTTAGCAATTATGTTCTCTAAAATTTAAATACACTGAATGGAGGAATTAGAACATTTAGGTTTTAATTTATCTTAACCTCTTCTATTTAACTATTTGGCTCAAGTGAGCTGTACTAAAAACCAGAAAAAGTTCTAATTATAATTCTTTCTCTCTCCCTCGCTCTCTCTCCCCCTCCCTCCCACTTTGTGCTAACCTGACATTTAACTACAAATTGTAAAGAGCTGTCAGGAGTTATAAGAATCATACTTCAGTAGGGACGTAAGCTGGAAAGAACATTCACCCTTTTCCTCAATCAGTCAGTCAATCAATGAAAATTGCTTTTGTATAGTGCTCTTCGTGACATGCATCCCAAAGTGAATTACAGCAAAAGGGAAATCGTCTGCTCTTTTTTCATTTCTGTGTTTAGATTGAAAAGATATTGCTCAACATTTTGACATACTGTACAAGACATCTTTCTTACTTAAGATACCATCCCATAGTACTAAGAAGGAGAAAGTGCAGTCACGTATTTAACTGATGTTCAGATTTTGGCCTATAGAACCTCAGCAAGACTCTCATGGTGGGAAACACTTTAGCAGATGAGATATATTCATGTCTCTTATGCTCTTAAAAAAATTAACCAGACTTTCTAATGTTATTATAGACATCTCTAGTGAACCCTACATAGAAGGTATGCTCATGGCCCACTAGCTCAGTCTGGTTAATTTGCAGCTATTCTCAAAAGAATGGCAGTAGATTGATGTCAAAACCACATGCTGAAGGAACATTCACAGCTGGATCAGAGGACAACATGGATTTAAAGGGAAGCCAGGGATAGGGCATTAGACATGGCGAGTAAAAAATAAGAACAATAGAATTGTTTTTTGCACGTGCTGCTGCAGTCTTATTAGTCTTCTTCGCAGCAACATATGTATGTACTTTGTATTTATTTCTAGGAAAACCATAATACTGGCAAAATATTGCAGACACTAGCTTAAGCTTTTTCATATGCATTTAACCTGATTTAATCACCACAGTATCTCTGTGAAGCTGTAGTATTATGAGTACCATTTTACAGATATGGAAACAAAGACATAAAAAGATTAAGTAGGGGCTTCCCTGGTGGCGCAGTGGTTGAGAGTCCGCCTGCCGATGCAGGGGACACGGGTTCATGCCCCGGTCCGGGAAGATCCCACATGCCACAGAGCGGCTGGGCCCGTGAGCCATGGCTGCTGGGCCTGCGCATCCAGAGCCTGTGCTCCGCAACGGGAGAGGCCACAACAGTGAGATGCCTGCGTACCGCAAAAAAAAAAAAAAGATTAAGTAACTTTCCCAAGTTACTAGTGGTCAATAAGATCATGTAGTCCATAAGCGGAAAGACTAAAATTTTACCTTGATGTGTTTAGCTCCAGCGTTCACGTGCTTAACCACAAAGCTATAATTTGTTGGTGGCTGCTAATTTGAAGTAGTATGTATGTTTTGAGCACTTACAATGAGGCAAGTTGAGCTTCCAATAAGTCCCACTGGGGCCATCCTTAAGGTAGAATGATTTAGAGCAGTCATCCTATACCCCAACTTTGTGCTGCAGCCGGAATGAAACAGATGGGCAGTGACCCAAAGAGGCAATGGGCAAGGGAGAGGGAGGTTGCTTTGCCAGCTGGTATAGAAAAGCCCTGTGGCTCCCACCATCCCTGACAGAGCTGACAGAGCTTCCTCTCTCTTATTCTACACCTATACCCAATCATTAATTCTGTAGCCAGACATCGAAGGTATAAAATTTAGCAGGATATGTATCCTTGAGAAGGTCAGAGTCTAATAGTATAACCGTCTCATGATGTTCCTTTGTGACTATCCTTTAATTCCTCTGAGGTAGCTCTTGAGGTTTACTCTAACCTGATTTTTCTAGGATAGAATCAATATGGCAGCTGTGAAATGAAGTTGGGGAAGCAACAAGTGCTTTGCATCCATCCCGCATACCCTGCACGTCTCTAGGCTTTGTCCTGACTCTCACCACTGATTCATCAGTGTTGAATGTCATTTTTCACCTCTTTCTGATTGTAAACAGCTTCTCTTTTTTAAAAGAGGCTTCTACTACTGAGTACCATTAGCTCTACTGAAGGTCCTTCTTAAGGGCCTCTCACGTGGGCAAGTCTGAAACTGACTCCTTTGAGCATCCCTCTCCTTCTCCTTTAATTCTGTAAGGTACCACAGACTAAGGTGCCTATAGAGCCAAGTAGGAAACTTGACTGAGGTAAACAGGAATGACAAACTGTTCAGTATACAGCCCTATCTAAAAGGGGCAGCTTCCAAAGGGCTCCAGCTAATTGTTGCCCTGTAAGGTGGTAAGACCCAGTGTTGCCAGATATATTGAGATTTCCCCCCGGAGAGAAGCCAGAAATCCAGTTTTGTAAATGTTGGTGACTGATTGAAAATTTAAAATAAAAATACTCTGCAGGTCAGCACTGTATGTCTGGTTATCAGTTTCCCACCTCTGTATTCTGTACTCTTAGAGAATTTCAGAACTCAGATCTCTTAATGCATGATCCCTTGCATTTCTCATAGCCATTCCATGTGGCCTTGCAACAGTGATATTTTTATTTGTCTCTGATGTTTTGATAATTCTTAAAGCACACTTTTTTAATTTGTTGTTTTAAGAGGATGCCATTATTTTGCTTTTACATATAATCTATACTTAGGTCTTTAATGAAACTTAAAGAGGGCATTTTATCACATTTGGGTTGCGTCTTTGCATACAGAAGGGGTGCGGTAAACAGGCAATGAAACTCAGTTAACATCTCCCAAACATTTTTTTTTTAATTTTCAAAATAACAAGGTTTGTTTGAGGCAGAAATAAAGCTCACTTTGGTCAAGTGTGTGTTTCTGTGTGTGAGATCTAATTACTAAGGATCAAATCAGAGTATCTAAGAGGACCAGGGCTGCACAAAAGTATCTAGTTAATAGCCAGGTAACAAAAGTCCAAAAGGGAGTAAAACTCTTAAGAACAATCAATGTGTGACCACTACCCCTAAAGATCAGCTTAGAAAGTTAAAATATATAATTTTAAAAATGGAAAAACACTAATTTTTAATTAAAATGGCTTTTATCTGGGATATAATAAAATCATTTGTCCATCTTTAGAAGGATGATTCTTATCCAAATCCTTTGTTATATTCCATATCTTTGCCATTTTGATTTCATTTTTGTTATAGAGATATTTGTTGAATGACTGTTTCAACTGTAACCAATAAATGGTATTTTAAAACAAAACCCTTTTAGAAAGAAACCTATTCTTGATTTATAAATCATCAAATTAGTGTTATAACCCTATCACCTATCTTTACACAGTAACTTTTTTTCCCCAAAGGTCACCTCCATCTTGATACTTGTCCCAGCACCTAGCAGAGCCTGAAACCTTGTGATGGTCAATGAATGTCTGCAAAACAAACCAAAAAAATTAATTTTTAAAAGTGCAATCTACAGGTAGTGACTTTAGGTATCAAATCTAACATGGTCATAGACTAATACATAATAAAATAAATGATAATGCCAAGATAAGATTATATCATCATATACTATATAATAACCCTGCTGAAATTCCATAAGAAAATTTTATTCTAAACATGGATGAAGAAAGAAATAAGTACTTCAAAAATTGTTTCAAATGGTTAACAGAACAGAGAAGAGAAGGTTTGTGGTGGGGTGGTTTTTTTTTTGTCTGTTTGTTTGTTTGTTTGTTTTTTCCATAGGGACATGTGTTTTTCTACCTCTAAGCACAGTTTAAAGATGTAATCCATTGATAGCGTAACTTGCCTTATTAATTGAAAGGGATGGAATCCACCAGATGTAGCCCAAACCAGCAGAGAGTTAGGTGACTAAGCAACAGCAAAGACACCATATTGAGTGAGCCAGATTTTAGTCTCCAAGTCATTTATTTCAACCGGTGACAATACATTTAAACTCCTGTGCCTCAGCAGTGATTGATGGTTTAATATCATATATAATTTTTTTAATGAAGGAAAACCATTTAAATATGTTACCATTTGCACTGGTATTCTCCTACGTACATAACTGCATTTAATCATTATGGGGATTGTTTTTATACTTGTGTAATTTGTATCCAAGAAATAACTGTCAAAACCATCTCATGCTGTTGCTGGAAATGGTACAGTGTGCTTCATACTTGAATAGATTCATTCTTCCCTGCACATAATTAAGAGTGTTGGAGCTTTCACTGCTACCACATAGGAATTCCATGTTTACATTTCTGAGAATGAAGAATTAGCCACAATTTGCTTTTTCAGGCTCCCATTTTCTGGGGCTGTGATATTTAAGTACCTTAGTTCTGTACCGGTATATGATTTGAAGAGTTTGATTTTAAGACTTTTAATATTAAAATACATAATAAAATTTTATTATCTAATTATAAGAGGGTTTATTTAGCCTCTTATTAAAGTCGCTAAATCAGGCCTGGATTAACATCATAATGGCACAGTTTGACATGGAATACTCAAAAGCCAAGTTCGAGGGAAGGGATGGGTTTTGTTGTTGTTGTTTTGGGGGTTTTCTCCTATACCCACCCCTCACACAAAATAACAAGGATGAAATGCATGTATGGAAACAAACAAGGAGCAATTTGGGACGCTGGAGAAAGAGTGGAGGTGTCAGCCTAGGATGGTACCCTTAGGCGAGGCAGCTGGTATATGTAGCCTTTTGTTTATCTGCTACTGGTTTATGTAGCCTTTAGGCCGGCACCAGAAACAATCACTCCTACAGGGTCAGCTGCTGGTCAGAAGCAAAATAAGAAAAGATTTTGCGTTCAAATGCACAGCCATAATTTCTGTACAGCTGGCACCTGCTGCTGGTGCACAGCATGAAGGTGAAAGGTCAAAGAGGCAGTTGTTCAAAACTCAAGAATGGCTTAAAGGGACTTGTAGATTAATCTGCTTTATTAACTTCTGTATATTAGATAACTATTGCTATGAATGACAGTACATCTTTTTGAATACGTCGCATCTCTTTCTCTTTTAAATTAGCTTTTGAGTAATGAATATTAAATAGAAAGCATTTCAGGGGTAATTAAATGAAAACAGAATGATGTCATTTTACAATTATATTTGTGTGTTTATAGAATAGGGGAATTATAATGTTTTCTAAGGAGCTAAAAAAAAAAAGAGCCGGCTTCATAAAGAAGAATTTGAAATAAATAAGTTAGATGTCCATTAGCCTTTGTGTTTAAACTAAAAAATATGATGTAGTTTGCGACTTAACATAGAGTCATTGGGTGCCAGTGGCTTGATTTGGCATTCCCAGGGGCTCCAAGTGTTTTCTTTATGAATTAAAGTGACTGCAGTCCATCATTGTTCTTTTATCTACAGTTTAGCACAGTCAGTTTTGCTATTACTCTGCAGCAAATGTTCTCAGAATAGCAAAGGAGTAGTAAAAAACAATAGCCATACCTTTTCCTTCATACTCATGTAAAGCAGATAAAGAGCACTTCATAAGGAAAAAACGCACGGTTTTACACAGGTTTAGCCCAATGATAATTAGGCGTGCTTTATAACAGTCTCTCACCCGGTATGGCAAATGGCAAACAAGATGGTTTTTAGCCTCTTCATTAATAGTGATTGGCACAGTTAGCTATCATTATAAATTAAGGGTAAAAAGAGTTCACTTACATGCGTTCTTTTTTAAAGCTTCTGCAAGGAAAATTTCTAATCCATAGATAAAATACTGACACCAACTCTGGGAACGTGTTTAACAATCTGTCTTCTAAAAGGACGATTTTTTTTCTGCTGACTCTCAGTGATTTTTGTTTTTGCTCTTTAAAGAATTCTCAGAAAAAGCATAGCAGATGACATCTGCCTTTTTCATGCTAACACAGCATAGGTAGAAGCATTTATCCATATTTCACAAATGGAAGGCATTTGGGATTTCATTTGCACTCCCAAGTTTTAACACAAGTTCAGTCTTTCTACTCTGAGCAGTGTTTCTGTGACATGTGAAGATGACACCTGAGATCATCTTCCTGTGTCACATCCAAGCCAGCCCAGGGCTCACCAGAAGGATCCTAAACTTGCATGGGTGTCACAAAGGAGCAAACTACTTTGACCAGAAAAGATTGGGTTAGGAGTATTTCCACACCCTTACACTCCAAAGTGGAAGAACCTTTACACCTCCTTCTTAAAGATCTAGACTTTTCCTCCCTCCTGTAACAGAAGCCTTGTTTACTGTAGGGTTGCTAGGACCTAAGAAGTCACTATAAAATGGCGATCTCAGGTTCAAACAGAATTTTGATGATGAATGGTAATGATGAAAAAGAAGTAGAAATAATTATTATATGCTAGGCTTGTGTGCTCAGTGCTTTATATATATGTACACAGACGTATATTCCAGTGTGTGTGTGTACATATATATATATTTCTATTTAAGTCTCACTACTCTGTGGGGCAGATATTTTTATCTCCATTTTATGATCAAAATACTGTAATTGCAGCTCTAATAAGATAGTAACTCACCCAATACCATACAGCTAATAAGTAGCAGAACCCATGCTCTTAACCAAAATACAGTACAACTTTTAAATGGGCTAGAAACAGGATTGAGAGGGATGGAGGATAAGCAAGGGGAGACACATACCATTCATTCATTCATAAATCCTTGATTGAGCCAGGGGCCCCTTTCTTTGAGAACTGATTGGACAAGAGGTAAACACTTGACCTAAGCTGGCTTTTCTTCCCTGGATTTAGAAACTAGCATTTAAAAGATACTGGTCAGCCTCATCTGAATTGAAGACTTGAAAAATCAAGAGCCACGGGGCAGCCATTCCCTGCCATATGCTCAGAGAAGTAGCCAGTCTGCAACGAGAGAAAAGAGCAGCAGACGTGCTAAAAGGATCTCGAGAGCCCAGGCAGGCCCACAGAGAGAGACTGAGAAGGATCCCACCACCGTTCTTGTCCCTGGTTCTAAGCCCTTGAGAGGCCTGACCATGCTGCCTAGTGTAGGGATCCTGATGTCACCCCTTTTAGGCCTAAGTTTTGTCTGTGATAGTTGCTGTCCTCATAGCCAAAGGATTCTTCACTCAGGGAAGTTGTGAGGACAAAGTGAACCAATGAGTATAGACTCACCTAGCCGAGAGAAGGTATTCAATAAATGTGTAAAAGTAACCTTCACTTTGAAAAACAGTATGCAGCTACCACTTTTTAATGTCCCTGTCCTTGTCCATGTCCCTGCTGTTCATAATTATAAATGTGAGAAAAGTATCCTGTCCAGGAAATCGCAGGCCCAAGACTTCATTTCACAAGACGATTTGATTTTGCCATGACTTCAGCCAGATTACTTATGTCTACCTGGTCCCATCCATGTGTTCTGCCTTTCTTAGAGTTCTTTCTGTGACAAGCATTCTTAATACCACACTCACTCACTGGACTGGATGGGGCATGGTGTGATTTTATTCTTGGGCCCAAACTGACTTTTTCTCACTTATTCTTCCGCATACTCCAGGCATTGCCTTGCCGTGGCAAGAATGAAGATAAACGCCATAGCTCTTCCCATTTGTATAATGTCTTCATGCCTTAGGTCTCTTCTGACTCTCACAACAACCCTGATGGGTAGACAGGGCCAATGTGGATATTGTTTTAACTTGAGAGTATGGGAACATCAACACATTTAATCCCACAGTACCTGTATGGGTAAAGTACGCAGAGGTTCAGAGGGGCGAAATAACTTGCCCAAAGACACAGAGCCACTAAATAGCAGTGCCTAGACTCTAACTAAGGCTTTCTTGTCTCTAGATTTTACCGTACCAAGGCTTCCCAGGGCCTTACCCTCCCCTTCCTTCCTGGCATTTCTTCTTATCCGTTCATCCCTATTCAAGGGAGACAGCAAGATAAATGACAGGGTTCCCCTGCCTTCATTTCTCTTAGGGGCACTGTGGATGGTATAAGAAGCTCTTTGAGTTTCTTGAAAGAATGGCACAGGATAAAGTGAGGGTTGGTTTAATGATGGCATGATTTATTCATTTCGCAGTTATTACTGATTTTTCACATAGTACTTGAAGGGTAAATTATGTGAAGTTTTCCCGAAGTATATTAATGTACCGGAGATGTGACTTCCACCTTCATATTCATTTGTCTTGACCCTTGGAAATTTTAACTAGCAGTAGCCATTCGTGCAGCTGTGAGCTTATATAGTGTGTTAAGGAAGACTTCTTATTTGGTTGCAGTCTCATCACTACTTGAAGAACAAGGTAAAGGTTCCCTCATCCTCTGACCTTTCGTGAGTTAATGCTGCTTTGTATGCTTTGCAACCCAGAAGAACTCTTGCGTGTTGATTCTGTATCCCTTGTCGTGCTTAGGAAAATACAGACGTAAATGCTTTCAGACGGATGAAATTCTATCCTCCTTTCATAGTTGTTTAATTGCAACTTCTCTATCTGTGGAGGACTTTGTACTTTACAACAATCAGAGCTGACAGATTTTACAGTCAACATACCTGGTTTTGACATCCAGTTATGCTACTTCCTGTGTCCTTGGAATAGTTACCTCACCTCTTTGAGGATAGCAGCCCTTCAACAGGTGGAGTTCTTTACCTTACTTGAACTGGCCCCTGGGATCAGGTGGCTGAACTACTCCCTCCTGTGGTCTCATGCCCAGACTCCCCAAGACTAGCCAAGACCTACATGTCTCCCATTCCATCCCTCCCTCAGCCGGTTACCCCATAACTTGGAACATCGGTATCATGGAAAAGAGAAACATTCAAGTGCATGTTTAGTTGAGGTCATGTGAACATAGAATGCTAAGAAGGAGCAATGGGAAGCTCAAGGCCTGAAGAGAAATCTCTTAGGCCCCAAAGAGACCCACCAGAAAGAAAACACTAAGCAAGAGCTCTGTGTTAATCCCCATCCTTAATGTGGAGTCTCATTTTAGATGGAACAAAGAAGTTCCACTCAGGGAACTAAAAGCGTCAATTAGAGTTAAGTGCATTTAGGGATGATTTCTCTGAGACCCTTAAGATTGGAAGGAAACAACTTGATGGGTGCGCAGTAAGAGATTAATAAATACTTAGGCTGCATGAGCTCTTTTAGGCCACAGGGACCACATTTTATTCAATTCTATACCACAGTGCCTGACACATAGTAGGAGTTCAGTAATTCTTTGAGCAAAGAATAAGTCTAAGAAATGAAGAGGGAGGGAGAAAAGAAGGAAGGAGAAGTCCCTAGCACAGTACCTGACACATAGTAGGTACTCATCACAGATGTGTTGCGTGTGTGCATCTAGCACGTAAGAGTTGAAATTAGAATATTATTGACTTGAAATGTGTGCAGGTGAAACAAGTAGATAACAAGAGGGCTTTAGAGCTTCTCTAGCGGCCTGGCCTGTTTTGGAATCTGTACTTTAAGGGAGAAGTTCCACCCTCAGCAAATGATGGCCTCTTCTTATCCCACAGAAGGAGCAAGCCCTCCCTCCCCAACCCCATCTTTCTCCTGAGCCCCCTGCATTACTGAGAGGCTGGAAACAAATTGACAGAAACCTGGAGAAAAGTAACTCAAGTGATTTAGGAGAATGGAAGGGCTGGCTTATGGGGCAGATTAAAGAAGCTAAATATGTATAGCCTGCCTAAGTGACAACTAAATGGGGCATTTGATAAGTCTATAAATACTTGGAAGATGTAAACGCCAAGGAGGAAAGGGAATTACTTAGCATGGCACAATGGAGTATTGGTGTAATGGGATAATATTAAGAAAGGGACAATGAAGGTTGAACATCAATAAAAAGCTTCCTGACAAAGAGAACTATTCCTGACAGGGGACACTATTAAGTTACGTGCTGTGGGCCAAGGGAAGTAATGGCAGTGCCATTTCTCAGGGTACTGGCAACAGAGCCAGCAAGACAGGGCCCGAGATATGACCTGACTGAGGCACAGGAGCCAAGCAAGAAACCTGCGTCTGCGGCCTCCGAATCCTAGAAACAGGAAAAAAGGTGCATCTTCTTGGGAGAACTCAGATGGCTCAGCCTCCTAAAGGGTCAGACCCTGTGGAGAATGGTTATACCAGTCGTTCGCCCTTCCACGCCACTGCCCAAAAGAAGTCATCCAACTAAAATGGTACCCCATTTCCTCCAAGATAAAGCCCACATTCTCTAGCACGCAGTAGTAGGCCCTTCACAAGACGGGGCCTCTGCCTACCTAATCAGCCTCCTCTGCCACCACCGCTCCCCACGCACCCTCTCAGGTCCCACAGAGCTGCTCGTCATTCCCCAGACACTTCTCCAAACCTTGGCAGCTGCTTGCTCCTTTTCCTACCCTACTACCTACCTGTCAGACTTTGCTTGTTCTCTGCAACAGATCCAGGGGTCACCTGTGAAGCCTTCCCTGCCTGTCCCCCACCCCTAGACAGAGTTAGTCAGCCTCTTGGGGTCTCTCACAGCCTCCTGTGCAGGCTTCTGTTTGTGGCACTTGCTAGAGTGTGTTGTCATGTAAACAGTGTACTGCCTCCCCTACTTGAGTTCTTTGAAGGCTGGGACTGTGCCTCATTCATTGGTATGTCCTCAGGGTCTAACACAGAGCCTGGCAGTAAAGTCTGAATAAATCAAGGAACGAGGTTCTGTTCCCAGCACCTTCAGTCACTACCATTCCTTAGGCTCCCTATGTAATTATTAGGGTGAAAGAGCTTCCAAATCTCAGTAACATCTTTGAATCATCTCCCCAACTGCTTGGCCAGCACTCTCTATGCCATTTAGACAACTATAAATAAAAACGCTCAAATCTGAAAGGCAGCGTGCCATCCTCTGTGGTTTAAACGTTAAACTCGAGACTGATCTTAATGGAAAGTGCTTCTGAGGGCCGAGTGAATTTTCCAAAAAATATTTTTTTCTCCTCACACAAAATCCTTCGAACATGATGAGTAAAGTAATCCTCCTCTGTTGGTTATGAAGATTTTTAGGTCCATCTAACCAAATCCCTTCGGGAAGTCAGGGAGAATATAGTGACAGATGATAGGCAATGAAACTTTGAACCTCCTACTGTAAGGATAATATGTTTATTATGAAATACAATATTCATTGCACTCTGCTCTGAGGACCGCATGAGATGCCCCCGTGCCATTACGCCTTATGTTGTTCTGTTGTGAAATATGATACTCATTGCAAAATGTTGTGATGACTGTTCAGTAAAGTAGCATGCTGTTTCCCGCTCCCTTCCTTGATTTTGAATGGCCTCAGTTAGAGTTTACTTTATCACTGAATATTTAATATAAACATGTGCTTGTAGTCGTCTCTGTCATGCATGTACGTGTACACTGGGTGGGGTTCATTTCACTGCTCCTTATCCCCCGAGCCTACTGTGGGCCTGCTAGACGGCAGCCGCCCTCCACCACGTGCAGCGCTGCTGGGCTCGCCTCGCATCCAGCCCCTTCTCTCACTGGCAGTCTTGAAGTTGAGGCCATGCTCTTAAAGCTCTGAATTTACCTGTAACTTCAGTATCAGGTTGTCGTTCTTCGACAGATTTCTTTAACTGGGAAGAAGATGGGATACGCGGTCAAGGATTCTGACCATTTCTCTCTGCCTCTGCTACCACAGCCTTGCGGAGGCCCTCATCGTTTCTCCTCTGGACTTGTGCAGTAGTATCTAAACATGTTGCCTTGCCTCTAGTACCTACCCGTCATTGCCGTTCTGCAGATTCCCGTAAGTTTTGTTCCGAATCACAGATCTCATCATTATTCCGAAGTCCTTTGAAGGCTACCCTTTGTGTACTGGCCCGAACTCATTTCTGCATGCAGCCTGACATGACAGACCTTTTATAGCCCGGACTCAGCCCGGTCTTCTCCTCACCCTCAGTTCTACTCCTTTCCACTCAAAAGAAGGTCTCTCTCAAAAGCCTCCTATACAGAGGCTGATTATTCCTCACATATGCCAAGCCCTGTCCCCTGTGCCTTTTCTCATTTTATTTTCTCTTCCTAATGTATCCTTTCCCAGTGACGCTATATGTGTCTTTTAAGAGTCAAGTTAAATATTAGCTACCCTGTGTGGATAGGCTGATTTTTTTAGACAGAAAACGTAGCATATATGCCTTTGTTAGTCTCTCTTGAGCTTACACACGTTTTCTAATTTGGGGACCCCCAGAGGCTAGTGTAGGACATTTGAGGTTCTAGAACCTGATTGTATGGCAGTCATTTGGGCAGTATACCATGAACTAGAAATAACAGTGTCACTTGAAAAAAATGGGAGGAAAATGGCTTTGGAGTTGAAAGCCATTCCTTTACATACAAATTTTCCCAACATTCCTACCTAGAGGAAATTTAGATAATGTTTTTGACAAGGGATGCTTAATTTTTACATCAAATGGAATACTGATCTGTTTGATGTTGGCCAAAGAGTGAGAAAGAGTTTCCCAAATAGTGCTGAGTGGCAAATCCTTTAGCCTCCCAGTGCCCCAGGTTTTCTGGTTTTCTTTTAATGCAGCAAGCCGCTTTATGAGATCTGCAGCCACTTGAAATATGAGTTACTACTCGTAAAAAGTTTCAAGTGGATAATGAAGATTCAAGAATGAGACTCACAGTGTAGTGCAGTCAATTTTGTTGCTACTGCTTTCCAGTACATCTCTGCCATTGAAATGAATTATTTATTGTAATTTATTTCAACCATGGAAAATAAAACTGTTTTCATTGTGATGTGCACTGTAACATTCAGAATAGACACATCACATGCAGTACTCTCAATTAATTAATTCTGAATTTTCATTCCAACTTTATCTTCTTTATTATAAGCTATGAGACTGGCAGGTAATTCTTTCCCCAATAAACTATGATTAAAATGAATGTTTTGAGAACTAGGGGTAATGTTGGTAATGGAGAAAATTGAAACAACAGCAAAACTAGGTTGTGTATTTCCTTAGATTTTACAGTGGATGGAAGGGTTTTTAAATATTCTAGGCAATTTATCACTTGGAGGAAAAGTTTTTCTCCCTTAACTTTTTGTAAGGAGTGGGTGGAAGAGGAGGCTGCTCTTAGTTTAGATGTGGAACCGTGCAATGCTAATATATGGCCAAAGCCAGCTGAGTTAACCAGTCCTGCAGTACCTTTATTGGTAAGAAGTTTTTTTTGCCTTTTTTTTTTTTTTTTAAGCAAACTTAGCATTGTACAAAGGCCAAGAGGCAGGACTCCCAAATGATTTTTCAGAGGAGAATAGGTCACCTGTAATTGATTGCAATCTTGTTTCTTCTAAAAAGAGGCTCACCTCATGCATTTCATTTGATTTTTTTTTTTCATTTAAAGTGCTAAATAGTTGCTTCTGTTATGAGTCTGCAAAGACACTATGAGAACTTAGGAATGTGCTTAATATGTACAGATATTAAAAGATTTAATATAACTTAGGTGGTGGGGCTTAGTCCAGGCAGAAAAATATTTGCTTATTTGTCCATTACTTTCATTTTTCATAACATTCCACTAATATCACGTTGCTAGACAGCAGACAAAGAAACAATTGATTCCTTTTCCCTAAAGATGACCAGTATCTAATTTGAGGAGGATCACATTTCAATATCTGCTATGCACGTAGCCTAAGAACAGCGCTTGATAATGACAGCAACTCGCTCACTTCCACCAGCACTGAAAATCTGGAAGCTTCTCCTCCTTTGGCAGCATTCAGATTCTTCCAGATCGTAGGTCTTCAACCAGGGCATGGGGCTCTGGAGAAATTGCTGTGGAGATGGGTAGAAGGTTTCTCTGCTTTTTCAGGTTCTACTACACTATCGTTTTTGTTTTGTTGTTTTTATTGCCGTTGCTAGGGCCAGCCTTCCTCCTCCTCTCCTAACTGGCCTTCTGAAAAGCCAGTTGCAGGTGCCAGAGGATTCTTGAGGCTCAGAAGCATCTCTCAAGTGTTTGGTGCTTCTGTCGGTTGTTCTCAAAACATCAGCAACTCATTGCATCAAAATCAAAGGCAATCTAGCTTGGTCAGCAGTACGTATAATTGTGTATCCGACCCCCTCTTCTCCTTAAGGGCCCAAGCAGATTAAGGCACCCCATTCCGAAGACACACCCGCTTGGGCACAGCCCTGATCATCCTTGCTTTGTCCTCCTCTCCCCACCTTTGTCTGGATCTAGGTACAGGGACGCTTTGTCTTTGGTCTCTCATCTCTTCTTTGGCCCATCCTTCTTTTATATAAACCAAAGCCTCCTTCTCAGCCCCTCCTTCTACCACCTTGTGGAGAAGACAGACTACTCTTGCCCCCTTCCCATTTTCCATTTCCCTGGTCAACAGGAAGCAAAGTTGCAGTGTAACTAAAAGGTCATTCAGCCCTGAGCAAAGAGGCCAGGATAGAGAGGGAAGAGCTGAAGTTCCCTAAATATGTTAAGGATTTGATCCCCATAGATCAGAGTTCATATCGTCACTTCAGGTTCAGTTTTGTCTTTCTGAATCAGATGGGGAGCAGGAGGGAGGAGTTTGAATTTTTTTCACCTATTTCTTAGACTTTGTGGAATATTTTTTAGTTTTATTAATCAATATGTTCGAAGAACATTAACAATGAAAAGTGCTCACTTTATAGGGAGTATTGTAACTCGAAGAAAATTAGCTTAATTTACTAATGTTTTCTATGATGTTAATTTAAATTGCCATATACTTTTTTTTTTTTTTTTTTTTTTTTTTTGCGGTATGCGGGCCTCTCACTGTTGTGGCCTCTCCCGTTGCGGAGCACAGGCTCCGGATGCGCAGGCCCAGCGGCCATGGCTCACGGGCCCAGCCGCTCCGCGGCATATGGGATCCTCCCAGACCGGGGCACGAACCCGTATCCCCTGCATCGGCAGGCGGACTCCCAACCACTGCGCCACCAGGGAGGCCCTGCCATATACTTTTGGTGGGAGGGAAACCAGTGGTTCAGTGGACCATGTTCCAGAGACAATCTATTAATTATGTCTACTGCTGTTCATCTTGAGAGGCTGAAAATATGTCAACCAAGTTTATAAAAGCTGTAGGTGGGAGGCAAGAAGGTCTGCTGCAAACTCACCAGGAACCTCTGCCCTAGATTCCAACCACAGGGATTTCAGTAGCTGCCCGACTCTTGATCAGGTGGCAGAGTGGCCAAACAGAGGAAACACACACGGGCAGCATAGCTGGGAGGCTCACTGAAGGTGGAAGAGTGAGCCAGGCCCAGAAATGAGCCTTTCCTTTCACACCATGAATCCGCTAGAAGTCTACAGTGGGGGCCAGACACACTGCCGCGACCACCACCGCGGCAGTCCTGGTCCTCACCCTCAGGCAGCCTGAGGGTGGCAGGCAGCAGCCTCCGGACTCAGCGGACCTGTGCACATGTCCTGGTTCCACTTCACATCGTGGTAGCTGATAGCTGTGATGCCTTGAGCAGGTGACTGACCTGCTCAGGACTTCAGATCCTTAGTCTATGAAACGGGGATAATATCTACCTCAGGGTTAGCTGAGAGTTACAGTGTGCCTAACAGAGTGCTGAGCACCCAAGGGCTCTCGGTAAACGTATCTTTTCCTGCTGAGCAGTGAGAAAACTCATCAGGCACAGCTTACTCTTACGTGGACGTGCTTGTCATTAGAAAAGATGGTGCCTCAGCCTTTGGCCTTGGTGACCTGAAAGGCCCTAGAGAGCTCTTCCCGGCAGCTGCTGGCTAGAGAGGCAACAGTGGCTTAGAAGAGTTCTCAGGCTCTGCACACAAAAGCAAGATCCTTGGAAATGAACAATGTATTAATTTACATATTTACCCATTTCAGGTTTTAGCCACAGACTGAGGCCAGAACTTCTTCTGTTTTCTGTACAATCCCCTTTTGGCTCTTTAGCTCTTTATACTTTAGTTGATATTTCACTCATCCTTTCCCATTCATTCATTTTTTCATTTATGTATTCATTCTGTCATCCAGTAGCTATTTCCTGAGCCTCTGATAGGTGCCAGATGCCATACTAAGCACTAGGGATACAGAGAAAAGTCCCCCATGGTCCCAGCCCCGCAGAAGTTTGCAGACCAGTCTCCCGACCCCACCCCATTGCAGTCATCACCCTGTACGCACTCAAGCCACACCTCTCCAGCCATCCTTCTCCGCTCAGCTTCTAGACCCATTGAGCCTCCAGCCTCCTTAGAAAGAGTACATACTCACCGTGTAGCAGTAAAGCATCCAGCACAAACCACATGTTTGCTTATGCTACATAGGCAGAAGATAGAACAGGAAGCCTCTGAAGTGAGAGCATGTAGTTACCACCTTGCTGTAGGGGAGGAGTGACCCAGCACATTTGAGTCGGAAGGTCCACTGTGCTTGGTGCTTGTGCTTTACATGCCATTTTAGGGTAGAAACATAGGAGAGGAGCCCAGGAGCGAACAGAGATCCGTGTAGCACAGCATTGCTTTGTCTTATTTTTCCAGATCAGATATTTGTAGCATAGCTTCATGTTTTATTTAGAAGATTACAAGATTTCAGAACAACAGAAACACTGTCATTCAAAATCCATACTAATACATGTGCCAGACCAAATAGGACTGATTTTTGGACTGTTTTCTATTTTAGGGTTTTTTTGCTTGTTTGTTTGCTTATTGCAACTCCCGATGAGGGTAACTGATAGTGAGAATATAATCTCGTTTATCTGTCCATAAGCAAGACATGAAATGGGGTGCTTCCTGGAGCCAAGAGATTCCACTGGGCCAGATCAGGCAGGGTAGCCATAGTTGGAGTAAAGGAACGCTAATAACAATCTGAGTGCCTGGGGAAGAAGTCAATCCTCACAGCAGCCCTTCAAAGTCGTTGCCATAATCCTTCATTTTATATGTAAAGAAATAAAGGCTCAGAGTAGTAAAACAACTTGCCCGGCATCCCAGGGTACATAAGTGGCAGGGCCAGATTTGGCCTTAGTTCTGACTGGCTCCAACCAACCATGTTGGTTTTGCTTCACTGAGAGAAATTTTCTACAAACTCATGCCAAAGCCCTTTGGGAAGGAGGAAGGAGAACAAGGAAGCACCACCTGGGACAGTGTGGTGTCTGGTTTTCCTCAGTAGACTAAGCCTCCCCTTCCCAGGTGGTCCATTCCCTGGCTGGGCAGAATAACTGCCTAGGATAATACAGTGGGTAATGTGCGTGTTTTTTGGACATAGGCTCTGGAAACTGTAGCCCGGGTTGGGCAAATTTGAAATGGCCATTCCAGCCATGCCTGTAACAGTGCAGGAAGTGAGCAGAGGTTGGGGAAGTAGGGGCCCCACTCATGCAGCATTCCTTATGCTGAACACTGATGGCGCTTTGTGACTCAGTGCAGGCTGGGGTGGGCCACTGCAGAGTTGCCAAGGGCTCTCTCCTTTCAGTCTTGACTTGTTCGCATCGGTAACCACCAGAGATTTCACTTTACCTGCAACAGGATTCTGTACTTAGGCATTTCACCCAGTATTCTTCCATATGGGGGGGACTTTCTCCAAAGGGACTTGCCACACTGATTGAACTGTTTCCCCATATCCTCTAGGAGTATTAGAAATAAGAACTCTGGAAATGAGTTGCCACGTCAATACCCTTTGAACGGATTTGCTCACGAATTTCCATTTCTCCCAAAGAGTAAAAGAGAAAAAAAAAAATCATCCATTTTAGCCAACTTTATTTTTAGAAAAGTATTTTATTCAAACACCCCCTTACTTATTACAGACATAAATACATGCATTCAGACAAATGAATCCACGAGAGAACCGTATAAAGTAATTGGCACATCACTTCAGCATGCTTTGTCAGTTAGTGGAGGACTTTGGTGCCTCTAACTTTAATCTTTTCCATTAAAATATCCATTCTGCCTTCAGATTGTGAAACCCATAATATTTTAGGCTGTCTCCATGGATCTGTTAGTTTTGCTTGTCAGACTAATTTAATTTGTGGCTCTATGACTTTGGGTGGCTTGTTAAATTGTACATGGAAACATGTGATCTGCAAATGATGTTCAACATGCCAGGCTTAAGACCTAGTTTCTCCCCAGAGACACTGGACATACAGTAAATGTGTATTGGCAGATTTCATTTGCAACCAGCCTAACTGTTAGGATGATGATGATGTGTGAAATGGCAGATGTTTAAGCGTATTACTGTTGCTTTTATATACCTTAAATGTTTATAACACTTTTTGAAGCACTTTTTATATCCACCGTCTCATTTGATTCTCTGAGCTTCCTTGTACTGGGTTATCATTTCCCTCTTTATAGCTAATGAAACTGAGACACAGAGAGAAAGGCTCAGTGACTTGCCTGAGAACACAGGGTAAATTGGATTGCAAAAATGCCAGAGGAGGGGCTTCCCTGGTGGCGTAGTGGTTGGGAGTCCGCCTGCCAGTGCAGGGGACATGGGTTCGAGCCCTGGTCCAGGAGGATCCCACATGCCGCGGAGCAGCTGGGCCCGTGTGCCACGGCTGCTGAGCCTGCACTCTAGAGCCCACAAACCACCACTACTGAAGCCCACGTGCCTAGAGCCCATGCTCTGCAGTGGGAGAGGCCACAGCAATGAGAAGCTCACGCACCACAACGAGGAGTGGCCCCTGCTTGCCACAGCTAGAGAGAGCCCGCACTCAGCAACGGGGCCCCAATGCAGCCAAAAATAAATAAATAAATAAAATTTAAAAAAAAAATGCCAGAGGACAAAGCCAAATGTCACCAAAGCCTAGTCAGGGTGGTGTGTGTAGTAGACTTTGCCACATAATTGCCATTTTCCCCTGCCCTCCTTTGAGGAAAGGAGCTCTGAAGCGGTGAAAACAGGAAGGGCTAGACATGGGAGGTAAAGAGTCCAAGAAGCAGAAACTGTAGCATCAGCTCCATATGGATGGCCACAGCTGGCTTCACTGCTCTTTGCCTGGACTGTTGCAGCAGCCTCATCTCTGGTCTCCCTCTTTGACTGTCCCCTGCACAGTACACGTTCCAAATGTCCCCAGAGAGAGCTGTCTTAAGTACACATCTGAGCATGTCTCTCTTTTGCTGCAAACCCATCCTTGGCTCCCACTGCCAGATTCTTCATGGCGGTCTTCCAGCCTACACTGGGGTCTTGCTGCTGGCCCGCCTCCCTTCTGCCACACTGCATCCCTCGCCACTGTAGAACCCACTGTGTTCTTTCCCAACCTCCTTTTTTGCCACTGTCTCTGCTTAGAACACAGTTAGGGTGAACTCCGTAAACGTGACTTTCTCTGTGGAGCCGTCCCTGATCCTCAGGGACCCAGAAGCACCCCTCTTTCCACTGCGTGCCCACAGCAACTTAGCCCAGCCCAGTGGCTGTTACCTCTGTGCTGAGTAGTCTGCCCCAGGGAGTTTTTAGCTCCTCAAGGATGGAGGTTGTGGTAGACGCCTGTGTTCTCTTACCGCCTCCCAGGTGTCTTGCAGAATTGGAACCTAAGCAAATGGATGAGTATGAAATGTAGGAGTGAAGTGAGTAGATACGTGAATTAGTGTATGACGAATGAATGAGAAGACTTTAACAGCCTGAGCCAGCAGGAAACGTGACTTCCAGCAGTACCTGGCACGTGCCCCATTTCTCCCTCTTGTCTGAGAGGAGTCGTGGAGAGATATTGCCCCTCCATAGCATGACGTCTTTGGTGAAATGAGAGGCAGAAAGAAAGGTGAGCTGGGCTTTTGCCTGGTGACCTAGTATAGAGGAAAGCACATCAGGGTTGAGAGGCAGGGACTGATCCTCTTGGCTCTGTGGCCTCTGACTCCTGCCCACCCAGAAGGTTCTCACCAAAGGTTTTGGTGGTGGGAACTCTTCCTCAGGGAGCTGAGAGTCTTTGCCAAGAGTTCCTACAGCAGCATCATAGGCTTCCAGAGTCAAAGCTGTTTGTTTGTCCAGGAAGCACGTTCATGTCTGGTGGCAAGATGTGAGGATAGAAGGTGAGCACATAGAAGGCCTGGGTTTGGGGGGAACTCTGAGCCAGGGCATCAGTGCCTTCATGTGACTCTGTCTTCTAGATGATGTCTGTCCTCATGAATACCATTGTCTTTGAAGACTGTCGGAACCAGTGGTCAGTATCCAGGCCTCTCCTGGGGCTCATCCTGCTCAACGAGAAGGTGAGTGCGGTTGCAGGAAGGTCCACAGGGGGCGGCCACTGGGAAGAGGGAGCAGCTGTACACCAGGCCAAGCTGTGACAAAGACAGGGAAGCCAACCGAGCTTGAGCTGGGACCTTGAGCACGCGGGACAAGGCCGTCTTCCCCCAGAAGGCCCTTCCCCAGAGGCCTCAGATCTCCTTCAGTTAAGTAGAGGCCTCACACTAGCTTTTCTGGCACCTGGAGCCCTGCACTGGACAGGTGGTTTGCTCAGCAGTGCTTCCAGCTCACCCTCACTCACTTCCGTGTTCCAGGAGATTGTGGGCAACAACCCTTTTTGCCCCTTCCTAGGCCTCCTTTCCTCTGTGGGATCCCCACTGCCCTCAGTGGTAGCAGTAGCCCCTCAGGGCCAAACACAGAGGCCGCGCCCTTCATCCGGAGCACGAGTCTCCAGTCCTTAAGTGCACGCACCACTCTGGGCTGCCTCCCAAGTTCTCCAGGTTCCCCTTGAACCCACCCCTGTCTCCCCAGCAGTCAGTAGGAACAGTACATTACTGCTCAGGAGAATGAATTGTCTATACAATAAGAGAGTACTGGGGAAAAAGACAGTGAGAGTAGAGGCAGCCGCATACATTAAAATTCAAACTGAAATCCCAGCCTTGGAAGGAAACTAATAGAAGAAGAAAATATATCAAAAAGAGAAGAGCTGTCTCATCATTCACCTGTGCTGAAGTATCCAATTTTAGCCACATTCAATAGCACTGTCATTCATCTTCCCTCAGTGTTATTGTGATTTAAATCCAAGCTCTATAAAAGAGAGCAGTTCTTTTAAAATGATTGAGAGGGAATAAGGGCAAATTCAGTGTTTAGAAAAAGCTTATGACATCACAATATTATACTTTACTGATGGAGGCAATATTTCATGGTTTGGGATGAAAAACTAATAATTTTCTATTTGGTGTGAGTCACTGCATCATTATAAAAGGGAAAAATAAGTAGTTTTGTGCATTCCCAGTCTTGTTCGGGAAGACATTGTGGTTTAAGTGTAATGCCTCTGATATATAGTATTTAAGTATTAGTCTGACTACATATTAATTACGTGTGTTTTTGATGTGAGCTGTTTAAATGTATGATGGAAATTAAATATCATGCTGTTTGGGCTTGGAAGGATAAACACGACTGGCAAAATGTTGTCTTTGTGCTGAAATTAGGCTGTTTCCAATGATTAGGAGCTGCTTTTAGCATAAGAGTTTGTGTGTGTAAAAGCCCACAGACATCAGCAGAGAAGAAAGGGCTGTGCAGGTCTTTGTGACCAGGTGTGACAGGTGTTTTTCTTGGTGCCAGAAAGCTCTCCCAGAACTAAGCAAGTCCCTGTAGTGCCCCACCTCAGTAGAACAGACCCATCCTAACTCAGGAGGACAAGGACTTGGAACAAAGCCTGGGGTCATTTGAGGGGTAGTTCACTGAAGCCACCGAAGACGAAGAGGCCTGAGGAGGGACCCTGGACTTGGTCGCCCAAAGTGCTCCTTGGGCATTTTTAGTTCATTTCTTCCCCTCAGCCTAAGAGGTCCTTCCTCTTTCAGCCTTTCTGTGATTATTGTTGATGAGGCTCAGGAAGACCTTTATGTGCTTGGTCCCCCACAGAGGAGGTGAGGACTCCATCAGCCTAAATTGTTCCGTGACAACAAAGCAACTATAGGAAGAGATTCTTATGAGAAGGGATAATACAGTTTATACTCAGGAATGTCTCTGTTGCTTTGGTTTTCTCTAAAGGCTTGAAGTTCAGAGGGGACCTGGACCAAAGCCCCTTTGAGAGGGAGGAGCCCTGAGCACTTTGGAGGTGGTCTAGCGCTCCCCTACAGCTCTCCTCAGGCCCCGGTTTGGAGCCAGAGTTCTGACACTTGTTCTGTCTCCCAACAGTATTTCAGCGGACTGAGGGCAAGTCTGATAAACAGCCAACCTCTCCCCAGGCAGGAGGTCCTTGCCCAGTGCTTCAGGAACCTAATGGAAGGAGTGGAGCAGAACCTATCTGTCAAGAACAGAGACAGGTAAGCAGCGCCCCATAGTTTAGCATCTCTGGGGTAGGTGGACGTTCCGGGATTGCGCTTAACACAGCGCACACATACTGATGTGGCTTTTCTATTACACCTTGTAATCCTAGACTCAATTTAGTTCCATCCAGTAAATATGACTGGGTAGTTGCTTTCTTCCAAGCATCACACTAGGCACTGTAGAGCAGCGGTCCCCAACCTTTTTGGCACCAGGGACCAGTTTCGTGGAAGACAATTTTTCCGGGGGGCGGGGCGGGGGGTGTGTGGTTCAGGCGGTAATGCGAGCAACGGGGATAATGGGGATGAGCGATGGGAATCGGCAGACGAAGCTTCAGTTGCCCGCGGCCCAGGGGTTGGGGACCCCTGCTATAGAGGATGCAGAGATGAATAAAATGCAGCCTTTGCCCTTAAGCAGTTTATAATCCAACATGAGAGAGAGAGAAAAAAATAACTAATTGAAAAGGTTAAAAGAAGGAAAGTTTAGATCTGCTATGAAGGACAAAGAAAGGCCTCCTGGCATTTGAACAGGCATAGGCTTTGAGGTCAGACAGACTCCAATTTAAATTTTATCCCTGCCCTGTATAGGCTGTGTGGCAGTGAGTAAGGCAGTCAAGTTCTCTGATCCTCAGTTTTCTCACCAGTAAAACAGACATGATGGTAATTGATTGTGACCTTTAAATGACAGAATATAGTAAACATGGTACCCAGGACTTAGGATGCACAGTAGGTAGTTCCTTCCTCTGTCTGACCTTTACAAGTGGTTGGTTTTGCAAGAACAGAGACAGGTAAGTTGCCAGTGAGATCTTGATGAGGAACCCAAACTTATCACCTATGCCTGAATTCATTCATTCATTCATTCATTTAGTTCATAAAATTTTATTAAGAATCTGCTATGTGCCGGGCACTGGGGTTACCACTGAGGAACTAATTGTTCCAGGTTTTTGCCCTCACGGAGCTTCTAGTGGAAGAGACAGACATAATGAAGGATGGAGAGAGAAAATGTTTTCAGAAAAAAAAAAAATACTTGTCTCATCCTTTAATAGAAGTGGTAGCATTCAAACACTGTGCCATTTGAAATGCCTATTATTAATCATCCCGACAGCCACAAGCCAAAACCTGGGCTCTGGTCATACAGGGCCAAGTCGGATGGGCTCTGCAGACAGGTTCCCTTGGCTGCTTGTTCTGAGCCAAGATCCTCTATCAGGCAAAAAGGGGCAGCCTCTAGGGCTAGCAGGAGAAGAGACTTCGTGAAGGAAGAGGGGACCCTTCCCTACATGCCTCGGGGGGAAATTGCTTCACCTGAGGCTTGGGAATTTGAGTACTGCCTCCTGAGCCGCTCTGTGAAACGGTGTCAGACAAGCTCCTCGTTTAGTGAGAGTACCAGCTAGCAAGGACTGGGTGTTTTCCATGTGCCAGGCAGGATGTTGAGCACTTACAGGCATCGTCTCACTTGACTCAGTAAATTCTCACTTCCCACAGTCCCGTAAGCTAGCTACTCGTGTGGGGCACCAAGACAAGAGATCACCCAGCTTAGAAGTGATGGAGCCAGGATTTGAACCCAGGTAGTCTTACCCAGTGCCCCGTCTTTTTGAAGCACTTAGTTTGGTTTCCTTATCTGCAAATGAGGATACTGACACCTACTTTGGAGAAGACTTGTGATGATTAAATGGATTCATATGTAAACTCAACCAGTGCCAGGCACATAAGCTTTTGTTCTTTTCTTTGTATTCCTTACCATCTATAATGTAATTTGACATTTAAAAATAATTTTTAAATAGTATAACCACAGAACACACCCCTCGAAATGGTCAGGGTGTATTTGCTGGTAACCCTTGTTTTCCGGGAGGGGAAGGAGGAGGGCACGCTGCTGACAGAGCGGCAGTGGTCGATGAAATGGGAGGAAGGAGCTCAGCCAGCACCTAGGCCGTCTCCAGGGTCCTGGACTCCGCCACCAGAGCTTCACGCAGCCTCAGCCTTGCCACTGCCCTCAGCCCTTTCTTACCCTTTCCACAGGTTCACCCAGAACCTCTCGGTCTTCAGAAGAGATGTGACAGAGGCCCTGCGCAGTGATGGCAGCACCGAACCGTGCAGTCTGGACATGATGAGCTGACCCGACTTCTGACCGTGTGCCGAGCAGCTTTTATCAAGAGACTTGTGGGTCTGGATCCCAGGACAGTGATGTTGGCTAGCCCAGGGGAATCTATTTTTCAAAACAAACAAGCAACAGCAACAGAAGTCCTACCTTTTTATAAGCCTGGCCTAATTATAAGAATTTATAATAGCGCACGATGTAAACTCAGTCTTTGCGCTGAAAAAGCAAAAGACGTGTTTTCAGTCTTTCTATAAGATATCATTTATCTTTGTTCTTATAATGCTCTGAAAGGGTGTAGAGACGATATTTAACCAAAGAATATAATAAACCAGGTTTACGCCTAAGTGTGTACTAGTGAATGGTTCTGCAGTCAAGGTTGTGAATTTGTGAGAGATGCAGCCTTCAACATAGATCCCGGATTGAGACAAATATACCATTTGAACCTGTTAAATTAGTAGTTTGTTATGAGTCTGGAAAAAGCAGCACTGGGGACTCTGAGCTATGGGCATTTAGAACGAGCCTGGGAGCTCTCCAGAGCATCCCACAGGACTGCACACAGCCCTCTCTCTCTGCCTCAGCAGCGTCTGATAAAGTTCAGAGACAGTAACACAATTAAATGACTTAGAAACAACGTTTGCTCTTCACTGGCATAAATCTGAAGTGGTTTAGTCTAGAAGAATTAAGCTGTGCAATTACTGCCTGCAGAGACAGTTCTTCAGAAGGAGTAGGTAGCCCCAGCAAGTAGCTCTGGGTGCTACCAGCGCCCAGGCCGGCCGCCACTTAATTTTTAAGAGACGCCGAGGGTGTCCAGTCAAAATACAGATTCAAAGCCGCTCTGCCTTCTTGGGCCACCCAAAACAGTTCTAGGTGCTAAAGTATAGATTTTCAGAGGATGAGGATCAGCTGGTTTTCATCCTTCCACAAACACTCTTACTACTGTGGGGACTGCAGCTCATCCCAAGCCCAGGACAAGGAGGAAGCCTTTACAGTTTGTGAGGGACTGGAACTAGGCTATTAATTTGAGATGGCCACTGTCAGATGGCTTTGGTATCTCACTGCTCCGTCTTCATGGCTCAGGCTTGTAGTAAATATTGTTCCCTTTATTTCTGATAAGACATGAAAGGTTGGTCTTACTGTTGAAGAAGAAGTCAATCTACAAGCTCCTGTTAAAATCTCATTTCTCAGACTAGTATTTCTTGAAAACTTTCTTGATAGCTGAGTTTTACAACAGGCTTGTCACAGAAAAGCAAAGTCACCCAAGTTTATCTCAAAATGTTTGTCTTCCATGTGTGAACCCAGGAAATCAGGGAAAAGTGTGTTCTAGGTAGGGTTACTTCTGGTATCTAATGGAGAATAAAGCCTCAGACTTACACTATGTTTCATTAGCAGTGGGATAAATAATTTTCCACAAGAAGGCAAATTCTGAACTTCATAAAACCTCAACTGTTTAGAGAAGCCTGACTTGAGAATTTCCTCTTTCTCATGGGCTTATTACTGTACACTACTCATCCCCAAAAAATCCTTCATAGAAGACCTGTCCCCTTCTGACACTGTTTTTTGGTTTGTTTGGTTTTTGTTTTTGTTTTTTTTTTTGAAAAAGGTCCAAGACCTGGGAGTTCCCTGGTGGCCTAGTGGTTAGGATTCCGGGCTTTCACTGCCACGGCCTGGCTTCAACCCCTGGTCAGGGAACTAAGATCCTGCAAGCCACGTGGCGTGGCCAAAATAAATAAATAAATAAATAATGAAAAGGTCCAAGACCTGAAAGCACTGTCTTATTTGCATTAAAACGCTCACAAGAAAATCACCATGTGTACCTGCTTTTCTTGACCACGTCGCCAGAGGTCGCCTGGTGTTTTCTCCCCAGCCAGGAAAGGCTCTGTCTTGGCCTTGGAGAGCTGCTGGGGAGGAGAACTTGTCAGGCCTGCCCCAGCCCCACTTCAGCAGGGCCTGCTCCTGGCGCCGGCTGTGCCGAGCACACGGAGAGGCAGCGCACGCAGCAGGGAACAGACAGCAAAGCGATGGAACGTCTGCCGTGCCCTCCCCATCTGACCTCTCACTTAGTCCACACAACCGCCCTGTGAAGGTGGACAGCACTACTCCCACTTTTCAGATGAGGAAGCTGAGGCGCAAAGGTGGTACACAGCTTACACTGGTCACACAGGCAGGATTTGACCCCAGGTCTGTGTCACCTCAGAGGAATTCCTGGCCTCTCCAAGACCTGTATTTGAGCGTGGTGAGCTGAAACCAGTTAATGTTTACAGCCATTACCATGTGTTTTTCAGAACTCGGTTGCTGTGTAACAAATGACCCCAACACGTAGTGGCTTAGAGCAACACCGCTCGTCTCACAGTTCCTGTGAGTGCCCTGCCTTGGGGTCTCCCAGGCTGCAGCCAGCGTTGTGGGCCAGGGCCCTGATCATCACCAGGCTTGCCGGGAAAGGACCTGCTTCCAACCCCCTCGTGGCTATTGGCAGGAGTCGGCTCCTCGCGGGTTGGTGGACCAAGCCTCAGCTCCTTGCCAAGTGGCCTGTGCACAGGGCGGCTCTCAGCTTGGCATCTTGCTTTACCAGAGCGAGAGAGAGAGAAGCACAGCAGTCTGGAAGTCACAGCCTCTCATAACCTAATGGCAGAGGGGCCACGCATCATTTTTCCTGTATTCTCTTCATCGGAAGTAAATCACTGGACCAGCCCACACCCAAGGGGAGGGGTTATACAAAGGCGGGAGGCAGGGGTCTTCGGGAGCCATGCTCAAAGCCACCTGCCACGACTCTTACCTGGCCTTTGCTGGAGAGGTTGAGTGTGGCTACAGGTTTCTCCCCCCGAGACCTGGAAAGGAATCCTGATTCTCCTTGGAGAGCTAAGTTCCATGCTGTGCCCTTTCTGAGGGAGGAGGAGGGGGTGGGGAAGCTGGGGTGTTTGCAGAGCACATCAGACTGCACACTCACCCCCTGACCCAGTGGGTCCTGGTTTGGAACTGCGCCCCACCCGCTTAGGCCAGCCTTGCCAGAGTCGGCCTTGGTGAGGGATTGCGGGGGCTCCAGGGGGAAGCTGGAGTCCCCCGTGGGAGTTCTCTGCAGGGTCATCCTATCCCAAGAGTAAAGCAAGCACTCAAGGGCACACCCAATCTTGCGGAGCCTGCACAAAAGAGAGCTAGTTGGATCTGTTACAGCAGCAGTCCCCAACCTTTTTGGCACCAGGGCCCGGTTTCGTGGAAGACATAGTTTTTCCACCGTCGGGGGTTGCTGGGGAGGCGTGGGGGGATGTTTCAGGCGGTAACACGAGCGATGGGGGGCGACAGAGGAAGCTTCGCTCGCTCCCCCGCCGCTCACCTCCTTCTGTGCGGCCCGGTGCCTAACAGGCTGTGGGCCGGACCGGTACTGGTCCGCGGCCTGGGGGTTGGGGACCCCTGTGTTACATGCTACAATCAGATCGCAGGTGAATGTGACTTGCACTCAGCAACAGGAAAAAATAAATGATCCTGGCAGTTCCTCGGGGTCTACCACCTACCCACAGCATCTGGCCCAGAGTGAGGAGGAGAGGAATGCGTGGGCCGCTGCCGGCGCACCTCGCCCTTCTGAGGAGCTTCTAGCAGGCAAACGGGTCTCGTCCACGCTGGGCGGGGCTCTAGGTCAAGCCAACAGCTTCAGCTGATAGTCAAGCAAGAAACAGTTTGAAGGTATTATGACCGCACGACTTTTGCCTTCTCCACTGACTTAAGAACCTGACCCCTGAGGGCTGTATCCTGCTTGTGTTCTAGATGTTTCTATGTTTTCTGGGCTTTCCAATCAGGCTTCTCTAGAACAGGGGATGGGGTTGCTGCACCGTGTGATGATCGGAGCAGCCAGAAAAGCCCTGTTGGCCCCTGGCCTCCCTTCCACTGGCCCTGCCAACCTAGAAGTGCATTTGGGTTATGGTACCGGAAGCCCCTGTCGACATGCGCAACTGACCTGGCACTGGCTGTGAGCTGAGCTCAGTGACTGAGTTAACTACCAACAGAGCTGAGTGTGAGAACAAAGAACAGGGTAGGTTTGGTGAGAGAAACTGGGGAAGGTGGAAGAGCTGGCATACGGGAGCCTTGTCTAGATGGAGGCCAGTCCAGCAGTGTAGGCGAGGCAGCATTTGAGAGAACCCAGCACGTTATGGCAAGGAGGCAAAGAGCGCCTGAAGAGCAGGGCGGGGCAGAGTACGGGGGGAGACAGTGAAAGTCCCAAGATGAACATTAAACAACTGGAACCACTATCATTTAATAAGCAGCCACGAAGCACTGCAAATCATGATCTCACTTAAATGTAATGCTTACCAATAAGAACGTCAAGTAAGTATTGATATTATCCTCATTTTAGAGATGGAAAAACTGAGACTAAAAGACTGACCCGAGCCACACAGCTAAAAAGTGGACGAGCCAGGATTCAAAGTCAGGTCAGCCTGACTCCCAAACTCATGTTTCTTTTCCACTAACATCCCTTAAGCTAGGTACTTCACCACTGGGCTTTGGAGACAGTTGGGTGAGGAGGTGCATATGGACCCACTGGGACCCCCAGATGAGGCTGGTCACTCCCCAAGAAAGGCCAGTCCCACGGGGCCCCTCGTGGGCTGTGTCTGTGGCTCCTGCCACTGATTCAGCCTCCTCCCTGAACTTTATAAAATCATTCTTGAGACTTTTTAATGTTTTATTGAGGTGTAAGTTTACAACGACAGCAAACCTTTCAAACTACAGCGAGAGTAACCTGCCTCCTTGGCCTATTAAAAAATAATGTTAGTGTGGGTTTTGACATCCCATAGGTTGGCTTGCTGATAAGAGTGCTTCCTTGACAAGATTCTTTTTGAGGTTTACAGAAAGCGTAATAAAATATGTAAGTTACATTTCCACAAACAAAAGCTATAACATAAGTTATTTATAAGCATGAGATACAAACAGTATCACGATAAATAAACCATAAGGGTACCTGCAACGTCCATCTTAATATAATTTGCCCAACAAAAGTGTTGAAACGAAGTCAAATTTAGTAGAGAAATCTGTCAGGAAGAAAGGAAAGTTGTAAAACACAAAATGGGGAAAATGGCTGATGGGGTGGGAGCAAACAAGGGCATGAGATTGGGTGTGGAGGCATCTCAGAAGGCCACGGCATCTGCCTGCCCTCGCCCCCTGAGCCTGCGTGCTCCCAGCAAGCCCTGCTACCTGCAGGCGCATGTGTCACCAGCCCATACGAGGGAAGGAATCTCCCCTCCCCTCCCCTTCCTGTCTTACACCCTCTCTCCTAACCCCCAGCCCTTTGGCAGCTCCCTCAGGCTGCTGCCAGACTCCCTGCCAGGCTGGACCATCCTCAAGGCCAGGGCCTGGGTCTGACTCAGCACAAGAATCCTGGAGATCATCCGTTCACTCATTCATTCACCTACCACAGATAAAGCAGTGAACGAGGCAAACTCTCTGCCTTCAGAGAGCTGGTGAGCAGGGAAAATAAGATGGGTTCCAAAGGCAACGAGGCAATGATGAAACTAAACAGGGATAGACAGTGGCTGGGGGAGAGGAGGGCTGCTTTAGAGGATGGGCAGAGAGGCAAGAGGTGGCCTGGGCCTTAAAAGGTGGAAAGACACCAGCCGTGGGCGGAGCTGGGGGAGGCGAGTGCTGAACTGAGTACACGCGAATTACTGGACACACTGCTGACCCCGTCTTCCCTATCCCTCATCTGACCTTGCTGTGTGCTATTCAGTTTAATACCGCAAACTCTTAATGACCATCCAGTGGGCCCTGGGCCAGCCCCAGGACATGAACTTGAATGCCACCAACACGGTTCTGCCCTGGAGGCACGCCTGGAACAATGGGGGAGACAGAAGTGAGCCCACTGCGGCCGCCCTCATGCCACTCCTGGGCTCCTTCCCCTAGACCACCCACTGATTTCCTATGACTTTGAATCCTTACTACCTGCTCCCAGGGCAAAAATGGGGGTATGAGGTAAAGGGAAAAGCACGGGCTTTGGAGTCAAGACAGTCCTGGGTTCCAATCCCAGCTCCAGCCCTTCCCCACCGCACGCCCTCTAGTCCTCCCCATCGGGGGAGGCAGCAATGAAGAGCTCAGACCGTATTACTCCCATTATCAGATGGGGAAATGGAGGCCCAAAGTTGGGACATGGTCCAGAAAATTGGAGTATGTGCTCAGTAAATACTTGAATAAATGAATGGATGAGTGAATAAGTTTGGGCAGGTGTCTTTAGAGCCTTCCATCATGAGAAATAGAAGGGCCCCTAGAGACTCCAAACTAAGGAGTGTGAACTAAGGATGGAGGGTGGGCAGGTAAGCAACCTGGGACATGGCGTGTGTGCCAAATTGATGCGTTTGTGTCTTTGTCTATGGAAGTGGTCCATAATATTTTCATCTATCTTGCAAATTCGGTGGCTGACCCAAATATGTTTAAGAGCCCTGATTCAAACCCTACCCCATTTTACAGACAGGGAAATTGAGTCCCAGTTTACACAGGAAGTTGGTGGTAGAGTGAGCCTGAACTGGGTCCTCCTGCATGTGGACAACTGGAAATGCCGACATCCTGACTCTCATCCCTAAAGCCCCCCTCTGTCTCCTATATGACACCCAGCAAGACCTCCAGCAGTGCTATCCCTTCTCCCATCTTCTCCATTGGGAGGAGGAGTGGATGCACTGCATCCTGGAAGTCTTTCTGGCCTCATGAGTCTGGGCCACCAGCTCCCAGTTCTTAGAGTTTTTCTCATCTGTGTGTGTGTATCTCCATCTCTGTCATTGTTCAGTTGATAGCAGGTAAGAATGGACAGCAAAAAATTACAATTTCAGGAACACTAAATACATATCAAACAATATTTGGCCAAAACAGTGCTCAGAGGAGAATGTCTGGCCTTAAATGTATTTAATAAAAAACAAGGAAGATTGACCAAAAGGAACTAAAATTTCACCTCAACAAAGAAGAAATTAATGAATAAAAATAAAACAAACCATTCCTGAAGGAGATGATATTTTTAAAGAGGATAATGAAATAAAAGTCTTTTCTTTAAGGCCAGTAAAATAGACAAACTTTTGGCAAATACGATCAAAAGGCACAACTGAGTAACAGTGAGAACGAAATGCAGAGGACGTCAACACAGATTCAACATGGCAGTTTCAAAATAGGAAAGAATCTTCCCACAATGTCACAACAATGAATTTGAAAACTTGGATGAAATGGGCAATATTCTGGGCACCGGCTTCTGAATTTGAGCAGGGGTCTCAATCACCTGGGGGGCTTGTTAAACACAGAGTGCTGAACCCAACCCCAGGGTTTCTGATTCAGTAGGTCTGGGCTAGGGTCCAAGAATGCGCATTCCTGGGGCTTCCCTGGTGGCGCAGTGGTTGAGAGTCCGCCTGCCGATGCAGGGGACACGGGTTCGTGCCCCGATCCCGGAGGATCCCACGTGCCGCGGAGCGGCTGGGCCCGCGAGCCATGGCCGCGGAGCCTGTGTGTCCGGAGCCTGTGCTCCGCAACGGGAGAGGCCACAGCAGTGAGAGGCCCGCGTACAGCAAAAAAAAAAAAAAAAAAAAGAATGCGCATTCCTAACGAATTCCCAGGTGATGCTGATGCTGCTCATCAGAACACACATTGAAAACGCTGTCCCAGGAACTGCTACCCGCGCCATTTACTCCTTTTCCTGAGCTGCCTAACAGCTCTGTTCTGTCTGGGTTGGGAAAGGTGGAGGGTTTGTGCCCAATGGCCCAAAGCGCCTACTGCTGGATGCCTGAGAAGCCCAGGGTCCCAGGCAGCGGGGCACAGTGAGGTGGAGCCCTTCCCTACCCCAGGCGCTGTGCCGAATGCTTACTTGAATGAGCTCATTCAATCCCACGACGTTGGTACTGGTGCTTTACCGGATAGGGAAACTGAGGCACAAAGAGAATTCCCTAGCCCACAGCTGATAGAGGTAGGAATCCAAATCTTAAGCACTGGGCCACTCACCATGCCCTGGGTGCAATGTTGGCCACACCACCCGCACCTTCTCCCTATCTCTGTGCCCGCCGACCTACCTGTGCAGCGTGGACCTTGCCATTCAATGTAACAGAGCCAGGAAGCGGCAAAGACAGGCCTGGGATCCAGGGCTCTGGAAGCCAGGAAGGAAGTGGAGCTGCTGGTGGAGAGCCCTCACCGGCCTCTGAGTCAGCGTGAGTCTCAGAATTCTGAGCCTCAGTCCCCTCATCAGGTACAAGATGGGGTTGAGAGCAGCCCTTTCCACACAGGGTTGTCGTGAGGAATAAATAAGTGCCCCAGCCCTTGCCTGGCACGTGCTAAGTTCTCAACTCACAGTTGCTCTACTGTTGCCATTAAAGTTATTATTACATAACCGCCAGAGTGTCTCCCAGGCAATTCCACAGACCTTCTCTCATGTACTTCTCACAGCCACCCTGGGGGTAGCTATTGCCCTTTCTGTTTTACAAATAAGGAAAACGAGGCTCCAGGAGATGCAAGAGGGACCCCATAACCCCCAGGCCCCCCCAGTGGCAGAGCCTGAGTTAGAAGCAGGAGGCCCCCAGCCCAGAGCAACGGCGAGACTCCATCTGATGGTCCTGGTCTGCAGAGGGCAGTGGAGGAGGGCTTGCCCAGGGCCCAGGAGCCCTGCTCTCCTCACCCCTCTCTGCCCAGAGGCCTCATTCTCCCCACCCAACACTGAGGTTCTGCCAGGGCCAGAGACTTGCCCAAGGTCACAGAGGGGGTGTTGACTCAGGCTTCCAGGCCTTAAGATTGTAAGTCCTGAGGCCTCTCCTTGTTGGGGGCAGATTACTAGGAAGAATCTAGTAATTCTGCCGCCCCCTGCCCTTCCTGGCCCCCTGAGACTGACCCCACGGTAGACAAATACACCTCTCTCTCCAAGATACTGAGCCTCCGCAAATAAAATAAAACCACAAACAAATAAACAGGAATCTTAAGAATAACACATCGACTGTCACGCTGGGGGGGGGGAGGGTAGCCACAGCTTCCTGTTGCCAACTCCCTGCCAGGCCCTAACCCCGTGCCATCTCCACATCTCACTCGCTGCTCGCGACCATCTCGCAATTCACGCATTCCGTTTTATAAACGAGGAAACCAAAGCCTAAAGCTATGAATCCCTTGCTCAAGGTCACTCAGCTAGGAGGTGACCTGGCCCAAATACAAACACCCTTCCGGCCAATGGAGCATCCCAGCTCTCACCACGTCGGCAAGACGGGGAGCGCAAGGGAGGCCCTGCCAAGGGGTCAGTAGTCGGTTTGCACCTAACGATTTTAGAATTAGCAGGTAGAAAACGATTCTGTAAACCTCCCCTGGGGAGACAGCTGAGACTGGGGGGTGGGGGCAAGGGGGGTTGACTGCCCTGCACGCCGTCCTGTCACCGGTGCCCCTTGGCTCGCCTGCACAGCCTCTGAGGGCGCGGGCAAAGCAAGGAGTGGTCTCAGCGCCCAGGGTTACCCAAAGAAATCCCGCTATTTGCTCTAAATATGACCCTCCCCCGCCCTTGCCCCTCGGTAACCCCAGGTCTCAGACACCAGCCGCGCCTCTGGCAGGTCTCCCCGCGGGTCCACAGTCCCGTCCATCCTGCAACGAATTTCGAGGGACCGGATCTCGCTCCCCACCGGGCGATCCCGGATCCCGTTCAGCCGGGCCTGGCACGCGTGGGCACCTGAGAGTCTCGCCTCGGTCCGCTTGCCGGGTGAGTGCCAGGGAGCGTCTCTAAAGTGGCCATGACGCCGCGGCCGAAGCCCGGGCGGGGGCGAATTCTCCCCACGCGGGTCGGTGTCCTCGGGAGCGCGGGGCATGCTCCGGTGCTGTCCTCACCCCGCGCGCAGGCAGCGCACAGCTTGCGCCCCACGGTGCGCCCCTTTCGTTGCTCCCGGGGCGGTGGGGTGTCCAGGACGCTGCCGCGGATTCCGCAGGGTCGTTCCGGAGTTGCAACTCCATTGTAATAGAAAGGATTCATATTGTTTGGGTTTTCCTCAGATGAAAAAAAAATTTTGGAAGAAAACGAAACCCCCCTCAGCAAATGACAATTTCACCAGCAGAGCGCCCTGCCCTCCCCGCGCGGCGGCCGGGAAGCTGCCCCAGCCGGGAGGAGCGGGGAATGTCTCCTAATTGCAGCTTCGTTAGATTTCGGGTTTGGGAGGCTGTGGTTCGGGCGCTAATATCCGCCGCCCATTATCCCGGCTAATAAATTTGACCTATTGTTCGTTTGTTAAAATGATGTCACCTTGGAACAGTCCCTAAGCTCCTATTTCCATGAATTAGGCCTTTATTGAAAGCCAGGAGCCAATGGGAGGAGAGAGGCTTGTTGATCGCAGCCAATGGCTGCGGCGGGAGAGGAATTAGCAGCGGAAACTCCAGGTTCGGTTCAAGAAAGATGACACAGAGCCTGTCGGGCCCGCGCACTCTTGGCAAAGTTTCAGTGCGACGAGAGGCGCCGGGCGCTCCATGGCAGCGCCGTAACGGGGACCCAGTCGCCTCCCCGCCCAGCCCAGCCCAGCCCTTCCGCCCGCCCAGGATGGAGGCGCCCGCCAGCGCGCAGACCCCGCACCCGCACGAGCCCATCAGCTTCGGCATCGACCAGATCCTCAACAGCCCGGACCAGGACAGCGCACCAGCCCCGCGGGGCCCCGACGGCGCCAACTACCTGGGAGGGCCCCCCGGGGGCCGTCCGGGCGCCACATACCCGTCTCTGCCCACCTCCTTTGCCGGCCTCGGCGCGCCCTTCGAGGACGCGGGATCTTACAGTGTCAACCTGAGCCTGGCGCCCGCCGGCGTGATACGAGTGCCAGCGCACAGGCCGCTTCCCGGGGCTGTGCCGCCGCCTCTGCCTAGCGCGCTGCCTGCCATGCCCTCCGTGCCCACGGTCTCCAGCCTGGGCGGCCTCAATTTCCCCTGGATGGAGAGCAGCCGCCGCTTCGTAAAAGACCGTTTCACAGGTGAGCTGGGTGTCCAGAAAGGCGCCGGGCCTCGGCCCTCCCGGGGCCAGAGGCGCCGCGCCCTACGTGCTTCACTCGGGGAAACGGTTCCGGAGGCCCAAGTGCAGTGGAGGCCTCAGCGCCCAGGGCCCCGGGCAACCATAGAGGGGAGAAAAATCAGAGAGTTTGGGGAAAATAAGCCTGTGCCCGGGGAAAGAGGGGGGCATCTCCCAGCCGGCTTGGTGCCGCTGGGGGACCCTCGGGACCAACGAAATAGCGTAGTACTCTGCGCCCCACGGGGCGGCACCGGGTCCGCATGGTGCCTGAACGGCAGTCGAGCTGGGCCGGGCTTCAGGGGGGCTCGTGTGTCTCCGCAGCGGCGGCGGCGCTCACGCCCTTCACCGTGACCCGGCGCATCGGCCACCCTTACCAGAACAGGACGCCGCCCAAGCGTAAGAAGCCGCGCACGTCCTTTTCTCGGGTGCAGATCTGCGAGCTGGAAAAGCGCTTCCACCGCCAGAAATATCTGGCCTCGGCCGAGAGGGCGGCGCTCGCTAAGTCCCTCAAAATGACGGATGCGCAGGTCAAGACCTGGTTCCAAAACCGGAGGACCAAGTGGCGGTGAGAGAAGCCCGGCCCGGCCCACCTTGCACCGGCCCTTCGCCCGCCCCGTGCCGGAGCCTCGCGTTCTCCCCACCCTGCGCTACCCCCTACTCGCCCTCCTAGGGCTGCCACCTCCCCCCTCCTTCCCAGGTTTTATCTCCCAGCTCGCCCTCCCGCACGCCTGTCCTCACCCGCGTCTGGAATTCTCCTCCATTCCCATCCCTGTGTCGCTTTCTTGAGCCTCTCCAACTCTCTCGGTGTTTTATTCGGTCTCCTGCGCTCGCTCGGTTTCCTCTCACCTGCCCCCCCACCAACACCCCACCCCATCCCGGGCCTCTCGCGCTCCGCTAAACCCTCCCGCTTGCCCCCTGCCCTCCCGATTCCCGACAATCCGCGCGGGACTCCGGCTTCCCGCTCTAGCTCCCCATCCCGACTCCAGCCCTGTTTTTATCCGATCGCTCTTTCGATCCAACCCGTGAACGGCGAAGCGATCGCGTCCTGCAAAAGGGGTTTGAGACAGAGCCTGGGAGAACCGGATGAGGCTGACCGGACCCGGGGACACCGCGAGGTGCAGAGCCGGCCCGCCCGCCCACCCGCGGACCCCAGTGACCCAGCTGCCTGTAGGGCCTAGTCAGTTACACACACACCCTGCCCTTGTTACCCCGCAAAGAAACAATCTTTGCTGTTGGCGAAGCCACAATACCCGGGTGTGCAAGTGGGCGGCGGGCGGAGTTTCCTCCCGGCGATCTCCCGCGCACAACAAAAACAAACGATCTCAACCCACTCCCCGGACCCGCGGGTCCCCGGCGCACAACGCCGGCGGGGAAGCAGACTGACTCTGCGCCTCGAGGCTCCCGGCTGGCCTTGGCTCCCGGGCGGGTGGGGGCCCCGCCGGCGGCCCCGCGGTGCCGAGTGCCTGACGGTGCTGTCCCTCTCCCTCCCCCGGTGCAGGCGGCAGACGGCGGAGGAGCGGGAGGCGGAGCGGCAGCAGGCGAGTCGGCTCATGCTGCAGCTGCAACACGACGCCTTCCAAAAGAGCCTCAACGACTCTATCCAGCCCGACCCGCTCTGTCTGCACAACTCTTCGCTCTTTGCTCTGCAGAATCTGCAGCCCTGGGAGGAGGATAGCTCCAAGGTCCCCGCCGTCACCTCTCTGGTGTGAGCCGCCAGCGCGCACCGTCACCAAGTATCGCCGCCCCGACCCGGCGGGGCGCCCCGGCCCCCCAGCCGGTCTGGGGGAGAATCGAGGCCGAGACGGGAAGGGCCAGCCAAGCTCAAGTAGGCCCCGGGGCGCGGCCGCATCCCCGCCGCCTGCGGAGGGGGGCTGGGCCCAGGCTCCGCGCGACTGCACAATCCGAGCCCCCGCCCCGCGCCCAGTCCCGCCCCAGGCCCGGGCCTGACAAAGAAAGCGCCTTACGTTTCTCCGCCCCTCGCCCGCAGTCCCCGGGCCGGGCGCCTGTATTATACTTTGTACTTTTGCCCAAACGTGTAAATAATAAAAGTTTTGGCTGTTTTCTTTAGAAACCGGCCACCTGCTTCCCCCGCGGGGGCCACTGGAGGAGGGGCGGCCGATCAGGCGACTGGGGGAAGCGCCAGGGGCTGGGGCACCCTGCGTTGAGGCTGGGTCCACCCTTCTCTTTTTCCGTTCCTTTTATTTAAGTCGTTTTATTTAATAAAAAAGTTAGCTATTTCACTTAACGCCGCTTTTATTTCGTTTTCGTTCCAATAATGCTCGGCGACCCCCGACCCTGCGCCCCACCGCCTGCGGCGGTAGAGGCCGAGCGGCGGTGTGCGGGCGAGCGTCCACTTCTCCGAGGCTCGTCGGTATTCGCCTCACCTCGAACCCCGGCTCGGGGCCCCGCGGAGGATCCGCGGTGCAGGTCAGTGCGTGCCGGCCGCCCGCAGTCCGGGTGCCCGCGGGATGGGGTGGACGTGGGAAGGGCACTCTAGGCTCAGAGGTCGCAGAGCAGCGCCAGGGGAGTGAAAGACCCCGCCTGGACGGGTACTTAGGCCGTCCCAAGTCAAACCCACCTAAGGGGTGGGAGGCACGGTGACCTCGAACTTCCTGGGGCGCGAAGCCCACGTCCCCTCCCTCCCACAACCCACAACCCACTGTCCTCTCTCTTTCTCTAGAGAGGCCCTGGGCGGGCCCCTCCGACCGGCTTGAGAGGACCTGGGCGCACTGCGCGCGGCCTGTGCGCGCAGAGCAGGCGCGCTTCCTGGCTCTCCAAACGCTCGGCGTCTGGGGAGCAAGTGTAGCGCACAACCCCGGGACACCCTCGCCCTTCTGGGTTGCGTGGGACCGCCGGTGGAGCGTGATGTCACGTGACTTCACTGCAGCCGTGGTGGCGTCACTAGACAGGAGGGGGCGGGGCACCCGGAACACCCTGTACCCCAAGCCCAGGTGTGAAAGCGGCGTGGCCCAGTCCACCCGCTTTACCTCGGCTCAAAAGCTAGAAGTTTCGGGATCACGAGATCTGGAGCAGGTGGCCCCGTATGACAACGACAAACACACACTCGCAGCGTCCGTGAACATTTCATCTTGCTCGTTGATTTTTTTTCCTTTTATCATTCTCCCTTTCAGTCTTTTAAAAACTTTTCTTATTTAATGGCCTCTCCATTTCTTTTTCCACAATATTCTGTTTCCTCCTCTATTTGTTACTCTTGGTCTCTGTTACTATATCTTTTTAACTTTTCTTTACAGTTTTATGTTCTTCTGTATAGTTCGTTCTCTATTGCTTTCAGTTTTTCATCTTTCTTTGTCCTGCCTGTCGTTTCTCCCATTTCCGACTCTTGCGTCCTCTCTCCTTACTTCCCTCCTCTCTTTTTGTCCTTGTTTTCCCCTTCTTATCTTCCAAAATCTCTTTGCCTCTACCTCTCTCTGTCCCGGTCTCTGTCTCTCTCCTTCCCTCCTCCAGGCTGGGCTCCCCGGTTCTCCTTAAGGCTAAACCCTCTGGGTGCGATTCCAGAGGCCCTGTAGCAGCCCCGCCAGCCTCATCGCCCTGCCTCCCTCGGGGCCTCGCGGCACCCTGCAGGCTCGGGTATATTGGGCGTCTTCGTTGCAGGCGGGCAGCGGAATTGTCTGCACTGTAGGCCTCTAGGAAGGGGAGGGAGTCTAAGAAAGAGCTGGAGCTGAAGCATTTCTGCCCTCAATCCCCACCTCCAAGCCCTGGGGACTCCCAGACACCCCAGATAAGAACTAGGGTGACTCAGAGCTTCGTGTCTCTTCCTTGGGTGTTTTCCTGAAATGCTTCTATTTTCTCCGCTTAAAAAAAAATCGTAGTAAACGCCGTCATCAGGATGGGAAAGGTTGGCCCTTCGGCTGGGGACTTGAATATCTAAAAACTAGAGCGACCGTCTTTGCCTTTGCTGAACAAGCAGCCCCCCCCCACCTCGGGCACTGGCATCACTTTCTATTTTCCCTCGCTTTTATTCTATTCCTCCATAACAGGGCTTAGTGGGTTTTGTTTTTTTCTAAGTTATGTTTGTTATTCTACCAGAGGGACCCTCGATTCTCGGGCCTTTTGGGGGAACGCACACACATCTTTTTCCCTCTCCGGTGCCTGACTTTGCGCAAAAGGTCTCTGAACGAGAGGCCCGCCGGGGTGGGCTTTCAGGCAGGACCGGGGACAGTGACCCAGTGCCGCTGCGGCCCTAGCGGGGAGAGGGCAGTTTTTCCCCAACCAGTGACTCCGCGGACTCAGGAGAGCGCTTTGTCCCAGCGAAGCCTTGCCCAGCCAGAGAACGGCTAGGGGTCTCTTCAAGTTAGGGGGGCTCAGCCCACTTGTGTGGGGCCGGGTGGCGACCATCTCCCAACCACGCGCACCCAGGGCAGTGTGGGCGCTCCCAACAGGTGGGAGGAATTGCTGAGCCAAGCCAGGGCTTTTAGCGCCTAACGCCCTCCTCCCGCTGTGCAAAGCCTGGAGGTCGCCGCCGTTTCCACTGCGGCTGCGCCGGATGAGAGCCCGAGGACGCCCCGCTAAGGGACACAGCTCCCAGTCCCCACACCGGGAGGACTGTGAGGCACAGTCGCAGCGCGGAAATACCCGGACCAGGCACGCGCCCCTGAAGCTGAGTTTAGGAGAACGGGAATCTGGAGTAGGCTGGGAGACCCACATGGGCGCCTCCTTCTGGATCGTCTCCCAACATGAGGCCCCACCTCGGCCGGAGGAAGCGCCTGAGGCTCTGGAGGCAGGCGGGTGAGTGTGGACTTTCAGCTAGGCCAACGTCCCCGGAGGGGAGTGAGGACAAGAAGCAGCCGGCCTCTGGGCAAGGGCTGGAGACTTCGCCTCGTCGCCCTTCCCCGCGGCCTTCCGTAGTCTCGTTTGGAGAGTCTCTGAAGCTGCACCCATTTTACAGATGCCGGACAAGGAGGCGAGAGGCAGCTTCGCGACCCAGGCGGACTGGTAGCGGGAGCTCTCCCGGAGCGCCGGTTGCTGGGCTCCACTCGCGGGCAGGGTGGGGGCGGGGGTTGGGCCCCAGGCGTCCGCAAAGACGGGCGAGGCTGCCCCGCCCAGGCACGCGGAGTTAGGCCCGAGCTCAGCTCCCTGGGAGGCTCCGCAGCCGGTGGAGTCTGGGGTTGGGCGATGCAGTGGGGACCCGGGCAGGTCAGAGCCAGGGAGGGAGGGAGGGAGAGAGAGAGAGAGAGAGAGAGAGAGAGAGAGAGACGGAGAGAGGGACGGAGGGAGAGACAGAGAGAGACAGGAACTCTGGGGCTGGCCGCTCGCTTGCCGAAAGGGAGTGATTCCCCTTCAGCAGCTCCCTGTACAACGCCGGCCGCGGACCGCGAGCTTTGCACGCAGTGTGTGGTTGACGATGACCCGCACCACGTCTCTGCGAGGTTTGGATGCCCCTCCCCATTTTGCAGTTGAAAAAACTAAGGCTCAAAGAAGTCAGAAATTAGTTCTGGGTCGCGCCTCGCCGGCGGACTGGCGCTCCCTCCCCCACCCCCAAACAAAGCGCTCTAATACTTGGGAGGACTTTGCTTAGCGAAGGATAGGGAGGCGGCCTAGGGGACACCTGCAGCCACCCTGACACCAGACCCAGCGGTCACAGTGCGGCAGAAGGGCCTTCCTGCTCCGTCTTGGGTGGTGGACTCGGGCTCTGAGTTCCAAGGGCGCCAGCGCCTATCGCCTCCCAGGCTTGCGAGCTTCCCCGCGTTTGCCGTCGGTGCAGGAGCAGGGAGACGAGATGAGGTCGCCCCAGCTCATCGGTAAGACCAGAGTCCACACTGCGCCCTTGGGCCGGGCAACCTCCTCCCGCCCGCCCGCCTGCCTCGGCAGTTCCTCGAGCAGGTGGGGCCTGCCGCCCTTCTCTCGGACTTGAGGCCTAAGGACGCGCAGCCTGGCCCAGGAGGGTCCGGCCACCAACTGCGCCGTTTCAGCCGCCGGCCCTGGGCAGCAGCAGGCGGTGCGCATCTGTTCGCCGCGCAGCTAGGCGCTGCGGTTAGGGACCTCGGGATGTGGCCTCGGACTGCCCGCCGAGACCTCCAGGCCAAGGACCGGGCCTAGGTTGCGAGAGCGCTGAAGGGGACTTTCGCCAAAATCCCAGGCTCAGCCTCGGTGCAAACGCAAGCAGAACAAGGCCGGAGAAGGGCAGGCGTGGTGCAGGGGCCCGCATTCCGGAGAGCGAGGGCTTCTCAACACCGAAGGCGACCTTCCTTTTATGAAATCTTCCGGCTCGCGGCGGCGACGCCCGCCCCCCCACATTTCCAAGCATCCGCTCGGTTATGAGCGGTTCCTCTCAGCGAAGCCCAGACTCAGCAGCGCACTTTCTTGGTTCAGACACTCGCAAAATCCTCCTGGAATTGCCACAGTGATCCGTGCCTTCCCTCGTGCCGCCCAGCCGGTGGTGGCACGGATTTCTCTGCTCAGTTTTGTCACTCCCTTGTTGTGTGGCCCTGCGAACATGGCTTTGGTTTCTGCATCTGTAAAATTAGGGCTACATAGTCATTAAGGAGTCTTCCAGGAAAAATGAAAAAAAAAACATGGCTTATGGTACAGCTGATCTTTGATTTATTATGAGAATAGAAGCATTTAAAAATATACTTATGGATGAGGAATCTAATTAAACACCTAACTGCGTAGGGGTTTATTCAGAGTTGTTGCTATTTTGGACGAAAGGGCAGGAATGGGGCAGGACCCCACTGAGGTCAGTTCTCCTGCAGTCACTGAAGGTGGAGAGTTGGTGGAGAAGTCATCTGGGAAACCGGGCCTGGGTTGATCTGGTTGGAGGTTGCAGTATCCTGGTGTTTACCCTGAGATCCGTGGCCATATCTGTCTCTCACTTTAGTTGAAATGACTGGACAAAGTTGTTCTTGTAAGTGTCAGACTGGCTGCCAATTAATGAGTTACTTATTAAACCCTTTAAATATGCTCCCAACTGGTGTGGAGAGGAAGAAGAAAAACCATATTTGAACAGAATATTTGTCCAGAGGTTTTCACACTCTCCACCATCCCACTGAATCCCCCAAAGAGTCTCGTGTTCCCATTCTAAATAAGGAAACTGAGGAGCAGAAAAGGCAGCTGACCTGCACAGGTTCAACCCGCGCCTTAACTGAGCTCCGACTCAAACCCGCAGTCTGCCGGCTGGGCTCCCTGTGTGTCCCCACCCAACCACAGATCGCAGACAGCAAAAGCTCCACCGGCCGCGGGGTCATTAGAGAAATTTGTGCTGACCCAGACTCCCCCGATTTCAAAGAAACCAAATCTTCAAATGGAGCAGTCTTAGACTGGCTTTAAAAACCTCCAGACCTTGCGCAGCTCCCGTGGTGGCCCGCTCCCTGGAATGTACTGGCTTTGCTATCAAGCCCTATTGATGGATGGATTTATCTGGGACGCACTGAAACTCTCGAAAACTTGCAACCTGGGTCGGCAGCACATCCTTTGCCCCTTCATCCCCCATCCAGGAAAAAACCACTCCCTCCTGCCGGCGTAGACCAGCCAGCAGAAACTCAGCCAGCAGGAGTGATGCGGAGCAGTGCTCAAGGGAAAGACCAACCCTCTCAGGAAGGTCTGCCCTCGGGGGTAATAGCGGGCAAGGCCCGCTGAGACCCTGGGGCTAGAGAAGGTGGTGCTGGGCTCAGAGGGGCGCCAGTGAATAGCCAGTATGCTAAACAGTGCGCACTCGCATCTGCTGTCTGGGCCGCCACAGCTGGGACACTTTTGTTCTTCGGAAGTAGTGGGACTAAGGAGGAGGGGGTTGCGGAGAGCAGAGAGGAAACTTGACCCCGAGAAATCAGAGGGAGAGGGCCCTGGGAGGGGGTCCTGCTTATTATCACCTGCAGTTTCAAGTTCGTTTGTTGGAGGAGCCCCTATGGGCGGGGATGGGCCTGTGCACCCAGTCCCCAGCTCCCAGTGGATCTGTAGCCCAGAGCCCAGGCTCTGGCCGCAAAGCAGTTACCATGTGTTGAGAGCATCTGCACAATCTTATGTAATCCTCACAACGGCTATCTTGGAGGTAGGTACTATTGCAATCCCCATTTTACAGATGAGGAGACTGAGGCTCTGAGACATGACACAATATCCCCAAGGCCCTCTGACTTTAAAGGCCAGGACTTCAACCCAAGTGCACTGACTCTGCCTCATGGGTTTTTACCCATTGAGGCTCCTCAAACCTACTTATTATTAAAGCCAGTGTCTTTGTGTGACTGCCAGAGGGAATTCTGAATGGTTTGGAGATTATCATCCCCAAACAACTTCAGACACAAACCAGAACATCTTGGGTTGTGTCTACAACATTATTGTTGTTGCTGCTGCTACCATTACTGTCCCCTGTTATTTCTCTTCTGAGACCCCTGAAGGTGGTTGGAAGGTGCTTGGCCTTGCGCTCTATCTAAGGGATTCAGGGGTCTTCTACTGCCCTCTCCCCCAGCCCAAGCTAACGAACAGGCTCTAGTGAGCCCCTGTGGGTACTGATGAGCTATGGTGTAGCCCTCAACCTCCAGACCCTTAGGTTTTTCAGCTCAGGACAGGAAGATGGTACTTAAATGCTGCTTGCCTCCAGGCCAAAATGCCCACAACATGTATGGAGTGTAAAGAGGCCTGGGTTAAAATCCAACTTCACCACTCACCAGCTGTGTAGTCTTGGAAAAGTCACTTTGCCTCTCTGAGCCTTTGTGTCCTCATCTGTACTCTGTAAGGACAGATCTTCCTCACAGGGTTGTCGGAGGATTAGATGACATAATCCTTTGTGCACTTCACCAGGAGCCTGACGCACGATACACTATGATACATTTACTGCTCTTATTAGTGGTAGATTAATTTTCACAAGATAAATTGTTCTGGTTCTCCTCATAGAGAGAAGGAAGCAAACCCAGAGAAGATGAGTAACTTGCTCACAGTCAGACATTAAGTGGTAGAGCAGAAATTCAAACCCAGTTATGTCAGAGTTTAGAGTCCTGATTTACCTCAGTCTGCACTGTCTCCGCCATAGAGAATCTTCTAGAAATGGTTGTTGACGAGGTGTGGAAAATCTAGATTATTCTAAGTCAGTGGAACCAGGTGCTCTGTTGCCTTCTGGGGCTTCCATTTACTTTGGTTGCTGATGTGTGGCACACTGTAACTGCTAAGTACCTGTTTATTAAATAAAAATAATACTAAGTAGCATTTCTAGAACATCTGCTGTGGGCTAGACAGTGACAGTGGACCAGATGTTTTACCCAAGTGATCGCATTTAACCCTTAAAACAATCCTAGGAAGTAGATCTCATTTTGAAGATGAGAAATTTGAGGTTTGGGGACTTTAAATAACATAGCAATACAGGGTATGAATTGGAATCTAGATGTTCTGACTCCAGAGAGGGGAAAACCTAATATGAGCTGAGCACTGTACTTGGGACATTATGTATATTTTCTCGCTCAGTCCTCTTAATCTTATAAAACAGTTTTATTTTAATTTTTTAAAATTTTATTTTTTTAATTTATTTATTTTGAGATGCACTGGGTCTTCGTTGCTGCACGTGGGCTTTCTCTAGCTGCGGCGAGCGGGGGCTACTCTTCATTGAGGTGCGTAGGCAGTGGCTTCTCTTATTGCAGAGCACGGCCTCTAGGCGTGCGGGCTTCAGTAGTTGTGGCACGCGGGTTCAGTAGTTATGGCTCATGGGCTCTAGAGCGCAGGCTCTGTACTTGTGGCACCCGGGCTTAGTTGCTCTGCGGCATGTGGGATCTTCCCGGACCAGGACTCGAACCCGTGTCCCCTGCATTGGCAGGCGGATTCTTAACCACTGTGCCACAGGGAAGCCCATAAAACAGTTTTGAAAGAAAACACTAAGCCTCGACAACTTTAAAGTGTAATTTGTCCAAGTTTACATAGATGTCTGAAGACAATAGTTCTCCATCTACCAGCCCAGGGTGCTCCAATCTGTTTCCAAAGCTGAGCTCTTCAAACAAGGTTGGGGTAGCTCGGCAGAGACGGGGCAGACATGGTTATGGGAGGTGAGTTCGCACACAAAATGTGACTTCTCCCATGAGGAGGCCAGACAAACTTGATATCTCCTGGTCTCTCTGAGGGAGGCAACATCAGTGATATTTAGTGAGAGGACAATGATGTGTCTGCAGGTAAGATGAATACAAAGAGATAAACCAGTGCTGATGTGGTCAGAAGGCGTGCAAGCCTGCTCTCTGCCTGCAAGCACGCAAGAAAGAGCCTGGCCTCCCTCCCTCAGAGAGAGTCCAGGAAATAACTCCTCTCCTTGCCTCCCTCCCGGCTGCACTACTGGAGTCCGTCCCCACCTACCTCCAGAAGGAGCTGCTTTTGATGAAGACCCCATGCCTGTTATACATTCATGTTCCAAAGCAGGAGAGGGTGGACATCTGTGTTACTCAATTGCATCTAAGACTTGAAGATGAAGTAAGGTGGATTGTTTTGTTTGTCCTCAAATCCATCAGATGAAAAGCAGACCTTGAACCTGGAGTTACTGAATCCTGAAGGGCAGGGTGTGGGGTGACGTCTTGGATTTGTTCCCCCACAGAAGCCAGGTTTTGCCAGCCTGGCCATGCTCTGCAGCAGACGAGCTTCTGCTGGGCCCCATGATGCTCAGCGTGCTGGGCGCTTAGTAGGTGGTTTAGTGAGTCCTGGCGACTGTCCGACCTACAGCTTGGGCTGCTCAGCTTGAGCTCCGTAGCTGCCAGCCACGCTACCCTGTGGGGCTGTGCTTGGTAAGTAGAGGTCAGGGTCTGAGGCTTCTCTGTAGGCGGGTTGCTTGGGCACCCTGAAGAGAAGACTGAACCTGCACTCTGTATAGTTTAAAAATGATTTGTCAATGGCGACAATTTACAAAAATATATTTCTGTTGCAGCATCTTCCAATCGCTGGGATTTATGGCTTCATCTCTCAGATTTGAAAGCACACCCGCACGCTCTGGCAAATGAGAAAATGTATGAACAATTTGTTGGCTTTTTTTTTTTTATCAAGTTTCCCCAAATATGTAAACTCTGAGAGCACCTTATTCTTTTTAAATGATCATTCATTTGTCTCCAGACTCTATCTTTTGGCACAATTTATTATTCTCTATTTCAAAAAACTTAAATGCATTTCGCATATTAGCACGTAACTCTTGTTCCTGTCTCCTCAGTTGTGGAAAGGGCTGGATTGCTTTTATAAAGAAAAAAATGGCTAATAAAATTGGCCTCAGCACCATTGCTCTGCAATTCTTATGAACAGTAAAGTGGTACTTACCGTCATTGATGTTAAAAGCTATTTCTAAATTATGGTGCCATTTATTATCTCTAGTGTCCAAAGTAAGTTTAAATGATGCTTATAATTCATGTTTTACCAAATTTCCTTTTCCCCCCGAGGATACCTCTGATTAACTTATGCACATTAAAGCGCTTTTTAAATTCTTCTTTTATTGCCATTATGCTCTGAAAATCTCAGCGATTCTCAAAAATGGGTAATAAACTTGAGATAAAATGCTGCAGTTTTAGATCAATGCTGACATATCACTGTGGTGATTTCTACAGAGCTAAAGTGATAATGCTTCATATTTACGGAATATATACTAGGTTATTACTACAGTATTACCATTTTGTTCTAAGATGAAATGAGTAATTTACCAATTTATTAAACAGTTACATTTAAGTATTGCTTAGGACATTACCACCCCCATCTGTTTACTTAGCTTGAAGAGTTACCATTAAGATACCCTGTTTATTTAGGTAAAATTTGTAATCATCATGCCTTCCATTAACCAACTTATTTTTCTGCAAGGCTAATTGTCTGGAAATGAGTTTCTTCTTATTTACTGTGCTACATTCTGCTTAGCTGGCTAAAAACATCACCCCAGCAAGAGTGCTAGGGAAATTAATAATACATACAGATAACAGTTTTAATTAGTATAATACCAAATGTTAATAAAAGATTTATGACACCGTTGAAAAATTCTAACAGAAGAGATCTTAACAGCTTGGGGCTCAATTTATCAGGAGAAGGCGAGCGTGGTGCGACCTTTTGTGGGAGGCCAGTTTGGGTGATTCTCAAGAGCTTCTGGGGCTCCTGGGAGCATGGGCTGGAGGTGAGAGGCTCTGCCTCTAGAAGAGGTTTGCTGGGTGCTGAATAGAGAATTCACAGCAAGGAAGGGTAACTGGGAACATAGATGTAGACTGCCAATTCTAACTCGAAAGATACCAAGGTTTCTGCAAAGTAGGAGGGGAACACAGGCCAGCCTGAGGCCCCCCTGAGACATTTCCAGAGGCACCACTGGTCTTCAGTCCCAGATGAGAACAGGACTTTGAGAGTCTGGACTGCTGTTAGCTCAGAAGCTATGGGGACAATGGATCGACATGGAACTGGGGAAAGAACGCATATTCACTGAGTATTTATTATGCACCATTTGCTTACACACATCTATTTTAATCTGCACAGCCGAGAGCTAGCACTATCCTCATTCTGCAGGTCAGGAAGCGAAGCCCTTGGAAGGGTAAGGCCCTTGCCTGAGGTTATGCAGCTAGTGAGTGGAGCAGAATTTGAACCCAGATCTGTGGAAACCTCAGAGCATTGTCTCCTGCAAGGCAGTACCGACGTGAAGAGAAAACAAGCAACCCCATTATTGACCTGCACCGTTGTCCATGATGTCAAGCCAAGTAGGCACTCAGACAAGCATTTGGATGCTTCCATTCTCATCTGGATGGGTTGGTGCCTTCCCATCCTTCCACTGTCCTGCTTGCCCCAAAGGGGTAATGTTCTTTCTTTATGTGTCCATCTTCCTTCTGTGACATGAACTCACAAGGGCAGGGTCATTTCTTACCTTCTTTAGACCCTTGGTACCTGGCACATAGTAGGCCCTTTTTAAAAGATTTAAAAGACCAAGGAATAAGGAAGTGAAAAGGAAGGACACATACAGCTTTTGTTTGAAGTGTTCGGAAGAAAAACTGACACTAGATAGATACATTTTGTTTGTAGGAAGTCATCCCCCTCCCGGCCACCAAGCCCACACAACCCTGGCTGAAGTATAAGGGTTATTATTATTGCCATCTTTTCTAGCCCCCAAGGGCCATGTCTTAGGAGCAGCAGGAATCCTTTGTACCGTGAGCTGAGTTTTTCCTGGCATGTGTAATAAAAACTGACCAAGCCAGTTACTTTCTCAATTTCTCTCCAATTTGAGAAACTCCATATCACGAGGCACTTGAGGGCTGATGACTCTTTTATCCTACTCTTGATTAGAAGGTAAAAGAAAAAAACAAAACTAACAAAAGTTCTTGGACTGAAGATCTCCAGGATATGCGGCAAAATGGCTGGGCTGCTTCTTGAAGAACAAAAGTAGTGCCTGTGACCAGGGCCACCTTTGCTGCTCTCTGAACACCTTGCTCTTCCTGACTGTGCCCTCCGAGAAGGAATTTTAGTCCTTCGGTGGATGAATGGATAAACAAATTGTGGTCTATACACACAATGGAATATTACTCAGCCATAAAAAGTAAGGAAGTACCCATACCTACACACAACTTGGATGAGCCTCAAAAACATTATGCTAAGTGAAAGAAGCCAGGCACAAAAGGCCACATATTGTATGATTCCATTTATATGAAATGTCCAGAAAAGGTAAACCCGTAGAGATAGAAGAGAGATTAATAATCCTAGGGGACAAGTTAAGGGAGGAATTTGGGGTGTTTTTCTGGGGTGATGAAAAAGTTTTGAAACTAAGATCTGGTGGTTGCACAACATGGTGAATACACTAAATGCCACTGAATTGTACATATTAAAACAGTTAATTACATGTTCTGTGAATTTCACCTCAATTTTTTAAAAAGGCATTTTAGGAATACTAGCATACGTGTCCAAAGCTACATATACCTGGGTGTTCATCACAGCAGTGGCTATAAGAAGGAAAAATTGGAGATAACTGTCTGTCCAACATTTAGAGATTGGTCTCATAAAATAAAACCATTCATGGGCTTCCCTGGTGGCACAGTGGTTGAGAGTCTGCCTGCCGATGCAGGGGACACGGGTTCGTGCCCCGGTCCGGGAAGATCCCACATGCCACGGAGCGGCTGGGCCCGTGAGCCATGGCCGCTGAGCCTGCGCGTCCGGAGCCTGTGCTCCGCAACGGGAGAGGCCACAACAGTGAGAGGCCGCGTACTGCAAAAAAAAATAAATATAAATAAATAAATAAATAAATAAATAAATAAATGAAAAGTAAAAATAAAACCATTCATAGAATGGAATGAAAAGTAACCATCCAAAAGAATGGGAGTGGGACGTCTGGACTTGGGAGCTGCTCTGTGGTGCTAGTAACAATGGCTCTCGGTGTAACGGAGCTGTTATGTGGAGAGGCTAAGCTTCTTTTTTTAGATGCAAAGAAAAGTTCCAAAACATATGGGAAAATGTTTGCTGGAAAATGACTTGGTTAAAACCTGACAATTTTACCAGCATCCTGCAGGTTGATGAATACTAATGAAGCTATGAATGTCACTGACTGATGAACAGCTTCATTTTAAGTGAGGAGTCACTCTCTGCCTATTGAAAGAGGCCAGTTTGCTATGAAGTTCCTAAGATGTAAACACTCTGGCTAGTGCCATGAGATTTACTTGTCTGTTGTATGAAAAACTGGTGATCAGGAAAAGCTCTTCATTTTACGGACACAGAAAGAAAACAAAACTCAAGGCAGATTATTTTTTTTTTAATTTTGAAATTGCATTTGTGAATAGATTTCTGAGCCAACATCGAATCTAGATTAATGCATCCATATGATTCAAGCCATTTCTGTTTAATCATGTCACTGCCCTAAAGTCATAACCTGTTAGCCAGTATATTATTGATACTTTCTAGCTCTGAAACTGTTTTTAATGGAAAATTCCTTTTCAGTTATCCAGCCTTGTAATTAAATAATTTTGAATGAAAAAAAAAAAAAAAAGAATGGGAGTGGGAATTCCCTGGCAGTCCAGTGGCTAGCCTCGGCGCTTTCACTGCTGGGGCCAGGGTTCAGTCCATGGAACGATGTCCTCGATGCATTATTGAGTAAAACAATTTACTTGCAAAGATACACACACACACACACACACACACACACATATATGTCTCATATCCCACACACAAACACGTGTGCCTTGTTCTGTCATAGGACAAGAAATAGAAAGGATAGCCAGCAACCAAATGATTTGCTTAGGTTACTGCTGAGAAAAGAATGCTGGAGTGAGTGGAGGCTTTCACTTTTTACTGTGTCATGTGATCATTTGCAAAATTAAACATTTTTTTAAATAAAAGAATATGTTTTGAAGTAAGGCAAAAGTTATAATAACGTTTAAGATGTGGTAGAGGAGTGAAGGGAAAAAGAAAGTGATCCATAGTCTTGCCACCAATTTAGTGTACACGACTCAAAGAAAAAATTTTTTTAACACATAAGACACCAACATTAAAAAGAAACAGCAGCACTAAAAAATTCTGTTAAGACATTGAAGATGAAACGTTAGACTAAGCAGGTCCTTACTTAGACTGCTTTGTGTTTCTTCCGCTGCCCAGCACCATACCTTGGAAATGATAGGAACTCACTCAGTTCTCAACACCCACTTTCTTAAGGATTGTAAAACGTACTGCATTTTCCTACAGTTTTCAGTATCCAGCATGGAGACATTGAACCTAATAGATTTATAAGACAAAATGGCTGTTATGTGTGCAAAACGCAAGGGCACTTTTTAGCTAAGCAACTCTAGAGGACGAACGCCAAGGGAAACATTTTGATCTCAATTATTGGGATGCTTCAGAGGTAGCTTTACCCTGAATGATTTGGATAATTATCTCAATCTTTCACTTTGTTTTGACTAGCTCTGCAGACTGGTTTGAATTCAGGAGGGGTATCAGTTACTTCAACTAAATATTCTTTCAAATCCATAATGCCAACCCATGAGTTTTTTTGTTTTTCAATGGCTTTTCTCAAACACAGCCAACATTTTTTTTAAATTTAATTTATTTATTTTTGGCTCCGTTGGGTCTTCGTTGCGGTGCACGGGCTTCTCGTTGCGGTGGCTTCTTTTGTTGCCGAGCACGGGCTCTAGGTGCGTGGGCTTCAGTAGTTGTGGCACGTGGGCTCAGTAGTTGTGGCTCGCAGGCTCTAGAGCACAGGCTCAGTAGTTGTGGTGCATGGGCTTAGTTGCTCTGCGGCATGTGGGATCTTCCCGGGCCAGGACTCGAACCCATGTCCCCTGAATTGGCAGGCGTATTCTTAACCACTGCGCCACCAGGGAAGTCCCATAACCAACATTTTAATTTCTGCTGTTTTATCCCTTTTTAAAAGGGAGCATTCTTAGAAGCTGGAAGAATGGAATCAAAGTGATGAGTGGACCTAAGTATTTGTGTGTTTCTGTGTGTGTGTGTGTGTGTGTGTGATTTTGTGTTCGTGTGTGAGTGTACATGTTCTGTGACAGGGCCTGAGTCAAATTTTCAAGGCAGAAGACAGAACTAATTTTTCTCTCTTATTTTCTGTGGGTTCTAAATAATTGATAAGGAGGTCCCTTTCCATAATTAAAATGGATGTCTGGACACGTCAACACCGATAGCTTTTCCAGTAATGAGTGAATTTAGATACACGTTAAGTACAGGCTATATTTACTCCCCCTGAGGGGTTGCAGTGCAGAGTGTGTGGGTGGGGAATGGGGGCTGGTGGGAGACACAAGCCGGTCTCAGTGGAGATGACAAGAGAGCAGGAAGGACGGAAGCCTGGGAGATTACCTGGGCAAAAGCCCCTGCCTGGCCCCAAGGTGCACCTTGGACAAGCAGGTGAGCCAGGCACAGAAAGGCAACATAGGGCAGGAAGTCTGGAGACATACTTCGTCCCGTTTGGAATCTGCTGAGTTTTCTTTGTCTTTTCTGCCAACCCTAATGTCCTCTCTGTCTCTCACCTTAGTGACACCTCCTGGCTGCCCCTTTCCTTGATGAAAACCTATCAAAACCTTCCCCGCCAAGGAGAGAGGGGTCATTGAAAGGCTTCCAGGTGTGGTTACCTTCTTACAAACATCAAAGTCAGTTCATTCACCTTTGGGTCCAATAGACTCTCTCTCATCGCCTATCATGGGCCCTACTCCAAGGCTGGTGCTGGGGACACTGCAGTAAAAGGCTGCCTGTGCTGGAGGAACTCACACAGGGCGCTGAGCAGATGGTTGTCTACCTACAGGGAGGCAGGTGCAGGGATCGGGCGCAGAGGGGCCGTGGGAGGAGGGACAGTCCATCTCAGGGGCCTGTGCTGACTGTGCAGGTGAGGCTGGGGTCAGGGGCGGGAGGAGGAAAGGCTTCCCAATGGAGAAGTCGCACCAAGAATGGGGAGAGGGACAGACGCTGGGGCGGGAGGACAGCATGTGAGAGGTTTAGATAGATAGCAGAGCAGCCTCATGGATGAGGGCCCACTCCTTGGGGGTTGAATTCCTTGTCGAGGAGCTCAGCTGTCATCCTGTGGTGATGCTGGGGCACAGAAAGGCTTTATGCAAGCCTGTGTGTGTGGGGGGGTGATGCTGAATTTTAGGGAAGTCCCACACAGAGGAGGAGGGTCCCGAAGGGAGACAAGAAGCAGGACTAAAGATTCAGGGTGTTAGAGGGGGGTTCCCAGAAGGGTGAGGGGGGATGTGCTGGGCTCTAGAAACCTCCTCCAAAGTGAGGCAAGGAGAAGGGAGGGGTGGTGGCCTGGGTGACAGGGACCAGGGGACTGAAGAGGGCAATGTGCCGCCCAGAATGCTCAAGTCACTCCTGACAGGGAGGCAGGGGTGAGAATGAGACCTGGCAAGTTCAAATCCCAGTGCGCCTGCCTGGTAGCTCTGTGACCTGGGGTAAGTTACTCAACCTCTCTGAAGCAGATTCCTTCCCTATTATTTGGGCATAATGGTATGTGCTTCACTTGTATCTACCCACCACATCCTAGCTGCTCGATAATAGCAGGGCCGATTATTAGCTAGGGGTGGAATGGGCCAACCACAAGTGTCCTTGCAAGAGGGAGCACACCCAGAGGTGCACTGACACACAGCCCTGGGCGCAAGAAACTTGAGTGTGGGCTGGGGCCCTGGGGAGTTCATCTCGGAGCCCTCCTGAATGAGGACACCTTTGAACAAGGGGAAGAGAGAGCCCCAGACTGGCATGGGTGCATTCATTTCCAAGCAGACTCTGTCAAGAAAAAAAAAAAAAAAAAAAAAAGGCGGCAGAGTGTCGGTTCTGGCAGAAATACCCGAGACCACAGATGCATTTGCCCGCCCGCCCCCGCTGTTCTCTCTGTCTGTCTCCCTCTGGCCTCTTTCATTCCGTCTTGGCTTTGATACTGCCAGCTGACTCCAGAGAGGCGACAGGCTACCGGGAGGAGATCGCCATCAGGGAAGGAGCCGGTGGATAACTCTGGAAAAGGGGACCCATTCTTGAAAGGTAGCAAGTTTTCAGCTCCCATGAACGAACAGGGCTAACGCTGATCCAACCTTAAAAGCAAAACATTTTTTTTAAAGCAGCCTTGCTGACACGTTAAAGACGCATATCTGTTTGATTCATTTAAAAACGCGCTCAGTGCTCAAAAGTCCTTAGAAAGATTTTTGCCAATTAAAAAAAAAATACATTTAAAACGAATTCTAGCATCCAAATACTTCCTTTGAGGAAAAAGCCAAAGAATGTCTTGCTTTCCACCAGAAGTGGGGAATAGCGGGGGCTTGCGGAGGGATGACCCACTACCTCTGAATGAATGAGCCTGCAGGCACCGTGGAGAGGATGGAAGGGCCATTGTTATGGGCGGATGACTCACCGAGAGGTCAGTAGACTAACACTCCGAGAAACAGGGGCTTTGTGTGAGCGGGAGACTACAGCATCTTGTTTTAACCTAACAGTTAGAAAGGGGGAAATCCTCACGTCTGCACCGACCAAGCTCTGTGTAATACACGGCCTACTTGCAAAATACCGCACAAGAATTCTGGCAGAGACTCCCGGATTCCCTGGTCCCTAGGCTGCTCCTTCCTCCCTTGGTCCTGTGTACAAGCTCCCCCGGCACGGCACCCCTGCCTCGGCCAGCAGCAGCAGGCACATTCTGAGTTTCCCTTTCCTAAGGCAGCACCAACCGTGTTTACCGTAAACTTAGCTTCGGGGGCAGTCAACCCAAATGATGCTTACTCTGATGACTTACGACACTGTGCTTCTGTTCCTTGAGTCAGTGCTAATGTGGAAGCCGCTGCCTCTGTGAGCTCATGTGTACCCATGTTGGCTGGACCTTTCAAGTGACTAGGGTTGTGGACACAGGGAGGTGAGTACCCAGGAGACTGCACTTGGTGTGCGGACACCAACAGCTGCGCTGTAGCATCCTCCTCCTTGGGGTCCACACCTGTGCCTCTTCGCCTATGGGCTTTTCCCCTGGCCATGGGAGCACATGCTCTGTTGCCTTCCAAGCAGGGAGGTATTGCTTATTGCCCTCAACCCGTGATGGGCAGGGAGCTGGCGGATTAGTACTCCAGCTGCCTGGTCCTGGGTGGAGAGGTGTATTCTCACAGCTCCTAGACAATGAATTCCAGTTGCCCACAGTGGAAACCAGCTTGAAAACACACTTTTTATTGGCCGCCCTCTCTTCTGTCTCCCTTACCCACTCTCATGCCGTTGCCTCCTGGGATCACTGCCAAATAACTACTTCCACCCAAATCCCTGTCTCAGTGTGTGCTTTTGGGGGAACCTGAACAGAACAAGGTGGGTTAGCTACATAGAACCCTAGGAAATTGCCACCTCTAACCAGAGCAAGTTCATGTGGTTTAACTAACAATTCTTGGCGCCTCAGCTGTATGTCCTGAGATGCCAAAACAACACATGTCTGGTCTCTGTAAACTCAGGCATATCCATGTCTGTGAAGCTACAGGCTACGTGTAAGAACAGTCTGATATTTGCTTTTTCACATAAGCTTTCCTGTCCTGATGGATGTCTCAGGCTTGACATCTTTTAATGATTACCTGATATTCCACTGTTCCATTCTACCCATATGCAGGACCAGATTTGTGGGTGTGTGACTTGTATAGCGGCACAGGGCCTCGCATTCTGAAAAGTCCTGCCCTTGGTTTAATGCTCTGTTGTTGCCATCAAGGTAATTCATTGCGGTACCACTTAAAAAAGCAATCCATTTTAAATGACCTAAATGAATATCAATAGGGGACTTCCAATAACACAGAGAAAAACTATGTCGTCGAATACTATGCAACCATTAAAAAAAATAGACTGACACGTAACAATCTCCAGATCGCTTGCAAAGTGAAAAAGCAAGGCACAGAATGGTGTGCATAGTAAACTTACATTTGTATAAAAAAAAACATGAGATGGGCTAAAGCCTCTTAACTCATGCACAGATCAACTCTGGAAGGGAAGACGGAAGAACTGGCTTCAAGACTGCTGTGGGGAGGGGAGCTGGAGGTTGGGAGACAAGGGTGGAGGGCGACAGATTTTTCACCACTGTGCTCTTCTGGTGTCTGAATTTTCTTGTTTTTCTTCCCCAGTATATTTTTTAAAAAATCAATTCCAAACATTTACTATTTTAAAATATTTCTCAAAAAGGGAATAAGTAGAGAGAAAGAAAAGAAGGAAGGAAGGGAGGGAGGGAGGAAAGAAAGAAAGAAAAAGAAAGAGCAAACTAGCTAATATGATGCCAATCCAGCCAAGCAGCCCTTCTGCTCTGATTTCAAGCTTCTGGTCTGGAGTAACCAGGACTACAGAAAAGCCTGCAGCTCATTTCTGGATTGTCCTGATGTCAACTTCTTCATCTCTCCCCTGGGGCTGCCTTTGCAAGGTCCTAAGTGACAATTCTTTTAAAATCTGGAGCAAAAGAAATCCTCTTTATTTTCTTGATGAATTTGTATATTTTCTCTGTTTTGAAGTAAAGTGACTGTGTCTCTTTTTTTTTTTCACTTTGGCTGCCAGGAAGCTCAGAGGCAAATTCTAAGCTCAATTATACGTTATCCACGTGAGCTGTAGGTTAAATTCTTTTCTTTCCTCTGGACTTGATTTTCTACGTGTATTACATTTTCTTTGTCCCTGATTATTTATATTTTAATGATTTTATTGTATGTGAACTAAGATAATAATTTGAATTTTCAACTGGGGTTTTTTCCTCCCTGTATTTCCTTGTACCCTGTCTTCCTCCCTCCTTCATTCAGTCAACAAGACCAGGTGGCATCCTTGCCTCAGGGAAGGGATGTCACAACAGAAGGATGAGAAAAATCTTTTGAGTTGCAAAGCCCAAGCTCTGAGGGACTAGGGACCTGAGCAGTAATTTGGGAGAGGAGGTGAAGAGTCGCATAGAACAAAGCTGGCTGAAACTTCACAGGCTGGGGAAGAGTGGCGCAAAAGGAAATTAAGAATAAGGGAATAGCACAAAACCCAGGTTGCTGGGAGAAATCTGTCCCAGGGAAACCTGTGCCCTGCTTCCCATTTAAAGTATAGAGAAAGTACAAGCCCTGTGGCACAAACAGCTGTGTAGTAGACAGATGGGCCTGAGACCACCTCCCAGAGTGTCCTGCACCCCAGAGGGCACAGGAGCTATGTAAGATGACTCCCATATGCACATGAGTGGGATGTCTGGGAGAGCTCAGAGAGATATCCGGAGGGGCCTTGTGGTTGAGAATGACACTGTGGCAGCATCCTTCGTGGACCCAGGACCAAAGTCATCACCCCAGGTGCCAGAATGCATGGACAGGGGATGAGGACAAGTGCCCATTTGCCTTGATGCTCTGTAGCCTCCCCAAGTTGAGAGCAACCCACAGAAACCATGATGTGACTGCGATGAACTTTCTGCCATATGGCAAAATGGTACTCATAAAAGAAACGGTTATATATCTTATAAACCTGAGTTAGCAAAATGTCCATACCCTGAGCCCCTCAGTGGAATGCAAAGGAGAAACAAATGAAGTAAGCAGTAAAGAACCCTATCCTAAAATTAATTCTTTCCAGACCCTTCTATAAGAGGATCCCCAGGACAGACTGCCCCCTTATGAGTCCTGGGATGGCCCCTCTGATAAAGATAGTATTTCCGTGCTCGGGACACAACTAGATCCATCTCGCACATTTTGACGGACCGGGAAGGGACCTGACTCACTTCTTACATCTTCCTTTGTAACAAATGCTTTTGGAATAAACTGGAGCTGCCACTGAGCACAGTTAATGGCCTGGAAGCTTCCCAGGTGCTTCAGGAAAGAAGCGGCCTTTTAACCATGGTTTTTGGCCTTCATAACTGATGTCAGCTTTAAATGCTGTTCAGAATAACAAATGAATGCTTGTCTGACTCTGAAAGCCTTTGCTAACCGCACTCCCGTGCTTTATTATTTCACTGATGGAGACTGCTTTTGTCATCTGGAGCAAGTCATCTTGGCAGTCAGACCGGCAGTTTACCTGTCTTTCAAATGAGCATAAGAATAATTTCTTTGTGGGGGACTGATGCTGACCAGATGTTCACAGATCCCCTTAGGATCACGGGCACAGGGCCCTCAGTGGGATTGAGGTTGTTGTTATGTAATAATTTTTCCTTCTAGTTTTGATTAAAAAATGATACATGTCTATCTATGTATAACAAATGTGTCGATGCTAATGGGACATGTGCACCAGAGTCCCCTCCACAGAGATCAGAATGCAAGGAGGGTGTCCCCCAGCCAGGCTCCCTCACAGCACCAGTTTGCACAAACAAAATGACTGGGGGATAAAAATCTTTTCAAAATTAAAAAAAAAATCGAGATGTTCCTGACCTTTGGATGCCACCCATCTGTGGTGAGAGGGCAAGGGCAGTTAAGAGACGGCCTGACTTGGCCTTGCGGTAGACTCTGGTGCCCTCTGCTGTCATTTGGGAAATCAACGTTTCTTTGGGGAGCCTTCAATGTCTACCGCAAGGAAGGAAACCAGCTACTCTCACCTGCTCAGGAGTTTCCACTTGAATTTGGCTCTGTTCTGAGTTATTTGGGTTGGAGGCTAGGTGTCCCCCACAGAGCTTGGGGTGTCCTGTTACATCAGCCTCAGTGTTCATCCCAAAGATGGAACTCAGATATCTTGGAACAGAAAAGCAAACTAACCGAACCTGAATCCAAGGATTCCCAGGGATTAAAATAGAGCACCAAAGTGTTTTGAAGAGATCAGGAAGAGGCTCATATGCGTCGGATTTGATGCAGCCCCAAGCTGCTGTGTTCTGAGGGTTGTTTATTCATTTTAAATTTTCCTTTCATTTTATTTTGTGTCCATCAAGCAAGGAAAGGGCTTGAATTTGGTCTGGAGTGTGGCATTCTTCATTGGATGTGCCCGCTCTGTCTGAGCCTCTCTGTAACACCTGGGTATGGCCCAAAGATCAAATGCTCATTTACTCTGTGAGCAAGAAGGATATTTGCCCATTAATTTCAACTCCAGTGCTCCAGGCACCATGTAAGTCTCAGTTAATATCATCTCACTTTAGATGACACTCGAAGGAGCAGGAAGACAGTTTGTGGGGGGAAAGGAATAAGAGGCAGCGCACATTTAACCGGAATGTTAATATTTACCCATTGCTGCACTTGGTGTCTGGGAGGCTGCACAGTCACTAAGTGGGGATCACATCTTCAATTAAGTAGTGGTAGCGGGGGAGTTTGTGATGTTTCACAGAGGGAAACTGCCGAAATCATACTTTAAGGAGAATAATTTTTTTAAAAGCTACAAAAAAAATTGAAATAAAAGCCAGAGGGGAAAAAATAGAGGGAACATTTCTGTTTAGGGAATCCTAATATTTTGGCTGAATACATTATGTAAAATTAAATACTATTTTAAACCAAGGAGATATAATATCTAATTAAGTTTTTGTAGTTGATGGGCTTAGAGAGGATTGTGAATGTTGCATCCATTGAGCTGAAAGAAGTAGAAAAATTAAATAACACTGTTCTATAGTGACTTTCACCCAGACATATAAGGAGTCTTACCTATTTTGCTTTTACTCTGCACCCTACCTAGGACTCACTGATGACATGAGAGAGAAAAGGAGAAAGAGCACGCTGACCTCATTAAGCCTTGTAATGACCCCAAAGCACAGGAATCAAGAGTTGTCAGCCTCATTTCCCAGCTGCGACCAGAGGCTCCGAGGGGCCAGGGGACTCTCAGAGGGTCATCTCGTGAGTCCAGGGGTGGAGAAGGAACAGAACCACCATCTTCCAACTGCATCTGGAACTTCTGCCCCAGAACGCTCTCTGCTCTACAGTAAGAAAAATGTCAAACTTTGGGATGTGAAGCCTTCTGTTATTGAGCAGAAGTTCCAGGAAGCACCAAGATTTTAAGGCTACTTGAAGTTTTAGGGGAATTTCAATGTAAGGTGTGAAGGAGCCAGACATGGAAGATTAGTTTTAAAAGGATGTTGACTTCTAAGACTAATTATTACACAAAGGCATTTTCAAGTTACTTTATAAAATAATATTTAAAGACAGGAAATAAAAAGAACACCACATGATTTTTGGTCGGCAATTTTTAAGAACTTAGCTTGAATAAGTAGGCTTTCTTAAACTGAGTAAAATCGAAATACCTACAGATACAATCTAGACAAAGACAATACTCCCAGGGCAAGGACTGAATATTTCTATCATATTTCATTAGTTTTCCCTTTAAATTTACCATCACAGAGGTACAATAAAAGAACTAACCCACTGTTTTTAAAAGTTTAAACTTTGGCAATATTTTGTCTCTAGTTCCTGACATAAATTAAGCAGGGTCACATTTAATATCTGGGAGGGAAAAAGAACTCTCAGGACATCTTCATAACAAGTTGAAAGAAATTTTGTCAGAAGGCTATTGGAAAAAGTAGAATATTCAAATTATAATTTGGCAATAAGGAAGTAGTTTAAATAATTGAAAATGAGGAACTGAGCTGGGAGAAGTCGCTCTTCGGTGGTCGTTTTTGTTTCAGTTGCCACAAGCGAGAAGTAGGCTTTAAAAATAGATCACCAGGGCAGAGCAAGTGTCTCTGACAGGCACTTGAAGGCAGGATTCTAGAAATTCCAATCATTTAACAAATTGCCCCATTAAAAGTCATAATAGGTCTAAAAGCCATTCTTGAAAGAACTTACTAAGTAATTTGACCTACAAAATCATCTTGTTAAATTTATTTGATATCATGAGACAGTTAGTGAAATATGCATAGTCCATTATATTAAAGAGAAAAGCACCCTGCAATGGGTATCTGATGCGCTCTTTGCAATCGCAGCTATTAGTTGTCTATAAAACTCCTAGACATGACTTGATTTGATTACTGTTATATCATTTTACTTTGTAACATATAGGGGTGGAGATCTGCTATTGCTTACTAGGAAATATTTAACGAAGGATGTTTTATTTATCAGCATAAAGAGACACAGTGGATTATTGGGTGATTAAAGTGATGATGTGGCTGCCATACTTGTCAAAAATATAGCTCTAATTCAATTACAAGGCGACAGTCAGTCTCTGAGTTGATCTATGCCTGAGCAAGCTGACTCTGAAAGCAGGACATTGCCCACTTAGAAGGATCTTGGTAAATTTCTATAATTTCACGTTATCAAAAACAAACAGCGATAACAACAAACCCGCAGGATGATTTCTCAATTCTAAGTTTACTGTCTCTCTGCCATGAGCTCCTGCATCTTATCTTCTGCATTCCTAACATCCCAAATCAATAGCAGAGAATAGTTAATGTTACTAATCTATGTGGGAAGCAATATTTTTATAAGAAGTAAATTGAGGGCCTCCCTGGTGGCGCAGTGGTTGAGAGTCCGCCTGCCGATGCAGGGGATGCGGGTTCGTGCCCCGGTCTGGGAGGATCCCATATGCCGCGGAGCGGCTGGGCCCGTGAGCCATGGCCGCTGGGCCTGCGCGTCCGGAGCCTGTGCTCCGCAACGGGAGAGGCCACAACAGTGAGAGGCCCGCATACCGCAAAAAGAAAAAAAAAAAGAAGTAAATTGAGAAGAGAATCGATAAAGGGAGCAAAGGAAGAAGGAACTAGCATTTATTGAGTGCCTGCTGTGTGTCCCACTCTGTGTTAAGTATTTCACAAATACTAGCAGGCTATCTCATTTAATCCTACAGAAAGCTGCAAAGCGAATGAAGAAATAAGTTTATTTTTAAATTTTGAATTGCACACATATTTACTGTTTTGTCCTTTGTTCTCCTTTGGTTTAATGTTATGTAAGTCCTACAAGTAGCCTGTATCATCAGAACGACTTCACACTGCATTGGGAGGGAAAGATTACTCATATCACTTGTCCATGAACATGTTTACCACAACTAGTGTCCATATTTTATTCTCAGCTCTTGCTTAGAGAATACTTGATCAGAATTTTACTCTGTGTATAGTTAGGCATAAAGTAGATCCACCCTGAAATACCTGCTCTTTGCTAATCGTGGCCAATTTAAGGAAATCTTCTAAGATAAACTACATCATATAAATCAATTTGTTCTTTAATATTTGTTAATTGTATTATTTGCATTTCAGGACAAAGTTAGTGCTATTTCAAGGTAAACTATTACAGATTCTGATTTCTTTTAGGTTGCAAGCCAAGAAATGGTAGAGACCCTTTCTCAATTATTTTAATATGTCGTAAGCTGAAACTGACCCGGTAGATCATAAACGTTTACTGGGTTTCGGGAGCAGTTTAGTTTCACAGCGCCCTCTGCTGTTGCTCTGTAAGTTTATCACTCTTCTAACTCACTGAGAGAGCAGCACTCACTCCTCCGGGAAGGGTCATCGCAGGTTGCAGCCAAAGCCTCTGTCTTCGGCTTTCAGAACTTGCATACTGATGGTGAACCCAAATCCGAGCAAGCTCAGGCAACCAATGTGCCCTGACTGAGCCCCCAGGAATTCTCTTTCCATCCCCGTCCTCTCCCCCAAGCTCCAAAGCTTCTACATCTGGCCGCCTCCCGGCATCTAATGGGCATTGCACATTTTGCATCTCCAAACACAGCTCTTGTTTCAGCACTCCCGGCCCGAACATGACTTACCCCCAGGTCTCATCTCTGTCCGTGGACCACCACTCACTCAATCGCCCTCAAACCTAGGAGTTGTCTGTGGTTTCTCTCTCCCTCACACCCGGCACGTAGTAAGCCCTTCATAAATATCTGCTGAATTAAGTGAACAAGGAAACAGAATATCAAGGTATTAATTTACAGAAAATCATCTATGAAAACATCAGTAAGATCAACACGTTACTTCCAGATCTCCCTACACGGAGAGAGGCTACCACCAGTTTATATTTCCTGGGCCATCCCTACCTAGGCAGGATATAGAATGCCTTTTGATTCCCACAGCCGCCATCAGGCAGGGTAGGGAATAAAGGATCTGACTTTAGGTTTCTAGGTTATAATCACATTCCTTCCTTACTCTCTGAAACTGTGCACTGGTTCTAGTTCCTTGGAGTGGAACTGGATTGCTGCCAAACCCGCCAATCTGTTAACAAGCCATCTCATGTGTTTCTCTCCCTCAGATAGCTGCACCATCATGTGTGGAGTCTTACTTTTGTCACCTGTTGAGAATAACTTTTTCCTTGTTCTGGGAGACCCTTAGGTGTCCCCTTTGGCCATTGATCTTTATCAGTCAAAGTTGATAAACAGAATTTGGCATTCTTGCAAATCAAAGTACTTTCTAAATTATCTTGGTTAGTTTGATTTAAACCGAGACCCTTTGCTTTAATAAACATAATACACAATTTGATAACACATATATAATTCAAAAAATTAACATCAGGCTAATCCCACAACCCAGAGGTAACTTCTATTAACATTTTGATGTATTTTTTAAAAAAATAGAGTTTATTTTTTAGAGAAGTTTTAGGTTCACAGCAAAATTGAATGAGAAATACAGAGATTTCCCATATACACCCTGCCGTCACACATGCATCACATCGAGAGTGGGACATTTCTTATAATCAGTGAACCTACATTGGCACACCATCACCCACAGTCCATGGTTTACATTATGATTTACTCTTGGTGTTGTACATTCTATAAGTTTGGACAAATGTATAAAGCCAAGTATCTATCATAACAGTATCACACACAGAATGGTTTCACTACCCTAAAAATCTTCTGTGCTAGGCCTAGTCATCCCTTCCTCCCCCCTTAATGCCTAGCAACCACTGATCTTTTCATATAGATGTCTCTTTTCTATGTGTATGTGTATATTAATATTATAAAACTGGGCACATACTATGCATATCATTTTATTTTCTGTTTTGTTTTCATTTTAAAGTTTAAACACTTCATGTTATGGAAATTCTCAAATGTACATAAGAAGTAGAGTGAAAACTATCATGAATCTCCATGTGCCCAACACCAGGCTTCAGTGATTATCAATATTTTTGCCTGTTGTGTTTCATCTGTCTCCCCCAACTGCTTTTATTTCTTTTTTTGCTGAAGTATCTTCAACAAATTCAAGGTATCATGTCATTTCATCCATAATACAGAAATATTACATAGACTGCCTTTTTCATTTAACATGACATCACGAATATTTCCCATATCATTCACTATGGTTTGAAACATTGTTTTTAACAACTGCCAAATATTGTCATTGTTTATATGTATTACAAACCTTTGAGTGCATCTCTGATTATTCCTTTAGGAAACATCTCTAGCAGTAAATTACAGGATCAAAGGGTAAGAATTTTAAAGATACAAAAAACATCATAAATGATTAATCAATTTATACTCCAATCAGTGGAATGTGAAAAGGTCTGTTTCTTTGAACCCCTACCGGCTCTGGGTATTACCAATTGTATGGGTCAATGTTTCATGGCAGATAGTAGAATCCACTCTAGCTGGAAGCAGAAGAGTTATTACCAGTTATTATGAAATCATTAGAAGATTTGGAAGAGCTGATTGAGCTCCCAGGAATGAATCCTGAGCCACACTGCAGAGCTGGCTCACCAAGGGAGCAGCCTCTGGCACAGTGGGGGAGCTGGGAATAAGAAAGTTGTCAACACAGTTGCAGGCTCTAAGCTCACAGTGCCTTTGTCATGACTTACACTGTCAAAGTGGATGCCTTTCAACCCCGTGAAACTGGACCTGGACCCCACTCCAAATACCTCTATGACCTTGCTAGCTAGCACAAACAGCAGAATTATGACCTGTGCCTCATAATATTCCCACCATCCAAAGTTCATATGGGCACATTGCTAGATAGATCATCTGAAAAGTTCCAGCTGTAAGGGAGCCTGGGAAATGTAATGTTTTGCTTTCCAGCTTTTAGCAGGCAGCAAGACATAATACAAAGTGGTTGGAATGGAGCTGAATGAGCCAATCTGTAATATCTACTACAATCCACCCCTTTGGTAATGCAGCATCCATATACAGTCTTCTGTCAATAAGCCTTGCAAACAAAAATAATAGCCAAAACCAACATACTCTCCTAGTGGACTCATACCTCATACAAACAAAAATGAGCTTATCCTAAAAAGGAGACCCAAATCTCACTGCATTCATCTCTAAGTGATGTTCATTCTTCTTCTAGTATAACCACATGTTGATACCCTGCAATCTAGGTGCTAAATTATAAAGTTTACTACAACTCTGTATCAGATATCTTAACTTACTCTATATAGTATAGTAGGTGAAAGAGAGAAGGAGAAAAAAAGAAACAGTATTATGTATAAAACTTATGATCATGGATCTCATTTCTTCAGTTAGTCATAAGGCATCCAATACCAGTCAATAGTCAAAGATGCTGTTTTACAGCTGGTTTATTTGATTCAGAATCCAAACAAGGCCCACATATTTGGTTGTTTTTGTCTCATAAGTCTCTTTTATTCAACACATTCCCCACCATTCGTTTTCATGCTTTGATTTGTTGGAGAAACCAAATTATTTTTTAAGTGTAGAATGGATTTGTTTGGTTGCTTTCTCTTGATATCATCTAACTTGTTCAACTATTCCCTATGTTTCCTGGAAACTGGTAGTTATTCTAAAGACCTGATTAGATTCAGGTTCTGTTTGTGTGTTGGCGATGGGAGCTCATGGGCATCTTTGTGTACTATTACATTACATCATGATGCATACAATGTCTGTTATCTACTTTCAGAGAATCTAAGATTGATCAGTGGTTCAGGTGGTGTGGCCCTGGTCCCTCTATTATAAAGATTCTCACTAACTTTTCACCTAATGATATGAGTGTCCTTTGAGATTATGACCTGGATCTATTATTTCATTAGGGATCAAAAATTGATAATTTTTCTAATTCTACCAAACAACTAGATATCCATGAATCATTGTAGGTCTGTACCCCAGGTCACCTCTTTTTCTAGGCAGGATGAATGACCAGGTACTTATATATATAATCTTATGTAATATAATATAGGAGACATCACTGCTTGTTATTCCTCAATTAAAACTGCCAGATTTAGCAAATAAAAATACAGACATCCAGTTAAATTTAAGTTTCAGAAACAATAAATAAACTTCCAATATGTGTGTTTGAAATGTTAAAAGATAAGCTGAGTCATATTAAAAACTACCACAGTTCACCCCATGTCTATTAACCATATTTATCTTCCAAATAAAGACAACAGTAAAATCATACTTTTGGCTAACATGTTGCAACTACCCCTCATACAATGAAAAGCATGTTAACCCTCTTTCAAAAAGAAGATACCGAGGGCTTCCCTGGTGGCGCAGTGGTTAAGAATCCGCCTGCCAATGCAGGGGACACGGGTTCGAACCCAGGTCCAGGAAGATCCCACAGACCGCGGAGCAACTAAGCCCGTGCACCACAACTACTGAGCCTGTGCTCTAGAGCCCGTGAGCCACAACTACTGAGCCCGCGTGTCACAACTACTGAAGCCCATGTGCCTAGGGCCTGTGCTCTGCAACAAGAGAAGCCACCACAATGAGAAGCCCATGCACTGCAACGAAGAGTAGCCCCCGCTCACCGCAACTAGAGAAAAACCCTCACGCAGCAATGAAGACCCAACGCAGCCAAAAATAAATAAATAAATAAAATTTAAAAAAAATTTTAAAAAAAGAAGATACCGAGGCCCATCTTTTGGATTACTAGCTAAGTCAAGCTCTACCTTTGATATCCTGTAATTTAAATACCGATTTATTGAGTTGTGGTACCTTTTCATAGGACATGGGAGAACTAAGATGCTTCCCAGGAGAATGACTGCATTCCAGACATAGTCTTCCTTACTTTATTATGTACTAGCAACCCAATTTCCCTTTGACAGTCAAGATCGATCACCCTAGCCAGTACAGAAACTCCTGTTTTGCCTGAGGAACCCTCAGTAGCCAGGCAGCAGTCTCAATATCCAGTTTAATGGAATCATTCCTATGTACCCTGGCAGAAGCATTCCTTCCTTAGGAACTAAGACCTCTAGACCAGGAAAACCCAAAGTTAAGGGAATGATAAACAAAAAAATTTATTAGGGATCACTAGGGGTAGAAATGGGAGTGGTTCTTCTCGTGATTATCATTTTCATTTTCACTCCTGGATTTCCACAAATCCTGGCTATATATTAACCATTGATTGGGCACATTTACCGCATCATGGAGTACATTCCTCCAGCCCCACAAGATGTTGCCATCTAGCTGGGAATGTAAATGAATCTTCACAGGGTCACATGATGCCAAACAAGGGACCAGTGAGTTCCACGGGCATGGATCCACTGCCACACTTCCTTTGCTGTAATGTAAGTTCCTTGCCCTGAAGCAATGCATTATGGAATGCTATGACCATGAAAAGGTCTGTTAAGTCCATGGAGGTTGATTTGGGCAGAAGCATTGTAGGCAGGGAAGGCAAATCTATATACAAAGTTAAGTGTCCAATCCAGTGAGAACAAAGTGCTATCCCTTCCAATATGGAAGTGACCCAGTAAAAACAATGTAAATTATTTGTAACATCATGTGACATGTTCAACCCTCTGGGGAGTGGGACCACATAAGCTCATTGCTGATCTTTGTTATTGGCAGTTTGGGCTGGAGAAGTCCCTGTTGCTAAGCCCATGCATAACCTCTGTTTCTGCCAGTTTGGCCATTTTTTTTTTTTGAGCTTTTTCAGCAGGGATAAGGGTCACTGGATAAAGAGGCTGACTGATGTTGGCAGAAGTCATATAATAATATGACCCATATGATAATTAATATTCTTCTTTGTTTAGGTTACTCTTTGGTAAGTATTCACCTGAAATACAAATATCTTCATATCCTGTGCCCAGAGAGGTCTGTCCACATACCTCTTCCCCAGACCTCCCTGGCACCAATTTTCTAATTGCCCTTCCTCCAAGTCCCTGACCGCCCAGCCAAACAATTACCCATGAATCATTGTAGATCTGCACGCCAGCCATCTCTTTTTTTAGACAGAATGAACAACCAGGTACACTACTCAGAGGTCTGCCTGCTGAGAGGATGTCCCTTCTCCATGGTCCTTCAGGGCCAGAGATGAGTATAGCAGTTATCTATTGGTATGTAAGTAACCACGCCAAAATTTAGTGGCTTAAAATAACAAGAATGATTTATTTTTCTCATGATTTGCTCTTTGGGCTAGGCTCAGTAAGGATGGCTCATCTCTATTCCATTTTGGAAGAGTCAGTTGGTTAACTTGACTGGGGCCTGGAGGATGAACTTTCAACTTAGCTCTTTCACATGGCTGGCAAGTTGGTGCTTGCTGTTGGCTGAAGCATAGACAGGACTATGGGCCAGTTCTCTGTTCTTCTCCATGTAGGCCTTTCCACAGGCCCCTGGGCTTTCTCACAGTATGGTGGCAAGGTTCCAAGAGTGAAAATCTCTAGACCCTTGGGAGTCACATAACATCACTCCTGCCCTACTCCATTGGTCAAGGTGCAGGTTCAAGGTGTGGGGGAACATAGACTCTACTTCCTGATGGGGGAGCGCCAAAGTTTATAGAAGAGCAGGTGAGGCAAGAGATATAATTGTGTCCTTCTTCAGAAATATAGTGTCCATAATGCAGATTGAGAGAAAGGAGAAATGAAGTGGGAGTAGGGACCATAGGCATTTGCGTGTCCAGGAAACTTACTTGTGTCTTCTGAATTTATCCGAACATGATCTCATATATATATATACACATACATATATATATATATATATGTATATATATATATATGTATGTGTATATATATATATATATATATATATATATATATATATATATATATATATACCACTTCCACCTGAAAAGGAAGTGCTGCTGTGCATGCCTAACTTTATGACTGGATGAATGCGACAACACTCAGTTCGTGATGGGCAGCTCAGGTCACATGGTAACTTGGTGACCTATAGTCAAGTGTTTAGTTGCCACCACTGCCCATTAGTAAGCCATCTCAAAAGGAGAATAGTTATCTGTAGAGGATGACATAACTTTGGTCCAAAATCCTAAATGTCTAAGCAGAGAATCATCTATGGGGGCTTGCCAAAATCTCCACATAGATCCCTATGTTCCACAGACACTTCAAGCACCCCTAGACCTTCTGGGTCACATGGCCGAAATGGTGGAGCAGCATCGTAGCCTGGACTTGCTGCAGAGCTTTCACTTGTTCCAGGACCTACTGAAACCTGGTAGCCTTTTGGGTCACTCAGTAAATAAGTTAGAACAGCATGGCCAAATGAGATACACTTTGCCTCCCAAATCCAAAGAGGTTCACTAAGCCTTGTGCTTCTTTCTTGGTGATAGAAGGGGACAGATAGAGAAACTTGTCTTTCATCTTGGAAGGGATATCTCGAGATGTCCCAGACCACTGGACCCCTAGAAATTTCACCACGGTGGCAAACCCCTGAATTTTGTGGGATTTGTTTCCTATGCTCTCATATGTGTCTCACCAAAATATCTAGAGTAGTTGCTACTTCACGTTCACCAGGTCCAATCAGCATGATATCATGGATGCAACAAACCAGCTTAACATCCTGTGCAAAGGCAATCAAGTTCCTTCCAGACTAGATCATGACAGAGGTCCCAAAGTTTGATACAGCCCTGAGGTAGGACATCGAATGTGCCTTGCCAGCTGAAAATAAACTGTGTCTGATGGTCTTTTTTTTTTTTTTTTTTTTTTCCTGCAGTACGCGGGCCTCTCACTGCTGTGGCCTCTCCCGTTGTGGAGCACAGGCTCCGGACGCACAGGCTCAGCAGCCATGGCTCACGGGCCCAGCCGCTCCGCGGCATGTGGGATCCTCCCGGACCGGGGCACGAACCCATGTCCCCTGCATCGGCAGGCGGACTCTCAACCACTGCGCCACCAGGGAAGCCCAGTTACCTCTTGATTAGAAACACTAGACGGTGAATTTCAGCAAGGTAGACAAGAAACAGCATCTTACTTAAGAAAGCATACCTGCAATCAAATAATTTACCTAAAAGAAGAGGTTCTATATAAGATATTAAATATCACTGTATCATTGTACTACTTAATATAGTTCTGTATCATTTAGGAATGTGTTAGGCTTACTGAAAGTGGTCAAGAAGCAGATGGGGTTTTCTTCTTTCTCATATAATAAGTTCAGAGGAGGCATTGCTTATATTGGTTCAGCGGCTCCACAACACCATGGAGAACCAGTTCTTTCTATTTTTAACTCTGTCATCTTTAGCATATTAGCTTTCATCCTTATCATTTTTGTCTTATGGACATAAAATATCTACTCCAACTCCAGAAATCTTATTCCAGGTAGGAAAAAAAGAGATAGGGTGAGGGGAGTTTGTACGTCTCTCTCCTCATCGGATTCCTAATTACTTGTCTTACCCAGCATATATCACATAGCTACTGCTAACCATGAGGGAGGCTGGGATTTAGAGTATTAGCTTTCCATTCTGTAGAGGAGAAGGTCAAGGGTGTCAGGACTGGGTGCTGAGTAAGTAAAATTACAATGTCTGACATGGGTGCTTTGCATATACTTGTCATTCAATAAAATTATGTACATAGAACAAATGTGTAAAGAATTATCCATATTATAATGGCCAATGAAAAGTGGCTTTTAAAATAATAACAATAAGGGCTTCCCTGGTGGCGCAGTGGTTAAGAGTGTGCCTGCCGATGCAGGGGACACGGGTTCGTGCCCCGGTCCGGGAAGATCCTACATGCCGCGGAGCAGCTGGGCCCGTGAGCCATGGCCGCTGACCCTGCGCGTCCGGAGCCTGTGCTCCGCAACGGGAGAGGCCACAACAGTGAGAGGCCCACGTACCACAAAATAATAATAATAATAATAATAATAACAATACAATAAACAGGTGTTTTTGTTCCACTGAAACTGCAGCTTCAAACCTTAGGTTAAAAAGCAACAGACTGTATGAATGGGAGAAAATATTTGCAAATCATATATCTTATAAGGGGTTAATACCCAAAATACATAAAGAACTCATACGACTCAACAGCAAAACACAAACACAAACACAAACAATCCGATTAAAAAATGGGCAGAGGATCTGAATAGATATTTTTCCAAAGAACACAGACAGATGGCCAACAGACACATGAAAAGGTGCTCAACGTCACGAATCATCAGGGGAATGGAAATCAAAACCACAGTGAGATATCACTTCACACTTGTTAGAATGGCTAACATCAAAAAGACAAGAAATAACAAGTTTAGGAGAGGTTATGGAGAAATGGGAACACTTGTGCACTATTGGTGGGGATGTAAATTGCTATAGCTATTTATGGAGGTTCCTCAAAAAATTAAAAATAGAACTACCATATGATTCAGCAATTCTACTTTCTGGGTATTTATCTGAAGAAAATGAAAACACTAAGTCGAAAAGATATCTGCACCCCCATGTTCATTGCAAGATTACTTACAACAGCCAAGACATGGAAGCAACGTAAGTATCTATCAACAGATAAATGCATAAAGAAAATGTGATACATATATCACAGGTGGAGCAGTTGCAGGCCTGGACTTTGCCCCATGGCAAACTGGTGAGCCAGCAAATAAGCCACCATGAGCGTGAGCCACAAAAGTACTGGTCCCAATCTTCTAGGCATAAAAACCAAAATGCCTGCTTCTTCTCTCCTGCCTACCAAATTTCATGTGAAAATATCTCTTGTCAACCACCCTAACCAAAATAAACGCAGAGGAAAGTTCAGCCTAACCAAGTTGACCCATTATAATGCTACCCAAACCTAGTAAAAACACAAAGTGATGCATGCACCAGGCTGTTCATTGCTGTACTGACTGTATTAGCACAAGACTGGAAACAACCCAGATGTCCATTAATAGGGAACTAGATAAATAAACTAGGGTACATCTACACTGTGCAGCTGTAAAATTGGATGTGAAAAAAAGTTTTTATATGCTGCCATGGAGTGATGTCTAAGATATATTGCTAAGTGAGGGCAAAAGAAAAAGGAAGATGCAAAACAATGAGCATAGTATATTATCTTTCATCTAAGGGAGTATTTCCTAGCTCTGTCCATTAAAAAGCCCTAGAAAGGGCTTCCCTGGTGGCGCAGTGGTTGAGAGTCCACCTGTCGATGCAGGGGACACGGGTTCGTGCCCCGGTCCAGGAAGATCCCACATGCCGCAGAGCAGCTGGGCCCGTGAGCCATGGCTGCTGAGCCTGCGCATCTGGAGCCTGTACTCCGCAACGGGAGAGGCCACAGCAGTGAGAGGCCCACGTACTGGAAAAAAAAAAAAAAAAAAAAAAAAAAAAAAAAAGCCCTAGAAAAACAACTAACTAAATAGCAATGAGCACCTTTCACAACCAGAATGCTGTATCTAACACTTCCCACTAAAGGATTCAGTGGGTCCTTAAAGAAATGGCTGAATCTATCTCCAGGACAGGAAATGTATAATGTTAGCCTGGGATATTCTATTGAGGCAGGAGATAGATGGGCCCACGTCAAACAGCTGAAGTTCATAGTTCATCCCCTGTGGCCAGAAACTCCATAATAGCAGAAACTCCATAAAAGCAGGATGATGGAGGAGGCTGGTCTCTGCCCAGAGAAGAGATAAAAGACCACATATTCCTCATTCTCAAAGTCAAGGAGACCTTCCTGATTACACATGCGCAGAAAGGCTCCTTGGAGGTCAAAATGGAGGGGGCGCCACCCCATAGTAAGTGATGTCAACTACCCATAGGCCTCTTTGCTAGAATCCATCTTAGCTAAGAGATGTGCACACACACAGGGGAGGACCTTGAGATATACTAAATACGGACAGAACCAGGTAAAGCAAGATGACTGGTCAAAGGAAACCTGGAAGAAATACCCCATAAAAGTAATTCAAACTACCATGAGGGTGCGACTTTCTCTCTGAGCCCACCCGTGTGTCTATCCACACGTACTGTACTCTTTTTCCTCCTAATAAACGCTTTACTTGCTTCACTACTTTCCATCTCTAAGTGGAAATTCATTTCTACACAGCTGACGGGCCAGGGCCTTGTCACTGGTCACTGGTCCCTGGTGGTCTGGTGGCTAGGATTCAGCGCTCTCACTGCCACTGCCCGAACTCAATCTCTGGCCGGAAATCAAAATCCTGCTTCAAGCCACTGCAGGCCGAGGCCACCAGAGATCACTATCATACCAGAAAGTAGGAAAGCTATCAAAGACTACTGGAGTCATTTCACAAAGAATCAAAGCCAACTTGAAGGGACTCTCACTGCCCAAACTGGGCCATTATGAGCATCCCTTCCCCCGCAAAAAAGGGAAGAAAGATTGAAACACTGTTTATGTTTAAATTCATGTGCACATAAAGATACTAAAAAAAGAAAAAATACAGGGTACCACCTATTATTCTGAAAATAAGTAAATAAAAGGAGAGATGCAATCATTTATGAACTATTTTTCTAGTTTTCAGGGTAACCAAATAGTTGATAAGGGAAAAGTCTCCTTTACAGAAGAATTCCAGCCAATAATTGTAAAGGGAATGATAAATTAGGAGGAAGGAAGCAGCTTAGAAAAATGGAAGGAAGCAATGGTCAGTTAAAACTCTTAGGTGAATGGAAGACTTTATAAAGGAAGAATCCAGCTGATAATACCTGAACTTGACATCACAAAAAGAGAGACAACCAGACATTATGTGTACCCTGACACAACATGAGGTATTCTAGGCACCTATGTATGAAGTATTCTTGCCAAGAAAGTGAACACGATCTTGGTGAAGGCTCTGCATCAGAACTGTCCAACACAAATTTCTGCAATGATAGAAATGTTTTTGTGTGCTATCCGATACTATATCTAATACCATAGCCATTAGCCAATAGCCACTTGGCTACTGAGCACTTAACCTGTGAGTCTGAGAAAATGACTTTTAAATTTTAGTTAATTTTAATTACAGTAAGCCCCCTACAAACAAGTTCCCTTCTGAGAGCATATTTGTAAGTCCAATTTGTTTGTAAGTCCAACAATGTTAGCCTAGGTACCCAACTAACACAATCGGCTATATAGTACTGTACTGTAATAGGTTTATGATACTTTTCACACAAATGATACATAAAAAAAACACAAAACATAAAGAAAGCATTTTTAATCTTACAGTACAGTACCTTGAAAAGTACAGTAGTAGAGTAAAACAGCTGGCACTTCCTAGCTGTACCAGCTACATCACCTCTGCTTTTACGCTTGTTTCTGGACATCCTGGGCTTGAAATAAAGATACTGTACTACTGTACTCTATACAGTACTGTAAAGTACACAAAAGCACAACCACTCGTGGTTGTGGAGAGGATGCACACACGACAATATATGCGAAACACATGAACTAACGTGATTGGACATGCGAACGCAGTTCGCATCTTTGAAAGTTTGCAACTTGAAGGTTCATATGTAGGGGACTTACTGAAATTTAAATTTAAGTAGCCACATGTAGTTAGTGGCAACCACACTTGACAGAGCAGCTGTAGGCCTACTAATTTATAGAAAGGATAGCGGGTAAAGGGACATGTTAAATGATAACACATCTCAGTGTATAATGTCTAGACCTTGTTTGGATCCTGATTCAAACAAACCAAACATAAGAGACAACTGGGGAAATCTGAACTGGATAATTCATAATATTAGGAATTATTTAAAATTTTTACTTGTACCAATGATATTATGTTTAAGCTTTAAAAAATTGTTCTCTCTCCAAGATTCATACTTTAGTATATAAGATGAATATGTACATGTCTGGGATTTTCTTTAAAGAATCCATCAGAGGGACTTCCCTGGTGGCACAGTGGTTAAGAATCCGTCTGCCAATGCAGGGGGCATGGGTTTGAGCCCTGATCCGGGAAGATCCCACATGCCGCAGAGCAACTAAGGCCGTGTGCCACAACTACTGTGCCTGTGCTCTAGAGCCCATGAGCCACAACTACTGAAGCCCTAGAGCCCGTGCTCTGAAACAAGCGAAGCCACCATCATGAGAAGCCCACGCACCACAATGAAGAGTAGCTCCTGCTCGCTGCAACTAGGGAAAGCCCGCATGCAGCAACGAAGACCCAACACAGCCAAAAATATAAATAAATAAATTTATTAAAAAAAAAAAAAGAATCCAGCGGAGGTGGAAGGGGAAGGGTGGTGGGAGGGTATACATGAAACAAGATTAGCTATATGTTGATAACTGTTGAAGCTGGGTGATGGGTATATGGTGTTCATCATAATATTCTTTCTATTTCTGTGCATGTTTGAAAATTTCCATCGCAGAATGTTAACAAATGAAGAGATAAATAAAACCTAGAATTAAAAGAATAGTATATATTTTATCCTATGGAATATTATACAACTCCTAAAAAGAATTCAATGGGTCTCTATATATTATGTCATGGAAAGAAAGCTAAACCACATGAGATGAAGAAGGGAAGTTGCATAACAATTGCTATGGTCTGAATGTTTGTATCCCCTACCCCAAATTCATGTTGAAATCTTAAGCCCCAGTAGTAATAATATTAGTAGGTGGGGCCTTTGGGAGGTGATTAGGTCATGAAGGTGGAGCCCTTGTGAATGGGATTAGTGCTTCCATGAGATTCTGCAGAGCTCCCCCTAGCCCTTTCCAACGATGTGAGGATACAGTAAGAGGTTTGCAACCTGGAAGAGAGTCTTCACCTGACCATTCTGGCACTCTGATCTTGGACTACCAGCCTCCAGAACTGTGAGAAATAAATTTCTGTTGTGTATAAGCTACCCAGTCTTTTCTGATAGCAGTCTGAATGCACTAAGACAGCAATATAGAAAGTATGATCCTATTTATGTAAACAATAAAAAGATGCATTTATATGTACATATATTTGTAAGTAAATACCTGCCCTTTAATGTACAAGTCCATTTCTTAGAACATATTTACAAAATTATTTTTAGACATCCAAAAGGATATATGTACAGATACTTAACTGTAGTGGTCTGGTTGGGCTGCCATAACGAAATACCACAGACTGGGTGGCTTAAACAACAGAAATTTCTCAGTTTTGGAGGCTGGGAAGTCCAAGATGAAAGTGCCAGCGGATTCGACTCCTGGTGAGGGCTTTCTTCTGGCTTGCAAATGGCCTCCTTCTCACTATGTCTTCACACAGAGGCGAGAGAGAAAGCTCTGGTGTCTCTTCCTCTTCTTATAAGGGCAGTAGCTTATAGATTAAGGCCCATCCTTGTGACCTCATTTAACCTTTATCACCTTTTCCATGTTCTATCTCCAAACAGTCATATTGAAGATTAGATTTTCAACTATGATTCTGGGGGGAACACAAATATTCAGTCCATAACATTTACGAAAGCATTATTTCTTATAGCAAAATTATGGAGACAATTTTTGTGTCCATCGATGGAGAAATGGATAGTTAAATTATATCCATATTATGACTAGTTTGGACAAATGTCCAAAACATATTTTTGAGTATAAAAAGCAAGTTGAACAATATATGAATCACACACATTAAAAAATACCAAAAAAAACCCCTAACTATATAATCCCCCCCCCCCGTTATATATAGTCTGGAAGTATAGTCATTCAACTACTAACAGTGATTAACCTTAGGGAATAGGAATGGGGATATGAAAAGAGGGGCATTTAACTTTTCACTTGTATAAGCCTAAATACTTCTAATTTATTTAAAAGATGATGGGCATTCATTACATTTGTGAATCTGGAAAATGCAAAAAGTGGTTGTTTTTTAAACCACTTGATTCCATGAGATAATATCTAAGTGCCTGAAATATTCAAACAGCAAATGTATTTATATAGCATGAGCTATGCCTCTCAAATGATTCCTGCTGTGTGCAGAGCTGCATTGAATAATCATGGTCCAGAATCCAGAAACATATTACAGAGTAGTCCCAACTTTTACTTGCATGGGCTCAAAGAACATTAGCCCCTTCTCCACTATCCTGTAGCTCCTCTCTTGAGACTTTCTCATTCTAAACGTCTAAATCCTCCTCAGCCACAGTCCTGTCCTCTTTTTTTTTAATCAGCCTTCCTCAGTTCCTTTAAATAGATATCCTACCAAGACTCAGTTTTTTCTCTAGCAATTGGTCACACTCCGCGTTTTAAAAGATCCAAGAACCAGGCTGGTGAAAACTTTTCTTCAACTGGGGGAAGGGAAAAGGTGAGGAACAGCTTAGTCTATTCACATATTGCAAGCATTGATTTCTCCAACTTTAGAACTGTAATTCTGTTAACTAATAATTGGGTCATGTGTATTATGGTTTATCTCAACTAGATTGTATTTGGGTAGGGAATTACTGTCATTATTTTTATTCCTTACAGTACTTCTTTAATTTATTGTTTGGTCCATTGATGTAAAAAAGATACCTAGGGGAATCCTCGGCACCAGGGCCCCGGGGCTGCGGTTGGGGGAGGGATGGTCCTCAGTTTGTCAAAGTGTAGCTTAAGTTGCTCATATCCAGGCTCAGTTCCAAATAGTCTAATTAAGGTTTATGCATTTCTTACAAGTCATATGCCTTCTTTACAGGTCAGAACATTCTTAGAAATCCTGAGGATTCAGAACTGCACTGCCTCAGACACTGGACCCTCATATAATCCTCTGAGCTCTTTTAGTTGGATGTTAGTATTGGACTTCGAACTAGAGAACCCTGTCTATAGTCACTTCATCTGTTTGGGCACCTTCCTCGCGGCCCGTTTCCTTGTCTGCAAAGCGGGGATAGTCGTGTGTGCCTCACAGGACGTTACGTGGGGACATGTTGTGGATATACAGCCCTTTTAAAACCTTCTGTCTGGAGAAATCACCCAGGCTTGGTTCCTGCCCTGCTCATGTGGAAGAGGCCGACTTAGTCCCCTTTTGCCCCCAAATGACATAATGAGGAAGGATTTCAACTTCGAAGATGTTTACTCAGAAACGACAGAGCGATAAAAACAGAGCTGAATAAGTCTGGCCAGCAGCTACATCTTCTCTCCAACAGATAATAATGCGTATAGTCCACTGTCTCTGGCACCTCAAGCTTTAACTTTGGGGAAACAATGAATTCTGCGCCCAGGCCTTCAGGCGAGTCAAAAAACCCGAAGTGGTTATGCTTGTTTGGGGGCCTGCGAGGCACGAGGGGACGGAGAAAGGTGAATCGAGCTGCTCTCTGACTCACAACCGGTTCGCCCTCCATACCTAACACAGCTAAGTGTTGCCGCCGCCATTTTGCAGGGTGGGCTGCGCAGTCTCCTCCAGCAAGGCCCGCGCGCCTGAGCCGGAGAGGACGTGGAAGGCTAGAAGGCGGGGAACGCGCGCTACCCGGGGGAAGCACGCGTGCGCACAGGCGGCGGCTCCGGCGGAGGGGTGGGGCCGGGGTACGAGTGCGCGTGCTCGGTGGGAGCCCGCGAAGTACCTGGAGGAGGTGGGGGGCGAGGTAGAAAGGAGTGAGGTTGAAGAGCGCTTGCGCGGGAGGGCGACCGTGCGGGGAGGGGGGCTCCGGAGCAAGCGCGCGGAGACGGGACTTAAGGAGCTCTCGCGAGATCTCCTGGTTGCTATATATGTGCGCAGGGAGCCCGCGTCCTTTCCCTGGTCTGATTCCGTCCTGCGTGACTGTTCTTTCGAACGGTAGTCTTTTATCTCCGTCCACTTTCTCTCCCACCGAAGTGCGTGCCACCAACCCATGGAAGATTCGATGGACATGGACATGAGCTCCCTGAGGCCCCAGAACTATCTTTTCGGTAACTGCTGGGGGGTTGGAGCGAGGCCGAGCAGGGCCTGCAGGCTTTGGTGGGGGGGCGGAATCCCACTGAGGCCTGGGTTAGCGAGGAAAGCTAAGCAGGCTGGAGGCCTGAGGGAGTGGGAAGCGAGCAGACGGGGTCCTGCCGCCTGCAGGATGGGGACCCAGGAGGGGCGAGCCGGAAGCACGGAGGGGGGGTGGGAAGGAGGGGCGGCCCGAAGGCTGGGGCGTCAGCGGTCCGAGGCCCAGGGCCTGAGGTAACGTGGAACCGACCGGCTGAGGGTTCGGCGTTACGCGGGGCCCGTGGTGGAGCTCCGGGCACAATTATTTCCTGGGGTTCTGTGAGTTGGTAGGCTTCTGATTTCGGGCGGGTGCCAGAGGCTGAGCTCCGCGTTGGTGATGCAGGAGGTTTTGTGGGTTCGGGGTGTGAGGAGGCTTGGGCCTCCTTTCTGGAGGGGGTCGATTGAGCATGGCGTTGTCCTCGGGCCTCAGGGTCAGGAGCTCTCGACCGAGCCTCGGTCCCGGTGCCTCGGTTGGTTGCTTGGGGCAAGGGAGGTGCGGCCCGGCCCGGCGTGAGGAGGCCGCGACCGCTGGGGAGCACGTGGTTGCCACGTGGTTGGGGGAAGGAGGGGGTGTGTGGGCGCTGCATCCGGGGCTCACGGTTGTCTTGTCACCCCCGAGCCTGGGGTCCTGGGGCTTGATTGAGGCTGGTGGGCCGGAAATATTAGGTGAAGTGGTTGGTAGCTCCAGGACTCTTGGAGGTCTTTTGTTCGGTGCTTAACATCTACGCTGGTAGTTCTCATTTAGAGAATCCTTTTTCTGTCTCACCGCGTCCACCTCGCAGAGGAGGTATTGCCGCTCAGAGAACCGAAGTGGCTTAACGAAGGTTGCACTTGTAGGAAGAGACTAGATCTAACCCCATGACCCATGCCTCCAGAGCTGTTGCATTACAAATGATTTGGGGTGGGGGGTGGCTAGGGAGGGAGACTGGCGGAGGGCGCCTTCTGTTAAACTTGTAATTCTATACCAGGGTTTTGGGATTTCCCCCTCGAGCACACCAAGTACTAAGGGGCCTGCGTTGGTTTTTCAGTCTCACTAAAAACTGTATTGTTGAAGCCTTTGTGTCAGGCTTTAAAAGTAAGTGCAAATCCTGCCCCAAATTAATTTTGTTTCCTTATATATCATGCTGAGATTTGTTAACTGAGAAATAACAGTTAAGCATCTATTCCAGTAACTCTTAGATTACAACTAAATGGGACTATTTAAATTAAGTAAAGTTTAATTCTGCTGGTATTTAAGACAGTTTGCTTATTCATGAATGGTAGTAGTGACATGCAGTATGCATTAAGGCTTTTAGTCCTAGCATTTCGAAAAGCTGGTGTTTCTGATCAATTTACATCAAAATTTATATCAGAACTTTTATGTTAACTCTTGCTATTGGAAGTATCCCTAGGATATTTCTATTGTCTTAAACATAATTTCTGAACAGAATTTAATGTACATCATTTCTGTTACTTCAAAGATGGAATGTTGGCCCCTGTAATGAGTTTTAGTTCTTTTACGTTTGTAGTTTTCCTGTTGTAAATACAAGCTGTTGATGTAGGTGTTTGTGTAACCATTGTCATTTCTAAATTTGGCACCTGGGAGTTTTGGTAGGTAATTCAACTTTAAAATAGTGGGATTTTATCAACATTGTATGTTAGGGTTGGTTTCAGTTCTAGGTTTACTAAATTTTTGATCCCGTTTCTACACGAGAATAGTAGTGTAGTTGAGCATAAAATAATGTAGTGGGTAGTGGAATTTATAAAGCTCTGTATGGATGTTATTTGATGTTTATAGACTTCTGTGTTCAAGAAATCCAGGAAGAGGTACTTCTGCCTTGCCTTTTCGTAGCTAGAATAGTAAAAATTAGTTCACAAGTTAACTTTTTGGTTACCCACACTGAATTTTCAGTGTTATTTTTCTGCTTGTTATAGTTGAATTTTTTCTTCATTTACAGGTTGTGAACTAAAGGCCGACAAAGATTATCACTTTAAGGTGGATAATGATGAAAATGAGCACCAGTTATCTTTAAGAACGGTACTTAAACTTTTCAAAATAAACTACTTAACATTTCTTGATTTCAGTCTCTTAGTTCCTATTCGTGTGGATTAATACTTATTTTACAGCAGTATTTTTCTTGCCTTATTTATGTTCTTCGCTTCTACAGTTGTATTAAAAAGCCCTTTAGGGTAGTGATAAATACAAATCTTATTTGTTCTCCACAGACGCTAGCCTATAGCCTACTACTTAACTTCCAGGTGGCCAGTAAATGTTAGGTGGTTTGTACGTAGGCGTGGGTGATGACATAAACATCTTTGTCATCAAATGCATTTTTATGTAATTGTTAAGATTCACCAAATATGAGAAATTGTCAAAGTCACATAAAACTTGAAGACAACATCGTGCTCAAGTCAGTTTCCCATCAGTGGTAACAATGAAAGGTTTATAAATTGTTCTGATTATTTAAAACAACTGGTTGGGGGGTTGTAAAATGGTGGAAACTTAAGTTGAAGTACTGTTCTTCTATTCACAGGTCAGTTTAGGGGCTGGCGCAAAGGATGAATTGCACATTGTCGAAGCAGAGGCCATGAATTATGAAGGCAGTCCAATCAAAGTAACACTGGCAACTTTGAAAATGTCTGTGCAGCCAACGGTAAGGGCACTTTTACACTTTGGATTTTATGTCAAAGTCTCATTCTCTTGCCTTAAGGTGAGTGTCATTTAGCTTACAACAAGGAGATTGGGGAATTTGGTTTGGTTTTTTCCTAGTAGTCACAGCTGCATATTCTGTCACTGGTGTTGACTGATCACTGGTGGTAGCTGCTTGTTTATCAGAGGTGGAAAAAACAGGTTCACTGGTTTGTTCATTTGGCTTATGGGTTTGCTTGTTCAGAAACATTTTTAAGTCATGAACAGATTTTATACCAAACATGTAACCATTTTTTTCCCCACAATATTTAGTGATTTATAATTTCTTCTTTTTAGGTTTCCCTTGGGGGCTTTGAAATAACACCACCTGTGGTCTTACGGTTGAAGTGTGGTTCAGGGCCTGTGCATATTAGTGGACAGCACTTAGTAGGTATGTTACTTTTATATGTTATGATGGTTATTTTTAATGCAGTTACTTTGTTCCCAATTTGGACTTTATAAAGTATGCTTAGTTCCAGTACTGCTGGTCTGTAATAGGTTCAAATGGGAATCTAGGGGCTTCCCTGGTGGCGCAGTGGTTGAGAGTCCGCCTGCCGATGCAGGGGACACGGGTTCGTGCCCCGGTCCGGGAAGATCCCACATGCTGCGGAGCGGCTGGGCCCGTGAGCCATGGCCGCTGAGCCTGCGCGCCCGGAGCCTGTGCTCCGCGACGGGAGAGGCCACAACAGTGAGAGGCCCGCGTACCGCAAAAAAAAAGAAAAAAGAAAAAAAGGGAATCTAGTAATTTATAACTAGAAAAGCCTGGTGTTTTGCATGTAAAACCTAGTAATGAGTATTAGTCCACCAAATTCCTTTAAAAAATTTTTGTTCTCTTTTTACTGTTTTTCTAATAGAATCTGAGTTTTAAAATATTCATTACTGTGTCTTATCAGTGCCCTTTTTTCTGAATTCTTGCTGTTGGTTGAGTTTTAGTAGTGGCTAATGAAGAATTTTATTTTAGCTGTGGAGGAAGATGCAGAGTCAGAAGATGAAGAGGAGGAGGACGTGAAACTCCTAAGTATATCTGGAAAGCGTTCTGCCCCTGGAAGTGGTAGCAAGGTTCCACAGGTACAGATGCAATCTACTATACATAATTTATTCTGGCCTTTAGTTTGGTAGTTTGGGTTAGCACTTACTTACGAGTGTGTGTCCAATTATTTTTTTAAGAAAAAAGTAAAACTTGCTGCTGATGGAGATGAAGATGATGATGATGACGATGACGATGATGATGAAGAGTAAGTAGTATGCCCTTAGAAACCTGACGTTGTATGGGGGGTTATGAAAACGATTTACCAAAATCATGATGAGTGGTTGTCAGTGTGTTAAATGAGCTGAGTTAAAGGATGGAGTATGCAGCATTTCCCAGATGTATATGACTAGGTGCCTTTTTTCTGAGGAAGATTTAGTGGACACATTACTGTATGCTAAGTCTGGTGTATTTTATGCTGAACAGTTTATAATAAATGGGTTGGGCATAAAGAGAATCTGAATAGCTCCAGCTATATTCATTTTGTAAGTTGTCACTTGGGGATTTTTTTTTCCCCACAAAGGATTTTGGCATGTGGTTGTCCTGGTCCTTATGAGAAAATTAGATTCTAAAAGAGAATAGGATTTTGCTGGAGAATTTAAAATTTGGTTGTAAACAAGATTTTTGATACATTTGTTAAACTAGGTCAGACTATGGTAAAGTTACAAACACGCTATGGAATAAAATGCTCCTCATAATTAGTCTTTCCTATATGCAGCCATATCAAAAATTTATTAATGTTGAATTTTTAACTGTTTGTCCACTTTGTTCTTGAGTTCTCAGGTTGGTCCATTATATATTTACTGAAAACAGTTGAAATGGAATCTAAGACAGACTCTGAGAGAACATGCACTAATTTAACGATCAGATCTGCAAAGTAGGTTTTCAGTGACCTCAACTAGCCAAGTTGGTAGCCCTTTAAAAAGGCCTTTGAGCATGACAGTGGAAGCAGAAAATAGGAAAGAGTTGAATGCTTAAAAAATTCAAAATTACCTGCATGTCAAACTTAAAAACAAACTCGGTATAGTTGGTGTTTGTTACTAGTTGATTATGCCTGGGCTTTGGAAGATTTCCTGTCTTTAAAATGGGGATAATTCCTGATGTAACTACAATGTAAATAGTTTACGTTCTTGTCTTCCATGTCTCCTCTAAGTTGTCTTTAAGTTAGGTGGTGAGGGAGGAATGAAAAGTGTAGATGGTGACATGGTCCAAATTGGTAAGTTTTCATAAAAGGGAAAAAAGGGTAGTCAGATACATGTATAAGTAGAGGCAGTTAATGGATCCCTTGAGGATAACAAGTCTTAGAAGATTCCATTGGTTAGGGGGCAGTGAAAATGTTAAGAGGTGCCCCAAGGTTTGTTAGTTAAAAGTAGTTATTATGTGGAAATTGTAAGCCATAATCTCAGAAGGCTTGGAACCCACAAAAAGGCAGATCAGTGGGTCTGTTCTGGGGATGGAAGGGGTATGGTGTGGGGTTGGTTGACTGCTGTTGATGTAAGCAAGAAAAGCTGAAGACCATGTAGTACATTAAAAGTTAGTATGACCAACAAAACATAGTTAATCAACTATACTCCAATATAAAATAAAAAGTTTTAAAAAAAAAGTTAGTATGGCTTACAGATACATCCTGGGTGGATTATTCTGGGTGGCCAGGGAACTATAAGGGGTGACTTTGGAGGCCAGTTTTTAGGGGGCCCTGAAAATGTTAGGCGTTCAAGCATGGCTGGCATGGGGCCCCCATGGGGCCGGAGTGGCCATTCCCCAAGTGGCTCATGGTCATGGCTGGGTCCTGGGGCAGCATGGGCTGTGCTTCCTTCCAAGTTCAGTGTCATTTCCCACAGGGGCCAGGTCAGGTGAGGGGGTGGTGGAGAGTGTTCCGTGTTTTCTTCATGGAAGGTGGCAATGGGATTTGCCTAGGTGCCACCCAGGAAAATACCTGTTACTTAAAAAAAATAAAACAAAGGGTGTTCTCCATAAACACCCTTTTCCCCTATTTTATTAGGGACTATCCTAATAAAACTGCTTATTACAATAGTGGTTTTATAGAAACCATTGTCATCTTTTTTTTTTTTTTTTTTTTTTTTGGCGGTACGCGGGCCTCTCACTGTTGTGGCCTCTCCCGTTGTGGAGCACAGGCTCCGGACGCGCAGGCTCAGCAGCCATGGCTCACGGGCCCAGCCGCTCTGTGGCATGTGGGATCTTCCCGGACCAGGGCACGAACCCGTGTCCCCTGCATCTGCAGGCAGACTCTCAACCACTGCGCCACCAGGGAAGCCCTGTCATCTTTTTTTTATTTTATTTATTTATTTATTTTTTCTTTTTTTTTTCGTTTTTTTCTTTTTTTTTTTTGTCATCTTTTTTTTAATATGGGGTAGCCCATGCAGGTATTGGGTGCTAGGGCCAAAATTGACCAATCACTGTTAAAAATTACTTAAAAGACGTTATATGCCTTTAAATGTATACTACATGGTATTTTATCCAGTTAACAGCAGATTTTTTACCCCTGTATTGGAAAGAAGTGTTGCTTTGGTTGCACTTGGATGAAGTTACTCCTGTTTTTTATTTAGACTATGCAATGTGGAAGAGAAACCATTTTGACCAGTATATAATGTTTGGTTTGTGAAGTAATTACAATTTAAACCAATTCCACCATTTGCTGATTCGTACTTATTCGTGGACTTCTCCAGTGATTGGATTTTTTCCCCCCAGTTCCCCCATTTAGAGTGTACCATTTGGTGCTTTATAGTGTATATGCACAGTTGTGCAGCCAGTTTCAGAACATTTCATCACCTCAAAAAGAAACTGCTATAACCATACCTCATCTTCCCCAGCTCTAGTCAACCACTAATGTACTTTGTTTTTTATAGATTTGCCTGTTGTGGATATTTCATATAAATGGAATCATACAATATGTGCTCTTTTGTGGCTGGTTTGTTTAACTTATCACAATGTTTTTAAGATTCATCCTTGTAGCATGTAGCAGTACTTGTACTCGTTTTATATTATTGAACTGTAAGAACTTTTTTATATATTTTGGAAACAAATCCCTTACCAGGTAGAATTTACAAACATTTTCTCCCATTCCATGGGTTGTCTTTATACTCTGTTGGTGGTCCTTTACAGAAAAGCTTTTAAATTTCATAAAGTTTGGTTTATTTCTTTTATTGTGTTTTCGGTGTCAAACCTAACCATTGCCAGATCTTCAGAAAGTTTTATAGTTTCAGCTCTTAGCTTTTATCCATTTTGAATTGATTTTTGTATCTATTGTGGGTAGGAGCCAGTTTCATTTTTTTTTTGATTGTGGATATCCAGTAGTCCCGGCATCATTTGTGAAAGACTTTTCCCCATTGAATGGTCTTTGCCCCCTTTTTGAAAATAGTTACCATAAATGTATATTTACTTTTGGACTCTTCAGTTCCATGTCTATCCTTCTGCCAGTGAAACATTATTCTGATTTCTGTTGCTTTGTACTTTTTATAGATTTTAGTTTGTAATTACTTAATGTGAATGCTTCACCTTTGTTCTTTTTCAAGATTGATTTTGGCTACTTTGGGTTCCTAGAGTTTCAGTGTGAGTTTTAGGATCAGTTTCTATGGAGATACCAGCTAGGATTCTTTTAGGGGTTGTGTTAAATATGTAGATTAATTTGGAGAGTTGCCACCTTAATATTTACTGGTCCATGAATTTGGAATGTTTCTATTTATTTTAATTTCTTTAAATAACTCCATTTTCATTTTCAAAAATTTATTTTCAGTTGTAAAAAACATAACACCATATTTACCATCTTAACTATTTTTTAAGTGTGCAGTTCAGTAGTGTTAATCACATTGTTGTGTAACATCTCAAGCTCATCTAGTTACACTGAAAACCATAACCGTTGAACAAAAAGTCCCCATTTCCACCTCTCCCCTGCCAGCCACCAAATCTACTTTTGGTTTCTATAAAGACTGATTCCTGGGCCTCCCTGGTGGCGCAGTGGTTGAGAGTCCGCCTGCCGATGCAGGGGATACGGGTTCGTGCCCCGGTCTGGGAGGATCCCATATGCCGCGGAGCGGCTGGGCCCGTGAGCCATGGCCGCTGGGCCTGCGCATCCGGAGCCTGTGCTCCGCAACGGGAGAGGCCACAACAGTGAGAGGCCCGCGTACCACAAAAAAAAAAAAAAAGACTGATTCCTTTAGATACCTCATATAAGTGGAATCATACAGTATTTGTCTTTTTGTGACTGTTCTTTCACTTCGCATAATGTCCTTAAGGTTCATCCATGTGCTACATTTGAGGATTTCCCTAAGACTGCATATTCCCTGATATATATACGTATATGACATTTTCCCTACAATTTGTTTATGAATATTTGGGTTGCTGCTTTTTGGGGGTGGCAGGGCGGGTTGGCTCACACCGTGCTGCATGTGGGATCTCTTAGTTCCCCAACCAGGGGTTGAACCTGTGCCCCGCTGCAGTGGAAGTGTGGAGTCCTGACCACTGGACTGCCAGGGAGTTCCCTGGGTTGCTTCTGCTGCTTGGTAATTGTGAATAATGTTGCAGTGAAAATGAATTTGTGTTCAAGATTGTGCTTTCAGTTCTTTTGTCAACCCACAAAAGTTTGAAAGCTCTTCGTGCTTTGATTGACTAAACTTGTAGGTTCATCCACTCTCTGGATAAGCTTTCTAGATTTGTTGAGTGCATTGAATCAGTAATAAGGACTTATTTCATTTGTAGTGATGATGATGATGACTTTGATGATGAGGAAGCTGAAGAAAAAGCTCCAGTAAAGAAAGTAAGTAAGATACAGTAGTATAAGATTATCAGAAATAGCTAATAAAAAATGATGGGAATTTTTGCCATTAGTTTTGTGGTTATTGAAAATTGTCTTAGGAGAAGATGATCTCATACTTCAAATTTTTCTTGAGTAGGGCTACCCTGGAAACTTTTCTAATAGTGGGGAGTTATCTCTTTTCTTTATATAGCCTTCTGTCTGTCTGTTAACCCTTTTGTCAAAATGATTGTTTCTCTTAGCCTGACTGCTGCTTTTGCCATGGTTTGGGGCAGTTTTGTTTGTACTAATATGTCTGTTACGTAGGGAGGGGCATTGATTAAGATTAATTTCTAATTGCAGTCTGTACGAGATACTCCAGCCAAAAATGCACAAAAATCAAACCAGAATGGAAAAGACTCAAAACCATCAACACCAAGATCAAAAGTAAGTGGTAACATACAAATACAAGCTCCATTGAAGTAGTTAGGTTCTTCTGTGGAAGAATCTCCTTTGAAAATTTGATAGGTCTTTGGAGAACGCCTGTAGTTGGTGTTGAAGAGCTAAGATGTGATTATTTTATTGGTAATCACTGTCATATAGTTACACAGTTGACCCTTGAACAGCATGGGTTTAAACTGCATGGGTCCATTTATCACGGTTTTTTTTTTTTTGTAAATGCTACAGTACTGCATATCCACGTTTGGTTGAATATGGATGCAGAGGAACCACAGATGTGGAGGGCCGACAAGTTATACACAGATTTTTGGCCACGTGGAGGGCTGGCGTCACCTGTTGACATTCAAGGGTCAACTGTATATTGCCGTGGCTTTCTAATGGGGGAGAAAGCCGACAGAAAGATTTTTATTGTGGTACAAACAGTTGTGTCATGTAAGGGTTCTTGCTTGTTGAAAGGTATGTTTATCGCATAGTGCAGTTTCTCTGTGCTGGCCGCATGTTGGGAGATTATCATTTAAATGCTATGGAATGGGCCCCAGGCATCAAGCTGCATTAACTTTGTTGCTTCGTTCTTGGGGACCTTCTGGTTTCGTTTTTTGATAATATACTTACTTTAAGTGTAGAACTGACCTTGTGTTGAATATAAATGCAGGCTCAAACTATTTCCTATTCCTTTCTTAAGCAATAACTTAAAAATAATTGTTGAGACATGAATTCATTTAACTCAATTCCGGTGTATACTTGTTTTTACAAAGGACTGTAAGAATTTTATTGAGAAAATCCAGGTAGGGAGGGTCTTAAGAGTTCTTATGATGTAAAATTCGCCTTTTTTCCCAGGGTCAAGAATCCTTCAAAAAACTGGAAAAAACTCCTAAAACACCAAAAGGACCTAGCTCTGTAGAAGACATTAAAGCAAAAATGCAAGCAAGTATAGAAAAAGTGAGTAAATTGTCTTCCTTAAAGGAACTAAATTAAAGGAACTAAATTGGTAATTTTACCTTCCTGGGGTTTGGAACAGGACTGTTCCTCATTTTTTATAGTTAATATACCTGCCCTTTTGTGGTGTGAAATTATCTCAAAAATGGATTACTAGGTACTTACATTAATTTATAGTCTGTTGATTTTTTTTTTGCATATTTGAAGTTACATATGCTTTATTTTCCATTATCAAAGGATTACAAGTAAGTTGATGGTAAGATATATTCTTACCTTAGATGTTAAAATGAGAGAGCATTTCCCTTCACCTGTTCTGGTCATGAGATGCCACAGTACCAGCAGAGGGCGTATGAATCTTCTAAAATTGCAAATGGCTGGAAAAGTAGTCTTTGGCCACGTGGTGTTGTAGTTTTTAAAAAAAATTACTCGTGTTTGACTGTAGTCAGAAACATTCTCCAACAAATTGAGTCGTTTCTATTTGCCATTTGCACCAAGATGTCACCAGGCAATACGTGTGATAATATCTTGAATTTTTAAGTGACTAAGGTGTTTACATTTAGTCTCCTTTTGTCTTAGTGGAAATGTGTGAGAAGAGGATTAGCTTTTGTCCTACTTGGCCTTGCTTGATTTCGGGTGGGGGGATGCACTTAATAAACTTTAGTGAACTCTGGAGTATGGAGTAATTGGTTTTAATGCCTTGAAACACATTTGAGAGAAACTTCAAAATTCTGTGAATATTCTCAGACCCCAATTATTGAGAATAAATGTGGGATGGTGAGGAAAAGTTACTGACTCCCTTTTCCTGTGTTTTTTCTGTGCTCTCTAGGTTCTACATGGCTTCTGTAGATTTCCTTTCATTGTGCAGTTATGAGTCAATTGGAAAACTAACATTTTAGAACCAGAATGTATTTCTTGATTTTGCTTTAGTACTACTGCAAACCTTTTAGCCTTCCTGGTATCGCTGCTTTATTTTTATCCCTTGCGTACCGTTCTAAAATGACATTTTAGATACCCCTCCCCCTAATTTTAATATGGTCCTATCTCCTTGGTTTAATTGCAGGCGCATTGAACAATCCTGGGCACTACTGGTAAATTAAACCCAAAGATGGGGAGAGAGGAAAAGGAGAGACAAATGTAGTCCAAACTGAGTATCATCAACAATCCAGACTGAAGTCTTCTATTTTAACTCAATCCCCTTTCCTGATTTGCCACCCACCCATGCCCCCCTTCCAGGCTGGAAGCAATCTCTTGATCTCCTAAAACACTTTCTTTTGACTGCTGTGATTCAGTGAACCTTATACTTTGCTTTCTATTACTTGTGCATTTGCCTCACCTCTCTGACCATATTTTAATCACCTTTGTATCTCCCTAGCTGCTCAATAAATAATTTGAATCAAATAAGAATGTATGTGACAATAATTTAAAAGTGTAATTATAGTGAGGTTTATTTTCTAGGTGATGAGGCAGTTAAGTATCTTACACCATACCTGAAGCCTTCTTGATCTTTTTAAAATGCACAGAAGATTCAGGTTACAGGGAAAATCAAAATTTAGTTATCACAATAGGAAACAAAAGTGAAAAAATTAGTGCGTTAAGATAATTCCAGAGCAGAGATAAATATAAACATTTCAAGATTTTTGAAAATATTTGTGACATATACTTTGAAAATGGTGTTACTACTATTGTGCTTTCTTCCCTGTGCCCATAATTGAAAGGAATGGCGAATTTTAGAGTTTAGTGAAATGTAATAAAGTCTTCCCCCCATTTGACTTCATATACCCCCTGAATTGACTCCCAGGTTAGCACTGTGCTGGACCTGGGTTTTTGGTACATATTAAGTGATCTTTTTAACAATTTTCGTCACATGTATACACGATACCCAAAGGGGCTATACTTTTTTTTTTGTATTTGGTCCTGGGTGGTAGAGGGTGGTGATAAAGCCGACTTGTTAGATAAATACAGTAGGCAGTCAAGTTGATGGTTGAGTGCCTGAAGAATCACAAGCATATCTTATACTTGGTGTTTATAGAGTGGCTGGGTGGGGGCAGGAAATTTGAAACTTGGACAAACCTTACTCAGTATGAGAGTACTTGTGGAAGACCCCGAGGTCCTAATATGTTGTACAAACATGTCTTTCTAGGCCTAAAAAAGGATTTATTCAGTATTAAACTGAAGGAGTTGAAGAGACAAGGAATGAATCACAATGATCCATATAATAAACACTCAAATCTGAGGAATTTCATAACAATCTCCCTCAAAAATAGTGTTTCTATACTTACTCTTAATAATGCTTTTGTCTCAATAGGGTGGTTCCCTTCCCAAAGTGGAAGCCAAATTCATCAATTATGTGAAGAATTGTTTCCGGATGACTGACCAGGAGGTAACTGAACTTTGTTGGAGACGTGATCAAATCCAAAATTTTTATTGTGACATTACGGTTATTTGTTTAGTCTCTTTAGGTGTTGGCTTCTTTTAAAATGTTCCTAACCACAGACAATACTTCAGATTAAATACATGGAAACTCTTAAGAATTTAGTTGGCAGAGACTGAGAAGATAACTTTTTTAGTACATTTTTCCCAGCTTTTATATAGTTGGTAAATTATCTCTTGGTTACTGAACTCAGTTTTGCTTTTGGTACTATGTTGGCTAAGGAAATGAGCTGTGGTTTTCCTTGCTGCTCCATTTGGCTACTTGGGTCAGTCTGTTCTTTGCTTTCTTGTGAGTTGGCAGAGATGATTTTCTCCATAGATGTTATGGGAAGCACATTTTGCTGAAATCAACCTAAGTGTAAAATCAGTTGAGTTAGATTTTGTATTTCTTAATGTGAAGAAGGTATTTTGTCAATAGAAGAAAAATCATGCATTTATTTTTACTATCTTATTTATAGTTGCTGACTCGCAGATTGTAAAGGAAAATGTAAAAGCAGTTACACAGGGTTGCTAGGCATCATGTACATACAGGACATATTTCTGTGTTTAATGGTTTTTGTCAGCGCTCCCTAAGTCTCCTGGATTCAGCTTTCTTCAATAAATTAAATTTGTTATTTAGAGATCTTTTTCTACCACAATATTTAGTACTTAAGTCACTTAAATGGCAGCACTATTTTTCTCAGGTTTGAAACCCTTTCAGTGGTTTAATACTCTTTACTTGTTTATTGTGAGTTCAGCCTTCCTTGTTGTGGTCACGAGATAACCAGTTTGAATCTTTTCTTCGATTCTTTTGGTTGCTATTCTGTTTTTGTGTATATTTGAATCCCAAAAAGCCAGTGTAAATTGTGTGAATTTTCTGCGGACATTTAGTAAGCATAAAAGTCCTTTTAAAACTATGCAGTGTGTAATTGTTAATTCAGTATTGAAAATGGTTTTTTTGGTTTTTTTGGGTTTTTTTTTTTTTTTTTTTTTTTTTGCGGTTCGTGGGCCTCTCACTGTTGTGGCCTCTCCCCTCTCCCGTCGCGGAGCACAGGCTCTAGACGCGCAGGCCCAGCGGCCATGGCCCACGGGCCCAGCCGCTCCGCGGCATGTAGGATCTTCCCGGACCGGGGCACGAACCCGTGTCCCCTGCATCGGCAGATGGACTCTCAACCACTGCGCCACCAGGGAAGCCCTAAAATAAAATTTTTGATTAGGAAAAATTCAGGTGAAGATAAAGTAACAACTGAAGTTGCAAGGGCCTTCCAAACAGCATAATGTCAGTCTTACAGCTGAAAATGACTGAATTCACTGCTATCAGAAATATCTTCTGACTTAAAAACTGAAAGCTGTTTTCAAGTGCCAGGATGAAATTTCTGCAATAATAAAAAGTGTGATATCTCAGTTTACTATTATGAAATTATCAAAACATTGAATGTGTCACATTTTTATGGCATAGCTGCAGATGTAAGTAATCACAATGTGTAAAGTATCTTCCCATTACTTGTGCAGTTTTGCTTCTGAAAAAGTTGTTTATGAGGATTTGGCTAATGAAATCCAGATGGAACCTGAGAAATAGCAAATTTTTGCAAAAACTCTTGAATTAAAGAGTTAATCAAAAAAATTGTACTGCCTTTTGTGGAAAGACTACAGATAAAAATCTTGCTGAATGTTTGTATAAAGTGGCAAACAGTGTTTACTCGAAGCAAAACATGATGTATTCGCAGGTGTTTTCTTTTCCATTCAATATTCTATATAATACATAAGTCAAGTAGCATCTGGTTTTTGTTTTTTTTTTTACATTAGAGTGTCATGAAAATGTTCTTCAGTATTTTTATTCAACTTAATGATTAGCGAATGACTGATGTTTGTTGACATGGTATTCAGTTCCCTTGCATTTGAAATCCAATGGCTGTGTTTAAAAACAGTATTTGAGAAAATCCTATTTATTTGAAGCACTGAAACACTTTGAAGAAAAGGCTCCCAAAGTTCTTTTAAATAATCCATTGAGTGAAACCTGCTTATTTAAATGTCTCTTCAGCAGTAGGACCATGTAAATTAAAAGAAGAGCAAAGTCATTGAAGTTCTCCATTGCTTTAAAAGAACTTGTTGAATCCTTTAAAGAGTTGACAAAAACATCAAGACTATTTTTTTAAGAGGCATTATTCATGAATAGGAAAAGAAACATCAATTTGAAGTAGATAATTAATACTGCACTTACATGATTGTCATTTGAAATGTTTTTTATCACTTGAAGATTTTGGCTCTTTTACATGGTGTTACTAAATACCAGCATGAGAACAAGTAGAATCAATTATATGTTGAAGAGGGATGTAGAAATTGATGAGGGATCTCTTTTTTGGTCATTGGACAATATTTTTGTTTTTATTTTTTTGCGGTACGCGGGCCTCTCACTGTTGTGGCCTCTCACGTTGCGGAGCACAGGCTCCGGACGCGCAGGTCCGCGGCATGTGACCTGTGTCCCCTGCATCGGCAGGCGGACTCTCAACCACTGCGCCACCAGGGAAGCCCTGGGCAATACTTTAAATTATTAGACTTGAAGAATGGAAAAGCAAGTTAGTCATGGAAGATGGTGTTCTGTGTTTCAACAAACGAGAGGAGCTTGTCTGAGTAGCTAATATGGCAGAACATGCTAAATATATATAGTGTCTCATAATGCTAATGCTAGCATGTGTTCTCATTAATGAAATAATTTGGATATGACCACTGTAGAAACTTAAAATGTAAACAAAATATAAGACTGTAATTAAGGAATTTTATAAGCAAATTATGCAAAATAAAGAACTGTTGAGTTCCCACATCATCAGGGAGATATAATTAGAGATAAAGAAAGATGTAACTTTGGTATATTTATATAGTTTATTTCAGATAAGTGTACTTAATTTTATGTGTCCTGTGTACAGGTGCATGTTTTTCTCTAAATCTGGCAGCCCTAAAGCAGATAACATGGAGGCAACATTGGCCAAACTGGTCTTCGTTTCCTTAACTAAATATCTAAGTTGTTAAATGTATATTAGTATAAAAGTGACTTTGCGTACAAAAATCACATGATTTTTGTGTCTGAATCAAAGTATTTGAAATTGAATTATGCCTAAGTATAAATTTCCTTGAAATCAGTTTTTAATTATCTAGAGTGAACCTTTTTGGTGGTAGAATGAAAAATAGATATGTTGAATTGTACAGAGACGTGGTTTAATTTATTGGTGTGTATGAAGTGTTGTGGTTTTTTAACCACATTTCTTTTCTCTCTTTTTTTTCCCCAGGCTATTCAAGATCTCTGGCAGTGGAGGAAGTCTCTTTAAGAAAATAGTTTAAACAGTTTGTTAAAATTTTCCGTCTTATTTCATTTCTGTAACAGTTGATATCTGGCTGTCCTTTTTATAATGCAGAGTGAGAACTTTCCCTACCGTGTCTGTTAAATGTTGTCCAGGTTCCATTGCCAAGAATGTGTTGTCCAAAATGCCTGTTTAGTTTTTAAAGATGGAACTCCACCCTTTGCTTGGTTTTAAGTATGTATGGAATGTTATGATAGGACATAGTAGTAGTGGTGGTCAGACAAATGGAAATGGTGGGGAGACAAAAATATACATGTGAAATAAACTCAGTATTTTAATACAGTAGCACTGTTTCTCTTTCTGTTATCCTCTTTATACTTTGTCAAAGAAATACATGTACATAGTAAAAGTGTCAAATAGTATTCCAGAATCTCTAAAATAGTATCCTGCCCTACCCATCCAAATAGTTTTGCTTCTCAGAGTTAACCAATCTATTTTTCATCAAGAGGGCTTAGTGCTTTTACCTTACCACCTCTTGATAATAGTTAATTATAATCAAATGTTCATCAGACCTTCTTATCCACCTGTCCTAGCCTTTTCACTCCCAAAGAAAATCTGGCATGTTAAATAGCCTGCAGCAGCCTTTCTCAACCTGGGTTCTTTATCTGAACCAGAACACAAAATTATTTTTGTGACTATTTTCTTAATTTATCTAAAACAGTACATATTTGAGATCTATGGGGGAAGATAATTTATTGCATGTGGTGGTTATGTGAGGACATTCAGGGACTAATCCTTGGGACCCCTTCATCTGATGGACCAAGATTCAATTGCATGATGGTCAGGGCTAGATTCCTGTTCTGCTTGTTTTGCTGTGGTATATCCTCCAGTAGTTTCCCAATAGATGGGGGAAGTATTCTGATTTTTTTGCATACCTGAAAACATCTTGATTTTTGACATCAAATTATTTGCTGCCTTGTAAGCTGAATCTTTTTCTCAGAATTTTAGGTGTGAGCTGCCTTTTTTGGCCTAGTCTATTCCATTTTTGTGTATTCTTTGTATATGACCAATTTTTCTGAGAGCTAATTAAGATTGCTTTATTGGTGGTGTTCTGGAATTTTATGTGTTTTGTAGTCTTGTTCCTGGGCCCTGGGTGGACTGTGGGTCTGTTCTCCAGAGATGAAGTTCTCTGGTCTGGGCCTTTTACTTGGGAGATTTCACCCTCCTACTTAACTCCCATCCATTCTTAGGCCTTCTGTTTGATTCTCTTGGATGTTCTTTTTCATTCCTTTTTGTTTAAACTTTAGGAGAGAGACTTTATTTTCTGTCTTCAAATTTGTGTTGGTTTTATTTTTTTTTAACTTCCAAATGCTCTTGCTTGGTTCTTGGGACGTAGTACGTAGAGTCTGAAGAAACTTTTTCTCATTCCATGCATTGTTTACTTGTTTCCCACACCAGCCTATTTTATCTTTTATATTGATTAGGAGGGTGGTACTTGTTGACTGGGCTCTAGTTTCAGATATTTTGATGGGGGTCTGCAGATTTTAAGCCTTTTTATTTCTGGGGTGGTTTTCCAGAGTAAACTAGTTTTGGAGGGTGGGGGAAAATACTGGTGCAGTACTGTCTGGTCTAATCTCAAGTTTCCAGGTATTGGGTTCTTCTACTCATTTACATTGTGGTTTTCTTCATTGATTATTCAGTTTCTTTTCTCCAGGCCATGTCTGTCCTTGTAGCTTATCTCTTTAATGTCTTTATTTTAATGGAGGCACAGTAGGAGGTGGTAAATGTTCAGTGTTCTTTGTTCTTACGTACTTCAGATATAAAAGATCATCTACTTTAAATTGATAGAACAATCCCAAATCACTTAACCATCCTGTACATTAATTTAAAAAGTTACTGGTGTTCAAATAATGCAGCTACATTAAAGTTGAGTCATTCCTTCCCTAGATAGTGTTTTTTATTATACCATGTGATGTAGGAGTGTGGTAATTATTAGTATTAGTCCCTTAACATGTTCAGAAGTAGAATTACACTGGCTGCATAATACTGTCTTAAGCAAATAGTCTGAAATTTTTAATATTTGAGTTGCTTTGTGTAGAAGTTTAACTTTGGTTTACCTGATGGGCACTTGTATGTGGCAGGAAACCCAAAAGGACTTCTCACCATTCTGAGGGAAAGCAATTGGCCTTAACTGGTTGTCCTGTTCCCAGCTCATTAAATAGAGCTAATCAGATCCAGATAGGGCTTCTGTTTTGGAAACGCAGGAATTAAAGATTTCCCTGTGCCTCAGAAGTCACTAATAGTACTAGTTACTGGACGTCAGCTAACTAAACATGGTAGTAATCTGAAAGTTGAACCTCCTACTCTAGGCTTGTGACTTAGGAAATTCCTCTTCTGGGCCTCCCTGGTGGCGCAGTGGTTGAGAGTCCGCCTGCCGATTGCAGGCGACACGGGTTCGCGCCCCGGTCCGGGAAGGTCCCACGTGCCGCGGAGCGGCTGGGCCCGTGGGCCATGGCCGCTGAGCCTGCGCATCCGGAGCCTGTGGCGTCTGGAGCACAGGCTCCGCAACGGGAGAGGCCACAACAGTGAGAGGCCCGCATACCACACACACAAAAAAGGAAATTCCTCTTCTAAAGAAACTGACTTCCTGAAAGTAAAAAGTGAGTGTCCTGAATTCAGATTTTTTTTTTTTTTTTTTTGGTAACTTACAGTATTTAAAAAAATTTTTTTTTGAAGTACAGTTGATTTACAGTGTGTTAATTTCTGCTGTGCATAAGAGTGACTCAGTTATACACATATAGACATTCTTTTTTATTCTTTTCCATTTGGTTTATCACAGGATATTGAATATAGTTTGCTGTGCTATACAGTAGGACCTTGTTTATCCATCCTATATATAATAGTTGACCTCTGCTAATCCCAAATTCTCTGTCCTTCCCTCCCCCCGCTTCAGCAGCCACAAGTCTGTTCTCTATGTGAGCCTGTTTCTGTTTTGTAAATAAGTTCATTTGTGTCATCTTTTACATTCCACATGTAAGTGATATATGGTATTTGTCTTTGTCTGATTTCACTTAGTATGATCATCTCTAGGTCCATCCGTGTTGCTACAAATGGCATTATTTCATTCTTTTTATGGCTGAGTAGTAGTCCATTGTATATATGTTCCACATCTTTATCCATTCAGCTGTTCATGGACGTTTAGGTTGCTTCTATTTCTTGGCTATTGTGAATAGTGCTGCTGTGAACATAGGGGTGCATGTATCTTTTTGAATTACAGTTTTGTCAGATAACTTTTTAGTTTTCTGCAGAACCTCCACACTTTTCCATAGCGGCTGCACCAATTTACATTCCCATCAACAGTGTAGGAGGGTTCCCTTTTCTCCACCCTCTCCAGCATGTGTTTTTTGCAGACTTTTTAATGATGGCCACTGAAGTCATATTTTTATATATTTGTATTTCAATCCACTGTGTTGTATCTTTTTGGCCAACGGAATCCTTTTCGAGCTTGTTCCTACCATCACTGACTCCAGTAAGTAGTCTTTGATACGAAGTTTTTCCGCTTTCTAGTGTGACAATGTTCCAGGCTTACCTTGAACAAGATAGACAGCTTTTCTTTCTAGACCTGGAATGATCCTTTTTTCCAAGGAGCTCTGGTTTCTTATTTAAAAAGAATGGCGTTTAGAGACCACAGCCCTGGTGGGAGTGATACTCATTAATACTGAACCCAGTATTGTTTAGCAGACTTAACCTGGATGATCGGATCAGACCCTTTGGAAAAGCAAGGGGAACATTTTGAGCACTAGGAGGGCAGAGACACACTTGTCGGCTGTCTGCAGGAAGCTTCTTTTCATTTGGTATCTTAGTATCTTTATCACATATGGTTAGGTTGTGGGTGAGAACAGAGTTACCTTCAACCTGAACCAGAGGACAAAATAGGTTAATAAAGTAAGGCCATCTGGGGAGAGCACATGAGGCTGTCGAAATTACCGGATCACACACATGGTAAAATGAGGTTTATGGTGGTGTGTCCGTAGAGCTTGCATAAAGCTTGCTGGTGGAAGCTATTAACTGGATGATGGGGGTGGGGTGGGGAGGTTATGTTTACATTGCCTTGGGGGGTGTTTTTCTTTGAAATTATCCAAGAAAAAAGGTTGAGGGTCACAGAAAATACCCTATTAAGGGTTAGTAGTCTGCACTGTGGAGATGCAGGGTTAAAGTTATTTCAGAGAGTGTAAGGCCACCTTCCAGCCAGATCTTAACGAAGAGCCAGTTGCTCCTTGACTCCTGAACTTGGCAGTAGACATCCCTTTTTAATCTGAAAGTTCCAAGAGCTGATTTTGTGCTACTTTGTGTTTACTTTTCTGATTAAGCTACTTCATCCTACTGAAGACTTGAGGCTGCATTTGTCCTGTGTTCATAGGCTGGAGGTCCTCTCGCCTTTCTCCAGAATATTTGTCTTGTGCGGACTCCCTGAATTCTGTGATTCTTACAGGTTGGAGAGGTGGGAGACGAGCGTCAGACTGCAGTGCTCTTAGTGTACGTCCACCTGAAAGCGAGGCAGGGAGACTAAACAGTTAAGTACTGTGTCCCAAAGCATGTACGTAAGACTTAGGATCGAGCAGCAAGCAAAACGGGTAACTGCCCTCCAGGGCCTGCATTCCATTGGGGAAGCAGTCAGCATACATTCTCAGCTGCCCTTCAGACAACCAGGAATCTCACAGGTATGAATTTGCTCAGAAAATTGTGGATTTGCCAGCCGAGAGCTAGGAATTGAATGTAGTTGAGTCCGACTCCCAACACCAAGCTAGCACATAGCCACCTGGCCCCAACTACCATACTTCTGCCTGGACTGGGAACAGCTTTTCTGCTGGCCTCCTTACTGCCACTGCCTCCTTACTGCACCATTCCAAGTATTCTTACCAGCTGCAGTAAGCTTTAAAAACAAACTGGATTTTGACCCTTAGTTTCAAAGCCTTTGATAAATTGCCAAACAAATGGGTATATCCACGCTGAGTGCTACTTGGCAATAAAAAGGAACAATGATAAAAGCAACAAGGGATGAGGCTGAATTTGAAACATGCTGAGCAAAAGAAGCCAGACACAAAAGAGCACATATTATATGATTCCGTTTCTGTGAAACTAGAATCTAGTGCCAGCAGACTAGTGGTAACTTGAGACTAGTGATGGGTGTGGTGGGAGGTTGCCTGAGAAAGGTGTTTACAGAGGTATAAACATTTGTCAAACTCCAAGCATTTAAAAGTTGTACATAGGGGGCTTCCCTGGTGGCACAGTGGTTGAGAGTCCGCCTGCCGATGCAGGGGACACGGGTTCGTGCCCCGGTCCGGGAGGATCCCACATGCCGCGGAGCGGCTGGGCCCGTGAGCCATGGCCGCTGGGCCTGCGCGTCCGGAGCCTGTGCTCCGCAACGGGAGAGGCCACAACAGTGAGAGGCCCGTGTACCGCAAAAAAAATAAAAAAAATAAAAGTTGTACATAAATAGTGCCTTAAAAGGCCTTTGAAGGTTTCTGACAGGTACCTATTGCCTGTTTTCACCCTCTTGCCACTCTTGGCTAACCCTGCCTGTCACCTAGCCTTTTCCCACTTGCAGGCAATTGACATCTTTTGCCTGGAATATTCCCTTGTGTGGCTGGCTCTCCCACTTTTGGGTCTTAGCCTAAGTATTGCTAATTGGTGTTCTCTATCCCACTGTTTTTCTTCAAAGTGCCGATAAGCTTGAATTTATCTCTTGGCTTATTTGCCTATTGCCCATCTTCCTTAGTAGAAGTAAAGTGCTTTTTCAAAGCAGGGGGTTTGTGTGTCTTCACCCAGGGCCTGACACAATAAATAGTGATTGACTGAATTGGTGAGAAGTGACTGCCAAATTAGTGACCCATATTAAGTGCTATATGAACATGTCAAACTTGAATAGAAAAAGCTCATCTGTATGGTAATAAGTTTGCAGGTGTGAACAATGGAAAGGAAGAATGTTAAAATGACAGGATTTAGAGTCAAAAGGTTCTTTTCAGTAAATTAAGAATGATCCTTGGGCTTCCCTGGTGGCGCAGTGGTTGAGGGTCCGCCTGCCGATGCAGGGGACGCGGGTTCGTGCCCCGGTCCGGGAAGATCCCACATGCCACGGAGCGGCTGGGCCTGTGAACCATGGCCGCTGAGCCTGCGCATCCGGAGCCTGTGCTCTGCAACGGGAGAGGCTGCAACAGTGAGAGGCCTGCATATCACAAAAAAAAAAAAAAAAGAATGATCCTGCTTCCCTACTTCATGAAATGTTGAAGAAAAAGATAATGTGAAAACCATAATTAGGATTATTAATAATAGCAAAAATCTTTGGAGCCTTCATTGTGAGCCAGACTGAATGATCTCATTTGGTAACTCGCAGCATCTTAACACTTGGTACTGTTGGAAGCTTGCTGGAATTTATAAGTAAATGTTGGAGGCAATATTCAAATCCAGGACCTCTAACTTGAGTTTATGCTCTTACTAAGAAATTCACTTGACGGGACTTCTGGGTGAATCTTACTTGGGTGATAGCTTTATTTGTGAAATCAACAAACACTATTGAGGCTTGAAAAAAATGGCAGGCATTTTGGAATATAAATAATTATGGACCCATTTCATTCAAAAGTAATAGGAAATTGTAAGTCTGATTATTGGCCGGGAGATACTTCAAACACCCCACTTTAGCAGGTAGTAGGCCAAACCCACCTCTTGACTGGGCTGTCAGAGGTCTTTATAAAGTAAGATAAGCATGGTGATGTCACAGGACCCAAGGGAAGCATATCTGTTTTGTGGTTGGGCATTGCATGCTGTCTTGGGATTTTCTGGTTCTGGCAGTGAGAATGTCTAAGTAAATTCAGCCCAGTGCTTCACATGAGAACTTTCTCCATCGCTCAGCACCTAGCTTTGAAAAGGTTTTCTGCACTTGTGTCCAGTGCTGAAACAGGCTGTTTAAGATGGCCTCAGCTTTGAAAGGGAACTTAAATAAAATAGCTTGCAGGGAAGCCTGATAATTGGAACAAGTGCTGATAGTTCATATTCCATGACTCTAGGAAGTAGCACTGTTGGACAGTGTCTCCCTCAGTTTCAGTATACGTGAAATGGGGATATCAGCCATAGCCAGTGACACAGGAAGTTTTTAACCAAATAGTCCGGATTCCCGAGTTTTGCTTTTTGAGCTTGTTCAGATTCTTTCCCTCTATGACAAACCCTTAGCATCAGGCCAAAGCAGAGCCTAGCTGTCTGGAGCTCTAGACAGTATGAGACAGTTAACGTGTGACAAGAACACCTACATTTTGAGGTTGGTGGCAAGGACAGGAGTGATTCCTCTGAAGGGGCGAGGGGGTTAGAAGAGATGCCCTTAGAAGGGACCTGGTTAAAAGAGTCAAACTGCTTAGTGTGCAAAGAGTGGCAAATCTCAGCCTGGAGGCCGGCAAAGGGCCTAGAGTGGTCGCTGACCATAGTCCTGCTGGCTCCTTCCGGGCCTGTATAGCCTGACCGGGCTGGGCTGCAGTGAAGCCTTGGGGACGCTAGGTGGCAGCCGTGCGTTTCCAAAGCTGGCTCACCTACCGGAGAGCCCAGCTGCGATCTCGGGAACCGACCCGGGAGCCCTGGAAGGGTGGGGGTGGGGGTGGGGGTGGAGGCTTAAGAGACGCCCTCGAGATCCCTTCCCCTCAACGGCAGGGACGGAGATTGAAAGGGGGCTCACATAGGGTGGCCAGCCGTCCGAGAGGGCGCCTGGGACATGCCACGATCCTGCGTGAACTCACAGAGCGGGTAAAAGCGACCCCCTTAAGTGGAGCCGCCCCCAGGGCTGGGTCTGACCCGCCCCTTCCCTGCTCCCCACTCAAGCGCTGGTGGGTGTGAGTGCGAGTAGCGAATGTGGGCGAGCAAGGACGTTCCGCACCTAACTGCGTTCTTGGGGCCCGCAGCCTGTCCAGTTCCGGCAGCGTTTGCGCCATGGCGCGGGGTCATTGCGCCCAGGCGCAGAATTCCGACGGCTTCGAGCGCTCACCAGCTCCAGCCTAGCTGGCTCTGCCCCTTCGGAGCTGCCGGTCCCGTCGCCGAGAGTCTGAGCGCCTCCCTCCAACCCGGAGCCGCCAGGAGAAGGAGGAGGAGGCAGTGGAGAGGCTGCGGCAGGCAGGCAAGCAGGCAGGGCCGCCTTTGATGTGGGCGCGGCGCACCCAGGCTAGCTGAGCGCCCGTCCGGCCGCGCCCCGAGGGGGGAGCCCCCGGGCCCCGCATCCTCATTGTGCCGGCTCGGGCCCGGGCCCGCCCCCGGCCCCCCGCCCCCTCGCCGCCCGCGCGTAGAAAACGCCCCGGCCGCCGCCAGTGGTGGGAGGTGGCGATGCGCACGGCCGGAGAGACGCGGAGGAGGAGACATGAGCCGGCGGGCGCTCAGACGGAGCGGCCGTGACGCGTTCGTGCTGCAGCCGCGCGCCCCGGCCCCGGAGCGCTGACCCCTGGCCCCGCGCAGCCCCGCGCCTCGCCTGGAGAGCGCGCCCCAGCTTCCAGCCCCGCCGTGCATGCTGCCCCCGGAGTAAGCCGGGCAGCCAGCCTCCCGCAGACGCCCGGACGGCCGGACGGCCGGCAGTGAGCAAGCTTTCTCGCACCGGCCGGTGCCTCCTGCACAGCGGCGGCCGCCCCGCAGCCCCCGCTCCAGCCCGGAGGGCGCAGCGCTCGGGAGGAGCCGCGCGGGGCGCTGATGCCGCAGGGCGCGCCGCGGAGCGCCCCGGAGCAGCAGAGTCTGCAGCAGCAGCAGCCGGCGAGGAGGGAGCAGCAGCAGCGGCGGCGGCGGCGGCGGCGGCGGCGGAGGCGCCCGGTCCCGGCCGCGCGAAGGGGACATGTGCAGGCTGGGCTAGGAGCCGCCGCCTCCCCCCCCGCCCAGCGATGTATTCAGCGCCCTCCGCCTGCACTTGCCTGTAAGCGCCCGCGTGCGGGGCTGCCCACCCTGCCTGGACGTCTGTCCGTGTGCCTGTGGCTCTGTCTGCCCGCCCGGCCGTTCTTCTGACTTTCCGACTGCGTATCTGTCTGTCTATACGCGGGTTCCCTCCCTCCAGTCCCACTGACTGCCTCTCCATCTCTCTCTCCCGCAGGTGTTTACACTTCCTGCTGCTGTGCTTCCAGGTACAGGTACGTGGGCTCCTGACTCTGACCTCCCCCCCAACCTGCCCCTGTCTCCCGGTACTTGTCTACCCACCCTCCCCCGGGCCGCGCCCCCTCCTGTGCCCCACCCCTCCTGGGCGCCGAGCCCAGTGCACCTGTTTCCAGGGCGCGGAAGGGTGGCTCCAAATGCGCCCAGCGCGGGCGGGGGACCGGCCAAGGGCAAGGGGATCTGTTGCGGGACTCAGGCTGGCGCGGGCTGCCACGGCCCCTGTCGGCTTCGGCTGGGAGAAGATGCTCGGAGCCGGCGGCCTCAGCCGCTACAATGTGCCCGGCTCCAAGCACCCCCACCCCGTCTCCCCCCCTCCCCCCGCCTCCCCGCCCGGCCCGCAGCCGGTGAGGAGTCAGGACGTAGGGATTTTCTCTGCCAACCGTCCCTTAACATCTCCGCTCGCTCTTCCAAACAAAAAGGCTCCTTTCAACCGAGTGGATTTGGAGTCCAGGGAGAAAGCTTCAGTTGTAAATTACTCTGTGGTTTCAAAGGCGTTTGCAGCATTGAGAGAAAGAGAGGGAGAGAGAGAGAGAGAGAGAGAGAGGAGAGAGAGATGTTGTGCTAGGAGGGGAGACTGGGGTGAGAGCGAGCAGAGCGGGGCGCCTGGGCAGAGGGACCACTGCCTGCGAGGCGGCTCCGGAACGGGCCGCGCTCCGCAACGCACACCCTTGCCCAAGGTAGTGCAGCCCTCAGCTGGTTCCCCGCCTCGCTCCCTGCTCGCTCGCTCTCCTGAATCAGAAGAGGGCTTGGCGCTCAGCCTGGAAAGCACTTGCTAAAATCTGATCTGTTACTTCAGCAGCTTTCAGACTCGGGAAGGTCTTGGCACGCAGACAGTTGGAACACTGGGGCTTCCAAAGCCGTGGAAATGAAGGAAAAGGGTTGGGGGGCGGGGGGAGGGAAAGAGAAGAGGGACTGAGGGAGCTGACTTCAGCCCCGATTAGAACCAGACCAGGCTGCCTCAGCTTGGAGGGGGGGCGCAAAGGGAAAGGGAATAGGAAGTGCCAGCTGCCCTAGCCCTCCACCACCTAGTGCTCTGACGGAGGCGCCCTAGGAGGAGCTGGGCTGGGGCCAAAAGAGATTATCTGCCCCTTCTCGCTCTGGGTTGAAGGCAGGTGTCCTCTTAGGGTTCGAGAGGATGCCTGGGCCTTAGCTTTCTGGATTCCCGAGGTGCCCAGGGAGAGCACTGAGCAGGCAAAGTGGTGGTTCTCCCAGGTGTGTGTGTTGAGCGCTGTTGAGACTCACGGGTCTCTTGCGGAGGGCAGCGGCGGTGGTGGTGGTGAGACTGCTTATCTCCCCTCCCACTCCTAAGAGAGAGCTGTTACCATCGGGATGGACATTGAGGTGAGGGCAACTAGTTGGGACTGGGGGCTGGAAGGATGGATGGACAGACTGATGGGTTCTTTCCTTCTGTTGGCCAGGCTGGGGTCCCCGGTGACTCCTTGAATCAATACAACTGGAGTCAGTAACTTAAGACTGGCCGTTTGCCAAAGCAGATGTGACCCTGTGTGGTTGCAGGGGGCAGGGTGGGGAATGGCTGGTGTCAGAGAGAGAGGCCAGTGCCAGGCATGGCCTGCTTGGTTTGCAGCTGAGTCCTCAAGCAGAGGGCAGGCCCCAGGGTCACCCCGGGGGACTGCTTGTCTGACCTGGGGGAGAGCTCTTTTCCTGAGTGCTGAGCCTGGGGCCGGGGACAATGAAATGGGCATAAAGTAGAGAGATGGGTTCAGACTTTGTTGCCCAGGCCTCTTGTTGCCTGCCGCCTCTTGGTCCTTGAAGAGGGGCTGCTGGGTGGTCTTTGTGTTCTGGGGCGGTTGCGGGGGAATGTGAGGGAGGGAACCTGGACTCTGCATCCCACCTCCACGTCCTGGCCAGAGCTAGAGCCAGCCTGTGGGGGGAGGGGCGGGGAGGGGAAAGCTGGGTGGGCCGTCTGGGTTAGGTCCATTGGGGTTACGCCTTCAAGCAGGTGAGGGAGCCTCCTCTCCCCCCCCCACCCCGCCACCTCCCCCTTCCTTTGCAGCCTTTCCCGTTGCAACTGCCTTAGGACTGACTGATGTTTTTAACCCATGATCCATGCACCCTTAGGATATCTAAGGATGGGATTATGGGAGAGGGGTGGTCCCTGAAACACTGTGCAGAACGGTGCCCATATATGCAGTGTATGGGAGATGGTTCTCAGCTCCCCACAGAGTTTTGAAAGCACCCATGATTGCTGAAAGATAAAGCAACGCTACCCTAGGGAGTTATAGACAAAATTGGCAGGCTCACATCCTCCTTTATGCTCGAGGGACAAGATGGAGTGTTCGTTAGAGGTAAAGATGAGGGGTGGGACCCTTGTGCTAGTTGCGGGAGTCTGGGGTCTGCTCCCCACTGAGGTGATGGGCCAACACCGGGAGAGCAGCTGCTTCCTGGACAGGGTGCATTTGGAGGGTGGTAGTGAGAATGCCCTTGGTGAGCAGGGCCCAGGGGAGGCTCCCTGCACCGTGGGAAGGGCTCAGGGCTTTGCCATCCTGTGGACTGCACCTGAACCCCAGCTCCATCTTTCCCTATATGTAGACCTCTGCGAGACTTAGCTTCATCATTTGTGACATGGGTGACCCCGAGGATGAATGGTATATATGATAGGCGTGGAAGAGGTTTTGTGAATTCTCATCCCGCAGGAGCACATTACTCTTCTGGGAACTCTATACACCTATGCCTTTCCTTCCCCCGCCTCTGTGTTTTGGGGAACTGGTCCAGTCCTAGCAACAGAGTTTCTGGGCTCCTCCCCTCTCTCCATCCATCATCAGCCACCAAACCCCAAATGGGCCCCTTGCCCCCAGCCACATTTCTGTGAACACAGTCAATGCCAGACACTGCCCGCACCGCCCCCCCAACCACACACAATGTGGTGAGCCCCGCCCTCCCCTGCCAGCAACCCTGGGAGCGGGAAGCTGGGAATTTAATAAAATCCCTTCTCCACACGACTTGGGACACCGTGGATAGCTCAAATCGGAAGAATTTTAAAAATTTCCAAGGAGAGCAAGCGGCGTGACCAGTAAATTGCTTTTCTGCACTTGGCTGAGCGCTGACAATGACACCGGGCTGGGCCTTTCACGCAGCTCGGCCGGCACCTGCCTGACATTGTTGCTGCCGCCAGGCTCGGCAAGGTCCTGGCCTTCCCCAGACAGGCCAGGCGTGAGGCGGGCCAGGGCAGGGGGGGCCGCCCACTGGCCCCTCAGTCCCTCCCTCCCACAGCGCTGCTTCCTCTCTCACCGCACTTGCTCAAGTTTGGAAGTTTCCTTCCATGCCTTCTCTAAGGCTGACCACCCCCATGCCTGGCCTCTTCAGTGAGGTGTAGAACCTCTCTTCAAGCTGGCTAGGATGGGGAAGCCAGAGACAGAGTCCTTTGGGACGCTGTCCTATTGGATTGTACTTTTAATTTCTTGAAGAAGCAACCTCATCCATCCATTCGTCCATCCAGTTGGGTATTTGTTCATCAAATGCTTGTGGGAGCCTGCTTCTTGCTGCCCCTGGAACAAGACTAGTCCGTTCCTGGCCTCAAGGAGCTCCCAGTCTAGAGAGGGAGAGTGCCAGATAAACAGGAGTTCCTTCAACCCCACCCCTCCTGTCCCACGCTGTGAAGTGTTGAGAGGTAGGGAGCATCCTCCAGCCTGATGGGGGTGGGGGCAGGGGAGGGGGTGGGGCAGGAGGGGGGGAAACCAAGGCTGGGGAGAAGTGACCTGCGTTTGGTGAGAAAGTGCTACTTGTATGAATTTCCAAGTGGCTCTTGCATCAGGAAGTTCCTTTCATCCTTTCTACCATTCTACGAGGGAGACTGGAGTAGGAGGAATATTATCATATTCCTACCTCACAGATGGAGAAACTGAGGTACAGAGCGGGGAAGGGATTTTTCAAGGCCATGGCTAAGACCCAAGACTCTGAAATCGAGACCTTGTGTCCTTTCCAGCACACCAGGCAGACTTTTTCAGAAACACTGCAGTTGTTCAGAAGGAATACTGACAGGGAAATGGAGTCTCAAGAGGCATGCTAGGGGCCCTTAGTGAGAGATCCGGTTGGATCCCCCTGATAGGATCCCTTATTAGGGGATGATCAGAGGCCAGGTGGGCGTCTCTGTGGTTGAGGCCATCTGACTTGGTGTCTGCAGGCCCTGATCTTCCTGGAATGTTCTGGTCTAAAATGGTTTCAGAGCCAGAAGTGGGTGTTTTTTGGGGGGTAGTGGGGCCTAGGGGATCTAGCTCTCTCCTTCCAGTTTCTTTCCCAGCATGGAGGGCGATGGGGGCACCCTGCCAGCCTTCCTGCAGCCCAGGAGTGTCACCTGCAGTGAGGCAAGGAGGTGGATTTTGAACATTTCTTGTGGTCGGTGCAGCCAGTGTCCAGCAGGCTCTGGGCAGTGTGTCAGGGCCACAGCGTTGCTTCCTCCCAGCCCTGGGTGGCTGGGAGGGCACATTGGACCCCCAGAGGGAGAAGGATGGGGACAGGGAGAAGACTTTCTGTCCTCAGCAGGATCTTTTGGTTCTGACCTCGTCCTGTAGCAGGGAAGTTGTTGGTGTGGGAAATCAGGGTGTAGGCCCATCAGGGTAACAGCTATACTGGTAGCTGCCGCCGGGTATTGCATGCTCGTTCCGAGGCTGACGCTTTCTCATAGCATCTAGGCTGTGCCTCACAACCAGCCTGGAATTAGGGAATTCTACAGATGAAGAAAGTGAGGCTCAGAGGCATAAAATAATCTGCCTTTGGTTGCACAGCAGGAGAGAGAGGCAGAGTGGGATTCAACTCTAGCTTGCCCACTCTAGGACCCAGGCTTATTAAACAGCACTTTAAAGGCTCTGGAATCTGTCAGGCTGGTTCAAAGAGTTGCTCTGCCTTGTCTTTGCTGTGTGACCCTGGACAAGTTACTTAACCTCCCTGGGTCTCAGCTTCTGCCTGCATAAAATGGGAAGAGAATAACCAGCAAAACAGCTCCTACTTCCTAAGGGTGTGGAGCAGGGGAGAGTGCAGAACCCAGGGCTCTGAAATCTTGTCTGACTTTCAAGACCTAGTCCCTGTGTCTCTTGTTCTGAGAGGACTCCCTTGGTTCCACCCCTCTGTCAGTGGATTAAGCTCTCCTCGCCCATGGCACTGCCACCTCCTGGTGACTGGGGAGAGGGAAGGTGTTGTTTCCTTTCTGAGGGCCGGGGTTGTCTGATGAACATCTGTGTGCCCCATATTTTGTGCTGGGTTGGGTTTTCCCCCTACTCACAAGGACCCGTGGCTGAGCACTTAGGGAAGGGCAACGCCAAGGGCCCTGTCAGTGTGGCCCAGGCTGGAGGAGAGCCACCGGGCCTCCGGAAGGGCTGAGGCCTGCTGTTGGCACCTTGGGTCTGACAGTAGGGATTTGTTCTGGAACATCAGTGCGTAAGCGGGCCCCTGAGGCTTTAGTCAGTCTTGCTGGTAGGGCCTGGAAGATGACTGGGTTTTGTTTGCTCCGACCTCTAAACGGCGTAAGGCCTCAGGCCCATTTAAAATGCTGCTGTGCCAAGGATGCGGCCAAAGACAAGCCCCCCATAGGCCACAGGGCAGAAAGACTCTCAGGGTGCCTGGGTTGGAGTCCTGGCTCTGTCACTGGCTCATTGTGTGCCTCGGTTTCTCCACCTGGGCATCAGTTAAGTGAGCTAGGCGGCTTCTGTGGTGCTTGAATGTGTGGGCTTTGGCATAGGAAAGACCTTGGTTTGAATCCTATCTGTGCTGCTGAGTAACTGTTCAGCAAATTTCTTAACCTTCCACCCTCTGCACCTTGGTTTTCCCCATCTGTATAATGGGGTAATGAAAGGTACCTACTTCTTAAGGGTTATGGTGAGGACTAAATAGGATATTGCACACAGAGTAGCTAGCACTGTGGCTGACACTCAGTAAATAATTGAGAAATAGTAATTGCTCAATCAATTATACGCTCTGTGTGTGTGTTAACGTGCTGCAGCGTGCTGAAGAAAGCTAGGAGGGCTGCGCTTCTTGCATCGGTGACATCAGGCCCCCTCTAGTCTGAGCATAGGTCTTGGATTTGGGTCTGAATTTGATCCTTATTACACCCCTCACAGGCTGTGTGCCCTTGGGAAAGATCCTTAACCTCTCTGAGTCTCTACCTCCTCGTCAGTTGAGAAATAGGAATAATAATACCATTCCTAGGGCCTGTTGGGAGGATTAATTGAAACCATGTCTCGGACCTGGTATGCAGTAGGCATTCAATTATGGTGCTGCCCCGCATTAGCAATCAGCAAACATGGCTGGCCCTGGACTGGGTTTTGAGTGGGATGAAGAAGACATCTAAGGCTTCAGCTTTTTTCCTCCATGATCCCTGTGAAGAGATGGCAGGTACTTTGGCAGCTTTGTTTACCACTCCCCCCATCCCACCTGTGCCTTGGAACCTCTTAGCACTTTGTCATTGCTCTGTGACGCAGTGCGTTCTCTGCTGGGGCTCACAGGGATGTATAGGGGCTCAGGCTCTGGACGCAACCCACCTGGGTCATACCCCACTTTGGCCACTTGGTAGCTATGTGATTGAGTGAATTCTCGGCTTCTCTATGGTTCATCTTTAATATAGGCATCAGGATGGACCCTCCCTCTTGGGGTTGCTATAGGGGGTGAACTGTGGTCACTTGGGGGAAGCACTTGGCCCAGCACATGGCTCATTATAAGTGCTGAGTAAATGTGAGCTGCAGTTATACATTTGACTCTGGTGTGCCTAGAGGCCTGCTTGTCTGCCAGCTCCTGGTTCCTGGAAGTCAAAGGAGGCCTGGCCCATCCCATGGGCCCTGTGGCACCTGGCATGGACCTGGCATGCAGCATGAATGTCAGCAAGTGGAGGGGTGGGGAGAACAGCTTCTCTGAGGACCGGGCATCTGTATGGAGCCCCCCAACCCTGTACCAGGTGTGGGGCATGGGGTGCTCAGGACCTGTCCCAGCCCTCAGGGATTTGAGAGAAATCTGAGGGATCTGTGCAGGGGGCAGGGGCCCAAGGGTGCAGAGGGTGTTCTGATGAAGGGCCCTGAAACCAGACTCAGGGCAGGAGGATCTTGCCTGGGAAGGTGCGCCATTTGAATCTTGAAATAGGAACAAGCTGGGTGAAGAAGACTCTGAGCGTCTCTCTCTGCGTGTGTGTGTGTGTGTGTGTGTGTGTGTGTGTGTGTGAAAAAGCCTTTGCAGGCACATGGACCATTTCTACATGGAGCAGGGAACAGCTTGATGTGCTCAGGGGACTCCAAGCTGTTTGGAATGGCTGGCGCATCAAGTTCAGGAATGGGGGTGATATAAAAGGCCATGGTGGGCATTGAATGCCAGAATAAAGGGCTTGTTTATTACTTCTTTGACATGCATGACCCCTCTCCCCACCCAGGGGCTTCAAGGGAGAGGGATTGGAAGGAAGGAGAAGAGGAGGAAAGAAGGGAGCATGGGTCTTTAGGAGTCCCCCCCACCTCTCAGGCTGGCTGCAGGGTTGACGGGCCGCGGCACCCATATTGACAATCTGTACAGAGCAGGCTGATGTATGGGGAGGAGGAGCTCCCGGTCAGCGCCTTGGGTGGCAGCAACCCCCGCCCCCGTGCTGACGGCTCAGCCCTGCCAATCAATACATTGACAGCCCCAGGAGCTTAATGGACAGGTTGGGGGTGGGGAAGGGCCCTTTGGAGCATCACTCTGTCCTGGCTGGGGTGGATGTGGGGAGTGTGACAAGAGAGAGGGGAGAAACCTGGGGCTAAGGGGTGGCTGGGGGCATCAGTCTGAGTGAACCAAGCTCCGATTCAGGGGTGGGCCCAGCCTCCCTCCTCCGCTTTCTGTCCAGGGGTGTCAGCTAGGGGAAACTGATGGACTCCAGAGCCAGAGGTGGGTTCAGTTCTTGGCTGCATCAGTTTCTGTACAACTTAGGCACATCCCTTAGCCTCTCTGTGTCTCCCTTTATCATGGGGATGGTAACCGTTCTGACCTGCCCAGGTCCTGCGAGGAGCGAGGAGCGAGGAGACAGTGCCTGGAAAGTGCTTAGCTTGGACCCTGGCACTGAGCGAATGCCCACTAAGTGGGAGCCAGCGTTAGTTTCGTGCTTAATGACAATAATAATCCCCGGAGCACTATGACTGGCATCAACTCCTGGGCCTGAGTCCAGGCTTGCTCTCGAGGAAGAGTTTGGGAGCTGCATTTCAGGGTGGAGGGGGTGCTGCTGACTCTACAAGGGGCCACTCCTGGAATGGGGTGTAGGTCTCAGGTTTGAATCCAGAATTTGGAGAAGCTCTAAAAGCCCTTGGCATGGCTGGCCCCAGTGCTACTTCTGGAGGGGGAGGCAGGCAGTGGTGGAATGTGGCTGGAAGTCTGTGGGCTGCCTCTCCTGGGACCAGGGAGACCCTCCCTTTCTGGGCAGGCTGCCCAGAGACAGGGGCGTGGATTCTCTGAGGCCTCGAGGATGGGTACCTGGGTGGGATGGGCAGTCTGACCCCTTCCTCCTCTCTTGGGTAGGGGGTGAGCTCAAGGCCTCAGTCCTTTCATGTTTAATCCTCCACCTCAGTCCCTGCCCCACATATGGCTTGTGGCTGGAGCCAATTGCTTTCCTGAATGGGGGAAAGGAGGTGGGTGACAGAGAGAAGGGAGAACAGAGCAGGAGAGGGTGAAGAGATGGGGAGCGGAGGTTCTAGGCTGAGCTGGATTCAAATCTTGATTCTTTTTTGCACCAATTTTGTGCCTTTGGACAAGCAATGTAACCTTTCTGAGCCTCAGTTTCCTCATCTGTAAGATGGGAATAATAACCATACCAACTCATAGGGCTGCTCTGGGGATGACGTAAGATAAGTTACTTAAAGTACTTCTTAGTACGGAGAACATGCTCCATAAGTAGTGACTGTTTAGAAAATAAGAAAAAAGAAAAAGAAAAAAAAGTGGCTCTTTTTACTTACGTTTTTCTGAGGTAAATAGTTGTAAACAATCTCATTCTGCTGATGAGAAAACTGAGGGTTAAAGAAATCAAGTAAGTTGGTGATTTTGGGGTGGAGCCAGGTCACACCCGAGGTCAGTGAGTGCTATTGTTGAACGTGTGTGGTGTGGGTGGGCTGATGTAACGTGTGTATTAGGTGATGTGTGACGTGGCAGATGTTGGTGTGAGGCGGGCCCAGGAAGAAATAGGAAGCCGCTTCAGACATGACTTCAGAGCCAGGAGTGGATGGGTGAGGTTGAAACCTTCGGTCAGAGGGAGCAACTGTGGTTATTGGATTCCCCGGCGGGAGGGGGAACCTGGGTTGACGTCTGGAAGCTGGCCCTGGGGTTGGAGTGGGGCTCACCCCAACCTCTTTTCACCCCGTGGTAGTTTCCCCCCAAGGTGCCTAAGAGAGGAGGCTTGGAAGCTAGGCGGGGGCTGGATGGTAAAGGACCACATGCGGGCGCTGTGCAATGGGTAGTGGGGAGCCAGGCAGATTTGGGAGCAGGAAAACCTCTCACCTCGTGCACTAGAGCCTGAGACTGCAGGCGGAAGGTGGCGGGCTCGGTCCCACTAAGCACCACGTCCGTGCTGGGATCTCGGGCTGCAGCCCCTGTGCAATTCCTGGATCGGGGAGTGAATATTTCCACCAGAGTGCAAGCCCCTCAGAGAAGGGGTGGGTCCCCCTGGGGGCTGACAGGGGTCTCAGCCATGCTGCAGGGGGACCCCACTGTAGGCTACCCTGCTGCGGGAAAAGCTATCTCAACCTCAAAGATAATGCGTGAGTATGGGGTGGGGCAAGGAGAGCCTTTTTTTTTTTTTTTTTTTTTTTTTGCGGTTCGCGGGCCTCTCACTGCTGTGGCCTCTCCCGTTGCAGAGCACAGGCTCCGGACGCGCAGGCTCAGCGGCCATGGCTCACGGGCCCAGCCGCTCCGCGGCATGTGGGATCTTCCCAGACCGGGGCTCGAACCCACGTCCCCTGCATCGGCAGGCAGACTCTCAACCACTGCGCCACCAGGGAAGCCCAAGGAGAGCCTTTTGTAAGGCACCTTGCTCTGCCCCAGGAGACACCCTGTCTGTGCCAGCCCTGCTCGCCTTGCGAGAGCCACAGCATTTTGATTTTTGTCACACTGCAGCTTTTCAGTGCCCCTGATGATTACGCACCTGGATGGGTTTAGAGAGCAGCTCTGACTGTTCTGGGAAGTCCTGGAAGACAGGCCCCCTCTTGGGCAGCGAGGCCAAGTAGCAGGAGAGGGGGAGCGGGAGGATGTTCCTGAGTGGCCCCGCTCTGCATGTGCTCTGCAGGCAGGCCCTGGAGCTCTGTGGCCCCGGAGAGGTGCCTCAGAGGTCCAGTCTGTGAAATGGACTCTAACGGGTGCCTACCTCCACGGGTGCTTAAGGAATTTGACGAGGTGACATGTCTTGAGGGCTTCTTAGCAGAGTGCCTGGGACAGAGGAAAGCTTAGCAATGGATGGCTTTAAAAACCCTCTCTTGGGCACTCTGCTCATCTGGGTAGTAAGTGATGGGGCTGATTTTGGCCGCCAGGTTTTCCTCATCCTAGCCACAGTTATTTAGCAGACATTTGCCAGGTGCCTTCTGGGGGCAGAGCTGGAGGTTCAGGGATGAACCAGGCACACTGGACTCTGGGGACAGTAAAGCCACTACAGTAGTGTCCAGAGGCTGTAAGCCAGCCTGAGGCCAGAGGGCAGGAAGTACTTCCAGAGGAGGTAGCTGAGGGCAGGTGTCATCCGGGCAGAGGGGCTGTGCAAAGACCTGGAGCCCCCCAGAGGTCTTGCCCAGGAAGCCCAGGGGTCTTCCTGCCTTTTCTAAAGGACAAACTCTGTTTCCATGTCCGATGCCACCCCTGTTACCGCCCTCGGGATTGATGTGGCCACAGAGTATGGCTTAAATGGTGGAAGCTGGGCAAGATGGATTGTTCCCCCGCATCCTGGGGAAGGGCCACTGGATAGCCCCTGCTGACCCTGGGTCACCCATGCTGCCTCTGTCCAGTGGGCCAGGGAGAAAATCATTAATGGGAGGCTGGCTTCTGGGGCAGGGCAGTTCCCCTAGGGGACCTGGGGTGAGGAGATTGGTTTGACCTCTGGTCAATAAGGTCTCCTGTGAGCAGGAGATCTGGAGGACAGGGAGGGAGGCCGGAGGCCTGGCCTTGGGGGAGGGGACAGGGCCAGGCCACCTCAGGAAGTCATTCCAGGAAGGCGGGGGTTCCTCAGGACACGTGCCCACCAGGTGTGGGCCTCAGGGGGCCCTGGAGCTCCATCCTCCCCAGGCATTAGGATGTGAAATGAGGCAAGTCCCAGGTGTGTGATTGGGCTGTGAACGGGCTGGCCATTTAGGGTAGTGGAAGTGGAGAGTGTGCACACCAGTGGCCAGGCCCTGCACCACTGGGCTGTGCAGCTCAAAGCAACCGACTTAACTTTTCTGAGCCTTAGTTTCTACGTCTGTTAAATGGGGGTGATAAGCATTCCCATGTCCTAGGGTTGTCGGGATGATCAAAAGCAATAACATCTTCCCAAACTGTAATCTGAGCAGCAGAAGTGCCTCGTCTCGAAGGACGTGAGAGTGTGATCCACTTGTGTCCTGAGGAGGCTTCTGTTTGCAGGGCTTCACCAAGAGCCTCTTAAAGGGCTCCCTTGTATCCTCTCAGTAGTTACGTATGTCTGCTGAGCACTTAAATCTGTACCAGGCAACTGTGCTAAGACTATATGTTTAATATTCACAGCAACCCACAAGGTCGGTGCCATTGTCACCACTCTCAGTAAGTTGCCTGGGGACCCTTAGCTAGGGAGTGGCTAACCCTGGGGTTTTCTTTTTTTTTTTTTTTAAGAGTATAGTTGATTTACAATGTTGCATTAATTTCTGCTGTACAGCAAAGTGTATCAGTTATACATGTACATATATCCACCCTTTTTTAGATTCTTTTCCCATATAGGTCATTACAGAGTATTGAGAACAGTTCCCTGTGCTATACAGTAGGTCCTTATTAGTTACCTATTTTATATATAGTGGTGTGTATATGTCAATCCTGGTCTCCCAATTTACCCCCTGCCCCTTTCCCCCCTGGTAACCATTAGTTTGTTTTCTACATCTGTGACTCTATTTATCTTTTGTAAATAAGTCCCTTTGTACCATTTTTTTAGATTCCACGTGTAAGTGATATCATATGATATCTGTCTTTCTCTGTCTGACTTATTTCACTCAGTATGACAGTCACCAGGTCCATCCATGTTGCTGCGAATGGTATTATTTCATTCTTTTTTATGGCTGAGTAATAGTCCATTGTATATATATGAACCACATCTTCTTTATCCATTCATCTGTCGATGGACATTTAGGTTGCTTCCATGTCCTGGCTATTGTAGATAGTGCTGCAGTGAACGCTGGGGTGCAAGTATCACTTCGAATTATGGTCTTCTCTGGATGTATGCTCAGGACTGGGTTTTGAACCTGGATCTTGCTCCCCACTGTACTGGTGAGACAGGCGGGGCCCACTGAGGTGGAGCTGAAAGCAGTGCTCTGGGGCCACATGGCCTGGGGCTAACTCTGCCATTGCCTGCTCTGTGACCTTGTTGGTTCAGCTTTGGAGCCTCAGTTTCCTCATCTGTAATGTGGCATAATGTTTCCACCCTGAGGATGATAGTGAAAGTTCAATAATGTGGTCCAGGTGAAGTGCCTGTGGAGCCTAGGCTGGGATTGGAGGACATGTGCAGGTCAGCGGGGGGACAGAGACCCTGGCCTGGGCATGGGGTGTAGCAGTGAGGAAAACATGGTCCCTACCCTGGAGAGCTCACAGCTGAGGGCTGAGACAGATGCTTGGGCAGCCCCAATTCCAAGAGCCCCATCATGGGCTGAGTGGGGTCATGGTCTTGTGGGAATGGGGTCCTGCAAGCCTAGCGTGCCTAGAACAAACCCAGAACGCTGTCTGGACTTCAAGAATTGTTCAGCTTTCTGGTTAAGATGGGCTGGGACAGGCATACAATTATCAGGGCGTAGGAAAACCTAATTTAATGCTAAATGGGATGACAGACTCCAGATCTTTTCAATGTTCACTTGTTCGTTCATACACTTGACAAATGTTTGAGTTCCTACTATGCTGTGTGCTGGGGATATAGCAGAAAACAAGTGGGGGAGACAGAAAAAAACTAGATAAATAGATGTTATCTCAGGTTGATCAATGCTAGAAAGAAAATCAAAGCATGGTAGAGAGATGAGGAGTGACAGAAGTGGGGGCTGCCTCAGAGAAGCAGTCAAGGAAGTCCTGTCTCAGGACGTGACATGTGAGCAGAGGCTCGAATGAATTAGAGGAGCCAGAGTGCAAAAATCTGGGAAAGAGCACTGAAGCAGAGGGAAGAGCAAGTGCAAAGGCCCTGAGGCATGTGTGTATTTTGTGTTTGGAATGCTCAGAGCCCTAATAAGACAGCCAGTGTAACTGGTGGGGAGGGACTTGTAGAAGATGAAGGTGGAAAGCTGTTGGGGGCTCATCTTGCAGGGCCCTGAGGCCCTGGTGGGAACATTTATCTAAATGCGATGGGAAGCCCTGGAGAGTTTGGAGGGGAGGGTTACACAAGGTGATTGGGTTTGGTGGAAGATGGACTCCCAGGGGGAAAGTGTAGAAGCAGGAGGCTGCTGAGGAGGTGGGTGCAAGTTGTCTACGTGAGAGGCCGTGTTCAGGGAAAGGAGACGGGAGAGATACGTGCTGGCGTAGCCAGAGGTGGCTTCCTGGAGAGTGTGGTCAGACATGAGCTAAACCTCCAGGGATACAGGGAATTTTGATGAGAGATGCTAAGCACGAGGGGCTTCTCCACGAGGGGCTAGGGATGTGGGCAAATGCTTGGTGGTGGAGGCGAGCGTGAGGACACTTGAGGTGTGGAGAGGAGACCGCCCCCAGCATCAGCTCCAGGGGGAGAAGCGACAGTGGGCCCTGGTTCATTCGTTCCCAGGAAGAAATTTGCCAGGTCTCCTTCCTTCCCCGCTGAAGACCTAAACAGGAATTATATGCCCCCCATCCATTTCCCATCTCCATATTGGTTTGGGTACTTTTCTTCCCATTTGCTCACTGTATCCTAACAGCCACCCTGGGGTGTAGTCAGGCCAGAGGCTTTGCTCCACTGTTTTACTGGGGAAGAACCTGAGGCAGAACAAACCATGGGCCCAAGGTCACATGGGAAACTCTGCTCCATACTTCTTGCTTTAATTTGGGGGTGTGGTGGAGAGATAGCACACTTTGCTGTCAAATAGACCTAGACCTGATTCTTAGCTTTGCTGCTTCCTGGCTGGGCCACCTTGGGCAACTTGCCTCATCTCTCTGAGCCTCAGTTGCCTCATCTGTGAAATGGGGGTGGTAACAGGGCAGTTATGAGCGTGTGCTGATGCCTGGCCCAGAGCTGGCGTAGAGGAGACCCTGGCTGTTTGTTATGAATGTGGTTCCTGCACGCAGGGACTCTGGACGTCCAGGGTAGCTCACCATCACCCCTTTTCCTGCTCAGGTGCTGGTGGCCGAGGAGAACGTGGACTTCCGCATCCATGTGGAGAACCAGACGCGGGCTCGGGACGATGTGAGCCGTAAGCAGCTGCGGCTGTACCAGCTCTACAGCCGGACCAGCGGGAAGCACATTCAGGTCCTGGGCCGTAGGATCAGCGCCCGCGGCGAGGACGGGGACAAGTATGGTAAGTGTCAACCCCCCACTCCCCGACCGTGTACACATTCTTCCCGGCCTCTGAGACCTCAGGTTCAAATCCCAGCTCTGCCGTGTCCTGGCTGTGTGATCTTGCACCTGGCGCTGAGCCTTTCTGGGCCTCAGTTTCCTCATCTATAAAATGGGGATGCAGTAGTGCATCCCTGAGAGCCTTATTGGGAGTAGTAACTGAAGACATGAATAAAGCATGCTTTTGCTGGTAAATGCCCCATAAATGCCAGTCATCATGGGTATCCGTGGCAACCTGCTCCCCACGGCATTGCTTCCCCAGGTTCAGATGCTCGGAGGGGTGGGAGCCTCTGGGGCATGCTTTCTGGATGCTGGTGGTGGTGGTGGAAATTGGCCTGGTGTGAGTGTGTGTGCACATACATGCATGTGTGTGTGAGAGTGTATGCATGTGCACGGGGACAGGCCTGTGTGTGTGTGCTCTGCAGGCTTGAGCTTGTGCACCTATGAGGCATGGGCACTCACAGCACCTTGGGCCATGGTCCCCATGACCTGTCCTTGACCCTGGAACTGTCCAGCTCTCTTCTGGTGTGTTTAGGAAGCATCACCTGCCCCAAGCTGCCTCTGCAAAGGGGCTGGGAGGAGTGAAATAACCCTGACTCCCTTCCCTCCCTAAGCCCCCAACCCACAAAGACCCTCAGCAGTGAGTGAAGCAGGCAGGACTCCTCCCTCCCAGAGCCTGGAGGGGATTTAGGGGCCAGACTCTGAGCAAATACTGACCACACCTCCATCGCTTCCTACCTTCTCAGGCCCAGGTTCTGGGAGGTGTCCCAGGCCCCAGCCTTGGGTGGGAGGGAGCTGGGGCTGTAGGTGGCCACAGTACGTGCGTGCCTGCGGCCGAGCCTGCCGGCCTGGGCTTATCTGAGATGATGCTCCGCCTGCCCGCCAGCCCCTGCCCATTGCAGTCAAGACATGACAACAAGACAAATAATTTCTTGGATCTTTTATCTTGGACACCATTTATTTTCCCTCAGCCCCGGGGCAGGACTGACCTCATGGTAGGGCCCACGTGTGGCAGCTGCACCGTCACTGGGGGCTGGGCCAGGCCGGGCTGAGCAGGGCTGGGCCACGCTGGGCTCCTGCTCCTCCAGGCCAGCTGCCTCCCCTCCCTTCTCCTGCCCCGTCGCTCTTTACTGCCTCCCTCCCTCCCTCCCTCGTCCCCCTTCTTCCTCTCTCAGTCTGGCTGCTTCTCCTTTTATCTGGGCATCTCTCTCTCTGAGTCCTTCTCCCCCCTTCTGGTTGTTTCTGTCCATCTCTCTGTCTCCCCCCTCCTCACCATCTCTGTCTTTCTCCCTGCGTCCGTCCCTCCGACCACAGCTTTCCGTGCCTCCTCCCCACCTCTCCCAGGCCCTCTGCTGGCCGCCTCTCTGGGGCCTTGTCTCTCTGTGCCCCCCCTCCATGGACGCCTGGCTGTGCTGGGCAGACCCAGGTGCTGGTTTTCCCTGGGATCTGCTGTCCAGTTGCTGCCAGGGAAGGGGCAGCTGGCTGGCTGGGGCGGGAGGGAGGTGCCCTCCTGGGGAGTCCCCGGAGCTCTGGCTGGCCCCTCCAGGCTGGGAGAGTACAGGGGGGTCAGACTCCGGTCTGAACCATCTGTCCAGGCTCTGAGATAGGAGTCAAGAGCTTGGGAGGGAGAGGAGGCCGGAAATGGCCGGCCCCTCCCTCCAGAAGCCACTTGTCCTCTCATTTCCTCTGCCTGGACTGGAGACTCAGGAGATCTCACCTGCTGTGTAACCTTGCCTTCTCTGAGCCTCAGTTTCCCTCTGTACATTACAAGGGCTGTACTAGAGCAGTGCTTCTTAAACACTAACATGCATCGGAATCAGTGAGGGCTCTTATTAAAATGCCGATGTTGATTCAGAGAGTCTGGGTTGGGGCCTTGAGCTCTGCATGTCTAACAAGCGCCCTGGTGCTGCTGGGGGACCACCCCTGGAGTATCCAGGGACTCGCCCATCTTGGCTTCTCCTCCAGCTCCACAAACTCTAGATTTAATGATTCTCTGTCAGGGAATATGTTTATCATTCCTCCAATCCCCCAACACCCAAGGCAGCCAGGGGCCTTGCTGGCCGCCGAGGCTGCTCTATTTAAATGTCGCATTAGAAACGCAGATGAGGCGAAGGGATCCCATCTGTGAGCCCTGGGAGAGGAAGTGAGACAATGGAGCCAATTGAGGCTTCCAATCTAGATAATCAATACAAATATTATTGGGAGGGTGATTTATGTGGCCAAGCCGGGCAGGAGGATGGGGGGCTGTGTTAGAGGCTTGCCCTGCCTATGGGGGAGGGGCAGCCAGTAGTCCTTAGTCAGGCCAGGGGGCCCAGGATGGTCTGAGAACCTGCTCCCTCCTTCTCAGGGCTCCATCCAGCTGAAAGAATGGTGTCTTCTGAGACTTGCATTCATACACAGTTAGAATGCAGTCTGGGAATTTCAGCAAACACCAAGTATAAACAATCCCTATAAATGCCTGGAATCTGGAATCCCCAGAAACGCCCGGAATCTCAGATTTGAGTCTGTAAAACACTCAGAATCTCAGATTTGACAGCGTCCCGAGGCGCTAGACCCCATAGGCAGGTAGGTGCAAGATGCAGGCCCACCTTTGTCTGGGTGCCCTGCCCAGGAGCTCTTGGCCGGCTTTGCAGCAGTGAGCAGTCTTCGGTGAAATCTGCATAGATGTCAGCCAGGCTTCTACACCAGGCTGTTCTGCAAGACTTTCTCCCCATGGCTCCCTGAAGCTTTCCCAGAGCACTCTGAGGGCCCTGAGGTTGGCTGTTCCAGGAATGCAGGACTTTCTTAGCTTTAGGTTCGGCTCTGGAGGGAGAGGTATGCCAGCCAGGGGGCTAAAGGCTTAGGTAGTGGGACACCTGGCAGGCCGGGAACTGGGGGAGGGCCACCCTGCCCACCCGGGATTATTACATCAGCCCCTCCCCTTCCTGCCCTTGGTCCTGGTCACCTTTGTCCTGCAGGTAGTTGCCACCTTGAAGAAACAGCACTGGGCCAGGAGGCAGGACCCCTGGGTTCCAGTGGCAGCTCGGCCGCTGAGCAGCCCGCAGTGCAGGGGACAAGCATGTCTGGCTCTGGGCCTGGTTTCTTCACCTGCCAAGCAAGGATGAGAAGGCCCCACTCTACCTGCCTCCAAGGTTGAGGCCCTTCAGCTGGGATGTGGAGGTGTCAGCAACCCCTGGCTATAGGAAGCAGGGCTGCTGGGTGGTGGGACTTGAGTCTCAGCAGAGGAGCACCTGGGGTCAGCTGAGCCAGCCCTCAGGGAGGGGGAGGGGCCCCAGCATCAGGGCTGGTGGTGTGGGAGCAACTCTGCTTTTATAAGCCACGGGGTTGGATATTCCTGCCTATTTTCATTTGCAGAAAAGGGCTCCTCTACTTGATTAAGAAAAAAAGCCCAGAACACCCAAGGTTTTACAGTAGGCCAGCCTCCCAGGACTGACAGTGCCCAGAAGAGCCCCGAGCAGGCCTCCGGAGGGGCTGTGATAGCCAGGGAGGTGGTCTTTTGAGAGGGTGGGCATGTGGACTCTGGAGTCGAATGGAATTGGAATCTCAGTTCCACCACTTACGAGCTGGAGACCTTCGGTGTGTGTTAGCCTTTCTGATCCTGTTTACTCTTTTGTAAAATGGGGTAATTGAAATGAGAGAATATCTTATTCTCAAAGAGTATATGATTATTAAAGCAAGAATATTCATAATAACCACCTGAACTCCGTGCTGTTGTACGGCGGCAGGGGGATACCGTCATAGGCTCAGGTGAAGGTTTCCCCTCTCGAGAACTGATTCGTGGGGCTTCCAGAAGGGATACTGCTTCTCTCCCCTTAGTGGGGCCCTGGCATATCAGCTGCAGTTTAGAAGAGGCTTCTTCAGCATGATTCCAAGCAGCAGGGCGGACTGGCCATGCTCTGGCTGCTGTCCCAGGCTGGATGCGGAAGGGTATCTGGACCCTTCTGTTGCGTGCAGCCCGGTCTCTCAGTTCACACCTGGGTCCCTCCCTCACTGGGCGATACAGCGGTGAGTGAGACCACCCAGGCCCAACCCTCAAGGAGCTCCCAGGCGAGAGCCCCTTCTCCTTTCTAGGGGCTGACTCTGAGTAGGAAGAGCCTGGGTCCCTCACTCTCTGTGTCCCCTTGGGCGCTTTCCATCCCCTCCCTGCACCAGTGGGTTTCCTCACAATTGTGGGAAGGCATGGGCAGGGCACGGAGTGTGTACTGTGTGGGTTTGTTCCGGTTAGGCATGGATTAGTCTGTGATTCCAGCTGTGTCACCACTGCTCAGGGTCACAGGGAGTCAGCCTGCCCCAGCATGGGCTCTGCCCCTCGAGGCAGCTCCCCCGTTCACCCTTGCCCCTCTGAGAACGTGAGCTCCTTGAAAGCAGTGACCTTTCTGCCTGTCTGCATGTCTAGTACATGTCCTGAAAGCAGCCCCCCCTTAAAGGTTACTGGATAAATGAATAAAATAATTACGGGGCCACGCAAAGCACAGTCAGGGGCTGACTTGCGTGACTCACCTAGGAAAGTATGTGGGGTCTTCCAGGGCTTTTGCTGGAAGTGGGAGGGGGCCCTCTGGTCCCCATTTCTCTCATTCTGGTACCTGCTGCAGGGCTGTGCTGGAGCAAGGAGCAAGGTCCTGTGGGCTGGCTGGTGTGGCTGAGGCATCAGAGACTCTTTTCTCTGAGTCTGACGGCCCATAGTCCGTTCTCCAGACCACAGCCCAAACCGTGAGACTGTGTCACTCCGTTAGTCGAAGGCTCCCAGCTCATTTAGAATGCAGTCCAAGTCCTTGGATCGGCAGGAAGGCCTGGTGCAGCCTGGCTCCTGACTAGCAGCCTCACCTTGGGCTCCACTGCCTCGTCCTTGCCCGCTCCACTCCAGCCCCAGCGAGCTTCCTGCCGCCCTTGGAACACGCCAAGCATGTCCCCAGCTAAGGGCCTTTGCTGTGTCCTCAGCCTGGGGATGCCCTTCTCCCAGATGTCCCCATGGCTTTTGCTCCCTCACCTCACTCAGACTACTGTTCAGTTGTCCCCTTCTCAGGGAATTCCTGTCTCTGTCCCCTCGTGGGTATGTTTCTCTTCCTAGCACTTATCGCTCCCTGAGGTTCTGGTAAGTATTTAGTTATTCGCTCTCTGTGTCTCCTGTTATAGTGCAAACTCTAAGGCTAGGCCGCTTCAGTCTATTGTGTTCACTGCTGTATCCCCTGCACAGAGCCAGCCACAAACAACGGTTCAATACATGCTTGGGCCAGTGAATACATGGCTGACCCACGTGCGCGTCCCGGATTGTAGACGGGACCACTTCCCCGGGGCGGGGGCAAGTGCCTGCACAGAGCCCAGCACACAGTAGGTACCTGGGCAGTCCGTGCTCCCTCCCTCCTCTTCTCCTGTCCTCCTCTCCCGTCCTTCCTTCTAGCCAGCCTTGCATCTTGCAACAAGGATACAGTGAGCGACAGGACCAGCTTCCCCAAGGGGCGCTCCCAGCTGGGAAGGGGCATTAATATCTCCGTCTGAACCCCCTGCCCTCTGAGCTCATGTTCCACGACTTCTGTCCCCAGTGAGGAGTGGCCACCCACACGTCGCTGACTCTGCAGCTCGAATGGCCACATGAGACATACAGCTAGGATTAAATATAGCTCCCGATCGATCCTATTGATTCTTTCTCTCTTCCTTTCCGGCTTGCCCACGTGGCCTGCGAACCTCCTTGGGGGACTTTAGGAGAAGGGGAACCGTGGGCACCTTTGGGGAAAGGCCACAGTGGGTGTGTGTGGGTGTGTGAGGATAGTGATGCCGAAACATCTCCAGAAAGGGCTCCTTCCCCCCACCCCCATTCTTTCCCTTCCCCTCCCCTCGACCTGGTCCACCTTCAGAGGGGAGGAAGGGAGTATGATTTGGTGTCACCTCCCAGTGCCTTTTGTGGCAAGGACGTTTCCTCACTGGAGGATGATGCCTGGAGAGTGGCCAGCAGCATTGTCAGCACTGAAATTGTTGCGGCCGGCTGGCCGGCTGCTGGCCACCCCGTGCAGGGTCTGGGTACGGCCAGCTCTGCCCAGCCTCTCACTGGCTCCCAGCTCCCCCACTGCTCTCTCAGGTCTTGGGGATTTTACCCCGAGGCTTGGGGGAAAAGAAACCAATTCTCCTGCTTAGTTTTTTCCAGTTCCCTTTCTCTGGGTCTTCTGTGTCCCTCTTTGTATGTGTCTCTCTGGCTCTCTGTCTGCCTCTTGGTCTTTCCCTGTCGTTTCCTACCCTTCAAACCAAAAGTCTTTAAAGTGAGGCTGTGGATTGCCCGCAGGGAAGCCCAGCTAGGGAATCACACTGGAATCAGTCAATCAATCCATCCATCAAAGTCATTTCTTTTTTCTCTGCCACGGCTGACCTGCCTGATGTCTGTCCTGCTCTGCTCACCTGTCTGAATCTCTCTGTCTCAGGCTAGCTCCGGAGTTACTGTGCCTGTGTTCAAATCCTGGTCCTACTGTGTGACTCTGGCAAGTAACTTAACTGCTCAGGGCCTCAGTTTCTTCATCTGTAAAATGGGTGTAATAGTTGTTGTGAGGATCTAATGAGACATTCCACATTCAGACTCCAAGCACAGTGCCTGACAGATGGTAAATGCTCAAATAAGTATTAACAGTTTTTGTTTAGTTTTTTAAATTGTCATTGTTACTCCATGCATTTAAGAGAAACGGAAAAAAAGACAGCATGAGTCCTTATTGAAAGGGCTTTCTTTCTGGATCCTTTTTTTTTTTTTTTTTTTTTTTTTGTGGTACGCGGGCCTCTCACTGTTGTGGCCTCTCCCGTTGCGGAGCACAGGCTCCGGACGCGCAGGCTCAGCGGCCATGGCTCACGGGCCCAGCCGCTCCGTGGCATGTGGGATCTTCCCGGACTGGGGCACAAACCCGTGTCCCCTGCATCGGCAGGCAGACTCTCAACCACTGCACCACCAGGGAAGCCCCTGGCTCCTTTTTCTTCCACTTTCTCTTTTTCCTTTTCTGCTTTCCTCTCTCAATGCTGGAGAAGGGATTGGGTCCTTCGAGCTCCTGGCCCCCAGCCATGGGCAGGTGCTGGGCTCCTGCTCTGTGCTGGGCCCTGGTAAGACTGGCTCTGTGGACTTTGCCTTCAGGGGAGCTGGGTTATGGGACCCCCCCACCAATCCTGCACTCACTCACCCTCTGGTGCGTGCAGCCTTTCCTTCTAGTCAAAACCAGATCTGAAGTCATTTCATGCCTCTCTGGCTGCGGTTTGAACCCAGACTTGGGTGGTCCTATGGGCTCCCCCACCTCCCAGAGTCAGCTCGAAGGTATTTCCTCAGGGTGACCGTTGACACCCCTTCCTCCCTCAAGGTCATTTGGAAGTGGAGCTGAGGAGGGATGGGCCCCAACCTTTGGCTCTTTGGGCATCCCAGCCCACAGACTTCTGCCCCAAGAAGGTGAGGTCAAGCGAAGACCTTCTCTGCCTGCCTTTGGTGTTCGTTCACTCACTAACCCCCCCAGGAAAGGGACTGGCATGGAGGAGAAGTGACTGGTGGGGGAGACAGGGTAAGACCCAGACTTCCGTGTTAGCCTGCCTGGGTTTGAATCCTGCCTGCATTTTAACTCCATCCCTGTCTGACCTTGGGACTCAATTTTCTCACCTGTAAAATGGGGATAATAAAAAATAGTTCTAATCTCCTGGGATTGTTGTAAGGATGGGTGGGTAGGAGCTCGGAGTTCTAGTGAGCGGCAGGAGTAACACGGTGGTGGTGGGGGGCGTGGGGAGGTAGAGGGAAGAGTTGCTAAGGGCATTGACCTGGAATCAGAGACTTGGTTTGAACTTCTACCTGCTTTTACTACCTGTGTACCATTAGGCAAGTCCCTTTACCTCCCTGAATCTCGTTTGCTTTAACTTTTAAATAGCTTTATTCATACCTACCTCACCAAGCCCTTTATGCACTTACTAAAATTTACTTATTGGTCATTTGCTGTGAGCCAGGTATGGGCTAAGAGCTGGAAACCACAGTGGTGAATGAGACAGTTAAGGGCTGCCTTCATGGAGCTTACCTTCCAGTGGATAGAGACAGACAATAGAAAAGGTAGCAAATAAAACAACTTGGGGAAGAGCTCTGAGGAAAATGGAGCAGGGGGTGGCTAGAGCTGAACTGGGAGGATAGTACGACATTGGACAGCATGGCCAGGGGAGGCCTCTCTGAGGAGGTGGCATCTGAGCTGAGATGTCAACCTAGGAAGTGAGAAGCCACTATGGGAGGCTCTGGGCACGAGCAATCTCCAGGCAGAGGAAAAGTGCAAAGGCCCTGAGGTGGGAGTGTGCTTGGTGTCTTAGAGCAGGAACAGTAAGGAGGCTTGTGCGGCTGGAGGGCTGTGAGTGAGGGAGGGAGGTGGGAGCAGGCAGCAGGGGCCAGACCACGTGCCCCTTCCGGGTCCCCGTAAAGAGTCTGGATTTTTAGTGGGTTGGAGATCCATAGGAGGCTTTAGCAGGGACGAGGCACAATTAATTTTATATTTTGAAAGGATCCCTCTGGCTGCTGTGTAGAGAAGAGACTGCTGGGGACAAGAGTGGCAGAGAGAGGATGGGGGCATGCCAGGGTGGTGAGGGGCGAGATACTATCCTCAACCCCTCCCGCCTGGCCTGGGACAGACACGAGAATGGAACTGAGCGGAGATGAGGTTCCTAGCTCCTGAGAGCTGCATCTTGGGGGCTTGGGGCTTGAGTCAGGAGAAGGGGGAGCGTGATGCTGAGGACCAGGCAGGCTCTGGGGCAAACCTGGTCTGAGCGGGCGGAGTCTCTCTTTCTGTCTTTCTGAGAAATGCTGCTGCTATTACTCCCCAAAGACTTTACATAATCCTGGCCCGGCTCGCTCTTCATTATGTCATGTGCTGAGTGGAGTCTAGGTCACTCCATGGCTTGTTGCAGTCGGGGAAGAACAGACTTCTGGCTCCCTGGGCACAGAGGCTGGTGCAGACCCTGCCCTCGCTGGGGTGAGGGTGACTGGCTTGCAGGGGTGGAGGTGCAGTCTAGCCCCAGCCCCAGGCCCTTTGGATGGCTTAGGCAGAGGCCAGGGCTTCCTGAGATGGGCTGTGGTTAATGAGAGATGGGGGTTGTGCTTTGAGCCAAGTCTCCCCAGAGCTGGGGGCCCTCCTCTGGGACCCAGGCCCCAGCAGGAAGAGCCAGGCAGACCTGACGTCAGCCCTTCCTGCTGGGTTGCTTCTCTGAACCTCAGTTTCTTACACTGTAAAAAGGGGACAAAGGTACCCAACCTCGTGGGGATATGTGACTTTAGCAGGCTCACATGGGAGCCAGATCCAGCGTGTAGTAGGAGCTCTTCTTAGGACAGAGGCCCAGGCATGTGCTGGGGGAGGGCAGACAGAGCAGTTTTCCCCTTGGACTCACTTGGGGTTGCCTGGGCCCCAGCCCTGTGGCCTCACCCTCTTCTTAGGGTTTCCCGTGCCTGCCCCTCTCCAATGCCAGAGACATTCACAATAGGGTCAAGCCCCATTCCCACTGCATGGGTAAGGAAACTGGGGTTCAGAAGGGTGTGTGGCTTACTCAAGGTCACACCCCCAGGATGGCAATTCCAGAAATGGAATCGGACCCCATGAATCCCAGTCTAAGGCATTTTCTGATGCACTCACAGTGTGGGGTGCCTGCGACCCTGGAGGATGCTGAGGAAGTTGAGGACAGAGGGCACACCTTGGGGAGGCAAGTTCTGCTCCACCTCTGCCCTTTCACACACATCTGATTTTTTTTCCACTACTTTTTTTTTTTTTTTTTCTGGGAAAACAGTTTTGTTTTGCAGTTATTAGGAAACTTAAACAATAATTACTGAGTTTCCCCTACCCAGCCTCTGAGAACAGGGTGCTAGGCCCTTTACAGCATCATTTTATATAATCCTCGCCATAACTGTTGAAGATTGGAGATGACTATTCCCATTTTACAGATGAAGAAACTGAGGCCCAAGGTCATACAGTGGCAAGTGGGGCCAGGGATTCATATCCATATCTGTGCATTTCAAAGCTCTCACCTATCCCCTTACACATGCTACCTCCGTCAGAAGCTCCTAGAGTTGGGGACCCTCCTGACTCCCCAACAACCCCCATCCCGTGTGGGGCCTGAGCTTTGTGAGGAGATACAGAAAGCATATCCCAGAGCTGCTGTCATGTTTGGCCCTTGGTTCCCAGGGACAAGCAAGCTAAGAGGAGAGTTAATGGGGAATTTGAGTTAAGGGGAACAGGGAACGTGAAGGGCTTGTAACCCCCTGTCTCAGTGTTGGCTAATATTCTCAACTCAGTGGTTTACTAGGGACGGGGGAAGGTGGAGAGAAGAATGTGCCCCCCACCCTTGTTCCTAGAATTACTAAATTCTTGTTAGATCTTTAAATTTTATGTAAATTCTTCTTTTTTTCCTTGGAAAGGTGGGTATCATATTTTAATTAGTAGTGGTGTCAAAGGAAGGCTAGATTAATTATTGGAAATCCTGAGTTCCAGATGGTTTTAATTTTCACAGCAGGGCACCAGGGTATATATTTAAAAATTTTTTTAATTAAAATCATACCTAGTGTATTTTAGGGGCACTGAGGTACACTCTTTGTGGCTCCAAGGATACTGTATTTAGGGCTATGATTTTTGTTATTGAGAAGCAAGGGCCTTGTCACTGACATAAAAATTTTGTGGGTGAGGGAGGGGCAGGTGCTGGGAAGCAAAGAGTCAGGGGAGAGAGGGTGAGAATGGTGGGGCGTCATAGGCAAAGAAGGGGGTGGTGGTGGTGGGAAATCCAGGCACAGGGATTCAGAGGTTCAGAGAGGGCACATGACCTGCCAAAGTCACACAGCACCTTACTGGGGAGAAAATGTGGACTGGCAGAGGGACAGGGAGGGGTCTCACAGTATGCCTAATCAAGAGACAGTCACCCTTTGGCCACTTGATGTCCTTGTTTAGTCAGGCCTTTGGGGATCAGCTCTGGACAACCCCATCCTGAGGGAGGCTCTGTGGAGCATAGATGGTTTAGCATGGGGCCTCCCACTCCTCACCAGGGGGTACTGGGTCCTGGTTGGGACTTCTGGGCTCCTGGGAGGTAGTTATTCTTCAGCCTTGGTGGCCTTGATTGAGGAAGGTGAAATATTATGCAGATAGCCTCCTTTCCCCAGGGACTCGAAACACCCCTCCCTGACCCTTCCCCACTTCAGGTGGCCAGGGCACTCCCTCACCCATATCCCCAGAGGGGAGGGGACTCTCCAGATGTTGTTTTCCCTGGAGGAAGGGGCCTGTGACCTAACTTTTGGAGGAAGCAGCTCGGCATTCCACAAGGCAAGGGGTGTGTGTGTGTGTTTTGTGTGTGTGCGTGTGTGTGTGTGGTGTGCATGCCTGTGTGAGCTCACGTGCCTCTGAATGTCTGACCCCTTAGTCCAGAGACTGCTGCTTTTCTCGGGTTATTTGTGTGGCTGTCTGTCCTGCCTTGGGGAAGGGTATTGGCGGGGGAGGGGAAGTGGATGATGAGGGGAGGAGAAGGCACACTGGTCTTCGGCCACAAGGGGCGATCTGGGTCCCAAGTGGAGTCGAGAGAGGCTGGGAGTCGGGGAACAGGTGTCAGACAGCTTCTCTCCCTGCCTAAGGGGCAGGGTGCTCCCGAGAGACCTGTCAGAGGCATCCCCCATGCCTGATATTGGGGGCAGTGGGAGGTCCAGGGACAGGGTCAGGGATCATGTTGCTGAGTCTTTAGGCCAGCCATTGCCCCGGTAAAAAAATGTGTCTTGTTCTCCTTCTGCCTTTCGAAGCCCAGCTCCTAGTGGAGACAGATACCTTCGGTAGTCAAGTCCGGATCAAGGGCAAGGAGACGGAATTCTACCTGTGTATGAACCGGAAAGGCAAGCTTGTGGGGAAGGTAAGTGATGGTCTAGATTGGGTGGGTCCCCCGGCAGCTCTGGGTAGCTGGAACAGTGCGTCCAGGGCCCTGTCAGCCCCAAATGGAAAACAGGCCCCATGAGTGTGTGTGTGTGTGTGTGTGTGTGTGTGTGTGTGTGTGTGTGTGTGTGTGTGTGTGTGTGTGTGTGTGAGATTCCCATTGTGATCTCTTCCTTTCACCACCCCACTTCTTCTCTGTCCCCGCACCTGCAGCCTGCCAGGCCGAGGTATCTATGGCTGTGACTTTGGTGAGCACGCAGGGCCCTGATCTCTCCTGGTGGATGTGGAGCTCTGGCTTGCTTCGTAGTGGGAGAATCCTCGAGGGGTTCTGAGCCTCCCTGCCTGAATGTACCTGATGTCTGGGAACAGGGAACCATTAGGCCAAGGGCAGGGCCTGCAGCATTGTTTTAACGATCACCAGGGGTTTACGACTCCTCAAAGCAGTGCCTCTGGAACCCAGCAGGCTCGTCAGCTCTGGGCCTCATGATTCTAGCATTTCAGGAAGATTTTATTACTTTGGAAGAGTAGGCAAGAGAGCTGCATGTAACAAATTAGGGCAGGGGTGGGGTGTGGACCCACATGCCAGGGGTTCTGAGCCTCCACTGATGCTGCCCCCCCCTTCTTCCTAGTGTCTGTTTGTGAAGTTCATACACTTGCTTCCTTTGGATGTTCCAGTGGAAAGCATTACTGGGTAGCTCTATAGTGGCATGCTCCATGTTCCCTTCTCTCTGCAGGGACCCGACTCACCCCCTATCCAACTTGTATAATGGAGGGGGCTGTGGCTTCTGCTGGATCGGTGGAGTGGGGGGTGGAGGGTAGACCCAGATTCCAAGGAGGATGGCTTCTTCTACTTGGCGGCAAGACCTTGGGTGATGATTTCCATTTATTACACCTTGTTGGGGGGAAGGAAGCATGACCTCAACTCCTGTTTAAGCCATGGTTTTGACTTCCTGAATCCCTCAATTCTTATCCGTCTCCCCTCCCCCATTCCCAAGTGACTGTGGAGAAGGTAACAGGCCAGGGACCTGTTACCTGGCTGGACAGAGCCAGGGTATTGTTGCTTATTATTTGTTAATAACAACGGTACCAATAGCCTCTGTTAATTGAGCACCTGCTTTCTGCTGGGCACTGAGCAAAAATGCTCCAAAATAATCCCAAGAGGTTGGTACCGCCACCATCCCCATTTCCCAGATGAGAAAGATGAGGCTTGGCCACATCCGGGCACTTGTCCCAGGTCCCACGCTAGAGGTAGGCGGGCTTCAAAGCCCGGTTTGGAAGGCAAAGGAATCCAGAGGCATTGCCCACACCGACTGGAGCTTCTCAAAGAGCAAAATAATAGTAATCCGTGTAGCGCGGCCCCGGGATGCCAAGGAGTGGTTTTAATTAGTGATTCACTTTCCGCGTCCCGAGGCCGGCCCGCCGGCCAGCGAGGGGGTCCGGGGCAGGGGCGGCGGGCAGGCCGGGCGCCGGGTGCCCTGGCCTGGCCGTGCGTTTCCTGTGGCGGCGCGGCAAGCACCGCGTCAGGCGCTTTGTTCTCCTGCCCGCCTGGGCCGCCTCCCAGGCCCAACCTGCTTGCAGTTGTGGGCCCGGCTTTCTCCCCCCAACCTTTTTTTTTTTCTGTTTAAAGGAGGGGCCGCGCTGCAGCCCGCCGTGCCCAGTGCCTGCGCGCCCCTCCCTCCCCATCTACGCGGTTCCCGGCATCTTGACCCCAGGAGGGCCGTCTTGGGGTCAAAAGAACAGCCCCGTCCCTTCGGGCTGCTCCCCGCCGCCGGCCGCCCTCCGCCCGCCCGCCGGCTGGCCGCTGAGTCACCGCTTCCACAGGAGCCGGCTCCGATTTCCTGCCCCCTCGCCCTCTCTCCCGTCATTAATATTGGGGATGGTTCAGCTGGCGGCGAGGCTCCGCGTAGTCCGGGGAGGCTCGCCCCAGCCCGCCCGCCCGCCCCCTCCTCTCCCCTCCCCTCCCCTCGCTCCGCCCCGCTTGCTGCAGCTCCCCCCATCATCCCTTTCCGGTCTTCTGGGCTGACCTGGGAGGCTCCAAGGGCGCCCCACCAACCCATAGCACCCTAATCCCCCTGTCCTGACTTTGCCCTGGACAGGTCCCCCTGTTGGCCTCTGCCTAGCCCAGCGCCCCTCACTCTCTGGCTCCTGCAGCTGGAACCCCAGGCCCTTGGGTTGCTGTTCCATCACAGACGCCCCAGCCAGTCAGACCCCGGTCCTGGAATTACTCTTGATAGCTGGTGTGTCTGCTCCTTCCCTAACTCCTGCCTCAGTTCTGGCCTCATACCTTCTCGGGAATAATGTTCCTCAGCGGCCTCAGGCTCCACCTCCAGGCCTTTCCCCGGTGCCCACCCTCAGCTTTCTAAAGCACAAAAGGGATCAGGTCTTCCCCACCCTCTGCCCCCAGCTCAGCTCAGAACTAGCCCCTGGGTCCTCACCATCTACCCAAGAAAGGCTACACTCCTCGGGGAGAGCCCCCCTGCCCTCATGGTCCTTATGTCACGGACACATGGCACTGCCAGCCTCTACTCCCTGATGGGGCCTTCAGGCTTTGTACATGCTGTACCCTCTGCCAGGACTGCGCTTCCCTTGACCATCCGCCCGAGTTCTGGCTCATCCTGCCATAGCCTCTGGCTTCACTGACTGCTCAGTCAGCGCACCCGCCCTGGAGCCCATAGCCCTGTCACACAGCCATCTCTCTCCGGTCTGCTAACCTGGGTTGTCACTGTCTGTCTTCATGCCTGCATCCCCCGCTGCATCCAATTGTGGATCCATCCATCATGCTTCTTGTACCTGCCCAAAGGGCTACAGGGGCACCAAAGAAATAGAAATGTGGGTGCTTGCTTTCTGAGGATTGACTCTTAAACTACAGCCAGAATTAGCCACATGAGGCCCAGGAATCCAAGTGCTCTGACCTCACTGAGCCTCAGTGTCCTCACCTGTAAAATGGGAAGATAACACTGGCACTTAGTAGGCACTTACTTGTTAAACATGAGTTACCTTCCTCTTTGAAGCCAGGTCCTTCACCTGTGGGAATCCTTGACCTCAGCTTAGGCTCTGGCTCCTTTGGCTCAACAGGATAGCTTCCTTGGATGGTCTTGACACTGGGTGTCAATCTTCTACATATCTGGCCACAGCTGGACACATCTGCTGAGCCCCCAGCAGAGCCTTTGCCAATGTTCCGGACCCTTGGCTGTGCTATTCCCTCTGCTGCATTGTACCCATCATATGCCAGAGCTCTTCTCCCGAGCCCCAGAGAGAGAAGTAGCCCCACTTCTCCTTGACACCTCTCTGGGCCCCACGTCCACCTGACCTAGGAGATAGCACTTCCTTTCATTCCATAAAGAGTTGTTGAGTGTCAAACACTGTGTACTAGGCAGTTTTTCCCCATTTGTGGAGTTCAACCCAGATGGATTTTTCTCATCTGCCCCCTCTGTGTGATTACTGGTGTGTCCTCTTTGGGGCAGCATAGGGCCCCAGACCCTTTCAGGGCAGAGGGTACCCTGCCTACCACTGTATCTTTGTGAAGACTGCTTTCGTTGGAAGTGACTGAAACCCAATTCAAAATGCCTTTAAGCAAAAAAGGACGTTTTTGCCTATGTAACTAAAAACGTCCAGGGGGTAGTTCTAGTTTCAAGGAAGACTGGATCTAGGGGCCAAATGATGTGATCAGGATTCAGTCTTCAGGTCAAATAGAAGGAATAGGACTCCAGTTTGGAAAGAAGGAGGTTGGAGGTGGTAGAGGGGGAGAGATGATCAAATTCTACTAAATCACCAAGGTTCTGGGATGGGCTATTCACTTACTCTCTAAATATTGATGATCTGCCTTGCCTGAACTGATTGAGTCAGCATTTTCAGGGGCGAGGCCCATGCATATGTGTTTTTTTAAATCTCTGCAGGCCATAAGCAGGGTTATAGAGGTAGTCAGCAGAGGTGAGGGTCAAGCCCCGGGACAGCCTACTGTTAGCTTCTTATCCACTGGGTCTGAGTTCATGGTGGGGTATTTGTGACCATCATAGGCCCCATGGCTCCTCCCAAGGGGCTCCTGACCTCTGGGGTGTCGGGAATCTCAGCCTGAAGCCCAGATCCTCAACCCAGACGTGGATGAGCACGTGTGCCAGGCAGTGTGCTGGCCCATGAACCTCTGAGTTCTTGCTTCATGCCCACGGTGGCTCTGTGGGTCTGGGGGAGGGGAGGTGTTTTGATGGGCAGCGCCCACTCTTCCATACCCTTCCTCCTCATGGGCCTGCCTGGCGCTAGACAGCAGAGACGCGAGCTGCACGTGGCAAACACAGGTTCAAATCCTGGCTCTGCCACTTAACAAGCTCCGTGACCTTGGGAAAGCCATTTTTGCCTCTTTGAACTGTTTTCTTCTACCAGGTAGAGTCTACCTTAGCAAGTTGAGAGGATTAAATGAGACAATGCATGTGGAAATGTCTGGCCTGTAGTTGGCAATCAATAAATTCTGAATGATTGAGTGAATGGATGAGGAGGGAGACCAAGGCTGGCAGGCAGAGAGCCCCAGCCCTCTCCTCACTCTTCTCAGCACATCCCCCAGAGGAGGAGGGGCCTCTCATAGCTCATGACTGTCTCTGGGACGTTAGTCAGGGATCCAGGAGGCAGAGTCCACTTTCTTTTGGAGGAAAACCCATTCATGGGTCAACCCCACCATTTCTATCCCAGCAGAAGTCTCATCCATTTAACCACAAATGCTCTGGGCACCCCTATCTTGGGCTAAGATTTGTGCTGAGCCAGGAGAGCAACTGAGAAGCAGTCCTGACCTCCTGAAACTCTTGGGCTGATGAAGAGGGCGGCAGATACAGAATTGCTCTGTTGGGGGGCGGCGGGAGAAGGAATGGGTGTCGAGGGGTTTCGGAAGATGGAGTATGTGAGTTCAGTAAAGCCTGGTGCTTAAATGGAGTTTTGAAGGAAGAGGAGGAAATACCCAGGGAGCCAGATGGCAGTCAGGGAAGGCTTCCCAGGGGAGGTGGTTACTGAACTGAGCCTTGAAGGTTGAAAGCAGTTTTCCAGGCAGGCAGATGCTCTAGGGTGGGGAAACAGCCATGGTGTAGCCTTTATTCAGTTTGTTCCGACTGTTCCATCGAAACCAGCCAAGGGACCTGGACTCAGGTTGGATAGGCAGCTTCCAGAATTATTCATGGGGGGGCCCAGAGCCCAGAGACCACTCCTTCCTATCAGCCTTGCACATATGCCCGGCTTCCCTCACAATAGTCCCTCACTCCTCACCCAGCCCCTAATGTCCTCTGGGTCCTGTGTGTGTCTCCCAGGCCCCACCCACCTGCCCACTCTGCAGCCTCCTCAAAAGATCTCTCCTCCAGAGAATGTTTTCTTACCCTGCCTGTCCCGTTCTGCGAAGTTCAACACTTTGTCTGCAGGGCCCAAGCTTGCCCTCTGCTCAAAGGTGAACGTTCCTGGAAGCTCCGGCCCGTTTTCCACTTCAAACAAAAGGCTGGAACTCGCACCTCAGTCTCCACGCACAGCCAGACCGCTGGGCTTCCAACTTGGCTGGGCATCCGTCTGTAACGAGGAGTGGGCCCGGCCTAAATTTGGAGATGTTAGCTGGAAACTCGAGTGCTGCTAATTCAGGCCTTCCAACTTTGTGTGTTTCCCACTCTTCCACATAGAGCAATTCGACTTTCTCAAGGAGGAGATTCAAAGCCTGCTTCGCACCACTCTTTGTCCAGATCCAAGGAGGGAGCCCAGACTGTCCGAACCACCTGCTCTTCAGGAATAATTTAACAAGTTCCTACTGTGTGCCAGGCTCGTTTATAAGCGTCATTCCTCATAACATCTCTATGGCGCAGGAGTCGTTTTCCCTATTTGATCCAGGCGAGGAATCCAAAGTTTAGAGCGGAATTAAATAGCCTGAGGTCACATAAGGAAGTGTTAGAGTTGATTCAACTTCTGACTCTGAATCTAGTGCTCCTTGCCTAGCATAGTCTCCCAGGGAGCTCACCTGGGACCCTGAAATCTCAGAACCTCGGCTACAGGCTTTGGAGTTTGGCCATGCCCAAACTCTTATTTTTAGAGGCTCCCATCACTCTTCACACGAAACATTAAGATGTACCGCACCCCACATGTAATGGAATTTATATTTAACTATATAACAGTGGAGTTGATCGGCAGTTGAGTAGTTGGCTTCATCTCAGCTTTAGTGCACATCAGCTGGGACTCCTTTCTGTTGCATGTGGTAAGACACAGTCTCAACTGTTTTAAAGGACATGAGATATTATTAGCCCACGTAACAGTGAGGTAACTTGAACTTCAGACGCAGCTCGGTCCAGAAGCTAAAAGATGTGAGGAGGACTCGGTTTCTGTCATTCTCTTCCTCTTGGCTTTCCTTGCTCCAAGCTGGCTTTGTCGTCAGACAGAATTCCCCCTCATGGTGGTACAATGGCTGCCTTCGCTTCAGCATTACATGTTTCCCAAGTGTAAATCGGCCTGTGATTTGGGGGATTACGTACACAAGGGTCTAAAGGAACGCTGATTGGATGGCTCAGGCCACATGCTGTGCTGTGCACCAGTCATGGGAAATAATGTGTTGATTGGTCAGGTCTAGGTCTCTTGTAGTAGAGCTGAGGTGGAAGCCCCTGTTTACAGTGTGGAGAGTGGACGAGATGGATCCCTGAGTGGTAATGGGAGGATGTTACCTAACTGGTGAGTAGGGAAGGATGCAGGGGCTAGTAGGACAAATCCACTCCATAGATCCAGGGAGTGAAATTGCTGAGGCCAGAGCTTGGGTCAGGCCCTCTCTACTCCACTACCCCAAGCCTTGGCCACCTGCCCATGCCCTCTCTACATAGCTCTGTCCCTTATGCCTGCCCTCCCCCTTCTCACCTCCTCCTCTCTCTTCCTGTAGCCCGATGGCACCAGCAAAGAGTGTGTGTTCATCGAGAAGGTCCTGGAGAACAACTACACAGCCCTGATGTCGGCCAAGTACTCTGGCTGGTACGTGGGCTTCACCAAGAAGGGGCGGCCACGGAAGGGCCCCAAGACCCGGGAGAACCAGCAGGACGTCCACTTCATGAAGCGCTACCCCAAGGGACAGGCAGAGCTGCAGAAGCCCTTCAAGTACACCACAGTGACCAAGCGGTCCCGGCGGATCCGCCCCACACACCCCGGCTAGGCTGGCCCCGCTGTGGCCCCGCCAGGCTTCCCCAGCCCACACTCACACTCACGGAGAACTGCAATCAGAGGAATATTTTTACATGAAAAATAAGGAAGAATTTCTATTTTTGTATATTGTGTTGAAAAGAAGACAAAAAACTGAACCAAAATTCTTGGGGGAGGGGAGCGATAAGGATTTTATTGTTGTCTTGAAACTCCCTATGACAAAAGACTCACACCAAGGGACTGTTGTCAACACACAGGTGCTTGTGTCTCTCTAGGAACAGACAACTCTAAACTTGTCCCCAGAGGAGGACTTGAATGAGGAAAACGACACTCTGAGAAACCAAAGTCCTTTTTCCCAAAGGTTCTGAAAGCAAAAAAAAAAAAAGAAAAAAAGAAAAAAAGAAAAAAAAGACAAAAAAAGCAAAAAAACAAAAAAGAGAGAGAGAAAAACAAAGAGAAAGTAGTATCCCCTCACCCCCAACATACTCCCCACTCTTTCCCAATCCCCTGTCCCTGCCCCAAACTCCAACAAAAATCGCTCTCTGGTTTGCAGTCATTTATTTATTGTCTGCTGCAAGCTGCCCCGAGACACCGCGCAGGGAAGGTGTGCCCCTCGGAATTCTCGGCGCCTCGACTTCCGACGACAGACGGCCTCGTCCAATCATGGTGACCCTGCATTGCTCACAGTTCTGGAGGATGCTGCTATCAACCTTCCATGACTCACGTGACCTAGTACACCAATGAATAAGGGAATATTTTAAAACCAGCTATATTATATATATTATATATATATAAGCTATTTATTTCACCTCTCTGTATATTGCAGTTTCATGAACCAAGTATTACTGCCTCAACAATTAAAAACAATCGACAAATTATTTAAAAAATCATGAGGCGAGTGGTGGCCGGGGGCCGGGCTCAGGTGCCCTTTGTGTTTCATTCTTCTCAGTCTGAGGTCATTGGGCTGAGAGCTGGGGCCTTGCTTATTCATTCATTCATTCATTCATTCATTCATTCGACATGGGCTATGCTCCAGGCACTGTTGTAGGCACTGAGAATGCAGCCTTAAACAAAGCAGATGGAAACCCTTGCCTCCAGAAAGATTAAATTCTAGTGAGTCATGATTCAGTGGTTTACTCAGTCATATGTTCACATACATTTACTCTGCACCTCCTATGTTCCAAGGCCTTTCAAGGCCCTGGGGATTTATCAAACAACACAAGAAAAAAAATTCCCAGCCCGCAGGGACTTCACTTATAGTAATTCTCTTGATAGCAATGATTCTTTGCTTCATTCATTGACTTATTACTGGAATCACTTATTCAACATATATTTATTTAGCCCTTACTAAATGCCAGGCACTCTTTTAGGTATTGAAAACTCATCAAAGAACAAAACAGACCAAAAAAAAAAATGCTTCATGGAATTTGCAGTCTAGGGATTATTGACTGAGTCATTTGTGGAGTCGCCACCTGGGTTTTGCCAGGCACAGGCTGACCAAGGCAGTGGTGGTCCCCACTCTCCTTCTGGTGGTGGAGGGGGTCAGAGGGCCCAGGTCAGGAGGAGACCTGGTGTTTCTCTCCTCAGACTCTCATGGGCTGGAGCACGAGAAGTGTGTTTGGCATCGTGAACTCCCAGGGGCCTTTTCTCCTACGTCTTCTTTCCTAGGGCCTCTGCCCCAGGAAGTGGAGGTGGGAAGCAGATTGGGCGTGAGGTTGACTGAGGCAAAGGTGCCTCTTATAAGGGTCCTGCTGCTATCACCTGCCTCCCTTGAAAACGCCGCTTGCCATGAATGGCCAGAAGAGGTCCCCCGTGAGGCCCTATGGAGAAGGAAGGGGCAGGGCTGGGGGTGGCGTGGGGGACAGTAGCACCTTCTCTGCGGAGAGCTGCGGGACAGGGACGGAGCTTGGCTTCTTCCAAGCTCCCTCTATGACCCGCCTCTGAGCTCAGGCCAAGCACAATGCTTGGTTCTGTCTTTCTTTATCCCTGGGCCCCATCCTGTGTCCTGTGTGTCTGTGGCTCACCCTCCTGCCTGTCACATCACATCTCCTGAGGGCTTTGTGAAGCCCTTTCAGGTGCACAATCTCATTGTGACCTCCTGATAACTTGCGAACAAGGTACTATCATTATCCCCATTTTATAGATGAGGAAAAGTTTGGCTGCTTCCCTGAGGTCATGGAAAAAGTGGTGGGGCCGGTATCCAAATCCTAGGCCCTCTAGGACTGCAGTACCTGCCACTTGGTGAGTGCTTACTGGGTGTCAGACCGCCTGCTATGTGCTTCATGTCCAGTGCCCAGGCATCCAGCAAACATCCCTTGTGTGGGACAGAGTTTGACAGGTGAACAGACTGGGGCTCAGAGAGATCACTGACATGCCCAAGACCTCAGGGAGCAGGTGACTGAGTTTGAGATCCTTGGTGATAATAATTGTGATTGTGGTTGTCATTTATTGGGCACCTATTATGTGTCAGTCCCTTTCACCCTCTATTATTTTGTTGAAACAATAACCCTATGAGATGGATATGTACTATCTTTTGCATTGGAGGTTTCAGAGAAGGGAAATGACCTGCCCAAAGCAATCCAAGCTAGAAAATCGTGGCACCAGAGTTCAATCAACCAATCATTCATTCATCTGATAAATATGTATTGTTTACTCTGTGCCAGATGCTGGAGATACCGCAATGAGCTGAGCAGAGCCCTTGTCCTCATGGAGCTTACATTCCATTGGGGAAGATACAGTTAGGCAAATAAATATAAAATATGTCAGGTAGTGGTAAATCATAAGGAAAAAGAAAATAGGGTGAGGGGTTAGAGGTGATGGGGCTACTATTTTAGATAGAATGGTCAGGAAAGGCCTCTGGAGGGGGGACCCATGCAAACACTGAGGGGAAGAGCATTCCAGGCAGAGGGAAGAGAGAGTGCTAAGGCCTGGAGGCCTGTCAACGGAGTAAGGAGGGGCTGGTGGGGCTACTGCAGAATGGATGAGGGAGGCTGAGTTTTGAGGGGGCCAGACTTGAACTTTTTTATTTGGAGTGAGATGGGGAGCCACATGTGATGTGCCTTACACTTGAAAGGGACTGCTCTGGCTACTGCATGGAGAAGGGCAGGCAGACTCCAGCCTGGGGCTGCCTGAGGCCATAACGACCCTGCCCTACCTCCTGCTGCTGGCTATGCCTGCCTCTTCCCCCCAGCACATCCTCAGGCCTCCATCCTCATCCCACAGGCTGCTGGCACCTCCCACACCCAACTCCTTGCCTTTGCTCCTTCTCAGGGGCCATGGGGCCCATGATGTTTTCCCTTCCTTGGCCCTCTAGAGCAGTGGTCCCCAACCTTTCTTGCACCAGGGGCTGGTTTCATGGATGATAATTGTTTTCATGGACCAGTGATGGGGGTGGGGTATGGTTTGGGGCTGATTCAAGTGCATTACATTTATTGTGCACTTTATTTCTATTATTATTACATTGTAATATATATTGAAATAATTATACAACTCACCATAATGCAAGATGAGTGGGAGCCCTGAGCTTGTTTTCCTGCAACTAGATGGGCCCATCTGGGGGTGATGGGAGACAGTGACACCCAAAGTGTGTTGCTTATGTCCAGTCTACTCCGTAAGATGCAGCTTAACTGTCACTTGCCACTCACTCATAGGGTTTTGATATGAGTCTGCAAGCAATTGATTTATTATGGTCTCTGTGCAGTCAAACCTCTCTGCTAATGATAATGTGTATTTGTAGCCGCTCCCCAGCACTTGCATCACTGCCTTGGCTCCACCTCAGATCATCAGGCATTAGATTCTCAATAAGGAGCGCGCAACCTAGATCCCTCGCATGCGCAGTTCACGGTAGGGTTCACGCTCCTATGAGAATCTAATGCTGCCGCTGATCTGACTGGTGGTGGAGCTCAGGCGGTAATGTGAGCGATGGGGAGCGGCTGTAAATACAGATGAAGCTTCGCTGGCTTGCCTGCCGCTCACTTCGTGCTGTGAGGCCCAGTTCCTAACACGCCATGGATCGCTACTGGTCCATGGCCTGGGGGTTGGAGACACCTGATGTAGAGACTTGCTGCGTGCCCTGGAGCGAGTCACTTCCCCTCTCAGGGTCTGACTTTGGAAGATGTGGACAGAGCTTTCTGGATATTTCCTGAGCTATGAGAAATATGTTAATGATAAGTGCAGTGGACTGGCCAGAAGATTTCTCAGCCGAGGATGCTGTCTTAGGATGCTTGCTTACGGGAAGAACTGAATGAGTGTTTCCACAGTCCAGCTGAGTAGAACCCCAGTCATAACAGCCATCGCTTTTGAAACACCTACTGTGTACCAAGCATGATCTCATTGAATCCACCTAGCCAGCCTTTGGGGTGGGCGTTTAAATTTTTTAAAATTATTGTTTATTTATTTTTGCCACGCTGCGTGGCTTGCAGGATGTGGGATCTTAGTTCCCCAATCAGGGATGGAACCCCAGCGCTTGGCAATGAAATTGTGGAGTCCTAACCAATGAACAGCCAGGGAATTCCCTGGGGTGAGCATTTTTAGCCTCACTTTATAGAGCAGGCTCAGAGAGGTGAAGTCACTTGCCTGCAGTCACATAGATAGTCAGTAGAGGAGCTGGGATTTGAACCCAAGTCCGTCTGTTCCTAGAGCTATGGCTTGACGCCAGCCTGGATGCTTGGAGCACTACTCAGCATCTGTCCAGAGTTTCAGTCTTTCCCCCTAGCCCCCTGATCCTGCCTCTATGTCCATCATCTCCCACTCCCCCAGAGGAAGGAGGCAGATATAAACCACATTTTCAGGTGCCTAATGCTGGCCCATCCCTGACCCTCTGGATCCTCCCCAAGATATCAGTGTCCCAGAGGTCACAGATATCTGGGACCTAAGGTACCTGAGTTTGTTTTCCTCTTGGCCACTTGGCCAGCTCTATGACACTGGGCACATCATGTCTTTTCTATGAGGCAATATCCTTCATTAATCCAACTGTTTTTACCTTGCAGGGCACATGTAATGTTCAAAAGAGATAGGAGAGCGAATAATTGGGGATTATTCCTGCTTAGTAAGAGCTGGAAGGCACCCATGCAAGTGTTTTTTTATCCTCAGTCTTTTCTCTCCACCTCCCTTCAACTTTTTTTTTTTCTTTTTTGGCCATGGCCCCAGCAGCATGCGGAACCTTAGTTCCCTGACCAGGGATCAAACCCATGCCCCGTGCAGTGGAAGCACAGAGTCTTAACCACTGGACCACCAGGGAAGTCCCAACCTCATCACTTTAGAGAGGAAGGAACCACGACTCAGACAGGGTAAGTGACTCGCTCCAGGGCACCCAGCAAGTTAATGACAGAGCCCATTAGATGACCAATGAATAGAGATGATGCTGATAATAAACTAGCAGGGTACAGCAAAGGGAGGTGAGTCACTGCTCTTCCAGGGAGGTCAAGGGTCAGAGGGCCCCTTCAGTGGCCAGCCAGTTCCTCTTAGCACCCTTACAAAATTTGCTTCTCTGACCCAAAGAAGTAGAGGGCGGAAGGAGATGGTTGAGGTTTCTTGATCCCAGATCCTCACCCTCTTGCCCCTCACCCCTACGGTGGTGCTCTGTGCCAGAAGTGAAGAAAGATGGACCCTTGCCTAGCATTTCAAGGGGCCAGTGAGCAAGAAGAGTAGGATCTGTCCCCACATCGGGAGAGAAGTGGGTTTGGGGACGAGAGCGAGTTCTCTACCTACCCACCCACCCTTGGGCATTGTTTGGATTTAGTCTCCTCCCTCTATGGTCAACCCTCCCCTGACCACTGGGGTAGGAGAGGGAAGTGACATCTATCAGTCACCTATTCTAGACCGACCCTTATGATCACAGTGATGTGCACACACCTTGTTCAGGATGGTTCCTGGTGCAGAGTAAGCTCTTGGTACCTTAGCTATTTCTATCATCACATTTGATTGGCACAAGGACATTGCAAGATAGGTGTTAGGAGGCCCATTTTGTAGATAGGGAGACTGAGACGCACAGAAGAATGCAACTGGCCGTGGGTTTCATGATAGAAAGTGACAGAGCCAGATTTGAATCCAGGCTTCCCTGTTTCTCCTTTCCACTTCCCCACCATTCCTCCTCATCCCTGCTTTTGTTGGGGTTGGAGAGGGGAATAAAGCACCAAAATTTGGGGCAAGAGAAGTAAAGTGTCTCTACTGGGTGGGTGGGGAGGACATGACACCAAGGAGAGGCTGGGTCTGGGGGTTTTCCTACCAACCAGGTAAGCTGAGGGGCGGGGCAGGGGGTAAAGCCCCAGGCTGAGTGTGGGAATGAAATGCTCTCCTGTCTGCCTGCCCAGCTGGAGCCTAACAAGGCTGGGCTGGGATGCTTGGGGCTTGAAAGCCTCATAAATGGGCAGAGGCCTCCCTCCACAGCCCCAGGATTGGGGCTTCCAAAGAAACAGTAGTGAATTAAGTGCTAAAGATGTGAAGGCTACCCCCCAACCATGCAATTAGGTAGCGGGTCTGTTACAAACATTAGGTGGGGAGTTGGGGACCAGATGGCGGCGAGGCTCACCCTTGCTATCCTGTCTGGAACTGCCTGGCCCCCTGGCTGAGGTTTCCAGCTCTGGCAAGGAGAGAAGACGGCGGGAAGCCCCGGTGTGTGGACCCCTGCAGAGCAGGCCATTAATGAACCAGGCATTCCTCCCGTCCCTTGGGCAGCTTCACGGACCTATTTAGCACTTGCTAGAATTTCTGCCCAGCTCCTCCACTTGTGGAAGGAGCAACTCTTTGAATGTTCCAGTCTGCCAGACTGACCACTGCAGCTGCAGGACCTGTTGTGGCCCCTAGGGTGGGTCAGAGGTGCTGACTAATTTTAAAAGACTGTCAGACTGAAATTTCATTTGCCTAAGCCATGCAGGGCTAATTGTCACCTACTGAGCAACATCTTTTTTTTTTTTTTTAATTTATTTTATTTATCTTTGGCTGCATTGGGTCTTCACCACTGCGCGTGGGCTTTCCCTAGTTGCGGCGAGCGAGGGCCACCCCCCCACTGCGGTGCGTGGGCTTCCCACCGTCACGGCCCCCCGCCCCGCTGCGGAGCACGGGCTCCAGGCACGTGGGCTTCAGTAGTTGTGGCGCATGGGCTTAGTAGTTGTGGCTTGCGGGCTCTAGAGCACAGGCTCAGCAGCTGTGGCGCTCGGGCCCAGCTGCTCCGCGGCATGTGGGATCCTCCCGGACCAGGGCCCGAACCCGTGTCCCCTGCATTGGCAGGCGGACTTCCAACCACTACACCACCAGGGAAGCCCCTGAGCACCAGCTTTGTGTGGGCATTTTATCCAATTCTCTTTTTTAAGTCTCACCATAATCCTCTGAGAGAGTTATTTTTATCTGCTTCCTACCAACTGAGGAAACTGAGGCTCCGAAAAGGTCAAGGTCAAGTAGGTCAAGGCTTGGTTAAAGTCATCCATCAGACTCCTGGAATCTTGCACATGACTCTTGTTACCACAAAGCAGCCCCCCAGGGAGTTGGTCTTAACCTGTTCTATCCAAGGACAGAGGATCAAAGAGGCAAAGTGATATGCTCAAAATCACTCAGTTATGAAGCAGTGAAGCCAGGATTTGAAACTAAGTCCATCGGGTTTGAGAATCTTTACCTCTCTACTCCTGCCAAATCTCCACTTCTGTCTCTGTTTCTGGGTTCTTTGGCTACAATGGACAGAAACACATGAAATCTGACTTAAGCTTATAAGGAAATTTATTGGCTTGTATAACAGAAAAGTACATAGGCACTGGCTTCAGGCAAAGCTGGATCCAGGTGCCCAGTCTCCTCTCCCAGTTTCTGCTATGTTGGCTTCATTCTCAGGAAGATTTTCCCTGTAGTTCCTTACATCTTACTGACTTAATAACTTCAGAGAAAACGGAGCATACCGTTTTCAGAGGCTGCAGTACAAGTCCCAGGGCTGATTCTGATTGGATCAGCTCTCTCTACTCTTGAGCCAATCACTGTGATCAGGGAGACAGAATCTTTCAGTGACAAGACCTAGGTCATGGGCAAGTCCTTGGAGCTGGAGTTGGGGGGGGGCATTGGCCAGTTCCACCAGCTGTAAGGTCTGAAAGGGGCACAGGGGTGGTTTCCCAAAGGAATATGGAAGTGTTATTACCAGAATAAAGGGTCAAAAGCAGTAAAAGTCTGCTCCAGTGTTCTCCACTTGGGTGTGCATCAGAATCTCCAGAAGGGCTTGTTAACACACAGACTGCCAGGCTTCACCCCTACACGTTCTGCTTCGTTAGGTCTGGGGTGGGCCCAAGAATGTGCAAGTTCCCAGTGGATACTGGTGCTGCTGCTCTGGGGGCCACACTTAGAGAACCACTGATCTGTACCTTTCTCTTACCCTCATTCACTTCTCCCTCATCTTATCCTACAGTGTAAGGGCATCTGTACCCATCCAGGGCCTTCAGACTGGGGATGTATACACCTTGTGCTATGTGAGGTCTTTCCGAGAGGCCCATGGGTACAACAATCTTACAGGAATCAGGAATCGATTGACAGATCCTCAGCTTTCCTGAGCGCTCTTTCCTAAACTGATCTGCTAGAGAACTTCCCTATGGTCCCTGGCTCCTTTCCTGCCGCACATTCCACAAAGTCCCTCCTCCAATTTACAGTAGAGAGGTACGCCTCTTGCCCTCCCTGCATCTCACTGCAGGCATTGCCTGGGATGTAGAAAACTCTAGCTCATGGAATGAAGGGATGATATCAGTGTGGGGAGCTCCCTTTAATCATGGTGCCATGAATCTACTGTAAGGCCTCAGGCTTTCCCTTGTCTTGATATTAATCTGTTCCGTAAGGGCAAAATGTGGATCCTGTTTTGGTCCAGGTGGGGTTATTCTGAATTCGGGTGCTGTGGGAGTATTGATAATTTTTCTTTAATTACCTTGCCTCTTTTATTCATTCCCCCAATATTATCTGGAATGCATTCACTACTAAGGGATGGTCTTATGAAAGCAAAAGAAGTATCAATGGTGAGAGTAATTTATTTTATTTAGGGGACACAAACTCATGGCTAAATTCCATGCTTTACCTATCCATCTGTCTACCTACCTACCTATCAAAACATCTTGGAATGACAATATTCAAGATTTTGAAAATGCATTCTTTGAAATACCAGTCTGGGTCCTGCTGCACTGTCACCATCCTCTGAGATGAGAAAGAGCCTGGTGTGTTTCTCATCCATCCGTTCCTTGGTCCATGTCTCTGTGGAATATTTTGCCCAGTTTCAAGAAGGAGGAGATGAAACTTTCCAAAATTATTTCCTACAGGTCATATTTGAGTAAAAGATATTGTAGCAGAGGAAAGTTAGTGTTTTATCTTTTCTTGAACATTTATTAAGACTTGCAAGGGAAATATTTTCATTTAGCTTTTGCAAAAAGATGACTGGCTACCCTAAATCCACATTCGTTTTTCACTTGGGTGGAAATCTCTTACATGCTGTCACTTGTCACTGCTCATTTATTCATTCTTATTGTGTATTTATTAGAATTAGATGAACTTAATTGTGAGTGACATGGTTTCTACTGAAAAGATATTCTCTTCAAAATTATTTAAGGGGGTTCATGAGAAAAAAGTGTGAAGACCCCAATCTAGTTCAATTCGGGCATCCGTACACTGTACAGTCAGGCACAGATATACAATCAGAAAACATTCCCCAGGGCACTGGCTGCTTGCCTGCCTTCCGCAGCTGGGAGCACAGAGGTACCTCAACTTGGTCTCATGGGGAGATCCCAAGAGGCAGCCCCTGGGGAGCTCGCACAAAGTTGAACGTTGTGAACAGATGGACTATAAAACAGTAAGAGAAGAGCATGTAGATAGAAGCCCCAAAACTCTGGATGCACAGAGGATGAGAGGACTAACTGGGAAAGAAGTGAGGGGTCAGGAGACTTTGGAAGGCTGAATGAAATTTAACTGCCAGGAGAAATCGGGGGAGGGCAGTCCAGGCAGAAGGAACAGCAAGGAGAAGGTGGAAAGAAGCAAAACTATATGAAGATTTACAGAATGTGACGTGGCAGGAGCTATGAAGTGCAAGGTGGAGCGATGGGAGATGCAGCTGGGATGAGAGAGAGAGAGAGACAGTCAAGGCTGTGGCTTTCATAGCCCCCATTTTTGCACGCCACTCCTGCATTGTGCGCATATGTCCAAGTTCACACGCACCCTGCTCTGCACACGCAGGAACAGTCAGTCACACTCTGATGCTCAGCCAAGTGTACACACCAGCACTAAGGGAGCACAGTGTCATGCCTCCCTCCTGCCCTCCTTTCTCCTTCCTTCTTGCCTGTAACATTTTCTGAGTGCCCACTCTATGCTGGATTCCTTGGAGATAAAGCAGTAAATCTCTGGAATCTCTGCCCCCCAGAGGCTTATTGAGGTGACAGACAGTTAAAAATGACCACACACTGTGATTAGTGACACAATGGGCCAGGATAGTACAAAGGGGGAGTCCGTGAGGACTTCCTGGAGGAAGAGTCCTGGAAGCTGAGACCTGAAAAATGAGGAAGCATTGGCAAGAATAGAAGTGGGTGGGAGGGGTGAAACATTCTAGGTAGAAGAAGCAGCATTTGCAAAGACCTGGGTAAGAGAGCATAGCCTCCAGGAAAACACAGAAAGGAGGCCAGGGGAGGATTTATGATTTCAACACAGGAGTGGCAACTTGGCTGGCGAAAATGCGGGAGGGGGTGTTACTAGAGGACTCCCCTCAGGTTTCTGTTTTGTTGAGGAGGCTGGGGCTTGGGCTGATGGACAAGGATGATGCTCGTGGGTACCACACCTTCCTCAGGCACCTCTGGGCACGGCTTTAGAGTCAGCTGTGGTTCCACTCCTCATCAGCTTTCACCTCATGGTTTTAGCAGTCATTGAGAATCATGGCCTGCATCAGTGGTTCAGGACACTTGGCTGTGTGTGTGGGTGTTTTGGTTGTCAAACTGGGAGGCAGCTACTGACATCTAGTAGGTAGAGTCTAGGGATGCTGCTAAACATCATACCATGTACAGAACAGGCCCTACAACAAAGAATTATTTGGTCCAAAGTGTCAATTGTGCTGAGGCTGGAAAACCTTGGCCCAGATCCATTTTTCAGAAGAGTGGCAAAATGGTGATTTTCTACTTCTATCATTTCTTCTGCAGTGATTGACTGGGATTCTCCTGTAAACAAGAACTCTTCCCCATCAACTATTCAGTTACCCCAAGAGATAATTTGCACAGGAAAGCCAAGTACTTGATTCTTTATTCACCAGTTTTCAGAATAATTCATCAACTAGCATTCTCCAAAGATGACCAATGCACTTTTTTAGTATCTCCATGAGAATTTTAACAAACTTAATGTCTTGCAATCCACAGAAGTGATTAATCTTTGTGAAGGTCAGATTCCTCCATCTTTGGCCAGTGAGGACTCCTTCGGTTGGCTCTTGTGTCCTTTGGTCACTGCCCTAGTGTTCTGATAGCTTCTTTGCTTCCTGGTGTGACAAGTTATCCCTGGTTCATCTTGTACATTTTAAAGCTCTTGGCACAGTGCCTGGGACATAATGAGTGCTCATCTAATGCTGTGATTATTGTGAGGACAGGAATCAGCTCTTCTAAGTTGCTTTCCCTCAACCCCCAGTGCATTCTGACACTTGCTTTCTGTACCTCCAGACGGTCTGGGGCAGGTCCTGAGAGTAATGAAGGTTCAGGTTAGCCAGAGAGGGCTGCAAACAGTGGCTCTGTTGGACAGAGGGACCTGCCAGCCAAGAGTGCACGTCTATTAGAAGCCAGGGTAAGCCAGCAGAAGAGAGGGGCAAATTAGCTAATTCAGGAGTCAAGGCCTTGCTTTTGTTTTCACTGTCAATTTTAATCCTGCAATAACCTTTGACCTAAGCCTTGGGGCAATTAGTGCCTGCAAGTGAAGTAGTGGTGGGTTTGAACTTCTGCCTTCCTCCCAGGCTAAGTCAATACCTTTGTATTCTATTACATGTAATTGAGGCAAAAGGGTTTATTTAAGCTAACAAATGATTATTTCCCACAATAGAACCTCCATCCCAGTTAGCGAATTGGCTCTTCCAGGCATCCTATGTTTTGTCTGCAACTAAAGCCTGTATTTCACTGACTGCTTTGTCCTCTTTTCTCCTTTTTCCTTGCTTCTCTCTCCTACCCCTCCCCTTTGCCCTCACAATTCAATTGAGTAAATTCAATGTAACTAACATTCACACTGAGCCTCCCCTGTTAGGTTTAGGCATTAGGCAGGCCAGGCCCTTAGATCCCAGTACAATTCTGGGCCACCCCAGAAGGATCTCACAGCCTAGTGACAAAGACAGACACATAAACAGATAAATTATAAATTATACTGTGGTGTGGTAAGTGCAAAGTAATTCAACAAGTCTAGACAAAGAATTTGATAGATGGTGTGGAAGGGTCTTTGTGCAGAATCTAGAAGGGAGACAAGACTGGAGACATTTGAACCATTAGACATGAGGCTTCCATGGACCAAAGAGGGATTTTATCCAAGTGACTTGAGGGTAGTTATTTAAAAGAATGTGGCACTACAGAACACAGATTTTGTTCGGGTTCCCTGCTTCCCTATGGTGTCGTGTACTTTAGAGAAGACTTGTGCCAATCTCATCCTCGGGGTGAGTCTTGATTCATCAAAGCCCGTCATGCTAACTGCACTTCCCTTGCCAATGATTGGCTTAAGACAGGTGCATATGACTCTATTCTGGCTTAAAACAGGTGCATATGACTCTATTCTGGCTTAAGACAGGTGCATATGACTCTATTCTGGCCAATAAGATATGAGGGGAAGTCTGGGGTGGTGGTGGTGGGGGGCATGTTTCTATGGAAGTTTCTTAACCCTTAAAAACAGACACAAGGAAATTATGATCACTTTTCTGAGTCTGGATTTTGGTGAGGATGTGATGGCTGGAGCTGTTGTAGCCTTCTTGCAACCATGAGGAGAACCAGCTGTTATACTGAGGGTGGTAGAGAAAAGAGAAGGCAGGAACCTGGGTCTTTGATGCCATTGTTCAGCTACTGAATAAAGCAACATGGGTCTTTCCTGCCTTGAGACTTCTCACTGTCTGAGATAACAAAATGTTCTTGTATGTAAGTCTGTTTCAGTTGGGTTTTCTGTTATGTGCTGCTGAAAGCTTCCCAGCTAATTATACAGAAAAGGAGGTAGAATTTGAAGAATGAGTCATGAGAAAGAAAAGAGCATTTCAGGAAGGGAATACAGCCCAGACAAAGGTGCTGAGACAATAGGAAATGTACATTTTAAGTGCACAGAGGCTTAGTTCTGAGAGGTGAGGTCAGATAGGGTTCAGCCAGGTTAGGCAGCATCCCATTTCCCCCTCTTTCTGCCTCCCTCTTTTCCTCCATTCGTCCTGAGTGGTTCCTCCTCTTCAGCCAGTCTCCTCTCCAAAGATACACGGGAGGGAGATGCAGGTCGCAGCAATCTTAGCCTAGATATAAAATGTTTACTGAGTATTCACTCTGTGCCAGGCCTTGTGCTGGGCTGAAATGGTCCCTCTGAACAGATTGCCTAGTCCAGGGACAGAGACAAAAATGTAAACCTATGTTTCTAAACATGTGATCAGTTTTAGATGGTTCATGGGCTAATATTTTTTTATTTGAACAGTTATGAATTTATTTTAATGATCAATTTCTATACATGGCAGAAATATACATTTTCCTTTCAAATATATTAAAACAAAGGAAAAGAAGGGTCAGTTTAAGGAAAACTAGTTGGTAATGTTACAGGCAGTATGGGGATGTGGTAAAACTTGTGCAGTGAGAATTGAATAACATGTACATGCACATGTGTGCATGTGCATGTGTGTGTATGTTAGTCTGCTCAGTTTTGTTTTTTGTTTTTTCTAGTCATTTGAGAATAGACTTCTCTTCTTTCAGGAACTTCTGTTTCTGTGTTTTATGTGGTTTCACTGGGAGATGCCATGTACATATATGACCATCCCTACTCCCACCATATTCAATTGGTCCAGGATTTTCTCTCAGGATTTGTCAAACCATGAAAAGCCTCTTTCTAGTGGCAGAAGCTATGAGACATGAGACTTAGGAACTGTTGGCCTGTTCCTTGCCCTACCAAGGACCCTGACCTGGAGTGAGGGAGGAAGGAAGGAGAAGAGAAGGAGAAACAGAAGATACAATTAATTCTTGTTATTCATGATAGTCATGTTCTATAAAGTGACCACAAACTGAACTAGTGAATATCCAACCATTGCTCTTAGGGGAAATACAAGGTAGGTTCCTGTGAGCCCCTGGTCACAACATTTTCATCAACTGATCAGTGTATAACTTTGTTTTACTTGTGTTCTTGTTTAAAGACACCTTATTTAACATACACTGTTGATTCATTAACATTAAACTCACAGCCAGCAGCGCTGTAACTCACTCCTGAACGAACCTTATCTAACATACATGTTTTCTCCATAAGTCACATCACAGCCTTCTTGAACTTAGGAGCACTAGACAGCACCTCAGTGCTATGCTTGGGGGATCGTTTTCAACAGTGAAATCACCAACAAAAAGCCCTAAAATGAGAAAAAATATGGCATTAAGTAGACTTACAAAAAAGACACTTTTTCATAACATGGGAGCTGAGACCAGAAAACAGAGTGTCGCCTAGTTTGACCTTAGCTGGGAACATGTGCGTCAGATGACTCAAGTTTTTCACCACTCCGTGCATGTCCACAAATGACTGTGAAAATGCCACAAATATTGATCTAGGGTTTGCAAATAAATTTTAGCAAGTAGACAAATTTACAAATACAGAATCCACGAAAAATGAGAATTGATTATGAGAGAGAGAGGCAGAGAGTGCTTGCTCAGCTCTGCTGGAATTTGAGTCACTGGCTCTAGCTACTTCCCTGACCTTTTTTTTTTTTGAAAAAATTTTTAAATTTATTTTTTGGCTGTGTTGGGTCTTCATTGCTGTGCGCAGGCTTTCTCTAGTTGCAGTGAGCAGGGGCTACTCTTCGTTGCGGTGCACAGGTTTCTCATTGCAGTGGCTTCTCTTGTTGTGGAGCACGGGCTCTAGGCATGTGGTGGGCTTCAGTAGTTGCAGCACTTGGGCTCAGTAGTTGCAGTACGTGGGTTCAGTAGCTGTGGCTCGTGGGCTCCAGAGTGCAGGCTTAGTAGCTGCGGTGCACAGGCTTTGTTGCTCCATGGCACATGGGATCTTCCCAGACCAGGGATCAAACCTGTGTCCCCTGCATTGGCAGGTGGATTCTTAACCACGGCGCCACCAGGGAAGTCCCATTCCCTGCCCTTCTTATGGCTTGAATGTTCAATTTTGTTTGATTGTATGAGATATTTCAAGGTCCTTTCTACGCCCCACCCCTTTTTGTTTTACCCTAAGCTGATTCAGTTGGAGTTCTGTTGCTTGCAACCAAGAGTTTAGACTTAGTATCTAAAGCCCTTGGCACATAGTAGGTCCTCAGTGAATGTGGGTCCCTTCCCTCATAGAATGCAGGGTTGGCTAAAGGTAACCAATGAACGTGTGTCCTAGGGAGAGACAGTGGTTAAGAGAAAAGGGCTTGATAATACAAAAAATAGGTAGCAGCATATTTCCAACTCTTCCTTTTACCCTTAGCAGCAGCAGTCACTTCTTGCCATGTTCCAGTACAGATGGAAAAGTCACTGAATTACAAACCCAGTTGCAAGCTATTTTTGGTGGAATTGTGGTGTGTGTGTGTGTGTGTGTGTGTGTGTGCGTGCGTGCGCACGCGCAATGTATGCACTGAGATTCTTGGCCACAGCCTCTGTTTGTATCAGCTGTCAGCAAATCAGAGGCACCATACACGTTTGTCATAATTCATTACATTAATTAACCATGTTTGAGAACTGGGCACAGGCCAGAGGGGATGCGGGGGAGGGAAGCCTCCACATTGTTTTGTCTGAACCTCCCGGGTCAGAATTTCCACGGTTTGATGGGCTGCCATCGCCTGCACATGTGTCCCCTGACACGCGGACCTTGATGAAATCATCATGTTTACATCTTTGAATATTCTCTGCAGATGATGCCTGTGGCGGGAAGCCAGAGGCAGAGAGCATCCCAGAACTTGGCTCTGGGGGCCCATCTCTGTACCCAAAAAGAGTTTGGAATTACCCTGACGTCCGGTACCAAACTGGGCACCCTCCACTAGCCCATCTCTCTTTGGCCAGTTCTCTGGGCAGGCTGCCTGGGCTAGGCCTTCTGCAGGACAAATGGCGCCGGCCGTACCATCCCCACTCAAGGCGCGGTGGGGTGAAGGCGTTCTCTCTCCACATCCCCCATTTCAGTGAAAGCCAGCTGCCAGGCTCAGAACTTGCAGATAATTCTTGACTCTTTTACCATATCTAGTCTCCCTCCACATCCTATTCATTCCCCTTTATTACCGTTTCTCAGGTCCTTGGACTTCAGCGCTACTTCACCACGATTCCATCTGGGCCTCCATCACCTCTCATGTGGACCACAGCAACAGCCTCATCTCTGGCCTCCTTTTTTCCCGTCTCCTCCTTCCGTCTTTCCTGCAGCCTGCAGCCACAGGGAGTTTTCTACAATGTAAATAGAAGTATATCACTCTCCCAGTTTCTCCATGCTTCCCATTGACCTTGGGATTCTTTATGATGGCTTACAAGGCCCTTCCTGACCTGGCCCTGCCAATCACTGATTTCTGTCCATTTTCAAGCCTTATTCTCCAGCCTCCCTGCAGTTCTTCTAGTAAGTTTCTTTTGCCTATATTAGTTTCTTTTGTATGCACCCACAGACCCTGACTCCTGAATCATCAAAGTTTATATTTGTTCTCTATGTCAGATTAAGGGCAATTAAAAAAATTTTTTTTCAATAAAAATGTCCTATGTTCTTACCATGTGCTCAGTAACTGGGCCTCTGATTGGTGTTTATCACTGAGTCTTTGGTGTTTAGAAACTAGGTTCTTAATGACATCATTTAAACTACTGGATTGAACCTTGCCTGAAGACAGTACCACACATTTCCCAGTTTCGGGGGGTTGTTTTGGTTGCACGGTGCAGTTTGCGGGATCTTAGTTCCCCGACCAGGGATTGAACCTGGGCCACGGCAGTCAAAACTCCGAGTCCTAACCACTGGACCACAAAGGAACTCCTTTCCCAGTTTTTTTAGTCAACAGATTCTCCTTATGTTTGACTTTCTATTTATTTATTTAGTTTTGGCTGCGTTGGGTCTTCATTGCTGTGCATGGGCTTTCTCTAGTTGCAGCGAGCGGGGGCTACTCTGTTGTGGTGCGCAGGCTTCTCATTGCGGTGGCTTCTCTTGTTGCGGAGCATGGGCTCTAGGCACGCGGGCTTCAGTTGTTGTGGCACCCGGGCTTAGTTGCTCCACGGCATGTGGGATCTTCCTGGACCAGGAATCGAATCCATGTCCCATGCACTGGCAGGTGGATTCTTAACCACTGCGCTACCACGGAAGTCCCTCTCCTTATGTTTGAATTAAATTTTCTGTGACTTTCAACTTGACACAGACATTGAGTTACAGATTGTTTTCGGACAAGGACGATGCCTGCTTCATCTTGACTGTAATTATCTGCTAGGGTGGATTTTTTATTTGTATTATCTAGGCTTATTATTAACCTCTTCCCTTCCTTGGTATAATTAACCTCTGCACATCGCTTGCAGTTTATAAAGCACTCTCACATCCATTATCTCATTTAAACCTGACAACAATCCTGGGAGGTATGTGTAACTGCATCCATTTTATAGATGAGAGAACTGAGGTTCAGAGAAGTAACAGGCTTGCCCAAGCTCACATGGTTAGTAAAAAGCAGGGCTAGCTTTTAAATCCTGCCGTCTGATTCAGAACTTGTATATTTTCTTACATTTGTGTGTTCATTAATTCATTCGAGAACAACAAAAATGACTGAATGTCAACTATGTTAGAGATCTTGCCAGGCTTTGGAAATACACCAGTGAACAAGGCGGAGTCCCTGTCCTTGAGGAACTTACTGACCAGCAGGAGACACAGACCATGGCAGTGACCTGTGATGGAGGCGCTGATTCATTCTGAGCCTGAATAGCTGATCAGCAAGCCACCACTGGAGGGGACGAGCCTCTGTCATTTCCAGTCTCTGTCTCCCTGCATAAGATTCAAATTCCAGGCTTGGGTGGGATGGGAGCCTAGTTAAAATAGATGCAATAGATTGTGTGCAGTGGGGAACAGGCAATTCTGCAAGAGGAAGTTGAGACACTATTAGGGAGGAGAAATAGGAACAACAAATGTTCACTATAATTTGGGACACTTGAGTCACTTACTGGATTCCAAGGTTATTGTGCCTGGGTGATGGTCAAGAGTTACAGTTGCTACACCCTGGCTTTTAATATGTGATTTCCCAATTTGGGACATTAGTTTTTTTCCCTTAAGTCCTTTTGACTTATTTTGGAACCACCTTCTATGAATAAGAATGTTGCTAAGCCCTTTAGGGAGAAGGTAGATGTTGGTGAGTGGGGGGGGCGGCGGGGGGCCAATGCATTTTTTCATCTTCTTCTGTAATAATGTAAATACCTCCTCTGAACTTTCTCAACCCAAGGCAGACATGACTAATCAAGCCTGGAATTCTTTCCCACTGAGCCCAGATAAAGCCTCAGAAATCTTATTACAGCCACAACCAATTGACCAGAGTTGGCACATGGAGTGACATCTATTTGCCACTCCTGTTTTGGAGACTGTGGGACCTTGGGAAAATCTCCTTCCTTTCTCTGGGCCTCAGTTTCCCCATCTGTTAAATAGTGGCAGGTGCCTTCCAATTCTGACCGTGTTGGAATGGAAGATCTTCGAGGTGGGAAGACACCTCTGTAGGGCAGGCTTTTAGCCTCTAGATGAAGTTTGCTCCCTCTCTTTCCCCATCCTCCTAGGACCTTCAGGACTGGGAAGTAGGTGGGAACCATATCATGTGCTGGGACACAGACCAAATATTTCCCTCACAATCTGTGCAGGTAACACCGCTAGAGAACACCTGAGACTCAGGGGTGTGTAGTCTAGGAGCGAAGTGGCAAAGATGGTCACCATTTATTGAGTGCCTACTGTGTATGCCCAGCCCCACCTCTAATCTCCAGCACAACCCTCCAAGGTAACGTTCTCATTCTTTTTTTTTTAACTGAAGTATAGTGGATTTACAATATTGTGTTATTTTCAGGTGTACAGCAAAGCAACTCAGTTATTTTTTTTCAGATTATTTTCCATTATAGGTTATTACAAGATACTGAATATTGTCCCCTGTGCTATACAGTAAATCCTTGTGCTTATCTATCTTATGTAGTAGTTTGTAACTGTTAATCCCATACTCCTAATTTAACCCTCCCACATTCTTTTTCCCCTTTGGTAACCATAACTTTGTTTTCTATGCCTGTGATTCCTTTGTTTTATAAATAGATTCATTTGTGTTTTTTTAGGTTCCACATATAAGTGATGTCATATAATATTTGTCTTTCTCTGTCTGTACTTACTTCACTAAGTATAATATTCTTTAGGTCCATCCATGTTGCTGCAAATGGCAAGAGTTCATTCTTTTTTACGGCTGATTAATATTTCATACCACATCTTCTTAAGCCAATCTTCTGCTGAGGGACTCTGGGGTTGTTTCCGTGTCTTGGCCATTGTAAATTGTGCTTCTATGAGTATTGGAGTGCCTGTGTCTTTTCAAATTAGAGTTTTTGTCTTTTCTGGATATATACCTAGGAGTGGGATCGCTGGGTCATATGGTAGCTCTATTTTTAGTTTTTTAAGGAACCTCCATACTGTTTTCCACAGTGGCTGCACCAATTTACATTCCCACCAACAGTGTAGGGGGGTTCTCTTTTCTCCACATCCTCTCTTTATTTGTAGACTTTTTGACGATGGCCATTCTGACTAGTGTGATGTGATACTGTACTGTGGTTTTGATTTGCATTTCTTTAATAATTAACCATGCTGAGAATTTTTTCACATGCTGATTGGCCATATGTATGTCTTCTATGGAGAAATGTCTTCTGCTCATTTTTTGATAGGGTTGTTTGTTTTTTTTGATATGTTCTCATTCTTATCTTACAGACAAGGGTAATGACCTCTGAGGGCTACCCACACACTCACCCAGTGGCAGAGTCAGGATTAAAGCTCAGGTTCTCTGTCCATTGCTCTTTCAACAATTCCACCTAGTTCGAGCTAGAAAGGCCCTAAGGGTATGATCTTTGGTACTTTTGGGGATTTTCCAGGCCCAGTGCCACTCCTGGTCCCCCTCCCCCTGGGGCACCAATCTGTCTCTGCACCCAACACTGTTGCTCTGCTCAGCTCTCCCCCATCTTTCCCGGCTTCTGCGTTCTCTGTGCCTATTGGCCTGTGCCTGCACTCTCTTTGCAGGCTTGCCCAGGACTGGAGATGCTTCCCACAGATGCCAAGACAGGGTCATGCCCAAGGACTTACATCTCCTTCCACTTTGCCGTTTGGCCAGTGACTGGCTGGTACTGGAGTAGGAAAGCCCAGTGCCCGTGTCTGGAATCTGCACAAACTCTGAGGGGTAACGTCAGCCCCAGAGTCTCTCTGTGGGATCAAGCTGAGGCTATGCCTTTGCCCCAGCTTGCACCTTGCTTGGCTTCCTTCCCTTCCCTGATGTCCTTCTCCCACCTTCTGACTGAAGGCCATTCCTTAGTAAATCACTTGCCCTCAAATACTCAGCTAAAGGCTGCTCTGGGCAACCTGACCTCAGATACCTTCCTTCCTTCTATTTCTTAGGACATTAATCATAATAACTGAGATTTTAGAATTCATTGTAAAGCATTTTAAAATTTTTTCATTTATTTTATTTTTGGTTGCATTGGGTCTTCGTTGCTGCGCACGGGCTTTCTCTAGTTGTGGCGAGCAGGGGCTACTCTTCATTGTGGAGCGCGGGCTTCTCATTGCAGTGGCTTCTCTTGTTGCGGAGCACGGGCTCTCGGCACGCGGGCTTCCGTAGTTGTGGCACGTGGGCTCAGTAGTTGTGGCTCGCGGGCTCCAGAGCACAGGCTCAGTAGTTGTGGCACACGAGCTTAGTTGCTCTGCGGCATGTGGGATCTTCCCGGACCAGGCCTCGAACCCGTGTCCCTTGCATTGGCAGGCGGATTCTTAACCACTGTGCCATCAGGGAAGGCCCATTGCAAAGCATTTTTGAGAGATGATCTTACATAGTTCTCTCTGCCTGGAATGCCCTCCCACTGCCCACTTCATTGCTGGACCCAGCTCGATCCTCAATTCCTCTGGGAAGCTTCTCTGCTCAGCTGGGTAGGGTGATGTTCTCCTTTGTCTCCCCTATTGTGGCAGAGACCTGCTAGATACACATCAATCCTGGCTCCTCCTTTCCCAGCCTCCTGTGCATTAAGTGGGGGCAGTGAAACTAATTCTAGTCAATGGAACATGGGCAAGTCAGGCACATGACTTCTGGGCCAGGCCATACAATGTTCCATGCAGTCCTCCATGATGTCACTCTCCTGCTTGTTGGCGGACATCCAGTAGAGGATTCCAGTGGAAGACTCCAAGGAGGCCTGGCTCTCCTGATGATTACGTGGAATCAGCTCTGCCAATGCATTGCACCATGTGATATATTTTTAAGCCACTGAGATGCTGGGATTATTTGTTAAAGCAGCTTGCATTGAATGCCCTGACCAAGACACCCAGCATCTTGTAATATATCTATTTTAACAACAATCACCCTACATTATACTTGGTTACTTATCTCTCTCACTGAATGGGCTGGAGGCTCCTTGAGAGCAGGTACAAGATTTACCTCTCCATCCCCAGTGCCCAGTACAAGAAGATGGTCCCTATTTGTTTGTCCAGTGAATGCATGAAGACATTGTGAGAGGCCGCATCATAGTCTAGTCCGTAGAATCGAGAGTTGCAGTGGCTTGGTTGGAATCCTTGCTCTCCCTTTTGTTGCTTGGGTCACCTCGGGCAAGTTACTTACTCTCTCTGAGCTTAGTTTCCTAATCTGTAAAGTGGGGATAACTGAAGTACCTACTTCATAGAATTGTCATGAGGGTTAAATGAGGTCATGCATTTAGCCATAGCCTGGCAAGTAGGAAGCACTCCATAAATATAGCTCTTATTATCATAGCTCTTATCATCCCCAATGACACTGAAATTCAGAAAGGTGGCTTGACTGACCCAAGATCATTCAGTAAGGGACAGAAGTGATCCTTGCATTCAGAGCTTCCTCTTTCTGCTATGAGGAGTAAGTGGAGAGCTTGTCTGTCATCTTGGGCTTTTCCCCTGCAGTTCTGGGTGACAGCCAGTATCCCCAGCAGGAGTGGTGACCTGGGACTTTTTAACACCTTCAGGTGCTAAGTTGAGGCAAAGGGCCTGAGTGACTTCCCTGGGGAGAATCATGCGCTTGGTTGGAAGACCCTCCCAGGTGGAAACCTCCAACTTGGAGGAACCAGGTGGCAGCCTGGGGGCGCCCCTTGTTGCATGAGACAGGCATCGGCTTACCCAGGGGCCACGGGAACCTGTGGCCAGCTTCCTCCGTTGTCCAGACCCTCTTTTCTTCCCCTCTTAACTTCTATCTCTCCTCCTCTTCCTTCAGAAAAATACTCAGCAGCTTTCCAGCTGCTTTGGCAGTCTCTGAGCTTGAATTTCAAGACCCATGGCCTCTGAGGACAGGAGCCCAGAGGAAGGTTTTTAGCTCTGTGAGACCCAGACAGCAGGAAGTGCTGGGGTTTCCTGAGGGGTGGGGGGAGAGGGGGCACTCCAGGGTTTCCCCAGGCTGCGTGGGAGGAGCCCCAGCTGGAGGCCGACTTCAGTCCCCTGGGAAGCAAGGGCCTGGACCCAGCTGGAGAGAGAAGGCCCAAATAGAACGCTGAGGCATTCCAGGGGATCCTGGCCCCCTCAGTGGTGAGGGCCCCCAGCAGTCGGGGGAATGTGTGAACTGCCCTGCTGGGGCCAGAGATGGCCTGTGCTGTGTGCGATGAGCATGGCCCCTTTCCTGGTCTCCTCTCCCCTTTCTGAAACACCAGGTTCTTGCCCATCTCTCTGCCATTTTCTCGGCCTGCCCTCTCCTTCCCCTTTACCACCTGGTGCTCTCCGCTCACCTTTCCAGGTAACCGCTTGTCTGTGAGGTCCTCGCAGCTGACCCACTGACCTCCCACAGCCTCAGGTGGGCTCCCCCTCAGAGACCGTGGAGAGCATGTCCTCTCCTAACCCCAGAATGCCTTGCGGCAGGCTCTGTGACTGTTCACCTTCGAGCAAGTACATCAGTGAATGAATGGACGAATGAACAAATGAATAGGAAAGTGCCTCTCTGTGCTACTGAATGAATGAGTCAATGAGAGCACGAGGGGGTGAATGAACTTGCCTCAGTGGGAGTGAGTGGGGAGCTGGGGGGGTTCTGGGGTGACCCCTGGGGGCAGAGGCAGCAACTGCAGGAAAGGAGGCCTTGACGGCTTTGGAAAGGGGCTGCCCCTGTTCATTATCCTGGGAGGAGCCAGCAGGCCAAGGGGTCCCTTCCCCATGCACAGCCCTCTGCCGTGTCTCTGGGCTCTGGTGTCCCCTCAGGCTCCCAACCTTGGCCATGCTCAGAGGAGAACCCTCCTGGCCCCCATTGGGTTTTCTTGGCAGGGTCCTCCTTGGAGCATGTTTCTTTGGGACGAAGCCTCTCTCTGACCCTTCTTCCCCTCCCCCAAGTCCCCATTAAGTGTTCAAAGTATTTTCTTTTACTCAATAAAGCAAACAAAGGTGAGGGCAGCCTTGAGCCCTGAATCTGCAGCCCTTGACTTCACTCGGCTGGGGTTCGCAAACCACCTTCACGCTGGAGTCTCTGGGGACCCTCCCATGTACTCCACTTCCCAGATGGGAAAGCGAGGCTTGGAAGGTGAAGGTCATTCTGCTAAGAGCGGCATGTGGAAACTTGACCTGGGCCCTTCTGACTCAGCTCTGGGAGAGCCATCCCCCTCTCGGTGGCCCATCTCCACCTCACTTTGATTCCAGTGGGTGACAGCTGGCTGGGTGCTAAGTGACCTCTGTGGTGAGGGTCTGCAGGGATGGCTCTGCACATCCCTGTCGAACGGCCGCAGTACACAGGCAGGACTGCTGACTGCTGTGGAGTGTTGGGAATCCCGCCTGGGGCTCCACGGAGATGGGTGAGACCTGGTGGGTGCGTGGGGCAGGCAGACCCATGGAGAGGAGTGTGAATTGACTGAGCACACTCTACATGCCAAGCCTTTATTACAACAGCCCTCTACGCTGGGTATTATTATCACCATTTTACGTATGAGGAAACCAAGGCTGGAGAGGTGACATGAGTTGTCCCAGATCATGCAGGGGGAAGTGGTGAAGCTGGGATTTGAACCCAGCATTTGTCAGACCCCAAAGCCCAGGCTCTAACATCTTCTCCTAGTTGGGTGAGAGCTTAAGGTAGGAACGGGGACCAGTACAGGTGTGGACTCTAACGCACAAGGCCCAGAACAGGTGCTCACCAGCTCCTGGTTCCATGCCCTCCTGTGATCGATCGAAGGGCAAGTTTGCCCAGGCAGATGGGTTCTTTCTGTTTTTGCACAAGTCTGGACTATCCTTGCTCAATCAGTTCTTCTAGAAGCCTACCCGCTTGTTTTGGTCTTCCGTGGAGATAGATGCTCTCCACCCCACAAGGGTGGGCTGGTCTCCCTTCTGCCTGCCCTAACCCCACAGCCCTGTGGTGGGTGGAGCCAGCTCCTCAGGAAAGGGGCTTCTCTCTAGACAGCCCTGCCCTCCATCCCCCTTTCCATCCCTGGCCCTGGCCGTCCCCCTGGGCCCCGGCTCGAGAACAGACACCCCTTTGCCAAGCACGGAATGGGAAGGGCCGAGCTGCAGCAGCCTCAGCCAGGAGTCCCAGCCAGGGAACGGGATCAAGAGCGGATGGGATGACTGGGGCTGCAGAGGGGCCAGGACCAAGGCACAGGGACCTGGGGCTGCAGCCGGCTGGGGGTGGCCTGGAGGTCAAGGGAGGAGCAGGAGGGCTCCCCATCCCCAGCTCTGCCTGGGTGTGAAAGTCAGAAGTCTTGCAGCTGCAGCTGGAGGGGGCACACAGTGGGAAATGGCCTTGCCCCAGCTCTCTTCTTAAAGGGGCCAGATCTCTTAAAGGGGTATGCTGGGCTGGGCAGGGGCCATGGGAAGTCTCAGGCTCTCAGCTCTGGGGTCAGAGCACAGTGCTCTCCCACACGCAGTGGGGCCGCCCCCTCTAAGGGATGCCTTGGTTTCCTGCTTCCTCACCATAATGGTGTCCAGCTGGGCCTGTTCCCACTTGAGGGGCCACGGGGCTGGGGCCCTTATTTACCTTGCCCTTTGGAGCCAGGCCTGGGCCAGAGCCAGGGAAGCACCTCAGTAATTACTGAGGAGCAAATGACTTGGTGAAAGGACGAGGCTGGAGCTGTGAGTTGGGACCCCAAACGCCCACCAGAGCCCTTCCCTGACTCAGTTTCCTCTTGGTCTTCCAGACCCACCTTATCCAGGTGGTCCAAACAGATCCCAGCAGGGATGGGCGCTCCCTACTTGGGCTGTTCTCTGAGTTCCTCCAAGCTCCTTCCCTTCTGGTGACATCACCTCCACTCAACCCCAAAGTTCCCAGCCCATCTAACTTCCGTGATGTGCTTTTCATGCATCGTAAGTGGACATCGTAGCTTAGTATTTAAGGGGCCAGAAAGGCAAACCTCCACTCTGCGCGTTCCCAGCTGTCTCAGTTTCCTCATCTGTAAATGGAGCCCTCAGTAATACTGTATCAGAGGACTGTTGAAAGGATTCACTCAGTTAATGCAGCTAAAGCGATGAGAACAGGTACAATAGATGGTAGCCAGGATTTGAACTCGGGCTCAGCAGGTGCCAGAGCCTGCTTTCTCTCTGTCACCATGCACCCTGGGATTGCCTGCTCACTGGGAGCTGGTGGTAGGTGAGAGCTGGGGCGGGGGGACTAGAATCTACTCCTCCCTTCCACTAGCCTGATTTCATGGATTCCAAGAATGGTGGACAGTTGTGCAGGGTGGAAATGACCCTGGAGCCCCTCAGTCCCTTTCCCTCCCTGGGCCTCAGCTTCCTCGTCTGTAGGCTGGGAAGATGGACAAAGACAGTGAGTCTCAGCTGAGCTATAATGTGTGAGAAAGGCTTTAGGACACACAGCGGGTGAGGCCTCCCAGGTTGAAGGACAGGAAGGGGGCCTTCGGAGCGGGAGAAGTGAGCTGGCTGTGTCCACAGCCTCGGACCTTGGCCTCCGCCGGCAGCTGGGCCTGGACTCCTGCTCATGGCCGCCCCCTTTCATGGGCCTTTGGCGATTTCCCTGCTCCAGGCTGACCCCTTCTCTGCTGAGGAGCCTTCTGCTGCCCACCCAGGAACTCCATGCCTGGGTGCTTCTGTGTGTGAAAGTGGGCGGGGTTCTTGCAGGTGCTGAGACGGACAGGATCCTGAGCTCACACTGTGGGCCACGCACGGAGCCCCTGCGGAGTCAGCCTGGGCCGTGGGTTCAGCCATCCTTCCCGGAGCCTCTGCAGTTCTTCTGGCTGCTGCCGCAGGCAGATTCCCGGCGAATGGTGCTCCTGAGACTGCCACGGCCCCAGGCTGCGTCATTCCCACCCTCCCTGAGCCCTGGGACCAGCTGGGCAGGGCTCCAGCCCTGGGAACTTCGCCTGCTGCTTCTTTTTTTTCTTCTCCTTCGAAACTTCACCCTCTGATTCAATGAAAATGTCCTCTGCTCTCCATTGCCTGGCTTGGCCAAGCTGACCTTGTAGGGCAGAGAACACTGGACCTGGAGTCCAGGCTCTGCTCTGTGTTCTGCCTTGGATGCCCTCTGTGACCTCAGGAGTGTCCCTTCCCCTCTGTGGGCCACAGTTTCTCCATCTGTAAAATGGAGCTGGAGGATGGTGGTGAGGGTGCATCTAGCAATAGAAGAAGGAAAACTGCCTTCGTACCCTCCCATGCCTGTCTCCTAGCTCCATGGTGGGCACCGTTCTTTCTTTGCAGAGAAGTTTACCCAGAGGTCCAAGCTGGACCGCTCTACTCTGCCCACCCACCAAAGCAGCTTACAGATCACTGGTCCCAGGCCCAGCTGTGGTGGCCTTGGGTTGAGACTCATCCCCAGTCCCAAGGAGGTTCACATCTAAGATTTGGCCCCAACTGTCCTCCCTTCTCTGCCCCCTGCCCCCTGGCTAGAGGCACCCCTCCAAGTGGGGCTCCACCACTAGAGGGCGCCCACCACTCCCCAAACTGTGATTAAAAACCAAACCAAAATGCTTACCCCAACGGAACTTAATGATAACAGCCACTGTTTATTGAGGATTTATACGTGTCAGCTGCCATACCAGTCCCCACAGCACCCCTAGGAGGTGGGTAGTGCCATCATTTCCACTTAACAGATGATAAACTGAGGTGCGGAGAAGTAAAATGACTGACCCAAGATCACCCAGCTGGTGAGTAACAAAGCTGGGACCTGCATCCATGTCCAACCAGGGTCAATCTCAGGCCCAGACCTGAAGGCTCAGTGGCCCTCAGAGTCAGTCGTCAGGGTGGGGGATGATGGCTAGGATGGGAACTAGAGATGGGAGCTAGGAGGAGGTGATCGGAGACCACAAAAGCGAATGGTTGCAAAGTTGAAAAAAACCATTCAGCAGATCTTTTAATAACTACAGTAGCAGGTAACATCCATGAAGCACCCACCATGTGCCAGGCACATGTGCCAAGTGTTCTACGTACATGAGCTCACCCAGTACTTGAAACCACCCTGTGGGCTATGTTCTAGTGTGATTTCCATTTTACAGATGGGGAAACTGAGGCTCGACAAAACCAACTGTCTTGCCCAAGCTTACTCATTTGAAGCCAGGTCTCTTTGTCTCCAGAGTTTGAGATTCTTAACTTCTACACTGTGCTACCTGTCTTGTTTCAGATGAATCTTATCTGGAATCCCAATATTTAAGAGAGATAAGTGGGTAGAAGCAGAAAAGGCAGGGATCCAGAAGCCTGAGGCTCCCCAGGCCACAGCTGGAAGATCCCTGATCGGATGCATCCCTCTCTGGCTCCCACAGAGGAACGGAGACTTGGCCGAGGGCACAGAGCTGGTTAAGGGTAGAGCAGGAGAAGAGCCCAGACCTCCTGGCTCCCAGTCCACTGCTTGCTCACTCTACATGCTGCCCTGACTTTGAGACAAGTACAAGAATCTGTCTAGGTCCAGGCATGGGATAACTGGGGTAGAAGCTTCAGTCCTTGCCTTCAACGACTGGGTAGTGAATGTCTTTCCCCTGGTGAGCAGACCTCAGCCCTGGCTGGAGATCTCCGGGACGCATGGGCTGTCATAGGCAGTGGCAGCCGAGAGGTGGCTTGGGGGGTAGATATTTGGGCCCCCATAATCTCTATCAGTCCTTCCCCTAAGCCATCCCAAACAAGCAGCCCCTCTCCCACCTCTGACCCGAGTGCAGCCCAGAAGTTGTCCTGGGTAAGATCCTGTAGCAACCTGTGGTCATGTGAGTAGACTCAGTGGTCTCATGGCAGTTTGTCCAGCACAGGAGCATGAGAGTGGGATATGGTCCCTGCCATGTGTGAGGCTCTCTTTTGGTGTGATGGGATAACTTCCTGATCCTGGGCTCTGCCTTTGGTCCACCTTATTACTTTCAAGAGTTGAATCTTTGGAATTTTCTGACCTCTGATGCTGGAGTAACCAAGTTCAACTGCAGTATGGACAGCACCTCCCTGCAGCTGGGGAGACTTTTTTGGTGGGTCTGGCTGGGGCTGAGGGCGTCAGAACTAATCATGTGTGCGCTACCGGGGGTCAGACTGGTGCTAAACATGATTGCAGTGAATCCTTACAACAGTGCTGTGAGGTAGGAACACTTGCGCTTTCACCCCCTTTATGCACAGAAGTAAGCAGAGCTCACAGTCTAGTTAGAGAGACAAAGGCAGAGCAGGGACACACAATGCAAACAGCACAGGGCTTATAAGCCCACATAACGCGGGCCAGATGGGCAAGGTAACTAAGTGAGGGGGCCACGTGTGAGGCAATAGGGAATGGCGGAGATTGTGGTGAACTTCAGAGACACACCTGAGGGAGGGGTGGTGGTGGCTGCTATCAGCTCTAGCCACTTGGTGGCATGTGGACCCGATGTGGTCAGAGCCTCTAATTTTTAAAGGCAAAGCCGGCATGTTGACACTTGTGTCAACTCTTCCATTTTCCAAAACTTGGAGAACTAATTTAAAACTAATTTTTACACATCTGGGGGGAAAAAAGCATGAATCAGAAAAATTAAACTTTAAAAAAAAAAATCTGGACAGCCCAAACAAACCTGGAGACCAGATCTAACCTGATAATACGTTGTGGGATCCTTGAGGCAGGACCCCTAACTCAGCCTAGGAAGTTTCCCCCAGAGAAAGAAAACTTGACCTGAGGGTGAGGAGAGATTAGGGAGGGGGAGGAGGAGAAGAGGAAGGGTGAATCGGGCAGTGGGACAGCCCGAGCAAACGACGGAGGAGGGAGCTTCAGGGAGTATGGTTTTGTCAACGTGCGACTGCATCATGGCACCTGTACCACCCTACATTCATTCCAAGGGAAGCTGCCATTTTAGGTGGCCCCAAGGCAGGGGTTTTGGTTCTGGGGGATAAAAGGAAAGGGAAGAAGGGCTCCCCAGAAACATACAAGAGATTCCCTTTGTTGGGGCAAAGGGTCAACAAACTCTAGGGACAGAATATTTTCTGTCCTTAGTTTTAGACCAAGTTTGGTTCTTTGCAGGAACATCCTTCATTCATGGGCCCTGTGTTTGGGGTGCTTTGGGGAATGAAGGAGAGAGGACTGCATCCATGCTTAGGGAAAGTAAGGTGGAGAGGGGCCAGCAGCTGGCAGCCGAGGTGACCAGGGAGACAAAGTGACCATAGGACAGCGGGCAGTGGGCTTTTGGAGGAGGAGACAGAAAACATCAAGGGGCAGGTAAGCATCTACTTTGGATCTCGGCTGAAGCAATCAGGAGGGCACCGTGTTTCCTGCAGCCACGTGTGGGGTGGGGCTGGAGTGACTGCATCTGGAGATGGTGGAGAAGGGTGGCCTCCCTGACCTAGTGTTGCACATGGTGAAATGGTATTTGGTTGAGCTCTTGGAAGGGTTCCAGACAGTGTGGTATACAGAGCCCCATTCTACCCCCGAGTCCAACATCTGCAAGGAAGGTGGTTTGATGCAGATTAAAATGGCAAATATTTTTATCTCATGAGTCAGTCCTCACTGACTGGCTGTGGCTTTGCATTAATAAGAATTTCAGGCTGTGATGGTTCAGCCAGGAAGAGTGTGGAGATAGATTAATGATGCCTGCCCAGGGTGCAGAAAGGGGGACAGTTTCTATTCCTGGCTTGTTACTCATGCACCTCCAAAGAAAAAGAAGTTCTTGTCTTTGCTCTCAAGTTCTCTTGACCCAGGTTCTCCTCCCTGTATGACTTGAGACATTTCCCCTCAGAGGGCCTGAATCTCAAGTGACTTGCCCCCCTCTGGGACCCGGATTCCCCATCTGTAAAAAGGCAATGCAATGCATATAGTGGTAATAATATCCACCCTACCTATCTTGCGAGATGCTGTAGAGGTGAAATGACCTCTTTGTTACATGATTTCATTCTTATAAATGCTTGTCTACAAGATTAGACTCAATTCTCCAGTTTTAAGTATTGTGACTTCATAATGCATTGTAATATCTGGTAGAATAAGATCTCCCCCATCCCAATCATTCTTTTTTCCCAAATATTTCATGGCTGTTTTTTTTTTCTCTCACAATTATCCTTCCAGACGAACTCTAGGATCATTTCATAAAGTTGTGACAAGAAGTAAGATTTTCTTTGGTTACTCTATAACCAAGCATGGAGTCTCATGCTTAAGAGTGTGGGCTGTCGGGCCTCCCTGGTGGCGCAGTCGTTGAGAGTCCGCCTGCCGATGCAGGGGATACGGGTTCGTGCCCCGGTCTGGGAGGATCCCATATGCCGCGGAGCGGCTGGGCCCGTGAGCCATGGCCGCTGGGCCTGCGCATCCGGAGCCTGTGCTCCGCAACGGGAGAGGCCACAACAGTGAGAGGCCCGCATACCGCAAAAAAAGAAAAAAAAAAAAAAAAAAAGAGTGTGGGCTGTGAAATCAAATAGCTGGGGTACAAATCCCAGCGCCCCCCCATTGGTGGTTTTGGGCAAAGACTTAACCTTTCCAGCCTCCATCTCATCATCTGTAAATGGGGCTCATAGTGGTACCAAACTTTCTAAAGTTCTTAACGAAGAGTAAATAATTCATGGGCAGTATTTAGAAACTTGCCACGCATGTGGCAAGCATGCAGTAACTGAGAGCTAGCATTAGGGTCATTTGATGCGTCCTCTCTCCCCTCTGCTGTCTGCTCAAGCCTGTGGTGCGCATGTGGTGATGATTGCAGTGGGTGGGGCTTGCGTGGGGTACGTGGAAGAGCCAGGGGTTGCTGAGTGACTCCAAACCACACGGCCCATGTCTATGGCATGCGCTGCCATCCAGGACATCAGAATAGATGCCGTATGGTCCCCGACTTCTGGGGCCACAGGGTAAGGTGGAGACAAACACAACACCCCAATCATTGTACAGGGTGGTAGAAGGTTCTGTCTGTCCAGAGAGAGGGATGATACCCTGCCGGGTGTCTGGGGTGTCAGAAAGACTTCCAGGCAGAGGGAGGCGATGAGAAAGCTGAGAGCCCTCCAGAAGTTGGATGCGGCCAGAGCAGCTCCATCAGGAGACAAGTTTGGGGAACCCCGGGCCACCCCATGAGCACTTTGAGTGTCAGGCTAGGTGGTTTAGGCTTTATCCCAAGGGCAATGGGAAGTCAGTAAAAGTCTTAAAATGCAGGGAGGGAGGTTGAGACCTGGTGAGAGCCATGTTTGTGGAAGTGAGAACTTTGGGGAGGCACTTGCAGGAAGTCCCTTAGGATGTCCTTTGGCACGCGCTGACCGTGGCCCCGGTGGGTTCCCCAGCACAAGCAGCACCGGGACCCTCTCTTCCGCACCAGCTCTGGGAGCTGTGTTGCAGCCGCCCATCTGCTCCAACTGATGGCGAAGTATCTTCCGACTTCCTTCTCTCCCTCGGCCTCTCCCTCCCTCATCCATGCTTTCTCTTGCTCTCTGCCTCCCATTTACATCACCCAGCCCCCTTCCTTTGGTCCTGTTGCCTGGTCCTGACTAAGCTCCACCAACATTTTCCAGCTTCATTTTCCCTTAGAAACAGCACCTCATGTATCAGGACACAGAGGACAACTTGGATGGAAGCAAAAACAAAAGACGTCTGAGCAGCCAAAATAGAAGTCATCAAGTTCATTGTCCCTGCATGTTGGCGATTCTGACCACCTGGGATTCTCACTTAGAGCTTAACTCTTACTTCACACGTGATTTGAGCATTATTTCTTACCAAGTTTCCTGATATCACATTTTGAAACATTATAAGCACCTCCTAGAATTTTAATATAGCATTATTTATCATTTACTGCATTTTTTTGCTTTTCACTTAGTTTTTTTAGTATTGTTATTTTTCTGATTATAAACACAACAGACAAACTGTAAACATTCTGAGAAAATGCAGACTTGTAAAAGATGGTGTGATGGTTAATTTTATTGTCAACTTGGCTGGGCCACAGTGCCCGGATATGTGGTCAGACATTATTCTGGATGTTTCTGTGAGGGGATTTTGGGGAGAAGTTAACATTTAAATTATATCCAGTTGATCAATGGTGCTATTGAGTTCGACTGTGTCCTGTCTGATTTTCTGCCTGCTGGATCTGTCTAATGCTGATAGAGGGCTGCTAAAGCCTCCAACTACAATAGTGGATTCATCTAGTTCTCCTTGCCATCCTATCAGTTTTTGTCTCACATATTTTGATGCTCTGTTATCAGGCACATACACATGAAGGATTGTTTTGTCTTCTTGGAGCATGGACCCCTTTTTCATTGTATAATGTCCCTCTTTATCCTTTTAAATTGGTGGACTTTGAGTAAAGCAGATTGCCCTCCATAATGTGGGTGGGTCTCACCCAATCAGTTGAAGCCTGAATAGGCCTGAAAAAACTGACCTCCCCAGAGCAAAAGGGAATTCTGTAGCAGACGGCCTTTGGACTTGAATTGCAACATTAGCTCTTATCTGGGTCTCCAGCCTGCTGTCCCATCCTGCAGATTTTGGAGGATACTTAGATGACCTTGGATATGGTGATGGCTTTTTAGGTATAACACCAAAGTTATGACACATGAAAGAAATAATTGATAAGATGGACTTCATTAAAATTAAGAACTTCTGCTCTGGGAAAGACAACGTCAAGAGAATGAGAAGACAAGCCACAGACTGGGAGAAAATCTTTGTAAAAGACACATCTGATAAATGACTGTTATCCAAAATACAAGAAGAATTCAAAAAACTCAACAATAAGGAAATGAACAACCCATTTAAAAAATGAGAAAAAGACCTGCTGAACAGACATCTCACCAAAAAGGATATACAGATGGCAAGTAAACATAAAAAACAGATAAAAAGATGTTCAACATCATATATTGTTAGGGAATTGCAAATCAAGATGACAATGAAATAACACTACACGCCTATGAGAATGGCAAAATCTAAAATACTGACAACACCAAATGCTGGTGAGAATGTAAAGCAACAGGAACCCTAATTCACTGCTGGTAAGAATGCAAAATGGTACAGCCACTGTGGAACACAGTTTGGCAGTTTCTTATAAAACTAAACATATTGTTACCATATGATCCAGCAATCGTGCTCCTTGATATTTACCCAAATGAACTGAAAACACATGCTCACAGGTAAACCTGCATACGGATGTTTATAGAAACTTTATTCACAATTGCCAAAACTTGGAGGTATCCAAGATGTCCTTCAGTAGGTGAATGGATTAATAAACTGTGGTACATCCAGACAATGGAATGTTATTCAGCACTAAAAAGAAATGGGCTATCAAGCCATGAAAAATGTGGAGGAACCTTAAATGTATGTTACTAAGTGAAAGCAATTAATCGGAAAAGGCTACACACTGTATCATCCCAACTATATGGCATACTGGAAAAAGCAAAACTATGAAGACAATAAAGGGCTTCCCTGGTGGCACAGTAGTTGAGAGTTCACCTGCCGATGCAGGCGACACGGGTTCGTGCCCCGGTCCGGGAAGATCCCACATGCTGCGGAGCGGCTAAGCCCGTGAGCCATGGCCGCTGGGCCTGCTCATCCAGAGTCTGTGCTCCGCAATGGGAGAGGCCACAACAGTGAGAGGCCCGTGTACCGCAAAAAAAAAAAAAAAAACTATAAAAAAACACTTAGTGATTTCCAGGGGTTAGGAGATGAGAGGGATGAATAGGTGGAGCACAGAGAACTTTTAGGGCAGTGAAAGTATATTAGTATATTAGTATACTTTATTAGTATATTAGTATATTTATTAGTATATATTTTGTATGATACTACAGTAGTGGATACATGTCATTATACATCTGTCCAAACCCATAGAATGTATAACACCAAAAGTGAACCTAATGTAAATTATGGACTTTGGGTGGTAATGACGTGTCAATGTAGTTCATTATTTTAACAAATGCACCACTCTGGAGCAGGATGTTGAGAGTAGGGAAGCTTGTGCCTGTGTGAGGACAGGGGCATGAGAACTCTGTATTTTCTACTCAGTTTTGCTGTGAAACTAAAATTGCTAAAAATAAAGTTTAAAATAAAATAAAAAATAAAGTTTATTGATTTAAGAAAATCATCCCATGAAAAGAACAACTATCAAGACAGCATATGCTTTTGGGATATTATATAAAATATCTATTTATATTATATATACATTTATTATTTCTACAACTTTTCTTTATACCTTATTTTGTTTTGGATATCTTTCATTGCTATTCACATCCCCCTTTGTCTTATTGTACCATAATTTATTTAGTTAATCCTCTTTGATAGTCATTTGTATTATTTTAAATTTCTTACTATAGATGCCATAACAAAATTTCTCTCTTTAGGTGTTTGCCCAAGTTTTACTTCAAGGTAAATTCTAGATGTGAACTTGCTCAATTGTCTTCCAAAAATGTTGGTTCAATTTACATTCCCACTAACACTATATGACAGGGCCCATTTTTTCATACTCTCAGTACTAATATTAACCTTTTTAATCTTTATCAAAAGAAGAGACAAAGGCTTCCCTGGTGGCGCAGTTGTTGAGAGTCCGCCTGCTGATGTAGGGGACATGGGTTCGTGCCCCGGTCCGGGAGGATCCCACATGCCGCAGAGCGGCTGGGCTCATGAGCCATGGCTGCTGAGCCTGCGTGTCTGGAGCCTGTGCTCCACAACGGGAGAGACCACAACAGTGTGAGGCCCGTGTAGAGCAAAAAAAAAAAAAAAGAAGAGGCAAAAATTTTTCATCTTCTTGTTAAAAGATAGAGTTTTATGATTACTGGTGAGGTGAAGAATTTTTTTCATATATTCAATTTGTAGTTCTCTGTATTGCCTTTAACTGCCGTTTCACATTGTATATTCTCTCAGTATCATTCCTTGATGATGTATCTCTTCTAAATATCTGAGGAGAGCTCAGCACCGCAATTAAGGCATAGTAAGTGAGTGAGTGAATAAATGAATGAATGAATGAATGAAAAAGCAAGACCACTTCAGATCTCAGAAATGGTAAGCGGTATGGAGAAGTTCCCCATTTGGTTTCATGATTCAAAAATGAATCTCTTTCTGCATCTGGACAGAGGAGGGGTTGGCAGAGGGAAGTGCCCTATTGCGAGCAGAGCCGGAGGCTCCTCACGTGAGCGAGGGCCTGGCGTTGGGACCAAGAACACCCTCCCGCCTAATGCGAGAATGTGGAACTCAGCCTCCTCGCGAGCAAGCACAGTCCCACTTCAGTCATCCAAGTGCCCGTTGGGTTAAATAACACAACATTTATGCACTTTGTAAGGGAGATGTGTTTTGGAGGAATTTATCTGCAAAAATTGTAGAGCTGGACAGTGGTGAGATTTACTGAGAAAAGATAAAGAACAATAACCCAGGTATAGTTCCCTGTGCTATACAGTAGGTCCTTGTTGGTTATCTATTTTATATATATTAGTGTGTGTATATATATATATATATATATATATATATATACATATTTTTTTTTTGTGGTACGCGGGCCTCTCACTGTTGTGGCTTCTCCCGTTGCGGAGCACAGGCTCCGGACGCGCAGGCTCAGCGGCCATGGCTCATGGGCCCAGCCGCTCCGCAGCATGTGGGATCTTCCCGGACCGGGGCACAAACCCGTGTCCCCTGCATCGGCAGGCGGACTCTCAACCACTGCACCACCAGGGAAGCCCTAGTGTGTATATTTTAATCCCAAACTCCTAACATAGGGAACTATACTCAATATCTTATAACAACCTATAATGGAAGAGAATGTAAAAAAAGAATATATATATATATATGTATATATATATACACACACATACATACATGTATATGTATATGTAACTGTATCATTTTGCTGTACACCTGAAACTAACATAACATTGTAAATCAACTATATTTCAATAAAAATTGAAAAAGATAACAGAGGTAAACCCACCATTTGACATCTCTCTCCAACAATTACTACTGAGTGTGCTCTGGAGAATGGTCCACACCCACTAGTGTTCTAGCCAATCAGAACGTTCAGAGTCCAGGCTAATTCAGCCAACCAGAGCTCAGCATTCCCTGATGCAGAGTCTGGGGGCCCAGCTAGTAATAGATTTCTGCCAGTGACAGAACTTTAGGGGCTCAACTGGAGAAGTGGTTAATGGGTGGGAGGGGGAAACTTTTCAAGAATTACAAGTCAGTTGAAAAAGTAAAGTCCACACAATTACTAACATAATAATTAACATTTACTGAGCACTTACACCTCAGTCACATTCAAAATGCCCTCAGAGAGGTTCAGTAGCCTGCCTGAGGTCACAAAGTGGTACGGAGTCCATGTCCCTGACTGCTCCACCACTCTGTGAAATAATAATTGTCATCACTAATATTTAATGATTACTTCCGGTGTGCCAGGTACTGTGCTTTTAGACGTGAACTGCACACAAGAACTCTGAGAGGTGGGTGCTCTTGCCACTTCATTTTACGTATGACTGATCAAATAATAATAAAAAATCTGAAACCTATCCTAAATATGTCTCTTATTGGGAGAGACTTTGACAAAGGTGGAAAATGTGAATATTGATTCTTCATGCAAAACCCAAACCAAACCAAAAAACAAAGACTCAAACCCAAAGTCTAGTCCATGTAATTAGTTAACAAAGTTTCATTGACTGAATAAATGAGACCCAGTCACAGGAGACCCAATGGGGAGCCACCAAGAGTGACAGATGACTGTGCACAGTAAGACCCAGAAACGTTGGCTGAGTGCCTGAAGGAAAGGACCAGGAAAGGACTGTGCCTAATTATAATCCAAGGCAGAAGATGTGAGACATGGACTGTGGGACAGTGGGACTTGGGTGCTCCACATCCTTTTCTCTGTCCCAACCTCCCACATGGTCTTCAGAGCATTCAGGGTCAGTTCTGGTACCTTCGGGGTGGCCCCAAAACACAGGAGGGCTCACATTTACATACAAGGGTGCCAGCACTATCAGGCGGACACACAGACCTAGAGTCACAAGCAGGTGGCAGCCCACACAGAGCTGGCTGTGCTTATTATCATGGATACACACATATGTGGACAGCTGCATGTATACACACACACACGTTTCTTTGAGGATCTTGTGGAATTCCTAAACAGGGAATTTGTTCCCTACCTGCCTCTTGTTGTTTTTGATGGTTTGATGGCCCAAACCCACACACATTTATTGGGTACCTACAGTGCGCCCAGCATTGTGCTGAGCCCGGGGACCTATCCTTGGGGGCCAGGAGGGAGAGGCCCCAAGTTAGGAATCAGGAGGGCTCAGGTTAAGGGGGAAAAAGTGTCGAGAAACCCATGGTGGTGCTGGTGGGCCTGCTTGGGAGAGCTTGTCAGAAAAGCTACGGGGAGCTGGCTCCAGTTCAGACATCTTCCAGGAACACAGAAAACAACCACATTTTACTAATTATAGCAAAGGAAAACACGCTGGGATTACAGCTAAATTACATTAAGACATAACTGGCTGGCTCGGCCAGGGCTCTATCTCTCTGGCTCAGGTTTCAGCCAGGCTGGGCGGTGACATGGGTAGGCAGACGGGCAGGCCGGCGAGGCCTTGGCCGGGGAGGGCCCCGCAGCCACGTCCTCTGTGGGGTTGTGACCTTGACATGACTTTTTGGGAGTCCCAGGGGCCAGTCCCTATTTGTATGACCAACATCTTCTCCTCCCCAAAAAGGGCTTCCCTGGGCTGGAACAAAGCGCTTAAAGGGTCGCTGAGTCATCCAGCCCCTGCTCTCCTTCCCTCGCAGAGCGGAGGGTCAGAGAACTTTAGGGCTCCAAGGAAGCTTGGGGCCAAAGCTTTAGTCATTTTGAAGGTAACTCGAGTGAGTTGTTTTTCTAAACCTTCTCTCCTGTTGCAGCCACCGACTCTGTCTTTTCCTTCCAGGCCCCGTGGTCTGCACCTGCCAAGAAGGGCTTGGCACCTGTTTGGGGACTGAGGGTTTGGACCCTCTACCCCTATTCTCCGTGTAATTATTCCTAGAGGGCCAAAGTCTGACTCATGTCTCACTGGTAGCAAGGATGGTAAGAAGGAAGGACAGAGGAAGGAGGGAGGGAGGGAAGGAGGAAGAAAAGGAGGGAAGAGGCAGGCAGTGACCAAGGTAGGACAGACGACTTACCGGTCATTTGCCAAGCACCAGGCGCTGTGCATAAAGTATCTTCCTGCACCTTTACAAGAGCCTCGAGGACAGGAACCCAGTCTGATGCTTCCATGGGTTCTAGAGCTGCACACACTGCAGGTACTCAATAAGCATTTCAATAATTTCTTGAATGACCAAGTGAGGTCAGGCAGCTAGGTCATATCGTTATTTGTAGGTGGGGATACTGGAGCTCAGCTGGGACAGTGACAACTATGATAACACAGGGGTGGGGTTCAAATCCAGCTGTTTGGCTCCAAAGCCCTTTCACTCACTCCCACACCCAGGCTGCTCACCTTTGGGTGCTAAGGAAAGTGGTCACTCCAGTGATCACACGGCCCCCAGTTATGATGGCAACTTGGTCTCCAGCCTCAATCTTGTCGAGCTTAGGGCTGAACCGAGGGTATATGCTTTTATTCTGCCAGACGTTGTGCTTTATTTATTTATTTATTTGGCCGTACCATGCAGCATGTGGGATCTTAGCTCCCCGACAAGGGATCGAACCCACACCCTTGCAGTGGAGCACGGAGTCTTAACCACAGGACTGCCAGGGAAGTCCCCAGACACTGTGCTTTAAAATGCATCGTCTTGTTCAATCCTCACACAACAATTTGAGGATGGAGTGGCTCTTAAAATTCTCATTTTTTAGATGAGGACCTTGGGGCTCAGAGATGTAAAGTGACTTGTCCGAGCTCACACAGCCGCTACCTGGGGGTGAGGGGGTTCCCACCCTGGTCTGTGTGCTGCATCGAGCACCACACTGTCAGGGTAGAGTCCCCATGGGGCCTGCTCCCTAGGTACCTCCTCAGGTCTTGTCTGATGGCCAAGCACAGGGGGTGGAGTGGGAGGCCCTCTCCCCTCTGAGGACAGACCCTGTAGCTGTCCCCCAGGCCTTCTGACTGTGAGGACAGTGTTTGGCCAGGGCCTCTGGGATCAGCTCAGGGAAAACACACCTGCCTGTGCCCGGTGGCTGTGGAGCTGGGCCCATCCCAGATCCTGGGGCAGCAGGAGGTGTGGTCTCGGGCATGGGGAGCAGCTGGGCTGTGGTCTGGTGGCCACTGTGTTCTGGCCAGTTATGCTGGTGTTTACAATCCACATTTTTAATAATCTGATGTTATGCTTGGCCCTAGATTCCTTCTGCAGGGCCTAAGGCTTGCCTCCAAGATGGTCTTCTAGTTCCTTCCAACTCCTGCCCTGAAATGAGCTGGGAAGAGAGAGAGACATAGGGAGAGGGGGACTGAGAGACAGATATAGGAGCAGAGAGAGGGAACTCCACTTGACATTTATGGAGCTCCTACTGTGTGCCAAGTGGATTTATTTCCGTTAGTTTTATTTGATTCCCACAGAAACCCAGTACGGTGTGTTTTCTGTACTCATTCTATGGATAAAACTGAGGCCTAAAGTCTGAAGCTGCTTGCCCAAGGTCACACAGCCAGGGCGGGTAAGCCTGGGTTTGACCTCAGGTGGGTGCTTCTCCAGAGCTTGGGTCTTTTCCATGATGCTTGTTGAGCTAGAGGGGCACTTGGGAATGTTGCTTCTTTAGGGGAACTCATCCACCTGAGCCCTACACCTTATCCAGGGGTCAAGCAAGCTTTCTTTCTAGTTTTGGGGGAGAACAGAGATGAATGGCTATTCTGGGGGCAGGGAAGTCCAGACCTTGGGCTCTCCCTTTCCTCTCTTCTCCCATTCAGTCCTTAGCACGGTCTGCCACCACCCCAGCCTGTGGTGGTGGCCTAACTCAGCCTTGCAGTTCAAGGCAGAACTTTCAGCCTTTCTGCCTGCCAGCCCCTCAGGCTCTACTGAGTTAGGAACGGCAAAGCCAGGCCCTTCTGTTTAGGAAAAGGTCCAGTGTAGAGCCAGGCCTGGCTGAAGCTATGAAAGGACTGTGATCTCCAGGCCCGCATCTTTGCCCCTTTCTTGTCTTGCTTCTCTCTGATGTAGTGGGATGGACAGTGAAATCAGATTTCAACACCACGCTTACCAGCTGCGCAAGTCATAACTCTAATAATTACGTGCTATTGTGTTAGTAACTCATAAAAAGTCATAACTCTAATAATTGCACGGTATTAATTATGTTCCAGAGACTAGGCTGAGTACTTTCTACCATTCTCTGTTTGAGAATCCTCAAAAAGCCCTTTGAAGTCGCTAAGATTATTGTTCCCATCATACAGATTTAGGATTTGCCTGTAGTTACACAGCCAGCAAGTGGCAGAGGCACCATTCTTTCTTTTTTTAAAATATGTTCATTTTCAGTTACTTTTTCCTAACTTTATTTATTTATTTATTAACATCTTTATTGGAGTATAATTGCTTTACAATGTTGTGTTAGTTTCTGCTTTATAACAAGGTGAATCAGCTATACATATACATATATCCCCATATCTCCTCCCCCTTGTATCTCCCTCCCACCCTCCCTATCCCACCCCTCTGCTGTGTGGCATGTAGATCTTAGTTCCCTGACCAGGGACCAAATCCATGCCCCCTACAGTGGAAGCATGGAATCTTAACCACTGGACCACCAGGGAAGTCCTCAGAGGCTCCACTCCTAACTGCCCTGTCATAGTGCTTTCTATGACTATGGCTGTGTACCTCAGTTTCTTCATCTGTAAAATGGTTCTGCTGGTTCCAACCTCAAAGAACTGGTATGATGATGCAATGAGAAAATGAAGGTAAAGTGCTTAGGACATAGGAGGTGCCTGAAAGATAATGGCCTCAGTTTGTCAGTCATTCAACAAGTGTTTAGTGGTTTTCCTGCCTGGGCCAGGCACTAGGCTAGGTGTTGGGGAGAGAGCAGGAACATGCAGGCGAAGTCTTGCCCTCATAGAGCTCACAGGTCAGTGGTGAAGATAAACAGTAAGCAAATCCCGACACCTAATTGATGAGATGATTTCAAGTGTGCCCTGTGCTGCCAGAGAGAAGTACAGGGTCAGGTAACGACTGGAAATGGTAAGGATGGCACCCAGGGGAAAGTAAGGTCAGGAAGTCTCTATGCCCTAGGACACTGTGAGGGGTCCTCAGGGCTGAGGAAAGAGGATATCTGAGGGGCAGAGGGGTTCTCCCCCATCTTCTCTGCAGCAGCAGGGCAAGCGGACTCAGGTAAAAATGTGCTGGTTCTACAGGTAAGTGTCACCTGCTGGGCAGCTGGGGGGACTTGCGTCTGAGGTCTGTGGAGGCCAAAGCACAGCGTGGCCTGCCTCTTATGGCCTGGCTGTGTGGAGCTGGCCTAGCCCTGCCTGTTGTTGAGCTGACTGGAGCTGGGCCGCTAATTCAGATCCATCTCTGCTGCTTATTTCCTCTGAGTGACCTCGCTTCTTGGAGCCTCAGTTTATCTGATCTGTGAAATGGGGATCTTAATGGCCACCTCTCTGTTTTGAGGATTTAATGCAAGAATGAATGAGTTATCATTATGCTTTACTAAAAATCTCTGAGAGCACATCAGTTGCCAGCTTGCACTATGCTAAGCATTTGACAAGCATTTGTTCATTTAATTCATATCACAAACCCCTGAAAGAGGTGCCTTCGTTATCCCTGTGTTACAGATGGAGAAACTAAGGCTCAGGAAAAGTTAAGGAACTTGGTCAGGATCACAGAACTGTGACAGAGTTTACAAAGGGAGAGAAAAACACATCAGGACACGTGCAAATGAATGGAAGCCACAACTACAATTTACGGGGTCCCCGCTAGGTGCCAGGTGACTTGTGCATGGACCTAGATCTGCTTGCTTCAAAGGTGGCTTCTCTAGTTCGACTCCAGGGTCTTTGTGGGGAAGTGGTGGGAATTTGGGGATTCTAGTTCCACTTGGCCCTGGCCTCGCAATCATGCAGGCCTTAGATATAGAAAGAGGTTCAAAGGTCTCTTCAAATATGATTACACATACTGTTAGGATTGCCAGATTTAGGAAATAAAAATGTTTTTAGAAACAACAAATTTTTTTTAGTGTAAATATGTTCCAAATATTCTAGCTCTTTCTAACTCTTAAGCATGATATACCTATATCAAAACATTGTTTGCTCTTTATCTGAAATTCGAATTTTACTGGGCATCCTATGTTCTATCTGGCCACCCTATATACTTCCCCCACATCACCCTAACAGGATTAAGAGAAAACAAGTTTCCCCACACAACTTATTACACTGCCTTGCCTGTAGCGTTATACCGACTGCTATTTTTTAAAGTCCTAAAATTATCTTGGGACTATCTTGCATTTTGTGGGTTTAAAAATCTTTTGTGGGTTTGTTCAATGCTAATATTTAAAACAGGCTACAGATAAACAATAAGGCCCTACTGTATAGCATAAGGAACTATATTAAATATCCTGTGATAAACCATAACAGAAAAGAATATGAAAAAGAATATTAAACATATATATGTATAACTGGATCACTTTGCTGTACTGAAACTAACCCGACATTGTAAATCAACTATACTTCAATAAAATAAATTTTAAAAATAAAATAAAATAAAACAGGCTACAGTGTTTTGTAACCTTAAGTTGATATTTGGGTGGGCAAACTATGGTCCATTGGCCCAATCCAGTCCAAAATAAAATAAATTTTATTTATACAAATAAAGTTTTATTGGCACACAGCCCCACGCATTTGTTTACAGACTGTCTGTTGTCACACCACAATGGCAGAGTGGAATTGTTGGACAAGAGACCATATGGCCCACAAACCCAAGATATTTACTGTCTGCCCTTTACAGAAAGTTTGCTGATCCCTTTGCTGTTATTATTCCTATTGATCAGGGCTTGCATTCTAAGCAGTAGCAACATACAGGTGGGCTTTGCATGTGAGGTGGTGGAAGGGTGACTGGAGTTTGGAGATGTCATTTCTAAGCCTCTCACCATCTTACCTGACCCTCGGTGGGTGTCCAGTGGGGGTGAGCCCTCCCCCACCTTTTTTTCTCAAATTTCCTTCACCTTCGTCTCTTGGAAAGGGAGCTCCCCAGTCACCTCCCCTCCACTCTCATGGAGGTCTGCTTTGTAAATTCAAAGCAGGTTTCTGCTGCATTTTGAGCCCTGTCTGCTTTTCACAAATTTCACCTGGCTAAAAATAGTCATGTGCATAATCTCTTGATTCAAGTCTTCAGCAGAGGCGGGAGGTCTGTGCCCTGATCCTGGGCAGCCCTCCTTCTCTGTGCTTGACAACCCCATCTGCCTGTCAGTCGGGGTGCAGAATTTGTCGAGTTCCCATCTCCGGGGCTCAGTGTTCAGCTGGGTTTAATCGCAGCCCTCTTTGGAGAGGGCCAGTGTGCAGATTAGAAACAGGAGAAGGGCTGGGTCTGGCAGCAGCATGTGAGAATTCACCCATCGTCTGCTGCTTCATACCTGCCTCCCTTCCCCAGACCTGCAGAAACAATGTCACCTCTCCTATTTGAACACCTAAGAGGAGTCCTTCCTTTTTTTCTCTATCTGTCCATCCACATAGCCATCCATCTGTCCATCCATCCATCTAAACCTCCAATCTCAGAGCCAGTTTCCCAGGGAAACTGAACTAAGACAAACTGTCTCTTAATATGCAAATAAACTCTTGCCAAGAACTGTAAAGGGTCTGAGACGTTACCTACTTGTAAGCTGACCTGCATGGCTTCACAGATGCTGGCAGAAGACATAAGACTCCTGGGTCAGAGACAAAAGACATTATTACCCATAGCACAGCAGACAGCATGAATTTCACTGACGTGGGGGGATGTGGAGGGCCAGGGGGATGCTGCACATGCAGTGGGTTTGTGTCACAGCTGAGAGCCCCAAGCTGAGGGAATTGGATCCTTACAATGGGCAGAAACCTTGCCTGACTTTTGCCCTGGAGGAAGACGTTTTCTTTATCATACTGGATAGTAGACAGATTTGCTCACTGCTCTGGAGGGAGACATCATCTATCTTCCAGGGTTGAAAAGGTAATCAGAGAGAGCCTCGGCTCCCAAGATATGAAGAAAAGTGAGAGACCCATAGAGAGTTGTCTTCCATCAGCTGTCAGTTTGTTAACCTTAACTAACTATCTGAGCTTTCTTACTGATTGTTTTTGTACATAAAATGAACAGCATTCACGACTGTCATGAGTTATTGCAGGCTTTTATGCTTGTAATGACACATCACCCTTTAACTGACCGGTAAGACATAAAACCTCCAAGGCAATTTTCACTCGGAGTTACATTTGGAATCATTGCCTATGTTCAGAAACAAATGTTTAGATATTAACATTGGTGTGTCTTCTGTGTATTACTGATGTTGTTACGACGATTGGACATGATGGGAAACCTACACTATTACACGACCATTTAGCACACACAGTTTAGGGATGCCAAAAAACGACAGCAAAGTTGGCATTTGGCTATTGGCTTTCCAAAGCAGAGACCAAGGCTGAAGCCAAATAGCATATTTGGGCTGAATTCTGAGGCCGAAGTTGAATGTTGAGGCATCTCAAATTATAACGCAGAGTGCTATTATAATACCACTCCATTCATTCAGAATAAACTGGCATGGGGAATCAGGGATGGGACCGAGGGCTGTAGCAGTAGATGAGTGGGGGTCACAACACAAAATCTCCAGTGCCCATGGGTATGCTTCCGGGCAGAGATAAAATCTAAGGTTGGGCTCTGCAGGGTGAGAGGGAGCTAGCTAGGTGGGGCTGGGGAAAGAGCATTTCAGCAAAGGACCAGCATGTGCTGAGGCTCAGAGTGAGAGAGAAAGTGAGTGCCTGGAGTGTTCTGGAAACCAAAAGAAGTTCAGAGTGGCTGGAGCATAAAGAGCAAGTGGTGTGCGGGTGCGTGTGTGTATACTGGGGGATAAAAAGGGAGTCAGGGCTCAAGATCAGGGTGAATTGTGCAGACTTGCAAGATCTTAGGCTCCACCCTGAGCAAGGTGCGGGCCTTGGCAGAGCTTCAGGTAGGGCTGGTAGTCAAGGTTGTGCTTAAGAAGTATCCCCCTGGACAGGAAGTGTGGAGAATGGATCAGAGGGGACTGGCTGGAAGCAGGACGACCAGGGAGCGGGTTGATGGCTTCCGGAGGAAGGCAGAGCAAGCCTCCCGCCCCGTGCCCAGGGGGAGCTGAGTGGAGGTAAAGAGAGAGCTCCCCCGAGCCCCCCGAACCCTCTTCTCTCAACTGAGGAATGAGCAGCAAGGTCTTTTCTCACTCTCACCACCTCTGATAGGAGAGGTAATAATTCCAGGTCCCCATTTCCCTGCCTGCCCATCAGCCCTGCCTCAGGTTCTTTCTAGATCTTTCCATCACTGGTATTTCTGGGTTAGGCTACCTGAACTTGTGGGCCAGAGTTGGAATAAGAGTGACGCTAAATGAAAAGATCCCCAGGTGATTCTATGCACAGCTAGGATGAAGATGCATTGAGCTAGTCAATATCCTGGAAGACTTTTACTAATTTCCTGATTGTGAAATCCAACCTAGTGTACTTGTCATACTGTGACTAAGTTAATATCCAAATATGTTTTAACTCAGAAAGACTCAGAAAATAAACTTTGGTTTTTCAGAGAAAAAGAAGAGTGATGCCAAATTATGTGAGTCCTTGCTATGCACCAGGCACTGGCCTCAACATGCATGGTCTCATCTTGATTCCATTGAGACGTACTCACAGCGCCTCGCTAAGCAAGACAAGGTCAAGGTTAAGTCACTTGAGCAAGGTCACCCTGCTTGCAAAGGGCAGAACCTGGGTTCAGCCCAGAGGGTCTAATTCCAATACTCAGATGCTGAACCACTATGGTGAACTGCCACCCCAAATGGGAAGCATTCTAAGCAGGGTGGCGTTCAATACAGTGAAAGACAGGACAGACTCTGGCCCAGCAAAGTAGCTGTTGGCTGCAAACAGCCCTCTCTACTGGGAGTCCCAGCTGAATGTTAGCTCAGCGCGGAGGCAGACGCCAGTGAGGACTTCCGAGCCCTTAGCTGTGCACCAAGCATAGGGGTGGCCCGGAGGAGGTGTCATTCTGGCTTTCCTGCTCAAAGCCTGGGGCAGAGACTGGCTAACTGTGCCCCAAATCTGTTTTCTCTTATTCCCTGGGCTCACAGCTGCATTACATTTCCTCAGTCCCTTGCAGCTAAGTGAGGCCGTGAAGAGATTCAACTCATGGAGTGTGGATGGGAGTGATGGTGCCACTGCCCTAAAGCCCCCTGCAGGATCTTTTGTGTCTCTCTCTTCTTCCATTTCCTGGCCATTTGCAGGTGATTCAGAAGACTCTGAGGCCCTAGGAGATGCTGGAGCCACAAGATGGAAAATCCTGTGTCCCTGAGTGACCCTGTGAAACAGAGCCACTAACCTCTCCCCATCACGGGACTTGATATGAGTGAGAAATAAGTTTGGCTTTGGTTAAACCACAGGGCATGTGGGGCTTTTTAAAAACTTATTATCATTATTTTAAATTTTATTTTATTATTTTTTATTGAAGTACAGTTGCTGTACAATATTATATAAATTACGGTTGTACAATATAGCGATTCACCATTTTTAAAGGTTATATTCCATTTATAGTTATTGTAAAATATTGGCTATATTCCCTGTGTTGTAGCAATACAATATATCCATGTAGCTTATTTTATACCAAATAGTTTGTACCTTTTATCCCCCTACCCCTTTATTGCCCCTCCCCCTACTTCTTCTTCTTCTTCTTACTATTATTACTGTGGTATCTAGTGTCACTTACCTTGACTACTGCAGCCCCCCTGGTCCAGCCTGGGCTTCAGTACTCTAGTCCTCAGCCCACAAGCAATGCTTGCTGAGGCCACGGAAGCTGCCTCCCTCACTCCTCTCTTTCTCCACTCTGAGCTGCGCCGTGATTGCCGAGGCATCCCTGCTGTAGTCCTGGGATGGGTAGCTGTCGTTTTCCTTGGCTTTAATGCCATTTGGTCCCATCTCTTGGGTGGTGCAATGGAAAGAACCTTTGGCTCAAACCTGGGTTTGGATCTCTGCTCTGTCATTTATAGTCAGGCATTTACCATGTGCCAGGTACTGTTCTACGTGCTTTAGATGTACTAAGTCCCTGCAGCCTGGAGGTAGGTACCAATGCCATTCTCACCAAGGTCACAGAGCCATAAATGATGGAACATGGGTACCCTGTCAGCCTGGCTCCTGAGCTCAGCGTGGTAACCACTACTTTCCCTCCTTGCTCACTTCCCGCACACAGCCCAGCTTCCGTGTCACTTGGTAAATGGATCAGAACAGTATTTCCAAGTGTGAAATGTGCTGCCTCTGGAACCCAGAGTCTTACCAGGCACTGTGCTCCCTTCTTCATGGTGGGAGCTGTGAGATACAATAAGTTGCTCTTTAGTTTTGAGGGAGTTGACTCAGCATGCCCCAGAATACTGGATCTCTAAAAAGGTCACTCATGTGGTGGGTCCCTGAATCTTCATACAGTTTCTCTCTTGCTCTCTGTAAAGCAGGTTTGTTTGTTTGTTTGTTTGTTTGTTTTTTTGCCGTGCCACACCGCTTGTGGGATCTTAATTCCCCGACCAGGGATTGAACCTGTGCCCTCAGCAGTGAAAGCACGGCATCCTGACCACTGGACCACTAGGGAATTTCCCTTTAAAGCATGTTTCTTACCAAGGTCTCCAATATACCCGCCACTTCTTGTTTGCCTGATCTGATTAACACGCCAATAGCTTTCCAATATCATGGTCTGACACTTGGCAACAGCCATCTGCTTTCAGGGTTGTTGTAATGACCGCTTTCCCCAACTTCTTAAAAAAAGAGTGAAAGTTTCTAGAGTTGCACCCCTGCCGCATCGTCAGGGGGTCCTCTGAGAGGGTGAGGAGAGCAGGTCTGGGCAGAGGGAGAAATGGAGCCAAAACCAAGGCCTTCCCAAACCCATTGCGATCTCTGGGGCTGGGATGGCACTTCCATGTGGTTGGAATGGAGGAGAGAGGACCAGTCTTTGGATGGGGGCTGCCCGTTGGGAAGGGTGTAGCCTTGGGTGAAGCAGCTCACTTTGGCTGAGGGCAGTTCCTAGAGAGGGATTCAGCTTTGTGCCATCATCAGATGGGACTGCGGGCAGCTGGGGAATGAGTGCCTTGGGCCTGAAAGGGCAATCTCCACGGTGCATCACAGATTCCTCTACACCTCAACGTTCCATGTTTCTCAGGGTCCCTGCTGTCCACATCAGTGACTTCAATGTCTTAGTGTATTGGCTTCCTCCCTCACATTTCTACATATATATGTACGTATATATATGAAGTTTTCTAGAAGAATACACAAAAAACTGTTAACACTGGTTGGAAATTAGGTCACTGGGAAATTTGGGGGTGAAGGTAGCTGACTTCTCTTGTATACATTCTTAGTTTTGTACCACATGCATTCATTTTTCTGTAGTACACACATTTGTGAAATAAATTCATAAAAATCCTGGGAAGATGAAGTGCAACAAAACATATCATATCATTTCCCAGGCAGTTCACAAAATCATCATGAATCACATTTTCCCTAGTCATCAAAGTGTTAAATGACCATTTTAGTATCCTTTCAACATTTTACAAAGGGAATCGCATATGCTTTTCTTTCAAAAGTCTTTGCTCTAAAGCACTGGATTCTGTACTTTGCCGGCAGTACCTCGCTTAGTATCTCACTTTGTCCACACAGCCCCTTGAGGTAGGTTTTATCATTACCCCAATCTTATAGGTGGAGAAACTGAGGTGAGAAACTGATGGTGGAGCTTGCTAACGAAATGCCCCTTTCTTTGACACCCACAGTCCCCTCCAAAGGAAAGACAGGGATTCTCAAAGAAAATTTGCTAATAGGAAACTGAGGTATGGACGGGGAGAATGACCTAAGGGGAAATCAGGGCACTGCTGGGTCTTGAACCAGAGCTTCTGACTCCCAGACCGGGCCAGTGTGTCCCTCAGTGTTGGGGGCTCTGAGCAGGCTCAGGAGGCCTTGAAAGGAGAGACATGGTGGGCTGGGAGGCCAGTGGCCCCGGAGTCAGGAGGTCATCACCCTGCCCTGCCCTGCCCTCAGTTGCTCACCCCAACCCAGGGGTCAGGGGGGAAGGGACTTTATGGCCGAGGGGATTTATGGCAGAGACAACAGTTTGTTCTCTGAGCTGCACCAGCCTGAGCCACCCAGGGAGCAGTTTTACACACATCCCTGCAGCCCCCAAATGGGGTTTCCAGCTGGAGCTCTGGGGCCCACCCCTTGGCCGCAGCCTGAGATGGCCCCATTTCCCATCTGTGCAGGAGCCCTATGGGGTCTGTCTGCTCCTGTGAACCCTCCATGAACCCCAGAGAAAGAGGGAAAGGCTTGGAGGCCCCCCTGGTAGGGGCCAAACTCCTCCCAGGAGCTCAGAGCAGGGGGAGGTCAGGACCCCAGCCAGGGCAGAAACAAGTCTTCTGGGATCCCCTTGCTGTTCCCCTATAGAAGTCTGTTTATGGCCCTGAGGCCCCTCAGTTTAAATAGGATTGTTACCTACTCATTCCTTCCAACTCAAGCCTCTACCCTCAGTTCTCTGTTGCTTAATCTCCAGCTGATCACATCTCCCCGTCTGCTCAGTGTCCCCCCTCAGACATTCCCCAGGAACTGCCAACCCATTGTGGCCAAACTTGAACTGTCCACTGTCTTCCCTTCCTCTCCCATCTCCTTGTTCTCACCTGTGGTACTCCACTTATCTCAGCTCTAAGCCAGAAACATAGGGTTCTCCTTGATGCGACCATCTTTCCGTCGCCAAGTCTTGCCAATACTGCTTTAAATATCTCCCAAATCTACAAACCTCAGAATTCCATCTTCCTCCGGGGACCTCAATGTTTTTTCCTCTTAAGGCCTTCAACTGATTGGATGTGACCCACCCACATTATGGAAGGTAATCTGCTTTACTCAAAGTCTACCGATTTAAATGTTAATCTCATTAAAAAATATCTTCACAGCAACATCTTGACTACAGTTTGAACAAATATCTGGGTACCATGGCCTAGCTAACCTGGCACATGAAATTAACCATCACAGCATGTATGTATTTTTGTATATGTGGAAAGTGGGTGGCTGGATGGTTGAGTTAATCAAGGAATGAAGAGTGGATGATCGGACATGTGGGTGGATAGTATGTGGTTGGTTATCTGTTTGGATGGGAGGATGAATGAATGAATGGATGGATGGGTGGATGAATCATGGAATGATTGGGGGAACAAATAGGTACAGGGACAGATAGATAGGTGGATGTGTGTATGAATGGGTAATTAATTGATGTGTGGGTGGGTCAATAAGTTGTTGAATGGTTGGTTGGGTAGTTGGACATTGTCTAGTGAATCTGTGGTTGGATGCATATATACATGCACTGATGGATGGCTGTGTGAATGCACGTATGCGTGGATGCTTGAATTACCGGATAATCGAATGGTTAAGTGTATAGATTAGATACAAGTATAGATGGATGGAAGGGTGGATAAGTGAGTGGATGGTATGGGAAAAGATATATTGGGTAGTGGATTTCTTTGGGAAAATGCTAAATTGGGAAAATCGAAAGATAACAGGACCTTTATTATGGAAGAAAGAGTTGGTAGAAGGAAAGCAACGTATCACGTACCACTTGTGTGATTTATACAAGTTCCTTCATTTCTCCGAGACTCTGTTTCTTTATCTAAAAAAGAGGGAAATAAAATTCTATCTACCTGGCAGGGTGCTGTGAAGCTCAAGTGAGATATGTATGCAAGTGTCTGGCACAGTGCCCTGAATATTGTTAAGCTTTCAAAGATGTCAGTTTAATGCATTCCTCTGCCTCTCCCCCTTTTTCTCTCTTACTCTTGGGTGGTAGGTTATGATTTATAGGGTTGAGTCATACTGAGGTCTCTTCTGGACCCTTCTACCCCAGCTTCAATATACACACATCACTGACATTGCTGATACGACCCCCTGAGCCCCACACTGAGGCATAGAATAACCCTCAACCTCTCGTCCCAAAAGAGACACCACTGGCTGAGCTTCTTGCTCCAGCTGGAATGATTTTTTTTGTCCTCCATGGCCCAAAGACAACATCTGGGCCTAGCTACTGCTTCTCCTTGAATCTTCTCATGATACTTCAAAATGATGAGAAACACATTTCATCCCCTTGCAGAGGCAATGCTTTCTTCAAGAGAGATGAGAGACATGTACAAGGGCACACACACACCCACACACCGCCCCCCACACCCCCCCACACCAAGTTTCTATCAGGGGCCTCGGTGGGAAGAAGTTTATGATATAGCTTAGGAGTCTGAGAAACCTGGGTTTGAATCCTGGCTCTGCCGTTTTTGGGGCTGTATGATTTTGGATATGTCACTTTCCTTTACTGAGACTCAGTACCATTATCTGTAAAATGGGAATAATATTGCCCAAGGCCTTTGTGGGAAAGCAGTGAAATAATTATGGCCAAATTGTCTGGTGCATAGTAGGCACTAAATAAATACCATTCTCATCCTCATTGGGAAAAGTCTGGCTGGGAAAGAAAGACCTAAGGTATGACAATTTGGGTTACATCTATGTGTTTGGAGCCCAGTGGAGTCATTGGTAGGGGAAGGATGATGAATGTATGGATTGATTCATTCATTCACTAACATTTCTTATATTTAAAATCAAGTTAACTGAGGAATAATTTATGTACCGTAAACTGCATCTATTTAAGGTGAACAATTTGATGAGTTTCGACAGGTATATGCACCAGTGAAACCACCACCACAATCAAGATACAGAACACTTTCATTACTCCTTTTGCAGTCCATCCCTCCTTCCAACCTCATTGCCAGGCAGCCACTGATCTGCTTTCTGCCTTTATGGATTAATTTGCATTTTCTAGAATTTTATGTAAATGGAATCACACAGTGTGTCCTCTTTTGCATCTGACTCCTTTCACTCTGATGAATAATTTGGGGATTCATCCATGTTGTTGCATGTATCAGTAATCAATTCTTTTAAATTGCTGACTTGTATTCCATAATATACCACCTTTTATTTATCATTAACATAATTCTTTAGTAATTTATTCACTCATTATTCAAATGCTTCTTTATTTGTTTATTATTTACTACTTTGTCCATTCATTCATTCATCCATTCCGCAAATATGTACCGTGTGCCTGCTCCATGCCAGGTACTGCTCTGGCATAGCACCAGAGCATAAAGCATATGTATATGTTAAAGGTATATATTATATATATTTATAATTATATTAAATATAATACATATTTATTAGAGGACCTGGAGCTAAAGCAGTAGATAAAGTAGAGAGGGCCTGCCCTGAAGGAAGGATATTCTATGATATAAGCAAATAAATATATAAAATAATAGGCTGTGATAAATAATATGAAGAGAAATATAGCAAGTTTTGTGGGTAGGTGTTTATGGAGGTGTATGCTACTTTATGTGAAGTGGTTGGAGAAGGTGCTTCGGACTCAGCTCTGTAGATATTTGGGGGCTAAGTAGACAGAGTTAGAAGTGCAGAGATCTTGATGTAGGTGTATATCTGGGATATTAAAGAGAAGCAAGTCTGAAGGAGGTCTGGACTGAAGACAGGTGTGGCCTGAAGGCAGGAGGGGAACCAGGGAGAGTGGGTCCAGAAGCTAAGTGTAAAGCAGGTGTCAGGAAGGAGGGAGGGGGGCTTCCCTGGTGGCGCAGTGGTTAGGAATCCTCCTGCCAATGCAGGGGACACAGGTTTGAGCCCTGGTCCGGGAAGATCCCACATACCATGGAGCAACTAAGCCCATGCGCCACAACTACTGAGCCTGCGCTCTAGAGCCCGTGAGCCACAACAAGAGAAGCCACCGCAGTGAGAAGCCCGCGTACTGCAACGAAGGGTGGCTCCTGCTCACCGCAACTAGAGAAAGCCTGCGTGCAGCGACAAAGACCCAGCGCAGCCAAAATAAATAACTAAATAAATAAATATTTTTTTTAAAAAAAGGAGGGAGAGGAGAGCCTAACGTTGTTGGGGTATTGCAATGGAGGGGCAAGGGGAGGGGAGGGGAGGGGGAGGGGGAGGGGTTGGGGAGGGGAGGGGAGGGGCAAGGGAAGGGGAGGGCTTCACATTGCCTACTGGAGAACTTTGGTGTTATAGAAATGCAGTAGTCATGGAAGGTGGGGATGATGGAAGTAGGGTCAGGAGAAAGGGAGGCAAAGAGGTGCAGAGTGAACACAGACTCTTTTGAGGCATTCTACTGTAAGGGGAGAAGAGAAGTAGGGTGATCACTGATGAGGGGTGTGGGAGCCAAGGAGTTTATTTTATTTTATTTTTTTTGGCTGCATTGGGTCTTTGCTGATGTGAGCAGGCTTTCTCTAGTTATGGCAAGTGGGGGCTACTCATCGTTGCGGAGCACAGGCTCTAGGCGCGCGGGCTTCAGCAGTTGTGGCTTGCAGGCTCTAGAGTGCAGGCTCAGTAGCTGTGGCACTCGGGCTTAGTTGCTTCGTGGCATGTGGGATCTTCCCGGACCAGGGATCGAACCTGTGTCCCCTGCATTGGCAGGCAGATTCTTAACCACTGAACCACCTGGGAAGCCCAGAGTTTATTATTTTTAAGCTAGGAACCATTTGACATATTTTTATGCTAATGGATGGAGTCAGCATTTGCTGAAGGCTCTTTCTTTCCAGGCCTGGTGCTATTTACTCCGTTCTTTTTTCTCATTTTTTTTCTAGAATTTTGTCCCTCCCTTCAGCTTTAAGTAACGACTTTCTGCAGAGGAGGAGGGTGTTTGAGTGGATCCCTAGGGCCAGAGAGTGGGCCAAGGAGGAGGAGGAGATGGGCAGAGGGGAGAAATCCTAGCCTGACCGGATGGCGTTCCTCTCCTTCACCTCAGAAGGGCCAGCTGGCACCGGGGAGAAGGCAGGCCCGAGGTTCCCCAGTTCCTGCCTGAACTGGGAAAAGCATCACCTCGGCCCTGCTGAGGGAGGCCTGGGGACAGGGAGTAGTCTGAGGTAGGAAGTGTGCCCCTCGGCAGTGACTCAGCCTGGCTCTGGGGATGAGGTGAGCCCAGCACCTGCTCTGAAGTCACCTCCCTGGCCTGCAGGCCCCAGGCCAGACCCTCCTCATGTCCGTTTCCGACAGCCTGCAGGCCTTGGGGACTGGGAGGGTCCAGACAAGCAGCCAGGAGGGGCTTCCCTGCCTTTGGACAAGATCCCACTTGGACACAGTTTCTTTCTTTCCTTTGGAAGCTGCTTGGGAGGGTGGGTGTGGAGTCTACAGACATGGGTGTGAATCTGGTTCCAGGATATTCCGAGGGAAGACCAAGGTGACCAACCTGTCCCGGTTTAGCCAGGTCTTTCTCACATTTAGCATTGAGAGTGTCGCTCATTGTGAAACCCTTCAGTCCCAGGCAAACCACCCTAGAAATAAGCAGTGGATGTGGCTGAAACTCAAGGGCAAGAACTGACTCATCCAGCCCACGAGAGCCAGCATGATACAGTGGGTAAGAGCCCAGGCAGCAATCCTGGCTTCGCCACTTAGTAGCTGTGAGACCTGGGTAAGTAGCTTAACTTCTCTGTACCTCAGTGTATCCATCTGTAGAATGGGGATAATCATAGCTCCTATCTCTTAGTGTTGTTGTGAAAATTATACATAAAACATTTAAAACTGCCTGGCTAATAATAAATACTCAATAGATGTTAGTGTTTAGGTATTATTTGTAACCTTAGTGTCCAAAGTAGGTACTCAGCAAGTGTTTGTTTGTTGATTGGTCTATCTAGTGATCAACTGATCTACCTTCTATCTATTTACTGAATTTGTGAACGAATGGGGTTACTTTGGTAAGAGCGTATACAAGGCGCTCGGGGTAGCCAGAGGAAAGGGAGACTGATTCTATTTAGCAGCAGATTCGCAGAAGGGTAGTACTCAGGCTGGGTGTTACAGGTTTGGTAGGAGTTTTCTAGTTAGACAAGGGTGGGGGAAAGGTACCTCAGCAGAGAAGCCTGTGCAAAGGCATAGAGGTGTAAGAGCAAAGGAGCAAGTTTCTTCACCCCAGGCACTAGCTGGTTTTAGACACAGCTCAGCAACTCTGTTGTCAAAGCAACCAAATCTTGCAGGGGTTGGTTTTCCTCAGAGATTTTCCTACACCCATGATCACAAATGCTCCTACCCCTGCCCAGTCTATGTTCATCAATCTGTACCCCATCATTCAGCTCAGCGCCTAATACATAGTACGTGCTCAGTAAATATTTGTTGCTCATCGGCTGTGTACCTGCTGCTGTGTTAAGGGCCTTACGTGTATTCTTTTCATTTCATCTTTACTTTGCCTATCTCCCATTTTAAAGATGAGAAAATTGAGGTATAAAATAAACGCCTTACTTGAGCAAGGTCCAAGAGCTGGTAAGTGAAATGCTGGCATTCAAAACCGAGGAGTGTCTGCCTCTAGATTAAACTTTAACCACTCACTTACATGTTTCTTCAGAAATGGCAAATGGTATCTCTGGCTACAGTTCTAAGAACAGGAGGAGGTTGGTTGAACTCTAGGATCTCTGCATTTACTCTGGTGGGGAGGTACCTCTATTTAACTCAACTCAATAAACAAGGGTAGCTCCCTGCTATACAAGAGAAGGGCTTCAGACTGAGGAGATCAGGCATGTGAACTGTATAGCGGGGTTGCTTGGGTTCCCATCCTGGCTCCATGCTTCATGGCGGTGTGATCCTGGGCACGTCACTGCTCCTCTGTGGCCTTAGTTTCTGTTCCTCTAAAATGGGGAATTGAATGAGTTAGCTCACATAAGGCACTTGGAACAGCACCGGGCACATGGCAAAAGCTGAATGTGTGCTAGCAATCTTTATCACTACAGAGTCCCAGATCCTGTGCGGCCATCAGACAGTGGGGACACAGAATGGAGTAATGTGTGACCCTGCCCTGGAGGAGCTCAGGGGGCAGTGGGAGAGGACAGCAGCAATAGCTCAGAGGAGTGGGCTGGGCGGCAGGCCCACCTTTAGGAGTCACTGGCAGGTGGATTTTATTTAATTTACAGGAGTGGGAGGCAATGCTCGGAGCAGGAGGGCAGTGTGGGGCAAAAAGTTGTGAAGGCTAAGTTTGGGGTGCTCGATACAGGCAGAGAAGTCAGCACCCCAAATAGGATGACCAACCACCCCTTGGTCCCGGGCAAACTGAGACATCTGGTCACCCTAGCCTCAAGGGAGACCTAAGGAGCAGCCAGAGGTAGGAGAAGACCAAGACAGCAAGGAAGAGATGGGTAACCACCATTGCTGCCAGGAGGCCAAGACATGAAGCCCCTGGATTTGGTGACGCAGCCATCACAGGGGGACTGGACGAGAGCAGCCTCTGGGAATGTGGGGTTGAAGGTTTGATTGAAGTGGGTTGAGAGTGAAAGCGTGGTGGGGAGGTGAGAGTGTAGACAACTCTTCTGAAAAATTTGGTTGAGAAAGGAAATGAAGTTCAGGGCATTTTCCTCCTTTTTTTCTTAAGATGGACGAGATAGGAACATTTAAAAATGATGACAAAGGCGACCCAGCAGAGAAGGAGAAAATGGAGATTCAGGGCGGAGTACATTAATGGGAGTCAGACCGACAGGGGAGATGGGATGGGGCAGCCCAGCTGGGGGAATGGCCTTGGGTGGCCATTTGGCCACCATCTCCATGCTGAGAGGAGAGAAGGAGTGCAGGGGACAGCAGGGATTTGGCTGGGGGAGACACAGGGACTCACATCTGAAGGCCTCCATCTTCCTTATGAAGATCAAGACACGCTCATCTCTTGAGGGAAGAGGGACGGAGCTTGGGCAGGGGTGAGGGTGAAGGAGGAACGGCAATCAGAGGGCTGAGGAGTGGGAAGGAGCAATGAAATAGCCATCGTGGAGGGAGGGAAGGCAAGCTGGCTGGAGTGGAGGGGTGAGCCTGCCGGCAGAGGGGTCACCCATTGCAGAGGAGGGACGGTGACTCCAGAGACCATCTGCCTGGCTGGGTGAGTTTCTTCAGCTGAGCTCAAGGCAGGAGCAGGGGAAGTGGGATGGGGTGTGGCATCCCGGCTCACGCTTCAGCCAGGTCATGGTGACAGAGGCAGAGAGGGCTGGAAGGGGAGAGAATGTAGTGATGGCACTGACAGGCCATGGGATCTGGCTGGAGGAGAGGTACAGGAACTCAGGTAGGTGGGGAGTAGAGAGATGCTAGAATCAGTGGGTGTGTGTGAGGACTGCTCCAGGTGGTGGAGGCGGAGTGGGCTCTGGGGCAAGTGAACCACAAAGACAGAGGGTTGCAGTTGGAGAACGCCATGTTTGAATGCTTGCATTTCTGGTGATGACAATTTATGACAACTGATTTGGAGTGGAGGGGCATTGGTGATGAGGAAATCCAAGGTCGAGGAGGCCAAGGAGTTGGCTGGGACGTCCAAGTGACCCAGGGCAGTGGCCAGAGGCAGGTTGAGAAGGGAGCCCTCAGTGAGGCTGGTGGGAGATAGTCATGGGGGTGAGATGCAGCCCATCAGCCTGAACCCCAAAGAAGCAGCATACTTTGAGAAGAGGGTGGAGAAGCCAAGGTCAGGAACTAGCCATGGGAAGCAAGGTGGTGCCACCTCTACCTTCTTCATCTGAGGTGTGACAGGAAACTCAACCTCCCCTCGGGAGGGCGGGGTGGGGGGCACGTCCTCAAGGAAGGGACAGCTCTGCTGGAGCGAGGGAACGGAGGATCTGAGAAGAGGAGCAGGCTGTGAGAGTGCTGTTTATGGAGCTGGAGCTCTGGAGTGCACCCTGAGAAAGTTCTGGAAGGAGGAGAGGTGGGCGTCTGGGCCGGGGGAGAGCCTGCGCAGGGTGTATGGGCATGAGGATTTGAGGGGATGGGCCATCCTCCAGGCATGTGAGGCTTTGCCCTCAGTCCCTCAGGTGCCTTGAAGGGTGGACACCTGGGCCCAGTGGGATTCAGCTGAGGCCAGGAGGTGTGACCAGAAGCTTCAAGATGGTGGTGGTGCATGGTTAAGTGGTGCTCCAGGGGGTGTTGGATGGGCTGTTATGCCTCGTCCTGGAGAGCAGGCCTGAGTCCCAGGGCTGGTCCCAGCTGGCTCTGGGAGGGTGTCCCCCACCCCCATCATATAACCCCTGGGTCAGGGGCCTGTCTCCTCGGGAGCTGGGAGTTTGTGGCTGGCCTGAGCCAGCTGCCTGGAGGGGAGGAGGCCCCTGCAGTGACCGGCTCTTTTACACCCCAAGGAAAAACAAGGCCCATCTGCAAAAACCCGGAGGTGTGAGGTGAGGGCTTGGCAAACGGAGGCTGTGAGGGAGGAGCCTCCCGGTCAGTCTTTCCGCTGAGACGGTGTGGGAAGGCCAGCCAGCCTCCAGCCTGCGATCTGGCCCCCCTCCCTCCGTGGGGCCTCCCAGGGCCTCCGGAGAGCAGCGTGGAGCCGGGAAAGCCTCGGAAGCACCTGGAGGAATGGGAAGCTCAGGGACGCGGTGTAGCTCTGAGGGCTGCCTGAGAATGAGCACCATACGGGGAGTCAGGAGACCCCGGCCACGCACGCCCCCGGACTCCTGAGTGCCCTGGGGCAAGCAGTACCCGCTTGAGGCCTCAGTTTCCCCCTGCCATCCAGCTTCGGGTGTCCATGGCCTGGGGCGCTCCCTCTGGCTGGTGAGGGTGTTTAGACCCTCCCAATACAGGGCGGAAGGGCCCAAGCAGAGGGCCCGAGTGCCTGCCCGCTCTGGGCACCAGGAGCGGCTCGAGTTCCATTCCTGAATATCAATGAGCAGGCCCAGGAATGTCTGCCACACAGCTGGCTGCTGAGGGCGGGCCGGGTGGGAAGGGAGGAAATGGCTCGCCCGGCCCTCCCAGACCCACCTGCCCAGGCAACTGCAGGCAGGGCAACCTGGGGCGGGGACGGAGCCTTTCGAGGCCCCAGTCACACCTTTAAGTCTCAAACAAATTCCAGAATTATGCTTTCCCAGTCTGGGAAGAGGCCGAACTAGGATTGCACCCCGGGCCTCTTCAGCTTCAAACCCGTGATATTTGCACTCTGTTGCCGTAGCGCATGGGGAGCTGCAAATGTGGACAGCTCAGAGGCTGCTGAGCTGAGAGCTGCATTTGTTCATTTCTTCATTCTGCAAGGATGTATGTGCCAGGCTGGTGTTGAGTGCCGAGGAGACAGCTGTGAGCAGGTCTGGGAGGTTTTAGGGACCAGAGAGAAAAGAATAATCTGATGTGAAACAATGACGCTTAATCATCCCCGGCCCCTAGTGGACCATCTGAAAAAATCTGGTTAAGGCTGCATTTCTCTGCAGTTCAGAGGACTCCTCCAAATTAGCAAGAGCATTTGTAAATGAATCACATCTCAAGACTCACCCCCTGCAACTTCAGGAGAAATAAAGCCTTCGGAGAATCAGGACATCAGGGACCGGGCTCCCAAAGGTGCCAGGTCCTGGGACTGGTGCAGGGAGGAGGGGTAGCAAGACTGTTGCACAAGGTTTCTGCAGCAGCGAGCTCACAGCCGCGGAAGTAACCCCACAGCCAGGCTGTCGTGGAACAGAGAGCTGGGATAGAGAGATGGGAGGGGCCAGGTAGGAGAAAAGGCTCAGAGGTAGGGACATGAGCTCGGCATTGTAGGAGGAGCAAGAATTCCTCAAGGAATGAAAGGGAAGGGCATTTTGGGTGGAAGGGATGGCATTTCTGAAGGCCTTGCAGGGTGCTAGAGCATTGCTGGAATGCCGGCAGGGTACCTGAGGCCGGAACATGGGCTTAAACTCAAAGACGAGGTGAGGGTGGGCAAACAAGGTGACACTCTGCTTGACTTGAGGAATAGTCCAGCCTTGTCGCCTGCCTCGAAAACCATTCTAGATGTGTCTCCTCAAGTTTGGTGAGCTGACTGGGGCTGCCCGTGGAAAAAGACGACGTCTTGAGGCTGAACGGCCTCCCCGCTCCATAGACACTAGGGCTGCGTCTAGGTCCCAAACACTGCCGTTTGCAAAGAGGGAGCTGTAACAACCTACCCCTGGCAGGGGATCCGGGTAGCGGCTGGGCCTCACCAGCTTGGGCACAAAACAGCGTTTGAAGTCCTTCCTATCCAGACAAGCTTAGCCTTAGGACCCAAGACTGAGTGACCTTGACACGTGCCTTCCCTCTCTCTGTGCCTCAGGCTCTCTGCAGACTCAGGGGTGCTCTTCAACATCGTCATTCCGATGTCTCAAGGACAGATGGATTTGGGTGGCCACACAGAAGGTGGCTGGAGAACTAGATTTACTTAGTCGTGGGTGTCATTTCTGATCTCTGGCCCCTCTGGGGGCGGGGGAGACTGAGAGCCTCTTGGGCTGGCTGCAATATGGTTTCACTGTGGGGTGAGCCCCCAGGGGAGGCCACACAGCTTGAAGCGGGCATCTGGACATCCATGGGGTTTAGACCCTCTCTAGGCCTGGAGTGGAGAGTAGAGGCAGGATGGGGACCTTGGCTCCTGTTAGCCAGGGAGACCAAGATGCATATCTTGCTCTGGGACCCATCCATCCATCCATCCATCCATCTGATGACTGAGCACAGACCCATTCTAGCTGTGTGATCAACCATGGACATTGAAGGTGCTTAGAAGGATCTCACTCTGGGAGTGGGGCCATTGCATTGAGGACCTGGGGAACTCCCTGCTTCCCCTGCGCACCCAGGGAAGCCACTTCATCCCCAGGAGCCTGTTTCCTCCTCTACATGATGGGGTCTCGTGATCACCACCTGCAGTGCTGTCGTGAGTTTCACAAGATTATGGACGGAGAACACCTGGCGTGGCACATGGGACTCCGCGTGGAGGCCGTCCTCGATCTTTATCGTGGCGTCATGTCTGAGCCTCCAGCTAACATGGTGGCAGGACCGGCCATGGGGGATAGAAGAAAGGGGGCCATGGGGTTAGGCTGAGCTGACCACGTCCTAGCTGTGTGAGAGCAGGTCAGCGCCTCCGCTTCTCAGAAGCCTCATTTGTAAGTCAGTGAGTATCAATCCTACCTTGCAGGGTTGGGAGGAAGAGGAAAGTGACATCAGGGGCAGTCTTGATGTGTTAGATCAGGGGCACGTAATGAATGTTAGCCTCCTTCTAATTGCCCCTCTCTGAGGGGCTGGGCTGGGGCCATTATGACTCCTGACGGCTGTTGAAGAGAGAATCAGGAGGCATCTCCAGTGGGCCTGGGAGTCCCTGAATTCATCCACATGCCCCTGGGAAATCTCTGTGTGACGTTCTCTGGACACAGTGATGGATGAAACAGACCAATTTCCTGCTCTCATGGAGCTCCTAAGCAGGGGGCGGGAGAGGGGCGAAGAATACCAAATACCGAATACTAACTACACAGAGCGGCTTGTGATAAGTGCTCTGAAGGAAAGCTCCAGGGAGATGTGATAGCAGCTCAAGCGGCTGCTTGAGGTGGAGAAGTCAGGGAAAGCCTCTCGGAGGAGGTGGCCTTTGAGTGGCAACTAGAAGGGCAAGAAGGAGCCAGCTGTTTGAAAGATGGGTGAAGAGGGTTCAGCAAGTGCAAAAGCTCTAGGGTTGCAAAGATTCTGGAGGCCTGAGAAAGCAAAGGAGTTCACGCTTGCGGGGAAGGGTGGAGGGTTCATATATGATGGGAAGAGTGTAAGATACTCAGTTGAAACGTCCGGTCCTGGCCAGATCAGACAGGCAGAATAATTTGTGGAGATGGTGATGACTTATATTTCCCAACTGAGGACTCAGAAAGGTTAACCCACCTGTCCAAAGTCAAGTTGGCAAGAGACGGAGCCCAGGTGGCTCTCCAGAGTCAAACTCTGTTGAGAGGCAAGGGGCAAAGCTCTCGCCCGCTCTGAGGTCCCCCCGCCCTCTCGAGGGGTGAGGGCAGGAGGGGCCCAGCCTAGGAGAGAGAACATCGTGTCTGTGGGAGAGAGTCAGCAGCCTAAACACACGACAGACCCCGGCCGGCCCCGGCTGCCAGCACAACTGCTTGTGCGCCGGCCAAGGAGCCAGATGCCGCTTCTGGAAAAAATATCTTCCTGGCTTGGCCTGCCATGCAAGGGGAGGAGGGGGCTGCTGAGTGTGGGCCGGCGGCCGCTTAGCACCCCAGAACGGTACTGCTGTGCCTTTGAAGCCAGGGCAGGAACAGGGAAGGGAGGGGGCGGGGAGGATGCAAGCAAAATATTTTCGCTAAAAATATTCTGGTCCAGGAGAAGATCTTTTTTCTTTTTTTCCCCTACTCTTGCTGGAAAACCAAAGTCTTATTAAAACAACACCAGAATATTTCATGTTGATATCAATTAGGCGAAGGAGAAGGAATCTCGAATTTTCCTCCCTGCCAGTTTCACATAAAAGGAATATTCTCCCAGAGGCCAAATGATGAAGGTTTTCAGTTTTTTTCCTTTGCTGCAAAAAATTCCTGTAATGTGGATGGAAAGTTCCTCATGTCTGAGAACTTCCTGAGAAGCTGGGGCTCTGGCCGCCAAGGCCAAATTCTCCCCTTAAGTCAGGTGGGACAGGACAGGTGGCTGGCCCGTAAGAGGGCCCTCTGAACCTGTCAGGGAGGGATGCAGCCAGGCCTGCTCTGCACGGAGGCAGACCTGTGTACTCTACAAGGCCCCGGCCAGCTGCACCACGGAGCGAATGGAGATGGGAAGATACAGCGCATGTGGCCTCTGCCTCTGGCACCTCTCATCTAAGCTTCACAGGCAGCACCAAGACAGGGAGTCCACTCTGAGGTGCCAGACATGGCCTGGCCTCTCTCCTTGGTTTAGGTCTTTCATAACCATGATGGCAGCACTATTTCTACACACCCATTAGGTGCCAGGCACTTTAAAATACATATCAATATACTGTCTCCTTCAGTCCTCACAATGAACCCAAGAGAGCAGGGATTATATTATCCCCAATGTCCCTGAGAAAACTGGGGCTTGGTGTCACATAGCTATTAAGCTGCAGTGACAAAAATTGAACACAGGTCCTTCTAACCCTAAAGTCTGTGCTCTGTCCTCTGTCACAACCTTTCTCTTGTTGATCCATTGGCTCCCATCCCACTGACATCCCAAAATTTGGTCTCCCATTGAGTGTTTGGTAGGTGAGTGAGGCTTTCCTGTGTTTGGTATTATCTCCATCCTCCAACTCCAAATCAGAAGTCCAGGAAGCAGCCCTTCAGCAATATTTTCTCCTATTCTCAGCTCTCTGAGTTGCCTTTATGCATTAATTAATTCATTAATTTATTCCTTTATTCAACCATCCATTTATCTATCTATCTATTCATCCATCCACCTTCCATCTATCCATCCACCCACCTACCATCCATCCATCCATCCATCCATCTTCCACCTATCTATCCATCCATCCACAACCCACTCTTCCATCCATCTACCCACCTTTTATCCATCCATCTGTCCATCTATCCATCCATCCATCCATCCTTCTACTCACATATGCATCTACCCATCCATCCTGTGTTTGCTAAGTGCCAGGCACCAGAGATAGGAAATGATTAGAACAGAGCTCCTGCTCAAGTCCCATTCAGATTTATCAAATATCGGAGGTGGAGTGTAGCTTTAGAAAGTATCTAATCCTATCTCCTCTGTAATTCAGGTGGGAGGGAGTATCTTTATTTTATAGATGAGGAAACTGCAGTCCAGGGAAAGCAATGAGACTTGCTAGGGAGTTGTGCTTTGTAGTAGAAGGATTGAGAGCCTTGAAGTCAAAACAAATCTGAGTTCTAGTCCTTGTTCTTTGACCTGCTAGTTGGCTGCTTTTGTGCAAGTCACTGAAACTCTGAGTGCAGGAGAGAGCAGTAAACAAGGTCAGGGAGGGCTCCAGGCCATGGAGGGCTTTGTAGGCCATTGTTAAGAACTCTGGCATCTACTCTGAGTGAGAGGGCCTCATTGCAGGCTTTTGACCAGAGGGTCAAAACAATTGAGAGACACAATTGATTTCAGTTTTAAAAGGATCGCTGTGGCTCTTGTGTAGAGAACAGCCTGTCAAGATGTAAGTGTAGGAGCAGGGTGATGATCAGCTAGGAAGCTATTGCAATAATCCAGGCAAGAAATGAGGGATGGCACTGTGGCTTTATGACTGAATAGCTGGAAGGATGGAGTTGCCATCACCTGCGAGGAGAAAGGCTGTGGGTGGAGCCTTTTGGGGGGGAAGATTAGGAGTTCAGGCTTGGACATGTTGAGCCTGAGATGTGCACTAGATATCTAAGTGATGATGTTGAGTAGGCAGTTAGGTATGCAGTCTGGGGTCAGGAGCAGGTCTGGGTGGAGGTATAGATCTGAGAATCACTGGTGTATGAATGGAGTTTAAAGCCTTGAGACTGGAAAGATCACAAAGTGAGTGAGTGTAGACAGAGAAGGGAAAAAGACCAAGGACTTAGCCTCAGGCCCTCCATTACTAAGAGATTTTATTAACATACAGTGAGCCTGCAGGGTGCAGATGGGAAGAAAACGTGGTCATAGGCCTCACAGAGCGTGCATTTTGAAGAGGGCAACAGACACAGAAGGAACCCGCAAGTCCACTAGGCTTGGTTTAGGAGAGGGTCAGCCCAAGGGCTGTGGGAGCCTAGAGGTGGCAACTCATCCAGCCCAGGGGACACTCACAAACCTGGCCTGCTCCAGTTACACTCTGACCGGTGTTGTCTGTTCTGGGCCTGAGTGACTACTAGCATCCCCTGAACCTATTCTGTTCCACAGAAGGGAGAAAGAGGAGGTGTATGCAGCCTAAACCCAAAGTTTGGAAGCACATGTAATTCTTTCCATAACCCTAGCAGATAAGTACTAACATTCCCATTTTATTTTATTTTTAAATTGTTTTCTGTTTTATTATTTATTAGTTTTATACACCCCTTCACAAATTTTGGATAGCGTTGTTCTCCACCTCTTTAAATGCTACCCTTTCTTATCGTCCCTCATGTGTGAAGAAAACAGAACAAGAAAAGCAAACTTTTGCATTCAGTTCAATAACCATTTATGTTACTGATCTCATGTGCAAGGGGATGTGATAAATTAGAAGCCCTGGCTTTTATGTGAAAAAATAAATTTATTTAATCCTGTCTAAGCTTAACATACAGGCAAAGTGCCAGTGTGTAAGTTTTGGGTCAGAATGTGACAAGAGCTAGATTGGTCTAACATCCCCATTTTAAAGATGAGAAAACTGAGGCTCAGAAAGGGGAAGCCATGGGCCCCAGGCCTGACTTTAAAGATCATGCACTTCACACAGAAAGAGAAATAAAGGGGTACACATGGATGCTGAGGAAGGGGGCTCAGAATCTCCACATTATGATCTGGGTCTCTCTCCTGAGAGGGTGCTCCCAGGCCTGCTAGAGTCAAAACTCAGGTGCTTTCAGGGGCCAGGCAGGGGACATCGATGAGGAATGTGGGCTGAGGTGGGGGTGTAGTGAACACAAGCCTGGGCTGAGGGGCAGCCACTCCTCAGTCCAGTTACTTGTGCTCCTGCAGAAAGGTAGGTCCAGGGTTGCCAGATCTGGTTTCTAACCAGAAGCCGGAAACCTGGACTTTTATGTGAAATTTCCCACTTTTTAAAGCAGCCTTGGGTCCAAGCAAAACATGTCTGCGGGCTTCCCTGGTGGTGCAGTGGTTGAGAGTCCGCCTGCCGATGCAGGGGATGCGGGTTCGTGCCCCAGTCCGGGAAGATCCCATATGCCACGGAGTGGCTGGGCCTGTGGGCCATGGCTGCTGAGCCTGTGTGTCCGGAGCCTATGCTCTGCAACGGGAGAGGCCACAACAGTGAGAGGCCCGCGTACCACAAAAAAAAAAAAAAAAAAAAAAACATGTCTGCATGCTGAGTTGACCTCATGGGCCACCAGCTCCAAGCTTTGACCTTTTGGACCCGTGGTTAAAAGAAGGGGTTTAGGACCTCACAGGCCTGGGTTCAAAGCTCCAAACCCTCTCTTATTGGCTGTGTGTGATCTTGGGCAAGTGAATTTACCTCTCCGGGTCTCAGTTTCCTCACCTGTCAATCATCCCTGAGTCTCAGGGCTGCAGAGGATCATGGGACACACTGTGTGCAGAGTGCCTACCTAGCCCAATGGCGGCCCGTCACAGATGCTCCATAACTGGTGGTGTGAAGGTGGTCTATGTGTGTGTGTTGGAGGTGGGGATGGGTGAGATTTTTACAGCCTGTCCTGGCCTTACTCGGTAGCCCTGAGCGCTGGAGAGCCCGTGTGCCAGATCCTCTGCACACCTGCCCTCTGGGTCTGCTCTTCCCTCCCTGACCCCTCTTTCAGGCACTCCCCATGGGCCACTTACAGCCCTCCCGGGCAGTGGTGGCCTCCAGCTCCAGGCAGCTGTGACCTCCAGCTCTGAGTCTTCCTCACCAGCCCAGCTTCCCCCTCCCGCCACCTCTCCGCTGCACAGGAGAGCCGTGGGGACGTCTGGATTCCTGAGGGGATGTTTTCCACATTTCTGGAAACCCACTGCGGTTTGGTTTTCTGTGGTAAAGGCCTTGGCAGGGGCTCAGCCCAGTGGAACGGCTGGTGGCTGGGAGGGGCCCGAATGGAGGAGACATTCATTGAGCGCCCACTGTGTACCAGGCCCCGGGGATTCACAGATGCTTAAAACAGTCCCTGCCCTCCAAGAACCTCATTATCTTGTTATGGATACAGACTCGAAATATGAGAAGTTAAAAACAGATCTTCAGGTCCTTGTCACTCAAGCCAGGAGCCTGCCGCCCCTGGCTTACTCCCCCTTCTCGCCCCTTCTGCCTCCAGGTTCTGCCCATCCGCCCTCCTCGGTCTTCTGAATCTCTTGGACCTGCCCCCTTCTCTCCATCTCATTGCCAGTTTGGGTCACCATCCTCCCTCCCCTGGATGATGGCAACCTCCTCCTCCGGGACTCCCTGCCTCCAGCCAACCCTCCTTCAGTTCTTCTGCCAGAGGGCCAGCTGAAAGGGCTTTCTAAAACACAAATCTGCTCCTGTAACTTCCCTACCGAAAGCCCTCGTGACCTCACGATGGAGTCCAAACTCTCCACGTTGGCTCATAGGCCTATTGAGCTCTGCCCCTGCCGCCCTCAACAACTTCACCTCTTACCACATTTCTCTCCACCTGTGTGCATCCTCCATGCCAGAAACCTTTAAGTTAACTGTACGCCTTCTGCTTTCTCTCAGCTCTGAGTCTTTGCACACATGGCTCCCAATTCCAAGAATACGTCTCCACCGTTGCACTCACCAAGGGAACTCCTGGTCATTCTTCCGGGCTCAGCTTAAATGTCACTTCCTCCAGGAAGTCTTCCCCACCCACTCCCATCTCCAGGCTGATTAGGTGTATTCGTTCTGTATCTCCAGTGCTTAGTTTACGGTAATCCTAAAGTTAATCCTGATCTTAATACCAAAGCTAATACTAACACTAATACAGACTAATACTAATAACAATCACTTCTAAAGCCTTCATATGTGCCAGGCGTTGTCCTAAGGGGTCTATACATCTTAGTTCATTTTAGCCTCTCAGATACCCTCTAAAAAGTGGGAACTGTTATTGTCCACTCTTTACAAATGAGACACTGAGGTATGGAGAAGTGGATTAACTTGGCCAAGGTCATGTGAGTAGTAAATGGTGAAGCTGGGATTTGTTATGGTTCACAAGTCAGCCCGTGTTGCAAAGACCTGTTTTCTGGCCTGTCTCCCTTACCAGACTGTAAATTCCAGGACCAAGAGGCCCACTGCTCTCTTCTCTGTAGTTATGTCGCCAGCATTGTGCCTGGAACACAGTAGGTGCTCAGTAAATTCCTGCTGATTGAAGGAAGGCATATTAGACCTGTTGGAGAACTTCAGACCTGCCTGAGGGCAGGAAGTTGGACCAAATGACCTGTTTTGGACTCCTGCTACCTGTGGTCTAGCATTCACCGTGTAGGCTGTTTCTTTAAAACCTAAAAAGAGGGGATATACGTATAGATGATTCACTTTGCTGTACAGTAGAAACTAATACAACATTGTAAAGCAACTATACTGAATAAAAAAAAACCCAAAAAACAAAAACCAAACCAATTCACCAAGGGGAGGTAAAGTAGAATTCAGTAAAACCCATACACCTTTACATTCGCTATCTTATTATTGATAAATTAAGATAAGGCAGGGCTTCCCTGGTGGTGCAGTGGTTGAGAATCCACCTGCCAATGCAGGGGACATGGGTTCGATCCCTGGTCCGGGAAGATCCCACATGCCATGGAGCAACTAAGCCCGTGCGCCACAACTACTGAGCCTGTGCTCTAGAGCCCATGAGCCACAACTACTGAGCCCTTGCTCCACAACTACTGAAGCCGTGAGCCTACAGCCTGTGCTCCACAACGAGAGAAGCCACCAGAGTGAGAAGCCTGCGCACCGCAACGAAGAGTAGTCCCCGCTTGCTGCAACTAGAGAAAGCCCACACACAGCAACAAAGACCCAACAGAGCCAAAAATAAATAAATTTAAAAAAAAAAAAGATAAGGCAGGTGAAGCACCTTGCCCAGTGCTGGCAGAGAGGGAGTGCTTAATAGATAAGCAGTAACTGTTGTTAATTTGACAACAGAGAATTGACATCTTCTTGTTTTAATTTGCCTTTGTCTGATTTCCACTGAAGTGGAATTCCCACTCTTCTTTTTTTTTTTAAATAAATTAAATACAAATTTTTTAGCTATTTGTCATTTTTGGTTGAAGTTTTTTCTAAATTGTGGGACTTGCCATTTTCCTTTCTTTTCTATTCTTTTACTTTTTTGCGTGTAGGTATATTACATTTGCCTTTTCTGCTGTTATTTCCTCGAATGCATTTAAGCACACACTGCCCTTGCCTTCCAGAGGCTGGGTAAAGCTCCCTTCCTCCCCGAGGGTGAATGTCTACACTAATCATTCAAAGTGTATTATTGGTTTGTGGTTTGAGCTCAGTGACCAAGGCTGGTTATGACCCTTCCCAGAAGCTTCCAGAGCTCTCGCCATCTCCCTTACCCTTGGCTTCCCATTTCTGAGCTAAGTGTTTATCTGTGACAAAACCTACTGACGAATGCCACAGCCCATCAGAGTCATTACTTCACAAAAGGTTCTTTTGAACCTCTAAATTAGGGATTTTCCTTCAATGTTGACCTTTCTGTTTTTTCAAATGATTGTCATAGATTTGGGCGTCACTTCCCCTTTCAGAAACCATGCTTAGCACATCAGGGAACACTCCTGCTGTTGACCCTTGTACTTGGGAAATATAAATATCATCTCTTCCTTCCTTTTTTCCTTTCCTCCCTCCTCCTTTTCTTCCTTTGGTGAATCTTTACAGCCTCCCTGAGCGCAGAGCTGACTTCTGCTCAAGTGATAACTGGGCACCACCATTCCCAAATCAGGCACTCTAAGTACAGAGCCCAGGCAAGGGACCTTGAAATCTACAGATACAACAGAAATCACCTCCCAGTTCTTATCTAATCAATACTCTCAGGTGTCACCTGTTGATCAGCAGTGACCAGGGACTTTAGTGTCCTAATATGGGACACAGGTGGCTCACAGTCTTTTGGCTTTAAAAGACCTGCCCCATTTCTCTTCCCTTTAACCTGGTCCCACTGGTGGGCTTGTTCCCTACATGGCAGTTCCACCCAGCATGGAATATTGGGGCTCTAAGTCTTTTTTTAAAAAAATTGAAGTACAGTTGATTTATAATATATCAGTTTCAGATGTACAGCATAGTGATTCAGTATTTTTACAGATTATACTCCACTAGAAGTTATTACAAGATAAAGGCTGTAATTCACCAAGCTATACAATATATCCTATTGCTTATCTATTTTGTACATAGTAGTTTGTATTTCTTAATCCCATTGGGACCTCTTAGTCTTTACATCCTCTCCAATGCCTTCTAAACTTCAACTCTGCCTAAAAGCTAGGTGATCTTATAGTTTATTTAGTTCATCCAATCATATAAAATGGAAGACAATTGACTGTTTTGCATATATCAAAATAGCAATTTCATGTGGTTCATTTTAATATTTTCAGAAATTATCCAAGGGATATAGAAGCATCTTTAGAAAATTAGAAAATAGGGGAAAACATAAAGAAAGGAAATATACAAATATTATCACTGGTAATATTTTGTTGTATAATCTTCCAATTGTTTCCATGTGGTACATGCCCATATAGATATACATACACACAGAGATTTTGTAGAAATGGAACCTAACTACCTACACAAAATGTTGTAATCTAATTAGCAATCTATTGTGAGCAATTTCCCATGCCAATACATGCACTTCTTTACCATTATTTTTAGTGGCTGCATCATTTTCCGTTGTGTGGTTGTACCACAATTAAACATAACCAATCATCCCAAGGATGAAAGGCAGGGCTCTGGAAATAGGAGAAGGATGCGGAGCATGGTCAGAGGAGCAGGGGACCAAGGTGGTGTGAAGTTCCTGACACCACGGCTGGAAAGACTTTTGAGATGCTTTACACTGTGAGAGGCCCTGGAGGGGTTTGGATGGATGAGAAACAGCCTCTGGCTCTGGAGAGGGGATCATTGGAAGCCTTATAAGAGGCTGGAAGTCATAGTCATTTGTTCATTCACTCAATAAATATTTATTGAACTTCTACATTGTGCCAGATGTTCTCATGGGGACACCACAGTGAACAAGATAGACACAGCTCTGCTTTCAAGGAGTTTGTGTGGTAGGCTGGGAGAGGGGTGGAGATCATAAATAAATAAAATAACTGCACATTGAGAAAAGTGCTAGGAAGGAAAATGAACAAGGGGATGTGATGAAACATACAGAGGTGCTGGAAGTGGGGTTATAATCTCAGGTAAGTTGATCAGGTATGACATCCCTGAGAAGGGGATATTTGAGCTGTGGATCAGAGTGAGTCAGGGAAAGAAAGTTCTAGGCAGAAGAACCAGCAAGTGCAAAAGGCCAAGTGGAGTCACTAAACACAACCCATGGTTTGAAACACTTTATTCATTCATGTGTTCATCCAACCTGGGTTGTGTTCCTCCTCTGTTATAGATAAGAATGGGGAATTCAGATACTATTCCTCCCTCGAGGGAGAGAGCCATCCATTCACTTCATTTATTTACTCATTCATTCATTGATTCAAACACTTTCTGAGTACTTGTTATGGGCCAGATGTTATTCAGTAAAAAAGGAAACAAAGATGAGTAAGAACTACTTCTTTTTCTCCAGGTCTTTCTGGGCAAGAGGAAGGAGGTGGGAGAGGGAACAGTCAGAGAGAAGAGGTGGCCAGTTCAGGGTCCCACAGCTGGCAAGCATCAGAGATGGGATGAGAAGGATGTGTCCTAATTCCTAACGAGAGTCTTGTCTGCCATGTTTTCCTGTGACCCCTACCCTTCTATATCAGTCTACCTTCCATTAATAATGGATTGGCCTGCCTTCCAAGAATAGACAAATCCAATTTGTCTATTCGAAGTTTATGCATACAACTTCCCCAAATCCACACCTGGAAAAAGCATTAAACATTTATATCATTGCAGGCCCTAAGATTAAGTCTCTAAATGGTTCTGCTTCCAGTCCCCTCATGTTCACTGGATGTCATAGAAGTGGCTCAGCACAAACAGGGAGCCATCGTCTTTAACAGCTGGGTGTTAATGATGACACTTGCCAGCAGAGCTGTGTCTGGGTACCCCCCAAATATCAAACTGGAAGTCCTTGTTGGGTTGGTTGCAAGTGTGATGGGGCCAGGTGGTCAGTGAGTATGGGGTCCCGTCCACACTTGGGGTGACCAGGGAGAGCCAGCAGGAAATGTAATTGGCCAATGGAAGATTCAGAAATGTGAATAAAAAGAACTTCAGGACATATATCCTCACGTGTTATCATTTGACTATGGAAAGACCCTTGATCTGGAATACCTTGACCTGAATTTGAATCCTACTTCTGCCTCTTGTAGCCTGGGTGACCTTGGGCATTTCACTTAACCTCTCGGAGTCTGTTTCATCGTTGTAGAATAGGCATGTGGCAAACACTGCTAGTAACCCGCTGAATAGCTATTACCCCCATCTGCCTTGCTATCAGAGCCCTGGGGTTCATCCACGTGGCAGTGTGCTTACTATGGGGATACATCACATTTGGTCTAAGCTAGTGATTGGTTGAGGAGCTGGCATGTGACCAAGTTCTGACCAATAGGAAGTCTGGTTGAAGGTTCATGCAAAACATTTTCCTTCCTTTTCTTTCTTGCCTTGAGTTCCTTTGTGCAAAGAAAGATGTGCTAGTGGTAGCTGCAGCAATCATCTTACAGCCATGAGATGATGAGCCTATAAATAAAAGCCCATGCACTGGGGACAAACAGGGGGAGGACAGAAAGCTCCTGATGATAACACTTAACTGTTGCATTTGGTACGCCTTTTTGCAGGAGGTAATGAAGTCACTTTTAGTCTTTGGGTGCTCTGTTACTCGCACCTGAAGCATCCCTAACGTAAGAGATAATGACAGCTATTTTCTAGAGCTCCTGGGGGAATTAAATGATATATCATATGTACTGTTCTTGGCATATTGTCATCACTCTCTTCCCAGATCTTCTCTCTATATAGTGTGATCTCTTACTCAAGCCTTGAGAAAGCCACCTTGGAAGAGAGTGACATGTTGGTAGTGGCATTTTTAAGATAGCTGATGGCCTCTTGAAATACTCAGAGGGCAATAATATAGTAAAATACAATTCAGAATAATTGTCAGCGTGTGCCACCATTAGACCTGTCAGAACCCGGCTCTTTGATGGAACATTTATCAAACAGATATGTAACGCAGAGGGAGTCTTTTAATAGAGGTTTTCACAAGTGTGTTGTCATCATTCATTCTAATATCCAGTGTATCCAAGGGAGCTAAGTCAGTAAATACGATTTCACCACTTGGTTCAGGAGTGGCCATGTGGAACAATTCTGGCCAATTAGATGGGAGAGAGATCTGCTGTAAGCTCTGCAGAAGAGTTTCCTCTCTTCTAAGAGAAAGCCACAGAAAGTGAGGGTCTCCCACTTTTCCCTGATGCTGTGGTATCTGGTTGAGACATTTGGAATCACTGTGGCCCTGTTATTACCCTGCTGAGGATAAAACCGACACGGAGACGCAGAGGATGTCTGGAAGGAGTCCACTCTTTGATGGCAACACTGAGTTGCTAAGCTAGCCAGTCCTGGAAACTGCCCTGCACCTGGACTTTCATGAGCTAAACATGAGCTAAATATTTACTTATGGTTTATGAGTTGAGGTTTTGGGGTTTTGTTGCTGAAAGCATCCTGCCTGATACTCTGCGTTTACTTAAGAAATTTAGGTTTATGCAAAGAAAACCCAGATGTACACCCAATTTTATGGAGCCAAGCTCTTGCAGGAAGTGAGGTGGGGCTTTGGTGAGGAAGGTCGTGCTACACTGATGGTTATGGATTGGCCAGGAGGCACCTCTGCGCCCCTGCTGGCAAGAGAGTTCAGCTCTGTTGAAGCCGCAAATTGGTAAAGGAATCGAGGTATTAGTCAGGGTTCTCCAGCAAAACAGGAGAGAGAGAGAGATTTACTTGAAGGAACTGGCTCACACAATTGTAGAGTTGGCAAGTCCAAAATCTGCAGAGTGGGCTGGCAAAGTGCAGAACAAGGGAAAAGCTGACATTATAGTTCAAATCCAAAGGCCAACAGTTAAGCTTAAGTCCCAGAAGGGAGCCCGTGTTGCAGTTCAAGTATGAAGGCCATTTGCTGCAGAATTCCCTCTTGCTCAGGGGAAGTCAGTCTTTTTGTTCTATTTAGGCCTTCAACTGATTGGATGAGGCCCACCCACATTGTGGAGGTCAGTTTGCTTTGCTGAGAGTTCACTGACTTAAAATGTTAACCTCATTCAAAAACATCCTTGTAGGTACATCCAGAATAATGTTTGCCCACATATCTCGGCACTGTGACCAAGCCAAGTTGACACATAAAATTAACCATCACATCTACTATAATAACAATAGTGAACATGACAGGCACTCAGCAGACAGATGCTCAAAGATACGCTTGGTTAAGGCTGGGTAGCTCTCCCCTGGCCAACAGTCCGTAACAGGTACCCCACCTGCAGTCCTTCCCTGCTCCTAGCATTCTTTGCTCTGACTGTGCCCCCGTTTGAAACTTTCAGTGCCTTCCATTCCATCTACAAACAGAATAGAGAGCAGGCCTCTGAACCTGAAATGTGTGGCCCTCTGGGAATAAGGATCAGTGTGTCCTCCTGCTTCTTTCCATATGCAGGTCCCACTGCCCTTCTCCCAAAATGCCTCCTCATTTTCCTCCCTCATTCTATCCCCTTTGTTTGTATTGTCTCCTTCATCAGCAGCAGTGGATCTCAATGATGATTACACATCGAATTCCCAGGGAGCTATAAAAAATACAGATGCCTCGATCCCCACCCCAGTCAATTGAATCAGACTATCTGGGAGTGAGGCATGGAGTCTGTATTTTAAAAGTGCCCTGGGGTGACCCCAAGAAACTCTGCTCTGTATTGTCTTCTTCCCTTCCTGGAGAAATACTATCATTATTAATGGACCCTTCACCAGCCCCTCCTCCAGGCTGTCTTCCCTGGCCAGCCGCCTCAAAGCCACCTCTAAGCCCCATGGCTCCCTGAACTGCCCTTAGAGCCCTCAGTTCACTGTACATTGTATTGGGCTCTCCTGAGTCTTGTACCCCTAGAGGCCATAAGTCCCAGGAGGGCAGGGTCCACCTCGGATTCTCCTGTGTGACCTACTGCGTACCATACTTTGTCATACTCTGTGCCACTGTGCACTCTGTTCCCTCTCCTGGGGTGTTTACTCCCCTCCTGTCCACCTGATGAACTCCTCTTCAACCTTCAAAGCCTTGCTCAGACATCATCTCCCTGAGGACGCCTTTCCTGACCCTGCCAGCAGAGCAAAGCACAGCCTCCTCCGTCCTCACTTGCTTCTGTGCCTCTCCTCCCCTCCCCCATGGCGAGTGCACCTAGAATAGTCCTTAGGATACACTGCAGGTGCTCAGTGAATCCACTGACGTTGGTTAAATGGATTTCCGTTTGCAGTGTGTGCCCACCAAGACCACTCCACCTGCATCTAACTACTCCTCTCTATCTCCACCCACAGTTAACAGCAAACCAGGTCTGCTGGATTCAACTTGAAAGAAACACTTAAGGAAGGAAGGAAGGCAGGAAAGGGAAGGGAAAAAAGGGGGAAAGAAGGAAGAAAATTATAAAAACAAAAATCTCTATTTAGAGAGAGATGGTTCGGGGCTAAGCTGTTGTGAAAAGAGTGGCAAAGAGAGAGAGCTTCAGCCAATGTGTTCCTTTTCCCACTAAGTACCCAACCCAAATCCCCCAAAGAAAATAAGTGCTCAGAGATAAACACATCTCCAAGGGAAGTTTCTTTTCCCCTCCCCAGGAACATTGTGGGAAGGATTCTAGAGAAGGGAAAATGGGTCCCAAATGGCTGAGTCATTTGACATACGACAAGCAAATGGTCAGGGCCCGCTGGGGAAGGAGCCTACATCACCCCAGCTCATCTCTGCGAGGACCAGGCTCACTGTTGAGATCCTTGCACACTTCCCCCGCCTCAGCCCTGTTCAGTTTGCAGGGCTGCCTTGGATGCTCCATAGATCTTCGCTCCAAAGCCACAGAGCCAGGCTACAGATGAACCGGATCCTGAGCTGGGCCAGGGCCACGCCCCAGACTGGGAACCGAGCTGCGTTCCAGCCTCTGTCCTGCTTGGCTGACGTGATTCCGCCTTCGCCCCCAAGTCTGGCCAGGCCCCGGGTGGAGCTGGAGCTGGGAAAGTCCTGAGGAGAGAGTCACCGGTGCAGGCCAGTCTGAAAAGTCGGGATTGCCATCCCCATTTCATAGATAAGGAAACCGAGGTTTATGGAGCACAAGAGACTCAACAAAGATCACACAGGCAGGAAGAGACCGGGCTGAATGGGAGCCCCGGGCTGTTGGCTCCTAAAGGCTGCCTCTTCCTTCTCTGCCACTGTAATATCTATGGTCGTGGCAGGTCATACTCTTCTTTTGTTCCTGAGTGACACTGCTGAATTATTTTTAAGAAAAAAAGCAAAAAACCGAACTCTGCTCTACTCAAACTGAGCTCAAATGCAGCCACCAAGAGGGCAGAAGTCTTCCCTTTAAGAGTTGTTGGGGATTGACTGAGCCTAGATCCCCATCAGGCCCTGTGCAGGGCACTTGGGAGAGCACAGAGCATAAGACAGACATGAAACCTGTCTTCATCCATCCCACGGTCTAGGTCTGGCTTCCATCTGACCCCAGTCAAGCTGACACTTGGCTCTGGTAGCGTGGCATCCACGGCTCTCGAGTCCCATGCACTTGACCTAATGTCTTGAGTTGTTGGTCCTAAGTAGGGCCACACCAGGAGGGGCTGTGCAGAAAAAAAGGAAGAACAGATAGTTAACCAGCCAGAACGTGCAGGGACGTGGTGACTAGGAGCTTTCATAAAAGAAGGGGGCTGAGGGGAGGAGGGAATGTGTATTTAGAAACAAAGAGTCTGACCAACTTAGTGGAGAGAAAGGAGAAAAAAACCCCAAATCCCTGCAGTAACCTGTTTGCAGGAGCTGCCTAATTTAGCAGAAAATCACACACACTGGTCCTGGCACAGGCTGAAGGAAGGTATTTCCTCCCCAGCTTGGGTCAAATTTCATTCATAGGTACCGTCTAAAATTAGACCCTCTGCTTTCATTCTGGTCCAAACTCCCTGCCTAGCGTAATATTTGGGAGAAACAGGCACTCCATTAAAAGTGTGCCTTCCTCCCAGTGGCCCCTGGCCTGGGAAGGGCTGGGCCCTGTCCTCAGCTGGCGGCCGCTGCGGCTCATAAACCCGGGTCTAAATTCAAAGCATCCGCTCTGACTGGTGACCTCTGGTTCCCAGGCAAACCCATGCCTCCTCCTCCAGCTCACACCCAAGACCTGGTCAGGTCACTGGGAGGGACCCATTTTAGGCCTGAGACCTTCTGTCTGAGGGTGACTCCCCAGAGAGGGAAGATGGCCTGGGAAGAGGTGCTTGTCACCCCTGGCCATGTGTTGGGGCTTCTTGCTGGGGCACGTCCTACTGTTCCCCTCTTTTCTGGACTCAAGGAACCTGCCATCCAGGCCTTTCAGTCTTGGACAAAAATAGTTTTACTGTTATTGCTATTCTCCACATTAATATAACATCGAGGAAGGACTTGGTGGAATCCGCACCATGTTTGGACCAATTCGTTCATTCAGTGAATGTTTACTGAGCACTTTGTATTTGGAGTCTTTTGGCTGTGAGTAACAGAAAAGAGGACACCTTGGGCGCACCTGGCCTCCAAGAGCTGGACATGTGCCAGGGATGGGCTGGACTCACAGCCTTGGGCCTGGTGGTGGGGAAACCCAGCACCTCCACTTCTCTTCCAGCAACAGTGTCAACTCTTCTCTCACTGCCTGCTGACCTTTCTGCTGCTCAGACCATGGGGGAGAACGTGGCTCCTGTTGCATATGGTCTCAGTTCCAGCCATCTGCATAGAGACTCCTCTTTCTGGGTTTCAATTCCAGAGTCCCAGGGAAGGTTTCTGATTGGCTTAGCTTGTACTAGGTGCCCACCCCTCAACCAATCAACAGCAGCCAGGGAAGGGCCATTTACTAGCATAGTGGATTCTGCTGCAACCATGTGAATGTCATGAGGAAGAGACATTCCCGGAAGTAAAGAGACAGTTTTAATCCTTTGCAGTTGCTGCTCTGCAAGTGGCCTTTGAAAACACAGAAAAGGACCTTGACCCAGGCACAGCAAGTTAAGGAAGGCTTTCTGGAAACCTCTATGCTGGGTGAGTGAGATTTAGCCAGGATGTGAGAAGGAAGAGTGGAGAAGGTTGTTCAGAGAATGGCACAGGCAAAGACCTCAAGGCAAAACCCAGGTCTCCCAGGGTAGAAGTCCTGGCACCACCAGTCTCCAGCTGTGCTGAACTCACGCAAGTCATGTTGCTTTCTGAGCCTCAGTTTCCTCATCTGTAAATGGGAATCCTAGCACCTTCCTCCAGGAGTTAGGCGGATTGAATGAGACTATGTCCACAGTAGCACCTGGCATGTGGGTAGCTCAGCGTGTGTCAGTTGACTCTGGTCACCCTGGGTGCAGGGCTCCCTCCTGGGCAGGTGATGTCCCGCAAGTGGTCCCTTCTCACCTTCAGTCTCAGCTCATCCATCACAGGGCATCATCTCAGAAACCCTCCCTGACCTGCCTTCAAAGTGGGTTTGCCTTTAACTCCTAATATATCATCTTATTTCCCTCCTAGAATTTTTCTCAATTTGCAGTTATTTGGTTTGTCTTTTTTAAAAAATTGAACTATATTTGACATATAACATTGTGTAAATTTAAGGTGTACAATATGTTGATTTGATACATTTCTTTATTGCAATATGATCACCACCGTAGCGTTAGTTATGACCTCAACCACACCGCATAATCATCATTTCTTTTTAGTGGTTGGAATAATTAAGATCTAGTCTCTTAGCAAGTTTGATGCTTCCAACACAATAGTGTTGTCTATATTCACTCTACTGTGCGTGAGATCTCTAGGACTTATTTACTACTCGTCGCAAGTTTGTAAACCACATCTTTCCTATTGTCTTCTCATTTATAACCTGGTTTTGCTTGAGGCTGAAAGGGCCATGAAGGCAAGGACGGTGCCTGTTTTGTTCTCTGATGTAACTCATGATACGCAGGGTGCCTGGCACCCAGTAGGTGCTCCATCAGTGTCTGCTGTATCATTGAATGAGAGGATGCAGACATGTAGAAAAGAAATCTTGTCGGTCTCACAGGAGAGGGTTGGATTTCTCAGACAATCTCTGGCTGACAGCTCCCTCAACAAAGTCACTTGACAGCTACATGAGTCCTGAGCCCCCTGAAGAGAACCCCTCCCACACCCTAGTTCAAAGGCTTTGGTGCTCTGGGCCATCACCCAAACCTACAGTACCTGGAAAACTCAGGTGGACTCCCAACCATCCTATTCTCTGAGACTCCTCCAACCAGGCCTTTTAAGTTGGGAAGTGGAACAGGCTTGGGCCTGGGGCTCTAGCTCTGGCCCCGGACTCCCTGGGACTTGCCCTGGGAGAGATTTCTCCTCAGGGCCTGAGCAGAGGCTTCTCACCCTCCCCATCTTACTCGTTCTAGGGGTGACGAGCTCCATCCGACAGAGGAGCTGAGAAGGATAAGAGCAGGGCCTGGTCCAGGTGGACCCCCAGCAGCAGCACTGTGGTGTGTCTTGTCATCAGCCCCTGCACAAAGGCTGACCCCACTTCCCATCATTTTCTCCCCCGTCCTTGGCCATTCTCCTCCCTCACTGACCTCCTGCAACTTCCTAGAAACTCTCCCCTGTCTCCCTTTTTGTCTTAGCTTGGCTTCCCCACTACAAACCTTGAAATAAGGATGTGAGTCCAAGTAGTCATTTGGAAAGTGATGCCCCAAAGTGCTGACAAGAGGAACGGGGCCACGAGACGGGCAGGGGTAGGGGGCCCATACTGGGTGCATGAACAGTGAGGCTTCTACCCTGCTCTTGCCCTGCGAGATGGTATCGAACACCTGCCCAGCCCACCAGAGGGGCGGGAGCCATTTGTTGAGGGGTCCTTTGATGAGTGTTAACTCCCCAGCCCTGTAGCCTGGGCTGTCTGTAGGGAGCCTCAGTCGACTTGTAGGAACTTCTGGTCCGTCCTCTTTGGGTCAACGTGCAGGGGAACGGTGAGTGCTGAGGGCTTGTGGGCAGGGGCATCTGCTACCCCACCCATCACCCCAGCCCTCTGAGTGGCCTCTCCCACCACCCCCAGGGCTCCCACTGATTGTGCACTGCCCCCTCACCTCAAGGACCTCTCATGTATCCCTGATGGTTGACTCTGCACTGGTCCATCAACCACGGAAGAATTGCCCACCCTACCCCTACCCCAACCAGGACCCTTTCTTTCTTTTTTAGATGTTGGGGGTAGGAGATTATTAATTAATTTATTTATTTTTGCTGTGTTGGGTCTTCATTTCTGTGCGAGGGCTTTCTCTAGTTGTGGCAAGCGAGGGCCACTCTTCATCGCGGTGCGCTGGCCTCTCACTATCGCGGCCTCTCTCGTTGCAGAGCACAGGCTCCCGCTGCGCAGGCTCAGTAGTTGTGGCTCACGGGCCTAGTTGCTCCGCGGCATGTGGGATCCTCCCAGACCAGGGCTCGAACCCGTGTCCCCTGCATTAGTAGGCAGATTCTCAACCACTGCGCCACCAGGGAAGCTCCAGGACCCTTTCTTTTTGTCCCCATTTAACCTCCCAATGACCCCTGTTCCCTTTGCTCAACCCTTTCCCCTGCCTCCTGTCCAGGAACTTGGAGATGTGACCAGGACTGGGCGAGATGTTACCTCCCTGAAGCGGCAGGAGGGTGGGGGAGGGTGGATCCGCTTCCTGAACGTCTCCTCCTGGGATCTTCTGTGTCCGATGGAGTGAGTCACGTCCTCCGCCTCTCCCCAACCTGGCCTCTCTCCTCGTCTCTCAGAGAGGGGCTGGCCCTGCTTTCTTCCTCCTGTTTCCCCATTGAGAGAAAAGGATCTGCTGAGACTCCGGGTGGCCCAGGGTACAATGAGTTTCAGCCTGGATGATCCAATCGGCCTTACGGCTGAGCTCAACGGTCCAGCCCTTCCTTAGGCAGGAACACAGCCTCTGGTTTTCTAGGGGGCTCGCCAAGGCCTTGAAGCGTCAGGTGGGGCCCTGGACAAGGGAGGAGAACATGTAGCTACAGCCCTGCTCTGAGGAAAACGTCTATTTTACAGGTGAGAAAACGGAGACTCAGAGAAGGTAAATTACTCACCCAAGACCCCAGAGCTGGCCAGTGTCCGATGCCAAAGCCCAGTGTTTTAATCTGCAGAATCACTGTGTGTCCAGGCCTGTGCCATTCCTTACGAGAGGTGCAAAGAGGGGTACCCCATGGGCACCCCAGGGAGCCCGGGGCAGAGCTGGGAAATGAGACCACCATCTTCTCTGCCTGGCCCTCCGCTCTCCACTCCCGCCCTCTGTGATCCACTTGCCACAGAGCAGCCAGGGGGAGCTTAAAAAAAAGTTCTGATCATGTCACTCCCGTTTACAACCTTCCAACGGCTTCCCACAGCCCTGAAAATGAAATCGGAACTTTCCCCAAGGGCCAGTGCGGCCTCCTTCTCCAATCTCACCTGGACCCTCCACCTTACTCACTGCTCCCCGACTCGAGTCCCCTGGCTGTCCCCAGATACCCCAAGTTCCTCTGCGGTAGTAGGCATCTCTGCTGAAAGCTCATCAACCCTGTCATCCGGAACAGCCTGTCCTGACCCTGCAGTTGGAAATATCTTCTAGTCTTCTAGTCTTACTGCTAGGTCACCTGATAGTATTTTCTCACCACCTGATGTATTTCCTCATTTACTTGATGATTTACTTGTATATTGTCTTTCCCCTGCTAGAACATGGGCTCCGTTAGGGCAGGTACTTGTCTGACCGCCTCACTGCTTTATTCCTAGTGTCCCAAGGGTGTTGAGACATAAGTGGGGCCTCTAGTCAACAGGCATTTGTTAAATGACAGACACTTCATTTCCAGAGCTTGAGCACAACGCTTGGAATTTGGGCAGCACTGAATGCAGGTACACACACAGGGAGACACACACACACGCGCGCGCGCAGCTCCAGGAGTGCACGCAGACCCTGGCCATGGCTCCAGCTTCCCCTACTTTCAGATCCAGGGACGACTTGGAATTTGGGATGTGTCATCATCGTTGTTAACACGCCACGTCTGGGGTCTCAGGACCACTCACGTAGCATCCCGCCAGCCGGCCTTCTTTGCCCTCTCAGTCTGTCTTACTACATGGGAACAAGGCATGTCCTCAGCCTCGCAGGCAGATCTGGCTGAGCTTGCCTGGTTAGTGGCCTCAATGGTCATGAAACCCACTCACCTTTATGAACATCTTTGACAGCCTTTTTGGAAATGCCCTTCTGGACATCATCGTGAGTCTCCACTTCTGTCTCTTTCAGTGCCTCTACCTGTCTGTATATTTCAGTCTCTCTCCTTCCCATTATTTCATTATAAAAGTGACCCTCAATCCAACAGTCTGTTCCCCCTAAAGAGAAGGAGCTGGACATGACCCAAGTGTCCACGTTTCCTTCCCATCTAATTCTAATTGCTCATTCGTAGGCCAACTGCTGAATCTCTCGCTCTCTCTTCGTCTGTCCGTCTCTTTCTCTCCCGCTCTTCTCTCTCTCCTCCAACCCCCGCTCCCCCCCGCCCCGCCCAACACAAACACACATTATATACCCATACCAAACATTCATTCTCAGGGACAATTCTGTGTTCTCCAAGGAGATCAAATTTAAAATGCTTGCAGTGGTCAGAAAATGACCTCAGTGAGTACAGTGCGCCAGTTACAGGATGATAACTCCACAGCTTCTGTGTTGGGAGATGCAGGTGATTGTGGACAGGGCAGGCTGGCTAGCACGTGACCTACCCTGAGGGGGACCCTCCACGCAGCTCTGGCCAAGCATTGCTGTACGGATGGGGGCTCACTGTGGTCACGTCTTCTCATGCTTCAAAAGAGGCCAGAAAATCATTTTAACTTTTAAAAAATCTGAACTCTTTCATTCAAAAATGTGGATAAATCCAAATGTACATACTCTATGAGCACAACATAACATGTCTGCTTGCACTGAGCCCTGGACTGCCAGTTTAAGACTTCTGCGTGAAATCTGTAAGAAGCAAGAAGAAGTGTGTGTGTGTGTGTGTGTGTGTGTGTGTGCTTGGTAGGATGATGAAGCTCTTTCCTTCAGTTACAAATGGAGCATAGTTTCTGATCCAATTGTAATAACCTATATTATCCCCTTACATTTACATTATCCCCAACTACTTCCCTATTTTTAGACATTTAAATTTTTTCAAGGTTTTTATTACCACTGTGCTGAGATGAACTTCCTTAAAGTTGGTTCTTTACATTCATCCATCTTTGTACACACATCTGTCACAGACCAGGACTGTAAAGTTCTGTTTCTAAGATTGTCTTCTTTAAGAACTTCTAAAACAAAAACCATCTTATTTTTCTTTGTATGCCTATTGCCTGACTCTCTTCCTGGGTCATAGAAGGCATTCAGTAAATGTTTGGTGAATGAAGAAACAGGGTCAGAAAAGAAGGAAAGTCAGCTTTACTATACATCAAGGGAAAGTTCAGTGATTTTTTAAAGTTGAGTCATGGTAATAAAAGCACATTTAACCAGCAAGACATAGACCCATTTTTCTGCTAATGTCACACTATATCATTAAATCACTTCCCTCTACCCTTGATTCTACCCAACTCCCCATCCACACGCCTGAAGTTTGTATCATGGAACACAGAAGACAATTCACATTTCCCTGGAGTAATGATTATGATCAAATTCTCAAACCTGGGGTTTGGCCTTTATTATTATTATTTTTAATTTAGTTATTTATTTTATTTTTGGCTGTGTTGGGTCTTCGTTGCTGCGCACAGGCTTCTCTGTAGTTGTGGCGAGCTGGGGCTACTCTTCGTTGCGGTGCGCGGGCTTCTCATTGCGGTGGCTCCTCTTGTTGCGGAGCACGGGCTCTAGGCGTGCGGGCTCAGTAGTTGTGGCTCGCGGTCTCTAGCGCACAGGCTGAGTAGTTGTGGCTTGCGGGCTTTAGAGCACAGGCTCAGTAGTTGTGGCGCACAGGCTTAGTTGCTCCGCAGCATGAGGGATCTTCTCGAACCAGGGTTCGAACCCACATCCCCTGCATTGGCAAGCAGATTCTTAACCACTGTGCCACCAGGGAAGCCCTGGCCTTTATTTTTTAACTCAAATTAAAACCAATTTGAGCCCTCAAATGACAGATGGTCAGGAAGCCCAAGGTCTGCCTCTTGGGTACCTCCCTCCGCTTGAATTGCCCACGATCTCCAGGGGTTTATACAGTCAGAAATAAAAGTCAGCCAGCTGGTAATAAATCTTGCCCTCGCACAGCTCTGAGAGCGAGGACCTCCTTAACTTTTTACCCTGGCACCTTGCTTGCCTCACCTCAGTCCCAACACTCAAAAGGCAAAAAGCCATTCTCAGGTACAACCCCAGTTTATCTAAGGAGGGAATTTCTCTCCCAGTGACTGCAATGTGTCATAGACGTTTCCTTAGTTCCCAGAAAGCCTTGCCTCTTTGGGCCTCTTTTTCTTGTGTTTGAATGTCAAGGCCGAAGGGAAAGGGAATAATTAGCAATCAGTTTCTGTGTCCATCTAATCCTCTCCAATATGAACAAGAGAAGGCTATTCCGTCCCATTCCCATATAGGAGAAAGGGAAAATCCCAAAGTTAGAAATGTGGAAGTGGCATGTTTTCCTTCAGGGCTGACTTGCTAATGGGTATGAGGTTTCTGTCTGGGGTGATGAAAATGTTTGGGAATTAGATAGTGGTGATGGTTGCACAACCTTATGAGTTTATTCAAAACCACTGAATTGCACACTTCTGATAGGGTGAATTTTATGGTATGTGAATTACATTTTAATTAAAAAAATTTTTTTAAAACATGAGTTAAATTATTTGCCTCTGCCCTCTGCCAGCTGTGCTCTGCTGGCCCTGGGACTTGGATCTCTCGCTGCTAAGTTGTTCCTCCCTGAATCTGGACCCTGGGCCGGAGGCTCACTGGGCAGAGGATCTGGCCAGGGCTGGCCCAGGGAGCCCAGGGAGCCTCTGTGAGCCATAGGCCACTCTTGTCGAAGGGTAGATTTATGGCCTGGAGGCTCCCAGGGTAACGATGAGTGTGGGTGGGGCCCGTAGGCAGAGGCTGCTACATGGGTAACAAGGGACTGGAGGTGAGAATGTTTTCTTTCCTAACTCCAGGAGAGAAAAGGGGTGGGGTAATCTCGAATGAAGAAGGAAACGACTCCCGTATTCTCAATTTAGTAGCTGAAAAAGATCACTGAAATGATTTTAAGTGACAGAATGGAAGTTACTCTTTTTATAATTGGGGTCCTTCTTGATCTATATTTGATTTTAAAAATATATTAGTTCAGAATAATTTTGGCTTTGTTATGACTTTAAACTGAAACCCTTGAATCTCCTGGATCAATTACCACACTGGCCCACTGTTACACATGGAAGCTCCGCTCCCTTACCCCTTCTCTAGGGACTGGGGGTAGAGTGAGTAGTCTTATTCTACAGGTGGGCAGCGTTCTTTTTTGTGTTCTCTACTTAGGAGAGGAGAAGATGGAAAGATCCCTTATGGAGGAATTAATCTAAGTCTTCAAATGATAAACACTATAAACTATCAAGGCATTTTGAGAATGCTTTATCCTCAATAACATTTCCTCAAACATTCTCAATGGCAATCAGCATATAAGTTTGGGCTATCTCTACTTAAATGTCCGAAGCCCAACTTAAATGGCCTTAAAATGAATTTATTGGTTCATGTAAACTAAAGCAGAGTGGACTTCAGGCATGGCTTAATCCAGGGTATCAAGAAAGTTCATCAGGCTCCAGTTTCTTTTTTCTCCATTTCTTGGCTCTGCCAAAGAAAAGTCTTATTGCAAAGGTCTCGTTGCAACTCATTGATGCTGGCTGAGTCATATACTCACTCCTGAATCAATTACCACGTCCAGGGGAATGCAACGTTAAAATTGGCTAGGCCTGCATCTTGTGCCCATTTTTGGAGTAAGGATGAAATCTCATATTAACCATGCGGATGAGCAAGGGCAACAGGGTAGCTCTTTAGAGAAAAATTGTTGTATATTTGCTAGGAGAGGGGAGAACGGATGTTGGGTGACAAGAACAACAAGATGTAGATTAAAAGCTTGGATTGTTGTCTTGGATCAATTCCAGGCCTGCCTTTATTAGCCATGTGACCTTCCCAAGCTTGGGTTTTTCATTTGGAAAGCAGGGATAATAGTAGTACCTCCCTCTTAGGGTGGTGAGGATTAAGTGAGAGTCCATGCAGAACAGTTAGCATAGTGCCTGAACTAGTCAATGCTCTTTAAATGATAAGACTACTACTATATGCATTAATTTGCATCCATATAGAAAGAATCTTGTCACCAATGGAAAGTGTTTTTAAAGAGAAACCTAAAAAAAAAAAGCTTAATTTTTTTTCTTTTCCAAATGAAAGACCCAGGAATGAGTATATAAGTAGAAAACTACAAAGAAAAACAGAGGATTATCAGGAGACTCAGAAGAATGGTTACTTTTGAGGGAGAGGAAGGGCATGTGATAGGAAAGGAACACTAAGTTTTCTTGATGTTTGACCTGGTAGGTGACCTCATGGAGGCGTGCTTTAAAACTCACATGTGCCGGGCTTCCCTGGTGGCGCAGTGGTTGAGAGTCTGCCTGCCGATGCAGGGGACACGGGTTCGTGCCCGGTCCGGGAAGATCCCATATGCCGCGGAGGGGCTGGACCCGTGAGCCATGGCCGCTGAGCCTGCACGTTCGGAGCCTGTGCTCCGCAACAGGAGAGGCCACAACAGTGAGAGGCCCGCGTACCACAAAAAATACCCAAAAAGACAAACAAAAAATACCAACTCACATGTGCTGAGGCTGGCTAGCTCTTTCCTCTTCCTCTGGGAAACACGCACAGTCCACACTTCCCAGCCTCCCTTGCAGGGAACGTGGCCATGAAACTGAGTTCTGGCCCGTGGAACATGGGAGGAAGTGCTGTGTGCCACTTCCAGCCCTGACCCGTGAAACCACTCTGTCTTCTTACATCTCTGCCTGGGTGTTGATCTCCAAGGTAACCTTGGAAGCCTGGTGATGAAGATGGTGGAGATGCAATCATTCTGGATCCCGGAGCCACACCCTGGAGCAGAGGGTTCCTCTTCCCACTCACTGTCACTGTTCAGGATTACCCGTTTTGACTTTACAGCGAAAGAAAGTTCTTTTGAGTGAAGTCATTGAAACGTTAGGGTTTGCGAACCTTGATTCATAGGGTACATAATGTTTTATATACTTTTCAGTATGTATGATAGAACCAACAATAAACAAATGTAAAGAACTAAAGGAAAATGAAGGCTAGATGCAGGTCATGGGAATAGCAGGGAAGCAGGAGGACCTCCCACATACAAAGCATTTCCAATTCTTATTTCTGGAGCGGGTACAGCTTCAAGGGTGGAAGCTAGAAGACACTTTCCTATCTACATTTTTCTGATCTTTTTGAAGACTCTGTCATGTGGGTAGAAACTCTGACCTGTTCTTTCTGAACTGCTTCCTCCAGGCTGTGTGAGGCTGAAAGGAGAGGAAAAAAGAATAGTAATAATAATAACAATAGCAGGAACTATTTATTGAGTGTTTGTTCTAGCCAGTTACCCAGCTCAGCCCCAAACCACAGCTCTCTGGGAAGTATCTTTGCTTCTATTTGAGAAATGAAGTAACCCGAGAATGTAATTATGCAGCTGAGGATTCCAGCACTGGGCCCCTTACCCCTCCACAGGGCTGATAAGTAAGGGGGACTTAGTGCAAAGGTGGTGTCTGATGGCCTGTGAAATATGCCCAGAAGTGGACATGGGGAGCAGTGGGGTGAGGCCACAACACAGCCCTGAGGTCACTCCCTGGGCTCTCTCTCCCACCCGGCTTCTCTTCCCAACAACGGAAAAAGTCCAAGCCGGGAGGTCTGCTTCCATGGGGGCGGAACTGATCCCCTCCACTCAAGTCTTCTCACTTCTCATTCTTTTAGCTCAGTATCTGGATGAATCTCATATTTCCTTCTCCTTGTCACCTTCACCCAGACAGTTCCTATCTGCCTCAGCTCTCAGAAGAGTGTTTTACTACCTTCTTAATCATTTTTGTTGAACAAAATGAAGATTTGTGGTTAACCACAGCACTCACCTGCTAATCCCTGCTCACGCCCCACAAAAAGAGGACCCAGAACTGTCTGGGGTCCCACCCAAGGTCTTTAAGCAAACCAGGCACCCCTGTAGGAAAGTTCCACACTCCAGGGCCCAAAAGAAGAGGACGCAGAAAACAGAGGAGGCATTCAAAGCCATCCTTGCATGCAGAGACACACTTGCCCTTGACCACACAGCCCACAGAGAGGAGGTGGGCAAGTTCTTTATACAGAGGAACGTATATACTTCTAATATGGCCCAGTGTCCTTTGTGCTTCGCCCAGGAGAAATCACATATAAGGATGGAGAATTCTAGTCCCAGGCTCTGCTCAGAAGGGTCTGCAGGAATGGGTGGGGAGGTATTGGTGATGAAGGCTTGGCTTCACAATGACAGGATGTTGCTTCCCTCTGAGTCCCACCCATCCCAGGCCACCCTGGGAAGAATATGCTGTACTTTAGCACTCGTGAGAGAAAAGAAAGCCAAAGGCACACTATAGGACAGAGACTTTTTTTTTCCCCAGGAAATATATTTCTGACAAGAGAAGCCAGCACTAAAATGTCACTGTCTCCCAGCCTCACTCAGCACAAATGATGACAATCATGAACTTTCCCACCACCAGCCCCTGGGGAGGAGCCTGTGGGAAGGACTCCATCCCAGGGTTTAAGAGCATGAACTCTGGATATACTCAGATCCATGTTTAAATCCGGAACCCACTGCTTCCTAGCTGTGACCTCAGGCTAGTCATTTGATCCCGTTGGGTCTCAGATGTCCCATGAAGTTGCTGTGAGGATTAACCATGTTAGGGTATGGAGATGGCTGAGTGCAGGGTCTGACACTTAGCAAGCACGCCGTACATGGTGGATACTGTCATGATTTTGCTGGTCTGTATAGAGAAGATTGGCCTCTATGATTGTTCTAGAAAGAGAGTCTGCAGGGCTGTGGGACGAGAGACTGAGAGCTGTGAGGATCAGGGAGATGATGAGGGCTGGAGAGAAGGAAGCAGGGAGCGGGCGACACCTCCAGGGCCTTGTTGCCAGAGTGCCCCAGAAGGAGGTCAGTGAAGATGTGTGTTAGCCCTGTGCAAGGTGTGGAGGAGTGTCCTGGGGTCTGCGGGTAGAAACTGAAGGCCCACCTATAACCACTCGCCCCCTACCCACCTCCACTGCAGGACACTCGTCTCACTGCCACTGTCCAGGGTTATCTCCCTGCCAGGATTCTTTGCAGAATCCTGATTTTTCCTCCATATTGAGGACATACAGATCTGTGCCTCAGGATGGACTTCTGTTGACAGAGCCCCTCAGGCTGTTGCATAAGGGAAAAGATGGTGAGAACCAACATTGTGGCTCAGGTAGGATGAGCAGAGTGGCCTGACCAGCACCTCCCCCCACCATAGGTAGAATGTCAGGATGTCATGTCATAATCAGAAGATGGCTTGGACTAGAGTAGGGACTCAGAACCCCTCCTCCAGCCCCTTCTCTTCCCCCTCCTCTTTCTTCCACCCCGCCAACTCCTCCCTTCACCCCCCCTCTTCTCCTTTATGCATACATCTAATACACATGGTAACAAGTTCAAACAGCACAAAAGGGTATATCCTTCGAGGGAATCTCCCTCTCATCTCTGATCCCCAGTCCTCTGTTTACCTGCCCAGAGCCACCATTTATAAGCATATGTACGGAAGCATGTATGTTGGTGGATACGCATTTTAACACAAATACTAACATGCCAGATAGATGTTTTGGTACTCTGCCTTTTTCACCTATCAGTGTATCTTTTTTGTTGTTGTTGTTTGGTTTTTTTGCGGTACGTGGGCCTCTCACTGTTGTGGCCTCTCCCGTTGCGGAGCACAGGCTCCAGACGTGCAGGCTCAGCGGCCATGGCTCATGGGCCCAGCCGCTCCATGGCATGTGGAATCTTCCCGGACTGGGGCACGAACCCGTGTCCCCTGCATCGGCAGGCGGACTCTCAACCACTGCGCCACCAGGGAAGCCCTATCAGTGTATCTTTAAGCTGGTTTTTACGTACATCTACCTTAACAGCTGAATAATGTTCCATTGTATGGACGCACTATAATTTACTTAATCAGCCCACAGTTGAGGAACATTTAGGGTGTTTCTGCTCTTGCTACCAATAATGCAGCAAATAATATTATCATGATGTTAATAATAGTGATAGTAGTTAACATTTGTTGGGCTCTTAACAAGGGCTGGACACTGTTTCATATATGTTTCATATGATATGTTTTCCTGTATTAAGTTATTTAACCTTCAGAGTAAATCTAGGTGGCCGGTGCTATTACTGTCATTTTGTGGACGAAGAAGTCAAGGCACAGAGAGATTAAATACCTTGCCTGCTTCTTTGCACACGTGAATGATTATATTTGTAAATTCCTAAGAGTATATTTTAAATTTTGATAGCATTTACCAAATTGTCCTTCTAAGACATTGTACCAGTTTATATTCTTATCGACCTTGTATAAAACTGCCTATTTCTTTCATATATTTCATATCTATATCCGTATCCATGTCTATATCTATAGAGGGAAAGAGAGAGAATAAGATAGGAGAAAACTTGTTGTGACTTAATTTGCATTCCTTTTATTATGAGTAAAGTTGAGCACCTTTTTTTTTTTTTTTTTTTTTTTTGCGGTACGCGGGCCTCTCACTGCTGTGGCCTCTCCCGTTGCGGAGCACAGGCTCCGGACACACAGGCTCAGCGGCCATGGCTCACGGGCCCAGCCGCTCCGCGGCATGTGGGATCTTCCCAGACCGGGTCACGAACCCGTGTCCCCTGCATCGGCAGGTGGACTCTCAACCACTGCGCCAGCAGGGAAGCCCCGTGAGCACCTTTTTATATGTTCAAAGTCACTCTGTTTACTTTTTCATGAGTCCTTTGCTCATCTTTTCTATTGCTGATCTTTTTTATTACTTTGTAAGAACTCTTTATATATTAATAATATTCTTTTTAAAAAATTATTTTAGGGCTTCCCTGGTGGAGCAGTGGTTGAGAGTCCACCTGCCGATGCAGGGGACGCGGGTTTGTGCCCCGGTCCGGGAAGATCCCACATGCCGCGGAGCGGCTGGGCCCGTGAACCATGGCCGCTGAGCCTGCACGTCCGGAGCCTGTGCTCCGCAACAGGAAAGGCCACAACAGTGAGAGGCCCGCGTATCGCCAAAAAAAAAAAAAAAAAATTTATTTTATTTAAAAATGTACTATTAAATGTATTATACAAAGAGACAATTAAGGATGATATATACCTTCATGCAAAGAATAATAACTTAGCTTAAGAAATAGAAATTTCCAGTAGCTTCAAAGCTCCCTGGATTCTTCTCCCATAGTACTCACCTACCAACCCTCTCACCCTACACTCCAGGAAACTATTACGCTGAATTTTGTGCTAATCATTTCTTTTCTTTTCTTTGTTGTTTTACCACATATGCATATATTCCTAAACAATATATTGTTTAGTTTTGTCTGATTTTAAATTTCATATAAACACACCGTGTGTATTTTTCTGTGACCTCCTTCTTTCATTCTCATAATTTTGAGAGGCATTCATGTGTAGAAACTGTGGTTCTTTAATTATTAACGCTATTGAGTGTTTTATGACTATGGCATTTTTAAAAAATTCAACAAAGTTAACATTTATTTAGTATTATTTATATAATTAATATTATTCAATTTTGTCAATTACCCAATGATGTCTTTTAAAGCCCTGGCTCCCTCCATCACCCACCTCAGTTCAGGAGTGTACATTGTATTTAGTTTTCACGTCTCTTCATTCACCTTTAAAGTGGAGTGTTTCTTTTGCATTTCTTTATTTTTCATGATATTGACATTTAAAAAAGATTTTTGTTGGAGTATAGTTGATTTACAATGTTGTGTTAGTTTCAGGTGTGCAGCAAAATGAACCAGTTATACATATACATATATCCACCTTTTTTTTTTTTTTTTGGCTGCGTTGGGTCTTAGTTGTGGCTCACGGGATCTTCTTTGAGGCATGCGGGATCTTTTGTTGCAGCGTGTGGGCTCTTCATTGTGTCATGTGGTCTCTTCTCTAGTTGTGGTGCCCGGGCTTCTCTCTAGTTGTGGCGTGCAGGTTTTCTCTTCTCTAGTTGTGGCACGCGGGCTCCACTGTGTGTGGGCTCTGTAGTTTGCAGCATGCAGGGTCTCTTGTTGAGGCGCACGAGCTCAGTAGTTGTGGCACATGGGCTTAGTTGCCCCGCAGCATGTGGAATCTTAGTTCCCCCACCAGGGATCAAACCTGTGTCCCCTGCATTGGAAGGCAGATTCTTTACCAGTGGACCACCAGGGAAGTCCCTATCCACTCTTTTTTAGATTCTTTTCCCAGATTGGCCACTACAGAGTATTGAGTAGAGTTCCCTGTGCTATACAGTAGGTCCTTATTAATCTATTTTATATATAATAGTGTGTATATGTCAATCCCAATCTTCCAATTGATTATACCATTTATATGTGAAAAGTACAACCCACTAGCAGTTTTTGGGAATTTTCATGACTCTACATTCTCACCAACATTTGGTATTCTTAGGCTCTGATGGGTGAATAATGGTATCTCATTATTATTATAATTGGCATTTCCACAATTAGTGAGGTTGGGCATATTTTTGTATTTTATAAGCCACTGATGTTTCCTCTTCTCTGAAGAGGATTTGCATTTTCTCTTGTATGGTGTGTCTTCTCATTCATTCATTCGTGTTCTTTATATATTCTGGATATTAATTCTTTGTGAGTTAGGTATGTTGCAAATATATTCAATATGTGGTTTGTCCTTTCACTCTATGAGTTATCATATGTTAATATTATGAACATTCTTAATTTTAACACAGCATATATGTTAATCTTTAATAATTTTTGCTTTTTGCATCTTGCTTGAGGAGTCTTTCCTATGTCTGAAGTCACAATAGTATTCTTCTACATTGGCTTTTGCATTTAAGAATTTAATCCATCTGACATGGATTTTTGTTATGCTACGACATAGGAATCCAGTTGCATAGTTTTGCCATATGGAGAGACTGTAGTCCCAGGACTAATGTCCATTTTTATCACTTATCTTCAGTACCACTCTGGCATAAACCAAGTCTCTTTATCTGCATAGGTCTGTTTCTGGGCTCTCTGTTCTTTTATATTGGTCTATTTTTGGTCTACTCCTGTACTTATAATACTTTCTTCCTTGTCATAGTTTTATAATAAACCTTGATATCTGATAAGACAGGTTCCCCCAGCTTCTCCTCCTTTTTTAGGAGTCTTTTGGCTATCCATGGCTCCTTATTCTTCCATATAAATATTAGAATCAACCTTCAAGCTCCATGAAATACTCTCTTGAGGTTTTGTTTAGAACTGCATTGAGTTTGTAGATCAGTTTTGAGAGAAATGATATATTTATAATATTGAAACTTCTCCAAGAAAATGACACTTCTCTACATTTACTGAGGTTTTTTTTTTTTGGCTGCACCATGCAGCATGTGGGATCTTAGTTCCCCAACCAGGGATCAAACCCATGACCCCTGCAGTGGAAGTGCGGAGTCTTAACCACTGGACCGCCAGGGAAGTCCCTTAGGTGTTTTTATATGTCTTTCATTATGGATTTATAATTTTTCCTTAAAGGATTGCATATCTTGTTAAATTTCTTTTAAAAGGTTTATCTTTGGGGTTCATTGCAAAGTGGTGTTTAAAAACATAAATTACATTTTGTAAAATGCGATTATTTACTGAATACTGACTTTGCATCCAGTAGTCTTTCCAAACTCTCCTATTATTTTATAATTTATCTATATATTATTTGGGTTTTCTACCTAGACAACCCTTTCACCTATGAACAATGGTACTTTTATTTGTTTCTTTCAAAGCCTGAAATCTTTTCTTTATCTTATTTTAATTCATTGGTTGGAACATCCAGTATAATGTTGATTAGTAGTGGTCATAATGGGCATGCTTGCCTTATTCTGATAAAGGGCATGCTTTCACCATTGAATATGATTTGTTGTAAAATTTTTTTGAAGGTATTCCTTATCAGGTTAAGAAAAGCTCTATCTAGTCCTAGTTTGTTAAGAGTTTTTATTATGAATAAATGTAGAATTGATCATATGGTGTTTCTTTTAAAATTGTGTTTATATGATAAACAACATGCCAATATTGAGCTAAACTCGCATTCTTAGCAGAGAACAAATTTGGCGGAGCTAGATTTTTTTTATATGCGTTGCTGGAATCTGCTTGATAAAATTTTGTTTAGGGTTTTTGCATTTATCTCCATGAATGAGATGGGTTCCTTCCCTGTGCTGTCATTTCCTGACTTTCTGATAAAGAAAAGGTTAAGCTAAATAAAATGTACCCCCGCCCAGTCTATGAAAAAAGTTTAAGATTAAATTATCTGATGATAGCATACTTATGAAGATATCTTTTCTTGTAAAGGTTTTTGGTCCTGAGTTTTCATTGTAGGAAGATTTTAAACTACTGATTTAATTTTTTTGTGGTCATTAGATTACTTAAATTTTCTATTTTTTCTTGAGTCACTTTTAATGAGCAATATGTCTGAGGAATTTGTCCCTTTACCTAAATTTTCAGATAAACTGGCAAAGGTTTTCACAATTTATCTGTTTAATATCAGCTGTATCTGTGTTTATATCTCTTTTTCATTCTTAATATTGTTTATTGTGCTCTTTCTTTCTTTCCTTCTTTTTTTTGGATTAATGTAACTAGAGATTTGCCTATTAGTTTTTTCATTTTATTATGTTTTATTTTTCAATAATTTCTTTTCTTATTATTCTATCCCTTCTTTTCTTTCTTTTTTTTTTTTTTGCGGGGGGAGGTTGTGTCACTGAATGCTTAGGTTACCAATGCTGAGCTTTTATTCTTTTAAAAGTAAACATTTGAGGCTATATATTTCTCAAAAATTTCAGTGGTAGCTGTATTGTGCAATTAAAATGTTTTAATATATCATTGCTTCTTAAATCAATGAACTATTTAGAAATTTATTTTTACTTTTCCAATTGGTTGCTCCAGAAATTTTAACATGTTATATTGAACTAAATAAGAGAGAAAGTTAATTAATAGCTTTGCTTTCCTACTGAACAATAAAACAACCTTCAAACACTGTAGTTCCAGTCTCCTCCTAAAATGTTCTTTTGATCATTATCTTTGTTCTATTTTATCCCCCCCAAGCTAGATATATATTGTTTATTTCATAAAAATCTACGTTAAGATTTAGCCCACATTTACCTTTTCCCTTGTTTTCCATACCTACTCACATCTCACAATTTTCTTCTGAGATAATTATGATTTTGTCAGAAACACATCCTTTGGAACTCTCTGGGTGTTAAGCTCTCCCAGTTCTTATGTCTGAAATATATTCATTTTGCCCTGTCTGTGTGTTCATATTTAGATTGAGTTGCTTGATTACTGTACATAGTTTAATATCACTTAAAATCTAATCAATAATCTCTGCCTATGAAAATGATCTTATTGAGGCATAATTAACATATAATAAAGTGCACAAATTGTCTCATGTACAATGCTAAATAGAAGTGGTGAAAAGCAACATCCTTTTGTTCCTGATCTTAGGGAGAAAGTATTCAGTTTTTTCCAATTAAGTATAGTGTTAGCTGTAGGTTTTTGGGTAAACAATTTTTACGAGATTGAAGAACTCCCTTCTAGTCCTAGTTGGTTAAGAGTATTTTTTAAAATCAGGCAGTAAATGTTGGATTTTTTTGTCAAATATTTTTTTCTGCATCTATCAAGAGGATCATATGGTTTTTCATTTTAGTTTTTACTATGGTGAATGATATTGGTTGATTTTTGAACATTAGACCAACCCATACTCCTAGGATTAAACCACATTTTGTCATGATGCATTATCTTTTCTATATATTGTTGGATTTTTAAATTAATTTTTTATTGGCGTATAGTTGATTTACAATGTTGTGTTAGTTTCTGCTGTACAGCAAAGTGAGTCAGTTATACATATACATATATCCACTCTTTTTTAGGTTCTATTCCCATATAAGTCATTACAGAGTATGGAATAGAGTTCCCTGTGTGTCCCCTGTGCAGTAGCTTCTTATATATTGTTGGCTATGATATGCTAAAATCTTATTTAGAATTTTTGCATCTATGTTCATGACAGACACTGATCTATAGTTTTTTTATACTGTTATTTCTTAGCCTGATTTTGGTATCAGTGGTATTAGGGGTACTGCTGGCCTCATAGAATAAACTGGAAAGTATTCTCTTCAGTTTTCTGGAAGTGTTTGTATAGAACTAATAATATTTTTTCCTTAAATGTTTGGTACTATTTACCAATGAAGCCATGTGGAGCCTGTAGTTTTGCTTTTGGGATGATCTTTACCTGAAATTCATTTTCTTTAATAGTTTTAGGGATATAATCTGTAGTGATGTCACTTCTCTTTTTTTCTGATATGGGTGATTGTATAATCTCTTCCTGTTTCCTGATCAGTTGATCTAGAAATCTTAAAATTTTATTGATATTTTCAAGTAGCCAGTGTTTGGTTTCATTGATTTTTCTATTGTTTTTGTTTTTATTTCATTGACTTATAGTAATTTTAATTTTTTCATTTCCTTTGCTTTCTTTGGGTTTAGTTTTCTCTGTTTTTCTAGTTTATCAAGGTAGAAGCTGATGTCATTAATTTGAGAATTTCTCTCTTCTCCAATAGAGGCAATTAGTGCTATAAATTTCCTTATAAGTACTGACTTAGAGGCAGCTCACAAATTTTGATATGTTGTCTTTTCACTTTCATTCAGTGTGAAATATTTTCCAATTCCCCTTTTGATTTTGTCTTTGACCCCCTTAGTTATTTAGAAGTGTGTTATTTAGTTTCAAATATTTGTGGATTTTCCAGAGATCTTTCTGTTATTAATTTATAATTTGATTTCATTGTGGTTAGAGAACATACTTTGTACAACTAGAATCCTTTAAAGTTTATTTAGACTTGTTTTATGGCCCAAAATATGGTCTTTGTCGGTAAATGTTCCTTGTGCACTTGAAAAGAATGTGTATTCTGATGTTGTCGGGTGGAGTGCTGTATAAATGCCAGTTAGGTCAAGTTGGTTAATACTGTTATTCAAGTCTTTTATATCCTTACTGATTTTCTGTCTACTCTTGAGGGAAGGGTATTGAAATATTTTATTATAGTGAAGGATTTGTCTGTTCCTCCTTGTAGTTCAAGTCTATCAGTTTTGTTTCATGTGTTTTGAAGCTCTGTTGTTAGGTGCATAAACACTCAGAGTTGTTATGTCTTGATGAAACAACCTGTTTTTCATGATAAAATGAGCTTCTTTATCCCTTGTAATATTCTTTGCTCTGAAATCTTCTTTGTCTGATGATATTCATATAACCACTCCAACTTTCTTTTGATTAAGCATAACTCTTTTTTCATCCTTTTACTTTCAGTTTATTTTTGTCTTTATATGTAAAATGCATTTCCTGTAGGCAAGATATAGTTGAGCCTTGTTTCTTTCATTTTCTTTTTTAATCCAATCTGAAAATCTCTTCCCTTTAATCAGGCGTGTTTAGAACTTTCACATTTAATGTGACTATATGTTTAGGTTTAAGTCTATCATCTTGATATTTATTTTCTATTTTTCTCCATCTCTTCTTTGTTTTCTTTTCCCTCATTTTTTTTTGCCTTCTTTTGGATTGAGTATTTTTATGATTCTATTTAATGTTCTTTGTTAGATTATTAGCCACGCTCTTTTGTAAATTTAGTGGTTGTTTAAAAGTTTATGGCACACATCTTTAACTTATCACAATCTACCCTTAAGTGATACCATGTCACTTTGCGCATGAGAACCTTACAATAGAGTGCTTCCATTTCTTCCTTTACAGTCTTTATGCTATTGTTACACATTTTACTTATACTAAGTTATAAACCACACTCTACATTATTATGTTTGTTTAAAGACTAAATTATCACGTAAACAAATCTTTTATATTTACCAACTTAGTTGTCTTCTCTAGTGTTTCTCATTCCTTTCTATAGATCCAGACTTAATTCCGGTATCGTTTTCCTTCTTTTTGAAGGAGGAATTCCTTAAACACTTCTTGCTCTGCAGTTTACTGGTGATGAATTCTTTCAGCTTTTGCATGACTGAAAATGTTTATTTTGATTTTGTTTTTGAAAGATATGTGTGCTGGGAATACAATTTTAGGTTACTAGGTATTTTTCCTTTGGGTACGTTAAGATATTGCTCCATTGTCTTTGGCTTGTCTTACTGTTTTCAAAAACAGATCTGCTGTCATTCTTGTCTCTGAGCCTCTGCATGTAAGTTATCTTTTTCCCCCGACTCCGGTTGCTTTTAAGATATTCTCCTTCCACCAGTTTTGAGCAATTTGATTATGATATGCCTTAGAGTAGTTTTCTTCAGGTTTATTGAGCTGGAGTTTTGTTGATTTTCTTGGATCTTTAGATTTATAGTTCTCATTAAATTTGGAAAGTTTGTGGCCATTGTGTCTTCAAATATTTTTTCTGTCCCTGTTGCTCCTTCAGGGACTCCAATTACATGTATATTATGTCACTTGAAATCTTGCCACAGCTCCTGATGCTCTTTTAATTTTTTAACTTATTCTGTCTCATTTTGCATACTTTCTATTGCTGTCTTCAAATACACTCATATTTCCTTCTGCAATCTATAATATACTTTTCACCTCATTCAGTGTAATTTTTCATCTCAAACAGTGCAGATTTTATCTCTATAAGTTTGTCCTGACTTTTTCTGTCTTTAATGCCTCCACTTAAAAATTTGAATATCTGGAATACAATTATAATAACAAATTTAATGTCCTTGACTGCTTATTCTGACATTTGTGTCAGTTCTGGGTCAGTTTTGACTGAGTTTTCTCTTCATTATGGATTATATACTCTATTTTCTCTTCTCTGAATGCTGATAATTTTTTATTTGACACCAAACATTATGAATTTGACCTTGTTGATTGTTGTATGTTTTTATATTTCTGTAAATATTCTTGAGGTGTTTTTTTTTTTTTTTTTTTCTGGGATACAGTTTAGTTGTTTAGAAACAGTTTGACCCCTTTAGGTCTTGTTTTAATGATTTATTAGATGGGACGTGAGTAGTATTCCTTCTAGAGCTAATTATTCCCTGCCTCCCTCAGAAGTAATACCCTTCTGAGTATTCTACACCTTGAATTATGAGTTTTTCCAGTCTTGCTTGTGGGAGCAGTCACTATTCCTAGCTCTTTTGAGCTCTGTGTAGTGTTCCCTCTCATTCCTTTGAGTGGCTCTTTCTCTGGCCTCAAGTAGTTTCCTTATACACATATGTTTATCAGTACTCTGTTGAAGACATGAGGAGGACCCTCTGTGGATCTCCAGAATTCTCTTTCTGTGAGCTCTCTCCTCTCTAATACTCTGTTCATCAAATTATAGACACCTTTGCTCTTAACTCTGTCTCCAGCTCAGGGAATCCTCTGGGCTTTGTCTGGGCTTTGTCCTTCCTCCACTGCAGTCTAGAAACTCTCTTAAGACATAAGCAGGGCAATTGTAGGGTTATTTTGTGTATTTTCCAACTCTCAGGAATCACTGTCCTCTGTTCCTGATGTGCATTGTCTTGAAAATGGCTTTCATATACTGTGTGTTTCAGTGGGAAAGTAAAAACAGTTCCTGTTTCTCCATCTTGGCCAAAATCACAGTCTTTTAATTGGAGGGGTTATCTCATTTACATGTGTTGTAACCATTAGTGTGGTTGGGCTTAAACATAACATCCTGGCATTTGTTTTCTATTTGTCTTATCTGATATTTTTCCTTCAATTTTCCTTTTCTGCCTTTTAAAAAAATTAATCAAGAAATTTTCATTATTCCTTTGAATATCCTCTATTGGCTTTTTAGCTATACAGTTTCATTTTTTAGTTTGTTAGTTTTCTCTAGAGATTTAAATGTGCATCTTTAATTTATCACAATACATCTTCAACTAACAATATAAAACTCCATGTTTAAAAACTTTATAAAAATAGACTTCCATTAATCCTCTCTTGTCCTCTATACTATTATTTTCATATATTTTATTTCTATTATATATTAGAAAGCCCACCACACATTATTTTACTTACACTGTCAGTTGTAAGCAAAGACAAAAATAGACTTTTATATTTACTTACATATTTATTTTTTCTTTGCATTACTACTTATAGATCCAACTTTCCATCTAGTATCATTTCTCTTCAGCCCAGAGTCTTTCCTTTAGCAATTAATTTTTTTAGGTGTATCTGTGAGCTACAAATTCTCTCACTTTTTGTTTACCCTTTTATGTTATTATTTTGCCTTGTTTTGAAGGATATTTTCTTTGGATATAGAGTTACAGGTTGATAGTTTTTTTCACCCCAGTACTTTGAAGATATTTCAGAAATCGTTTATTACTTGCATTGTTTATGGTGACAAATCAATTATTATTCTTATTCTCATTAATATAATATACTTCTTCTCCTCTGGCTCTTTTTAAGATTTTATCCTTGTTTTTCAGGAATTTTACTATAACATTTTTTAAAATATCTTGCTTGAGACTTACTGGGCTTCTTGGATATGTGCGTTGAGTTTTTAAAAATCAAATTTGGAAAATTTTGACCACTAATTCTTCAAATATTTCTTAGGCCACATTTTATCTCTCTCCTCTCCTTCTGGGACTTGAATTATACATATTTTAGACTGCTTTATATCATTTCACATTATTAAACATTGTTATTACTGATGTTTTATTTATTTTTATCAATTCTTTTTCTCTTTGTACATCACTTTGAACAACTTCAATTTACCTGGGTTCAACTTCACAGATCTTTTTTTCTGCATTGACTAATCTACTGTTAATTTCATCTAATTAATTTTTGATTTCACATATTTTAGTTCCAGAATTTACACTTTTTTTTTTGAGTTTACAATTTTCTGAAGAAATACCCAATCTCATCACCATTCTACCTCTAAAATGTTGAACATATTTAACATAGTTGTTCTGAAGTCCTTACCTGCCAACTTCAATAACTGTCCTTTGTGGGTCTGTTTCTATTATGTTTCCTCTTCATTATCATAATTTTTCAATCACTCTGCTTCTTTTACTACCTGAGGTTAACTGACATACAACATTATATGTTTCAGATGTTGCAATTTTTTTTTTTGTATTCCAGACGTTGTGTATAAAGAGCAGTGAAGACAGAAGTTTTTTGAAATAAAGAAAAGTGCTCTTCAGTCTTCTCTGCTCTTTATATGTAACATCTGGAATACAATAAAAAAGAAACAATCAAGTTGAGATGGGTGTGTGTGTGTGTGTGTGTGTGTGTGTGTGTGTGAACCAAAAGCCCTAAGGGGGCAGGGCAGTGAAGAAATTTGGTTGGAAGGAAAGGTATGTAATTCAGTTGTGTGTCCCCAATTGCAAGTATCCATTAGGATCATCTGGAGGCAAACCAATAAATCCTTGTGCCTCCTTCAAGGAGAAAATCCTGCTCTTGAGTCCACCAGGAAGTTCCTGTGGTGTGTCCAGAAAACCACTAACAATTCCAAAGGTAACAATATCCCACACTCACACTCCACTTTATGTTAACATGTTCAGGCCCATGGATCTCCTTTGATTCTCAGTCTTAGCAAGAGGGAAGACTGGGAAGGTCCAGTGGTCCAGTTTTGGACTGGCTTTGAAATGTCATCCTAAAGATTGACCTTTATCTCATATTCTGCCATCTTCTCATCACTGTGGTGGCCTCGTTGCATGTCTTCCTGCTTCCAGGAATAAGCAAGACTTGTAATGTCTTCTTTGGTCCCTTCAGTCCATCCAACACAATGAGTAGGCAATCTAAAAGGTAAATTTCCCTTTGTCACTTTCCTGCTCTATACTCTTCAATGGCTCCCCAGTGCCTTTGGGACAAGTCTGTAAGGGCTTTGAGGTCTGGCTTCTTTCTGCTCCTCCAGCATCACCTTTCTTATCCTACTCCTCACTCCAGCCACATTAAGCATTCTTCAATTCCTTCACTGGGTCTTGTTCCCTCATGCATATGTGCACAATGCACCTTTTGTCTGGGACACTGCATCCCACCCCTATAACACACACACACATGCACACACACACACACACACACACACACACTCTCACACTCTCATCCCTGCTCATCCATCAGGTCTCAGCTGCAGACTCACCTCCTCTCCCTGACGCCTAAGTCTGGGTGAGCGGTGCCTGCCCTGGGCCTGGGCTCACTTCCACCACAGCCCCTGCTCACCTGCTGGCAGCACTCCATTACTCGCCTACCTCCTCACTGGAATGAAAATGCAAGGAGAGCTGGGACTGTGTCCATCTTGCTTATCACTGTGTCTCTATTCCCAGGCATAATGTCTGTACATAATAAACCTCAGCGAAGATTCATGGCATTGAATAGGACCCAGGAAGCTACAGCCTGCTTGTTTTGCCATATTTTCTGCCACTTGTTTAAGGGGTCAGTTCATGAGTACTTATTGTCTCTCATAGCCTAGCTCTGGACTTGGCCCTGAGGGGCTGGATGAAGGGGACACTAATATAGAATATTAACAATTCAGGACTTCCCTGGTGGCATAGTGGTTAAGAATCCTCCTGCCAGTGCAGGGGACATGGGTTCAAGTCCTGGTCTGGGAAGATCTCACATGCCGCGGAGCAACTAAGCCCATGAACCACAACTACTGAGCCCACGTGCCACAACTACTGAAGCCCGCTCACCTAGAACCCGAGCTCCACAGCAAGAGAAGCCACCACAATGAGAAGCCCATGCACCGCAACGAAGAGCAGCCCCCGCTAGCTGCAAACTAGAGAAAGCCCGCACGCAGCAACGAAGACCCAACGCAGCCAAAAGTAAATAATAAATAAATAAATTTTAAAACCCCCCAAAACATAAAAAAACAATTCAAACATTTGAATGCTTTGCACGCGCTATGCCATGTTAATCCTCACAACGACCCTATGTATTTGGTACTATTATTATCACCCCCAGTTTATAGATGAGAAAACCAAGGCATAGAGAAGGGAAGCAATTTGTCTGAAATCACAGAGTTCAAGAGCGTTGGCTCTGGGGTTCAGTCCAGGCGTGCAATGCCAGAGCCTCGCTCGCTCCTCTAATGATTACGCAACAGCAACACTGACCTCCTGAAGCTTCCAGGCTGGTTCTTGAGAAGGCTGGAGATGCCAGCACAAGATACCAAGTGCAGGGGACACCCAGAGAAGGGAGGAGGTAAGTGTCACCCACTGCAGTCTCAGAAACTGGGAAAGTGATGAGTTCTGGGAGAGCAATGCAGGGGCCCTCAGGGCATCCTGGTGACCCTGGGTTCCCAAAGGAAGGCTGGGAGCCCCTTCCTCCAATTTCCCTGGGACCTCAGGGCAGGACCTCAGGGCACTGAAGCCAAGCTGGAGCTCAGGGCCAGAGACTGCCAGGAACTAAACGTCAGGGTTTAGGGCCCCAGCCAGACCCAGCTGCTCTGTGCTAGCAGCGAGCCCTGGAAGGAAAACCAGGGAGAGAGTCCATAGGAGCCCTCGGAAGAGCTTCCGAAAACGGCCTGCAAGCCAGGGAGCAGGGAGAAGCGGCGCTCTGGCGGCCAGGTCGGGGTGGGGCAGCCGGGCCACCCGGACACCTCTGACAGGCTATTTCCAATTTCCTATGGAATTAAGCTGTAAAAGCAGAGAGTCTGTCACTGTCTACTGCCTCCCCGGGAGAGGAGAAAGTTACTGTGGCAGGCTCGAAAAAGCTGAACTGTCCTTTCCCAAACAAAACAGCAACCAAGGAAGCTGGTGTTTGGACGGTGGTCTCAGGGCCCTGAGCTACATGTCTGGATGTCTGTCTCTACCTGCTTGCGTGACCTTGGGCAAGTCCCTTCCTCCCTCTGGGCCTCAGTTTCTTCATCCAGAATAGGAGGCATCGGATGCAATGATGCCAGAGGCCCTTTCCAGCTCTGAGATGCTAACATTCTGTAATAAAGTTGGGTGTGGGAAAATATGAGGTCTAGGGGACTGGGGGAAGGGGCTGGAACCATCCTTGGTTGGAACAGTTAAAGGAAGCTCTGTTCAGCCCCAGCCCCAAGGTTCCCAAATCCAGCAGCAGAACTGGGATCCACCCAACCAAAATCAGCGAGGGGAAGCCAAAAGCATGAGTAAGGAGAGGTTGGGTCATAAACATGTCATCTGCACAAACATCCAGCCCCCTCTGGGGTCCCATTGGCCCTGCTGGGGGAGGAGACTGCTGTTAGGGCCTCCTCAGCCACAAGCCCAAGCTCACTTGCTTGGCCCGGGATTTCAGGGTGGAGGCCTGACTGCTTAGAAGGGAACCTGGCTGTGGACGTGCCCCGAGGAGCTGTCAGGAAGGGCTGGGTGAGGCGAAGCCCTCACCAAGGCCAGGCAGCTGGGGGTGGCTCTCAGCTGAAGGGAGGCCTTCCATCCTGATGTAACACAGGGCTTTCTGGGATGGTCTCCATTTTGGATGTGCTGAGGCTCCTGCTTCTCCACCCCTGACCGTTCTCCTAAGTTCCAGAAAACCAGCAGCCTGGGGGACCTGGCTTCCCGGATCTCCGCAGGCATTCAAACTCACCATTCCCCAAACACAACTCTTGCTTCTCTCCAAACTGTCTTCTTCTATGGGCTCAGGGATGGCACCGTCACCCAGGCACTCAAGCCAGTGTTCCAGAAGTAATTCTTTCTTTTTTTTTTAAATTTTTATTGGAGTATAGTTGCTTTACAATATCGTGTTAGCTTCTTTCTTTTTTTTTTAAAATTAATTTAATTTATTTATTTTTGGCTGCGTTGGGTCTTCATTGCTGTGTACGGGCTTTCTCTAGTTTCGGCGAGCGCGGGCCACTCTTTACTGTGATGCATAGGCTTCTTATTGCGGTGGCCTCTCCTGTCGCGGAGCATGAGCTCTAGGCGCGCAGGCTTCAGCAGTTGTGGCACGCAGGCTCAGTAGCTGTGACGCACATGTTTCATTGCTCCGTGGCATGTGGGATCTTCCCGGACCAGGGCCCGAACCTCTGTCCCCTGCATTGGCAGGCAGATTCCTAACCACTGAGCCACCAGGGAAGCCCCAGAAGTAATTCTTGATCTTCTTTCTTTCTCCTCACACGTATCTAAGAGGCTCCCCAAAGCGATCTGACCCTTTGAGCGTCCTGTCCTTGCCCATTCCTCTCTCATAACCTCACTCTCTCTCTTTACCTCACTTTCTCTCTTTCTTGACCTCAAGTACACACATCTAGACTAATCACAACCTAGTTTTCATATGATTCACTTTTTGAAAATTGTCATTTTTAATAATGAAGATAAAGGCTACGACCTTGACAATAACCAGCATTCCAAGACATTATTCCCCCATCCCATCTCCTTGCCTTCTGAGGGGACCATCAACCTGCATCCTGTGTTTATCGCTCTATTGCTTCCTTTTTAATACAATCTTTTTTCATCTATATGCACTCCTAAAGTCTAATTTCAAATTTTACAAAAGGATATCATTTTGTATGTAATCTTTTATTTATTTATTTTTATTATTATTTTTTTGGCGGGGGGCGGGGCACTGCACCTCGCGGCATGTGGGATCTTAGTTCCCTGATCAGGGATTGAACCTGCACCCCCTGCAGTGGAAGAGTGGAGTCTTAACCACTGGACAGCCAGGGAAGTCCCTTGTACGTAATCTCTTAGAATTTACTTTTTTTCACTCAATATTATCTTGCCAAGCAGGGTAGACTATTTGCAAATATGGCTGCAATTATTCCTCTTTGTGCCTCCACATTCCTTTTGCAATGTGACTTGATGCAATGGAAGCATCAAGAGGTGGAGCCTATTACCCCACCTCTTAAATCTAGGTCAGCCTTATGTATTATTTTGACGAATATAATGTGGCATTTCCATGTCTGAGTTCAGGCATTAAGAGGCTTTGTGCTCTCCCTCATTCTCATGGAAACGTCCATAGCCTTGTGAACAAGTCTGAGCTACCTTGTTGGGTGATGAGAGACATGTGGCCCATTTGCCACCATCCCCCTAGCTGGCAGCATATCAACCCTCAAAAGCCAAACCTCTTAGCTGACTCTCCACTGACTATGGACTCATGAGGAAACACAGCTAAGACCAGAAGAACTGCCCAGCTGAGCCCAGCCTAAAATGCCTACCCATTTATTTAATTGTGAATTAAATAAATAATGGTTGTTTAAGCCATTAAGTTTGGAGTGGTTTGTTAACACAGCAACCACCAACTGCTATGTCAAGATTCAGCCGTATTGTTGCCTGCTTCTGTGGTTCATTCATTTTCACTGCTGAATAATATTCCACTGTGTGTATATAGCATTGTTTATTCATCCACTCTCTTGCTGATAGGCATTTGTGTTTCTGCCATCGTGAAAATGCCTCCATTAACTTTTTTTGGTGCATGTTCTTTATTGAATATGTGCAAGAGATGAAGTCACCTCTCTAGACTCACAGCTACTGGGAAACTTGAGTGCATTCTCCTCATTGTCCCAGAAGAAACTATCAAAAACAACAAAAAAGATCAGGACATTCCCTGCTCAAAATCTTTCTGGGGCTCCCCACTACCCTCAGGGTAGGGTCCAACGCCTTAATCTCTGTGACCTGGTCAGTTATCTCCTCTCTGTCAATAAACTTGGTAACTAAATAGCTATGTGACTTTGGGGACAAACTACTTTACTTCTCTGTGCCTCAGTTTTCTCTTCTGGAAAATGGGGCTAATAACATACAAAAGCCAAATGGTAAAGCTGATGTTTCCTAAAGTACATCACACTTCAGGGCCTTTTCCCATGTGGGTCCCTCTGCCTAGAAAGCCTGCTCTTTCTTTGTCTACCTAGTTAACTTGCCCGTCCAGACCTCGCCTGGGTGTCACTCAGTTTCCTGAGTTTACTCAGCAGTTTACTGCTTTTCCTCCCCCACCTCACCCTCCTCTGGGCCCCACTCTCCCCTGCACACGTCTATCATTGTTCACATCTGTTTACTGGGCTTCTTTGAGGGACTATGTCACATTCATTTCTGTATCCCAGAGCCTGGCACAGAGTAGATTCAGGATAAATGTGTGGTGAATGAATAAATGAACAAATGAATTACCGACCTTGTTTCATTCATCATTCATCCAACAACCCTCTACTGAGTCTGGCTCCCTGCTAGGCACTGCCAGGGCTCAGAGGAGACCTCTGCCTTCAGAGTCTGATGGGGAGACACAGACCCCTGTGTGGATAAGCGTGGCTCAGAGTGGTCTGGGCTGCAACACGCAGGTCTCCTGCCCAGAACAAGTGGAGCCAGAGGTCTGCCCTCAGGGAGCCCACTAACCATGGAAAGAAATGGTGCTGAGACCCAAGGCTGGGCTAAGGAAACCGATGCATTCAGTGCATTTGGGATTCCAAGGATGCACAGGATGGGAGTTTAGAGTCTAGAGAGCCATGGAGATGCGTGACGGTGTCAGAAGCCTGGGTACAAGCTCCACAAGTACAGGAACCACCCTCCTCACTCCTATAGCCCTAGGCCCAGCCAGGGCCTGACACTGAGGGGGTGGTCAACATAAATATTTGCTGAGTATGTGATAAATGAGGAGAGGGAATCCAAAGAAATGAGAACAGCATTCCAGTCCCACTCTGCCACATGGCGGTCAGTGACGACGGCCAGACACGTCTCCCTTCTGGCCTCAGATATTTTCCAACGTCCTATCCAACTCTAAATCCTATGATGATACAGAGATGTAGGCTATGCCCTCAGGGTGCTCCTTGACTGGCTGATGTGTGTGTGCGTGTGTGTGTGCACGCCTGTGCACGGGCACACATGCATTGTATCTCAGAGCCAGGGTTGGAAATGGTAACAATAACAGCAAGAAAATAGGATAACTATCATTTTGGGCACAGAATGCAAAGTTCTCAGTGTTTCACGCCCACTATATCATTTTACCCTTACACACACCGCGTGAGATGGGTGAGGTTCTTGTCCCCATTTTGCAGATAAGGAAACTGAGGCTCCTGAGGAGGAATAAATGGTCCCACAGCTACTAACTGGCAGGTGTGGGATTTGAAGCAAGATCTGTCTGACCCCAGGCTCTTAGCCACTCCCTGCCACCACCTCCCACAAGAGGTCTGCCCTCTGTCTCCTGGGTCTTTCTGCCACTTGAGGGCAGCTTCTGATGATGGAATCTGGCTGAGAATTCAGACATGACGGAGGCCCAGGTTGGGGGGGTGTGGAAGCAGGGCGAACGAGGAGAGGATGTTCAGCCTCACTACCTCTCCAGACCCCTGCTAACTGGAGGCAAATCCCCCGTGTGAAAGATCTGGCGTGGGTCCTCCAGGGTTTGCATGGGAGTTTTTGGAGTTTTTGGCTTTGCTTAACTGAAGGGCTTACCACGGTGCTCTGGACTGTTTCTTTTCTGGCTGGGCTAAGGGAGGGCAGAGGTCAGCAGAGGCTCTGCCTTTGGCTCACCCTCAGGGAGGTGGATTCTTGGCCGGTCCCAGAGATCCTGAAATGGCCTCTCACGCTCAGGCGGGAGAACTGGGACATCGCGCCCCTCCTGGGCGCAGCTCCTTCCCTCACGTGCAACAGAGCAGCTTAGAGAGCAGCTCAGTGCTGGAAATCCAACCACACAGAAGGCTGCTACAAGCTGGCTTTTGAAAGGTGCGCTCTTTCTTCAAAAGCTTAAGGGAGGAAAAAAAAAAAAAAAGGCAGGCAAGAAAGAGAGACATAAAGAAGAGAAAAATTGGCCAGATGGGGGTCTGGTCTATTAAGCAAAATTCCCTGACCCATTCATCCTAATTATGCCTGCAGCTAAGGCTATCATGGGGCTGTTCTTGCAAATGTACTCAGTGGACAGATCGTGGCCTTTTCTGCAGCTGCAGGCTCCCCATTCCAAGGCCCCAACTCAACAGGTCTGATGGAAGGTCTTGGATGCCGATCCCAGATAGAGTCACCCTGGAGGGGAGGGGGGCAGGAGCTGCTGGGGCTGTCTTGCTGGTCCCGGAGCCTCAGGAAGACCATCTCCTGGCTCCTCAGGGAGTGTCCCTGGAAGTGACCTGAACCCCAGGCAATCGGGCTAGAAACAACCTCCACCATGATTTCTTCACACGCCCCTGCCCCTCTGGCGAAGTGTGCGGGTAGGTGGGGGAAAGGCTTGCTCATCCAGGCCTTCGGAAATATCCCGACACACTTTCTTCCAGGCCGGCCGAAGTTACTTTCCAAGTATTTCACTTTCCATTTCTTCTCCAGATCTGGTAACAGGGTGTTCCTGCCCTCTTCCCCTTGCTGACCTTTTTGGCTGGGCCCTGCCTCTGCTGCGTTTCATCAAATCAACATGCTCTCAAGAAACCAGGCCAACTCTGCTCTCAGCCCCATGGAAGGCACAGATGTGGGCTACAGGCCCTGCTTGGCCTACGGCAGCTGACCATCCAAACTGAGGGACGCTGGACGGAGGGAAACAGGTGCCAGAGGGCCCACGGGCTGTGAGTCTGGCATCCTGACTGCCAAGGCCAGCCCTGACATTCTCTAGACAGCTGTGCTGCCCTGAAGAAGTGTCTTGAGCTCTCTGAATCTCAACGTACTTATCTGTAAAATGGGCATTATCCTATCTGCCTTGGAATGTTGTGGGGTTGAAGCAAGATAACGAAGGTGTTCGAAGTGCAAGTGTATGTCTGTGTTGATACACAGTATCTGATGCTGCTTTAAGTTTCTGAGGCAGAAGTCCACCCCTAGAATTTCCTCTCTTGGGGGTCAGCCTCTACTGTGTGTTTCTAGGCAGGCGGGAAGAAGCTGAAACAGTAGAGTCCCTCCCTCCACCTCTCAGAACTCCAGTCATAAATGAAATATAATATAATATGTGGATTAAAATGCCACCATCCTCAAGGGGTGGAGGGCAGGGTTAAGTGACACAACGCAAGCCTTTGGCACAGCTCCGCATGGCGAGAGGGAGGGTGACCATCATGATGATTCTTCCCTGGGATCAGGGTGGTGACCTAGCCTGTAGTCTCTGATAGTCTCTGAGATGGCCTCGGGGTTCTTGGCTGGGAAGCCAGTCATTTCTCTAAGAGGAAAAAGGGTGCTGTATATCTCGTGCTCACTCAACCCCATTCCCTCCCACTCACCAACACCGTTTTTCTTTTTCCAAGCCACAGGAGTTTTGCAGAGCAGATATAGAAAGGAGGGAGTAAAGAAAAAAAAAAAGAAAAAGAAAGAAAAAGAGCAGAGCCATCTGAAGCCAGAGTGGGCGTCGTGCAAGAGGCTCTGGACTTGCAGACAGCTGTAGCCTACATACGACATGCAATGAGAAAAGTCCCAGATCCCCTAAGCAGAGCTCCGGCCTACTTTGAAGTGTTGACAACACATAAAATTAAAAGCATCACAATGCTAATTATCACTTTGTTTTTTCCACTTTGATAGCCTCTACAAAGCATTTTATACCAATGAATCAATACAAATGTCTCTTTATGAGGACATCAGGAACCAAAAAAAAAAAAAATTGTTTTTTTTCCTTAAGAGAAACCAGGGAAACTAACAAAAAAATTTGAGCTCTGGCTTGCATAATAGCCCTAGGTAACATTGTAAGTTGGGTCTCTCCTTTTAACAGTGGCCGTGGAGGTCATTGAGGTCCATTGGCTTGGGTCACATCATCCAGACCCTGGATGAACGTCCTGCCTGCTGATGAATTTGCACCACAGGATGAGACAGTTCAGTCACAGCTGCGTCGCTATTATCTCGCGACTGCACATGTGTGCTTGCGCACATGTATAAGAATATACACAGTGTGTGTCTCCATAGGTATATGCATGTATAGATGTATATATATATGTATTTTGTGGCTTGGTAAAATAAAGCTCGCAAATTAGGAATAATTTATAACTCGTTATAACTCGATTATTGGCTGGGACTCCCTTTATGTTACAACAGATGGACTTTTGCGTGAAATATTTTCCCCGAGTTGCTATAGAGACATGCCAACATCTTTCTGCTGAAGTGATTCCCTGCAGGCCTGTTTGCTGTTGCGACCGGTGCAGAATCGCTTGCAGGCTGAATCACTTGCAGCCCTCGCAGAGGCTGATTAAAGAGCCTGGGGGCCCTGGGAGTCTTGGGCCTCTCAGCTACTGCCACCAGGGATGGGCTGCAAAAGTCGTTAGGGCTGGATTGGGGGGTGGGGACTGGGCTGGCGGGTGGAGGAGGATGCCCAGGTGAGCCAGGCAGCTGCAGGGGAGAGGAAAATAACATGGGCTCATCCAAGACCTACTATGTGCTACTCGTGGTTCTAGGAACTTGTCCATCTCTTACCTTGTCTAGTCCCTATAGCAACCCTGTACCGTGCGTCCTGTTATTCCCATTTTTCAGGTGGGGAAGATGAGGCACAGAGGAGTTAGGTGATTTGTTTGAGTAACTACCATAGCATTCAAACCCAGGTTTCTCTGACTCTATCATCTTATCATTAGTGTCTTCCCCAAAAGGGGGTGGGGTGGGATAGATGGGGTGCATTTGGAACTTAGAATCTTGGTTGAACTGAAAAGCCACAGGCTGGGCAGGGTGGCCAGATTCAGCCCTCTGCCAGTTCCTCTGGCTGTCGGAGGATCCTCAGACAAAACCTCGAGCCTCTGTCACGCAACTCACAGTCCATTTGGGCAGACACACTCAGGCCTGTCTGACCAGCAACGTAAACATGGCCAAGCACTGAGACACTGTGGGTCCCAACTCCTGAGACAGAGACTATGTATAGGCCCCTGCCGCCCCCTTCCCTTCTCAGGCAAAGTTAGGAACAGAGTGACGTTTCCCTAGAGCAGGGTTTACAAAGAGGGTGGCCTGGAATGGTGACAAGGGCCTGAACTTTGAAATCAGACAGACCCAGGTTAGAATCTTGAATCCACTCTGGTCCAGAGGTATGACTTTGGGCGACTCCCTCCTCCTCTCTGAGCTCTGACTTTCCTTATCTGTAAAATGGGACTCATAGCACCTACCTGGCAGGGTGAGACTCCGCTCTTCCACTAGAATGGAGGCTCCCTAGTACCGTGTCTGGCACACAGTAGACATTGCTAAATATATGATGAATAAAGGAATACATTTTCAATACATCTGCCATGTAACAGGTATTCAATAAGTGGTAGAAATGATTTTCATCTGGCATTTCTTAGACTTATCAGGGCCCTTTTCTTCCTTAGTATTCTTTTTTTTTTTTTTTTTTTTTTTTTTGCGGTACGTGGGCCTCTCACTGTTGTGGCCTCTCCCGTTGCGGAGCATAGGCTCCGGACGCGCAGGCTCAGCGGCCACGGCTCACGGGCCCAGCCGCTCCGCGGCATGTGGGATCTTCCCGGACTGGGGCACGAACCCGTGTCCCCTGCATCGGCAGGCGGACTCTCAACCACTGCGCCACCAGGGAAGCCCCCTTAGTATTCTTAACTTCCCTTCCTGGGCAGAGTTTCAAGGAGGATCCTGAGTCTCTGAGTCTCCTCCCCAGCCTCTTCCAACCCATAATAGACAGGATTCTTGGAGGATAAAAACAACCCAACACGTTAACAAGTATCTCAGTCCTTAGAGATCTCTTCCTATGAGAGGACATTAGTCAGGACTCTTTAGATTGTTTAGAAACCTAATTAAAACTGCCTTAAGCTAATAAAGGTACATATTCCCAGGAGTAAGCAGCTTCAGGTATGGCTGCATCCAGATGCCCAGTCAACCTTCATCCACTTCTTTAATTCATTCTCTTCTAGCATGGCTTCACCTTCAGGCAGGCACTGCCCTTGTGATGGCAGGACAGCTGCCCAGCTCCAGAACTACTTCTCACCAGCTCAGCACCTTCGCAAAAAGAGAACTCTTCCTCTCAAGGTTCAAATACAAGTCCAAGAACTGAATTTCATGAGATGCACTTGGGTCACATGCCAAGGCCAATCAGGTATCCATTCTAGAAGCCTGGAAGTGGAGTCAGCTCTGGCTAAGTCAATATGGCCTTAGAGTGGGGAAGGAGCAGTTCTCCAAAGGTCAAGTGGTTGTTCTTGCCAGAAGAAGAGGAGAGGAATGCTGAGCAGGCAAACTCAGCCAGTATCCGACACAGAGAGGGAAATAACCTAACGTAATTTTTATTCTCATGACAGTCCTGAAGGGTAGTTATGATTTTTCTCATTTTACAGAAAAATGAAGCCCAGAGAGTCTGGGGACATTGCCCAAGGCCACGTCATTGTCAGTGGTAGAGTCAGGGTGGGAGCCCCCAAGCCTGGATTCTTGCTGGCACTTTATAGGAGGAAGTGAGCCTTGCAGAGGGTCTAGAACTAGCATTTGGAAAATGGGTGGAAGATGCAGGTGGCCCCAGGATCCCAGCGTCAGCCAGAGGAAGCTTCCAGGTCAGGCTCTTTGTGGTTCTTGTTCTTGTTTTTGCCAAGTAGCACAAGTCTTGAGACAAGCAGGTGCTTGCTTTCTTCATCTTTCCAAAAATCCCAAAGCATAATACATTTGAGAATGTTGTAAGCAGTTTATCATTTTACTTTGGTTATCTCAAGTCAAAAATTATTTGACCTCAGCATTATTAAGGGTCCTATTTTTAAACAACTTTTGTGGGCCCTTTGGTTGCTCTCTTTACTTGGAGAAGGTCCCTACATCTCAGGCCATCATAAACCCACAGAGCTGGGATCTTCCAAGAAGGTTTTGGATGGAAACACCTCAATCCGGGCCTGAAGACCGAGGCTGGTGCTGTTGTTTCCTCCCCTCCCAATCCATTTCCAACCCTTGTTCAATCTTAAATTTCATCACCCCTTTGAAGACTACCCTGATAGCTTCACACCCATGCTTGCTCCTGGCCCAAACAGGGCCCTGCTTATCTGTGCTGCACAGAGAAACGTTTTGCAACTCTGGACTAAGTCCCAGTCATCTGGACTCATAATTTAGCCTGCCCTTGAATTCATCTGTAGAATCTTGTCTTTCAAGAATAGACTCAAAATAAAGTTTGTAAAGGGCTTTGCAAACCGTAAAGCAATATTATGACTCATGTTATTCTGTATCTCATCCTCACCAGTCTCTTGGTTCCTTTGTCACTGAAATTTGCTATAATTATTATATATATCAATTATGTATAAATAAATATGTTTATATACCAATATACTAAATATACATATATATACCTACACACAAATATATATATATATATATATATATATTTTTTTTTTTTTTTTTTTTTTTTTGCTGTACGCGGGCCTCTCACTGCTGTGGCCTCTCCCGTTGCGGAGCACAGGCTCCGGACACACAGGCTCCGCGGCCATGGCTCGCGGGCCCAGCCGCTCCGCGGCATGTGGGATCTTCCGGGATCGGGGCACGAACCCGTGTCCCCTGCATCGGCAGGCGGACTCTCAACCACTGCGCCACCAGGGAAGCCCCAAATATATATATTTTATGTATATACCTATATATATACTATAAACACACACACACACACACACACACACACATGCTTTATTGGATCTGTCTCCCTCACCAAACACTATGTTCCAAAAAGGTGTGCGTTGTGACTGTCTTGTTCATCATTGTTACCCCAGCGTATGGTATTGTCCTGGTGGGGAACTAGATGCTCAGTAAACATTTGCTAACTGAATGAATGCATGAGTGAATGAGTGGGTGGATGAAAAACATAGTCTGGCTTTCCCAACCAGGTGGTAAAGCAAAGGCAATGGAGTTAGGCACATCTGGTTTCAAATCGCAGCTCTGTCGCTTCCTGGCAATGTGACCTTGGGTAAATGACCTTGCTGTGTTTCTGTTTTTTCATCTGTAAAACGGGTCTAATAACATATTTCACTGAGGATGCTAAAAGGTCACCTATGTGAATTCAGTGCCTTCAATAGTAAGCACGCAATAAATGTCAGAACCCTTCTCTCTTCCCCTCTTTAGCAATTCTACAATGCCCACAATAGTGGGCAAATGTTGGATGTTTAATAAATACTTTTTGATTGATAGATGGATGAATTTATCAAAGTGATGGGCACAACTTGGGTGTGGGATTTCCATTCCTGGTTGAGAGAAAACTGTGAGACGGGTAACTGAGCCAAGAATTCAGAGAGGCCCTGGGCAGTGATGAGAAGTTAGAACAGGGCGGTAACTAGCTAGTGTTTGCACACACGTGTGTGTGTGCATGTGTGTGTGTGTTCATTTTTGCATGGATATGGATAGATGTATGCAAAGAGAGAGAACTAGTTATTCAAAGTCCTTTGATTCTTTGTTAAGAAGTTGAAGTTTATAATCAAACGGGTTCTTGGAATCCCCTGGAAGTTCTTGGGAAGGAGGAATGCGATGGAAATTCTTTTAGTATCTACATAAAGAAGAGACTTAAACAGGGAAAGGCTGTGAAGGCTGTTCTAGTAATCTAGGAAAAAGAGAGAAATGGCTAGTAGGCATTCAATAAACCATGTTGACATCAAAAAGTAAAAAGAGGCAAGCCTTGAATATTCCTTGGATCCATAAATCAAGGAATATTTATTGGGTATGGAGCAAGAGAGAGTAGGGACCAAACTTGTTTTTATTTTTCCTTCTAAAGCTATAAATGTGATTTTTCCATTGCAAAATAATATAGCCCCACTACAGGATATAGTTTGAAAATGAAAGGAAAAATAATCATCCATAATCCTACAACCAGAACAGCCCCATGACTGCATTTTATGTCCCCACATCTATGACCATAGGAGAATGAAAGAGTCTGCTGTGTTCATGATGGGGATATAGAAGAAGGGTCAGAAGGATGTTACACAGTGGTCATGGCTGAACTCACTCACTCATTTGCTTATTTGATTCAATCTTCATGAGAGAGACCTAAACAGCAAAACCACACCTGGACCTCGGGTTGGAATCTCCCAGTCTCTTTATGCAACTCTGGACATCAACCAAGTTGGGTTACCTCCAACCTGATCACCAGAGTCCTCTTCCTTCCTCATTGGATTGTGGACATTTTAGTTTTTTGTCTTTTTTTGCATCTGCTACCCCTTTCTTATTGTATCTGATCTTCCTTTGGGAAGAGCCCTCATTGTGTGGAGTCCTGGCAATAGAGTTCTTTCTGACTATTGTGTTGGTCAATGGTTGCTTAGCTGGTCCACCCACCAGATGTCCTTGGCCATTCCACATTCTTCTGTCAGTATATGAGTAGGTTGTTTCATCAGCCTGATGGCCATTTGGTCAGCTGGTTATCCAGGCTTCTGGGGAGGCAGGCAGGTTAACCTATAGTCCACGGGCTCACTGAGTGAAGTGTTGGTCTTTTCACTGGCCAGTAATCCATTTGACTATCAGTTGGGCAGTCAGGCTATTCACTGGTGTATCAACCACTCCATTGGCTCCACTATCACTGGGTTATTTCACCCATCTGACAGCCTGGCGGTCAGTCTCTCCATTAGCTTGCTGGTGGCCAGCTCTTCAGTCAGTCAGTAAGTCCGTAAGTCTGTCAGTTGCCAGTGAGTCGGCTGGGCCCCACCCCTGTGAGCCCCTCCAGCTGGTGACCTCAGTCCTCACCTGAGCGTGGAGGGTGCGGAGGGAGAAGCTCATTTCCTCCCCGCGGAGGTCCTTTGAAGTGCTCAGTCAATGCTTGGAAACGAAATCAAAAGTTATTTATTAGGTATGAGAGTGAAAACAGCCCCATCACTCTAAGTTACTGACAGCTAACCTGAGCTTACTCATTTTCTTTCAAAACTCGTTAAAATTCAGAGCCATGGTTTCTTTTCTTGCCCCCTCTCCTACCCCCTGGGCCTGCCTTCTCCTTCTTCGGCTGTGGCATTGGTTTGCAGGGACATGTGACTTCATCAGCTGATCCCGATGCCAACCAGAGCTGTCAAGGTCCCTGCAGAGATGAGTCACCCTCCCGGAAAGGAGGCGTGTGGGGAGCCAGGCAGGTTCCCAGACCCCGGCCCTTGGCCTTGGGGTCCTGCTCAGGGGCTCGTGACCCCAAGAGGAAGGCAGTAGTCCAGCCTATGGGGCCATTTTCCACTTGGAGGCCTGATGTGTCTGGAAGGATGATTCACTAGGATGGGCTCCAGCAAAGGGGGTTAAAGAACGGTTTTCCTGTGGGCCCTTCTTTCTTTCAGGTGGGAGAGGAGGGGACATAGGCTGTTTAATATCCAGGGCAGATTTCCCAATGCCTAAGAGAACAGGCAGCATACTAGGCACCAGGACACCTGGGTTCCAGGCTGGCCCACGGCTAAGAGCAGAGGAAGAAGTTGGCACTTGTCTATCTCCTAACTCCCCACTGAGCCACTGTCTTTCCAGGTTTCCACTTTCCTCCCTCACCTCCACCTCAGGCTCTCCATGCTCATCAACTAATCTCTAAGAACCAACCCTGTGCTTGGGTTTGAGCTGTCAAGTTCAAGTTCAACAACAGGCATTTATTGAGTGCTTATTGGGGTCAGGGTCTCCTGTTCTTTCCTTCCAAAGGGCTTACCTCTTAATTTATTTATGAAACAGATATTTACATTTATTTGCATACTTGCTGCCTTCCAAGCGCTGGACTAGGTATAGAGACAGCGTTAAGCAAAACAGGCATCATCCCTGCCTTCATGGAGATTAGCGTCTAGACAGATTCACATGGATCAGATGATCACACAAAAGAGTGTTTAATCTACTGAGATAGGTGCTTTGATGGAAAACACCAGTGGTATATGAGAGGGACTATAAGGACACCTAATCCAATTGTGGTTTTGGGGAGCCAGGGGGCTTCCCCAAGTAAATGACTGAATATGAAGATTAAAAGTTACCAAGGTGAAGAGAGGAAGGATCATCTCAAGTAAAGGGGACATCATGTGACACAGCCCTGCAGAGGGAGGGAGGATGAAACATCAAGGCACTGAAACAAAGTTCCTTGTAGCTTTTGCCAGAGAGTGGTGAGATTAGTTCATAGAGAGGCATTCATTTTTCTTCATTATTACATTCATTCATTCATTTGTACATTCATTCATACATACATTCATTTCCTCATGCAGTCATGCACACATTCCACAAATACTTACTGAATACCTACTCAACATCTGCCTTTCTTTTAGAGTTCACTGGTTGTAAGTGACAGAAACCAGGGCTGGCTAAACAGTGTTCGTTGGGTAGCCCTTAGAAGAATGCTGAAGAACCATAAAATTGGTGGGTCATGGGAGAAGCAGGTTTAGAAAGGAAGATTGCCATCCATCTCTGGGAACCATGGTAACCTTCTTGTAGCAGGCCCTGTAAACTCGCCACTGCTATACCACTATCCTCCTTTCCTTGTAGTATGAAGATCCAAAGCCCTGATAGGGAGTTCAGTCTGGCTCTCATATACTTGCCCCCTACCATACCAGGTCTATGAGAGAAAGGATATAGCCCCTTGGCTTTCTTACGAGTAGGTCAGCACCTGGATTTACTTTTCCACCAAGAATCCATGCAAAGGGGGAGTGGTTATTTTCTGAGAAAAGTTTTTTTGTGTTAGTAGGGAGGGTAAATAGATATTGAGTAACCCCAAGTTATCTACCAGTCATTACAAACTTCAGATCCTAAAGGTCAAGCTAGGACTCCCATAATCCTCTTGGCAATGGTGTGGGGAATCCTGGGCACATACTCCCATGTTCTTCTTTCCAAATCTGGCTCTCGACTGTGTCTTTAGGCGCACAGCTTCCCAGCCAAGGCCTCACAGTTCTTCATTTATGAAATGGGCATACAAATCCTCCCTTTGGTACCTCCCAGCATTGCAGTGAAAGTAAAGCAACTCAATGCCTGTTGAAAGTCTTTCAGAGTCAAAGCTCTTTATTATCATGGAACCCCTGAACTCTGAGGCTGAAAATACTTGACCAAGGTGGGGCTCCTCTAAAAGGTAACAAGACCTTTCACTCAGCAGACAGGAGTAATGAAGAGTTGCCTGGGAGAGAGAAGCACTTGGGCACAGAGGGCTGACCTGGGGAGTCTTGAGAAAGGCACAGGGATGCTCCCTGGATTTGTCTTCAGCCCAAGTCCCTGGACTCATCTCTGGGTTGGGTAACAAGCTAGCAGCAGGCTGTCAGGAGAAGGGAAAGGTCTGTAATACACTGGGGTCCAAGCAATCCTGCTATAGGACTCAAAGAGGGAGTGAGCCATCCTCCCACTGCTACCACCATCCCCCATGCAACTTTGGCATCTGTAGGATTTATGTGTAGCAACTGCAGGAGACAGTGAACAGCCAGGGCCCTGCAGAAGGGATGTGTTCATGGGCACACAAGGGGTCCTCTGGACATTCCTGGAGGTCCTTGGGTTGGAGGAGTTATTTTACTAGATGCTTTGGGGGAAACTTGGTTCATAGGAGCAACATTTACTGACTATGTACCATGTACCAGGCATTTTCTCCCTCAGTGTCTCCGCCATGATGCTTTTTCTAATATTCCTGTTTCACTTTCACTGTCTCTGCTCTGAACTTGTATTTATCCATCCATCCATCCATCCATCCATCCATCCATCCATCTTCTTAGCAAAAGACGAACATTTAGTGGTGATATAGCCTAGTTGATTAACTGTTACCCATTGGCAGAAGCTTAAGTCGTTTCTAGTTTTTACTGTTATAAACAATACTGTAATGAACATCTTTGTGCATGCCTTGGAAAATATTTATGGAGCACCAACATTATAACAGATTTATACTAAGTTCTTTGGTCATATTAGTTAACTTTTTAATGAGTATGTCTTGAGTTCCCAACCCTGGTAAAGTATGTTTTGACTTTGCCTTTGTAGCCTCCATAATTCATCCCCCTCAAGTAGTTGCTTCATAGACGTTGAATGATGAATGGATCAAAATAATGAGCCACCTATGGAGCCAAAGTGTGGGTCTCCAGAGAACTCCAGCTTGGCTCCTACAAGTGAACTACTTCCCACCTCTGATCCAGCCCTAGCTGCAGTAGCCTGCTCTCAAGATTTGGGGATTTTTTTGTTTTTCAAAACTTTGGGATTTGCTCTCCTTTCTGCACTTCCATCTGTGTCTCCAGCGTCATCAATGACCTGGGAGTTAGGAAGGGGAGCAGGAAGGGGGTTACATGAAGTGTCAGCCATGGGCTATGGGCCAGAGCTGGGTTCTTCCTTTCTGCCTCTGAACACATAGGAACAGAGCTCATGCATCTTCTTCTTCTTCTTTTTTTTTTTTTTTTGAATTTCATTTTGTTTATTTTTTTCATGCATCTTCAAATGGTGCTCCCACTGAGCTCAAACCTGCCACACCCAACTGCTCCCCATTTGGCCACCTTCTCTGCACACACACACCTCCGTGCCTCTCCTTGTGCTGTTCTCTCTGCTTGGAAAGCCCTCCCCCTGCTCACGCATCCATTCAACAGCCACTGCCTAACACGTTCCCATGAACTTCCTGCCAGGCAGAACCAATCAATCCAGTGTTCTGCTCCCATGTACCTTGCGGATCTCTATTGCAGCTCTTCCCATATTACCCTGGCCAGTTCCACTAAGCAAGGACTATCCCTTATCCAGGGATGGCAAACAGATTGCACTTCAACGTGCCCGCTCTGATCGATTAGTCGTGGCTGCCTGGAGTGTTCTGTCTAGAGCTGGGCAGACCAATACGATTGTAATGGGAGACGCACTGATTTAAAATTTTCCAGTAGCTACATTCAAAAAAATAAATAGGTGAAATTAATTTCAGAAGTGTATTTCAGGGAATTCCCTGGAAGTCCAGTGGTTAGGACTCGGCACTTTCACTACCTTGGCCTGTGTTCAATCCCTGGTCGGGGAACTAAGATCCCACAAGCCGCGAGGTGTGGCCAAAAAAAAAAAAGTGTATTTCATTTAACCCAATATATCCAAATATTATCATTTCAACATACAATCAGTATAAAAATTATTAATGAGATATTTTGCATTCTCTTTTTCAGACTGAGTCTTCAAAATTCCATGTGGAAATTACACTTACATTTCAATTCAGATGCTGTTTTCATCAGAAATACTTGTTGTTTATTTAGATTTCATAAAATTTGTAGTTGAAGTAGATTTGCATTTCCAAGTTTTTCCAAACATTCGTAAAGTTTTCCAATAACTGGGTGATCCCTTGCTAAGTGTAAATTAATTAGGAAATTAAAAATTCAGTTTTCTGGTGGCACTAGCTACATTTGAAATGCTCAATAGCCACATGTGACCAGTGACTGCAGTGTGAGAGAGCAGATCTGGAGGGATTCTGAAGCTGCAGAATGCTGCAGTCAGCTGGCAAAGCTTGCCTTGGAGGTGTCTTTGGGCAGCGGGCACCCCTGGGCCTGATATTTGTCATTCCTGGTTTTATATATCTCTGTATCCCCAGTGGCTGGTGGGACTCACTCGATGTTATGGATGAATGGCCTCATGGATATCTCAATGACTTGGGATGTGCTGAAAGCTGGCACACTCGGAGCTTTCTTACCTAGAAAGAGAAATGGTTATAGGGAGTCCTTGCATTTTTCTGAGAAGGGGACTGACAGCATCAGATTAGCACGTGGCAGTTGGCTCTGGTATTGGTTGGAGAACAGCTCAGAGGGCACAAGCCTGGAGTGGGCAGGGAGGAAGCATTGCAGTGACCAACTCAGAGTGAGATGAGATGGTTAAAGGTCAAGTCAAGACGCTCTGGCTCCTTCTGCTTTGGGGAGGAAAGTCCCAAGAAACTGGTCATTGTTCCAGTCCTGGGGCAGGGCTCCCCTCCCTCCAGGGAGGTGCCATATTTGTTGCTGACTTTTATTGCTATTATATGCATTGACCTCACTCTGAAGAGGGAGCTAGACTACACATGAAGTGGTGGAAAGAACAGGGCCCTGGGGTGAGAAGCTCTCCAAGCTCAGTTGAGTGGCCATGTGACCCTGGGCCAAGTGACCCCACCTCTAAGTTTTCTCACAGGAGGACTGTTAAGATGCCCATGCAGTGTTCTGTGTATGTGTCTGGTGGGATGTGTGTGTGGGGGGGTGTTGCACGAGATGACCCATGTACCTGTAAACTGAGTCTTTATGGATCTGGCATGTAGTCATTGTAAGCGTTCAGGCTATGGCAGTTGTTGCTCTATTATCATTCCCATACGAACAGTTACTATTTATTTTCAATGCAAGAACTGAGATAAGAAAAGGTGAAACACAAGCTAGAAACTCCCCACATCACCCCAGAATGGGAGGGAGCAGATACGGGTACCTTTTGCCACAGCACCCCTGGGAGGCTTCCCCCACCAGAGTGAGGAGATGGCAAGGTCTAGCAGAATGATTCTGACCATGGACACGGAAGTCAGTTGGCCTGGTGGAATCCCAGATCCACCACTTCCTAGCTGTGCCTTGGTTTCTCTGTGCTTCAGGTTCCTGTCTGTAAAATGGGGATCATAATAATCCCCTCCTCACCGACAGTGCGGTTTGTACTGGTGTTATTTTTATCACTCTTTATGGGCAGCAGCATAGACTGGCTCTCACATGGCCCAGCCAAACCCCCTTCTCCAGCCAGTGCCGTGGAAATAGTGAGAAGGACAAGAAGGCAAGGGTCCACTACATTTGGTCAAAGAGATCAATTGGGTCCCTCCCTGGCTCTGCCAGGTTCTTCAATACAGGGAGCAAGACTCTATTTAAGGAGCAATGAGGGGTTTGCAGGCTTCTCAGAGGCCGCCACGCCCACTGTGCTCACAGGTGCACAGTGGTGGGCAGGGAATGAGTGGGCAAGGTTAGCCATGAGCACGTAACCAGAGGCTGCATCCTCTTGGCAATGACAGCTTTACCAACAGGCATCACTGATGGTTTAGATCAATGCTTCCCCAGTGTTGGGGCAACAGACTGGCTGCAACAGAATCACCTGGGGAAGTTTTTAAAAAGTACAGATTCCCAGGCCCCGTTCCAGACCCACTGAATCTGGATCTCTAAGTGTGGACTCAGGAATCTGTGTATTTTAAAAGTCTCCCCTGGGGGGATTATGATGCACAACCAGGCTTAGAAACCACTGGCTCTCAGCTCTGAAATGGGAGTTGGCACAAAAATTAGTAGTGCCAACAGAACAAACCTGAGTATGTGATTGGAAAAAAAAAGAACGACTCCCTCAAGTCCTCAGCTGTACTAACAGAGGCATGCATCTAGCCCCAAGATTAATTAATGGTAAACAGTGTGGCGGGGCACAACACCATGTGACTCAGTCTTGGTGGCTTTGGTTCCTTGCTAGCATCACAACTTTTCTTTCTTCAAGCCCCAACTCAAATCCTGTTTAACTGCGTCCTTGGAGAGGAAAGTAGAGAGCAGATAATAGATATCAGATAAGTGTTAAGACCAGCCCAACTAAGAAGTTCTACTTCCAGAGAAATACTAGCTTGAGTACACCAGGAAATATGACAAAGCCCTGTTTGTGATTTTTTTAAAAAGTGGGAACCGTTGTCCATCAATGGGTAAATGCATAAACAATCTGTTACTTATCTAGTGAGTACTACATGGCAGTTAAAATTAGTGTGAAACATTTCTGTGTCTCAATATGTCTCAAAAAATAAGATGCAAAAGGATATCTATTACATGATATTATTTAAATTCTAAAAACACGAAACAATTTTATATATAATTTGTGGACACACCCATACATGAAAAAGGTATTAAACTTGCATGGAAATTGTTATACACGTCATCTTCAAGCTACTGATTACCTCTGGGAGGGAAAGGACAAAGCCCTTGAGAAAGATCAGAAACGGGCTTCCCTGGTGGCACAGTGGTTGAGAGTCTGCCTGCCGATGCAGGAGACACGGGTTCGTGCCCCGGTCCGGGAAGATCCCACATGCCGTGGAGTGGCTGGGCCTGTGAGCCATGGCCGCTGAGCCTGCGCGTCCGGAGCCTGTGCTCCGCAACGGGAGAGGCTACAACAGTGAGAGGCCTGCGTACCACAAAAAAAGAAAAAAAAGATCAGAAACAAATAGGACAAATGTCAGCATCTATTAAATCTCCGTGGTAGATCAATGGGTATCCTGTTATTTTCTATCATTTTAAATACGTCTGAAATACTGTATAAGGAAAATAAAGCAAGCTGGCATTTCAGAGAAATCCAAGATGTAGGGGTTCATGTACACTGGGAAGGATGGGAATGAGTCCGGGAAGGTTCAGGGTTCAGTGTGGGTACGTTTTGAAAACTTGTAAGGAAAAAAAGAATGACCTTGTTTGTTGTTCTGAGGCTCAAGTCTTTGTCTTTTGATGGAGGCATTTAACCCGTTTATATTTACTTCAGAGCTGATTAAAAACATTTCCCCCTTACTGGAGGCAGCACAGATGAGTGATGGATAGATTTCACAAACATGTTTGTTTCACACCTCCATGGTCGTGAACTCCACGCATGCACATGAAACGTCAACAGAAGACTTGGGGTCAGTGAACAACCTTTCTTTGGACGATAAGAGCTGTGCTAGTGCCAGGCCTTTCAACCAGATCCATCTGAAATCTAAGTGGAATTTAAAATGAGCAACCTTCATCTCAAAGTGGATGTTGTCTCACCAGTTGGGACCCCATCAAACCTACTGGTAAAGGACATTTCACTCAGAGAGGCAGGGAGGTGTGATGCAAAGAACATAGATTCTGAGACAGACACAAAACAATTCCATATATAGTTTGCCACAGCTGGACACTCACTCTTGCTGAGTGGGCGCTCATCTCCACCCCACCCAGATGGCAGATTGAGAGTCAGTCAGCCCTGGGTTTGAGTCACATGTCTTATACTTACTAGCACTGGATGAATTAGTTCATCCCTCTGAACTTCAGGCCCTCATCATAGAACCAGGACACTAGCAGCTACCTAACAGAGCTGTTGGCAAATTGAACCAGATAGCTTATCTAAACCCCTGACACGTGGTGGGCCCTTGGTGGACTTTATTTTTTATTTTATTTTCCCTCTCCCATCTCTGGGGTACTGACACAATCTCATTTCACCCTCCCAGGAAGGCAGGCAGGAAGTGAGCCCCACAGAAGGGTTGATGCTGGCCTTGAGGCAGGTTCCTCAGACTGACCACCAGGCTGTTATTGTCTGTGGTCTCCTGATCAGTCCGCCGACAGTTCCATCAGGGAAGGCAGGGGGATTCAACCACGGGGGAGGGGGGGAAGGAGGGGATGGAGGAAGGACCCCCCCTCCCCCCACCAGCCCCCATCCGAGGAGTGTCCAGCCGGCCTTCCAGTGGCTGCCAGCTCTCCTTCTGAGCTTGCATCAGCAGAGAGGAGCAGCGTGTTGAGGCCTGTCTGCACTGGCTCCACGCTCCATGTGCCCTGGCCCCCATACACCATTTGTCGGGCAGCAGAACAGAATTTGCTCATAAATAAACAAGATCTTGGGTTTCACGTTGGGGAGGCGATGACAGAAGAGGGCCTGGGGCTCTCGCCGTTATCTGCACCCGGGCCTGCCAACTCCTCGCCGCCTGGAAGGGCCGAGAGCAGAGAGGAAGGAGAGCCCAGCCAAGAGCACATTTTTCGGTCATAGAGTCACTGCCTGGCGGCCAGCGCAGCTCCTCTCATTTCCCGCGACGTCCCTCACACTAGCCACCAGGGACTCTGGGCTCGGCAACCACCAAACCCCTGCCCAGCCAAATGTAAGCACCTGAACTTGGTTAGTAGGGAGGTGGGTGGAGGGTCGGCCAGAGCCTGGAAGATGTCAGGCCTGGAAGAGAGGGGTTTAGCAGTTTCTAGCCTAGACCACCTGAAGCGTCCCGAATGAATTCTCAGCACAACCCCACATGGCCAAAACTGGGGCTTGTTCCGTCCAGGGGCAAGCCCGGTGCTGGCTGAAGAGGAAACTGAGGACCACCCCATACGGTCTAGGCACTGAGCATTCTGTGCCCATGTCTGATGAAGATCAGATCCCAGGCAGAAAATGATCACCTTCCAGCCTTGGGAGAATGGAAGAAATGGAAAACTACACAACAAGAAAAAAGGATGAATTATTGCCACACAGATGAATCATACACACATAATGTTGATCGAAAGAAACCAGACACAAAAGGATATATACTGCATGATTCCATTTGCATAAAGTTCAAAAATAGACAGAATTAATCTCTGGTGATCAAAGTCAGAATCATGGTTACCTCTTGGAGGGGGGATTGACTTAGAAGGGGCATGGGTGCTGGTAAGGTCCTGTCTCTTGATGTAGGTGGGGATTACATGAGTGTCTCCATCAGGGAAAGACCCTGAGCTGTATTCGTGGGATGAATGTGCTTTTCTACTTTATCTTATGTAGGTTATCCCTCAAGGAAAAGTTTTTTTTTTTTAAAGGATCTTAAAAAGAATGAAAGCAAATCAGATCACCTCCTTCCGTGATTAAAACCTTAACACTTGGGCTTCCCTGGTGGCTCAGTGGTTGAGAGTCTGCCTGCCGATGCAGGGGACATGAGTTCATGTCCTGGTCCGGGAAGATCCCACATGCCGCAGAGCAGCTGGGCCCATGAGCCATGGCCGCTGAGCCTGTGCGTCCGGAGCCTGTGCTCCTCAACGGGAGAGGCCACGACAGTGAGAGGCCCGCGTACCGCAAAAAAAAAAAAAAAACCTTAACACTGACTGCCTACTGCATCTCCAAACTCCCAACTTAATGTCACCTTCTCAGAGAGGCCGTTCCTGACTGCTTATTTTAAGTCACTCACCCTTAATCACTCACTACACTGTCTTTTTAAATTGTCATCCTAACAGGTACCATCGTCTGAGGTGATTTCATTTATGTATCTATTTGTGTTTTGTCAGCCGGCCTCCACTTGGATTTAAGCTCCTCCAGTTGTCCTGTTCCTTCAGGATCCCCACTGCCTGCCTGTAGGAGGTGCAGCAGGTATTTGGTGTTTGTCTTTCCAGCAACCAATCCCCCTCTCCATTTAACTGGAGATTCCACCTTTCCCCAATTCTCAGCCCATGTGGTCTGGGTGAAGTTTCTGGAGGACTTTTAATTTTTCCTGCTGTACTTGAACCTGAATGAATGTGGGACTGTGTCTGTAGCATTGCAGCCAGCAATGCTACTATGTGAAGGAGGGGAGAACTGATAGATGCAGAGAGACTAGGTCTTGGAAATATCACTCGAGGCCTAATTCAAGCTATACCTGAAGCCAGAACTATACCCGAACTTTCAGTTACATGAATCGTTAGATTCCCATTTTCTTAAGCTACTTTGTCTGGGTTTTCTTGCAACCAATGAGTGTCTGTGCCAAGCCCTGTGCTGGCTGTAGAGGAAACCGAGGACAGTCTTACCCAGTCTCTAGGGGGCAGTAAGCACTGTGTCCACATCTGATGAAGATCAGATCACAGACAGAAAACAACACACCTTCCCAACAGTGGGAGAGTACTAAGCTGTTCAAAATATTCACTGAGTAAATAAGTCAATGGATGGATGGATGGGCAAAATGGGTGAATGGGTGGATGAGTGAATGGATGGGTGTATTTCTCTTGAGGAAAGTTGCTCACCATCACAAGGCAATGGAAGTAGAAAAGAACTTTAGATTCCAGGTGGGAGAGACCACTGGGCCTGGAGGGCTTCACAGATAAGGTAGGGATTGAGTCAGATATGCAGGAAAAAACTGAGGACTAGTATTTCTTGATACCTTTACCACGAGGTTGGTATAATTATCTCCACTTTGAAGATGAAGAAACTGAGTCTCAGAAAGGTATAATGGTTAGCCAAGGTCACATGGCCAGAAAGTGGCAGCCGGGATGGAAACCCAGGTCTGGCTGATGCCAAAATTTCTCTGTGGGCTCTCTTCCCAGTCTGCTGCCTGGGACCCTGTGTCTGCAGTGTCAGAAAATGAACTGGGAGGACAGCGGTCTCAAAGTCCCATCCTGGCGATGCTCAGGGCCCCCTGGGAGGCCCAGGCCGGATCCTCTCCACCCCTCGGAAACTCATGTCAGCGGCCTGACAGCTGTATTCCACTGGCTGGCCACAGCTGCCACTGAGGTCCTTGTTCCTGATGCTGAATGTTCCACCACTTTTTCCTGGCACCCCAGGCCTGACGGCCGCTCAGGAAAGCTACTGTACTTGTGAGAAAAGTGAGGTCAGTGCATGTTTCCATCTACTCGGAGAAGGAAAACAAAAACAAATATTCTCGCTACTGAATGTGCTTTTTATTCAGCAGAATCCATCCCCAGAAGGCTTAATTTATGGTTCACCCATGTATCCCTGAGCATATTTACCAGGGGACATCGTGGGGAAGCCTGGAGGGGCCTGTGGCCCTGGCTACGTCCTGGCAGGGGCTCCAGCTCCTACAGCAGCAAAGGCCAGAGAATAACAGCAAGAAGATGATGGTCAGGATCACAGAGAGTGAGGTCAAGACTTAGGGGCATATACAGAACAGTGAGAAGAAATGGCTACCTGCATTTCTGCTTTGCACATGCTGTTCTGGAATACCCTTCTATTGTCCAGTCTGGCGAACTCCTACTCATTCCTCAAAGCCCAGCTCCAGCCTTCCCTGAAGGCTCTGGGCAGAGATGGCCCTACCTTCTTGGAACTCGCTGAGCCCTGCATCCATTCATCTTGGGACAGGCCACCTGGTATGCTTCTGTTTAGCCAGGGACCTCTCAGAGGCAAGGACCATGGCAATACACCTCTGAAAGCCCGACCTGAGTCATAGCACATAGTGAGTGATGAGTGAGAGAGAGACTGAGAGAGCAATCTGGGGCAAGAAAGAGTGTGGGCTACAGAGCGAGGCTGGTAGAGTCTCCGGGGCCCTGCAGGATGGTGGACTGAACAGCAGTCTGTCAGAGTTGGGGATGGGGCTTGTGTGGCTTTGGAGACCAGGTTCAAGAGGTATGTTTTTTTGTTTTGTTTTGTGTGGGGTTTTTTTGCGGTACGCGGGCCTCTCACTGTTGTGGCCTCTCCCGTTGCAGAGCACAGGCTCCGGACACGCAGGCCCAGCGGCCAAGGCTCATGGGCCCAGCCGCTCCGCGGCACGTGGGATCCTCCCGGACTGGGACACGAACCCGTGTCTCCTGCATCGGCAGGCAGACTCTCAACCACTGCGCCACCAGGGAAGCCCAAGAGGTATGTTTTAATGGTGGGAAAGAAGGCATGGCTGAGATGGGGTGGATGACAGCTGACCATCACCCCCCGAAGCTACTGGATTTCAAATCCAGGCTGACCTCTCATTTCACAGATAAGGACATGAGAGCCAGCAAGGGGCTGCCTTGTTAAGCTCATTCTTGCCTGGTGCCCCATTCACACCCCACTGTTCTCAGACGCACCCTAAACCCCTCTGGGTTCCTGCCTCTGACCCTCCCCTCCTCTCTCCCCTAACCCAGGAGATCTATGTTCTGCTCACTGGCACTTTCTGGGCATGTGGTCAAACCCACAGCTCTGGATGCCACTCCCTCCTCCTCCGGAGCCTCAGTTTTCTCATCACTGAAACCAAGGTTGCTATCGCTGCCTCAGCTGGGTCAGAAATGAGGTTTTACAGGTGAAGCGCTTGACACGGTGTCTGGAACAGAGTAAGCACTCAGTTCCTTCCTTCCTTCCCCAGACTCTGTTTGGCTTTTCCTCCTCTCTCTGTGAAGTCTATCCCCTCCCCCAGCCGATCCCCACCCCAGGCAAAAGTCTGTCCGACCCTGGAGTCTTGGTGGCCACTGATCAGGCCTGTCCCCAGTGTTTGTGTCCATAGCAGCCTTGTTACCCTCGTGATGTATGCCTTGGGTCGGGTGGGTGTCAGCTGGCTGCCTGCCCCATTCCCTTCCAGACGAGAAGGGCTGGGAAGCTTGATTTCATTTATTTTCATACATAAGAGACAAAGGGGCGGGGAAGAGAGAGAGAGAAGAGGGAGGGCTGGGGGTGGTGGTGCGGGAGAGCAGAGAAGGGTGTTGGGAGCCTCAGGCCCCTCTTGTCTCCTGATCGCTCAGGTCTGGCCGACAGTCGCATGCCACCGCTGGAGGGGCTGACGAGGAGCTTCAGAAGCCACATGGCCACTCACAGTGGATGAAGGTCTCTTGTCCTCCTCTTCCTCCCCGGTGAGCTTCTTCTCTGGAGGCTGGGGACATGTCTCCTATAAATTATTCTCCTTCACAGGCAGTGCGTTTTTCTTTATGAATCATGCAGGATCTGCCTCCAGCCTCAGTGTGTGAAAAACAACAAATCAGGAGAAATTAGACTTGACCCAAGCAGGGAAGTTTCCATCCATCACAAGAGGAAAATGTTGGTGCAGCAGGGAGAGGCACAGAGCTGGTGACAGACCGAGGGGCGCGGGGACAGGACAGGGGGCCCCAGTCTGGGCTCTCGGAGGCTCCAGGGTGGGTGGGAGACACGCACAGGCTCCAACAGCATTAGCTTCTGGAGCAGCCATCATTGCCTGGTCTCTCACTGAGCACTGCCCTGACCTTCTCTTGGGCTCCTCTGGGCCCGGCCACACCTGGATAAAAGTCACCCTTCCCCCCCATTCTCTCCCTTCCCCTCCACACAGAGCTCCTTATAGCCCTCCAAGCAGGCCACGTTCCTCTGCACCTCTGTCTTTGTGCACACTGTCCCCACGGACTGAAAGAACAGCCTTCCCTTCCAAAGCCTGACGCATGGGCATGCCCGTGGTGATGTTTCCTAGACCCTCAGGGAGAGCTGCACATGCCTTCTTGGGGGGCCATCACTCTCTTGAGTCAGTGAAATCATTTTCTATGTTTCTGTCCCGCCGAGCCCACCCCAGGCTGACTGTTCCACGCAGGCCAGGCTAGGCCCTTACAGGCCCTGTATCCCTACATGGCCACTCTACGGGGGCAGGAGTCTTGCTTTATCACCAGCACTTAGCACACAGTAATTGCTCAATGACCACTGGAAAAATCCCCTGGTACCTTGAATGGGGGCTAGTATATGCTCAGTGGTCTCTGATCTGCTAGAGGCCCCAGTCAGGGCCTGACGCTTGTTGGGGTTGATGAATGGAAGATGGAATTGACGACAGGGCAGACTGGTGTCAGGAGGTGAGGGCTGGTTCCTTCTGAGGGCAGAAACTTTTGGCTCTGGCTGCCTGCTCCAGCCCAGGAAACCAGCTGACCTGTAAAGTTCAGCTTCGACTTACGCATAGCCCGGCCCACTGTCTGGATCCAGACTGCCCCCCTGTGTGAATGCACCTCACCTGGGCCCTGGGTCAAGGGGGCTACATCACTCTGCAGCTCAGTGGACAAGCTCTCCATGAATATGGCTTTTGGGTCCTCTCCTGGACTTCGAAAGTCAGCATACAACAGTCACCACCCCTCCCATACACATGCATGATCCCAACGCCTCCCACCTCTCTTTCTCTATCCGCAGAAAAGTCCCCTCTTGACTTCAGGGCAGAATTATGTCTAAAGAGGGGAGGGGGCAGTATGGAAATCAGATCGGCACTGGGGAAGGGGGATGAGGGTGGCTCAGAGGACTTGCCCCAGTGGCTTCTGAGGACGGAAGATGCCAGATGTAGGCCACGTTCTGGAAGGCTCTGAACACATCTTTAATCAGGGCCTGCAGTACAAGCGGCACTAGATCGCGTGTCCAGCGCCCTGGGCTCTGGTCCCAGCACTGTCGTCAACTTACTGTGTGGCCTAGAAGAGGTCTTCTTCCCTCTTTCGGTCTCTATTTCTGTGCTTTTGAAAAATACTAATTCTAGTTACTAGTTATTGGCAGCTTTCTTCATGCCAGCCACTGGGCTGAGCTCTTTTAGTCCTCTCAGCACTGCATTCATTATAGGAATCATTACTATCCTCTTTCTTCAGTTGTAGAACTCAGCTCGAGAGGTGACTTACTCAAGATCATATACCAGCAAGAGACGGGGCAGAATTTGGTGCCTGAGGCACGTTCTTCCTCAGCCACCACGCCATGCCGTATGGAGGGGATCGGAGAACATCATCCCTACGACCCTACCTCTCTGACTTGCTTGTCAAGTCCATTTCTACCCCTCCAGGGAGCCCCTCAGGCCTTATTGACTGGCTTTAGGGCCCTTCCACCCTATTCTCACAAGGGCTCTCCACTGACCTCCATCCCATCTCCACTGGGGCCACCACTTCCTGGTGACCAGTCTTTCTGCTGGACCCAGCAGGGGACATCACAGGTGCTAGGGGATGCAGAGCCTTTCCAACAGAATCCATCCTACGGGGGGCTGTTTTCAAGGATGAGGGCGGAGGAAGCTGAGAACTGCTTACTTTCAAGGTGAAGAGAGCAAGATGTAGTTGAGGGTGAAGAGACGGAGCAGGGTAATGGGAGGTACCCCATGGGATTCACCAGGCATGCCTCACTCTGAGGACCTTGATCTTGACCCACCCTCACCCTTCCACCTCCCCACTGAGTCCTGGCCTCTGGTCCGCAGGCCCCCACCAGTGGCACTTGGTGAGAATCACTTTTAAATACTCCCTTTCTCTGTATTTCAAGATTATCTTCAGTAATAATTATGTAATAATCAGTAATAATTGTTATTTTCTTGTTTTAGTTCTCAGTTTTCATCATTAGCAAAAATACATTTTGCTTTTAAAAACAGTATGCAAATTCAGTAGACTAATTCATGTATGAATTAAAATGTGCACTTAACAAACAAAAAACTTCCATCTCTCCATTTCCCCTCAGTTTCATGTTTTAATTTTGAATGCTAAGTGGGCACATAGAATGACAGAATTCGAGCAGCTCACATTCTAGTTTTTCACCTTTTTAATTCCTCTGCTATCACTATTCAAATGCAGCAACATATAGTGCCACGAGGGATGGAGACATGGTCTGTGCCCGAAATGAATTTGAAAGATTCTGAAACTTTAGTGGGTTTAGTTTCAAAATGAACCCACGTAGCTTCATCAGGGGTGTTCTCCAAACCAACTTCCATGTAGAATAGAAAGTTTATTAAAGGGTAAGTAATAAAAATGTGCTAATATGAAGTTTACTTCATACTTACTTATTGTTAAAACTCCACAATAACTGCAGCAATTGTTTGGAACTAAGACCAGCAACATTTTCTTTTTTTGGGGGGGGAACAGTGTTTTATCAGTGTCATTGTTTAGAATTGCCAGCACATGGGGATAATAAAAAACAGATTGACTTGTAGTCAGTTTTATTACTGCTTTTCAGTTCCCTACAGAAAACGTATCCCCTTATTTTCTGCATCTTGATAGATGCCCCTGAGCCATCTTTGGTCTGCCGCTGCTCCAGCCAAAACTCTGAGATTTCGCCACAGTCCCTCCACTAGGGTCTCTGTCTCCAGGGTCCAGGCACTATCTCGTCTGCCTTGTACCATGACCTTTGCACTTCCCAAGAGAACTGATCAGACTTTTTTGGTCAAATGTCCCTCAATTTAAGTTTGTTTGATATTTTTTCATGATTGTACTTAGGTTTTGCATTTTGGCAAGAATAAACAGGGATGATTTTGGAGCCTTACTTCATAATGTTAATATATCTTATTACTGGTGATGTTGATCTTGATCTCTTGACTAAGGTAATTTCTGCCGGGTTTCTCCACTGTAAAGTAGTTATTTTTCTTTGTAGTTAATATATAGCTTGGGGGAGATATTTTGAGACTAGGCAAATTCTGTTTTGCCCCAAGCTTTCACCACTAATTTTAGCATCCACCACTTTTGTCCACAACAATTATTACTGTGTTGTTTATCTAATGGTAATTTTCTATTTCCCTTTTTCCTTCTCCATTTATTAATTGGAATTATCCAGTATGGAAGAACTGTGCCATCTCTTCTATTATTTCTTTAAACAATTACTTATATCAGTAAGACTCATGAATAATTATTTTATTTTATTTATTTATTTATAAATATATTTTATTTTATTTATTTTTATTTTTGACTGTGTTGGGTCTTCATTGCTGCGTGCGGGCTTTCTCTACTTGTGGCGAGCGGGGGCCGCTCTTCGTTGCGGTGCATGGGCTTTTCATTGTGGTGGCTTCTCTTGTTGCAGAGCATGGGCTCTAGGTGCGCGAGCTTCAGTAGCTGTGGCTTGCAGGCTCTAGAGCGCAGGCTCAGTAGTTGTGGTGCACGGGCTTAGTTGCTCTGCGGTATGTGGGATCTTCCCGGACCAGGGCTCAAACCATGTCCCCTGAATTGGCAGGTGGATTCTTAACCACTGCACCACCAGGGAAGCCCCTGCATATTTTTTTCTATGGGTTATAAATCAATTATAACCCATAGAATTGAATATAAATATTCTATTATATTCAATTATAACCCATAGAATAATTATATCATTATTTATTTTGTTTTTCAAATTGCTCCAGTGTTGGACATTAGAAGCTCTTCAGTTTGGGTCCTGTTTTTCTTTTAAGAAACCTACATATATATATATATTTTTTTACATCTTTATTGGAGTATAATTGCTTTACAATGATGTGTTAGTTTCTGCTTTATACAAACTGAATCAGTTATACATATACATATGTTCCCATATCTTTTCCCTCTTGCATCTCCCTCCCTCCCACCCTCCCTATCCCTCCCCTCTAGGTGATCACAAAGCTCCGAGCTGATCTCCGTGTGCTATGTGGCTGCTTCCCACTAGCTATCTATTTTACGTTTGGTAGTGTGTATATGTCCATGCCACTCTCTCGCTTTGTCACAGTTTACCCTTCCACCTCCCCATCTCCTCAAGTCCACTCTCTAGTAAGTCTGTGTCTTAATTCCTGTCTTACCCCTAGGTTCTTCATGACATTTTTTTTCTTAAATTCCATATATATGTGTTAGCATACAGTATTTGTCTTTCTCCTTCTGACTTACTTCACTCTGTATGACAGACTCTAGGTCCATCCACCTCATTACAAATAGTTCAATTTCATTTCTTTTTATGGCTGAGTAATATTCCATTGTATATATGTGCCACATCTTCTTTATCCATTCATCCGATGATGGACACTTAGGTTGTTTCCATCTCCTGGCTATTGTAAATAGAGCTGCAATGAACATTGTGGTACATGACTCTTTTTGAATTATGGTTTTCTCAGGGTATATGCCCAGGAGTGGGATTGCTGGGTCATATGGTAGTTCTATTTGTAGAAGAAACCTACATATTTTTGATTTTGTGTCACCACATGATGTTCCAGGCTCAGCTCCTCATTTTATATTTTTCCTGTCTCAACCACTTATCTAAGGAACCCTGGTGTTTTTTTTTCTTTCCAACATGCTCTTTAGAAACCAAGATCTGGCTACTAGGTGTGCTCATTACTACTTGGGTGTTGCTGCTTCTAGGCCCTCTAGTGGGGACAGGTCTACTAACCCACACAAATACTCACACTATCTGCCTGTCTATCATCCATCTATCTATCTATCTATCTATCCATCCATCCACTCATCCATCCATCATTTAAAATATGAGTTTATATACTGATAATTCAGACTGCAAGCTAACATCTTAGGGTTCATTTTAGCCTTTGCCTTTTTTTTTTTTTTTTTTTTTTGCAGTACACGGGCCTCTCACTGTTGTGGCCTCTCCCATTGCGGAGCACAGGCTCCGGACGCACAGGCTCAGCGGCCATGGCTCACGGGCCCAGCCACTCCGCGGCATGTGGGATCTTCCCGGACCAGGGCATGAACCCGTGTCCCCTGCATAGGCAGGCGGACTCTCAACCACTGCGCCACCAGGGAAGCCCAGCCTTTGCCTTATATTTATAGCTTCTTTCTCCAATAATGAAAAACTTGATTCTTATTATCTAAAAAATATTTGTGTTTTCATACTCATTTGTATTTTCCAATTTATTTGCATAAAAATCTGCAGAACATTTGTGCATGATTTTTAAAAATTTAACATTGCCATGGTTATTTTCCCCCTTGTCACTTCACATTTTGTATATTTGTGCTTTCTTCATTTTATGCTTAATGAAATTAGCTACTGTTGTGTCTATTTTGTTATTTTTCTAAACCAAGATTTTGATTAATTCATTAGGTCTTTGTTCTATTGTCTTCTTCATGAATCTCTGCTTTTATCTTTATTATTTCTTTCCTGTTGCTTTCTTTTGGTTTGCTTTGTTGTTATTGTTATAGTTTTTTGAGCTAGGAATTTATTTTATTTTCATATTTACCGATAAAAGTGCTAAAATAATGAATTTTTCTCTGATCACTGCTTTATTTTTTATTTTTTATTTTTTGCGGTACGCGGGCCTCTCACTGTTGTGGCCTCTCCCGTTGCGGAGCACAGTCTCCGGACGCGCAGGCTCAGCGGCCATGGCTCACGGGCCCAGCTGCTCCGCGGCATGTGGGATCCTCCCGGACCGGGGCACGAACCCGTGTCCCCCGCATCAGCAGGCGGACTCCCAACCACTGCACCACCAGGGAAGCCCCTGATCACTGCTTTAAATGAATCCCAGATTCTGATAGGGAGTGTCTTCATTGTCATTATTATTATTACTTTAACTCTGTAATTTCAGTTTTTATTTTCCCTTTACCTAGAAGTTTTTTAACAGGAGATTTTTAAACTTCAGGTAGTGGTTTTTGTTAGTATTGCAGTTTTATTTTGATCAGCATGTTGTTTGTAATATTTCTACCTTATGGAAGTTACTGATGTGTAATTTTGTTGTTGTGGTGGTGTTTGTTTGTTTGTTTGCCATGCCACATGGCATGCAGGATCCTAGTTCCCCGACCAGGGATTGAACCCATGCCTCCTGCAGTGGAAGTGTGGAGTCTCAACCACTGGGCCACCAGGGAAATCTCCTGAAGTGTTCTTTATGATAACTTTTTGGTGAATGTGCTATGGACACAATAATGTTCTATTATCAGAATGTAGGCTTCAACCTATGTCTATATGATCTGCCCTATTAATTATGTTGTTTTAGATCTATCTCTTTTTTCCCCCATATCACCTATATCATACTATGAGTGGTATGTTTCTATATATATCTCTTTGTATCTTTTCTAGTTTTTGCTCATGAAAATGAGTGCAGTGTTATTTGGTGCATAAATATTCATGTGTTATATCTTCATTTTAGATTGAAGTTTTAGTGTTAATAAATATCCTTCATTGTCATTTTTAATGCTTTATGGCTTGAATTCTACTTTGTCTGATATCAGTATCACTTCCTCTGATTTCTTGTTTGTTTGTTTGTTTGTCTTCACTTGCCATGTATACCTTAATCCATTTCTATTTTTAGCCTTTCTGAATTCCTTTGTTTTGTGTGTGTATTTTTTCCACAGCATATAATTGAGGTTTTTTTGTGAGCCACATTTAAAATCTTTTTCTTTTAGAAGGTGAGTTAAGCTCATTCACAGTTATTGTAATAACTAACAGGTTTGATCTCAATTCTATTGTACTATTTTATAATAGTACAATAGAATTGTACTATTATACAATTGTACTATTTTATAATGATGTATATTTTGCTATGCTGACTGTTTTTTAGAGGACATTCTTTATATGGTTAAATCCACTTAAAAGTTTGAGACTTGGGGCTTCCCTGGTGGCGCAGTGGTTAAGAATCCGCCTGCTAATTCAGGAGACATGGGTTCGAACCCTAGTCCGGGAGGATCCCACATGCCACGGAGCAAATAAGCCCATGAGCTACAACAGCTACTGAGCCTGCACTCAAGAGCCTTTGAGCCACAGCTACTGAAGTCCGTGCACCTAGAGCCCATGCTCCACAACAAGTGAAGCCACCACAATGAGAAGCCTGTGCGTGGCAACGAAGAGTAGCCCCCGCTCACCACAACTAGAGAAAGCCTGTGTGCAGCAACGAAGACCCAATGCAGCCAAAAATAAATAAATAAATAAATAAATAAATAAAAAATTTTTTAAAGTTTGAGACTTATTTTATCACCCAGTTTATGGTTTATCTGGTTTTTGTAATTGATTTGTAAGAGCTCTTTATATATTAAGGATACAGATCCTTTGTCAAATACATTATAAATCCTCTCTGCTTTTAGTTGATGGAAAGAGTGGTTGTCTGAGGAGAACAGAGAGTCAAATAAAGAGCTGTATATTAAAAAGGGTAAATATTTCTCTATTACTCATGTAAACAACTTGAGTATGTTCTCTCTCTCTCTCTTCAATTGCCTTTATTTAGATCTTCATCATTTCTCTCCTGTATTATTAGACAACCCAATTAACTATTTGGCACTAAAATTCCTTGTCTGTAGATTATATACTGCCTCCAAGTTATCTTTTTTCTTAAATTTATTTGGTTTGATAGCTTGTCTACAAATTCCCTGGTTTTATACAGTTGAAAGGTATCAATCATTCAAATAACAAAATGCAACTGAAACGAAATACTTATTTGTAGTGAGGTGGATGGACCTAGAGTCTGTCATACAGAGTGAAATAAGTCAGAAAGAGAAAAACAAATACCGTATGCTAACACACATATATGGAATCTAAAAAAAAAAAAAATGGTTCTGAAGAACCTAGGGGCAGGACAGGAATAAAGACGCAGACATAGAGAATAGAATGAGGACACAGGGAGTGGGAAGGGTAAGCTGGGACGAAGTGAGAGAGTGGCATGGACATGTATACACTACCAAACGTAAAATAGATAGCTAGTGGGAAGCAGCTGCATAGCACAGGGAGATCAGCTCGGTGCTTTGTGACCACCTAGCGGGGTGGGATAGGGAGGGTGGGAGGGAGCTGCAAGAGGAAGGAGATATGGGGATATATGTATATGCATAGCTGATTCACTTTGTTATAAAGCAGAAACTAACACACCATTGTAAAGCAATTATACTCCAATAAAGATGTTAAGAAAAAAATGCAGCTAATGCTCAGCTCTTGTATGGGTAGATTTTAACAAATTGTCATGATCCAGCTGATGTGTTTGGTAATAAAGTGTCATGTGTGATATAATCACTTCACTACAAATTAATTCAATCCAGACAGGATGATCCTACACACTGTGAGTCTCCTAAAAGTCACCTGGGAAGTGGGAATAATTAACATGAAGCAATACCTTCAGTCAGCTCTCCGCCCCAACCCCAGCCTGTCACACTCCAGTCACACTTAGCTGGAAGGTCTTCAATAACATCAGGCTCTCTCAAACTTCCTTGCCTCAAGCCTTTCTTAACTGCTGCCTTAACTAGACAATTCCAGCTCATTTCAGGAGCCTGCTCAGTTGTCATTTCTCTGTGATAGGGACAGAACTTGAGGTCCTCTTCCAGGAAGTAAGGGCGTTAAGTGTCGAAGAGAGACTGTGCTCTTCACTCTCTTTCCCAGAATGGCTCCTTCTCATCTTCCAGGATTTTTCATCTTACATGTCTTGTCAATCAGGAAGCCTTCCCTAACCCCTGAGTCCCAGTTAGGAAACTCCTCTTGTGCTTCTTCTTTCCCCTCTCCTTACCCTGTAGAGTCACTGTCTGTTTTCTAGGCTATTCCCCCAATAGACTGGGGACTTTCTGGGAGCAGAGACCATGTCTTTCCTGTTCACTTTGGGGTGTCTAGATCCTAGCACAGTGCCTTACACATGAGAGGGCTGAATACATCTTTTTTGAAAAGAAAAATTCGTATCATTACTGCATACGATGATATGATGCTTATTAAAGCAATTATTTAAGTCTCAGTTTCTGTATCTATAAAATGGTGAGAATTCCATAAAATGGTATTTGCAAAATGCTTACCAGTATGGTCAGCACTTTGTAAGTGCTCAGTAAATGGTGTTGATTGTTATTATTACTCAGGAATTACCAACGGGCTTCATTCTGTGGCAAAGTTGTCTCTGAGATGTAGTTTGAGAAAGTAAATAATAAAAGATGATGAGCATATGGGCTTCCCTGGTGGAGCAGTGGTTGAGAGTCCGCCTGCCGATGCAGGGGAAACGGGTTCGTGCCCCAGTCCAGGAAGATCCCACATGCCGCGGAGCAGCTGGGCCCGTGAGCCGTGGCCGCTGAGCCTGCGCGTCCGGAACCTGTGCTCCGCAACGGGAGAGGCCACAACAGTGAGAGGCCCGTGTACCGCAAAAAAAAAAAAAAAAAAAAAAAAAAGATGATGAGCGTAAAATTAAGGGTCTTTGAAAAAAATGACCACTAACAGATAACCTGGATACAGCCATAATAACAGGTTCACAAGCTCTGGTCGGCAGTATTGACAATTTGGTACTCTGGAAAAATAAATATTCCAGTAATGTTCTAGATACCCTATTTTGAGGAAATCTAAAAAAGCTCATTCAGAAGAACCTTATTGAGAGTGGTCTTGGTTAGTGCCACAAAGCAAAAGTGGAAATTGAAGAACTCTAAAAGAACTATTAATATTATCATTCCAGGAAGACAGCTGGCTTCTCAAATATTAACTAACTACTTAGTGAAAGTAAAACTCATTTGTGTGAGTGATAAGTGAAAAGTTCCTATCAAACCCCATGCTTGAAACTGTCTAATGTCTCCTCCTGCATTAAGAAAAAGCCTAGCTCTTTACTATGGCCCTTCAGATCCTACTGATGATGCCCCTGCCCTCTCCTCTGATTTCACCTCCTACGTTCCTTCTGCACGTTCCTTCCAACACATCTGTTAGACTCCTCCTGGCCTCAGGGCCTTTGCACTTGCTGCCTGGAGTGCTCTTCCTCTAGGTCTTTGCACAGTTACTCTTTATCATTCCAGTCTCACCTTCAGTATCACCTCTTCAAGGGAAACTCCAACATGCTCTAAGTACATCCATTTCAGATTCTCTTTCTGTCCCATTACTTTTTGCATCTGTCGCCATCTAAAATAATACTATTGTGTCAGTAGTTGTTTATTGTCTGTCTCTCTGTGAGGTAAGAGACATCGTAGGTCTTATTTACCCGCGTCTCTAGCACCTAGAACAATGCATGACGTATAGTTGGTGCTCAGCAAATACTTGTTGACAGGTGCTGCTTCTGGATGCTTTGACAGCCTCAGGTGAATTTTTGCCTGAGGGTCTTGGTCATCAGTCTGAGACCTATTCTGATCAGAGTACACCTAGCTCATTGAAGGTATGGAAATTAAACAACAATAATAATAATGGCCAATGAATAGTTGTTTGTTTTTATTTCATCTTATTCTGGAAAGTAGCTGTGGTAGACTAGTACTCACAGTAGAAAAATCACAAGTTAACTTTCAGGATCAGAAAAATGACCATTTAAACAGGAGGTCAATGTGGGAGAAAGTGAAAGGTATTTGGGACATGCAGTCTGAAAAGCCATCTACTGCAGTTTAACTGTAAATGTGTTCCTGAGCTTCCTGGCAGCTAGAGCAAAAATTGAAACACAAATATTTACTTAATTCTCCATTGCCAATAAAGTAAAAAAACATCCCCTTTTTGTCAAGAGAATCAAAACTCTTTCCCTGGCACAGATTTCTTATGAAAATTTGTCCCCTGGGGCAGGTGACAAACCTACTGAGGAATAAAAGTAGATGATGCCTTTAAGCCACATCCCTTCAGTCCTCTCAGTGACTGGTTCCATTAGGTCGTTTCTTGCAAAGCCTGGACACGTGGCGGGACACCCAAGTGCATTGCTGCAGTGAAACAATGGTGGTTGATTCCATTTCAGTGGAACAAGCTTTGTTACCTTGTGCTGATCATTTCTCCTTTCTGAGCCTTGGCTTTCTCAGCTGAAATGTGGGATACATGATATTCATTCTGAATAGTACCAGCACTTAATGGGAGAACAAAAGAACAAAATTATTACCTTTATGATTCAGCCCTTAGACAGTGATCGGAGGATGAACAGCTGGAGACATATTCTTCCAGAAGTTTGTCCAAGAGCTGGGCAAACTTTTGATGAATCCATGGGAGACTTGCCTTCTGCTGGCTAATTTACTGGAAAGCTGTTGGGGAATAGCAGCCACAGGAAGACAAGACTTGATTTCCCAGGACGGGGCAGCGAGAGAGGTCTCCCTCGGACATGGAGAAGAAAGGGTAATTATGTTTCATCTTCTTTCAGAGTGGATTGCTGCTGTGGGCCTGCCCACCTGGGGTCTGAGAGCCCTGACAGCTCCAAGACCAACTGTCATTTTCCCAGGTGTGAGGGTATCTTTAGCAAGCGCTCCTGGGAAACTGTCACACACACTCTGCCTGGCCCTGCACAGGATCCCAGAGGAAGAGATAGATTCCGGGCAGCAGCATTGCTGTGTTTGTCTGCCAATGTCCCGCTTCACCCAACCCAGGTCACTGGAGAGCCTGGGCAGCCACTTGAAGGTCTGTGTCTGTCTCGGTGTTCAGGGCAGGTTAGCATCCCACCAGGTGGGGGTCCTATCCCTGGCCCTAGATCAGACAAACCCTTGGATTACAGGGCAGTAAAGGACATGCAGAGAAATACACATCTATCAAGTGGCCACCATGCACCACTTCCATTTCTTCTAACTCCCCACAGCGAGTCAGGGAGTTGGCATTGACTCCGGATGAGAACACTGTGATTCAGAGAAGCAAAGGGACTTGTTCAGAGTCACACAGCCAGCAAGCGGTGCAGCTGGGATTTGAACCCAACTTAGAGATGCTAAAAATCTGTGGTGGAGAAGGGAGAGGAATAGGAGGTAGAGAAAGAGGAGCAGGACAAGTGGATGGAAAAGGAAAAGGAGAATGAGATGGAGTTGGAAGAGAGAAGGCACTACAGGAAGAGGGGACAGTGGAGGAGAGGACAGGAGAAAGAGGAGCGGAGACGGCAAAAAAGGAGAGCGGAGCGGGGGAAGGATGTATTCCTCTTGCTGCTGTAACAAGTCACCACAAACTCAGTGGATTCGACCAAGACAAATTTATTATTTCATGGTGATGGAGCCAGAAGTCTGAAATGAGAATTATGGGGCTAAAATCAAGGCGGTGGCAGGGCGGGTCCCTTCTGGGGGCTTCCGGGGAGAAACTGCTTCCCTGACTTTCCCAGCTTCTAGTGGCACCAGTATTCTTTGGCCTGTGGCCCCTTCCTCCATTTTCAAAGGTCTGGTCTCTTTCCAGCCGCACATGGCCTTGGCTGCCTCTGACCCTCCAGCCTTCTGCCACCCTCTTGTAAGGAATCTTGTGATGATATCAGGCCCACCCAGATAACACATGGGGTAACACATGTCTAGATGTTTGACTTAATCCTATCTGTAAAGACTCTCTTGCCATATAAGATAATCTTCACAGATTCTGAGGATTACAATGTGGCTTTTAGGGACCATTATTTGGCCTACTATAGACGTGAAAGAAGAAGAAAAGATAGATAGGAAAAGATATAGGAGGATGTGATGGTGGAAATGAAAGGAGAAAAGAGGGGCTGGAGGAGGACCTCGAGCAGATTCTTCCCCTCTCAGGGCCTCAGTATCCTGCTCTGTACAATGGGGATATGAGAGCCTCTACTCCTAGGGGTTGCGAAGATTCTACAGAATTGTGCCACCCAGAGGCTCAGCCCAGCTACCACCGTGGCCATGTTCTCTCTTTACCTCTCTGTCAGCCCAACCCCTGCCTTCCAGGGTCTTACCCTAGAGCTCCCACTTTTTTGCTTCCCCCTGGAAGCATAACCCCACCTTCACCCCAGCCAGGACCCTGGACTAATACATTGCAGCTTGAGCCTGCAGACTGCCTGCTGGCTCCTTCACCCTGCTCATTCCCCGCCCAGCCCCACCCGTCACTTCCAATCACTCCAATACAAAGCATTCCGCCAGATCCATCTCAGCTGCCTTTCCCTGCCCTTGAACGCCAGCGCCTGGCCTTGAGCTCAGACCTGCAGGGGTGGAGGCACGTGAACTCCAAGGGCCATGGCTCACCATCCCCTCTCCCTCCATGGCCTTGGGGCTTTTGAAAAACACCAACCTGTGCACTGTACCCTCTCCTGACCACCAGCATCCCCCATTTTTTCTCCCTCCCAGTCACAAGAGAAAGCCACCATGGACATCAGCCACCAAGGATCCCTCAAGGCATCACTGTTTCTTTATGGTGAGGAAACTGACATTTCTTGAGTATCTCTGTGACCCGGGTCCCTTGCAGACATTAGCTCAGATAATCCTCATAACACCCAGGGAAGTGGGATGGCTGAGGCACAGAGCAGGCGTGCCTCTCTCCAAGGGCACACAGCATTCTTCCTCGCCTGTCTCACTCTGTATCTCTCCTCCCACCCACCAGCCCCAGTTATGGAGCACCTTCCATGGCCAGGCACTTTATGGATGGTGTATTGGGTTGTGTCCCCCCAAAAGAGTCCTAAGCCCTGGTACCTGTGTGACCTTATTTGGAACTGGTCTGCAGATGTAATCAAGTTAAGATGAGGTCATACTAGATCAGAGTGGCCTCTGACCCCATGACTGGTGACCTTATAAGAAGAAGGAAGTTTGGACACAGACACACACTGAGGGAAGAAAGCCATGTGAAGGCAGAGGCAGAAATTGGAGTGATGTATTTACTGGCCAAGGAATGCCAAGGATTGCTGGCAACAATCAGAAGCTAGAGGAGGCAAGGAAAGATTCTTCCCTGAACACTTTGGAGGGAGTGTGGCCCTGATGACACCTTGATTTTGGACTTTTGGCCTCTAGGATGTAACAATAAATTTCAATTGTTTTAAGCCGTCAGTGTGTGGAAATTTGTTACAGCAGCTCTAGGAAACTAATACAGATAGTATTTAATCCTTGCTACAACCTTATGAAATAGGAACTATTTTTATTTAACAGATGAGAAAATTGAAGCTTAGAAAAAAAAAATGAGTCCCACAGCCAGTCAGGGAAGATCTGTGACTTAAACCCTGGCCCAGCAAACCCCCAAACCTGTACTTCCTGTTCCCCACCAGTAATGGATCTGCAAACCTGGATGCACCCCAGACTTACCAGGGAAGCTGATTAAAATACTGATTCCAGGACCCCATCCTGAAGATTGCAATGTGGTCGGCCTGGGCTGGGGCCCCACATGCTGCATATTCACAGCCTCCCTGGAGTTTCTAAAGCAGTTGTGTTGGGGAAATGTCACTTCTCACCATGCTCCTCTCACCCAAAGAAGCACGTCCTCAGGGGTCTGTGAGTTGAGTCATTTGGTGATTTGTCACAAAGAGGAAGAGTTGTGGATGAGGTGGGAAGGTGGGTGGGAGGTGGCAGTGGGGGCTGGCCGGGGTAAGGAGGACATTGCCTCCACCCCTGCCCAGGGAAGCTCGGTCCTCTTGTCACCCATCTCACAGGACCCCAACCATGTCAGCTCTGCCCTAACCCCATCCAAGCTCCCCCTAAGAGGGAGGGTTCTTGTCCCAAAACACATCCCTGACAAAGCTCTGCTTTAAATTCGGGCCCCCCGACTCCTAGAACATACCGTGCTAAGCCAGAAAGCAGCCACGGGCAGGAGTCACACCAGCAAAGAGCAGATGATGGGCCTCAGAAGAGGTGGGCAGACAAGGTGAGGGACTGGAGGGGAGCTCGCATACGCTGAGCACACCTTGTACCAGCACTACTGTGTATGTCCATTTTACAGATGCAGAAACAAAGCCTCAGAGGATAAAGAGGGATAAAGGCACCTGCTCAGACTCTACGAGCTCGAAAGTGACCGAGTGGGGATGTGAACCCAATTCTGCCCGCCTCTCAAGCCCCATGCCTTCTCCATCCTGCCTGTCCACCTCTCCAGCCCTTCAGCCCTGTTCCCAGACCACACCCTCCCAAATATGAAACTAATTTGCAAACCAAGTGTTCAGTGCCATTGGCAAGAGACGCAGGCCTCGGAACTATTAGTACACAGCAAGCGCTCAGCGGAGCTCCGAAAGACGCATCCAGTGGGTGTTGGCAAGAGGGCCCAAACCCCCCACCAATATTTCAAGAGAGAGATTGAAGCCACATGTTTGGAGGCCATAAGCTGATTGCTGGAAGGACGTCCCATATAAACAGCAAGAGGCAGAACCTGTCACTTGGCCTCACCTTTGGCCTCTGACCCAGGCTCCAGCCCCCAGGGCCAGCTATTACCAAGTCCCCCCCTACCCAAATGCCAGCTCCAGAGTGCTGAGGGGCACTGAGCTCTGGCTGGCCGAAAAAGGGTTAACAGAAGGCAGCAGGTGCAAGGGCAGAGAAAAGACAGGTTCTCCTGGGCCTCAGGGTGGGTGGATGGGAAGAGAGAGAGCCAGACAGTTGGGGGAAAGCTGCTCTCCAATTGGCCTTGATCCCCTCCCGCTGCCTGTGGAGTCTGGGGTCAAGCTCCCACTTGGCCCTTTATCCCCAGCAAGCCGGGCTCCCTCTGTGGGCCTCAGGCACCTCCTTCTGAGACGGAGCAGCTCTGGTGGGGTGGGGAGTGTCTCCCAGCCCCAAGCTCTTCGGGTCTTGGAGACCCAGGCAGCTTCCCCTAGCGGGGGCTGAGTGTGCGAAGCAGGCCCCTCGGAGACCCAGGTGGGGCGGGGAGGAGAGGGAGGGGGGACCACTGGACCACACGGGCTGAGGGCTCAGGGTTGCCAGAGCCAAGGCGACACACGTGCGTTCAGAATTTCCTTTCAAGTCTTCTCAGGGCCTGCTTGCTCCCATCCCTCCCCCCAAGCCTTCTTGTTCTGGGCTGTAATCAGTTCGGATGGAGAACAGCAGACACACTTGGGAGGGAGGATGTGTGGGGAGCAGTTGGGGCTGAGAATCATTTGGGGGTTTTGTTACCTGCCAGCAGCTTGCAGGCCCATCTGAGGGGGAGGGGCATGCAGATGCTGATGCTGGCTGCATCCCGGTGGGCAGAAGTGCTGGGTGGGGACTTGGGGGAGGGGCGGCAGAGGCAGCCCTGGAGCTCCAGCTGCAACCAGGGCCTACATCCTGGCTCTGGCCCTTGCTGGCTGAGTGACCTTGGCTGTATTGTTTGACCTCTCTGAGCCTCACTGGCCTCATCTGTGAAATGGGGCCTTAATGCATATCCTGGCTGTGAAGGTTAAATAAGCTTACAGAGGGCATAGCACAGATAGGCAGTCTGCTGGCAGGGACTCCCTTGCCCTTTGGGGAAGTGGAGAAGGAGGATGCAAGAGGGCCCCTTGCCTGGAAACTGTGAGGCCACAAAGCCAGCGCTTGGACGGCTGAGGCCATCAGCTCAGCATAACTCAGGCCTGAATAGCAAGTCAGGCTTTCTGCAGTTCCTCACTGTCACCTGGGTCTGCAGGTATCACTGACAGGGCAAGAGACATCTGTGTCATCCAGGCAGAGCCCCTCACCCCTACCCCACCCCCCAAAGCTGCTTTCCTCCCCAGGCGGCTGAGCGCCCACCTAGGCCTATCTTGCCCTGACTGTTGATGACTGACGTCCCTGACACCCATCACCCAGCATCTGCTCCGACACATCCGAGCTCCTTGCTCCTGCTTCAGGGACACCCCCATTTGGGCTGTGAGGGCCTTGGTTGTTCTCTCCCTTCAGTCTGGGGATGTCACTATAGATGGGGCAGGTCTACCTCCGAGGTTCCAGGCCATTCATTCTGGACCTTTTTAAGGTCACAGGGTCCCTTGAGAATCAGAGAACTCTGCTCCCTGCTGCTGGGAAAACTCTTCCCACCCTGTCAGGGGCTCACAGATGCCCTCAGAGCCACTAAGTCAAGAGGAGCCCTGCTCAAGGATTTGAACCCCATCCCGCCAGAGAGAGTCGATCCTCGGGTTGAAAAATCCCTGCTCTGAGTCCTGCCCCAGGGAGACGGAAGGGCCTTGGTGCTAGGTGGTCAGACCCCAGTAAAGGGGGGTCAGGAATTCTGATGGGCAACCCCCAGGAAGGGCCAACGCTCATTCATCCTGCCCAGCGGCTGCCTTCCAATCTGAAGGCCTTCCCCTCCCCCAACCTCGGGGACATGTTTGCTTCCCCATGTCAGAGCCAGAGGACGTGTGGAGCTGTGCTGGTCCCATCCACCCTCATCTTACAAACAGGGAAACCGAGGCTCAGAGGGGCTTGCTGGTTCAGCCGAGGGCACCGGGCTTTCTCCCAGCTCACGCTCAGGTTTCGGTGTATGAGGCCCAGAGCACACGGTGGGCCTGGAGCAGGGGACCTGGCTGATGCAGGGTCAGCCAGGCCACGGGGGCAAGGAGGGGTAGCCCTCACCCTCTCCCCACCCTTTGGCTTTTGTTAGCAACTGATGGAAAGTGGCAACTCGGAAAGCAGAGGTTTCCAGCTTGCCAGCTCATAGCTGGGAGAACAGATGGCCAATTCATCCCATCCAACTTGGCACCTCAAACAAAAGAAACAATATGTGTTCGGCTCCCTAATCTTTTCCTCAGGTTCCCAGGCAGGTGACTGGAAAGTCTGATGACAAGAAAGCTTCGACTCACTTCTGTCAGGACACAAACCACAGACCCGGCCTGGCTAGGTTCTGCATGCTCCCTCCACCCCATCCTGCTCTCCCCCTCACTCCCCCTCCTCCAGGGACTATCCAGCCCTCTCAGCAGCAGCTCCGAGTCTCCCCCAGAACCAGTCCCCTGTGAGGGTGGGGTGGGGACAGGGGGTGCCCGTTCTCTGAACATCACACCCTTTCTCTCTCACAGCAGCCCTATTATGATCCCATTTTGCAGATGAGAAAACTGAGGCTCTAAGGGGTTCATTGACAGGCCACATGGTCTAGAAGTGGCAGAGCCAAGCATGATAACAGCAGCTGCTGTGTTTTGAGCTTCTCCTGGGGCCAGGGCACTATCCCACTTTCTAGATTTCAGAGAGGTGACATTGCCTGGGATCTGGTGAGCTGGGCATGGAAACACTCCCGTGGAGAAGTCTGAAGATGTGGCCCAGGTCTCCTGCAGAGTTGTGAAGTTGGGGAGTTAGGGGGCTCCATGGGAAGGCCTGGAGATGCACCCCTACAGCTGTGGGTGACTGAGCACCTACTGTGTGTCTGGCACTTTGTAGGTACTTTACATGAGCTCCCCCTAATGGGCTCTGTTTCGTGTGAAAAATTGCCCCAGTTTTACAGATGAAAACTTGGAGGCAGGGAGAAATGATTTGCCAGAGCCATGCAAGCAGTTAAGTTCCCCAGCCAGCTAGGACTCTTTCTGCGGCCTCAGCGGTTTCTCTTTGCCCTCCGGCCCAGCCCCAGGGAGGGTGTTAATGAGGCCGGCGCTGGGCGAGGCAGGGGGAAGGACTTCTGTCCACAGGTGCTGGCAGGTCTTCCCGTGGCGGCCAGACCCGGGCCTGGCGCCACTCTGCCCTGCCTGTCTGCTCTCCCCCGCGTGGGGTGGTGGCTGATACCCCTCTGGGGTGGCCTGTGGGGGGGGCCTGCATGTGTCTGGGCCCTGCCAAGACCCTGCCCTGGAGACCCAGAGTCTTTCTCTCTAGGAGGGCAGTCATTCCCACTCTGGAATCCCTGGGCGGGGCACGTGGGGCTCAGGGAGTCTAAGGGCTGGCTCCGAGGGCCAGGGGGTCGAGGGAGGTAGGAAGTGGTGAAGTGTGAGCCCCAAGGCTTGGGGCACCTGGTCTTCTTTTGTCTTTTTCTCTCTCTGTACCGGCTGGTTGCATCTTTGATTCTTTCCTCTCTGCCTCTGGGTGACTCAGGGGTCAAAGAGTTTGTGGTGTGATGGAAAAGCCAGGATGGAAAGCCTGGAGGCTGAGTTTTGGCCCCAACTCTGCTGGGGGACTCTGGGATGTCCTTTTTCCTCTCTGGGCCTCAAGCTGCTGGTCACACCTGCTGCACACAGTTCAGGGCCCTGCTGGCCCCTTACGCTCCAATGCCCAGGTCATCCCAAAACAGTGAAGAGCTCGGGAGACAATGTTTGTCTGTTTTTTCTCCACCCAGAGAACTCCTGAAGAGCAGCTCCGGGCTCTCGGTGGAAAGGGATTTAAAGAGGAAAATAAATAAAGTGTGAGAGTGCCTCTTACTGACAAGCTCAAGCCCTGGTGGCTTGGCCTCTGCTCCTGCCCTACCTCTCCATCCTCTCTGTGACTTGGGAGCCATTTCTCAACCCCCAGCCCCTTCTCACTCCGTGCTCCTCTTCAATCTTCTGCTCAGGAAATGTGAGGTCAAGAGAGGATCAAAACGAGAAGGTTTCCAACCACAGAAGTGACTGGAGACAAAATGGACCACCAGCGCCCTCACCACTGCCACTGCCACCATCATCACCATTATACCACCATTGTACGGTTTCCTTTTGCTGTGGTAACAAATTACCACAAACCTGGTGTACTGAACCTCTGGTTCAAGCTACTAGTACAAAATACCCACAGACCGCATGGCTTATGAATAACAGAAATTTATTTCTCACAGTTCTGAAGGCTGGGATGTCCAAGATCACGGTGCTAGAAGATTTGGTGTTCGGTCCAAGGCCTTCCTGGTTCACAGACCATCATGGTTTTTTCCTGTGTCCTCACACAGCAGAAAGGGCTAGGGAGCTCTGTGGGGTCTCTTATAAGAGCACTAATCCTATCCATGTGGGCTCCATCCTCATGATTTCATCACCCCCAAAGGCTCCATCTTCTAATACCATCACATTAGGCATTAGAATTTCAACATATGAATTTGTGGGGGACACAAACATTTAGACCATAGCACTAGGTGACTTAGAACAACATAAAATATATTATCTTACAGTTCTGGAGGCAGAAATTTGGAATGTGTCTCACTGGGCTAAAATTAAAGTGTTGGCAGAGCCATGTTCCTTCTGGAGGCTCCCTGCATTCCTTGGCCTGTGACCCCCCTCTTTCATCTTCAAAGCCAGTAAGTCTTTCTTATGCTGCATCACTCTGACTCTCACTCCTGCTTCCCTCTTTCACTATAAGAACGCTTGTGATTCTACTGAGCCCACCCAGGTCATCTAGGATAATCTCCCTATCTCAGGGTGGGCTGATTAGCAACCTTAATTAACCCTTGCTATAAAACATAACATATGCACAGCTTCTAGAGGCTAGGACATGGACATCTTTGGGCACTCATGATCCTGCCTACCATAACCATCATCATCACCATCTCCAAAACGATCACCGCTACCTCACTTATATCACCATCACCACCACTACCAACACTACCATTTTCAGCGGCATCACCATCACCACCATCATCACCACAAGCCTCTTCAACACCGGCATCACCACCACCCCACTTGAACCATCACCACTACCTCCCCCACCATCATCAGTATCACCACCCCCCCCACCATCACTACCATTATGTTCAACAACGCCACCATCCCTGTTAGCACCCCACTTCACCTCTACTCTTTAAATCCCAGCTCAAATGTTGCTTCCTTTTAATGGTCTTCTCAGACCACTCTATCTAAAGTAAGGCTTCCTTCTGACCCTCTCCCACATCACACACAGACACAGACACTGGAACGTAACTCCTTGAGAGCGGGGACTTCATCTGATTTGTTCACTGCTGCATTTAATGCCTGGCACAGAGGAGGCACTCAAAAATTATCCACTGAATGAAGACACAAATGAATGAACAAATCAATGGGTGTATGTGAGCCTATAATAAGAGATTTGACCTAGTCCCGAATGCCAAGGAAGGTGTCTCTAAAGGGTAATATATACACACTACTATATATGAAATAGATAACCAACAAGGACCTACTATATAGCACACGGAATTATACTCAATATTTTGTAATAACTTATAAAGGAAAATAATCTGAAAAAAGATAGATATGTATATGTATATCTATATCTATACATATACATAACTGAATCACTTTGCTATACACCCGAAACTAACACAACATTGTAAATCAATGAAACTTCAACAGAAAAATAAAAATTAAAAAAAATAAAAGAAAAGGGTGACATCAGAGCTGAGATTTGGTAGAAGACTGGGGGTTAGCAAAGTGATTGAAGAGCCGCAGGAGCAAAGCTGGACTCTGGAAGGGAGAGCTGTGCATTCTGGAAACTAACAGCAAGCAGGTTGGGGAGCTTAAGACCAGGGTGCAGGGGAGCACAGGTGAGGTGTGACCAGAGCAGCAGGCAAGCCCTGTAAGTATGTCAGGAACATCGCTCTTTATCCTCAGAGCAAGGGTAGCTTTTGGAGAGTCGTTAGGCTTGGATCAGACATGCATTTCCAGACGATCACTATCGCTTCACTGGGATGAGTAGATAGTTAGCGGTTCGGGACAAGAAGTGTGTGGCAGCTACTTAAGACCTTCTTGCTATTGTCCAGGAGTGAAAGGTGGGGATGGCTCTAACTTGGACCAGAGCGGCGGGTGTGGAGATGGAGAGAAGTAGACAGAGTCAGGATCTGTAAGAGATAAAAATCAAAAGCACTTGGGGATGGCTTAGATTTGGGAGTGAGGAGAAAAGGGTGGTGCCAGGGATGCTGTCTAGGTTTCTGCTTCCACAGCTGGATGGAGGTGACACTGACTGGTAGCTAGATGGCGGAGACAATGCCTTATGAGGACAAGAGTACCTCCATACTTATTATTATTGTTGTTAATAGTACTGTATAATAAAAGCGATAATATAGTCTAATAATACTACTGGGATGCCTACCAGAGGCTATGTATCATACTAAGTTAAGTAATCTATCCAGGTCACTTAGGTGGTGTCTTAGTTTGGGCTCCCCAGAAACCAAACCTTGGAACAAGTTTTCAAGCGCAAGTAACTCATTTGGGAGGTGAAATAGCAAAATGGGGAAGTAAGACAGGGGAGGAAAGGCAGCCAGTGAAGGGTGTATTATCAAGCAAGTTACGTTTGTGGGGAAATGGAGCTTAATCCCGCGGGGAGTCTAGGATCCAAGAAGAATTCTCACTCAGAGTCATCTTACCCAGTGATGAGGAAGCTGGGCTATTTATACACCAACTCTGGCTAATCATTGATTGGAGGCTGCTCTCAAGGGGAGTGAATTTCCCATCACTTCCAGCCTTCCACACATAAGGACAGATAAGGCTCAGTGGCAAGGAAAAGCCCTCAGGCAAAAAGATTTAGGTTGTAGCAGTTGGAGGCCAGACTTGTGTGCACTGAGTTGATGAGGACTGGGTGATGTGGGAAGAGAATTAAGAGCATCAGCTACTGGCAAGAAGTGGTGAAATAAGGATTCAAATCCAGGTCTTCGGGATTTCAAAATCTATGTATGGATGTGCATACAGATGGATGGACAAATAGACACAGATGGACAGAGAGATGATCAGATGACTGGATGGTTAGGTGTTCAAAGAAATGAATGGTTAGGTGGGTGAGCGATGGATGGATGGATGGATGTTCAAGTGAGTTAGTGGATGGGCAGATATGTAATGGATGGTTAAATAGATGAGGAATGGGTAGATAGATGGATGGATGGATGGATAGATGGATGAAAAATTTAGTGTATGGGTAAATGGGTAGACTGTTTAAAAATTGTGTCTATGACTGAATGGATGGATAGAAATATGAGTAGATGGGGGTTAGCGGGGTGGGATATATAAGTAGATGGATGAACAGGTAGATAGGAGGAGGATGGATGACCAGGTGGGGAAAAGAGAAGTGCTATGGCTTAGATAGCAGAACCTCAAGAGTGGCCTCGTTTGACGTGAGCTCAGCTAATATCACTCCCATGACCACTCCACTGCTCCAGGAAGTCCCCAGTCCCTAAGTCTCAGAGGCATTCCAGCTGTGGTCTCATACTGATGACCAAGCACATCAGGAAAGAAGTGCAGGGAGCAGGGCAGACCCAGTGTGGCTGTAGCAGAGGTTGGGGGAAGCCCGTGGGTTGGAACTGGAAGAGCAGGGTGGAGCCCAAGGGGTCTTGCACCTAGAAGAGTGCTGCCTGCCCAGAGCTGGCTGGGTGCCTGCCCAGAAGACAACGTCAGAGGGCTGGCTCTGACCACCCTGCCATGTGGATAGGGGCTGGACATATTTGTCCTACCACCCAAACAAAGTAATAGTTGCAGCATGGGAAGGCAGCTCTCCCAGTGAGAGCAGCACTGGCTCGGAACAGCTGGGAAACGAGGCCAACATCAGGACAGGGAGTCCCTTCATCTTGGCAGAGCTGAGGGGAGCCCGGGGACACCGGCTCCAGCCCAAGCACAGTTGATGGAACTGGCTCTGCCAAGTTTCACTGCCTGGAGCACATTTTTATGACTGAGGAATAATGAGAGGCAGGCATCCTAGCCCTGGCCTTTCCCTGGTGCAGTGTGTGTGTGTGTGTGTGTGTGTGTGCGCGCGCGCGCGTGCGCGCATACACATGGTTTGTATGCGTGAACATGGATGTCATAAGTGGGTCTCTGCATGGGTTTGTTTGTGTGTATGTCAGGGTTGAGTATACACACTAGGACATCTGGCACGTGTGAGTTTGAGTATGTGAGCCTGCTTGTGTGTATATGTGAGTGTGTTTGAATGTGGGTAGATGTGTTTATGTGAGAACATTTGTGCACATGTTATTTTTTGTGTGTATGCTTGCACATGGATGAGCATATTGGCGTTTGCATGAGCATGTGTGGGTGCAGAGATATTCACATCTGAGTATTTGTGCTTATACTTGCTGTTTGCAAGTGTGGAAACTTGTGTGTGGGGGGGAGTGTGTGCGTGCACGTGCATATACACATGCATACAAGTGAACCTGAGTGCTCACCAGGGAGTGGACTTCATGGAATAAAGGTCCCCCCTTCTTTGGCCACAGCCTTATCTCTTACCATCTCCCTCCCCAACCTCATCCCTTCATACAGACTTCAGAAGCTAAACAGTAGTTTCAGAAACATTCTAGGCTACTTCAGGCCTCTATGATTTTGCAGGTGCTGCCTGGAATGCCATCTTCTTCCTTTCTGCTTGGCAACACTCTTGTTCCTCTTCCAGGTCCAGGTTTCACAGCTTCTGTTCTATCTTCCTGGTCTCCTCAGACGCCATCCTCTGGGCCCCCTGCTGCCTCTCAGACATCCTTTTCTTACCAAGAGGTGTTTTCTGCTCCTTCTATAGACTGGGAGTTCCTTGAGGGTAGGGTCTCTGTCTAATTCCTTTCTGGATCCCCAGGGTCTGGAATAGGATCTAGCATGCAATGGGATGGGTGGATGAAAGGCTGGATGGACAGAAGGATGGATGGATGGACAGGTAGATGGCTGTGTCAATGGACAAGCAGATGGATGGACAGATGTGTGGATGGATGGGTGAACAGGTGGGTGCATGGGTGAGTAATGACTAAACCCAGCGCTCTTGCTCCCGAATCCTGGATTCTGAAAGGAGACTGCTTGCAGCTCTTGCTCAGCTTTCCTTTACTCTGGTACAGAAGCAGTGGTCTCGGCTTGCAGAGGAAGGCTGCAACCTCTGAGCTGGCCTGCTGACTCCCCTCTCAGTTCTGGCTCTCAGGAGGGCTGGTTCCAGACTGGCCACCTACCTTACGAAGGAGCAGATTAGGCCTGAAGAGGCATTGCTGAGTGGCTTAAGTTAGCCCCTGTTTGTGCTCAGGGCTTTCAAAAGCTGGGGAGACTGCAGAGGAGGGGTCTGACTTCAGGGCCCACTGCTAAGTGGGCAGGGATTGTGTGCGCTTCAGGCCTTGACGGCAGGCGGCTTAAGGCAGGGCCCTGGGAGTTTTGAGACAGGAAAATGGTGTTTTGTCTTGTTAATGCATTCACATGGCTTTGAACTGGAGAGTAGTCAGGTGTCCCCAGAGGGCTGCTTTTGAGCTGGTCTAGGGAGGGGGCAGGGCATAGCCAGGCCCCGGATTACAGAGGCCTTCCCCGGGGGAAGGGGGCCTTTGATGGGGCCGGGTCTGTTGTCCGGAGTCTGCTTTGCTGGTGGCTGGAGCCCCTAATGAGGGGAAGGGCTGTTCTGAAGCATTCCCCTGGTCCCCCTTGGGCAGCAGGCGGAGGCCTCCTTTGATGTTGGAGTCCTTAAGCCAAGTGGGGACTAATTGCCACAAGGTACAGAATATTCTGGTTGCTTGGGGGGTCTGCAGCTTGCTCACAATGCGACAGCCACCCTGGGGTGGGGGGAAAGGCAGCCACTGTCCTGATGTGAGACAACTCAGGAGGGTTTGGGGTTGGGGTTTTTTTCTCTTTCATGCACACAGGCCCAGAGCAGAATGGGAAACACACTATACATCACACACACACACACGCATGCACACACATGTGCACTCACACGCACACATACCTTACTCTGTTGCAAATTTGTAAGCAGGATTATGTTTGAAAGCATGATTTTTTTAAATCAAGAAGTCAGTTTGGTCAGAGGGATAATGGCAAAGAGAAAAAGAAGGCAGACTCTGGTAGGCCGGTGGCAGACGGATTCAGATCCAAGCCCCAGTTTAGCCACTTGTTAGCTGGGGCAGGTCTCTGAAGCTCACTGGACCTCAGCATTCTCCTCTGCCAAAGGCAAGACTATGCCTGACACCAGTAGGTGCTTACAGGAATTTGTTCTGTCTTTCAACAGCTAAGGTGAGTGCATTCTTGAGACAGTTCACTAAAAATAGGTGTCTGTTTTCCTGGCTGGCATGGAGGCAGGTGGAGAGCCTAGTCGGCAGACATCAGTTAGATCACTCTCATTTGATCAGAGAACAGGGAGAGGATAGTTTCCTTTGATTTTTAATATTTGTGCCTACATGGTTTGCATCTCAAAGGAAGATGACATTCTTCTCCCTGTATTATGCCCACTTACACCCAACTCTCACCTCGACCTCTCAGTAGAATCTGGAATTATTGTGTTTTCACACTATACCAGGCATGGGACTAGGTGATCTGATTATATTATCTCTAATCTTCACAGTGACACTTTTAGAGATTAGTAATCCCATTGGACAGATCATTGGGAACCCTGGAGTCACAGAGACAAATGACCTGCCTGAGATCATCTTATGTGCAGATGGGGGAGCCAACTTTCTGATCAGCCTGGCTCCAAAACCCAGGTTCTCTCAAGCCTGCCCCAGATGAACCTTCTGATCAAGCTTCTCTGAGCTTCATTTCCCCCTTCTGGTCAATAGGAACAGTAACAGTACACACTGCTGGGATCCAGAGCCATTTAAATGAGATAACCCCTGCCTAGAGAGTGCCTGATGTACGTGTGCATGGCAGGCACTCAGTATACCTGCTGTGACCCTCCACACCACCCTCATCACCTACTTCCCCCCAAAACACACACACACACACACACACACACACATAGTCCCTCCACTCCCTGGATCTGGAGAAGGGGCAGATCTGGGCAAACGGGACACAGCGTTCATCAAAGTTGTTCTTGCGGGCTTCCCTGGTGGCGCAGTGGTTGAGAGTCCGCCTGCTGATGCAGGGGACGCGGGTTCGTGCCCCGGTCCAGGAAGATCCCACATGCCGCAGAGCGGCTGGGCCTGTGAGCCGTGGCCGCTGAGCCTGCGCGTCCGGAGCCTGTGCTCCGCAACGGGAGAGGCCACAACAGTGAGAGGCCCACGTACCGCAAAAAAAAAAAACAAAAACAAAAACAAAAGTTGTTCTTGTAGTTCGTGGCACCCCTTCTGTGTGGTTCTGGCCTGACCTTCTGACCGCTTGAGAGGGGCCTTCCCCCAGCCCCACCAGTGACAGAACCCTCCATGAGCAGCTTCCTGGGTGGAGGACAGAGGAGGGCCTACCCTGCCGGCCGATTCCCCAGGAAGCAGCTGAAAAGCAGGAGCGAGGAGCTCGTGCCAGGTCAAGAGGAGCAGGTGGAGAGCAGAACGAGATGCGGTGCCACCGTTGGTTCTTCCAAGGCTGGAGGCCAGCGCAGGAGATCATACATCACCTATATCCTTTTGCTCATCGAATCCTTCCCACGTCCCACAATCTAGATACGGTGACCCTTGGTTACACACAAGAGGAAGGGCAACGTGATGCAGCTGATAAGAGGCTGAGCAGAGCCTGGTACCCAGCCCTGGCTGACTTAGGGCTCTAGACCAGGCCTCAGGCCTAGAGGCAGCTGAGAAGGGGCCTCAGGCATGGCCTGTGGCCATTGCCGACTGAGATGGGTCCTCAGGGCCCCAACTGAGAGGTCCCCCAAAGACCTGTCCTGAGACAGGTGCCACAGCTGGCAAAGGGCACACAGTCCCAGGCCTTCGTTCACCCACAGCTGCCCTCAGCCGCCCCAGTTGCTCCAGTCTGGGGTAGGGGGGAGTTGAAGTCTCCCTGGTTGAGCTCAGGACACGTGGGAGAGGGAAGTCCAAGAAAGTCTGGCACACTTCCTTTCTTCTTTTAAAAGATCAGTGTGGAAACGGCTTTATTGTTTTATAACAATACATAATAAATGTTTTTTTAGTGTCGAAAATACAGGTGGGACAAAATGAAAATAAAGGTGCCCAAAGATAGCCACTGTCGTCCAGAGTCAATGGGGGTACACACACACACATGGGGGATGGGTGGAGGCTGCCTCTCCCCACTTAACGTGCCTTGGGTGTCTTTCCATACATCCATCCCCATCGTGATTTTAAATGCTCACATAACATTCCCAAGGACTGTCATAGCTTCTTTAACCAGTCCCCCACTGTTGAGCATTTGGATTGTTTCCAACATTTTGTGGTGAGACATCTTTCCCCACTGGTGCAGCCCCTCCCGAGGCTCCGTTCTGAGAGGTGGCATTGCTGTGTTGAAGAGCACGGGCATTTTGGATGCTTTCGATGGCCATGCTCTCTGCTGGGAAGATCTGTAACGATACCATCAACTGAAGTGCCCAGAGAGCTGTTTCCCCTCCCTGGGGCCAACATTGGGTAGGAACAATCACATTTTCATCTTTGGTGATCTGACAGGTGAAAATAGTACCTTGTTCCCAAGTGAATGTCTTTGCTGCCTGAGCTTTTTAATTCATTCCTTCACTCAAAAAAAAAAAAAAAAAAAGTATTGAGTGCCTATCCTGTGCTAGGCTACCTCTACTGCAGGGGGCGGGGGGCTCATGGTTTTAAGCAGAAAATCAAACAGATGATCTCTCCATTATAGTTGGAATCAGTGTTATGAAGAATGGTGGCCGGGGGGATGGGCTAGTGGGGTGTCTGCCCCTCCATAATCTCTAGTGGATTTGCCTTTCCTTGGCATGGAAAATCAACCCTTCTCAATCTTACATAAAGGGCTCCATAAATGCAGCTTCATTTCACCCCAGCAACTAACCCTTCTCACCAGATTTCTCCTAAATTCCAACAAAGATATTTAGCGTGACTCTTGTTAAGGAGAAAAGTGCAAGGGGTTATTATCTGTCTGGTGAGAAAGTCTAGACATCATCTGAGGCCCACTCTGGATTCCACTTTTTCCAAAAAGGCTTTCTGGGCTCCTGAAGATAACTACCTCTCTTTTGATAAGTACAGTGATGTAATCAAGGATGAACTGGTTTTCCCCTCCATAGTAGCTGGTGAGGATCAGTCCCATGTACCCCCAAGAGCACCAGCCCTGGGATATGGCATATGGGGCTGGTGGGTGTTCTTATGTATGTATTGTTTAAATATCCTTTAAATTGGGAGCATCTTTTCATGATAACTGAGGTTCACAGAGCACTTTCTGGTTGTTTGCTTGGATCCTTGCATTATGTCCACTTCCCAGAGAAGGACCAGGGGCCTGCCCAAGGTCCCCAAAGCAGGATGGACTCCAGGGCAGGACACTTGCATCATGACTAAAACTCCTGTGAGTCCCGGGCCTTTCAGATTCTGGAGCTTGTAAGAAAGGGTCTTGTCAGGGGTGCCCTGGCCTGGGGCTTGTTGGTACCCCCAATTGCAAACCAAGTCCAGAAGCCCAAAGGCCAGCTTTGCAGATAGGCATCTGGGCAGTGCCTACAGATGGTTCTAGTTGTGAGCGGCCATGGGCTAGGCATGCCTTCCCTGCTGGCTGATGTCATGAGCTCATTAGAGCAATGGGGTTTATTGTACAAGGCAACTGTCCAAACAATAAATTAAGCTGCACAATTTAGCACTTAATTATCCTCTCTCGTCTACTTCACTCTTGTTCCCTGGGTGTCTGTCTGGGCCCTGCAGCTAGATGGTAAGATCTCCCCTCTGCCTCACACCCCACAGTCAATCCATCACAAAGCCCTGTTGGTGTCACCTCGGGAACGTCTCTCAAATACTTTCTCTTCTCCATATCCCCATGGCCTTGACCTCAGCCAGCCCTCACCCTCTCCGCTGGATTATTGCCACCCTGATTTCTCCTGCTACGATTCCCCTCTTTGCTCTGCCCAAGTGATATGAATGTGGCTCCCTTTGGTCTGAAGTACACAATCCCAAGTCCTCATCTTGGCTTTCAAAGGCCCCATGACCAGGGTGTCCTGCCTACCTCACCAGCCTCCTCTTCCCAACCTCCCACATGGGCTACCCACCGCCTCACATGCTGAAGAGCTTGCAGTTCTGCCCCAAGGAGGGGCAAAAGCAAACTCCAGGCTATTTCACTTCATGAACTCCCACACATGCACTTGCTCTCTGTGAATTCTCCCCACACTCAGCCCTTGCCATTCAACTTGTAAACTCATGCTTGGCCCAGTGTTCAGCTCTGGAATCTCCTCCTTCCAGAAACCCAAGGGTATTTTCTTGGCAAACCCCACAGCTGAGACTCATTTCCTTTCCCCTCTTGGGGCTTCTCTTAGGATGCACGTCCACAGGGATGCCTGGGATAATGATATCAACAAAACTGCCTGTGGAGGGCGCTCTCACGCCCATTCACTGTACAGTCCCCAGAGTCAAACCCTCACAACCATGCCATGAGGAGCCGTGTTAAAGGTCCCTCTACAGGTGAGGAAACTGAGGTTTGGTTTCCAGAGCCAGGTCCCCACTTGGCCAACTTGGCCTAGAAGGCCAGGGGCAGTGTGCCGGGACTCAGGGCAGACAGGCTGGAGGACCACATAGGGCATCATGGTGGGTGGGGAGGCCCAGGGAGGGCACGAGGGGATGGGGGAGGGTGACAATTTGGAGTAGGACCACTTTTTGACCCAAAGGAATTTGGCTGGTGAAATAATAGCACCTCCACCAAGCATTCCCTTTTGCTCCCCCATTTCACAGTTGGGCAAATGGAGGTTCAGAGAGAAAGAAGGAGGCACAAAAAACAAAGTTACAGAGGAATAAGGACCAAGTTAGAACCAGGTGTCTTGCCTTTCAATCCAGCTGAGCCAGTGGGCTGTGGGTCCAGTGAGACCCCACTAGTGTCCCTTCACCTCTCCCTCCTCCCTGGAACCACTGCTTCCATCAAACAGTCCTTCGAGGGCCAGGTTCTCTGCTACTTGTCAAAGGTCCAGAGGGCCCCCATCTGGTTTGCTCATCATTGGGCTTGCCTGGCACAGAGTGGGCTCCCACTAAACATTTGCTTACTGAATTAATAAATAAGTAAGTAGTGGGAAAGTAACCTGCCTCTCTTCATGCCCAGAAGGACCTGAAGGAATGTATAAGCACCCACCTAAGCCCTTTATGCCCACAGTCTCCTCACAGCCATCCTATGAGGTCAGCGTCATCACACCCATTTTACAGATGAGGACACCGAGGCTCACAGAGGGGACAAGACTTGCTCAAAGCTCTGCAGTTAGAAAGCAGTTCTCAGCCACCCTAGGAATAAAACATTCCCCATGTTATGTTTTTTTTAGAGAGGATGTTTTCCTTCTGGTGTGTAAACAGGAGAAGGGCTCCCCGAGAAGCCTGTTGTAAATATCATCACTTCTCCTCGGGGCCCTGTCAGCTTATGTTACTTTATTTATCAACATTCCACAAGGGGTGGATCCAAGAATATGTCCTCAAGTGGGACACCAAAGAAGACGTGTGTTTTGGGGGGATCAGGAAGGAGGGCTTTCCAAGCACAAAGTGCGGGTCTGGACAGGAGTTGGAAGCTGGGTCCAGGCGCAGGGCACGGTGGGGTGGGCCCTTCCCAGCATCCCCGCCTGGGTAGAGCAGCAGGTTGGAGTTCAGCAGCATGTCCCTCATTTCCATAAGGGGGAGCTTGTGCACAGGAGATTTCCTCTCGGCTAGAGGGGCCTCGGCATCCAGGGACCGGCTCTGGGAAGTGGCCATTTGGGTGGCACCTGCAGGCATCTGCCCTGAGCACTGTGTCCTGCCCTGGTTGGGGGGTAGCCAGGAGGATATATGCAGGCTGCCCCCTCCTCATTTATCCACCCAGGGAACCAAGGAAAATGAGGGGCATGGCCCCATGTGGAAAGAGCACAGCTTTGGAGCCAGAGAGGACTGGGGCTTGCTCCAGTGCCATCACAGACTAGCCGCATGACCTTGGGCTCGTCACCTCCCCTGGACCTTGGTTTCCTTATCTGTAAAATGGGAACAATACCAACTTTTAGAGTTACGCAGAGCAGCGACTACACTGCTTGGAGCACAATACATGCTTAAAAACAAAAGGGATATTACTATGATGATCGTTGTCTGGACTATTCATGCAGGTCTTAATTGCCACCCTTACTTTCACAGAAATTTCTGCTTGTTATTCCCCAGCCAAACCTTGATGGTGATTTGCACAGGGTTTGGCCTCCCTGGGTCTAGACCAAGACAAGCCCAGCAGAAAAGCATTTAGGGCTTGGATTTGCAAACGCAAAACCAGGTGCTTCTCTGAACAGAGATGATGACAAAGCAAAAATGTTAAAGAATATTTTAGAAAGAGGAGAGAGAGAGGGGAGTCCACATAACTTAATTCCTCACCCAGATTCAACCACCAGTTTCTCTCCTTTCTGAGTGCAAACCCCCGGGTCCACACAGATGTTTTGGTGGGCTTGTAATCTTAGTGACTCTACCAGGTGCTGTTTTATTACCAACTTGCTGTGGTCTTTGGTCTGACTCACTCCATCTCCTTTCCTTTGGCTCCTGCCAGAAAGCAAAGCACATATTTCACGGTCCCCTCTCCCTGGGAGGGGGCATTTCTCCCCAGGCCTTCTTCTGCATGTGCTCATGGAGTTGCATTTGGGGCAGAAAGATGGGATGGCAACACAGTCTGCTGCCCTTTGGCTGCCTTCTTAAAATTCTTGTTTTTTTTTTTTCTAAAATGGAAATAGCATTTTCTTCCTGATTATAAAAGTAACACGTGTGCGTTGTAAGAAATGGGGCAGTTCTGAAAAGTTCAAAGGACAAAAGTTACCCAGAAAAAAAAGCACTGCTGACATTTGGGTGTGCCTTTTCAGATTTTAGTTCATCCATGCATGTACCAACCAACCCAGTTACAAGGTAATGTTACAGGGTACGTTGTTTTGTATTCTGATTTTCTTGGTCTACCTATGTGGTTTTACTTGCTTGCTGTAAATGGCTCTGCATCATTTTATTGTATGGATAGAGCACAGTTCATTTAACCAACCCCCTATTGTTGGACATTTCAGGTATTTTTTTTCTTTCTCTTTTTAAAAACTTTATTTTGAAATAATTCTAGGTTCACAGGAAGTTGCAAAGGTAGTACAGTGTCTGTGTATGCTTCATCCAGTTGCTCCAATGGTTATGTAATAATTGTACAGTATCACAATCAGGATATTGACATTGGCATAATCCGTGTATAGCTCTGTGTCATTTCAACACATGTGCAGATCTGTGTAACCACTACCACTGCCAAGATTCAGAACTCCTCCACCATGCTATCCCTTATAGTCACCCCCAGCTCTCTCATCTCCCTTCTCCCTAACTCCTGGCAACCACTAATCTATTCTCTATCGCTGTACTTTTGCCATTTTGAGAATGTTATACACACACACACACACACACACACATACACACACACACATTTTTTTCACTCAGCATAATGCCCTTGGGATCCATCCAATTATTGCTTATAGAAATTTTTCCTTTTTATAGCCTAGTAGTATTACACGGTGTGGGTGAACCACACCGATTCACCATTCATCTATTTTAGGGCATTTTTGTTGTCTCTATTTTTTAGTTATTACAAATAAAAACTGCTATGAATATTCTTGTAGAGATTTTTGCATGGACATATTTTCATTTCCCTGGAATAAATGTCCAGAGTATGATCACTGGGTTATTTGGTAAGTGTATATTGAGTTTTCTTAAGAGACTGCTAAACTATTTTCCAGAGTGGCTGGACCATTTTACATTTCCACCAGCAATGTTATGAGAGATCTAGCTTCTCCAAAACCTCACCATCATTTGATATCATCCCCATTTAAAATTCTACCTGTTCTAATAGGTGCGTAGTGGTATCTTGTGGTCTTAATATTTGTTTCCCTGATGGCTCATGATGGAGACATTTTTTCATGGGCTTCTTTGCCATCCATATGTCCTCTTTGGTGAAACGTCTCTTCATATCTTTTGACTGTTTCCTTATAAGATTATTTGTGATCTTACTGTTGAATTTTGGGTCTATACATACATGTGTATAATATATATTAGATATACTAGAATATGCATATATTCTAGATATGGATCCTTTGTCAGGTATGTGGTTTGCAAATATTTTCTCCTAGTCTGTAATTTATCATCTTCTTTAGCAGATCAAAAGTTTTTCATTTTGATGAGGTCCAATTTATTGACTTTTTTTCTTTTATAGATCAAGATTTTGGTGTCATGTCTAAGAACTCCTCACCAAGCACCAGGTCCCAAAGATTATTTCTGCTCTTTCTCCTTTAAGAACATTCCTGTGTTAGACAGAATAATGTCCTTCCAAAGATATCCACACCCAAATCTCCAGAACCTGTGAATATGTGACCTTACATGGCAGAGGGAACTTGCAAATGTGATGAAGTTAAAGACCTTGAGAGGGTAGATAACCCCAGATTATCCAGGTGGGCCTAGTTTAATCACAGGGGTCTTTCTGTGGGAAAGGGTGGGCCAGGTCGGGACTTCCCTGGTGGCGCAGTGGTTAAGACTCCGTGCTCCCAATGCAGGGGGCCCAGGTTCCATCCCTGGTCAGGGAACTAGATCCCACATGCATGCCACAACTAAGAGTTCACATGCCACAACTAAGAAGCCCGTGTGCTGCAACTAAGGAGCCCGCCTGCCTCAACCAAGACCCGGCATGACCAGATAAATAAATATTAAAATAAATAAATAAAAATTTTAAAAAACAAAGTGCTTATAACAGTGCCTAAGATATAGCAAGCACTTTAAAAGTATTTGCGCCTTCAAGTAACTTGAAAAATATGAAAAGAGTGGGCCAGGCAAGTTGGAGGAGACGTGAATACAGAAGTAGTAGTTGGAGTGATGATACCACTGACTAGAAGGGTTGTCTCTCGAAGCTGAAAGAGGCAAGGCCACAGACTCTTAGAGGCTCCAGAAGGAATGCAGCCTGCTGACACCTTGATTTTAGCCCATTGAGATGCATTTTAGTTTCTGATTTCCAGAACTCTAAGATAATAAATTTGTGGTGTTTTAAGCCACTAAGTTTGTGATAATTTGTTACAGCAGCAAGAAGAAGCTAATGCAAACCCTCTGATAAATATCCTTATACTTAAATCTTTGCATATTTTCTCAGCTATTTCCTTAGGATCAAATCCTGTAATTCAAACTGGTGAGTCAAAAGGTATGTACCCAAATTGGTACCCATTTAAAGTTCATCGTTAGCTTTTAAGCTAATTACCCATAATCATCATTACCCATATTCATCATTAGCTTTTAAGGATTCCTGTTTCCTTGCTTCAGTAAATACTGGCTCTTACTAGTGTAAAACACGTATTTGGAGTTGCCTTGATTTTCTTGTGCGTGTGGATCCTGCATGCGTGTGTACAGGAGGTGAGGGAGAGGAGAGTGAGAAGGGCAAATGTTTTCTCTTATTCATCCAAACTTGCCCAGTTCAATATGGTAGCCACTAGCTAAAGGTGGTTCTTAAGCATTCAAAACATGGCTACTCCAATTGAGATAGACTGTAAGTATAAAATACACACTGGATTTCATATCCCTAGTACCAAGAAGAGAAAGACTTTTTAAAGATCTAGATGTAATGGATTATGAAGAATCGTTGCTTTTTCCTTCAGACACTAACATCTGTTGAATTTGAAGACATTACAGAGTCTATATCATGAAGCCTTTTAATTACAAGTAAGCAAAAAATTATTATTAATATTTATGGTACATAAAGGAATTCTTTAACACCAAAGCAAAGAAGAACCAGAGAGAGTTAAGAAACACTGACTCAAAGAACCGTCGTGAACACCAGGGTTCCTCCCTGTAAAAGCCAAGTCATTCACCATCTACATTATTAACATATTTTATAAAGAGAAAGGATTTCTATATGATGACATGGAGTCTCACTTATGCCCCATAAAGTCAATGCAGATTAAACTTCACTAATAAATATTATATTAGAATTAATAAAAAACTGAATTAAAGACTAATTTTTTAAAAAGAGAGAGAAAGAAAGAAGGAAGGGAGAGAGGGAGGGAGGAAGGAAGGAAATAAGGAAGAAAGGAAGGGGGGAGAGAAGAGAGAAAGAAAGAAAGAAAGAAAGAAAGAAAGAAAGAAAGAAAGAAAGAAAGAAAGAAAGAAAAAGAGAGAGAAAGAAAGAAAGAGAGAGGGAAGGCAGGAGGAAGAAGGAAGGGAGGAAGGAAGGGAGAAAGAAAAAAATCTCGAGTGATGTTTTATATTGATTACATACTGAAATTACAGTATCTGGATATATATTAGGTTAAGTAAAGTATATTAATAAAATTAATTTTACCTGTTTCTCACTACTTTTTAAAAATGCGGCTACTGGAAAATTTTTAATTATACATGTGGCGTGCATTTGTGGCTCATGCTGTGTTTCTACTGGTCAGCGTGGATCCACACTCTCTCACCCACAGCCCTTTATGATCGGCAGAGGGCAGTGTTAGTGGAGTGGTCAGGGCGGGGGGCTCAGTTCTCAGCTACCGTAGGGGAGTCAGCCAGGCCCTGTGGTCCTGGTCTCAGCAGCCAGTGCCCAACCACAGACCCCACAGTGTGGTGGAAAAAAACCTGGGATCAGAGGGACCTTGGTTTGAATCCCAGCTTCTTCCATCAGAATTTTCTTGTGTTTGAAACTTTCTCCATTTCAGTTTCCTTATCCGTAGCATGGGGAAATAACTCCATAACATACGGGAACATTCCTTTCTTCAACCAGCTTTGAGCAAACCTACTCTGTGCCAGGCACTGTTCTAGGCTCTGGCACACGAGGCAGCACACCACCCAGAAGGAGCCTAGCAGGGTGTGCTGACACTCAGTGGGTCCTCTTTCCTGCCTCTCTATTGCTAAAAAGAATGTTTTGGTGGAACAGGACATCCTACTCACCAATTTTTATGAGTCTACTGGTTCCTGGATTTGGAATGGCAGCCCTAGGCATGGATGTGAATTATCTTAGCCATCACTTTGTGACTTGAAGAAATTCCCTGCTCGATGAATGGATAAAGAAGGTGTGGTATATATACACAATGGAATATTAGTCGTAAAAAAGAATGAAATAATGCCATTTGCAGCAATATGGATGGACCTAGAGATGATCATACTAAGCAGAGTAAGTCAGAAAGAGAAAGACAAATACCATATGATATCACATATGTGGAATCTGAAATATGACACAAATGAACATATCTATGAAACAGAAACAGACTCAACAGACGTAGAGAACAGACTTGTGGTTGCCAAGGGGGAGGGGGAGTGGGGGAGGGAAGGATTGGGAGTTTGGGATTAGCAGATGCAAACTATTTATATAGGATAGGTAAACAACAAGGTCCTACTGTATAGCACAGGGAAATATACTCAATATCCTGTGATAAACCATAAGGGAAAAGAATTTGAAAAAGAATATATATATATCTATATACACATATATCTGAATCACTTTGCTGTACAGCAGAAATTAACACAACATTGTAAATCAACTATACTTCAATAAAATTAAGAAAATAAGTTCCCTGCTCTGTTCTGCATTTCCCATCTGTACAATGGGGCTCATAACGTTACTCTCCTCACAGGGTTGCTGTGAGCATTAAATAAGATAATGTATGTAGGGCATAACTCCTGGACCTTTGTAGATGCTGAAAGGAGTAGCTGCCAGTAGTGAGAGTAGTAGTAATGCTATTATTTTCTTCGCCTTAGAATCCCAAGGATTTCAGGGCACTCCTCAGAGAGATGACCCAGAAACAGAAAGAAAGATCTGGAAAGACTGCATTTGTATCCGAGTGATGTATACGTTGCTGGACATCTTGTGGCTCTTGTCAAGAAGAGCTGCCTAGTCTTGATCACGCTAAGAAAGTCAACCCTTTTCTCTGGATGAAAAGAGCTCTCGCTGCTGGCTGCCAACCCAGGCTTCATCCCTCTGTTTCAGATGCTGTCAGTGCCTCTCCCATAGTCCCCTGGAGGCTCACCTCCACCTGCGATCCTCTGCCTGAGAGTTTTTCCAGACTACTGGAACTTGCTAGGTTTGTGCTCAGGGCCAGCGAGCGTGCTGGGCTCATGGCACTGTTAGTAACCCTGAACCAGTGGGGAAAGGGGTGCTGATGGAGAAATAGCTTCCTCAGCCCTCGGTCAGGGCACCCCTGAGGTGCGTTCTACATTATCACGCAGGTTTCTCAGTGGATTAAAGTCCAGTTACCCACAGTGGCTACTTGGCCTGATAAAGCACCCTCATTGACTATCTTCCCATCTCTGTCCCATTTCCTCATCCTCCTGCTGGTGTTTCCTTAGCAGTTCAAGTTCTGCTTCTAGAAGAACCCAACGGAGATACCCTTCAAGAAAAACCTATTTTGGATCAGTTATTTCCCCTCCTGGAGAGTCCTGTACCTTGAGGAGGTTGACCCCCCAATTCCATGCTAGCCTCATGGGCCTTGATGATAATTGTTCCAGACTGGTCAGGTAACGGAGCCCTGGACAGGTTGATGTGAGGGCAGGCCTGCTGCTAGCCATAGTTTTCTCCCTCCTAAAAACTGAGCTGCAGGAGAGGCACTAACCCTCTGATGGATGTTTCTATGTTTGGACGTGATGCTAGGGACTCCTGGCGCCATCTTGTTTTCATCCTGGGAATGAAGATTAGAGCCATCAGTACAGACGGCAGAGCAGAGGGTTTGGAAGAACCTGTGCTTCTGATGACAACATTGAACCACTGACCCAACCCACCTGGAAATCAGTGCGCCTCTGAACTTCCGCTTACATGAGATCATAAATTTTAAGGAAATTTAAAGCCACTCCACAATTTGAGTTGGGGATTTTGCTACTTGTACTGCTCAGTTAATCTTAATACAACTCAGAAAGCTAGCCATTATGATTGACATCTCTACTTTGCAGATGAGCAAACTGAGGCTTGGGGATTGGATACAGATGAGAGCCCTCTCCAGGTGTGGGAGGTCTTCTCGAGTGTCCATGCAATGACTACATGCTTGAGAAATTGCAGGTGTTACAAATGGAGGTCAAGTTCATGGGTTCTGTGTCAATTCCCTTTATAAAGTGCAAAATCCTTTCACAAAGTGACAGTACATTTCCCAGCTTACAATAAAATCATTATTGAAGGTACAGTCCAGCCATCATTCCCATTTCATAGTTGAGGACACTGAGGCTCAGAGATGGCCAGTCACTTCCCCAAGGTCACACAGCTAGGTAGGTGGAACTTCAACCCTGGGTTTGACCCCAGGGCTTTTTCCACCAATGCAAGCTGCTCCCACAGAGTCTGTTTTAGGCTGAAATGAGGGAATGTTGTGAAAGTGCTTTGCAGACAGTAATGATGCCCACTTCTCAGTTTGCCTGGCTTTGTCCTCCCCTTGCTCTGCCGCCACCCCAGATTTAGCCGGTGCCAGCGAGTACACCTCCCCACTCTCACTCCATTTTCTATCCTTTCAGAGCCAAAATTCCTGAAGGCCATCTCCCAGAATGCTAGGTTCCCCATGTGTTCCCCACCAATTAAAAAATCTATTATTTTAGAGATGATTTTTTTTTGGTTGGTTGTCTGTAATGCACCGTTTTCTATTGCCTGTTTGGCTCCTTCCATTAGTAGGAGCAGCAAGAAAGAGGAAAAGAAAACCCATTATTACCGTCTTTAAAAACCTTGGCTATTCTGATGTTTCCACAAAGACGGGGCCTAGCAGAGAGCTTTCTCCTCAGACTCATATCATACTCCGCAATTTTTAAAGATAAAACTAGTAAGCTGTTCAGTTGTTGTTCTTCGTGCTGCTGACATTTGATACCATTAGACGTGAGCAAGTGACTTGGCTTTCTCTGCTACGTAGCCTAATTTGGACAGGTCTGTGTCCCATGCAGCAACTCCCCCTCCACCCCTATTGATCTTACCAGAGCCCTAGTGTCACAGCTTTTCTCCCTGGGAGTCTGGGAGGATGTTTTTCTAGGGAAATGCACAGAAGACACCATCATTTCACACCCTCTGTCATTTAAGACAATCAGTGGTACAGGAGGGCAGCAACTAGTCATCTTGGCCAGTGGTTCCCCTCTCCTGGTGCCTCCACCTTCCTGGAGGGCTACTTGCTATCAGGGTGCTACCACTATGAGGAGGATTGGGGTTCCTGATTTTAAACACAAATTCACATTTAAGTAGCAGATTCATGGAGAAGGGATATGTAATGGGTTGAATCCCCAGTCCCCACCCCGCAAACGATAGGCTCTGAGAACCTGTGAATGTGATCTTAATTGGGAAAAGGATGTTTGCAGATGTAATAATGAAAGATCTCAAGGTGAGTTCCACCTGGATTATCCAGATGGGCCTTAAATCCAACGACAGGCATCCTTATAAGAGAAACACAGAGGGAGATTTGAGACTCACAGAGAAGTGGGGAGAGGGACTGCTTTCTGAAGAACGAATGCCAGCACATGTTTGCTACACTTCTCAAAGACTTTAGCTAATTTTGAAGTCAGGACTTTGTTCTCCATAGTAGGCCTCAGCGTTACATGGGAGGGCCTGCTGTGTGGTTTTAAACATGATGGTTGCCCTCTCTGAACCTGTTCCTTCCACTGTTACAGAAGGATGGCCATGGCGCCTAGCAGCCAGGGCCATTATGAGGGTCAAGGAATCGTGCGGCATCAGAGGTTGGACAGCTCACAGGCCACTTCAGGACACAGACATATTTGGTTTGTCCCAAACAATCTCTTAAAATTTCAAATTTGTTACCAACCTTCAAGTACCAGGAGACTTCACACAAAAATCCCAGGTGCGCTTGAGAAGTCAAAAACCTGCCAACCGAATGTCGCCATGAAATAATTGGCTGGCGCTGCCTTGCAGCTGGCCCAGCATGGATGCCTCGGTTCCCCACATCCTCACCCCTCCTATAATACCTGCGGGTTCCCCGCTTCATTCATTCCTCTCACCTGACTGGCTCCTGTGGGCAGCTGAGTTTGTAACCTCAGTGTGGGGAGAGCTTTTTGTAAATGGTTTGCTAATTTCATTTCTGTTTCGCAAAAGAGATCTCCCAAGCCAGCGTTCTCTTTCAGGAGAGTGTCTCCAGTAGGGAGAGGGACTGATGAAAACCTCTGTCAGACAGAATTTTTTCCTTAATAAAATGTGTTATAACCAGATCAGCAACCTCCTTTAATCCCCGGCTTCTGACTTGTGGAAATCTCTTTGTTACCCAGAACTAGATACAAATGATGGTACTTGTTAAAACCAGGCGTGCTGGTGGAGAGAGACCTACGTTTAGGCTTGTTCTTGCCAAGATTTTGAAGTTCCAGTCCTTCTCTGGTTTAACAGTTAAGTAAACGTTCATTTTGGATTCTGGTTCAAACTAGTTCAAAAGGCACTTTTAGGAAACAACAGCACCTTTGGTTTTGCATTTTGTCACTAAAACTGGTTATGATTTTCTTGGACTTCAGGGTTTAGAAAGTGAGTCCAGTTTATGGAATCAGACTCAAAATTTGTCTCTGCCTCCTGCTAGCTGTGTGACTTTGGGCAGTTGCTTAACCTCTCTGAGCCTCCGTTTCCTCTTCTTTAAGAGGATCAGGGTAATAACCTTCATATCACAGCGTTGCTGTAGGGATGCAAGATGAGGTGTGTTCAGCTTTGGCATAGGAGCCAGGACACCAGAGATAATTATTATTTTGACTGATTACTGTTTTATGAGGCTGTCTTTCTTGTAGCTTGGGAAGTAGAAATACGGATTGTGAAGATTTTATTGTTCACACATACCTGTAGCATCCTGCCTTGATCTGCAAACCTTAGAAGTAATAATAATGAGTTTGATTAGAATTCTGAAGGCCAGTATTTATTGGATATTTCCAGAGCAGATAGAATTCTCCTCCCCTCTCCCCTTTTGATCTCTCTCCCCTTCTCTATCAACATCTTTGACGCTGGTGTGTTAGTTGTGCATCAACATGTGATGTCTTCAAAGTCTAGAATAAGAAAACATAAGAAAACATTCTCCAAGCCTATGATTTGCACATCAAATCATATACTTTCTAAGTTTGGGTGCTGCCTGCCTGGGGTCAGATCAAGAGTTGGTAAATGGGGAGTCCTGTTGGCACACTAAGGGGACAATTCTCCAATCCTCAGCTCTATTTCTCGCATTGCAGGAGGTTTAGCACTCCTGGGCCCCTGGCACTAATGCCAATCGCTGCAACAACCAAAAATGCCCTCCCATGCATCTGAATGTCTTCAGAGGAGTTTGAGAACAACCTGATGAGAATATGCAAGCTCTCCTAAGCCTGCAAATTTGGGCCAGACCCTCTATGTATCTCTCTGAACCTCAGTTTTCTGACCTGTTAAATGGGAAGTCATACCCATCCCACTGGGCTGTTGGGGGACTAAGAGGGAGGGTATATGGGAAGTGCCTGGTGTGAGCCTGGCATAGAGCAAGTGCCCAGTGCCTGGGGTTGGGGGGGGGCGAGGTGGCAGGCACATCATGGTGTAAGCTAGCATCCGCAGATCCTGGCTCCCCTCTTTCCACTGATTGTGTCTCCAAGTGACAGGGCCGGGGAAGGGGGAGCTTCAAAGCCCTCCAGACTTCACTCACTATAATTGGAAGTCATTGTGGAACGAAGTCCAGTATTTAATTTGGCCTGTGTTTGACAGATCCTGTGTGCACCGCTCACAGAGCTCACACAGGGCCCGTGATACAGGGGGGATTCTTGGCCTGGGCTCAGGGCAGATTGGTGGAGAAAATGCCGCATTCGATTAAGGCTGATTGGCCCTGACAGTTGTCTGGGTGAAGTTTATAAGGTACATCTAATCTGGATGCATCTGGTCATAAAAATGCAAAACAAGCCATTCCCACCCAAGTTCTAACTCCAGATGTGGGTTGATTCTCAGTGATTGACACCATATTTTTTGCAGCTGTCCCACATTTCAAATCTTTTTCTATTTAAAATATATTCATCATAATTATGGAATGCAGTAAACAAACTTCAGCCTGATGACAAGCATTAAATATAAGAATGTTTCGGCTTAAAATAAATGCCATGATTTCTCAGCCCAGGCTGGAGTGTTCTCCAAAGGAGCCTTGACCTTGTCACCATGAACCAGACAGAGTTATTTTCTCTCCAGTATTGACTGATATTTGGAGGGGGGCAGGGGGAGAAAAATCAAAAAGCTATTTATATCAGATAGAAAAATGTGCATAACCATCAGAAAGCCACCTTTGTAAGACAAAGAAGAAAAAACTGGATTCAACCTAATCATGTTTGAGGACTCCCCATTGTGCAAGTTCTTCGCAAGATAGTGTAGGGCAGGGTAGATGTTACAAGCCCTGGGGTCAGGTCCCTGGATGCAGCTTCCACACTCCACACATGTGTGTCCAGCTTCCACGCTCCACACACACTCTGTTACCTTGAGCATTACTTTATCACCTCAACTCTCTGTGCCTCAGTTTCCTCATCTATGAAATGGAAGGTGATGACAGTACTTAGTTAGTAGTGCAATTAAGAGAACTAAGTGAGTAAAGTGCTTAGAATAATGCCTGGCATGTAGCAAGTGCATGGTAATCAATATCAGCAGACCTCTTGCCCAGCTCTTCTAAGAGACACTGAAAGTCACCTGACATGCACGAGGTCACATATAGTGCACGGCAAAGCAGAGATGCAAACCCTGATCATCTGACTTCACTACAAAACATGCATACAAGGGGTCAGTTTTGCTCATGTTAGCATTTTTCTGTCTCTGAATGCTTCACCAAGTCTTATCTGATGGCTGTTCTCCCAATCAGTGGCTAGTCAGGCATGCTGTTATGCCTAGACAAAAGATCACCCTCTATTTCTTCTTCTGTTCCTGGGGCTCATCTTTTATTTTTAATGCTATTTAAATAAGCCTGTAATTGAGATAGTTAAATAAACAAACACTTAGGATAATTATAGATGGGTCATCCTATGACCAAGCTGCTGGATCTTTCTAGCCACTTATGGACTTCAGCCACGTCCAAATGGTTCTCCCGTAAACTGCGTGTACCACTTGGTTCTTTGAGAAAAACGGGAACTACCCGGAGTTCGTGTCAACAATCTGCTCCTCTTTTAAATAAGGCCATAAGTCACAAACCCTCTGAGTTCCCAAAAAAGTGTCTGGAGCTAAATTTGTATCCCGACTCTGATGACTGTTCTCTTATTAGGCTGATGAGAGACTTAGCAGAGCCAGGGCCTCCTGGGGCTGTGCTCACAGCTCGTGCCAAGATGGAAATGACTCTGTGAGTTTTATTTCTGAGATGTGTAAAAGGTTTGTCCATCACTGGGCCCGTGGGCACATGTTCAGTATCAAAATAGTGTGTGCCACCTCTCTCGGGAGATGGACTCCAGTCCTGGCAGGCCCTCTGTTTCCAGCAGGAATGAGAACTCTCCACTGGAAAGGGGGTGGCTGTGTTTTACTTCTCCCAGAGCCCTCTGGGTGGCCCCAGTGAAGTCTCTGGCCTTGCCTTTCCTGCTAGATTCCTGTTTGGGGAAGGTAGTGTGGAATATTGGCAAGAGTGTACCCTTGAGACACAGACCCTGGTTCAAATAGAAACACCATTAATTGCAAACTGGGTGAACTGGGGTAAGCAGCCCAGCCATCTTGCAGACTAGCATGTGAAATGGAAACGATTATGTCTGACTTATTCGCTGGGTTGTCTTGAGGATTAGATGAGATAATGTGGGGCAAGGATTAGGCTCCATGTCGGCACTGAGGTTTGACCTGGGGGGTCAAGAAGGTACTTAATCTGGTGCCTGGAATTGGGAAGTTTGTTTTTCCCTCTGTAGCCAGGATGGCAAATAGGCTGTACCTCTCATTTTGATATCAATCAATTGCAGATGCCTGCTTAAAGTGCAGTGATTGATTTGTAATGTCTGCCACAGACTAGGAGGGAGTAGTAATAGCATTCCATGCTCTGCTATCTCCCTTCTAGAATCTAAGTTCTAAAGTCAGGACTGGGTCTGAAAAATATTCTCTCAACTTGTACATGCTACAAAGCAATTTTTTGCATCTATAATCTCCTCAGACATGGCGTCCTGTGACTCCACATCCCTGGTGTTAAATCCTGTGACAATTATCATCTCCATTTGATGGATGTGGAAACTGAGGCCAGAGATCAAATGAATAATGTAAGCAACTGATAAAACAAGATTAGATTTTTAAAATTATCTGTAGTATCACTCCAGAAAACTGCCACTGCCTACCATCTCCCATGGGAATCTTGATACACACACACACACACACACACACACACACACACACACACACAAAATAAGGCACAGGAGATATGGGTTCTAGCCTCTGCCCTCCTGCCAACCAACCGAGGACCTTGGAAAAGTCACTTTAACCTTTCTAAGGCTCAGTTTACCTGTCTGCAAAATGGACATAATAACTAACCCATCCTCCCAATATCAAAGGGCTGTGTAAAGATGAGGGAAACAGTGAGTGTGTGATAATTAAGTCTTGGGTAAAATCACCCTTCCTGCCATTATTTGTGAGAGGCAGGAGATACTTGTCAAATGGAGTCTTTGAAAGCTTATTTCTGGGGCTAGCAAATTACCTGCAGATTTCCTCAAACTGCCGTGTGGGGTGCTTCCGTACTGGAGGTTTCAAGGCTAGACTGACTTTGTGACCTTGGCCAAGTCATTTCACCTCTCTGACCTGCAGGCTCTTTACCTGCATGATCAGATAACTATCTTCCTGACAGGGCTTCTATGAGGCCCAGAGTCAAGGTCGAATGTCATATGAAATGCAGAAGTCACTCAGCAAGGTCCAGGTTCCCTCTTCCCAAGGACCTGGTAAGATAACCTTGCCAGAGAGTCAAGGTACAGAATTTCTTTTCTTCAAAGAAATGGCAATAAGAAATGTGTGTGTGTGTGTGTGTGTGTGTATGGGGGGTGGTGTGCATGTGTGCCAATGTGTGTGAGTTTGTGTGTGTGTGAGTGTGTGTGTAGGAGAGGGTTATGGAGAAATAAAGTCATAGTGGGGAATAAGCAACAGAACATCTTAGTGACTTGCAGATGAAAGCTTCTTTTCGCTGGATTCATTTGCCTTCTAACACCGGCTTAGCTGTGTTTGGAAAAATACTTAACTTGCCATAGGATGCCAAGTCGTGACTATGTCAGAGAGAGAGTCAATTTTAGAGATTTGCATATCCTTCTCCTAAGAGAAAAAGTTCTATTGGAACAAAGTGCTTGGGGCTTGTGGGTAACATCTCTTTATTTGTTCTTTGTGTGAGGACGTTGGAAGAAAGTCAGGAGTAAAAGGTTTATGCAGATTCTTCTGGGAGATGGAGAGAGAGGAGGCAAAGAGAAATGAAGAAAAAGGAGAAAAGACAGACTGAAAAAGAGCAAAAGAGATGGCAGCAGGGAAGACAGAGAGAGAAGGGCCAGAGAGGCGTGAGGAGGTAGACAGAGCAGAGAGACGAGGAGCAGGGAAGGGGGGCAGAGGGGAAGAGAAGCAGGCGAGAGGAGAGGCTGGCAGATGCTCAGAGCCCCAGGACAGACAGGCGAAGGGAGGGGAGAGGGAGCGGGCCCCGCCCATCCTCCTTCATCTCGACCCTGCCTTGACTTACGACAGGTGGACGTCCTCCGTTTTCAGACCTCGAAGCTTGTCTTGGGGCCTGCCTGCCCCACCGGCTGTAATGTTTAAATGCCCATTTCTCAAGTGGAGCCAGATGGTGGATGTGAGCCAGCCTGCGTTTGACAACCAGATGCTGAGCTCGCACAAAGGGGTTCTCCAGCCTGGCTGCTGGCTGGGAGCTTCGATTCGCTTTGCAGACCACTGTCCACTCTCCATGCCTGAGACCCAAGGACAGGCCCTGCCATAGCCTCGGCCACCAGGAGGGTTCCCGGAGGCTGACGGGACTAGGGCCATGGAATCAGACAGAGCTGGGTTTGAATCAGGACCCACCCCTTACCAGTGGCTCTGGGCATGTGGTTTTGCACCTCCATTTCCTCATCTGTGAAATGGGTCTCACCAAAAAAAAAAAGCAGGTCTCATGGCTGGTTAGAAGATTAAAGCTGAAACGAAGTGTAAAGAGTCTGGTACAGAGAAGAGCAGAGGTTGTAGACCCAGGCTGAGCGGGCTGACTTCAACCTGAAAAGGGCTTCAAAGTTTTTGAATTTAAAAAACACATTTAAAAAACCCAGGAGATTTCTTATAAAAATCTGTATTACTGTTTCCTTGTGAAAGTCTAGTACCAAAGGCTGGAAGTGAGCAATAGACACCCCTCTCTGCCTCAGACCCTTACCTGCTCTGTCTACCACAACCCCCTTCCCTCATTTCCAGCCCCTGAATTCATCTGACCCTCCCTGAGAGTCCAGATTATCCTCCGGGCACCCAAGTTGTGTCTGTTGGCATTTCTGCGGTGGTTGACACTGCCTTTCATGGAGAAGGGAAAGCAAAAATCATTGAGAGGTGAGTCGTCATCTCATCTCAGCACAAAGATAGGTTTCTGGGGCGACTCCTGTCATCACCATCAACCCAAGGGGCTGGACCCACAGGGAGGACACCCCGATTGTCTGAGATTCCAATGAGCAGCTGCTTCTCTTTGGAAGAATATGTTTCGATTTAGTGTTTAAATGACATGGCTTTCAATCAAGCCATTGTCTGGGGCTCTCCAAGAATCTAGGCATAAAATAGGTAAAAATATGTGCCTCCCACCCCATCCTATCACCAAATGGATGCATCCTATAGCTTCTCAAGAACTGGGGACTTGGGTATACACACTCGGAAGGATACAAAAGGCCAAAGAGGAAGAAGGGGCCAGGCTGATGGAGGAAGTTGCCTGCCATGGGTTGAGACTCTATCGTGTCCTACAGCCAGGGATGTGGCCACCACATATGACCTGCTCACTCAGAGTTTATAGCCTAACATGGAGGGCACAAGAGGTAAACAGACAATGATGAATTTCCAAAGAGACGGGCACACGGAGCTGAGGGAGCCCTAAAAAAACAACCAACTCAGCTCAGAGGAGAGCAATTTGGCTCCTGGAGGTGGTGAAGCCTAAGCTGAGCCCTGAATGACAAGTGGGAGTTGGGATGGAGCAGAATTGCAGATGGGTCCTCCAGGGAGGAGATGAGAATGATGGAGGTGATTTTGCGGGTCTGGAAAGATTTGGGGGCGTTGGAGCATAATGTGAGGATTGATGAGCAGGGGTGGGTGCACAGGGTCCAATAAGGAAGGGCTCGGAATGCCATGCTGAGGGGTTGGGAGTTAAGTTGGAGATAATCTTGTGGGCAGTGGGGAGCCACAGACAGGTGTTTAGAACAGGAGCAGCATGATCAGATTTACGTCGCAAAGATGATTTTGGAGGCTGTGTTGAGGTAGCTGGAAGACGGTGAGCCTGAAGGTAGGAAAACCATAGAGAAAACTTGTGGTGGTGGCAGCTGTGAGGACAGAGTGGAGGCAGTAGGTGGGGGAAATCAGTGTCGCTAGAAAAGCCACTAAGACTTGGTGACAGCTGTGGAGTCCCCGAAAGACTCTGATTTGCATAAACACAGGGTCTCTGCAACATTCCATCCCAGTCGATGGGTGGTTAATTGAATTCATTCATCCAACAGCAAACATGTATAGATGCTGACTTCGCTGAGAGCCCCAGGCTGGGTGCTGAGAGGAAGAACAGGATTCTCTCTTTATATAGACTGGTTCCCCGGGGTGGGGGGGAAGTCAATATACCTCCAGTCCCAACCACCGGGGATGTTGTTAAAAAGGCAAATTCCCAGGCCCCATCTCAGATTGTTAGTAGCAGACTCTGTGTGTGGGATCAAGGGATGTGCCCTCTGACAAAGTTCTGGGGGTGATTCTGGTGCACCCCAGTGCGTGACAGCCCAGTCTATTGGCTTCTTGGGAAAATTCAATAAATCAGCCCATACAGCCACAGGCCTGCATGTGGCACATCCATGATTTACGGAGCAGTCCCTAGGAGCTGCACTATTGACCTGAATCAGTTTATCGAATCATTGTGAGAGACAGTGTTACTTTCATTCCCATCTTGCAGATGGGACAACTAAGGATGCCAGAAAGCCAGCCACTTGTGTGAGTTGGATGGGTAACCATTGGCCTGGACACAATAATAGCCGGTTCCCTTCCTCTTCCCTTTCATGGTTGGGGCGGGACATGAGAGGGGCTGTGTGCAGCTATGGGCCAAAGCCAGAGGACCCCCCAGAGAAAGTTCAAGGGCTGAAGGGGAAAGGCCATGGATTCACAGGAAACTGCAGAGGAGGGGCCACCTAGGAGGACCCGGCAAATTCATCCAAGCCGGCACAGCCTCAGGAGAGCCGCGCAACCTCTGCTGAGCTGTGAAATCTCAGTGGGTCATGTTAAATCAGCCAGGGTGTGTAATTCACATGAAGGGATTGCAAGCTCCAAATAGAGCTTTTTTTTTTCCCCCTTCTTTCAAATCAGGCAATGGGATTTGTCCATGGTGAGGGATCCTAAATACCCTGATTCCTTTTGAGAGGGGGAATTATGTCTTGGTGAAATCAAGGCTTCTTTCACTGGCATCTTTGTGTGGAGGTACCTAGAGATGTATTTTTTAAAGCTTATAAATCATAAACTTGTTTGAATCCCAATCCAGAACAGATGTAATGCATATGGTCAGTAGACTTGGAATTGCAAATAAATATGTTTGGAGACCAAATATTTGAAAAGCAATTCTTCTTCTCAGTCTTCTCTTTTTTAAGTGCCACTGCCAAGATCGGTTCAGGGATTTGGTTTCCCTCGAAGCTGTTGCCACAGCACTATACTCTCTCAGCCAAAACAGAGATGCAATGCCCCAGACTAGGAGAGCACAGAAGTTTCAACTTGCTCAGCAGTTCAGGTTGATTGTTTGTGGCTGCCTAGAGTGCTGTGCTGAGACTGGACCTCAAACTCAGCTAGAAAGAGTGCCATGATCTATTAACAGTGTCTGTCTTAGGACCAGCAGTAGGAAGTGGAGGTATAAGTGCCACATAATTGCCCTCCCTGTTCTGCGTGTTTTGGGATCTGCTAACTCTGGACTACCTGCTTCTCTAATAAGACTGTGCTTTATTTTGATTGTAGTGCAGTGAAAATTTTAGGGTACAAAAGGGTCAGGGACATTGAAGTGTTTCCACTATGTACCCTTTAAATGTAATGCCTAAGTAATATCAAAATCGTCTTCTTGCTAATTCAGCCATCTGCCTGAAGGTAGGAATCTTTAATCATCTGAAGAGTCCTGGCATGCAGAGGTGGCACTTTTCACAAACAGCAGTTCTTTTGTTTATTTATCTATGTACTTGATTATTGCCTGTTTCTCCCTAGGGTATGAGCTTCATGAGAACTGGGACTTCGTTTTGTTCAATGCTTTGTTCCTCACATCTAGCTAGAAGTGTATGGCACATAGTAGGGACTAGTTAAATCTTTGCTGAATAAAGTTAATTTCTGTCCTTTCATTCCCTTGTACATTTGCTTATTTGTGCCATCACTACACTGGGCTTGGCAGGGTTGGGTATATAGATCCAGACACAATAAAACAAGTGAGAAACCTCCAGCCTGATGAGGGAGACAGATATATAAACTGATGATTCTAAAACAGCATGAAAAAGCCAACAATAGACATAGGTACTGGGGCAGAGGTGATTGACTTCATGGAGAGATGATGAAGTTGGCACACTAAAAGAGACTTCCTAGAGGCTTCCCATTGACCTTGGGTTTTGAAGAATGAATAGAAGTTTTCCAAACAAAGTGTTGGATGTGTTCTGCTTTTTTTTTTTTAAGCCAGATTCCTGTCTTGTGTGAGAAGGACAGTGTGATACATATTGCATTAGTGAAACAAGCAGTGGAATTGTCTTAAAGAGTCGGACACATAAGTAGTTGAATCTCAGTCTGTCACGGTTCAACCTTGGACAAGTCACCTATCCTCTCTGAGCCTCAGTTTCTACCCGGCAGACTGAGAATTCAGAGGAAATAGAGGCGAAATGCCTGGCACTGGCCCCAGTACCTCACAGGCCCTCAGGATGTGACAGCTCGTCCTGGTAGGGTGTGATTAGAACCCCACTCTTACCCCAGTCTTTGAAGCTTTCCTGGGGCAATTCAGAGGAAGGCAGGTCTCTCTGGACCTCTTCCAAAGGGACTTAGCTAAGGACATCCTGCAAGGACCTTGTTATCAGTGGAGCCTTGTCCCCAGGGGCTCCGCAGTGAGCTCCCCTCCCCCTCCCCTACCCCTGCCCTGGGGATACTGTCCTGGCTGCCTCCCTGCCCCACCCAAGGGCACGTGCAGGCTGTTTTTACAGCTTTTCACTGAGCTGTGCTGTGAGAAAATGCCAGCTTGATCCATTTTTCCTTCCTGTTCTTCAGACACGTGCAGCCAAAAATGCTGGCTCAGCAGACTGCTTCACGTTCAGAATCTCATCATTTAAAAGACCCGCTCTCTTCAAACATAATGATAATAAAAATAACAACAATTACAGTTACCATGGATGCCAAGCTCACTCTGGGCAGGCATTTACATGCACTGTTTTGTATAAGTCTCACCAGGGCCTTGTGGCAGCTATTATTTTCTCATTTCTGATATGAGCCGTTAAGTCCAAGTTTACACGGCTATGAGTGACAGGGCTGGAAAGGGAACCTATGTTTTCAGTCTTCCAAACTCACACCTCCCCTGTCCATTTATCTGTTTTGTTTTTTGTTTTTTGTTTTGTTTTGTTTTTTTGCGGTACACGGGCCTCTCACTGTTGTGGCCTCTCCCGTTGCAGAGCACAGGCTCGGGACGCGCAGGCTCAGCGGCCATGGCTCACGGGCCCAGCCGCTCCGCAGCATGTGGGATCTTCCCGGACCGGGGCACGAACCCATGTCTCCTGCATCGGCAGGCAGACTCTCAACCACTGTGCCGCCAGGGAAGCCCTATCTGTTTGTTTTTCATTTCTTTACTGATACTTTCGCCTTTCAAAAAGATTTGAAGCAACTAGTGGAAACACAAACAGCAAAAAAGAATAAAACCAACCAAGGAAATCAGAGTCAAGAGAATCTGAGACAGGAAAGTAAGGTGTTCCCTGCAATGGTTTGGTGCAGTGTTCTATTGATAGCAGACAGAGATCATGTTATTCAGATCTTCTCTATCTTTAATGATTTTTGTCTGCTTCTTCTACCAGGTACTGAGAAGTCTGTGTTAAGACCCCCCACTGTGATTTCAGATTTGTCCCTTTCTCTTTTTGGTTTTCACAGTTTTTGCTTTGTTTTAAAATTTTTGTTACTAGGTGCCTGCACATTTAGAATTATTGTGTCTCCAGTGGAATGATGCATTTTATCCTCATGATGAAGAATCTCTGGTAATGGTTCCTCCTTTAAAGTCTCCACTGCTGATAGCATAGTTTAGCCACATTTGGATGGCCTGTGTTTTTTTCCTTTTTACTCAATCAACTTTTCTGGGTCCTTATATTTAAGATGTGTCTCTTGTAAACAGCACAGTGTTGTTGCTTTTTAAAATCCTAGCTTGACAATCATAGTCTTTTTTTTTCTTTTAGTTTTATGGAGATATAACTGACATACAGCATTGCATAAGTTTAAGGTATACAGCATAACGATTTGACTTACATACCTCGTGAAATGATTACCACAATAAATTTAGTGAACACCCACCATCTCATTTAATACAAAGACATTTTTTTTTTTTTTTTTTTTTTTTTTTTTTGCGGTATGCGGGCCTCTCACTGTTGTGGCCTCCCCCATCGCGGAGCACAGGCTCCGGACGCCCAGGCCCAGCGGCCATGGCTCACGGGCCCAGCCGCTCCGCGGCATATGGGATCCCCCCAGACCAGGGCACGAACCCGTATCCCCTGCATCGGCAGGCGGACTCTCAACCACTGCGCCACCAGGGAGGCCCCAAAGACATTTTTTAAAATATTTTTTCCTTGTGATGATAACTCTTAAGACTTACTGTCTTAACAACTTTCACATACACAGTGATGTTAATTATATTAATCACATTGTACATTACATCCCTAGGACTTATTTATCTTGTAACTGGAAGTTTGTACTTTTTGTCCACCTTCATCCAGTTCCCCCTCCCCCACCTCCCATCATCTTTTTAATGGAATATTTAGTTCATTACTTTAATGTGATTACCCATATACTTGAGTATGGATGTATCATCATATTATTTATTCTCCACTTGTCCCATCTTTTCTATAGTCTTCTATCTTGACCTTTTTGCCTTCTTTTTTTTTTTTTTTTTTTTTTGCACCCCTGGTGACCGTTAGAGTGCCTTCTTTTTGATTAATCTTTTATTATTATTATTTAAATTTTACCCTCTGTTATCTTGTTAGTTTACATTCTTCTACTATTTTTTGAGGAGCGGTTCTTAGCATTTACAATAGGCATTCTTGACTTAGTTAATGCCTAATATAAGTCAGTGCTTTTACCATTTATGGACAATAAAATTATAATCCTTTCATTTTAATTTATTTAAATCAAGTCAAATTTTACCCTCTTTGAACTTATATGTTATTGCTGTCAAATATATGATTTTATATATATTTTAAACTTCACAAGACATCATTATTATCATTATTTTATACAAACTTCATCTAGATTTACCTACGTATTTATCCCTTCCATTGTTTGTCAATCCTTCCTGCATTTCTGTGCATCTTTCTGGGATGATATTTCTTTTCCTTGGAAAAGCTCCTTTTACTATTTCTTTTAGTGCAAGTCTTCTGAAAGTAAATGCTCTGCTGTTGTTTATCTGGCAATGTCTTTAGGCTTCATTTTTTTTTTTTTTTAATTTTTTATTAGTTTCTGCTTTATAACAAAGTGAATCAGTCATACACATACATCTGTTCCCACATCCCTTCCCTCATGCTAGGCTTCATTTTTAATAGATATTTTCACTGACTATGAATGCTATGCTGACAATAATTTTCTTCCAGCATTCTCAATATGTTATTCCATTGTCTTCTGGTTTACATCATTTCAGTTTAAGTCTTAGTTTGCTTCTTTGATGGGAAAGTGTCATTTTCACTCCACCTGAATTTATAACTTCTCATCTTTAGCTTTCATCAGTTTTATTTATATTTTTCCTTGTATTTATTCTGCTTGGGATCATTGTGGTTTGACATTTTCATCAGCTTTTTAAAATATTCAGTCATTATCTCCTTGAAGATTACTCTTTTTCTCTCTCCTACCCTTGTAGGACACCAATTACATGTAGGTAAGAACTTTTCACCATATTCATGTGTGTTTTATGTTCTTTTTCTGTATTTCCATTCTTTTAATCTTCACACTTCAACCTAATATTTTCTATAAACCCATCTTTCAGGTCACTAAAACTTTCTTCAGCTATGTCTAATCTGCTGTTAAAACCATCACCTATTTTCAATTTTAATTATTATATTTTTAATTTTTAGATTTTTTCACTTGACTCTCTTTCAGAGATTCTAGTTCTCTGGTGAAAATTTTCACCTTGTCATATATTTTCTTGAATATATTAGTATCAGTTTTTTAAAGACCATGTCAGATAATTCCCATATCTGGATCACCTGTGGGTCTGTTTCTTTTACATATTTTTTCTCATGGTCCTGTTATTGGTTTGCCTGATAAATTTTTATTAAATACTGGAAAAATTGTATAAAAAATTATAGAGGCTGAAGTTGATGCTGTTTTCCTCCAGAGAGGATTTTCTTTAGCTTCTGGCAGGTTGTTAAGTAGAAGTTCACTTTGATGTAATCAGAGATTGAGATAATTCAAGGCTGACTTTTAATCTTTGTAAGGCCTGGCTTACTTCCAGTTCACTTTTACTCCTAGGGCATAGGTTGATATGAATCCCATCTGAAAGGCAACTCAAATTAGCACAGGAAAAAATGTAGGATTTATTAGTTGAGCATTATTACTATGGGAAAGTAGGAGTGCATCTGATCCTCAAGAACCAGGGGGTTGAACTCTTGCTTCTCCACCTGGCATGCCTCTTTCCCTCTGCTTTCTGTCTTTACTCTCTCAGACAGCATGTGGCTGGGAACATGGTCACTAGCAACTCCCAAGAGCACATTTCCAAGATTTTCTATCGTAGAAAGACTAAGACTTGCTCTCTCTAGTCTCCAGGTCAAAAATCTCAAGAAAGAGCAATAATTGGTTCAGTTTGCGTCAATCATGACAACTAGGTGGGAAGATTCCTGGGGAACACAGCCTGCTCTTCTAGAACTACAAGGCTGTGTGGAGAAAGAAATATTTCTCAAAATAATGAAGGGGGGTGAGTGGTCACAAAATTATAGATGTCTAGTGCCGCTAGGCACTCTTTGATATTTTCCAGATAGATGTGCTTCTCTTAAAGTGAAATGAAATGAATTCCCTGTCATTGATACCCTGTGAGTACTGAAGCGTTTTTCCAGGCTCCTAGGAAAAAGAAATTTCCCTGCAGTATCTCTTGTGATAACAATCATAATAATAACTGCTATCTATAAGCAGCCCAATCCTGGGTCAGGCGAGCCATTTACACAAATCTCATATGAACATCTCCCATCTGCTTTTAAAGAAGATGTAACCATACCAATTTTCCAAGAAGATCCAGATATAGAGGGACCTGAAGCTTACAAAATTAGAAATAAAAATGAGGTACAAGAGTGAGTATTTATTTAGTGGAAGAAAAGCAACAACACACATTTTCAAAAGCTGACAGAGATCACAAAAGTTAGAAAATTTTACTTAATATTTTTAATTAATTAACTACCTATTACTTCTCTGTAATACACTTATCCCCTCATTTTTTTGGCTGCATATTGGATCATCTTTATATATGACAAGGATGTAATATTATTTCCTATGGAGAGAACAGAAAGGTAATTCAGTCTTTCCTCTAGCATGGTTTGGCAAAATTTATTTTTTTTATTGAGAACTGAAACACAAAAACATACAAATTCAGGTAAGATCATATTAGCTGTTTGTAGTTCTGCTAGAGGTTTGTGCTGTACAAACAAATTCAATAAATGATATTTCTCACAGTTCCCACCAAAAGAAGAAAAAAAAATAGTGAGTTTATAATCGTATATGCCACATTACTGAGCACATTTCTGAGAAGAAAGAATTTCTGTTTTAATTAGATATCTATGAAAACCAAATCTCCCGCTTACAATTTTACATGGCTAATGATTGGAAGGCTAGCTCTTGGCTCCATACATTTCAAACTTTGTTTTTCTTCTGCTACTCACATACTTCTAGTGTGAAGCACTCTAGGAAACAAGGCCTCTGGCTCCGCATCTTCGTGCCAAGACTCCTGGTCTTGGAGTTAAGAGTATTCAAGGGGAGGTAGAAGTATTTTTAGAAGCCATTCCTACCCTAAGAAGGCACCTGCACAAATATATTCTCCTAAACTCAAGGCAAATGTAGCCCAATTCATCTTTACCTTAGCCTGATCCCCAAAGTGACCATGGCAGATTGTGACAGAGAGGAAATCAAGTGGAGAGACAGTAGTGCTTAACCAATTGTGATGGAAATATCTTACTTTTCAAATTTTACTAGAACATGTGAACACGTTGCCAGGGCTCCTTCCTGGGCTCAGAGGAGACCTCTGCAAGGGAGAGACTCTGAAGCTTTAGCTTCATTAGCTCCATGGGAAATATGTCCTTTCCACTCTCAGATGAGGAAACTGGGGTTGAGAGAGAAGAAGTCACTTGGTCAAGGTCTTGTGGCTAATAAATGATGACGCTGGGAAATGGCAAATGTGGTCTTTGGAAAACAGTGGAGGTCTAAGGTGTGTAGGTTCCCCTCTCTCAGGCTCCTCCCCTTCCACTGGCCTGGGAGAAAGTGGGGACATGGAGATGGTAAAGAGTTTGTCAAGGTTAGACTAAGAGTGAGTGTTTTAGCAGCACCCAGAGCCCAGGGTACCTGGTTCCACCACCACAAACAACCTCTGTCTAGACATCAGCATAAACTAGTGGTCTTTGACAGAATCCAGAGGACCCCTGGAGGATCCACCGGGGCCAACGTGGAAAGTCAAAGCTCTGGAATCCAGGCCAAAGCTGTGCTTCTCATCTCTCTTCTTCCTTGGGGAGATTCTGCTGCCTCTTGTGCCAGACCTTCTTCATTTCACGACCCTGAAAAGGTGTACAGGTGCAGGATGCAAGAACCTCTCCATGTCACCTCTCTGTCACGCGGTGTGGAGCGCGTTGCAATGAAGGATGTCTCTTGTACACAGAAGACTTGGGCCTTCGTCTCTTTAAAAGCAAAAATGCAGGGAAAGGTTGGAGTCAGTGGGATAACTTTCCTTCCTAAACTCTTCGTTGCATCTGTGTTTGAAAGTCGGTGCTCACACATCCCTCCCACCATGCCTGAGGGGTGAGCAAGATTCCAAGATAGAATCTCCAAGAGCGTCTTACCCCAGAATCATTGGAAACAGACAGGCGATGCACTGTGTAGTGTTAACACGCAGGAGGTTAAGTCAAGCTCTCAGGCTCTTTGATGTATTAAATACCAAGGACTTTAATGTAATAGAACTGTAAACCTCAAATCAGAGCTAATCACACTAATTTGCTGAACTCCAAAACCAAACCGAAATGTTCATTTCTTCTTAAACAAATCCAAGTTGTTTTGATCTACAAATCTATCTAACAAAAGATTTGAGGGGACTTACAAGAAATACATGCAATAAAAAAGAAATCTAAGCAGATAAAAACCAGGATCGGGGTAAAAAAATCAAAACCAGAGGGAATATTACGACATAGATATGTAAGACTTATATAGTAATTTGAGTTCCTGAGCCCCCTGGCAGCCAAAGCAATATGGAAGATACGTTACATGACATGCATTATCCACAGAGAGAAATAATTTTTAAATAGCAGTTAATTGGTTTGAAACCAAACTAAATCTCAGATAATAGGGGGAAAAATAACAAAATATTCTCTGAGTCACACTGAAAGTACTTCATTTTGTTCAAGATCTGGGTTAATACGCATAATGGTTTCAAAAACTCTAATTTCGGGCTTCACTGGTGGCGCAGTGGTTGAGAGTCTGCCTGCCGATGCAGGGGACACGGGTTTGTGCCCCGGTCCGGGAAGATCCCCACATGCCGCGGAGCGGCTGGGCCCGTGAGCCATGGCCGCTGAGCCTGCGCGTCCGGAGCCTGTGCTCCGCAACAGGAGAGGCCACAACAGTGAGAGGCCAGCGTACCGAAGAAAAAAACAAAAAACAAAAAACTCTAATTTCTTTGTCATTTAGCTTTTATTTTCTACTGGCTCTCAAAAGCTGCTTAGAGACATTACAATTCCCATTAACTCAGTGTGTCCAGATTTTCCATTTTTGCATTCTTTCTTACAGTTCTTGCTGTATCTGTTTTGTACCGGACCTCATTGTTTTAGCAATTAAAGAATAAAACTTGCACGTGTGTCTCCAGGGAAATGAGGATTCAAGAGGTTAAGTGTTGGCCTTGCACTGCAGAATGTGATTCCTAAGCCCCAGAGGGCTCCCCTAAATTGTTTGGATAAACTGAGGAAATGTCAAGGGGAGTTCTGACACTGAGCATGACATTAATCTTCATAACCATTCCTCCAGATGTACACACATGTTCTGAGGATGCCGAACATCCAAGTTCGCTGTGGCAGCCTCCTCCTCTCCGGGGATGGAGGTGGTTAGATGAAGGGGGTGCGGGGCAGCTAGTCTGGTTCTCTCTCCTAAGTGTTCTTGAATCTTGAGATCTTGAGAAGGTCTGTGTGCTTGTGCTTGCAGAGAGTGTCATCTTGGTTACTTGAAATGATATTAAAAACAATGAGAAGATGTTTAGCATCTATTGTTAAATGAAAAAACAAATTATAAAACCGTATTTGCAAGTGTACAGATAGCTATATTTATATCTACGTGGAGATATAGATATATTAAGTGTTTATACACTTAAATGATAACAACATTTTATAAATATTTATTTAAAATAACACTAGTTTTCTCTGGGTGAGAGAGTTTTATTTTTACTCCTTACATTTTTCTAAGTCTCTTACAACAAACATATACTGTTTTTACGATGACAAGAAAACCCAATAGCTGTTTCTTCTCTAAGCCTTACACTTAGTCATTTTAGGATAGCCGAAGTCTCATATCTATTTGTGGCAGAAAACTCTCTGTACAAACATGATGTATCAATCTTTTTTTCCTAGTGGCCATAGTCAGGTTGTGGCCAATATTTACTTGGGGACACTTGCACTCCAGGCAAGGCATGCATTAAAGATTTTTAAATAGCCCCACTTTTCAGAGAGATTGGAATTGCGTCTCAGATTATACACTTTCTCTTATTGCTTCTGGGGGGCTCATATCAGTTTGCAAATATTGTTGAATTTAGAAAGGAGTTTTAATACCCGCTGTGTAATTTGTCCTCACCCCATCTGTCGACTGCAGAAACAAATTAGCTTCTCTCCACATGGCCTGCCACTACCCAGTTGCTTCCCCATCCCCCAGCTTCTCACGCTGAGAGCCCTTTCCAAGAATCCAGGACTTGGAAAGAAAAGCCAAATGCAGAAAAGGCAAGAACTTTTCTTGCCAAGACAATAAGCAGAGTGGGCATGTGTCTGCATCTGTGTGTGTATTATGTGTTTATGTATGTGTGTGCATGTGGATGTGTGTGTAAGCATGTGTGTATGTGAAGTGTGTCTATGTGTCTGTGAATGCGTGTATATGTACACGTATATATGTGTGTATGTCTGTGTATGTGTGTGTATATATGTATATATACAGACATATATGTTCATACATATATGTGTATATATGTGTGTACACATGTGTATAAGTATGTGTGCATATGTGTTTCTCTTTGCACACATGTGCATGTTTATAAATGTGTTTAAAAACATCTGTGTAGGAGTTCCCTGGTGGTGCAGTGGTTGAGAATCCACCTGCCAAAGCAGGGGACACAGGTTCGAGCCCTGGTCCGGGAAGATCCCACATGCCACGGAGCAACTAAGCCCGCAGGTCACAACTACTGAGCCCATGTGCCACACGACTAAAGCCTGAGTGCCTAGAGCCTGTGCTCCACAATAAGAGAAGCCACCGCAATGAGAAGCACATGCACCGCAATGAAGAGTAGCCCCCGCTCACCGCAACTAGAGAAAGCCTGTGCGCAGCAACAAAGACCCAAAGCAGCCAAAAGTAAATAAATAAGATTAAAAAAAAATATCTGTGTGTATGGAAAGTCATGCAGGTAACCAGTGTGTCCATTTCTCCAGCTCAAGGCACAAAATGAGGTCACATTTCTCTTAATGGTCAAATTATAGCATCTTCTGCTCATTGAGAAAAAGCCATACTTTCCCAGTGGCCCTTCTGTTATGAGCCTTCTTGGTCCAGGAGGTAAGACCTGAGTACTATCTTCTGGAAGAGGAAATAAGGAAATCTGACCATGGCCTCAGCTGCCGCTGTCACCACATGGTGTTTCTGCAGAAACAGACAGACTCTGATGTGAAGTCCCTCTCACCCCATGTAGCATGGCAGGAGCTACCACCCACCACCCAGGAAACCAGGACTGTCCGGTTTTGTCGGCTGCATCAATCGCTTCGATAACTCAGGCCCCTCAGTCAGACTTTCTCAGTGTGGGATGGGGACAGGAAATCCCATCCTTCCGGTGGTATGTGCCACTATGGGTCTCTGTGCCCAAGGAGGTGATGCCAGTGGCTGGGCCAGAAGGGACTGTGCCCAGAATTGGCACCCTGGCCACCCTCCTCACCCACAGTATTGTGTCCTGATTCCCAGGCCAGACCTCCTTTCTGGATGAGGAGCTTCTCATCAAAGTGTTCAACTCCCATCAGAGGCCTTCTCATAGCTTTGAACCTCAAAGGTGTCTGGGTCTCAATCACCTTTCTTTCAGAGGTCCTCTTGGCCTGTGTGCAGATTGACTCACCTCCTTCCAGTGACCCTTGAGCACAGTGGATAAGGTAGGTGGGGAAACTGAGTCCCCTAAAAAAAAAATGAAGCCCAGGCTACAAAAAAGACAAATAGTGACCCCCTACCAAAGTCCCAACTCAACCCCAAGAGTGAGTGTCTATTTGTCTGACGTCCACATAATTAGGAAGACAATTCGAGTGCTTTTGGCTTGAATGCAAAAGACTGTTTCTGCTAGCAACAGAACTGGATGACAATTTTTAAATGACAGTTTTTGCTTTAAAAAATAGTAAAATGGAATAATAAAAACAAACCTCACCCCCATAAAACTCCAGTACATGTGTAAGTGAATATCTGTCTATAATAATCCTTATCATTTAATGAGCACCACATATGTGCCAGGCATTGTGTCAAGCCCTTCAAGGGCAATGTATTCTTTTATTCTCCAAACAACGTAGTGAGCTGAAAAGTCCTCCACTGCAAATGATGAAACAGAGGCTTAAAGGGGTTAAAACAAGGTCACACGGCCAAGGCCAAGGTTTGTCCAAGGTCACACGGCCAAAAGTTGTATTATTAAATCCAGCATGCAAGCCCAAGCTATCAAACCCAAGGTCCTCATGGTGTGTGTGTGAATTTTTAAATTAATAGATTTTAATTCATAACCTTACTTCTTTTAGGACAGTTTCAGACTTACAGAGAAACTGAGCAAATGGTACAGAGACTTCTACACCCCCCCTCCCACATGCATGGTTTCCCCTATGACACATTCGCTACAATGAACGAACCAAGACCGATACATGATGAGGAACTAAAGTCCATAGTTTACTCTGAGTTTTAAAGCTTTTACCTAATGTCCTTTTTCTATTCCAGGATCCCATCCAAGACACCACATAACATTTACTCACCATGTCTCCTTACGTCCCTCCTGGTTGTGGCAGTTTCTCAGACTTTCTTTGTTTTTGATGACTTGACAGTTTTTGTGATTCCTGGTCAGGTATTTTGCAGGAAGCCCCTCTACTGAAATTTGTCTGATATTTTTCTCTTGATTGGACTAGAGTTGTAGGTCTTGGGGAGAGAGATCATGGAGGTAAAGTACCATTTCCATCATACCCTATCAAGAGTGCATACTCGCAACATGATTTGTGACAGCTAATGTTGACCTCGACTGCATAGATGAAGTAGTACGTTGGTGTGATTTTGAGACCCAAGCAGAAGGAACTCTTGGAGGTCGAATTTGTTGGACTCTGCTCGGGATTCTACAAAACCTTCCAGCCAGCTTCATGTTGGTCCTTGGGGCAGCATTCACACCCCTGAGTCATGGACCACCAGACACCACTCACTCCACAGGCTCCAGGCAGCAGGACCAGGCCCCCTGTCTCCATCCCTGAGACTCAGGAGGATGGTCTCTGTGTGCCCCAGGTGTCCCATTACTTCCTTAATTACCACAAACATTCCAGCCTAGACACTCCAGGGTCCAAGAAGGCAGTGATGAGGTCTTGATCTATCTTTTATTCCAGGAAGCCTAAGACTGGCCACCAAAACCCAGACAGGGTGCCTGGGCTGTGGCCCAGAACTGTTTCACCTCTTTAAGGCTGCTTTTGTTACTTTGTGCCAATCAGGGCATCTGATAGGCAGGTACAGGCATCTCTGTCATGACTACAACCGACATATTCTGACCTAATATGTACACTGGTTGGGAAAGATGAAGTCTTGAAACCAAGTGGTGCTTGGGTTTGAAGAGGTAGGGTCAGTTTCTCAGGGGTCACATGCTGGCAGTCAGTGGACCCTCAGGTCACATCCAGCCCATAAGCGGGGCGTTGTTAATTTTTAAAATTAATACACTTTACTTTTTAGAGCAATTTTAGATTTCACAACAAAATTGAGCAAAAGGTACAGAGAGTGGGCTTCCCTGGTGGCGCAGTGGTTGAGAGTCCGCCTGCCGATGCAGGGGACGCGGGTTCGTGCCCCGATCCGGGAAGATCCCACATGCCACGGAGCGGCTGGGCCCGTGAGCCATGGCCGCTGAGCCTGCGCGTCCGGAGCCTGTGCTCCGCAATGGAAGAGGCCGCAGCAGTGGGAGGCCAGCGTATCGCAAAAAAAAAAAAAAAAAAAAAAGGTACAGAGAGTTCCCATACAGCCTCCGCGCCCCCCACGCATAACCTCCTCCACTATTGACATCACCCACCAGAGTGGGACATTTGTTACAATCAATGAATCTGCCCAGACGCACCATTATCGTCTGGAGTCCATAGTTTACATTAGGTTCACTCTTGGTGTTGTACATTCTATGGGTTTGGACAAATGTATAATGACATGTATCTACCATCGTAGTATCACACAGAGTAGTTTCACTGCCCTAAAACTCCTTTGTTCTCCACCTGTTCATCCTCCCCTCCTTCCAAACCCTGGCAACCACTGATTTTTTACGGTCTCCATAGTTTTGCCTTTTCCGGGTTGTCATATAGTTGTAATCATACAGTATGTAGGCTTTTCAGATTGATTTCTCTCAGTTAGAAAATATATTTAAGTTTCCTCCATTTCCTTTCGTGGCTTGGTAGCTCCTTTCTTTTCAGCTCTGAATAATATTCCATTGTCTGGATGTACCACAGTTTACCCATTCACCTGCCAAAAGACATCTTGGTTGTTTCCAAGTTTTGGCAATTATGAATAAAACTGCTATACACATTCATGTGCAGTGTTTTTGTGGGGATGTACATCTTGACATCATTTGGGTAAATACCAAGGAGCACGATTCCTGGATTGTATGGGAAGAGTATGTTAGGTTTATAAGAAACTGCCAAACCCTCTTCCAAAGTGGCTGTACTGTATTGCATTCCCACCAGCAACGTATGAGAGTTCCTGCTGTCGTGTTAGTACGATGTGACCACACCTCCTGGCCCTGCTCTTTGGTGTGACCCACACAAGGTCCATTCCACTTGTTCCCCATGAATTTGAAATTTGGAACTGAACTGGTAGTTGTTGGGGCTGCAGAGAATGGCAGCTACTGGAGCAGTCACATAAAAGGTGATGCTAGGAGGAGAAGGTTCTGTGAACTCCAAACATTGAACGCCTCCCTTCCTGTAACCCATTATGTCATGCCTCTTTGAATTCCATGAGACCTCTTGAGTATCTGTCCCAATTAAAAAAAAAAATTCACTCACTCACCTTACTATCAAATTGTCTGTGAACCAGACTCACAGGTATAGGAATCAAGATGAAACATGCCAAGATAACTAGGAGACCAAAAGAACGACACAGAAATCATGTTCTTGTAGCCACTCTGTTACGTCTGAGCAGCCCCCTCTCTTCTTTTTTCAGCTTCTCTGGGAACTTTCTACTTAGAGCTGCAAAGGGGTGAGGCTGGAAATCTGTGAGCCCTGATATTGATCGTGGCCACATTTTCTCAGTGGAAATAAGTCACCTCAGAGAAGGAGAGAAGGAACCAACAGACAAAGACAAGAGGGGTAGAGAAAGATTCCTAGCAGTGCCCGAGGCTATCCCTGTGTTTGGTGATAGGTGACAATAAGGTCCCCGTTGACCTGAGCTAAGCTAAATTTGGTTACTTGGTCCCCAAACCTTCTGACCTAGGCAGACATTTCTAGCAAGGATGATCCTGAGGACAGGATGTCTCTTCCAATCATGGGCCTTGGCACAGAGTAGGCCCTCAATAAATGTTTGTTGAATGACTAGATGCGTGAGCAGAATTCAACTGGAAGCTTCCTGCTCTTGGGGATTGGCACCATTGGACAGACTGGGCTTAGGAGGACCAGCAAAGAATGGACAGAGAAGATGATGGACTTTGGAAAACTTCCTCATCCCACAATTAGAGAAGACCCCAACTGGCAGCCCTGCCCATCACAGTCACAGTGGGTAGAAACAGAGATGGCCCTTGTGGGGTGCTATAGAGGCAATCCTTGGGGGCAGTCATGGTGGGACTTGCCTTTGCATCACCGTGCTTGTCTAGCACCTGACACAGTGCCCAGTACATAGTGAGTACTCACTATATAGTAATGAGGGCAAGAATAAGTGAGTGGGCATCCATGAATGTAGCCCCCTCTGCATGCTGAGCATGGCCTCCCCCACAAGGGAGGGAAACGACCCAATCTTCACCCTCTAGTTGAGGACAGCAAACTAAGGCACATTAACTGTAAAGTAAGAATTAAGGGTTAAGCTGCAGTGGCTAAAGACACAATGAGAGACTGACATCCCTTCAACAGATACTGAGAGAGGACCTTTTTTGTGGGTCTGCAGCTAGGCACTGGGAATTCAGATGTAAGATACTGCCCTTGTGATTATGGTCCGAGCAGGAGAGTTCCATAAAAACACTCATATAGTCATTTGTTCATTTATTCAAGAAATCTCACCAAACTCCTGCTACTTGTTTTCTTTTTTTTTTTTTTTTTTTTGCGGTACGCGGGCCTCTCACTGTTGTGGCTTCTCCTGTTGCAGAGCACAGGCTCCAGACGCGCAGGCTCAGCGGCCATGGCTCACGGGCCCAGCCGCTCCGCGGCATGTGGGATCTTCCCAGACGGGGGCACGAACCCGTGTCCCCTGCATCGGCAGGCGGACTCTCAACCACTGCGCCACCAGGGAAGCCCAAACTCCTGCTACTTGTAAGGGAGGATGCCAGAGGCATGGCGTGGTGCTAAGGTGGCTCCATCTTCTTAAAATCTCGGGGAAATCCCTCTTCTTCTCTGGGCCTTAGTTTCTCCATCTGTAAAAGTCAGGTAACAAGACCAAATCATCCAAGAGCCCTTCCATTTATGACAACTAAGACAGATCCCCATGGGTGGAGTTGAAACCTAGTCCTCAATTTCCTCACCTGTGAAATGGGTTTATAGCAAACAGCACCTACTTCACTGAATTCTTATGAGAATTAAATGAAAGAATAGATGTAAATTTCTCAGGACCATCCCTGGCACCCAGTCAATGTTCTCTACCCAAGAGCCTCAGTCAGTATTATTACTATTATTCTGGCACCTGCCTTGTGCCCTCCATGTGCCCAGCACTGAGCTAGGCATAGTGGAGGGGAGCATGAAAGACCCTCCAGGGCCCACCCTCTAGGAATCTTCAGTGGAGTGGGTGGAAGGAAGGATTTCAAATCCAGGGTAGGAAGTAAGTCTGGGAGCCTGCTGGGGGACACAGCCACACAGGAGAAAGGAGGAACAGAAGAGAGGGAAACCCTGGATGGGAGGGCAGCGGGTGGGGGGATCCAAGGATGCCTCCGGGTGGGGGAGGGGCTGGGCCAGCATCCTTCTCTTCCAGGAGCCCATGGTTGCTGGGTCTGGGCTGGGGGTGCCGAAAGGTGGCCTTGTGGGTAAGTCCTTCCAGCTGCGGACAGGTAATCCCTGGCCTTCAAGCAGGAGAGATGATACCCCCCGAGGGCCAGGCCTGGTCCCGCTCAGGATGCTTCCCCTGCGAAAATGCTCAGCAGCCCTGGCGTTTAGGAGTGCTTAGGTCCAGTATGAATCATTCCTTTCTGAACTTGTCTAAATGTGTTTATAAAATAAAGCTGCGGCCCAGGGCTGCTCCAGGCAGAGTGGGAAGGTAATATGTTTTTAATTGGAGAGATTGGGGGAAGGAGGCAGCCGGCCAGGGTGAGCTCACCCCGCATGCACGCGGCTGGGGCGGAGAACAATGTACGTTCACATTCCTGGACTACAACGGGCCCAGCTCGGTGGGCAGTCCTCGGCCGCATCTCAGCCATCGCGCACGCAGCAGCACGAGGTTAGCCAGGAGCCTGCAGCCGGCCTGGGGCGGGGGAGCCAGAAACCCTGGGTGTGATGTCAGCGTAGGTCTGAGCAGGGGTCGCAAACTCCAACGCACTGGGGAGCCAGGCTGGAGCCGGCGACCTGCGCACACTCCGTGCAGACCTGGTGGATTGGAGGTGCCGTGGCCCTTGTGAAGGGGCGAGTCACCACTGAACTCGCCCTCCCCCATCACCAGATCTAAGGATTTCTCAAGAGAAACCAGAAATCATATGTGGATGTGAAATCTCATTTTCAATGTTAGCTTTATTTGATTTTATCCTATTTTCTTACTTTGGCTGCGTGGGCCAAATAAAACAGATGTGTAGACCATATTCGGCCCTGCAGCTGCTCCGTGAAACCCCTCTTTGAGACTGTGGTGTGAACCTCACTTTGTCATTTACTGGCCATCATGACTTTAGGAAAGTTTCTTAGCTTCTCTGAGCTTTGGTTTCCTCAACTAGAAAATCTGGTACTTTAATACTAGTTTTCCCAACTTTTCAAATCGTTTCCAAGTGGAGGGTAAGAAGGAAGGGAGGAGGGGAAGTAATATTCATTGGGTATCTGCTAGCATGGTGCTAAGTGATTTACATGTTTTTATTGTTTTTATTGTTTTCTTTTTTCAATCATCACCATGATTCTCTAAGCTAGATATTATTCCCATTCTCCAGATGAGGAAACAGAAGCTTGAAGCGCTGAAACTGGAAGTTTAACCAGTATTTCTGACTTTAAGAACTTGAAATCATCCTCCAAATTTAACAAACACTTATCATGATAAGAATGGAGAAATTGAGTCAAGAGTTAACATTGCACAGCCGTGCCTAGTAAAAGCACCAACTATTTTGGATCCTAGCTCAGTAATAAAGATTCACCTATTCAATAGTAACAGTTTTTTTTACAAAGTGAAATAGGCAGAGCCGTCAAGGATATAATGAAGGGAGTACTTCCCTACAGTTGCTCCAGCTATGAACTTTCCAAAGGAAGGTATGGCAATATGTATGAAAAGATTCATACTCTCTAAAAGATTTACACTCTTTCACCAGTAATTCATCTTGGAGGACCCAACCCTAAAGAAATGAAAGAGCCGTGGGCAAAGATTTTCAAAAAAGGATTCACAACAAATCAAATGTTCATCATCAATGAAATAGTTAAGTAAGTTATATAATACCCATCCCAAGGAATATTATGTAGACTTGAAAGAAAAATGTTTATGGAGAATGTGCAATAACATGAGAAAATGCTTATGATAGGAGGTTAAGAAAATAGAATGCAGAATTAGGTAAATTATATATATATATATATATATATATATATATATATATATATATATATATATATATATATATACTATACCCAAAGAAATGCAAAGAAAAAAGACAGGAAGGAAATTCATCCCAATGTCAGTTCTCTGGGTGGTGGGATTTTAATTGAATTGTCTTCTCTCTTTTCTTGAAATTTTTAGATTTTCTCTAATGAACATATTGCATTTTATATTTAGAAATGTATATAGTTGCAGGATGGAATGGCCCTCATCTCATCCAGTCTGGGAAGTGGATAGGTCTGGAGCCAGGTATCACATTTATTTTAAAAATAAAAGCCCAGAAAGAAACTCGAGAGAGAGAAATACCACAACGTAAAGTGGTTATTACTGGCTGATAGGATTACGGGTGATTTTTTTCCCCTACTTCTTTATACCTCTATGTGTTTTTCAAACTTTCTTGCATCGAGATTTCTTTGAAATTGGCAATCAAAGAGACAAACCATAAAACACTCCCTTGCATTGACGACTGTTCCAAGCAGGGAGATATTCTTGGCAGGAGGGCTGTACCAGAATCCTGAATTGCTCTATCTCCATTCTGGGCTTTGTACCTGTACCCACAGCTGCTACCACCACCAATCCTGAAGGTTTTAAACCCATTAAGTATCCATTTAGACCTAAAGAAACATGAAATTGGGGATTCTTTTGTAGCTTACAGAGGAATGGCTTGGCTCAGTCTGTTCTTGAAACCTGTTTCCTACCACACTGCCAAGTGAAAATGGCCTAGTGTGGATTATATTTAATTGAGGCGAACAGGCCTATAATCAGGACACTGCTGACCAATGGGGTACATTTCTCTGACACTGCCCAGAGATCTGAACTGGGTCCTCGCTTCCTATATCCACCTTCAGGGAACTCATCATTCTTCTGGCTTGGAAGGCCACGTAAAGTATCCTTGCTAAGAGTGAAGCCCGTCCCATTCTCTCGTCAGAGCTGCCTCGGGTCCCTTGTGGGAGTTACCACCCGTGTTCTCTGAGATTCCCCAGGCTTTATAGTCTGGAAGACCTGGAATTGAATCCTGTGTGGACTTGAACTGGTTGTTGCACTTCCCTCAGGCTTCTTTCTACATCTGCAGATAGGAATATAGCACCAATTTGACCCAGTTGTTCAGAGGCTCAAACTAAGACACCTTGTTACATAATGCTTTGAACACAGAGCCTTTGACTAGCCTGCTTTCAAACACGTATTTTGGCGAATTTCAACATGTCACCAAATTCTCATAGTTGTGTTCTCCTCATAGGACCGCTGTGGGAATGACCTGGGAGAAGGCAGAGATAGCTCTTAACTCGGGCCCAGGCATGTGGCACACCTGGATTCCATTTTACATGGTCCTCAGCATGGGTAGCTCTCTGAAACACGGGTTATAACCATCAGTTCCATTTTACAGGATGCTGAAGCCTAGGGAGGTGATGTGACAAAAGCTGGCAGGCCTCTTAGTGGGGATTTTGTGTTGGTTCCTGCTTTCCCACCTCCTTTCTGTTCAGCCCTCCGTTCTTTCTCTTCACTGAGGATTCTTCCAGGTTCACAAAAACTAAAATCTTTCTAAAACAGGAACACAAAATAAATCAGAATCCCTGTTCTGGGCCACATTACCTCATTTATTTAGACTCGAGTTAGTTCTTGATGAGTGTGCCTAGAGCCAGTCTTTCTAAAAGCCAGATAATGTAAATTTCATATTTACCAAGATAGCAATTGTTCTTCGTCAGTGGAATGGTGCCAGCCTCTTTGGGGAGTTTCTAGATCCTCTTTAGCATCTTCTTCTACTTTTGGAAATCTTCAATGTTTCAAGATCTTTTTTGTTTTGTTTTGTTTTGTTTAAAACTTATCACCTACGGTCATTCTACCTTAATTTCAAGAAAACAAGCACATTTTAAGTTGTTAACTAGAAGGCTAGGTCATGGGCTTCCCTGGTGGCGCAGTGGTTGAGAGTCCGCCTGCCGATGCAGGGGACACGGGTTCGTACCCCGGTCCGGGAAGATCCCACATGTCGCGGAGCAGCTGGGCCCGTGAGCCATGGCCGCTGGGTCTGCGCGTCCGGAGCCTGTGCTCTGCAACGGGAGAGGCCACAACAGTGAGAGGCCCGCGTACCGCAAAAAAAAAAAAAAAAAAAAAAAAAAAGAAGGCCAGTTCATGAATAGCCAGAGGAAGTGAAGAAAAAAATGGCAGTCACCCTAGTGTGTGACCTTGGGCAAGGTACTTAAGCCTCAGTTTTCCTCATCTATAAAATAGGGATAATAATTTCTATCTTATGGGGATGTTGATGACTCACTTCAGTGCCATAAGTTGTGAAAAGCACAGAGAACTCTACTATACAGTAAATGTTCAATTATGCACAACAACAGTTATCTCTTTAACTAGGGAAAAATGACCACAGCCTTACTCACCTTCCTGTAACTTATGGAATCTCTGCTTCTGTTTGGCCTGGAGAAGAGACGAGCAGCTCAGGATGGGAGAGAAGGGAACTTGGAAGTGTAAATGAGGCCCCCTCCTCTTGCAAATTAGAAACCTTTCATATCATACCATACACTGAAATGCATTCCAGATGCACCGAAGAATTGAATATTAAAAAAAAAAATCAAACCATAGAGGGGGAAAGGCTTGAATATTTATCAGACCTCTGGGGAGAAAAAGCTGGTTAAACTCAGAAGCATCAGAAAAGATCACAAAGAAAGAGATGGACAGAATTGACTGCAGAAAAATTTAGCACATCTGTACATAAAAAAAGGATAGGAAAATGTATGCAGCCAAAATGCCTGGCAAAGGCATCATATCTCTATTATATAAAGAACTTGTACTATATGTATGTATATATGTATGGAGAGAGATGAGGAAGTTGTCCAGACCCTACTAGACAAATGAGCAAAGAATTCAAATAAATAATTCACAAATGAAGAAGTATATTTGGAGATAAAAGGGAGAAACCAATCTCATTGGCAATCCAATAAATTCGTTAACACTTTTCTACCATCAGAGAGCACTGTTTTTTAAAATCATAATAATACCTAGTGTTAAAGAGGGTGAAGTGAAATCAGTACACTTATACAAAAATAGGAATGTAAATCAGTCTAAACCTTTTGAAAAAAAATGTATAGCATCACGTGCTGTAAAAAAAAATATCTAATGTTTGGGGAAAACTGGAGAAAAATAAAACTGGACCCCCACCTTAAACTATGTACAAAGGTGGATTCCCAGTGGATTAAACACCTACCCATGAAAGGTAAAAGTATAAAGCTAATTACAGATAATGTAGAAGATAGTCTCACTCTGACACTTACTAGCTATATGGCCTTGGGCAGGACATTTCACCCCTTTGAGTCTCAGTTTTCTCTTCTGTAAAATTGGGGATTTAATACTCACCTTACAAGGTAATGTATGTAAAGTACCTGGCACAGGTAGGTGTCTTTGACAAAAGTAGCTGATTATTCCTTTTCTCTTGGGTACACAGCTAGATCCTCTTGCCTGGCCTCTCTTGTGTTGCTATGTCCATGTGAGTGAGTTCTGGCCACTAGAAGGTGAGTAAAAATGATGAGTGCACTTCTAGGCCTCCCAGGCATAATTCCATATTCTCTTCCCCATCCACTGGGTGAATAGAGAGGATCTGGGGCCATAGGTCCTCTATGGAGGATGTACAACAAGATGGAAGGAGCCTGGGTCCCTGAATCACCACCTGGAAGGCTGCTTGGCCAAGAACTGCTGATGAGACTTTATGTGCATAAGGTATAAACTTCTATTGGGTTAAGTCACTGCAATTTGGAGACTTTCTACTATCGCAGCTAACAATACCTATCCTAGACAACACAGGGCCCAATAATTATCATGCAGTTTGACCAACAGATTTCACTTCTGGGAATCTAATGGTCTGGGTTCATTAAATCTGGTTCCCGGTATAACTCCTGGTAGGCAGCAGTGGGGTTTCTTAATCCAGTCACTAATCAAAAGTGCACACTGGAGGATTTCCAGAGAAGTGGCTAATAGAAAAATCAATTCTGTTGGTTGACTTAAGGTTTTGTTCTAAATTGTTTCAGTTGGGTTTTTGTACTCTGAGGTTGGGATGGGCTAGAGTGTTTTGACTGACTAGACTAGAGCTCAAAAAATATTCAAAGGGTAAGCCAAACTAAAAGTAGAAAAGGGAAAAATATGGAAGTAATCAGATTGTCTATATCAGCTGATAATAGTCTGTACCCGGGCACACAGCCAAAAAACATTAACCCTGGGCAGCCGCTCATACTCTCTAGGTGATCTGCTAAGACAGAGACCTGTGACAGCTAGCCCGGGGGAGGGCACAGCTCCAGGGGCTGTGAGATGCAGATAATTCCTCTGAGCATGTGCCTCCAGCCTCAACTCCTAAGCTAAAACATGGCGCTTAAGGGAACACCGAGGGGTGTGTGTGTGTGTATGTGTATGTGTGTGTATGTGTGTGTGTGTGTGTGTGTGTGTGTGTGTCCAACCATCTCACCAAGGAGACCACTTTAAATGTGGGGAAATCTTTATGCAAAAGAATATTTAGGACAGTATTATTTACATAGTGAAAAACTTCCAAAGCAACTGAAAGGCCTATGGCAGTCACCTTACCCAATAGCCATTCTGGCTTCTTCCTTAGAAAACAGTATCCCAATTGTGCTCTGGCTCCAAAAATTGAGTCAGGATTGTTCTAAGCCAGTCTTGGTTCTTCCATTTCTTCTTGTCAGTGATTAATCTAGGATGGGACATATGACTCTGGACAATGAGTTGTAAGGGAAACCTTGCTAGGGGCTTTTCAGAAAGACAAATGACAGAGGCACTCAGGAAAATGGCCTGTCCTCCCACACCAGCACTTGCACTTTGGACCCTGCTGATGAAGATGTGATTCCTGGAGATGCTGTGCCTTCTTCTGACGTGGCTTTTATCACTCTGATTTCATGGTCTGCCTCTGCTAGTCTCCTTGTCTGTGAGCTCCTTGAGGTCAGGGACCTCTCCTGGTTCATTTCTGAGCCCCCAGTGGCTGGCGTAGGGTCTGACACCACGTGGGTGAGTTGATGGGTCAGTTGGATGAATCAATCAATAAATGCATAAATGGAGAGCCAACATGTACGGTATCCAACGTCATGAAAAACAAGGAAAGACTGGGGAGCTTTTGTAGACTGGAGGAGACCAAGGCAATATGAAGACAAACGCAATGTGGTCTCCTGGATGGGAAACTGGAACAGAAAGAGGACATTAGGGAAAAAACTAGCAAAATTCAAATAAAGTAGATGCACTGTGCGTAGCTTAGTTTATAGGGCATATCAGTGTTCTTAGTTTAGACAAATGTTATGTAAGATGTTAGCATTAGGGGAAGCTGGGTAGAGGGCTTTTACTATCTTTATAGCTCTTTTGTAAATCCAAAGTTATTTCAAACTAACAACCTAAATGCATAAACGCTGAGGAAGGACAGAAGCTAGGATTATCCAGGGATTTACTAAGTTGGTGAATAAACTAGGACTTGAAAGAGAAGATAGAGAAACTTGGGATCAGGGACCCAAAGGGAACAAATGTCTTATCGGGACCCAGTGGAAGGAAAGAACCAGTTTTGCTCAGTTTTGGCAAAGCCCTCTTGTCTCATCATCTGTGAAATGGGTGAACACCTACGTGTCAGATGGGGCCTTGCTAGCACTGCAGGTCTAGCTAGGATTGCCTAAAACCCCCAGTTCCAATGGCCTGGAGCAGTTTAGAACTTGCTGAGATTTCCGCAAATTTTCAGAGCGTTGAAGTCTCATCGTCTGCCCCCTTGTTGGCTCCTGCACTATGTGTATGGTCTGAGAGCATCATTCACTGGATTTACCACACACGTACCCCACTGGCGAGTTTAGGGGAGTAACTGAATGTTTCAGAGTCACAGAGCAGAGAGACACCCAACACAGCAGAACCTTCCCTTCTCTTGCTGCCTCAACTCCTCACCCTCCTCCTCTCCTGTCCCCTTACCTCCTCCCCCCCACCCCAGGGGCTGTCTCTGTCAACCAAACTCTCCTCTAGGAGGTCCTGCGCCCCCAGGACCCTCAGCATCCTGCGATTCAGTCCATGTTAAAACACAGTTCCTTTCTTAGGAGGAATTTTGACACCAGCTATTAAAATACAATCTGCTTTAGCTCCTTAGTGAATCTAAAGCCAGGGCTGTCTCCTCTTGGACTCATTACAGCTGTGGCTTTGATCCACTGTGTCTAGACAACCTTGTGGGTCAGAATCAGTTGGTAGAAAACTGGCAAGGTAATTATTTGCTAAGGACAAAGCACTGATATTTCAAATGACTTGGGTTAAAATCAGATGACTTAGAGTCTATCCAAGGTTAGTCCTATGACAATGTCATCCTTCCTCATTTGCATGCTCTCTTAAGTGGGAGGGAAAGGGATAAAATGTGGGAGTGGCCCATGGGAATTGTGCACAGGAGAACACCACGTGTGTGTGACAACCTCGGCAGGTGTGCGTCAAGAGAAAAATAGGTTGAGAACTGCTGGGTCAAAGGATCTAGCGAGGTCTTTACAAACTGTAAAATAAGCAAAGTTAATGACTGAGGTTCACATCTGCCCCGGAAGAGGTGAGCTGGCCCAGTCCAAGCCACTGTCATTTTACAGCTGGGGAAATCGAGGCCTCCTTAGGAAGGAAGTGACATGCCATGAGCTAATGACAACCTGGGGTCCCAGAGCTGCCCCCCAGCACCTTGCAGCCTCTCTTTATACCTAGAGACATTCAGATGAAAATGGGATGACCATGGGGAGAGATCAGTGGCTGGCCACGCGACCCTCTGTTTTCCCCCCAAATTTCTAAGAATGCTGGGAGAGGAGTACTGTCCTTGGCCACCCAAGGACAGCATTGCTCTATCACACTTTTGATTTCTTTTCTCACTGGAGTGCATATTGTTTGACAATTTTAGGAATCATTAGGACCAAACATGTGGAGTCAGCTAAGTTCCAAGCAGGAAAGGATGCCGCATATCGGGAAGGGTTGGGCTCTCTGCCCTGTGGCATCTACTGCCTGGCCTTGGCCAAGTGAGTGGACCTGAGTAGGCCTGGCTTTCCTCCTCTGTAAACCTGGGACTTGATGTGAAAAGTCCCAGGTTTACAGAGGACTGATGTGAAAAGTGAGTGTCCCTGGCTCATAGTAGGTGCTTCCTTAGACTTTCCACTCTCTACCCCAGCCCAGAGCACATGACTGGGCTGTTTATGAGACGGGAACATTTCTGCACCTTATTCTTCCTTCCACAGGTGTATAGGCTGCTCTTCTTCCCCCCACAAATCCTGTAAGAGGTGAAGGCACCACAGGCCTTCTGTGCCCGGCAGAGTGTGTCCAGAGTGGCGAGGAAGGGCACATGAATGAATTGGAATCTTTCTTTTGTGAGAGACAGAAGGCCACTTTGGACGACTGTATTCACCTCTTCAAGCACATCCCTTCTCCCCCAGCCCAACATTTTAACACCATGCCTTGCAATCCATTGGCAGTTCATTGGTATGTTAAGTAATGGTGTAGCTTATAATCAATGCCATTTTAGACTCTGTGAAACATGGTACCTGAAGCAACTCAGGGAACGCCTTAGGTCCTGTAACTAAGCCATGGAAAGGAGCAATCATCATGAGACACGAGGGACTTGAGGACCTGGGGGTCCATTCTTTCTCTCCGTCTCCTTCTTTGTCTTCCTCCTCTCCCCCTCTCACTCCCCAGCCCATTCCCCATTCCTCTCTTCTCTGTGCCCTCTCTCCCTCTCACCTCCACTTCTCCAGGTTATCTTGGCTTTTTCCCCTCGGGTCAGCTCCCCCATAAAGCTGGAAGCATGGCCCAGGCATCTCCAGGCTTAGAGAAAAGACAGCTCTTCCCCATCATCTCTTGTAAGAAAAACCATGGCAAGGGGCCCTGACTGGGTCACATGCCCATCTGTGGACCAATCACTTCTGAGCCTTGGCCACGTTCCCCCTCACACTATGGCTGGGAAAGTGGGATCCTATGAGTGCCAGCCTCCATCAGACCCACATGGCTGAAACTGGGATTGAGGGCTATTCTTCTGGGCAGACCACACAAGAGAAGCTTACTATCTTGAGGCCTAAATTCATGTGTTCTATGGAAACCAGGAGCCTGGTTCCAAGAGCTCCTGGTACTTTCCCTTTTTGTTCCTCACCCAGTCAAAGTAATGTAGTCACTTATCATTAATGTTATGGATCGCTATGGCCCCCATTTAGACTATACACTTATGTAGGACAAGCACATGTTCCTCCATTTATTTTGAGATGGAGGTCTCCTGATGCAATAGGCAGTCACTAAATCGTTCTAGAAATTACTAATACTGCAGTTAATATTTACTGAGCACTTACAATGGGTCAGGCACAGTTCAAGTATATCGCTTGTATTTTGCCATTTAACCCTCAAACTCACCCAATGAGGTAGATGCTGTCGTTATTCCCATTTTACAGGTGAGGCAACTGAGGCACGGGGAAGTTGAGTAACTTGCACAGTTAGTGGGAGAGACTGAATTCAGAGGTAAACAGCTGGACTCCAGCATCCATGCTCCCCACGACCACAGTGGCCTAGTGGGGCAGGGCTGAGTCTGTCCATTGAGTCCCACTGAGCTGAAGCCCCTGCAGGCCCATCCTGAACTCAAGCTCCTATTATCCTCCAAATGGCCAGCCTGGGTGCCAGGACAAGCAGGGGTTAGAATCCTCACGGATTTTATTTTAATCCTTGATAATAGTAGTTTGTTGGCACTGGCTTAAGAGCTTAAATTATGATCCCATTTCTCTTCTAAACAACTCATTTTGCAGATGAGGAAACAGAGGTTCAGAGAGGGTAAGTAATTTATCTAGAGACACACAGCTCAGAAAGTAGGGAGTCAAGGTTGTAACCCAGGACTACCTGACTCCAGCACCTGAGCTCTAACCAGGCACTTCTCCCCAGAGTGAGGAACCCCCAGTCTGAGTCTGGAGTGAGGGTGTGGGCTCTGGTCAGAAGGAGAGCCTTTGGGAAGGTAGACTCTCCTCTGCCCACATTCCTGTGCCCATTCCCACCCTGAGAACTGCTGTGGCCTCAGGGGAAGGCTGAGAGGAGCTGCCCATTTCCTTCCATGCTCTTAAACCTAATCCAGCCCAAGTCTCCAAGTGTCCAGGAACAATGCCGCCACCATGTAGGGAAACGCTTGGGATGCTTGTGTGGGAACTGTTCCCGCCTCTGGACTGCATCACTGTCAAGATTGTCTGTGATTTTCAGAGGACTGCCTTCACTGGGCCAATACGTAATAGTAATCATAACTACCACTTAAGAAATGCTTCATACAGGCCAGTCACTGAGCCAAGGGCAGTGGAAATTCCCTCCCTCATTCTTTCTAATGACTCTTTATAATGAATGTTCAGTGAGTTGAGGCTCAAGGAAGTAGAGTGGTCGAGGCTGCATAGTTAACAGGTGGCAGAGCCGGAACTTGAACCCGGGTCTGATTGACTTCAAAGTCCATGACTTTAATGCCAAGTTTATGCTGCTTCTTAGCCTGTGCCAAGACAACAGAGATCAAGAAGGTACAGTCCTTGTTCCCAAGAAGCTCAGCGTCCAGGAGCAGGGAAACATGAACGCACCCAAGTTGCAGTCGGGTGAGGATAGGAATAATGGATGCATGTGCCGGTCCTGAGGTGGCACAGGGAAGGAAGGTGTCATCCTGGATGATGTATAATTCACGATTCATGACAAGTGACAGGAGTCCAACTCAAACGGGCGGTGGTGGGGCAGAGAGTAATTGGCTCATATTTTAGAAAAGTTCATGGAGTGGCTTCAAGCATGGCTTGATCCAGGAACTAAAGAAGGCTAACAAGAGTCTCTCCCCAGCTTCAGGCTGTGCTTTTGGCCTCGTTGACTTTAGTTTTAAGAAGGTTCTGCTCCCTGAAAGGCAAGATATCCACCGAAGGCACCTGGTCAACACTTTGCAAAGTCAAGGTGGTTAGCAACCCTAAGGAGGGTCCCTGTTTACTTTTCATTTCAGCCAAATACCCAGAATGGAGGGTCTTTGAGTTTCCTGGGGTGATAAGCCACTCTCTTCTGTGGTCAGAGGTAGAACCACTGCTCAGCTATTGGCCAGATCTGGGTCACCTGCTCACTCCTGAAATTAAAGGAGAGCCAGCCCCCAGCACACCGCGGTGCTGGCACTGGAGAAGGGGCAGCGGGGGCTGAGTGGCAGACAGGCGGTGCCCACCCAAGGTCGGTCAGGCCAGGGAGGTTTACGGAGGAGAACCCCTGCAGGGAGCTTTGTCCTGAGGGACAGACAGAAGCTCCCTGAACAGAGCTGGGATTGGGAGGAGAAGGGCGTCTCCCTCCAGCGAAGCAGCAACGTGTGAACTAATAGTCTGGCAGAGCTGGAGGCCAGAGCGTACATGGGAGAGGAGTGTGACATGAGACTGCAGGGGGACAGGCCAGGGCCTGTGGGCCTGGGGGCCATGCTCGGGAGTTGGAACTTGCTACTGCAGACACCCCGGGGGGGTAGGGCCTGATGAGCAAGGGCAAGGGCTCTGGGCTGGACCTCCTGCCCTGCCCCTCCCTCTCTGTGCAACTGATTCTCAGCCTCCACTTCTGTAAACTGGGGAGGATACGACGCAGCCTTTGCAGAATTGAAGTGAGGGCAAAATGAGGCAAATCCACGGTGAGCGCAGAAGCAGTACCTAGGAAGTGCTCAGAAACACAAACCATTACCATGGACAGATTTTAAGCATCAGAGGGACATGCTCTGATCTACGCTCTAGAAAGCTCTCCCTGGGATAAGGTGGAGGATGGAGGCCAGGAGACCAGTGGGAAGAGGCAAATGTGATGCTTCAGGTCCTGGTGAGAGACAGAGAACGGCTGCAGGGAGACGGAGAACACAGGGCTGACGGGAGAGGACTGACGGAGAGAAAATTCCACTGCACTTGGCAAAGGATGCGATGTGGGGAGAGGGAAGAATGCAGGATAAAAATAAACAGGAAGACAAAAATCTATCCTTGACCTTGGATCCCTTAACTTTTCACTTTTGAACAAATAAATTGTCTCACATAAAATTCGACCATTTTCCCTAGGCGTTTTTTTTTTTTTTTTTTTTTCTACTTTAAGTATCTCAGAAATATACCTCTGGATGATTTGATTCCCAGTTTTGGAATCTTAGAGCTTTGTGTTTAACCTGAATGTGCTTTGAATGTCCCACCTGCTCCCACTTGCTTCACCTGAGAAGTTTGCCCCGTTTTCTAGGCCATGAACTTGGGCTTGTTTGTGTGAATTTGCAAGCAATTTTATTCACCAGGATGAATCTAAATCTAAATAAGTTTCCGGGACTCAACTTCTAATGAATCCTCACCAAAAATAAATGAAAAAGAGGAGGAAGAGAAAGAGGAGGAGGATGGGGAGGTGAAGGAAAAGGAGGTGGGAGGAGAAAAAGAAAGAGCAGCAGCCCTTGAGAATTCAAAAGAAAACAGAAACAACCAGAAAAGCCCCTCAGCCACTTCACAAAATCTTTCACAAGAGCCATTTGATGTCTAACTGTTAATAGTGATGACGCTGAGACTTTGTACTGAACTTTGTCATTTCGAAGCCATTTTTTACAATCATTAGTTAATCCGTAAATGAATCAGAAACATATGGATCATATTTCACTGGAATCACATGATTTTAAATCAGAGGAAAACTGATGTAGGGAAAACAAACAATAAAAGGGCTTTAAAAATTGTTTTTTCTTACTTTTTGGTTTTGTTAAGGCCGAGCGCTTGATGACTGAGTGAAACGTTTTGTGGATGCAGATAGGATCAGGTTGTTCATGGAGTTTAATGAGAACATAAACCTCGGATTTCCATGACAACACCCACGCTTCCCTGGGTGGATACGCTAGAGGTAAGGAAGGAATAAACAGGTATATTTACCTGTCCAGGAGCCCAATAAATCTTCCCTGGGGAACCAGCTCCTGGGTACAACAAAGCAAAGGCCCCTTAGGCACTCCAATGTCAAACTGCGATGCACGGTGCACGTTTCAGAAGAAGGACCCGTGGCCTTTCAGTGCATCGCTCTCTGCTGTGGCGGGATGTGGGCAATTCTCCAGACACCTGAAGCCTGGTTATTAATCATAAAAACAATAGTAGCTGAAGCCTAGTGAACTGTTACTATGAGCCAGGCACTGTTCAAGTACTCGACGTTCATGAATTCATTTAATCTCATGCCGACCCTGTGTCCTATCTTCCCCTGTATACACAGGAAAGAGAGGGGGAGGATGGTCATGTACGTTATTCCCGATGACCGGCGGAGACATGGTGAAGTGTATCTTCAAACCCAGGCAGTGGGCTCTTAAGCACGAAGCTGGACTGCCCTTCTCGGCCTGGTGGGGGTCTGGGGAACCTCCCTCTCCTTTCTCCTGGTCACCCAGCACACACGGGGTGGCTTAAAGCATTCTTTTGTCATGTTCCCCAGGGTTGTCTCTCTCAAGGATGGGATCTCATGGAGACACCAACTCCAAGCCCAAGCCTGGAGACCCCTTGTTCCTTCTGGGCCCTGGAGAATGAGCTCCCCACTGGGCTTGGCCTCCAGCCCCCCTGCACAGAGTGGCTGACAGAGTGGAGGGCTCCTTGTGGAGGCAGGGGATGCCAGTGGCCGGCAGCACACACTTTCCCTAGAAAGCATCATTTCTGTTCAAAGAGCAGGGTCTTCCGGGGTGAGAAAAACCCGCACTCCGAGGAAGATGGGAGAAGAGGTCTCTGGGTGCTTTTGCACGTTCCCCCCACTCCTCCCTCACTCCACTCCAGCCACGTGGGCCCCCCTTCTGTTCCTCACGAGCACCAAGCACTTCCCCACCCTGCTTCCCCAGCCTTTGCCAATGCTGGTCCCTTGGCCTGGAAAACCCTTTCCCAAGGCCTTCAGGCCTCAGCTTAGCTGAGAAAGCTCTCCCAGCCATCTCTGACCACACAGTCCAAGTAGGCCCCCTTTACTCTCTCACGGCCCATGGCTTTCCCCTTCCGTGCCTTATCCCAGTTTGTAACTGCATGTTTATTTGCTCACTGATGTGTTGATTCTCTCTCCCCTTCTCATCTGTGCCCCTCAGGAAGCTGTGTCTCTTTGCACCTTTGGTGTCCAACAAAACCGTACCTAGCCCAGAGCCGCATACTGAGCCTGGATCACACAGTATGTGCTCAAAAAATATTTAATTAAATGAAAAAGTATCAATCAGATGCTGATCTCGCAGTGCAATTCCGATGAGAGAATTTTCTCTTCTTCGTTTGCTACTTCTGGCGTTTAAACTCCATGGCAGCTGGACTGGAGTCCGGGGAGACTCACAGAAAAGTATTTTCATTTTATTTTAATTTGACAAACGCATGGAGCTGGGAACCTGGGACATGGAAACTGGAAGTACGAGGCCCTGCCCTGAGGGGCTCCAGTCCATTGCAAGAGAACAATTCAAACTTTTGCCAGCTTGAGGGATGCATGCAAGAAGACTGCGGCAGAGTTGGGATGGATGAGCATGACCTTGCCTGGCAAAGCAGGGGCAAGGGCATCCCAGGCAGAGGGCAGAAGAGGCAAAGGCCTAGAGGTGGGAGAGATCTTGGCATATTTGGGGAACTTCTCATGGGTTAGCATGGCTGGCGTGGAAAAGGTGGCAGAAGATGAGGCTGGAGAGAGCCAAGCCACAGCCAAACCCTCCAATGTGTCAGGGTTATGCAGTGGGGACCCCTGAAGGCTTTGCACCCAGAAGTGTGGTCGGGTCCTTCTGTTCGCACAATGACCAGCATGGAGGGGGCAAGACTGGGGGGCAGGGAGACCAAGAGGGGGTGAGGGAACAGATCAGAGTGCTCTTCAGAGGTAGACCTGACTGGACTGGGCTTAGATTCCACATTCAGGGAGAGGAAGAAAGTGCAAGAGGTTCGGGAGTCCCTGCAGGAGTGGCGTCTCCTGCATCCGATGTCCCAGGGGTGCCGGGCTCTTGTGGCAGACTCTCAACTGAATAAGCATCATCCTCAAGGTCTGATCCCACGTTCACTGGCAAATCCCCCGCGGTACCCAGCTCCACCCTGCCCCCAATAGAATTTCTGGAAGACTCTCTGAATGTCAAGGCCTTTTAAATTCATCAACTGCAGGGTGAAGTCGCCCAGCTCTCACCCCCAGCAATAACTCCTGGGTTCAAGAGCAGCAGGGAGGAGGATCTACTCTTCGGCTCAGCTGAAACTGTTGTTTCCCTCACAATATAAAACCCCCAGTTCACGAGGGTGGGCGGGCAGGGCTCCAAGAGCAGAACGCTGCTTTCTTGCTCTGGGTTCAGAGCCAAGATTTAATTTTTAATTTTCGAAAACATGAGCGGTCAGACCATGGCTGGAAAATTGAAACGATCCTCTGAGCACCTCAGCATCTCCCACACGGACCTTCCCGACGGCAGAGCAGGATGACCCTGGAAGGAGCCGCACCTCACAGCTTCCGAGCCTGATGAACTGTGGAGGTTTAGCTTTTCTTCTTGGGCTGCAACCAGCGATACCTGCCCAGCTTCTCATTCTCGAGCTCTGTGTGACCTCGAGCTAGAGTGTGATTCCGAGCTTCTTCAAACCTTAGTTTTCTCATCTGGTAAAAGGGAGTATTAACATATAACCTCACAGAGCTGTTGTGAGGAACAAAAGAGATACACATGCTAACTCTTAAGACCATGCCTGTCAAATATGAGGTGTGTAATAGGAAATAGTCTAGATTTCGCTTGGTTATAAACTGACCCAAGGCTTTTAATTTAGAGGATTGAAAGTTACATCAACAATAACTTTGCCCACTCATGCCCCCATATCCTCCTCCTCTTTGGCCAAGTCTGTGCAAACTTTGAGAAGAGAGGGAAGCTGGGAGGCTGTGTGATCTTTAGCAAGTCTCTGAACCACTCTGGGCCTTAGTTTATTCATATGTAAAATGGGAGCAGTAATGCCCACCAATCTCAACATGTGGATCCAAAAGGGAGTTACGCTTACCCAGCGCTCAGGAGTGAATCCCCTGATGGAGGGATGAGCTATGTGCGTGGTTCAGGATGCTGACCATGAGAGGGCAAGAGGACTTCCTCTCCTTTCCTTCTTTTTTTTTTTTTCCTGCGGTACGTGTGCCTCTCACTTTTGTGGCCTCTCCCGTTGAGGAGCACAGGCTCCGGACGCGCAGGCTCAGCGGCCATGGCTCACGGGCCCAGCCGCTCCGTGGCATGTGGGATCTTCCCGGACTGGGGCATGAACCCGTGTCCCCTGCATCGGCAGGCGGACTCTCAACCACTGTGCCACCAGGGAAGCCCTCCCTCCTTTCCCTTTCAAGAAGGAAAGGAGCACTTTGTGCCCTAGAGGACCAAGGTCCCCCCGGCCCATGAAAGAGATAAGTGGCTTTGCCATTTTCACAATTTTAAGATCAGAGACACGAAGAACTCACTTGTCTGAAAGGGGCTGATTCCGAGGGGAGGAAGAGGGGTGGAATTTGCAAGGATGGGCACGTGGTGGAGGGTGGTAGGCACCAGATGCAGCAGACAGGGGCCTCCCACACCCATGAATTGCCCTAGGGGAGTAGAATCTCCAAGGAGGACAACACACGGCTGGACCTTTGGAACAGGACCAGCTATGTGATATGCAGGGCCCAGGGCAAAATGAAAATGTGATCCTTCATTCAAAAGTTATTCAGAATTGCAAGACAGTGACAAGAACATTAAACCAAGCACTGGGCCCCTCTGTGCATGGGGCCTTGTGCAACAGCACAGGTCAGACACCCATGAAGCTGGCTTTGCCTTGCTTTGGCCTCAGAAGCCCCAGCAAAGTTTCCACAGCTCAGGTGGGCATCAAGGGAGTGAACGTCATAAGCAGAGAAGCCTTTGCCCTCCATCGGACCTGGGGACCTTGGACAAGTGAGGAAGACCTGATGCCCCGGTCTGAGTATTGCTCTGCATAAAGTTCCCAGAATTCTTCACTAGTTTAGGGAAACAAAGCTCCTCCCCAACTCTGTACCCCTAAAGAGCTGAGGCTGAATATCCTGCCAGCCAGCTGGGTATGGAGCCAGATTTGACATGACTTAGAAGAATGGAGAAACATGACCATCCTTGTGTCAGAGGGCTGTGTGGCAAAGGCTGCTCAGGCTGAATTTCATTTAATCCACAGAACAGTCCTATCTGCAAGCCTATGTTGACTCAGTAATAAAATTCACACTCTAAGCCAAGCTCTGTGCTAAGCTATTGCCTTAGCTCAGGTAACCCTCAGAACTGCTATCCTATGGGGCAGTCACTATTATTAGTCTTGTTTGCAGATGGGGACACAGAGACTCAGAGAGGTTAAATAATTTGCCCCAATTCTAAGAACTAGTATGTGGTGGAGCTGAGATTTGAGCCTCGCTATCTGGCTTCAAGAGTCTCTGCTTAACCACTCCACTGCACCGTGGACTAAGCCAGAATGGCTGTCTTCTTTAGCTCTTGTGATATAACTTCTCCCATCTCTCCCTAGTTCATTTTTGTCTTTCACTCTGCATTCCTCAGTCTTAGTCTCTCCTGTGCTCGTGTTCTTAACTGCCCGTGCCTCCAATCCTGGATGGAAGCGGATGGAGTGATCAGAATGATCTTCCTGGCTCCCCTACAAGTCGCCTTGCCCCTTTGCACCCCACACGACTGCATGAGAGAGGGAAGGGTGGTGCCATGTCACGTATGAGGAAACTGAGGCTCCAAGAGGTGAAGTCACTTGGCCAAGGTCACTCAGCTGGGATTGAAGCCAGGTCTGAGTGATCTCAGAGTCCCACTAACAAAAGTCAGGGTGCATTTTCTACAGCAATTCGGTGAAGCAGGAAAAAAAATCCAGACTTTTTCACATCAGGGAATACTGTTCTCTGATGTCCTGCTGTGTAGGACAATTCCTTCTCCTTCTGGCCTCAGCTTCTCCATCTATAAAATGGGAAGCACCGAGCCACTTACAAGAGCACATGTTCTACTGTCTAAACTCCCAGTTTAAATTCCAGCATTGCTGGCTGTGTGATCTTGGGCAAGTTACTTAACCTCTCTGTGCCTCAGTTACCTTATCTATAAAACAGGGATGGGGATAGTTATGTCTCTACCTCTTAAAGTTGCAAAGTTAGATGAGACTAAAGTGTGGAAAGCATTCAGCCCAGAGCCTGGCACATAGTAGGCACTGAGTAAATGTTAGATCTTCTTATGAACATGAAAGGTTGGTTGAGATCTTTTCCAGCTGGATCCTAAAGACACCCATGCGTGGCCCCCAAGAAGTCTGGACCTGGTTTCCTGCAGCTTTGGGACAGATGTACAGCTGGGGTTGGCACTCCCCCAGTGGGGGCATTGGTGGAAGGGGCAGCTGACACCCTGAACATGAGCCTGACCAGTGACCCGAGAGGTATCACCTGGGCATGAGGTAATGGAAGACTGGAGCTTGCAGCAAGTGTGATGGCACACATCATCCCTCGAGTGGCAAGAAACAGGTGACCAAAGTACCCCGGGGCTCTCCGCTGGGGGGCAGCCTGGCCCAGTCCTGGCTGCCCATCATACTGTGTCTTTGTGTCCACCCTCCGCTGGGGGGACCTGGGCTGGAGCTGAGCTGAAAAGACTTCCTCACCACTGAATGAGCAAGCGTCTGTTGCAGGGTTGCTCCACCCCACTTCCCCACCCTGAGAAGGAGAAAGGCAAATGGAATCTAGTCAGACTAAATGGGTGGAGTGAGCCGTGACTTCCTCATCTGTCACACTGGTGGGTACCTGGTGGGAGCCAGACCCTTGAGGTTCAAGAGGTAAGAGGACCTGACTCTGACCTACCAAGTGTTTGGGGCATGGAAGGGAGACAGACCTCAGAAAGTGCAGCGGTGCTATTTATGACGATTTAGAGGAGCACAGAGAAAGAAAGCGGCCAAGGGGAGGAGAATCGGAGAGGCCTTCTCAGAGGAAGTGACCCTTGAGCTGGGGCTTGCAGGGTGAGTAGTCTGCCAGGCAGTCAATCACAGGGAGGGTGTTCCAGGCAGAGGGCACTGTATCAGCAAAGGCAGGAGGCATGAAATAGCGCCAAGCTTTCCAGTATCTACAAGCACTAGCTGTAAAGGATACAAGTAAGTAAGAGATGGGTGATAAGAAGGTTTTCAGGGGCCACAGAGATGTTACTTATTGGAAGCTTCTTGGGACATACAGGTATCATCTCATTTCCTGTGCCCATTTTACAGATGAGGAATCTGAGGCTCAGGGAAGTAGTGCACTTTCTGCAAGATCAACTAACAGTAAGTAGGGCATCTTAGGCTGGAAGCCAAGTTCACTTGCTCTAAAGCTTAAGGTCTTGACTGCCCTGACCACCTCTTAAAACCCTGGGAACACTCAAAAGCCTTGGTAAGGAGTTTGGATTTTACCCTGAGGGCTGTGGGGGTCTATAGAGCATTCAAGCAGGAGAACGAGGGGGTCACATTTGCAATTAGCAGGCTCACCGTGGGATAGAGCAGAGGATGAACATGAAGCATCCAGATGGCGTGAATTCAGAAAATCAAGCCAGCCCAGTGTATGCCAGCCCTGGTGTCACCTCCTGACTCGGCACCATAGCCCCACAACCTGGGCCCTGATCATCTTTCCGGCCCCTCCTCTCCATATACGCTCCAAGCATAGTGCAATTATTTCAGCTCTGCCCTGCTCCAGGCCTTCTCTTGTCCCATTTAGCAGCCCCTGGGCAACCGGGGGAACCGGGGTTCCAAGGTGGCAACACCTCTTGAGAAAACCCTCCGTTCCATCACCCTCCTGAACCACAAACTCACCCCAAATGTCCATTCCCCCATACTCATTCACCACCTCCCTCCTGGTCTTAGAGACATTGTCTAACAAACCAGGCACCTAAGAACAGTTTTAAGGAAAGTTTCCAATCATTAGGTCTGAGCAATTTTGTTGTCTTAAGACTTGGAAAAAAGTGGGTCAGTTCAGGGACCTTCTATTCTGAGAACACTGACTTGTCTACTCCCCACCGTTCAGCCCCTGCCAGGCTGGGTTGGGGTCCCTCCTAGGCCCCTCCATCATCTGAGCCTTCATCCCTCTGGGTTTGCATGCCCACCTCTCCCACCAGGCCAGGTCTTACAGAGCTCCCTGTCTGAAGCCTGGCACGTGGCTCAGCACCTGCGTAACTACTGATTGCCCTAATGAATATGGAGCATCGTAATGATCAGCCCAGACGGAAGGATGCCCAGGGTGGGACTGTGAAGGTGGGGGCCGCCTGGGCCCAGCATGGAGGGATCCCTTTATGAGCCATCTCCACCTCTGATCAGGGACCAGGATGGGCAGTGCCTGCAGGTGATGGAGACATGCTGCGACAAGGTGGGTACCTCACTTCCTGGGTGTCTCCCGCTCCTGGGGGATGGTTGCTTCTATCCTTGATTCTCATCTGAGGGAGTCATAGAGTATCAGCCGCCTGGTCAGCCTGTTGTAGGCACCTGCTAACCCAGGTCCCTATTATAAGGGACCCATAGTCTTGCCCTCCTTCATCTTGGGAGGTGGGGGGAGCAGGGGATGCCCAGGGCTACCTATTCCTAGAAATGCTGGGATACCCAGTGCTTGGAGTGAAAAGCACTGTGGTCCCTAAGGCACAGCAGTGAATTTTTCCATATTAGTAAGAAGATGGGGAATTAAAATCTGTTAGCTTCTCCGATGTGCCAAACACTTTACATACTTTGTCTCTAATATTTACACCAGCCTTAGAGATGGCTACCCACCTCCCCACACTTAACAGATGAGGAAACTGAGGCTCAGAGAGGCAAAGTGGCAGGTCCAAGGTAACACGCTGAATGGGTGGTTGAGTGGGGTTTGAACTAGTTTCTATATGGCCTGAGAGTGTTCCCAGGAACACTTCAGCTGGCTGGATGCTGCACCCTAGTGCTCTGTGACCCTCTCCCATCGCCAGGACAGGGGTTCTTGGCCTCCTCCACCCACTCGAGGCTCATGCTGCCCAGTCCTTGTTGCAGCTGCCAAAGGGCTGGGACCTGATTTGAATTTTGGTTTCTCTCCACTGCAGCCCAACAAAGGTTTTTATTGGAATGCCCCTCAGATTTCCAGACTTTGAAGATGTTTCAACAGTGCAGTAAAAGGCAGGTCTTTGCCACAACAAAAGGCAGAAATATCACCAAGGAGTAAACAGAATTCCTTGGCCTCTTCAGAGCATGTGTCAACATCTCTTTTTCTTCTCCTTTCCCCCATTTTTCTTTTCTTTTCTGCAGATTCAGAGCTTGTTGGGGAGGGTGCCTTGCTGGCACTGATGGGGTGGGCCACGGGCTGCCCCAAGTTCAGCATCTCCGCCTCAGAACAGATGCTGGGGCTTTGGTAAACTGAGAAAGCGTAAACTGCTGCGAGATGCTTTCCTGACGACCACAATTACCCACATGGAAAAGCCATTCTGCAGTCCCAGCCCCCTCGCCCTGCCCCCTGGCACACACATGTGGCGTGCTGCAGCTCCAGAAACAGGCCTTCCCAGAACGAAAATGTATGTGACAAGTACAAAACGGCTTGATTTCAACTGATGGCTGGAAATTAAATGGTTTTGAAATGTACATGCTTAAAAACAATTTCGGCCGAAAGCATACCCATTTAATATTGCGTCTCTAAATGAGGCCTCGCTCCTCAGGCAGGCTCATAACGTGATGAAAACCAGCAGTCAGACCCCACCTGGGACCCCCAATCACCAAGGACACGATACCCAGGGGCAGGGTGTATATGTAAGTGTGTGTGAATGTGTGAGTCCATGAGTACTCGTATGAGTGTATGGCCGCATGAGTCCGTGTGTGTGTGTGTGTGTGTGTGATCTTGTGTGTGTCTCTGTGTGTGTGTAGAGGGATAGAATGGGGAGCAAGATGTTGCCCTTCCATATTTTTTCAAGTCAGCAAATGTCATCTGAGCACACACCTTGTGCCTGAACAAGGGAGGGGGTGGGGAGAGTGTTGATCACAGGAAAGGAGAGGTCATGGCCTCTCAGAGCTTATAGGCTATTTGAGGCACTGCAACCAAGTCAAGGAAACAGAGCAAGCCAAGCCCATTTTTGTGTTGAACTAGAAAGGGGAAAGGGAAATTAACTGATCAGGCATACACTGAGCATTGGTATGGAATCGGGAAGAGTTGCTGAGCTCTGAAACCAGTGAGCTGGATTCATCTCTACAGCTTCTTGACTGTGGGACCTGGGGCAAATCACTTCTCCCTGGGCCTCCATCTCCTTACCGATAAAACGGGGCTACTAGAAGGTATCGTGCTCGTGCCAAGCACTCAAGAAATAATGCTCATGTTATAATCACTTTCCCTGGGTGGCACCTATGGGGTAGGCATCATCTGCCCATTTTAGAGATGAGAAAACCGAGGCCTCCCAGCCTCAGCGGCACACAGCGGCAGAGTGAAGACTGGAATCCAGAGCCATCTGGCTTCGGAGCCCACCCCGTCACCTCCCCTGCTGAGGCTCTGACCTCCAGAAATACTGGTTTTAGAGACAGGAAAGCCGATTCAATGGGGTAGGAAGGAGAGGTCTAGCAGAGGGAAAGCTTCCCTGGTGGGGAACATCATGGACACAGACACCCAGACAGGACCTCTTTTTCAGAGTGAGAGAGGTAAATAGTTCTTCTCTGTGGGATCTGGGAAAGACCCTGGGGGTTGAGTGGTGACCAAGACCCAGCCCTGGGCCCTATAAAATACCATTTCACCCTGACCACATCTTTCCCCCCGACCAATGATCATTCCATAGGCCCTGTTGGCCCCTTCCCAAGAAGAGAGGCTGAACATCACAGTTAGAAGCAACTACCTTTTCTAATGTTCACATCCATCAAAAATAGAATGGGCTCCCTGGAAGGGAAGGAGATCCTCATCAACGACTAGTCTGGGATATTGTTGTAGAACTGAATAGATCCTGGAACATGCAGCCGTTCAGTGGCTGGTACAATTTAGTGTGACATTATATAACAAGAGGCTCCATTCATCCAATCAGATACTCGGCAAACATTTATTAGCACTGACTGTATGCTAAGACCTGTGCTGTGCACAGGGGATTCCGAATTAATATAACATAATCCTTGCCCTCAAGAAGCTCCTGTTCTAACTTAATTCTCTCTCTGCCCCTCAGCCCTTTTCCGATTCTCAGTTTGTTTTGGTTGTGGACTAAGTTTGATGGACTATGGTTTCCACTATCTAGGTAAGTATGTTGAATCTTGGGTATTTATGATTCTTTTTAAAAAGTCTTTAAAACAAGGCATTTTAGGTTGCTTTAGATTGTCTTTGCTAGCATGAGGCCTGTTTTCTTCTCCAGCAGGGTTCCTCAACATCAGCACTATTGACTTTTGGGGTCACGTAATTCTTCCTTGTGGGGGTCTGTCTTGTGTTAACAGCCTCCCTGGGCTCTACCCCCTGGATGCCAATAACATCTCACTGCCCAGTTGTGACAAACAAAATGTCCCCAGATATTGCCAAATACCCCCAGGGGACAAAATAGTCCTCAGTTGAGAACAACTGTTCTAAAGGATTCTCTCCACTAATACAAGGACCAAAATAAGATCAATAAAGGAAATTCAGGGTCCCTGCACCTCAAGAACTTATAATTCTCTAGGGCCTACAGAAATTAGCCACATGGAGAATAAAGCCTCACCAAGGACCTACTGTGCACGAGGCATCTGGCAAAGTGCTGCCGGGGAGGAGAGAGCCCCAGTTCTAGGTCAGACAGTCTGATAGTCAAATCCCATAGAAAAACCATGGGGTTCCAATACCAGTTTCCTCATCAGTAAGTGGTATTATTGTGAGCATTTGCATGAAATCGAATTTGTACGAAGCACAAAGTAGGTACAAAGTGAGTGTCCAGTCAAGGTGAATCCCCTGCCTTTCTCCAACCCTGTCCCCACTTTTCCAGATCCTGGGGTCAGCTGTAGCAAATGCATCTGGCTAGCCACTTCACCTCCCATCTCCACTGTCCCCATCCAGACCAAGCAGCAAGGTAATACGGTGTCTCCTTGGGGAGCCTGGTAAACAGATACCCCAGTATCTCCAAGTTGGAACTTCCAGGGTCTGGAGTAACCCCATCGCCCTCCCCAGGCTGCTCTTCTTTTATTCCACTCACACAGCATCCAAAAATAAAAAAAAGACAGTTCCACAAGGCCAGGCTTCGAAAGCATAAAATTAACGTCAGAAAAGTCCTGAACTTTAGCTAGCACAGTATTGGGCAAATTTGGAGTGCCATTTGCATTCGTTTCAAGCAGCTCTTGGAGGGGTTCTGGGAAACCTGTTGGGCAGTGATTTAAGGTTTCATTAGTCACTGGATGCACAGGCATCGTAGAGCTCTGAGCATCATGGTTCGTGAGCAGCTGAAAACCTGAGATCAAGTGCAGGGAGGACTCTGGCTGCCAAATTTCAGGGCAGAGGGAAAAAAAAAAAAAAAAGAAATCTGGAATGTGTTTCTACTTACTGTCCATTCCAGTAAAATGAAACGGTCTCTCCTCCAAACATGTGTTACTGCTTAGGCCAGAAACTGTATATATTGGTCTAAATCCAGAATGGTCTATGTGACATATTACTCCATATGACAAAATTACTACAACCTGCATTCTCTGTAGAAAGCCTGTTGCAACAGTATAGGATGATAATTTGTTGTACAACAAAAGTACATAATAATTTCATGTCAATGTGGGCCAGGCCTTGGGATTTTCAAAGGGAAATTTCGGGTACATATGGACCAGTGCTGAATAGGCCCCCCCCAACCCCCCCACCTCCACTCGCACACATGCTCATATGGTGTGTGATCAGGCTGGGAGAAAGTGGGGCTTTATTTATAACACACCATATTCTACATGAAAGTGACAAGAACACACACACACACACACACACACACACACAAAATCGAAAACCTAAAAATAAAGCCAAATGGAAATCTGGTGTTCTCATGCGTGAGGCATCAGTGGCCAGAGCTGATTCACCTACCAAAGGGGGAGGAGAAAAAAGCCAGGCATGTTCATCTTTCAGCGCTGAGCTCTTTCGAACCCATCCAGAGCGAAGCCACGTGAATTCCTCAAGACCCCCCAAACCACAGCCTCCTCTTTGGCCCTTGTCTGGGCTAAGGTTTCATTACGAACCCCGGGCCTCGTTCCAATCCTCTCATCTGTCCCTCTAAGCGGCTCCGACAGATCACTCCACAGTACACGGATTCTCGTCGGGATAATGTCTTGGAGAGGAACAACCTGGAATCTGATCCAGTCAGAGTGCGTTAACGGGAAAGCATTTCTTTATGACACTTTTCACAAAGCAAGATTGCAAACCGGGGAGAAATATATGACTAGAAAAATTGAATGCAGAACATAAAACAGCTCAATTGTTAATACTTTGTAGTGTGACACCATTTTTCCTGCTGTGGAAACTTCGGTTATGGGATAACGTTAAAACGTTCTTTTCTCTTCCCTCCCTCCGTCATTCCCTAAATTCTTTCCCTTTCTTCCTTCTTTCTTTTCCTCCCTTGCTCTTTAGCTCTCCTCCCTTTCTCTTTCCTTCCATCTTCTTTCCCAGTGGATATATTTTCAAAGAGGGAGAAAAAAGAGATCTTTCTGGGGAGATTTTGCAAAGTCCTTCTTCCTACTTGTTCCCCCAGAGAAATAGGACATCCAAACACCACTGATTCCTCCCACATCATGTCTGAATTTCAAACCTACTGTTCTCCCAGAAAATTAGCTGGGCTCTTCTCAAACACACTGAAAGTGTTCCTATAAGGAAAAGATCTTGTAAAAGCCCTTTATGTCTCAATTACATCAAAATCTTACTTAAAGTGTGTCTGCTATCAAGGGCCATGGCTTAAGCTACCGTGGCTTAAGGGAAACGAGCTTTTCTCTCCAGTCAGCCTGGAAAGCTCGACCTGTCTCCTGGGTTTGGTGACCGTCGAAAATCTATCTTCTTAGAGTTTTTTGGTTCAATAAAACCTGAAACATATTTTGCCTGGCATTTTTCCTCAGGATTTAAAAACCCGTATGCACTTTATGGCAAATGAGATCCATATGGCCCTGATTCATTGATACTTAAGCCATTAGGATGCTGTTTTGTAAGAACACTTTGATGTCCAAGGGCCATCGAGCTGTTTGGAGGGCTTTTTTCTTCTTCACAAACAGGAAGTTTTCCTTTCTTGAGGTGTACACAGAGTGAGAGGCCAGCTCCCCCAGAATGAGTGACAGTGAGCGGGAAGTGGTTCTGGCCCGTCAGGATGTGTTTATCCTTGTGGCCACAGGACGGCCCCTGACCCTGCTCCTGGGCATAGGGTGGGAAGGCGTCTTGTGTAAGGAGCCTTGGAGCAGGGAAGGAGCCTGGCCCTGGCGCCTGGGTCATGAATGCACTGCCCACACCCTTGGGACTCAGATCCGTCTCCCAGAGTGGACTCAACATGCCTTGGCATGTTTATGGCTTTAATGGGACATCAAAATAACATGTGACAAACAGCAAAAGAGCATGGCTGGGCAGCAGAGGTGGGGTGGCATCTGCCTTCTTTTCTCCTGGACTGTTGTGGGGAGGGTGACCTTGGCTTTGTTCAGGGGATGGGTAGGAGTCAAGAAAGGAGGTTTAGGGACAGTCGCAGGTGTGGCAGAGGCCATTCCTGGGGCCCCCAAAGGCTGCGGTATTTGATGTGGTGATCGGGGACCAGCCTGCAGCTTACAAGGTCCCGGTGGACTCCATCACCCCCAGGGCGGGGAGAGAGCAAGCCAGGGCTTTGAACTCCAGCAGGCCTGGGCTGGGAAGGCCACTCTGCCACCTGCCAACTTGGACGAGTGGCTTCACGTTTTGGAGCCTCCGTGTCCCCATCTGTGAGCAGTAACACGCAGCCCTAAGCGTTGTTACGAGAAATCATGAAAATTACCCCAGCTGTCACTTCCACGTCCAATGGACATTTGCTACTTTTTGGGCGTTTCAGAATCAGATTTGCGCTTTCCTGTCTGCCCACTGCTCTCTCTTGGGTGTTTCCTGGGTGGGAGTGTCCCTCTCCCAAGAGGCCAGATCCTATCCCTCCTCACAACAGTGCAGCCAGGGGCCAGATGCGTCACTTAGGCATGGCCAGTAGGATGCTTTCATCTGTGATTTTGAATTCTGAGCTTATGACTTCAGTACACAAGGACAGCGGGAGGTCTGATTCGCCCCAGCAGCCGTGGACCTGGGGACCATTTGTTTTTGTTGTTCAGTCCTGTCTCCTGATCCTGGGATGCTCTTGGTTCCCACTCCCAGTTTAATCCTAGCTCTCCAGCCACCTGTTGATTCTGAGAAAGCCCAGAGTCCTTCTAATGGGGACCCTTTTTGCTTAGGCTAGAGGGGATTTGTGTTGCTTGCAGCCAACATCCCTGAAAAATCCATACCCTGAAGCTCAGCCCTCACTTTCACTCTGAGGTCTACCCTGATGAGAATTCTTATTCATGCTATAGCTTCTCATGTAAACCAACTTCCCCACCACAGCCTCCCATCCTTCTTGCTCCCTCACTCCCTGGGTCTCACCACACTTGTTTCACACCATCTCCCTGTGGCCACTTTTCCTCTCCTGCCCATATGTAGAGGACCCCTGCCCCTGTCTGTGTCTCAAATGGGACTGATTCCAGAGATGAGTACATGACCCAGACCTGGCCAATCAGAGAAGTACATTCTCCTGGACAAGGTCACTGGTTCAGGAATGGGCCCATGACCTGGGCTGATCGACTGTGAGTATATCTTGTATGACATTTGCTGGAACTCTTAGGAAAGTGCAGCTCCGCTTCAGCTAGAGTTGCTGAACTAGTTGGTTGCAGACCTGGAGCTTCAGCAGGCAAAGGTGGACACTGCAAGGGAAGAGACTACCGAAAAGTGAAGCCAACATAAGAGAGCAGAATTGAGAGAAAAAGACAGTGTCTTGATGACATTGTTTACACCCCTGGATCTAGCCATGCCTGAAACTGTCACAGCCCTGGACTTGCTGGATACATGAACCAATCTACTCAAGCCAGCTCAAGTTGGGATTTGGTCAATTATAGTGGAAAGAAAGCTGATTAATACACCACCTTAAACCCCATGACTGTTCACTTGGACCAGTCTTACCAATTCCCTCAGCTCCCTTGTCCTCCCTTGTCCTATTGCTCCCATCTAGCAAAACCCAAATCCTAGGTAAATCTCACTATTGACCTTCCTTGTTCCAGCTCTCAGGCTACAGAGAGGTGCTGGGAAAGACCACATCAGACACACTGGAGTCACTTCAACTTCATGGTCTCCAAACCCAACCCATATCTCGATAGTGACTTAAAATACTGCTGGGGGCCCTTGGTGAGCTCCTTCACTCCTGGACCAATGCAGCTGTCCCAGACGTTCAACTCCTCTTTCAAATCCCCTGTCTCAACAGTTTCCTCCTGCTCTTGACAAATGTTCTTGCCTATGTTAATTAGCTCATTTGTGGTGATCATTTCACAATGTAGACACACATCAAAACATTAAGTTGCATACCTTAAATATATAGACTTTTTTATTTTTCAGGTGTACATCTATAAAGCTAAAAAAAATGGCCACCCTCAACATTCTGCCCTTTCTGTCCACACACCCACACACCAGCCTCACAAAACTGGTTAGGATAGGCACACCTATCCAAGTGGGCTGCCTCTTGTCCAAATCTGACTCTTCATCCCTTCTCTCTTGGCTTTGGGATCAGACACACCTGAGTTCAACCCCAGCTCTGCCACAAAACTAGCCACACACGGCCGTGGTCACTGGCTCACTGTCGTCAGGCCCTCCTGGGCTTTGTGGCACCACAGAGAACAGTGCATGTCCTCAGAATGGTCATGCTCGCATAATTGCAATGTGATGACTCACGGTGGTGTCACTTCACTATTATATGAGTTGTAGGTCATGCAGCAATACGGTCCTGCTGGTCTGGGAGCCAATGACTCCTGTAATTCAATTTTTATAACTATACAAAGTATGTGTGTTGGAGTTCCTAGAGGATGGGGCTGGGAACAGGGTTGGGGACAAGAGGCCTGAAAGGCATCCCCTCCAGGCTTCCCATCACCTGGCGTGATCCCACCCTGGATAGACAGAAAACCATCCCTGCCATTACCCAAGGGCATCTCTTGAAAAGAAATTGGAGGAAACCTAAGAAGACGCATGGCCTGAACCCCGTAACTTTACATCCCCTGGTGTCTTTCACTATGACCAGACCTCTTTGGACTTATGTCATGGGCGATATCATATAGGGTTGTGTGTGTGTGTGTGTGTGTGTGTGTGTGTGTGCCATTTCACCAACCCTCAAGTGCAATATTTCAAGGAAGATTCCACCGTGTGTCTCAGGGAAACCTTTCTGAGTTTGGTGGCCTCGTCTGCAGGATCAGGATGATGGGACCCTCTCCTCTGAGGGTTGCGGGGAAGATGGGAGGAGGGGATGGAGTGTTGCCCTTGGCACGGCGCCTGGTGTGAGGTCAGTACATGATGAATAGTGCCTCATTCCCCACCCACCCAACTGGAATGTGCAGCCTCTTTCATATCATTAATTCCTCTCCTTCCCCCTATAAGCCCATTCCAGTTTCTTGTCTTTTAAATTAAAATAAGGAAAAAAATCTTTCCTCAGCCCACATCCAGCTATAGCGCCATCTCTCTCTCCCCTCTATAAGCAAAAGTTGTGAGAGTTCCTGCCCTGGCAATTTCTACTCCGGCATTTCTCTCGAGGCTCCCTCTCATTTGGTTTTTGACTTAACCTCTACTGCAAGGGCTCTCCTCGGGTTTAGTAAGGACCCGTGGCAAGGCCTCTTTTTGGATGTACCTCGATGGCATAAATACAGAAGAAGCTGCTGGAAGGCAGGGATGTGTTGGAGAAAAAAGCCTCAGTAAGTTCAGGGCTAGGGTGTGGTGAGCAAGATGCCTAGGGCACAAAGCTCCAGGAGGCACTCACTCTCAGGGTTGTGCAATTTTGCACCCCAGGCATCTCACCCACTTCACCCCAGGCCTGGCCCTGCTTCTCAAGATAATCCAAAGTTTAGTTTATTTTCGATCTAAAAGGATACAAAATTCCCACACACAGTAGAAAACTGCAGTCACTAAGAGGAATGAAATGGATGCAGCTACTCCCTCCGGCCATCTGTTGCCATAGAAACACAGGCCCAGGGTTGCCAGAACCTCTAACGTTTCAAGAGAAGTTGGAAATGCAGATTTTTGTGTGGAAAGCTCATGACTTTAAAATGTTGGCATCCAAGTCAAATTAAAAACCAAACATTGTGTGTGTCCCCAAAAATGTATATTAGGCTAGATTCAGCCCTCATGCTGTGGGTCACAGACCTCTGGCTTAAACTGGCTGAAGAGATGATGGTCAGGGTCAGAGAGGTGTAGATGCGTGTTGGGGGTGAAGAGAAACCAGAGAGGTAAGGGCACACAGAGTGAGGAAAGGGATATATCTGGGTCCAGGAAGAGTGAGGGATCAATCCTCCCCCACCTCCAGTGGCAGTGCCCTAGGGGATAGCAGGACCCATGTGTGTGGTGTGACCCTATACACTGGGGTTTCCATTCTCCTTGAAGACTCCATTACCATGTGGACTGGAGGAGAACATATTGGCCCAGGCAATGAGTGTCTCCTTGGCAATTAGCATGAGCTGGGGTGACCAAGGAACCAACATTCCTTCCTAACATAACCCAGGGGTGGGGGAGTCCCTTTAATGACAGAAGCTGAGTGTGCTGCTAAAACATCAGGACAGCACCTTTAGATCCCATTTAAAGCTGGTTGGAAAAAAATAGGAAATGCTTTTTTCTTGCCTATCTGATGTTCACTTCCTCTATGCGTTTAAGTGCACTTTCACATTTTCGTCTACATTTAGCCTTTTAGAGATTTTTTTTTTAAGATTTTTTTCTAACCTAAGAACTGCCATTCCTTATGTCTGCTCTTCTCACCATTATATTCCTGGTGTCTACACAACACCATCCTATAGAAATAGAACACAGCCATGTATAAAATTATAAATTTTCTAATTTATTTAGTAAAAGGAAACATAAAATTAATTTAATAACATATTTTATTAACCCAATATATCAAAATAAATTATTTCAATGGGTAATCAACATAAAAAACTAAAGAGATATTTTGTATTCTCTTATTTGTAAGCCTTCAAAATTCATTGTGTGGTGTATGTACAGTACGTGCATCTTCATGTGGACTTGTGTGTGTTGTACTGTGCTTGAAACATTGTTTGATCAAGGAGTAATGTGTATGTCTGTCTATAGCACTTATTAATATTCCCTGGAACTGAAATTCTGCAGAAAACCCTTTAGGAAATGTTGATCTAACTGTATAATCTTTAGTTAAAAAGAAAAAAAAAGAATGGCCTCCCCAGCCATTTGTGAGAGTATAATTTGTGAGAATTCTTCAGACACACTACCCCTCAAATATCCCTTCTTCCCATAGTCACCAAGGTGGAAATTCTGTAGATAATTGCCTTTTGAGGCTTGATGTCTTCTTCAGGCATTGCCTATGGAAATGAAACTACCCTTGGGAGAGGTTCGATAACATTCATTCATTCAACACGCTTGCCCTGTGCTTTATCTTCAGAGACAGAGAGATGAAGACATTCTCTTCCCCTTCCAGAAGCTCATGGCTTAGTGAGAATGACAAACATGCTGGCCAACGATTATGACACAGTAGGAAAACCTCTGTGAGGAGCACTACAGCTGACTTGAGTCAGGAGGGCTCAGACATGCCTCTCTGATGAGATGGCATCTGAGTAGGACTTTGACAGCTGAATGGGTGGTTTGCAGGTAAAAGGGAGAGGGAGACAGCAAGGCAAAGGGTGTTTTGAAGGAAAAGTCCATCGGAGGTAGGCTTGGCATAGCTGCTGCCAAGCTGCTCTTGATAAGAGACAAGACCCAGGCACACTATGAGACCCTAATTGCTCTCCCTGCATCCACTGTAGGGCCCTCCAGTCCTTTCTGTCACAGCAGCCCAGATCATCTTTCAGTGGGAATACCTGATAAGAATTCTTCAATGGATTCCCAGAGCTTTTAAGATAAGGATCAAAATCCCCAAGGAGACTCGTCCCCAGCCTGCCTCTCATCTCCTGCCTTCCTCTTACTACTTGACTCTCCAGCCTCTGCAGCCTGATCTCTAGTCTCAAGGTTGCCATTCTCCCTCCCACCTCAAGTCCTTTGTCCATGCTGTTCCCTGGAACAGCCTTCCCAGGCCATGCCCACACTCCTTACTTGAGTGTGTTCCTACTCTTCCTTCAGAACTTGGTTCCAAATGCCACTCATCAGGGAAGCTGTCCTACCCTTCAGATGACATCATGTCCCCTCACAGTCCTCTAAACTTTTTTCAGCCATAGCATTTATCATAGGGTATCACTGTATATTTGCTTGTCTGAGTATTTGACTAAAGCCTGCCTCTCCCACTAGTTCCACGAGGTCAGGGAGCACGTCTGACTTGTTCTCTTCACAGTATCCGGTATAGAGTAAGTGTCCAATAAATATTTGTTGCAAATTTTAATGAAATATCAGTGGGAGACCAAGACTTGTCCCAGGGAGGGAGCTTGGCGAGAAAAGAGTACACGCATAGGGAAAATGACATTGTTCAACCAGCAAAGCAGAACCAATAGGAGATTGAGAGATTTATTAGGAGGAATTGGCTTACACAATTGTGGCACCTGGCTATGCAATCTGAAATCCATAGGACAGGCTGTCAGGAGGGCAGACTGGAAACTCTCCAGCATAGATGGGCATTGCTGTCTACAGGTGGAATTTTTTCTTCATCAGAGAAGGCTTGCACTGATTGAATCAGGCTCACCCAGATTCTCTAGGATAATCCCCTTTACTTAAAGCCAACTGATTATGGACTTTAATCACATCTATGAAATACTTTCACAGCAACACCTAGATTAGTGCTTGAATGAATAACTGGAGACTGTAGCCTAGCCAAGCTGACACATCAAAAGACCATCGCAGATATCAAATAAAATCTTTGATTCAGAACTGGGAGGCAACTTAGAGAAAAACTGAAAGATACTGAGCTTCAGAATCAAGCTGATCAGTTCCCCTTCTGCAACTTCTAGCTAAGTGATGCCACTGTGGCAGAGACTATCAGGCTCTTTAGCAAAATGTTTCCTCTTCTTCCTGGGCACATAGCTAGACTACCTTTCCCAGGTTCCCTTGCAGTTAGATTTGGCCATGTGACTGAGTTCTAGCCAATGAAATGTGAGAAAATGTATGTGCCGCTTCTTGAGCTGGTTCATAAACTCTCTCCTGCCCTTCTCCATGCTCTTTTCCCCTTCTCACTGGCTGGGATACAGATGATCTCCAGGATAAATTTGGAATTTACATGTTGATGATGGAAGCACCTCTATTATCCTGGATTTCTGATGGCTGAAGATAAAAGGCTGCCCCACTCACTTTTTTACCCACCCACTACCGTTAAGTGATCAAGAAATAAACATCACAGAGTTTAAGATCATATATGTTTGGTATTGGGTCTATTTGTTACAGCAACAGTGTTACACTAACTAATACACTTTGGACAAGTTATTAATTTTTTTGAGGCTTGTTTTTCTCATCTCAACAAAGGATGGAAGTATGTTCTCATAATGATGTATATTACTGTTGGGGTCTCTTTTAAGACATAACTCCTAGAAAATATTTGCAAATGATGCAACCGACAAGGGATTCATCTGCAAAATATAAAATCACCTCATACAGCTCAATATCATAAAAACAAACAACCCAATCAAAAACTAGACAGAAGATCTAAATAGATATTTCTCCAAATGTCCAAAAGGCACATGAGAAGATGCTGAACATCACTAATTATTAGAGAAATGTAAATCAAAACTATGAGGTATCACCTCACACCAGTCAGAATGGCCATCAGTAAAAAGTCTACAAATAATAAATGCTGGAGAGGGTGTGGAGAAAAAGGAACCCTCCTACACTGTTGGTGGGAATGTAAATTGGTACAGCCAGTGTGGAAAATAGTATTGAAGTTTCTTAAAACACTAAAAATATAGCTACCATATGATCCTGCAATCCCACTCCTGGGCATGTATCCAGAGAAAACCTTAATTCGAAAAGATACATGCACACCAATGTTCACTGCAGCACTATTTACAATAGCCAAGACAAGAAAGCAACCTAAATGTCCATCGACAGATGAATGAATAAAGATGTGCAATACACACACACACACACACACACACACACACAATGGAATACTACTCAGCCATAAAAAAGAATGAAATAATGCCATTTGCAGCAACCTGGATGAACCCAGAGATTATCACACTAAGTAAAGTAAGTCAGACAAAGACATATATCATATAATATCACTTATATGTGGAATCTAAAAAAATGAAACAAATGAACTTATTTGCAAAACAAAAACAGACTCAGAGACATAGAAAACAATCTTATGGTTAGCAAAGGGGAAAGGTGGGGGAGGGATACATTAGGAATTTGGGAGTAACATATACACTACTTATACACTACTATGTATAAAATAGATAAACAAAAAGAACCTATTATATAGCACAGGGAACTATACTCAATAGTTTGTAATTCTATACAGGAAAAGAATCTGAAAAAGAATATATATATATATATATATATATATATATATATATATAGAGAGAGAGAGAGAGAGAGAGAACTGAATCACTCTGCTGTATACCTGAAACTAACACAACATTGTAAATTAACTATACTTCAAAAAAAAAACAGAACTCCTATTAAACAACATAGAGAACCATTTGTCTCTCACATAAGCATCCAGGCATAGGCAATTGGGGGCTGATTCAGGGGCTCCATGGTTACAGGAACCTAGATTCCTTCTCTCTTTTTGCTCTGCTATCCTCAAGGTATTGCTCTGCCCATGGGGTCCCAGATGGCTCACTGTCATACTTGCATGCCAGCTAGCATGTAGAGGGAAAAGGATATTGCCTTTCCTTTTAAGGGCAGGATACTGACATTGCACATATCTCTTCTGCTCACATCCCATTAACCAGAATATGGTCCTATCTAGCTAAAGGAGAAGAGTGGGACATGCTGCCTTTATTCTGGACAACAGTGTGCTCGACTTAAAATCAGGGGTTCTGATCCTATAAGAGAGAAGGGAGAATGGATACTAGGAGTCACCTAGCAGATCTGCACAGATGTAAAGCATTTCGCACAAAGTCTGACCAGCAGTAAAGGCTCAAAAGGTTTTCACTAAACAAGTCACAAGACACCAGGCTGGACAGATGCCTGCCCTGCCTTCTCCATGAGGGTGCTTGCCAGGGCCAGCCTGTGGCCCAATCCCTCATCAAGCCAGGTCCCCATGGTCTGGGTGACAGAGACACAGCCTCACCATGTGCTTCTCTGAGCCCAGATGTCAGCCACATGAAGTCTAATGATCCGCAGCTGGTCCTTGGGCATCTTCGGACTCCCAGAGGCCCAAGCCAGGGAATGATAATAATTATGATAATAATTGCTACCATTTAGTGCTTGCCAGTGGCCTGGGTGCCAAATGGGGCCCTTTACATGAGTACTCATTTGCACACAGATTGTGAGTGGGGAGGTATGTTCTCCACTTTACAAATGAGTCAAGTGAGGCTCAAATAAGCAGACCTGCCTGAGTCCACAGAGCAAAGTAAGTGGCTGAGCCAGAATTTGAACCCAGAGCTTTCTTGCCACTCTCCCCTGTTCTCTAAAACGTCAATAGCGAAGGGCTTGCAGTAAACCCTGGGCAGCTTGTCGCTTGCCTCCCCGGCATCCATTGCCATTATCTCTCAGAAGAGCTCTGGGTTCACTTGTGTGTATGTGATGGGGGAGGACCACACTCCCTCCACCCATGTGGTCTGGGCAGGCTTCCCACCCCCACTGCCCCAGAGTGGAGGATTGGCCCAGGACTAAGCTCATTGGTGTCTGACACCCCAGGCCATGCTGATTGGTTCAGGAGTGGGCTTGTGACCCAAACGAGGGGGCCTCTGACCGGGAAGGTAACACTGAATCAGAGAGCACAGGAGGCTTGGCCCTGCAGCAGCCAACTTGTAAGGCATGAAAAATGAAGGCACTGAGCAGATTCAGGGAGAGACGGGGAGGAGGCATGTCTGGGAGTATCCTCGATTCCTCTCACCGAGCCCTGCCTGAGTTGGAATTACCTGGGCCCAAAGCCACACAGGTAGCAAGTGAAGCAGGTCTGGGGCACTCGCTCACTAACCAGAAGAAACATGGTGGCCATGCCACAGCCCAATAGGGGTGTATTCCCCTCTCCCGTGTCCCTCTCTCCAAGGACCCTGCCCTTTCACCTTTTCTCAAGTTCACCTGGAACCTCCAGGGAAGTCCCAAGGCTTATTCATTTATGGCCAGCATGGCATGGAGCAAATGACTAGAAATTCCTTTAAAACTTCAGAGTAGGCAAAATAAAAACAAAAAGACATAGCAACTCCTACACTGTTTTGGAAGCTCTTGAATGCCCTCCCTAGATGGTACTTAAGTATTTTACCCATAAGATGCTGGAGGCACCATCCTAAGCTGCTGGGCGTGCAGGGAGGGGTGCTGGTTGGTACCCACTGTGGGGTTTCCAACGTGTCAGGGTTTGCTATGCATCCTGCACTCTCCCGGATGCTGGAGAGCTGAGGGTGAGTGAACGCAGAAACGACTCCTTCCCTTAAGGAGCTAACAGTCCAGAGCCTCATGGAAACCACTGGGCCTCCTTCCGTGAATGAGTTCAGAAATTACCAATAGATACTACCTTCGGCAGCCAACCTGAGTCTAGTTTCCTGCATTAGGGCTTTGCAACGGAAGACTTCAGCATTAGCCAGTTATGGACTGATTAAGTGCTTGTGCAGCGTGTGCCTGGGCGTCCAACATGAGGGAGAATAACAAGGGACGTTACCTTTTAGTAAACTGTTGCATAATTGGTATATCAGTCAGGGTCTCAGGAGGAAACAGATGGTGCATTCAAAAGGGTGTTAGAAGAGAGTTCAAGGATGTGGGAGTCAACAAGGGAAGCTGCTTGTTCCCACGGGAAGCCACCCACAGGCAAAGGAGGCAGGGGAAGAAAGGCGGGGCAGCAGAACCCAGGAAGAACCTAGCTGTGGCTTTTCCCCAGCATGACTCTGGCCAGAGTGATGCATCTCCTGGTTCTGCATCTACAGCTCAGTCTTTTCTCCTGGGCTCCAGCCCACCGCAAGCCTGATAGATGTCTCCACCTGCATCTCCTACAGGCAAAGCAAATTCAAACTGTGAAAATCAGAACTCAAAATCTGCTCCACAGGCACATGCAGCATGCATCCAGCAAAGCAGAGGGACCAAAAATGTGAGAAAAAAATAGAAAGCATTTCAATAGATTGCTATTTCCAAGAAAAAGTACCCAAGTATGCAAGATGTTTACACGCATGCCAGAATGACTAGATGGCTATCGGAAAAAGTGAGCCTTGACCCTTACCTCACACCATGCATAAAATACAACTCTCGTAAGAACGAAAAATATTTTAATTTCTGGAAAAAAAAACCAGGAGGAAATCTTTACAAACATGGCGTGAGTAATGATTTCTTCGATGGGACAAAAACCATGAGCCATAAACAAAAAAATTATAAATTGACTTTGTCAAAATTTAAATCTTCTCTCTTCAAAAGACATAGTCAAGAACAATCAAAGGCAAACTACAGATAGGGAGAAGCTATTTTCAAAATAATTACCTGACAAAGGACTTGTATCTAGACTATAAAAGAACTCATACAAATAGATAATAAGGAGACAAATAATCTATTTTTTTTTAATGAGCAAAAGGTTTTGCTTCTCAAAAAGGGTATATGAGTCTCCAATAAGCATATTTAAAGACGTTGGTCATCAGGGAAATACAAATTTAAACCACAATGAGGTAACACTTCATATTCACTGAAATGGCTTAAAAAAAATAAATGTGACCCTACCAGCTGTTGTTAAGGATGTAGAACAACTGAAACACTCATGCACAATTGATGGAAAAATAGAATGGTACAACCACTTTGGAAAAGAGTTTGGCAGCTTCTTTAAAAAGTTAAAAAGTTAAATATATACTTACCATATGATCAAGCCATTCCAAGCCAACAGAAATATATGTTCTCAAAAAGGCTTACACAAATGTTCATAAGAGTCTTTTCATAATAGCCCCAAACTGAAGATAACCCAAATATCCATCAACACATGAATGGATAAACAAATTGTGGTATATTCATACAATAGAATACTACCCAGAAATAAACACACTACAGATGGGCAACACGATGAATCTGAGAGGTCTGATGCTGACTCAGAGAAGCCGGACACAAAAGAGTATTTCTGATTGATTCCATTTATGTGACTTCTAAAAAAGGCCAACTCATTTATAGTAACAGATATCAGATCAGTTGTTGCCTGGGGTCGGGGGTGTAGGGACTGAGTGGGCAAAAGCACGAGGAAACTTTCTGTAATTATGGAAAGATTCTCTATCTTGACTGGGGTGTTAGCTACACAAAAAGTGTACAGATGTGACAGAAATCATTGAATTGTGCACTTAAAATACGTTCATTTATTGTATGTAAGTTATAGCTCAATAAATTTGACTTTTGGAAAAAGAGTCTAAGCAGTTATAGGAAAAATCAGAATGCTGTTAGACTTCCTCATAGGGGAGATTTTTTTGAGAAAGTGCTGTCATCTTTTCAGCGCTCAGGATCTCTTGGTCTCAGTCAGGACCTGCTAGAAGTCCTAATTTTTTTCCCAGCCCACAAGACTTCTTCCCCATGGGCTGGCTCTGTGGATGTGTTCCCAATGACTCCCTCTCACCCTGATCACCAATTCGACATGTGTGGGGTTTTTTCAGACCACAAAGCAATTCTCCACACCAGTTGGGTGTGCTACAATTCAACTCAATTCTGACACCATCTACCTGGAGACAGCATCAGATTCCACAGGTTAAGGGCTCAGTCCCACAAGACTGCCCCCCCCCCCACAGACATGCTTCTGTCGTCAATTGCAAGTCCAGGCTGTCACCTGGGTTTCTGACTCACTGGCTATAAATTGGAGGTTCCCACAACCCCCTCCTTGGGTTCAATTAATTTGTTAGAATAGCTCACAGAACTCAGAAAAACATTTACTTACTAGGTAGCCGGTTTATTATAAAAAGATGTAATTCAGTAATAGCCAGATGCAAGAGATGCATAGGGCAAGATATAGGGAAAGGGCATGCAGCTTCCATGCTCTCTGAGCACACCACTCTCCCCAAATCTCCATGTGTTCACCAACCCGGAAGCTCTCCAAACCCTGTCCTTTTGGGGTTTTACGGAGGCTTCATTTCATAGGCACGATTGATAAAATCACTGGCCATTGGTGACTGAACTCCAGCTCCAGCCCCTCTCCCCTCCCCAGAGGTCACAGGAGTGGGACTGAAATTTCCTTCTACTCTAATCACTTGGTGGGTTCTCCTGGTAACCCCATCGTTAGGTGTGGTCCAAAAGTCATCTCATTAAAATAACAAAGGCACTTCTATTGCTCTCATCACTTAGGATATACCAAGGATTTAGGAGCTCTGTGCCAGAAATGGGGGTGAAGACCAAATATATATTTCTTATCATAAATCACGATATCATACTCCTCCCCCACCCTCATATCCCACCCATCACCAGCTTTATCAATTACATAATGTTGATTCCACTTCCTCCACATCTACTTCTCTCCATCCCTGCAGCCACTAAATGAATCCAGGCTCCTTTGAACCCTCCCCACCTCCTGTTTCTTTTGCTCTTCCCAGTCTACAATCCACAGTGCTGGCAACATGACCTGGCCACATTCCTCTTCTGATTCTCCTACCGCTCCTCTGACAGAGACTGTTCTCTCTCTACCCAATACCCATTCTCCTCTTCTCCCTTAGGAAAGGAACTCTGATTTTGGTAGGATTGACCCACCTGGGAAACTACATTTTCAAGCCCTTTTAGATACATGTCTAAGTTTTGGCCAACAGTATAAAGGTGGGAGTCACTGGGTAGGGCTTCCGGGAAAGCACATTCACTGAGGAATTGACTCAGCTGGGAAGCCCTTTTGACCTTCTCCTTCCCAGTTCCTCCTTCTCCCTGACTGGAATGCTAATATGATGGCTGGAGCAGCAGTGGCCATCTAATGACCATGAAGAGATGTTGAGGATGGAAACAGGTACTAAGAATGGTAGAGCTAAAAGATAAAAAAGAGTCTGGGATGTTGACAATATCGTGAACATCAGTTAACTGTGAACTGCCAACTTCTGGATTCTTTCACAAGAGAGAAACATTATCTATCTTGCTTAAACCATGGTTATTCTGTGTCTCTATTACAGAGAAAGCTGAAAGTATTTCCTACTTGTTATAGTATCTTAACTGACCTCTGAATAAAGTCTTGGATTCCTTAACATGGCTTACAAGGCTCTTCGTGCTCTAACCCTCTAAATTTCCATGCATGAACATCAGTGGGCTCATCAAATTACGTGCAAAATAGTGGAGGGGGCTGTGCACGTGTGTGTGTGTGTGTGTGTGTGTGTATTTTTCCCTAGAAAGGGGATCAACAGTTTTCAACAGATTCTCAAAGGGACCTGTGACACCTGACCCACCCCACCCCCAAATGTTTTCAACTTTATTTAACAGCCCCACTTAATATGTATTATAACTATCTTCTTTTCACCTTAGGAAACAGATTCTGAACATTCGGGCACCTTATAAAGTGCTATACTCTGGGCAAATAAAGGGAGAAGGAGTAATGGATGAGTTTGGAGAAAAAGATGCCAGGAAAGAAGCAGAATGTTTTTCATGGATTGGAAGCCAGAACAGAGTGTCTGCATTTGCACTCTGGGCCCAGGATGTGCCGAGCTTTTCCTGAGGCCTGCTGGGTCTCTCCACCAGTATGGTTTTCATTACTGAGGGCAATCCTTTTAATGAGTTGTCTGCCTTCAGTTATGCTTGACTATAATGTTCTCCAGCTGATTTCTCAGTAATTGAGAGGCTCTGGCTTTTGAAGTCATCTTGTCAACCTGGTCTGTTGCTCTGTTCAACTTTGGGGTTACCCCTGAGAGATGCACAGCCCCCATATCTCCAGGGTGCATCAGAACATGTGCTTGGAGTCTTGTTCAGTGGCCCCAGAGGGGCTTAACAAGCCCAGCTATTTCGGTAACCCCTGTCTTTGCTCACTTCCAGGGGAGAGTCAACACAACTTCTGAGCACCTGGTCTGCTAAACGGCTTTTCAAGCCTCACAGACTCCCTTTGAAAGAATCGTCTCAGACTCTTGGGACACCATCATGAAGGATTTTGTGTTGTGGACGTTTTTCTTCCTATGTTTAGCTGTCCAGAATCTGAATCTCTTTCCTGTGTTTGGGGAACTCCTACCACATGAATCTTAGTGAAAGGCAGGGTTCACCTCCTTCACTTTCCCAGCCTCCCTTGCAGGGTAAAGGACCACGGTGCTGCCAGCCAGACCTCCACATTGTCAGATGGGACCTGGTGACTCCACAAAGATGGACAATGGAGAAACCACCGCAGGTGAAGCAGCCAGAGTAACAGAAACTTCTCACTTCTGGCACCAGCCCCTGGTGGCCAGTGCAGGACAGTCAAGGCAATTTGTGACATTTAGAGCTTGGTGGCTATAGCAGAAACAGGACAGGTTCTGTGGCTGGATGGTGGCCAAGGTTCTGGTTGCCCTTTCTTCAAAGCCTAGTCCCCCCCTTGGCGTTGTACATGGGGAAACTGTGGTGCCTGGAGGAGAAAGGCTTACAGAGCACAGACAGCCTGTAGTCTGGGACCGTTGTCCAGGTCTCCCGAGCTCCAGTTCAATGCACCTTCTTGGGGCTATATTCCCTCCTTAAACTTTTAAATCATCCAGGAAATATACTAAAGCCAGTTAAAAGTGTAGGTCCTTCATTCCATGCCCTGAGACTATCTCACTCCATAAAACGGGCACTTACTGGGTACCTAGTAACTGTGCAGGCACCAGGAGAGTGTATTAGCTATTCTGTCACAAGCCATCCTTAAACTTAGTGGCTTAAAACCGCAAGCATTTATTATTGCTTACAAGTCTTCAGGTCAGCCAAGTGGTCCTACTGGTCTTAGCTGGCTTATTGACACGTCTGCAGTTGGCAACGTGTCATCCATGTAGCTCTGCTGAGGTTGGCTGGGATCTCGCCCATGCCTGGGGGTTGGTTGGCTGTAGGATGGCTGTTCTCCATGTGGACTTCAGCCTCTGGCAGCCTAGCCTAGGATGATTCTCATGGTGATGGTCGGGTCCAAGACAGCAAGTGGTGGTCCTCAAGGCCTCCTGAGGCCAAGGCTTGGAAGGGGTGCACCCTCCCTTTTACTGCATCCTATTGGCCAAAGCAAGTCACACAACAGCCCAGCTTCAAGGGGTGGAGAAATAGGCTCAATCTCTTGTGGGAGGAGCTTCAAAGTCACATTGCAAAGGACAGTCTACTACAGACAAGAGACAAGAGACGGAGGTTATTTTATTTATGTGCTATCTATACCTCTACCTCATTGTTCACAGGATTTAAGGTAGCTTATGAAACAAACAAGCAAATAACAATTGCAAATATAAGTAAGGAAACCAAAATCTAGAGGAAGAAAATCATAAGTTCTAGGAGAAAATCAAGACTGAGAAAATAAATAACTCCAAGAACTTCAGGGCTCTCTGCAGCATCCCCTCCTACCATCTCATCCAGCCCTTCACTGGACCCTCCACCTTCCCCTCTGTGCTGTGAGCATCTCAAGTCAGAGGTATAGCTTGCTTGTCCCTTGACTGGTATAGAGACTGGGTGCTTGGTTAAAGTCATTGATCTGCTTGTGGCTTATTCCACTGAGTGTGCCAGCAGCCAAAGTAGGGAGAAGGACACAACTGCCTAATTTTTATTGTGAGAGAGAAAATAATACCCTGCAAAGACTTCCCTTAACACCTACTTATGGAAAAAAGAAATAACTCTCATGTAGGGCTTCATCCAGGTGACCCTAATCACATAGAAGGCCAAGTCTCTATAATAAGCTGTTTCCTGGGCTGCCTCTGGATGAAGGATAAGGCAAAGATTGACAGACACAAGGCAGAGGGGAAACTAACACGATGTGGAAATCAGGTCAGTGGCGTGGCTCTGCAAAGGCACAGAGACCTCTGGTACAAGAAGCCAGGGATGCCCCCCTGCAAGGGGGAGCCACAGCTGCCTTACAGAAGCCTCAGTCTGCCAGGCACTGTACTAGGTACCACAGATCAGCATCTCCTTCTACTATCTACAACAACTCCCTGTGATGGGCATTTCCTCCTTTACGTGAGAGAAAACTGGGACTCAAGTTACGTGACTTGCCCAAGGTCCCATGGCTAGTGAGCAGCCAAAACCTGTCTGATTCGCATTAATTTTTCTTTCCCCTAGGCCACACAGAGAAGCAATCCGCCTCCTCAGGGGCTTCAACTATCATATTAAAAACAGAAAGCTGTGTGGGTCAGGAGAATGAAAACTTATGGTTCCTGTAATTCACATCAGTCCCTGGATTTGGGGGTTTCTGCCTAGTTTTTCAGGCTTCAACTCAGAGGAGATGTTAGCATAGTTACAAACTCCTTCTCTCCTACAATCACTATTATATAATGGTAATAACGTGGATACATTTTATTTGTTTATAACATGCTTCTTCCATTAAGGAATTTGCAAAACAAAAACATATACAGTATATGATACAGAGAACATAAGAACCAAGGAAAAGAAAATTGTTCTGATCACAAGGTGGTATAGAATAATCTGAGATTGAGGTTTAAATCCAGTTCTGGGCTTCCTGGCAGCCAAAGCAAAAAGGAATACAAGATTAGTTATCCACGCGTTTTCAGAAGGGGAGGAGGGCATACCCTTTCCTTGGGTTTCTCCTAACACTGAATTCTAAAAGAAATTTACTTATGAAGGCACCACCGAGTGATACATAGACAAGGTCTTCAGTGATTTTTTTTGATAATAAATACGTTAGTGAATTTCATATGGCTGTCTATGTATGACATTAAGGCTCAACTCAGAAAATAAAGTTCCAAGACAGGAATTCTGATGGGTACTGCTGATAGAAATGGGCTTTTATATGCTGCTAATAAGGTCACACTTAATTGTGTCTTTTGGCATTCAGGCATACTATTGTGGTTCTTATGACAGTTAATGCTCAAAATCATTATTTCACTTTATATCAGTTAGGACCTTTTCAGTTGCAGGTGATAGAAGACCCAGCTCCAAAGTACTTTATCCAAAAAAAAGAAGTTTTGATTCACGTTAGTGAAAAGTCCTGGCTTCAGGCACAGCTAGATCCAGGGGTTCAAATACGGTCAAATAAGGTTGGTTTCTTGACAACTCTCAACACCATGTTGGCTCAGGATTCTTGTGGTGGCAAAATAGTTCCTGCAACTCTGAACCCTTTATCTGATCTGCTTCATGCCCAGGGCGAGAGAGAGCTCCCACAGCAGAGAACTGTGCCAGCAGCCTCAGCAAAAAAAGAAAACATTTTCTTTTCATCATCTCAGGTTTTGTCATGAGTACAGCCTTGGGCCAACGATGGTGGCCAAGAGGAACGTGACACCGGCCTGGCTTAAGTCTCAGTCCCTTAACTTGGCTTAAGTCTCAGTCTCTTAACCTGACCACATACCTTGAGAACCATACAGAAGAAAAGGAAATGGATTATGATGAGAGAAACTGCTGTGGTTCATAACACATGCTTTCTAAGTTCATGGACCTGCTTGCAAGAAAACAGGGCTCAATCTATGAAATCAGATTATTTTCAAAGGCCCAAGAGTTTACTAATTCCTTGCAGAATTTCATTCTTTTTTTAAAAATTCATTTATTTATTTATTCATTTATTTAGTTTTGGCTGCCTTGGGTCTTTGTTGCTACACACAGGCTTTCTCTAGTTGCAGTGAGCAGGGGCTACTCTTCGTTGCGGTGTGCGGGCTTCTCATTGCGGTGGCTTCTCTTGTTGCAGAGCACAGGCTCTATGCGTGCGGGCTTCAGTAGCTGTGGCGCATGGGCTCAGCAGATGTGGCTCATGGGCTCTAGAGCTCAGGCTCAGTAGTTGTGGCACACAGGTTTAGTTGCTCCATGGCATGTGGGATCTTCCTGGACCAGGGATCGAACCTGTGTCCCCTGCACTGGCAGGTGGATTCTTAAACACCTCATTCTTTTTTTAATGACCAATCAAGTTTATGAGTATTAAATTATTGATAGAGAACTCTCTAATCCATTTTCTAGATGGGAAAATTAAGGCTGAGAGAGGGTGACTTGACTAATGGTCACTCTTACCATGCAGTAATTACAATCTCTTATATCTCCCATTTTTTTGGTTCTAAGATACACAGTTTTTTTTTTCACATGTTAGCATCTCTGTAACTGAATTGTGTGGGAGTTATTAAGCTGCCTCCAAATACACTGGTTCTCTCTGCTCTAGGAACAAGGTAGCATGCACTTCTCCTGTTGCAAAGCCCTTGAAGTGCAATGTGCCTGTGTAACTTACTTTGGCCAACAGTGTGGTTTCCGAGTGGAAGCCTTGACAAGCCAGTGCAGCTTGCCATGTACCCTTGTCCCTGCCAAATATTGGCGGGAGCACAGGATGAGACGGAGCCTCCACTAGGCTGGGTTCTTGCCATGGACTGAGTTGTGTCCCCTCAAAATTCCTATGTTGAAGTCCTAACCCCCAGTACCTGGGGATGGGACTGTATTTGGAAATAGGGCCTTTAAAGAGGCACTTAAGTTAAAATGAGGTCATTATGTGGGCCCTAATTCAGTATGACGTTTTTATAAGAAGAGGCGATTAAGACACAGACACACACAGAGGGAAGACCATGTGAAGACACAGGGAGAAGGCGGCTGTCTACAAACCGAGGAGAGAGGCCTCAGAAGAAATCAACCCTGCCAGTGCCTTAATCTTGGACTTGAAAGCTCCAGAACCAGTGAAGGAATAAATTTCTGTTGTTGAAGCCACCTGGTCTGTGGTACTTTCTTATGACAGCCTGAGTAAACTAATACAGTCCCCAAGTGACCACAGTGAGCAAAGCCCTCCCACACCCTGCATTTGACATGTAACATCAACTGGAAATAAACTTTGATCGTGTAAGCCACTAGAACTCTGTAGTTGTTTGTTATAGCAGCATAACCTGCTCTATCTGAACTGAAAAGGATGTATCTCACGGTGGATGTAACAAGAAGGCAGGCAACATTTTTCTTTCTTAGAGAAAATACGATAATCATCTTGCAACCGATATCATTTTATGTTGATTGAAACATGGTACATGCAGCACGTAATGGTTGATCAAATATGTATACATCCGTTACTCCTTTGCATTTCCACAATCACACAGTTATAGAAGGAATGATAATAGTGATAGCAACAATAATAATAGCTAACGTATTCAAGTACTTACCTTGTGATAGCTACAATGCTGGGCACGTTCTATATTTTATATTTGTAATCCTCTCCAAAAACCTATGAGGTATTTTTATCATGCCCATTCGAAGATGAGGAAATTTAAAGAGGTAAAATGAATCCCTGTACTCCCCACTGCCCCCTAGTAAATTGTAGAACTCAAACCAAGTCCTCTAAACCGAAGGTCTCTGCTTCATTCCAGGAGGCTGTCTATTGATAAAACTTTCCTTTTTATTATGGAAACCTCACTTATCTTTTATTTTAGAATATGTAATATACTTGATAGTAATAAAACTTTCATTTTTTAGTTTAGTAATTTAGGCTTTCCAGTGACATCTAGGAAGCTTTCCTCCTTCGTCTGACTTAATACAACTTCAAATATCTAATATATGGAGTTAACTGCCACATATAAATACAGTGGAATTTTTTACGCTTCATATCCATAGCTCGTGATATGCTATTTTTTTTTGTTCTGCCTGGAAAAACAGCCATTCTCTACAAACTGTGGGATGATTTATTTGATTGTTGTTATTCATGGCTAGGAAAAACTTAGAATGCTCAAAATAAGCAAAAACATTTCTGCAGCTGCTGCCGATGTTCTACTCCCCAATACAAAGTTGGCCTCAAATAGCGGTGATCATGCAGAAGTGCCAGCCTCACATTGAAGCCATTAGCACTTTAAAAGGAGCGTGTGCTAATGGGGATGTCCTTGTGAAAACTCTGATTACTGGGAGAGCGCCCAAGCTAATCTTTGACCCTGAAGTAAGCCCTGATCTCCATCTCCGGGGGTGGGGGTGGGACGGTCCTTGAATGCTAGAGCACCCTTTCTCATGTAACTGGAGCTGCGTGGAGCAGGGAAGGATGAGGTGTTAAGAGAGTCCTAATGAGCCATGTTACAGATGTATAAAACAGCTGGGGGGATGATGTCACTAGGCTCACCCTGCTGCCTCTGCTACTTGCTGCTGTTATTAGAAACAGACACTGGAAGAGGGCACCTCGAATGTGTGCCTGTCCCTTCGCGACCACTCTCTGGTCCTAATTAGGTAGGCTGGGCCCCAGCTGCTGCACATAAACGTCACCAGGTGACTCCAAACCGCCTAGGTTTATAATCCAGATGAGCTCTGCTGCAGCTTGCACTAGAAAGAGGCCATCTTCAGTGAGGGATTTATTGTACTTGTTACATTGTAAGCCTGACCCCTGGGTGGGTGGGGAGAAAAATGAAATTCTCAGGGAAAGGATCTGAAAAGGCTACAATTAATCACAAACTCAGAAAATGTTCAATTAAGAGTGATTCTTAAACTGTCTGATATCGGGTGATGTCAGACTCTGTCATGGCTATAAGTTTAAGACTTATTTTCCAAAACAAACAGGAGGAATCATCCTGTCTTGTTGCTAACTCCAAACATACTTTTTTTTCCCTCATTAAGTCAGAATAGGAACCATTTAAATGCTCACTATGTGCCATGGGGTTACATAGAGTGGCTCCTTTAACAAGTTTAGGAAAGATTGCTGCAGAAGAAGTTGGGCTCAGAGAGGTGAAGGGACTTACCCAAAGTCACACAGCCAGGAACTGGAGTGGAATTTTAATCCAGCCCAGCTATCCTGCAGACCATGTTTCTGGCTTCCCCGACCACATTCATCACTCCCACTTCCATGCTAGGAGTGTTTCCTTGTTATACATTATCAAACCACTGGTTTTCCTTTCCTCTTCCAATGATGGTAGAGTACCTTGTATTGTAATAACCCTTCTGCAAATAACAGTACGCCCTGGACAAAACAACTATTTGAAGGCAATGGAGGGTTACCAAAAGCAGAAAGAAACAAAAGGGAAGTTGACTAGGTTTTTTTCCTGAGAATATACCCCAATCTACTTAGCCCAGAATGGTTAGAACTCAAGTAAAAAGCTTCACTTATACTGGATTGAAGAGTCAGAGGATGGAGTTTGAGGCTGCCAGAGGGTAGAAATCAAGGGAGAAATACTGGAAAGGAGGGAGCCACAAAATGTGAAACCTCAAAAATCTGCATCAAAACTACCTCAAATTCTTGTTGACTCCTGAACTGTGTGTGTGTAGGGAAGATTCCAAGACTCTCAGTAAAAAGCAGTATTTGGGAAGTTGACGAAATTGAGCAGCTTCAGCTTCTATTCATAACAGAGGAGGCTGAGTTTGGATTTTAAACTGAACCAAGTCATCTGCTTGCTAGAACAAGAATCAACATTCTTCAAAGGAAGATAACTGAATCCAGAGGCTGTATAAGATATTGTTTAAAATCTTCAATATACAATAAAAAATTATTAGACATTCAAAGAAACAAAAAAAGTGTGACTCAATAGAAACTAACTCTGAGACTATCTAAATGTCTGAATTAGCAGAAGAGCACCTCTAAGGGGGTTTATAAATATGTTCAAGGATTTAAAGGAAAACATTGTTATAATTATAGAACAGATGAGGAATTTCAGCTAAGAAACTGAAACTAATGAAAAGAAGTAATAACACAATACACACACAAAGGAATAAATGTACAAATGATGGCCAACTCCTCATCAAAACAATAACATCCAGAAGGCAATGAAAATGTATCTTTAAAGTGTGAGTGAAAAAAATTATTAACCTAGGATTCTATGTTAAGTACAAATACCCTTCAAAAATGAAGGTAAAATAAAAATTTGGGGGGGGTAAATAAAAATGTAGAGACTTTCTTACCAGTCAGCTTGAAATATAAAAATGCTAAATTAAGTTTTTTCAGGTTGAAAAGAAATGGCATCAGATGGAAACCCAGGTCTACTAGAAGGCTTGAAGAGCATCAGAAATAATAAATATGTGAGTAAGAGCAAAAGGTTATATTTTTTCTTCTATTAATTAAAAAAGTCAGTTTAAGAAAAAAAGAATATTTTGTGGGATTTATACATATATATAGGCAATATATATGATAATAATGGCATGATGGGGTAATCACATCAGATTTTTTTTCAGGCTGCATTAATTTATTTATTGCCAAGAGATTACCTACAACCATAACAAGGCATAAAAATTTCACTGTAAATTTTTCACTTTTTATATGGAAATAATTTCAAAATTAGAGAAAAGTTGCAAAACTGGAAACAATATATAGAACATTCATGTACCCTTTACCCATATTTACCCCCATTTATTTCATCATATGTTCCCTCTCATTCCCCCCACACACACACACACAATTTTTTCCCCCTGAATCACTTCAGGGTAGTTTGCATACATGTATACCTCATGGCTCTTTACCCCTAAGTATTTCAGTGTGTATTTCCTAAGAATAAAGATATTTCCTGGGAGTTCCCTGGTGGTCTAGTGGTTAGGATTCTGGGCTTTCACCATCATGGCCTTGGTTCAATCCCTGGTCAGGGAACTGAGATCCCACAAGTTGCACAGTGTGGTTAAAGGGAAAAAAAAAAAAAGATATTTCCTTAGGTAACCATAGTTTAGTTATCAAGTTCAGTACATTGTAAGTTGATATAATACTTTTATCTAGTCCAATTTTTTCCTAATTAAACATTGATACAAACTTTTATTCAATTCTAATTTTATCCATTTTGTCTAAATAATGTGCTATACAGAATTTTTTGTCTTTATTTTAGGATCCAGCCTGGGATCAGGTATTGAACTTAATTGTCACATCTTTTTAGTCTCCTTTAATCTGGAATAAATCCACAGCCTTCTGTCTTTTATAACATTGATATTTTTAAAGAATTCAGTTCCTTCTTTTTTTAAGATAGATTTTCCCCCCATAATCTCCTTATAGTTAGATTCAGCTTTTGTATTCCAGGCTGTGATACTGTGTCCTTCTCAGCTCATTGCATCTGAGGGTAAATAATGTCCATCTACCCCTCAAAGTTGATGTTAATTTTGATCATGCAGAGAAGGTGTTCCCCAATTTCTCTACGGTATAGTTACTATTCTTCACTTCCAACAAATACATGATCTGTGGAGAGACACCTTAACATCATGCAAATATACTGCTCCTTATCAAAACCCCCTCCTAGATTTACCAGCTATTGAGTAAGTATCCTTGCCTGGACCGTCTTTACCATGATGGTTGCAGAGTGATTTTTTAACTCTAGCATCCTCCACATTAATCAGTCAGTCAACAACATTCTGCTGTAAGCAAGAGCTCTCCTTACTCCCCATGTACTTTTCTATCTATTTATTATCAGTATTAACTCATGAATCATTATTTTTCAATGTCTTAAAATTAATTGTTGTCCTTAATTTTCTTAGTGCTCAGGTTGTCCCTCATTTGACCAGCGAGAGCCCCTTCAAATGGGCTCCAATGTCTTGTGACTTGCATAGGCAAGTCACGTTTTATTTTCCAGCATAACAAAATACTTCAGGCTTATCTTGTACTCACCCTGCCTCAGCCCTGAAATCAGCCATTTCTCTGAGGATCCCTGGTTGCTTTAAGAGACAAGATCTGGACACTAGGTGTGCTCATTGCTCCAGCAAAATATTTTACAGAATTCAACAAAGTGATTCTAAAATTTATGTGAAACTGCAAAGGACATGAAATAGCCAAATATAGAAAAAGAAGAACAAAGCTGAAGGACTTATACTACCTGACTTCAAGACTTACTATATGTAGTAATATATACAATAATCATGAGGTTATGGGAATGGCAAAAAGATAATTCGATGAAAGAGAATCATAGCTCCAAAACAGAACTACACATATACAATCAATAGGTTTTCTTTCTTTTTTAAAAGAAACAAAAACAAGAGCACCAAATCAACTGGGAAACAGAAAGTATTTTAGACAAATGATGCTAGAACTATATTTGTCCATATTTAAAAAAATAAAAACAAACAAAACCCACAACCCCTACCTTCCACCGTACATAAAAACTAATTTAAGATGAATTATAGACCTACACATAGAAGTTAAATCTATAAAGCCTCTAAAGGAAAAAGGAGAATATCTTCCTGAACTTGGGGTAAGCAAAAATTTCTTAGGGCTCAGAAAGCAAAAACAATAAAAGAAAAATTTGACAAATTAGAGTCCATCAAAATTAAAACTTCTGCTTATCAGCAGACACCATCATGATACGCGAAGAAGCAAGTCACAGACTGGGAGAAAACATTTGTAAAACACATACCTGACAAAGGATTTGTACTCAGAATATATAACAAGCTCCTACAACTCAAACACAAAAATATTTAAATTACTTTTTTGTCAAAAGACTTGAACAGACATTTCACAAAGACATACCAATGACCTTTGAGAACACAAAAAAGTCCTCAACATCATTTGTCATCAGACAAATGAAAATTAAAACTACAGTGAGATACCTCTGCATAGCCACTAACTAGGATAGCTAAAATTTTAAATACCGGCAACTTTAAATGTTGAGTAAGATGTGAAGCAATAGGAAATCTCATACATAGTTATTGGGAGTACAAAATGGTACAACCACTTCAGAAAACCACCTGGCTATTTCTTATAAAGTTAATTATATGTGAGTTGTATTCAAAAAATTTGTTTACCAACCCCTTCCCCCAAAAAACCCATGGGGAAAAAAGATTAAATATACACCCACCCTATAATCCAGCAATTTTACTTTTAGGTATTTACCCAAAAAGAATGAAAATATATGTTCACAAAAACACATTTACCTGAGTCCTCATAGCAGCTTTATTCATATAGTTCCATTCCTATGAGATTCTAGGATAGGCAAAATCTACATGATGAACCTACAAAAAAAAAATCAGAAAAATTACTGGGGAAATAGGTATACATATAATTCCCAGTTTTGCTAACTAAGAGATTTTAGAAGCAATGACACATTAGTAGCAAGGCACACACCGTGCACTCAGATCTTGGTTTCAAAATACCATTCTCTACTAAAAAGGAGCCAACAAATGTTTCTTGGGGGAAAATGCTGATTTCAGGGTTGGGACAGATGAGACTGGAACTCCTGATTGAACCCAAAAGTAGGACTGTGTCAAAAAATGGAGCCATATCCAAAGACACAGCAGCCAGCTTGGAGGGGCTCCCACTGCCAAATCTGAGATCACTTAAGTATCAAAATAAATACTTTACATGGAGTAAAATAAGAATCCAGGAGACCATAATAATACCTTTTTTTCCAAAAAGAATAAGTTCATAAATGGGAGAGAAGAGAAAGGTTTTTTTCCTTAGAATGCCTGTTAATTGATATAAAAGGAATCATAGAGTTAGAAAATTGTTCGTGGGTGATTAAACCAGTGGATGACTGTTTGGTGAGGAGCAGGAGATTGACAAAGTCTCATCGTCTTCCCCAGATGATTTATTAAGTACAACCAGGAAGAGTGGCGTTATAGTGAAGAATCTTGGCATATATCACTTTAATCAAGTGAACAAAGCTAAAGTCATCAAAACTGGGAGAGAGCAACCCCATGTGCCTTCAGACACAAAGCCTTCAAAAAGACACACCATCACTTTGATGGTATTCCTGCCCCAAAAGGCATAATGTGAATATAATTGTGAGAAAGAAAACACCAGGTACACTCAAATTTAGGGACACTCTGCAAAATAACTAGCCTTTCATTTTCAAAGAGGTTATGGTCACGAAACACAAAGAAAGGCTGACGGCCAATTCTATACTAAAGAAGACTAAAAAAAACATAACAAGAAACACAATCCTGGTCCTGAATTGCCTCCTGGTCTGTATAAAAATGACTATTAAATACTAGATTAATTGGGTCAACTGATAAAATGTGAACATGGTCTGTGGGTTATATAATAGAATTGTATTAATGTTAATTTTCCTGGTTTTAATCCTTGTATTGTTGTTATGAAAGAGGATGTTTTTGTTCTTAGGCAAGACAGACTGAAATAATTAGAATGAAAGAAGCATCATATATATATGTAGAGACAGAAAGAAGTGTGAATGAATGAATGATAAAGCAAATGGGGCAGCAGATAATAACTGGTGAATCATGGTAAAGGATGTTTAAGAATTCTTTGTCTTGGTCTTGCAACTTTTCTGTAAGTTTGAAATTACATAAAAATAAAAAGTTTAAAACTATTCAACTACACATGCTGATAAGTACAATGAAGAGATAAGGCATGGAAAGCCTTTAGCCCAGGGTAAGCCCCTACTAGATAGCACCTATTGTACTGATTCTTTTTTTTTTTTTTTTTTTTTTTTGCGGTACGCGGGCCTCTCACTGTTGTGGCCTCTCCCGTTGCGGAGCGCAGGCTCCGGATGCGCAGGCTCAGCGGCCATGGCTCACGGGCCCAGCCGCTCCGCGGCACGTGGGATCTTCCCAGACCGGGGCACGAACCCGTGTCCCCTGCATCGGCAGGCGGACTCTCAACCACTGCGCCACCAGGGAAGCCCTGTACTGATTCTTGTAGGTAGAAGAAAATGGGAAGGAAGGAGCTGAATTTCACAACAGTTAGATAACTCCTCTCACTTTTTGCCCAGCTCTCTCCTTACAGATGAGGTGGATGAGGCCCAGAGATGGGGAACTCCTGAGAAGTGGCAGGGTCTGGTTAGGTTTTGGTTTTTTACCCTATATCAGGAATATCCACAGTCTCCAGGGAAATGTGGGCTGCATGATATTTACATTGATAATATGGGGAGATCTTTTTTGAAGTAGGCCTTAGCTGTTATATAATGTAATCCAAATATCGAAATGCATCTGCTTTATTCCTGCAGTGATACACAGTAATAGGCCTAGAACAAGTGATGGTTCAGTCCTCCAATGTCGATGGGTCTACACTCATGTAGCTGACATGTCTGTCACTCTTCTGTTACAATATGTTGGTCAGGACACTGATCAAGACCTTTTAAGCACACAGTAACAGAAAACCCAAACTAGAATGGGCTAAAATAACAGGAAATATATGTAAATAAATAGTCCAGGATCATACTGGGTTCAGGCATGGCTTGATTCAGCACCTTAGACACTGGACTCTAGTCTGCCTCAGCATTCCACTCTGCTCTCCTGGGTCTGCAGGCTCCACTAGCTGGCAAGCTCCAGGCCCAAACTCAGCAAGAGAGAGCCAACATGCTTCTGTGGTGACAAGAAACAGCCTTACTTCTGTCTTTGATTGGCCCAGTTTGGTGCGGTTTGAATCACGTGCCCATTCCTGAACCAATGACTCTGGTTAGGAGCATAACACACACTGACTGGCTTAGGGCAAAGTTAAGCACCATACTCCTGGTACAGCTGAAGGACTCACACACAGTCTAAGTGGTAACCATCGTCCAAACTAAAATTGGGAGTTGACTTAAGAGTAAATGGATGTTTGAACATTTCTGAGTTAACCTGACCCAACAATAGCTACTGAAAGGAGCACACCAATAGCTCCTGTGACCCTCCCACTCCACTTACACACACATCCAAACCATAGGGAACTGAGCACCTGAACCAAAAGGAGCCAGTCCGAGCCAATCAGATTCCCTCTCTGTGATAGAGAGATTGTAAAAGTGGTCCCAATTCTTCATCCCTCCCAGTAGCCATACCCTTTGCAATGTAACTTCACAGCTTCACCCATCAAAAGGTAGAGCCTACAACAGGCACATGAAAAGATGTTCAACATAGCTAATTATTAGAGAGATGCAAATCAAAACTACAATGAGGTACCACTTCACACCAGTCAGAATGACCATCATTCAGAAGTCTACAGATAACAAATGCTGGAGAGGGTGTGGAGAAAAGGGAACCCTCCTACATCGTTGATGGGAATGCAAATTGGTGCAGTCACTATGGAAAACAGTATGGAGGTTCCTCAAAAAACTAGAAATAGAGTTGCCATATGATCCTGAAATCCCACTCCTGGGCATATATCTGGACAAAACTGTAATTTGAAAACATATATGCACCCCTATGTCATAGCAGCATTATTCACAATAGCCAAGACATGGAAGCAACGTAAATGGATGGATAAAGAAGATGTGGTACATATATACAATGGGATACTACTCAGTCATAAAAAAGAATGAAATAATGCCATTTGCAGCAACATGGATGGACCTAGAGATTATCATACTAATTGAAGTAAATCAGAAAGAGAAAGACAAATACCATACGATATCACTTATATGTGGAATCTAAAATATGACACAGATGAACTTATCAATGAAACAGAAACAGACTCACAGACATAGAGAACAGACTTGTGGTTGCCAAGGGGGAGGGGGAAAGGATGGATAGGGAGCATGGGATTAGCAGATGAAAACTATTATATATAGGATGGATAAACAACAAGGTCCTACTGTATAGTACAAGGAACTATATTCAGTATCCTGTGATAAACCATAATGGAAAAGAATATAAAAAAGAAAAAAAAAATATATATATATATATCTGAATCACTTTGCCATACAGCAGAAATTAATACAACACTGTAAATCAACTATACTTCAATAAAATAAATTTAAAAAAATAAAAATGAAGATTAAGGAAAAAGGTTGAGCCTATTTCCCCTTCCCTCGATCCTGGGCTAAGCTTGTGACTTGCTTTGGACAAGAGAATGCAGCAGAGGACTTCCGGGTAAGATGGCGGAAGAGTAAGACGCGGAGATCACCTTCCTCCCCACGGATACACCAGAAATACAGCTACACGTGGAACAACTCCTACAGAACACCTACTGAACGCTGGCAGAAGACCCCAGACCTCCCAAAAGGCAAGAAACTCCCCACATACCTGGGTAGGGCAAAGCGGAGAGATCCCCACACGGAGGATCGGTGCCGAGCGGCACTCACCAGCCCGAGAGGCTTATCTGCTCGCCCGCCGGGGCGCGCGGCGCTGGAAGCTGAGGCTCGGGCTTCGGTCAGAGCGCAGGGAGAGGACTGGGGCTGGCGGCGAGAACTCAGCCTGAAGGGGGCTAATGTGCCACAGCTAGCCGGGAGGGAGTCCGGGAAAACTCTGGAGCGGCCGAAGAGGCAAGAGACTTTTTCTTCCCTCTTGGTTTCCTGGTGCGCGAGGAGGGGGGATTAAGAGCGCTGCTTAAAGGGGCTCCACAGACGGGCGCGAGTCGCGACTGAAAGCGCGGAGCCCAGTGACGGGCGTGGGACACTGGGGCTGCTGCTGCCGCCGCCAAGAAGCCTGTGTGCGAGCGCAGGTCACTGCCCACACCGCCCTTCCGGGAGCCTGTGCAGCCCGCCACTGCCGGGGTCCCGGGATCCAGGGGCGGCTTCCCTGGGAGAACGCACGGCGCGCCTCGGGCTGGTGCAACGTCAACGCCGACCTCTGCCGCTGCAGGCTTGCCCCGCACTCCGTGCCCCTCCCTTCCGCCCGGCCTGAGTGAGCCAGAGTCCCCGACGACGCTGCTCCTTTAACCCTGTCCTGTCTGAGCGAAGAACAGACGCCCTCCGGCGACCTACACGCAGAGGCGGGGCCAAATCCAAAGCTGAGACCCAGGAGCTGTGAGAACAAAGAAAAGAAAGGGAAACCTCTCCCAGCAGCCTCAAAAGCAGCGGATTAAAGCTCCACAATCAACTTGATGTACCCTGCATCTGTGGAATACATGAATAGACAACAAATCATCCCAAATTGAGGAGCCAGGAGTCAGTGCTGTGCCTCTGAGGTGGGAGAGCCAACTTCAGGACACTGGTCCACAAGAGACCTCCCAGCTCCACATAATATCAAACGGCGAAAATCTTCCAGAGATCTCCATCTCAACACCAGCACCCAGCTTCACTCAACGACCAGCAAGCTACAGTGCTGGACACCCTATGCCAAACAACTAGCAAGACAGGAACACAACGCCACCCATTAGCAGAGAGGTGGCCTAAAATCATAAAAAGTCCGCAGACACCCCAAAACACACCACCAAACGTGGACCTGCCCACCAGAAAGACAAGATCCAGCCTCATCCACCAGAACACAGGCACTAGTACCCTCCACCAGGAAGCCTACACAACCCACTAAACCAACCTTAGCCACTGGGGACAGACACCAAAAACAACGGGAACTACGAACCTGCAGCCTGCAAAAAGGAGACCCCAAACACAGTAACATAAGCAAAATGAGAAGACAGAAAAACACACAGCAGGAGAAGGAGCAAGATAAAAACCCACCAGACCTAACAAATGAAGAGGTAATAGGCAGTCTACCTGAAAAAGAATTCAGAATAATGATGGTAAAGATGATCCAAGATTCTATTTCCCAGATCCAAAATCTTGGAAATAGAATAGACAAAATGCAAGAAACAGTTAACAAGGACCTAGAAGAACTAAAGATGAATCAAGCATCGATTAAAAACACAATACATGAAATAAAAAATACTCTAGATGGGATCAATAGCAGAATAACTGAGGCAGAAGAACGGATAAATGAGGTGGAAGATAAAATAGTGGAAATAACTGCTGCAGAGCAAAATAAAGAAAAAAGAATGAAAAGAACAGAGGACAGTCTCAGAGACCTCTGGGACAACATTAAACGCACCAACATTCGAATTATAGGGGTTCCAGAAGAAGAAGAGAAAAAGAAAGGGACTGAGAAAATATTTGAAGAGATTATAGTTGAAAACTTCCCTAATATGGGAAAGGAAATAGTTAATCAAGTCCAGGAGGCACAGAGAGTCCCATACAGAATAAATCCAAGGAGAAATACGCCAAGACACATATTAATCAAACTGTCAAAAATTAAACACAAAGAAATCATATTAAAAGCAACAAGGCAAAAACAACAAATAACACACAAGGGAATCCCCATCAGGATAACAGCTGATCTCTCAGCAGAAACTCTACAAGCCAGAAGGGAGTGGCAGGACATAATTAAAGTGATGAAGGAGAAAAACCTGCAACCAAGATTACTCTACCCAGCAAGGATCTCATTCAGATTTGATGGAGAAATTAAAACCTTCACAGACAAGCAAAAACTGAGAGAGTTCAGCACCACCAAACCAGCTTTACAACAAATGCTAAAGGAACTTCTCTAGGCAAGAAACACAACAGAAGTAAAAGACCTACAATAATGAACCCCAAACAATTAAGAAAATGGGAATAGGAACATACATATCGATAATTACCTTAAATGTAAATGGACTAAATGCTCCCACCAAAAGACACAGATTGGCTGAATGGATACAAAAACAAGACCCATATATACGCTGTCTACAAGAGACCCACTTCAGACCTAGAGACACATACAGACTGAAAGTAAGGGGATGGAAAAAGATATTCCATGCAAATGGAAACCAAAAGAAAGCTGGAGTAGCAATTCTCATATCAGACAAAATAGACTTTAAAATAAAGACTACTAGAAGAGACAAAGAAGGACACTACATAATGATCAAGGGATCGATCCAAGAAGAAGATATAACAATTGTAAATATTTATGCACCCAACATAGGAGCACCTCAATATATAAGGCAAATACTAACAGCCATAAAAGGAGAAATCGACAGTAACACAATCATAGTAGGGGACTTTAACACCCCACTTTCACCAATGGACAGATCATCCAAAATGAAAATAAATAAGGAAACACAAGCTTTAAATGATACATTAAACAAGATGGACTTAATTGATATTTATAGGACATTCCATCCAAAAACAACAGAATACACATTTTTCTCAAGTGCTCATGGAACATTCTCCAGGATAGATCATATCTTGGGTCACAAATCAAGCCTTGGTAAATTTAAGAAAATTGAAATTGTATCAAGTATCTTTTCCGACCACAATGCTATGAGACTAGATATCAGTTACAGGAAAAAAGCTGTAAAAAATACAAACACATGGAGGCTAAACAATACACTACTTAATAACGAAGTGATCACTGAAGAAATCAAAGAGGAAATTAAAAAATACCTAGAAACAAATGACAATGGAGACACGACGACCCAAAACCTATGGGATGCAGCAAAAGCAGTTCTAAGGGGGAAGTTTATAGCAATATAATCCCACCTTAAGAAACAGGACACATCTCGAATAAACAACCTAACCTTGCACCTAAAGCAATTAGAGAAAGAAGAACAAAAACATCCCAAAGTTAGCAGAAGGAAAGAAATCATAAAAATCAGATCGGAAATAAATGAAAAAGAAATGAAGGAAACGAGAGCAAAGATCAATAAAACTAAAAGCTGGTTCTTTGAGAAGATAAACAAAATTGATAAACCATTAGCCAGACTCATCAAGAAAAAAAGGGAGAAGACTCAAATCAATAGAATTAGAAATGAAAAAGGAGAAGTAACAACTGACACTGCAGAAATACAAAAGATCATGAGAGATTACTATAAGCAACTCTATGTCAATAAAATGGACAACCTGGAAGAAATGGACAAATTCTTAGAAATGCACCACCTGCCAAGACTGAATCAGGAAGAAATAGAAAATATGAACAGACCAATCACAAGCACTGAAATTGAAACTGTGATAAAAAATCTTCCAACAAACAAAAGCCCAGGACCATATGGCTTCATAGGCGAATTCTATCAAGCATTTAGAGAAGAGCTAACACCTATCCTTCTGAAACTCTTCCAAAATATAGCAGAGGGAGGAACACTCCCAAACTCATTCTACGAGGCCACCATCACCTTGATACCAAAACCAGACAAGGATGTCACAAAGAAAGAAAACTACAGGCCAATATCACTGATGAACATAGATGCAAAAATCCTCAACAAAATACTAGCAAACAGAATCCAACAGCACATTAAAAGGATCATACACCATGATCAAGTGGGGTTTATTCCAGGAATGCAAGGATTCTTCAATATACGCAAATCAATCAACATAATACACCATATTAACAAATTGAAGGAGAAAAACCATATGATCATCTCAATAGATGCAGAGAAAGCTTTCGACAAAATTCAACACCCATTTATGATAAAAACCCTGCAGAAAGTAGGCATAGAGGGAACTTTCCTCAACATCATAAAGGCCATATATGACAAACCCAGAGCCAGCATCGTCCTCAATGGTGAAAAACTGAAACCATTTCCACTAAGATCAGGAACAAGACAAGGCTGCCCACTCTCACCACTCTTATTCAACCTAGTTTTGGAAGTTTTAGCCACAGCAATCAGAGAAGAAAAGGAAATAAAAGGAATCCAAATTGGAATAGAAGTAAAGCTGTCACTGTTTGCAGATGACATGATACTATACATAGAGAATCCTAAAGATGCTACCAGAAAACTACTAGAGCTAATCAATGAATTTGGTAAAGTTGCAGGATACAAAATTAATGCACAGAAATCTCTGGCATTCCTATATACTAATGATGAAAAATCTGAAAGTGAAATCAAGAAAACACTCCCATTTACCACTGCAACAAAAAGAATAAAATATCTAGGAATAAATCTACCTAAGGAGACAAAAGACCTGTATGCAGAAAATTATAAGACACTGATGAAAGAAATTACAGATGATACAAATAGATGGAAAGATGTACCATGTTCTTGGATTGGAAGAATCAACATTGTGAAAATGACTCTACTACCCAAAGCAATCTACAGATTCAATGCAATCCCTATCAAACTACCACTGGCATTTTTCACAGAACTAGAACAAAAAAATTTCACAATTTGTATGGAAACACAAAAGACCCCGAATAGCCAAAGCAATCTTGAGAACGAAAAATGGAGCTGGAGGAATCAGGCTCCCTGACTTCAGACTATACTACAAAGCTACAGTAATCAAGACAGTATGGTACTGGCACAAAAACAGAAAGATAGATCAATGGAACAGGATAGAAAGCCCAGAGATAAACCCACGGACATATGGTCACCTTATCTTTGATAAAGGAGGCAGGAATGTACAGTGGAGAAAGGACAGCCTCTTCAATAAGTGGTGCTGGGAAAACTGGATAGGGACATGTAAAAGTATGAGATTAGATCACTCCCTAACACCATACACAAAAATAAGCTCAAAATGGATTAAAGACCTAAATGTAAGGCCAGACACTATCAAACTCTTAGAGGAAAACATAGGCAGAACACTCTATGACATAAATCACAGCAAGATCCTTTTTGACCCACCTCCTAGAGTAATGGAAATAAAGACAAAAATAAACACATGGGACCTAATGAAACTTAAAAGCTTTTGCACAGCAAAGGAAACCATAAACAAGACCAAAAGACAACCCTCAGAATGGGAGAAAATATTTGCAAATGAAGCAACTGACAAAGGATTAATCTCCAAAATTTATAAGCAGCTCATGTAGCTCAATAACAAAAAAACAAACAACCCAATCCAAAAATGGGCAGAAGACCTAAATAGACATTTCTCCACAGAAGATATACAGACTGCCAACAAACACATGAAAGGATGCTCAACATCTTTACTCATTAGAGAAATGCAAATCAAAACTACAATGAGATATCATCTCACACCAGTCAGAATGGCCATCATCAAAAAATCTAGAAACAATAAATGCTGGAGAGGGTGTCGAAAAAAGGGAACACTCTTGCACTGCTGGTGGGAATGTGAATTGGTACAGCCGCTATGGAGAACGGTATGGAGGTTCCTTAAAAAACTACAAATAGAACTACCATATGACCCAGCAATCCCACTACTGGGCATATACCCTGAGAAAACCATAATTCAAAAAGAGACATGTACCAAAATGTTCATAGCTGCCCTATTTACAATAGCCCGGAGATGGAAACAACCTAAGTGTCCATCATCGGATGAATGGATAAAGAAGATGTGGCACATATATACAATGGAATATTACTCAGCCATAAAAAGAAATGAAATTGAGCTATTTGTAATGAGGTGGATAGACCTAGAGTCTGTCATACAGAGTGAAGTAAGTCAGAAAGAGAAAGACAAATACTGTATGCTAACACATATATATGGAATTTAAGAAAAAAAAATGTCATGAAGAGCATAGGGGTAAGACAGGAATAAAGACACAGACCTACTAGAGAATGGACTTGAGGATATGGGGAGGGGGAAGGGTAAGCTGTGACAAAGTGAAAGAGCGGCATGGACATATATACACTACCAAACGTAAGGTAGATAGCTAGTGGGAAGCAGCTGCATAGCACAGGGAGATCAGCTCGGTGCTTTGTGACTGCCTGGAGGGGTGGGATAGGGAGGGTGGGAGGGAGACGCAAAAGGGAGGGGATATGGAAACATATGTATATGTATAACTGATTAAATTTGTTATAAAGCAAAAAATAAAAAATAAAAATAAAAATAAATTTAAAAAAAAAAAAAAAAGAGAATGCAGCAGAAGCCAGGTTATACAAGCTCTCAGACTGGACTCAAGAGGCTATGAGTGCTTCCAATCTCTCTTGCTTTCTTCCTTGCTTCTCCATGAGGACAGGACTGAGCTAGCCTGTTGGAGCATGAGACACACAGAACAGAGCCCAGCCAGCCCATTTGTGCCTGGTGAGGTCTAGACATGTGAGAGAGCCTATCCAACATTCGCAAAGCCACCCAGCTCACCCAAAGCTGACCACAGATGCACACGTGAGTCCTGCCAAGCTCAGCTCAGACCAGCCAAACCACCCTGCAACCCACAGACCAGTATGCATCAATAAATGTTTATTGTTATTCATCACTGAGGTGTTAATGATTGTTACACAGCATTATTGTGGTAATAGATAACTGATACACTCTCTTGAAAAACATCGGAGATGCCCAGAGATGGCAGTCAGAAAGGATGGTGTTGAACTTGTAGAGTCATAGAGTCATATGGAGATTGAAAGTAGTGCCAAAATCTTGGTGCAAGCCAAAGTTGTGGGGAGACAGAAACCACAGGGAGGCAAAAAGACTGGTCTGTTGCCTTTCAGAGAGAAACAGATGCCAGGCGGCTCCACAAAGGGAGAAATGGGAAGACAAGTTGCCAGACCACTTTCCAGTTCCCAAAGGTCAGGCTTTGCTCTGCACTTTCTTTCCATGAGAATCCCGTCTATTAATCACCCTTTCATCTGAGCTATTTTAAATGGGTTTCTTTCCCTTCCTTACAGCCTTCCTTTTCCACTGTGGAGTAGATAAGTCTCAGTTATCGCAATCCCATTGAAAACTAACATATTTTCACAGATACACGTGGGACAAAACTTTGTCCAGAGCTTGGGTAATGGCCAGGAATATCAGAATATAGTTGTAGGATTTATACCCACTTCCATGATTCAAAGTCACTGGGGCTTCTGGATGGGCACTATTTTCATTCTGCCTTAGTTCATCAACTTAAAACCAAGCCACACCCCATAGTTTGGGCATCTACTCCTCCAGATCCCTTCATCTCCAGGTGTGTACAGTTAAGGCAGCCCCTTAGCCTTAACCAAGAGTCACGACTCCTGAGAAATATGAGATTCTGTCCTAAAGTGTGACCAAGTCCACAAAATGGCATGGAACCTTCCAAATCTGTGATGGCAGAGTGGTCAGCCAGATCAGCAATGAAATATGAATTCTGCTTCCAGTTGCTGAATGCACATATTCAGTTTGAGTCTGGATTTCTGCACTTCCTTTGACAGAAGAGCACATGATGTGGTTTCTTTTCCCTTAATTCTCAACTATAGATTCACTCAGATGTCTCTTCTTCATATCATTAAGAAAGAACAATCCTGAGGAGCCACTAGGGGGGTCAATAGGTCAGGTCTCTCCAATGGCAAACTTCTTGGGTCTGAGAAACTCCAAAACTTCCCCCTAGGAAGCTGCATGAAACTAAGTGGATTCTTCAAACACAGATCAAACTTCTTTTAAATACCTGACAGTAGAAACTGACAGACTGACAAATAGAAAAGGCACAAATATTTAGAAATTCACAGCCTCCATGGATTTCTCCCTCCCTTACATCCTACAATGAATCACACCTGCAGAGTTCTCACCTTAGACCTTTCTCATGGTTAAGAGATGAAAGGAGGGTGTGAGGCCTCCTTTTCTGACTCAAGGAAAGGGTTAAAATGCTTTTTCCCTTTCTCTGCAGGTGCCCCCTCGGGGTTAAGTGAACTTAACATTTCCATGTTTAGACCAAACGCCGAAATTCCTTCCTGGCAGGTGTTCATGACGTGAGCAAATTAGATTTTGAAAGTACTTTTGCCACGAGTCTCAGGCCTGCAATATAGGTTACTTGTTGGAAGTCGGGGGCTGGCCAGTACCGCCTCTCTGAGACACTGGAAGTCGGGGCAGATGAAAAGGAGTGTTAATAAAGCATGGAATCCAGAATCAGGAACACCTGGGTTTGAATTCAGGTGCTGCCCCTCACCAGCCGTGCGACTTTGGGCATGTCACTGCAGCTCCCTGAACTGCAGCATCCTCCCTCGGACAGCGGGTATACCCACGCCTTCCTCACGGGGGCGTTCAGGAATCCGACGAGATGTCACATGTAAACTGTCTGGCTCGTGCTTAGCGTTTACCAAACAGTTGTGTATTAGTCAGGGCTCTTGATTACAAGCTGTGTGGTAATCAAATGGAATTTATTGGAAGGCTATCAGGGGCTCAGAGAATTGGCAGAGAGTAGTGATGAAGTCTGGAACATGGCCAGAAACCAGGGGATTGCTGGAGGGTTAAGCAACAGGGCCTTGGTAAGGTCACGGGAAGAGATGGCCGGCACGCTACCGCTGCCGCTGGAGAGCCTCCAGCCCCTCTTCCCATCACTCGCTCAAGGTGCCAGGTCCTGGAGGGAACATCTGGTTGCCCCCATCTGGATTCCATGCCCACCCCTGGTTGCAGCTGGAGCAGAGGGAGGGAGAACCGGCTGCTTATGCTTCCGTGGAGGAGGCAGGGGCACCTGCACCCACTCCCTACCCCCGCCATGACTACACACAGGGGCAGGAGGATGAGTCTCCATGGGGAAATCGAGGGGCTGTTAGAAGGCAGTCTGGCTGCCAAATAGCCCCAAAACCACAAATGCTTGCTCCAGATGTTACTATTTAAATCCAAGAGAGAAGGCAGAGTCTTCTCCATGAGACCTGGGTGGAAGTTACATGGCATGGAGAAAACAGGGTGGGTTTGGGTTTCCTGCAAGCTCCATCTGTAGGGGTTACAGTGACCTGAGGAAGCTAAGAGGCATAGCGCCCAAGCCTCTACTGATCCTGCCCATGACCTTGGGCAAGCAACTTCACCTGCCTGAGCTTCTATTCTGAGCTGGAAATGGCCATGAGAGTCCAACAAGATGATCCGCCCAGAACAAGAGCAGGCACGTGGCGAACATAGTAAGAGTTAGCACGGTGATTACAGTGCCTTCTGCACAGCTTCCCCGGCTGCCTGGGGGGCCCCAGAGCAGAGAAGCAGTGGGGCGAATATGCTACCCATATGATACAGGTATGCTGCCGACGTGGGCTGGGGACAGGGCCACAGACTCTTGTGGAGCCCCCAGCAATAACACGCTGTTATTAATGACTATGGGAGCCTGGGGTGTGCATTTCTCTCCTAACATAAAGATCCCTTCGCACCTAAAATACTCCCCCGAGTAACACTCAGTTCTGTCCTTGGAGGTTTTCTGGGGACACTGAGCAACTTACCTATTTTGCAGCCCAGAGCTTCCCATCCCACCCACTCGTGACTCTGCTGAAATGTCAGAGAAACCCCGGCCCAGCTTCATGTAACCTGAGAGTTGCCAAGGGCAGCCACCCTACGGAAAGAGAGTCTGGTTCAGTGAAAACATTTGAGATGGAGCAGACATACACATCTCTCTTTTTCTTTTTTCTGGAAGATGATTTTCCACAGTTAGCCACAAGATCCATTTTCTAAATGAGAAAATAATGTCTCGTATGTAGCCATTGGGAGCCAAAGCATTTATCATTGATGAACTCGGCAGCATTTATTAAGTACCTATTCTATATGGAGCGCTCCATTACATGCCTTTAAGGGATAACAGGGGAAGGCAAAACAAACACAGGATGTGCCCTGCCACTCATTTTCTCCTGGTTTCCAGGTTTCCCAGCCTCGGTCTTTGCTTCCAGTATAACACAGTGCTGACTCTGTCACATCCTTGCTGGAAATCCTTTATGGACTTTCCATTACCTTCAGGAGCCTCTTTGCACAATTTCCAAAGTCTTTCAGGACCTGGCTCCTGCCTACTTTTCCAGCCTTTCTTCCTTCCCTGTCCCTCATGACTTCTACCTCCAGCCATTTGTTCACTCATTTCCCATTCATTCATTCCCCAAATACTTACTGGGCAGCCACTCCGAATTTGATACTCTGTCAGCTGCTAGCAGGGATACAAGACAATGAGCTCCCTTCTCTTAGAAGCTTACATTCTAATGTAAGTGACGAGAGAAAGAAAGAGAGGGGAGTGTTGCAGACTGTGAAAAGTGCCACACACGGAATTCCCTGGTGGTCCAGTGGTTAGGACTCGGTGCTTTCACTGCCAAGGGCCCAGGTTCAATCCCTGGCTGGGGAACTAAGATCCACAAGCCACACAGCGTGGCCAAAAAAAAAAAAAAAAAAAAAAAAGTACCACACACACGAATAAACACAAGAGGGTGATGTGGGGGAAGGGACCGGGGGCATTTAGATCCGGTGGTCAGCAAAGGCAGCCATACGTGAGTTGAGAACCAGCCCATCCAAAAGACTTGCAATTCCGTGATCGTCCAACACATGGGCTCTCCTCTGTGCGCATGCTCACACCACTGTCTCCGCCAAGATGCCCTCTTCGCCCCCCACCCCAATTCCTCTTCTGCCCGTAAGGCTGGCTCAGTATCATCTCTGCAGTGTTAGCCAATCTGCCAAAGGCTGGCTTGAGCGTCCCTTGTCTGTGCTCCCCAGATGCCCTGAGCCTCTCTCCAGCTTAACTCCCCACTCCACTGTGACACACCTACTCCACCCCCATGATACCCAGCTTCAGGAGAGCAGTCACCCCTGCCTCGTGGGGAGAACCAGGGAAGGAGGAAAAAGCTAGAGGGAGCTTGGGGGGACCCAGATGGGGTCTGAGCTTGGTGAACATCAACAATTTTTTCCAGCATTTTTTGTTTGATTAAATCCCAAAGGACATTTTCCCCTCCAACTCCTTTTTCCTTTAATTTTTAAGCCATATGGTTCTGATTCATTTGTACTTAACTAATTACAACATTGGTTTTGTAAGAGTTATTTGATGTCCGTGAGTCTTCTGAGTCCTTTCATACAATTTTCTAACCCTTTTTACTGTGAAACCCAAAGTGGTCTTTCACCAGCAGTAAACAGCATCCAGTGCCAGAAGGTTACGGTTGGGTCCTGGTTTGGTCACAGGGACCAGGCCTTGTGGTTACAAGGCCTCGGAATTTGGCAAAATGTGTTTTTCGACTCCCAGTGAAATTCTAAAAAGGTTTTCAGAGAAATAATGGGAAGAGAACACGTAAATAAGAAAAGCAGCTCTTAAAAAGCAAGGCCTTTCCCTGCAGAGAAGCCCTCCTGTGGTCATGGCTTCCTCCAGGCTTGCCCCAGGGACAGCGGCCAGGAGCTGGATTGCTCAAGAATGTCTGGAGGCATTTTCACTTTGCCATCCTGCCCTGCCTCTTAGGATCTTAGAAAGTGGCATTTGTGTAAACAGGTAGGATTTTATGGGGATACCAGTGTTCCAGCCAACTTGGCAGCCAAGTGCCTCTATTTTTGTTATAGAAGATGAAAGGAACTAAAACCAGCTGAGGGCCCACTGGGTGCCAGGTGCCCCGCCATGCCAAGGGCAGACAAAGAGGAAAAAATGCAGTCCTTGCTTGCAAAGAGTTCAGTGTCCAAAGCTGCAATAATGTGCAAGGGCAACTACTATTGGTTGACCTCTTACAATACACCAGGCAGTATACTGAGTGCTTCCAGAACGTTATTTCAATTGATATTTGGGACAAGTTGGGAGGCTGAGGTTCTTCATATCTCCCACTAGCACATGAGGGGGGTGAGCGACAGGGTTGGTAAGCAGTAGAATTGGGATTGGAACCCAAATCAGTCTAATCCCAAAGACCATAGTCTGTGGATCATGCAAAGATGCTTATAGGTAGGCCCATGGATTCTGAGAAGGTGCATGCCAGGAATCAGGCCAAAGGTCATCACCCATGAGGCATGGGTGGGCGAGGTGGCCTGACAGACAGAAACATGAACTAATATTGCTGAAGGCCTATTATATGCCCTGGCCCTACAACCCCAGGAGGTCAGCCCTATTCATACCCTCATTTTCTAGAGGAGGAAACTGAGGCTTGGATTGCTGAGATCACTTGCTCAAGGCCACATGGCCAGAGAAGAGAAATGCTAAAATTTAGACCCCATTCCATCTGGCTCCAAGGTGCTCTCCATTTCCAGCACATCCTTCCAGACGTGGTGACCTCCCTCTCCCGCCAGGTTGACGATAAAACCACCATCGCCTGCCTTCAGCTAAAATCTATGTAAAGTGGGACAGTTCAGATGAAATCTAAATAAGGCCTATGTAAGACAACTGAAATAAGTGTTAAACGGGGAAAGGAGCTCAGCCCTGAGAGAGGGATGAAATCATGGAAACTGGATTTGGAATGATTAACAATGGAAAAGACGTATGAAATGCAATCACCCCAAATGGTAAGTGTGCAAAATTCTCAACAACAGAATGAGGAGGGAGCAGACAATGGCCAAATCTGGATGGAAGCTCAGTGGGTAGAAAAGTAAAACTGTGAGACCAAATGTGTCTAGGTTGGTCCAAAGAGAAGGGAGTTTCCGGGTGGATGACAACTTGCAGTTTCTTTTAAAAAGAAAAAGAAGAAAGGAAAACCTTCACAGAGGTCTGCCAAGGCCCAGCCATTTTCAAATAGGTTTATCTCATTTTGCACCCTTTCTCATTTAATCTTTACAGGCTCCTTCAAAAATTGGCCTGATTCTCAACTACATTTCACAGAGGAGAAAAATAAAGCCTCAGAGACATAATATGACTTTCCCAAGGTCATAGACCTTGAAAGCATAAATTGGATCGTGTCACTGTTCTGCATAAAAGCCTCTGATGGCCTCCCACTGTTCCTAGAATAAAACATAAACATGGTACCAGGACCTATAAAAATCTGGCTCCTGTTGACATCTCTGATGCATCGTAAAATGCTCTCCCCCTCACCCTGAATATTCTAGTCTTAAGTTCATCCTTAGTTCCTCAAACACACTGTTTTATTCTCAACTTCAGATATGCTGTTTCTCTGCCCGCAAAAATATTCTTCCTCTAGCTCTTGATCCATCTGGATCTTCGGATCATTCAAGCTTTAGCTCAAATGACTTTTCCTCCGAGGAGCCTTGCTTGACTGCACAGTCCACAATGGGTCCTCCCACTGCTCTCTCTGACCACGCCCCATCTTTCACCACAGACTGTGTAACCAGTTTTATATTGGAGTGTTTGTCTTTTCTAGGAGTTTCACAAAAGTCCCAGGATCATTAGATGACTTGGGCACTTGGTCTTGAATTTTAGCCCAATGGAAGGAATACTCTGATTGGTCAAGAACAGATCATGTGATCATCCTTGGCATGCCGATGCTGGGGATGAGGGGAAAGGAGAAGAGTCAGTCTCCCCAAGCACATGGACTGAGAGTGGAGTTGAGGTAGTTCCCCCAAAGGAAAACTGGGGGTGCCACCAAAAGAAGAGGGAATGGATGCTGAGGATGCAAAAACTCCAGATGCCCCCCATGAGAGTCTAATCCATTTGAAGCAGGAGCTACTTGAGGAGAACACCCCTGTTCTCCTCCTCCAGGAGTATGATCTGATTATAAGAGGAAACTTGTAGCAACTGACCCTGTACAAAAGCTTTTCCTAGGCCTGGTCCTTGGGATCCCAGCTTCCTCACCCCAGAGTATATTTAAATGAGGAACAAGGACTCCTTCTTGAGAAGCATCTGAAACAATTGAAGGGATGGAGTGGTTTCTAAACAAGACAGATCCTGGGCTGGAAGTTCGGATCTTCACTCCACCACATATCTCCTGGGTGATCCTGGGCAAATCCTCTCACCTCTCTGAGTCTCAGCCTCCTAATCTACAATATCCCAGTAAAAATACCCACTTTGCAGGTTTGCTCTGAGGATTCAATGAGTTTATACAGGTAGAGGACTCAGGACAATGACTAGTACAACATAACACTCAAGAGACGATGATGGTGATGATGGTGATGATGATGATAACGATGGTGATGGAGAAGAAGAAGACAATGACAGAGGAGAAAGAAGAGGGGATAATGATGATGTTGGGGCTGGACTCCAGTCTTCCAGAGACTCAGAGTTGGAAAGGAACTGGAAGGTCATCTGAGCCATTCAACTCCTATAGTTCTCCTACACAAAGACCCTAAGAGATAGGATTTGACTTTGCCCAAGTTGGGAAAACTGGGGTTCAGAAGGAAGAAGAGCTTACCCAAGAAGCTCTTGGGAAGAGACGGGCAAGAAACCCAAGTCAGTTAACTCTGGGTTCTCTACCAAGAGCTTGCTACCACCCAGCAGACTGAGGAATTCTTTCAGTCTAGCAGAGTATATGCAGTACCTCCACACAAACACACCCATGAATTTGTAAATTTGCCTCCGTGTATCGGCAGAGGGGCCATTGAATTATAGGACCCTCATCTCTTTTTCTTTGGGCTTTTTTCTACCCTCTGTTAGCACCAGACAAAAGAAAAGATTCTATTTAAAAAGAAAACACATGCACACAAATTATAAAAGCCACCCATATTTCAAAAGCAATTTCACATCTGCACTGAAATTCCTCAACTTACAAATATTCGCAGATAAGAACAAAGCCATGCACTAAAGAAAAAGTGGGCCAACTCTGCTGCTCCCCACAGATGGTGTGAAGCAGTCATGCACATCCACTGTAGTCTTGGCCATCGCGTTATTCATTAGTGTTGGCCCATGAGCTGTTTAAAGAAGTGTCTTCTTACCATGAAAAGAAGAAGGTCAAAGTAAAAACATCTTTGGATACACTTCTGAAGAGCTGAAAAGAACCAAGTAGAGCTACAATCAATGCCAGCACATCACTGGTTCTTTCTTAAAACTCAAGTTTACACAGACACATACACTGCAGAGGCTTATATATAATGTCTCTTTGGGCTTAGAAAGAAATGGACCTAAACACCACCTTTTGGACATGTGTTTGTACATGGACACCTTCTGAATTTCTATCAGCAGCAATAACACTGAGCACTGCCTTATTTTAACCAGACAGTTAATGGTGTTGTCCAGAGATGACCAAACTTGACATCTTGCTATGGCAGACACTGTTGGTTGCCTATGTAGCAGCCATTCCCCGCCACTTTCTTCCTTCCTAGCGAAGTCTCTCTAATAATAGAAGTTGGAAATGGCAGATATTTTCTTAGATTCCCTCAAATATATAGTACTAACCAATGAAATGTAAGAAGAAATCTCTAAGGAACACCTTGATAAAAAGAAATGGATGCAGGAGGAGAGGGCTTGTGCTTCCTGCTTTGGAAGTTACCCCATGAAGGTGTGATGCCTGGAGCTGCCACAGCCATTTTGTAACCATGAAGTAACAAACCTAAAGACAAAAAGCAACAGGGTAAGGATGACAGAGCTAAAGGATAGAAAGATGCCGGCTTCTTGATGACAAGGTTAAACTGTGAACCATAATCCCAGGATGTTTTTGCCCGAGCTGGAGTAGAACTCCCATCTTCAGACTTGTTGCTGTACCCTGCTGACTTCAAAAACCAGAACTAATATTTATTGAGCATTTACTAAGTACCAGGCCCTCTTTTAAAGCACTTCACATGTGTTACATTTAAACCTCACAACAATCCTATGAGATAGGTCCTATCATTAACCCCCTTCTCCAGAAAAGGAAACCGAGGCTCAGAGCTTTTAAGCATCTTGCTTAAAACCACATAGCCAGCATGTGACAGAGCCAGGACTTGAACTCTGGAGCTCAAGCCTGTAACCACTTTGCTTTACTATCTCACCCTCCTATTCCTTCTCCCTACCCTAACCCCTAGTAGACTGACATATCATTCAAATGTTTTCAGTGGGTGTATCTAAACTGTCTTCTGTCTTGCTATGTCCCCCATAATGCCTTGTATACACTTGGGAGTCCAGATGCTTGAGCTACTAACTGCCCGAGAAATCCAAGAAGTCTTCCTGGAAGAGATTTTTTGAGTAGAGTGTTTATAAAGATAAGTTGGAATTTGCCAAAAAAATGGAATGGAGAGGGAGGGTGTACTAGCCGGAGTTCATAGTTACAAGTACAGATGCTGACTTTGACTCTAGTAAATAGGAAAAGAATTTATGAAAAAGGATGCTGGGAGCTCACAGAACTACTGGGCTGAATGGAGAACGACATTCTAAGCAACACTGCCAAGAGAATTGCCCTAAATCATGTCACAGTACTAGTCTAATGAAGACCTCAAAACCACAACCCCCCTGCCAGCACCACAGCTCCATCACTAGCCCAGAGTGGGTTCTGCAGATTCCTTCTACTCTGGGGAATAATTCCTGATCTCAAGGCCAGGCCAAGTGCATCTGACTGGCAGAGCCTGGGTCACGTGCCAAGACCTAGCTGCAACGGACGTTGGGAAATGAGGTGCTGGCATTCTCAACTCCTACTCTGGAAAATGGGCTCTGCACCCACCAAGACTCATAGGAAGGGCATTCAGAAGCTGGATGGCCCAAGACAATGACAAGTTGTCAAGTGTCCACAGCAGGGGGCATCTAAGGCAAAGGGAACAAATCTTGCAAAGGCACGGAAAGCATGTGCTTATCTTGGCTCAGAGCAATGAGATGGTCACTGCGCTCCTTAGGGTATATATTTAGTGCTGAATTATGCCTCCTGAGTTGCTGTTTGGACAGCTTGCCTTTGCATTTCAATGCCTTCCGTCTGCAAGGGCAGACTCTGTTCTTGACAGATCTCAGAAGGCCTAGAGGGGTGCCAAGTGTTCCAGAAAGGTTCGACTGCTATGAGAAGAAGGAGGAGGTAACAGTGGTAGAAGGACAGAGCCACAGTGCAGGACCCTTTTGTCCATGGTCCAGCTGCCCAGGGAAGCAAGTTCACGAAGAATCCTGGTGCATAAAAACTGCCCTTTCAGGGCTTCCCTGGCGGCGCAGTGGTTGAGAGTCCGCCTGCCGATGCAGGGGACACGGGTTCGTGCCCCGGTCCGGGAAGATCCCACATGCCGTGGAGCGGCTGGGCCCGTGAGCCACGGCCGCTGAGCCTGCGCGTCCGGAGCCTGTGCTCCGCAACGGGAGAGGCCACGACAGTGAGAGGCCCGCGTACCGCAAAAAACAAAAAATAAAAAAAAGAAAAACAACAACAACTGCCCTTTCAGAAGACAGTGGAGCCCCGCAGTTCTTAAAGGCCCAGCTGCTGCCTGCCGAGTCCTTTCACCCCAAAGCTTTCTCCACCTGCACAGAGCTCAGAGGGGTGAGGGCAACATCTTCTCTATCTCCTTCTCTCTCTCCCAGCCAGTGGGACAGCCTTCACCCTCTAAATATGGGCTAGAAATCCTGCTCCAGGCTCTGGTCCCAAGAAAGCCACAATAAACTAATGTCAGACAGTAGCAAGAACGTAGCCAGAGCCCGAGTTCTCTGTTGGAAAGGTGTGAGCCTTCTCTGGCCAGGGCAGTGACCCATCCTGTCTGCGCTTACTCTCCTGCCTGGGAGAGCAGCAGCTATGGGGACCTGTCCTCAGAGATATTGAGGAGACATATTCCAGACAGGGCCAGGGAAGGCGGAAGTGACAGGAGGATCTTGACCTTCTCCCCTACTCCCACTCACCCAAAGTGAGCCCTCGTCCAGGTGTCCTTTCTTCACTCCCGGAACGGCAGTCTTCACAGCAGCCCAAGGCAGACACCTGCAGTCACTCTCTGCCCCTCCCTCTCCCCTGGGCCCCAAATCCAAACAGCAGCTCCAGGACACCTCCCAGATCCAACACCTCTCTCCAGAACAAACCCAAAAGCTCCCTTAATGGGACCCTGGTCTCTAGTCTTACCCTCTCTAAATTATTGCCCCAGAGTGATGGGCAATGTGTCTACGGTCCCAGTAAAACACTCTTGCACAAGAAAGATGCTCCTTTGTTCACCTTAAGGCTGTGGTTCTCAGTCTAAGTCAGTTGTAACCCCCAGGCGACATTTGGCAATGTCTGAAGACTTTTTTGGTTGTCACAACGGGGGGTAGGGGGGATGATAATGGCATCTAGCAGGTAGAGACCAGAGATGCTGCTAAGCATTCTGCAATGCACAGAACAGCCCCCGCAGTGGAGAATTATCCCACCCCAAATGCCAGTGGGGCCCAGGATGAGAAACTTTGCATTAAGGTGAAGCTGCCCAACGCAGGTTCTGGTGGCCCCTTCTAGGCCTCCCAGGGACCACCACAAAGGCTTGCCCCACCATAGCTTCATTCATCTTTGACCTCTGGCCCTGAGTGTCCTGCCTGTGCTCTTTGCCATGACTTTCAGGCCTGGGAAGGACCACAGATGTCCCAGCCCCCAGCCCCCAGCCCCCACTGCCTCAGCTCTAGAGGGCTCCCTGGCAGGCCTTAGAGTGCCTAGGCAGCCCTCCGAGCAGAACCAGGGAGACACAAGACACAGTGACCCTCTGACTATTCAGAGACTGGTTTTTCTCCAAAGAGACTGGAGAGGCGCCTTCACTGGTGCCAAGAGGGAGAGATGGGCAGGGGTCATTCTGCTTTGGAGGAAAAACTATGCCAAACAGCAACAAGGCCCCAATCACTCCTTCTGTCCCCCGAGGCCCCACGTCACACTTGCTGCCAGGAAGTTTAGCCAAGGTTGGGGCCCCAGATGGCTGGGGTTCAGTAGAGGAAGCTGGGACAAAGATGACCACCGCCAGGCTTCAACACCCTCCCGGCCATGGCTTCCCTTCAGGCCAAGCACCCCAGCCAAGTGGCCAAACCCTGGGCCTGTTTTCCTGCCTCCAGGCCTTTGTTCGTACTGGGCCCTCCCCCTGGAAGGGGTTTCCCCCGCTAACTCTATACACTCAGGCCCTGCCTATTAGCTGCTGCCCAGTAAGCTTCCTTTATCCCGTGGTTAGAACAGATCATAGCGTTTGGAAAGCAAATTTGCTGTTGGTTTCTAGTCCTGAAGTCCTCATACTTCATCCTTCCTAATGGACAGTGACTTTCCCAAGGGCAGGAGATCACCATTCCTCTCAAAACCCTCAGTGCCTGGCACAGGGCTGAGCCCCAGGGGATGGACAGCTAGTGCAATAAACAAGCCACCTCAGCCATGATCTCTCCTTCCTCTTTGCCTTCTCACAAGCTGTTCCCTCAGCCTGGAACATCCTTCCCACCACCCACCCCATAGCCATGTCCACACACGAGGCCATCACTCCAATCTGGCTTCACAGAGTCACCTCCTCCAGGAGACCCCTCCCATCCCCTGGCCCAGGTATGTGCCCTGCCATATGAACCAATAACAGCTGTCATCTTTTTTCATCGCCTTTGCCATGTTTTTGTAGATGCTCTCCTAACCAGCCTCTACTTAACCAACTCCCTGGATTAAGAGATGCTCTCCACCCCTTCCCTCTGTAAGATACACAGCTGATGTCCAGAGCAAGCTGCCAGGCCACAGTGCCCTTCATTTTAGGCTGTTTTCCTAACACTTATTCCCTTTCCCTTCATCCTTTCTGGCAGAGCCCACATGCCTTTATAGAGGTTAAAGATGCCAGTCATCTGCTTTCCTAGCCTCCTTTGCAGCTGGGACATAGGCAAGTGACCAATCCTGGCCAATGGGAGCAGAAATCTGCTGGGGGCTTCTGGGAAAAGTTTCCTCTCCCTCTTCTTTGCTGGTTGCAGTTGTGTCTGCATGAAACTACTGTTGGATGTGGGAGCCATTCTGCACCATGAGGGGAGATGTTACTAATCCTCTGAGGATGGCAGAAAGAAATCTCTGGAAAATACCTGTGACCTGAGGACACTGCTGGGCCACTGAGCAGCTCAGGGACTCCCCTGACTCTGGACCCCTTCCTATATGAGATAATAAATGTTTTTACTGTTTAAGCCAGTGGTTTTCACACTGTGGGTTGTACCCCTTAATAAGGCATGAGAGTATTTTAGTGGGTTTTTCTTTTAATGGGATAGAAAAGAATAGACTAGAAGACACTAGATAGCATCCCACAAAATCAAGGTAAGTAGTGTTTGTGAAAACGTGCTTCTGTTCATACTTTTTGCATGTGTATGTGTGGGTACACTGAGTGACAATGCAAAATGTATTTTTTACTATGTCCTGAAGGATTATTGAAAGAAAAATTTAAAAGCTAGTTTTAGTGAGAGACTCTGTTACTTGCAGCCAAATGCGTCTTATCTTGTTCAGCCACTCTTTAGCGTGCCTGTTGACTTTGGCTCACAACTTGAGTTGTTTGTTGAATTGGATGGAGGTGAGAAGAAAACTCCAAACAATTGGAGACAATAACCATAAAATTCTAGAAGGATTGTATACCTGTATTAATTCATAATATCTTGCTTCTCATTAAAGAAAGTGGTTTATGAAGAAAAATATAGAACCCCACCCTGCAAACTCAGACCCCCAAGAAAAGACACTTTCCTACATCAAACTATTGGCAAATGAGCATATATGTATATATTTTTGGTTAAAACAAAATATTGATTGGTTAAAACAAGATGATATAGATATCATTTTTATAATTTCTTATGGTAATCAAGCTTTTTTTTTGTACATGCCCCAGCACAGTACCAAGTACACAGGAATTTCTTAATAGATATTGTTTCAATGGATAAATAACTAAACAAATGAACAAACAAACTCGTTGCTTTGTTTTGTTAGCTCATTTGATCCCCACAGAAGCCTTGTGAGGAATTCCGGAATTCCCTGGTGGTCCAATGGTTAGGTCTCCGTGCTTCCACTGCAGGAGGCACGGGTTCAATCTCTGGTCAGGGAACTAAGATCCCACAAGCCGTGCAGCGCAGCAAAAAAAAAAAAAAAAAAAAAGCTTTGTGGGATAGAGAGGGCTTATATATTTTTATCCTAACATTGGTGATGAATTAATTGATGTTCACAAAAGTTAATTGCCTTAAGTCACACTGCTAGTACCGAGAGCCAAGCCAAGCCCCCAGAATTCTTAGCTCATGGGGTTACTCAGCTGCAAGAGGGTTACAATGTGAGGTCATCACATTACCAAAGAGCCTTCCTTATATTCCACTTCCAGTTCTTTGATTTTGTGATTTATTCAGAATGCTGAAGAGAATTCTTCTGTTTTGTGAGTCCCGTTGACATTTGGAGGGTTGTTGGTGAGGTTTTATTAGGGAATTGTTTTTTTATCTGGGAGCCTACAGCCAGAGGCCAACATTTGTTCCCCCCAAAGGGAGTGTTTCCAATTTTATAATAGCAGTTGATGGGAAAAGATTATTTTTGACAGAAATTCACTTTACAGCTGACTTTGTTGGGTCACATCTATTCAGGCAAGTAAAAGATTCCTGATCCTGAATAGCCAACCAGTTGGTATTAAAAGTTGTTATGTCTTTGGTTTAGCTTTGTCCTTCAACTTCCTTGAGCATCTACTTCTTTTTTTTTATTCTAGGACACGCATGGTAGCTTATAAAAGAAAACATATAATATAAAAATGAAGTCTTCGGGCTTCCCTGGTGGCGCAGTGGTTGAGAATCTGCCTGCCGGTGCAGGGGACACGGGTTCGAGCCCTGGTTCGGGAAGATCCCACATGCCGCGGAGCAACTACGCCCGTGCGCCACAATTGCTGAGCCTGCGCGTCTGGAGCCTGTGCTCCGCAACAGGAGAGGCCGCGGTAGTGAGAGGCCTGCGCACCGCGATGAAGAGTGGCCCCCACTTGCTGCAACTAGAGAAAGCCCTCGCACAGAAACGAAGACCCAACACAGCCAAAAATAAGTAAATAAAATTTTTTTAAAAAAATAAAAAAAATAAAATAAAGTCTTCTTACCCGTGTGTGTATGCTCAAAAAATGTGGGAAGGAGTGGGCATGAGGGAACCTTCTAGGGTGCGGGGCAAGTTCTACATCTTGATCTGGGTAGTGGTTTCCCAGTGTACACATGAAAAGGCCATTAAGTCCTTTAAGACCTGTGTACTTTACTGTATATAAGATATACCTAAATAAAAAGTTTTTAAAAAATATGCCTGGCTTTAATTTTATAAAGGGCTAGAACATGGGGAATGGAACTAGCACCTTCTAGAGCAAACCAGTTCAAGTCTATAAACAATAACTAAGTGCTTACTATGTACAAGGCACAGTGCTAGACCCTGAATAAGACAGATTATAGTGATGGTACTAATTATAAATGGTCTTTGACACAAGATGGGTCCTCAAAAAACACTTGTGGAATAAATCACTGAGTTAATTAATTCATAGCTAGCACAGAGGAGTTAATTTAAATAGGAATAGAGATGTACTGTTCCCTGATACTGGAAGAAGGAAGATAAAAAGTGTATGAGTATACTGGCTATTCTCTGGTCCCAGGAGATGGTAAATCCACATGTAAAGAGTTGGTCTTATTTCTGGAATATCAGCAGTCAGTCATTTCTGTGGAAGAGATTAACTTGGCACCCGCTATGTTCCACACATCAAGCCTGACAATGGGGACAGCTGTAAGCAAGCTGTTCACTGCAGGAGGCGAAGAGAGAGAAATCTGAGGTGGGTCCTGTAGGGCATGAGGAAGTTATTGGATACTTCACCGTGGAAGGGTGAGAGAGAGCAGAAACAAGAACTCAGAGGGCTAAGCGGGAAGCGAAAAGGGCCAGACAACAGGTGTAGATTCCTCTTTTGAAAAGTTTGTACGAGAAGCAGAAGGAGATTAGACAGTACCTGGAAAGGGACAATGAAACAAAAATTGTTTTATAATATAGCAGCCTTGATTATGTATGTAGACTAGGGAGAAAGAGAAAAGAAAAGAAAGGGGTTCAAGATATTGAGGAGAAGTGAAGTGATGGCTGCTGAATTAAAGTGTTGGATAAAATGGGAGAAGAAAGGAGGGAAGAGCCTTTTGGCAAGGCTTCTGTCACCTCTCAGCGATTGCAACAGACTCTTCATTGGTCTCCCTGTTCCTACCCTCATTCCTCCTGTCCCTGCTTCTGAAGAAGCTGTGGCAATCTTCCTGAAATATAAATCCAATCATGCAACACTCCTGTTTAAAACGTCCAAAACCTTCTTACTCCATGTTGTATAAAATCCAAACTCCTTGCCATGAGCCCTGTGTTGTATGGCCCCAGCCTCCTGGTCTAAGCTCTTCTCTCCATTTCCTCCTTCCCTCGCTGTGAGCCACCACACTGACCTGCCCTCAGCTCCTGACATGGGCCCGTTGCCTTTCTGCCTCAAGACCTCGGCACATGCCAGTTCCTCATTCTTAAAAGCTCCTCCGCCCCACTCATCATATGGCTACCTCATTCTTATCTTTTGGGCCTTAGGATTCTGGTCACCAATTCTGATGTGTGGGAGGGTTCCCCACACCATCAAACAATTCTCAGACACCAGCTAGATGTGGTACAATTCAACTTGATTCTGACAGTATCAACCTGGAGATAGCATCAGATCCCACAGGTTAAGGGCTCAGTCCTATAAAACTGCCCCTCTCCCCCCACCTCCACACACACACTTCAGATGTCAGTTGCAAGTCCAGGTTGTTACCTGTGCTTCTGACTCACTAGCTAAAGATCGGAGGTTCCCATGACCTGGAGTTTGATTACTCTGCTACAACAGCTCACTGAGAAGTATATTGCTTACTTACTGGATTACTGGTTTATCATAAATGGATAAAACTCAGGAACAGCCAGATGGAAGAGATGCACAGGGCAAGGTGTGGGGAAGAAGCATGGAGATTCTATGCCTTCTCCTATGCCCACAACTCACCCCACATCTCCACATGTTCACCAGCCTGGGAGATCTCCAAACCCTGTCCTTCTGGGTTTTTATGGAGGCTTCATTATGCAGGCATGATTGATTAAATCCCTTGCCCTTGGTGATTGAACTCAATCTCCATCCTGTCTCCCCTTTCCGGGAGGTGGGGTGAAGGGTTGCAACTCAACGTTCCAACCCCACGGTTGGTTCCTCTGGTGGCCAGTGCCCATTCCTAGGTGACCTAGGGGCATTCCAAAAGCCACTTCATTAACATAACAAAAGATACCTTTATTGTACTTATGACTTAGGAAATTCTAAGAGTTTTAGGAGTTCTGTGCCAAGCATGTGGTCGAATGCCAAATACATATTTCTTATTATAAATAACAATACCACAGGCCTCAACTAAAATGTTATCTTCTCAGCAATGACTTCCATAACTATCCATTGTAAGGTAAGCTTCTTAAGCTCCCCTTGGTAGGACATAGTAAGTAGAGGCAGGATACATGTTCTACTGTGACAACAACCAAAAAATTGATAACTTATAAAAATCATATCTTAAAGACATTGTAGAACTGTGGAAGCAAAGAGGACTAGATGAGCTAAGTTCTCAATCAGGAAGAGCCCTTTCTAGTGATTGAGGTGGCCAGCCTTTTTCTTACCTGGGGATATTTACAAACATGGGCACCGGTTATGGATCAGGTTTTCCATAGGCAAAGAGAAATGAAAAAGAACAGTGAAATGGTAGACTTGAATTCTACTAAAACAGTCATTACACTAAAAGTAAATAGACTAGGGCTTCCCTGGTGGCGCAGTGGTTGGGAGTCCGCCTGCCGATGCGGGGGACACGGGTTCGTGCCTCGGTCTGGGAGGATCCCACGTGCCGTGGAGTGGCTGGGCCTGTGAGCCATGGCAGCTGGGCCTGCGTGTCCAGAGCCTGTGCTCCGCAATGGGAGAGGCCACAACAGTGAGAGGCCCGCATATCACACACACACACACACAAAGTAAATAGACTAGAAGAAGCACTTCTGGAATGGTGGAGTAAGGGCCTCCAAAAATCTGCTACACTGTGAAAGCAATAAGAACACTGGCAAATATTGTCAAAACTAACATTTTCAGAACACTGGAAATTAACCAAAGGCTTGCAACAGTCCAAGGAGATGATCTTTAAAGCAGAAAGAGAGAAATGACACATCCTGTACAAGGAACCCTCAATGAGGTTAACAGCTGAGTTATCAGAATCCATGGAACCAGAAGACATGTGATATGGGATAATATATGTAAAGTGCTTAAAGGGAAAAAAACTGACTGACAAACCAAGAATTCTATATCCAGCACAACTGTCCTTTAAAAATGAGGGACAAATTAAGGCATTCCCATATAAACAAAAGTGGAAGGAATTTGTGACTACCAGGGCTTCCCTGCAAGAAGTGTCAAAGTGCGTTCTTCAGGTTGAAATGAAAGGGCACTAGACAGTAACTCTACGCCATAAAAAAAGATCTACAGTAAAGATAAATACAATAACAAATATAAAAGCCAGTATTATTATATTTTTATTTGTAATTCCACTATTTATTTCCTACAGGATTTAAAAAATAAAGGAATAAAAAAAATTATAAATCTATGTTACTGGAAATACAATGTATAAAGATGTAATTTATGACAACAACATAAAGTGTGGGAATAGTGGAGAATGCTACTAGAGATAATAAAGGAATTCAGCAAAGTTGCAGGGTACAAGATCAACATGCAAAAATCAGTCACATTTCTATACACTTTCAGTATACAATGTGGAATGGGAAGTAAGAAAACAATTCCATTTAAAACAGCATCTAAAAGAATAAAATATCTAAGAATAAATCTAATCTAAGGGGTGAAAGTCTTGTACACTGAAAACACAAAATATTGTTGAAAGAAATTAAAGAAGACCTAATAAGTAGAAAAACAACCCACATTTATAGGTGGGAAGACAGAGTATTGTTATGATGACACTACTACCCAAAGTGATCTACAGAGTGAACACAATCCCTAACAAAATCCTGATGCCCTTTTTTTTTTTCAGGAATGGAAAAGCCAATCTTCAAATTCATATGAAGTTGCAAGAACCCTGAATAGCCAAAATCATTTTTAAAAAGAACAAAGTCAGAAGACTCACACTCCTGATTTCAAACCCTATTACAAAGCTACAGTAATCAAAACAATGCAGTATTGGTATAAAGATAGAGTTATAGACCAAAGTACTAGAATAAATATCCCAGAAATAAACCCAGACATCTGTGGTCAATTGATTTTTTGACAAGGGTACCAAGTCCATCCAAAGGGAAAGAACTGTCTCTTCAACAAGTGGTACTGTGCCAACTGAAATTTCACATGCAAAAAAATAAAGTTGGACCCCTACCTCACACCATACAAAAATTAACTCAAAATAGATCAGAGACCTAAATGTAAGATCTAAAACCACAAAACTCTTAAAAGAAAGTATAGAAATAAATCTTCATGACTTTGGATTTGGCAATGGACTTTGATATGATACCAAAAGCATGAGAAACAAAAGAAAAACTAGATAAATTAGACTTCACCAAAATTAAAAATATTTGTGCCCCAAAGACATTATTATAAGAAAATGAAAAGACAACCTACAGAATAGGAGAAAATATTTGCAAATCATATATCTGATAAGGGTTTAATATTCAGAACATATAATGAACTCCTACAACCCAACAAAGACAAACAACCCAATTAAAAATGAGCAAAGGACTTGAATAGACATTCCTCCAAAGAAGATATACAAATGGCCAATAAGCACATGACAAGACACTCAATGCTGTTATTCATTAGAGTAATGCAAACCAAAATCACAATGAGATACAACTTCACACCTGTTAGGATGGCTATAAGCATTTTTTTTAAGTGTTGGCAAGGATGTGGAGAAATTCGAATCTGCATACATTTTTGATGGGAATGTAAAATGGTGTAGCCACTATGGAAAACAGTTTGATGGTTCTTCAAAAAGCTAAACATAGAATTACTGTATGACTTGTTAATTCCGCACCTAGGTGTATACGTAAAAAAATTAAAAACAGGGACTCAAACTTCTATGTCAATGTTCATAGCAGCATTATTCACCATAGCCAAAAGTTGGAAACAATCCAAGTATCTATCCACAGATGAAAGGATAAACAAAATGTGGTACAAATATACAATGAAATAGTATTCAGCCATAAAAAAGAATGAAATCCTGATCCATGCTACAACATGGATGAACCTTGCAAACATTATGCTAAGTTAAATAAGCCAGAGACAAAAGGACAAATATCATATGATTCCATTTATGTGAGGTATCTAGAATAAGCAAATTCATAGAGACAGAAAGTAGAATAGAGTTACCAGGGAGGAAGAGAGGGGAATATAGGGAGTCATGGCATAATGGTTACAAAGTTTCTGTTTGGGGTGATGAAAAGGTTTTTGTAATAAGTATGAGTGATTTTTGCACAACATTGGCAATGTAATCAAAGCCACTGAACCATACACTTAAAAATGGCTAAAATGGCAACTTTTATGTGATATATTTTTACCACAGTAAAAATATTTCAAAAACAAAAGTAAATGGACAAAATACTCCAATTAATAAACAAAGATTGTTAAGACTGGACTTTCTAAGAGAACCAACTATGTGCTGTTTTCAAGATACACTTTATTTTTTGTTTGTTTGTTTCTTTGTTTTGGCTGTGTTGGGTATTCGTTGCTGTACACGGGCTTTCTCTCTAATTGTGGTGAGCAGGGGCTACTCTTTGTTGTGGTGTGCAGGCCTCTCACTGAGGTGGCTTCTCTTACTGTGGAGCACAGGCTCTAGGCGCGTGGGCTTCAGTAGTTGTGGCACACGGGCTCAGTAGTTGTGGCTTGTGGGCTCCAGAGTGCAGGCTCCGTAGTTGTAGCACACGGGCTTAGTTGCTCTGCGGCATGTGGGATCTTCCCAGACCAGGGATTGAACCCGTGTCCCCTGCAATGGCAGGCAGATTCTTTTTTTTTTTTTTAACGTCTTTATTGGAGTATAATTGCTTTGCAATGTTGTATTAGTTTCTGCTGTATAACAAAGTGAATCAGCTATGTGTATACATATATCCCCATACCCCCTCCCTCTTGCATCTCCCTCCCACCCTCCCTTTCTCACCCCTCTAGGTGGTCACAGAGCACCGAGCTGATCTCCCTGTGCTATGCAGCTGCTTCCTACTAGCTATCTATTTTACGTTTGGTAGTGTATATATGTCAATCCTACTCTCTCAGTTCGTCCCAGCTTACCCTTCCCTCTCCCCGTGTCCTCAAGTCCAGAAAGAGAAAAACAAATACCATATGCTAACGCATATCTATGGAATCTAAAAAAAAGAAAAAAAAAATGGTTCTGATGAACCTAGGAGCAGGACAGGAATAAAGTCGTAAATGTAGAGAATGGACTTGAGGACATGGGCAGGCAGATTCTTAACCACTGTGCCACCAGGGAAGTCCCAAGATACACTTTAAATAATAAAAATAGATTGAAAGTAAATGGATGGGAAAAGATACATCATGAAAACACTAACAAAAAAATGTTGTGTAACTATACAAATATGTGAATATATAGCCAAAGTAACTGTAACTAGAAAGTAAAACTTAAAGATACAGAGGAACATTTCATGACAATAAAAGGGTCAATTAAACAGAAAGATGAAGCAATCCTAAATTTGTGTGCACTTAATAATATAGCTTCAGAATATATGTAGAAAAGTAGACTGAAAAAAGTAAAAAGAGAAAAAAAGTAGAAAAAATAGACAAATCTGCAAGTATAGATGGCAATTTTGACACATTTCTCTGAATAACTGGTATAATAAGTAGACAAAGTCAATTAGGATACAAGGGATTTAAACAACAGTATTAACCAACTTGACCTATACTGAGCACTACACTCAATGACTGCAGATTACATATAAGTGCACATGGAATACAAAATAAGCACTAAAAAAAAGTCTCAACTAATATCAGAGGAGTAAAATTATACAGAATATGTCCTCTGACAACAGTGGAATTAAACCAGCAATCAAAACAGAAAGATAACTAAAGTATTCCCACTCTCCCTCCTCCACCACCTAGTCATTCTCCATCTAGCTCCAGTCATAACATTTATTAAAGCATGATTTTTAAAACATGTTTCATTTTTTCCCTTCTCCCCACCTAGACAGTAAGCTCATAAGAGAAAGACCTCATCTACTTGTTTACTGTGGTATCCCCCAGTGCATAAAACACTGTCTGACTCAAGATAGACTTTCAATAAGTAATTGTTGAATGAATTTAAAGCACTGATGAAGGTGTTAATCTTAAAAAGTACTGGATGTATTGTCCTTTGATACTGGAATAAGGAAGATGAAGATGTGGGAGCATTTTGATCAGGACATTTTTGGTTAGTAGTAAAAGAAACCCAGCTTAAACTGACTTAAGCAGAAAAGGAAGCTTTTGGTTCCCTTAACTAAAAAGACCAGTGGTAGTGTTACCTTCAGGAGTAGCTGGATCTAGGGGCTCAATGATGACATTTGTTTCATCTCTCTTCCTTTCTCTATCTCTTAGAGCCATTTTGACTTCAATCTCAGGTAGGACTTCTCCTCATGGTGAAAAGATACCCATGAGTAACTCCCAACCTTTATCCTCCTAGCTTAGTCATCCCAGCAGAATGTAAACTTCTCAGTCTGAATCATTCCAACGAAACTCTGAAGTGATTTCTCATTGGACAATCTTTGGTCCTATCTATATCTATTCAAAACCCAATTACGGGCTTCCCTGGTGGCGCAGTGGTTGGGAGTCTGCCTGCCGATGCAGGGGACACGGGTTCGGGCCCCGGTCCGGGAGGATCCCACATGTCGCGGAGCAGCTGGGCCCGTGAGCCATGGCCGCTGGGCCTGCGCGTCCGGAGCCTGTGCTCCTCAACGGGAGAGGCCACAACAGTGAGAGGCCCGCGTACCGCAAAAAATAAATAAATAAATAAAAAACAATTACCAGGGCCTGGCAGATCGATGCTACTTATTGGATGCCTAAATTCAAAGGGTGGGGTTAGTCCCATCCAAACTAGACAGACTGAGATGCTGTCATCAGAAGAAAGGGGCACGTATGCTGTGCAGGCAAAACCTATAAAGACCCTCTCTGGGGCAGATGTAACAAATTTATGGATAAAAAATGGAAAGCTGTGAAACATCTCCCCTAATACCCTCAATGGGCCACTGCGAAGGAGATGGTGAAGGTATGGATGAATCTGTGAAGGGTGTGGGAGATTGAGCTGAACAAAAACAAGACAAAGATTTACAAGCTACAGTGGGCATGGCAATGATGGTACCAGTCTTCACAGTTGTACAGTTCTACTTTCAAGTCACCTGGGGATTAGAGTGGAGAAAGTTGAGAGTAGTACTGTCCCAGAGCTGGGGGTTTGCTTGGTGGGTTGCATGGAGGGGCAGAGGTACAAAGGATTGAAGATTCTGGAGGGGCAACAAATCAAATAACCAGTCATGAGATCGGACAGAGCGGTGACAGGAGAGGAGCAACAGATGAAGAGAGCATGAAGAGACCTGGGAGGCTCAGTGGGGCACAGAGCAGGCATGAAGTGTGGAGGACCACCTCCACTTTTTTTCTGGAGAACCTCCTGCCCACCCCCCACCCCCATGTTTAGCCATGTGCATAATGAGTTGTGTATCACAACCAGACTCCATGTTGGGCACATGACAAAGCCTGAAGATCATTGTATTTTATTCTCCCACCACAGTGACTGGATCAGGGTGAACACATGACCCAAACTAGGCCAATAAGAGCCATCCCTAGGAATTTTGCTATTAGTCTGTTAAGAAATAAGCTTTCCCTTTCTGCCAGGATAGTTATTCAGACGTAATATAAGTCTGCAGTTGCTAGAGGCCTACTCTGCAACATCAGGGGCAAACCTCTTTGAGAACAAAGTCTGTAAAGAGTGAAATGAGCTAAAAGAAAGAAAAAAAGAAATGCTGGATCATACCTTTGGTCATCTGGACTCAGCCATCTCTGGAGTTCCAGATCTATCCTTAGACTTTTCAGTTAAACCAGAGACTTCCTCTTCCAGGTATGATGAAGTAGACCACAGCAGATCTGCGCTCCCTCTGAGAACTGGAAAAGTTGGGGGAAAATATCTATTTTTAAAGACTACTTAAAGACACTGGAAATCCACTGAAACAACCAGAACTAGAGGGAACAAGATTCAAAGGGTAAGAAATGTGAAGGGTGAGTTGGATTCTGGAGATACTTTTTCCTTAGGGGCACTTTTTGATTCAGGGTACAGGGAAAGGAGACGGGAATGCAGGCTTTTCCTGAGCAGAGCTCCCTACTAGGGGACAGAGAAACTGACAGAGCTTTTGTAAGTCTCACAGGTCTGGAGAGACAAACTTGGAGACTAAAGAGGCCAGGATTACTATGAGAAGGAGGGGATAGAGATCTGAGCCTGGCACTAGTTTTCCCCTCAAGATATCTGTGAAATTTTCAAGCTAAACAGAAAGACTTTAGAAACCAGAGTGGAGTTTTCAGCAATCTTATGACGCTGGGGAGCCAAGGACTGGAATTCAGGCCTAGCCGGAGGAAGGGGTCCCAGTGAGCACACCAGTCTCTCAACTGGAAATCCTGGAGGACTGTGCCCTGTGAGCAGGAGGAAACCAGAGTTATATGGAGTCTTCCCTAAACTGCAACCTAGCCTCAATTCAGCTCAGTTTGATTAGGTTAAGGTGATTAGTCCCCACACTATCTGCCTAACTGAGGAAAAGGGGAATGAACCTTCTCTGAAGGAAGAAAACATCATCTGGAGACTTACAACTTTTTTAAGCACAATGTCTGATATGTAATCAAAAATTACTAGGTATGTCAACAGACAAGATCACATGACTAAAACAAAGTTTTAAAAAAATAGAAACTATTGTAGGAGCCAATAAATTTCCTTTTTTGTTTAAACCATTTTGAGGTGGATTTCTATCATGCACTACAGAAAGATTCTTAACTAATACACTCAGAGGTCTTCCCTGCCCACTCCAGCCTATTAACATGGCAGAACTTATACCACAGTTTTCTCTCCTACTTTAACCAGGTTTAAACTAGAGAGAACACTTCAGACCCAGAGGTCCTGATTTTTCACTAAGACATTATTGGGCTTCCATAACAAAAGTTGTCATATATTTACATTCCCTGTCTTTCAGCAGCAATAGCAATCATGGCTATCCACTTGTGTGGAACTTTCTAGTTTATCAAATGGTCCACATACGTAACCAATAGTCAAAGTCACATGGAGTATTTAAGGTAAATATGAGTTTCTCCATTGATAGATGAGTAATCCTGAGTATGTGGCTATATCTTGGGTGTAGATGAAGAAGCTAAATATTAGGGAGGCTAAATGACTTTCCCAAGGTCACACAGAAGTAAATGGCAGAGTAGTGTATTGGACCCAGGCATTCTGACTCCACAGACAATGGGCCCAGTAGCCCTGCATTCTAGTCCCAGTTCTAGTGTTCATTGGCTCTGCAACCTCGAGACAGTCACTTCACCTCTCTGTGCCTCAGCATATTCAACTGCCCTCCAATGCTGTATGTATTGCCCTTGACCTTTCCTGACAGTCTTCAAAATGTATCTAGTCTATATTCCCAACTTTTAGAACAAAAAGATCTTACTATGAGGTCCCTGGATTCCCATTTAGGTGGATCCATTCACACCATGGAATTATAAATAAATTTTGTGTGATTGTGTGAATGTGCATTTTGTGAGGGCACATCAGAGTTCTATGACTCCAAAAATTTAAGAATCCTGCCTTAGAACCATGCTGGATGAGCAGCTACACATGACATGCCTTAACAGGTTTCCTCTTCTCTGGTTGGATTTGCAACTGAACATGAACTTTCCATGTCTAACCCAAGGCAATGATAAATGTCAGAATTACAGACAACAAGGCAAGGCCAGTTCAAAGGACAGTTTAGGGTGCGAAATTTTTGTTTCCTTCAATAAAAATAACACTCAATGATAGTGTTTCTAGCATTTACAGCTGATACCTCCATTTTGGTTTTGAGCTTCGTTAAGAATTCTGTCTTTAAGAAAGGAACAGAAATAACGATACCCCACTGTATGGTTCTAAGAGGTTAAAAGAATTGTTCAGGTTCAACAGTCAGTGCCTGGTCCCTTCTTTTTCTCTCTTCAGAGGCATAACCAGGACTTGGAATTGGGAGTTCCTGAAATTGCGACTGCTGGCCATGTGGGTTCTTTATTCCTCCTTGGGGTGGAATCAGTGCAGTGAGAAGGGGGCAGAGTCCTAAGCACATTTCTTCCCCACACCCCTTTCCTGTCTTCTAAAGCCCAGACTCAATAGGCAGCCCACACAGCTCCCCACCCAGCATGCCATTCCCAAGGCACAGAGAGATGGCAAAAGTAGCCAGGATCCACAGCATGGTGTTAACAAATCACATTTTCTTAATAGCATACTATCCCCTTAGTCACATGTGTGTTTGTGGGCACGCTGGAGATTACTAACCAAGTGCAGCTGGCCTCAAGCTGACGACCAGGACACACGTGTGTGAGCGCATGCACACACACACACACACACACACACACACACACACGTTTAGAGGATGCCTGCGGCCAATTTCTTGCCTGGCAAACCAGAAATATTTCAGTGGTTTATAAATATGATCCCCATCCATCTTGGGACACTTCTCAGGTTCAAGCCCATCTGGGTCAGGTGCTCACAGGGCTCTGAGTTCCTTTCCGTCCACACCCACACTCCACCCCAGCAAGCCTTCCACATCCCATGATGCACAGCGAACTCCTCAGCACTGAAGAAACACCTAAACTGGACAGTTTCACAGGCTGCATCAGTCATGTCTTGATTCGTTCTTTTTTTCTCTCATGTTACTGAAATGTTATTTTTTCCACTCATATACCACCACCTCTCACCCCTCCCAAATCAGCCTGTTGGAAAAGATGTTTATTTTGCTTTTCCCTTGGCATAATTTAATATCAGACAAGTGCATCTCTGATGCAGACAGTATATTCCTGGGGCATACACTGGAGATTCTGGTTGATTAGAATTACAAATGTGTCATGCAATCCTGGCCAATTTGGAATTGGCACCCTGCCATCATGTTTATGTCCTTTCGGCCTTGCCAGCGGTTGCTAATATTGTCGGGAGGGGCGGGGTGCTTTTCTCAGCAATAAGTTAGGATTTCATAAATAGTTGGCAGTGCCTTAAAAGAAGCCTGCTCTTTAACCTGAGATAATGTATGTTTTCTTTCTACTTACTTGGAGTAGGTCGTGTTGGGAGCCACCCAAGTTCACTTTTAAATCATTCCTCTACATGCCAGACGCAGCTTTTGAAGTCGTCTGCCCCAGCCCACAGGGAAGCCAGAGCCCTGGCCTCTACCAGCAGCCCCACTGTGTGCCCCACCGCCCATAACAGGAAGTGTGTCAGAGCCGGGTGGGCACAGGGTGGGTGGAGCAGGCCCACAGGGCTCTGTTCCACCGAACGGAAAATCCTCTGACGTGTCCTCGGTGTACGCGTCTGGAGCTCCAGCAGGTCAGATGTCACCCTTGCCTCCAAGCCTCAACACCCTTTGTGTCTGCCCCGTTGGCCTTCAGATGTAGCACATGGCAGAACAGCATGCTTTTTCAAAGTGCACGCCGCAGGAAATCACATTTGAAGTGTCTGGCATGGAGGGTATTTTTATACTGTTCACTTTTTCCCTTTTCTTTTCATCTGTTTTCTGCATTTTTTTCAGTGTGCTTTTGCTCCTTGATTTATTGTTGTATTTATTCTATTTTTAAACCAAGACAAACTTTCCCATCAGACCCTTTAATGTAACTCATATGAAAATTAGTGATGGGTGGACCTCAGACGGTGCAGGCGCTGGTTCCAGTAGGAACTGACTTCCCAAAGTGCAGATGCTTATCTGAATCCACACCAGCTGCTGTGGGCTAGGGGAGCACAGCAAGCAGGAGGAACAACCTCCTCTCTTCCTGCCTCGCTAACCAACCTGGGGCTCCGCTGTGCGGGCTCCTGCCCCTTCTGCTTGAACTGGTAACGCACGGTGTCCTCGTCCCAGTTTGCCTCCCCTTCCACAGGGAAACATGGGCAATCCAGTAAGGATCATGGAATCCCCAACACGGGAAGGAAGAAGACCAGTCTGACCCAACCTAGCATGCTCACCTTGGGGACTGGTCTACGAGAGCCAGATTTCAGAGCAGGATGGGATTATGGGTCCGGGTCCTACTCAACCCTCTTTGAAGCTGCTCCACGTCTCAAGGAAACCACCTGAGCACCAAAGCCAGAGAGATCTGGCCTGAGATCCCTGCTAGCGTTGTGGCCAGGGGTGAACCTCTTTAACGATCTGTGCCTCAGTTAGAATCTGAATGAAATGCTTTTCTTCTAGGGTTGTAAAAATTAAAGCAATGGTTTGTCAAAGAAATGGCAGGTGCTCAGTAAAGTGGTAGCTGGTCCTATGATTCACAGATTTGTTCCTATCTCCCCATTCCATCTGAATTCATCTCCTTTCCCCCCATCTTCCAGCTGAGAACTGGTCAGTCTCCCTTCTATTTATTTCTTATGTGTCTTATGGGTCTCTCCTCCCTCTGCCCAAATCAGAGAGTTTATGAAGGATAAGGACCATACACTGTGTGGCCTGGCAGTTAAAAACACAGACTTCAGACACCAGTAGTCTATCTTCACTGCTCATGAGTGAGCTCATTCATCCATTCAGCACAGATGACTGAGTTCTTTTAAGTGTTGAGGATTCCGCAGAGAGCAGTATAAACCTGGTTCCCACAGCAGGAACCCCTGGTCCTCCCCATCTTATTTCAGCCCCAGCTGTGGCAGACATTTCAAGCTCAAATGGGCCTCATGCTGGCAGCACCCACCTAACAGGTACACTGCATCACGTTCTGCTTCCTGTCCCAAGAAATTTTCTGACATCTGAAGGGCCTATTTGGATCTTATGCAAATGCAGCCCAGGAGTGTGGGGTTAACACTCCTGGGAGCTACCCTCAACCAATGGGAAACAAAGCCAGTGGAGACATCCTGCAGCCTCCTGTCCTTCACATAGACAATTCTGGGAGATTTCTGTACACTTGTCAGAGGTCCTAGGGGAACTGAGCCCCTACTGTCTACAGCGGTGACCTTGGTAGCGCCCCCTCCTACTGACTTTTCCTTCTGCTCTCTCCCACTCTCCCTGCTCCCTCCCTTCTGCTTCCTCCCAAATCAACCACCTGCACCTGAATCCTTGAGTTAGGCTCTGCTTTCAGGAGAACTAAAGCTAAGATAATTTCTGCTCTTATAATGTTTATAATTCAATGAGTGTAGAGAGACAATAGGTAAATAAGTAAGTAACAAAGAAATCAGATAGTGGGACTTCCCTGGCCGCTCAGTGGCTAAGACTCCACGCTTCCAATGAAAGGGGTGTGGGTTCAATCCCAAGCTGGGGAACTAAGATCCCACATGCCGCATGGCACGGCCAAAAAATAAAAGGAAATAAATAAATAATAAAAGAAATCAGATAGTGCTGTGCAGAAAATTAAAATAGGCTGATGCAACAGAGAATGATGAAGGGTCTAACTTTATGCTGGGTGGTCAGGAAAGGTCTCTCTCAAGCCACAAGAAAGAGTCACCCTTGTGATGTCCAGGGAGAAGAGCATCCATGGCGGCCAAATAGCTGGGAGAAGGCCCTGGGATGAGAATGAGGTTGGCACAGTCTAAACACCTGAAGAAGGTCAGGGTGGTTGAAGCATGTGGTTGGAAAAGAGAATGGTCCAAGACGGGGTCAGAGAGGGAAACAGAGCCAGATCAAGTAAGTTTCGTATAAGTCAGGACGAAGATTTTAAATCTTATTCCTAGTATGTTAGGGACCATCGGAGGGTATTAAGCAAGCTAGTGTGACATGATCTGATTTACATTAATTAACCTCTTCCAATCTCAGTTTGTTCCTCTGTAATTATCCATAACACTGGTGGTAACGAGGATTTAATGAGGTCACGTGTGTGAAGGGCTCAGTACAAAGCCTGAAATATATCTACTCCACATGTATGTTCACTATAATTATTATTCCTATTCTGTGTCCATAGCTTACTCTACAGGGCCCAAAACAAAACAGGCATTTACATATTTACTGGATGGCTTAGAATACGAGCAACAGTCAAAGAAATTATCTCATGATAGAAGATTATAGTGTTCCATGGATTCAGATCCCAACTCTGCCACTTAGGAATAAGTCACCCACCTCTTTGAAGACTCACCTCCTCTGCAAAAGAGGGAAAGTGGTATCTATCCTGTGGGACTGTTGTGAGCTAATGCATTTAACATGTGAGGTAGATGTGGCTTCTGGTGGGCAGGATAGGGGTAGGGGTGTGCAGTGGTGATTGAAGCACAGTTTGGGGTTTCTTGAAACTCCATATAAAAACAGTCAGAGCAACTAGATAGCAAAATCCAAAACCCATGTACAAACTAAGTAAACCCAAACTAAGTAAAAGCGAATGCCCACAAATCCTGAAGCACCAAGAGCCATAAGACTGGCATGTCATTGACATCTGTGAGGGAGAAAGTAGGAGGAAGTAACAAGGTATCTGATGGCCCTGAGTACAGAAGAACCCCCGCAATAGCATAGAGGCGTTCATGAGAAAGTGAAACAGGCCAATTTGAAAACAGCAGCTGAAACTAGTAGAGATTTTGCCAAATCTAATAGGGGATGAGTGCTATCATTAAGGGCTGAGGACTGGTGTAGTTCAGTCCCTACAAAGTCTCAAAATGGACCCACAGGGCTCCTTTCCAAGACAGGATCCTACAACGAGGAGAAACTGTTGGGTATGGGATCAAAATTAAACAGAGCAAGGAAAACATAGAGAAAGGAATGAAAAAGTACAGATAAAGTGGGGGAGGGGAACAGAGCCAGGAAATCTCAAAAAAACAAGCTGCTATATTTTTTAACCTAACATGAAAATAACAGAAGAGGGACCTGTGAAGTTATAAAAACTTCCTAAATCAACTTTCATTCTAGAAGTTCAGGAATATTAGATTAACAGAAAAAATATCAAAAACAAATTCCTTACAAAGTTACTGTAAGAAAAAAGATTAAAGAATAGAAAAATATTCCAACAAATAATAAGAGAACACAAGAAAATCCTTTTAAAAAGAGGTTAAAATTCTAACGTATTTCAAAATAAATAAAAGATATTAAGAATAACATAAATCAAAATTTTAAAACCTCAGAAATCAGATAATAGAATTCAACAGTTAGAAATAAAAGAAAAAAATAATTTTATAAATGAAGACCAAATTGTAGGAAACACAAGTGCAGACAATACAACAAATAATGCCTTAAGAGAAATACAACATGAAAAAGAGAATTAAAAAAAAAAAAGATTTAGAAAAAATAAAAATAACTTGAGAGAAAGTTACAAATACTGAACATAGGCAAAGAAGATCCAATATATGGATAAAAGAATTCCCAAAAGAAAACCAAAGCAAGAGAACAAAACTGATACTAAAATCTATGATTTGAGAAAATTTCCTAAACTAAAAAGATTTGAAACTGCCTATTGAATTAAGACACCATGCACCTGAGAATTTAGTGACCTAACTTGACCAATACCAAGTCATATTTTAGTGAAATTATTGAAATTTAAAGAAAAAGAAAAAAAATCTTTTGGGCATCTAGAGAGAAAAAAAAAAAAGATTGTGACTCATAATGGAAAGAAAATGTGATTTTCATCAGAATTTTTGACACCAGTGTTTTATGCCAGAAGACACAGGAAAGAAAAAGTGAGCCAAGGATTTTATATCCAGCTAAACTAATTGTTGAATATAAAGGGTACAAAGTGTTATCAACTCCAGGAATATTATTTCCATAAGCCTATTGTAGACCCTACCAGAGAACAAGCTTCAGACAATAAAAACACCTAGTGGGATAAATTGTGTTGAACTAAGACTAAATGAGAGTTAAAAGGGAGAGATTACGGTAGAAAAATGGTTCTTTGTTCTAACATTGTGGATATAGTACAGCCATTGTTTTAAATGAGGAAAAATGGAGCTAATATATGAGAACAACTGTTTCCAGTAATTTTAATCAGTGGTGGTAGCAATGATATTGTTATTTTGAGATTACTATATGTATAAAGTGGGACCAAGCAATGAGTAATTATGGTCTATTCTAATTTGACCATCACTAAGAACAAAGATTCTTAGTGAGGAAGAAAGCTGATACAAATATAACATAGAAGAGATTAACTAAAATCTCTGAAGTCCTGAATTTGAATTAGAAACATCAGTATAAACTCACAAGATATTCGTGCATGTGTGTGCATGCACATGCATTCTACTGAAAGAGGCCCAGAAACAGTGACCAGTCCAGTGGCAATGAACAACCTTAGCACTCAGATTGTGATCTTTAAGTACTACGTCCTATTAGTAGAAACTAGGGCTCCTTGGAGAAATGGCTGATTTCATATCTGGAACTGGACATACACAAAACAAGCCTGGAATATCTTGACAGGCCAGATAGCTTCAAGCTATCAAAGGCTGCCAAAGTTGTATCAAAAGGAACCAGAAGCCAATGTGAAGAGACTCCCACTTGCCAAAGACGGGACAATTTAAGCTCCAGCAAGGCTAAAAGTGGCAATGTACTGAAATCCATCAAATATGTTAAATCCATGAGTTTGTCATTATATGTTTAAAAAAGTAATTGGTTTAGAGATTATAATACTAAGTGAAGTAGGTCAGGAAGACAAAGACAAATACCATATGATATCACTTATATGTGGAATCTAAAATATGACACAAATGAACTAATTTACAAAACAGAAATAGACTCAGATATCGAAAATAAACTATGGTTATCAAAGGGGAAAGGGAGTGGGGGAGGGATAAATTAGAAGTTTGGGATTAACAGATACAAACTACTATATATAAAAAAGATAAACAACAAGGCTCTACCGTATAGCACAGGGAACTGTATTCAGTGTCCTGTAATCAAACATGATGGAAAAGAATGTGAACTATATATATATAAAACTGAATCACTTTGCTGTACACCAGAAACTGACAAAACAAAACAAAGCAAAAACCCAAAAAACTAATTGGTTGCTTTTGTGGATGATAGGGATCCAATTTATAGTCCTGAAAACTAGATAAATAAGGAAAGCAATCAAGTGTTAACCTGTCTTTCCTATATACACTTACCAATCAGTAACCCAACGGTAGATTGGGGAAGCATCTCCTAAAAATTGTTGCAAGAGGGCTTCCCTGGTGGCACAGTGGTTGAGAGTCCGCCTGCCGATGCAGGGGACACGGGTTCGTGTCCCGGTCTGGGAAGATCCCACATGCCGCGGAGCGGCTAGGCCTGTGAGCCATGGCTGCTGAGCCTGCGCGTCCAGAGCCTGTGCTCTGCAACAGGAGAAGCCCGTGTACCGCAAAAAAAAAAAAAAATGTTGCAGGAAATATGTAAAAACAAAATGATAGTACTAGGTTATCGCTATTTTTGCAACCCCCAGTGAATTAATGGATGTAGCACTGAGCAACAATGACTACCAAAATCACAAAAAAGCAAAACCAGATATTATAGTTCCTGATGAAAAGTATACACCACCACGTGCAGTCCTGCCAAAGGGATTAAACCTGAGTCTGATCAAGCCTCCACCAGCTGCCAATTTGCAGGAAATATAGGGAACAAAGGAATATGTTAAACTGCACCGAGAGAACGCAGGCAGCAAAATCCCTAGTGTTGGGGAGTACTCAGGTCAGCTGATCTGGGTTCTTGAACACATACATTACAGGGGGAAAAAAGAGTACGGGGGAACCTATAGATTAAAAAAGAACGTATTAACATCTGGTGTAGAGTAGGCACTCAATGAATGTCTACTCCTGTTGGTTGAATGGATGACAGATTGATCAAAGACCAGATGAATAAGTGAATTTCTCGAGAGTGGTGACCTCATCTGTCTTTGAGCACTGCTGCATCCCCAGCACCAGCACAGTGCCTGGCAAATAGTAGGTGCTCAGTTAATATAAGCTGAAGGGATGGACAGCTATGTCTTCAGTGTGTTTCACCAGCACAGGTGAGCATCTCATTTATTCTCACAACATTCCCCATTCAGAATCCCCATGCTTTCTGTCCTCTGGATTTTAACAATGCTAATGACATAAACTGTCTTCCTTTTCTCTCTTCAAGTCCACGCACCTCAATTTCTCTAGAAGCTCTCCCTGATTAGCGCAGTGCACCTGGAGCTCTGAACCTTGAATTCCAGCTATATTTACTGCTTCTCTCTCATATGGTACAGAAGCCATCCTCATAGCCTTCTTGCATACAACTTGAGCTGCCTAACCCGACATCCAGGATCCATCATGAGCTGATCTCTGCTAGTTTCCACCACTGCCCTCCTGTAGCCAGTTACTCAGATGCACCATGCTCTTCCCGTTAGGCCTGCTTGATGTTGCACACGTGGTCCCCCTACCGGCACCGCTCTCCCTGCTCCTTTCTCTGCTAGTGGGTTCCTTTAAGATTTAACTCCTCTAGAAGCCTTCTTTGGAGTCTCTCTCCATAGATCTCAGGCTGAGACGCTCTTCCATATTCCTTATGCTATAGTGTGATGGTCTGCCTACAGGCTGCCTTCCTCAGCAGACTTGGAGCTCCTTGAAGTCCAGTTGGATCATTTGTCCCTGTGTCCCCAGGGCCCAACAGAGCACCTTGAATCTCCATTCTCCAAGCCCCCATAAGTATACTTTTCCAATGTCTCCTGTCTGAGACACTATGATTCACTGTCAGAGCAGTGCTCTCCCTTGCTGGTTCTTTTTTTTTTTTTTTTTTGGCGGTACGTGGGCCTCTCACTGTTGTGGCCTCTCCCGTTGTGGAGCACAGGCTCCGGACGCGCAGGCTCAGCGGCCATGGCCCACGGGCCCAGCTGCTCCACGGCACGTGGGATCCTCCCGGACCGGGGCACGAACCCACGTTACCTGCATCGGCAGGCGGACTCTCAACCACTGCGCCACCAGGGAAGCCCCCCTGCTGGTTCTTGAATGGACTTCAACAGAACCGAGGGCAATGTCTGGCACTAGCAGATACTTGGGAAGATGTCTGTAGGCAATGGAGGGCTTATAAAAGCAGACTGAGTATTGTGGATCAGACATGAATGACGGATTAAAATTTTGTCATTTTGTTATTATTAATGATTTTTCAAAAGGACACAGAGAAGGGTAGTTTGGGTTGACAAATATATATTTACCTTACTTTACCTTGGAGACAGCCAACCTCTCCCAGCTTGATCTATTATTTCAGAGACAGGAAAAATAACTTGCTGATCCTGAAAAGAAGGGGAAATTTATCTGAAAAAGTATTATTCTTTTATTCATCCAAACATACACACACACACACAAATCCCTTCTCCCTTTGGTAGTGTAGTCTCTGACTTTTTAAAAATGGTTGTTCCTTTCTGCTTGAAAGGCTGTATTAGCTATTCAGGGAATACTAGCCCTTTCCTTGGACTCAAAAAAGTATTTTATCCATTAAAATCTAACCAGGGTGTAGTAACCATAAAATGCAGCCACTCTGTTAGGAAGACGGATATCCTCAAAGATTTATGTCTGGCCGTCTCAAAGAAAATGTGTAAGATGGAGTTTTCTCAGAGACTTCCTGGCTGCACTCCACCCCACACATAATTTCTGTTTGTATAAACCTCAGATCAAAACTCAGGAAGGGTTAAGGGAAACCTTTCTGAACCACAGGTTATGTCTGCTTACCATCCTCGGTTGACCGTTTGGAATGAATTAACCAGTCCCTAACCAGCACACAACTGGTGTTTGGAAGGAATTAAGCAGCCTCTTCAGTCCAAATGCTCAGATCGTTTGGGGTCTCAGATTCCATCCAGATTTGGGATGAGGGTCTACTCAAAGTCATTTGCATGTCCCTATAATTGTGGCAAGAGATAATGAAAACACACCACATGATTAGTCTCCAGGATATGGTGGAGACCATTGGAAACATCAGAATTCGGGAAGGGGTGGAGAAGGGGGTGTGACTATTTTGAATGAACCTGAAAGAAAATACTTCCCGAACCTTCTTTCAGAAGGCGATTTCTGTTCCAATTTTTCATAAGGTTGGAAAAAGTTAAGCAAACGAGAACTATAGACACTTGTTTATAGAAGGTTTTTCTCTTTAATTGCTGTTTCTGTTTCATGAAAGAAAAGTCCCATAAAATAAAAGCTCGTTTCTGGTTCAGTGAAGCAGCGAGACTCCTGAAAATGCCACAAAAAAGGCTGACTTGACTCTGGCCAGCTGAGGAGTCCTGAGGACTTGAAGGTCTATATATTTCCGTAGCAAGGTATGTGCTTTCCCACCCTCCACCCTAAAGGTCTCTCCATACATTTGAGACAGTTTTTAAAATCTGAACTGTGGGACCATCTGGTCTCTGGCAAGCATTCCAGACAAGTGGTTTTCTAAGAAGCCAAGTTCTGGTTTGACTCTTTGATTGGAAAAGTATCTATTTCACTAAGGGTGATAGGCCCCTGGATGTATTCTCACCAAAAAACCCATAAACCAATACTTGAAATGCCAGCAGTGAGTTGTAGGGAATTCTTCTGGTTTGCCTTCAAGGACATAAAACATCATAAAGGTCTTCTCTTTGGCAGAGAAGGGCCTGGCATGAAGAGTTGGCCCAGGGTGTGTGTGGAAAGAGTCACACGTAGGAGTCAACAGACCTAGGTTCGAATCCGGACTCTTCCACCAGCAAGCCAGTCTGACCTTATGTGGGCCTCTTCACTTCTCCTGAGTCTGACTTTCCTCCTGTGTAAAATGGGGGCATTACCCTCAGTCTCGGGAAAGGTGGAGGCTCAGGGAGATGACATTTGTGTGATTCCTTCCACCATGCAGCAGGGCCTTACTAAGCATTGGTTTGAAATCCACCTCCCCACCATTCCAGTAGAGTGATGGAGATATGAAACCTCTCTGAGGTCACTGAATCCCTTCCAAGACCTCCGCGTGGGGTCTTCAAAGAAAACAGAGTTTTTCACCTGCTTTCATTAATGCAATTAACAGGCTCATAAACCCTGGGGCTGGTATAAGGCCCCAGACAGGAGGGATTCTAAAGATGGAGAGGAAGATATTTCCCCTTGGAGCTGGTACCAAGAAGAGGTTGACCCAAAAATGCATGGGAAGTATTTGCTAATAACTCAATTAGACAACTAAATAGAGAGTAAGAATCATCAAGCCACATGCTTCAGGGCCAGATAGGTAGCATAACCATGTCTGGTAACAGCAGGAGAACCCAGGCCCCATCTGAAGGCAGCTGCCAGCACCAGGGAAGTGTCATCATTCAGGAAGGTGAGTCATTGTGGCCTTCAAGAAAAGACAGAAATCTGGATGTACAAGCTTCTAATTTTTTAATATTGACAGTTTTTTTTTTTTAATGTAAACATCTGTCTGCAGGCCAGATGGGTAGGGAGAGATGGCTGTGGTTTGAGGGCTTCACCAAGAAGGCGGGGCTCATGCCAGGTCTTGAATGGGGAGTGGAATTTAGATTTGCTTACATGCGTGTAACATGTGGACACTTCTTGGGAGGTGGTATGGCTAGGTGCTTATGGACTTGGTGTCTGATTCCTCATCTGCAAAATAAGGAAAATGTAGTGTGTTTGGAGAGCGATAGTGAGGATCAAGTGAGATCAAGCACGTTAGATTCTGCACAATCAAGAGCTTGGTTGTATTAGCCATTGTTATCCCAGTTACCTTGGCTGTTGTCATTGCTATTGTTATCGAGAGCAGGGACAGATGGCATATACAGCTCTGCCACTCTTCACCCTAGCTCACCCCATTTGGAGAGCCCAGGCTTCCACTACTTTGACACAATGGTCCAGTGAAAGAGACGATACCCCCATTTTACAGATGAGGAAACTGAGGCAGCACAGAAAAGTGAAGAACCCACGAGGGTTACACAGAAAGTAAGCTTCTGGAGGAAAGATGGGAACCCAGGTCTCCTCGGCTCCACAGCTCACCTTCCATCTGCCCCACCCATGCCCACAGGACCTGCTCCATGGAGTGTGTCCTGGATTCCACGAGCCCCACGCCCATTAAGCTTCTTGTGGGTTCATCTCAAGTAGGCCCATGACAAACCGTCCTCAACTTGCCCGGCCCCACCACCCAACCCTATCATAGGCCCCTTTGAATTGGGTTGTAAGGCTCGTACACAAAGCCCAGGAAGCATCTTGGACGCAGAAAAGAGTTTCATGGTGTTCCTTATAAAAGCACAACCTGACCTGCAGCTGTTGTGTCAATGATCCCTCTATTCCCAATTGCCAAAAACCCAAAACAGCTTAAAACAAAAAGAAACTGGCTCCTGGTCTGCAGGTCCGTGTCTACACACTCACTCTGTTTTTATTAACTTGGCTTGTGGCTCCCAACCCGCAGGTCTGGGGCAGGTCTCCCAAGAGCGGGCACAGCTCCCCTCAGGACCCCACTGGGGAGGGAACGCTGGGGCAGTGGGGTCAGGGAGCGAGGGCAGTCCGTACTGGGGCAGCACTCTCAGCCCACAATGTCCCAGACACGGATGTTTTGGTCTCATGTTGAAGCCATTTCCAGCCAAGGCGGGGTTCAGGGGGCCGGTTGCCAGCCCCAGACACTCACCCTCGGCCACATTCATTTGACAGACACTGCATGCCAGGAGTGCCATGTATTTGCAGCAACTGTACAGGGTCTTCGCATCCATGGGCCCTTGGCCATCGACCTTACTCAAATTCAAATATGAACAGTCAGAGAAGGGAAGAAACATCCAGAACGTATCCAAACAGTGCTGCCCTCCCAGCTCAGCACCAGGGACTGCCCCTCTGAGGGTAACTCTACTGTTTAAAAGGATCTTTTAGTCCCATATGTTCCTGTAACAATTTCAACTTATGCTCAAATGAAGACACAGTGGTCTTTCCCATTGCCACAAGGAAAGGAGACTGCACTGGACTTTTCAAGATACTGTGACTCTTCTTACTGGACAACGTATGCCTTTTGCTATAAGTGCTTCTCTTTAAGACCTTAAAATCTTCCTGTAAGACAGGAGATGTTAAGAACTTGGGCTCTGGAGGTGAATAGGCCTTAATTCATATCCTATTTGTATGATCTTGGGTGAGGCCCTTGATCTCCCTCAACCTCAGTTTACCAATCTGTAAAATAGAGATAGTATGTTTCTACAGAGCTGCTGCGAGGATCCATGAGAACAGATGCAAAGTGCTTAATTCAACAACTGACAGTAGATGTGCAACCAAAGGGAGCAATTATTATTATCACCATGGATCAAGAAGACACTGAGGCCTACAAGGTAGAGTGTGCAGCCCAAGGTCTCCCAGTGAATGAATGACAAGGGTGACATCTGTTCTCAGGACCCCTTGGCTCTACAGCCCGGGACCCTAACCACTATTCCATCACAGCTTCTTTAAGGGAATCCAAAGCTGAGCATAGACACCCCTTCATGTTCACATACGTCATCATTCTATGCAGCTTTTTTTGGCCAGAGCAGAGCCAAACCCATCCCCCTCTTTCCTGCATCTGCAGAAGCCCGTCTGTCTGCCGAAAACCCAGGTTCAACGAGGACTTCCAGGAAGAGCAAAGTCACAGATTTTACACTGACACACACTGGCATCTCTCACGGCAAAGGAGATATTCACCCTTCCGGCCCCAACAAGACCACTTATGGGAGTTCGGGGGGATGCCTCTGGATCACCTCTACACCCGTCAGCAGGGCCCTTCTCACATCCAGCATCAGTTGAGTGGCTGGGCTATCACGTCTCAGAATTCTATTCCTAGGTCACTTTTGCATGGACTCGGGAGCACGTGGCCTTGGGAATTCCACAACCACCCTGGGATTTCTCCCTCACCCTTCCACCCAAGTCCCGATTTAACACACAACTAACTGAGGTGTGCCCTCCACACTACGATCTTTCCCAGCCCTGCTCCTGTAGGTGGCAGCTGAAGTCATGTGCATAAGGACCCAGGTGTCTGAGGAAGTCTCAGAGCCCTGTCCTTGATCCATTTGTCTGCAGACGTTATCTAGACTGCATGTCTCCGAGACAGGCCACGACAGAGTGCATGACGAGGTGAGCCCGCCTTAGTTTTCCCTCCAGCTTTCCCCCCCTTTTTTTTTACTTCTTGGCCTCAGGGCCCAAAGTCTTCTGGACATATTTTTCATTTTTCCAAATATCAATTGCTCTTTTATTCCCTCTTCGAAGCAGTGAGTAATAAGAGTTGTGTCTGGTCCTAAAATTCCGACTGAAATAAATTAGCCCAATGACCAACAGGAGGTGCCTAGAACAATAACAGTGGAATATTTGGCATATTACAAAAGAACCCCTGGATGTCAAAGTACAGTAAGTCTAGAAGCACATTACAGGGCTATGTTGCCAAAACGGGTATGCAATGAGCCATCCAGGCAGCAGAACGCCTCATAAATTAATCCCGCTTTTTTTTTCATTTTTGGTCCACAGTTCACAGTTCTTCTAGCCCTCTGGTTAATGGGGTATGCAGAAGGGTATTTTTGGTGTGGCCCGCGTCCCCAGCAGGCAAGCATATGCCAAAGCTGTGTGCAAATGTATACATTTGTCCCCTCATTCGTCTGGCATCCCAGGTGCCACTTGCTGCAGTAACAGGGACAGGGAGAGACACAGACTTTGGAGGTAGCAAGCTGTTAACAAATACTGAGCTCCTACTAAGTGCCAGGCATTGTGCTAAGTTCTGGGGATGCCACAGAGGATCACAGGGAGATGGTCCGTGTCCTCAGGGTGCTGGTAACTCAGACACGCCCCAGTCGATCTGAGCTGGGTCTCCATCTTGGAGCAGATGGGAGATGGGAACAGCAAGCAGTGGTTTGATCTGCATCCCAAATCCCTCTTTTCCTCGAAGGAATCCCCCAGATGTGAGGCTTGGGAGGAGTGGGGGCCAGACACAGCCCTGTCTCCCACTCTGCAGAAGCAACAGAAGCCCAGATTCTCCTCCCTACCTGGGGGGTGGCCAGGGGCCAGGCCTGTGACAAGGCCCTGTCTAGTCATTGCCCCAGTCCAGAGCTTTGAATCTTCAGGGAATGTCCCAGACACTGTGGTGGGCTGGAACAAGTCCCCCAAATATATCTATGTCCTAATTCCTGGAATCTGTGACTGTTACTTTACATTGCAGAAAAGGACTTTACAGGTCATTAAATTCAGGATTTTGAACCTCAATTATCTGGGTGGGCCCCAATGCAATCCATGTATCCTTATGAGAGGAAGATTTCACACACACAGAAGAGGAAGCAATGTGACCATGGAGGCAGAGACTGGAGTGATGAGGCCACAAGCCAAGAAATGCTGGCGGCCACCAGAAGTTGGAAGAGACAAGGAAGGGATTCTCCTCTAGAGCCTCCAGAGGGCATGCAGTCAGCCTGATGCCTTGGTTTCAGCCCAGAGATACTGACTTTGGACTTCTGGTCTCCAGAACTGTGTGAAAGTTAACTTCTGTTGTTTTAAGTCACTTAGTTTGTAGCAATTTGTTATAGAAGACATAGGTAGCTAATGCAGACACCAAGAGAATTTGGAATTCTTTCATGTCTTTGGGATCCAACATTTGCCCTCATACAATTCTGGGTTCAGAATGTTCCTATGACACGCCCTGGCCTGTGGTTCCTCTCTCTGGATCTCCAGCCTCTCCATCTATTTTTCCAGGAGCTCCCTTTGGACCTCCCTCCAAAACTTACCTTTTCTAAATTTAGCAAACGATAAGGACTTCTGTTGCCTGCCATCACGTCGGTAAGAAGCCCCACATGGCCAGGCTGTTATGAAAATTAGGGACAAGCCATGTTGGAGCCCAGCACAGCACCCATCCCACAGCAGACACACAATAAATCAGAGTTCATAAACCAGTGGCCTGCATTTCACCCATACAGTGCATTTTTTGCTTTTTTCCTGAAGTTGAATTTGTTACCAACATTTACGAGTCAGGAGATTTCACATAAAAGACTGAATTTCTAGCTTCTCTCGAAAAAAGTCAGAAGACCTTATGACACCGGATCTTACATTCTCACGGCAACAATTGGCTGGCCTTTCCAGACATGCATGTTATAATTTGTCACAGTCCCCACCAGGCCTTTTCGTTGTACACCCAGCCCACTCCTCTCATTTTATTAATTGTTCAGTACCTCTATGCATTTGAGTTTGTAATCCTTGTTACCCGTGCAAGTCAGACCCAGGTTAGGACTGGGTTCCAGTGTAAGACCCAGGTTGGGAGGTCTTTGCCCATGATGCTCAGCCTCCCCAGATTCCCTTTCTTCTCCCCTCCAGCTAGCCAAAACTGCCTCCTTTATGGGGCCATCCCAGTCTCCTTTCTCCATACCCCATTTGGCCCCACCCATTCTTATCCAGGCTTCCCTATTAGACCATGTGTATCAGTTTTCTGGATAGATTTTTCATAGAAAGTCTTTGCCTTCTTAAACTTACTGGGGGAGACTTTTGCATTGAGTTGGCACTGGAGCAGCCAGTCTATAAAGACGGGAGAAGCAAGGAAGAAAAAGGAGGGGGGAAAGGAGAGAGAGAGGGAGGGAGAGAGGGGAGGGGAGAGGGAGGGGGACTAACTGGGTTCCTACTTTGAACCAGACCCTATCCAGTTAGATCATCCCAGTTGGCCCTCCCAGTATCCCCACAAGGCATACTTTATTACTGGTCTCATTTTTCAGATAACTGAGACTCAGAAACACCGTGACACAAGGATTCGAACCCAGATGTGTTTGGGAGACAGAACTCAAGCACAGAGCACTGCTTGGTCTCCGCCTGGTAGGTATGGGCAGACTGCTCCCTGCAAACAGTATAATTTTTCCATTAGTGATTTGCCTGGAACTCTTTTTTCACCCACACATTTTCCATTCATTCCCCCACTCCCCCATTCACTCCCACGTTCACTCAGGAAGCCTAAATCCCTAGTCCGGGGTCCCTCCCTCCTTTCTCATCCCCTCCCTCTTCCTGTACTGGGTAGTGGAGTGCTGGCTGGCAGGGGAGGTTGGGAGGCACCCCGCCCAGAGCCCCAGCTCCTAGCACCTACCCTGCCCCAGCCCGCAGCCCACACCGGCTTCTGGGCAGGCGCTCTGAGGGCCGGGCAGGGATGCTTGGCTTCCCTCAGTTTCCTGCCCCAGGAACTGGCCCTCAGAACTAATCACAGAAGCTCCCCAACTCATCAATGCTCTTCAGAGCAGTTTCCTGGAAGAATTCATTGGGTTTCTAGGAAAATGTTTCCGGTTGTCTTCTCTTTCCATGGCTGTAATTCATTACTTTCGATATGCCACAATTAGTTTAATGGGCAGTCCTGGAGTGTCTGCATTTCACATTTGAAACGTTTCCTGGAGGTAAAACCCAAGAAGCCAGTAGCTGCCCACGTGCAAGACCATGGAGATGACGCAGATGGCCTTGTGAAGAGTCCCCGGGTGGGAGCAAGAGACTTGAGATCTGGTCTCTTTTTTCCGAATGGCTTGGGCAGATCCCCTTCTTTTTCTGGTCTTGAGTTTTCCCATGGAAGGGGCAGTATCTCATGGCAGTCAAGACCCTGGGTGCTGAAATCAGACCCACGGAGTTCAGATCTCGGCCCTGCTTCTCTGTGTAACTTTAGGAAAGTGACTTAACCATTGTGAGCCTCAGTCTCCTCAACTGTAAAATGGAGATAATAATATCATTTGCCATCCAGAGTTGAAATAATAATACAGTGAGTTAATACATATAAAGCACTTTGCATAGAGCCCTGTGCTCAGTAATTTCTTGATGTATCTTAGCTGTGGATGATAATAATAACAAGGATATGCAGGAGAAAGGGGAAGAAGACGGGATGGAGATTGTCTGACATTCCTGGGTGCCAAACTGGGGTCGTCATGAAGTTGAAGAGGAAAGAGGGACTATAGCTACTTTTGATATTTCAAAAAGCTTAATGAGGACACATCTACTCACCCACAATAAAGCCACAAAGGATAATGAGAATGGCAATTTTCTTTGCTTTTGGCTGAAATTACATTAACCCCTTGGGGTAAACTAAAAGGCTTTGGAGTTAAATAGACCTGCACTCAGACCCCTAGCAGAGTGTATGATCTTGAATAAGGAGAGTAACGTCCAGACAGCCAGCCAGCCCCGATCTTGCAGGGCAGTTATCAGTATTAGATGAGAACGCACTTCACAGGGGTCTGGAACAGAGTTGACAACTCAGCACGTGACAGCTACTATGGCGACTATCCTTCCTCGGCTACCCTGGGCCTCAGCTTCTTCATTGGTAAAATTAAAATCATACCACCTGCTTTCCTCATTCAACAAATATTTTCTGATCCAAGTACTCTAAATACAAAAATGTATTCACCAGACATAGCTCAGGGCTTCTCAGAACCCACATTTTGAAATTGCTCATTATTCATCCATTCAACAAATATTTTTACTGAACATTTAGTATGTAACAGGCTGCATAACGAGATTTAGAGATACAATGGCTAGTAAAACAGACTTAATCCCCAACTATCTACAGAATTATAGCCTGGAGAAGATGTAATCAATAAAGTAGTGAAATGCCTAGCATACAGTAGGTGCTCAATTAATAAAAGTTATCTGGGTGCTAATCAGGAACTTTGTATGTGTCACTTTGGGAAACTTAGATCACCAAAATGTTGAAAATTAATGATTTCTTAACACATGAAATTTCTTTGGTAGATGGAGGCTTTTAAAATATGAGGGGAGTGCAAAGTAAATGAAACATGTAAATATACACTTAAAACACGTATAGGATCTATATGCTGAAAACTACAAAATGCTGATCAGAGAAAACCTAAATCAATGGTAAGGCATACCACGTTCCTCGATTGGAAGACACAACATATTAAAGATGACAGTTCTCCCCCAGGAGATCTATAGGTTTAATGCAATTCCTGTCAAAATTCCAGCTAGCAAGGTTTTGTTTTGTTTTGTTTCTATAGACATAGACATCTTATTCTAAGTTTATATGGAAAGGCTTAGGCCCTAGAAGTGCTGAAAATAATCTTGACAAAGAACAAAGTGGGAGAAATCACTCTACTCAATATTAAGGTTTACTGTATAGTTATAATCAAGACAGTCGGTGTTGGTGTGGGGATCAATACATAGATCAATGAAACAGTAGAGAACCAGAAGTAGATCCACTCAGATATGTTCAGCTTATTTTTGACAAAGATGCAAAAGAAATTCAAAGCAGAAATGAAACCATTTTCAACAAATGGTGCTCGAGAAAATGGACATCCACAGGCAAAAAAATGAACCTTGATCCAAACTTGACACCTTATACAAAAATTAACTCCAAACATATCATGGACTGGAAGGTGAAGCATAAAACTATAAAACTTTTTTAAAATAGGAGAAAATCTTCTGCTTCTAGGGCTAGTGAAGAGTTCTTAGATTTGACACCAAAACCCATGATTCACAAAAGAAAAAATTGATAAGTTGAACATCAACAAAATTGAAACCTTTTTCTCTGCAAAAGTCTATGTGAAGCAGATGAAGAGACAAGCTACAGACTGGGATAAAATATTTACAAGCCATACATCCATCTAGTATCTGAAATATACAAAGAACTCTCAACACTTAACTGTAAAAAAACCAATCCAATTAGAAAATGAGCAGAAGATGTGAACAGACGTTTCACTGAGGAGGAGATACAGATGGCAAATAAGCACATGAGATGTTCAACATAATTAGATATCCAAAAAATGCAAATCCGGGCTTCCCTGGTGGCTCAGTGGTTGAGAATCTACCTGCTAATGCAGGGGACACGGGTTTGAGCCCCGGTCTGGGAGGATCCCACATGTCGCGGAGCAACTAGGCCCGTGAGCCACAACTACGGAGCCTGCGTATCGCGAGCCTGTGCTCCGCAACAAGAGAGGCCGCGATAGTGAGAGGCCCGCGCATCGTGATGAAGAGTGGCCCCCACTTGCCACAACTAGAGAAAGCCCTTGCACAGAAACCAAGACCCAACACAGCAAAAATTAATTAATTAATTAATTAACTCCTACCTCCAACATCTAAAAAAAAAAAAAAAGGGAAACCTTAAAAAAAAAGGCAAATCCAAACCACAATGAGATATCACTATATACCTACTCAAATGTCTAAAATAAATAATGAAAACACCAATGCTAGGGAGTATGAGGAGAGACTGTATTGTTCCTATATTGCTGATGAGAATGTAAAATGGTACAGCCACTCTAGGAAATAGTTTGACTGTGTCTTATAAAATTATCACGCTATTACCACATAATCCAGCAACTGTCCTCTTACACATCCCAGAGAAATAAAACTTAGGTTCACACAAAAACCTGTATTGGCATACCTCAGAGATATTGCTTCCAGACCACCACAATAAAGTGAATATCATAATAAAGCGAGTCATACAATTTTTTTGCTTTCTCAGCACACATAAAAGTTATGTTTACACTATACTGTAGTCTATTAAATGTGCAACAGCATTATGTCTAAAATGATGCGCATACCCTAACTAAAAATACTTTATTGCTAAAAATGCTAACCATCATCTGAGCCTTCAGGGAGCTGTGGTAGTAATATCAAAGATCACAGATCACCATAACAAACATAATAATAGTGAAAAAATTTGAAATATGGCAAGAATTACCAAAATGTGACACAAAGACATGAAATGAGCAAATGCTGTTGCTCCATGCAGGGTTACCACAAAACTTCAATTTGTAAAAAATGCAGTATCTACCAAGTGCAATAAAACAAGGTATGCCTATACAAGAAAGCCCATATTAGCTTTACTCATAGAAGCCAAAACCTGGAAACAGCCCAGATGTCTTTCAGTGGGTGGCTGGTAAACTGTGGCACATCCCTGCCATGAAATACTACACACAAAAAAAGAGGGACAAACTACTGATGCAGGATAATCGGGATGAATTTCCAGGGAATTGTGCTAAGTACCAAAAAGCCAGTCTCCAAAGGTCACAGACTATTTGATTCCATTGATACGACATTTTTGAAAAGATAAAATTTTAGAAATAGACAACAGATCAGTGGTTGCCAGGAATTAGAGACAGTGGTGGGAAGGGAGGGGACGTGGATCAAACGGCAACACAGAACCCTGTGGTTTGGGAATTCTTCTGTATCATGACTGTAGTGGTAGATACCCAAATCTAGCCATGTGACAGAATTATTTAGAATTAAATACACGCACAAATGAATACAAGTGGAACTGGGGAGGTTTTAATAAGATTGATAGATTGTATCCATGGCAAAAGCCTATGTTAGCATCAGTGGAAACTGAGTAAAGGGTACCCAGGATCTCCTATACCATTTCTTTTTTTTTTTTTTTTTTTTGGCGGTATGCGGGCCTCTCACTGTTGTGGCCTCTCCCGTTGCGGAGCACAGGCTCTGGACACACAGGCTCAGTGGCCATGGTTCACAGGCCCAGCCGCTCCGCAGCATGTGGGATCTTCCCAGACCGGGGCACGAACCCGTGTCCCCTGCATCGGCAGGCAGACTCTCAACCACTGCACCACCAGGGAAGCCCCCCATACCATTTCTTACAACTGCATCTGAATCTACAATTATCTCAATAAATTCAGTTAAAAATATTTTATTGTTTTTTTATTTAAAGACTTGCATCTTATAAAAATGTTTGAAAAGAGAAGAAAAAGGATTAGAAAAATCACCATCCTGAAATAAAATCTTTTGGTGTATTTCTTTCTGGCCTTTGTTTTTTACATTTATATGAAAAACAAGTTGGGGCTAAACACCAGGATGGTGCAGAGTCGGGGCCTGACTGTCCCCACCTTCTGTGACATCAGAATTCATGGTTTGAGAGATGCTTGGTGACCAGAGGCCGGGGACGTGAGGGTACCCTGTTCCACCCAGGCAGCCTGACCTGAGATCATGGTGATCCAACAGGCGGGCAGCAGGGGGCGAGTGGCAGCTGAGAGAAGGGGAGGTCACTCTGAGGACAAGAAACAGGTGAGGCCAGACCAGGTGTACATGGCTTTCCTCCCATCTGGACTCCACTTAACACTCCAGGCAGACTGTAAGGCCCTCAAAGTCAGAAACAGGCTTTCAGCCCGACTCTCCCTAGAGCCCAACCTGGTGGAACACAGCAGGGCTCAGGAGCTTCTTCTAGAAGTCATTACTGACACTCTTATTTAATTCTCCACCCTGCCAGCAGAAGCTATGCTCCAGGAGGGCTGGGATTTTTATTTAGCTTCCTGCTGTATTCCTAGTGCCTAGAATAGTGGTTGGTACATAACAGGTGCTGAATGAATGAATGAATGAATGAACCGAAATAAATAGGATAATACACCTGAATTGGAAAGGTCCTGGAGCTTTTATTCTTAGGGCTGAAATTCAAACCTCACATAGGATTTTGTCAAAATGGAAAACGTTAGCACTTATGTGCACAGCCGGGTGCTTCTACCCCCCTCTCTTTCATGACATTCCCGAGAAGCAATTATTAGCAAATGGGTAAGCTGAGTTCGGAAAGCCAAAAGGCCAGACAGCAGCGACATACTGGGATTTGAAGCCAGGGCCATCTGATTCCAGAACCCTTAGCAAGGTGCCCCTGCACTCCACCGCCTCCCAGGTGGAGAACTGAGGGAAGGATGTAAAAGGAGGCTGGGAAGGTCATCTGGGCCTTGCACACTGTGGAAAGGGGTGGGATTTTATTCTGAGATTAGTAAGAAGCCATTGAAGGGTTTTAAGTAGAGCAATACATGACTGACCTATATATGTTTTCAAAAGATTTGTTCACTCATACATTTAATACACGTTCCAATGCTTCCTTTATGCTGGACTTTGTGGGGCTCCCATTATACTGAAGCTTTTGCTAAAAAAGTGTCCCACGAATCTCAAACCCCAGGAATGCTCCTTTTAGAAAAGTCATTTAAAATGTTCTGTGGTTTGGGGAATGCTGATACCCTCGTTCCCTTCTTGGAGATTTACACAGCTTGTTCACATAATGAAGGCTCTGACAAGTCCTGCAGCAAGGAAATCCACTTAACTGTGTTTGCCACAGCATTTCCCAAATCAATTCGATGACAGAGTCCCCACCTTGCCTTTTTGAAAGACCTTAAAGCATATATCAAAATCCACTCTACAGGTGAAGAAACTGAGGCTCAGAGAGAAGAAATGATTTGGCTCAGGCCCCACAACAGCACAAGAGAAGGATTAAAACTCAGTCTTAGTCCCTGTTCCCTGCCTTTGTCTCCACCCTGCACACACACGCACAAAAAAATAGCAGCAAGTATGCTGGTGAAGACACAATCCTGTTTAGCACATTGACAGAGGAATGGTTAAAGAAACAGAGGAGCTTTCAGACCAAAGAATGTTCATCAGCCGTTATAAAGAATGAGTCAGGGGCTTCCCTGGTGGTGCAGTGGTTGAGAGTCTGTCTGCCGATGCAGGGGACATGGGTTCGTGCCCCGGTCCAGGAGGACCCCACATACCGCGGAGCGGCTAGGCCCGTGAGCCATGGCCGCTGAGCCTGCGCGTCTGGAGCCTGTGCTCTGCAACGGGAGAGGCCACAAAAGTGAGAGGCCCGCGTACCACAAAAAAAAAAAAAAAAAAAAAAAAAAAAGAATGAGTCAGTTCTGTGTGTCTTAGATAAAGAGAGTTTCAGGGGATATTGTTAACAAATTTAAAAAGTGCCCTAATCTGAAGTATACAATGATTTCACATTGGGTGTCCACACCCAGGCAATTGCTACCCAGATCAAGCTATAGAACATGTCCAAGCTTCCTCCAAGGCCCCTCCCAGCTCACGCTCCATAACCACGATTCTGAGTTCTATCATCACAGGTGAGTTTTGTACGTCCCTGAATTTCATGGGAATGGAATCAAACAGTGCGTCCCTTCATGCCTGGCTTTTTTCACTCCTAGTGTGTGTGACAGACTCAGTCACGTTGCTGCTCTGTAATTAATTTTTACTTTTTTTAAAAGTTAATAATAATATAGTTGCTAGTATATATTTTTGAAAAGCTATCCAGGGAAGAGACAAATTATGCAAATCTCTTATCTTCTTTGTTTGTGGTAGCCAGTCTAAATCTTGCTTCGCAAAGACAGGTACATAAGAAATGTATTATTTCAAGTCAGATTAAATCTGGCTCAGCCCACATCCAGTGAGTTGGGGGGAAAGTCAATGTCGGTCACTACTGTGTCCACCTTAATCCTCTCTCCGCTTTTGTTTGCCCCCTGACACCATCACGGTCCCAACTCACATTGTCTGTTGAAAGCAGTTGTCTCTGAATTCCCTGTGCTAAGACCTCCCAGCCACACCACGAGGGCCACCCAGGAGAGGGTACTGGGCCCCTCCCAGACTCAGATTCCCACTCTATCTTCTCCCACCTCTTCAAAAGGCTCTCAGTTTTCTCCCCTTCTGATCCTGGCACACCCATCAGAATCTCCTAAATGGTCTTGGACTGCCCCAAGCTCCAGGGAGCAATGTTGTCTTCAGGCAGCCGTTTCATTCCTGCACCCAAACCCCAAGAGGTAGACTTCCAATTGCAGCCTTAACACAGTAACTGGGGCTAAACTAGCCCTCCCATTCACTGTAAGCAGCCATGAAATTGACAAAATAAATGAAGCAACTATTTTCCGGTGAGGGCAGCAGACAGCACAAAAGTGCAATCCCTGAGAAAAGGAAACTGGTGATTGCCTCGACTCTTTCCCAACGACGGCTGCACCAAGAGTTAGAGGGCGAACAGAACCCAGCGGTCCCGCTGAGCTGCAGAGAGTCTGCACAACTGAAGCAGCTGGACTCCGTAGGACAAGGCATTGGAGAGGAAGAAGAGCTGTGTGTTGAGAGGACCCCGAAAGCCCAGGCTGGGATCTCCATGACTTCTTGGCTGTGGGCTGCATGCAAAGGATTAGATTACTGATAAGCAGCTGCTTATCAGACAGCAGCTGCTATGGGGTTTAGAGCAGAGATACTGGAAGTCCAGCAGTGCTGGAGGTGGATGGAATTCTGATCCAGCTAGAACCATGAAACCCCTTAAGATCCCAGGCATCCATTTGAGAGCACACATATATGTACAGACATACACACACACACATATATATTCTATATTCATACAGTATAATATTACGACTCATCAATAACCTCGAACATGAAAACATGGAGACATCTCAGAAGCGTTATGTTGAGTAAAAGTTGCTCAACAAAAACGTATATAATATATGGTTTCATTGATGTGAAGTTACAGGACAGGCAAAACGGCTCCACAGTGATAGCAGATGAGCGGTCCCCTATGGCAGGGGCGGGGGTAAAGAGGGAGTTGGCCGCAAAAGCACATACAGGAACTTTCTAGGATGATGGAGATGTTCTACATCTAGATTGGAGTGGTAGTCCACAAGCACAGACATTTGTCAAAACTCATCGAACTGTACATGTAAAATGTGCATTTTATTGTATGTGAATTATACCTCAATAAGGTCTACTCCTTTTAAAGATCATTTAAAAGAAAAAATGCAAAAGCGAGGCAAGGAATGAGAATAGAGGTGGGCCTTCCTTCTCAGCAGGGAGAAAGGAGGGAAAACACCAATGAAATGTCCGTAAGTTGCCACGTTATCTAATTCTGCAATATTTGCGGGGTTTGTAGTAAGTACACGTGACTTAGATAATTAGAAAAAAGTTAAGCTCTAACCATGATCTTAGAGCAGCCCCATGCCTAGCCCTCTGCAAGGGAAGCACGTATACCCTCCAGAAATTCACCTCCTCCCCCCTTCTCTTCTTGCCCCCAGAAACTGTTGGCGTTGCTGATCTTGGTGCTATATGTGGGCACAGGAATATCAGGTGAGCATTCTGGAATCTGAGAAGGAAGGAGCCAAGTCCACACGGAGTCAGGAGCATATTCTGGAGAGGGCTGCATGCCAAGGGGGCCTCCACAGCTTGCCTTCTCCCATCCTCTCCATCCCATTGGGATGATCAACCGAGTTTATTCCAACTCTCTTTCCTTTCCCTTATTAAGAGGTGGTGTTTGTGCCTGTTTCAGGAAGAAGGTGGGAAGTGTCAGAAAGAATCAGAGAATGTAACTACGCCCAGAATCCTATGACTTCCCAGGTAACATATTCAAGAAGGTACTGAGGGACATCAAGCTTGGCTGAGGAAATCTGAGAAGGCTTCCCAGAGGTGTCATTGATGGGTCTCGGCCGGGTGGAGAAGGTGGGGATGGGCACTTTGGGCAGAAGGAAAGCATTGCAAAGGCTCGGGGAACTTTTAGAAACCAGTGGCAAGGGAGGATCTACATGAAAAGGCTCAAGATGCAATGTGAGTGTCTGCCTTTCAGGTGTTTGAATACCAGACCGATGACCCCTCAGAAGAGCCAATCAAGGTCATCAGGACCTGGTTGAAGGAGAACTTGCATGTTTTCGTGGAGAAGCTAGAGAAAGAGGTGCGAGACCTGGAACAGCTTGTGCGAGACCTGGAGGAGTGGCTGGATGCCCTCCTGGGAGACGGGTACCCAGAGGAGCCCGGCGCCACCCTCAAAAATCACTTGTGAGGGGCCAGGGCTGGGACCTGGGCAGAAGGCCAAGTGGAAGGGGGCAAAGATTCCGAGGGGTTCCTCTAAGTAGGGCTGAGCTGTGACACTTGAAGTTTAAGGCAGCCAAGAAAATAAAGTAGTTGAGACACTGAGAACTCTGCTGTCACCACTGCTGGTCCATGAAAGCTGAAATCAGGTCAGGAAGACACCAGGCTCTGCTGAGATACCATCACTTGTAGCAGGACTCTGGTGCACAGGAACCAATGCCAGCCTCAGAGCCAGCCACAGGCTCAGGACCCTTCTCTTCCACTTTACTTGAGTCACTGTGCAAAATTCCTTAACCTCTCTGCAACAAAATATCTCATTAATAAGAATCAGGGAAACAAACTTTGCCTCACAGGGTTACATTGAGGATCAAACGTATATATCGTGTATGTCTGGCATATAGTAGGTACTTGATAAACTGTTCTTCCTTTTTCACATTCCCTTTTCCTTCCTCCTTGGAAGTCAGCAGGAGGACGCTGGGTCTAGAGTATACAGATAGTATGTGGCAACTCAACCTTCGGACACTGCTGGTAGAAGCGTAAGTTTCCAGAACCCTTCTGGAGAGCAATTTGGTGAGAGCTATCAAATTCACAAATGCATTTATCCCTTGACCCAGCAATCAACTTCAGCGATTTATCATATGTATCAATAGATGCACCTTGTGAAGTTACAACTTTGTTTCTAATAGCAAAAAAAAAAAAAAAAAAAAAGGAACAATCCAAATGAAAATGACATCAGTAGGGCACTCGTAAGTACATCCAAACAATGAGATACCCTGTAGCTATGAAAGAGAAGGAAGAGGAGGCTTTCCTACGGATATGGAGAAGCCTGAAAGATATGTTGTTAAATGAAAGAAATGAGTCCATATTTTATCGTTGATGATGACGTTGTGATTGAATACGCATCAAAACTCTAGATGGATACAAAACAGGGGGAGCTTGAAGGGAGTTGAACTGGGGCAAATTTATGACAAGGACGGGAGGGAAACTTTCCATTGTTTACATTTCACACTTTCCTATTTTCAAACTATGTGAATGTTTTGCCTATTCCAGTATCTTTTTAAATAAAATGACCTATTATTTTGCTTGCAGACAAGGACTGGAATACAGTGTATACAAGCAGAAATAACAATATCACTATGATGAAATTATGAGTGACTTTTAATTTTTTTCTTTCTGGCCATGCTGCACGGCACAGCCTGTGGGATCTTAGTTCCCTAACCAGGGATCGAACCTGTGCCCCCTGCAGTGGAAGCACAGAGTCCTAACCACTGGACCACCAGGGAATTCCCTAATTTTTTTAAAATAGTGCCAAGAGAAAACCTCTCTCTTTTGATTACTTTTATTAAGCAATGAGAATGCTTGTCTAGGATTTTCCCTTTTTCCCTTGACTTCCAGGAAACTCAGAGTTCAGCTGTCCATTATAGGAATTATATTGGCCTCACTTCTTTAGGTTATTTATTTCCCCTTCTTATGACTTTTTTGTTTTTTATTTTAATGGAATTGTTATATATCTGCAATTATTAGGACCACCTCAAATCTCTGAAAAGTCATGAGGGTTCCAGTTAAAATAATCTCAGAGGATATCTGACTTACAGGGAACGACACAGCAATCCATTTGCCAGAAGGAATGAATCAATTGTCATTTGGGTTGGAAAAAGTCTTTGCAAGTTATGGTCACAGTTTGCCTGGGGGCGGGAACCAGAATCTGTTTTTTCTCATTTGCAGCTACTTCAGCAAGAGTTCTACAGGAAGGGGTTGATTGATATTTCCTGGTGCTCATGTTTACTATTACCATACAAGTTGTAGTTATAAATCCAAAATCATGTATATCATGTATGTTCTATGGGTACTCTAAAGGGTTCTCAGGCATAAATTTGACAATATACAATATACAGTTAAGCCTAAGACACACTTTAGACTTTAAACTAAGTTGTAATTCTACTGTATCTGTAATATATATGTGTTTATATAATACTTATATATTATATGTACTTATATATTTTGTTATATATAAAAGACAGTTTAGATGTTTATATATGTAATTTGGGGGATACATGAAAAAAAAGAAAGCAGAGCCTAGATCCTTGAGGAATGGGACCACCCCCGTGGACATTACCAGAGCCTTTGAGGAGTTAGTCCCCTGAAAGCTCTTGGATGCCACTCATCCTCCCCTCCCCACACATACACAAAGCGCCTAATAGGGACCCACTGACGGTGGCTACTGTTGGTTTCCTGCCTTGTGAGCCCACAAAGAACAGCGAGCCCTTCAGGGTGGCTCAGGCCATGAGGCCCAACAAGGGAACCGGGATCTCACAGGAATCGAGAGCATATCATGACATGGGATGGTGGAGACTGGAACAGGAAGGTCTTTATGAACCCAAGGTACCCACCAAGGCACCCACCAAGGCACTCCAGGAGCCCTCGCTGCAAGAATCTGGGTTCTCTCCAGTGTTCCACCTTTACCTTGCCTTTCTCCGGGTCTCTGCTTCCCTTTGTGTGACTGCTCCATCTCTTCAGCTTCCAGTGGCTTCCTTGCCCTCCACTCTGTGTATCCCTTCTTGAGCTCCATGCTTCTGCTTCTGAATCCTCATACTCTGATTCAGTCCTAGTCTCACAGGCCTCTCTCTTCCTCACGACCTTCTAACTTCTATGACCATGTGGTTCTGTCCGTATTTCCCAGGTCAAACTCTAGGGGGAGTGGATGGGATACAACTGGCCCATCTCATTCACCGGAGCTGCTGGTGCTGAGCCAGGCTCTGTGCCAGGCAGCCTTTGGATTGAGTGAGCTTGGGGGAGGATCAGGTGCTCCAGGACAGAGCTGCTCATACAAGAAACAACCTGGGCCCCTTCCTGACAAGAAGCTTTGGATCACATGTGATGACCTGATTTACATTTCCCAATGGGGTCAAAATGTGGCAGAGAGAGTGACAGCTACCCTTGCACCTGGAGCCCCAAGAGTCTATATCAGCGAAGCAGAACTGTGTGAGGCAAACATTCAAAGGCCGAACACAATTGCTGAGAATGAGGTGGGAGGGGCTTGACCACCAGAACCACACAGATGCAAGGGGCAGCCCAAATAGAGAAGATTGGACTCTCTGCCTTCACTTCCTGGGTGTGAAAAATACAAATGACACACTTAAACATAAGAGTATGACTACCTTCTATAACTTTGAAGTCTTATAATTTGAATGATGTTAGCAAAATGTTGCCCAGTAAACCTATGAAGGGGCCCACTTTCATATCTACAGAGTGGATTTCCCTTGAGAAGAGAAAACGTCGTTTGCTTAAGAAGGCAACTCTACATTTCTCCAAAGAAGACATACAGATAGCCAACAGTCACATGAAAAAATGCTCAGCATCACTAATTCTTAGAGAAATGAAAATCAAAACTACAATGAGGTACCACCTCACACTGGTCAGAATGGCCATCGTCAAAAAGTCTACAAATAATAAAGGCTGGAGACGGTGTGGAGAAAAGGGAACCCTCTTGCACTGTTAGTGGGAATGTAAATTGGCGCAGCCACTATGGAGAACAGTATGGAGATTCCTTAAAAAACTAAAAATAGAGTTAGCATATGATCCAGTAATCCCACCCCTAGGCATATATCCAGAGAAAACCATAATTCAAAAAGATACGTATACCCCAGTGTTCATAGCAACACTATTTACAATAGCCAAGGTATGGAAGCAACCTAAATGTCCTTCAACAGATGAACGGATAAAGAAAATGTAGTGTGTGTGTGTGTGTGTGTGTGTGTGTATACACAATGGAATAATACTCAGCCATAAAAAAGAATGAAATAATGCCAATTGCAGCAACATGAATGGACCTAGAGATTGTCACACTGAGTGAAGTAAGTTAGACAAAGACAAATATCATATGATATCGCTTATATGCAGAATTTTTAAAAAATGATACAAACTTATTCACAAAACAGAAAAATACCCACAGACATAGAAAACAAACTTATGGTTACCAAAGGTGAAATGAAAGGAGGGGTAAATTAGGAGTTTGGGATTAACATATACACACTACCATATATAAAATAGATAACCAACAAGGACCTACTGTATAGCACAGGGAACAATACTCAATATTTTGTAATAACCTACAAGGGAAAAGAATCTGAAAAAGAATATATATCTGAATCACTGCACTGTACACCTGAAACTAACACAACATTGTAAATCAACTATACGCCAGTTAAAAAAGGAAAGAAAGAAAGAAGGAAACTCTTCCCAGCTTCTTCCATTCAATCAAGATTGTGATTAAGATATACACACTAGGAGGGACTTCCCTGGTGGTCCAATGCAGGGGGCACGGGTTCGACCTCTGGTCGGGGAACTAAGATCCTGCATGCTGCATGGCACAGCCAAAAAAAAATATATATATATATATATATACACAATACTGTATATAAAATAGATAACCAACAAGGACCTATTGTATAGCACAAGTAACTCTACTCAATATTTTGTAATAACCTATATGGGAAAAGAATCTAAAAAAGAATGGATATATGTACATGTATAACTGATTCACTTTGCTGTGCACCTGAAACAAACACAACATTGTAAATCAACCATACTCCAATAAAAATTTTTTAAAAAAGAAAGAAGTATCGATTGGACCACGCATGTGCCAGCCACTGATGAATGAGACGTTTATAGGCTAATGGTGAAAACAAATAAAAGAAACAAGTAGAAAGGTCAGGACAAGGCAACTTCAGAGAATAATAAATAAAAGAGTGGAAACGAGACCACTTAGCAAATCACTGTAGTTCCAGGTAGAAATGGAGGCTTGGCGTGGGGGAAAAGTGCCCAGAATCAGGAGACATTCTGAAAATGTATTTAGCGGGACCTGCTGATGGATGAGAATGTGGGAGAAGAGTCTAGAAAGCTGCTTGGCAGGCCTCAGGACTTCCTCTCTTTTCAGCAAGGAGGAACCTGAGCCATGAGTCAGGTTTTGACCCAGGTAGCCCACGAGGGCAAGATGGAAGAGACAGGCTTGGTCTGGTTAAAGGGAAAGTGGCCAGTTGGAAAAATGTCATGACCATTCAAGTATCCACATTTCTTTCCTTTGTCTCAGGCACCTGGAGCATAAGGTCAGCATTACAACAGTTAAAAACTTTTAATTAATTGTAATTGATGGCTCTCTCCCTTATCTCTCATTTACTTAATAGATTTGGCAGCCTTCCTAATGCTCCCTCGGGCTCTTCTCTTTGGCTAACACTGATTCATTCTACTTTTTAATTTGTTTGTCTTATTGCATTTGGTCAGCTGCTTTTCTGTTCTTTCACCTTATATATATTATATAATGGGGGGAAAAGCCACAACCATTCAGATAATTCATGTTTTAAAGGTAAGAATCTGATCATCTAGACAAAACCTAGGTAAGGTAAAGTCCACCTGTATGTTAGCCGTTAAGTAATTCATAAGCATATTATGATTATCGGGAAGAAATAATAAAATTGTGATAGCTGACATTTAGAAAATGCTTCCTGCATTCCTGTTTTAGGGGCTTGGTCAAGTGCTATTGTTATTTCCAGTTTATGGGAGGGGAAATTGAGGCAGGGAGAGAGTAGATATTGTTAAAATCATATCATCAGTAAATGGGGAGCCAGGATTCAAACCCACACTGTCTGGCATCAAAGCCCTCACACTAACCCAATGTGCTTTACAGCCTCCCCTCTGTTAAGTCCAGCCAAGGTAATCTCTTTCTCTCTTTAAAAAGCTATCCTTTTATTGTTAAGGAATCATATGCCAATTAAATTTAGAAGGCAGTAAATACTACATGTCAGGTACATATATAGAGAAGTAGAAATCATATTTCCTGCCCACATATAGCTGGTCTGTCTACCGTGAAGCCAAGAAACAAAGATGGAAGAAAAGAAGTATCTAGCTTGTTTTGAAAGCCATTGGGTGAAGTGCCAAAGGCACCTAACTAATTGCCAAATGAGTAAAATATTTATTGACTTACCTAAGAGTTCAGAGAAGGGATAAGGCACTTGAATTGGCACTAACATGAAAATCTGTTAGTCCAGTTATAGAAAAATGCTGAAATTTGAATTCGGCTATGGCCAAGAGGAAATCGTGGGAGAAATGGAAGAAAAGATGAATGATGGGCGGGGGCAGAGAGGGGCCCCCTCTGCTAGGATCACATCTCAGGTATGGGTACTGTGGCCCAAACTAAACCCAAGGGTCAGATCTGAGGTCTCAGGTAAGATTTGGAACCAGCTTCCCAAAGGTCTTTGTGAGAATAAGGTTTAAAAAAAAAAAAAAAAAAACCCTTAAGAAGGAGGGACTCAGGCTCCATTGAAATTGTTCCAAGACCAGGAAGGTTCATTTCCAGTCTTCATGTCATATTTTTGACGATGTCAAATAAAAAAGTGGAGTTAATCTGTTCCCTTAATCCACAAATTTGTTCAACAAAATTGTGAAAAGCACTAAATCCAATTTGGTTCAAATCTGGCCGTCAGAGGATAATTGCGGGATGGAACCAAAGAAGACGCCTTCTGGGGCATCCAAATCCTTTCTGTTGTGACATTTCCAGGAGGAGGAGCACTCTTGCCTTAGGGCAGGGTTAGAGCTTTAGTCCAACGGTGCTGCTGGCCTTCTGAGTCCAGAGGCTGAGCCTTCAGCAGAAAGCCCCAAGTTACCTGAGTGCTTTGGCCAAATCACTTCATCACTCAGAGCCTCAGTTTCCCTCCCTGTCATACAGTGCTACTACACTTTTTTGAGCAGCTGTTGAGACACTAAGAGGACATGATGACAGTAAAGCACAGTGCTAGGAAAGCTAGTAGGTGCTTAGAAAAGGAAGCATAACAGAAAAGTCCAGGTAGATCCAAACACAGGCTCAGTTAAATCCAGGGACATTGGGCCTTCTCTCTCTCTCTCTTCTCTCCACCCCACCCATTTGCCTCTGGGCTGGCCCCATTCTCAGGCATGCTGTCCCCACAGTGGAGGCAGCATGGCTTCTGGAGCTCCAGGCTAGATCACATCCTCTCCGTCTCCCCGGAGGAAAAGAAATGCCTCTTCCCTGAGAGCTGTGCTCTAAGTCCTGCATTTGAACCTGGTGGCCCTCGGTTTGGATCACATACCATTCCTGAGCTACTTCTCGTGGCTGAAGTGATGCAATGCTCACATTGGCCAGACCAGCTCACACACCCATCTCTCTAGCCAGGGATAATCCTAAGCACAGACAGAGGGGTGGGGAGCCGTGGTTCCCCAAGGGAAATCGGGGTACTATTAGCAGAATGGGGGAAACCAGTGCTAGGAAAAATTTTTTAAATACTTTATTAAAGTACCAATAACAGCAATTCATTTTCATCACGCTCCAGCAGAGTGTAAAGTGCTTTCTCAGCTATCCTACCTCACGTGGATCTGAGCTCTAGACAAGACAAGTGATCTTTTTTAACACCCTGGTGCATGAGCAGCTACAGCAGAATTTACTTCTCCTGCCTGTGAGCCCAGGCAAAGTGCACATCAACGGAGGTGAAATGAAGAAGCTGAAAGGTCAGGGCTTTGGGGTAAAACAGATGTGGTCCAAACCCTGCCTCTCCACTCCCACCTCCGCACTGTGCCCTCAGACAGGTCACTCCATCCTTCTGAGCTGCCCATAAAGTGGGGTTTGTCTACATATCTCCAGGGCCTA